>NC_060216.1:9072119-13872119 GCF_907164935.1 Osmia bicornis bicornis | reverse complement strand
GACCGGGAAAACGTGGGTAGTACCCCGTACAGTTGAAATTGCGGCCCAACGAGTATCACTCGAAAACACCATATCCTGTTGTGTGATAACATATAAATTATAGTATCTGTAAGCATGAAATTTTAAGGTGTTAAATATTGAATAGTTCATTGAAAGATAAACACCTGCACTTTCGCAGTAGTATCCCCGCGATGTAAAATATATAAATGATGTACGGCTGTCAAAGTGGGGCCACCTGGATGCGGTTGAATCCTAAATACATGAAAATCATGCCCCCTTTTGTCAGCAGTCATTAATAGCGCACCGCTTAAATCAAAGGTCATGGCAACGATTGCATCACTATGGGCAGTAAAATGAGCAACTACAGTCTCTATATTCGCGTCATCCAACTCTTTCTCTTCTTTTGCAGCTTGGAGATCTAATATCGTGATCACCCCTGGCTGGGTCACGTCACTGCCCGTATTGTTGATGACCACTGGCGATACCGAATTACCAGTTAAGCTCGAAGCAACAGTCTCTCCTAATCCTCGTAAGCCTTTGCCCAAAGATTTCGCCGCGTAAAGAACAGTCGCGGTATAACTTTGAACTCCTTCGCCTTCGCAACCACCGCTGCTTCTTTTTGCTGGTAACAACTTCTTTTCGCTACAAATAACATAAGAAATTTTATTTTTCAACTCGTGCCGATTGTATCGGTACGAGGGCCGATTTCTGACATTCTCACCTATAAGCAAGCCATCTTGTTCCTAAAGCGACAGGATTTGGATTTGGACCAGGACTGGCATAACAGGTAGTAACTGTTAACACATCCTCCAATGTTCTACCATCGAATACAGCGATTTTTTCTAAAAATGTCACCACTATGGATCGCTTATTTGCCAAAATATCGCAAACAGGATTTTTAAATTTGATGCTTTTAACTTGTTCCCCAGTTTTTAACGAAATGAAGCTAATATTGCAAAATTGTGGTCCAGGTCCAGCTGAATCACATACTGCTACCATTGGCCGTTTCGACTCAAACAGATCGGCATGTTCGTCGTCAGTCTTTGGATTTGGTAAAATTCGCAGAGTACGAACTACTCCTTGTCGCCATGATAACACTTCCGTTGCTTCGCCTGTTGCCGTTATTAACCAGACCTGTATAAACCAAAATATTATTTATATTTTAGCAAATTAAAATAAAAAAACAATAGATAAAGATGTGAAACCTGGACTCCAGTTGTATATCCAAGCACCAATAATAAAGGTGGTGTGTTAGAGCCCTCATTGTAATCTGGATACAGGGCTGCATCATTAATGTCTGCATACTCAAATCTTGCCCACGATATAGACTCTTTGTTCTCAGAATTTGGTGTGCCAGCATAAGCCTACACAAACAATATAAATTAATAAAAAATTATTAAAGTGATGATTTCTTAAGAAACTAACCTGTGGAACAATATCATTAATAATTCCTGCAACGCTGTCTATAATTGATCGATCAACTATTGGTTGAGGTGATACAACTTGAACTCCTTTATGCACACCACGTCTTGGAGAGTCTGCAGACATTTTCTTTTCCCAAACTTAATCTTTGTACCTGTAAATATTAAAAAAATTAAAATATACAAATCTAAATCGGATACTTCAATAAAGAAAAAAAAAATGCAATAACATGAAAGAATTTATACGTGTTACATGTTTAATATTTATTTATATAAACATTTAAGTATATGCAACATACATATTTCTATTAATAATAACATAACATATAACAGAGGAAAATCGTACGAATCGAGGAATTAATAACAAATCGGAAATAATACAACTATAAAAACAATTATTATTTGCACAAAGCTATTTCTGAATTATTATCTGTACATTTGATAATACATAAATGAGTAAGAAGAAAGTAGTGGGAGAATTTATTCTACCTGTTAAAGAATATTACACAATCGAATACAGCTGTTCGTCGTGTATGTTCAGGGACGATTAATAAAAGGCAAATACAAACGTCAAAGAAACAACAAAACCAACATTTGAATGATTATTGTTCGAAAACCAAATACAAATACAGATACAAATATATCATATTTTAACAAAATAAATACACTGACATTAAAAAAGCGACCCTGACACTCGGTCGAACAAAGGGGTAGGAGATAGTTTTCTCACACATACCTATCGCTTCTATCGACGTTCTTAATACTCATTTACGGAAAGATATCTATGGCTTAATCGTTCTTGATATAACACAAAACATAGTTTTCAATTTACCTCGCCATAAAACTGTATTTTCATACTGGGAAGTTCGCCATCTCTGAGACGACCTTCTACTGCGTCATTCTGTAAGTGACTGCTACAACACAACCAGAAAACGATAATGATGTCACCCCGCCCGCGAAACGTCAATCTTCTTCTTCGAAATATCAAACTCGTCGGTGAAATACCTAGTTACCAGAAATTAGTGGATCCGTTGTCTGTTCCGACGGACCGACGAGGATATTCCAAAACGTCGTTCGTTAAAAGGTATCACGTATCATAACTCCAACAACGGTCTGTTTCGCTAGAAATATGAAAACAATAATCAGCTGATTCAGATAAGGAAATGGTAGGAAAGGAGGGGAGATCAGGAGAAAAGTGAACCACGAACCCTGGTATTTGCAAGATGTAAAAGATAGCTAGATGGCATAATGAATATTTAAGTTGTATTTTACTTTTATTTATGAATTAGTTTTCATTTCAATAGTGCACACATACATTCATTCGAACTGATTCAAACCCAACGAAAATTTGCTTTTAAATTTGAAGGTATATTTATATATTAAGTAATAGTAATTTGTTTAAACATAATAAAAAAATTCAAATAATATTGTTCTAAGAAGAAAGTTAATTGTTTAAATATATGTGTAATCAACAAATTTTATTGATTATGATATTGGTAACACTGCATCAGTTTATGTTCTGATACGATTTGAGAAGCTAGGATTCCACACTTTTTCTCAGGAGTATGTCTTGGATAAAATGAAACTAAATGATTTTCTAAGTAGGGAACAACATGAAAATGATATGCATCTGATATAACCAAACTAAAACAATCGTAAATATAGTTGCATTAGCCAATAGGGATGCGTTCATTATTCCACCGCCAGAGGTAATCAACACGAGTAGCCGATGAGTTGGCATGCAAGCTTTTTTGTTTGGTGTGGGAAAGAATTGCGCGCAAGTTGCGTATATGCGTGGAAAGACAACTTGGCATCAGCGCCACCTGTAAATAGAACATTTAAATCAAAGCGCTATATGCTTCGGATATTCATAAAAACTGAACATTATATTTTTCAAAGCGGTGACATCGATTAAGTATTTTTATGTTGCATGTTCCTTTGTAACGATGTTATTATCTATCAATCAGAAATACAATTGATGGACCCAAATCTCATAAGAAATTGCAGATAATTCCCGAACATTGCGTGTTGCGAATTACAAATTCATACACAAAGATAATTTTACATTAACAGATTTGTATACAAGGGAAAAGAAATGATCTTACGTCGACTTAATGGATAGAATGATTAAATTCCTGCCTTTGACAGAACTTTCATGTAGCTATACAAGCGGTTCGATAAATCGTTCTAGTTTGTAAAGCGGAACATCGATACAACACAACTGTAATTACGGAATTCAGTGTAACATTAATATTTCATGTTGCTGGCAATACATACGACATTCTTATCGTGGATTCCCTAATGCACTGTAATTATGTCTGCGTGTATTTGTGGAGCGAGAAGCCTATTTAATCGGTGGAGTTTGCGTGTCCTCCATGTCACCGATGTCACCGTGTAGCGAACTGAATGGCATGGTCCCCCGACTTAGAAATGTACGATTTCTACAGTCATCCTCCACAACTGGTTCAAGATAGATCAAAGAAACCGTGGTTTAAATTCGTTTACGTCAGTAAATAAGGGAATTTTTAAATTCTGTAAAAAATGATGCGTCGAAAGAGGGTACCCCTTTTGAAATTCGTTTTCCTTTTTTAATTCGCTTCGAAATTATTTTCTTATTACTACTTTAAGCATATGACAAAATTGAGCTAAGAGTACTTAAAATTAAAATTATGTACAAAAAATAATTACAGGGTGGCTTGAAGGCTTCGCGAAAGATGGCCAAAAAAACAACGCCGGCGTCGTTGCAAACTGATATTTCCAATAATGAAGAATGGGAAAAACTTTTGAAAAGGACGGGTTTAATAGGGATGTATCTATGTATTGAAATAATCCTAATAAATATATAATATTAATAATTATTTAGTGGTCGATATATATTCGGAATGGAGCGGACCATGCACAGGAATGATAAGCATCTTAAAAAAAATCAAGATGGAAATTGGGGGTGATGCATTAAGTTACGCTACGGTAATTTCTAAGTTTAATTAATTGTGTTAAAGACGTAAAATAATGATTCGTTAATACGGTAAATATATAATAATAAATAGGCAAAATGCGATTACATCACGGACTTAGAGCGTTTCCAAGGGAAAAGTGAACCGACGTGGATGTTCATACATGTAAGTGCAACATTCAGCTTATTCTCTTCGAATTGATATAATTATAATTCATAAAATAGCGAGTGTGGAAATAAAGAAATTTTTATATAGAATGGTCAAATGATAAACCTTATGTTTGGTGCTCAATGTCCCCAACTACTAAAGATATTAACAACAGAATTGCAACGAATACAAAATGGGGAGGAATACGAGTAAGTAAAATATATAATTTTATACAATGAAATAATATTAAATAATGCAAGTTTTATCAGGTTTTCTATAAGCGTATCGGAAAAAAGTCCGGAAGAAATAAAACGTTTAAAAATTATCGAAGATACTAGAATAGCTAAAGAAGCGGAAAAAAGAGCAAGAAAAGGTTCCACATAAAAATAAATCGCGAATACGAATTATTAGAATAATTTTATAATGTTTTAATTAATTAAACAGAAGCTGAGGCTAAGGCACGTTACGAAGCTGAAATGTCACACTTAATTACTTCATTGTGCAAAGAAACTTGTCTTTTACTATATCCATGGGTTTTTAAAGACGAAGAAGGTCATAAAAGAGATAAAAAGTCTAGTCCGCCATATACTGAATTAGTTGAAGAAATATTGCCAGGAAATTATTCAATTGAACAAGAAATTCGAAGACGACTTACTGAAGATATTCTCGATATAATGTTTAATGAAGTAATACATGTCGATATACTTCAAAGTTATTGCACAATGACAATTTTAATATAAAATGTGTTTTGCAGTCTGATTATGTGCTATCACCGAACGCAAGACAATTACTTTTGAATGGTAAATGCATGTTTCTACGATTAAAAATAGATGAAACAAAGTCGGATGTCGATGTTCATGAATACTTGTTGAGTCTCTTATTTGGAGAACCAGAATTACCAAGTGAAGACAAGATATTCACTGAAGAATGGTGTGTAAATAATTGATAAACAAAAATTTTGCTAATTTTCATCAATTAATTGCCTGAATTTTTGAACAAGTTATGTTGGACGTCATCGACCTGCCTACGGAACAAATGAAAATGAAATATTTCCAGTTGTGTGGACACCACCGAATTGTAGAAATAAAGCCATTGTTTTTCGTACAATTTTCATGGCGTACACTAATAAAACATATCCTGTAAGTGTATTAAATTTATCAGGATAAATCAGTTTACCGTATAAAGCATTTATTACTCTACAGTACGAAGATAAAACTACAAAAGCACCTATCGTAGTATTTAAATACGACTATACAAGAAAGAACGAGTTGAAATTAGTTTTGGAAGAATTTGAAGATGAGATCGTCCATTTCGGTATCTTTCAATCTGATAAACCACCTGAGGCAAAGCTTATAGCAAAAAGTATTCAAGAATTCGAGTCAACTGTAAAAGAAAGAACAGGGTAAATGCTGCACTTTAAATCGGTATTCTAAGACTTAGCAAAGATTTAAAAACAAGGTTACATTTATACTAATTTTAACAGGTATGAAACATTTGTATGCGTTGTAAAGAAAGTAGGATGTGAAGCATTTTTAAGGTTTGCCGGTATTGGGCCGTATCACGTAAGCGAAAATCCAGAAAAAGGTATAGAGGAATCAGAATTATATTTTCCGGACATTACTGCGTTAGAGGAAACGCAATCGGACGATGAGGAGAAACCAGAAGAATTAATAGAAAACCCTGAGGAGAATAAAAGTGCAACGACATAAAGCATAGATACTCAATGACATCCGAATTTCATATTTAACTGAACACTGTATTAATTCATAGAAATTATTATCTAAACCTTTAACCTTAAGTTTAATTAGAGAATAAAACATAAGATAACAATCTATTATCTGTAAATGAAGGAATTAATAATTTGTTAAGATGTGAAGCCAACATTTATTTTCCAACTACCTCAACTTGCTATATAAAAGAACGTAGCCGTAGAGAAAATGTCTAAATTATGCAAGTCAATTTAAGGATATGGTACAATAAATGATGGCAAATAAACAAAATTTATTTCTTATATCCACAGCTTCGCCTACGGCCTCTTGCTCTTTCAAACTTTCGACCCTTAGAACGTACTAATGGTTTCGTGTGCGAATGAGGTACACCAGGAGCTGGTCCAAAGTGTTTCACGGCTTCACGGGCATTACGACGACCCTGCATTAAAACTGTCCTTCTTCCAGTAGGAGCACGTAACGCTAGCTGATCAAAAGTGATCAGTTCACCTCCAGCTTTTAATATACGGGCCCTTGCTTTTTCGGTAACGCGTAAAGCACACACCTATGATATAAAAAAACATCGATTAAACAAACATATGTTTTATGCTTACTTGAGATAAGTTACTTGTATCAAGTATACGAATATTACTTACTGTAAGTTTTGGGACTTCAAAAATCCTAGCATCATCTGTTACCGTGCCCACAATTACTGCAATAGCATTTTCTCGTCCAGGTTTCTTCATAAACCTGACAACACGTGCAAGAGATATTGGGGGACGATGAATCTTGCTCATAAAAAGTCTTCTAAGAATAATCTTGTTAAACTTTGAACTTGTACGCCTAGCCAGGAAGCGGTAAAGCTATAACAAAAACAATAAACTTAAACATTTTTAAATGAAGTTTACATTAAAGTATAATTACGAAACTAACCTAAAAGATTACAAATATTAAGTCGAACTTTATACAGGATATTTTTTACAGAACTAAGATTACTTTCCACAGTATTTTATTAGGAACAATTTCAAATGCAAAAATTAATAACCTTCTTTTCCATATTAAAATGTGTCAACTAGTATAATCATCGTTTGTATAATATACAAAGATGGAATAGGAAAGTTGACTAGATTTACTCTAGCGAACGTTCAAATTGGATCAGTTTATATAAAAACTGACACAGAGTGCGATTCGCAAAAATAAACGTGTTCTGTAAACCTCATGTGAGTATGACAACAATACAGGAACAGTTTACTTAAGATGTACCATTCAGTTGTTTAACACAATCTAATATTTAATATTACTCACTGTATAGAATCTATATTATCAACATGGACTTAAAAATATTGTATGTAAGTTAAAAATTAAAAATACACGTGACAATACTTACTTTGACGAGAAGTCGTAAGTAGACATCTTGGGATTTAGGTTCGATACGCCGAACCTTCCTATCATGTTTGTGGTTGATGTCGATACCCTGTAAATAAAATAATTTTCATTAATCGTTTTCAATGCTTTCGAAATCTAATTAAGTATTTCAGTCATCGTAATCGAAACAGATCATTTCAATGACTACTGATTTTATAAATCGAGTAAATCCCTTACTCCATCTTACCATTTTGACAAACCGGAAAAGAAACGGACGAGCTCTTCAGCAATGTGAATAGGTGCCCCTGTAAACGGATGTCCAAGAGGGCGCTGTTTGACTTATAGTGCAATTACTATAAAAACAAAACTAATAACGCAAAGTATGTGCAAATTTGCATCACTTTCTATTAAAAATATATATAGTCACTGAAGACTTAAAAAGTATGTGATGTATTTTTATTTTATCACCTCAACATTACACTTGTTGCATCCTAGGATCAGAACTGCCAAACTTAACATAGAATATTTCCAAAATATATTCTGTTCAACGAGAGAATGTTTAGATTTTAGTAAAAAAAACTATTCAAAAGCTGTCTTTATACTCTGAAACACAAGAAGCACAAAACCTCTAACCTTAATACAGTGGAAAACTTTGAAAATATTCTAAATAAGTAAATATGCTCTCGCAATAAGTCTCTTTTTCTAGTGAATTCTAGGCTTGTTCTTCAGTGATTTCCAGGCAAATCCACTAGAAAAATTAAAAAATCCAGACACTTGCCAGGATTCGAACTCGAGTCCCTTCCATTTGCAGGCAGTTACTTTACCCACTACGTCACTATGATATTAGGGTTACTTGTTATTTGGTCTGGAGAATGCAATCCCACTAATTTAACTTTTATTTCTCATTTTTTATGTCTTATTAAATTGCATCATTAATATACATCCAATATATCTTATTCCATTATTATCGGGATAAGAATAAGAATGTAATAAGAAAAGCATCAAGAATATAATAAAAACAAATTCTTCTGATAGTTTATTAAGTTCCCAATCTTATTGAAGTAAATGAACTAATATTTTACAATTTAAAGTCTACCTACGGCAACCATCGAAACTATATTTACGGTATTAGTAGATTTTTTAAACGCAAGATAGCGTTGCTGGTGTTCCAGCAATTCGTCCATCAAGTTTCAAGTTTCCGATAAACAGTATATACCGTGACTTCGATGTGTTCGAAACAGTTTGATGCTCGATTGCGCGCAAGTACAGAAGTAACGAAGATAATGGTACAGTTTCATTTAATCATCATTTAGAATTTCATAGGTTTTTTAATTCCATCCATACAATTGAAAAAGAACTTCAATGGCGTTACACGAGTGCAATCTAAAGACCGTCCTTCCGTGAAACCTAATCTTTAAGAAGAGATAATGTTACAAGTACTTACGTTGCTCAAGTAATACACGTGCTTCGATAAATTTATGTGCAACGAACTGTACGAAAAAATGAAAGAAAAATGTATAAATAATTAAAGTAAAGAATAAGCGAATATTAAGCTTTTAAGTGATCAGAATCCGGTTGTCTTTTGTACATGAAATCTTTCAAAGGTAATCATTATCTGCATCAGGGACAAGAGAAGGAAGCTTACATATAAGGAAAGAGAGATGTTTGTGTACTATGTGCCTTTAATACCATGATAATGATCTGTCTATGGTACAAACGTCAGTGTAATTCATGTTTCTTATCGAATGAAAAGCAATCATCAGCGTGTCATGGAGGACGGTGGTCAAGTGCATTCTATCACTCTTCTCGAAGAAACCTTTTACGTTACGTCCAAAAAGAACACTTATTACAAGGTGAGATTGACCGAAAAGGGTCTCAGCTTAGAGAAAGACAATAATGGTGCGACTAAGGTTGAAACGATCGTTCTAAACGACATAATAGGATGCAGATGTATGCGTTCGAAACGTAAAAGCGCGGGAAGCTGTGTTTGTGGCCCAGGTACTTCGAGGTCGCAATTCAAGCTGGTCGAATCTGCTGAAGCTTTTCAATGTTACGACGAGTTCGACACCTCGGCCTATTTGTATATTTATGCATACAAGTTGAAAAAAGCACGGATGAAAGGTATCAAGAGACGCGAAAGAACGACAATCACACTAAGGTTTCGAAGCTTCGACAAGTACGAGGATAATCTGCGGGAGGCTAGCAGGTGGCGATTAGCTATTAAATGTCTCATTGCTGGCGTGCCCGTGCCGAAAAGCTTTATGAGCCCCAGTCACGAGAATCTCGAGTCCTTGATCAATGGTAAGTCCAAGATTTTTCACCGTTAATAAAATCGCACGGTAATATGACAAATTGTACAATTATCGATCGGTTTTTTTTAATTCACTGCAATGAGGCGAATTCGTAGATAACATAGACAATAATATTCAATAATCTATGCTGGCTGTTACGAAATAAATAATACATGAAAACGTTCGTTACAATTCTTTTTTCTGAATTTATTAAAGGTTAATGAATGCTTAGGTCATATTATATCAATAACCAAAGATTAATTGAAAAATATTGTTTATTAAAAGCAATAAGAAAGGTTTATAAATTTTAAGTGAAATCAAGTTGTAAATTACGTTCATATTTTTTTTTTCTTTTCAAAATATAGTTGCATGGTACTAACATAGATCCACATTAGAAGCTAAAATACTTTCTATTACATACCTTGCATATGCAGGCCAGGTGCCAACATGTTCTTGTTCAAGTAGGCTTAAGTAAATATGCTATGTATTTTTTGTTTAAAGTGTTTATCTATTTTTTTTTTTTTACGTAATACTTCCTTCTTACATTATTTCCATAATTACATAAATCTTATGCAGTTGCCTTCGTGATTTCTATTTATAAATTTTTACTTCTCAGTTTCAATTTCTAATTGAATGTTCTAAAATTTTGTTCAAGTTTGTCTTTCATTTAATTTTATAATTATGCGAAAAATGGTATTATTACAAAGTTTTATCTTATCACATATTTTCACGTAGGACGGTTATCAGTTTCAATGACGACGGATAATCATGGCGTAAACCTCTAAACATCAAATGCATTTTGATATTTGCATTTTGAAACGTGGGAAATATATATAGAATAACATGTTATATTTTAACAGGTGCATAGATTCATCCGCTGTTCGAGTTTCTGCGGCACATTGCGCGTTTAAGAAGAGCGGAAAAATCATTATTCTTTCGGTAGGACAATTATTGCGAAACTTGCAAGCGTTTCAAACTTTCTTGCTCTTAAACCCTTCGTTTCTTTTGCAACTTTTCTAATCAGACGCGACGATTCATTTGCAAGGATTTTAAATTGCCTTTCTTGATCAAATTCTCTCAGCTTATTCTATGATTAGAAATGAAAATAAAATAAAATTGTACAACATAAAATGACGAGCCAACTGTTTCTTTATCTATATGTTCATGCTCGTGGAATATAAACGTCGATGATATAGAAATATTGATAATCGTACAAAATGCAAGGTAAATTTGATGTTGTGTCAGTAATTTGATGTGAACGAGCAATGGGTTATTTTTAGATCTTAACCGATGATTAATCCTTGGTTTTCCTATGTTTGCAAAAGTGAACGATAAAACACCTGAAGATAATTTGTATTTTTAAAAGCAGAGCCAGATTTTAGCACACAATATTTGTGTTATTATTCTAAACTGTGGGCGTACTGAAAATTTTTTATTTGCTGTATAATTAAAATATTTGTCGACTTCTGATGAAAGTAGCATAAAATTTCAAGAGCAGCGGTGTAAGAGTTTCTCTTCATTAAAATAAGTAAATAAGAATTACATAATTTTTCTGATACGAATCCGGTTGTGCATGTTTTAACGATTCGAAACGCGATGTTATTCATCCGAAAAGAATTTTTTTACCCCATGTCCCGAAGTTTCAAAATGCTTTTTTATTGCTGCAAAGAATTTGTGAATCAAATATTGAACTTGAAATATTTTTACTGACGGTCCTTCTGTTACGTATAATCCCAAATTGTATATTCATGAAATTCATGAAGTGAACGCGAACCGTGGTATTCTGAGAATGGTTGTTTTTTAATAATTACAGCGGCATTGTTCGTGCCTGGCTATTGCAATCATTGTTGTGCGTTCTGGTGCATAAACGCTCATTTTCAATTGCATAACGCAATCAAGGACTCGTGTAATCGCGGTTAGAGCAATGAAATTCAGTAATTAAGATGACTTTTCATATTTTCCAACAGAAAAATTACATTTTAAAAGCAATTTCCAGTCACTTTTTTATTCAATATTAAATATTGCTCATTTTATTATTCTTTGTTAGGAAAATTGAGTTCGACGAAAGTTTAGATTTGCGACAGAGATTTATTAACTCGTAAGAGCTCTTATTATTCAGGCTTTCGAAGGTAACCGATTCCAAGATTTTGTTGCACCGCTGCCAAATCTTTGTCTCTTTAATAACACCGACAACCTGTGGAACAGTGAGAAATTACAAAGCTAATTCATTGATTCCTTAGTGATCGAAAGAATTCGAGTAAATTTCTCCATCCGTGTATCAGAATTTTCGAATAGAAAAGAATTTCAAACCTAGATAAGTACTTTAGACTTAAAAACGTGGGAGCTAAAAATTTAAAAAACAAATACCGAAAGTTAAGCATCTTGAACCTGAACCTTCGAATAGTTCTGTCTACAATAGACTTATTATTATAAAATTGACGGTAGTACAATGATGGTATCATTATATTAACGTCTGTAGTACACGTGCCTGTTATTCACGTGCACGGATTATGTAGACGATCATAGCAAAAAGGAAATATTTTCATATCATTTGCAATAATAAATTACTTGACGATTTTTTACGCTATTAGTTCTGACTAAGGCGGAATGCATTTTCTTAGAAATAAGTTTAACACTGACGTTAATACCGATACGATAAAAAGATAACCTTTGTAAATTATGGAAAATTATTTCTGCTAATTGTTATCGTGGAAAATGATTATGCAGCATACGTAAGTGATTTGTAAAACTACTAATGGCTAGTTAGAACTACAGCAGTAAATGATAAAATGTTGCTATTTAGTATTGCAGAAATTTTGATAAGGTTTTGAAATGATACTACACTTGTATTTTATTCAAATTATAGGTAAAGAGTGTTTAGGGTAGTGTTTCCCAACGTGGAGCCCACGCCCCAAAGGGGGGCAATTTGATTGTTAAGGGGGGTAATTCGAAAATGGACTCGTCCAGAGTTTAAGTTAACCGTATGGCGACTCTCACTCGCACTCGAGCTGGGTAAACGTCCATAATTACTGATAATTAAAATAATATAGAAAAATCTTTCATTAAAATTATTTCCTACTTAAATTTCTGTTCTCCGTTATATGTTTTGAAAATATACTTACTGTGTTTCCTCAACAATTTTCTAGTGATTTCTTTGTGAAACCTATCATTTAAGTTTCTTCAGTGAACAATTCAATTTTTGGATATTAAAAATTATGTTTACGTTACATAGGGTGTATAAGAATTTTAGAAAGGCTTCAGTTGGGCATGGCACAAAAATGGTTGGGAAACACTGGTTTAGGGTATAACCAGCTTAAAGATGAAGTGCCAATGAGCGAAGCTGTGGTATAGTTTTCTAATGGTACAGACAAAAAAAACTAACCTAACCTAACCTTATTTTTCTTTTTACCCCTTCTCGGCGAAATCAGCCGGCACCACGCGAAGGTGTAGATTTCCTAGTGTTGGATTTGCTCCCTTAACTCGAAGCTCCACCCACTAACAACGTCTGCCCATTTTCCGCCCAACCCTTATCATTTTACGCGATTTTCTATATTTTGGCACGTTGACACTTTATATTTTCGACACCCCTAACCTAACCCACATATATATATATGTATACAAAGTTTAAACACAATAGGGGTGTGGTACCATTCCCGAGATAAGCCGAAATTTTATAGTAGTCAATCCAGTTTCTTCTTTTTAACCCATTAGCTGCTACGATCTCCATTTGGGGATTTTGGAATTTTACGTACACCACTCGGCGCCAAAAATATGCATATATATAACTTATCCGGCTAAAAATTTCAAAAAAAAATTTGGCAGTTAATGGGTTAATTATCTGTGACTCTAGAAGATGAATAAAAATGTTGCTATCTTCCCTTGCATTCCTTTTCATATCTTTTTTCCTATTCTTAAATTTTTATTTACGACCTGATTAAAGGTATCGACGCGAATCGAATGTGCCAAATCGCGCGTACGTAGGACGCAGAAGAGGGAAGAACAATTGGGTCGCGTCTTCGCGTCGCCAAAAGTACATATTTCGGGATTTTTCTGAAAACGAGCATCGCGTATGGCTGTTGGCCAAATGAATTCAGACCGACCTACATAAAATTTCTAATTACATCTCATTAAGCTCTTTGTGTCATAAGATTACTCTTTCGAAGTATTTCTTTTCATTGATTGTTCGAGGGAAACGTTTATCCATTGTCCCTGCGTGGTATTGTTCCACGTTCAATTGCAGGCAGTTCAATTATTTAGAACGTAGGTGAATTGAAACAGTAAAATACGATTTAAATGGACAATGAAAATATTATTCGATGGCTTAAATTAATTCGGTATGGAAAAGAAAAAAAAATGTTGTTCCACTCATTCCGAAAGATTTCTCTTTGCTTTGATACCTTATTACCAATCCGGTTTACCTATACTTTCACTAGTTACGTTTTACGATACATAACTGTTAGTTTACGTAAATGCGAGTGGAGCCTGTTCGAACTGTTTGCTTGAAAAATAGTTTCGTTCGAAAGTCATCTAAGTACCTTATTCTCTCTTCTTAAGTAATATACACGCAACTCGAAAGAACGTTTGATAATTATCTTGTGACATAAAAGGGTCAACGTTCCGAATAATTTCACAATCTGTTAAAAGAAAATTTAGATTTCGTTCAGCGTGCAAAATACACCCAATTAAAGGAATACTAAATTTTACACAGGACCAGAAGCAATGAAAATCAGAATTATTATCGGGAAATAATAATTTCCATGAAAGTGAAACTCGAATCGTATCGAACCGTCGAAGCACAAATTATTCGTGTTAATCAAACGCGGTCGTAACTGCAGAGAGAAATCTCTGCAACAGGGGTTGCTGCAACGATTGCAATGTCCCGCTGTTCATAAAGCTGCGTTACATGTCACGTAATCATCGAGAGGATTCTCTCTGCTCTGAAAAGTTCATTCGAATCAAACCAGCTGTACAAACGCAATTCAAACCATGTTTCAGCATGCCCGGGGGAACAAAAGAAGATACTGGTGTTGCTGAACCCGAAATCTGGACCGGGAAGGGGTCGCGAGACGTTTCAGAAAAGGATTCATCCGATTTTGTCGGAAGCCGAGAGACCGTACGAGGTGCACATCACGAAATGTCCCAATTACGCCCGTGAATTCGTGCGGACGAGGGACATTTATCAATGGAGCGGTTTGCTGATGGTCGGGGGTGACGGTATCGTGTTCGAGGTGGTGAATGGACTCTTTCAAAGGACAGACTGGGAAAGGGCTCTCAAAGAATTGCCTCTCGGCGTGATACCCTGCGGTTCCGGCAATGGCTTAGCAAAATCCATCGCGTACGCTAAACAGTAAGTTCGTTTTATTGAGACTATCTCAACCGTGATTTATTTCACCCCCGTCTTTATCGTCCTGCGGAAGTCGTTTCGGTCTTGGACTATTACAGAAGATTTATTTGCTACTACCGAGTAAGAGAATCATTTTTCTTGGTTGAAATCGTCGATGTAACTAGGTAGGGACTAGGGTGAACCTTGTCCTTTAAAAATGTAGATTCACCCTCTCATCATTTCAGCAGGGAAACCTGCTTTAAAATTAATTCTGAAAGATACAAAAGTATCGAGCTTATGGGAAGTATCTCATGAGCCTAAAAGCAGTATCTACAGTTCAACATATCAAAGTCTACCCCGATATTGGTTCATTGTATCGAATATTGTTACAGTGCAAAAGGTTAATTATACGAATATGTGCGGCGTTACATTGCTTAACAATCATCACTGTTTACAATTTATCCTGTACATTGGTGTAGAAAGCGTTCTTCGAATACAAATTAAACTTATGGATTGCGGTTGAAGTAACAACTTCATTTCCGGAAAGGAGTAAGAAAAAAAAAAGGATTCTGACATTCAAGATCTTAGAATAAGATTCTATTGTAACTCATGACTCAAAGAGTATGTTATTTCAATGCCTCAGTAATACAGGAAAAACTTTGTCTTGTTCGTGAAACTAAAGAATTTCCTGGTCTAATATATCAATGTTCACGTATTTTGATATTGAACAATTAATGGTACTTAAAATATCTCTGTTATCGCATAATTAAAAGCTTATCAAATTATAGATAAAACAGCGACAACAATGAACAAAAGTTTACACGAAGAATTTTGTACATTGATACTGATTAAAACAATGGAGGTATTGAATTAGTAGATATGGATAGACATCAATATAATAAAATTAATCACAATCTATCTATAAAGAAAAATGACATTTCTTTGAAATAAGAAATAAGTATCAGACATGGGTTACTAATCAGATCATATATTGCATACCATATGACAAAGCAAACGGAACGCATTAAGACCAAGTGGTGCATAGGGTGACAATGAATGATTCTTTAATGCAATAGCGTAGGCAGTTGAAAATATTAACTCTTGATATTTCGAGTGTTTCCTTCTCGAATGCAAAAATTGATAAAAATAACATTGTTTCAGAGAACCATACGACTACAATCCGCTTTTAATTAGCGCCCTATCCGTGGTGAAGTTCAAGAAAGCGCGAATGGATCTGGTGCGTGTGGAGACCAGGAATCAAATACTATTTTCGTTTCTATCGGTCGGCTGGGGTCTGTTGGCTGACATTGACATTGAAAGTGAACGTTTAAGAGCGATCGGTGGTCAGAGATTCACCGTTTGGACTATCGCTCGGCTGATAGGATTAAGAACGTACAAAGGCAAAGTATCTTATTTGCCTTGTGATAAGGTACCATCTGTTGAGAATTTAGGTAACGGTAAGGCCTACGAATACGCGAAGGAATCGCAGATATCACACTCCAGGAGCTGCGATGATGATTTGGACCGGTAACTTGTTAATTTTTACATTTACTAAAAATAAACTAGCCAAACTTAATAGATGTTCACCGTCAATGGTTTCGTAATTGTTCAGTTACAGCAAAATTAGTGAATCGAAGAGTTTTCATGACGCTCTAGATGGGAATCCAACTATTCTGAACGACTCGTTCGATGGCTACGATGATAACGAGATAATAAGCGAAAGTCTTACTCTGGAGACAGAAACAGAGAGAAGACAGAGGCTGGATAGCTTCTATTCTGCGACCTCTGCGAGGTCAACTTACTTTAGTACAGGTTCAGTTTCTAGTTATCACAGCATCGATGAGCCCGATAACGGGGAAGTTGGTAAGCTTTTTGTCTTAATAAAATAGAATTGATTTGTTCTTCGGTGAGGATTTTTTACTTTTATCTTTGAAACCGGTATTTCTGCTTAAAGTCATAATTTCTATGTAATTAAGATGTAGAAAACAACAGCAATCAAGTTATGTATGGGCCATCGTCCAGGCTGCCTGCTCTAACTTCGGAAGTATCGAGTTCATGGACGCAGATTCAGGGTAAGAAACAGTACATGTATTATTTGCAATAATAGCGTTTAACGTGTGTACGTAGACCATAACTATGATATAAAACAAAAGAAAAGTAAGCCAGGTTATTGCTTAACTGTACGCATCTCGTGCATTCTTACATATTAATTCGAAGCCTTATTCATTCACAACACTCTAAGTACAGTGTCTCTACCACATTTGCTTTCTGTTTAAAAACACATCCAGCTGCAAGGACAGAATGTTGCTGCAAGTAGCTCTACTTGCCATGACCCGTATTTGTTCATAACACACAACCATATAAGTACATGTCAGCATAAAAGCAGAAACTTTTGTTTGCAAGATACAAAGAGACTTAGCAAACAAACGTAATGAATATCGTTATGCAATGTATAACGATGTTTTTATGTTATCCTACCAACAGGTGTTGCTCTTTGTAAATTGAAGGTTTATCAGTATGTGTTTGAAATCGTTTCCAAATGATATATTGTAATTTTCAAAGCTTTTTCTCTATTTTATATATCATCAATTTACATGAATTTGTAGATGCGGATATATTTCAAATTTCAGGAGAGTTTGTGATGGTTCACGCGGCATATCAGTCACACTTGGGCCAAGATTATTTCTTCGCACCCCGTGCCAAATTGGCGGATGGTATTATTTGGCTGGTAATAGTAAAAGCTGGAATCACTCGAGCCAATTTACTCCAGGTAAATAGTCCAATTAGGAATACTATCACCCTGGCGTTTTAATTTATTGTCGGCTAAGTATGATATGGAAATGAAAAGCGAATTAATTTATTGTTTGACGTTGATGAAGTGTTTTACACTTTGTGGTTCATCTGTTTAGATTAATGATAATCGATTTAATTTATGGTAAATTGATATGTAATTGATTTGTTGTCTCTATTAGTTCCTGTTGGGTTTAAGTAATGGTACCCACTTAACACGATCTGGTATCGAAATGATTCCCGTGAGGGCGTTTCGAATAGAACCAGAGGAAGGCGTACACGGTCACATAACAGTGGATGGAGAACTGGTAGACTACGGGCCTGTACAGGCTGAAATATTTCCGTCTTTAGCAACAGTGATGTCGCAATGATATAAATTAGTGTTTAGCTTCATAAGGTCTTAGCTATGGAATCAAATGGTACAATCCTAGAACCTAAAGTTCAATGATATATGTATATGGTAGCATGGTCCTGGTGACAATACTGTATTTAGATACACAGATTCTTAATCGCGATCGATATGATTTCATTGAGAATCGTGATAGATGTACATTCTAGACTGTAAGTATAAATTAAAAATCATTCCACGAATGTATTCGAGTACATGTAATTTCATGAAATCAGCTTAGGCTATAGTTTGTACAAACTCAGCCGTTTAGAGTTTTACAATCCGCACAGAGTGATTCGACCGCAGAATTTACAATTTTATTGGTCCATTGTACGTAGAGAAATTAAAGGAGAAGAAAGTCTGCAAATTTTGCTTTATAAGGTATAGGAATTTTGTAAATAAATATCAGAAGTGATTGCATTGGTAGATTTACAATTGCATTCCGTATTTATTTTTCTCAATCTAATTCCTTTTTTTTTTTCAATTAAAAATTGGATAATTAGATTTATGCTACCATTTAAAATGTTATATCTTAAAAAAGGAAATATCAGTTTTGAGGCACTTAATGTGCCTGCTTCAAATGCTACATCGTTGGTTAACTAATGATTGTTAATTACACTCGTTGGTTTTAGCTGTATCTTTTTGGATTGTTTCTTATATGACGCACAATAGTATAACTGTAACAATTCCACAGGCTTCTTATTAATTAATAAGTATTATTGTTAAGTTTGATAGCATAATTATCAAATTTTATTCTACCCGAGGGTTAAATGCATTTTCTTCCAAATTATTTACCAAAATCAATATGATTATAATTTGCGTACCATATAAGCTGAGGATTAAATATATTTTCTTCTCATTATTTACCAAAACAACATAGAAATTATTACGTATCAGTGATATAGCACATATATTTTATTAAACCCTTTTCAGTTGGAGTTAAGTATCTGAGTCTGAGTCAATTAGTTGAAGATATAGTAAAATAATTTTCATATAAAATTAATAACCGCTTGACTAGGGAACCAATGAAAAGGGTTGATCTTGATAGTGCTCAAATTTTGTATATTTAATTAGGTGCATTTATGATTAAAAAGGATCGATTGTTTCGGTACAAATTACGATGTATTTTTTGTCCTTACATATCACGCTCATCAAAATGATTTGAAAATTATTAATGTTGTGTATAAATTTTACTGTTTATAGTTAGGCCATTGTAAATCTGTGCCAAGGAATGTATAAAGATGAATAAAATGAATAAGAAATAAGTAGGATATTCAGGAATTCTTGACTAGCAAGAATTTTTCGTGTCAAAACTATTAAACTGTGAGATACTTTTTTCAAAAGATTCCGTAAAATATCCACAACGATCTTATATAGCTTTTCTTTTGTTTAAAAAAACAAATTACAAATCATGATTTAAAAAGCGCTGACTCTTTGGAAGATTGTTCGAATAAACGTTACATTGTCGCTCAAAGTAACAAAATTATTTGTCATCGATAAGATTGATATGTATAATACTAATTTTTGTTATTTCGTTGTACTTCAACGGAACGATCGTTAATGTTTTTGAGACTAATGATAAGTTATTTAGTATAGTAGTGATTATAGGTGATGAATAAATTTCTTTATATAAAACCATAAGTTATTTCTGCACCTGAAAATTGTTAAATTATAGCTGTCAATCAATCTTGTGGATTTAATTACTTATCGTAATTAAAAATCACTTGCTTATATTATTACCGAATGCTTTAAATGCACTAACAAATAAAGAACATAATTTTGTAGATAAATTTTTTATGGTATTATTCTGATTTAAAAAAGAGGTTAAATTTGAAATTTTTATACATGAATATTGCAAAAAGAAAATAAGTACAATATTTCAGTTCATTATTTATTGACTGCATATCAGTACAAGAGAAATCACATCATTTATTATGATCTAATTAACTGAATAAACCCTCGTTTACTTATAAACAACAATGGATACAATTGTAAAAAATGAAAAAAAAAACATCTCACGTATACGCTTGATTATATGAAGGAACTTATATCATTGTAAGTTCCTATAAAGCAAAATAATTTTTTTTGATTTTCTAATTAAGTACCGTTTACCGGATGAATCATTTATATACAGTTCGTATAAAGTAATTACATTAATTATTTACACGCTCATATGTAGTTAGATAATACAAAGATGATCATTTACATTTACTAGATCTGTTCATAGAAATATCGCGATCATAAATTTTATTTCTATGTACTATACCTAATAAAACATAGTATCTAACATAACTACTTCATTCTCAAAAATAAATTTGAAACGTTACATTGACCCACACATTGTTTTTTATACTACATTCAATAAAATTGGCTTGTTATATCAATTTTAACTATTATTTTATCAGTTATATATTATAAAATAATAGCAATTGACAGACAAGCAGTTTTGAAAAAATCATGTCTAGTCCTAATTGTATTACTTAATTGTATAATAATACTTTGAACACCTATGCATTATAGATTGCATTATATGAATTATATTTATATTTAATAATATACAGTTCAACAAATGATATGTTTACCATGTAAACGTTTGACAGTTTTTAATTTCATATGATCATTTATTTCATAATTTGCACATATATCTAACATTGTTTTAGAAATATCATTATGGCTGCAAACAGAGTGACAGAATATGGATGATAATGAAGTAATGGCAATATTTAAAATGTTTAACTTTTAAAATTAACAATAAGTTTCATTAGAATATATGATTTTGTTTAAAACAAATTAATAAGTATCACATAAACCATTTTGATAGAGACACTTCTATTAAAATTTTACGTTTATGGGTACGATATTTTCATTATGAAGAATGCTTCACACATAGCGTTACAATACCTTTTATAAACACATTAAGAAATACGTTTATCAACGCTTAACAGTTGCATAACATTATACAAAGAAATATAATGCATTTGTAAAAACTTGGGATAGAACTGTAAGTGACAAGAACACCTTGTAGCCTATTTTGAAAGTTTACCAGTCTTGTAGCTATGAAAATTTGAAAAAAACTTAAAAAAAGGATTCAGATCTTAAAAAGAATCGTAATATACACAACAAAACTGAAATAGTAAATATACATATAAATTACTAAAATAATAGCAGATTAAAATAGAATATTAAAGAAATGTATAAACTTATAAAAAAAATGAATAAGCATATACACACTGTAAACAATAATAAACGAGATAATTATATTTTTGGTTTTAATACTCTCTTTGCAGCTTGCTGAATTTACCAAACACAATCTAAAACATCATCTTTTTCATTCGATCTTTGAAAAGTGATGCTGTGGAAATTAAAAATTAGTTGTTCTATAGTTGCTTAAATATATTAAATTGAAGCGATTCTTTAAATGAGCAAGAATACTTATAACAATTGTAGAAGAAAAAAAATTATCAATTTATATATGGGTATAAAGTAAAACATGTAATTAAAACTTGCAAAAATGTTATGTACCATTCTTTAAACCTACACCATATGAAAACGTTTGTATTTAAAAAGTTATTATATACTATGAATTTTATATCAAATAGAACTTGCATATGTATATAAATATAACTAACTTGAAGCAGTGATTGCTGAGAAGACAAAGAGAAACAGAAGTTAAAGGCCGAAGTGGAATCGTGAAATATTATACTTCTGGCTTGTTATCCTAAAATTGAGCTGTTATCTAATCCATAGGGACATTAGTAATAAACGTCTTTATAATTAAAGACCTCTAATTGTATAATTTATGATACATACATAGTATCAAGCTAATAACAACAAATAAGCAAATCGTTCATTGAAAATAATATTTTAGTAATAAAGAAAGCAAAGTTTGTTGAAATCATTTCAATCAAACAAAAAAAGGATGTAAAAATATCTGATGTGTCATTAATGTATAAATAACAACATCCTATATAATAATAGTCACACTCTAATTCGATATACCTAAATGTATCGATGTAACGATCGTTTAAATGAACTGTAATTCTGTCTCATTTTGTACATTAAAAATTTATCATTATCTCACGCGGGAATATTTATTAAAAAAGATTTTTATCGTGACGCATCGATTAACTACAAAAAATGTATTTGTTACGATATGATTGTAAATTTAACATATGCTGTTGACCTTCTCTTCAATTTTGTATCATTTCTAATTATGAATGTTAACCAAAATCGACTGTTAATGCAAATGGATAATTACTGAGTTATAGAAAGAGCATCTAAATTAGCCAACAGATCTTTGACATCGTCTTGAATTTGATCAGATGGATTGGATAAAGATAAACGCGAGCAAAAAGTGCTTAAGGTATCCATCTTTTTGTGAGTATCTTTTTGTTTCCGTAAACATGCCAACAGCATGCTCTTTACATTCTGCACTTCTTCTCTGGTTCTCTGCATATTCTCTCCCTTACAGTTCTGTAACAATTTCAATTTTGTCTGTGCTAATTGTAAGGGATTGTAACTTTCCTGATCCAAAGATAATAAATCCGTCCCCGCATTTAACAAAAGCGTAACCACCGATATTTTACCAGTCACAGCGGCTAAGTGCAATGGAGTGTTACCTACACAATCGCGACGATTAGGATCCGCGCCATGTTCTAGTAATAAACTTACCATTTCTGTGTAACCCCTGCAAAATTTCATTTGTTACATATATTAAATCAAATTAATATTAAATAACAGCATCCAGGATTCTACTGCTAAATAATATAAATTTAACTAAAAATTAAAAATTATTGAACTTGCCTGCAAGATGCAAGATGAAGAGGAGTTCGTCCTTGTTCATCATGATTATTAGGTGATACACCACTAATTAACAGTTGTCTCATCATTATAGTATTGTTTGTGGCTGCTGCAACTCTCATTTTACGTTCAATAAAAGGTGCTTGAGAGTAACTCCAAGAAACAGGATGATGATATCTGTGTGATGTATGCACAGATTTCATTTTTTTATAATAAATACCTCCTTTAAAAATAAAAACAACAGAAATATTATTATACAAGATTAATTATATTGGAAAACAAAATTATGTAAAATTAACTTACTTCTTCTGAATATTGTCATGTAAGGTGATGGCCTGGCAGAATTATATATGCAAGGAAATTTAATTTCTGGAACCTGTAACATGATTTATAGTACTTAGAAAATAATAAATTGAAATATGAAAGTATAAACAAAAATACTGTTCATAAAAAGACTATAAAAAAGATACGTACGTTGGAGGATAGAACGATTGGTCCCGAACTACTTGTCGGCGTAGAATTCTCAATTTCTTCAGGATATTTGTAATTTTCATTTATAGAACCTAAAGATGAAAGTGGTAAACGTACGCCTGGCCAACAAACCAACCAATCCGATCCAATTTCAATACGAAGATTTTCTGGTTTAGTTGTGCGAATATCATTTTGAGTGCTGCTTATTGTTGCAACAGCTGAACTGACTGGACTGGTGTTGATTTCATCTGTCAACATATCTTCATTTTGAGCAAACGAACTATCGTCCGAATTGTTACTGGTTTCAATTCCTGAGTCCACGGATGTCATTTTAGATTTAAACGTGCACCGACGTTTTAGAAATAAGACGTTCCACTTCTCAAACTCAACTTATACCACGTACTTACGTACCATGATTGTCTGTACGAAAATAATAACAGATTTGAAGTTTGCCACTAATCAAAGTTACTTCTTTGTCACCACCTTTGTCTTTAAATTCCTTTAGCTCACTGCAATACAAATACATATATATAAACTGATTATGTTCTTTAAATAATTATTATTAAAATATAATTATTATGTTTTTGTTTATTTCTATAGTCCCTATTATGAGAGAATGCATAGTATCTAAATACCAAAATGGACTTTCCGAGGGAAAATAGCAATATAGGGGAAGTTGGAATTCTCAAAGTTAGTTCCAAGACTGACATAAATATTGCATATCTAAGTTTCTTATCTATGTGCCAATATATATTTCATGATTTATGTGTTTATATACATACCAAATTTATAACCCAGATTATGTTTTAGTTAACTTTTAAAACCTGAAAGAATGATAATGTTTCGTGTTAATCATTGTACATGTTAGTAGACAAATATTATTTTTCAGTTTCGACCAGTGTTGAAACTATTCCTTCATAGCACAACAGTAAAACAAACTTGTAAAAAATTGATTATTTAATATTTCAGATCTTGTTACCTCTGTTAGTAGATTTCACACATCTACTACAACACATTTAAATCAGGGTTGGAGAAACGCGTAAGATTAAATTTTACAATATACAATACATAATTAAACATACGGTAAATTAAACACACTGTAAATTACATGAAAAAATTTATGTTATTATGATTACAGCAAAAAATTTGTACGGAACCCTAATACAGCTGGGCCACTACTTACTTTACAAGATTACTCATTTAAAGATAATAAACCTACTCCTTATGGTGCGAACCAACTAAAACGTATGCAAAGACATCAACAATATGCGGTATATTTGTTTAAATGAATTTGTATTTATAATATTTATAATATTTACAGTAAAATAATAAAACTATAACTTTTATCAATTTCAGAAAAAAATTATCCAACTAGTTAGTGAAGTTGATTATGCAGTTGAACGACATGCTAAGTTATTAAAAGAAAAAGAGGAACAAAAACAACAAATTCTGGATAGCAAATTAAAACCTAAAGGACAGCAATTAATTACAAGTGAATAATGTTTCTAAACTTACTTTATGTATATGTAAGCACATGTAAATAATAAAATTATTGTATTTTAATTTCGTTTTATTACTACTTATGTATGATACAAATTACAAATGGGAAAATAATTAATGTAATGATCTATTTACAATTATTGTTTTATCGAAGTTGATAATCAACTGGATATTTTATAAGTTGTGGAATCGTTTCTTTTTCTTCTGGTAAAATTTCATGTAATCTACTTGGAACTGGTTTTAATTGTTTGATCTGATTAGTAACATTTTTTAGCATATCTTCAGGTACATTTTCATCAGGGAAAATATGTAGCCTTTGCATAGTGTGTCTTCTTTGCAAATTTCCAGTCATTGAAGAATAAATTGCCTTCTTTAATATCTGTAATGTAAATACAATGCTTCTTGTAATTTTTGTACAAAATTACTTATTAATCATTTCATACTGCTTACCATGGTGGGATCTTTACTATGTAATTCCCATGCTAATGTCCAGGTTGCACCTCCAATATACCCAGTATGATGATAATAGACACGTTTTTGCCACTCATCTCCACGTAATGCAATGTCCTTACTATTTACAACTATTACATGGTCACCACAATCATCTAAAAATTATTAAATGTAATCATATTAATCAGGAGAAAATGCTGTATGAAAATCAATTTTTCTTTTATATTATTATGAAGACCAGATTCTGTTTTTCTTTTAATTGAAACTATGTATTTTTTTATATGACTTCATAATGAACCATGCTTAACCAACTTTCTTGTGTGATTAATTATCCTTACTAGTTGGATGATATATGGGTTTATATAGTCCCATGAGATAATGTTTTATCCTATGGGCACTTTTAAAAGGATCTTGCCAAGTCGCATCAAAGATGTGCCAAATACGTGCAAACGTACCCCAATGCTACACATAAAGTATAATAAAAAATGTACTGTGTCATTTTAATATTAAAGTAATATTTATAAAGTAAAATAAACTGCAATATTTATGAAATTAAATATCTTGTAAGATGAAAAGGTACATCTAAACAAAAATCTATCAATAGAAAGGCAAGGAATATAAGTTTATTTATAAAAGGAATACCTGTCCTCTACGAACAAGAGACATTATGATCACAATAAAAATTTAATATTAATGCAAAAATAATGTCAAAATTTCTAGACTGTGTTATACATTATATGTACTTATATCATATGCTTTTAGGTTAAGTTCAATGTTGAATTATGAGCCTATGCATATAGGAACATATTTGTTGGCTTCCCTGGGATAATAATGATGCAAGGAGAATAACTTCTGCCTGCAAAGTTCCTAGGCATGATAGTTACCCATTGGTTATTATTTGACCATTGAGCATTATTTTACATGCTTATGTATATTCGTTCATGTATACGTGTTATACACGTGTCCACCTTTGAAAAAATTGAGACATTTCATTAGAATTGTATTAGTTTACAAACAGTATATATAGATATTATTTAATTTTCAGTTAAATACAATGTAAGTTTAGGTCCAACATTTATAACTTTTTTGACTTTTGAAATAATTTTAATATAATTCATTAACATATTTCTTTATTACAGATGAAAACCTTAATAGTGGCATATTTTATTTTGTTTGTAAATGTTTTTGTTGAACCTACAAAGGTTGATAACAAGCTTTTAAAATGTTTAGGTAAGTAAAATAATATGTATATATATGAACATAAATGCATTTATTCAAATAAGATTGTAACAAGTTAATATTAATTATATATAGTTTGTAGATCGACTATAACAGAATTTGAAAGAGAATTAGCAAAAATTGATCCTTCAATAGAAATTGAAGTAGGAAATTATAGATTGGATGCAGAAGGAAATGCAATTCACAAAAAGGTAGTAATTAAGTTTTATATCTCATTTAAGAAAATGATCAAAAATATGTATTTTTATTTGAAGATTCCACTTGCTGAATCTGAAGTGCATATGTCTGATATGTTGGATAATATTTGTAATAAAATGTCAGATTATGTTAAAGCAACATATAAATCAAATGGTCAGTTAACAATTTTGAATCTCATGACTCCAGCTGGTACCATGAATCCTGAAATGGGTAAGGTTGATATCATTCAAGATGGTGATTTCAATAAAAGTTTAAAATATTATGTAAGTTCGCCTATATTATTCATAAATGTAATTAATCAAGAAAAATATATTGTTTGATTTAAAATACTATACATTTCTTATTATATTGCAGTGTGAGGGAGTAGTAGAGGAGTTTGAAGATTCTATAATTTCTCTGTTTACTCATAAAGAGAATAATATTAAAAGACAGTTATGTACAAATATTGCAAAACTATGCAATCCTACTGATTTCAGTCATGAAGATGATGAAAATATTGA
The DNA here is from genome assembly GCF_907164935.1 of Osmia bicornis bicornis. Classification (NCBI taxonomy): domain Eukaryota; kingdom Metazoa; phylum Arthropoda; class Insecta; order Hymenoptera; family Megachilidae; genus Osmia; species Osmia bicornis. Next base: position 13,844,576 of record NC_060216.1, on the reverse strand, counting down.
GCAAAATGATATGGATGAAGATCGTGATGAACTGTAATAGTACTCGAAAAGAAGTGATACATTTGTATTACTTTATTTTTGATATTCAAAATTTATTTAAATATTGTAATATGTTTAAAGAAAGAATGAAGTCATAAACTGTAAAATACATTTAAGGCAAATAAATAAAAAATAAATTTGTATCTTGAAAATATCGACTTTCGTTTAAAAATAATTATAAATATCAGGTTTTGGAATTGATATGGTTATAAATATTGGGGAAACTTAAAATGCCAATGAAATTAAAGTAAATCAAAGGGTTAATTTAAAATTTAACGGTACATTGATAGATAGCGCTCTGTTCGTCGAATAATTGTACAGTACTTCTAGAAGTTTCTCTACAATCTACGGTCTTTACAACCAGCTTTCTGTGCGCGCTTGTTTCGTCTTCGTTCGCCGCCATCATTACGAAGACGAAAGAGGTTGGTTTTACTGATTTTTACGTGGTAGTGTCATTATTCGAAAGCCAGCACAAATGAAGATGGTTGATAAAATAGAAATGAGTCTTGATGACATTATCAAGCAAAATAAAGGGACTAGACCGCGCGGCGGAGGTGGCAGACGTGGAAGAGGTGCCGGTAATTCACCTCGTAGAGGAGCACGCAGAACTCAAAGAGTTGGTGGTGGCGTCATGCGGGGACGCAGTCGTGGTGGCATTACCAGAAATTCTCTTCCGTACACGAGGGTAAGAAATCATTTGTATTCTAATAAAATGTTCGATGTTCATATTACATTCGCTTTGTCACGTGTGGCTATATCGAAACCTATCGTATTACTTCCGTTGAAAGCGCTTGTGCATTATGTGGTTTAATCTATGGAGGGATTAACGGGTATATTTTGGAATAAATTAGTCTTTACATTGTTTATGTAAAAACAGTACTACTGTAAAAAAAAAACTGTGTTATATATTTTTGGAAATTGTTTAACATCGAATTCTATACAAATTGCTATAGTTTGCGTTTTTATAAGATGATGCTTCAGCGTTCGTTTTAAGGACGATTATGTTTATCATTTTTTTTTTTTTTTTCTAATAATGTTTACTATTTTAAATGTGGAATATTTGGTATTATTTAATAGAATCACTTGATATCTGCAGTAAATGTATTAAGGAAATTTTTAATTAATTAATTATTTTATTTGTATTTTTCAAAAATATATACTATAATAAATACAATTTTTATTGATGTATTTAGGGTGATGTAAACAGTGCATGGAAACATGACATGTTTGATGGGGTAAAAAAGGTTGGCCGAAGTGCAATAGGTAGCACAGGAACAACCAAGCTCCTCGTATCAAACCTTGACTTTGGAGTATCGGATTCAGATATTCAGGTATAACTAAAAAGACTTTCAATAATTTGTAAACATATTGCTCTGATTTGAATTTAGACTAAAATAATAAATAACAAGTATTCGGTTTATGAAAAGAATATTTGCTGTTACATATTTTTTCAAAATTAGCGTTAAATATTTCATTACAAAAAGAATAATATTGACATTCTTTAATTACTAAACACAACATTTACAAATAACTGTATGTTTATGTGTTTCCAGGAATTATTTAGTGAATTTGGTCCCTTAAAATCAGCAGCAGTACATTATGACAGGTCAGGTCGATCTTTAGGCTCTGCAGATGTTATATTTGAAAGAAGAGCAGATGCCATTAAAGCAATGAAACAGTATAATGGAGTACCATTGGATGGTGTGTAGTTGAATTTATGTTTGGACTATAAGTTTTGCTTTGGATGTCTCTTTTTAATTATAAAATTCCGCCTATATTTAGGGTTTCAGTATCACTTATTAATCTGGTCTCCAGTTTATACCTAGCAACATACAGTTTGAGCATTTTCTCTTTTATCCTTCCATAAATACTCCAACATGGGATGAAATTAAAGAAAAACAAATTTCAAAGAAGTTATTGTGAATTATGATTTGCACAACTATTCACATCTATTATTGCAATATGTGGTATACATCGGCAGGTCGTGAAATGAACATACAAGTTGCTACCTCTGAAATACCAGTCACATCAATCCGTGGAGGCCCGAGACTAAGCGGCAGTAGTTATACACAGAGACCTCAGTCCCGGTTTAGGGGTAATCGTGGAACAGGATCCATCAGAGGTACGCAGTTAAATTATTTGAAGAAAAATGAATCTTTGTGTTTAAAGAATCAGTGTACTGATGCATCCTTATGTTTTTCATTAAAGGTCGTGGGACGGGACGACGTGGTGGCAGAGGAGGCATTCGACAAGCGACGAAAACTCCTACCGCTGAAGAATTAGACGCCGAGTTGGAAGCTTACGTAAAAGAAGTAAAGTAACAACGTCACAAAGCATACTTTTAAGATTTTGTTCTGATTTGACTTAACACGATACAATGTGTTTCCCTAATTTTCATGAGAATATATAAAAATAAGTATAATTGTATATTTAGCAAGATGTTATAAGAAATTTCTATTAATGGGTCTTTTATTTTTGACGTTTTCTCTGGAAATTGGCATACAAATTTTACAAATATATAAAAATGATAATTTGTAGGAGTTCATAAATTTTTTTATGATACCGTAACATAAAGAAAATAAAAAGTTATGATATAAAGACTGTATGGATTTGTATGTACTATCGTGCGTGTGTGATTATCAGACGAAAAATACAGTAACATTCAACTTTAAAAGTTGTTCTTTATCAAAATACAGAATGTACTTTTAGCCCTCAATTTAATCGATTTTTATGAATCATGAAATACCAAAATATACATATTTAAAATATCCATCATCATATACGTTACACATCGTGGAATACCCCCTATTATATACTACATGTCAGTCGCTATATTTAATAGTATCATATATTTGTAAATTGATCTTTTATGAATTGTTTCTTTTTATCATGAATAATTAAAAAAAAAAAAAAAACCACTATGTGTAGCTCATAGCTTACAGTGGAACAAGGCTGTGACATACTGTTATCTAGTCGTCTACTAGAGATGAAATTTTACTGTGCAGTAATGGGTTTGAAAACCGATGTACACGCTTTTATTCATGCAGCATATAAATGGCAATGCAGTGGTACAAGACTGAAGCAAAAAAAAATTCACGAATCATTACCTAATAAAGAACAATGTTCTTGTGAATAGAATGATTTTTATTTCCTACCTAATCGAGAAAAAAGAACTATATTTGGATCAATTTCTTTTTTAAATCATTTCGACATTTTCGTATTCAAAATAATTTTTGGGTTATAATACTTGTTTGGAAAAAAAAATGTTTTATTAAAATACAGAAAAAAATATTTAAAAAATTACATCTGTTATTTATAAACATCTAAAATACAACAATTTTATTTGGAGAACATTCTTTATTTTTATTTAAATAATCACACGAGGTATTATTTTGTACATATGTAAAAATATTTACTAATAGATGTCACAGAGTGGGTTAAATTATTTTTCACTCTTGATTGTAAAGTAGATCACTACGAAGTTGTACTTGTTTGCATCTTAGGAAGTCATTCATTAATGCTTCTAGAATTATTAACTTTCTAAATACTTAATAATAAGATCAGTCGAGTTTAGATAATAAATTTTTACTATGCAATAATTGTGTACAATATGAGGCAACATTACCACACCAGTATTTTAAATTATAAAAGATAGATAAATTATATGAATTTTTTTTATAATCTTTTGAGTGTTCTCTTCTTGTCTTTTAACATTTTTTTCTTTTCTGCTGTTAGTTTTTTATCTCCTGCATGCTTTTTTGGGAGAGGTCCCCCAACTTCAGAGGAAGTACAACTTTCTAAAGTTGCTTTATTGCCTTTTCCACCCCCCTGAAGCATAAATTTATTGTTCAGTATATGTATAAACAAATGTAATAAGCCTTATAACATTATTTTACCTGCGCATGTATTTCTGTCATCATTTTTGCTCTTTCTGAATAATCATCGTACCTTTCTAAAAGTAATTTACCAGCCTCTTCATTTAAAGCAGATTCTGCATTTGGCACTATTAAGAGGCATTTTACAGTCTAAAAATATGATACAAATAAATGCTTGTATTGTATTGGCCATTAACACTTGTTTGCTAATAAATAGCTTACTAGTAATATGTGTTTAATTCCGAGATCTGATTTCCAATCCTTTTTTAAAGTATTGACACATATTTCACCATTTTTCGCAACATTTGGATGAAATATTTTTGTGAGGAAAAATGCCTTTGGTGGTCCTTGAGGAAAATCTTTGCCAAGAGCTAATTTTACTCTAAAGAAACCACCAGCATATGGTGTTCCCGCTGATAATAAAAATTATAATCAATATTATAATAATACACGTATACCTTTACAAAATTGAATAAATCAGATTATATGTAAACTTGTAAAATAATTAATATAAGAAAACAACTTAGAATAAGAATGGATTATATAGTTTGTAAATATGAAGGACTATAATAAGAAAACTAAATTTTATCAACTTAATCTTTAACAGTATTACATCTAAATAATTTAACAACTGATTTTCCGAATCATATTTTTATAATTGGTAAAATAAAATCTATATATATTTATAAATATATCTACAATTGTGTACATATACATATACATGTACACATAAACATATATATTTGACATGTGGATAGGTTATCCTTTAGTAATTGTATTATCTTTTTATACAGTACATATTACGCAATTGAAATTTTACAAGAATAGTAATTACGTGAGATTTAATCTTACAGGGTCCTTCTATGATTGCTTGAATGTCTGTAACATCTTCTTCGTTTAAAACAACACGAATACCTTCGGGTGGTTGTGAAGCTAATTCAGTCATTTCTTTAGCTACACGTCTAATAATTTGCGGTGATAAGTTTTCGACATTTGATATCTGAAAAAAATAAATTATAATACAGAACATATAATACGTAAAATAAAATATATTAGGAGAAACCTGTCTCCTTAACCAGAACATAAACAAGAAGTACCGCTCTTAAAGTTTGTAAGAAAAAATAATACATATAATTAAATACTTACAGAACTTACAGCAGCCATATTTAGTAAATTTTGAATGAAATTTCAACTAAACACGTTTAAGACGCGATTGTTTGAAATATACTGCTAGAAAATCTTTAACGTCACAACATCAGCACAGCATTGCCTTCAATAACCAACATTTTGAACTGATAGCCAATCGTGTGCGAGTTACAATAATCTCGAAACTAGAAGTCGATTCTCTGTCATTTCATGTGTTTTCAAGCAAAAAGTATCCGGCGTCTCTGACACTGACGGCATATTACAATAATCAAACTGATAAATAAACAAACGATCAGATCAAGTAAAATATAAAGCTGTATAATGTAAAAAGATTACAACTGTGTTGTATTAACTTACACTTTCAAGTTTCTGACATACTACTGACATCGTGCCTTTGGACAGTGCGAATTTGAATATTTTGCTACATATTAACAAAATGACCGATAATACAGGAATAGAAAGGGTGAAATTTTACATACATTTTTATAATTTAAATATCAAAAATAAAACTAATATTTTTTATTAAAATATCATATGTCAACGTATTTTCTTTTTTTTGTAATAGAAAAATCAATGAAAGAAGCACTGATTTTTCTTTCTTAATATGTAATACAATCATATTGCAGGAAAAACATATGAAACAATTAAAGCGTAGAATGGAATGTTGGCGTGAGCTAATACTTCCATTAAATTCCATTCTATTATGGGAACGATCTTGGTATCCTGGTCTCATACTTGGAATTACTACCACAATATTTTTGTAAGTTAAAACATCCAAATATTGTGTGTAATATGTACCTTTTATCAATGTAAATTACTTATTTTTAATTTTATGAAATAACATTGTCAAACATATTTTATTTAAGTTAAAAAATAATTATTAGTTTATTTTAAATGTTATTTCATTTATTTTCATGATATACTCTATTAGAAAGTTTTGTACGCATTATGTGGAATGTTAATGAATCTAATTTTCAAAATTGTAATATTTATATAAATTTTATCTGTTTTGTAGCCTCATATGGATGTTGGAACCTGCTTTCCTTACAATAATATCTATATTTCTTCTTCTGTTGGCTTTAATTGATTATCTTGTGCCACCTATGACATCCCTTTTATATCCTGTTAATAGCTGGACAGGTCAAAAAGAAAAAAAGTTGAATGAGATTTGTCAGAACTTATCCATAACGATTTTGCACTTGCAAAATTTATGGAGATCAATGTTACAAACACGAAAGGATCGCCCGAATGTTGTAAGTTAAATATATGTAACTTAGAATTTAAGAAATTACAAGTATTAACCATAAAATTTATGAAAAAATATTGTTTCAAAAAATATTTGTTCTGTATTGTAGTATTATGCAGCAATAATAACTTTTCTTGTCATTTGTATATGGATTGGAAGTACAATCAACAACTTGCTTCTGTCTTATATCACAGGTAATATGTTTGTAATTCATTTTTTAAATTATGTATTCTATAAAGTACATGTATTAGAATCATCTGTATTCTATTGGGATGTTGCAGTGAACATTGTTTTACTTATGCCAGGACTTAGACATAGAGGACGTGCAATATCAACGTTTGTGCGTGATTGTGTGTATCTCTTTCATGGTCTTTCTCATTTATAAGACTTCTTATCTATACTAGGTTAATTTATAACTTATTTATTTACAATTAAGGAAAACTAGATTTTCAGCTTTTAAAAGGTACAATTATTATGATAGAAATTACTACTAATTGTTTTGTCATTTTATATAACATCTTATATTACCGTTTACTTTGAATGCACTTTTATACCATAAACATGTTTGCACATTGTTTTCTCATTCATAAATCATAATAAAACTACTTCATCTTTTATCCCAGTTATGATACTTAACTGATATGGGCTACTGTATTTACATCACGTACTATTAGATTGCATCATATATCATGCAATATTAATTTTGCTGTGTAACATTGTGCATAATTTTGAAAGTTTTGAAAATCGCGGGTATAGCGAAGGACATATTTGGCGGCGCTGGTGGCATGTTTTTATAAAAGAAAATGACACTGAAAATGTTTTATCTTTTATCACATATGTACAGTGACTATAGTCACTGATATGTATATATGCATGTACTGTGACAAAATCTTAGACTTTAACATAAGAATAATTAAAAAGTGTTTATGTTACGTACAGCGACGATTACAAATTTTACAAGAACCATAAATGGACAGTACTTATTTTGCGTGTTAATTCAATTGGGTTAGGTATTTTTTAGATAACTTATTTGCTGTATATCTTAATTGTTTACATGCGATTGTAAACAAATATTACGACGTAATCCAAGTTAATCAGTTTTAAATCATTTTACAAATTATTATCATTTTAATACGATACATTAAGTGAAAAGATCATGGATATAGTACTAAAATTAAATGAACAGACTGTGGGCAGAGACAAAATTATCAGGTATGTTACTTTATCTAATTCTCAAGTATTTTTGAATTTTATTAAATTTAGTTAAAATAAATATGTATAAATATAATGTTTTACAGATTACTGCAATATGGAAGTCGTGCTTATTGGTATTATGCTCAAAATACTCATAGTACCCAACATTCTGCAGAAGTCTTAAGAAGTTTAGAATATACTTTTAGTTCATTTAGAAAATGTACTTTATTTTAATTAAGATTTAAATGTTAATGTAGTTAAAATTACTACTAATACATTATTTTTATCTTTTTTGTAGTATTACGCCTTGGAAGATGTTTGGATAGTTTATATTCTGCCTTAAAAGTGATGAAATACCCAAATCTAGCTGTAAGGGTTACTTTAACATTATCGAAAATTTCTAATGCTCTATTTCTATTAGCAGATCACATCATTTGGATTGGTCGTGTGGGACTGTTAAGGGTTAATATTGAAAAGTGGAGTAAGATAGCTAATAAGTATTGGTTGATGAGTATTATTATGAATCTTATAAGAGATATTTATGAAATTATTACAATAATTGAACATGATGAAAGAAAAAATGTATTAATGAGAAAACCAAACTTCTCACCTGATATGTGGAAACAATATAAATTATTATTTCATTTGAAAAATCACAAAGATATTGCAATGGATGCAATTAAAAATGGGTGTGATTTATTCATTCCACTGACTGCATTAGGGTTTACTAAATTTTCTCCTGGTACAATAGGTATATTTGGTGTTATATCTTCGATTGTCGGTCTTTATACTTTAATTTACCCATTGTACAAGTTAACTCCAGCTTGAAATTCATTTCATTTGTAAAGTACAATGTTTTTTATATATATGATACACATATACTTATTACAAAAGTTTTTATTTACATTGAAAGGTACTACTTTTAGTTGTTTAGTTTTTTTTATACTTTTAATGTACATATTATTACTATGCATTTTAATACATTATAAAATCATAGTACTGTGATATCTAAATAGTTATATTTTTAATGTATTTTCTATAAATTTTATAAATGTAATATAGCAAATTATTTAATATATAAGACTATATTGTATAAGGAGGATTGGGATAAAATTTAAACAGATAAGTTTCCATGTCTTTAATTTTGAGTTATACTTTTATGAAAATATATTTATTGATTACTGATAGCGTTTAATCTTATTTTATATTATTAACACTTATAAAAATTAATTATTATCAAATTTGTTTGTATTTATTAATATAAAAAATGTTAAGCAGCACCATCTCCTGTCAGGATGGGTGCAGACCCTTCTTGGATAATTATTTCATACTTATGAGAATAGTACATTAAGAAAATACCCCATTTGCCACAAATCATGGACCAAACAGCTGAAATTATTGTACTGTGTGCAATTGGTTCAATGGCTGTAATATTGAATATTTATTATTGTATTTTTCTATGTATTTGGCACAAAACATAAAATTAAAGCTTTAATCAAGAAAATAAAGTTATGTACTTACAAATTTTATAATAAAATGTAAGAAACAGATACCAAATTAATGCAGCAACACTAGCAACTGCACTTACAAAACCAACAACGTTTAGATTTCTCAATGTAACTTTGGTATGCCATCTTTCTAAACTTTCCTTTCCTCTAACCCAATGCAAGTGGAAACAAACTGCAGCTAAAATACCTGCGTAATACATGAAGTAATAACTTGCTTATTAAATTATTGGTAAAAGGAAGGATTCATATTCAAAGGCATGGTTACTAAAGTATAAACTATATGCAATGAAATTAAATATACATATACATATATTGTATATACCAAAAATATCTGACCTGTTGATTATCAATGATTAACAGTACAACATACTACGTAATACCGTAACTTAATACAAGGTGAAATCAGCATAAAGTACATACTTAAATATTATTTAACGAGCAATGCTAACCTGATAAGATCGACCAAAATCCAACATCGTGATTTTTATATGCTACGAAAAAAACAAAAAATGCTGATATACCTACAATTACACCAATAGCACTTATTATTAGATGTACTACGACGTCTCGTAACATTTTTTATTTTTTCTATTCACTACGTAATATAAATACAAATACAATACAAATACAATACAAATCGACTGTAATGTCTCATAAGAAAATCGCTTCGGATAAATGCATAAATGCACACAGAATCGAGTTGTGCGTTAAAAGTTACAACACGAAGAAACAGATAATTAAAGTAACTGGTTTGCGACAACTCAGTTATCTGAAATACATAAAAATATAGTGATGTTTGAAAAACTGTGCAAAACAGATCGAACAAACCATCAATACTTAACAATCAATATTTTGAAATTATAACAAATTAAGTTGTAGCTGAACTTTATCGGACCCAAAATTTTCGACATTTTTTTTTTAAATCTATAGTTTTTGATGCGGAGAATCCAAAAATACAAGTCTTAATTATAGGAATCCAATGGTTAAAAAGTTATAAGTGTGTAAAATTTGATATTTTTAGCGCATTTGCTCAATTTAAATATGGACTAAGGCATCCATAGTTTCGGAAAATCGATCGATAAATTGTTGAATAGTTTGCGGCAGTTTTATATAGATGGCGCTGTGATAGAAAATGGTGTGGCGGCCGTTATCGATAAGGAAGATTGATCGCCGCTTTTACCAAGCTTTCTCGCCAATCATTTATTTTCAGAAACAAAATTCAAATAGCTTTTCTGTGCATTCTGATTCATTCCTTCAACATCCATCAAACTGTAAAGACATGTTAACCTTTTCAAAATTCCAATTTCAATAAATCCATAATGGTATGGATTAGAACCTCTTGCTTCTTTCACTCCCGAAGACAGAACAAAAAAAATAAAAAAAATAAAAAATAAAATAGGATGAAAAAAATATAACACACCATGCGAAGTTCTTAAATTTTATTTGCAATAGAGTATAAACATAAGGAAGACGGACAAATATATTTAAATAATTTATAAGATTTTTTTTTATTCACATTTGAAGTATAAAATTATAGACTAGTTTCTATGTCTGTTGTAATAAATTATTATTTTAGCAAAATTAGAATTTAGATGTTCAGCATCGAGCACGCTAAGCTTCCTAAAGAAAATAGGGATAGAGAGGAAGCAGAAATTCTCTAAACCTAAATTTTAACAAAATTTACATTGAAAGTGATTTAGAAAAAAGTAACATTTTTAACTATTAAGAATTATAAAATTTAGTATGTAATTGAAAAATACGAATAATAAAGTAGATATTAATTTAAATTTTTCCGTGCAAACGTTTATACGCAAATAGTGGACAGTTATGGATGGGACGGATGGGAGCCTATCATGTTCGGTGCTGTACATAGGTATATTAAGGCACGTAATACCATTATTTATCTATCAATACAAATGCAACAGACAAATTACTGTAAATAGGAAATATTTCTTTTTCTCTTTTGTTTTCTTGGCCACTTTGTAGTAAAAGAAAAACAGCTATTAAAATCGTAACATACTTTTTTTTATGAGTATAACGTCTTCTCTATCCATTCTTCCATCGTAAATGTAGCTGTGTTAGTTTGATCTGGATCTCGTTCCCTGAAAATATCTACAAAAGAGAATTAAATACTATTCCTTTTATTTATCTTGATTTATTCTCTTACCTATCATTGTTTTAAGTCGAACTGCACACATTATGTAGTCATCAAACGTAATTGTGCCGTCTTTTGTTCCATAACGATGGACCAAAATATTTAATATATGATTATTTAACCGATATCCTGCACTATTTAAAGCTTGCCGCAATTCGAATGCGCTCAAGAATCCTGATTCGTCTTTGTCATACAATTTGAATACAGCCTGAAAAATAAAACAATATTTACATACATATCTTGATAAATTCAACATTATTTAATACTGAAGAAAAATTTTACCCTCCATTTTTTTATATCGTTCCATAAAGTTCTGAACTCTTCAAAACCTAGTTTACCAGAGTGATCAACATCTAACATGGCAACCATGCTGCGACACACATCCTTACTGAATCCTTTATCGTGGGTTTCTAAAAATAAAGAAAAAATTTTCAGATATATTAGATGCCTTTTCTTTTTTAACTTCAATAATTTGCCGCTACTTTTTAAATCCACTAAAGTACAGGAAATTTAAATTTAAAATAGTAATGTTGAAGGCACCGAATTTGATAGAAAGAAGAAAGTATTGAAATATTATAAAATTGTTATTATAAACCTATGACAATACCACAGATGTGAACATGGACTACAATTAATGGGATTATGATAAAGCTGCGTAGCAACTTTTTACATTCTGCATTCGTTAATGATTTATATTCTCTGACCATGCAAAAATTCTTCAAGCTTTTCACTTACATCTTGAGCAATTAAACTGTGATATTAATTTTATTCTAGTATACTCTACCAATGTAACCTAGCCTTAGAAATGACCTGGAAGTACATACTAGATGATGCCTTACCTAAGGACTTATTGTACTGTTCATTATTACAAACAATGCCGCACAGCAGTGAGATGAGAGTGTCGATAAACGAACCATCTCCTTGTACAGTTTCATGAGCCTCACTACGACGCACCGACTGTGGTAGTTCTACCCGTAACATACAGCTACACGTTAACATTAATTTTTACATATCTACATTAGGGTCAATAAAGTAGATATACTTTCTGTAAAATAATTTTTTAACCAGTAGTTATGATTAAAGCAATGGCTTTGTGAATTCCAATTTAAATGTTCCTGAAGTTTTAATTTTTACAACTGTTACATTCAACAATATTTTAATAGAGCGGGTTTATGAACCAATAAATTATGTGCCTTTTCTCTATTCAAATAATCAATCATTTGGTGCCACTTTTCAAGTCCACAGAAGGGCGAGAAAATATTCAAAGGCATCGACTTAGAACTACTATTAGTCTTGCTAAATTTTAATTTTTGGTACGACAACGATTTTCTGAAATTGTGACCCAAATGTATTTATGTATGTACATACAATAGGTATGAAGTAATTATACCGAAAGAACATGCACAATTATGAGAGTGAAGATTGCGTTGCATTAGCATTCACACATTAATAATTGATAAATAAAAGAACACTACAACTAAAATTAGAATGCACTGTGCTATTTGAGTAGAATTCAATTTTGTGAATGTATTTTACACGTATGATTAATGATAAGCGCAAGAACTGCAAACAATAAAAAGCATTACGAAAGCTTTTCAACAATAAGCAAAAACAGCAAATTAATTAAACAAGAAACAGAATTAAGATTTCGTTTTGGAAATGTTTACGTGTAAAGCTATTACGTAAATAGTGTAACATATAAATAAAATTGATTTAAAATAATAATGCCAAAGATACTGAATCAATTTGTAGACTTAATATATAGGATAGACTAAAAAGAATGCTTCAAGTAAATATTATTCAATTGAAATTTGTGGATTTAAATTTATTCTGCATATTGGAACAGAAATATTTAAATCCTAACAATAACATCATACCTTTTCGCATAGCAAAATCTAAGATTTCTTTCAGTTCCATCCAATCCACTTCCATATCATCACCAGCAAGTTTCTTGAAGAATTCACGAACTTTTTCTGCGTTTCTGTCTGGCTCTGGCTCATCTTGTACCTAAAAATGAGAATAATATTAGAATTCCAGAAAATAGAATCCATTCTTCACAGAAAAAGCAACCCCAATTTATAACATGCGCTACTTACTTTATCCCCATCTCCATTATCACCCTTAGGGTTAATCACCTAAAAGCCAAGCAACGTAGACATGCGTGTTATGGATGATTAATTAGGCTGTTTGGGTGCTAAGTTTAAACAGGTCATTGTAAAACAATTAGGTGTATAGTTAGGTGTACACATTAAACACGATAGACACAATATATCTACACAATAGACAGTGGGTACATTTTAAAGCATTGTACAAATATTGGGTGCATGTATTAATTATATAGACAATAACAAGATTTTAATAATTATTTTTTATTTCTTACCCTATCATCAACTTCTCCGATACCGACTTCCTCATCATTCTCTCTAAAAAATACAAATTCCATTACAAATTCAAATTTTTAATAATTATAATAAATTGAAATAGGAGGATTGCTTACTCCATATTATTTTTATTTTCAGAGAATATTCTCAACAAGAATTCTCCTTCCTCATTAGGATCAAATGTACTTGGCACTATACAATAGACCCCAGGTGGCAACTTAAAGCGGCAAGTTACTTCTCTTAGGTTTATAAATGCTGGGGATCTTGCTACTGAGGCGTTGTACTTGAAGAAATTAACGTCTAGAGGTTTTGGTAGTCGTTCTGGATATTCCAACTGTTTCAATTACCATATTCAATCAATTATATAAAAACTTAAATACTTTTTTCATTTTTTGTAGATACATACATGGTATATTGCAAACCCAATGGTCAAACACTCTGCACCCATTCTCTTCTGTGCTCTTCTATTCTTCTGCATTAATGCAACAATGACTGTACATTTGTCATCATCCTCATCAGGATACTCCAATGTAATACGGTACTGTGGATTATGCCAGAATGTTTCTACAAAGCATCAACAATTAATTAACAGGTTTGTTATCAGTACCTATCTGGGAATAACTTTTAAAAATTTACCTAAAAAGTTTCTGCAGCCTCCCGCAGTGACGCCACGTACCCATTCTCCTTCAAAAACACTCATCTCCCACCTTTTCTTACCAGCATTCAAATCATCCTCTGTCAACGAATCTGGATTCAAGTTACAAATTTCTAATTGGGTAAAGTATTTGGTGAAATCCTGGAAGGACATCCAAAACTCTCCATCCATATCGAAGGTCAAACCCAATTCTTCTTTCTCATGGTCAGGAATGAATCTCCATTCTGGAGATCTATTAAATAATCACAGTCATTAGTGTCTTAATGACTACGATTAATTCGAAACCTTTATTATTAAATGATTGATCATTTGAATACAGAAATTGCACCGAATTAACTTGTATCCCTAATAACTTACTGATCACTCCATGGACCGTTCCATTCAGCCTCGTTACCCCATGGGTTTCTGAGCCTGAGTAGAGGAATTCTTCCATACTGATTTGGTGTCTGAATTTCCACATGTTTTACACGTGTAATACTGTAAGCATGGCCTCTGATCAATCCCTGAGGTGTCTCTGCTTCCAATACATTTGGATCAGGCTAAAATATAATAACATTTAATTTTGTCACTTATTCTTCAATCAACAGAATGATAATTAATACCTCAATTGAACAACCCATTAAGGAATTTCTTTCAAATGCTTTCAGTAATATACTGAAGAGGTTTGGAGGTGTCTGATCCATTTGGTACATTTCTGTCACCCCGCCAGTGAAATCTTCCATGGCCTCACAAGTACTTCCACCCTTTAATGCTTCATATGAACCATGGAGTTTGGCATAGGCTTTTTCTAATAGGGCACTCCAGAATTCGCTGCTCTCTGCTGAACGGAGGTATACTAATTCTCCATGATAAGTTGGCAGTCTATCGTCAATTACGATGTCTACCCATCTGCCATATTGCCAAAATCTATTTGATATAAATGTAAAATAAGTTTTTTTTTTTTAATTTATAAAGTATTTATATTTCTTTTCTTTTACTTAATTGGTAGAATACCTGAAGTGAAAGATACCAGCATAATTCTCATCAAAGCTCTGGTCCTCTGGAACCACTTGGAAGAATAAATTGGCATCCATGGTAAGATTCGCGACTGCTGCCAGAAGCCAACAGTCTCCCAGTTCTCCCTGTTGTACATCGAATCTGGAGAACCCTTCTACAAATAGTTGAGGGTTGTCTACAATTTCCTGCAAAGTAAAATTGAAATAGAATTCAAAAGAAATATTGGATATTAAGTATTGTTTAAAGCATTCTTTACCATTGGTCGTTTCCATTCTATATATCTATCTGGTCTTCTTGAAAAATATAATGATGTGTCATCTGCTGGGAATTCTGGATCATCAAAGAGAGTGCCTGATGTTAGACATTCTCTTCTAAGTGTGTTGAAGTCTTGGACTGCTCCTCTGGGTCTGAAGCCAGATCCTTTTTCCCCCAACTGTAAAAAAAGAATACATTTTACAAAATCTTTGACAAATCTTCTTTAAACATCTACAGAAGAGCCTACGTTATAACAAGATTTCCCAATGAAATTTTTAGTAGTTTTTATAGGCTTGTCATGATACTTGTTTTTCTTCAAATTTGAGTCTGTTTTTTTGAAAGATAGCACTTTAGAAGAAGAAGGAATACTGTGAATAGTGTTTCTTTTTCCCACATTGATATTTTCTAATGTTGGAGCGATTTTCAACACAGCTACCCCTTCTTGCATATAATTTGAAAATCTGTAATTAGTGTATCTACGTTTTTGTTCCATTTTATTTAAACAACCACTTTGTCCAACCATTTAAATGGTTCTGGAAATGGATTGATCTAATGGATTGTTGAGTATACTTATCTTTTGCGGCAATTATTATAACCGGAAGAAAGTCTGACCGCGAACTGATAATGATAACAAAATGCATTTCCTTTGAAACCTTGAACAGTATCATTTGATACAGTGCCGACTCCATAAGCGGTTCCCGCTTTGTGTGCCATAATGCTTAAACATCATGGACTTCTCACGCGATATCGCGTGAGTGAAAATTTACGATATCACGTGATTATACATTATTAATTTTTATTTATTTGTTTGATGTGAATCAACGGGCAATTTCATTATCTCTAATATTATCTAAAAGACAACAAAACTCGTTTTTCTTATCGTACGTGAGATGAATGAGCAATATATGACGCATGGCATGAGTATTCTGTTTAATTATAATTCCTGCAGGTACTCGAATGTGTATGCAGTGATTGAAATGCTTTAATCGGCGTCATCACCCTTGAAAATAATTTCTATCTGTTTAAATTTTCAACGCGAAATAAATGCGCAATTCAGTTCAGTGCGGGTTTTGTTCCTTAGTCATGATGTTATGATGACTTATTAAGTTTAAAGTTGGTAAATTAGTGTCGAAGGATTAGTAAGGAAAATTAATACTATGGTACTGGTATGAAAAATTTTATTTAATAACATTTTTTTAGTTATAACATCAATGTGAGTATGAATATTATTCAACAATGAATATTAAGTCGTTATTTGGAAAATTTGTATAATAAATTGTTAAGATATTAATAGTATTTATTCCAGAATCATATGATTGGAATGTTGCAGATATCTTGAAATGTTATAGAACAACGCATCGGTTTAAACTAGTTTATCAAATTAAAATTCAATTGGACCCAGCTCCGTTAGGGACGCATACCACTTTAATGTTGAACAGCGACGGAAGGAACCGTTTCACTTCCACCGCTGCTTTAACGAATACATCATCGAGAGGAGCTCCATCGCCGTAGTAACTCATCCTTTCCTCCGTTAACTACGCCCTGTTTCTCCACAACACTATGTCCAGAGAACTTTCCAAAAGTCAATAATAGCAAGTAGTTGCAAAGGGAATTTCGTGCGAACTGTTGCGTTGACAGGTTTGCAGTCACGAACTGAGCTCATTCTCCTGTTACCCTCACCCATGTTTCGTCATAAGTCGCGCCATTCCCATAATACATGTGACTTTTTCTATTGAATTTTTCTTTACAAGAGCTACACTAATGATGGCATACAATTTAGAGACAATAATAGAAAGAGAATGCTGCAAATCGTCTCTTGTGTCTTTGTTTAATTGCGCATATGCAGTGACTTATTGAGATTACGCATGCGTATTCGAACAATGACACTGCGCGCGAATTTTGAAAACTTCCATGGAAAGAAATATAAAAGCCTAATAATTTTCTCAATGATATATATAGTATATTATATAATTAAAAAATTTGTCTATTTTCATTATTCTGTATAATTAGATTCCATTGAACACCATCTATGAAGAACACCATGAACCAATACATTGGCGGAAAATTCAGCTTTCATAAATGACCTTGCGTTCTCAAGTTCCAATTATCGTAATTGCACAAGTGATATAACACCAATTTATCAATTATTAAAATGGGAGGGAGATACTCACTTCAACCTTCTTCGTCTCTTGCCG
Organism: Osmia bicornis bicornis; assembly: GCF_907164935.1. Taxonomy (NCBI): domain Eukaryota; kingdom Metazoa; phylum Arthropoda; class Insecta; order Hymenoptera; family Megachilidae; genus Osmia; species Osmia bicornis. The sequence continues at coordinate 13,826,931 of NC_060216.1, read as the reverse complement.
TAGAAATTGCGGTTCGACAACTTCCGGCTTCCATCCATAAGAAAACTGGTTCATTTTGTCCTTGATATTTCAATCTCAACTGAATCCACGAAGAAAATGTAATCAAATAACTATTTTTCTACTAAAAATATTTCACTGATCAGTAGGGACACCTGTTATTTAGGTTAACCACCACCACCGTGATATCTAACTGAATGCATTTCTGAGACACATTTGGCTCAAAATTCTATGGCGGAAGGGAAATTCTTATGGTTGACCTCGAAACTCGTTACACTGTGAACTTGTAGTCACTGTTTGTACCTTGTAACTTGTAACTGAATTAGACGCACAGTGAACTGTTTATCATCACGTGGCTTTGACGTGGAGAGTGACTAAAGCAAACTAACATCTTAACATCGTAGCACCTGGTTATCTATCATTATCTACATATACAGTTCACCTGTTATAGTTGCATGCACTATATTCTGTTTCCTATCATAACAATCAATCCGCATCGGTAATGATATCGTCTTCCTTTTTCTAAGTTTAGATTGTAAATTAAAGTGTTGTAATGGTTTAATTTGTGTTAAAAACACGAGTTTTTGTAAAATAATTAAGTTAATACATTGAAAACGTTGTAGAAATTTAATTTTAATATGTTTTTTACGAAGAAACCTTCCCCGTGTCGAGAACGGTACAGATAGTGCCATCTATCGACCGACCTAGGAACTAAAAAAATAGAAAATTCCGTTTTTTGGCAAAATAAAAAACTTCTGAGCTTTTCCGAGGCTACTAAATGATTCTACGACCTCTAATACACAGGAAGAATGTCCTCACAATTAATGTAAGGCTTTAATTAAGAAATTGAGAAAAATAAGCTTTTCCTGGACCAAACAATTGGCGTCCATCTAGCGGCGAAAAGGTGGAAGCGGCTTATTTTAATTACAATTTAAATTACACTATCGAGGTATTTTTGTTGAAACGTATGTTGGCTATTGTTGAGATAAAGAATGGATGTATGTGTTAAATTATGTTTCATCCTCCATCTATTTGATTTACTACGTTGTTTTCAACTTTAAAATAAGTCTGCACCAAACGTCGGTAAATCTAGTGTTAAAGCTCATCAACTCATTTTAAAATTTAATAATTTTGGAATGATTTCATGACTTAAAAGTCACACTTATGTTACATTAATTTAAAGATTAAAATGCCAAGAAAATTGTTACATTACTACCCATTAATTCTATTAATACAAAGTGGCTGGTTGCCAGTTAGAGTAATCAGTGTAGCAAAGTAACACCCATATATCATTTCTTTACAAATATTGATTAACATATTCTATATCTAAACGATTATTATAAAAAAAATAAAAGTATAACAATCCAATACAGACCCATATGGTAGATTCAATTAAACAGCATAAACAAAAATATGTAACTTTAAATTCAATTAAAATTCAAGACTTTAATAAAAGTGTATTGTTTTATGTGTTATTGTTAATTAAAATTATCTTTGATCTCCAAAAACCTAATAAAAAATGAAATGCATCGTGAGTAGCGTATTGATTGGAAGTCACACCCTTCAGGGTGCGTCTGTGTTACGGTGTCAAGGTCACCATAAGTCCTCACCCTCCTGAGTCCTCTTCTAATTAACAAGAAATTAATTCCTCAAATATTCAGATCAACATTTTAAAATTATCACATACCTTACACCATATTTTTATTATGAAATTAATAACAAATGTATATATTTTTAAAGTTTAACTTGTTTCAAGTTCGCGTGAAAACGTGTTCGAAGCTGAGTTGCTCACGATAAACTGGTCAATGTTTTCTGGGAGATGCCTGGAACGAAAGTATCCTCCTCCACGTTGGCGTCGGCGTCTCGACGCTTTGATATATATAGTGCGTTTCAAAAGAAATAAATCTAAAAATGCCAGTCACTTTTCATAATTTCTTTTCTTCTAAAATAAGTGCGAAGTAAATAGAGAATCTATTATATACACTTTGTTATACATATCTTAAGGTATATTTAGGTATTTTCTGATTTTTTTTATTCGACGAAATGGCGGAAATATAACTGCCTTCCGATGGCCACCCTCTGAAGGAAGTATCTATATTGAGACAGCTGTATCTCCGCCATTTTGTTGAGTACAAAAAACTCATAAATATTCTCTTGTAGCTTAAAATATGCACAGCAATATCCACGCTCCAGTTTTCATTTGATTTTTTTTGAAACGCCATGTACACACTTTCTCCTTCCTTTGTAGGGTCACTTCTTTCTTAAGTTTCAAGAATTTAAAGAAGTCGTTATAGTCTGAATTGAGAAAGTGGTGAAGGTAGAGTTATTTTTAAATTTTTAAGGGAAATCTGGCTCATGGTAATAGGTATCTTTCATCTCGGACCTTATTTGGCCAGATAACATGGATTTTAATTATTCAGTCATCACTGATACAGAAAAATTTTGCTGCGTCAATTTTTAAAATTTCATTAAACAAAAATGAAATTCAAAATGTTCGTTTAGATATTAATTTATCTCACTTTATATCTACCTCTTTTAATAAATTGAATTTAAATGTTAAAGAATGAAATATTATAACAGAAATGAGATGACAGAGCGTTTAGAAATCATTTCGAAAGTAATATATTGCTATGTATATCATGCCAGTAATTTACTCCAAGTCGTTCTGGGAACACGTGTTTGCCAGAAGTGAATAATAGATTGTTTCGTAATTGAGGAAAACTGCATTTGCAAAATTTAAGTTAGAAAATATTTAAAACACTTATTTTTGATCATATTTAGCAAAGTTATTAAAAATGGAGTAAACATTGTCAAGTTGCTATTTGTTAAATGACAAATTTTGAAAGGTAAAAGTTCTACTTCAAATTTATGACATAAAAGTACTTCAAAATTGCACTTATGATATATTAAAATAAAGTTTAAACTTCCCTGAAAATATTAACGTAAGTGCCCTATCAGTACTTTTAATAAAAAATTGGTTGATGATAGATTGCAACGAACAATGAATACCGAGGCGCTGATTCTTATATGAAAAATTTGATATCATTTCATGACAGAAAAGTATGATCAAATATCACTTGTGTTACATCAATTTAAAGCTTAAATTTTCCTGAAAATAATGACAAATGTTTTATCAACATTCCCAACACAAACGCCTTCAAAAGATATACAGATGTCGTATTTCCTTCTTAATAACTCTCATTAATTTGGTCAAAATTTCATTAACAATATATTAAAAGGTACTTAGTTAAAATTTCAGTGGTCATTAAGGTAAATGACAATTTAATCACCGTAAACAAAACAATTCGAAATCTAAAAATTATTTAAAGGGTAAACCAAATTAAACGTTAGAATAAACAAGGTATCAACCAGAGCAGAGATAATAAAACTAGGTAACAACCTTGGCAGTAACTCGCCTAAAAATACAAATCCTACGTTTCATCGTACGAGGGTGTTCATTTTAGTTAAAACTACATTTGGCTGAGTTCCAAATAATGGAGGAAAAAAAATATCTTCCCCCCTACTGACATTCGACGAGCATCGGTTCATTCTGCCTTCTGCGAGTTCATTTTGATCCGTAACGTATTCATGGAATGTCTTCGAGTACATGAGAAAATTCGTTGGTGTATTTCTAAACGATTAATTTCATGATAATCATTAATAAATTTGGCAAATAATACAAAATTGTGCTGTGAAAATAGGGTGCATATCAATCAGCTTTGTGTAAATGTAAAAGAAAACCACCCTCGTTCAGAAAAAATTAATGTGACCCACCTTGTGTAATTATGCTGCCCTTATGTGACGAAAAATTAATTAAATATTTAGAAGAAATTTTAATTCAACGATACAAAGTGAATAGAATAATTTTTTCAAATAAAAACAACAAGGAAAGGGTTAGTTTATATACATATACATATAAAAGCACGGACCTTAAAGAGAGCCTTGGCTGGGTGATGTATATCACCTGAACCAGAGAGTCCTCCCCTGAGCAGTCTTGAAAGAAGGTTGTATTTGCCATAAGTGGACCACGTATCCTCTGCTGGTTTAAATAGTGTAGGATTTCTAGAAAGAAAATTCCAAAATAGTTATCCAGGTTTCCCACACCTCCGATCTTTCGTTAACAAAACACGTGGCCTTCAAAATAGGATTTCTTACCCCTTGAGAAATTTATATATCCTGGAATTGTCATCGGAGTCGCGGATGGCTTTCACGTAGTAGTAGGAGTAATTCAACATGTTCCTGATAAATATAGCGAACAACGTGAGGCGCGAGATTGTCTAAAGGGCGGCAAGAAACGTACTGTTCGTCGAAAACTACACACGAATTGTCGTCTGTACCCCTTCTTCTTCTTGTCGGTAGGTTTCCTCGTTTATGCTTACCTATATTCTCAGAATGTCTGCACATGTGGACAACTGGCCTGGGTATCACCACCGAGATGACAATGTTATTTTTGTTCTTTCCTTAAGAATTATTGCGAATGCTTCAATTGTGTTCCGCTTTAATCACTACCACTAGAGAATTTTAATTCAAGGACAAAAAGTGAATAGAATGAATTATTCAAATATACCTTAAGATATGTACAACAAAATGTATATAACAAATTTTTCATTTACCTAATGATTTGAAACAGAAACAAATAAATTCATAAATTTTCCACAAACATGTCTTTATTACGTTTTACGTACAGGTATATGGTGGTTGACTTTCATACGCTGGGCGTACGTAAAGTACGTCATCGTTGTAAGAAAAATAAAAAAGGGCCTGTGCTCTTTTATTTATTATTATTATTTTTTTTTTTTTGCGATTCAAAATGCCTGCCCATTTGTTGTTATGAACAAACCTCGACTTTCCACCAACCTGAGGTAGGCAAATACTTTAATTAATTAACAGTCAGGTAATCGTCACACCTTTTACATTTTGCTATCGTTGTCCTTTGATATTGTTAAAAAAAAAAGATTCATAATTGCCTTGTCTAGAATATACATACAATTATACAAAGGTTTTATAGGTGTGTGTATAGAAAGAACACGCCGCCATCATTATCTTTCGTGTAAATTAAGTCTTGTGTAAAGTGTATTGTCTCTCTCTCTCTCTCTCTTCCTCTCTCTTTCTCTTATACACACTCACTCATTCACTAAAACTTCTACACGTATTACACTGTTTTGCAATCATAAAAAAATTACAATGCGGCCAAAAAAGACCCCCGACATTATCTGTGGTTATCCTTCAGACGTTTAACAGCTGATAACGGCTATATCTACATAATTTATAATATATCTTTATTTATATATATGTTTGTGTGCGTGGAATGTGTGATAGTTGTTCTAACCCTTTCAGACACGACGATAATGTGTTCATGTTTTTTACATACATGTAGATATTTGTATACAGTTCGTGAGAAACTGAATAAAAAAGTCATGTACGGTTTTTCAATCCAACGCTCTGTTACCGAAATATAAACATTTGAATTATAGGCGCCGTGGTGTCTGAGCGGTCAACTGATTAGGCGTCATGGGAGCTCTAATTTAAACGCGTATATCACAGGAACGAAAAGTTGGATTAAAAAACGGTAAAAGACTTTTCTATTTCTTTTTCCACGAAGAATTCATATTTCTCTCGTCATTTTTATGACAGCCTGTGTGTGGGTCGATTTAGTTGAATTTAACAACGAACGTAAATGGTTATTGCAATGACCATCCGTCTGATAAACGCAATTAAACGTTTCCCTCGTGTTATGGACGAAAGTGGCAATTCATAGGAGCGTTTCCTCAGAACAGACGCGCCGCGAACGTTCTTCATCTCGTATCCACAGAGACGACGAGGCATCCATTACACGGATCGATGTAGAGACGCCGGTTATCGTTGCCGATCGTTGCAACGATCTGGCTCGTGTCGCAACAACGACGACCGGGGAGAATCGTCACTCCCCTTTGTACAAATCTCAGCAGGAGCATTCCTCTTCCCTTGGTAGCTCGTGACCCAGAGGATCCTTCGTGTGAAGAACAGAGAGACGATAGTTCCATCATACATAGAACTACGGTGAAACGAATTCAGGGATAAACACGTTGCTAGATATCTCAGATAAAAACATTGAGTTTCACGTTGTTTCTTTATACTAATCCTGTGCACTCGGATAATACCCTACAGGGTACGAACTTAAAATTATAAGGATGTCTCTGATGGCTATAGATTCTTCATGAAAAAACAAATCGAAAAGTCTTTTACCATTTTTCAATTCGACGCCCTATTCTCAAGATATAAGCAGTTATGTTAGAGGCGCCGGATCCTACACGATCAGCTGATCGTAGGCGCCATAGCGCCTCTAATTCAAATGCTCATATCTCGAGAACGAATCGTCGGATTGAAATACCATACGAGACTTTTTTATTCAGATTTTCATGAAGAATCTATAGCCTGAAGCTGTAAACTGTATACCAACTTCACCCTTAAAAATATTTAAAAAAAAAATAGACATAAAGGGAGTGCAAAGGGTTACCACGTCAAGGAGAAACGAATTACCTTCTTTAATTCCATACTTCCGGGAGTGCTTGAGCGTTGTGGAGGTGGTGAGAATGCAATTTTCTCATAGGGTATTGTGCCACGACACAGGGCACTAGGATCCAAACTGAGGGCAGCTTTCAGGGCATTTTTCTTTAACATTCCATTAACATTGGTGCTTGTGTTTAGGCCGGTGTGACTAGGGGAGCAAGTACGCGTGTTCGGTGACGAATTCGTTGTGTCAGGCGGTGTATCAGAGGAAGCGACGATCAAGGAGTCCGAGTTAGTATCCGTTACACTGTCGTTACCATTTCTTCGGTCCGCGTTGGTCACGTCAATGGTGCTGCTTCGACGGCTCTCCGTCTTTGCTGGACGGTTGTTACCATTGTCTGCATTTCTTAACTTACCACTATTTTCGATGTCCATTGAAGTTCGATGTACGCTTTTCTCTTCAGGAGTTGAACCGCCATCCTTTTGTTTGTTCTGAAATCATGGATGATATACGTCCGATATCATTTCATGACAGAAAAATTCCTCAATTTGGCACCTCTGGCGCATCAATTCAAAGTCTAAACACTAAGGAAAATGGCTACGTAGGCACCCCGTTAGGATTTTTCATAAAAAATGGCCATCTGATAAATTGAACCTACCTCGGTGTGATCATTCTCATTATCATTATGAGTGGTATTTCCGTCGCAGGTTTGTTTAGAGGTATCAGCACTAGACCCATACGGATTGTATAGAAATCGTGGTTGCAAGCGATCAGTAGATTGCAGGATTTTTGATGGATTTTCGTTTCCCGAAATAGGCGGATTACCAGCAGCTGCCTGCGCCATTCGTTGACTCGCTGATCGTGGGTCAATAATTCTAGGCTGCATGTATCCACAAGCATCCAGCTACAAAAATAAAGAAATCAAATAAAACTTGAATGACTTAGAGAGAGTTTTTACTTACTTCTGATTGGACGTTAATGCACTCGGTCTCCGGATCCGGTCTCATGATGGTTATTTCTCGATCACAGATGGGTAGAATATCAAAATTAGGCGTTGGATGATTTATGACATCTGGATCCTAAATGCAAACATCATTTGTTCATCATTTTTATGGAGATTATTTGTTGCAATATAACGATAGTTTACTGTATAAGTAATTACTTGTAAACAGTAACCCATTCTTTCAACAATGGTTGCAAAACTAGGCCTATCTTCTGGTCGTGGGTGCCAGCACCGGGTCATTATTCCATAAATAGGATCAGGACAACCCGCTGGTTTTTCCAGACGCCCCCCTGACGTCACCATAGACATCGCTTCTCTATTAGTGCACCCAGTATAAGGTATATATCCAAAGGACATGATTTCCCATAGGAGAACACCGAAAGCCCTAAAAATCAAATATTAGTCGAATACATATTCTAAATTGAAATGAATTAAATTAAATTAGCTCACCAGACATCAGTCTTCGTGGTAAATATACCGTCCAGAAAGCTCTCTGGAGGCATCCATTTGATGGGCAGCATGGCCTTGCCTCCTTTCCTATAGTAATCACTTCTATAAATATCTTTCGCCATTCCAAAATCGGCGATCTTCACTATGCGACCGGGTCCTTTGCAGGTGAGCAGACAATTCCTGGCCGCGATGTCTCGGTGTATGAAACGGGCCTCCTCCATGTATTTGCAGCCCTTGGCCACGTCATAGCCGCACATTATTAAGTCCAGCATTGTCAGGGAGGTGGATCGATCCTGCCAAATGAGGAATTTCAAAAAAAAAAAGAGAAAATGATAATTTCTGTAAAAATGGTAAAATGGTACGTACCGCGCGTGGCCTCTCTTCCCGAAGAAAATTTTTCAAATTTCCACCAGCAAGTAATTCCAGCACAATATATTTGGGGTTTTTATCAAAGGAAACTCCAATAAAGTGTACAATATTAGGGTGATTAAATTTGCTCATAATCAGAGCTTCCATCATAAAGTCAGCTTCGGTTTCAGGCCTTGATGAACACGGTATAGTTTTCACAGCAACTGGGTGTTCTTCATTACGTCTGTATTTATAGACACCTTGGAACACTTCGCCGAAAGCGCCTTGTCCAAGTGGTCTGTGACATAAATCAATTTTTCGCCATTGATTTTAATATATGACCAGAGACAAACCGTAGGTCCTGACAGGATATATATCTACGACTTTAAGTTCAGATTCCAAGTATGCTATACGAACACGAGGCACGCGAAAATATGTAGAATGAAATAATGAAGAGAAATGTCCTTTACCATTTTTCAATTGGGATAAGTTTCCATGGAGATACTAATTTTGATCCCGTGGCGGTCCCATTAGTGGGTTTAACACAAGTACCTTCACGGAAACCTACTTCAATTGGACTTTTCTCTTCAATTTTGTATGCAGAATTCATAACTTATATCATTTTTTAAATATTAATTAAAAATACATTTAAAAAAACTGATGCTTTGATGATTTCATACTTACTTTACCAGAGTAATATAATCACGAGGTATCTGCGGTAGATCCTTAAAGCTATATAGATTCCCAGCAAACTCATAGTTCGGATTGAACTCAGTCATCATGGTATCAGAAACACCACGCAATGATGTCAACTCTGTACCATTACCAAACATGACTTGTCGTCGGCGTAGTAAGGCCTTTTTGTTTTGATAACGATTATCTAAAAACAAAATAGCCTTTATTACATAAAATTCCATATATTACAATATTATTTAATAATTTCTTACAAAGTAGCAGACAGAGAGCAGCGAATGCAAGGAATAAGCCAACGCTCATAGCAATGAGCCAAATCATGAACGTCTGATGAGTTATCTTGGAGTCATCAGCCACTGTAAACAAAATAATGTAAATAATTATTTAAATGATAATTTGTCAAGTACTTACTGACACATGATCTGGAATCATTGCTCAATAACCATCCCGGTGGACAGAGACACTTTGTCTCACTGAGGTACTGATCCAGGGCGACGCACCGGAAGTCACACCCGCAGCCACTGATAGCCGGAATAATGTAGACCTCTCCGGGGCCGTGATTTATTCCTGGCCGGAAATGGACGTGCATAAGCTCCCGACTGGCGTAGGAGTAGCCGCCTTCGCCGTTGCTGGGTTTCTTGCGACCCGTATCGCCACCTGAGTCACCATGATCGTCATTAATAGCGGATACTATTTCCTTTTTTTCAATGATGCTTACCTATGTAGCCGCCACCACCCCCTCCTGTCAGACATCCACCTCCTCCCCCACCGAATCCTCCATTTCCATGACTGTGGTTTCCAGGACCGCAGCCAATTCCTCCTACGCCTCCCCAGACCAACGAGGTGCCAGCAGAAGTTCGTTGACCCGGAGGGGTATTTGATGACCCGTTCCACCCGCCTCCAGGTCCACCTGTGCCATCCAGATTTACGTAATTAATATCTTTAGGTGAATTACTGCTTAATAGTATATTTACCTGCTTCTACCGAAAGAGCTATACCGGAAGTCGGTTGTCTTCCAGGGGGCGCAGGTCCTCGACCATGCTGGAGACCATTATCTATAAACTGTCCTAAGCCTATGCCCCCACCTCCGGCTGCTACGAGCACCGGATGCTGTTCTTGATAATTTTTTAGCTGCAAATGATTGATTAGTATTGAAAAAGTGATAGGTGTTATACCGATTTGATATTTACTTACTGTGAAGATATAGGTTGCTCCACCACCACCTCCACCCCCATCCCTGATTCTTATGTTTCTTACGTCGTATACTTTAGAGGAACTTCCGGGAGATAAAGACACTCCAACAGATCCATTACCTTGACAACTATCTATTCTCAATCCTAAATTCTAAAAAATTCATTTACCATCTGTTATTTAATAAAAGAAAGATCGTCTTATTTATCTTCTTCTAGATTATGAAGTAAATTGAAATTTTAAGTCGAATTTTTAAAAATTCTTACTTTGGGGCATGCGTCAGTTCCTGGTTGTCCAACCATGAAATATAATTGTTCGCCCTTTTCTAGTTCAATTACTCCTCGGACCATAGCGCCCAAGGTGCTTCCCATGCCACTGGAACCTTTTCCTCCTCGAGCACCCATTCCTATCAATCTAAATTTAAAAACAAGAAAAAACAATCAGTAATAAAATTGTATAATTATGGGGATTAATTTCTTACGTGTAATATCCTCCACGAGGCGCTGTCCATCTTTGAACACCGTTTAAGTTGAAGGAAAATGGATCTTCCATTTCCGGCGGAGGTAATATTAATTCAATTCCTGTTTTATTATATTCATCGGCACATTGGTCCGGTGTAGGACCTGTCCTTCCGGTTGCACCGCAGGTACCGATTCTTATAACTAAAAATACAGAAAATTAAAAATCCATATTCTTTTGTAAAATAAAATACATACCAGTTTCGTTGACAAAATCAGCATGCTGATCAGGAATCTTTTCTGAATCAATAACTGGGTTGTAATAATTGAAATTCCCAACGACTTCCGGTGGAACCCCTAACAAATACAGTGAATAAAACATTGAAGAGTTTAAAAAAAATAATTTAGTTATTTACCAATTCCAAAACATTCTGGGCTCAGAGAAAAATCATCAATGGCTACATCACCCTTGGAAGAATACCCTCTGCTTGCTTCGAACTCCAAGAAGTACCTGAAGAAAAACAAAAATTTAATTTTAAGTCAGACACAATTAGCACCCATTATGTCGAATTTTACCTGTATCTAATATCAGGCAGAGAGACAGCATGGTTATACCACACGTCGCTTCTATCCCCATAAGACCACCATAGAGATTCAGAATGATTCTGATGTGGTTTTACTTGAATCAGGTATAGCGCAAGGGAACCACTGTGTACACCGTATTGGTGGAAAAAGAAACGTACCTAAACATTTGTATGAATTAATTTGTTAATTAATTTGTTCATTTCATAGTAAATGACTTACTTGACAAGATCCATAGTATGGACTCTTTATATCACTACTGTAGGGGGGTGTCGGATTGTATAAAGGACTCTCTATGGTGCCTCGACTGCCATATTCCACTCTTTTTGACATATTTACATATGCATATGTTCCTAAAATTAAACATTACATTAACGTCAAGATATATAAATTAATAGTATTCAAAATTGAGGCCAAATTCGAATGTTATAATTTATATAAAATTTTCTAAGTAAAATTAAATACAAACCAGAGGCATTGCGGTATGTATGATCATAACTAGGACCAGTTTTCTCAGAAGGAGTAGCACCACGATGCAAAGTCCAATTTAAAGGTCTTCCAGGTACATTTCTCCAACCACACCATCCATGTTCAAAATCGCATCTGGCATTCTCTGGTATTTTCTCTGAAATTCTCCTCAATTATAGCCTTATTACATATACGTAGAATAGTAAGGGAAATAATTTGATAATTACCGCAGTCGCGTTCCTCGTCTTCGCCGTCGGCGCAGTCTTTAGTTAGGTCGCAAACACGTGTTCTGTTTAAACAGGAACCATTATTACAGCGGAACATGTCTTTCGTACATGCCGTTCCTAGCGGTGTTGATTCTGGAATAAGAACCATGTTTCTTCAATAATTATAGTTATAGAAATTTTCCGCATTACATTTTTTAAATTACAGCAATAAAAATAATAATTACCCGGGAAACAATCAATTAGGCGAATGTTATCAATAGCAATGCTAGAGTTAGAATTGGGTAACAGCATTTCCAATAATAATTTATGAGGTTGACTAATTGTACCCAATTTGAATCGTGTTGCACCCCATCTGTAACACAACATAAGTTCCATTTAAGGAAGAAAATATCATTAGAATAATCATAGAAAATAAATACATACTTTGCATAATTATTTCCTGGCTTCTCCGCAGCGATGGAACTCGTATTATTAGTGATTATGACCAAATTTATGTAACCATTTCTCATTTCGACTTGGTATGATGATAATTCTAGTACACAACGGGAGCCAGTTGGAGGAATAGTTACGGACCACATTTGGGTCTTTCCTCCACCAGTGAACCACAAGAAGTGACCTAATAAAAAGTAAAACAATTTTTACTTATCATTTTCTATTCAAATTATTTATGCAATTATGAATAATTTTGAATGATTTAAAAGTGTTATGGCGGACTTTCCACATTGAATCTTCAAGATTGATTTATCCAAAAATAAAGTATAAAAAATATTTTTTAATCATTTTTTAATAGAGATCCTTCTTCTGCATTTTACCTCTCTCTGAATTACTGGCATCGGTAATAGGCCCCAATCTTCCTCTCACAGGTGGTTTGGTTCTTTCGAAACCCGGATTTTGATCCCACGACCAATCGCAGCTTTTCTCAAGATCGCAATGTCCAAGTTGAGTCGCTCGGCTCAGAGGAATCTGCATGTCGTTGGTCCCTCGTGGCATCCTCTCTTCCCGATTACAAAAGGTGCCGGTGATGTGACAGAAACTGACGATGATTCGTAACAATAGCTTGCCAGACAGATGAAATTCACTCTGACAATTTCTGCTCGACACCCCGGCCCCCGTACCTCTGTTCATTACTCTTTACTTTCCCACTCGATATATCCTAAAAAAGAAACCATAATCCACAATTTTTTATATTTTTATATATAAAATTATTGCGCAAGTTAGATTAAGTCCCCTATGGTGCCTTTCATTTTTTTAATTGAAGTCTAAACAGTGTAAAATTTAAAAAATGAAAATAATGTATATAAAGTCAGAATTAATTTGTATAGCTAATAAAATAAAATAAATGACTCTTATTTAATTACGAATGATAAGAAGCCTTTAAAAATCATTGAAGAATGATTTCGTTTATAATTGCAGGTACTTTTATGGTTTCCACTGGTGAAACCTTATCAATACCTTAGTAAATTAAAAAATAGTTTTGTAATTTTTATTATCGTATCAGGAGATATGAAGAAAATAGTGGTAGAAATGAGAGGGAGAAATGGGTGATGAAACGAAGCGGTGATTGGCGGAAATGGAATAACTGATTCGCCGATATTTCATAATTTCCGGTTAGACGGTAATAACGAAGGCATCCCTCGTAATACTAATATACCAATAACGATACGAATCCGAGTATCAGTTTGATTTTCGTGGAAACAAAATAATATTTTTATTATTTTCAATAATTGTTGAGCCCAACAAATTTTTATATCATTTTCTAATTTCCTTTTTTTTTTTAAATATTGAATACTGATAGAAACAAGGACAGAAAAGAATATTGATAATCCCCTACTGATTGAAATTTAGGGAATACTTCCTAATTTTAGTCTTATAATAATAATTTCCAGTATATATTTCCCTATAAATAAATATTATAAATCGTTTGAAGACACTGTGTGTTATAATTAACAATCAACTATTTTTATACCAAGAATATAAGTGAAACTTGTATGTTGTAATTTTTATTCAGATTTAGAATTTAATTCTTTCTGTTGTGAAATGTATTTTCGAATGAAATTAAAAATGGATGAAAGAAAAGTTAGTATAGCAACTTCTACAACGACAGACATTGCGAAGAAATTATTCAGAGTATTTCTATCGATCTTTCAGTCACTCTCGGTTGGAAAGCTCAACGGCACGCTATGGTATAATGCGGTATTAATAATGTGTAACATATATAATACTTCTTACCTTCGATCGAGAACGAACTTGTACAATTTGCCAGCATAGTTTCTCGTAATTCATTCGTTCGGTTATATTAGCACCTGTTCACTAACTTTGATGGTCGGTTTCGGCCATATATGATACCCATTCGTCATTTCCATTCATTCAGATCCAAGGTTTCTATTACAAACAAAAGTATTTACATTAGCGTTAATTAGGCTAGTTCTTTAAAGAATTCTTAAGGTAATTTAAATAGCGTGTCAGTAAGAATTTTTAATAGCATGTCACCAAGAATTCTTGTGGTTTAAACAGCATATTACCAAGAATTCATAAAGCAATTTAATCACTATGAATTCCTAAGGTATATCACCAAGAATTCTTATGGTTTAAACGGTATATTTCCAAGAATTTTAAGGCATATCATCAAAAATTTATACGGTAATTTAAACAGCATATCACCCAAAATTTTTAAAAGAATTTCAACCAGTATATCACTTAACATTCCAAATATAATTTGAACAGCATATCACCAAACATTGTTAACTTAATTTAAACCACATACCATGTACTTAAAATTGTTTATTATTTAACATAAAGAACAAATCTATTTCAATTCCGTACCTATTATTATTTTCAAATATTTCGATATACTTCTGTAGATAAAAAATTTCTTTTTTAATATTAGAGAATGGAGAACGATGCTTTTAGTCTTTCGAACGGCAAAATGTAACTAGTTGTATCGCGTTATAGGATCTCGCACTCTCAACTGGATAATCTCTCCTGTATCATTAATAGCAGTCCAGAAACGTTTCTTCTCTCTATCTATTTAACAACCATCTCCTTCTTTCTCAACATCCCTTCAACCATTCGTCTCTCATTCTATCTGTCTCTCTCTTTTCCGGAATATTCAAACGATCGTTCCACAAGTGCGAATTAAGTGCTTCCCCGACTCAATTCGAACGACACTTGATCCTCTTTTCCTCGCATGTAACAGACCCCTCTTTTTTGCATGTATATTGCAAATTACAGAACTTGAAATTTTGAAATTAAAAAAAAACATAATTTAAAACTATTTAAATTGAAAAGATTGATGCGTCAAAAGTTCATAACAGAAAAGTATTACGAAATGGTACTCGTGGTACATTAAATTTTTAAAGTCTAATCAAAATAACTATATAAATGCCCCATTGACATTCCTAATAAAAAAAGAGGAGGGCTATTAGGTTGTTGAATATTGATTAGGGTATTTTAAAAAGTCAACATTCTAATGGAAATTCATTACAAAAGTATTTCCGAATGGTACTTGTGCTACATCAAATAAAAATTTAAAACCTAGTGAACGAGAAGGTTTAATGATTTTATCGATATTGATAATAAAAGATGATTAAGAGTTAATTAAAATGAAGTGGTTATGAACCGCATGGTGAATTCAAATAAACAATTATTATTAATTAAGATGATTAATTTTCAATAATTTCTGAACATAAAAAATATATATATTTTTTTGAGAATAATAATTAAGATTACAAATGTTAATTTGTTCAAATAATAAAAAAAAATTGTTTGAACAGCCTAAGTAAAATTCGAAATTCCATTTGCAAAGCTCAAGATTTCACACGTATTTCCCCCTCTCTTTTCCCATACACTATCACGCAGATTCCTATCGTTAATTACGTGACAATCATCAGAAATAAATATCGATTACCTTAGTCCCGAGCATCATCGAAGATTGACCTTCAGAAAACCCTGAAACTCGACCCACCATCATCCACAGAGCACTCTACACAAAGCACTATAGCCCATTTGCGTCCAACTTGTACTCACCATGAGGTAAAAAAGAATGCACGTATCTCACAGGTAAGCACACACTTTCTCCGTCAGCCGAACGACGGAGTAGGCCTCGTCAGTATCGGTCATCAGGATGTAAAATTCATCCGATGATCGTGTGTGTGGACCGCACGCGAATTGATTCTGTCGCAGCGCAAGATCTGAAATCCGGTACGTATCTCGTCCCACGACGACAATCGATAAAACTCAGACCACCGTGTCTCTTCCCCTCTCGGTCCAGCCTCTCTCGCTTTTCCTCTGCTTCTTTGTCTACTTTTCAAGAACCGACTTCCATGTATCAGGTTGGCAGGTGGATAGGAATCGTTGGGTATCACCTGGTCCGGTTAAGAGCCTTCGGAGCTGAGGATTTCCGTTCGCGAGGCAGCAGTAGCAGCAGCAGCAGCAGCAGCGCGTGGACCCGAGCACACCGGCTGGTTCAGCAACCAGCACCACCGATCGATGATACGTTCATCAGGATTCACCTTGGGCGCATATTCGAGGCTGGTGGTACAGCCAGGCGGGCGTCGCGACGTCCAGCGTTCCTCGGGTCTATTTGGACAGCGAAGGGTAAAAGGAAAGTTCGCTAGCCGGTGATGAAGGTGAAGAAACGGAGGAGGATGCTGGGATAGGGTTGAACGGAGGAGAGAGGAGGACGGTAACGGAGAGGATGCTGAGAGTTAAAGCGGGGAGAGAAAAAGCGAAATAGAGAGGTATATACGAGAGAGCATGCTCTTATTGACGAAGGGCAGGGACTCCGCCCCTGTTCGGAGCCAGACTCCCGTACACGCCTACCTAGGCTCCCGCGGGAGATCTGTTCGCGCCAAAAAATTGGAATCTTTGAATTTTATAGCGGATTTTAGGTTTTTGGCGCAAAATCGACTGGATTGTAATGGTGCATGTACCAAAACCCAACTATGGATCACTGACTAAAAACCTTACGTTGGAGAAAGGAGAAGTCACACTGTTTTGATAATTCTTTTATAGCTTACATAGAGGTATTTCCATAATAGATGTACCTTGGTTTCCATATGTAAAGTCCAGGCGCTAAATTGAAAGCCCTGGACTCCTTGCTCTATAATGGCCAAAGTCAGCCACTATCAGTCAGCCCGCACATATGATGCAGGGCAGACATTGTATATAATATAAAATATCCTATGGCCTTCATAGATAAGGTCCTAACTATAAGCCTTAGGGCCTATAATATCGTCTCCTCTACCCCCTAGACGCTTACTTCCGGCGCCAAATTGCTTCCTCCTTGTTCTTTTACTATAAAATATCTTATAATTATTTGATTTTAAATGAATTGCAATGGAATTTACATAATACGTATCTACCATGAGTTGAATGCCTCATGTTGTATGATAATTACGTGACATTTGTGACGTACAACTCATTATCGTACTGTATGGATAAGCATATGCAGCATGCGGTTTTCATGCCAATATACCAGTAATTTCCGTTATGCTATCACCAGTAACATAAGCGTAGCTGATAAAAGGATATTGCAGCTTTATGTTTCCAGTCCGTGAAGACCAAAATGAGTATTAACAATCGTATTTGTAATCAAATTGAAAATGAATTGAATATTTATATTTTTGTAAATTCAATTGGAGAATGTTAGAAATTAGAAAAGAATTATTTGGAGAATTGGATTTCACTCTCCGATGACAGAGGAATAATTTTCAAATTAATTTGATAAATATTATCGAATTCCTTTCGCCAAATTTTAATCGATGCCCGATCGGTGATCTGGGTCACGATTGACCAGGTCACCTTCCTTTGAGAATTAAAAGAAATGAAATGATTTCATAGCAAATACAATAATTCCAAACATTGATTACTACTTTTCTTATCTGTATCTCTGCTGCGTAAATGTCACGGATATTACGTTTCGACGCACTTCACAGAAATAGAAAAGTACTAATTGTGCTTTTTTCTTGTATGTACAGACACACGGTTTAAGAAAGAATATATACAAAATGTTTTAACCGAAGCTAAAACAAATCAAAGAAGAAAAATGCGTTCTTTACTTTTTTTTTGCAATAGGAAATGTCAAATGAAAGAAATTACAATAATTTGTAATTCGTTATTACGATGAAACCATATTTAAGCAATAATGTTCTGGACAAAATTCCAAAAACGTCCAGCATCGATGATTTAAAAACAAAAGCTGAGGAAGAATTTACAAAATATTATGGAACTTACCCAACCTGTGCCGTGTACGCACCCGGAAGTCTGACAATAGGCGGGAAAAACCGAAATGTAGAGAGCAAATCATTGTCCATGGTAGGTGGAAGTTTGTCCATTTTACGAAACATTTATCTTTCTCGTTGATATAAAACAGGCCGTTCAACTTGTCACTGTGGTAGTTGGCAAACGAAGTCATGGAAATAAATGGTGTTACGTTAAAACAATGGCAGAGGAAATAGTCGGTAGTAAAGTATTCGACATTTATTTGAACACCGAGTCACTTGAAATATCAACGGAAGAAAGTTTGTGGGTACGATATGTAAAGGGAACGATACAAAGTTTCAAGACCAGACGAGGTATACTTTTAGTTTCTAATTAAGTTGCAATTTTTGTTTCATAAGTTTTTAAAGGCTTTGTCCTTGAAAAGTTATGGCAGTCAGTGTGTGAACTGTGGTTATATTGTCAAATGAGGAAATTCTATTACCCTAATTTTACAAATATGGAATCCTGAAACTGGAATTCCAAAATATTTAGAATTTCGGAGTTTTGTAGTTGTAAGATTAAAACCTTAAAACTTTGAAATTCTCGAATTCTGGAACTTTATTAGTATGAAATTCTAGAGACTTGGAATCTTTGGAAGTCTAAAATTTGGAAATTTCTAAATTTTAGAAATTTCAAACTTTTAGGAGCCTGGAATTCCGGAATTCTCGGATTTTAAAATAATAATAAAACTGGACGAAACTTTTTATGGTCCAGATCCACCCTAACTCCTTAATTCCCAATGCCCACATGTGTGCCCTTACTATATCAACATTTCTAAGAATTTTTCCTCTTTTCACGGCAATATACCGCGAGTCCACTATACAAAAAGTCACATGCGTTCGTCGTAACGCGATCAATACCGTTAACAGCAAACGTTCCCGGATTTAAAATCGTAATCGCGTCCAACGTGCCGATGAAACGTGGTCTTGGAAGTAGCTCCGCCTTGGTCGTCGCCTTATACACGTTTCTCGAGGCGATCACGAACACGTACACGGGCAACATTCTCGAAAAAACATTGGCATGCTACTTAGCTGAGAGATTGGCAGCAAACCCATGCCGAGTCCATCTGGGTGACATTTTGACCTCGATCATAGGAATCGAAGACAAAATATTCTGTTTCAATCCAAAATCTCTCCACTTCAAAACCTACAACTGGGATTCCAAGGACGTTTATTTTATATTCATAGAATGTGGAAAAAAAGAATGGTCACCATTTTGTACAGAAATGAAAAATAAAGAAATGTTGACTTTGATAAATACTAGATCTAAATGGCGAACACATCCTCTTCCTGATTCAATGATCCAGCTCCTTTTTTCCCAAGAAACTATAAAAATGGTCAATGATATTAATATTGAAAATGATAGAATCAAAAATATGATTGAAAAAATTGAATCAGAGGAATGGGAACATTTGGGTAATTACTTCTCTTTTAATTGCATAGTATTAATCATGTATAATTGATATAAGCAATTATTTTACATAGCTTGTTAAACGTAAATAATATTATATTATTTTAGGCCGTATTTAATAATATATATCTTTCTTATAATTATATGTTTCCAAAGTTAGGTACGCGATCCTTCAAGTCACCTCGACTGTACATACAATGTTACAGGAAAGCTGATGGGAGAAAACCATCGTCCCATGGGAGAATGTATCAGTGAATTAAAAAATGTCGAGGGAGTTTTAGGAATCAGTATCATCGACCGTGATTATGATGCATCTATAGTAACGCTGGTAAAAAGAAAATTCTTTAAGCGAAAAAAATAAAATAAAATTGTCATGTTTCTTCAACAGGTGCGAAGATCAAAATTAAAAAATTTCATTTCTTTTTGGAAACGCACAAAGATTTCGCAAAAATATTATTTAATAAAATCTTATGGTGGAGCTTCTGTATTTTACTCGTACGAACGTCGGTTTCTTCCTTCAAGTGCTAGAAAACATCGTCCAAAATTTTTAAACAAATATTATCTGAAGGGTAAGGATCATTTCGAAGAACAATTCTACAGACCTGATTCCCGAAAAGTTATACCTTTGTTTATACCATCTGAGTCGTATTTTGGTTAGGAACCTTTAGGTACAGTTCCGAGAATGGGAGGTTTTCCTAGGGAAAGATTGCGATCTGAGGGGAAAAGGCACCAATGCGTGTCCAGTAGTGAGTCAAGGTTTAGCAGGGAAAATTTCATTAAATATTTATTGGAATTTTGTATTTAAAAATTTTGGAATTGGAGTTTTGAGATTCTGAAATCTTGGAAAACTGAATTTCAAAATTTTGAAATTTAAACGCTAAATTTTATAATATTTAATAATTCAAAGTTTTATTGATTTTTTAAAAATAATTTTAGTAACTCCTCCTCCCTACACCGCCATTTTCCCTAAAAAAGCCTCCATACTCGCTGCTATACAATTATTTAAAAACAAAATAATACATTGATCGTTATTCCGTAGAATTGATCTCCTTGGAATGCGGATTTGATTGGTCAACTCTTGCGCATGTGCACGTACGTCCTTCCCGATGCGCGTCCAGAGAAAACAATATTATAGCCCGTAATCTTTTTTGCTTTTTCTTATTTTAGTACAAAGAAAACCGCGCGTTTACACATCACATTACTAAGAGCACTTAAATCTCGCGCCACTTAAGTGCGTTATAAAAATACGCAATACTGGAACGGTGAAATTCATAGTTTTCAGTTCGATTGATTGCGTTTACTTGAAAATGGAATTCTTTTAGCGATGACTTCCGCGGCATCATAGAGTGCGATAGTTCCGTTCGTTGAATGTCCTATAGAATTTCCATGAAAGTGCGCCAATAGCCATCAAAGATGTAGCCAAAATAATTCCTCCTAGAAAAGTAAATGAATACCCATCCATTACCCACTGTCCAATTTCTTTTGAAAAATCAATAAACATACCTAAGAAACTGAGCCCATCAAAGTGTCTTTCCTTGGATGGTGATGGAGGAGCTTGTTTTGTTGACGCTGGAACTGCTGTTGTTGCAGGTGGAGGTGGAACTGTTGATGGACTGTCAGTAACCGTGGGTACAGGCATGTTAGTTGTTACTGGAGGTATTATTTTTGTAGTGTTTGTTGTAGTTATTGTTGGCACAATTTTAGTTGGTGGTAAGGAAGAAACAGACGGAGCTGAATCAGTGGTAATGTTATTAGGAATAGCAGTGTTAGGTGTAGTTTCAATGATAGCAGGAGCAGGATCTTCTGTAATATTCTTAGCAGCAGGAGCAGTGATATTGCTGTTAGTTTTATTAATATTAGCAGTAATGTTAGAAGCTTCAGTGTTAGGATAAATTTTAGGAACAGTATTGGTTGTATCCGTTGTCTGCTGACCCTTAATTTCCTTGTCTTGTGGTGCTGCAACAGCTGTCCAAAGAATTAATATTATATTGAAAGAAATAAATATGTTTGATATACTGGATGTTGATAAATTATTTATCTGCTTGGTAAAAATAAATTACACTAAACAAAATCCTCTAAAAGTTATTTGAATTATAAAAAAATTCCCGCTAGACGCATAAAATCAATAAAATGGTTTGAACTGAATAAATAATGAAAACAAATGAAAAACAAATTGCATCATATACGTATTTTCCCAAGCGTCAGCAAAACGAAAGCGATACGGGTGAACGGTATCTGCATCGTAAAAATGAAAAATCTCTATCACTAATTCATATTCATTAGTTTATCTACGCATACCAGGAAATTAAAAAAAAAAATATGTCGCCTACATAACTGTATACTTAAAAGAAAGGAAATATATTGTTTCTTACTTACCCTCCTTACCCGCAATACAACAAATTGTTGTAGCCAGAAAGATGGTTATATGAATTAATCTCATCTTGGAAATAGCTTGGAATAATAAACGTATACTGTTTAAAGAATGTTGACAAATGGATTCCCCGCTACAAATGAAGTCACAGGAACTTGCTACGTAAGCTTCTGGATGAAATTGAACTGGTCGCTGGAATCGGCCTCCACCAATTATAGCAATAATGGGACAGTAGCGACCCCCGGTGTCGTTTTTTAAAATCACATTCCCTAGATGGCGGAAAAAGACACGTAGGTATCAAATTTTATTAAATAATTAATATTTCTGAGTTATATAGTAAATGTTATAATAATATTATAATATTACTCTTTTCTAAATTAATATCTTCACAACTAGAATTTGAAAAATTCATACTCTCCGCCATTTTCTCTAGGGAAGCTTATTATGTTCAGTTTCGCACTATTTTATTAGTTTACCACAATAATAAGTTAAAACGATCATCAATTACTTCATCCATGTAATAATTATGATAATTTGAAGGTAAAATTTGTAATAATTTAGCTATTTTGAAAAGAACGTGTGGTTTTGAAATGCCAAAGCAGTACCGTCTTTAATCTAAGGCACCCTAGGTTTAAAATCTGATAAAATTAGGTTTAAGCTCCGAATCCTGCGTACTCTATATACGGCATCAAGCCCTTTATATCAAACCATTTTATTGATTTAATAATTTCCAGAAAGGAATTGCTATTATTGAAACAAGTTGTTTCAAAAAATTTGCCACAGCATTGATTAGAGTCACGGTCTGGCACCTAAAAAATGCACCAATGGGCATGAAGTATAATAAAATATCAGCGGCCATATGGCCGCCTGTGCTTTGAGTTCTGGCGCACTCTAGCGTTGGAAATCGAAATCGAAGAGGAACGGCATCGGAATGCCGATGATGCGCGCTCAGCAGCGGTCTGCTAGATCAGTGCTAGTGCTTGATGCGAGGCGAGTGTACGGAGGTGCACGGGCGCTTCGCGCAAACGGTTCAGTACAGACTGTTTTCGTTCTGTCGTTTCATTCAATCGTGTTCCTCTTTAAACCACCTGACGACATTAGCTACCCGCTAAAGTGTGTGTAAGAACGAAAGGAAAGGCGCCGGTTCGCGAGTGAGAAACCCAGTGGAATATCGTAAGGGTGTCTCTCCACCAGCCCACGACTAAAGGGCAAGAGAAATGGGCCGGTCCGTACTTACGTGATAGGAGGTGCACGAGCGCGCGCGCGCTCGCGCTCGCACTCGCTCGCGTGTGTATGTGCGTGCGTGTGTCATCGCTGTGCGAGTGTGAGAAAGGAGGGTGAGCTTCCCTATATTCCGAAAGTGACCGGGTTCGTTCGTTAAGCTTAACGTCGCAGCCCAAGATGACAGCCAAGTATGTTTTCATGACGCTGATCAACGCGGCTTTGCTGTTGACGATCCTCTCGGAGTCCACCGGGGCCTCCTGCAAGTGGTTGTCCGAGGGTGGAAACGAGACGCGTTCCGCGGACTGCTCTCTCAGGGTATTGGATCCCGGCACAATCACCAACCTGGTCTCGTCGTTGGACGGCGCTCTGAAATTGCGGATCCGTTGCAGTGACGTCCATCACTTTGAGAGCAGCTTTAACGCGCAGAGCTGGCAGCGCTTGACCAGCCTGCACGACCTCCACGTGCACGGGTGCAAGGTACTACGAATACCCGAAGGAGCCTTCCAACCACTGCTGGAGCTAAAGAGACTAACCGTGCAAACCTTCAACGCGGTCTGGGGTGCGGGTCGTTATCTGGAGCTCGCCCCGGATTCACTGCTTGGCCTGCGGGAGCTGCACACATTGGAGTTGTTGGAAAGCAACGTGCAGGCGCTTCCAGTAGGACTACTTTGCGGACTGGATAATCTTCAAACGTTAAACCTCACCGGCAACCGCCTGCGGGATGTGAACGAGATAGGGTTGAACCGAAGGGACATCCTGCCCGAGGAGCCTTGTCGAGCAGACATTCGCATTCTGGACTTGTCACGGAACGACATCAAACGCCTACCTCAGAACAGTCCGCTGCTCGGTCTGCGTCAGTTGCAAGAGTTACACCTGCAGCGGAATACGATCGTGGAGATTGCCGGTGACGCGCTCAGCGGACTGACTGTACTGCGTACCTTTAATGCCAGTTATAACTCCCTGGATTCGTTGCCCGAGGGCCTGTTCGTCAGTACGAGGGATCTCCGAGAGATACACCTGGCGTACAACGGACTGCGCGACCTGCCGAAGGGTATATTCACCCGGTTGGAGCAGCTGCTGGTGCTCAATCTGGCGGGCAATCGGTTGGGCAGCGACCGAGTGGACGAGACAACGTTCCTGGGATTAATTAGACTGATCGTCCTGGATTTATCGTACAATCTACTAACGCACATCGATGCTCGTATGTTCAAGGACCTCTTCTTCCTTCAGATCCTTGATCTGAGAAACAATTCTATAGATCGTATAGAGAGCAACGCCTTTCTGCCCCTGTACAACCTACATACCCTTGAGCTGTCCGACAACAAGCTGCACACCGTGGGAGCACAACTGTTCAACGGCCTGTTCGTGCTGAATCGGCTCACGTTGTCCGGCAACTCTATCGCGAGCATCGACCCGCTGGCGTTTCGCAACTGTTCCGATTTGAAGGAACTGGATTTGAGCGGTAACGAGCTTACGGCCGTGCCTGACGCGCTGCGCGACCTGGCTCTCTTGAAAACCCTCGACCTAGGCGAGAACCGGATCAGCAGTTTCTACAATGGTTCGTTCCGCAATCTGGATCAACTAACCGGATTGCGGTTGATCGGTAACGATATCGGGAATCTATCGCGCGGGATGCTCTGGGATCTGCCCAATCTGCAGATCCTGAATCTGGCCAGGAACAAAGTGCAGCACGTCGAAAGATACGCGTTCGAACGTAACCAGCGACTGGAGGCGATCCGGCTGGACGGGAACTTCCTATCGGACATTAATGGTGTCTTCACCAGCATCGCCAGTCTGTTGTTACTGAATTTATCAGAAAATCACATCGAGTGGTTCGATTATGCCTTCATCCCTGTGAACCTAAAATGGCTGGACATACACGGAAACTTCATCGAAAGTCTGGGGAATTACTACGAGATCCGTGACTCCAAGGTGAAGACACTGGACGCAAGTCACAACCGCATCACGGAATTGTCGCCTCTGTCTGTGCCCGACAGTGTAGAGTTACTGTTCATTAACAATAACTACATCAGCGTGGTACGCCCCAATACCTTCACGGATAAGGTGAACCTGACCAGAGTCGACATGTACGCGAACATGATCGAGACAATGGAGCTAACGTCGTTGCTATTGACCAAGGTCCCCGAGGACAAGCCTCTGCCCGAGTTCTACATCGGAGGCAATCCCTTCAATTGCAACTGCTCTATGGACTGGCTGCCGTCGATCAACAATCAGACGTCGACGGGGGAGTACCCTCGCATTATGGACCTAGACAACGTGATGTGTCGCACATCCGGTCCACGTGGCGTAGCCATCGTACCCGCTTCCACGGCGCGGGCCGAGCAGTTCCTCTGTCGCTACGAGGCCCACTGTTTCGCCCTTTGCCATTGCTGTGACTTCGATGCGTGTGACTGCGAGATGACCTGCCCGGCCGGCTGCAAGTGCTATAACGACCGCACATGGAAAACGAACGCCGTGGACTGCTCCGGCCTCAGCGTCGAGGAGATCCCCAGGCGCATACCGATGGACGCGACCGAGGTGTACCTAGACGGTAACGTGTTACGCGAGTTGCAAAATCACGTGTTCATTGGGCGCAAGAATATGCGGGTGCTTTACGTGAACGCAAGCGGCATCGAGTCCATTCAGAACCGTACCTTCAACGGTCTGAACAACCTGCAAATTCTTCACCTCGAGGACAATCGAATTCGCGAACTGAAGGGATTCGAGTTCGAACGCTTATCCCATCTGCGCGAACTGTACTTGCAGAACAACCTGATTGGTTTTATCAGTAACCTGACCTTCCTGCCGTTACACTCCCTCGAGATACTAAGACTCAGTGGTAATCGACTGGTGACCTTCCCTGTGTGGCAAGTCACTCTGAACGCTAAGCTCGTGGAGCTGTCCCTGGGCAGTAATCCGTGGTCCTGTCGCTGCAAGTTCCTCCAAGAACTGTCCTCGTGGGTGTCGGACAATGCGCACAAAGTGGTGGACGCTAGCGACGTATGGTGTTACTATGGGGGTGACGCGAGACCCGCTTACCGTCGGCGGTTGAACGTCAATGAGACGGTCTGTTCCGATTACTTTTCTCAGGGAGGCGTGATAGAGAGCATCATGATTTCCGATTACCTGCCTCTGGTAGCGGCTACCTTGTCCGCGGTGTTAGTCCTTCTGGTGATCATAGTCCTCGCATTTATATTCCGCGAGCCAGTGGGCGCCTGGGCCTACTCGAAATACGGTTTGCGGTTTCTGCGCGCGAAACCAGGGAAATCCACCGTTGGCACGGCGACAATGCCTTCTGCGGCACCGATGTCCGCTTGCTGCGACGGCGACCGTGAACGCCCGTACGATTGCTATGTCTGCTACAGCCCCAACGACGAGGACTTCGTGCTGCACTCGCTGGCCGTCGAGCTCGAGCACGGTACCGCGGGTCTCCGACTGTGCCTGCACCATCGCGATCTCCCTTGCGTGCTTCGGGCTTCTGCTCCGGCCCCGGTCATTCTGGAGGCAGTGGACGCGTCGCGCCGCGTGCTGCTCGTCCTGACTCGCAACTTCCTGCAGACCGAGTGGTCCCGCTTTGAGTTCCGGGCGGCGCTACACGAGGCGTTCCGCGGTCGGGCCGCCCAATTTATTATCGTGCAGGCGGGCCACGCGTGTCCGGAAGTGGAGCGCGATCGCGAGCTGCGACCTTACCTACGCACCGCGGCGGCGATACTCACGTGGGGGGAGAAGAGGTTTTGGGAACGCCTCCGGTACGCGATCCCTTCAACCAACACGGGAGACATCTCCGTCGAGAGTAAATCCTCGCCGCTGGTTTACAAGCGTAACATCAATACGTACACTCTGGACGGGGTAGGTAGCGAGAAGAGTAGCATGTCCACCCTACGCGCGCAAGAAAGGCAGCGTACTTTCTTCAAGGATTCCTCTCCGACGACCGCACTGATGCTGCAGCACGCACCTCCTCCCGCCTACTCCTGCGGTACCGTGTCCGTACCGCAGCAACCTCCTTCGTCGCCGCAGCCCAGGCTGACCGTCAATCACGCTTATCGAGACGCGGTACCAGGTAACAACCTCATCGCCACGACGGTCAGCAGCGGTAGCAGCGAGGATCACAGGAGACCCCTATCCGAGCATATATACTCCTCCATCGACTCGGACTATTCCACCTTGGAGAGGACCGCCTGGAGGCAGCAGCAACCCCCGCCCCCTCCGCCCCCGCCATCCTCCGGACAGGCCTACCTCGTCTAGCTTCGCGACGATTGTGATACGTTCTCAGAAGGAAGAAGCTTGGTCTTGCTTTTTGTGTTCACACAGGGGGACGTGTTCATTCTGACGAACGAAAGATATTATTTTCTGAGTGTCACAGGTTCTCGGGATGATTAGCCGATGCTACTTGCTCGCTTCTCGCGAGACGCGCTCGCTCTTTGTAATTGTTCACTTTTCCACTCCTGGCATTGCTGCTCCGTCCCCTTCTTTTGTTGTCGTTCATCCTCCTCCGGTACGGTGCGCGCGCGCGCGGGCGCGAAACTTCTGAATGGCGTCTCGCAAGAAGCCAAGGAGTCAGCGAGCGATAAACACGTCTCCTTTGCGGGAAATCGTTCATGAGCGTGTACATATTCTATTATAATGAGCGCGATATGTAAATACAGCTACAATATGTACATAAACATTATACACGATTACGTCCTAAGAGAGAGAGAATGTATGAAGCGAGCGAGTGTTTTAGCTTCGATTTTCAATTCTCTAGGTAGACGACCTTTTTGTAATTTTATATGTCCAACGATACTGTACGATATGTAAATATGTAAGATATTATTCGTCGCGTACAGAATTAAGAGTGAGAAAAGATGAAGGCATGTGCTTGGTGATCACGACACCAGTGTCGTAAGAACTTCAACTGTATACTTGATTTTATTTAAATCATGTGAATAAATTTATAAAATACGTTATTACAAGCTTGTGAGAATACAACCTAATCTCTGACCTATGGGGGATGGAGAGATTTACCGAATCGGGCCTGAAATTTCTGAGTTTCAGTTTCAACCTGCTACTCTTGTTTTCCAAGCACCGCCTACAGGATATATTCCTCTGTAACGGTGTTGTTTCTCTCTCACACACACACACACGCTGTAGTATAATACTATATAGATCGGGAACGGAACATTGATCCTAGTCAGCGCCACCGCGCACTCACTGCACACCATCTGCACACTTACATTATTAATGCTCCTACACCGGTGCCGCAGGCTGCACCATTTAGAAAATCTTTGGGGGAATTTTCATGGAAAGTTTGTTCGAGGCCTTTGAAACTATGATTTCCGTGACGGGCCGAGTAGGCTGTCCGTTGAAAACCAGTTTTGGCTCGGGGAATGTAAGTACGGCTGTAATTACTTACACCATACTTACCGGCTACGCGATCTAGCCATGGGGTCTATTGCGGTATCTCACGGGCGCAGCAGCGAGAGAAAGGGAACCAGCGTCCTCGAGCACCTTTCACCGGAGAGGGTGGGCGCCACGCGTCAAGTTCGTAATATGGGTCGTTCTTGCGAAACATTGAAGCAATTGTCGGCCTTGAAGAGCCCAGGCCCAATGGCGCAACCTGACAGAACAAGGACATCGGCCTGCATCCCAGCAGTATATTGCCCTACGCCTCTGTTCTTTCTTCGGGGCTAAAGTTTTATCGGGTCGGCCATTGCGTGTGAGACGGCTTTCCTAGTATTTGTGGCGAGTTCGAAAGCCGCGATATCGTTGGCAGGTTTTCTGACTTGCGTGACGACTGCCATGTTTGCAAGGAGGGAGAGAAAGAGAGCTGCCCCGTCGCGCCACCTGCGCCTAACCTGCGCATATGCCCTCCACCCCTCTGGTGCAGGCGGCCGTTAAACGTACACTGTTGAAGTTGAAGCCAGTAATTTCGCGAAAACTGCCACCACCGTCGTCACTGTCGCTGTCGTTGCACTCAACAATGCGAATACCACGTGTGTGCACGCGATCCTATTCAACCAGGCCCGAGAAACAGTAGATTTACGATGACCCGGCTTCTTCGAAATCACACCCGGCCCAGTTTTTCCGCAAATCATATACGTACATGTGTGTACGCCTTAAACGGCCGAGGGGGGAGGATGTAAACTAGAAGGCTGCGTGACCTGTCACCGTGAGCGCAGCTAGATTTATACGCGGATGCTAACTTGTCGCATATTTACTTCGCTGGCTTCCCTTTTTGAGGTACCTTACCCTAACGCTCACACCCCCTCGATGACAAGCCGCAACAATGCCGAGGGGGCAGACTGCCCGACGCCAGTACCAACTGCCACGCACCTTTTCTTTTTTCTTTTTTCTTTTTACCTATTCTACCTGGCCAGGTAGCCGACTGTGTATCGACCACTCGTATATATTCACCGGTGCAGTGATCCGCATGGAAAGATCCAACTCTATGGATTTACGTTGGGCGCAAACCATTTTTTAAGCGCATTAAGGGTGTCACTTTTGAAACGGTTTCCATGTAATTATGTACTCACTGTCAGTTGGAGTAATAGAGGGGGTTTGAGCGCAATGGCAAAGGGTGACTTAATCTAATCTAATTTTAACTTGTTACAAAAATTTGTTTTATTGCAGTCTTAACTTATGTAGTTGGTTGTCGTAGATACACATCCTTCACGTCTTTGGGGACCGACTTCCTTGGGGTCCCTTGTGCCTTATGCATTGCCACTTTACATGTGAGCTGTGCAAATAGTTAGGTGGAACCTCTTCGAAAATTCAGGGCAAATCGGTGATTCAATTACAGGGAAATGCGAACGAAAAGCCCTGGAGGATCTGGCATGATACTTCATGAAATGCAGTTTCAGCTGTCTAAAATACAGAATGTAGCGAAAATAATGGAATCTTATAATAGACGGCCCGCATTGATCTTGGTCCTGGACAATGTATTTCGAATTACGCAATAATACCCCCTTTTCACTATGGGACAAGCGTTGACACGAAATCAATTTGCCCGGATTGTTAATTAGGTAAATATTTTGCATAAAAGGTGGATTAACTGGAAGGAAAAATTAATTAAAATTGCGCGTACAGAGGAAACTCTTTTGCAATATAAACGCGGTGCTTTATCATCCGCACACCACAGAAAATAAAATGAAACAGGGGTGGAGATTGTAACGATCGTGATTCAATATTTTTTATACAGGAGGAGAAACTTTAATTTAGAAATTACTTAATTTTGTATTTCCCATGTCTCTGCCTCACACTACGCACATAAGTGCCCGTAACTTCTCCATTAGCCTGTCACTGCCCTAGAGACTTAACTCGCAAACCTATGAGCCAAGAGACGTATGTACGTTAAATCTATATCGAATTAATACTTCCCCAAATAAATGCAAATCCCAAACCTCAGAGTTTCTCGATTCCTCTCCGGGACCAACAATTTGCAATGCTCTTTAAAAACTCAATTCCCAATTCCCGACTTAATGAACAGGATTCTCCTCCATTCTGCCGTTCAATAAAGCCAATTAACCATCGGAATAGGTTTGATTGATTCGCTTCGGGTGTAGGTTTCCTAGCCTTCCTAAGGCGACAGATCCTCTGAAAACAAGTGGCCGTCTTTGTTTTTGCCCTGTTAGGACAAAAAAAGGATGGGTTGCTCCGGTTCCCCGGCTACCGTCCTTCGATCCGACGATAGGTATCTGAACGGGTCGTGCGTACCCACACACACTATTCGGTTGGCACGCTAGCCTTCTCCGGAGGTTAGATGCGCGTGATAATGCTGGCAAAAGAGAAGAGTGTATACCCTTGGAGTTAGGTCCGCTCGGATAGAATGGCGGGTGTGGTACGTGACTATGCGCAAAGAAATGACCGTAGGGGGGAAGGAGTCGAAGAAGGTTGGGAGAGCAAGAAGAGCTACCGGGAGAGGATGCGTTGGTTCCGTTATCGACCTGCAGCAGGGCGTGTCTCTGTTCATCCTTCTCCCTCAGCTATTTCGATCCTTCTCCGTTACTTTAGTTCCGTCTCTGTCCGAAGCGCTCGCGGCGTTTCGCCTCTTCCGTCTTCGTCATCCTGACGGGTTCGGGCACACACACGGAGGCCCTACACTACACCGTCTCTCTTGACTTCTCGATTGCGCCACACGCTCTCGGGCCCTTAGTTATTGGCATTATTATTATTTGCACCTTTCCGCGCGTACACCATCGACCGGCCTCGTTGCACACACCAGGACGGCGGGGCAGGGGGAGGGGGGCTTGTAACGAGTTAACGAGTTTAAAGAAATGACTCACTGCTCGCGCCCTCCCTTGGCACAAAGGATAATAAGATGGAACGTGTGACGAATAATCGTCGTTAGAAGCAGACATTCTTCGGATTTTAGAGCTGAAATTTTTGAAAAATATGACGGAACCATAGGTAGATATGCCGGGCATGAATGAATGTTTTGTCTAACGTTCACTGCACTCTTGTTTCGTTTCATTTTTCTTTTTTCTCTTTTTTTTGAATTTTTCTGTTTTAATAATGGATGTCTCGTTGTCCCCACTGCGTTCATTTTTTTTTTTTAATTTCAGCTTGAAACTTTACTATTTAAAGTTTCCTAATAATTATAATAATTGTTATCTGTCTGGTTCCATTCTGGTAGTTGGTATAACGAAATGAAGGTTGAGAGGATGTCATTAATTTTGATTACTTCTCATTCGTTGGGACAATTAAATAATTGCAAATATTAATTTATTTTTTAATATTTTACTTTAATAGTTTTATAAGGATTCTTTTATTTTTGTGTGAATTATGCAGGTAAGTCGTTATGAAGAATCCGTGATGGGACACCTGTGAACCCCTAAGCAGTAACATGTGATAGCCAATGAAATTGAGATAAGTTTAAAGGGGTTTACGCATCTGAAATTAGAGATATGAGTAGAAATTGTGGTGTACGATGAGGGGTAATTGTGCACAGAATTTGATGAGAAAAAAGTACGATAAAATGACACTTATGATACATTAAATTAAAGCTTACACTTTAACGAAAATGGCTATATAAATCATTCATCGATATTTTTAATACCAACTAATTAATTAACTATCGGAACAAACAATGACTAAAAGTGAAATGTTCCTTAGTAAAGTAGCATAAAATGGCACTTATATGGCGCACCATTTTGTATCTTAAGATGTATAACAGAGCATACGAGTGCAGCGAGCTGTAGAAAGCTAGAAGACGGTTCATCGCACGGAGAACGTGAGAAATACTTACACACCATTCTACATTATTCTTTTTCTCCCCTCTTCGAATGTATATACTAAACTCGCGTGTACGAAAAATAAAAAAAGCAACGCTGTACTTCTCTCGCCCCGATTAAACAGGTAGTCGTTGGATAAAAACAAAAGCACCGCTACCAGTGGTTTTCCAGGGAGAAAAAATCTTCAAAAAGAGTTGCGTGCAATCAATACGCATCTATGTGTGGAATGCATTTTAGATTTTTTTAACATTGTAAAATTATAAGTGAATTATCAAGCGTCAATGGCATGCGTGCATTCTTCATACACTCTTTGGCTTATCTACGTGTCCCTAACAGGGAATTATCGAACGCCTACCTGAAGTATAATGTTTGCAAAAAAAAAAACTAAACATAGACCATGTGGGCGTTTGCATCTCGTTCACTTCTACGAACCTATAGATTCTATCTAGTATGTATACGGGTTACATTGTCGTAAAGCGTAAACCGGTCTCTTAGCTTGTACCAATATATCCATTGATACGTATATCTACCTTCGCCGGACAGAAATAGGTGTCTGAGCAATGATTTCAGAGGAGAATATGAGTATACTGGAGAGGATAATAAAATAGAATTCTTTTCTTCGACAGGAAGAGAACACGAGATATGGATAATGGACACGTGGGTGTCTAAACTGGATCGAGTCCTGTCTGTTGTATATAAATAGAATTTTTTGATCGGTTATCCCGTAGATTTACTAAGTGCCAAGGATTTATTTTAATATTAATAAAAATTCTGTAATTTTGAAATTCTGGAATTGGAATAAAAACTGCTTTAAGTACTCGTTTTACGTAGACTCCAGATTGCAATCAATTTATACTAGATTATTCTATACATGTGGAATTCTTTTATGGATCATCGAATAAATATTTAACATTTCTTGTACGTTGAATGATATTTATGATTGGAAATGAAAGAAATATCGTAACGTATATAAGGAGAACATCAATATTCACTATTGCAGTGTATCGTGAATATTCGTTTTATGCATTTCCCACATCGTGATAAACCGATGAATGCAATCTCTACACAGATACGAATAGTACTTCATTCTTCCTTTTTTTTTTTATTCATGAATGATACGTATGCATCGCTTTCAAGCGTCTCTATTGTTTTTTTTTTCTTTTTAAATTACTTATTGTACGATACTTGATCAAAAAATACTATAGAACAATATGACCTTGTTTTATCTTTGATAGGTACAGAATGACCCATTTTTAATCTTTTATGCAATAAAAAATGTTTTTTATAAAATTCAGGGAAAGTTTATTCTATTTTGAAAGGGAATATTTTTTTACAATTGTTAAATAATTTATTTTTAATTCTTAATCAAGATTCTTAAATTATAAAATTATAAGATCCAAAATGATAATTTCCGAGATTCTGAAATTCTTGAAACGCAATGTAAATGGCAATTACTCGAAAATTACTGTTTTGCAGTTAGGGCTGTGTTGCATCGAATGGCTTGGTATTACTGTCAGCGGTAATTCGTTGAAAAAGGTCTGAAACGAATGCACGCGATACAGAGTAGAATCGTTGACATCAGCATTCTTCTCATTGTCAGTTTCGGTTGTGGGACCGTACTTATCGATTAGCCCCGCCATCTCTTTCCACGATTGTTCCGCTCTTGTCTCCGGTGTCGCATTGGTGCGCGCCCCAGAAACGCCGTACGCTGGTATGCGAGCCACGGTAATTACGGGGAAACAAGAAGGATGCTCCGGTAGGCGCATCCAACAAACCTCCAAGATACGTAAGGACCGTGCAATTCGCTACGAGACAACGATTTTTGGGGGAGAACTATACGTCCCCAATCCTTGGATCGTGGCAATTTTTCTTACGACACAACTACCCTGATATGGAATTTTTCTGTGTCCCCTTCGTTTGGAATCTGATATTAAAGTGAATAGCTTCCAACGAAAATTTAATAATTAAACAATTTTTGGAAAGTTGGAAAATGGAAATTTGGAAATTTAGAAATATAAAAATATCAAATTCTTTAATTACACTTTAGTCACGAAATCGTACCGAATCCCCAAAATTTATTTTAAAGTAAAACCCATTATTGACATTGCTACAATCGGCAATAGAAATGCGCATGCACGATTGTTATCCATATGTCAACGTTTGCAAAAAAAAATAGATACATTGAAAGCTATTCGATCCGTTAAAGTAATTCGTCAAATCGAGAAGATTAGAGAGGCGTGGTTAATTCTTTTTATTTGAACGAACGGGAAAACGCGTTTCACAGATACTGCGTCACGTACTGACTCTCATTTAATGAGCGTGAAAAGTATTCGCTTAACTTGCATGCTATTTTCCTTTTCTCTTTTTTTTCAGTTATAGTCTCCACCCCGGAATGTCACTCGGAATATTCTGCGTATTTCTCACGTTCGAGGTACAATGAACCAACTTCCAACTTTCTAAGCCTCTAGCACGCGAGCCGCGTTGCAAACAAAAGGAACAGGGAAATGAATTCACCGGTTCATAAACGTGATGTACATGTCTTATAATTACGTGGTCTGTCGCTAAAGTAATCTGATTTTATTCGTTTTTATCGTGAACTACTTTTTACAATGATAAATGGACTCGAATGATTAATTTGAGTATTTGGAAAAATCATAACAGAAAAGCATTATCAAATGATACTTATAGCATATCAAAATAAAGCTTAGAGTATCACGAAAATTACCATATAAAGCTTTCATTAATATTCTTAATACTGAATGAGTAGTCGTAGATCGCAACGAACACTGTTGGTACAAATGAAATTTCGAAACCCAAATAGTGTAAGAAAAATTCATGACATAAAAGTATTCCGAAATATCGCATATGATTCATGAAATTGAAGCTTAAAATCTTTCAAAAATAACTACAGAATGGTCCAGGAAAGTATGGGCGTATACACGTTCGCGTTATCCTTTCTAGGATCACACACTTGTCCGTGTTGTGTGAGGTTGAAGTCCGTGGATACAGTGCAGAGTACGCAATGCAAAGCAACGAAACGGAACAAGCAGATCTTATAGCTCCGTTACAACCGGCTAGCTGACCGATCCCAACGAGAATACGACCGGGTACCACACCCGCTCGGGCATTTCGAGCGGAATGATCAGGACGAGATAAACTCGTTCGCTTCGCCGCTTTAAAACGAATATACGCCTCGCTGTAACGAGAGTCTCGGGTTTCCTTGCGTACAGCTAAACTATCGCGTTAGATCGTCTCCAATTTGAATTTGATTGAACGCGACAACTTTGCGTTTGCTGTTTCAACCGGTCCTCTTTTTCCTTTTTTTATTTTTTACCTTTTGTTTTGGAGAATGCAGTCTGCAAACGCGCATTTCTTTATATAGAAAAGAGAATTTTGTCTTATTCGTTGCTTGCTTCGATGATTATTGAAATCAGATATTTGATATAGTGCAACAATAGTGTTAGTTGCGATCCACAACTACTCATGTTGTATTAAGAATATCAATAAAAGTTTTATATGGTAATTTTTGTGAAGCTTCAAGCTTTATTTTGGTGTACCATAAGTGCCATTTTACAACGCTTTTCTGTTATGAAATTGTATCTGAAAAAAGAATAAAATTACGTAAGCCCTGAGTCGATAAAGAAAATAGATTAAAAATTTTCTAATCTATAGACGAGTTAATCTATTTTCAATTTGAATTTAATTTACTATTTTATCCTTCATTTTTTTTTCTTGTCACACAAAATGGAGTTGATTGCAGTTATACTCGAATTACAAATGACAAGCTTTTATGCAAATTACAACAGTAATCTTCCTCTTACACAGTATAAATGGGCGTAAAAATGATTGTAATTATAATTTTAATGCACTCATATAATGTGTATTTTCATACTGTAATAAAAACTTGTATTTATTTTAATGTTTTGTCATATAAAATAATTTTCAAATGATATACGTAACAATTTTTTAAATAAATACATAATAAAAAATATGAAGTTATTGTATTGAAAAATTGCACTTCCATAAAACAATTATTCCTTCAATGTTTTCACAAAATACCTTTATCGTGAATAATAAAAAGCAATTTATTAACAAATTCAACTGAAATGAAATCCATTCCAATACTTTCGATTTTTTTCAAATACCTTATAATTTTTAATGATGATAATGTTTATTCAAATATAAATATTTTAGCAAACCTTTAATCAAAAAAAGCGAGAGTGGTTAATAAGAGATTTTTAAAATTTTACTAATTTGCTCCGCGCCTTAGAAACATTAGGTACGGTACTGATATACATTAAATATTAAATGAAAAGCACGGTTCGAATGTTTCTGTATCGGTTGTAATTTACTTTTTGACCCGGTTGGATTCGTACAAAAGGGAGGAAAGGTAATAAGCTATTGATGTACCTTATTAAAAATATAAAGTTTATCAGTACGCGTGTATTCGTATGTACATAAATATTTATGATACAGAGAGATCGATAAAATGGGATGCGGTATTGGTAGCCCCGATAACTTCAACCCAATATAATGCAACTCAATTTGTGTTGCCATGAAGATGGACGTCGATATGGTCTTTATCAAATTTTTGTATTACAAATGTAATTATAAAGAATCATATATATATTTCACAGTCTTTTATTTAATTTCGTGTCATAATGCAGATAATGATTATTATCATATTTAAAAATTAATAAATTCTAATTCTTCATTTCTATATGCTATGTTAATTATGTTAACTACTATTTGAACTTGAATTTAAATTTAAAATAAATCGATACTCGATATATCGAATCAATTGATCTGTTATAATCATTGTTATTTATTATAATTCTAAATGTGTAATAAAATTAAAAAAGCAAACCGTTTATTATACACTACGTATAATTTTTTGTTATTAAATGTTCAAATTAATTTAGTGGCATTTCCTTTTTTAATTGAAGATTTATTTTGAAAAGGTCATAGTAATTCCAATTATTACCATATTTTCGCGCCACTTTTGAAGTTTACCGAAGCTCGGGAAAATATTAAAATGTCAAATAGTAATTAAAAAGGTGTAATACTAAAGACATTAAATTCATTTATACACCTATTAATTTAAATAATGACGCGCCTTAATTATATATAAACAATAAGAAAACGTCAATATAAATAATTGTAAATGTAATAGAACACTTGAACGATGCAACGCTAAAAGCGCGCGCAATTTAAACTCCGCTTCAATTGAAAATCACTAGACGAACGCTTACATATGTATTCGGTAAACACATGTACCCACCTTACTACCAGTGATTCAGTGATTTGACAATACGCGCGTATTTCGCGGCAATGATCGAATTTAGCCGACGTTAACCGATGTTAAACGAACGCCAGCGTAACATATATATCGGTGTGTGTTAAGTGTTCAGTTGGTGCGCCTCGGCTGGGCAAAAATCGCGTAAAATGGAAACAGAATTTCGTAGCGAGGTTGAGGTTGCCCGTTGAAATCAGTGAACATGGGAAGGTCCAAGTTTCCCGGGAAGCCGCCAAAGACGGTCACCAGGAAACGTATCAAAGTTCTCGGCCAACCCGAGACAGCCCAAAGCGATTCGGTAACCGTCGCCGAGAACATCTATTACGGACTTTCCCTGTTCAACGAAACATTTGGTGACAACGAGAAGGTAATCCACCATTTACATTCACAGCTATCTACTAATACACATCCAATAACACTTTCATTTGTAAATAAATATATTTACCATGGAAGCGTCATAGGGACGCATACGGCGCCCAATGACCACAGAAACTGAAATATATGAAAGTTAACCTATATGAAGATATTTTTTTTCTTTATAGGAACACCCACCGTTCCATGGTTTTAGCACTAAAGAGGCTAATCTGTCCGTGTCTTATATCAAAACACAGCAACATGACACAAAAACCCCATCCGTCAAACCTACCAATGAAAGTGTCACTGAAACTAAGAATTCTTCTGAGAATAATGATAAGGAGGATATCAAGCAAGCTGCAAAGTTCCATAGACCCAAGAATCGCAAGAATATCAAGTTCTCAAATTTCATGAAAACACCAGTATTAAAGTCAGTGAACAATATTTTGGACCAGCACCAACGAACAAGACAACTACGTAATAGTACTGCAAAGAGATTACTGCAGAGGGCGAAGTCTAACAGCATGACTGCTCAGTGTGGAGACAAACAGAATGCTGTGAGGAAGTTTATTCTGCCAGTGCGAAGTGCCCATTCATCAAGAGTGATTAAACCAAATAAGAGATTCATAGAAGAGTTGGAGGAGATTTCTGAGCACAGTGAGAATGAAGTCAGCACTCAAGTGAAGAAGGCCAAGTTTGCACTGAATAAACTCTGCGATCAAGAGGAGAATTTTAGTAAATTGTGTACAAAACTAAGGAACAAAGCACAAGACGCACAAGGTGTAAAGAGTAAGAGCAAAATTGCAAAGAATCAGAAGCCATTCTCTGTTCCTACAAAAGTTCTTCCTGATTCCGATGTTCCAAGTTCAGAGTCTTCCAGGATTCAGACAAGGTCAGGAATGCACAGTGAAGCTGTTGATTTGAATGTTGAAGGCAGTTCTGATAAAACTGCAGAGGGAAATTCAGATAATTTTGACACGGAAAGCACATTGTCAGAAAGTGAAAGCGAGCACAGTAATCACACAGAAGATGAGCAATCAGAATGGACTGGAATGAAACTAAGCGGTGGAAAAGTAATTTTAAGGAAAGCAAGATTAAAATTAGATAATAAATGTGTTGGAGGAACAGAAGGGCCATTTTCAACAACAAATAACAACAGTGTTACAACTGGAAACACTAATTTAGGTACATATCTAATTTAATATTTTATAAAGACAGTGAAAT
Source organism: Osmia bicornis bicornis (assembly GCF_907164935.1). NCBI lineage: Eukaryota > Metazoa > Arthropoda > Insecta > Hymenoptera > Megachilidae > Osmia > Osmia bicornis. Next base: position 13,787,675 of record NC_060216.1, on the reverse strand, counting down.
CATTTTATTAATCTGATTTTTTTAGGATTGACAGGTACTATCAAATGTGGAGTCTGTGGAGCAGTGCGATTTTACAGATTTGTAAAACAGGCCAGAAAATTTGGCATCCACAGTTGTGAATCTTGTAGAAAATTCATCAGTAAAATGATCAAGCGACAGGCTTGTGCAAAATCTACGAATAGTACTCTCCCGATCCTGCAATGCCATAAAGGCGACGGTTTATGTTTGGTGCCGCCTGTTGTGAGGAGTCAGCAATGGAATCTCATGCGATGCGTTTACAAAGCCAGGTGTCCGGCTTGTTGGTTGAAGATGTGTCTGAAATGTTACAACATTCCTTCTTCGTTAAGAACAGGCTTGAATGCACTGTTGCCACCAATGATGAGAGATCCTTTAAGCGTTCCATTGTCATTGAATCAAGAAGATGATAGTCAAGGTCAGAAATTGATATCTTGTAAATTGGGCTGGCCTGCAGAGGATAGTTCAGAGAAGAACTTGTTCAAATCGGCTATGAGCTGGAGAAATATGGAAATGGGTCAGAAAACTAGTTACCAAGGCACTGGAGGTTTTCTGTATACAAAATTAGATAAATGTAAGTTTTAGGTATCGTAAATTTTAGGCTATCTGCAATTATCGAATTCATATTTTCGCGCTACTTTTCAAACCCGTCAAAACGTGACAAATTCAAATTTAAAATAGTAACGCTAAAGGCACTTTACAAATATTTACAAATGTTATAGTTGATTCAACGCTGAATATATCGCCCAGTAAAAAGAGAAGAAAAAATAATAGGATAAAAGTGCGAAAGAAATTAAAGAATCCAATGTTTTCGCCGCCGTCTTTGAATCAGTGTCCGCAGCCCCTGAGACAGAGACTCGAACTAAAAGGACCAAGGGTTAAACACGTATGTCGAAGCGCAAGTGTTGCTCTTGGTCAACCAATTGCTACTTTTCCCTCCGTGGATGGAAAAGAAGACACTGAAAGCAATAAGCACATTCCGAAAACACTGAAGGAAAATGATAGGCTGGAAAAAAAAGGTGATATTAAAGAAAAAGAGCAACAAAAGCATAACGATGAAGATACTACAAATGTAATACAACAGCCTCATCCGAAAAGAGGGAAACAGCAACAAAATCTACAAATGGTAAATACATATTATTATATTTTTTTATTTATATAATTATTAATGTTTTCAATTTTACACAGGTACCTAAAACAAATAACGAGACGTTACACGCAGTATCTATAGACTTCTGGGAACAGTACGATCCCGCAGAAGTTGGTGCAAAAGGTTTTGCTTTGATTGGTTCAGAACTCTTCCATATTTCTGCTATTTGCTATCTCTGTGGGAGCGCTGGAAAAGAACCAGTAAGTAATTATCCAGGAAGTTTCCAACCCGATAGTATAAATAGGCTGAATCTACATGAAAAAATAAGTAAACAATGTTGAGTGAAATTTTTTCACAGGGATCTTCGTTTTCGAATAAATCAGTGTTGAAAGTTCATTGATTCAAAAAAAAACGCCATAAATATGGAGCCTCTGTCTATATCCGCCAAAAGTGTCCTAGCGGGCTTTTCAAATCGTTGCATTTTCAACGTTGATTTATTTAAAAATAAAGCGTCCTACAAAAACGTGCCTCTATACTTTTTATTTATTTTGTTTATATAGATTTACCCTATAAATATTATTATATACAGTTGTACATGGTAACGATCTTTCCAGCTGATCCATTGTCAATGCTGTTGTGAGCCATATCATGCGTTTTGTCTGGAACCCAGTGAATGGAATGCTTGTGCCCAACCAAATTGGTGCTGTCCCCGATGTACAATATGCCAATCCTGCCATCAAAGATCTGGTCCAAAACTGTCATGCATTCGTTGTCGTCAATCGTTTCATCACTCGTGTTTGTCGAAGTCCGGTGTCAGCGCGCGACTATACAGTCCTGAGAGACCTTATGTGTGTCAAAGTTGTGTGAAATGTAAGAGCTGTGGTAGCGAAGGGGTCAATGTTCATGTGGGCAACTTACCATTATGCTCCATGTGTTTTAAATTACGTCAACAAGGAAATTATTGTCCCCTTTGTCAAAGATGTTACAACGAGAATGATTTTGATACAAAAGTGAGTATACATTAATCTGATTAAATTAAGAGTATCTTTATACGCATTTAAATTTCAGATGATGGAGTGCAGCGAGTGTTCTTATTGGGTTCATGCTCGCTGTGAGGGACTTTCCGATGAGCGTTATCAGATCCTCAGTTATCTTCCTGATTCAATCGAATTCACCTGCAGTCAGTGTTCATCGAACCCAAATTCCATTTGGAGGAACGCTATAGAAGCTGAACTGAAGGCTGGTTTCATAGGCGTTATAAAATCCTTGAGTAAAAATAGAAAAGCTTGCGCCGCACTGAAGTGGAGTCCACAGAAGGAATGTTCATGTAGATCTACAAAAAAGTTAGATGTCTCAGATGACAAGGTTGAATCAAATACTAAAGAAGTTAACACAGATGAGTCTGAAGAATGTTCTAAATCCGATACAAATAAAACAGATGAGGACCAACCAAGCGATTCTAATAGAAGAGGACTAAGGCGCCTTCGACAAAAGTTTCATTTGAAAGAATGTTCTGTTAGAGTAAAAAATTGTGCACTAAAAGATTCTCAAGAAAGCGATAAAAAGGATTCACCGATCCAAGAAAATTCTAACGATACGACGGAGTGTCACTGTTCGGATCAACAAATCATTGTCAGACCCTCCCCCACCTTAATGTCTGTAAAGCAGAAAGTGAATAATAATGAATACAAAACATTATCACAATTCCATTACGACATGGAGCACGTAATCAACCGAATAGGAACAAAGGAACTCATCGACGCTTACCACGAAACTTTACGCGAGGTATTTCCATGGTTCAGCCCGAAAAGTACTAAAAATACTGAAAAGAGTGATATGTTACCAGCGAAAGATATTAAGGATGATAATTTTGTTGGAAAGCTTGACGATTCAATTCTAGAAATATGGAAAGAAGAAGTGATGAGAGCGCCAAAGGCAATCGCGGCCAAAACGGCAAACTTGTATAATGTTCACGTCGAAGATAGTAGATCATGTTGTTTGTGCAAAGGATTGGGCGATGGTTCGGAAACAAAAGAAGGTCGTTTATTATACTGCGGACAAAATGAGTGGGTTCATTCAAATTGTGCGCTTTGGTCCAACGAAGTGTTTGAAGAGATAGATGGTTCTTTGCAGAACGTTCACAGCGCTATTTCCAGAGGGAGACTGATTCGCTGTTCAGAGTGTGGGAAAAAAGGGGCCAGCGTTGGTTGCTGTGCAAAAAATTGTAACAGTACTTTTCACTATCCTTGTGCAAGGAGTATAGGACTCGCCTTCAATGATGACAAAACAGTATTCTGTTCTTTGCATTTAAATAACTGCACGCATAAGACATTGCAGAATGAGAGTGAATTTAGTCTTCGGAGACCAGTGTACGTTGAGTTAGATCGCAAAAAAAAGAAGTACGCGGAACCAAATAAGGTGAAAGTAATGATAGGTTCATTAATGATCGATTGTTTGGGTACAGTTATTCCTGAATACTCTGACACGGTGGAGAAAATTATACCTTGTGATTACAAATGCTCCCGACTGTACTGGTCCACAGTGAATCCGTTTAAAATTGTACGGTATTACATTAGAACATACGTACAAGTGTATGTACCGGAAGTATCTCCAGATTTAGAGAATAACGTAACAATTGATCATTCGAAGGAGCAAGAAAAGGAGAATACAATAGATGTACAGAATAATGAATTTTTGGCTGCAAAACAGACATTAGATGCTTTAGTTGATGCAGTCTGCAATAAAGAAGTAGATGAAAACCTAGCAGAGCAGAATAACACTGATCTTTTACCTCCAGAATTAAAAGAAGCCATATTTGAAGATCTTCCACATGATTTGTTGGATGGAATTTCCATGCAGGATATATTTCCAAAGATAACATATGAAGATTTCTTGGCAATGGATTTGAAGAATGATGGACCCTTTGCAACTGATCTGTTTAAAGATGATATGTTATCGTCTGAGGTTGATGAGATTATAAAACCATCAGAGAACAAAATCTCAAAGATAGATCCTTCTTTGTTAGAATTAGGACCTCATAATGATCTCTGGGTTCATCTTGAGACGAAAACATCGGTACAAGATCTAATGGACGACTTATTTAGTTCCAAAAAACGAGGAGGCAGGGAATTGAAGAGATCCAAATCAGAAGTTATGTCAAACAGTCCATTAATTGTCGGAGGACAGAGGCACCATCAAAGATCGTGTAGTTTAACTTGGAGCTGCAAATTGGATAGCACTTACGGTCCCAGCATAAAGCGAAGGAAGCTATCTAGAAATTCAAGCATGACAAAGTCGAGTGAATCCAACGTATTAGATTCTCAAACTGAGCGTCCACCTACTTTACATGAATTAAGAATTCCGGACAGTATAATGGTCACTGTGGGCAGAGCTAACACCCCTAATATTCTATCTGACTCTGTGCGAGAGTTAAAATATTGCATTGAGGATGCGAATGGCATTAATCGCAGGGTGATATCGACCAGCCGCGAGGAGGGAAAAGAGCACAAGAGACTCTTTTGGCATGCAAGGCAGCAGCCAAGAATCCTGCAGGTGGATGGCCCTGCGGATCCAAGCAGTGCCAGTGAGTGCAGTTCTCCAGAGTACAATACAGAAGAGAAAAACACTCTAACAGAGCACTTATCAATCCCCCAATTAGATGGAATTAACGATGAATCCTCCTGTGACAGTGAAAAAGATTTTAATCCTTGTACAAAAACTTCAAATGTCCTGCGCCCAAAAAGAATATACGGATTCCTTAAATCGCACAATAATTTGAAATTGAATTTAGAGATCCCACAATTGGATGGTGCAGATGACATTTCCAGCGACGATGAGTGTATCTCACCTAAACATATTGAGAATGAAAGAATTAGTGTCACTGCGCAATGCGGAGCACCCTTTGACCACATAGACCGCCCTGTGACCTGTAAAAGGTGTCGCTGTACCTACAGAACGCAGGATAGTTATAACAGACACCTCGCGAACTGTGACATTATGGTAACAAGTGACAGCGACTCGGAGACTATGGATAACAAATTGGCATCACCTGATTCTAGATTCTCTCCCAGCATCGGCTCAGTCTCTCCACAGTTTATAACTCTGTCTCCATCCGAGGGGCATACTCTGTCTTCTGATTACCCAGATATGCAGGCAACATCTCCTCTGGAAGCTTCTGTACCTTCACCCCATCCAGCAATTCAAATCGAACCTATAGCACAGGCAATTATAACACCTCAGATTCACACCCACGCCACAGTGGAGACCGTCCATCAAACAGTATTAACATCCAACGACATGATTGTGCAGACGCAGTATACCAGAACAACCACCACACTACCAAATGCTACAGTATTACCCCAGGAAAGTACTGTTCAGATAACAGAGATAACAGATCCTCCATCTGTCGCAAGTGATTCCAGTTCATCGCAGAATTCTCCAGATGTTTCACAGACAATCCCAAGCCCTCAAGTATCTCCAACATTCTCATCGACTGGTGTGCAAACAGCAAGCAATGAGCAGACGAACTGCCAGATGACTAAATTGAAATCAAAGTCTCCAAGAGCCCCCAAGTCCAGGGCAAAGGGAATCAAAGCACAGATTGTAAAAAATACTATTCAGCCTCATAACGGACACAATAGATTCCAACCAGTGCAGAATAATACTCCAGTTATCCAATTGCAGCAAACCCAGAGACCCAGCGGGCCAACCGTGATACTCCAACAGGTTGCGTCCCCAGGAATTATGTCTGCGTACGTTGAAACATTGCAACAGCAATCAGGACAGAATCTCCAGTATGTAACGACAATTGGAGGTCAGCACGAGACTGCGTTTAAACCTCAGTTCATAACAACCAATCACCTAGTTCCTGGCGCTTACATACAGGCATCTGATAATTTATTGGCATTGCAAAATGGAGGTATATCGATATTGCCTGGTGTGCAGATTGCTCAGACGCAGCCCACAGTCCTCGGAACAATTATCCAACAACAGCCCAATGCGATTCAGTGTGGGGTTATTTCATCAGAACAATTATTATTAAGTTCAACGCCTACGTTGGAAATGTTCACAGATTCAACTGGCAGCATGTTTCTTTCTAATCAACCAATGTATTACGGTCTTGAGACCATCGTAAGCAATACAGTGATGTCTTCCAGCCAGTTCATGGCTGGCACAGTTCCACAGGTGCTGGCAAGCAGCTACCAAACCACAACGCAGGTGTTCCAAGCATCAAAGCTTATGGAGCCTATTGTCGATGTTCAGGCTGTGCCCACTGTAACTGCTGTACCCAGCGTGTCCAATATAGCTAGCATACCCATTCCAACTGTACCTAATGTACCTAACGTAACAAATATACCCAGCGTGCCCGGTGCATCCAGCATACCAAACGTACTTGGTGCTCCAAATATACCTAATGTATCCAATATACCCGCTGCGCCTAGTGCTCCCAACATACCCAATGTACCCAGTGTATCCAGCGTTGGAAACATCCCTGCAGTACCCAGCTACGTTGTAGTGAATCAGACACCACCTATAGCAGAGCCCATAGTAACTCCACAGATAAACATGCCAGTGACTGAGAGTTTCAATCCTATATTGCCTGTATCTTGTCAAGATATGTGTCCATCAGAGCCCCAGATAACCAGAGTAACATCGTCGCCAAAATTACTTCAGAATTCAATACCAAGAGTGGCTGTGCGTCCCAGTCCAGTTACCCAGATGAATAACGGACCGTGGAAGATCACGGAGCCTCTGTTTGGTTCAGAGCAGATGAACAACAACGTGAGACCTTATTTCGATTCAAAACATGTATCAGAAAATACTAGTATGATAAAATCCAGCATATCGTCTAAGATACCACCGCTACCTAATCATTGCATCACGCAGAGGGACATAATTGTAAATAAATTGAGCCATGATGTAAATAATGTGCATAATTATAGTAGTACTAGTTCGAACAGTGTTAATGTAAGTACGAGTAGTAATCCAGTAATCAGCAGCTCGTGTATGCAGAGTAAGACAAGTAGTGTACCAACGAGCAGACCCATGAACAGAGTATTGCCAATGCAAGCGGTAACACCTAAGCAAGATACCACGAAGACAGAGATGATTATAGAGGAGCCAACGAAGCCTGAGATAAAGCCTGCGGAACCCGAGTCGAAGAAGATGGAGGCTGTGGCTCCAGTGAAAAAACCTGAGACAACGATAAGCGACATAAATGATATGAAATTAAATACAGAGGCCATAGAGAAGGTGAAAGAGAATCTGAAGTTGGAACTAGACAAGGAGAAACTGCAAAATGCATCACTGAAGATAGTATTACAGAAACAACTTCAAGATGGTTCTTACAAAATCACTCATAACATGAAAGCGGTAACTCAGAATAAGAAATCTCCGCAGGTAACTTCTGTGGAAATTTTACCAACAAAGCAGGTACCTCAGATAACTTCTCTACAATTATTACCAATTAAAACATTCACCTTGAAAGCGAACAAAATTGATGAGAAGAAACCTATGAATATATTAAAAACAAAGGCTCCTCCCGTTGCTGTTAAAAAGCCAAGAGTAATTAAATCAAACACACATACACAAAAAGCCTCTTCGAAAGGACCAATGCTGATGTACGAGATCAAATCACAGGATGGATTCATTCATACAGCTTCATCGATGGCTGAAGTATGGGAGACAGTGTTTCAGGCGGTGCAGAGTGCTCGAAAAGCTCACAATTTGCCCCCGTTGCCTCATAATCCTCTAACCGAGAATCTGGGCTTGGAGAATAATGCTACAGTATATTTGGTGGAACAGCTGCCTGATGTAAATAAATGTACCAAGTATAAACCTAGATTTCATAGTCTGACACCTCCTAAAGCTGGAGAGGGAGAAAATGATCTGCCAACGGCTTGTGATAACGGTGCTGCTCGTGCAGAGCCTTTTAAAGGGAGGAAGGTTCATGATATGTTCAGTTGGTTAGCGTCCAGGCACAGGCAGCAGCCTAAATTAATTGCTATATCAGAAGCTGAATCCAGGTATGAATAATTAATCAAAAGTTTTATTGCATTGATTGAATAGTACTATATAGTAATTTATTATATTGCAGACGAGTGGCAAGCACAAACTTGCCAATGGCTATGCGTTTCAGAATCCTTAAAGAAACATCAAAAGAATCAGTAGGAGTCTATCATTCTCATATTCACGGCAGAGGTTTGTTTTGTCTGAGAGACATAGAAGCTGGAGAAATGGTTATTGAATACGCTGGTGAAGTACGTAAAAATTACAAGAAATAATATTGATTTTAAGCGCTTATAAGTAATTGAGATTTAAATTTTGCTCCATTTTCATACGCGCACAAATTTAAAAGATGACGCTCCTATTTATGCATTATTCATTTGTTTATAAAATTACAGGTGATTCGAGCTTCTCTAACTGACAAAAGGGAGAAATATTATGACAGTAAAAATATAGGATGTTATATGTTCAAAATCGACGATCATTTCGTTGTTGATGCCACGATGAAAGGGAACGCGGCTAGATTCATTAACCACTCCTGCGAGGTAAAATTTCTTATTTAAATGCCAGTTATTAACTATAAGAAGAAAGTTATTAATTTTTAAAATAATATGTTTCAGCCAAACTGTTATTCGCGAGTGGTAGACATCCTAGGTAAGAAGCACATACTAATCTTCGCTCTTCGCCGAATAAATCAAGGCGAAGAATTAACGTACGACTACAAGTTTCCCTTCGAAGATATCAAGATTCCATGTACCTGCGGTTCGCGCAGATGTCGTAAATACCTCAATTGAGACTGCTAACGACGAGCGCTTTTGGGGATAGGATTCATTTTATCGAACGTTATTCATTTTAATCGTCAAACTATTTTCAGAGATCGCAGCTTTTTATTACTATAATGGAAAATAGATATATTAGAAGGCCAGAATTCGCGTTATGACAATGTTACTTCAAACGGCTACGATCGGTAGTTGATTTTAAGGAGTCTACTTATAGCAATAAACGCGTCCTGCTTTCTCTATTCTGAAATGAATCCTCCATTGGAGGTTCATGAAAGTTATCCACATATACATACACGTACACACACAATACACATGCACTTTTAGACTCTACTTTAAGTGTACAAGTTATCGTCACTTTACACTAAATCCAAAACGCTCTTAAGTTAGAATTCGAATTGGACCAAAATTCTGTACTTAGAAGGGAAAACAAAAAAAAAATGTTTTCCAAGGTCACTTACTTTCTTGACCCTTTCTAGGTCACTGATCATACTTCGCTGAATTACTATTTTAAATTTTCCCGCGCCTCGGTGAATTCGAAAATTGGCGCGAGAATTTGAAAAACGAGCATGGTCATTTGAAAGGGTTAACATAAAAATAATATATATTATATATATATATATACATTATTTAGTGTACAGTGTACGATGAACTTTGTAGGGCCAGAATTTCAAACGTTCTTTGTAAATTATGTAATTGTTAGATTAGATACATTGTCCTTGATGTAAGTACCAGTAAGAAAGAAAAGAAAGGAACAGATTATAACTGTTTCGAAGGCATACCTACTTTGGCAGACATTGATGATAATTTAAGTCTTATCGTAGTGAAGAAAACTAAAAAACCCAAAAAAAAAAAAGTAAATGGGGGAGAGTTCCCGATAAAAAATGAATTATATTCATTTGAAGAATGCGCAATATATTATTTTGATATGTGTTTTTTTTTATAGATCTTTTTCAAGAATGCACCCATGCGTTTGTGCTTCCGCCTTGCCAATATATTATTATTTTTATTCGACAAGAACCACATTAAGCTTACGTTTGGGACAAGATGTGTATAAAAGGAGATACTAATAATAATTAATGATAAGATATGATTGGAAGTGAAACTTTTCTAGGATATTTCTAGAAAACGTTTGTGATATATTCCCACGCTGGGGACTACGGATCGATATGGTGTATCCGTAGAGAGATGAAAGCACCTTTCTGTGAAATGCAGTTTTGCCTTACCTTTAATGTACCTACGCTTGAAAACCCGGTGATAGATTTTTAGATGTACCCATTCAAAAAACAAGCTAATTGTGTCTATCGCATCCATATTAAGCTATATGATATAAAAAGAAGTATTTTTAGTGCGGTCAATCAATTTCTGCCGAGGTGGTTGGTCCCTTGAAATTATTTGGTGCTCCATGGACACCGTTAAGTGCACTTTAAGAGGATGAAAAATGAAGAAAATAGAAAAAAAGAAATGGCCTAGGGTAGGGGTGGATTTTAATAAATTAAGAAAAGCGAATTTTATTTAATAAAATAATTGTATATGAGAGAGAGTGAAATGATGGCAGGAACATTATTCGAAGCGCGCGCGCTTTTGTCGGTCGTGCAACAATCTTTTTTTAATCGGCCTGGTTTGGTACAAAATGCGTATGATAATTTGTAAAAAGAAAAAAGAAAAAAAAAGAAACTAGTTCTGGTCACAAGAAATTGCCATTTTTCTTTTCTTTTTTTTTTTTAAACATGGAAAAATGAATATTGTTAATATAATTATTTGTAAAGATGAAGGAAATGGAAAAATCATGCGGACGTATAAAACAGTAATTTTTACTTGGAGAATATAATAGCAATGTTAGATATTTTATTGATATTTATTATTACGGATGACGGTTCTAGGGTTAAAACAAAACTAATGATTTTTAGAGAGCATGGTGCCGCACGATGGTCTAAATATTGTTGAGATAATATAAACACGCCAGCTTCTTTTTTAATTGTTATAACACATCACCGTAAATCATTTTTTATGGGGATATTCCCATAGCAAGAATTATAAAGATGTACAAATTAATTCGGTGCCTTTCACCATTTCAAATTCAAATTTTCCGCGCGCTTTTGTAGGCGCGGGAATTTTCAGATTCTTCAACCAAATTAATTTGTACACCTAATAGAGATAGACAAATTAAGAGCATTGTTTTCTATTTTATTTATAAATCCATCGAAATACTTTATGCTCCATAATGAATCATTTAAAAAAAGAGAATCAGTTTTTTTTTAAATGATTCGTGGAACGTGTACAAGGCTTGTTTAGTATTACGCATCATTATTATTATTACGATTAATTATAACTTACACAGAGATAGAAAAGCATAATACATCACCACTCATCATATTTTGCACCAACAGTTTGTTTACACCAGTCAGCACCTTTAAAAAAAAAAAATTAAATTCGACATATATGTGTAATCTTGAGAAGTGTTGAGTGGTTAAGTTTATTTTTGTTACGACAATTTCCAAAATAATCGCAGCGTTGCGTATAGGGTTCTCCAAGGGCGTGTTTTGAGGTGTCCCCTTGACGCCCCATGGATCCGCCCCTGATCTCTTCGGAAGAAGTAAAAAAGAGATAAGTAATACTATTAAAAATGGAAATTGAAAAAAAGAATTGTCTGTGATTATCAGTCATAATAATCTTTAGGTCGACATATTTTTTAGAAGATATTTTTTAGCAAATTACAAAATTTATGATATACCCCTATTATTGATATGATATTGGAAATCAGAAACACGCTATGCATAATAATTATTAAAAATTAAAAGAAAAAGGACAAAAAAATTATAGAATTATGAATAGTTGAGATCGATGGCTGTTGTAAAATATTCAGTGTTTGGACAAATAATTTATAATATATAATATATAATATATATATATAATATTGCATACTAATTAGTAGCGTTTCTAATCTCTTTTTTGCGTTCAAATATTAATTAGAAGAAAAACACGAAGAGATGCTGCGGACAAAATGGGATATGTAAAAATTGTCGTTATAAAAATCCATCTACTTATTGTAGACAACTTATTGAAGTAATCGAGTAATGTTTACATTAACCAGATGATATGCATACCACATAGAAAGATACACGTAACCGCTTTCATTACACACACTACACAGAAAGAGAGAGAAAGAGTGAGAGAGTGAGAATGAAAGGGAGGATACACCCACACACCCATGTTTTGTAATTAAATGTTTTGTTAGTATTATATGAGAAATTAACAAAATAAAAACACAAATGGAAGTATAATATTTAACCCCTATATTGATATTTAAAAATCTTATAATTACATGATTTATAACAAGGGGTTAATTTGAAATATTGTCAGAGTGCAATTAGTTTAAAGGCTTATCTTCCTTTGTCCGTTCTCACAAAACGAGTAAGTACCATATTGTAATCTGCGATACCACTTGTTCATTGTAAGAGCAACGTTATAGGTCATGCTTTTTTTCCACGTGTGAATTATTCTTTTTATTACCGTGCATATTCGGTTCAGCGCGCCTCGCTGACTCATTCGGATGTTGTGCGTAAAATGATTTTCTTTGAAAGTGGAAATTAGAAGCAATAAATAGAGTTTATGATTTTTTTTTGTAACAATTATCAGTTAGTATTATAATATAATGTGTCGAGTACGGTAGACTTCCCTAAGGAATTGGCAGTATAAGAGAAAAAGATCCCACCAAAATTCAAAAATTTCATCTAAGTTTTAGAATACAAAATTTTCAAAAAAAATATTTCCGCGATAGTGGTGAAGCCTTTCCTTTAGGAAAAAACCTCCACTTTCTCTAAAACAACCTTTCATGCTCCACGCTGTACACCGCTCTTTTTCGATGTACACTCTTGCGTAATGTAGTCTTCTTTTAGTTAAGTAAAGGTATCTCCACTCCTTTCATACATACACTTCCTAGTAACTAAAGAAAACCACTTTACCCACGTCTGTACTTATACATGCTGCTTCCCAATCTTCAATGAGTCAATTATTGTAGAATAATAATGTAAATACGATAAGAAAATGAAATTCTCAGTTTCCCAATTTAAACAAAGAAAGTACGCCACAATCGTTCTGAGCCGTTTTCGTGGAACAGTGAATAATCATCTCGTTCTCACCATGGTTATCCACCTCCCTCTTCAAGAAAGCCTATAAGCGTTCTACGCGCGGCCATTCGCCGCATTCTGTCTTTGTTCTTTTCACGAGTGTTTCGTGTCTCCACTCACCTCCTCCGCCATCTTTTTTCCACCACTCATACATCCCTGTTTCTCACACAAGGTGTTAGTCACCTCAAGGACGTTCGCTGTAATTGGGATAGGTCGGATAGATACGTCCAAGTGAGAAAGTAAAGGAGGGGAGTGGTAGTAGTGGTGGGGGGGGACGTGGCGAGAAGGAGACAAGCGTATACAGCGCTGATGCGTGCGTTTCTGTAAATGGCGCCTGGTAGAGCGTCGCGCGTCACGGTTCTCTCTTTCTCTTTCTTGTGGTAGCCGTTACCAGTCTCCCTTCGCGTGGTGCATCCTCAGTCTTCGATTATAATTTGTGTCGTCGCGAATGCACGGTTTCTGGTGTCTTTTCGTAATTCCGTAAGTGATCGTCAAATGTTAGTGGTACTTGATTTCGTGCAACATGGAAGAAGGTGCATCGATGCTACGATAGTGGTTTCCAAGCGAGGAGAGTTCCGCGACAGCAACGCCGTCTGTACGAGGAATACGTCGCCTGTTATCTCCTCCTTCCCCCCTTCTACTATCACTACGCAGCCGCCTCGTCGCCTTTGTTCACTCGTTGCCACGGACACCAGGGAGGCCTCAGGTAAAGACCGATTCAGGGCCAACGAGAAAGAATATGTTTAGGAGGGAGTCAGTGAGAAGAGCAGAGATTAGGAATTAACTTTCGTTCCAATCATTAGTAATGTGACCTGAGAGAGGTAGATGACTCTCTCTGGTTTTGGAGCAACGTGGAAACCTGTTATTTCCATCACGGTTTTATTTCTGCCGAGTATGTTACTGCGCATGCGTCGCGACACGGACTGCTCTGCTATTCTCACCGAATAATTTACGGCACGTGAGCTCCACGGGATCGAACGCGTTCGTGACGATATTCTATATGAATCAAAGATACGTTATGCTTATCTTGACGCGATGCTTAGGCGTGACCCAACTATACGTAAGTGCAGCGTGCCATCGATCCGAATTCATTCGCATTATTGCACATTACTATGGTATTGATTATGCGTAATCAACGTTCTGCATCAAACAGAGGTTAGGTTTTCATTGTCTGCCCATCCGTACGTGTGTTTATGCGAAATATGATTTCGTAAAATGAGTTCTCAAGTAAACAAAAGAACTTTCGCTGTCTCAGGTCACTGATGACGTTATGTCTTTATGGGAACATCTTTTATATGAAGTGCCTACTGTTGTGTATATTTTGTGAAAACATTTTTGATTTAACATTCATTTTTCAAACAACCACTCAATAATCAATAGTTTCGCGCCATTTATGGGGAGCATTTGAAATCCATGGAAGCGCGGGAAAATTTAAAATGGTAATTAAGAAGGTGTATGTTGAAAGCATTTAATAATGTACGAATCTCCTTTCTGAACGAGTATTGAATTTTTCTATAAATAATTTACTAGTTTATTAGTAGTTATGCCAAATAGCAAAGGAATTCGTCTACTGTTTCCACTATTGCCAATCAATGGAATTGGGCATCTCGCCAAAAATTATGAAATATTTTCAAAATTCGCGCTATTATAACCTTTCATTCAATCATCATGAAATTAAATTTATGGCGTTACATGAATTTCATTCGTTTATTGGATAAGGTTAAGGCACCCTTCTGATTAATCCGATCCTGGTGAAATCTGTTGCTAACCGACGCTCTTACCAGGGCCACGGCGAACCGCGTCGAGACGCCCGTATATACAACAGTCGTCGTTCGTGACGGTACATCTACTGCTATATATGCTTGTGTCTCAGGTATATGTAATCGCGAGACCTACTACTCTTTTAATAGACGGAATAGGTCTATAGACACACGCTAGACGTCGTCCACGGTCAATGCTTGGCACATGGCGACCAAACGTTGAATGAAATATTTTCGGAAGCGTATCCGGTTGCGTTCGCACGCACGTGTAATTTTTTTTTTTAATAATTATGTGGTTCTATTTGAAATCAATTAGATTTTTAATGTATGAGATACATTTAATATTTTGAATTTTGAATTTTCCCGCGCTTATGGGGATTTTGAATGGTATTCATAAATGGCGCGAAATTGTTAATTCTTTGAACGAATTGAAGAAATAATTTATCTAATCTATACAGAAAAGGATAGATGGCTCGATATAATTGTAACTAGAGCAATACACATTTAAATATGGTGTTCAAATTTATCGTATGTGTTTTCCATTTCATGCGCAATGTCACGCGGTTGTCTTTGAATAATACATGATGGGAAAAAAAGAAAAGAAATCCGAGAATTCTTCCACGGTATCGGATTGAGATAAATCATTCGTTTTTAGTGATGCTGTCTGTTCGGAGAAATAAAAGGTATACTTTATACGTTTACAAAATTAATACTAAAAACAATAACTTAAATGAATTTTAGTATTAATATTAGAATAATTGATATTTCGTAGGAAAAAATTCTAATTTAAAAAATATTCATTTTTATGAGTTTATGTGTAAGTGGTGGGGATTTATTTCCCTATGGTGCCATTTACCTTAGGATGATCTCCATGCCCAGCACTGTACACCGTCCTCCCTAGAATATCTTTTTAATTAGTGAATTTTCGATCTAAGTTTTTTAATACTTCTTTGTAGCAATTTTCTAGTAATTTTTCCTAGTGATATTCTTTTTACTAGAGCTGTGGTTTAGCTTAGTTACCTTAGCATGGGTATTTTAAAATTTTGTCCACCTTTTATTAAAATCTGAAGGTGGAGGACACAGAGAATTCTTGTCACTCCCGTAATCAGTTGCGCACTAGCAGACTGCCCGGCAGCACCACCCCGTTGTGCTATTATTACACGCAGAATCAATCGAAAGTCTCTATGTATTTGCGTCACGCGTATCTCGTACGTTTAATACAACCCACAGACAGTGGTTAATAGACAGGCCTTTGAGCTTGTAATTCCACATAATGTAATTTGTTTGATTACTAGAGTATCGGCGACGCACCTCAATTTTAACCTCAGGATGACTTGTGATGATTTCTACGTTGGTATTATAAGTACTTTGAGAATTATGGAAACAGAAGCATGTACAGTATTGAGCATGGAGGACTTCCGTAGGGGAAAAAGGGCAGAGTTGCAAAATTCAAATTTCAAATTCAAAAATCCAAATGTTTAAGTTTCAAAAAATATTAAGTAAAACTTTCCCTGGTAAACGCTTATAAATGAGCGGTGGCGCCTTTTTCCCCTAGTGCGCCATTTTCCCTAGTGAACCTTCCATACTCGGTACTGTACGGTCACATGCACTTAGGAGTGTTTTTCCATAATCATTGTGGATAACGAGGCTCCGCCAACTACATCCTGCTAGCCAATGAGAGCATAGTAGGCTTATCTAAAGAAAATGGTGTTCTAGGAAAGGGCAGAAAGCTCCTCCTATCATTCTTACTCTTAGCCAATGGGAACTTTGTGTATAGTAACGAGCATAGTAGGCTTCCCTAGGGAAAAATGACTAAAACATATGAATGATCCAATAAACTATTAAAAGCTCCATTTAAACTGCTTGAAAAGTAATTCTTTTAGGTTAAATGTGAAAGGTGAAACGACTCAAATAAATCAATCGAAGGAAACTTATTATTAGAGTGAGATCGATAAGAAATAATCTGCATATCAGACTCCTATGGTTTGTCTTCGATAACACGCGATACGTGATATGCTGATAAATATCAGTAGCATGCTCGATGATGATTATCTTAGAATTCAATTTTTCTTTCATTACATCATTGAGTTATTCAGTCACTTTGATGCAAGTATAAGATAAATTCATGAAAGTTAGAAGTTCAGAAACAAATTCATGACATAAAAGTTTTTCAAACTGACACTTGTGAAAACTCAGTTCAAAGCTTAAACTTTGACAAACACAACTATATAAATAATCTTCGAATATTCTTAATATAATATGAATAGTTGTGGATTGCACAGCACAATGTTGTTTCAATTTTTAAATGCAAAAGTTCTAAGACAAATTCATGACATAAAAGTATTTCAAAGTGGCATTTGTGGCACACTAATTCAAAGCTTAAAATATAACGAAAATAACCGTATAAATTGCAAGAATGATTAATTATCAATTATCGTAAACAATGAATTATACTAAAATTAAATACAAACTCTATCAATAATTCAATACATCATTAAGTAATGATGTCACCTAAAATATCAAATTTAAAACAATTAATTACTCCAGAAAATAGTTAACATCTTGAATGGAAATCATTTTGAAAAAGTATCAATCATTCATTTCTCCAGCACGACTCCAATAACTTTCCTACAACATTCATAGGTTACGAAAGATCTATAGATCTCGTTAGGTGAAATGATGCATCGGAAACGCTTGACGCGTTTATTTGCAGATTTCCATTCAGTCTAGCAAAGTAACTGTAACTTATTGACGTCCTTCGTAACGCTACTACAGAGACCAGTTTATTGATTAGCTATTACAAAAAAAAAAAAAAAGAAACATTACGTGGCGGTAAGAAGAGATTTATTATGTAATCCGTTCTTGGAAACCGATTTCTTATCGACGACGATCCAGCCTTGATTGTGTCACTGCGCCAGACGTTGTTTTAAATGCAGTCGAATCCGTAATGGCAACCAGAAACTGCAAAACCTACTGATTTGTTGCGAGTAAATGAACGTACGTCATATGCGTGGTCAGTATTCAATGAACGTAGGTCGTCGACGACAATTACTCATTCGAAAGTATTATCATTATTAGCCTGGCTAAATCTCTATTACAATTTTTTAAATAACCAAGGTAGTAAATATTGAAAAAATAACGAAATAATTCAAATAAACTTTCTATGGCAAGAAAGAATAAATATATAGGCAGAGACGAATTTTTGTTTGTATTATTTCAAGGTTAACTTAATTTTTTTAAATACAATCATACAATATTTTTCTTTATCGCATTAGATAGAGCGTTTCAAAACGAATTCAACGATCTATTACCCATATACCTTCTATTAATTAGTATCTGAGATACAGCATTTTGAAAAATGACAGCGGAAGTAGAATGGGAGAGCCGGAAGTGGCGAGGGAGATCCTGACACGTCACTTTCCGAATTTTCATCACTAAGATTCCCATATCTCCTAAACTACTTAAGCAAATTGCAAAATTTTTTTTTCCTCGTATAAGTGACACTTTTTGTCATCTAATCTTCATAGAGACGATGCTTATAAAATCTCAAAGGTGTAGCTAGGGGCACGGGTACCCTGCCATAAATGTAAAAACGCTTATTGATATACAGAATCGTTGTTTGTGAAGTTTTTAGGAAAATTTATTTTATTAAAAAGAATAAAATGGTAGACGTGATTCATTCAACAGTGCTTCCATTGCAGTGTCGTATCTACCGTATTAAAATTCATGAAAATGGGTGTGGAGGTGTTTTGGACGTAGTCCTGGGTCATCATTGACCGAGCTACATAGGTGGAATTTTTGAGAAACCTTTCTACGGTGTCGAGGCGGGAATATAGCTATCCACGTGAAGTCCCATAACGAGGTTACGCCATTCATCGACGGCACGAAAGTCTATGAAGGGAAATGCAGAAGGGGAGTCGAGTCACTACAAGGTACTCCCCAGTACCTCATTGATGAACTCTCCATGGAACATATTTCACTTCTAACAGAGAATTCGTATATTAAATGACTCTGAAAATAATGAAATTTTAATTCAATGATAGTGATAATACAACTCGGAAGGATTTAGGTGAAATTATAAAGTAACTAAAAATGCTGTTAGAAACATTTTGTTATTTTATACACATATTTTAAGGTATAATAAAATGTACATAACAGATTTTTTGTTTACTTCATGATTTAAAAGAAAAAATGGTGAAAAATGACTTTAATTTTTTGGGAGAAAATGTTTCTACGCCAATGGGATTCACATATATGTGTGTGTGTACGCATGCACCGAATCTCTCTTTCTCTCTTTCCGTTTCTTACGCTGTAGTTGCATGCTTATGTATGGATTGTTGCCAGGGACGTAGCTAGGGGCCACTTTTTTAAAAATTTCCTAAATCGAACTCTATGCAAAAAATTAAGAAATTCTATTTAATTGAGCTTATTTTAACACACACAGTAATGCTACTATGCACGCACGTGTAAATTCTAAAATTGGCACCAGTATTATTCGAAGGCTTTGAACGATGAATAATGATGTTGACTTAGAAGTTGCTACGTCTAGGCAAGCGGATGATCATCTCTCACAAGCGGTTCGAGTATCTTCAGCAAATATTTGTAGTTTACAAATAGTATGCAAATGCAGCCGGTAGAATTATTATTATCGCGTTCGTGATCATTTTAATCGCAACGAAACAAACATTGTCAATACGATCCAAATGAATCATTAAATGTAGAAATGAATACCAGTACTAATAATAGAATTTTATAGAAAAAAAAAATCCATAAGAATCTGTGCCCAGTGGGGTATGAAATGTAATCTCAGAAGGACGTTCCACTTTTTTGAGTATAACCCTTAAACTACAAAATCTATAAAAAAATGTTTCCTATCAAACTTTTATAATATTACAAGAGCATTTCTCTGTAGTTTTTGTAGTTTAGAAGTTATTTTAGAAAAATTCTAGGAAAATTCTGCAACCTTCGCACAGAAAGGACATGGTCAAAATAAAACTAAATAAAATTTCAGCTAATTCCTGAAAAATATAATGCGCCGTAGGAGGGATCCCCTGAAAAACCGCAAGGCGCTCGGAAGAATGCGAAGTCGGGGCGAGCGCGGGCCATGGAGACGCTCCTGAGGCTACAGTCCGTCGGCGGTGTAGCTTGCTGGTGTGCGTAGGTGTGTGCTCCGGGTTAGAGGCTTCTACTCGTGCCCTCTGTGTGTAGCTGTCAGTGAGTGCGCGCGCGTCGAACTGTGCGTGTGTCCGTGGTACGACAAGATATGAAGTAAAGGCGGCGGAGGAGGAGGAGAAGGTAGTAGTAGTAGCAGCAGTGGCACAGTGGTGGTGGTAGCAGTGGTGTGCGTGTTGTCTGGTTGGTTATATGGCTGGACGAGTCGCAAGCAGTTCAGTTGAGCAACTGAGGCCGAGTCCATACGTGAAAAACCGTGTCTGGAAAGATGTCAATAATGGTGTTAAATAAGAATCTAGCGTAGTAGCCATCTCCTCCCTGTGACGCGAGTGCACGCGCATTACGGCCACTGGCAAGAGCAGCCCGGGTCGTTTGCGGTTCCCGGGAATTCGTGTGGATTCTTACACGGCGGAGTGGCGGTCTACGAGAGCACGACAAGACGTTGTATACATATATACGCGTGCGCGTGAGAATGCTCCGTCAGTGTGCGTGGCTTGCGGGAACCGAGCGTACGTATGTGCACGTGCGCGAACGATCTCGCATTGTGTGTCAGTGACTCTCCCGTGGTAGTTTGATCGCTGTCACGAGCATCCACTACCTGCCCTAGGAGTCTTACTATACGTCTCCTCGTCTATTTATACGACGACCATACACGACTCGTACTTACCTCTCCTCCCTCACCTTTTCACTCCCCGCTCGCCCGCCGCGTCCCCCACCAGGCTCTCTCCCCTTTCGTATCGGGCCTCCCTTTCTCCCGCCTCTCTCTTTCTCTTCTTCTTCCCTCTTGGCCGCGTGACGACATCCGCGAACGAGCAAGCCGAGAGAGCTGCCGCGCGACTCGTATTCCCGTACACGCGGAATGTGCTCGGCTGGAATTTTCTTCTCTCCATCACAATGGATTTATTGTGTTAGTGAGTAACTGGCAGAGGCGACGTGCGCACCGCTCAAGACACTGACCACCAGAAACGTACGCCGCGACGACAACAACGATCAGGAAGACGAAAGAACGTGCGCGTCCGGCTTAACTTCACCAGTCAAGATGGAGCTAGTAGACGCGGTATGGGAATTTCGCGATTTTTAGCGAGAATTCTCGGACCAATTGTGTACTCGGTTTTGTGCCTTTCTGTAATGCAATTTTTTTAGGATACTCCGTTACGTGTACGACCTGTGTGCTTTCAATCAAGTGTATAGTGATATTGTTAACGTAATGCGGTACTTGAATGGAAAGTAACTCTCTCGGGATTATTATTAAGATGATTCTCACCAAGCCAAGGATTATGAGTTCTGTGTAAGCCCAGTAAGTCCCTGCATTTTCATTCTATTTATATTGAACATTTGACAAGCTGCAATTTCATTATCTCCAATTTACGATTAATTATGTATTCTACCTTTCTATTATTTTTTTCCATTCAATTTAGAGGTTAGGTTAATAGATCGAACTAAAATAACTCATAGAAATTTCTTTATGATAATCCTAACCTATATTTTCATTTGAAAGTTCAAAGTTGATTCATACAATCGTTGATAAGATTACAATAATATGCGCACGTGCATCGGTTTTGTTAATAAAAATGATCGCGATCGATCGAGTTCGTTGATGCGAGAGTAGTATCGATATACAAGATAAATGATTATTGTTGAGAATTTTTAAATGTATTATATGCATCATTGCTGAAGATTCGCTGCAAAATAAATGTTATCTTTCGAGGCTTCGTTGATAACGTACACGGTAATCGTGTTGCATCATTTTTACGATTATTATTGACACACGAGCGGTAACAATCAATTGAAATTTTAATACAATTACGCGAGTTGCCTTATCGGTTTGTATTATATGTGTATAAAGAGGAATGATTAATATTTCATTGTAACGTTTTTCCTTTGAAAATTAAAACAATTATGCGACGAAGAGTTAAATTAATAACAATTAAGGTTAGATTAGGTTATTTATAACTAATTGTGTAGTGGGTCAAAACGACCCTGCATTCCGCTCAAGCGATATTGCGCGATAGATTTTCACTATTAGGTGTCCATTCGCGCAACATATCGTCAAAGATTCATTCACGTGATATCGCATGGCCCATACTTAAAAGCCCGCCCACGCGATACCGCGTGCTGATTTGTCGATGTTTGAACGTTGCGGCACACAGCGAACGATCTCCTCAGATCTGATCACCGAATCGTTTGAAACACTGCTGTGTTAGGTGCACATGCCCTTATGATTTTTGGAAATTATATTAAAGGATTACCTGAGCACTTCCGGTGGAAGTGGTCAACCGTGTTCCGTCTTAAAATACATTTTTCAATACGGTGTGCATCCATATTATCATGTTACAAAAATGCTTTATTCTAATCGCGAAGAAAACAAGCATTATGCAAAAAGGATAGAAAAAGAAAGAGAAACTGTGCCTCGATGTACTGTTGATAAGAAGAAAAAGAAATCTGTATAATCGTTGCGTGGGTCACGATAAGACCTCGGTGTTTAATGATTTTCGAAGCCATCTCCGCGATACATTTATATATTTATTATGTTATCTTCGTCTTTTGAACCGACAACATCTAGAACATCTGCTAGATTATTTATAATAATACGCAGCTGGAAGACGATTGATGTTCTTTTTTTTTCATTTTGTAAATATTTGTATTGATTTAGCAAAAAGAAAAGAAGGATATCACGGTTCACGAAGGTTCACGGTGTAGAATTTCTTATCGGTTCCACTGGTTATCAGTTCTTGATAAACGAACGAAATAGATGTTATTCCTTCCGGACTTGTGAATCCTAAGTATCTGTAATCAATTATTCAATTAGTCGGAATAATTATCATGCTTGCTTACGTAACGGGCTAGATTAGTAATTAATAAGATCAAAGATCGTTATAAACTTGCCTTTTGACTAGGCGAATACAATGATCAATATTAGGTGGGAAATATTTATTTATTATTTAATATTTTAATACTTTTCATCTTAAATATTTGTATTTTTTCCGTGACTGCCTAGGTGAATCATATACGATTTTAATATGACTCATAAGGAGTTAGATTGAAATGGGATTGTTGGTTTTTTTAACGATTTCATGACAGAAAAGTTTGGTGAACTAACAACTCTGGTATGCCATATTCAAATTAAAAGTTTTAGGAAAATTGTGGTATAAATGCTTCGTGAATATTTTTAATATAAAATAGTTCTTCAATGAATCTCACGATAGTATCGTTCATCGAGGGGTTTCACCACTTTGGCGATTGAGGAGGGATCATGAAATGAATGGAAAATTTGTTATATAAGTTTGGTTGTATGTACATATTTCAAGGTATATAAATATATTTTTGGATTTTATTTATTTAGCAAAATGGCAAAGTTACAGCTGTCTTACATTTATGCATTTGAAATTTGATCATTGTTTGTTATAATTAACAACCAGACATTTTATATTGAAATTCCTAACAGAATGTTTATATAGTCATTTTCCTCAAGTGTTAAGCTTTACATCGATGTACCACAAGTGGTATTTTGTGATACTTTTATGTCATGAAATCCTGTCAGATTCAACCTCTTCAAATCTTTCATGGAAAAAACCTAATATTATTGTACTATTGCATGTAATACGTGTACTATGCACATAATTCTCTTTTTAAATTCGATGCAGGGATTTCTTAGTTGTCGATGAAACTCAGTGATACCTTATCATTCCTCGAGACTCGTGTTAATGACTTTTCTTCTCGCGTTGCATATTTCCAAGCAATATCGATAAGCGAACCCCAACTTATGTCACATTCCTTTTATCAAGACTGCTGCTGCTGACCCTGTTGCCTTTTCTAGTTTAACCGTCCACGACCTCTACTGACATCGTTGAGGACCTGCCCTACGCTTCGTCAAGCACGCGCCTTTATTTGCGTATCCGTGTGAATCGGATCGCTTGTTTCCCATCCGGTTCATTTAAAAATAGTATTAGATAAAGAAACTTTAAAAGTTGATCATTATGATAGTATTTTTACGATAGGATGATTCAGTTTATTGTTGGCGCAGTTTATGATATCTGCGAGGAACTATCAAAACTTTAATATTAGAAATTAGTCGTTTGGTAAAAACATTGTTCGTTGGAATCCACAATTAGTCATCTTGTATTGAGAATATCTAAGAGGCATTTATATAGTCATTTTCGGGAAAGTTTAAGCATTAATTTGATATACCATAAGTGCAATTTTGAGATACTTTTCTGTCATGAAATTGTATTGAAAGTTTCATTTTTCAGAATTAGCCATTTGGTAGCAGTATTGTTTATTGCAATTGGCGACTACCCTTTTCGTATTAAAAATCTTAAGGGGGCGTTTGTATAAAAATGTTTTTCAAATTTTAAGCTTTAAATCGATGTATCACAAGTGTCATTTAATGATACTTTTCAGTGATAAAATTACGTTGATATCTTACAACTTTGAATACATTAAAAAAACATAACAAAGTGATCATGCCTTGATTTTTCTGCCCTATTTTTAAACTTCTTTTCCATTACTATGCAACATAGTTGAGGTGTAAATCGATCGATGATATCAAAATTCATTGTTCGCGTGTTGGATAGACAGGAACGGTGAATAGACGATATAATTCAGACACACGAATAGCTGGACGTTTGTAATTAGATTAATGCAGGTGAGTGAACACTTGGGACGCGAAATAGTCGTTATTGGGTTAACGTATTTTTACTCCTGCTAAGCTGGGGATATTGATTTTAGTTAAAACCAGGAAGAGGAGGAGGAGGAGGGGGTGGGCACTTGAATTTTTGAAGTGCCAGCTAAACGAGACACCGCTGCAAATCGATTTACAGTCTCGTTTCGATATCTTTATCTTTTCTCATTCTGTATTAATTGATGCGCTGAGATTGTGGTTGATTTAATTGATTACATTGACAACTTACAGAAAACTTAGTAGGAACTGATTAGACGACGCACCTGGTGTGTCATATTCTATTTCCCCATTACATTTAAGCTACGAAAAAATTATTTTAAGATTTTATTTATTCAACAAAATGACGAAATTATACTTTTCTCGTGATAACCACTTTTAAAAAAAGTGAGCCGGCTGTAGCTTCTCCATTTTTTTATTAAAATAAAATAGAAAAATATTTTTATATAATTTAAGACGTGCACAATGAAATGTACATAACAGATTTTCCATTTACTTCGTGATTTTTTTCCAGAACGAATGTTAAAAAATAGTTTTAATTAATATTGAACGACGCACGTGATGCGTCATACACTATTTCTAGTGAATCTCTACTTGCTATATTAAACGAAGGAGAAACGATATAATAACGTAGAATTAAACGCGTGTGGGCTTGTTACCTGGTTATAAAGCGAATGCGTTTGTTTTTAGTGTGGGCATGTGTGTGCCTATGAAACTTTAAAGGGTAATGTCATGCTGTTATGAGCCCGGAAATTTATTGATATCCCGTTAAAAAGTTCACGTTCTTTCTTTTTTTATTCATCGGGGTATTTTCGTGCTGGATAAAAACGAACAATTGATTGCAAAGGGTAGAAAGGAAAACGTAATGATCTTATACACCTACTTGAAGAATTGCAATAAATAATTATAAAATAATAATGAAACTAAATAATAATATTCAAAAGTCGAAAATTGATAATTTTATTACTTACAAAATATTTTTCATTTCTTTTCAAGACACCTGGAGTATCGCGTAGGATTTTCAATGAATATAGAAATGACGCAACAAGTGCGTCGTACGCTATTCCAGTATGCATAGCCAAGACGCACCCGGTGCGTCAGAAACAAAACTAAAACAAAATTACAATGATATTGTAAAATACGAAGTGGTATCTATATTTTGTATTTTTCTTTGTTTTTCTTTTCTTCAACCAGCCGTGCATTCCGGCGATACTATTATCTCTAGAACGCACAGGAAGTCGCACCATACGCGAGCGTAGTGAAGTTTGTAACGAGATTTGTAGTCGTCCATACACGAATATCGTATTAACCCTTTATATTCCGACTTTTGTAAAAAGGGAAAAAAAATGACGTTCCCCCCAGAATCCTAAATGTATCACAATGGATATTACAATGTCGCCAGAAAAATTATCGGTACTACAACCGATACTTCCCAGGGATACTGTACAGGTGCCATTCAGAGTTCAAGTACGGTCTCTACGGGTATCGTCGTAAGCCAGTATTATGGACCCCCTCCTTGGTATTTAGTTTCCTGACTTCAGGAAAGGCACCGTATCGGCTACACGAATTACACGTGTAAAAGAAAACAGTGGACGATACCTACGGTTCGAGTATACCACCCGCGGATCCTTCGTTCATTCGCAATGCCCCCGAGGAGCTTTCCTTTTGACGGGCCTTAACAACTTGTAACCGATACCTGTGCCCCCTTCTTTTTTCTCTCTGTCTGCGTACGGTCTGAATGAAAGGAGGCAAATCGTCGCGCGAATATTGTATACGCGGCCAGGACAACCCACGAGGCACCTTAACCACAATGACGAGGGGTTGGACATAAATCAGATATACGACGGTACTCTAGTAGCGCGCCAGGTATATCCTCCCGTCACAATTGTCCGTCTTAAGCTCATTGTTGAGCATCCCTATCGGTGTCTTCCGAAACACCTGCTTTTTCAGATGATTCCTTTGCTTAGAATGTTCTGTAATCGTTGGGAAACGTAATGCACGAATTAGAAAGCTGGTTAGAAATTGATTAACTCTGGTCGGATGGTAAATATACCATTTTTTTTTTTTTGTTCATCAAGTAGCGTTGCACAGTGGGAAAGCTGGATCGCTAATAAAGACATTGCGCAAACTTTTTGCATAATACGATATCGCGTGGGCATTCGTATTTCCACGTGTTTCTAGTACGATCTTTCGTAATACGTGTGCACACACTGCTTTTCGAATTTCCCTTATCTTAACGGAACATCTCGCTGAAAAATTTCAAACGTACCGCGTTTCCATTGTGCGCCAACATTTCGCCATACTATAATTGTTTTTCTTTTTTCATTTTTTTTTTTCTTTTTTCATGATTTATATTAATGAAATTTAAAGTATTGTAATCTGGAACAGTTGTTGATTGAAAGATTTTTAACACGTTCACTATCATTTACGCGATATCGCGTGAGATTAAAATTTTGAAACAAAAATCTTTCGTATCAGGTATTTGAAATTAAAATTTATTATAGTTCAAAGTTTGAAGGTACATTTTTATTTTCTAACTTATAAATATAGTCGCGACAATAATAATTAATAATTACCTATAATTATGACTTTGACCATATAATTTAAAAGCAGAATCCAAAGTCATGATCCCATAATACTAAGTTTTTAAATTGCGACAAAAGCCATTTTACGATATTTTATGTGACGTGAAAACATACCCTACTGGGTGACATGCCCGCGTAATTCAAACAGGATATACCTTTTTTCTTCTTCGGAGTGAAACGATACCCCGTTGTCTAATTGAATTAGAACGGTGTATATTCGTTAGAGTCTTTTCATCGGGGAGGATAAACATCGTCCCTCGGTTGTTCTTTACTAAAGAAGTCTCCTGTTTTGACAATATCGAATGACTAGTAACGCGACACGTCCGCCGATGCCGGCGTAAACAAGTAGAGATAGGATGCCTTTGAAGGAACGATTCCTTAAGATACTGCTTTCAACGTGTTTTCTTTCGTATTCATTCCCATCGAAAGTACTGTCAATTAGGTAGAAAAAAAATGTATCGTATATCATTGTGTATACAATATATTGATTTAACCTTAAAGAAGAAGTTACACGTTCCCATCGTGTAGTATGACTGTTACAACAATTAGAAACCTAGTTTTATCACGTTACTCACACGCGATGACTCATTACTACCTTGATGGTAGCAAGTTAATCTTAACAATACGCTCGTGTATCAAGTATCACGAATTTATGCGTAACTTAATTACCCGAACAATTAATAATTATGGTACAGTCGTAGTTTGCCACATGTGTTCGAATGAGATACACCTGATAAAAATACAGCATCCGATCGATCAGTGGTGATTTTCCTGACGGAAGATCCGAGCATAGATACATCTCGGTATCTTCGTGTAACAGGTTTTGAATTTCGTAGCCGTTCGGCCACCCTCGTACCTGTAAAACGCTGCACACTGTGTACAATATAGCATAGCGAGTCGACACAATGGCGGAGAGTTTCGGAGAGCAACGTGAGTCAGCCGTGGTGGTAGGGAGTGAAGTTAGTGCATTCCCCCTTAGTCCTTTTACCCACACTTAGAGAAGCGTTGTTTTCCTCCGGTTCACGGGGCGAGCTCCGGCTCAGTGTCAGTGCAGCGATCGCTTCGAAGGTGGTAGCACGGAGGAGTCGTGACTCTATCTCTTTCGCTCGATCCCCTCCCCTCCGTCGTCTCGCTCCCTCGGACGTGAGATAAGAACGTCACGCATACGCGAGCGTTATCCTTGTCCGACGGCTGCGTCGCACCCTCTCCATCTTTCCTCCCGTTGTTTCCTCTCGGGGTAGACGTACTGTGCTGCGCACGATTTCCGATCGATGCGGATCAATTTTTGTGTCCAAAAAAAAAAGAGTGCTCGTTAGTTGGCCCTTGGAAGTAGCCGGCTTTGAGGAAAAGAAGCGCGCCCGTGATTTCTTGAATAGGTTATGTAGCGCACATGTGAATCGACTTATGTGTATACACGGCCGCGTCTCTGTGTTTTTTAAGACGATCCTGTCAGCATGAAGGTCGAGGTGATGTTGAACGTTTTCGTGTCGCTTCGTTGGAAATACTAGCGTATCGATAGGACGGTAATATACCGAAGGTTCGTTGGATTTTATCGTGTCGGCGTTATTGCATCAATTATTGAATTGCGAGCATCGTTGATTTTATGTTTACGCGTGACAAAAAGGAGTTGTTTCGGGGAACGCAATCAACAGTTGTTTCACAAGCAGTCGTTTTGTAACAGTGTGCGTAAAGTTGAATACTTTCCGTCACGCGGCCTTATTTAAATCCGTTTCTGCGGAGCAATTTGTTCTTTTTTTTTTCCAATGCATGTTTCTGCCGCGAAAGATTATCGGGACGCGTCTCGTAATTCGAAAGCAAATTCCTGTAATTTGTTCGGTGTTTAGCTGTGAAATCTTTACATTTGAACGGTCAAGCTATCGTTTAAACATTAATCTCTTCTGTTATCTCACACTTGCTACTTGATTGCACCGCTTACATGCAGTGCTGTCATTAAAACAAGAATAAATTTAATTTTTTAATGGTAAATTAGTATATACATGTAGACAATATATGTTACTGTAAATATTTTATTTTAGAACGAAAGTTTGAAAATTAGATTCCTTTTTTGTGTTAGATAGAGAGTGTTTTCATTTTATTTAAGTTAAATCTATTTGATTAAAGGTGGATTTCTATGACGGCGATTGCTTAAATCTTTAACTGCATAAAACGTGTATATATATACGCGCTCTTATTTGTATTAATATACATGAATGATGTATACGTTCACGCTTTCGCACATTGATCAGTATATATCGATTACGTACAAACACTGCCGTCCATAAGTCACTGGACACGCTTTAAAACAGAATACTCTTTTTAAAATTGGACCAAATGACTTGAGGTTTCTCGAGAAGCTATACAAATTAATTTACTAAGGTACGTGCTTTTGTCGTTTTAAAAAATTACAATTTGTCGAAATCAGGAAAAAAATAGTAAAAGGCAATTTTTTAACTTTTTTATTTGAGCCTGTAATGAAAATTTAAAATGTCTTTCGTAGATTCAAATAAGTTGTGTGTATGCTGAAAATTTCATCGAGATCGGTCAACGCGCTTAAAAGGAGTCTAAAAGATCTACGAAAGACGTATCTTAAATTTTCATTAAAGACTCGCATTAAAAAGTTGAAAAATTACCCTTCACTATTTTTTTTCCAAGATTTCAATAAATTGTACTTTTTTAAAACGACAAAAGCACATATCTTAGTAAATTAATTTGTATAGCTTCTCGAGAAACCTCAAGTCATTTGGTCCAATTTTAAAAAGAGTATTCTGTTTTAAAGAGTGTCCGGTGTCTTATGGACGGCAGTGTATGTGCTTTGATACGTCCATTAATATAATATATGGCAGGCGTATATATGCATATGTATGCTATTATAGCCTATTAGTATATGCGGAAGATGTATATATGCGTTTTCAATAATAAGGGGCAACTTATTTGATGAACGTATATATACGTCCTCTTTCCTTATTAGTATGTACACATGACGTATATATCCGCTTTCATAATACCTATTAATACACATACAAGACGTAACTATACACTCTTGCGTGTCTATTAATATATCCATAGGACGTATATGTACGTCCAATATGTTATAAAATCTAAAATAATTTTAACCTTTAATAACATTTTTTTTTTTTTAATTTATGGCGCGTTTTCTTTTACAAAGTTTAAATGAATCTTTATAAAATATTTTATAGAATCTAATTGTAATAATATAATAAGTAAAAACTGATTTTGGGTATGTCAGGATGAAGAAACGACCGTTGAGCCAGAACCCTGTACCGTGGTAACCATTTTCGAAACACGTTTTCCTCTGTTGTTACAGGACATTGACTAGAGGTACAAGACAATTACAAAAGGAGAGAGTAAAAGTGTTCGCCTAAGAGGAGAATTTTCGGAGGAGGATGCTCGGCAGTTGGGGCTGGGAAGAAGAATTGGAGTTGGGAGAGGGAATAACAACCCCGTCGCAAGATAGACAAAGACGAGAAAGCCCAGACTCGACGCATCCTGTCCCCGACAGCCGGGTGCTAAGGTATGCACCCAGCCGGTGTCACCACCCTCCCAACTTCACGACACCACATTTCAGCACACAGCCTCCTCTCGACTGTACAGATTGTAAGTATTATATATTTTAACCTTAAGATGAATTTTCAATAATCAAACCGTATATAGTAGTGGCAGCCAGTATGTAGTAAGATCATAAATTAAACATTGTCCATGATTTTTAGAGAATTCTAGATCAGACTTTCACTGGACTCTCCCTGAACTGTCTCTCGACCAATACCCCTCCTCCTCCAAACAAAAAATGGATAGACAGTAACGGAATAGTACTTTGGCCCGTAAAATTGCTGAATATCCATTATATTAAAAAATTCACTTCGAAACTGAAAAACCAAAGCTTTTTTCATTCACAATTTTAAAATCATAAAAACGCGGGAAAATTTGCTTTGAAAGAGAAGAAATGATACATATTCAGCCATATGAATTCTCTAGCCTTCTATCTGGTATTAGATGCGAGAGATGGTGGGTGTCTAGGAGTGCAAATACAATAACACTTTCACTTTTGGAAACAAAGTTCATCCTGAGAACCAGAATGATTGAACGTAAAGGTTGAATATTAGAATCAATGAATCCTAATTGTGGGAATTAATTTGTTTATTTCTTCCATCTGAATATCATCATTCGGTATCTAAGTTATTGACAAATAACGATGAAATTATGAAAATATACTGATGAATTGTTAATTAATTTTCAGAGCAGCGTGAGGTGGCCAAAATGCTGACTGCTCATTCAGAGATGCAGGAGAAACGGGAGGATCCCCTTGGAGGCGGACAATATGGAACAGGCGGGGGTGGTGGGGGCAGTTCGATTGAAGAGAAATCTATTCCAGAACAACCACCTCCGCCCCCGGCGCCTCCACAGAGGGATCCATCGGATCCAACGATCAGTGCTAAGAAACTTCCAAAGAAACGAAAGTTTGATCCATCGGAACTCGAGGAGATGGATAAAACTAGCAATGTAACGAGCAACATCAACAATATGGTGAACATTAGGGCACCAAATATGCCAATCAGTCAATCAGGTTTAGTTCAACAGTCTACCATTGCGACTAGGCAATCTCCGCAGCAACAAGAATCCGATTGTTATCAAGTATGTTTCAAAAAGAACATTAATGAATGCTTTAAATAACTCTAGTGTTATTATGTGTAAATATAGCTTTAAAAATTTATGAGGTATGGTACTGCCAGCGCCATTGATATTTCAAATGCATAAAAACGCGGGAAAATTTGAAATCTTAGTTGACTAATATAAATAATAATTGATACATTAATACTAATGTTATTGATTATTTTTTCAGGTATCCTCGGCACATTCGGTGGTAGTTCTACCACCCCAAAGTACAGCAGTGGATTATTCAGTCCGAGAGGAACCTCTACGTTCTCGTCCTCGGCCTGCCACTGTTGCTATTGATCTCAGTGAGTGGCGCGACCACAGAGTGTTAGCTTTAAGGGATTCATATTATTATCCGGGTGTTATCCGTAACGTTGTCCAAGGCGAGATTTATATAGAGTTTGATGGTGACAGGAAACAGATGCGTTACACGGACGTTTTGGGGGCGGGAAAGTACGATGTGATAGGTGACGCTAGCCCGTCCGTAGGGCAGGTGACTTTAGACGCGAAAGTTTGTATCAAATGTCCGACGTCGAACAATCATATAGACATGGCTAAAGTGTTCGTTAAAGGGACGGTGTGCAAGATTCTAACGAACCCTAAACGTTTTGTCGTTAAAATACCAAGGGAGGACGATCAGAGTGATCGTTACGTCGTGAAACGCGCCGATCTGAGATTGGTCCAACCTCCATGGTGGGACGAACTCGAAGAAGGACTGGAAGACTGTGATTCTTCGAGGGTCGAAGGAATTGGTACGTAGGATATCTTAGCATGTTATTCATTTTATGGATCTTGATCTTCTTTTCAGAACATGGCTACCGAAATTCTTCAGAAGCTCCAGCAGTGCCAATTTTACAGCTACATCATACCACGCATCATACCTCTCATATATCAACCCATAGTGATACGAGTGGTTATTATAGGACTACTGGTACTAGTCCACTGATGACTCTAGGTACTTCAGCGCACTCGGCTACTACTGCGTTAAGCAATGGGAGCAGACCGTATGATGATTTGGAGAGCGAAGATGACTTGGATAGGGAAGATATTACGTTCCCTTCGGACGCAGGTAATATAGTTACTTGTACAGTGTCGGCTATGGAGGTTGTTCTAGGGAAAATAACGATATTGGGGGAGATCCTACTAAAATCCCCATTGATATTGAACGACGCAAGTTTGGATCACGCATCAGGTGCGTCATGTAGTACTTTCAATTGATGTTTGAATGACGTACCAGGCGCGTCATATATTCTGCCTATATATGAAATTTCTGTATCGCCATTTTACCCTAGGGAACCATCTCGTACTTTATACTGTACATAGATCTAACATTTAATAAAAGTAATATATAATTGTATTTAACTGACAGATGCAAAATTATCAGGGAGTAGTAAGAGAAGCAGTATGCAGAGTCGAGGGAGTACCAGTAGTCTAGTTGAACAGCGCAGTATAACTCCTCGCTCTCAAGCAGCCACACCCAGGTAATAAGTAACACTTATCGTTAATCGTTTAACATGTTTGTTGGGGCTCACGCGCCTGGCGCATGAAAGTTTTTTGTTTCTGGCAAATACCGTAAAATATTAAATTAATTAATTATTGTACAGATCTCAGGCGGCGACGCCACATAGATATAAAAAAGGTGATGTAGTGACTACGCCAAGTGGAGTCAGGAAGAAATTCAACGGTAAACAATGGCGTAGACTTTGTAGCAAAGAGGGATGTTCCAAAGAAAGCCAACGGAGAGGATACTGCTCTCGCCACCTCAGTTTGAAGGGATCTGGTCTCAGGGGTCCAACGAACACCTTTCCTGGGTGAGAAAAATAAATACACTTAATCATCTTAAAACACAATACAAAAATTGCAACAACCCTAGAACACGGTTTGCTCAAGATGACACGGGTTGACTATATTCATTCTGAAATGCTCTTCAATAATATTTTTAATTTCAGTAGTAGAATGGATGGCGAAGAAACATCCAGGGATTCCGATACGTCTCCAAATTACGGAGACAGGAGAATTGCTGGACGATTTGATCAAGATGAGACTGAAGCAGCGAATATGCTTGGTGAGTGTTTTTTCCGCAAGGCAAACGGGTCATTCGTTAATTTAGTTTCTATTTAAAACACGTCGCAGTCAGAGAATTAAAGAACGATTCTGATGTATGTTTGTTGTTACAGTGTCCCTGGGAAGTTCCAGATCAGCAACGCCAGCCTTTTCGTCGCCTACAGGACAGTCCTCCATATCCCCCTGCATCAATCAGTCTCCAGTCCCACCGTTGGGTCTCAATCAGAACAACGTCTTCATGCCAATATCAAGTCCCGCTCATCATGCGGCTCCTTTAATTTCCCCTGGAACTAAATGGAAAAACTCGCCGACTCAGTCCACCTTTCACACGCAGTATCAGCAGCAAGTCATAAAACCAGAGCCCAACCGCGTGGTCAGGTCAAACCGCCCAGCTCCGACTGCCCCAAACCCTGCCAGCATAGGAGCAAGTGTGATAAGAATCTCTCCAGTGAGCCGCGGTATATCCGGACCTAACTTAACGTCTTCATGGTCCGAGCAAAGTCCTCCACCCCGACATCCTTCGGTTGTGACGACCATAGCTCAACAGCAACAAGGAATCATCCTCCAGCACGCTCTCACTACCAACAATGGTTTCCCGAGTCATTCTGAGATTCCAGAGCAGAGTCCACAGATACTGAAACCGTCTCACTCGCCTCACATACCGCCTCTATCCGCGCCGACGCCGCAAAATCTCACTCTTCTACATAAGCCTCTGGAGCAACCAGTGGACTACGCTCAGCCCCAACCTCAGAGTCAGCCTATCTATGTGATGCAACATCAGCATGAGAAGAAGTATCTTGTGATAAAGAACACCATGGACGTGTTCGCGGCAGGGCATATCACCAATCAGGATGATAAATACAGGCCTGGGTTGATGAATCACCTAGGTCAGCTCCCATCGCTGCATCAGGCGCAGTGCCAGCCACCCCAGTCGCCTGCTGTCTCGTCCGTCCATGTTGATAAATTATCTGTTCTTCAGCAAGTAAGTATCCTAGTGTAAAAATCATAAGCCCAATGTTATACGTATACTGTTTGTAGGCAAGTAAAATTGCAACCCATGCATCTACGCATATGGATATGCAGAGGACCCAACCTCCTCCTACCAGTGTTGTTATGACAACTACTGAGGCTTCGAATCCACCCACTCCAACTAGTGTCTTCCAACACGTGATTGTACAACCCGGGCATTTGGTGCAGATTCCAAAGACTCAAGCATCTAGGGAAGAGAATTCTAAAAATAATGGAGTTCTGTGTAAGTCCGGATTTTATAATGATGATTTTAGCCTGCGTAGTTTGGTGTTAGGATTATTATTATAGGGATACATTTTGCATTAATTATTGTGATGTTAGAGAATTTGACTAAACGGTAAGGCTTTCACAGATGGCAGCCACGATGTCCCTGCATACCAGCCCCATCCTCCATCATTACTGAACAATGCAGTGCGCAACTGGAAAAAAGGTTTGATTTTTCACTGCCAAACAAAATGTATGATTGTTATTATATGTGTTGTAGAATATATATTGTTAATGGTACGTCACATTACGCCTCTATGATGCGAGAATTTGAATAGCGATAAGGGTTATTTCGATAATTAAAGTTAATATGATTTCAAAAACCACCTAATTTTAAACGTACCATTATATATTTTACAACCAATGCAAACTAACTTTCTGCTTGTAATTAACTTTAATGTTGGGGAACGGTTCCAGCAAATTGCTTCTCTCCGATTCGGTGCTTTTAATGTTGCAAAATTTCCTATGCTTCTATGCTGCGAAAATATAAACACCGATAACGATTATTTCAATAATTGTAGTTACTATGTCTCCAAATGTATCTAATTTTAAATGTACCATTAATACAAACTAATCAACTTTCTGCTTTAATGTTGGGAAAGGTTCTATTGCTATTCCATCCTACTAACAGTGGCCATTGTGATTAACACAGCAATTTCATTGCAGCTTTTCCCTGGCAGACTACGGTACTGGATCAAGCAGAAGTGAGTCCTCCGCCATCAGCATTGAGCCCACCACTGAGTGCACCTCCAATTCCAATCAGCATGAGTACGCCTGGTGAGGACGGATCAGCTCCAGGCCCAGACCCCATCACTCCCGCGGAAGAGGAGGATGATGATGTATTTGAAGCAGAACCCACAACTCCTGCGGAGGTTGAGACCAATGCTAACAAAAGACGCAGTCAATCTCTTAGCGCGTTGCATTCCAAAGAGCCCCAGAGTCCTCTGAAAGTAAGTTTAATTGAAAAGTACAATTGTTTCTGAATAATACATGCAATTTTTTACAGACTAAAGACAGAATACGCCGGCCAATGAACGCATTTATGATCTTCTCTAAACGCCATCGCGCTGTTGTGCACCAGAGACACCCGAATCAAGACAACCGCACGGTATCTAAAATACTGGGAGAGTGGTGGTATGCTTTGGGTTCGGAAGAGAAGCAGAAATACCATGACCTTGCATCAGAGGTAAAGGAGGCTCATTTCAAGGCGCATCCGGATTGGAAATGGTGTAGCAAGGATAGAAGAAAAACTTCTAGTACAAGTTTTAAAGGAAGTGAATCCAGAGGGAAATTAAACAGCACTGGAGAGGAAACTGACATGGGACCACCAACGGATGATATACCACTGACTCCAAGAGCAAGTGATGAAATCACTGTACCAGTCACCACCGTGTATAACGAAGTCCCTACCATCGAGGTAAATTTTACTTACATCATTTAATATACAATTTTCTATTTGTGTATTTTCATCAGGTTGTCAATCAGTCGCATATTCATCGGATAATGGAAATGCCTCTGCAAGTGGAGACTGCGGAATCCGATATAAAACAAGACGAGGATGGAAATGCATCGGATGAAGATCAGATGGTTATTTGTGAAGATCCTCAGCCTGAAATTGATTTGAAATGTAAGGATAAGTTGACGGACAGCGACAATGATATTCAGGATGAAGACGGTGAAAAGAAGTGCTATTCTCAGTCAAGATTCTCTCCTGTGAGTGGTCAAAAGATGAGTGTCAAGCAAGAAGTCACTTGCAGGCCTAAGCCCATCAAAGGTACATTTTATTTAATTATAATACATAATTATGTAGCATAGTGTGGTAAAGGCGTCTCTCCTTTGTCTAGCACGAATACCTTCAACAGGTATTGAGACTACAACAAAGTACCATCACACTTCCATGGACAAGGGGGGAACCGTGTCTGTTTTATCCAGCACGTATCCTTACCACAGTCCTGTGAATCCTACCGGAGTGTCAGGTTTCCAGCCCACTGGTGGAGCGTTCATAACCATGCCTATATCACCGAAAGTCATCAAGCCTGAGCCAGTGAAGAACGAGCAGCAATATAGTACGCAGTACAGCATGAGTAATCTGGTGGCAAGCATTCATGAAAATGGAAGGAACATGACTAAATTCACAGCTGCTCCTGTATTGCATTCTGTGAGTATATAGTAGAATGATTGGATAGTAACATACATACCTAAAATTACCCAGACACCTAAGCCCCATTTTTTAAAGACCCCAGGCATGTGTGAATACTTTTGTCTGAGAATAAGGTATGAATAGTTACTATGATACTAGGATAGTTGAGTGCTATTCGCACGTGCCTACTTGCCTGAAAATTATCAATTTAATTCTTTGTTGCATGATTTCAAAAAGAAATTTAGTTTTAAATAATAAATAATTATATAATGTTGAAAGTTTTTTAATTTTGTACAATTACGATATAATGCAACAAAGGATTAACATAATAACCTGAAATGAGGGAGCAATTAATGAGGGGACTCTTAAATGGTTCACGTGTAAACACATGCGAATAAACTCAAAAGCTTAATAATACTGACAGATTGGATCAAAACCTATGATGGCTCTGTTTAAACAACAGCAGCCGTTGCAGTCTTTAGGCACTATTCTTCGTCCCCTTACTTCAGCTGTCCCTTATCAACCATCGTTCACTCTAACATTGCTCGATAACGATTTGGTGGCTGTTTCCAAACCGCAGCAGGGATCCCAGTATCTTGGTCCGACACCTCCCCATCCCCGGATGTACTGTGGATTCCATATACCTATTTCCGGTAAGTTTGTACGGTACAAAATAAGGTAGGTGTTCCTAGAGAAAATTGGCGGGATGAAAGAATTTTCAAAGTTCTAATCTTAAAGATATTAATTTAAAAAAAGTTGAAATATTATTTTAGGTGTACAAATTGAAGAAGTTGAAGATATTCGCTTAATAAAATTTTCCTTAGGGAAGCCTACTGTGTTCATTACTGTACGCCAAATTAAAAATACACAAAAATCTAGTTTTAAAAATCCTATAATTAATTATAGATGCTGGCAATCGCAACATATCTTCACAAGGTTTAGTTTCTAGTAATAAGATGGAAACGCAAAGCGTGATTGTGAGCAAATCTTACCCAGTCTCAACGACATCCACCACGTCGAATTACAGAGGAATTGGTCATCCAATAGCGCGACTGGCAGAGCCTGAAAAGAATGAAAATCAAGTAGGAAACAACCATGCTCAATTTTATGGTAAGTACTCAAAAATCATTTAAAGTAAATTAGAGATTGGGAGTTACATGATTCGTATTTTAGTGACCAATGTGAAATCTGAACAAGACAGGAAGGATACTGTTAATATTCTTCTACCTGTTGCGAACGATAAACACAAGCAACCATCCACGCCGCACACTCCTCATACGCCTCTCAGTAATCACGCTAGTGAAGTTCCATCTAATAAATCGTATTCCATGGATGATGTTCAAAATGATGTAGGGCCAAGTAAAGGTCCTTTTATGCTCGCGCCTACCCCGGCACAACTTGGTCGTGCACCATTACAAAGGAGACAATCAATGGGTATTTTATGATAGTTTTGTTATTGAAATTAGCTGTGAGTATATGTTTATGGAAATTATGATTCTTAGCAATGCCTCCCACATCAAATGCAGGAGACCATGGGCCTCTGACGTCTCAACACTGTGACAATCGTTCACAAACAAGCACATCTCAATCCGCGGAACAAAATTTCTCAGAATCTCATGCTTCGCCTTCACCTTCTACCAAGAAAGGATCTTTCTTTAAAAAGAATGTTGAGGATGGAATGGACAGGTATTTTGATTTTGAAAATATTAAGAATAATTTAGAATATAATTTTTAATTATTAGATGTTGTAGAATTTAGTATGTAACTAAGAAATATAGGTAATAAAATAAATATCAATGTAAATTTTTCCGCGTAAACGTTTACACGTAAGTGATAGGGCCCTAGACAACTATAGGTATACATATATGGGACCACCTCCCTTACATTGCCATTTCCCTCGGGAAAACCTCTGTGTACGGTACTGTACAGTGTTCGTGTTCGAACAGTGCCAAAAATACGGACTAAAAATTTTAGTTACCCTGATGTTTATATTTAATTATTTCAACTTTTAACATATATACATTTCCAGAGTTCTTGAGCAAGTGAATTTTCAAGAAAAGTTCTCGTCTTTGCCTGAATTCAAGCCAGAAGACATCCAAAGTCCAAGTGCAATCACAATTAATACAGCGGGTTCATCTGGTCATAGTTCAGTAGTAACATCAGGTTTACATCCATCAAATTTACAATCATCGATGCAAATGCAAAGTTACCGCAAGAAGTCTACACAAGGACCTCATAGGCCCACAAGTAAATAATTGTCAACAAATATTATTCGCTTTTCAAATTTTCATTTTAGTAAAAATATATTTGTTTAACAGTAAATGAGGACGAGATTGAATCGGACACACCAGTGTCCGCCACTCCAAAATCAACTTCCAGTGTGAAATTGACAGGGAATACATTCTTTGGTCCAGACTTTAACGTCGACGCCTACAGAACTAACACAGATCTTGTAGACGTCGATGCCAGTTCCCCTAGGACGCCGAAGACCCCTGGAGGCGGTGGTAATTCAGTAGGAATCGGCGGTAGAAACGAAAATGAAAGAGGCCACAGAAAAGTCTTGGAACAGCGTCGGCATCTTGTGATGCAATTGTTTCAAGAACACGGGTATTTTCCTTCTACTCAGGCCACTACAACGTTTCAAGCAAAACATTCGGATATATTTCCTAACAAGACGAGTTTGCAATTGAAAATCAGGGAAGTGAGACAGAAATTGAAAGCCAATTCGACGCCCATGAGTGCTAACAGTCTCGTTAGCCCGTTACCTATTTCTGAACCTTCGCCCAACGTGACTGGTATTTATAAACTTCATTTTCATTTAAAATTTTCCCGAGTTTGTTACGCGTATGATAGCCGAAATGTGCAGGTGCATAGATATCTTGAAAGACGTAAATTTTGAATATCAGTAACTTACAAATACTTAAAATCAGTTTTATTTCTAAAGAGTTTTTTAGTAATTTGTTGTAATTTTTAATTCTCAATTTTAATATTTTTATAGGACCATTGACTGCTCCTCCTACATCGATGGGAGCTCCCCATTCACTGCCCGTAAGCAGTAGTGGTAGCTAGCGCCCACGTGCCAACTGTGATACTATGCATCCCCCTACTCCACAGCATGAGTACATCATTATTCATTGAAAAGAAAGGAACGTTTGTTGTAAAGTGATGCAAGGCTTTAGTGCAATTTGAACATTGAGGCAGGTAAACTTAATACAGGCATATCAAGGTGAGTTGATGTACACATATCAATAAATGTATATAAGAAAGTTTATGTGTGTTCGAGCATCTGTGTTTTATTGGAAATGAGTGATCAAGAATTCCACTAATTCCATTAGCAAATTAGAGGCTCAATAAAAAATGACGAGCTTTCTTGTCTCAGAAGAAAAGACAATACTCTTCTGCATTCTAAATCCAAAGATGATTTATAAAAAAAATATAGAAATTATTTTACTACAGGTGAAAGTGATATCTGTACATCGAAGCACCTTGCAAGGAATTACAGAAGGCCTAAGCCGTTGTTAAACATTGTATGCGTGTGTGTATGAGAGAGAGAGAAAGAAATCTTAATCAGAGTATTAGAATTAAAATGAAAATCAGAGTTTATATACTTTAGTTATACTTTATATATATAGAAAGATGAAACTATAGAACTGCGATATGAAACATTGCACAAAATTTATGTAACGCAGTCAGCAAATATGTTTATTTTATCTGTAAATATTATACGGCATGAGCTGGAGTGGGAGAGTTTAAAAAGAAGTATCTATAAAAGATTTTAAGAAGCATTCAGATAAATCGTGCCATTGTGCGGCGACAAAGAAGGGAATGCATGCGTAAATAAGTCCCTTAATTAATTGTTAGACACCACTTGATATATGTTTCTAATATTCTCGAAAGTACTTATCTACTGTTTTTAAAGCTCTGCTTAAATTCAACGCGTTCAATTATTTTATAAAATATTTTAAATTTTTTTTGCGACGGTTTTTATACAGGCCGTCTTTTTTTCTTTTTTTTTTTGTTTTTTTTTGGCCATGGACAATCTATTTGTTTTTAAATGCGTATTATTTGATGAAATTTGAGATTCAATTTTTTTTAATGAATTATATATTATTTTAGCGCATTTTATCAACACGTTGAATTTCAGCGGAGATTTGTTGAATTTGGCTGTAAAATAGATTATGTAATTAGCGATAATGTTTATAAAATGGAAAAGCGCACTTTGAAAAAATTCAAATTTTGCGCCACGGCACGCATATTGTAGTTAGGATAGGAACAATGTCTATTCTACATATTTTGTAAATAGGAAGAAAATACAATATACTAATTGAGTATATATTATTAAAAGATTTAGGATACGAAATGGTAGAGTATAGCATTGTAATTTGTAGAATAATGAGAGCGCAGGCAGGATTAGGTTATGAAAGGATCATTACAGATTGCGGGCCTTCTTGCGCACGGGACGGTCCCCCCAACCCTCCTCCAAAGTTAACCCTTTCCTAAAATTCTTAGGATATTATTATTTGTAAATATTATTACATTTTTTCATTTATTATTTTTCATGGAGCGTTTAACGCACCGGCGGCAAAACAGAGACACTTGAAATCTGCAGTGATTCAATCTTGTAACCTTTTTTTTAAAATGATTAAGAAATTCATATTCCAATCATTAAATCATATTATAGTAATTTTCTTTTTAAATCACATTGTTTTTATCAGAAATTTTTTTAATTTCCCTCCATAATTTATAGATTGTTTTGAATATTGCAGAGATTTTTTTAATTTCCCGTCCAAGTATAAATTGCTTTGAATCTTGCAAAGGAATTTTTTTTAATTTCCCGTCAAAGTTTAGATTGTTTTGAATTCTATTTTTATTATAACAATATTTTAGATAATAATGTAGTTTCTCATTTTAGAGTTTCAGCAATATTTTATATTAGCTGCGTAATTTTAATATGTACTAACTTCCTTTTACAGGAAATAGATCACACCAGGGATCAAGCGTCTCTCATTGCCCTTCAAAGAATTTATATTTTGTACTTGTATAAACTATTTTCCAGTATTGATAAGATTTTGAAAAATACTTTCATATTTCCCTCCTTTTTTGGTTTTTTTTTGTTACAAAATGGTGATGAAATATGTTTAGTGATTTAGCAGCCATCATGTGACTGTGATCTAGGAAAACAGAAGTAAAGTAAAATGGCGGCTACTTAACTGGCATTTTCTTCACCATATTCTCTCCCCTGAATCCTTACGCACTTGATCGAAACCTATGCACTTCTATTTCTTAATTAATTTCTTTTTTTTATTATTATTCGCAACAATGTATTTTTATTACATTCTAAGTTGCTATTTTTTCTTGTTTAATTCTACAAATATTTTTAAAATTGTTATACGATTATATATCAGTCACGAATAATGTTATAGAAATATAGGAGAAGTAATATCATATTATGGCGAAATAAAAAGCATACAGTGAATCTTTGTTATATACAGCATTAAATGCATGAAAATATCATGCATTGTACATGCGTAGGTAATAAAGTGTAATT
Organism: Osmia bicornis bicornis; assembly: GCF_907164935.1. Taxonomy (NCBI): domain Eukaryota; kingdom Metazoa; phylum Arthropoda; class Insecta; order Hymenoptera; family Megachilidae; genus Osmia; species Osmia bicornis. Next base: position 13,744,745 of record NC_060216.1, on the reverse strand, counting down.
GTATGAAAAATTACAAGTGAAATGTTTAACATCTTGTGATGCATATACATATACTTACACAATATGCATACATCTATATATATAGATATATATTACACAATTTATAGATGAAAAATATGGCTGTGGCGTTAAAATCTGTGCCAGTCTGCTAAAAGTTCATAAAATTATTTTTCTAACAAAATTCATTTTTAACTTTACGTATAATTATCTTAACATATTTAAAATTAGGTGTACCTATTGATTCAGTGCCTTTAGCATTACGTGTTTTAAATTTGAATTTCCCGCGCTTTGGTGGACTTGAAAAGTGGTGCGAAAATATGAAAAGGCGCCGAATTAATTCTTATACCTAATACTTTTAATTTTTAACTGTGACAGATCAGCAAAATTGTATAATGTATTACTTTTGCATATACATGAACTGTAAATATAAAAATTTGTTGGGATTGGCAGATTTTAACACCGACGCCCTTTATACGAGAACCAGTTGTTGGACCAAATTGCCGTGTGACCATTTTGACTTACGAATGCGTTACTTTTTTTCTAAAGCATTAGTATAACAAAAGTAACCACGGAATTTGCTCGAAGGCACTGTGACATTTACGGAGGACGTGTATTTTAACACTGTGGCGAGCTTAGAAGAAAAAGATGTACAAATTAATTCGGTGCCTTTAGCATTACGCCTTCTTCAATTTAAATTTCCCGCACTTCGGCGGGTTTAAAAAGTGGTGTAAAAATTTGAAAAGACACCGAATTCATTTGTACTGCTAATACAGATATGTAACATTGAATAAAACGAATACATGCGTTGATTACTTTTCATTCATTATTTTGCAATATTTAATAAATGCCTGCAGACTTTTTTATAATGCTCAAAGTTACAGTTATTTATTTATTCTATCCATGACGTTTAAGATTAAGGGATATTTAAACACCGTACAATGTCACATTGCTCGTACAAGAGGTTATGGTTGTCTGCTGTTGTTCAACAGCAAGAGTGAATCTCATTTTGTCCAACGATAATAAATTTCTCATCACTGTACGGAAACAAATGCCTGTTGTAATTAATGGTGATATTATATTGGTGTACAAATCAATTCGATGTTTAATTTCGAATTTTCCACGTTTTGATGGATTTGAAAAGTAACGCGAGAATATAAATGATTATTTGAATAACTGTAGCACCGAATTAATTTGTACACACAATATATTGAAAAAGAATTAAAATCAACACTCGAGGGATTATTATACTTGTAAACAGTGTTTCACGCCTATTTGTTTCCGGAAAGAAACCGATATACACTTACACTTAACCAAGAGAAGTTACGTTGCATCTATGTACAGTACCGAGTACGGTAGGAATTCTCTAAATCTTAATTTTGAGGGATATTAATATTAAGAGTACTTCACAATATAATTTTTAATTATTAAACATGAGCAAATTTAGTATATAACTAAGAAATATGCAATATCAATCCAAATTTCCCGCGCAAACATCCATGCAAGGATAGGGCCCTAACATCATATACATATATGGGGCCATCTCCCCTCTATTGCCATTCACCTTAGAGAAGTCTCCGTGCCCAGTACTGTACATTACTGTGTTCTAGGATCTCCGAATTGAATGAGGCAGCATTTTAATTGGTATAAAAGTACTTGCAGATAAAACCAAGTTACAGTCCATTATGGTGGATAAACTTACATTGATTTTTTTCATTTTTCGACGAAGTGCACAAAGAGGATGTACTTTTCTCGGGGAAACGTTATTTAAGGGCCTCTGTACATTAGTATTACCATCACTGTATGTGAAAAAAATAGTGGATTACGAATTTTCAGAAAGCAGATATATATGAATATATATATATTAAAGAATCATATATATATTATATACCAATGTCTAATTATAAATTATTGAACAAGTGTTATCAAATAAAATGTTGTACTCTATGTTGACAATCGCCGACGTTCTCAGCCTGAACAGGTGTACATCATGCCTTGAATTAAAGAATGCGACACGGAAGATCATGGGTGCGTGTAATTCATTTTTTCAAACAGTGTAAAACAAAATGGCTATCGACCGTTTGCTTGTATTTTATTATCACAACATTAGACGTGTTCACGGATTAAAAGAGCATGGAATTTTAACTTGTATATAGTTCAGTTATTTGCTTCGAGAACCTTGTAAAAAGAAAAACAGAATTTTTAGATGCTTTGAGGATCTTGATAAATGCGTACAATCATTCTCTAATTTTCCTTTCTTTTTTCATGATTACATGCCAAACGTCGTCATTCTTTTAGTCATTTAGTCATTCTTTTTTGTACATAATTCACGTAGCATAAAATGAAATACAAATAAATACAATAGATGCGTATTAAACTCATTTTGTTATTGATTTTAGAATTTTTACGTGCATTTATAATTATTAATATCTACTATTGGAAGATTTATGTTATATTTCCTTCTATCTTTAATATATTAGCGTATAAATTAATTCGGTCCCACTAGCATTATTATTTTGAACTTTCCCGCGCTTTGATGTATATGACAAGTGGCGCGAAAATTCGATTTCAATTAAAAAAAAGAAAAGGCACCGAATTGATATGTAGTTTCTTTTGTTAATATTTTAAAGCTGTGGTGATATTACGAAATAATATATACTCATTGAAAAAGTAAAATTTATATTATGGTAAAAACCAAAGAATTACAAGTTTCAAATCTTAGAACTATCTAAATAAGGAATGTTAGTAACAATAATTTTGCCTATTTTAAAATTCTACGAACACATTACTCAATTCCCATTAAAAATTAGTGTTTTACCTTACTTAACTCCTCTTGAGTGAAACGCAACACTGTAGAAATTGCATTCAACATATGACGTTTACTAGAAGCATCACTGGTAGTTAAATAGTTAATGAAAACGTTTTTTAAATATTCCAAATTAGCGCCTTCTCGAGATTTGCATGCTTCTAGTCTAAAAGAATTGATTATTTGTAATGTATACGTATTATATTAGGCGTAGACATTAATTTGGTACCTTTTATCAATTTGAATTTTTAATTCCAATATCTTCCCGCGCCAGGGAAATAAGTGTCGGTTCTCGGCAGTAACAAAAATTAAAGCTACTATAATTTTTTACGAAATATTATAAGTACTTTATAGTTTCTACAATTTAAAAAGAATAGTAATTACAGTAATGCCTTTTTTAACTGAAGTTGTAGTAATTTTAATGACGATCATCGTCATTCAAAATCTCGCGCTACTTTTCAGATCTTCTGAAGTGCAGGAAATTCAAATTCAAAAGGTACCCAATAAATCTGTACGCTTAATAAATATATATGAATATATTACCTCGCAATCTGTGCCTGTAAACTTTTTATCTCTTCCTTCTGTTTCTCCTTTATATGAACCATCTCTCTTTGCCTCTCTCGTAGTGTAGCTTCTAATTCTAAAACTTTCCTTCGAGAAGTTGATACCTGAACTTCTTTTCTAGCTAATTCTTGACTGTAATGTAGAATTGGAGGACTGTCACTTGTTAATAACCCTGTCATTAAGTCACTAACAGGTTCTCTCTTATTTTCATCTGATTTATTCTGAATACTTTCTTTTTTAGACAGAGCTGCATGAAAAGATGATTTTAGATTCATGATTTCTTTGTCTTTTTCTTCTATGAGAGCCATTGACCTTTCTCTTTGACGCAGTAACTGTTGTTCTAATGTAGATATTTTACTTCGATATTCGTTGTCTTTTTGTATTAACATGTGCTCCAATTTATCTCGATCCTCTTGAAATGACTAAAAACAGTAATATTAATTATAGTAGATATTTATAAGAAAAAGATTCGAAAAATCGTGCGAGAATTTGAATACCTTTTGCTGATGCTCCAATTTCAATTGTAATTCCCTTTCCTTGTTTATAATTTCATTATTCAAAACACGTATTCTTTCTTCTAAATTATTACTATGTGCCTTCAAAAGATGTAGTTGCGTCTTATTATTTTTATCATGAGACAACGCTATATTTTGGTTCTGAATATTATAGGACCTATTTGTATTACTGTATTTCCATTGTTGTTTGTAATCTTCAAATTCTTGCAACAAAATTTCATACTTTTCTTTGTAATCAACAACGTGTTGCTTGTCACACAATTCTAGATTGTGTAATAACACTGAAAAATAAAATTTGTTATTAGTGATTCTTATGAACATTTTTATGTGTTGATTTTTAATGTAGATACATTTAACATGTGTTGATTCATTCTTCTTATTGTCCAAATCCAACAATTTGGTATAAAGATTCTTTATCTTAGAGATAATCTCTTCAGGCTCATTATTTAAATTAATATAATCATGCTCAGAATCTTGTAAACTGATTAATTGGTCTTTTAGTTTTTGAATTGCTTGCTGATCTTGTTGTCTCATTTTGTCGTATCCTCCGACAATTTCTGAGAGTTCAGCCAATCTTGCTTCTAAGCCAGCCACTCTTGCTTCATGAGTCATTGCTAAAGCTCTGGCCTGTTGCTCCGCGGTTGCAGCTCTCTTTTGCTCCTGTAGAATAAATAAATGATTTTTAGTAGAGTTATAGATAAAAATTGCATAAATTAACACGTCGATTGACTAATTATTAAGAATTTCAGAGCATCACACTTTTTAAATTTGAATTCCTCGCGCTTCTATAGATTTCAAAACTAGCGCAAAAATACGACTTCAATAATTGGAGTTACTATGAATAGGTATTGAACGTATTAATATTTATCGAATTACTTCATGTATCGCATTCAAATGCTGTTTCTTCATCAGAGCCATTTCAGACTGCAGAGATAATAAAATTGGAGGAGTTTCTTTTGCTGCTTCTTCAGCTTGTCTTAATTTATTCCTAGTTATTTCTAATTCTGCTTCAAGTATTTTGCATTGTGTTTTATTTGCAAACTGACTCTTCAGCTGTGCTTCTAATTGTTCTTTATTCTTACGTTCATCGTATAATAATTTTTGAAGCTCTCTGAAAAGAAATACCATGTAATTTATTATTCCCTTTATGTAATTTCAAAAATACTTGCTTTATCATTTTAGCATGATCTGCCTGTTCCTTTTCTCTCTCGTGACGTTCCATAATTAATTTACATTTTACGTGTTCAATTTCTGAGTGATTTGAATTCTGTGTTTTTTTTAATTTGTCTTTTAAATCTTTTATTACCTTCTCATACTGCAAAAGGTTGAAATTTAATGTGATTTAAAATTAATATAAATAGAATGAACTCACTTCATCGCGTTCATTTCTTAATTGTTTTTTATCTATTTGAAAATTTGCTTCCATTTTCGATTTTTCTGCTGAAAGAGTAGCCAAAGAATTCATCAAAGTGTCCAATCGGTTTTTTAATTTTTCTACTGATTCTAGGTCGTTGGTATCCGTTTGAATTTCTCGCGACTGAAAATAGATATTTAAGATTAATAACATGTTATAAAAACATGATTTTATTTTTAACGACTGAAAATTAGGATTATAAAAATGTATACTAAAACTATATGGCTAAGATTAATATAAAATTATAAGAATCTCTAATTTTTTAAATTGTATACTTGTCGTGAATTAAATAATTCATCGTCTGTGTTTGTAGCTTTAGATTGCTTTAATTCCACATTTTCCACATTTTCTGCATTTCTTATTTCAGAAGAATTGTTTAATTTATCTAAAATATTTATAATTTATTATTATTCAGAAATCGTTAATTGTAATATTTATTAGCGCTAAAAATTACAATGTATGTACCATCTAAATTTGAATTCCCTGCTTCTTGTTTATCAGTTTTTTCTTCCATTTTGTTTCAATAGTTTTAAACTTAGTTCTTTATTTAATATATTTGTATATATTTATTAAGAATAATATTTTCGCCTGAAATAAGAATATAAAAATTAATGAATTTATTTTAATTGCAGAAGAATTTACATTAAAAGCTATATTCTTTCATTTTCTTTTTTTGCTATTAAAAGGTACCGAATGCTATTAAATAATTAATGCCTTTAAAGATTTAATCACTATATTTATAAAAATGTCGCAAGTTACATGAACTTATACTGTTATTACATAATTAAAACGTGATAAGTATTGTACAATTACAAGTTTAATCATTTATTTTTAATGATTAATGAAAAGGATTTTTAAGAATTTTTTAAATTTATCAATTATGGCAAATAATTCGGTGCCTTCAACTACTATTTTAAATATGAATATTTTCCCGCGCTTAAGTGGATTTAAAAAGTGGCGCGAGAATATAGTTTTAGTAATTGGAATTACTGTTACTTTTGCAAAATAAAGGAAGGCACCAAATTAATTTCTACACAGTTGTCTTTGAATTTACATTGATAATCATTGACAATTATTTGATTCATTAGGCTTAATTGGAGATTCTATTTCTAATGTTACAGGCCCACTGTTTTGTATATTAACTTCCATCATTGCTCCAAATTTACCATCTGTAGAAAGTATTTAAAGAAATGACCATATATTACAATAATTTGATAACAGTACTTATTTCTTAGAACTGTTACCTTTAATTAATTCTGGTTTATAACTTTTACCAAGCTCAGCAAGAAACTTATTATAAAATGGTTCAGATTCTTGCGCAGACATAGCCTTATGAAAGTCTAATCTATTCCCTTTCAAAGTATGATACAATGTAAACTGACTGATACATAGTATTTCATATTGTTTATCCACAATACTGGCACACCATTTCTTTTCATTATCACCATCAAAAATCTTAGTATTCAGTACCTTTTTCACTCTGAGGAAAATAAAAAAAAATTTGCTTTTCATTTTGTAAAATCAAACAGTCTCTTTAAAGCATTATTTATTACATATATTTCATGTCTTCCATCGTGTCATCTCTTTTTATACCAATTAATACACAGAGACCATTTCCAATGTTACTAATTACTTCACCATCAACTGAAAAATCATTCTATAATTTTATCAATGTTAAGTGGAGGTTAATTTTCCAATGTAAATTCTTACTATCTACCACAATGAAATGAAACATATGGTGATATTTAAATATATCACCTAATGATTACCTGAAACGCTAGCCTTCGTTACCCTTTGTATTACGGCTTTCATATTAAGTCTAAAATTGTCAATTATCGTTATCAATAGATAGCAAAGAGTTAACAAAATATATAATTGCTATTGGTTCCACAATACAATGAATACTTATTTATGTATTCATACATATGTATGTATGTACATACATACTACATACTGATACTAGAGTCGGCTGTGACGAAGCAAATACGAGAGTTGGAAGGCCTGACTTACAGTTCTATGAAAGTGCCATCTTTGTTGTCATTTTTCCACTATAATTTTCTACACGAATTTACAGTGTATGCAAAACAGATTGCGCTAGTAGTTTCAACGTTTTCATATCTCATAATGTCGGTAAAAATATTTTTGCAAAAGAAAGATCCTATTACGCGAAATTTTAAAAAATCAGATATGAGAATTAAATACTTGTTATATTGATAACAGACCAAAGTTAAAATGCATAAGTTATATGAAATCTGTTAAAATAATTATAGATTGTTTCCCATTGAGTCACTACAAACGACGAGAAAAGGGTGATAAAAAGCAAAGTTCAATTACTTTGACGGGCTAATAGCTATTTAGTTTTTCCTCAGAAAACAAGTGTACTTTGTTCAGTTGTTAAGAGCGGTAGTTAATGAACAAAGTAGCTCTATCTGCTGTATAATGTTCTATTGTATATAGTTCATATATACGAGGAAATTCGATATATGTTTGTATGCGTACGCGCCTGTGCTTTCTATACATAGAATTTTACGGCTGTGTTAAGACTTTTGTGGTGGTTGTATAGTTGGCAGGGGGAGGTCTTTAGCCCCCTTCGTGAGGCACACGCCGGTAATGAGTGTTTATACTATAACTACGGCGACACCAATAACAAGTGCAACAGTATCAACAACAACGACAACGACGACGACGGGGGTAACAGTGACGACGACGGCTACGTCGACAACAATAGCGGCGCCGGCGGTTGCCGTGTCGCCTGAAGCTGCACCTGGTTGGATAGAATTTTGTGAGAGACACGCCCGCGCTTCAGCTTCTGATTTCGCCAAGGCTTTTTGTACTTACGTCAGTTTAAATTTACCCGAAAGCGCTAGATCAAATCTTTCTCACCGTGATTTTTTAAGGAAATTCGTTGAAAGCTTTTGCGAGCACTTTGAAAGCGAATATCTGCGTCGTACAATTAGGTCTGTTCCAATCTTAAAAATATGTTCTTACACGTAAATTTTTGTTTATCTAAGCATCTACAGTTTATTGAATTGTATATCACATGATAACATAAGAACCTATTAATAAAATTATTGTTCTTTGTAAGATATTACTTTACTGAAAACACATCTGTACATATATGTATGCATGCATGTATTAGAAAAATATATATTTGTGCTTTTACAATATTTTACAGATCACCATCTTTATATGACACCAGACATACGATAACTAATGATAGGGATATTAATGTTGCAAGTCAAAATAATAATGCTCCTGTACGTATCTCATCTCATGAGGAATTCAGTGATTATTCTGAGCACGATGGGGATGCAATATCACCAAAACCAATACATAAACCCTTTTTCCGTCGTTTATCTTTTAAAGGGCTTAAAAAAGGTAAAAGCTTCTTTCACAAGCAGCAAAGCGACGAGGTGGAATTATCTCATAGCGAACATCGCAGAGATAAACATTCAAAAGCTAAGCTTTCAAAGATTGTGGTGGAATGTAGAAAAGAAGGCATTGTTAATTCCTTGATGGGAGAAAATATTGATGGAACTCAGAAATGGGAAAAATCAAGACTTGCCTTAATAAAAGCAATTGGTGGATACATGTTAGAATTTTATTCTCCTCCAAAAGCAGTAAAACCACGTAGTGGTGTGTTTTGTTCTGCGATAACTGAAGCTAGAGAAACAACTGCACTAGAGATGCCAGATCATGAAAATACATTTGTATTAAAGACACAAAATATGGAATTTGTAATAGAAGCTCATGATTCAAATGATATGAGATCATGGTTAGCTACTATTAAATATTGTATGCGCACAGTACAACAAAGTTTTTTTAATCCTAGTTGTGGAACAGATGCTACTGAAGATTCTTTAGGTCATGGTTCATTAGCTATTAGTAATGAAGGAGATAGATTAAGAACTAACTCTGCAAGTAAAAGTTCTCGATCTACAGCCCACGAACACGGGGATGAAGCACCAAGTAACCCACCAGAAATACCTCCAAGACTTCGTATGAGAAGTAATAGTAATTTAGAATTATGTTCATCACAAGATATTGATCAAAGTAAGATTTGTTTTCGATTTCTTTTTATTACAAGTAGGTGTTCAAAATTGTATAGTTTGTACATTACAAGCAACGAAACTTTATTATAGATGATGGTGAATTGGATTTATCGCATAGTTTAAGAGAGTATCCATGGTTTCATGGAACTCTCCCTAGATCAGATGCAGCACAGCTTGTTTTACATAGTGCTGCTAATGGTCATGGTGTGTTTCTTGTTAGGCAAAGTGAAACCAGAAAAGGAGAATTTGTATTAACTTTCAATTTCCAAGGCAGAGCAAAGGTAGCCTTTATTAATTCAGTAGTCTTTAATAAACAATTAAAGTCTTATGATAATTATTATTGTAATTTTTATTACAGCATTTACGTATGACATTGAACGATCAAGGGCAGTGTAGAGTTCAACATCTTTGCTTTCCTGCAATATATGACATGCTTGAACATTTTCGTAAAAATGCTATACCTCTTGAATCAGGTGGGACAGCCGACGTAACTTTAACGGAATTTGTCGTAGCAAATCATGCCATACGACCAGGACACCATAATGTAGCTGGAGTGAATCAACAACAGTTACAAGAAAGAAGACCTCCAGCAGCTCCAGAGCCAAGAGAAGTAAGAGTCAGCAGTGGAAGTCTAACTCCTCTTGAGTGAACGCGAGTGGCCAGCACCCACAGTCTGAAGTCTAATCTACAGACAGTGAGTAAATAAATAAAGTGATGCACCCATTTTTCGTGCGGCTGGTGATATATACATATACTTATGGAGATTTTATCAGTTTTTTCTTTTATAATTCCATCTAGGTCCATATTCGGATTATTTTTAAACATTTAAACAATACCAAATTTTTTGGATCATTTTTTACTATTAACACATTGATTATGTATTGTCAGTGGTTCAATTATGTACATATTTTCTTATTTGTCGAATAGTTACATTATGGTCTTAATAAATTATATCTTTTTGATAATGAGTGGTATGTATATTTTTATTTATATTATTAAAAAAAAATTTGTTTATACTCTAATAAATTTATATTATTGTTGTATATTTGCAATACTGTTATTTTATGTAAAGTACCTAATCTTATTATTGCATTTATTATACAATTTCCTATTATTTCAACATCGGATTTAGACATTTAAAAATTTTTAATCCGAATGTGGGAAATTACTAAAATTACTGAAGTATAATCAAAGTAGAAACAGTTGTCAAAATTAATACGCCTCATGTCAAATGTGTGACAACTCTTAATATTAAAGAATTTTATGGATATTATGAGAAACAATGGTGCTGAATAAGTATGACCGTGGGGCAAGGAGCTCGCTTTTATACATAAACTGTTCTTAAAATTTCTGGTTCCCTTTGTTTTATAATTAAGAAGAAATATAGCTCTTTCACTTTTGTTTCATATTGTTCTTTAAATCCAGAAAATTTAAGAAACATTTTAATTACCTCCTTTAAATCAAGTTTAAAACAAATAATTACCTATTTGTTAATATATAGGTACGCACATATGGAGGTTCTATACGAACACGTACAGAATCACTGGAGAGACTGGAACAACAAAATAACATTACAGAACAACAAAGTTCATCATCATCTAGTGGTAGAGCAATTCAAAACACTTACAGTTTTCTTTGACGATGGATTCACAATACTTTACCATCAGGCTATAATCCAGTTAGTTCTTTAGATTAAATATTTTCCACATCAACTTATTTTATAAACAAAACCAGGGCCTCATTGCCATTGTTTTATACAATTACTGGAAAAAAATATAATTTTTCCAATTTTATTTTGTAACAAAAGGTTTTATTTGTTAAAACGTTCTTTTTTTATCTTTTAACGAAAATATAAAGTTTGAAATGTAATTGTTTATTGATGTAAATAGAATTTATGAGCTGTACTCTTTTGCACGTTCAGATATATCAGCTCAAAGTTTCATAATATTAAACACATTGCGGCCTGCTTGTCGTTATTCTATTACAAGAATAAAGGGAATATTCTAAAATCATAGATAATTATCCATCATGCCAATTAATTTACTTATTGTTAGATATGTGTACTTATACATATAAACGTGTAAAGAAATTATATGCAAATGTAAGTGCAAGTTAGTTCTCTTGTATATGTAATGTAATTACAGAAAACCTCTTTTCTATTCTGTTCTTTTCTTATAAATTGCAGAACATACAACTGATAGATAGTACTTTTGTTGAACTTTATTTTAAAAATTCAACAACTAGTCTTAATATTACATGTAATTATTATCCTCAATTTTTAAGCAAAAAATCGAATTGTAATATTAAATCCGAGCAAAATTAAAATATTAAATATAATTTTGTATTATTTTGAAGTACAGTTAATAAGTTTTATAATAAGTTAAGTGGTAATACATATTATTAAACTGCCTAGTATATAAGAATTATTCATATTGTAGAGCAGTATGGCTGAATGTGCAAAATTAGATTATAAAGGAATGTATAACTATTCAAATCCTTTGAATAGTTAAAAATGCATGAAATTCATAAAAAAGCATATGACTATTTTTGTTACAAAAGATAAACTTTATTATTATTATTTTTCCTTTCTGTAGCAATGAACTGTTTGCATACATTTTTTTTTGTTCTAAAAGAATCTTTGTTAACAGAAACTGTTGACCTAAATATTAATTTTTATTTAATTGTTATTTTTAATTTCATATAAAATGTTAAATAATTTGTGAAAATCATGTTTATCCATCATACATATATTATATCTAACTGAATTTGATACTGTAAAAAGAGTAAAAAATTATTTTTAAATAAGATCTGAAGTATAATGAATGTAATAACACAAAAAAATTGTCAGAATATCGTGCTTAAATTGGAAAGCTAGTTAACTGGAAATTAAAATTATCATTAGAAAATATATGTATAAAAATATAACAAATTTTTAATAAAACTCATAAGATATATACCACAATCCAACTATTGAACTATTACATTCCTTTGAAAATACATACTTTCAAATTTTGTTAGCTCTTGTTTGAGTGTAATAAATATCTAGGAGAAAGGTTCATGTATATTTCGACCGGTTTATATGTATATATATATGTATATTGTATGTATAGTACGAACAGTATCGCCTTTAAATTAACCTCCTTCTTTACAAATGCAAATTAATACGTTCTCTCGCGACGGGGACTATAATTTTATCCCCATATAACTTTTAAGTGACGGCAGTATTATTTAAAATATCGGGAATGCTTTATTATAACATTTAATGTCAATGATATGGATAAAAAATAATACGAGATATATACTATCAGTGCATATAAGTATATAAATATACAAATATGTTACTGAAAACGGGTAGACCTGTATAAGAATCATTGTTTATCATCCAGTAAACGTGTATTATCATTTTAGCAACCAGATAAGAGTTATTTCTGGTTAAATTAAAAGTACTCTTCCGCATTTATCACAGAATACATAATAATTACAAGGTGCCACGTCAACTATATAGATAAATATACACGGCTATCAGCATGGCATCTCAGGTAACGAGTTCTTAATATAATGTAGTAATCAAATATTAATTAAGTATTAATTAAATTTAAGGTATATGAATTTGGCGTAGAAATGACATGCGAAGGATGCGCTAATGCTGTAACAAATGTGCTTAATAAGAAAGAAGGTAAGAACTAATGTTTATTGTATGAATTTATGAGGTTTTCATTTTATTATTAAAATTTTCTTTCTGATTTTCATTACTTTCATCAAATGATGTTAATAATTTACAATATGAGATATAATATTAATTTAAAGTTATAAAGTTTTATTATAAAAGGTCAAATGTAATAAATATTAATTCTGAAGGTAGTTATTCTATGTATTCATTTGTAGGTGTCAATGATATACAGATAGATTTAGAAGGAAAAAAGGTATTTGTAACCTCTAGGCTTCCTTCTGATGAAATATTACAAACTATTAAGAAAACTGGAAAAGCATGCCAATATTTAGGAATAAAAAAATAATGTTGATTTAATTTTGATCAGCAATTTATCAAAATTAATATGTATGATTACTAATTTACAAGGTATACTGGTTGTTAAAATTCTGTTATTTTTCAAATTGGTAATGAAAAGAATGTGAATATTAAATTTAAGGATTAATTAAAAGTTGTTTTATATAAGATTATTATTATATTTTTAAATATGTACCACTCAGTCATATAAAAAATAATGTAATTTTATACATAAAATATAATCCTTACTTTTTTAATTCTTCTTCTAATATTGTTAAACGTTGTTCCAAGCTCATAACAGCATCATGTAATGACTGTACTTCTTCACTAAGGGCATCTACTGCATTACTTGCATGCATTTCAGAGAATTGTTTAGATAAATATGATATATTTACAATACGGCCTTCTTCAACTGGTTTTTGGTTTCTCATATTAATTATTTCAGGTTTCATATTTTTTGTCAAAGCTTCAGGGTCAGGTGCTTCACACTGACTTTTCTCGGGTTGTACATTTATATTATCATACTTTTCATGTAATGGCTAAAATAATGCAATACAGTTATGAATAAGTATAAACAATTTTATATTATTATATAAAATATAATTACTATCTCCACTGTTTCCTCTCTTCCTTCAAATATATCAATTTTTTGAGATATTTCATCATTGATGCTGAAACTTGATTCTGTAATAGGTGAAACTAACTGTCGCGGAATTTTACGAGCAATATCATCTCTATCAAAATTAGTCTTCCACATTAGTAATTGTCGATCACCTCCACCAGAAGCAAAAAATTCTCCATTAGAAGAGAATGTTATTGACGTTACACTGGTACCGGCAACATGTCCTTTAAGTGTATAAATCGGCCGACCCTCTAACAAGTCTAAAACCTGTTCTACATGTTTTAATACATTTGTTATAGAGAAAATAAATAAATAGAAAAAGCTTAATCTACCTTCATTGTAGAATCACTAGAAGCAGTTAACATGAAATTTCCCTTTGGATGAAATTTTACCATGTTTACAGGACCTGTGTGAGTTGCATAGTGTTGATATAAAGAAGTAGTACGTAAATCATATAATTTTACACAACCAGCCGTATTTGCAGATCCAATAACAGACCCACTTGGATGAAATTCCACATGTGTAGAATGAGCTGATGAAATAATGTACTTTATACAGTAACAGTTACAATATTTTGAAATTTATTTACAGAATGTACAAAGTATAAAGGTTTCAAGTGCAAGTATACCTTTTATATCATTAAAAGTTTGAATACAGCGTCCACTAATAATGTCCCATAATTTTATTGTTTTGTCATCGCTACAGGAGATTACAAGTCTACCATCCAAGGAAAATCTAGCACATCTGACCCAGCTTGTATGACTTACAAATGACATGAGAAATCTTCTTTGACATACTGTCCATAATTTGATACTTTTATCATCTGATGCAGTGATCAACTGTACATTAAAATAATATAACTTTAAATATATAATAAATGTAATGAATGATATAATGTAAAATACAAATACCTTCTTTCCATCTGGACTAAACTGTATCGATCTAACAGCCCCTAAATGAGCTTTAAAATCTAAACATTGACCTGTTACTTTAGGAACCCAAATTCTAACAGATCTATCTCTAGAAGCACTAGCTATAACTTCTCCTGATGGAGCATAAGCAACATCAAATATAGCATCTTTATGTCCCTGAAATCTGTAAGCCCTTACAGATTCTTTTAGATTCCATAGTATTAAAGTTTTATCTAAGCTACTTGATACAAGTTGAGTAGTCTCAGGATGAAAACATAAACTTGTAATAGTGTTTTCATGACCTTTAAAATGTTTTTCTATTGTAGGATCACAAGCACTTTCAACCATTATTCCTCTACAACAAATACTTTATATAAAACTACAATAAAATAACCGCATACAACATTGAAATTGTTCAACTATGATATTCTTAACCTAAATATAATTACTAATATATAAACAAAGTATTCTATAATACATTTATTATCATAAAAATATTGTATTCCTTTTAACTTTGAGTTACTTTGTTTAAACAAATTTAAAGTAAAAAAAAAAACATGGAATATTTAGTTACCTTTCCTTGATTATATCAGTTATGATAATGATTGTATTATAAATGTTTCGAGATATATTTGTAAATTATTTTATACATTGAGTTGGTGACAGCTGATTCTCTTAAAAGCACGAGGTTTTTAAAGCATATTCAATTCAAAACGAATTTTGACTACGTTCATCAATAGAAGTACCATACCACCACCAATGACTAAATATGTACATATGCAAAAAGATTGGACAGACATGTTCCCGAGAAGTTAAAATTTAGGGGATCCTAGACACCCCTACATGAGGAAAAGACAACAAATTCTCTGTTTCCCTTACATCCCAGCATTCCTCTCATCCTTGTTTTCTTTATACCCCTGTATCTTTCACATCCCTGTATCACTTACATCTCTGTTTCCCTTATATCCCTGCATTTCTTACATCTCTGTATCCCTTTATAAATAAAAGGGAACTAACTTTTGCCGAAATTTTGGCCCTCTAGCGGGAAAAATGCGAACTAAAGTTTCGACGTCGAATCAGCGCCCTCTGGTGACAAAAAAAGGAACCAAATCACGTCGAAATTTTGGCCCTCTAGCGGGAAAAATGCGAACTAAAATTTCGACGTCGAATCAGCGCCCCCTGGTGACAAAAAAAGGAACTAAATCACGTCGAAATTTTGGCCCTCTAGCGGCAAAAATGCGAACTAAAATTTCGACGTCGAATCAGCGCCCTCTGGTGACAAAAAAAGGAACTAAATCACGTCGAAATTTTGGCCCTCTAGCGGGAAAAATGCGAACTAAAATTTCGACGTCGAATCAGCGCCCTCTGGTGACAAAAAAAGGAACTAAATCACGTCGAAATTTTGGCCCTCTAGCGGGAAAAATGCGAACTAAAATTTCGACGTCGAATCAGCGCCCCCTGGTGACAAAAAAAGGAACTAAATCACGTCGAAATTTTGGCCCTCTAGCGGGAAAAATGCGAACTAAAATTTCGACGTCGAATCAGCGCCCTCTGGTGGCAAAAAAAGGAACTAAATTCGTACAAGACTTTACTTACCTTTACTTACCTTTGCTTGAACCATTTTTTGTAATGTATTTATTATAAGGGTTGCAGGGGTACAAGAGATGTAGGGATATGAGGATTGCAGGCATGTAAGGGATGCAGTGATGTAAGGGATGCTGGGATTTCAAAGATGTCTACATGTAAGGGATGCTGGGATTTAAAGGATGTCTACATCTAAGGGATGCAAGAATATAAGAGATATAGGGCTGAGCCCCGTGGGATCCGGAAAGACAAAAAAAATAATAAATAATTGGAAAGTGTGAGCCGAAGTCCATGAAGAGGGATGCAATCATAAATGTGATTCCCCTTCGATGAGTTTATTTAATAAGCAAAGAAAATAAATGAAGTAAATTAAATATTTACCTTTAATGCGTAAATATTTACCTTTATACAATATTGAGAAGTAATTACTGTGTTTTAATATAAGTTTGATTTTTATAATTTATTAAAGATCAAACAATCATTAAATGTTAAACGTACAGTAATAAAAGTTACAACTTATACAGTTTACTCTTAGATTTTTAAATTTATCTGCTGCTTTTTTAAAGTAATTTATTTACCATGGCACACAAATTGAGTACAACCTTGTTAAACAATTATTTTAATAATTCTTCGGTCTTCTGCTCGTTCTAACTGATTTTTTTCGAAAAATGGATACTCTAATCAGTAAGGGAAATAATTTATGGTTTCGAGTTTATAATCTACAGTCACCGAATCTTTTCCTAGACGACGGTAATGGTTCCAAATACTGTTGTCGATTTTTCATGTTGCTTAGACCCATTTTACTAATATTGTCCATGTATTCTGAACGTTCAGACATAGGTGTATTCCATAAAGAGAAACATTCTGGAACTAAAGGTACATTTCCACAATATTGCATCTCTAGCTTTTATATTTTTATTTAGTATTAATTTGAAGATCATCACGAATAAGAAAATATTTAATACCTTGCAAAAGATTAATGGTCTTTGCTGGTTGAATATGTGGTCTCTCGATGGCGGTATACCTGAACCTTGTAGGATCTCTATACCCTTCTTTTAATTCTGTAACTTCCGTTGGTATTGGGGAACAGTATGGGGAATCGACTGCAGCCATCAGTTTTCTGTACCCGCTAATCGGCAATCCTAAATGTATTTAAACTAATTATTTAGAAAAATCCTTATTTTCTCAGCATTCTTTCGTACCTCTTCTCGAGTAGTCTGTTTGATAAACGCTTTTCATTGTCTCCTCCATCGATTCGCAGTTGCTGTCCAACAGCGCTGTTGTTAGATTCGTCATCTTGCGATTAACTTTCATTAATTGATCATAAATTTGTCGTTCCTTCTCTGCTAAATACTTGTAACTGAAAATATGTTTCTAACGATCTATCGAAATTCCTTTTTCAAAGTGTTCTAATTAGACAAATATTAATTTACTTATTCTTGTTGATTTGATGGCCATGCACGTCGCATTTGCAATCTTCAGGGTCGGTTCTGGGCATATACAATCGAGTCCCCGTGTTCATGGGCGGTTGTGCAGGTTTCGCGATAAGAGGTATCGGGTAAGGCCATTTAAAGTCATTTTGAGTGTTCGAGATGAAGTTTTCCAACGCGGTAGTCATCGTGTACCAGTAATTTGATTGTGAATTTTAAAATAAACTACCGAAATTTACATTGGCCCCTGTGAACAGAAACATTTTCTTTCTATACAAAATTAAAGAATAATAAAAGCGCAAGGATCGAAATTTTTCGAGTTTCCTGTAAAAAGAATTTTCAGAATTTTCAAATTACCTTCTTAAATCGAATTTAACCTCTTTTTTTGTGGAAACTTCGTTTACCTAGAATTTCATCGTGGAAAAAACAGCCACTAAGCGTTACATGACAAAGAAGGCCGATCTGATTCGTTGGTGCTGGTCGTGCAATCGAGTCTCAACACCTTTCGGAAAAACCAAAATACGCTTTCTTTCGCCATCGTGATCGTGGCAACGACAGCTCTATAAAGAACGTAATGCAGTACAGCGTTCAAACAGAAAATACCGATGTTCGCGACCACCGATTCGGTTGTTGCCGTTAAATCGCTCATTTTGCTATCATTCACTAATGATTTATCGAATCGTACTCTTCGGTCCTCAATTTGACGGTCGATGTTCAATTTGAAGTTCAGGTTTTGTTCTACCCCTTCGATAGATAATTTCGCGCGTATCAGATTGTAGAGATGTAATCATTATACAAGGACGATTTATTGTCGTGAATAACAAAAGTACAATAAACGGACGATAAATTTGATTTTTAAGCGGAGGTTGCTGAGGTGTCGCTGAATTTCCGGCGCGGAGAGGCGGGCCTCGACATACGATCGATCGTTTCCGGTTCTTCCGGCTCGTTTCTCTTCTCGTGTTCTGCTTCGAATTCTTGGTCACCGACGAGCGGTACTTTCATGTAAATACGAGGGTCCATTCGTTTCTTCGGTTTCACACGGTACCTGTCCTTGTGCGATTCTTCTAGGGACGAAAAGAAACGCTCCTGAGGATTCGCCGAGGTTAACTTCAATAGTACCTCGTCCTGAGATTGACTGCAATTTTTCCTCTGAACGCGTCCTCTCGGTGTCGTGAAAATTGGCCTTGTCGTCTCTTGTACGCATCCGCAGTTCAATCGTGTGATCGTGGTCATTGTGCCGCATGGCTCTAAATTCTGGAGAATACATTTGTTCAGAAGTTTGCCGAACGAAGGTCCATTTATATTCGTCGATGTAATTTCCCTTTATCGAAATATTATCTACATAAATAAAAATTAAATGCTGTTCGTTGGTAAGCGTATCACTTGAGAACGGCTGGACCGATTTGGCTAATTCCTTTCTCTAAATGTTCGTAATAGTCCGAATAAGGTTTTTAGGGAAAGAAAAATTGGAAAAGTTGCCCGTTTTTGTATGAACTAAAGACCATAACTCACCATTCGAACGATGGATATGCGTAATTCTTTTTTTGTTTTGTTCGTTATGGTCCTGGAAAAGTTTTCAGGAAAAAAAATTTCAGACAATTACAAAGGAAAGTCGGAAAATTTGGACAGGACAACGTCTGTCGGGTCAGCTAGTTGGTTATATAAATGGACCTTTCAGAGTATAATTGTATCTAGAATCATATCGTATTTACTCTTTCTTGCAATACTTTGGGCACGTTTTTAGAACGATTTTCGGAATAAGGTTGAAAGCTGGTACTCTGTAATTTTCCGGCCGTCCTCAACGGCGATGTACCTATTTTAGCCCCGAGATAATATTCTCCTATTAATCGTTTAATCTCCTGCGAGTAGTATCTCTCGCTTATGTCTCGTTTCATTTGCAGTTCCTTTAATTTTTGCAACTTTTGCATCGCTATTACTGCCTCGGGCATATCGAACTCTGAGTGGCCATTCGATCGCTGAACCTTCTCGCGAATAGCAGGGTTGTTATGTTTCGGAACCACGTTCACGTAAATCGTTTCATCCGGATAATTATGTAACTGAAAGAAAATTAGATTTTACGATTTAAACATTTTTCTTTCAGATTAAAAGCTGAAGAAAAGAAGCAGCTACTGATACGGTGTTCCTATTGCCCTCTTCTTCTTCGACGACAGTTTCCTCGGAAGTCTTCGCTTCCGGAAATTTGCTGTGGGGTTCTCCGGGACAATCCTGCTGATATACGTTCGGTTTTGTGTATCGCGACTGGTTAGGGTGCACCTCTCTGGGCCAATTGTTTCCGGAAACGGTGGCTGTGTGCGGCGAGGATTTCCTCCGATTGTCCATTGGTCTCGATGGCCACCTTTCGTGATGCATAGTAATGTTGAAATTTCCACGAAAATAAATTGGTGTGTAATGTGATAAAGATTAAGGGTGATTTACTCGTCCGATACTTTGCCGCGAACCCGAGTCGGAGATAAGGTCGTCATTTTAATTTATCCCCCGTAACATGCGCTGTATCGAGCTGAGTAACATTTTATGCATCATTACCCAGGATTTGTTGTGCTAGATCACTTTACTTTTTCATGATTTCTCCATTTATACCGCGAACGAGGTAACTGACTTGTTTAAATAACTTCAGGTAACTTGAGAATTGTCATAAACAAACTACAGGGTAGATCAATATATTCAATGCACTTCTATCATTTCAAACCCCTTTTAATTCAAATCCCATCTTCGACTTTATCTACGGTCGGTATTTCAGAAACCGTATTTAAACACCAAGTCTCGTAAGACGGTAAGTCTATTTTTATACCTCGTTTAAGGTCTAACTTAAGATTAGTAATAAAATAAATAAAATTTATTATGATTATTAATATTAATATTATGTTTTAGGCAAAGTGCTGTGTAGTTATTATTCGAGTTGCCTTTTTTCGCTAGTTCTGCCATTCTTTACTAGATGGCAATAGAGGTACCGTTTTCCAAGAGCGCGTATATATAAAAATGATAAGACAAAAGTATTATATTGATTTATCTTAAGAAATCAAAGTACATTGGATGGAAGTGCCAGCTTCTTTTTCGCAAGAACCAAAGAGCATTCGGATGGTGTACTGTTGGGTCCTTTGGAATATATTTGTGGCTCTACTGGCAGGGGTGGTCCAAACGGACACTCCTTTATTATGCGATTTCCTATAGTTTCAATCGTGGCATCGTATTCTGTATCCCCGGTTCTGAAATAAATAATTATATAATAATAAAAAAATAGAAAAATACCTGCTCCTTTCTTTCTTACCGTATACGAAGAATTTCTCGTTCCTTTTGGCTCGGCGTTAAGTTATCCAGAGGTTTCTGAACTCTGTCAACGCGTAATAAATTTTCAGTGGCAATCTTCCACGGATTTCTATAGGATTTATTTTGAATCGTTTCCGATATGACCCAATCCTCTGGTAACTTTATATCTTTTCTTCTACCGTAGATCTTCACACGTGGCGAATAATCGCCTATTTTTAATAATTTTAATGACTTTGATAATTTTGTTTTTATAAGAACATTGAAAATTTTCAACGAAATTAACCTTTCGAATAATCCAACTGATAGAGAGTTTGCGTAACTTCGTTCTCTCTTCTCTCGATCAACTCTTCGTTTGGGGTGGTTTCCGGAAGAAAGTCTTTCATACGAGGGTGACTATCGCGAATCTAAATATTATCAAAAATATAGGAATTTTATCAAGATATATGTACAAGTGAAACTATTGCACTACGATACACACTAGTGTAATATAATATGTTTGAAGTGCTTGAAGATAGAAGGTTGAAATAATAAGTCTGGTTGTTATTTAATACTTTGCAGTCACGATTGATAACGAGTTGGAATATTTCTTGCAATTTCATTTTCGCCGATTAATTAACTTTTAAACTTACTAATTGTATGCAAGGGTGCAAGAGACAATAAAAAAGTTAACATTAAATTGTTGCTTCTTTACTCTGTTTAAAACATCTTGGGGATCTTCAGTCTGCTCGTCCAAAGGTAAAGTCGCATTCTTTCGACGAGTGTTTAAACATTTCTTGAAAGGACCATTTAAAATGGTCAAGGGTGGAGGGTAGCTGGTTTCTTGTACATATGCCTTTCGTTTCTCGGTTTGTTTCGCTGGAAAATCCTTTCTGTAAATCGTAAGGAAATCCCGAGTCTCATCTTCCAGTTCTAGGAGCATTTCTTCATTTCCCCGTAATATACATATATGCACTCGAAAAAATTTATTGGAGGTTAAACAAAATTTTGACGTTAATGATTGAATTTGTCTGGAAAAGAAAATGGTTTAAAGTTAGGAAACGCATCCCAGAAAAATGTATGTGAAAACTGAGGATAATGACGAAATGAAAATTAATTGCCAAAAAAAAGGAAAAAATTAATGACGTAGAAAAGCGTATAGAAAGTCGAAAGAAGAAGTCTAATGATCGTCCGATTTCTCGTGGCTCATTATGGAAACGATATAACAAGAGGCACGGCACCCTTGTGTACTATAAATGCCAATTAGGACATGACATCAAATTTCCCTGCGATAGGTGTGTTCTTGTTTATGCGACTCGCCTACGCTTTCTTCCTTTTTCGTTCTCTCTTTCTCGCTGTTTTTATCCTCGCGACTTAAAGAGGATTGGAAAAATAGGCACCAATGGATCAATCGAATTCTGTAGCTTTTCGATATTGGTATTTTGAGATTGCATCCCTATTAATTGACCATTTCTTTTTTCTTTAATGCACTAAAATTTCCATAAGAATCCAGTTTAAAAATGTTAAAATTAATTCAGGTTGAAACAATAGGAAAATTATTTCATAATTATCTAAGTTAGTGGTGTGAGTAAATATATTGATGAAAGAAGTAATTATTTTTTAATTGCAGACGAAAAGAGTGAAGATGATGAGACCTACCTTCACCTAATCACTTTTACCCAAAATTAGTTTGCCTTTATCAAGTCACAAAATTGCCCCTCGCATCCTAACAATACCTCTGTGTCATAGTTCATCAGCCAGAAGAAGCAATTTGTACCCTATCCTTTTACTTTTTCACCCTCTTGCTGTTCACCCACACGCGCTGCTTTTGAACCTTTCTCGGAAGACAAATGTTTCTTCTTCCCCTTGCTTTTATTCTTGCTTCTATGTTCCTATTCTTTGCTTTCTTCCTTCGTTCACGGGAACACGTTTATTGGCACTGCTACGAATTTCCTCTTGAGTTTTAGTATTTTTCCACTTGTATGTACAAATATGTACTTAGCTTAAAGGGTTGTTTCGTTTTTATTTAAAATTTTCGGTGCACCGTGTTCGCGTACCGAATACTTTGCATAAAATATATTAACTGCCTTGGAGAACCGGTATGTCGCTGATATTGCGTAAGTTAAATAGCGAACAATGCTTTGGATGATCCATAAAGCGAAATCGTTCAGTCGTAAGTGATTATTACGCATTGTTCGTCAATTATAACAAAGGCCTTCAATCGGATACATATATCTACTACACTAAACATACAGGGTGGGTCGATTGAATGAATCCATGCAATTCTCTTTCGAATCATTTGTTTTTCAAACAATGTTCCATGAAACTTCGGTTACTTGGTAAACAATGGTAAATAATTCATCTATCGTTTATTGTCAAAATTTGATAAACTATTCTATTCTGATTGCACCTGTTCTGTCATTAATTGTCAATTCTCAAAAACTCATTATGCACACTGTTTGCAGTAAAAGGATTAAAGTGCTCGGTATTTGTGCGAACATCATACAATTTAATTTCTCCATTAAAAATATCGAAATCGACTCCAATATCTGAAAAAGGAACGACGCAATTTCAGTCAGTTTTTCCCTTAAAGGTTTTAGGACTACTCAATCTCCGTCTGAATACCTCAGATACCACACATTCATTCTTAACTGCTTAAGAAAGCACACAGTTCAGTTCTTTCCTTGAAACCCTTCAATCGTCTCAATTCCCATAGAAATGCTTGAAAATGTCACATATCTTCTGCAGACATCAGCTTCTGGAGTGATTGAAAAATAAGTAGATAGAAGCGCAAGGAAAAAACGTAAATCGCATTAAGGATCACATAATCAGGGTAGGCACAGCGAGGGTACCAGTTGCTCCGCAACCAGTTGCTCGTGGTAAGGGTGGTAGCCAGCCTTGTCGAGGCGGTGTACGCGGCGCATTCGTATCGGTCCTCGAAGGATCCCTCTCTCGTTCCTTCTACACCCCTTCAGGTGGCCGCGTACAACCACTGGAACAGTGTCCAGACACCATGAACGAGCGTGGAACCGAGTCTTATCCTGCTGAATTCTCACCCTCCGCAACGAGATCCTCGTGGGGGCGAGTCGCCACGCCTCCTGCGTCTATATAAGCTACCACTCCGGTGTGGAAACCTCACTTGCACCCCGGCCACGGCCAGGAAAAGGTACACAATATCCACGGGAACGGTTCCACTAGCCTCGACCCCGGAACACCGACCAAGGATCAATCGTTAAAAAGCAGTACGATTCGAGGAAGTCATGAAGTTCTGTTTATTGTGGTTGTTCGTTTTCCTGGTCGTCCTTGCTGATAGGACCCTAGGTAGCCCCTATATCGACGATGGTAAGTGATTCATTTACTGATCCTTTTATGCTCTGTGCGAATGAAGGTTGAGGGATGGACGAAGAAGGACGTAGGTCACTGAGGACTTAAGTTTCTTTGACGGTGATAGAATTCTTTGAAGTATTTTCTTGAATCCTCTTACTTGAGAATATTTTTGTATTAATCTGTTGGTTTCCAATTCAAATATGACAGACTTGTATAATCAAAAATTATTAAAAATAAGGATATACGTAATATTTCAACCTTCTTTATTTCCTTTAACATTGCAACTTTGAATAATTAGTTCCAGCTGAGAAAATTAAAATTCATGGGGATAATGAGAATTTATATCTGTGGGTTCTGAAGGTCTTACGTTTGCTTATTTTTCAAAGTGATTAATGATACCTGCTTGAATATTATCTGTATAAATGTTGAATTTTTCATAAATCAAATTTTAAATATTTAAATGTTAAATATGTACATACACTGCATGTTTAATAAATGGCACATACTAAATTCATAGAACAGTTTAAGAATTCTCCTGCCTGTTTATCCAAGCTTCTATTATTATCGAAAGTGGAACGTAATTCAGTTATATATGAATGGTTAAATGGAAACAGAAAATATCGTAGTGTATTTTTAGCCGAGCGTTCGATTTTCCATTCTTATTTAGTGGTTTTCGTATCGGAATCGACGAGCGCGTTTAGTCGGTTGTTTCGATGCTATCCGATAATCGACCAGTTCAATCGCGTTAATTAATTAACGATTATTTGTTGGGACCAATACGATCGCAATGATAACGATCGTTTCGCGTAAATTGGACGAAAGTGCGGACGTTAAACGGTTCGATGCAATTCTATTCTGCATATGTGTACTTTTTAATTATTGCAACAAATATATTACATTTATATTAATCAATTCATATTTCTGCATTAAAAAATAAGGAAGTGAAACAGTGTCTTTCTTTTCAATAAAAAATACCCAACTTATTTTTATTAGATTTTTAATTTTGAAAATGTCAATCAGAAGTGGCCTTCGCAACAGTTAACGTGTTAAATCGTCGATAAAAGATCGAAAAGAATTTCGTACCACTCTCATGTCCAGTAGTATAACCCGTATGTGATCAGACGGCAATCGGATTTGTTGCCTTCGTACGTCCAATCGAAAGAGCAATCACTGTCACTTACTCTAACATTTCTCGAGCCGATATGTTGACAGCTCTTTTTGGCATACGATCCATTTTTTAAATATTTGATAGCATATCAAAGTTATTAAAATAATATAAATTTAATAAAAGTGTTCTTGAATATTAACACAATTAAATTCGCGTGATTTCAAGAATGTTTAGAGAATAGTTAATTATGCACGATCCTTTGGAAGGAAGGAAAATTTAATAATTGCACCTGGCGTTTAAAACCGAGGAAAATTTCGTTCATTCGCGTTTATGGGGGTTCCAAGAATATTGAAACATTGACAAAATCCCTGGGGTGGAATGCCAGGAACGCGGAACGAGAAGCACAGGGAAAAGCCGGCACGTTAGATTACCTTAATCCCGGAGGTGGTTGATGAGAATAACAACGAAGAAAATGAAGAAAGTCGGATAACGAATTATCACTGCGTGCTTCTCTCCGAGGGTGTAAAATTATACAGGAATTTTCTCGCGAATTTACCCTTGCACAGATGATTCATAGTCATTTTTAATCATCTCGATCCACGTTAAAGAATTTAATCAATTGGTGTTTTTGGTGTTACAGAGGAGGACTCTTTACAACTTGCCGATTCCGATTATACAGACAATGCATTGGAAAATTTAATGCGAGCTGCTCAACAAAAGTGAGTATTTATTGCCTTATTATATTAAATTCATGTCTCTTCCCATCCCCTCCAGAAGATTTTCATTAAAATTGCAGCTTTTTTATTCCAAAGTCGATGGACAATAATAAAAATGATTCGAAAGTTATTCGTTAGAAATTGTAGTAACTTTTATCTGTCACAAAAATAATTTCACCTCCCTCATATCCATCTTGATGTCTCGATGTCTTCGGAAAGCATTATTCTGACGCTCTTAATCTCGAGTAGACGTACCTCGTTGATTTACCTGTTTAGGAGGGCCTGCATAAGACGGGGTGGGAATTGCGACCACCGGCCGAAGGATTGCTGTTACAGTTCCAGTTGCAGATGCAATTTGTGGGGCTCGAATTGTCAATGCCAACGGATGGGTCTCTTCCAGAAGTGGGGCTAAACGTGTCCTCCGATTTCACCTTTATTTCGTCAACAATGTTTCCCTTAGCACGCGACAACTTGTCTTGCACGATCCGATATGATTTTCACATCCCTCGATTATTTAAACAAATATTTTCAAAACCTATCAATGATCTTCCGTACGAATATCTAACACTTCCACTAAAATTCTACACGACACGACTAGATCTAATTGTAAGCGGATTTCATTTGTAAACTAGTGAAAGCTGTAATCATCGAGCGGGATATTTTGTTTGTAAAATCATCAGCATCAGAATATATATTATAGAACGATGATTTCATTTCACTTTCTTCTTCGCATTATTTTCGGGGATGTTTAAGGAATCTACCTCCCCCGTTTATAACATTCTTTTGCAGTTTTAGTTTAAGTATTTAATTATATTTCTACTGCTATCAATTATAGTATACTTCGAGGCCTTGCGCAATCTGTCATTTGTGCACAGATATAAACCCCATCGATGCGGTGAACGATAAGAATAAAGCCGAAAGAACGCTAGTTACGTTTCTCAATGTTTGCTTGATTTTTTGTAAGAAACACCAGCCGAACTGCGAAAGCGAATCAAAAAATGAACCCGATTCTTCCTTCACGTAATACTAATAACGTACATAAGTTCAAACGAACAGCGCAACGATAAAGTATAAAAGTTACTCGAATGAATGCCTAACGCGAAGAAATAAGAGTTTCTAATTGAAAATTCTATTTCTCCTTTTGTTCAGCTATTCAGCGATTATTTAACCCGAGTTCGATGTTGACGAGTGTTTTAGCGGTAGTTGAAAGCTTTGCGACTGATTTATTTATTGAGCTGTAAATTTCTTTTCGTGAAACATTTGTGTAATCGTGAATCGTGTCTGTCACGGATTGGACTTGATCGTCAGGGATAAAATTGTATAAAATTAGCGTAGAGAAAGCGTGGAGAAATTACTCGTACGAACATTAATCTCTTGGTCAGGCTCGATTCTTACTGGTGATTTAAACCGTCATCTTCTACGATCAAGCGATGAAAAATTGGTGATTTATCGGAAGGAAAATATCAAAAAAATTTATGGATATACCGTCCTTTGATTGGGATTTCTCCTAGCCACTTTTTCTCAATCAGACGTCGGTGTTTCCTCGATTCAATCGCTATCGGGAATGATCACGGTTCGTCCCGTAAAATTATTGAAATTTGCTGAATCGTCTCTTGGGACACGCGGTCTCAGATATTAGGAAAATGTCTCCTATTAAATTTTAAACGTACCTAAGTGTATGCATTACAATAATGTATGTTATCGTATCGTATTGGAAGGTGGATGTACATGTACCGATATATTATATGGAAATATAATATATATTATATATGTGACGACAAGTTAATTTTCTCATCCAATTTCTGCTTTTCTTTGCGACACTTTTGTTTTCTTCGACATTTTTAATCGAGCAAAAATATGAGACAATCGGTGGAACACGAATAGGAAGGCGAATGAACAAGAGGATCTGACCAGTCACGAGTTTAAACTCGAGCAGAACACGAGAATAAAAGGTTTGCCTTAAATCTGCTCGCGACCTCTCAGAACGACCCAGCGATGGTACATACCATGGATCGAGTGGGTCGAGTAACTGGATCGTAACGTTTCACTTCTATCTCAATGTGTATGCTCGCAGGACATCGTTGGTAGGATCCGTGTCCACGAAAGTAGGAAGTCGAATCGCGATCGAACGAAGATGTATCCAGCCAGATCCCGATCTTACGGCCGCGGTAGAAGAAGGTTAAACGAGTTAACCTCGACGAATCTATGGTCGACTCTGGCTCGTAAATAATCTCTCTTCGTGGTAATGAAACGTGTGACCACCACGGGTGTCCGGGATTATTCGGGAATCTCTGCTGGCCGTTGCCATAACGAGCGAAACTTTACTCGAGAGTTAACTGAATTCTCAGTTGTTCTAAATGCCTTAGGGGGAGGAAAATCGTTGGGTCGGAGAGGAAAACTCGTAGAACTTTCAGTTTTATTTCCGAACAAGTTCTTTACCCTTAGCACGAATTAAATACGTCTAAATAATTTCATACAAATTAATTAGCAACGCCGTTGACACAGGACGAGTAACATTTTTCATCGCGTACGTTTCAACGTTTTATTAGACACGGGTCAATTGGTTTTCCAGGTCGTGTCGCCTCGTGCAATTAAGCAGCTAGTGTGATCTAGTTAGGAAAAATAAAATACTCTTCGTGGTGACGAAATCCTAACTCTACGTGTGCTGATACATTATTTGCTCAATGCTTATTTCGAGCATTTATAAAGACAAAAACCATGCGAATGTAAATTGTTACTTAATACATCAGCGATGAATGGGGTTTCAATGAAATTGTAGACTCTTTTTGAAAAAAGGTATATATCTGATGTTGAGATACAATGCTCCACCTACGTTATATTACCAGGGGTTCGTTAATTAGAAACTGACGTCATTGGCTGAATGCTATATTTGCAATTCGTAGTCACCCGAAAATAAAGCATTTAACCGGAATATGCGACGAAGCAATTGGATTAGCGTTTATGCAACGAATAATAAATTCCAACAGCATGATTAATATCATTGATGATCACTATGAGGTACCTACACTGGTGATCAATATTATCGAATAATTGAAACGTGACGATCATTATGATAAGCACAAAATTCTATAAAAAAGAGTAACAATAGGAACATTTATCATTATAATATATCATCCCACCTACCTGGTTGTACCCTACTTTCTCCTATTCAATTCTGCCAGTTAGTTACCAGACAATTTTTGCCAATTACATGATGTTTTACAATAAAAATGAGTGGATAAAGGTCAGAATCACTGTCAGAAGGTTCGATGACACCGACACAGAACGAACTACAATCTGTGGATCACGTTTTGCACGAAGTACGAGTTCAACGAACCATGCTTCGATCTCCTACGGCGTCTATCTGTTTCGGTGTTTCATTCTGAAGGCAGCGAAAGGTCAGAAGGGTTGTGACAGAAGATAACCCTGCCAAAGGGACAGACTTATTGTTTGCTAACCGATTTACTTTGCCCCCAAGTGATCCTCGATCGACTTCGTCTTGTGAAGAACTGTCGATATCCTTTTTCCATTGCGTTTTAATATTTAACTTGAAAAAATGGTTGAATTTAAAAAAAAAAAAGAGTAAAATCTATGTAACGCTGTAGGGATGCTTTACGAGAGTAATTAATGAGTAGCAATTAATTATTTCAAAGTACTACACATTCAGTAGAGAGCTAGGTAACAGTGGTATTTTTGTGAAAGTCAGTCGGACATGGTCATGCTTTGTCGTAAACGGTTTAATTACATCCCTTTGTTCTCCCAGGCATTTCCTTTTATCCGCGCGGATAATCTCGACCTTTCAAGTTCAGTGACCCGATGGTGAACCATAAATCAAAGGTGGTTTGTATTCGCTATTGAGCATGGTAACACCTCTTTCAATATAAACCTGACATCAAGGTTATATCTTTCATTTTGTAGGAATATTCAGTTGGTTTAATTTCAACTATGAAAAAAGCTTAGGTGAAGGATAAAGAAAGGATAAACTTTTGTCATAATGATTCATAACAATTTGATAGATTTTCAAAGGATCGCTTTTATGGGGTTTCGCATTTGTTCCTGAAGGTTTAATACCAATCAAAGGTCAGAATATCCATTGGCCAGGAACAGTACGGATAATCAAGAACTACTGGCTCGAAATAACAGTGTTTCTCTTACGTAATCGCGTGTACCTTCGCGTTTCACGAGTATCCTTCTCTTAAAGTTGCGAGTAACCGACTGTACTCTTTGGCCAGATCCCTGGGATTTATCTTCCTTGAATCCATTCGACCGTTATCGTTCGATCGAACACGTGCTGCAAAACTGTACGGCACGAGTTAACGGTGATTCGCTTTCGAACGTGTGGCATCGTAGGCGGCCATAAAGTCGCAGCTTCGCTAAATCGATTTTCGACGAGGGTTACGAATACGAGAAGCTTCAACTGGTTCGAGGTCGTCTTTCTGATACCCCTGAATCCAGCGGTGCTTGAATTCCCCTTGTCTTGGCGTATTGTTGCGTAAGATCACTATACGAGAGTGCAACGGGTAACCTTGAAGAGCCTCGAGCTAGCTTACGCCCCCGCGTCGTGTCGTTTCCTACGAATACTCCAGTACCACCGTCCCTCCATGATACAGACCGATCGAATATTTTTATAAATATTATCGCTCGGTTTAAAAAGAATATAAAGTAGCCACGGAACTTTTTAGGAAATTTTCTAAACTGATCCAAAGAAGAAGGAAGAAATTCGAGTAGCAAACTAAACAGACATCTCTCTGTTTGAGTAGCTGTTGAGAATACCGAAGTCGTCTAACATTTTTCACCCATGGACCCGTTGAATATAAAATGAGCGCGGGGGCGTGAGAGATCGTCGAAACCTTCTTACGGTGTTGCGAAAGGGGAAAGTTAGAATAAATTCCAGATAAGCCCGGAATCAATTGTGTTCAACGAGGTCGGTTGGATTTTAATTTTAGCTTGGTGCTTAAAATTACGATTTTCAATTACTGGCGTTTTTAATTAATCAGAATTTTACAATCATTATAAGGAGAATGACTTATGCAACTGTGCAAATATTTGGACAGAATATTTTTTGAAGCAACACCTGATATTCCTTATCAGGAATTCTAAGTACATTATCTTGAAATATCGTTGTTACCAGGGAAACCATAATTTCAGTATGATACTATACCGCATTCCACCACGCCTTTGTCGTGCCGATGAATGAACGTTATCATTAGTTAATTTAGTACACGAAGCATAATCTGTAGGTACATAGGAATTGCGTTACACGTTTATTTATGCGAGAATATTAATTAATTTATCCGTAACGCGTATGTATGTCCTAGGTTGCTATTCAAATCATACACCGGTCTCCAAATAGTATTTAACATTTACATTACATTTCTGACGGTAATGAATTTATGATAAATATAGTAATAATTTGAATTTAGTTTCAAGTTTTCGAAACGGTAGGTAATGTAATATGAAACAGCGGATACCTTATTAGCCGAGTTGTACCGTTTTATTGGTACATTATATGATAATTTTAATTAGAGCTAAAGTCGAACGGAAATTCCTCACGGTGCAAATAGGCAGAGAAAGAGGATAGAGATTACGGTTGGCGCATTAAGGCAGAAGTGTTTAAGGAGGTGCTCGACTAATGTCTCTGATATTAATAACGATACCACCGAGTATTTTGCTCACGTTAACTTTTCAAGTATTTTGCATTACGCGCGCGTATCAGTGCGTTTCCTTTTTATTGTGTGCAAAATATACGAACATCGTTACACTTCCGTGATTATATATTCACGCGTCACGTTATTTTTGTGTCTGTTAAAGTTTACGCGACAAAACCAGTTTCTAAAGGTCGAAGGAATCCTGAAATAGATGAAAATATTTTAAACGTCTAGCTAATGGCTTTCAACACGTAACAGGTGTTAGCATTGGCGTAACTAGGGATATTGTCTAGGGTTCCCTAGCTTCGTTAAGAGTGTCAAGTAACTCGGCTGCTCGTAGGGCAATTTCGCATGCTTGATCTAATTAGCTATTGGAAATTTTTGTAATACTAGTTTCTGATGTATTATAACAGTGTACTTACATTGATTTATCGAATGACAACTTTAGTGGTATGTAAAGCACATCCATAAAATATAACATGTACATACATCTTAGCTTCCTCGTTCTTTTACCTGGTGCATCCTTCTTTCATTCGCGAAGGACGATATAAATTTGCGATGTCAAGCCTTTATTATCCTCTAAACTTCTCAAGCTAACATCACGAAACGTTTTGCGTCATCTGCAGTCGTCATCATGTAAATACCGCAATACTAAATGGTCACTTATATTTTTTCCGTTTCATGCGCTTAAAAGGTATGGAAAATTATTTCATATTGTCCGCTTAAATTACCAAATTAATGATAATTTGAAAAGAAAAAAATATAAGTCATTAATTAATTCAATGCATCAAAAGCATCACATTCCAAGAATGCAATTGTAACGGACATACTACGGTGGCATGAAAGCGTACGACAGTAAATGCAAATTCAGGCGTAGAGGGAGTAAGAGAAGAAGAAAGATAAACAAAGAAAGTGATTGTGGTAGGAAGGAAGAAAGAGAGAGCGCGGACGAGTGAAAGGAGGGGAAGCCGCGGCGGCGAGAAGCATTCGAGTTAGCTTGACGATGCCGGTCGCCTCAGTATGCCGCGCAACGCGCAGGCTCGCGTATGCGTATTGTTTCTCTTTGTTCCGCTCTCTCTTGCTCTCTTCTATTCCCCTGTTTTCCTTCTCGCTCTTTCTCCCACTGTTTCCTACGTAGGCAGCGCGGTTAGAATACGCAAGTACAAACATCTCGTGGCTCGCTGTTTTCGCGTTTACGTGTCATCGTTGTTTCATCAACATTATTTTCCTTGCGCGAACCTTCGCGTAGCAGGAAAATTCGAGGGAAAAATTCCGGTTTCGTTGTGTTACGTATCTGTGTTACTAAGCGAATGCGCCGGTAGACTCACGGTTAATCGACAATCTGTTATCGACGAAGTGCATACACGCGTAACGTTGTGACACACTGACACGGTGCGTAAGGTTAATAGTGAACAAGAGTGCGGTAGAGCAGAAAAAGGTGGCGTGACAGAGCGGGAAAGTTCGACGTGTTCCATGGATTTTGAAACAGTTTTACACACGTCGAAAGTACAGCGAAGGACGGTCTTAACGAAGACCTAATGTGGATACAGTAAGCTGACAAGACGCAGTGAGTGGCAAGAAACGGTTACGAAACGCGTGGAAGGAGACGTGGCACGAAATGAAGCGAGCGTATCCCCGTACGATCGATAACTATAGCACCTTGGTAAATATCAAGCGGTTCGTATTTCCACCGCGCACCGAACCTAACCTACCGAACTACCTGTGCTCAAGCCTCGTACCTTCGTTAACACGATCGAAGTTGTCCACCGTTTCTTCGACCCGTTCGACGAGGATGTCGTGAAAGTAAAATATTTTCTCTACGCTCGTAGCGACGTAGAAATCATCCAGAGCCGAAGAATGAAAAGCTTCGAGTCGTTCAGGAAGTAACATTTCCCAGTGCGCCATCTTAATTCGTTCGTAAATCGTGATGACAGGTGGTGAAGGTGATCGTTGATCGAGGACCGCGGCCGATTCGATCGGTCGTGATCTAACGTTCGATTAAATGTAGTGCGAGCGCGCGTGTAACGTTCACGGTACTCCCCGGAAGATTGGCACACCGTAACACGTACGAGGAGACAGAAAATTACAAGAGTCGAATGGAGCAACGAAGGAGAGAGAATCCGAGGCGCTTTTATTTTTAGCCGGTTCGTACATCGCAAAAACCGGTTCCCGTGTTTCAGCTCGAGCCGAGCCACGAGGTAAGGTGCGTATATTCACGAGAAGGGTTTTAGTCGAAAAGGTAGGAAGCGAGAGGGAAGGGCAGACGAAATAAAGGTGTAGGCATACATATATCTCTCTATCGGTCACGAAAGAAAGAAAGAGTGACACGAAACATGGAATTCGCCTAAGCCGATATACCTCTCCCTACTTCTTTCTTCTCCCACTTCGACCTATCGATTGCGTGTATGCACGCGCCTATCCATACTCGAAGTTGTACGTGACATCGGGAGTGTATGAGATTCGATTATCGGTTGCGTCGTCGACGCTATGTCCGTCGCCGATGTAATTAGCCACTCTTGTTGCACGTACCCAGATACCGGCAGACTGTAACAGTTTCTCCGTTCTATCTAACAAAGTACGGGCAAATAGTGCGTGCGTGACAGCGAAGAAAAGGTACAGAACGAAAGAAACTAAAGCATATATAGTGTTTCTCGAATTGTTGCGTGTGTGTCACGGTAAGAAGATCTACGAAGACACGAGAACGGTATGAAGAATGGCAACCGATTCGAGCAACCGGCAAGGCGTAAGGGCGGTCGCCACGACGACAACCGATCCGCAACGAAGCGAAAAGCGCGCCGTCGCGGCGCGAGGCGCCGCCGGTGCTCTGGCCCTAAGTATTCTGGCCGTGGTCCTCCAATCGGCAGCCACCGCGACCCCCACCTGGGGATACTTCACCAATCCTGACGGTGAGTCATGCTTTTGAAATCCTTCTCATCGAGCCCGCGTATTTCCTCGATCCACCGCGATGATGCGCGGATCCGCATTGCTCGACGACATTGCGCGTGTCACGACTTTCTCGCGGCCGGATTGCGGCTAGCTCGAGTTCACGGTTATGATATTGATTACCAATTGATTTCTCTCATTACCTGTGTCAGGTATAATGACACTTTAGAAACGACGATTAAAATATCATCGATATTTGCGTTAATAAAAATCTTAATCTAAGTTATTAGATTATTATTTGCAATATTTTCTCTTGCAATCTAAATTTCACATTTATATGTTTATGAACTATAAACGTGTTAAGTAACAGTGGCACATTAGCAAATTGCCAGAGACAAATATCGAATAATTTTAAGGCAGACGCTGTCCGATTGTTATTGATATAAACTTGTTACGTACGTCTGGCGCAAATGGTGATAATAAGTCAGGTACACAAATATAGCAGTAGAAGTTAAATACTGTCGCTTGTTTAAGCGCAACTGAGTAAAACACGAGTTGCGCAAACTAATGCGGTTACTTTGTGGTTCCTATTACATAATTTACATGGAAATGTCAGCAACGTGACTTTTAACAGTTACTCGCCACAGTGATTATCGATGGTATATTTAAAACCATTACGAAGTTTCTTAATCGTTAAATATATCATAATAGTGCATGGTTTTCATAATAGTTAAATCGAAACGCTCCTTTGCATCTGTTTCTTATTTAAGCGTTACAAGGGCAACCGTAACAGCTGTGTATAGTATTCGTGTACAGACAGTAAGTTACTTAAAGACTTCTTTATCGGTGAAATATCGATAGGATTTATTTCATTCATCAAAAATTTGTAACAGGAAAATCGTATATTTTGTTTTCTTCAGATAGGAGTCTAGCTTGACCTACGTAATTCAGAACACGACTTCCTGTATATCGAGTCAATTAATTCCGTCAGGTTGTTTTTGCAGTAGCTACATGTTCCATCTTTCATCGTCTGTTTGTTTTCAACTTGTTTCTCCTTAAATAATGTTATAGGTTAACTCTTTTATTTATCCAATTGATCAAACATTCGTATAGCTGTTTAATGTATTAACAACATTGTTTTCTTCGGGCAATTTAAGAAAATTAACGATTTCATAAGATAAGAGAGAATTCCAAGAATTTTCAAATCAACAAACATTAAAAAGTGCTTAGTTTAGAGAAACGTTACTTAAATTGATAAATTACTCAAAGACTTAAACTCGTGTATATAGATTACATACACGGCAGGGTATTTTTCGTCCCACGTTATTTATTACCTCGTCAGTTTTCGTTTTCAACGACACTGTTATCTAACTGAACACGTGTCCCTTAATTAATGTAGGATTACAAGAGATAAATATCAAGTCTAGGTATAATTAGATACGATTCGAAGGCAAACCATTATTCGTATAAAATAATGTCATATAAATTCATATCGCGTTTACATTATTTTGTTCGGGATATCTTTTCAACCGGAATAACAATTCAATTGTCTGCTTACTTGTGGTTTTCACGTTCTTGAAACAACCAAGCAAAAAGTTCATTATTATTCCCCTCGTTCATTATTTCGATGCATTTTATGAAACAGCGAAGAATTGTTCAATGTCAGAATTTGTATTTATTACACGTGTAATACAAGTCCATATATGTATGTACTATGTAGCTGTTTGTTTTGGACGGTCAAGAATCATGGAATAAACGTGTAAATAAGGTATATATTTAAGTGATCGATGCTTAGATAAACCGGGTTCCATTGTATCGGACAGCGGCAAAGAATACAATGGATGTCGATAACCCTTCGGTACTTTCACGTGTACAAGCTCGTTGGTTGCTCAAAAACGGATTCAGAAATGTTATCGGTTAATCGCTTTTCACGCTCCGTTGTTCCGGCTATGTTTTTTCCTCCGTTGCTCGATAACCGTTGCATCCGTTAACACGAATATCCAATTGCAAGTGCATCCTAATTATGCAAACCACGAGTTTGACGCTGAATAAGCTTTTCGTCCATTGAAATAATTACTTATATATCCTTCTTCAATTTTATTGAAAAAAAATTCGAGACACCCAGTAGAGTGTACGCGAGCACATCGACACGGTTGCAGGCGTATACAACGCGTATGCAGTTTAACGCGATGCATCGTACATTGGCATCGGTCGATGTTGATGCGTTCCTTTCATAAAGAGCCTTCGTAAAGCGGAATGCAGCTTATAGAGTGGCGTGAATTGCGGTTTGCGATCATACGGAACGATTCATATACTTTTTAATTCTGTTAGCTAGTTGGAACATCGATTTCATATTAGAGAGAAGAAACCGAATATTTAAAAAAATATCTAGGGTACTAGGTATTGTATAAAATAAAATTCTTCTTCTCACGTTACGGTATTAAAACTGTACCGAAAGTTTCTATTCTATTTACTATGCTTTCTCAAAGCTTCCTCTAACAACGAGAAGTTACGAGGGTCTTAAATAACGGATATTACTCGACTATCAACATGCTGAAAAAACAGGATTTCTCCATAAATAATGCGTTAGTTACGTAATAAATAGATTTAGTATCCTTTGTGTCGATAGTACACACTTGGGACCGATGAATGCAGCTAGAATGAAAACGGTATGCGTGACCCTAACAGGTGGTTACTACGATACGCTACCTGTGATAAATACGTCTGTGAACACACCTGTGTTTGTGTACGGATACGTGTGTGAATGAGTGGCACAGGTGCGTAGCTACTCGTAAGGCCTCTTTCATTAAGGAATAATACAACATTCGTGATTCTCTATTAGCGTTTTCTTTCTACAATGAAAATATTTCATTGAAATGGAAACTTTTCCGAATCCTAATTTCATTTCTGTATACAATAAATTAAGTACCTACATTTCAGCTGATTTATTTCGTTTCATTCATCCTATTGTTGCTTTACACCTACACGCTCTCTTTTCGCAACGAAGTTCACAGGTTAACGCTACGCGAGCATTAAAATGCTAATTGTATCCTGAGAAAGGATCCACGAGATTAACACGGATATTCCGCGCCTAATCGCGTATCATCGTTTCATTAAAACTGGAAAGTAAAAGATAAAGCCGCCTCGTTAGACAAGAATGGAATTGTGCAACAATGAGAGAAAACGTACGATTTCCAGAGAAATGGGTTAGCTGATTTCGTATCCTTTTATGACTGTTACGATTGTCGATGTCTGTTCATCGATCCTGTTCCTTAACATATGTAGAAACATAGAAACTTTCCACCGTATATCGTGATTCTCGATTCTAAAACCGTGGTTTTGAATACTGTTACTCGCGTTATTCGCGTCGTGCATAATGCGGTTGCGTTACAATAAAAGCAGACAACTACCGTTCGTTCGTGGTCTTCTGGATTGTAATTAAAACTTGCTACAATGCGGAGCAATAAACCTTGGCACACGATCTTACTTGTCTAATGAAGATAATTGTTGAACGTTGATTAGCCATCGAATAAAAAGAATGTTTAATTACACGGAAGTAACTTGGGTCGAAGTAAAAATTAGTTTATCGATCTTTCAAAATTCTTTGATCGAACGATAATTATCGAAAGCAACGAGTGAACGAGATTTCCATTAGTGTATCTTTTCCTATTCATTAGCAAGCGTGAAAAACACACTGAAAACGTTATTCCTATTAAAGAAGCACAACGGTGCGCAAGTACATACACCAGGTACACGCAGTCATTGGCCGGTTAGGACTAGCAGGTTCGCAGGTGTTTGGATACTATTACGCACTCACACATTAGTGAATCAGGTAACGTGACGAGGATCCAGCAGCGTAGAATTCTCATGTGCGTGTGTAACAAAAATGATAATCAGCACCTGAGAAACAGGAGCTACCGGAAGGGTGCGCGATTGGGGGTGATAAGGTTCGCGTTAGCACGAACACTTTCCGACATTTTTCGTCGGAAACTTGCGTTATATGTAATACTTTCAGATTTTTAAATGTCGAAAATGGAACTATGTAAGTACAGTACAAGGATAAGTTTCCGAATGGCCCCATCAAAATTTAGAACTCAGCTTCGGTATATAACCTAAAGTGACTACCAGAAACCGATTGATATTGGTTTCAGAGCTGGATGTCTTACCGTTTTCGAAATATCGTGGTAAGGTCAGGTTAGATTAGATTAGGTTCTGTGTATGCGCAGTATCGAATAGCGCATGCTCAGTATCGAATAGCGCATGCGTAGTATCGAATAGCGCATGCGCAGTATCGAATAGCGCATGCGCAGCATCGAATAGCGCATGCGTAGTATCGAATAGCGCATGCGCAGTATCGAATAGCGCATACGGAGTCCCAAAATTGTACAAGAACTTCTTACCACAATATCTCAAAAACAGCAAGACATCCAGCTCTGAAACCAATTTTAATCGGTTTCTTATAGTCAATTTAGATTATATACCGAACCTGAGTTCTCAATTTTAGTGGAGCCATTCGGAAACACAGCCCAGTACAGCTTGGGAAGTCTATATTTTTTTCTATAAATCTTTAGCGAAGAAAAATCTCGGTTAATTATGCTTATTTATATTTATGGCATAACATAACTTAATTGTATCCGGAAAGAGTAAAATAAGAGCAGGAGCGTTTCCGACAGAGATTTATATGGCAGCAAATTATCGAATAGTTTACTGTACTTCATTTTTCTTTATACACCTCGACCTTGAGACGAAAAATAACGAGTTTGTCAGGAAGGGATTTTAAGACTCGTGATTACAAGTTGAAGCGTGGAAAGTGAGAATACAATGAGGATGGTCGTTTACACCGTGTCTCGGTTAGTTAGCGTGGCGAGGTGATCGAGATTACGTACGCGCAGGGTGCTATTCGATCTTTGCGGGAAGCAGACAGAACTGGTGTAAGAAGTAGGTTAATGGATTCGATGAAAGATCGTGTAGAACGGTGGTAGTAAACGTGGAAGACCGGTTGGGAAAAGATGAACGGGCATAACGTGAAACGATCGTAAGCGTGGAAAAACAAGAAGGAGGAGCTCGTCGCAGGCTGACGAGTTGAATGGTCCCGTGAAGTTTATGAAAAATTACCTTAAGGAGCAGACAAGATCCAATTTAATTGATTGCGAACAGCGGTGAATTATTATGATTATTTATATTAAATCTATTCAACGCGTGATTGTGTCATTTATTTTGGTCACGTATATTCAACAAATTTCTGGTGAATATTTCGTTGATGAAGATGGTCATCGTATACGTCTATTCATGAAACGAGATTAAAAGTACCCACGATATCGTGCCTCTATAATCTCCTCCGTGTTTGTACACAAACGAGCCCATCATCTTATTCTATAATGTCTTATATTACATCTCGGTGTAATTTGGCAATTTTCTCTGACACGATGCATCAATAACGAAATTTACATAAAAAATTCCCCCGTGTCTACACTCCACCCAAGTGGTTAATTATGAAACCGTGAAAGCAGGCAATTACCGAGTGGCTATTATAGCGGTCCAGCGCAAAGTGTTGACATTTTTCAGAGATGTCCATAGCAAAAGGGTCGAAAGTGTCTATGTCACCCTGTTTTCGTAACGTTTTCGAGTGCTCCCTGTGAAGCGAACTCCCGGACAACTTCATCTGGCGACGGTGGCCGGGAAAAGCCGCGTATCGTGTGCGTCGCATTCTGCTGCCAAGCTAAATTGATGTGTCATTGTCGATTTCTGAAGCGGCACGATATGTCGCAAGCTAACACACTATTACCGGGACGGAACAAGTATGCCACCCTGTCGTGTACGCATACGAGCACGTTGCCGCGTACGTGCATCGAGAGAGAGAGGAGTGTAAGTACCGCTATGCTGGGCCCAGGAAAGTCTTGGAGCTGG
Source organism: Osmia bicornis bicornis (assembly GCF_907164935.1). Classification (NCBI taxonomy): domain Eukaryota; kingdom Metazoa; phylum Arthropoda; class Insecta; order Hymenoptera; family Megachilidae; genus Osmia; species Osmia bicornis. Next base: position 13,703,994 of record NC_060216.1, on the reverse strand, counting down.
TGAGTGCAACGGCCTTTACCTGGCTCTCACTCGCTGTTGCTCGACTATGCCATCTTCCTCTCAAAAGTTTATAGTCTCTCGTTTACCAGTGTGAAAAGAGGCTCGTCCGTAACGGAACAGGATACATTATTATAAAGCCAGGATTTCTTCATCGACGTGGTTGCCTTTGTGTTACGACATCGACCGCGACAACTGGTCGGATCCTATTCATTCGAATTTGGCGGTTCGTACTTTTGAAATTCTCGAATAGAATGTCCTGAACGACAGCTTCTACTCTTTTCAATTTATCACTCAATGCTTTCTCCAATGTTGATTGTGTAGGATGCTTTATTCTTTTAAATTTCACTTCTATGCCTTCTCGACTGTCCACGGTGCTTGGTATTGTGGAGGTTATAAGCGGAGCGTGGCGTCCCAGGCGCCTTGGGCCTCTTTTCCGTGATGGCCGCAAGGTGTCGCGCGTGTAACTCCTTCCTTTCTCGCAAGTGCTCCATCACGGGCCTTACAGATATATACAGGGTGTTAAAGAATTCCTTGATGACCTCTACACCGTTGGATAGATCACGAAAAATCAAAGCGAAAAGTCCTGTAGTATTTTTCGATGGGATCAGTAGTTTAGCCACATTTCGTTGTTGAAAATTGAAAAATTGACCAATCAGCGCGCAGCTTGAGTGGCAAGACCCGCGGAGCGTCGCGTTTACGCATGCGCCGAGAGTCTGCGCGCTGATTGGTTAATGTGGCTAAACTACTGATCCCATCGAAAAATGCTACAGAACTTTTCGTTTTGATTTTTCGTGATCAATTTAACGGTGCAGAGGTCTTCAGGGAATTTTTTAATACCCTGTATATAAGATCTGAGAATATAGTATCCAGGCGTCTGGGGGCAGGGACCGTCCACATCAGTCCCACTGACGAGTTCTAGTGGACGGTTCCCGAGACGAAACCTCATAATTTTTCCGCCGGCATCCTGCATTATTATTTTTTAAATTTCTCTATTATAGGCTTGTTACGATACCATCTACGTTATACAGTTTAATGTTTATTTTCCGAACGCCTCGTTACCGTCAGATGAAACAGCTCTTTAACCTCCCGTATTATTGAAATTCGTTAAAGCCCATTCTGTAAACATAAATGTTCAACTATTTCACGCGTGGGGTTCGTAAACGATGCTTTCAACGTTGCACGTTACATTTGCATAATTTTCAGGGCCATTTTCCGGATAACCTTTCATCCTCGTGTCGAGCACGAAAATTTTACGAATATTTTTCCTCGGTTCGCGATACAGCAAACTTTTGCGTTCATCAATTTTTCCCTAGTTTCAGTCAATTTTCCGCCGCGAGTTTTATTTATATGCACGCGTAACTATGCTCTTTAGCTATAGATAGAAATAACTGAAAGCATTCTTGCGCAACGGAATTAGGTAAACAGATATCCGCGCGTAGTACGTACGTTTCGTCCATGACATTCTTTCCCGAGCGAAGCGGTTGTTCTCACGATTCAATCGCGTATGTCGCGTGGGATGTCGCGTTATTAATCGATCTCGCGATATTTCTGTATAAACGCGAAGATTTAATAGTTTTACTGAATTCGGTACGGTGCGGAGCTTGCGAGCGTCTAATGCATTATTTACCGGAAGCCTAACCCTTTCGCTACGGCCATCTCTACGTTAATCGGATTTCTTCTTGGATTCTTTGAACGAGTATCTTGATAATTCAGCGCAGCGAATGCAAAGCAACGAGTATAAAGAAATTATGCAAAGAGGATCTACTTTGACGAGGATAATGCGCTTAGGAAGTAGTGCGTAAGTACGAGTCTCTGTGACCATTCGAAGCTAATTGATTTAACGTGTTCCGTTAATTTGACTTCGCTTAACCGTACACGTGTAATTAATTTCAACACGGGAAGTTGTAATTCAAACGAGCGCGTTTCAAACAGAAAATGGTCCATCAAGAAATCGAGGAACGACTAATCGATATTCAGCGGAATTTAAATGCAAATGAGTTATTTTAATTATCTCGTAGGTTTATTTTAAACGCGAATAAATTATTATTAAATCGAATGATACACATTTTCCTGCCCGTATGCTCTGGGGAAATATTCTGGAGATTGAATTATGAATTGAAACGTTATTCTCGAAAAATTGTATACTCCTTCGTCTATTTAACGGGTCGACGTTTAATCGAGGCAGGATATTTCTCTGTGAGTCCAACATCCGGCGCATGAAAACGGAAACGGGAATGCATCGTGTAGCCTCGTTTTACGGATATACATGCCGCGTGTAATTCGCTCGCACGCTGGGCTTTCGTACCAATTACAGATAGTTGCATCGATGGTAATAACCCTCGGGACTTAATGGAGGGAAAGGAAAGCATTAACTATAGATAGGACATCCTACGAGTTCTCAACTCGTGCTTGCACGTTGGATATAGTTTTAATAGAATGTTCCAAAGATTCAATTCGCTTAAGATAAATATCCAGTTTCGATTAAAAAAAGTGAAGATGACCTTGAAACCCGAAACGTCTCCACTTTCGATGGATATTTTCAAGGTACAGGTACCATTAACCTACCAACCAGGTAATAACGAGTTAATTCGTCATTCGTTTTCGCGTCATCTGATCGAATGAAGATAATTAATTTAAATTACTTTTCCCCATTCAAACAGTCATTTCATCGTAGAAATTCATTTAATGAAACGTTTTGTTTACGCCGTATCTTGCAACGATTTTCTCTTGCTTTTTATACCCTCTCCTCTTTCTCTGTTCTCGTAAACTCGATGTTTACGAACCTCGTTGATCGACAATTGGCTGCAGTTATTGCACGAGAACAAACTTTAATCACTCTTCAATATTGTCCATTCTCTCTCTCTTTTTTAATTGCTTCCTTTGAATGGACGATTGCGTAAAGCTATTCAACAGGTTTTCCACTTCATAAAAGTGATCGTTACGTGATTCAGAAAGCATTGTTTTCACGTTTCACGTGTTTCGAGTAAATCGGATTACCGTCATCGACGTTTTTCGATACAAGTTTAATTAACAGTTTAGGGAGTGGAGGGTGGCTGTTTGACATTTGCGTAAATGCTGAAGGCACTGCGATAACCAGGTTGAAAATGGTGGATGCACGGTTCGCACGTTCGCGGTGGTTCGAGTCTGCAGGATGTCATGCGGACGATAGGCCATGTTTATCGTGGATCAGTGCCATTAGGATGGTTAATCGTTAGAACGATACACGGGGAAAACAGAATGTTCATTCCGTTAATTTCTCCGTTACGTTTTTATTATTCGTTTCCCAACCATCGAGACGCAAGGTAAGGGAAACGGGAAACGTTTAGCCTCGTTCCTTCAAAAGGCGCAACTTACGGTCGCGAGTTGAACGAAGGTCAAAGAAATTACCTAGCCTCTGATGAATTACGGAAATAGGAAGGTTTAGAGGAGTTTGGATGAATAAATTACAGGAAATAATTCAGGGTCGCTTATTTGGACGCTGGGAAAGTTCAATCTGTTACAGTATAATATACAGGTTGGACCATGCGATTGGAATTCATAAGGTGTAAAAAATGTTTCATTCATTCTTGAAGAATCACCCATCGCTCAACAATGACACGAAATCTCGAGAAGATTGTCGAAGAGGGATGAAATCTGTGAAATCCTTAGAAAACGGTAGAAGGTGAACAGGAGAATGTAGAAAAGTGGACGAGGAAGGACGAGTCGTCGACGTGTACAAGTTGCGTGATGCGAGCGTGAGAGAGGACATCCAGGAAAAGAAGTATGTGAAACGAATCCGGAAAAGGCATCGGAGCTAGAATAATCCCAGGAAGCGCTATCATCTTTCTACGTCGGTGTAATCCACTTAAGCCGGTGGATGGGCAGACGAGTAGAAGGAAGAAGAGGCTTGGAAAGCCAGCTGGAATTGGACATCGTGTCGGTGGCTGTATTTTTTCCACTCTCTCACCTATGCACTTATGTATACACGAGGATCCCGTTCATCCGGCCTCTATAGAAATTATCGTGTAAATTACACGTTGAAAAGGAGCACCTGTATCGAAATTACTTTTCCCTTAGATCTCGTACTCTGGCGGAGGACGTAAAATGCGAAACTTATGGGGAGACTTGTGGGCGTCGTAACGCGTCGCTCCAGTGGGAAGGTACAACGGGAAATCTATGGAAGGAAACGTTATCGCGGCTTTCGTTTTCTCATTTTTATATCGCGGTATTGTATTATTGTAATCGTGTACACTTGGGTGCAACGTAGGCGTCTCTACCCTAGGGGACGGGGACAAGTAATAACGTAGAATAATTAATTCGTGCAAAAACTAATTAACTTCGACAGATTTCAAATCGTTCGAAATAGAATAAATCTGTCGCGAAAGGAAATTGCTGAGATCGATTAAGGTCGATTCTCGACTTTCCCTCGGTTCTAGTTCCACGTAGAACGAAAAAGTAGATTGGAGGGAGTTTCAGGAATAGAAGGTCGGATAATGGTGCAAAAATTGTCGCAGCTGAATTTCTCGGTATCGAATAGAATAGAATAGAGACCATTCAGGGAAAAATTCGTGACATATTTTAAAGACGTTCCAGAGGATGATCGACTCCTTAGAAAATTGCACGGTCATTTGATCGTTTCAAGCTGCTACATAGACGGTTTCGAATCTTACCGGCTCGTTTGTTCTTCTTCTCAGAGCGGTTACCTCTCGCGTTTTCGCTCGAGCGACTTTCGTGTTCCGGGTGGCAAACGCCGGAAGTCCTTTCGACTCGACTCGCCTCGGCCCTCTCCATGCTATTCCGCTCGCTTTTATGCGTGCCTGGCTTCTAGTTGTCCGCTTTGGAATTCCTTTTTCTAATAGGATGTAGAACATTTGCAGTAGAGGTGCGCGAGTACTCGAATTTCGAGTGAAACAATGATCGATCGGTCGAGCCGAGTCGAGCGTTTGAATTTGACTAATTACTTGAAATCGACGAACTGCTTGAAACAAAAGCGAGTTAACTTATACTCGAATATTTATCTTCAAGTAAATGGAAGTTTTACGACACGATGGCTCGAATATTCGAGTAGCTCGTTTTTCTTTCAAATAGTTCGTCGATTTCGAGTAATTCGGCAAATTCAAGCGCTCGGCTCGGCTCAAACAATCGAAGCGAGTACAGCTCGCCTTGTAAATTACGAGTAAATGATCCATGTGGAGTAATAGATACTTTTCACTTAAAATTTTCCGTCGACATCATTTCTTTTATTTGATTTCAACACATTGTACATATTTCATCCTGACGATAATTTAATATTGGCTGATTTTCTAATTACCTTGAACAGCATAGTTGTCTAATGATTAATGGTCTAACTTTCAAATCGAACGCCACTTATCCTTCACTTTCTCCAACAAATCACACTAATGTCTATTATATCGTAGCAAACTCGGGCATTATTATTATAAACGAAGATTATTCGAATAATGGCCAATTCTCTTTTATAGCCAACGGTGTGTATGTAATAACGAGCTCAGAATTTCGTAACTGTATCTCTTAGGAATCATCGATAACCCATCGCTATCGCTGCAACACCATCGTATTATACGTTTAACTGTGCTACCGTTTAGTGCTGTTACTTCATTCCAGTACAGTAGGTACAGGAACCGTGTGCCACTTTCGACGCGTGCACACATGTGTGTAGAAATACAATAAAAACCGTGTGTGTTTTTAGTAAGCTGGGAAGCGAGCATTTCATTTACTTCAAATGAATTTTTATTCCACCTGTTCAGTTTTAGGGTGCTTATTCTACTGTAACGAGCCAGAAACTGGATACTTTTCCCAAGCTCAAAATACAGAAAATTTAAAAGCGCAGTTTATTGGAAGCGTATTTAAACATTTATTCGAAAATACCAACGCTCGAACGAGACAAAATAATACCCGTGAAATGTGTCCACCATTCTGATTTCGTGGAACAATGAAATGGATTTTCCTATAAAATGTTTTGTATTTCGTCCCTTTTGTTGCAGGATCGTTTTGTCCCTTGGAAAATAGCAAATGATAAAAAATTGCATTGAAATTTTTTCATAAATGAATATATTAATAACTTTGCAAATTGATCAGATATTATCTATATACTCCAATCATCAGAGGCAGTCTTTGTACTATAGAAATCTTCAAAGGGTAAGGAACTTGTTTTCAAGTTACTCGTGAAAGATCGCGCTAAATGAAATTTCATGGGAGCAAAACGAGTTGGATACTTTTTCTCGTTAGGGAGGAAAAGAAAAGCATTTTCTGTCTGCTCGGTGGCTTAACGGTTGTGGTCGATTGAATGCTATCGTACCTTCGTTTAAACAGGAAACCAGTTTTCTACAATTACCAAAGTACTAACGATAGGGGAAAGAAAAATTACATTGATGTAAGAAACTTCCATGTACGTTGGTATCCTTGTTTGATCGATATCTTTAATTAAATATTCCTATTAAACTTTCAATTCAATTAATTTGCATTATCGATAATCCAAATATACATTTTATGCAATTCTTTTTTTAAATAATTTTTCATGGGAATAAAAGTAACGTGCGATCGAAGAAAAATTTCATTGATGTAAGAAATTTCCATCTACGTTGGTATCCTTGTTTGATCGATATCTTTAATTAAATATTCCTATTAAACTTTCAATTGAATTAATTTGCATTATCGATAATCCAAATATACATTTTATGCAATTCTTTTTTAAAATAATTTTTCATGGTAATAAAAGTAACGCGCGATTGAATCGATGTTGGTTGCAAAATTTTCACATGAACTTGCAATTCTATATACGATATTAAATGCACGTTGCATTACAGGATTCGAATTACCGCAGCACAGATCTTTTCTATGCAACCTACGTATCGTTCACCTCCCACGCGTTCGCTCGTATTCGTTGCATTGTTTGAAAGAACAAAACCATGTGCAGTTTAATATTACAGTAATGACAATAAACGTTTCATCTTTTGTCGATGTACGAGCGTCAAGTAACACATTTCGGTCTAATAAAATCAACCAAACGAGAGAACACAGTTTTCAGGGGTGCACGGCTGGTTCCCATTGAAAATCGTCCAACACTTTTGAATACCCATTATAATAGTTTATATAAAGCACTAAGTACGAATGAAACACAATTGTCCTAAAAATAATACTGTTCCGTTATTATATGATACGTTTCGTAGTCGAAATTAGAAAAGTAAATGTGGTACCATTCCAAGTTTTCCACATCGATAAAATTCTATCTCCGTTCGTAACAGAGTATGTTTTTAATTTAGAACAGCACGTGTAACGTCGCAGGTGCTTCTGTAATTTATCGGTGCACGGGGCTGAGTCCACAGCGTAGTTTCCAGAATCAGCCATTATTATTAATACATTTTTATGCGTGGAAACGTGTGTCGCAACGTGCGATTCCCCGCACAATTCGATGAACACAATACGGTGGAACGCGAGATTGCGACATTTAGTCAGCTGAAATGTCAACAGACGCGAATATTTATATTTTACCTGCGGAATAATTGAAATGGATATCGGTATGTAATTTAATATTTGCGGAGAACGGAGAAAATAACGGAAAGCGGACAAAAAATGTAGAAAATATTGATCCTTTTTCGATACTCTCTTTCATTGGTACAATTTGGAGATTTTTACATCGGTGATGTATTGTTCGTCGATTTTAGGGATTCAGCTCTGTTAATTTGCGTAAAACGTTTCACTTTTCATGGTAACTCGTGGCAGTGTTCAACTGGTTTGTCAGGATACGCGAAAAAGGGTAGCTGGAACATTTGGTTACGCCTAATAAAGCTCGTTTACGCGGAGATAAATGGATTCGCGTTTCGATCTCTATCGGTGACGATAAATTTCGACGCAAAATAGAATAAACCTCGTCGTTAGAGGAAGTTGTAAACGTACTGTAACACTGGGTGAAAAACGCGTTGCTTTCAAATTTTTATTAATTAACTCGTTCGTAATGGAAACGAGGCATCCCGTTATACTAAATCTACGATATCGATTTCCTGAACTGCGTGACAGTCAACGTGTTAATTTAACGTTTCATTTTTCAATTATACTTAATTTATGGCACCGGTTACGATAGCGTATTAATCTAATCGCAGTTACAACCGGGTTTACGACTTTCTGTTGCGTTTCTAATCAGGAGACGTATGGTTCAATGAGAATCGCGTTCGGAAACGGACGGTAAGTGTTATTCGTGTAACAATTTCTAAGTAGTTTAATTATCTTTCGTTTACACGAATTCGAAACATTATTCTTAAATTTCACGATGCATATTCAGGTGGAAGTAGATGATTTTGAACGATATCCTGGTGAAATCGTGAGATCGAATAGTATACAGGTAAACGAAGTTCGAAGTCGTGAAACAATTATCCGATCGTTGGTTATTTAGCAATAGGATGAAAGACACGGATGTAGGAATTCATTTTTCAAAGCCACGGTGCCGTGAAAATAATGGAGAAAATGCAATTAGTAATTATTGTTCTCTTATGGATACGGTATCATGGAAGGAGAGCAAGGAGTTAGGAAATATAATTTTTAGTTCAATGAAATTGATTTAGGTGCGAATGGTGGAATAGCTACTTAATAAATTGGAATAAATGAAACAATGATCGCAAATGATAAAAATCTCGAAATTGCAAGCAGTATACATTATTTGTATGTTTGCTCCAGTTACTCTATCCTATACATAGTACGTGTAAATTAATATCACGATAAATTGCATTTTACTTGTGTCCCGAGCTTACAAGTTTCAGTTCGGAATGTTTGATACCGAGTGATGCGTGTTCGATACCGAACCAGGATGATTATGCGAGTTGAAGGATTCTTCTAGCGCGAAATTACGCTCGTAATTGATCTCGATGCGATGCTTCGTGAAACTTTCTCGCCGATAAATTGGACGTCTCGTTTGTTCGCTCGGATGATCCTCATTAAGTTGCTCGAAGATTTCGATTAGGTGGCAAGGAAACAAGGAAAAACTTCGTGAAAGGATTGCCTAGAATTTTATTGAATGTGTTATTTTCTGGTCGAAGGATTTCGTTTCCTGCTTGAATGATTTTCAATCTGTAAGAAAATTTAAGATTTATTTGATTCCAGGCAAATTAACCTTCGATTCATTTCATAAAAATTTTAAAATCTTCTTTTTTCTTAATTTTCCAGCTGGTTCAGCAGCCGAGAAGGGATACTTTGGCCCTTGGAGGCAGTGCAAACTCTTGCTCTACGGTAGAGAGAGATGTGGCCAAGGTGTTTCCAGGTTTCAACCAGTCTGTGAGTTCATTTTGTACATAAATATTTTTCTAGATTCTTCCTAGGGAATATCGAATAAATAATGAAATGAATTTTTTAATTCTTTTTTTTCACAGTGGCTGTGTGGGTGGCAGGATTGGCAGCTGCAGCAGCCTCTGCCCTTTTGGCGATCTTGGTCGGTCTTGCTATATTACAATTAGCGATGGCCTCCTCGGCGAAACGAGTTCTTATCTCGTACAGCACCGCTCTGATAGGAAAAGTGGCCCTTGCTACGTTAGCCAGTAAGTATATTTTTTCCCCCAAGTATATAATTGAAAGCTTAACTTTTCGAAGTGCTCGTAGGAGCAACTAGGAAAGATGAAATAGTAGGAATTTAAAATTAAGATTATGATTAAGATGAATATTATGATTTCGTATCACCGTGATAAAATGCAAAGACACGTGCTGATGAATGCACGTGGCTATTACTGGGATAATTTTATGCAGTGCTGAAAAATTTGAATGGAAATGAATTCGAGAAGTTGAATCACGTTCTCTAGTTATGTATATATTCTCTCTTTTTATCATATAATAATGGTATTCTCTGTTGCAATTTATTTTTTATTCTGTACGTTTTAGTTAAATTACTCTTTAATTAATCCTTCGAGCCTGTAATTATGCACTGAACAAAAATTATGGTATAGATTTAAATATGGTTTTTTTAAAATACTTTAAATGCGAATAATGATCACACCTAATGACTTCGTATTAACGTATGGATATCCTACCAGCGAGAGAGGATAATACAGTGGAAATCATTTCTGTTTCGAATGAATATTTGAACAGAAATTCCAAAGTCTTATGAAAGTCGTGAGAATCACAGAAAGCAATTCAGGCGAAGAAGTCCTTTATCCAGGATAACCTGAAAGTTTTGTAATAGTCCGAGCATGGTAGGATTACCAGTGACTTGTCTACTTAGTGGCCTACTTACCTTTAGACGAAGAATCGAATATCTGCGGTGGATCTTGTTGCCGTAAAGCGATACGTGTTAAACTCGTAGAATCATACAGGATCGCGTACTCGATTACATTGAATGAATGAATGAATTCCGAGTTCCTGATGCTATCCGTAGCATATCCTTAACGCTTTACTTGTCGCTCGTAGATGAAACAGATAAGCGCTATCACTTTATAACTTAATAGTAACTAAACGAGTAATTCATATTATCAAGATCCTCGTAATAATTGTAACACATCTGGGTTTGTTATTTCAATTAAACCGTAGACAATCAAAAGCTTATCAATTAAGTTCCAGATTATAGCTGCTTACAGTAACGAAGGGGTTAAATATACAGAAAATTAAAAAATTTGAATACCCTGCAAGGTAAGTCTTTCAAATCTGAATATTTTTCATTTTACAGCATCATTGGCAATCGTAGCAGCGAGTTTGTTCGCCCTGCAGACTGATGACAGAGCCAGCAGTTTCGTTATCACTAGGGGAGAGGCGTTCTATATGCAGGTAGGCTTTTCTTATTCGGTATTATATTTATAAGTAAGAATTATTGCGATAGTTTTTGCAATTCCTCGATTGCAAATGACCTACTGTACGCCAGTTAGATCGATAAGGGTTAATTTTGATCTACCATTAAAAATTAATCCGACGAACGATCCACGTCGTTTTTCTTTCCAACGGCGTACGCAGATCCTAAACGAGGTGTGAAACTTATACACGACCGCTCATGATCGGGGAATTAAATACTTAAAGGCCACCTGATCAGGAACAGTCCGCAGGTGTCTCGTTAAGATCCTCTGTGGGGATTGCTTAGTATGTGTCAGAGCACCCATGACTATTGGACACTTTAAAAACAATAGGACGACATCGCCGGGCCCTCAGTGAACGTTTTGGCGTGGTTCGTTCGTCACCTTCGTGTCCTCGTTCTCCATTTCGTCGTTGAATTTTCTTATATAACCATGTATAGTGATCTACCATCCTGGGTTTTATTCATCTTCTTATTAACACACGAAATTTGATTTCTGATCAATGAATTTTGATGAACATTTTAATGTGAAGATATTATTGAACGTTTTTAGTGACCCAGTTTTAAAAAGATGGTAAAACCGTATTAATAGTGATTTTTCAGTGGACATTTTTCTGTCGTTTCAGTTCGCCAATTTCTTTTTTCATTTTTAAATTACGCTTCATACGTGAATCAGTGGTCTAACGAGATAATGTTCATATAGTTAATGAACGTTTTAGTATGAATCATTAAGCAGCATATTCTCCGCTAGTATCTATCGCACCTGGTCGTTTTTGGTTTATGTTCCATTTATAAGCTTGAAATATAGTGGATAAACATTGGTGATTCATCCTATGTTCTTCATTTTTAAGTCTTAAATAACAGTCAGTGGTATGGTGGATATCGGAACACGTAAAAAAAAGTTGATATTCGTTGGACAGTGTAATCGATCGGTGTTTGAAACTATCCTACATTCTACCTAATATCTGTTTTAAATAAACAGCATGGAATTTGGTCCTATAGAAGTTTGTAATATTAAAAAAATGAATAGCAAAATAAAGTGAAGATAAAAGGCAACAAAGCTATTAGCTCTACTTTTTTCATTTTTTTAAATTTCACTGCGAAAGCACTTGATTGATTTTCAACTGTTATAAATTCCCTTTATCATAAATTGAATAGTGTTCCACGTGAAAGCGCTATGACGTAAGTACCTAGTACCAATTGATATGGTAGGACGACCACGAAAATGGTAAGAGACGTGTGACATAAGGAAACATTGCTGTTAGAGGTCTGTGTCATTACCAAGTAACGGAAGGAATAAAGTGGAATTCAGCATTGAAAAAAATCTATGAATTTAAACGAACACGTAAAAGCCATACCTCGCGACATATCTGCGTACAATGGATGCTGAAACGTATGGAGATTTTATGGGATGCCCTTTATCCTTGTTACGCGACAATTCCTGTACCGACATACCATAATCCGCAATCCGAGATGATGGAAAAGAAGAGGCGTAGCCTTCTACGGGAGGCCAAGGATGAGATCGAGTTGGATAAAATGAACAAACAGAAACAGGGCAAGGTAAAATCCATCCGCTACTCGCAATGGTATAAAGTTAGGACATATCTGTATTTGCTGATAAAGAAACTTTCTAACAGTCTGAATTGGTTGCTTCATATTTTCTGACTTCGCGTTCATTTGTTTTATTTCAAGCCACTGATTATTACGAAAAGAATTTCAAATACATTAGGCAATAAAGGGGTATTCAGAGAAAGGGCACCCTTAAGGTGGTTTTTTTTCTTCTGTTTTTATCATACTGTAGGTATTCCTACAAAATACTTGCCACTTTAAAGAAATCGCATATTGGTTAATATGCTAATTGGCTAGAAAGCGACATTGTTAATTAAATTCTCATCAACCTGTTAACTCGACTATCGTGTTTCGCTCTTCCCTTTTCCACGGCGATATCAACTGACGATGGTAGAAAAAAAAACAGCGGTTGAATTAATTGTTACCGTGAAACAATGGCTTCCTGGTCACCGTCTTTGTACGTCTTAATTAAATCCCTCTTCTACTTCGTCCTCTTTCACCTCTGATCAGACGCTGTTTCGCAAAACAGTCGAAGCCCGAGTCGATTCCCGTGATAAATTGGCTGAAATAAGTGTCTCAAAAGGGAACAATGAGAAAACCAAGCTGCTTATAAATTTTAGAACAATACCGTTATATTATGTTCACCGTTTCGAGGAAATTTTCCTGGATTCGATACGGAGTCTTTGCAATTACTGCAATTGAAGCAGGAATCTTTAGCGAAATAAGGGTCGAAAATTTGTTGCAGTTGGCTGCAATCGCTCTGAACTTTAGCGTGCTGGTCGCCGCAGTGTACGAGGGTATTTACGCTCGACGAGGCGGAGATCCAACGAAAATTAGGGTTGTCGGTGATCCTCGTGCAACCACCATAAATAATCCTGGCTACCGGGAACATCAACCTACGAACGGTGAGTTTCATTGAAGTTTCTGCAAATTTTGTAATAGACGATCTAATTTTCATTTAAGTAAACGAGTAAAGGTGATAAGTAATAGTTTGATATGTTGAATTGAATCAGTATTCTCTGTGATCATTTCACGTTTCAAGGGCACGCGCATTAATAAGTTTTTCCACGATAACTGGGTCACAGTGTAGGGGTATCACGAGAAACAACAGCAGCATTTCGTAGTAAAGCACCAGGTATTACGAAACGTTCAAAACACACTTTGCATTGCAAAGCGAGGTCCATTGAATTTTGATTCAATTTTGTCGCAACAATACGTGGAGGAGTTTGATAATTACCTTATCCGTTTGCAAGGAACCGAGCGTAATATTGAAGGGCAAATTTCCTTTATGAAAATTTTATTAAAATTTATGAATCGTTGATTATTTTGTTTTAAAGGATGGAATAATACTTTTGTGACTTGCTATTTCTTCATATTTTGATAAAATCAATCGGGTATATAAAATTTCACCGACCAGTATCGACTATCCTGTTTCACTTTCGAATATCAAACGCGTCTCGATCGGTAGTCACCCTTTAAGTTCGCGTCCATGGAAGAAGGTTTCAAGATGCTACGTCAAAGGAGCTTCACTTGGCAGCTGCTGGAAACTCAATATGCCCGAGAAGTGTATTTCGACGTAACGGTGATGGGAGTCAAGGTAACGGAAGGGATAACAGAAAGGATACACATAAGGGAGAAGAGAAATGAAAACTTTGGGAGATAGGGGATGATGTGGGGCGAAATTGAATGGAATAGAGGAAACAAACACTAAAAGCAGGAAATAAGGTCTGGTAGAGCAATCGTCAAAGAAACGGACAAATATCGGAAGGGACGTTAAATAAACTGAAGAAACTTATACAGGGTGTTAAAAAATACCCTGAAGCGAAAAGTTCTGTAACATTTTTCGTTCTGTAACCCTATATATAAAATATCTGACACTTGGACGTCTAAATTACTTCCGCTGCTATTGGAATCGCAACGCAAATTCAATGAAAAAATGTATCGTTTTTAAAGAGAAAATTGTGTTTATTCAATTTCCAGGCGGCAGCATCTCTATGACGGACGCCAGTGGTAAGCCATACGTCGGCGGTGCAGGAAACGGTTCGATGGCGTCTGTGGCGACTTCCGGTAGCGTGGCTAGTACAGCCTCGCCTCTTCGAAGCTCCCTGAAGAAGCCGAAACCTCTCGGTATCCATAATCCCGGTTTCTCGGCGCACAGTCCAACCCTTTCGAGGAACGGTTCGCAAAAGAAGGTGCGAATTCAGACTCACTCGACGGAAGTGTAACGAGAATTTTCAAGATTTTCCATCGTACGCGTATATGACTTGAAAAGACATATCGTAAACGTCGACGAATAATTCGTTAGGATCGAATACCGACGTTTCGTCGTCGGAATAATTTTTTTTACTCGCTTTGAAAGCTGACGGAAACCGCAAATATGTGTTCAACGATCGACGACAGATTTTAACGAAAGTTTCGTAACGATTCAATTAACGATATGGTTCTCGTTTGAAGACAGAACGCAAAACTCGTGTAAGCAGTTATTCGAAACGGAAGTTTTTTAATCAATCGTTCGACGATTACTCTGAAAGCTTGCATTGAGAATCGTTCGTTATCAGAGGAATCGATGGATGACCTTAGATCGAAAAGTTTAATCGCGTGGTAGTTGGACGAGCAAGAAGACGTAGGAAATGAGTGCTGTTAAAACTGATCAAGCAATCGAGGGAAATTGCTCTGACTACAATTTCCAACGGCGTCGTGACGTCTTCGAGAACATTGTAACCTTCGATTCAAGGCGTTCCTTAGACGCACAGCACCGGTACGTACAGAGTATTTTCCTTTAACTAGAAACGCTGAATATAAGAAACCGTAGCAATAGAAAGTATTGGTTTTACAAAAGTTGTTTGACATAAAAAGAATTTATAAATAATTCTTCTGTAGATGGAATAATAATTTTAAGGTCAGATTAATTTCCTTTAATGAAACTCTATATTTTTTTATTTCCTTTGCTATTCCACTTACAGAAATATTATTTATATCACTCAATAAGGTGATAAATATTGCAATTGGAGAAAATGGTGTCGTTAAGAAAGAAAAAAAGAAACATGTGTCTCGAGAACGACGTCGTTGGATTGAGATTTCTTGGCCGTTCGTGAAGAGAATTAGCCAGCCGTGTTCGGTGAGATTATATTTTAAGTTCCCAGCGGTTCCAGCCGTGAACAAGAAGAATTTAACCCTTTGCGGTCTGTTTGCCTCACGCGATCGGCTGTCAACGAGTTCGACTTATTTTAGAACAGTATCGTGAATGTAAGCCGATATGCTATTATATTAAGAAAATCGACTTCGGTAGGAGGTAATCAATATTTTTAATACCGATCAGCTCGGTATTGTCCAAGAATTTGTCCTTGTACCTGCACGAGTTTAATTGAAAGTTAATAAGATCGACGGTCATTCGTTTAAACTTGGGCCGCAAAGGGTTGATGGTTAATTAATATCTGGTCTAACGACGAATCGTATCAAGTGTAATTGCTTAATTACACTGATTCGACGTCACGGTTGGTACAGCATATCGTTAAAGAGTATTACGTTGTTGAATAATCGAAGAAGGAAGATCGAAACTGATATTGTTAATTATCGTTTTTTTTTTTTTAAGCGTAGAATCGCGATGGCCGAAGCTAAGTCGAGGATACTGTGAATAATTAATGACGTTTAATAAACGACAAAATATTATTACTGGGATTCGGTGAATCTGATATTTAAATTTAAATTAATGTTATTTATAATATACTTAAACTCTGCCGTCCACAAACCTTTTAACGATCTATATTTATTTAAAAAAAAAAGAAAATAGATAAATCTGTTAAGTATCGTTGATACTTAACGTAAAAATTAAACTTATGAAAGTTAAGAGAAATAAAAATAAAACTAGAAAATCGAATTCCAGTAATAACTTTGCTGTGCGTCATAGAAGTCGCAGGATAGGTGATACGTTTCCTACCTATTCCCTTTCCCTTACTTCCTTCTCTTTTTTTTAAATCTAACCTTTCTCCTTTCTCTGTACACTTCTTGTTTGTTCGTATTAAGTTTAACTAAGCGTTTCCTCGTTTGAGGGATGAATTATAAATAAATACTTACTATGTTGCATCCGTCCAGCCCTGCATAGGCAGCTAGCCGTGAAACGGTGAGAATTATATATATATATTTATATTTTTTAGTGATTGTTTTAATATATATATATATATATGAAAGAAATTTATGTATAAATATATAAATATGTATATGTATGTTGCGTGTATCCGAGATGAAATTTTATTCGCTCGTGTCATTGGTCAGGAAGGAAACGATGCCCGTTTAATCGTTAGAATCTATCATTATTATTATTATTTCATTTTATTGTTACTGTTGGTATCGTGGCACATTTTTTTTTTTTTAGAAACTGTTTTTCTTTTTATGCATCTACTTTTCCACCGTATGGTATTAAAATTATTTATGATTCTACTCGGGGGTCCAACTTGATAAGAGTCCAACGGTACCTTCTGTTTCTTTTATTTTTTTTTTTCTTGATCCTTACACGTAGATATTTATTGAACACTTATTTATTTAATGGAAGTTCGGCTTTAGCTGAAACGATTTTTCTGAAACTTTTGATAGAGATGGTACGATAAAGAATTTCAGAATTTCTGAATCTTTTGAATTCTTCTAATTTCTATTAAATCTCGTAGGGTGTAAATGATTAATAAATGATGTGATTGCCTCGATATTATTGTAAAGGAACGAAGCAGCTGCGGTGCACCTATGTTGAATTTTATTGTTGGCTCTTGATAATTCTTATCGAAACGAAACGAATTGTATGAATGTTTTTAACACAAGGTCTGTGCCAGGATTATTTCAACGTGCATTTAATAATTGACCTCTTGTCACATCGGCCTTGTCTCCTACTAAATCAGATTACAGATTCACACGTTATATAAAATTCGTGTTCCACTTTTTGCACCCTTTTGCTATTGATTATTAAAAAAAATGTTAATGTTTCTATTCGTCTCGATGAATTTTATAACGACCAGTATAACGTTAAATGCACGATTGTATGCGAGGAGATTGATAATAAAGAAATTTTTATGACCCACGATCACCCGCAAACCACGTTCTCTTGTAATTCATTTCATCGTCAGTATTTTTACGATCATGTAATAATTGTTGTACGTTTATGAAAAATATATCTTTTATAGCATATATTCTACGATTATACTAAATGCAGAATGAAAGCTGAGCTACGTAAAAAGGAATAAAAATAGAAGATAGAGTTCAAGGATTTAGTTGTAAATTTTCAAGAATAAGTATTTTAATTAAAAAATTTCATTTCTTTGAAATACTTGTTGCGGCTCTTGAAATACGAGAAATGAAAAAGGAGGAATAAAAAATAGATGCAGACTTCAAGAACTTAGTTGTAAAGTTTCAAAAATAAGGATTTCAGTTAAAAATTCTCAACTTCTTGAAATACATGTTGCGGTTCCACGTCTACGCCATACAGCGTTTTCTTGAAACTCGGGAAATGGAAAAGAAGGAATAAAAATGGATGTAAACTTCAAGAATTTAGTTGTAAAATTGGAAAAATAATGATTTCAGTTAAAAATTCTTAACTTTTTGAAATACTCGTTGCGGCGTCGCGTCTACGCCATCCAGGGTTCCCTTGAAACTCGGCAAATGGAAAAGAAGATACTCGTCTTGGTAGAAAAATTAACCTTCATTTATTGGCTTACAGACTGAAAATGAAAACTTAAACGACGAACAACAGCGTCTTTCGGGCCACGCGTCCCTCACGGCAGTACACGGATTTGTTTCGAAACCCTTTCACGTGCACGAACAGCCATTCAAGAAGAATTCAAGTGAAGAAGAAAGAAACGAGCAAAAATGAACGGATACAAAGAAAGTGTCAGAATAGATAGAATTCGATCAGTTCGCCTCATCTCGTTCGTTATCGCTAGATCACAAAACTACCAGATCATTAAGGTACTCTAACATAAACTAGAAAATAGAATTCGATTGAATCGAGAGAGATTAAAATGGCCCGATACGAGTTTCAAGGACTAGTTTTCTTTTCTTAGCTTTGGCTCGTCGAAGGATTCGACGCGACACATCGAATCCCTTTCGCTTTAAGTAATAAAAATAATTTACAAATCGCTACTAACCAGTCGCTACTGCATTAGAATGTTACATCCGTAGATACAGATCGATGTTCTATCGTTTTCCGTATAAATAAACCGTAAGGTAGAAATATCCTCTATCCGGTCACATCCTGACCGATTGATACCAGAGCAGACGAATCCTCGAGGAGTCTGAGAGGAGAGATAACGATAGAGAATGAGATAGATAGTCGTGC
The DNA here is from genome assembly GCF_907164935.1 of Osmia bicornis bicornis. Classification (NCBI taxonomy): domain Eukaryota; kingdom Metazoa; phylum Arthropoda; class Insecta; order Hymenoptera; family Megachilidae; genus Osmia; species Osmia bicornis. The sequence goes on along the minus strand of NC_060216.1, from coordinate 13,685,350 downwards.
ATATTTCATCAATAGAGATCTTTGCGAGTGCGAGGACGGTAGTCTAGGAACCAATAGACACCCCACGATACACCGAGTAATACACGATTCCTCATTAACTGAGAAATCAGTGTCGAAGGAACACTTTGCCAGGCCACGTTTGAACGGCAGTGACTATATTCATCTTTTTCTTCGGGACATTTTAACGATCGAATCGGGTATCTCGACCATTTCTTCAGATAAACTTTTACCAGAGTGTTGTTGCCCTTTGGGCAATGGTAGGACAGCTTCAGGATTCCTTCTTTATATCTTTAGACACTGAAAGTGCCAAATATTCGCATTGACAGACACTTATAAGATGAATTTATTGAATATCTCCTTCAGATTTTAATGAGATTTTATATGTTGATAATTGATGCTATCACTCGCCTGAGAAGTGCAAGTCACACAAGCGTTAATAAGAAAAATATAAAAAAATGTATTAAAGAATATTTCTCGTGTCTGGCACGTTCAAAGTCTGTAGATATAAACGGACCTTAAAAAATGGCTGTACGTAATAAGGCACGTTACGATATCACTTTTGTTGTATCCATTAACAAACGTAGCCTAATGGAGGTGGTTTCGATTCGATCATGGGGATGGTCGTTCAGAAATATCCGTCCCTCTCCTTAGGCGCGCTGGAGATAAGCTCCCGTCGTTTCCAGACCGGTTGCGCTCCAGCTCGCTGATTTGGTGTGCTGGTAGCCGAAGACGAAGAGGTGATCGTAACGGAGGACGAGGATGTGACAGTTACCGCACTCTTGCCCGCCAGTGTTTCAGAGTCAGGGATGTGGCGAGTTTGATGCCTCGAGTCCGTGTATCGTCTCTTGGTATACTTCTTGCTGTCGGAGGAGGTGTTCGTGGAACTGGTCTTGCTTTGCGGCGACACGGTGATGCCTGTGTCGGGTCGAGAGATGTGTAACATCCTCTCGATGTCGGCGGTCTTTGACCTGAAAAAAAAAGAAGAGTAGATATTTGCATTTGAATTATCAAACAGAGATCGGCGCTAAAAGAATTGATAATTAAAATTGAAATTCTATAACGCGTTGGAAAGGTGAACGAACGATCGAACAAGGTCAACGAATCGTCCTAAATGCTCTTCCCGCATACCAGAACAGTATCACGAATCAAGATCACCGATGCAATTCCTGTCAGTCTTAATACGGAAGCTCGCATAGTTGGGAGGTTCAGGATTCTCACCTCAGAACCGCGCCACCGATGCTTGTGATGCTCGGCGTGTACGGGGCCGCTATACTCCTCGACGTCTCCTGGTTGTTCGATCTGCTCACTTGGCGCACTTCGCTCGACGTAGTGAAGGAAACCCTTTGAAGAACCGCTTGCTGATCGGGTATGTATGAAACGGCGGTAACAGCGCTGTCTGGACTAGCTGGTGGCGACGACGCCCACGACGGTGGGGAACTTGGTGCCTGGTCGCCGGACAAAGTGGCGGATGAACCCACCGCACTGTCGCTTCCGTGCCTTCCACCTGGTCAACAAATATTTCGAACAGATATTTCATAAGAACGTTCGATTTTCTTTCAGGATCAGAAATGAAATGGAATGCGGAATTTCGCGTACCTTCGCTGCAACCGGAAATCGATCGCTGCCTTTGCCTTCTGGGCGGTGCACTGGGTTGCTTGGGTGCCTCCTCGATGTAAGGAATGTCCGGATCGTCGAGGTTCAACGTGAACGCTCCGGACATCGGTATGGTTAGACTGGCGGTGATTACCATAGGCGAGGATTTTCTTCGAGGATCAGCTGGATCCTCGCTGGATCCGCTGTCCACGCTGTTACTCCTGCCCTCCTCTTTTCGTCGACTTCCTGGCCTTTTCGGTCGTCTCGGCCTTGGACCTATGTCTCCACCCACGCCAGCCGTTTGATGGAGACACTGCTCCCTGGTCCACACCTTAAATCATCGAATTTAGACAAGATACATAAGAATTTCTTATCTTTTTCTAGAAACGTGAGGCGTGGGAATGACACGGTCGAGGATTTCGATCGGTTACCTTTCTCGTAGACGTGGTGGTGCCAGTGGTAGTCGTCGTCGACGTTGTCAGCGTCTCTTCGACCGAGAAGGTTTCAGCCTCGCTGCACGGATCCGCCTCGTCCCCGCATTGTCTGCAAGAAACCACACACGGAATTTTCTGTTAATTTATTTTTCATTATCGCAGTGACGTATTCGTGAATTCTCCTGGCTTCCTGCCATACGAAGGGGATGAAAATGTATCGAGAAGTTTTGCAGGAAACGAACTTATTTTCTTATTTTATTTGGAAACTTCTCTTAAGGATTCAGAGCAGAAAAGGAACTTACTCTTCAGCGCGTCGAGAAAGGGCGAGATCCAGATCGACCGGATGGGTGTCCATCATGTGCAGGTACACTTCATCTAGAAGAGCGGCTGGTACCGTAAATAATGTCGAAGCGTGTTCCAAAAGTGCTCTCACCACATTTATCACGTCTATCCTCTCCTCCGCCCTTTCCGCCGACACTTCTGACCTTTGTCCAGGTTTCACACAGTGAAGGATGTTTGGTGCGAATACCTTGAAGACGAATATTTAATAACGATAACAAGTCACTGTTTCAGGAAAAGTTACCACGAGCTTTCGATTCAAATGAATAGAAATGAAAAAGAAAAACAAAAAAGATACCGTTGCCAAGTTGGTGGTGTCCATTTTGTTCCCCGGCATCCATTCTCCCGTGTCGCTCTTTCGATCTTCGCTGTTCGCCGCCACCACGCTGAGGAAATTGAGAAGTGCCCAGAGCGTCTCACGGTTCGGCGTGGGTAGCAGCTGAATGAGATGCTGAAGAGCCTCTTGCTGAAGTCGCCTGTTCCGGATCTCTGCACGAGAAACGGCACTCTTTCAGTGCGAACAGACACTCGTACGTCAATGTTGAGATAAAGAACATCGACGAAGGGGAAACTGAACGGTAAGTAACGAAGCAAGAATAAGTATCCTCGATCATTTTCTGGGGTCCTTTTAGTCTCTATATGAAATCTAATTTGACAATCTGGTAAATTTAACTATCGCGACATTGTTACTGCTACTTTTACCATTGATTCTCCCATTTATTCCGTTTTAAGTTTTGAATATTAATCAAGCTCAGAAAGGAGCTGCACAACCATCTTAACTTAAGCAGCTTATTCCCCCCCTCGATCGTGATTTTCAGCTTGGCCTTACTTTGCGTATGAACGAAGGCTTGATACAAATCCCTGCAGAGCAGAGGGTCAGGCAAATCCCGAAAAAACTCCTTTAACAGAGCCGCCACGTCGTGGGGACATTGATCAGGTCCGATTTTCGTTTCACGACCGCAATCGAAATCTTCTCGTAACTGTAACGCAACAATTGAAAACGGAACGATTAACGTTCGTGTTACATTTAATTAGAAGCAATTTTGGTCGATCGATATAAAAATTCTCACCTGTCTCACCCTCTTCTTCGAGGGTGACACCCGGAACACGCCGAGGGTTCGAAGTCCCGTGTTCTCCAAGTGCCTGATACATTGCCTGACTATACAAGGTACGGCGTCCCATTCTCCTGGAGGACCTCCCCCGCCGCTATCGCTAAGCTCGAGCACTCCGGAATCGCTTCCGGTTAGAGCTCCTCCTTTCGACGACAAAGAATCGCACGATCCACCCTGAAACAATTTTTATTCCTTTCAATTGTTGCGTCAGCGAGTAAAGGTTATCTGGAATTGCATCGCATGAAAGCTTTCGTTGCAGATGCACAAAGGATCAGTCGAGTGTCGTGTCGTTGAAAGAAATACAGGAATTATCGAGGAAAGCGTTTTTCCGTGAATTTTCCTAGAAAATTCTTACGGCTCTAACGTTTCATCAGGAATTTATGGCTTGTATACTAACGTTCTTTTTTTAACCGTCATTTATAATTCGTTCGATTTTGAATAGAAATCTTGTGTTCGTCAATGCGGACGGAAGATCTTGCAAAGTTCGGAGCTCTTAATTAATTCCCGGCTAAAATTAACGCTCTCTCATCTCGGTTCTATTTACGTCTGTGATCTGTGACGTTTTCTTCGTCGTCGACTCTCAGGTACACATGACGTCGACGAGGGAAGTACAACGCTACGTCGGGATTGTTTTAAATCGATCAATCGAGCTATTTAAACGTGTGCCATTTCGTCGAGTCACCGGTGAAACTTTTATCAATAAGAAACACGTGTCGCGTGACGCGACAGCCGATGAATCAAGGAGAAAATTAATCTCACTGATGGATCATGAAAATCCAGCTTCTTCTTCGTAAAATTTTCTCTCCTCGATTAGATTAGAATTTTTGAAAGCATGTGTTTAAAATTATATTTGCGTCGACAAAATAGATGCAATCTTCTTTTAACGGGAAAGAAGATTAAGAGGGTAGCTTTAGTTTCTGACTCGTAACCGGTGGAATTTCTCTCGATGCTGGAAAAATTCCACCCACACGGAAAGAATGCGTCACGGGCTCATAAGGGACCTTTCAATTATTTACATTCTGAATAGAACGTTTCCCGGGGAAAATAAATCGAGCTACTTTGTATACACCCTTGTAAGTCTCCTTTCAATAAAAGGAACACTTAATGGCTTCCGAACAATGAATGGGGGCATTAATTATTTCTTTTGCTTGTCACCTCTACTAACAGATTCTAGTCCACGATTGTGGTCGACAATAATTATGATAAAAAACCGTAAAAGTGAAATAATTACCTATATAGCGAAAGGATAAACAATAGAAAAATTGCGTCTGGCTAAGATAAATCCTCGTCCGCGAACAAATCTTCCGGCGCGGCTCATAAATCGAAAAATCAATACGCAAAAACGTAAACGGTCGGAAATTAGATTGGATCGTGTAAATCAAGAGGCGCAGGTCGAATCTTCGACTTTCTTAAAATAACGCAACGAACGTCCGAGTTCTCGGGTGGAGAACGTAAAAGAAGAAGAAAAAAAGAAAAAAAAAAAATTTCTGCTCCCCGGCCAGGTGGCGCCGGTGCTTCTCAAATCAAAACATTTACTTCCGGTCGAGATAGCTTTCCAAAAAATAGATTCGGTTAAAAGGTGAAATAGATGGATAAAAAGTTGAGAGAGTCTTAAAATCGATTCTTTCAGGATCAGATGGCGAATAAAAATTTAAGAAGTTGTAAAAATTGTAAACGATTTTATTAGGAAAAAATGAGACTTTTTATTAGTGAACCTATTTATTTACTATCTATCTATCATAGTGTTTGTTCGTCTAGTGAAAAAGCACTGACTTTGGAGTCCAAGTTTAACCGCAGCAAATATCATAAATCTAATTATTTAATAAAAGCGTTAAAATAATTAACATAATCATCTGATAGAAGGTTTAGAATATTCAATAATTTATTTGAAATTACAAAATACACTAGAATCTTTATAATTAGTAGCAGAGGAGAAAAATTCTCTACGAATTGAACGAAAAACACCCGATCGCGTAATGCATAGGTCTAGGTGACTTCGGTGCACCCATTGGCATTTAATTGCACGAAACTTTAGTTAAATTCGGTGAGAGAATTTGGCAAAGGATAGAGTTGTCTGCCGTCTAGCGAGATAGAATACAGAATGTGCTGTTTCGAGCGGCGTCATACTGACGTATCCGTCAAAAAATAACCACTTGCGGCCCGTTTCTCGAACGTCCAAGCCCCTAGATCGCGCAAGTGGCCATCGATAAACGCCCTCGTCGCGATCCTCGGACACTGACGCAATAGATGACGCCGTTTGTGATCGCATTCGTGATCTCGACTTCTTTTACAACACTCCTTTCATTTCTTTCGCTCTTGTAACCCTCGGCTCGTCCTTCATATTTCTTAGTAAAGCTACGTCCGACAATTAAGATAATTATGAAACTGGGGCAAGTTCATTTTTGAAAAGGAAAACCCCAGGATTTGCCCCATTTTTATGATAAGTTTCTTTAAGGAAAAGACTCTCTATGACATCATTGCCACGCAACTGCTGAAAATACCTCGTTTAAAAAATAGCACCACCTATCTTAGCTGTAACAGTAGTTTTCACACCGAGAGACACCAAAAACTTCTATCAGATAAGTTGTGTGTTTCGCGTGCAGATTAGTTCACGTCAATCTGGAACAGGTGACTCGGATTTCCATGGACGCGTGGGCGTGTTCGTTTGCATCTTCGTCTTTCAAACGTTCGCGAACAGACATCCAGAAAAATGAATTAAATTTTTCATTGTAAATTCAACCCCCGCGTGGGTCTACCTTTTATTTCCCGCGAAATTGAATTCGAGAGACTGTGTCGCTTATTGCGTCGAAATGATATTTATTTGATAAATTGGGTTAATAAATTGTCCATGGCGAGGAAAAGTCGATCAACTTACCTCGTCGGTTTTAGCTGCCACAGTCGGTTCGATGAGACTCGTGAAGCTCGTTCTACTGCCGTGTCTGCTACTCCTCGACAGACAACCAACATCCGAGACCTCACCGGCAGCGATTCTAGCGATCCTATCGTTCTCTAAACACTGTGACAGCGGTATGCCAAATACCAGGCCACCGGACGAATCTGAAACAAAAATCGACAGATATCGAGAGGCGTTTTAATCGTCCGACAAAAGGAAAGCCGATAAAAAAACTATGTTTTAATATTTGTCAAAATATTATTTGCATTGAATAAACGGAGAAGATCGAAATTCCCGCTACCAGACGCGACTTTAGAAATCGTCTCTGGCGTGGTTGGACATTTGATAATATTCCGGTTGGCCATGACTGCTTTGGCCGCTTTATTTTCGGTACTAAAGCTCGCGCTGTTCGCTTAAGTTTCGCGGAAACGTGTCGTGCCACCTTTCGAATTTCATCTTATTACTTCTTAATTGCTTCTCGCCGCTTGCCAAATGCACACTTCTGAATAACAATCGACCAGATTGCAATTCTCGAATCTTCTCGCACCTTTGAAATACGATTCTAAACGATTCTAATTAGGATTACATTTTCAAATCGAAGATCTACTCGCCATCTGAAAGTGGTGGATCATTGTTACGCGATCAAACGATTTACGTTCATCGATGTCGAATGGCAAACTCGCGATAGCAGTCTGTTTTCCGTCAGACTGCGAGCAAGTTTCACGTAAAATTGCCTTTTCACTTTGTAGAAGACAGGTGTGCGTGGCTCACGTGTTCGAAACGTGACAGTGGTCTAAAAGAGGACGTCATTTAAGTGACGTGCCCCTCGTATAATTCGAATATGTCAGAGTTTCGCGGTGTTCGTCTCGCAGTGTAGCCCCGCAGCCAGCTAAAAGCCAAAAGGCAACAAACCGTGTCTCTATACCGATCCGATTATAGACCACAATCTGGGCCATCCCAGTCTCTCCAGACCATCTCTTGTCCCTCCTTCCCTATAGTGGAACGGTCGACTGTTCTTAACGAACGACAATGGGTTCCAGATATATTTTCATATTTTCAATCTGGAAGAATATTCATTTTCGTTATTCAGCGGAGTTAAACGAAGGAAATGATCCAAGATGGTCTTATTGGCACAGAGGGACGTTATTAGCAAATACGTTCGACGTACAGGAAATTGTTTCATCAAAATTTTCTACGGTCTTCTTTAACGATCGCACGTGGCTACAAGGGGAATATAAATCATTTTGGTAACGAGGAGGATTCGATACCGTGTTTCTAGTATCCAGCTACTTTGTTTGAAACATTTATTTATTCAAGGAACAGCTTTCGTCAGATTTGCGACTTAAAGGAAATGCAATTTTCATTGAAATACGCGGTTCTACCTTGAAACCGATACCTATATGTGAACCGTGATCTCTTGAAAGTTTGTATAACAATTCGATACACGTGTACAGATTGCCAGCGAGCGAGAGAATAATTGAAAGGGGTGGTTTTTCGAGTAGACGACCCCGTGGCAGGGCCACTCCAGTATCCTATTGACGTCCGGTATCCCCCACGACACTGGTACCCGACTCGAACCGCAAATAAACCTGGTATATGCGGAAATATGCACCGCCACCAAGCACCCCGTGGCTAATTTTAACCGGCGAAATTGTGTCTCATACCAAGCTGGCCGATGCTGTTGTTGCAGCCTGGTACTCGCACATGGGCAACCGACTGCTTTTTATTTTCCATCGGTTACTTCGCACCGCGAATAAGAACCATGGGTAATTAGTATTATAATTATTCTTCGTGGCTGATATCACCTGGACGAATTATCTCGTGAGCAAACTTTGTTTGTTTGAAGATAGAAGCGAATTCGATGCTTTGAGATTTCATTCGTAATAATCGGATCTTTATTCGACCCGAACTTGAAAATTTGGCTATGATAAAAAATCGCAAATCGTCGAAACACGAGTGTCGTTGGGCTACGATTGTTTCAGGAGGATGGAAACTCCTCTTTTCGACTTCCGTTCAAATAACACGCGCAGTTTTTTATCTGATACGCGGCATTACGAGAGCTTTACAAACAGGAGCTCGGTGATGGAGGAAAGTAATGAAACACCCACAGGGTGAATATTAGCTTGCTAATATAAGTCGGAGAACAGGGAAACGCAAAGCTAGCTTTGGAACCCGTTACAGCGAACGGGGAATAATGGTTAAAAAGAAAAATAGAAGCTGCTTAACACCGTGTTCCTTTGAACAAGTGGAAATTTCACACCTGACCTTTGAATATAAAATACGAAGAGGGTGAATAATTTCTTTGTATTATATCGAGTAATGAATGCGTTCAAGCGGTGAAACCTTTTGGAATCTTTATACTCGATTTACGTAATTATTGTTAATGGAATTGAAAAGGAGGAGACACCGAGAAACCGAACAACAGTCGGGTATTTATCCCAATGATAATATTTGCCTTTCTTACGGCTACGGTTTGATGAAAATACGTGTATGTGTAGGAATGTCGTAAACGTATAAAATGATAAAGCACTAGCTGAAGCGAACCTTTGCAGACAGAATCGCACCTGAAAATAGCTGAACCAGTTATTCGTCCAAACAAATAAACGCACCATAAATCTTCGATCGTGAACTATGCCGCTTTCCGCACATTAAACCGCGCACTTAATTTACCGCGTTTAATTGTTGACTTTATGAAATTAATTTCAAGTGCAACGTAACTTGTCGACAGGCGAGAGCCATCATATATACTTAACGTAGTTTGCCTTATCTTCTAATTAAAAAATATTACTGATCATAAGTCAAACTGGTGACTCACCCTTTTCCTTGTCGTCTTTCCCTTTATTGTCGAAGAAACCCGTCGTTAGGGCCTTCCTCTTCAGCAAAGGCGCTCTTCTCTTGGGTTTCGCGGCAACGGCGCTGGTACCAAGACATACTGAAATGAAAAAAAAAGAGAGAAAAAAAACGGAGATGAATTCTATGGAGAGCGAATTTGAATAAGAAATGTTGGTATTCTATTTATCTGTGGTTTCATTGATTCGCTTCCGCCTAGATACGGAAGTGGAACAAAGAGACGCGGAATGAACACGAGGAAATAGAGCCCGATGAAACGCGATCCCTTCTTGATTGTTGAGTAACGTCAACGACCACATCGAGGCACCGCAGAAAAATTCGCGTTACGATATTACGAAACATACGTAAGCTGGTTCTATACATCCAGTCTGTATTTCAATTGTAAATTTCATTAAAACAGATCATGAAAAATGAAATCAGAATATCCGAGATTTTAATGTAATCAAATTAATTAATCGATAAGTCTACGGTCATCGTAAATATTCTATGCATTGATCGATTAAAGAAAAGGTGCTTTCAAGTTTTAATGAAAGTAAAAATTGTTCAAAATTAGTGACAGATTTTTTCTAAAAGCTTTTGAAAGCTATTCCTCTGGAAAGAGGTTATTACGATGTTGAAGTTACACTTTATACTAGTAAACACGTCAATCATCGTCTAAGACGTCTAAGATGAGATTTCAACGTAAATATCAGACAGAGTACTAACTTCATCAAAGAAAAATGAAGAATAAAATCCTCCAAATTTTCCTGTGATTTTAAGATGATAGTTATTGAAAATTACTTACCACTTGGTGGCCTGATGTGAACACCTAAATTAAGGGCTTGAAGCTTCGCGACAGCCACCTTGCAAAGGACCTTCCTCTCGATTTCTGACAGTGACCTAAGGGGAGTATCCTGCAGGGTGACGCGTCGTCCTGCAGTTCCCGCCCACATGCATTTTCCCTGTAATCAAAATAACACGTTTTCACAGGTTTTTCTCAATTTCCATGAAACTTCAATCTTCATCGCATTGAAATTTAAAAAAATTCTGATACCAGTTCATCCTAGATTCTGGCTAGTTATTTCCAAATTGGTTGTACCAAAATTTACACGAGTTTAACAAGAGAGTTGGGTGTTAATTAACAAAATTCATTTCGTATACAGGATATTAAATAGAGGCGAGGAATAATGAAGCTTGATTCAATTTTGATGTAATTTATAATTAAACCATAATTAATATGCTTAATTAAAGTTTAATTAGCACTTCACCTGACTATCATTTTGTGGCTGATAAATAATTTGCCCACCTTTTTGACACGTTTCATACTTTCGATCTTTTTTAATTAAAATTTTTCTACGTTTTTACTCTTACCTACCGTGTAATAGAAGTAAGTTTTAATAACTGTAATAGAAGTGGTTGTTTTTAATTTAAGAAAACGGACAATATTAACGCTCCCTGGTGTGAAAAGAAAACAAAAGGAAGTACTTTTAATTAAAGCTAGGGTACTATTTCATACTTTGCATCAGATTTATTTCTCAGTTTGCACAACAACAATAAAACATGAAGTAGTTCAATATAATTCACGTGAAAGTCTTATAAATCTCATGTTTTTGTTACTATTATCTGATGTACAGGTATTTGAAATTCATTAGTGTAAAACCCTTAAAAACGAGCATAAAATAGTGAAGTGTCTCTTTCGCAAAGTGCGCGCAGACGTATGATTTTCGAGAATACAATTGCACTGTAAGGATCATAGAAAATGGGGTTTTTTGGCGATAAAATACGAAGTGCACGATTCAACGCTAAAGATACTCGGTGACGTTAGCTCGATCACAGAATGTGTTTACCGATGTAGTTAAAATCATGAAACGTGGGTGTATCAATGTGAAAGGAAGAAAAGAACGCAATGATCGTAAAAAAATCACTGGTAAAATCCAACCCCGGTCTGTCGATTGATCGAACGTTTTATCGTGCTATAAAGGTTTCAATAAAGGTTTAGAAGGGATAGAAATATCCCTTCTAAACCATCGGTTGATTTTCCATCATTTCAATAAACACACAAAGGGACGTGAGTACGCCAAATTTTTCGGGCTCAACTCGTGAATTAATCCTTTTGTCTGGAGTAAAACATTTTAAACGAAGAAACATTTGCAATAAGTTTACATTTTCATCGTTTTAAATTAGGAATACTTGTATCGAAATTTATATCGAGTTCGTCGGTTCTTCGAAACGCCTCGGTGGTATTTTAAGAAATGAAAAAAATTCGAATACAAGAAAAGAGATTTCACCTAAAAAATATACGAATACATAAAATAGCCAACTTTATCCCTCGTAAGAGAGAATTGTAGTATTGTGCTGAATTTTTTGGCAAAAGCCAGAATGCTTCTATCAAAACAATGTCCCGACCAAAGTATTGATAAATTAATTTTAGTTTTGAGAAGAGAAGAGTTTCAGGTGTCACTGATAACCCATACGATGACCAGTGGGTTAATAATTCATATTGGGTATAGTTGTTTCTACCGTGACAGTTGAACACTCAAAGTATTTAAAAATCGATTTTCTAAATGAAAGATACATCTTTTGAAACTAACTGTCAGTGATAATAAATCCTCGCCTTCGAATCCCTCGTTGTTTCTCAAATCGCTGTATAACGGATGGCATAATGAATCGCGAACGTCGAATCCGTTTATTTCCGATCGAAAATCGTAGCCGGTGTTTCTCGACGAAAGAGCCAGTGATATTTTTAAATTTTTCCGTCGTTCTGTCGCAGAGTAACAAACCGTGTGACAAAGTGGCACGATCAAGAACAGCTCTCTAATCCCTGACGGCCAAGGCGAAAAACTTTCACGAATAGAAGGTTTTTCGACGCTGTACAGCGGCGAGCATCGATGCCTCCCAATAGTTAATAGGAAAGTGTAAATTTTGTTAGAATATTAAACCTCAGGAGTAACGAAGCTTGCAACTCTAAATCTTGGGAGTACTAGAGGTTAGAAATATTAAAGCTTAGGAGTAGTAGAGCTTAGAATACTAGAGCTTAGAAGTATTAAAGTTTAGGAGTAGTAGAGCTTAGAATATTAAAGCTTAGGAGTAGTAGAGCTTAGCATACTAGAGCTTAGAAATATTAAAGCTTAGGATACTAAAGTTTAGGAGTATCAAAGTTTAGCATACTAGAGCTTAGAAATATTAAAGCTTAGGAGTAGTAGAGCTTAGAATACTAGAGCTTAGAAATATTAAAGCTTAGGAGTAGTAGAGCTTAGAATACTAGAGCTTAGAATATTAAAGCTTAGGAGTAGTAGAGCTTAGAAACATTAAAGCTTGGGAGTAGTAGAGCTTAGAATACTAAAGTTTAGGAGTATCAAAGCTTAGAATACTAGAGCTTAGAAATATAAAAGCTTGAAACTCGAAAGCTTAGAAGTACTAGAGTTTCTAGTACTGAAACATAGGAGTACCAAAGCTTAGAATCTTAAAGCTTAGAATCTTAAAGCTTAGAATTGAAATGCATAGGAATATCAACGCTTGCAATTCCCAAATTTTACCTAGCTTCTATTTCTTTCCCTGTACCAAGAAAAGTCATCTGTGCACGCGGTTGTACATATACATATACCCGTTGGAATAGCGAGCGCATTGTGGACGAAGGCGAGTGTAACTCTCTGGTGTAGCTGCACGAAAGTGGTAGTAGAAAATACATTGGTGTTAGAGTACGTAGTAGTAATAGTAGTAGTAGTAGTAGTAGTCGTAGTAGTAGTAGCAGGGGTTAAGTATAGTTTATACACACCACCGTTGGCTGACTATTTCTGGCGGCGCCGGCAAAATTCCGAGGCCCTAAATTGGTTATCGCGCCTTACCGCTTAACGAGATCGCTTGCCACAAGGTCGACCTTCTTTTTCTTGTTCTTGTTCTTGCACTTGCCTCCTCTTTTTCTATTTCACGTCCTCCGAATACTCGGTCACACGCGGATATTAAACAATGTGACCGACGAGACAGGAAAGAAAAATAGACGAGCTGTCGAAACTGGGATCGCTAAAGAGGGCATGCAACAGGAAAAAGAGAAGACGAAGAAGAAGAAGAAGAAATGAAGAAATTGAAAGAAAAGTGACTGGGAGGTTGATAGAAATTAAATACATGTTCTAATTTCGATTTCTTTTTCTATAAATTTGTGGAAAATAGAAAAAAGAGATAGAGACGAGTCTGAGACGCCGAGGAATCTGAGAAACGAAGAAATTATGAAAAAAAAGAAACTGAAGATACGCATTGATTTCAATTTTTCTCGTTTTCCGATAATTCGCCATCCAGCGTAGAGCATAAAAGATTGAAATAAGAAACAAAGTGTGCCCGAAGTTTCAAAAGAGGCTAAAATTTGTAAACACTGACTGAAGGAAAATATACGAGTTGGTAAAACTAAGATAGCCGAATAACTGGCGCCAACAAGGAATCGCGAGGGAAAAGAAATCGAAGAGAAGAAAAAGCTGTTCTCTTTGATTTAATATAGAAGAAATAAAAACGAAGTGTGTCTGTCGACTCTCAAAGAAGATTAGAATCGAGAAGAAATTACGAAGCTTTAGAATTATCTTCCTTAAACTCTGTTCAGGAAGAAAGTGGACGAAACGATAATGTCGAAGACATTTGAACTGGTCGAAATGGTTCGCATTCTGGTGGCGAGTAAAATTAATTTACAAGTGCTATTAAGAAAGCAAGGTGGCCGAGTATTGTTATTTATAGTAACGCTCTATTTTCACACCAGATGTTAATAGTAACATCATTAATTCGTTTTCTTTCTTATAATGAGGTGGACACTCTCAGCTATGCTGTGACAGGTGGTTTAAGTAGATTATTCGTAGACGCGTTTTGGCAAGGCAGAACTCTATGTATAGCACGTGATATTTGTTTTCGCTTCGTTTACAATGCGTAAATAAAATACACTGAATATAAAAAAGAAATATACATACAGTTAAAAAAAATCCTTGAATCTAAACCTACATCTGAAGCTATTAAAATATTTTAAAAAAGGACAATCAAACATTTAATAATTTCATGAAAATAATTAAAATTCACAGCACACGACGCGTGTCTATGAAGAATTTGCAAAAATGGAAAAAAGAAAATGAAAGAAAAACTAAAGCAACGATGAAACTGGAAAAGAACTCACCTGAGGTGTCCATACGGAGGGTTGATTGGACGCCCTCGAGGTGCTCTTACTCCTGGACTTCCAGATTTTCTTGGCCACCAACCGGCTGCCGTGATGTACCACGCTGCTCGAGGACTTGCTCTTCTGCATCGCTGTGCCACCTGCGGAATTGGTGGACGATGACGTGAGTGCCGGTGAACCGGGTGCCGAGTGGGGTTTATCCTTGTGCGCGTTGGAACCGTGCAGGAGATGGGAAAGGAAGGATTGATGATGGTGTTTCGGGGTTAGTGGTTCTTCCGAGCCGAGGCCAGCGTCGATGCTGCTCCTCGAGCTCGCGTTTCTACTCGGTGGCGAAGTGGTTGTGTCGGCGTCCGACAGATTTTCGGAAGGATTCTCCATAGAGGACATTTCTCTGTAATTAACGGCCCAGTTGTCGTCGGTTTGACATCCTTTGTTGTTACCCTCGTCGTCGCTAACTTTCGTAGTCTCCCCTTTAGCCTTTATATTCCTCAAGTTTCTGTCGTAATTCACCCGTTTGAACCTGTCCACTTTGTCAGCGTCCATCGACTTTTTCCGTGCCATACGAAGGTACCTCTTGATGGTATCGCTGACAGAGGGTGACACGTCGTCGTTGTCTACGCTACTTCTTCTACGACCGCCGGCTTTTTGCACCGGCGTGTCTTTCGACATATCTTCCTTCTCTTTCTCTAAGAGGATGGCATCGAGGACTTCGCGAGTGATAGGGTCCGTTTGGACGGGATCGTCTACGGGGCCACGATCGGTGCTGGGCTCTTGTACGGCTATCAGAGGTGGCAGGGAAACGGGATCCCTTCTGACGGATAGCCAATCTTCGGAATCTTTGGTCGGCAATCTGGTGCGTTGATGGGTCCACCAACGATTCGACGGCGAGGTGTAAGCACCGGTAGCACGTGGTCCTCTGAAACCTCTGGTGCACCTCAGATCAAAGTACAGTTTCTCGAGGAGCTTTCGATCGGTCAAGATATCCGAGATTACGTGTTCCCTGGTCGTAGATTTACTGTAGTATCGACCGATAGTTTCCAGAAGCGATTTATGAACGTAATCCCCTTGATACGGTTGCATGGACTTGGGTACTTTTTCCTTACCCGAGGAAGCTCGTTGTACCGATAATTCCTCGAGTTTCGCCTGGGCGATAATCAGGTCTAGGTGTTGTTGAAGCTTATCTATTAAACTCTGATAATCGAACGGTTCTTTTCCTTCCAGCTGACCGGAGACATCCGACCTTCCGCTCGATTTCGTCGTACCAGCGACGTCACTTTGCATGTTCAGGTACTTTTGTAACATATCGGCCAACGCTTTGGTCTCGGCGTCCTCCTGTTGGAACTTTCTGTGCTCCAGAGGACTCGAGGGTGTGCTGCCTCCTTCCGACGCCAGCAACCATTCCCTTTTCGCTTTGGCCAGGTCGAACTTGCCGGCAGTCGTGGTTCGAAGAAGAAAACTTTGAGGTGGATTTCTAACGTCGTCCGCCTCGTCGGCCGAGCTAGCTTTCGTTCTACAACTGCCACCTTTTATTTGCCTTCGACGCCTTTGCGAGCGGAAACCCAACGTTCCGGGATAGGAAGCCTTGCGCCAGAGCAAAAATCTCGGCTCTTTTTGGCATACTTCCTGGAAGTATTGCTCTATCTTGGGGATATCCTCGGGCCTATTGTGCGTACCATCGGGGATCAAACGTCTCCCGGCATCCGCCATGTAACGCCAGGTCTTTCTCGTGAGCAACCATCGTTCCTTGGACGGTTTGCTCGATCGTTTAGTCCTTCGATCTCTAGAAGCAGGCGGAGTGCCGCGTATCGAACCCCCCGTTTCAACGCTGTCGCGACGCGAACGTCTCCTACCCCCAGGACGCTCCGCCATCGTCGCGTCCTTTTCCTTCTTCGCCACGCGAACCACTTTCGTCGAATTGTTTTTACTCTCTGAACACGATCAACGATCGACGACCCGAACAGTCGTCCACTCGGAACACACTTATATCATTCCCGAACACCTTGCGGAAGATTCACTCACGACCGATGTCATCGGCGCTCGCTGTCGAGCCACCGTTCATCTAACAGAACAGGCACTTCACTCTCGCACTATTGACCCTGTCACCACGAAGGAACTCTTTTTCTTTTTTTATTTCAACAACGATAACTGTGAAGTTTCTGGCTTATAGCGAAGAAGAACGATCAAGGATGCAAGCTCGAGGATACGCGTCCACGCGAGGAGAAAGCGTAATCGCGCTTATTTCTGCACGAAGAGAAAGAATCAAACGGACCAGTGTTATCTAGCGTTTTTCCTAGATACAAAGTGTCGAATGACCACTTGTTCGTCCCGACTAGGAAATCACCGGTCCTTTCCATGCGCGAGTAGAAACCGATCCAATTCCCTCCTGCTTCTCAGTATCACGCTTATTTTTATTCCTCGTACGAAAGTTTTATTCCGCGTACGCTGTTTTTACGCCGACTAGCAACAGCAGGCCCGCGTTCGTAACTTCAACAACAACGGGCTCCAGATTAATTTAGACTTCGCAGATGCCAGCGAAATTCAGCCGACCACTGTCTCCTTTTTCTACACCTTCTCTCGAATCTCAGCGCGACACACTTTCTCTCTCTCTCTCTCTCTCTCTCTTTTCTCGAGCGATTCTCATTGACACGCATTCTACATCATGACAGACACGAGGATCGACTTTGTCGAGACAACGCTAAACGATTGTCTATATTTTATCCAGAAAAAGCATTCACGAATCTTGAGGCAAAGTGAACTGGTTCACGTTAGAGATCGCTACCACCGAGCACCGATTGTTCTCCAATTGAGAACCACTGAGATCGTCCTTGCTCCCCTTTCTTTAAGGTATCCTACCACGCGTATCTCTGTTCCCATACGACATATGGGTTCCTCGAGTGGACAAAGAAGCGCGACGCGATCGCGGGGATGTTTCGTAGCAGACGTGGCGAAGAATCACGTTACGTACGGCCGCGAGCCGAGCCGGCAAGGTGGAAGCTGCCTAAGGTACGCGACTACTGCTTCTCAAGGCGTCGCGACGCTCGTGGACGCTCCGTGTCTAAAAGCGTCTTTGCCCCTTCTCTTCTCTCCGTGCCTCTCTTAACGCGAAGAGAGCAGCGAATGCGAAAGACAGAAAAGGGGAGCGAGAGGCGAATACGAGGATGAAGACGAAGAGAGGACGAGGAGGAGGAAGATATTACAGAGAGAAGATAGGACGGAAGAGGCGCAGAGACTTGGGTCTAGGGTTCCTGGGAGCAGAGACCAGCCGGAGGTGGTGTCTCGACCACGCTGTCATCGTTTGCCAAATACCGACGCTGTCTTTCTGGCGAGCCAGGTCTCCGTGCAGCCAGCCGTCGCGTATCTCATAGTACGATAGTCCCCCCTCTGTCTTCGCCATTTGTTTATAACGATCGACAACCGCAAAAGCGACGCGAGCACGCTTTTTAACCCTCGCCGAACGACGCGCGAAGTGGCGCGACAAAATGCGACGCGGTTCTCCCGGTGTCTTCGTAACAGCCTCCCAGTTCGACGAACGTGTTTCAGGGATTTTGGAAATATGTAGTTATTTTAGCGAGTAACGAACGCAAAGAGAGATCGGAAGGTTTGGAAAGCTGACGGTATCGAGGCGTGTGTTTCTTCTTCGAGATCGGTGGCGAAGAATCGCTGCCAGACGAACTGGCCGCCGGGGAAAGTCGACGACGTCTGAAGATATATCGGAGCGGAACGAAGGGTTGTCATAATAATCTTACGGGAAAGTTATGTAGAGATCCGGTCTCGTTGTGTAATTCGTTCGATATCAACGCTCAGGATGGCGAACTCCTTCGAATCGAGGAGATTCTGTCGGCAATATCAATTTTCTTTGCCAAACGGTAAGAAGAAATTCCTGGCGGACGTGCAACGTCTAAATTCGTCGGTTCAAGCAACTCTGCCGCAAACTTTTGTCTCGTTGCATTCGAAATTACGTGCTTCAAGAGAAATCTAGCAGTGCGCGTTGCGAAAGGATCCTTCCAACCGATCGATGTTCAATTTCGTTTGGAATGAAAAGTTGGAGGGAAAAATGGTTAGGAGACGGGAGTGGCAAAGAAAGAAGAGAAACACTGTCGATATCTACGCGCAATAGCAAAGTTGAGAAAAGAATTTCAGAGATGCAAGAGGAAGGTTAAAGGAGCATCGATTACTCAACGTTGGCGGGAATGAAAATGTGGGACATTTCTTTGTACCGCGCGCAACCATTGACGTAAAAATTGCTATGGGGGTATTGCCTAATATTCCGGGAGATATATTCCACGTCCGGGACTATTTCGAGACTCATTCTCTAATGCAAGTCAGACCACACCCTGGTCTCGGCTATATGGCGATCGTAAATCAGGGGCCGGCTAGCTCTGCCGAGACTATTTTTTCGCCCGGAAAATTGCTGACTGATTTATTGATGATTGCGTTCCGAATTTCTAACCTGTGAATGGTTCGCTCCAAAAAAAAATATGAAACCTGACGAAGAATCAATCGCGAGTTCGATGATTAATCTTCTGTGCGAAATTCGATCCGTCGTTTCGCGAAAAGAAATGATAAAATTATGAAAATTTTTTTAATCAAATAGGTTGATCGAGTTGGAATTTGATAAAAAATCGACAAAGGTGCGAATTATCGCGACAATGCTATCTTCAGCGTTTATGTTCGTATTTCTATTCAAGACGCCGAGGTGTCTGCCAGGGAATCTTATCTGTACTTGTCCGCGCGTTTCGAAAGTTTCTTATCGTTAAGAAAGCGGGTTTCGCGAACCTAAGAGGCCACTTCTATGCGGATATTCCAAAAAGATTGTTTGTGTCTTTCGTAAATTTTGCAAATTTTTAGGTATTCCTCTTGAGAAGTCGTCTTGAATAGCAATTTAAATAAAACCTATCCTCTTGAATCTCCTCCGAAGCGAAAGAACAATTGTATATTTAACTACGATATAATCCTGCCGATTATTCGTAATCCTCCGAGGGTGGATTCGCAAAGAAAATAAAAAACGTGCTGAGCTACCAGTATGTGAGATTTACTACTGTCACGATAAAACGTCAATATCGAACACCCCTATAATAAAACTGGCTATCTATCTGTCACGTTTGATGAAATAACGTTTCGTATTTGATCGGTAATACCAATTACTCCGTAACTCACGAAAATTTCATTTCCCATTCATCACGAAAAATCGCGTATTCTCGTTTGAACAATTGCGCTCGAGAAAATCAATAGCCTCGTCTATCGATTCAGTTTACATAACTGAAATGCTCCGATAGGAAGAACGTTTCAAGATAGCGGACGTTCATGAATGAAAGTAGAGTACGAGTCGTTGATCGCAAGACGCAGAAGCTCTCTGCTCGTCATCGATCGATGACGATCCACTGGGATGAGTTGGCTGATGAACGATGTCGAACCTGCCGTCATGAGAGAGCGACGCGTAATGTCATCGACTGATTGTCGCTATTTCGAGCGAACTCTCGGCCAGGCCTATTTAAAATCATTTGCATCGCCACGTGAGTCTCCGCCGGCATAACAAACAGCGGAATGTCGCGCGATCGCAACCTCGTGACACGTCGATTCATTCCACCGTCAGTCAACTGATCGTAAAAGGAGAGAATCATAAATCCACCCAACTATTTTTCTTTTTCCTTTTTTCTTTTTTTTTTCTTTTTTTTTCGAAATGTCTCGATGGAAAGAATACACCGGTACCGGTACAAAGAATGTTTAGTAGCGAGCTTCGAGTCATTACGAAGCATTTTTAATCAATTACGTTCCGTGAATCAAAGGGGAGGGAGTGTGTTTCTAACGTCAAACCATTGAAAAAGTGTATATACGCAAATCCCAATGCGATAATATTTAGAGTTTCAAGCGTAAAAAGTAACCGGCAAGAATAAATATACACTTCTCGGGCAAGGTTTGAATACCGCGAGTGGCTTGGATACCCAAAGATTCGGCTACCTTGGAAACCTTGATACTTATCCAGCGACGAAGGTGTGTTACATTTCGATTCGGAATTACGCAACGATTTTAATGAGCACGTTCGAATCCTGGCATTCGAGATTGATAACAACGATGAACCATCGCTAAAAATATATGAAAATGAGAATGACGGGAACGAAGAGCGTTGCTGTACGTTTTCAAATGATTGAATTAAAAAGTGAATTAAAATGGAGAAAACGAAGGTGAGAAAGAGGAAGGTGGGAGAGAGAAAGAATTACGGAAGGACACGGGTAGCGTAACAGCGCCAGAATAATCGTCCCAGTGGCGTCTTTTAATCCGAACCGCCATACGAATCTATTTTTCGCCGGACAATCGCGCCAGAAATACCGGATTGGCCCCCCTTCGTGTTAATTCTGTTCTGGTGCTCACATGATCGCCACCACTTGGTCTGTGCCGCGTATACATCGTGCGAATCCCGGTATTCTACTGGTCCTCTCAAAAGAAACGTACGGTACTGGCATCTAATAGCCAATCAGAATTAGCTAGAAGAACAATTTCGTTATTTCAAATCATTGAAATTATTGAAAATTCTTGTAACATTGAATTTCTATCAGATCGAGTGATTTCGAGTTCTGAAGAATAGAAGATGACATTTTCAAAGGTATCGAACCTTCGATAGGGAATGATATAAATGTATATGAAAGTGTCTATATAAGATTGAAATTTAGACAAGCGAAATCGACGGCTAAAATAAGCGTGACTGCGAAATAAAATAATTAAATTAATGCTTTGCAACAGCGGGGATCGTATATCGAATCGTCTGGATGAGAGCATAGGCCAAAAATAAAACGTCTCTTAGATTAATGGCAATACAATTAGATGGTAGTCGAGTAGCTGCGCGAGATATTTAGTCGTAACTTCGAATGTCACCTGACGATCGTATCGATAATTATCCCGTTTTCGAATACCAATGAAAATCAATTCTCCCCCAAAACACGGGAATATATCGATATTATATAACAATTGTTGAACAATCGATGCATCGTCTCGTTTGCCAGTATAGCGATTCATCTCCTCCGTAAATATTTAGAATCTCTGCAGACCCAACGATCGGTTCCTGATTATTTGTACTCTCGATTATTTATTTCTTATTTCAACAAGGAGCGATCGCGCCCGATTAATCGTGAAAATCCTCGTCGGATCGACGACGAAAAGTCTCGTCGTTGTTTAACGAGCGATCGGGTGGTTCGAATTTTTCGAAATATGCCGTGGTGAAAACGATCGACGATCGGCTGGTCGGTCAGTCCTCGCCGGTTGTATTATAAAATGTGCAAATTATTTTTAGCGGTACGCAAGAATATCGCAAGGTCGTCGCACGCGCCGCGCCGGTACTTTTGCCCGTTCGTTCGTCGCCTGCGACTTCGCGGAGCTTTGCTGGCTGAAAAGCTTCGAGCTTTTCATCGTTTCGAACGAAACAGGCGGGAGTCGCCACTATACGGACAACGATCTATTTTACCGAAAGCTCGTCAGGTGGCAGCTATGCTTGCAAGCTAAGGGAAATCACTAGTTTTCCCGGTATCGATACTGCTCCTCGTCCGCGAGATGTTAACCCTTTACCGGACTGCTGCCGTATCGGTCATCGGTGACTGACGGGTCGTACTTCGACGGGGGTAATTTAATTGCATAATTAGAGAAAATATACGAGTGATTGTATAAAGGAAGTTTCAGTAAAGGAATTTTCTTAGTACCGATAGAAAAGTTTTCTCATTTACCGAATGGAGATTTAAATTTAAAAGAAGACTTGATCGATCATCGCCGATTTATCGATGGTATATTTTGAAAAATTAAGAGAAATTATAATTTAGAAAAAAAACAAGAATCTATGATCATCTAACATATACTTGTTCAATCAACTACATCCTGAGCTAGATCTTAAAGAGCGCTGCAAGCAATAGTAACGTTTCGTGCCATTAGCTTCGGTATTATGTCATGCAGTAACATCGGTGCTATGTCATGCACGAATTTAGAATAGGAACTGTACCGACTGCATTAACATTCATTTTCTAACGTTATTTCTTATAAATTGAATGAATGAAATTTTAATGATCAGAAAAGTGTGATACGCGTTATATACCGTTTGATAAATTTGAAAGGATCTTTATTCTTGTCGATCAAAGCGCAGTTAACAATAAGTAACCGCTTATTTCACTTGTCACGATTGCTACTTTTCAAATAAAAATTGCCCGTGAAATTCACGGAATCTCTATCCTAACAAATCCGAGTAGAAACACGCGTCTCCTTCTAGGAAACCTGTGAAACTGTTCGATCATGGCAGCGCGGTTTTACCAGGCTAGATTGACGGGGAAAAGCTCGGAATTACGATGAAAATTTCTTCCCAGAAGGTGAAATAAAAGCGGTCCGGCAGACTGTCCGTCGAAAATAGCCGAAACACTGGCCATTTCCAACATTGATACGAGTGATTTACCGAACGAATGATTAATACCAAGCAACGAGCACGCAGCTAATTAAGCCTCAAGGTTCTGTCCCATTAAACGCATGGTGTCTCGTGCGAGTTTAACCCATTCGAGACCGAGATAATAGCCGGAATTTTTCTTCTATTATATCAAATAACACGTGGACTCATTTGCAATATTAAGTAACCAACAATTTTAATTTCAACCCCCATTGTAACAAATAAACATATTCAATTACAAAAGTCCATAAAAAATCCATAGCAATTAACGCGTTAATTATTCAATTAGGCACATTAAATCCGTAAAACTCGTCAGTGCTTATACCCGGGGTAGTCAGAACGTTGATACTTTGATTGCTGTAGTAAAAATCGCTTTTTTCATTTTTCACTTGATTAAATAATTGAAACTGATGGTACCGGCCATCGGTGACCCCGTACGCGTTAATAGCTGCTACGGGTCGTCTCGTTCGCGCGTCTAGCCATGAAGCCGTTGAAGAAACGACGTTCGTGTCACGACACGTGTGCGTGACCCCGTTCTTCCTTCTGTTCCCCACGTTCCGCAACTTGGTAATACGTGGAAAGAGATCCTAAAGACTCGGGTAGGCCTTTAGCCTTTCCTCGAGTGCATACGTTTCTCGAACATACGAGAAACAGATACCATTGAAGCAATAATCCCGTCTACCTGAGGTCGCGTTTACGCGATTCATTCGAAGCGGATACCACTTATTTATGGATAATGCGGCGTGGTTTCGGCGTATGCCAACCAGTTGGTTGGTACACGCAAGCGGAACGAGGATCCGCGCCAAATACTACGTGCTACAAGTATTACGTATATCGATCTCATGTTTGTCGCGGGATTATGAGAAAGCCTGTTCGATTTATCACGAGAAGCATCGTCGCGAACGTGTTACTCATTGACACCGATACGATGCCAATAATTCGCTCGAACTAATCTACCCGTCGAC
Organism: Osmia bicornis bicornis; assembly: GCF_907164935.1. Classification (NCBI taxonomy): domain Eukaryota; kingdom Metazoa; phylum Arthropoda; class Insecta; order Hymenoptera; family Megachilidae; genus Osmia; species Osmia bicornis. The sequence continues at coordinate 13,661,626 of NC_060216.1, read as the reverse complement.
GGATACTCGATTTTTTACCTGTGTTACCTTGTCCCCCGTCACGCAATATGTTTACAATTCACGATCATTACGGATGCTGTAATTAGGTATGCATATACGAGCTCTTCGTGAAGCGATAAAAACAGGACTTATTTAACGATTCAAACGATCGTAATAGTAGAAAAATATTTTCTGATATTTCAAATAGAGATCATATCACTTTCGAATATAAGAAAAATATTTTCTGATATTTCAAATAAAGATCATATCACTTTCGAATATAAGAAAAATATTTTCTGATATTTCAAATAAAAATAATATCACTTTCGAATATCAGAAAAATATTTTCTTCCTACTGAAACATCGACGAAGAGTCTGGAGAGAAAAAAAAAGAAAACACGAATATGATGAATTCGTGTTTGCGCGTACGCGATCTGCATTCTTGTGACACGTGTACCGTCGTTGCATTTACGATTTACGATTATTTGGCAGAAGTTCAGGAAACGACGAAAAGGAGTTGTAATAACTGGTCGTCGGGTCTCGTTGTATTTCATCGAGTATCGCGATACGGTTAACTAATTACTGGACGCGCTAAGGGAAGGATGGATCGCGAAGAGCCAGCGCGTTGAAGAAATGACGGATAACGACAGAAAAATATTTAGATCGTTCGAAAATAGTCAAGGCCGGTTTTATTAAGCATTATCGTTGCCGCGTGCACCGCTGATCGAATCCAAAGCTGTTCGAACTCTCGCTGAGATGATAAATCTGCTTTTCGTCCGCAAATCGAACAGCTCAGAGGCTGTTGAATTTAGGCTGCACGTGCTCTGCGCCCCGAGTGCTTTTTCATCCGAGTTTCGTGTAAGATTTTTTCAAGAACCGTCGTGTAGATTCGGTGAATTTTGTTCTGTATGAGTCATTTTTTCAAACTGATTTAACTTCATAATGTCAATCATTGAGAAAAAGATAAATTAAAGTTACTTTCATCTACAAATAGATGCCTTCTCTTTAGATCCTACTAATAATCTTCTACTTTTTATTTTTGAATATCTTCTAAAAATAACAATGAAAATTAATCAAACTGGTAAATTGGATAATAATACTCGTGAGTCATGCGAATGTACATAGAATAAAATTTTAATTAATACTTTGCCGCGTCATCCACATGTGGGTGACCACAGAAATTCATCACCCAAATCATTAGAAACATTTTTCATTTTTTACTTAATTAATTAGATAGTATAATCGTCATGCTATACGTCTGGTCCATGCTATTAAATGTAAATCTTATTTCTCTGTTAGAACGCTTTCTTCTCGTCGAATCGTCTATCCTGATAATCCAACATCTGAATACGAGCCGACAATCGTTTGAAGCATTAACGAAGAAAATTCACGGAAACGAGTTATTCGCGGTGGCCCTCGTTTCTCAGCCGTATTATTTCAAAGTAGTGACGTAGGCAAGCAACTGTCAACTACGAAATTTTCCTTGACGTATCGTACGAGTTACCCGCTCATACACGCGCGGACATTTCATGCGAGCATGAATACATACACGAACAGACACTGGCTCGATCCGCGTTAGCTGGCAAAAATCCATGAAAACGATTGCTCAGGGTCTATGCACGAAACCGGTGTACTATCTATTAACCTTGCTGCGGTCTTCGGCTCTTTTTCTAACTAAATTTCTTTTTTTTTTAATAAAATTCTCATTAACCATAGAAATATGCCAGGAAAGCTGAAAGAAAAAAGGAGAAAGAATCAGGTTTCAATATTTAACAAGAAAACACTGACGATCCCTGCTTATTTTTAATTAAAATCAGCTCAACTATCAAACGATCCCTGGAAAGTAATAGCCGCCTGTTTGCCCGACTTCAATCGGTTCCCTCCCTATTGTTTTGATCGTAAGTAAAGCGTATCAAGACGAAAGGGTGTGTTTCCGTAACACGCGAAACGAAGCGAAAGGTATATTTGAAAAAGGCTCTCCTAAAAATAACGTCGTCGCTTGTTGGACGAAGCCGCACGCTATCAATAAACAGGCGAATTACGAGCTCGATCGATTTTTCTCATTAGCCACGGTGCATCCTCGTGAAAAAGGCAAGGACGAAATCGCGTGGCACGCGAAGCGACACCAAACTAGTATCTACACCGAGGAAACGACCATTCGAACGGTCGATGAATTATCGAACGGCGAGTAAGTTACCGCCGACGTATTTCAGACAGCCCGGGAAAATCACTGACGAAACGGTTTTAAATATATACAGAGAGACCCCACCCCGATCGCTGTCCAACTGTCGATCACCTTTCGTCAACGGTTACAGAAACCGCTAACTAACAATGCGTGGGATTTCTAATCTTCTGAATCTCTGGAAATTTGTATCTTTCGCCAATTTCCAATGAAAGATTATTAACGCATTATCCCAGCGGCTATAAATAAAATAGATATGCACTACCACCTTATAATTAACAATAACTAAAGATTAAAAGGTGTAACCTTTCTTTTCAATTTCTTCTTAATTAAAATGAATTTACAATAATAAAACCATTTTCTTCAACAGCCGATACCGTCAAAAAGCTTATTAATAGGCTTCCGGTAGATAAAGTGTTAATTGTTTTTTTTTTTTTTCAAGACGCAATTAGACCTTCGGTGATCAGAGTCTCAACATTTATCCGAAAAGCACTACATTGCTTCAGTTTCAACGGTTCCACCGAAAATGAGCTTTTATCGAGATGACGTTTGATTTACGAATTTACAAGAGGCTACTACAAAAACGACGATTCACCACTGTCAAAGTGGCGAGCTGCTTGAGAAATTGAAAGACAGAGAGTGTAAGAAGGAAAAGGACAACTCGCGTTGACGAACATCCTCTCTTTGTGCTTACATTCATCGCCACGCATCATTTCTAAATGACTCTGTAGAAGGAAAGAGGGATGATCAAAGATCGTCTCGGGATAAATGGTAACACGGTTCCAAACGCCGGTCAACAACCGGGCGCATACAAGATTATACAAGTCTATACTTTCTACGATAAAAATTACCTTCTAACATACGATACCTACCATTAGATCATTCTAAAAGTTCGTTATGTAAAAGACACGAACTTTTAGGATAACCTAATAATAATTATTAAACTTAGATGAAGAAGAAGAAACTGTGAAATACTTTGACATTATAATTAGAAAATCACCAAAATGACTGGCTTTAGAATTCTTATTTTAAATTGCAGGATTTATTGAGATGCCTTGTTGAAACGTATGTTCACTGTTGTTGAGATAAAGAATTGTATATACTAGTGTATGCTTCATTCTTTATTTATTTATTTGTCTACTTTATTTTTAAGTTGAAAGTGAGTATATATCGAGATCCGATAGTTCCAGTGTTAACACGTTTTATGCTGCGTGAAACTTACGGTACATGACTAGTGTAATTTCATGGCAACGCCTAATTATAGATAATTACAATTCAAAGTTCAATCGTTCACGGCAAATCATCGAGTTATTTAAAGAATTCTTAAAAAAATTTCTGCTGCTATGTAACATCTACAGGACTTTACAAATGATTTTTAATTAAAATCGCTATTTAAATAATATCGATAATAGTGATATAAAACCGATTATGATTTTTTAAAACTCGCGGCAGTCGACGCGTTACGATTCTGATTCCAATAAACAGAGTAAATGATCAATAACTCATGCGCCGTAGAACGCGTTAAACGTCAAAATACATAAATAACGATGTAGATAAAAATTAAACACGAAGAAGCATGGAGGAGCAAAACGATGATCGCGTTGCAATAATTAAGTGGAGTTTTCTTATTACCACCGCTCCGTATATAACTTTACGACGACGCGTAAAACGCGTGTAAAACGGCCCGGTAAAAAGTGCACGAAATTATAACATTTTCATAAATAAATCCGCGTCGTTGGTGTAAACGGGCCTCGTTTGCGTATGCGAGACGATCGGTTTTATTTCATTGGTACATGCGCGCCGGTGACCGAAGTTTTCAACGCGGAACTACATTCAACTTGGCAGATTTATCGCGCCCGTGGAAATTATACCAAGATCTTGCAACCTCTGCACTTGAAAAATATGTAACGATACAACACGTGTACATACACCACGATAATATATGTACATATATATTTTTTTTACAGTTTCTCCTTCTCCTCGTGAATGATATTATAATAAAAAAGAAGAGGCTGCAGTTCCATGTTTCACAGGTTGTAGAACAAAAATTAATTTTTTGTCCTATCGTGTGAGCCTAGTCCCAGGTTGCTTCCTTTTTACTTAAAAGGAAGCTTAATGTTCCTATTTATAAAATAGGTGAAGGCACTCGCTTTAAGCTCAATCGCATTTCCTCTCTCGATTTAGTTAGATTAGGTTTGGTTAATCTTTTTCCATTTGCGCAACCTGAGACTAGGCTCAGATGCAAATATTGTCCTATTTTGTAGGCGATGAAACACGGAACTGTACCTAAAGAAGAAATAAGAAATACCATCTCACCGATAATATGGTGGTACTTCTCGACGAACTGAGCGGTGCTTTGAATTCCCATTAGTGCCACGTCGATGTTCGAATACCAGGTTGTGGAATATCGTGGCTCCGTTTCCAGCCAGCTAACACCAGACATCTGCACCGATCCTCACATTATTTCAATCGGCTCGAATAATTTTCTTTTTCAACCACTTGAATACACTTTTATCCGTCTAAGGGAAAGTTAAAACCGCTTGGACGATCGATCACTCCCCGTCTGACCATGCACTGGCTTCAACCACTTTCTCCACTACATTCGCTTCGTGGATTCACTGATGAAAGATCACCTCGACCACTTTCGATCCCGCGCCTCGCCGTATCGGAAACGAAGCACTTGTCGATACTCTCGACACGAGTCACAACTGCTCTGTCGATCGGTACCGCCGCTTTCAGCGACTATCGTTCACCACCGTTTCCTGTAATTTAAATATTTGCGGTCAGACACCGTGTGTAACATGATACTCGATGCGCGATTCAATTTGTTGCAACTTTCTTGCATGGCAGCGTTTAAAGTTGCTCCGTTCGATATAAATTAGAAAAACAAAGTGCATAAGAGAGTGGTAAAGTAATAGAGGAGCGCAGGAAGACGGTGAGAATAGAACAATATACAATTGTCGGAACACGCGCGGCTAAGTTCCATGAAATTTATCAAGGCTAACAGTCGGCTAACGATTAACGAATCCTCTAAACTACGCGAAATCTCTCTGGCCGATGCTCCTGCTGCGTTCCCATTAACGCGAAAATACGCGGGAACTCCGCTGTTCGGTCGATTTAATATAACGTCGAGACAAAGGAAACGCGAAGGGATGGTTTTCGACACAAAAACACGCTTGCGCGTACCGTTTAATGAAGTGCTATTGGAAACATTGCCCCTTTTGATCGGCCGTTTCTACCAGCCCTGCCTTTGTGTACAAACTCACGCCTCCCTAATATCATACTGCATTAATACACAGGATGCATAATAACGGCGATGCATTGTCACTCTTGCGTTACAAGCTTCTCGTCTTTCGCGCCGCTCGTTTCCCTACCAGCATCGAAATATCGTGAAAGTCTAAACATCGGTCGTCTGGTTCTCGGGTTACCCCGTTGTACCAGTGAATTTCGCACGAAATACAGTCGCCGTCCGGCGACATACCGTCTAGATCGAACGGTGTGACATGGATCGGAAAAGCTCGTCACCTAGTGTTCCGTTCGAGCCGGGTCGGTGATTACCTCTATTTTTACGCGAACACCACTGTCGCACGCGTGGGCACACCTGATACGAGTATCCTTTCAAGGAAATCACCTTCTGTAACCGTATATCGCACGCACAGCGAGCAAGTCGCGTAACGCGACGCTATGTCAAACGCGACACACCGTGGCCGTACCTTATTCCAGAACTGGCTTAATAAATCATCCAACGGGGGATCCAATCGGTGCCCTCGCGGCGGGGATAACGCGCGACCTTAAGACCGGCACCCACCCACGTGTCACCTGGCACAAACACACGGTTCGCGTTAGACCGATGCGAATTGGAGAACGTAGAACGATGGTTGCAATCGGTGCACCAGCGGACGGCACCGCGACGCCTCCGTTAATGCGTCCGTCTACTGGCAGCGAACCGCGACCACCAGCATCACCAGCACACGAGCAGGAGAACGGCTATGTTGCGAGGACGGTGCACGATCAACGACTGCTGAAAGGAAGAGCGCGCACCGACTGCTCGCGACCGATAGCCATTGCCAGAGCGCTGGGACTCTCGCGAGTTTATTTTAAAACCGCTGTCCTTCCAACACGTACGACCATCCTGCGACACCGCTCGTTGTTTAACGCCGAGAGCCGGTACCGTGTAATCGGGCTTCTTGGCAAACCACGGCAAGTGTCAACCGAACACCGTCCCCTTGCTTCCATGGAAACACCGGAGCAAGGGTTACCCAGAACCTTTATTTTTTCCCCATTTGCGCGCTCGGGGAAAGGGTGACGCGGTTGAGAAAGGGGTTTCTCGGGCACGAACGATTTGATTTATTATACTAAAACAACTGGACTTAGGTGGATTTCTTGTTGGAAAATTTAAATAATCATCTGTTGTTTCATCGACACGGTAGTGGATCGAAGGTAAAAATAATGACCCACATGGTAGCTACGTACCAACGAGTCTCGCTAGTCGAACTCTGTACCGATAGGTACTGTGTCATCGGGTTTCTTGGCAGGTCTCACTCAGATTCACGCGACGAAACGTGACGAGTGTCAAGTTGACGATGGCCGCGTGATTCTACAAATTGCGGCTAATTTTTGGGAAAGGTAAAAGTAGAACTTCGATCCACGAACTCTAACAAGGACACGAGAAAAATTACTAACTATTGTACACGTCAAAACACACCGATAGAAGTCCGGGATTAAAAATCGCGACTTTTCATTTAAGAATGTGATTAGTTATGATTTTTGGTGAAAAGTCGCGATTAAATTTTCATTATAGACTCGCATAAAAATTACCTTTCACTATTTTTGTTTCACGATTTCAAGAAATTGTAATTTTTTAATTTGGTAAATTATTTTTTATTAATTTTATTTGGTCCAATTTTAATTGAGATATTCTGTTTTGAACAGTGTCCACTTATTTTCGTTCCCGATAATTTTCGCGTGTACTAGCGACGATCAAGTTCAGTCGCCCTAACGAGCACGTTTTAACCAGCGAATTTCACTTGTCACGCGAATACCTGTGTTACGCGCGTGGTACTCGCTTTTGAACGTCCATATTTAGAGGCAGTCTAATTATAATGGGAATATAGAAATAGTGTTCTATAAGCGAGTTCGGTTGGTACGCCCGCTACGCGTTATCTCGTGCAAACTGGCACCGCGTTTGCGGACTTCTTGGCAGACGAGGCGCGCGACATAACACGAGAACCGTCAACCTGTCGGCAAATTCGAGACTGCTCTCGAGATCGGAAAATGTCACGACTGTATAAATAACGAACACCGGTATTACGAGCCGGTCCGCGGTTACAGGTGAGCCTCTCCCTCAAGGGTGCAAGCGTGAAATCGACGCGCGTTCAACGTTCGTCAACGCGTTCGCTTTAACTGGCAGATTACTAACGAGGATTTTGGCATCTTTCGTACGGTGTAACGCGATCTTGGTTCGTTTGTCGACCAACTCACGGCTAATTGAATTGAAAAATCGTGCGAAGCGCCGCGCGCCGTTCGCGTTAATTAGGCGAACGCTCGTTTGTATTAATTTTTCATTAGATTAGTTAAGTTCACTGCCAAGTTGTTGTAGTTTTAACATTGACGAAATCTTATTTCCAGCGGTCTGCTTAATCTGATCTACCCGTGAAAATAATTATGTACGAATTACCTCGAAACTCTGTTCGAAAATGAAAAGCTTCGTTTCCTCTAAACGCGTTTCTTCTTCGTCCGTGACTTTGATCGTTGTTCAGACAATAACCCTAGTTTTGCAAGAATTTATTATTCTTCGAATATATATACATATATTTTTCGCTGTTAGGCGAGAAGATTTTGAAAGGAGGCTAATAAACGTCGCGCCTATTCAAAGTGCTGGAAGTTCGAGGAAATCCGAAAACGGAGGTGTGACAGCCACTTCGAAACTCGTGTTCTCGGGATTTTCAACCGTAGCCCTAACATCTACCAAAGAGCTTTCGGTGAACAAAGGATTGCTGAATCAGTTCGTCCCATGGAATGAATCGGTAGTTGTGGGAAACCGAAAGGTTTTGTGAAACGGTGGACGTTCTAAAATCGTCTTTGAAGTCTGGAAATATTTTGACAACGATTAAGTAGTTTCTGGGCAATGTTTTGATGTTCGCGCAAATAAGTATACATGTGTACGTCAGGATGTACCATAATTCATAGATAAATTCAGAAATAATTCGCTGTCATGGGAATCATCGATGACTAACGCTAATTAATAACGCTATTAATAACAGTACTGATTTTTTATTTTGATCCCCTTGGTAGATTTATCGTTAACATTAATAATTATCATATATAGGAAAAATTAAATAAATGTTTAGCTAATGTTCATACGTAAACACGAATCTCTGGAAAATCACGCGTGACAGTAAAAAACTCGAAAGAAAGAGAAAGAAAAAACAGGAATCACGAGGAATTAATTTGACGGTACAAACGTCCGTAACGATACAGAACAGTCACTTTACGTCCCGCGAAAAGACCTCCATGATTCTCTGTACTTTATGCTAAAATCCCTGATTCACCCTCGTTTCTTTAAATCAACTTTTCTTATTTAAATTCCACCGTGAACTCGAAAACACGAATAGTATAAACATTTCATTGAAACAAACGGAGGAATTTATATTTAAAAATACAAAGTATTTTTCTTATTTTTCAAGTATCTAATAGGGGTATTTTTCTTTCTAAAAATTCACCCAGAATTTGTAAAGCAAAGCAAGCATAAAGTTGCCGTGAAAACGAATGAGGGTAGCAGGTCCGCGGTAGGACGATAAAGCGTTCAGAAGGAAGGACGACTCTCGATGACGTTAAAATGGCGAAGAAAAAAGGGCGGCCTCGACGATCCGGCTTAACTCGCGCCAGTAATTTTACGCTTTGTACGGCAGCTTGAGCGAGGAAACCGTGTTAGTTCCGCGAATTCTCTTTTCCATCCCTCCTCGAGGAGAGGATTATTTTTGCCGGTCGCGGTGGCGGGTATGCGGATCGTGGACGTGTGCCGTTGTAAAGTCAAAACACGTAGGGGTGGGGCTGGCACCCTATATCAAACGTTTAATTGGGTGCTACGTCGTCTGACGGGAATGTGAATGCCGGTATAAATTTAATAAGACATTCAGTTCTCGGGCGCACATTATCTCGCCATGAAACGAATGATTTTTAATTTAATGCCAAGACCGAACAATTTGTCTCCTGAGAAACTGATTCGCCGACGTTTTTAATCGACAAACTGCGCAGGGTCATTATGAATACAAGAATTGTGAAAGGGTGATTTTACGATTGCATTCATTTTTTCTGTTTTTGGTCTTTTCTTTTCTGTTTTTTAAATAATATAATCATAGAGGAAAAAATTATTTTCTTTTTCAAATAAACTAGTTCTATACACATGTACCGTGTAGTCACTTTTCGGTGACGTTCTAGGATTTCGCACTAACGAATGCTAATGGGCCTGCTGCTATTTCGATGGAGCTTGTCTGCTTCCTGTTCAAGAAATGAGTAGGCGACAGTCGACCGACACTATCTGTCTTCTACCTATACGATTTTAGTTTTCCAATTGCACAGACTTCTGGAAGATGCGTCATGCCTGATTAACGATGTTCTCATACTCGGAATACGATTTCTATTAAGAAGCGGATCGAAGTGGAGCAGTCTGTCGATTTTCTTGAATCATCTTTTTCGTCTGAAATATTAAATTAACTCCCTCTGGTAGAAAATTAAATATATATGTATTTAAAATGAACGGGGTGAATAACATTTGGTAATTGCGTTTACTGCATACGTTTCTAAAGTACCAGCAACACGATCAAACGTTTCAGCGGCAAGCAGATGCGTCTCGGGGTTAAAAGCCTCTCGGTAAGTAGAAAATAATACAAGGATTAATTTGCAACATGCTGCGGCACTTTCTTTGCAGTTTTCGCGCAAGTTCATTCACTCTTTTCTGGTTGAGTCATACGCGCGAAGAATGCAGAAGTTCGAAAAAAAGAAAAGGCAAAGACAAGTAACTTAATGTCAGTAACGCCACGTTTCTCTGCAACCCCGTGGGTACACGTGCCGCTTTTGGTCAGATCCGTTGTTGTCTTGTCTTTAACCGGGAACAATAATTCTTTCCCGGACGAAATTTACGGTGCACATCTTGTCAACGATTTTTATCGACTCTGTACGGGGCCACAGTTGTCCCTCCCTGCTTTTTTCTTTCGTTCCCTTTTCGAGTTCGTCTTTCGAGCTTGCAGCCACAGAAACGTGGCACGAACGACGAAGAAATACAGTTCGGCGATAAATTATTGTCACCGTTCACGACCGTCTCGTGAATTTGATCCATTGTTCCAAATTACAAAAATTTTCCTTCCTCGTGGCGTCTGAAATTTTGTAACTTGAGTTTTGGAAAGTATAATTCTTCATTTACTATAAATAGAATAATTTTGTTAACATCGAGTTAACGTTCAATTTTTTAAGAAAACGAATTTGATACTGAAGAATTTTTCATCGTTTCCAAGTCATAAGTTTGTTCAAAGAATCCTGAGAAAATATAATTCTAGATTTAATGGTTCAGACAAAATTTCTAATAATACCTATAAAGCCCAGTAATAAATCATGGTGGTTCATCGTGGCTCTCGAAAAAATCCAGTTTCTCGAAAATCAAAGATGAGATAACGAGCAGAGTGTTTCGTAAAAAAACGTTCGAGTCACCTTGTTTGATCGGAGGGAAAAACGAGGAAGTGGCAACGAGAAAAGGAGATTCACAGGCTACCAGTCACCAGGATCGTCTTCGGCATCGACCTCGAAGCGTATCCCATTGGTTGTCTGTCGATGTACAGCGAAGCAGAGAGTTGGTGTTCGCTCGTCGACGAACAACGTCACGGTTCTATTCCTGGCGACGTGGACGCAGCGATATCTTTAGAGCAACCATCGGTACAGTCCGTTTTCGAGCTTTCCATCCTACAGGACGGAAGTTTTGCCAGAGATTGAAGGAAGACAAGAAAAACGATGCATTTTCATCGATTATCGTATCGTTAAACCCGGTGTTTCATTGATTACTGGAGTCTTTTTCCCTCGGATCGCTATTTTCTTTAGGGATAACTCATACTCGATACCGTACACGAGGCTGAATAAATAAAATTTTATGTTAATATTTAATCTAGAGATTATGGAAAGATAATTTGAATGAAATGAATGAGAAGAGGAAAGGTTAATAGTATAATACGTGGCTCTTCGCCATCCTTCTCCCTATTTGATCTACTGCTTCGTATATTAATCACAATTTTGAAGCTGTTAATTTGGCATAATTTATTACAGAAACTTAAACGTAATTCTATTACCTCCTATTAACTATAAAGTGGAGCGTAATCTTACAAATGTGATATATCTCACCATCGATGTATCGAAACAGTTCTACTAGGAAGCGTAGACGTTCCTATCTATTTCCATCGTGATTTTTAATTTGAAATATTCGGAATATATACTTGTATAGAGAAAGTGGAATATCTTTGACGATTTATAAAGCGAACACGAAATCCGAATGGAATTCGCTCGATCGTGTCCCCTGATCGAAGACAGCACGGATTCCGGAAACAGAGTGACCGAACTTTGGAATTGATGTACAATCTGAAAATAAAGCGAGCGCGAATTCGCTGTAGATTGCAGCCGGTGTCTAGTCCCTACATTGAACTATCTGTTGGTGTTGGAACACGGCCAATCGCCGATGAAAAAGTAGGAATGAGAATAAGATTGATGCCGTGAAAACCATTAGACACGAATCGCCGCTAATATGCAAAGCGCAATAAAGAAAAAAAAGAAGGAAAAATTGATATAAATATCTTACAACGTAGCTGCAAACATTATATATATACTTTACGTTGTTGGAGGAGAAATATTTTTGAATAAAAGTGAAGGGCTATGTATAGAGGAAATGATAATTAGTAGAAAGTGATACATTTTTCTTTCTCAACCGGCCGATTGACTACGTCAAACTGAAATATTGACCTGGAAAATGGATAGCTTTTATTGACAATGGCACCGAGCCAAAAGCAATAATCTCAAGCGGACGGTGCCATCTTGTGTTAATACGTGGCATCTTTGTTTGCGATTGCACGTAAACGCCTGAACAGTATCGGTCTATGACTATTTATTGGACAATGTTTGCTTGCACAGCCGACGTTGCAACTTAAAATCGTTCCACCTTTTGACCATTCTCCAGGCAGAACTTGTAAAACCGTCCTATAGCTTGTTTCAACTGACGAAATTACTGAACTGACGGGTTGCTGTTACAACCATTTGTTATACCAACATAATTGTTATACAACCATTTGTATATGAAATATGAAAGAAACAAGCGCGGTGAATAATTTGAAAAGACATGAAACGCCTGAACGTTGCCGCACTCTTATCAATTTGGATTTGGTGTTCTGTAACCTTCAGTCACTAAGATCCATCAAAATGTCTTTTACAAAATAGTACAAGTTAAGGAAAAAGAAAAACAGGAAAATATGACGTAGTTCACCAATTTACTCTTCGATATTCCGATTTTTCCGAGATAAATCTTACAATTAGTACAGAAGACTAAAAATGGATTGTACAGAGCAATGCAAGTGCAGAAACTTGAATAAATTCCAGATCAATGAAATAAAAATTACCGGTGTAAAAATTCTGTAACTGCAAAACCACGTTTCGTGCAGTTAAAAATAAAAGGCACCAGGATGGACCAATATCTTTCAACGTATAAAAAAGATTACGTCTGGCCTTCCACCAGATTGAGGCACGCCTCATCTTCGCTTCGCGAAGCCGACTCCTCTTGTATCTGTAAATCGAGTTCACGTGAATTAAAAGTGATTAATCTTTGCGGAGATGCTCAAGATTGGAGTAGAATCGGTCCCATGGGACGTCTTTTGGATGCCAAATTGTATCCAGCGAAAACTGGGCCGTCTGCGGAATCCGAGGCGACGAAATTTGACCAACCGAGCGCCTATATGAATAAGGTATATCGTTCGTGATCGAAACACATCGATTTTGTTACGTGGAAACGTTCCTTTCAGTTGGAAGAGAAATATCCTAATCTATATGGAATTCTACAGAAAGCCCCCGTGGAGGAGATAATTAAACGCGTGGATGAGGATCGACTGAAGACGACCTATCAGGTGGATTATTCAGAGTCAGGTACAGTTTTGACGACCATAACATTGTTCGAGACATTTCAACCCTTCAGCATCGCGGGATGGCTCTTCTGGAAGGTTTTAGTATAGTGTAGTAAATCCAGATTCGTATACTTGTAGGAGCTAAAAGTATGACTGATACACCCACCGGACATTGTGCTGCTATCGAACAACCTGACAAACAAGATCTTCAGCGATCTGCTGATAAACGTAAGCATGATATAGATAAAGGTCAGAAAGCCGCGAAGAAAAAAACAGTGAAGAAAGAGGAAGAAGAATCTCAAGAAACGCGATTACCACCTTGGCGATCAGAGTATCAAGATAATATCGGTAGGCTAGGTGAAGCCATTCTGAAAGCGAGAATTCATCAGAAAAAGAAACAAGGACCAGCCTGGGAAACGGCTGTCTTATGAAAAATTATTTATTTTATAAACTTACTAATCGTGAAAGTCATACTTCAATTAAAACACAGTAATTATTTCTCAGTATCGTACAAAGGATAAACAATTAATACAAATTTTCAGGGTATTTACGCATAAAAGTTATAAAATAATGAAGTTTAATAGTTGTCCCAATAAATTATTGTAATTTAAAAATTGCAATTAAATAAATCGTAATAATAATAATTAAACAAAATTATACAAATTACAACAATAATAATTTAGTTATTATATAATAGCAAAATAACTATATCAAAATAAACTAATTTGAATAGAACAATACAGAATTCGAGTATTCGCGAGTAATTTATTGATATAAATTGCGATAATTGATTTCCTCGTTTTTGACTATTCTGACGATTTATTAAATACCATTAATATCTTATGTTTTTCTCGATCTGCTTTTCTATATTTCGGCGCTATAAATTGAAAAAAATAATCCTAACCTTATTTCAATACGGCGTTGATAATTTTCAACGAATCTTTCTGTTCTTTTAATGTTAAAGTTTCCAAGTAATTCGAAGTTTCTACCAATATCTATGATTGGTCATTCTATTATGGCGTCCTTCCATTCCGACCAATCAGATTCATCGTTGAAAGGTGAGGTGTGCGGAGTGTGGCGTAGTGCATTAATCCTCTCCGAAGCTTCATTCGTCTTTCACGTGTCTGCAACAGGTAAGGTTAAATTATCTTCAAATATTAAATTAAATTGCCGATTGTGTGTTAAAAGTACAAAAAACAGAAAGAAGCATCGAAGAGAAGTCTGAATTCTTGATCATTGATATTAATTCGGTGTTCTCTTCAAAAATACGTGAGTTGAAAATTTTTGCTCTCGTCGCGAATGTTTATAACCAATTTATTATCGCCAATAAGAGTGAAATAGTAGAATCTGAATTATTTTCTCTTTTATATCGTTAAGTTCTTAAACATTATTGACTGTCTTTAGTACTGTTTCACACAATTTGTTGTTTTTAATTTAATAACCTTTTTTCTTGAGCATCGTAATATGTACATATTATGAGACTTCGCGTACGTGCTTCGGTATCGGGCGACAGCGGAACCGAATAGTACCGAATTGTGACGATTGGTCTTCGTCGGCATGGAAGCTCAGGCCATTTGTCTCGCGAACGTCGAAGTAATAAGACGTGTCGAGGGCGTCCTGTACGGATAGTTCATAGGTATGCGCAGTTTACCTATTCAAATATTTTATATAAATTATAAAGCTCGATCATTCGTTAATCATAATTTTATTGCTGTAGGTGAAATTTTCTTTACATAAATTTGTACTTCGTATTTGTTACAGGTATTTCCTTGATACTGAAAAGATGCCATGCGATACGATGCCATGGCATTTGATATTGGTTTGGAACACAATTTCGTAAAGTATTGGTAACGTTTTGATTTATTGTAATCAATTAGTAATATTGATTATTACTTTTTTTGTTGAGTCGTTGTTAACTGTAAGCATTTTTGATAATTAATTATTGGTACCAAGGTCAAGGAAGGAATGATAAGAATGTTTTTTTCTTTGATCAATTAATAGAAAAAGGATAATTAATTTTTCATTTTATTGAATAATTTTAACTAGTAGTTTCATGCATCTGTTGTAAATTAGAACAAAATTGAAACAGTTTGTATTCTACTGCAGATAATTGCTTCTCTTCTGCAATTATTTAATTATATTTTGATTATTTTAAACAATCTGTTTTCCTTAAATCATAGTAAATGTATTATAATATACAGCTTTCAGTGCAAGTTTAAATAAAAATAGAATCACGTTATTAAATTACATGTTGTTTAAGCATGATTAATTATTGAACTTTGTTTATTGAAAAGAATTTAGACAATTTATAAATCACGACGTAATATAATTTTCAACAATTTTTAGTATGCTTACAATTTTAACAACAGAAATCCTCTACTTTAATCAAATAGTCTATTCTATTTATTTAACAATGATTTTCTATTGTTTTAATATTCATTGAAATAATTATCCACAATTATTTAAAACATTTCATTATCACGGTATCATATAGAATCAATATTCAATTTCAGAAATATTCGTGTTCGTTGAAAATATATCATGAACACTGATATTTCGATTTACACATATTAACAGTATTTCCTGTAGAAGAATGTTCAATAAGAAGAATGTTTGTTTTTCTTTGTGTTTCCATCCATCCCATATCTCCTCACTAATCTCTTCTTCCAGGAATTGTTGTGGCCGCGCGCAAGGCGGTCGGTAGAGTCAGTGTTTGCACGTACATACTTCTAATGTTTTGATTTTGTCAAGGGTGAACTGGCCCTGAATAGAGTTGCGTTTGTACAAATAGGAATCACGCGAAAGTAGAGTCAGTGTTTGCTTCGTATTATAAAATATTTTCTAGAGCATCGCGGCTCTGATTTTTCTTTTTCCATCGCGAAAGTAGAGTCTTTACAATTGTTCGCCGGAAATTATTCACGGTCGCGTTACTAGTATTTCATATCTATATTTTTATTTTTAATTTTTCTTTTTAATTGCTCGATATATCCGGCATTAGAGTCAGTTCACCACTGAAGAGGAGTCTTGGGCGTTGCTCCACAAGGAAAGAGTGTAAGCATCTTATTACTTTATTCAATTGCTTTTAATTAAAATAGAATAATTTACAATTTCAAAACTTGATAATTGAGAGTTTTTTTTAAATTGCTAATATACTTTATACAATCGAAACTTATGTATAAAATTATTAGAATAAAAACTGATAATTTGCAAAATTAAACGTAATTCTTTTTTGTTTTGTTACAGATGAATTTTTTGATTTTGCCGAGTTCCTGGATACCCTGATGATGGCTTTCTTCACGACTTCCGTCTTGGTACGTCACTTAATTGCTTTTTATTAAAATAGAATGATTTACTATTTCAAAATTTGATAATTGAGAGTTTTTTTTTAATTGCTAATACTTTATAAAATCGAAACCTATACATAATTTTATTAGAATAAAAACTGATAATTTGCAAAATTAACCGTAATTCTTCTTTTTTTGTTACAGATGAATCTTCTCCTACAAGGCAGCCTCCTGGTGTTGTCCATCCTTCTACTTGACTGTCGGAAGAAGAGTATATCTGCGAACGGTGAGTCGCATGTTTTATGGTTCCTCTGGTGCCCAATCATGTCGTAGGACGAATGGTCCGAATCGACACGGGTTACTAGTTGTATACGTGGTAGGCTAGCACAGTGACCATGGGCATGATTATACATACTCATGAGTAGTAACATTTTTATTGTTTCATTTCATTTAGTTTAGGCTAGGTCTTCTTGTACTCCGCGTTTTAATATCATTTCGATTCCACAGATTCCAATAGATATTTATGAAATATATGAATACTCTTAAATGTTCTTAACTGTGGAATTAGAATATTTTAATACCGAAACAATTTTATTTACTTTGTCTGTAATAGAGAAATCAAATACTATCTGACTTAATTATTGCGATGGTTCAAAGCAATATAATATTGATAGTATTATGTAATATGCTATTATATTGATTTAGTTACATTTTGTACATTATAAATTCAAATATATAGTAATTTGAGAATTTTTTAAAATTTCATTCATTCAATAGCGAAGATTAACTTATTTACACGTTCATGAAAAAATGAACAATTTATGTACAAGAAGACAATTCGTGACGGGTAGATTTCCAAGTCAGAGTGATCTATTTCAACACATTTTGCGTATTCTTGAAAATTCACTCTGGGGAGGGAGTCGCCCGAGGATGTTTTATTAATTTTCACAATAAATTCTTTTTTCACTACAAAGAATTCTTAATTAGAGACATTAAATTCATTTTTATTAGAATTTTGCATTTCTTAAATTAGTGTTGCAAAAAATTTCCAACGCGGGAGTAAATATGACGATGCACTGACTAGTATTCGGTGGGAATCCTTTTGGTTTTTAATCTCAATCCTATGTGTTATTTAATTAATCAAATTAGTTACAAGGATTCCGCGGCATAAGACCGTGAACACCATCTCTGGGAGATATACCCATGCATTACTAGGCCTTTGCAGGCGCAGCTTTAGAATACGGAACATATGAAAATATGTTACCATATTCTAAACTGCAGTCCTTTTGTCTATACTATGGGCGTCCGTCAATCTGACACCGTTGGATGCAACGTGTTGGACGGGCGGGTAGCGCTCTTAGCGAAGGGGTGCACTCTGTCCTGGCGTTACGACGTCCAGGCGGGGTGGGTGGTATGTAGCGTCTGGCGTATGAACTAGGGGGCGTGAGACCCTTCGTTGCCAGCTGATATTAGCAGTGCACCATGTTTGCGTCATAGTTGCTCTATTTTACTTTTCAGTATTTGTTCTTAAAGCTTTATACTATTTACAAAGTCGAGTCACTTTTATTAAAATAGTGAAATATTAGCCCGTTAGATGTTTTATGTACTAATCATGTTTTTAGATCAGGATTTTCAGGTTTAACCCTTTCCGTGTTTATTGCCAAAGCTCATTCACGTGCCCAGGTGCTACTTGGATGGGTAGAGGCAATGGGCACGATGACCTAGTTCATAAGAATAATAATTAATAAGCGGCTGGCATTGTGTTAGTATATCGTGCACGACGTAATCTCCACATATGGTGTGTGTGTTTTTAGGCTGTGGGATTGCGTCGGTTTAATAACTTTTTTATTTAACTTTTAATTTGAAATAATATTTTATTCAACAAGATGTACAATGAACGTAGAAATCAAATAATATTATTACCATTACTATTAACATGATTATTACCATTATTATGAAATATTCTATATCAAAGTAGTTAATTAAATTTTGTAATTATCATTATACGCAATGATTGCTAGCCTTGCCAGACGATTTCAGTGAAAAATGGTACGTACCGTAGAGTGTGATGTGAGATGAAACTCGGGTGACGGAGGCGTCCCGGGACGTTCTCCCTAGTTTAGGCTCTTGCGCCCGGGTGGAGTGTATGGGGGTCGTGGAATGAATTTTTGTGAGAATGTGATTTTGCCTTTTTTAAATATAGCGTTAGGTAGGTAGGTAGTATACCTTCTGGTGTGTGTGATAGATTGTAAGTAGGTAGGGCCAAGACAGGTTGTCACAGTCTCTTGGTCGGGTAGGCGCGATTTCGCGTGATCAACCTGTACCTGGAATATATTTGAAGAATTGACGATACTATCGATACGAACGGAGTATGTCGTTCGTCTTCGATTCTATCTATACAATTTTTCAAATTTTTGGCGACTTCATAAGTCGTCATACGCGATCGCGATGGCACGAAACGCACAAGTTCTGCTCGAGCACGGCACGTGTGCACGAACAACGACTTATATAAAGTCCTTTTTCGTCCACGTGTCAATTAGAGTTTCGCGATTTTTTTTTTGTTTGTTTTTTTTTTTTGTTTTGCGAATTTGCAAGTCTCGAGCTTTAGATATAAGTTTCAGGTGGGTGGACCTCCCGAAGAAAGAAAAGGCTATATGCCGAAGCGCCCCGACAAACTGTCTTTCAAGAGGGGAACAACTAATGATTTTGCATCCTTTTGCAAAAAAGGATGGGAAATCATTATCGTTACTATCTTGTCACTGTGCTTGCCTGTAGTTGTAGTTTTGTAATTTCAGGACAAGAGGGGGCCCGTGACCCCCATGATTTTGGGCAAATCGCGTTTTCAATTTAGTGTTGCGAATATTGACCACGGTTCAATTTAGTGTTGCGAATGAATATCGATCACGGTTCAATTTAATGTTGCGTATGCATGATTATCGCGATTTTCATTTAGTGTTGCGAACTTTAAATATCGCGTTTCATTCTTGCATTGCTTTAAAATAGAATTGAACTTTTCAATGTAGATTGCTTTAAGATTTTTGAGAGTTTTGCTTTTTAATGTTGATTGCTTTATTGTTGCGAGTAAAAAATTCACGGTTTGAGAATCCCCTTTTTTTGCATTTTAATTGCATGTCTGTTAAAGATAGCGTTGCGATAGACATTAGCGCGATTGTTTCCCAGTGTTGCGACTTATAAATACGCGATTGCTTTGCTAGTTCATAAAGTTCCCTGCCAATTAGTGTTGCGGTAATGAATATTCGCGTTTTGCATTAGAAATGCCCAAGAATGATCCAGTGGAGTTGCCATGGTCCATAAGGCAGCTATGGACCAGCTGCCGTGGTACAGCCTTGGATTGGCTGTACCCCTTTTTTAGATTAGTGTTGCGTCTTACAAAATTCGGTAGATTTGAGTAGTGTTGCGTTACAGTTCGGGTTTTCTTTTTTTCTTTTTTTCAGCTTAGTGTTGCGCATAATGGAGCAGTTTTCACGCGTACGCTTTTGTACATATTATATAATTAATGAAATTAGTGTTGCGAATGAATTCGCGATTGTTATTAAATTTTTTACTTTTTTGCATCTATTAAATTAGTGGAAGTAACTATGACTCACATTCGGTGGGAGTCCTTTTAAGGATTCCGCGGCCTGAGACCGTGAACACCATCTCTGGGAGATATACCCATGCATTACTAGGCCTTTGCAGGCGCAGTTTTAGAATACGGAACATATAAAAATATGTTACCATATTTTAAACTGCAGTCCTTTTGTCTATACTATGGGCGTCCGTCAATCTGACACCGTTGGATGCAACGTGTTGGACGGGCGGGTAGCGCTCTTAGCGAAGGGGTGCACTCTGTCCTGGCGTTACGACGTCCAGGCGGGGTGGGTGGTATGTAGCGTCTGGCGTAAGACTAGGGGGCGTGAGACCCTTCGTTGCCAGCCGATGTTTTGTCATAGTTCAGAATGTTTGCAATTTTGAAATTAGTGTTGCGTGTGATTTCGGTTTATTTTATAGGGTTTGCTTAGGGATTGCTCTTATGGGCAGTCAAACTTTTCTTTTCAGGTTCCCCTGTACCCTCCCTCCCACTGCCTCGCCCCCATTCTTTTTTCTTCCCTTTTTCTAATTTTGAAAATTTTTAGCATTCGGTTGTTGGAAATACTGTTAAATAATATATGAGTTTCATGTTTTCAGAGTATTATTAAATACGATAAAGTTTTAAATAGAACTTTATTCAAAGTTTTATTTGAAATGAAAGTTCATTTTATTTTGTGATGATTGGTGATAAATTATTTCAAGGAATATTTGTTCATTCGAGATAGCTTATTAAATTTTAATTCTACTTTATTTAAACAAAAGTAGTGGATAATTGTTGTTCGAGTTGTTTAGTTTTAATTTTTGATCGCGATGTTTTGTTTCAAGCTTACAGAGAAGCTAATTAAATTACTTTTATAAATTTTCAAATTCTTTTCCTGAAAAGCAAAGTCCACTCGTGATTTTCATTTCAGTTTTTCCATTTACAATAAATTTGCATTGAAAGGTGTATTGAATAATATAATGCAATAAAGTCGAGTAGAGTCATGGTTGTACGTACTATATATTGCAGTAAAAGACAGTTGTTTCAATTAAAATATTGTGTGCTATTTGTCGCGAAATGAACGAATATTAAATACAATAAAATGAAATAATTAATGTTCTTAATTCAAATCACTTAACTCAAATATATATTTTTCTGATTTTTTTTCTCTTTATTTTGGTACTGAAGTTTGCTTTAAATTCATATTTCGTATCAAATTGATTTTGAATTATTAACAACCACTCTGACTGTTATAAAATTTTATTGTTACTAATGTATCTTCTTTCCAGCTATTAATTTTACTTTGTCTTTATCTGGATTCGATTAATCAGTTTCTGTTACAGAGAAATATCTTTATAGGAAGTATGAAATAATAATATCGGATAATCGACTGGAAGAAATGTAATATAAAATCTAGCGTCCATAAATGGAATTCAATGTATCCAATTAAATAAAACAAGGTGAAAATGATTGCAAAGGAAAAATCATTCTTCTAAGTGGTAATATTTGAACCGTACTATTTTCGAAAATTGTATTTAATCCTTTTCTGTTTCTTTCAGGCAGGTTGTAAATTTATGATTAAGGCTACATGAGCCTTATTATTTTCTTAAAATATGTTTAATCCTTTTCAGTTTTATTTTAGGAAGTATTCTGGTGAGGACAACAAAATCAACAAATTCATTGGACTTATTTATGTATATAGTCATTAAGATATAATCGTCAAACACTGCAATGTTTAATTAGGAAGCGTTAGATTTAAGCGAATTTTTAATATAATTACGAGCGTTCGTATAGAGAGGTATTCTTAGTAGTATAAGTATGTAGGACAAATATGCAATTGCGTATTTATTAATTACAGATCTGTAATCAAAATCAAAATTAAAAAATGTTGCGATAGGAATAAAAAGCAAAAATCTACGTAAATATATGTATAGATAAGTAGATAGGTAGGTAGTGAATAAAAATAATGCTCCTTTTGTTGTTCGTTTGCACAACAGTCAAAAACGTTTTGCAAATGTGCATCAAGAGGATGATGGTATTGAATAAAAATAAAAATTTGTATAAATGGAGGGTGGCTGGGATGAGGTAGGGCGGGTCTCCACCCGCAGCAACCTCCCCGTGGTGAGACCTGGGCAATCGTTATTATTTGATGACTAATTAATAACTGTATCATTATTTCTATGGTATATTTATTAATTATGCAGCAAATAATACGAGCGAATTGGCTGCGAAAATGCTTTTTCTTCTATTTAATCCCTGTTATATTTTTTTCAGGAAGTGTACCACATTGCAAGTGCAATTTTACGGAAAAAAAATTAATAATAATGAATGCATGGTCAGTATTGTTTAATTATATCGCCATCTATAAAAATGTACCGCAAACTACTCAAGGACTTACCGATTGATTATTATTTTACCTATACGAGTCGAGGATAATTTAACCCAGTTATTTATTATTATATTATCTCCCTTTATGGGCCTCGCTGAACCACTCCTGCATCCATGTATATAATTGAGAAATGAAATTTGAAAAATGAAGATCGATCCTTTAGTAGTCGGCATGTTGTCGACTTATCTATCGATCACTCTCCAGGAAGTTGGAACCGACGACAGTCTCTCATCGGTAAAGTTGGTAAATCGTCGCGCAGCTTCCGCTGGTTTTCGATAGACGGCACTGGTGTTTCTACCATTCAAAGAATCAATTGGTAAATCGTTCAACAGTTTGCGACACTTTTGTATGGATGACGCTACGGTCGACAAAAAATTACACATTTCTTCTTTTTCGACGTCTGAAGACAGGAGGCGACTACTTTATAGATGGGAGAATTCCCGCCTCACCGTCGGACTGCTTCAGCTGCCTATCATTATTCGAATCAGGGGCTCCAAATCCAATCAACACGCGTTAAAATCTTACAGTGCGAAGTATTTTACATTTTTACACTAGGATAGAGCAGACGACACTCGTTCTCGAGGCGAAAATCATATTCAGTCTTGTTGGATCTATAATCACTGCTTTGTCTGTGATCGAATTGAAAATGGTAGATCCCTAACCCTAACTTCGAAGGAATTGACCGCTTGGTGCAGCACTTGCTCAGGGAATTCCCAAGCGAGAGCGCTACCATTTCCTCTTGGGTTTCACCCTCGACATGGAGTGGAGAACAGTAGCGCTGGCAGTGTTGATAGTGAGTTTATGTTTTCTCGCGATACCGATCAGAGTGGATCCTGATACTAATAACGAGGACATCAAACTCTTTAAGAATTATGTCTCGCGTTATAATAAAACTTATAGAAACAATCCGACGGAATATGAGGATAGATTTCAGCGATTTCAGGTAGGTGAAGGAATAAATCGGCACACATGAAAATAATAGATAACTATATGCAAACGTTTCGTGCGATAAACTTATCAGCGTTCTTAACAAGTGATAGTTTTGAAACTTTTCCCGCGTTCGAGCGTACTTTATTGTTTCTTTATCTGACGATGAGTATGTTATTCGCTCAGGTGCAAATAGATTATTTTGATAATGTAATATGAAACTGATTAGCGTAATCGATGAATGAAATTCGATAAATTTCTACTTAAATAAAATTAAAAGCTACAAAGATGGATCATTTTAGAGAACGCAGAATATTCAATTAGTCTTTTACATAACAACATTGTGCACGTAAAGACTGTCCTTATTACAGAGATCGTTGCGGCACATAGAAAAAATGAACGGCCTTCGATCGTCACCGGAGAGCGCGTATTACGGTCTCACCGAATACTCGGATATGACGGAGGATGAATTCCGGACGCAAACTCTTTTATCCGATTTACCCGTCAGAGGTAAGAAATGCAATTAATGGAAGGGAAGAATCTTTCTTAAAAAAAAAAAAAAAAAATGTAATGTATTAGGCGGGAAACACGTGACTGCATCCTATCACCGGATGCACCATTCGCGACATTCGGATAATCGGGTGAGAAGAGCGACCGGTTTACCCTTAAGATTCGATTGGAGGGACAAAGGGGTAATTTCTCCTGTCCGAAGTCAGGGAACATGCGGAGCTTGTTGGGCCTTCAGCACCGTCGAAGTCGCCGAATCGATGTTTGCCATTAAAAATGGCACTCTGTATCCGTTAAGCGTGCAAGAAGTAGGTCATTTTCAATATTTTCTTCTTTTCATCTGGAAGAAGAATTTCCTTTCTTTTAACAGATGATCGATTGCGCTAAAAACAGTAACTTCGGATGCGAAGGAGGGGACATATGCAGTCTTCTCTCGTGGTTGTTGGTGTCGAAGGTTCAAATATTTCAAGAGCCCACTTACCCGTTAACACGGAAGACGGACAGTTGTAAGCTCGAAAAGTAAGTGGCCCGCGTATACGTCGCTGACGATGGACAGTGATTAACGTTGAACTGTATTTCTGCAGAGCACAGGGTAAATCTGGCGTTAGGGTAAAGGATTTCACGTGCGATAGGTAAGAAAATGTACAGGTGGAACCAGGACTGTTTACATAACACGTTGTTCCAAGGGAAACATGTTTCTATTTACAATTAATAATTTCGAACGAGGGATTATATTTAAGTATCGGACATTCAATCTAACGTATCGTCGTATCAACGCATACTTCTTCGCGTGTAATTAACTGTAAAAGGTTTTCTTACATAAGCTGACCGGTTGATATTGTTGGTCATCGAATCGCGATTCATCCGAAGACTTTTCGTTCTCTCGTTTATTTCGCCTATGGAATAATATTCATTAATGCAGTATTTGCGCGTTAAGACGATTAAAGGTTTAATGGACTTTAGTTTCGTAGATGCGGAGGATGAGCTACTAACGACACTGGCTACTCATGGCCCGGTTGCGGCCGCGGTGAACGCTTTGTCTTGGCAAAATTATTTAGGTGGAGTTATACAGTATCACTGCGACGGTTCCTTTGATAACTTGAATCATGCAGTGCAGATAATAGGATACGACAAGTCCGGCAACATACCGCATTATATTATTAAAAATTCATGGGGTACAAGCTTCGGGGACAAAGGCTTCATGTACATAGCCATAGGAAATAATTTATGCGGTATGAATTTATCTTCTTCATATTTATTCTTCTAACTTCAATTTAGAAATAATCTTTCTATTAATAGGTATAGCGAATCAGGTCTCGTCGTTGGACGTTCTTTAAGATGATTTATAAAATAAAATATTTATATTAATCCTACGTTGTACATAAAATTCAACGACAATAATATTAACAATAACGTCAATTAGATTGTATTTTCGATACCAGTTATACAATTGACACAATTTTTACGTTAGTATTATATTGTACGATTACCTACGCGACCATTTGTATACTTTTTACAGATAGAATATATTCTAAACGGCATATTAAAATGATTCTCCAACCTCGAAATGATGAATCCGAAATTCCGTTACCCTCTCTAATGTTACTCTAGCAAAAATATTTTCTGAACATTTATCGGTTCCGTCTTATCGATACATTATCCAGGGATTGCGTAACAGTTTACGTATCGTCTAGTGTGCGTTCAGAATTGTTTTGATTATCGTCTGGATTCCATCCGTTGCACGCAATGGACAATTTCGTCTTCATTTGTTTGGTCAGCGGTGGAATCATATGACGAGGTATTAAAAACGTGGACAAATTGAACAAGTCCAGAAATACCTTATACCTGTCGCTATTATCGAAAGATAAAAATTATCAATGGCGATAGATAATTAAAAAATTAAATAGTAAAGGTGTTGATACATTACCTGAGAGTAGATTTTAAGTACTGGTACCCTGAAGATCCTCCCGTACCAAGTTGCTGAGATCCAATCATTCTTTGAACCATCAAAACGTGATTATCTAAAGGACGAAAAATACATTTTACCGATGATCTTATATACTCGAGGATTATTTAAATTAAACGATAAATGTTTCGCCTTACACCTCCATTTGGTGATAAGAGAATCGATGTCCATCAACGCAGTCAGAATTTGATGAGGCTGACTAAATCTCGGTTCGTCGCGGTACAGTGTGATCATCACTGCTCCTTGAAGAGCCGCGTAAGCGAATTTTCTTTCTCCTCGTGACACAAGCGCATTGTGAAGGGATTCATTAAAAATTGACTCGAACACCGCCTTTCGGGAATGCACGTTCGCCAGATGATAATTTCTAGTCTGTTCTTTTGCGTGCTTCTGCGGAAACGAAAACGCATTTAAGATCATTCTGGTGAACTCTGGTTATATTGCCGTGGAAAACTTTTGAAGAATCCAAGCTCTCATTTAGAGGGAGGCTAATAATGATGGAAGAGCAATATAACGAGAATGTACTATATGCGTAATTAAAGAAATGATTTACTCGAGCGAATTGTTCCTGCTCGGCGAGCAATTTCTCCACGGATCTTTTGTATTTCCCCCAAAAATCAAAGTCGTGAGTCTCGAGACCTGGCGTCCTCGCAAGCCATCTCTGAACTAGACAGCTGAGACTAGGTTCTTCCTCGGAACGTTTAATCGCCTCGATGGCTTTCGGATCCCTTCCAAACACTCTGGTGTAACTCTGATTGTACTTGACTCGGTGTTCTTGTTTCACGCCCAGCTTATTCTCCAATAAACGAAATTGCAGCGATTGGAAGCCGGAAGCTGGACACAGGTAATCTCTAAACGCCATGAAATCCAATGGTGTCATAGTTTCTAAAATTGTCACTTGATCTACCAGAAGCTGGATAACAGAGAAAACAGAACGTTAAGATCATCGATAAACATCAGTGAAATATTCTACTAATTTTGTCATTCAACAAATTCTGTAATGTATTCGCGTCTTTTTTTCACGCAGACCAATCGATTTCACCGAGTCTACGTCTAAGATAACCGCATCCGCATTTGTACGGTTGCCAGGCTTATGCTTCTACTTCAAGAAGCGATCACTAACACGTGTAATGTTACAATAAATTACCTTTACAATTTTTCCTTATATGATATTAAATTACAAAACTCAAAGTCATGAAAAATAAAAAAAGATAACGAACGTTATACGTTAATTACAATGTTTGACGAAATAATTGTAGAATGTAATTTTTGGAATGATTCTTCCAGGAATTGATAAATATGTTTCGTTCGAATGTTTATTAAGTTAACCCTACGATTTTTCAGTAGTACCAGACGGAAAAAGGCGACGACCACACCTGCATTCTGTGGTATCGAAAGAGCGTCAACGAGTTGGTTACCTAATGCATCTATGCGTGTCAGCGTGGGGTGTCGCATGTCATCTACTGGTATTACTTTACTTAGATCCCACTGTTATTTCTACGGTTCTCACAATCGTTCTTATTGCAACGCAACAGAAGAGGAAAGCAACGTTAACGAAAAAGTGTCGCATTGCTAAGAAACCTTGACCCGTTTGTCAATCCTCCATGAAGAATCAATGAAACTAATATTACTTTATTTTGATCGTCTTGATGATCCGTGAGAAACGCAACGATCCATGTTTCTACAACTATCGTGCCCGGTATTCGAACAGTTGCATTTAAGTGAAATAGTCTTGAAGGGTGAGTTTACAATCTGATTAGAGGGTGCCTACGGTGGAGGAGCATCACTCCTGTCATAAATCTTGCTGCCCTAATTGGCTTGCGATTAAGGGTCGTTCACATTCCTTCCATCACTGTCATTGTCAACGTATGGCCACTGGCCTTCTTTTTCATCTACAGGATTAACTCCGCGACACGTTGAACGAAATCTATTTACCATTATTTCCCTCTTCTCTCTTACGTTCGTCCGAGACGATCGGGAGCGTTCTAAAGGCAGGATCACCGGGAAATCTTTTTATCTATCGCTTACTTTCAGAATGAGGACGATGCGGTTTAATCTCTTCAAGATTTCCAGGGTCCTCGACTCGTTCAGTATCTGTGGGACCCGGTTCTTCTGAATAGCCGGACGATTGTTGGAGGTACCATTCAAGAAGTCGTAGCCGTTTGATTCCGAGTTAAAGAGTGCTCTGACCGAGTCCAATTCGTAGATAATCTGCTTGAACCAAAGTTCGTACGCTGCAGTGAAAACAGAAAAAAAGAGAACATGCTCGGTTTAACGATCGTACTTATTACAGATCGCGGTCGCCGTCTTGGTACTTGGACAGATTTTTAGTAATTGCGTTATTTGCTGATGTTATGTTCAGATTTAAGATTACATCATTATTATTAATTTCTTTCAGATAATTTTTCCGCTTAACCCCTCGTCTTATCTAATTGCATTCGTGACGCAAATTACAGTTTAGATAGGAAAAATTTGGATGACATTTATAGTTGGTGCAATTGTTTGAAAAATCGTAAAGTAAAAGGTTAATCGTGTTAAGAGGAGATCCTGGGACATCTGTAATTTGTCATTAATAATTAATAATTTGTCATCGCGATTCTATATAGATTATTTACCTTGATGAGTGACGATAAAAAGATGCTCATCGTGCACTTCCTTGTTGTACTCTGCGCTTAATAATCTTTGTGCGGTTAAGATTTTATCTAGTCGCAAGTATTCACCATAAAGCATACCCGGTCCTTCGGTCAACTGATCGTTATCTTGTTCTTGATCTTCGCTGAAAACAAATTATCAGTCAATTTCATTTTATCTTCATATTCTTCTTTATGCCTCTAATAACGAAAGTCATGAATTTTTAACATCGAATCGTTCGAATTGAAAATTTCATAATTTAAATGAAAAAGTCGCATTTAAACGGGAAATTACATAGATTCGGTTGTATAAGAAGATATTTTCGAGCGATTACTTACGCAAGACCGTCCGATAAGGGACAAGCCATTTTTCAAACGGCTACGTATGTGTATCCCTGCTGTTAACAATGATAATCGTAATTTCGAAGGGTAATTGAAGTTTCTTTCAATTACATATGCGAGAAATTTTTCACTTCACAAAAATTAATTATTGTTCGCAGATTGGTTAATTATTTAAAATTGATATCACGGTTCACTTGAACGAAATTCTTTTAACTTGACATTTCTTTGAGTTTCAGCGATCACCACTTGGACTTGAAGGATGACAATACATGTTGCCGACGAGGTGGTTGAGCCGCGACTAAAAACTGAATGGCCATCGGCACGCGAAACTATCCCTCTTATATTTCCAACAGCGACAGAATACTAATGTACCACTGCTGATCATGGCTTCTTTAAATGTTTTTGTAAGCCAAAAGCAATCTATAAATATCTAATATCTGTGATTTTTTTTTATTCTACAATCTTGCTTAACCGCTGACTGATGTTTAATTTTCCTAATGACGCGCGATCGCATCGTGTACACCGAGAGCAATGGAGTTTTCCAATCAATTATTTTATTCTTATATAGTATAAATTTCAAATAAAAATTCCTCGATTGCCGTGCGATCAAGTACAAATTTTTATTTTCCAGATATGGATGCTTTCTTACGACTAATTGAAATTAATTAGAATCATTATAAACGACTGCATAAATTATAAAATTTATCTTTAGATCATCTTCGAATTGATTGATTAAAAATTGAATCGTATCAATGTCAAAAACAAAAATTGTGGGAACTTAAATCATTCTCTGTGATGGACTTTCAATATTATGTATTAAAATCATTAGTTTCTTATATCTGCAATAGATGCCGCGACTGATATCTTTCGGGTTATCGTAGTTGCGTGATCGAGGTGACAGATGTCGTAAAGGGTACGTCCAAACAATTGAACTTACGAAACTGATTTTTTTATTTCTATAATCTGTTTATCAATAACACACGTCGTGACGCGTTATTAAAAATGATAAGAGCTCTAAAAATGGTAGACACAGGAGGGCATAGATTACAGAACAACCGAGTTCCATAAAATGGAGCTGCTTTTCAATATCTCCAATATGTGACCTTGTAAGATTCTAGGACCCACGAAAATATTATACGTATTATATAAGAATGACTTTCATATAAGTGAAGAGGCTATTTCGTGAGATTAGTAAACTTTTTCTAAAGTTACATTCCATTAACACAGTGCCGTAGCACGAATAATGCAACAGGTGTGCACATTGGCGTACTCCACCCTATATGTTTTTCACGCAAAATTTATGTTACGACTGGCCGCGAAATTTTCATCGGCAAACTTTTTAATGGCTTTCTAAACGATCGTTCGAACCTGCGAATCATATTTTGTGTCATTCCTTTGACGTCCTTGTAATTACTACCAAACTGGTGTTCATTATATATATATTTATTATTTAGTTTTGATAATATTGAATCGAACGAGGAGAAGTACCATCAGTATCAAAGCACTGATACAATATCTCTGACAAATGATGTTCGATTACACAGGAACAATAAAATACGCTACTGGTGTATGTGTGTGTACGTAAGTACATTGTGTGAATACACTGAGTCAATGTCGGTGTCTCCAACACTATACAAATCAACCGGTATAACGGCTGTTCACTTTTCATACAAGCAATCAGATCTGTCTGTCCGGTGATCAAGTCTGTTCTATCGAGGTTATTTCTTTTCTTAGCTGTTGCTTGCTACAAGAAGTGCAAAGTGTTAATAGCTTCTTACAATACATATTTCTGGTAAGTAGCGATCCGTCGAAGGAAACAAATTTGCCATATTTCAGTAATCATTGCCTTTCTTATTAGCAATCTTCTGTAACTTACGTTTCAAAGTGTATAAATTAAACAATTGTTATCGCATGATTTATTTTTACATATGAAAGATATTTCCTAGAGATCATTGTTTGATTTAAGTACTTAAGTACTTCCGGTAGGAAACTTTAATGGACAAAATATTATTATTTGTAGTAAACAATATATTTGTTAATTTATATATTCCTTTTGTTTTTAATTGCAAATATAAAAGAAACGTGTACTTGAAGAGTAGGTCAAATAATATAATAAACACAAACGTCTATAAGAATCGGCTCTCAACACAGAGACAATATGGCGGTCACTAGATGACGCTCTTGGTTAGTTATAGTTTTCAAACAGGTTTGTAATAAGATGATTCAGCTGTCAATAATTAAAATCGTTAGAAGCGTAGATTGTTTTACCGCGTCTGAGTCAGAAGAGAAATAGAAAATTTCTGTGCAATTATTTCATAGGAATTGTGAAAGATAGGAGAGCGAAGGAGAATAAAAAATAATCAAGTGAAATCAATATTGATTTTCCTCTATTTAACAACTGCACAACTATGGTTACTGCGGTTAAATGATTTTTGTCGCTTACTATAGAATATAGTGTAGGTGGGGAGATTTTATCTGGGTTGGCCATATGCACTTGCTGCACCAGATATACGTATATTACGTTACACCATAGAAACAGGGACGACTATCTAAGAGATTATGAACATCTGCATTTCGCTAATTTGCATATTGTTGTTTCGCATTAAGGCGACGGATTAATCAGCATCCGTTCTGATATAATAATATTAATACTTTGACATACGCATATTTAATAGAAACAGCAGCTCTTACAATATATTTTGTTAGAAAATTATACATTATAACAATAAAGAATGTATCTTAAGAACAGAGGTGCAACGACCGTGTTGAAAGTACATCTTCTGCATTGAAATTCTCGCCATAATTAGTTTTATTAATCGTCTAATTTTCATGATTTTTGCAGAGACTCATTCACGGAAGCATGTCGAACATTACTCTATATTCTTATGATCTCAGCCCGCCATGTCGCGCGGTTCTGATGACAGCACACGCGATAGGTCTGAAGCTGAACATCCACGAGATTAACTTGATGCACAAGGATCACTTGTCGGAGGAGTATGCGAAAGTAGGAAAATGCCGGATCTCTATAGTTAATCCTAGGATTAAGTTCTAACTAGTTTCTAACGTTTCTGTTATCTTAATAGATCAACCCTCAACAATCCATTCCAGCGATGGACGATGATGGCTTCTTTCTTACAGACAGGTATTCTTAAATAAAGAGCGTTCGCACGAACTTCGTTTTTTCCATACTAATTAATATAAATTTCGTTGCAGCCACGCAATCAATTGTTACCTGGTAGACAAATACGCCAAGGATCATGCATTGTATCCAACGGATCTACAAAAACGCGCCTTGGTCAATCAGTTCCTCTACTACGACACAGGAGTGCTCTTTGCCACCGCGAAAAATGCATTTGTAAGTGACTGTTAATCAGGAGGATTGAGGATACATGTATCAGAGTTTCCCATTTCATAGTTTACTCTTTTAGCAGCAATTTAAGTACACATCACTTATCACTGAAGATCTTATTTCGAGATCTATGTAAACGTTCGATTCCTCTTTATGAGTGGTGTAAGCTATTTTTTTTTCATTTAGTGAAAAAACAATGCAACGCTTATTATGCATTTACACGGTACTCGGTTGGTATACCGTTGTTGATGGAGTTACCACGGGCTAAGGCACGTTCACGGGGTAGGCAGATTAAGTCGCGCGAAAGGAGGTTAATGCGATTCGCCTTTCTGCGCGTAGAAGCATTATGCGATACCGCCACCAAGTTCCTGAGTATCCTATGCACCTTTTATAGCACCTAATAAACTCGGCTAACTGCACATTTTTGTCAGTGATGGGCCAACTAGGATAGACTCGTTCCTCAACCCGTACGCGTCGTACGCTTGTAAACTGAAAAGCCGCTTTGAAGTAATTTTATGAAGGAGCTTTCTTTTTTCTTATTTTCCAGCATCAAGGGGATTAGACGCAAAGAGGGACGAACTTAATTCTCATCTTTCGTTATCCGTTTTTAATTTCGCTTTCGAAACGTTTTCAGAAACCCATATTTATGCAAGCGGCGAAAGAGGTTCCCGAGGAGAAAATGAAGCTTCTGAACGAAGCGTACGAACAGTTGAACAAATTACTGGAGGGTAAGAAATGGCTTGCAGGGGATTCTTACACCCTTGCGGATATAAACTGCATATCCACAGCGTCATCCGCTACTGTAAGTTTCCATTGAAAGATAAACTGAATCATCAAGAATTTTCATGATCATTTTTCCGATGCTTTCCGCAGGTGGTCGTCAACATGGACAACTATCCAAACGTGAAGGCTTGGATTGAGAGATGCGAGGAGGAACTTCCGGGCTACAAAGAGTGCAATGCGCCGGGAAATAAAGTATTGCAAGCGACTCTTCGTGCCTGTCTTGCGAAAAAATAAATTACTACTTTGTTTTGTATTGTTTCCTTATTGTTTATAATTCTAAGATTGTGGGATCGACGCGCGAGTCGCGTCTGTCTGTTTATAACCGTAATTTCTCTTGGAATAAACGCGGAATTTGTTACGTATACTTCAATTGCAATAATCGGAAAAAATCCTATATTTAGAAACATATTATTCTGATGCACGACAATGGTTGTGCGCAACTCCGGTTGCCCTTTTGTCAACAAATGCTATGCATATCATTGGCCGGACACGAAGCTTCCCGGAAGGGTCAGATAACTTGGTGGACTGATTAATATGCTTTCTCTAGTGTCATCTTCTCTTTTGTTTCTCTTGCGTTTCGTCCGGCCGTGTTATCGTGGATACCTAGTCTCGTGATTGGCATCCATGCTTCTACGAACTTACGATCGCGAGAGATTGTTCATTTTTTCTCTATGTTTTCAGATAATATTATCGAGGACGCGATGTCCTTTCAGAATCATTATGAAACGAGAACGGAAAATGCCCTTGTTCTGGACGCTGTTTAGAATTGAATTTTTGTCAAGTTTCGCAGAGATCTCAGAGATGTCTTCCGTTACAATACAAATTGTCAGACCGAAGACACCGAAGACCGGTTTAATCGAGAAAATTTATAATTTGTGGTAATCGTTAACGGTCTAAAACGGTGTTCAGAACATCTCGAAAGAGTTGACGTAATCTGTACGTAATCTGTACATAATCTGTACGTAATCGTTGGCATTGAACCTGATGCAGCAGTCGAAACACCTCTTCCTTCGCGTTCCTCGATAACTGCTTTCGTCTCTGGTTCGTGTCTTGGTCACCGTGTCATTTGACCGTAATTTGCAATAAAAATTAATACCTTCTATCTTCCGGCGATTTTCTTGATTAGCGCTACTTAATACGTTTTCACTGATTCGAGACTTGCTTCGTATGCGAAATAACCAAGATGGTTCTTCTTTAAATTAGATTATCAATTTCAAATTCAACCTCTCGATTTTCTATCTTAGAGAATGCTATTCGATTTTTTTTCTTTAATTATTATCTGAGATGCTGAGGGGGTTTTAACGCGCATACCATGGATAAGCCGCCTTAATTATCTTTCATACCTAAATTGATCTCTTCAGCATAAGCGGTGTATCGAATGGCGCTAAATGAACGCGAATTTCGCAATATCGACGATTCGTTTAAGCGGTTGCCGCGCGTCTACGTTATTGTTCAACGTGTACATTGTATGGAAAACAAGATGATTATGGGAAACGAGCTGGTTGCCACGAGAAGTCGGTTAATTAGCGAGCTCTTTACTCGTATGTTGTATTACACGTGCCGGGAGTCGCTTTTCCGGTTTCTCTCCTCTCTCCGTGGATGTGTTGTATTTTCTGTTAGGTAACTAGCGACGACGAAAAACAGGTCTCTCCTTCCTTCAGCATCCGTTCGATTCCCATCTCTTGACGCAATGATTTCTTTCTTTTCTGACGCGTTCACGATCGACGAGACGGATCAGCGTGTACAACGTGCGGCAAAAGAGCAGCCATTCTCGATTTCCACGAACCGAGACGCGGTGGCTAGGCTCGCAGGCCAACATCCGGTCAGACAGGTTCACGCTTTTTGGCTCGTTTTTTGAATCTAACCACGTGGCTTTGTATTTTTTAGATCCGACCACGAGGGCAGCAGAAAATTGCGAGGATAGCAATTTCTTCTCCATTCGGTTACGAGGAATTCTGTCAAGTGGTCCTATAGTTGATCTAATAGGATTACCTCCTGCGGCTGATGAACAGCCGAACGAAGTAAAAAGAACGTTATTCTATTTTTATGCGAAGGATGGTGTTACTAGCTGAAGAAAGGATTAGCAATCTTCTGCGGGAATATTTATGATGCACCAGCCTAGCGAGTTATTAAGAAGACTAGGCATTTAAATCACTTGAAAATAAAATATCCTTGGAGAATTAATTCTTTTTTGTTTTACCAAGATTTTCGTGTGAAAAAATTTTAGCGATTTCGAAGCAATCTAATTTCTACTTGCCAGTCTTTGCTTATCGTTAATTAAAATTATACTTTGGAGTTTAAGGAGACCAGGTGTTTGAATCACTCGAAAATGAAATATCCTTGGAGAATTAATTCTTTTTTCTTTTACCAAGATTTTCGTGCGAAAAAATTCTAGCGATTTCTGCTACTTGCCAGTCTTTGCTTATCGTTTATTAAAATTATACTTTGGCGTTTGCACAATCCCAATTGCTTCGATTCGTTATCCCGTTTAAATGGAAATAAAAGTCGAGTCTTCATTCAGGGAGGGAGAAATGTGTAATTTTCTACGTTGCAAAATGCAAAACATGTTTACTTCGTTCGGTGACAATGCAAAAATCTTGAACCACGTCTCATACTTTTAGCTAACAATTACCGGGATAATGTGATTATTTGTTTTATTCGTGTATCATGTTAATCAGCGTTAATTGATATTTCGAATAGTGGTATGGGAGAGGAATAGAGCCGGAACGGATATGTTGTACATGTGATCGGTTTCAGTTGAACGTTTCGATACTACGACGGGGTCAGCCGATCGACCTGCTTGTCTCAAGTCATGATCGCTTCTATTTGCTAAACAAATCGAGCTGCTCGACGCTGTTAACGTTCTTCCTGTGTACAAATATAACCAGTTATCTGGTACGTAACCGTGAAACGTATTTCATCGAGTTCGATTCAGTAACGACGATAATCGATTGCGTTAATCCGTTTTCTTGAACAGGTAAGAAGATCTTCATCATTTACATTCTTTCTTTTGCTATTATTACAAGGTGCGGTAGGCAACGTGCGTTAATTAATATTCCAACATTGTGTGGGGTTATTCGTTTGACACATTGAAAACAGTTGTGCGTAGTAAGACACATTACGATTGCGATGATTTAAAGTAAAATCACTCGATTTTTTTATTTAAGCTTCTCCACTTCTCATCTTACAAAATTGATACAGTAATTATACCATTTGGTTATTTAATTATGTGCCTATATTAAATGCTTGACGTCAATAACTGAGAGAGAAGGGAGACACAGTATTTGCTTCAATAGTATTTTGCAAAAATTCATGATAGGATGATTGAAATGAAAAAATCTCGGAATAATAATTTTACTGATTACGTTACCTCTTCAGGTCTGCTTACCGTATTCGAAGGTCAGGGTTGGAACCGAAAACTAGAGAAACAGGAAACATCGTGTAGAAGGAGTTTCAAGTCACGCACCTTCGCTCGTGAGATTTATTTCGCATTGCCCGAACATCGCTCTCGCTTTCGTTCCTGAAGGCCGAGCGAAACAACGAAAGAAGTTCAATTAATCGGTCCGTAGGGATCGTTGGAGCATCGAATACGCGCCCGCTGACTCTTGGTTGTGTACGGGCCTATAAATACATATTCACGAACGGATGTTGAGGCATTGCTAAGGTCCACGTGCTCGTGGATCACGGTGGTGGCAACAGTCGGCCTCCGACCGTCGTCCAAGTGTGCATAAACTCGAACCTGGTGCGTTTCTTGTCTACCAAGCGAAAAAGCAAGATACCAGCAAGGTCTCCAACGAACAGGCCGGGACGAGTTCCCTTTCGGCTGCTTTTTTCTTTTAATTTCCTTTCCGCTGGAGAACGTGCCCGAAGGAAGTGATCGTGTCTGATTTTGCAATATTATCGATCGAAATCAGAGAGACTCGTTCAAGTTCGCGTGAACTCGATCGTGATGAGCAATCGAGGTGTCGCGAATTCGTCATCTCATCTTCGCGACTATCTGCTCCTCTCGATGCTCGTTCATTGTTGACCAATCACGGGATCAGTGATAGGTGCAAAAGTTTTTATCGACAATTTTTATTTTCGCGGTTTAGCAACCGCGGTTTCGCTAGTTCGCGAACCGTCGGATCGATGAGATTCGAGTGATATTACAGCCGGTGCTGGGCTTTGTGCGCCGATCTAAGCGAAAGCTGATCCATCGATCCGCTCCGTTCGAAGGAATTCACTGAGCTAGCAGACGTAAGTTGACATCGTGTTGCATGCCAGGGGGTTGTTACTTGCAATTTATTTATTCTCTGCATTTTAGTCTCTCCTTGTAATAAGAAAATTAATTCTAGGAGAATCAAACACGTCGATACGACGGGTTTCAAATGTTTTTATTTTAATTTTAATTTGAACTTGAAATTGCATCCTTAACAACCTACCTTAGTTTAAGTGAATTTTATATTCTTGTTCTAGTGTTAAATGGTAAGGCGAAAATGCAAAATACCGGAAGGACATTTAACGAGGAGGCGTTCGTTGAGCAATTTGTTTCAAACACGTTTACTCCTTTTGCAAGCTTTTCCCAAATGGAAATTCACCGCGTCCTTGTATATTCGTGCGGTTTCCAGTTTGCATTTCAATCGCTGTCTGTTGCTGATGTTCGATATGCATAAAGATGGAATTTTAAACTTCTGATTTGTAGGAAATTTTAGATAAAAACAAACACTTCTCTACTTTTGTCGATCGGCAAGCTTTGGTATATTGGAACTTGCTCGACCAGTTGTTGCAATTTGCAATAAAAATAAATGAAACATTTTTCTGACGAATGAAACACCCCGTAGAAATCCTATTTAGTTTCAGCATAACTGGCATAGTTTACGAGTGCAGTGAAAGTGCACCATAATCTGTGACGCGTTAATGAATGACTATCCTGCTAATTACTTTTCATCTTCAAATAGGTTTCTACACAACTGATAATGCCTAAATCCATCAATTTTACTGATAATAATGAAGATTTTTCCTTCGACTTATTCACTGTTTTATTAATTTTATGCATTCTTCGGCGATGGGGAAAACAGGTTCACCGATAATTCAGAAGCTTCCATATCTTATTCATTGTATTCTTCATCGTTTTATTATCTACATAAAATAATGTATTCTTCGTTTCTTCGCAGTAGATAAACGTTTTTGCAACCTTTCGAAGTCTACGATTATACAAATGACAGAGCGTAGATTTTCGAAATCAATAATTACTTCTCATCTTCCCGTAATCTTGAATTCGAATAATAATAGGGACATCGACAAATGTGTGTGTTTCTACATGCCACTCAATTTGGAGGTCGATCATTGAGAATGGAAATATACAGTCAGTCCCAGAAGTTTTATCCTTCATTTTAATTATTTTAGGATCCATCGTAGATTTGTAATAAACGACCTTCGAACTGCATTTTAATTTCATAATTCATAACCGAGGGAAATTGATGGGACATGGTGTACGCGTGTCCGACGATCCGTGCTTCAATTTCGTAATTGAAATAACTCGGGAAACGGAAACCACGAGTAAATTAACAAATAAATCAGTTACGATGGTAGTTTGTAAAATTTAGATAATTAGAAATCAATTTTGGAAGCTTCGGTATTGATTAACGTTGCAAACTAGGAAAATTAATAAAAATAAAAAACGGAAATTTAGTTAACTATAAAAAATAATAGGAGAAATTCAATTTTAAAATAGATACAAATTTAGGATAAGTACTGAAATTGAATACTTACGTAATAATTGAATTTCACGAACAGATATATTTCAACGAGCAGTTAACCCGTCTTCGCCGGTGTACGAATTAAACTCGCCTTTAAATTGAACTGTACACTTTCGGTTCACTTGGAAACTCGTTGCTTGAACCGGAAATACGTCGTGAAACGAGTGGATACGCGTTGATGTGTACAAACTATCGGCTTCGTTCTTGTACGAAAGCAATCCGTTCGGTTCATTGTTTTGTTTCCTCGCAATGAAACCTGCTGCAGCACGCGACAGAGCGAAGCGCATTTCCGGTTGCCGGTGTATCGACAGACACGCTTGTTACGCTCTTCAAATATTTGTTCTGCCCTGCGTGATGTATCAGCTAGCGGTTTTCATCGTTCGATCTTGATTTATAGATCGGTTTGCTTGCTTTCCCTGCGGTCTCGTCATTTTTTCAAAAAATCCTTTTACCAAGCTCCACCTTTTTAATCTCACAAAGAACAATGCAGCGCAAAAATTGCATACTGATTCAAAACGAAAGTAGACGTGTATCTTCTTTTTCGCGAAGATAAAAAGAAATTTATTGTTTTCTCTTCGAATGGTATCAGAGGTCAATTGCTGCAATTCTTAGAAAAATAAAAATTCCACATCAAACATTTTCTAAATGGATTTTACAGATTTCGAGTGCATTCACAATGAGGGTCGACCAGATCGGACTTCTCTTATGGAAAAATTACA
The DNA here is from genome assembly GCF_907164935.1 of Osmia bicornis bicornis. Taxonomy (NCBI): domain Eukaryota; kingdom Metazoa; phylum Arthropoda; class Insecta; order Hymenoptera; family Megachilidae; genus Osmia; species Osmia bicornis. Next base: position 13,622,116 of record NC_060216.1, on the reverse strand, counting down.
TCGTTCGAAAACGTCAACCGGTAATTACAGCCCTGTAGAAACAAGTCTCGAAGCCATCGCGACAATTGTTTAAAGCCTGTTGCATAAACTTGGATGTTTAGGGTATATTGGCGCTGGTATTCGTATGGCCGGTTGTCGTCTTCATGATCCTCTACACGATCCGCGACAACGTGGATCCGAAGTACCATCCGACTTGCCAATTCCCAGCGAGATCGATGCCGCAGAATGGGCTACTCCCGTTCGTTCAGAGTTTCATTTGCGGCCTCGGCAACCCTTGTGATCCTCTCACGGAATACGAAGAATTTCCTTCTTACAGAAACGCCACGTTAGTATGGAAAGTTTGAACGATTTTTCCGTGGAAAAATTCTATCCTCTAACCATCTGATTTATCGCGTTCGGATTAAAGTTTCTTAAGCGAGACCGTGAATGGAGAAGCAATAACGATAGAAATAATGTTAATCCATTCGAGATGCCAGAAGCTCGAACTTTATTTTTTATAGTTATGTCATACTTTTATGGTTATTGTCCAGGAGCTGTTCATTTTGTTACTTTAACGCTCTGCGATCAAATTTGCGAGATCGGAAATTTCATTATTATTCCACGTTATTATAAAATATATTTTCATCGTAGTCTAGGTTCATTGGTGGTAGATTTACAACCGATGCTCGGTAACGAGACGGTGATCACCGCGGTTAGGACACTGCCGAACAGTATTCAGCTGCTAAAATCAATGGCGCAAATACTCACCAGACCGAAAATGAAGGCGTTGTTCGGTACGCATGCACGATCTACCTCATTTACTATCCTGGCTATACGCGAACTCACACCGGCTATCAAATTTGTCGACTAGATCGTGGCATCCGATTGGGAGATCTGTTCTACAACCACGAGGAAATCAAGAACCTCCTTATGCTTCAGATGCCCTACGCTCGGCAAGGATTGATCGATGAACTATTCGAATCCTCCATAAAATTGCTATACGTTGGTATCATAAATTAACCCTTGGAAAGTTGATCAATTTTCAAATCCATCGACGAAGGATAAAATAATTTCATTCATCCAATTCTTAGCTGATCGAGGCGTTCGGTTCGTCCAACATCGACGGAGTGATTTGTTCTCCGGAGAATCTGAAGAAATACCTGATCCTACCAACACCGGAAGATTACACAGAAGTATCGCAGGTCCTCTGCGACATGGACTCGGAGATGATAGGGAGAATGGTGGAATATTTGACCAAACACTTGGATTTTTATGGTCTCATGGAAATGGTGGATCGCGTGATGGCGAAGTTTCGTGATTACGATTTCTTCGATGACTTGAAACGAGCCGTCGAAACGATCTTAGATCTCCAAACCGTGAAGACAAACGTTCCTCAGTATTTAAGGTTGCGCGAATGGTTACCAAAGATGATAATGGTCTTCAAGAACGTCACATTCAAGGAGATTGATCTTACTTTGTGAGTAACAGAGTTCTTCTTGAATTTATTGAATTAAAAAAAGATTCTTTGTAATGTATTTTTAGTGTGAACAAATCGCCAGAGTTCTTCTTGAATCTATTTATTAAAAAAAGATTCTTTGCAATGTATTTTTAGTGTGAACAAATCGCCAGAGTTCTTCTTGAATCTATTTATTAAAAAAAGATTCTTTGCAATGTATTTTTAGTGTGAACAAATCGCCAGAGTTCTTCTTAAATCTATTTATTAAAAAAAGATTCTTTGCAATGTATTTTTAGTGTGAACAAATCCTTGGCGATTTTGGAACCGGTGTTCGAAACGGAACACGATTGGCCAATCGCGCGAAGAATTTTCCTCAGGCTACAAAAATTGTTGGTATTAGCGAAAAAGATGAAAGGTGATCAAAGCAGTGATCCAACCTCGGATGATTTCTTCGAGATCGTAGAACGATTGAAAGGTTCCATGAAATCTATGTCATTAAACATCGGAAATAATGAAAATCTCACACAAATTTTGGATCTGAGTATAGCAATTCTCCATGATGGAGCGAAGCTGACCAACAGGATTTTCGAACGTCACGTGGATCAAATTCAATTGTGAGTTTTCCTATTTCTTCGAGGTGTAAGTATCAAAGCGATAAAGCAATTCTTTCTTTACAGATCAGCTGAGATTTTGGACGGATTGAGGGATTTTCTGTCGGAACATATTTTAGCCACACTGAGTTACATTTTATCTTTCACCCAGTCTATTGTTAAGATGATACACCATGCAGCTATTATCCACGAGGATGTTCCATACAGGATTTACAATATCTCTTTGAACCACAAGGATACAGTACAGAAATTGTTGACCAACGTTGATCCAAAGGTCTATCGAACATTCGTGCGATCGTTCTCCAGATTGAATTTCGTAGAGGTTGATATCATTTTCTCTACCTTTTGTTGATTTTAGAATCGCGAAGGTATTAAAATAATTTTAAACCTGTCCATTCAGAAATTCGTAGACAAAGTGAGACGCGCGAGAGCCGAGGATTACTTCTGCCAGGAGGAAACGCTGAACGAGATTTTCGAGAACTTCAAAGACGCCAGGGACGAGTCGGGTTACATCAAGGAGCTATTGTGCAGCGATTCAGGGAAGAAGTTGATCGCCGATGTGTACGAAGCTTTCGAGTTGAAGAAGTTCGAAAATATTGTAAGCATTTTATTTTCAATTCCCGCGAACAGAAGCAGCGTAACGTATGATTGAAATATAATACAGATGAGCGACTCTTTATCGGCTGTCGTCAGCATGGTGCTGAAGCAAGTAATCGATATTGAAAAATCAAACCTGACGTCTGTCGTGAAAAGCGTAAAAGGATTAGTGTCGTATTTGGAATCACCAGCGTCAGCAGAGCCTGACTGGTCTGTTTTTAAATTCAACCAAAGCTGGACAGAAATCTTCGAAGAAACTCAAGCCCAAGGAAGATTGGACCTGTGAGCGTCTAGAAGGATCGTCGATTTTCGATTAAAATTTTCTAACAATTGTCTTCTTTCAGCTTGGGAATTCACTTGAGCATTGCAAAAATGATCGGCTCGCGTAGCTTGACTTACGCGACCATTCGTCCTGATTTAGAGAACATGGACATACTCGCTGAGATCATTTTGCAGGATGTAAGAGAGAATCCAACGAGCTGGATCGGTGAAGTCAGACGTCGCAAAGCACAGCTAATCGAGTCGTTCTATTTAACCGTAACCGATAAGGATAAGGTGAACAATTGCGAATTAAATTCTTTTCTTAACTCGTTATCTGAATTCCTTTCTACAGCGAGGATCTTCTAGAAAACATTTCGCAATCTTCACAGGATCAAAGTGATTTTCGTTTCAAATATTTCAATTTCAACAGGCTCTGAAAATTTTAGAATACGACAATTTCACCAGGACCTACTGCACAGACCCAAATCCTCCTGGTCTATTAAATTTTCCAAAGGGATCAAACGAGACGGTATTAAAATCATTGGTCTGTCGTTTATCGAAATCCGTGCAAACCGACCTGGAATTAAATATGACGGAAATAGATTTGAGAGAGGATGCTCGTTACTGGAAGAAAGGATCCTTCAATTTCACCGATTTCAATGCGAAAACGATCGAGATTTACCGGTACATCGATACATTGATTCATCAGAAAGATTCCGATTACGACAAGGCTAATTTAGAGAAATTGAAGGAGGACTTTCGAAGATCCTGGAGCGTTGATCTCTCGGTAAAGGATGTTTTCGAACTGAGGTACGCAAATAATGAAAATAATTCTTTCGTCGGGGTTTTTTAAAGGGCAGACGTTTACCTTCGTTGACACGTAACATCTTTCTGCAGCGTAGGTTTGATCTGCAAGTTCTTCAGCGTGATGGAGAGTCCTCTATTCCGGACGAAAAACGGATGGAAAGAGATGCACGCGGTGGGTTGGTCGGCATCGGTGATCTTCGACCACGTGGAGAGGATCGTCGATCAAATTCAAAGAAACGATCACGTGGCAAAGCTGTCCGAGCTGCTGCAGGACATGTCTCAAACGGAAATTCTATTGAGTGCTATCCTGCGAAATTTGTCCCCTCTGATTCTCGACGTGGTCGACATTATCACTATGAAGCCCATTCACCTTGTAAGTGATCCTAACACGTCGATCCATTGAAAATTAATTAAAAAAATCTTCGCAAGATTTTCTCCTTTCAATCTGTAGTTATCAGATTCAGATCTGTGAAATCACCTCGAAACATTTTATGAAATCATTTTCCTTCCTGTTTGCCAGATATCCGTTCTGGACGATTACAAATCCCGCGAAGAACAATGGCCCTGCATACAAAACGAGAGCGTCGGATCCGCCATGGAGCTGCGAAACGGCACTCGCGAAATAGTGCGCGAGATCGAGAGGATATCTTGCAATCCGGCTTTGTTCATTCAAGAATGGAAGGAACAACCGATATTATCAAGATCGCGTAAGATCGTAAGTAGCGTAAAATGAATTTATCTATTAGAAATTTGCCACTGGTGTTCAATATTGGAAATGAATATCAGTTTCAACGGGTTGACACGGTGCAATTGCCGCCTTTCAATTGGACCTTGGGCTACGGGAAGTTTCGTCGACTGGTCAAAAAAATGGACGATTTGGGCGATAGCACGAAAGAAGTTATTTTGGCTGAACAACCGCATCTGTGGGAGCATTTGGAATCGTTAATACCGGAAGTGAAGAGTATATTAAACGATAGATGGCCCGACGTGAAGAACGATGCTAGGTGGGAGCGCCGGTGTTCGATTTCCTGACACAAGAATACCGCAAATTAAATTAATGATTAACGTGTTTGTAATTTAGGAATACGTTAGATTACATCGACATGGAGCTCGACAAGACGGTATCAGCTTTCCAAAGCAACCTCTCAGCAGATGGAATCTGGAAGCCAGCGATCGCCGTCGAGGATCGCATTCTCGTTCTAACAAAATTCCTTTCCCATCTTGTTCACAAGACCACGAAGACTGTGTCTGAAATTCTACACGACGGTAAGTGTTAAAACATCAACCAACATTTGTTCGCATAAACAGAGAGAAATGATGAGAATCTATTTTTTTATTCTCAGCAATTGGATCAAGTTCTTCTCAAACATCTGTGAAACTAAATTTGTTATCACTTTTGGGATTCAATAAAAGAACACCTATTGGAATTTATTATAACCAGTTACCCTACATTTTGGCCACCGTGGTGAACGGATTATCAGACCCAGAGGTTGACAATCGCATTGTCCAATCACTGATGACCAGCAACGATATCACCTGTTCACAATTATTCGAATGGTGGTCGACTTCGTTAGTTGGCCTCCCTTCAGACGACTACAGAATCCTGAAGAATTTCACTTGCGATCTCGATCCGGAGAATTTCAACGGTTACACTGATTTATATTTGGCCGAGTCTGATGTTTGGACAAAGCCAACTAGCAGATACAGAGCTTACCCTATGAACGCCATAGGAGACGTGTACGATTTCGCTTCGCAACTGCGGAAAATCACGAAGGAAATACAGAACAAAAGTGTCATAGTCGATGTTCCATTTTCAAAATCTTATCTGATATCCACCTTCCAAAAATTAAGGGATTCTTTGAAGGATTATAATGGAGAAACACCCAAGGTAAAATGATCATTAATTTAGGACCCAAAGAATGTATTATCATTGCAACAATTGTTTTTCAGAAAATGGAGGGTCATTACGAATGGGTGAAGTACAGACTCTTCGTTGAAGGAGTTTCTGAGGCACTAATTCATATATCTAACGCGATGAAAAATATGAACGTAGAAAATGGTCGCGTGAATATTTGGGACTTTGTTGAAAATAATGATGTCAGACGGTTGTTGAAGATCCTTGATACACACCCTGAAGAAACGATAGCTTTGATAGCCAGTCTCGGCACAACCAGTTTAAACTTACATGGAATGATGGGTTACGAAGATGTAAGAAAGATCATCTGCAATTTCCACTTCAATTCGAGTTACTGGTCCGCTCCAAACAGGACAAGATTCATAAAAGAGATATGTTCCTTTGATCCTTATCAATTGCTGAAGACAGTCACCAGTGAAGAATATTATGTAAGTAAAAAAGAAATCGGATAATTCGGTATTAGATACTTTGATAATTTGAATTTCTTAATTAAACAGCTCCTACTGATTGGACAAAGGCCTACCATGACGAGATTAACACCTCTAAGCGTGTCTCTAACGAAACTCTTAGACGAGGTTTTAAATCTACACTCAAGAGAGCCGAATTTGAAGGTGGAATCAAGAATCTTCAGTTCGGCAACCTGGAAGGGTCTGTCGAACGAAACCTTGTCGCTTATTCGTGAAATGGGTCAAAGTTGGTCGCGCAAGTACATAGGCGAATCAAAAAGCAAAGTATATCCAAAAATGAACGAGCTGATCGGTTCGTCGTCCGATCCTCTCTCGAAAGTGTTTAGAATGTATCAGATTCTTGACGCGACGGTCGAGTTGTTGGCCGGCGGTGATGTTTGGCAAAAGCTACGAGTCATCTACGAGAACTCGAGGGTGAAAGCAATCTTGACTCTGATAGAGGACATACCGAATCTCGTCGTGAGCTGTGTTGACACTTTCGTGAAGTCGGAGAGATTGAACGATTTCGTGGAGAAGCTCGCGTTTGGCAAGCTACACCCCTGCGACATCGACAAATATTTGATCGTACCCAGTTTCGTCAGGAAGAAAGTTCTCTTGTCGAGCGTCACCAACTTCTGCCAGAAGATCGTTTACGCCGATAGACAGTTGACATTGATCGATCTATTGCCCATTGACGGGAAGTACGAGGTACCATTCCCTTATTGCAACTTACAGAAAGGGCTTCGAATTATTTTTACAACATTTGCACGGATCTTGTAGGAAAGTCGAGTGTCAGGTACCGGAGGAGAACTCAACGAAACGTATCTGTTGGAGAAATGGGACCATGTTCAATCGACCGTCATTCGAGTGGCAACAGAAGGTTTCAAGGATGTAAAGGTACCCTTATGGTGGTCGTCCTTCAAAGAGGGTACTTTTGAAGATTTCTTGTCCCATTATAAAAAGGAGGTGAGCTTTGAAAGAGGAACTCGCTCGAGTTGCAATAGAAAATACGATTCAATGATTAATTAAAAATTAATTTAGGATCCTAGAGCATTGGCCCATCTGGTGGTTAAAAAGGTCTTCACGATTCTAAGGAATATCATGAATTCTACTGAGAGTACCAAGTAAACTCGTGTTATTTTGTTTATAAAATATTTCTGAACAATTCAATGTATGATAGATTTATTTATCGAGAGAGATTTCCTTTCAGAGAGTGCTCCTGGTGCGTTACGTTACCGCTCGAGATTTTAAATTCTCAGCTAGTGAACCATCAACTGTACTCGAAGCTGCTGTGTCAGTTGAATCGATTGAAGGTGTCGGAGATTCATGACATTTTAATGCGCGATTTCTACTGGAACAAAACCGGCAGCATGGTGAGAATTAGTTACCCTCGTGATCTACAAACCATTTCCTCTCTCTATACAATTTTCAACCCATTCCAGGTGAAGAATTACAAGTACCTGAGCGTGAAACGAAGCAGGAATGAATTTGTGACTACTTTAGAGAGCACTATGCATTTTGTGGCCGACATCATAGTGAATTTTCAAAACGAAACTTATAGAGACAAAATCGACCAGTGCTATCATAAATTTGTTGGACAACCTGCTTATTCCAGACCAGGATTGTAAGCGTTTTAATTAAAAATTTTCAATGATACGCGTAGTGGAATCAATTTCAAAGGATAATTTAATTTCAAGTTACGTGTCCTTGGCTCTGGCTATCCTGGACTCTCTCCAGAAGAACGTAATTATCCTGGACACTGCCAGAAATCACGAGAACATCGAGAATTTATCAAAATTAGCGGAGAAATATGTACCGATTTGGAAAGCAGTCCGCGACGTGGCGAAGACGTCAGACGTGGCCGGCGTCGACGCGGATATACCTGGCGCGATGATCAACGTTAACGCGATCATGAACGATCGAAATGGCACTATGTGTCGAACGAAAGCGGAGTGTCGTAACACGACGGTTCTGTATAATTATCTGAGCTCCAAGAAGGCTGGGAAGGTGTTCCGTTACGTCCCGAAAGGTTCGGGATATCATTCCATCGTGGAAATCTGCTATCGGTTGTCGCAAAGTTTGGATCTGGATCGTATAGATCGCGAACGGAGGCAATGGCGCATGGATGCCACGTGGGATTTAACGTGGCTGAAAGAGATCCTCGGCCACTTGTCCGTCGTTATCGAGGAGAGCGGCAATCTCCTCGACGTCGCTAGTAAAATAGACTTTGAGGACGTCTCGAACGTCCTCGGGGTTCCGGATGTGGTCGATGGTGTGGTTAATATCCTGAAGGATAAAACCGTGGACAAGCTGTTCGACGGGTAAGGATGATTCCTTCGATCTACGAATAATATTCCTCTGTTAACCGTTCGATGGTCCTCCATTTAGGAGGATTTTAAGATTGTGGAATTCTGAAATTTGTTGATTTTTCAAAATTTTATAGAATGAGGGAAATAGTGGAGGACGTGAAACCTTTCGTCACCGAACAAAAGGTGCTGGACGACATTTACAGTATAATCGTGGCACTGGAATCCATGGACATTTTCAAGAATTTGGGTCTTCTAGACATGAAATGTAAGAGAGAATGATCTTTCCAGCTATAGTTACTTCGACGCCTCCTCTTTGCTCTGGTACGAGAGAAACGATTCGTATTTTTCAGACGTTATCAGGGACATGTTCGACAACTGGGACATGGTGAGATCGTATTTGATGAACAGGATGGCAATTACGAAAGATATCGTGCTGATGCTGAGCCAGGCGAAGATAGACATGATTTCCGTTTTCATGAAAGAAAGAAGAGCGCTCAGTTTGAAGGAGATCATTTGCTCGCCGAAGAAACTCAATGATATGTTAAATTTCAACACCGGCCGTATCACTGCCGAGGAACTCAGCTCTGCGATTTGTCAATTCGAAGATTCGCAGACTCAAAACGTGACGATAACGTTGATAAAAAATTTAAATTTCGATTATATTTTTTACATAGTGAGTATAATAACAATTAACCGAAGAAAAGTAGTTTACTTTTTAATCATAAATAAAATTCATTATCGTAGCTGGAGAACGTAAACGTGAAAAATATTTTATCAAACGCGAACTTAACAGAAGCTGAAGGTAAGATGGTGCTGAATAATCTCGGAGTGGCTGCCGAGTTATTACCATTTTTCCGGGACAAACTTTCCTCTAAAATGCCGCTGGCGAAAGCTTTAGAATCGAACGTGGAGGAAACAGAAGATCAAACAGTCTCGAGTGAGATATGCAAAATTCAGAAATTAAATTAGAATGCTTTAAGAACTCGATAAATATTCAAACTCCTTTGCAGCCTCCAAGTTCCTTCAGGATTCCAGCGAAATGCTGTGCGGACAACCGATGGTTTCTGACAACGGGGATTTGTATAAACTTATTTCTAAAATCGAAGATAACAGCAAAGAGTTCGACAAAGGAGAACTGGATTCTTTACCCAGTTTGTATAAACAATTATTTAGTAATTCCTTATTTTTTATTATATTAAATTCAATATGATTCTTCTTATTTTTCAGCTGATTTCTGCAGAAACACTTATAAGGGCGTAGTCGCGATGGGTGGTGGGAAGATCATATGGTCTTACGTTAAACCCTTGCTACGAGGTTACATTCTCTACGCTCCTAATACTACTATAGTGAACAAAGTGATGACACTGGCGAATAGAACGTTCGTAGAAATGAAACATTTCGGGATATTGATGGATAGTTTGGAGAAAACTTTGACCTCGTTGGCGAACCTATCCGAAATGAGTGATAATCTAAGAGAGATGCAGGATATATTGTCTTCGGATGTAATAAAAATCGCCATCAAATCTTACGGGAGTGGAAATTTCGCGGGTGGTAAGTCGATTAAAAAAAACTTTCGAAAAAGGACCAAAGATACTATTCTGTTTTCTTTTTCTTTTATAACGGCTTCATTCGTTTCAGGAGATTTCACGGATATGAATCTCAGCGAGATTTCCTGGCGACTTAAGAGATCGAAGCATTTGATCACGATGGTCGGTATGTTGAATGATTTATTGGAGTGCGTGCTCGTTGATCGAATAAAAGGATTCCGGAGCGAGGAAGAAATGGAGGCAGAGGCACGATTACTGATGGAAACGCGACAATTTTTAGCTGGTGTTGTCTTTTTGGATAAAAGCTCGACGAGGTCGAAGAGATCGTTGGAACACGAATTACCGGAGAACGTAATATACAAAATTCGAATGGACGTTGATTACGTTCCATCGACGAAGAGATTGAAGAATCAATTTTGGACACCTGGTCCGGAGAGCAGTTTCATAGAACACCTGAGATACCTTCGGGGTTTTGTACAACTGCAGGACTCTATCGATCGAGCGATTATTAAAACAAAGAGTCAGAGAGATCAGGATTGGAGGACGATGACTGAACAGATGCCTTATCCTTGCTGGAAGGACGTTCCGTGAGTATTCTTCATTTCAACCTCCTGTTATTTGAATGATTTAAAAAAATATAAAATTTTAGATTTCAAACTACGTTGTACGAGTCTCAGGGTATTCAAGTCTGTTTCTTCTTCGCTTTGATTATGTGCGTTGGAGCTGCTGTCAGACACATTGTTTGGGAGAGGGAATCTCACAATGCTATGGTAAAATATTTTTCATTTTATTTAAATAAAATAAAATCCACTATCCAAAGCTAACACCATCTAACTTCGATTTCCAGGTGATGAGCGTGATGGGTTTGAAACCATGGAGAAATACCATGGCTTGGTTCATCGCAACCTTCATAGAATTATTAATCGTAATGCTCTCCATCAGTCTGGTGCTTCTGGCTGGAAAAATTCTACCAAGATCCGATCCTACGTTGATCTTAATCATGATGATTGATTATTCATTTTCTATAGTAACCTTCTGGTAAGATGTCCTCACCAAATCATTTTCGTTTCTGAAAAATGTTGCGTTAACGAAGAATTCATGAATTAATTTCCAGTTACATGATCTCGACCTTGTGTAGCTCGGCAAGTTTGGCTGCTATCAGTACAGTGGTAATGTTCTTGCTGACATTCATGCCGTACGTCATTGTCATTGCTATGGAGGCTGTTATAGGTCTCGGCTATAAGCTTCTAATAGTAAGTTATCGTTATTTAACTTGGCACCAGCATTAACACAATTTACATGTAATGAAATTTCTATGGTTGAAACTTCCAGTGTCTCAGCATGTCGACAAGTTTCTGTTACGGTTGTTTGTACGCTGCCAGAAAGGAAGTTCAAGGTGTGGGACTGACGTGGGGCGAGATATGGCAGGAATCCAGTCCCGGTGATTCGATGTCTTTGGGTCTGGTGCTTCTAATGATTGCCTTCGATGGTTGCCTTTACGCTGTAATTGGTTATTTGGTCGCCAGATACACGAATTCAGGTAGAAACTTGCTGAACTATTACCGCTTGCCAACAGAAACTTCGGGTAAACACTTAGAACTCTGTAGAATCAATCTTTCAACGTTTGGTGGAGGCCGCAAAATTTCTTCTATTCTCTCACGTTTTTTATCTTCAAATTTTATGTTTCTACGTTTTAATCAAAAACAAAAATTCTGTTATTTACAAATACTCACAGGACAGTATTTGTTATGATTATCTTTTAACAAATAGTGTTTTGCTTTTATGAGATCGTAAGAGCCTACATGTGTGCTCTTTGGTGCAGGTGATAATCAGGGATTAATTAAGTGTTTGTGTACTTTCTCTATTGTCGTTCTTGTTGATAACCGTGAAGGAAAAGATTATTTAAATGTTCACGAGCACCTGGTGGCAAATGTCTGCACAAATTTCCACGAAAGCCTTGAAACGTAAGGAGAAATCAGCAGGAAATATTAGGCCGTGAAACGACAGAGGTTCGATGAACCCGGTGAGTTAATGGAAAAACGGACGAGCATTGGCCAATAATTTTCCAGGCAGGGGCTTTCACGATTTGAGGTCCCGTAGCTTATGGTGGGCCGACACACGTTCTCTCTATGGCAGGCCGAGCTACCTCGCCTTCGTCAACAACCTCTATTTCACTAACGACGTTCTCCACCCTTCAGCCACTTACCAAGGTATCGCACTTGCCATCTCTTCCGCTATTGCACGTTGTTTTTAATTCCTTCCTTTCTTCTGCTTTTGGTGTCTTTCGTGAGTGTTGTTTGCTTGCTATTTAAATATTCAGATATTTTAATCCATAGATCAATGAAAATTTAAATACCAGAATCCTAATATTCCAAACACTTCAAAGCTCTATAGTCCTGAGAACTGAAAAATTCCTAAATTTTCAAATTTTAGACTCCATAGTCTTAAAGATTCCAAAATCCCAAAGTACCTTGAAATCAGAAAAATTCCAAAATTCTAAACTGAACATTTTTATTGCAAGAATTCGTGTCCAAAAGTGCTCCTAAAATAACATAGAGCCAACAGAGGATCGAAACATAGTTCGATCTGCATGAACGTGATTCGTTCGTTTGTTTCATAAATGTTTCGAGAGCGGAAGCTATTCGAATATTTGGATTGCACCGAATATGCAAATGTCTGTTGCTACTTCGTGAGGGGGACGCTTAATTTATTCAATGTTGCAGTCCGAATGCATTACGAAATGGCTGCTCTCGAGGAATATTCTTCGCGCTACTGTTTGTTCGAATTTGACGTGAATCCGGGAAAGGTGTTGGGTTGTTTTAGATATTTATATCGTGCACTCATTACAGCTCCCTTATGTCTTACGAACGAATGCAGTCTCTGACATTGCATGCTCCGCATGAATTACGAAATTCCATTTTCCCTACAATAGGAAGGATTCGAGTAAGGTAGAAAATTTCATTCGAAGCATCCGCTTTCTTTATCTGAAAACTATTATTTTTTTTTTTTAACACGCTTACTCGAGGATTTGATAAAGCTGTACAAAGGGTAAGAGCTTGCTTCTTTCGATGCAATTATTATTCTTAGTTAAAGATGCATGTTTTTCTTTTCTTAATTAACGAGTACAGACGAAGACAGTGATATCAGCAACTTGACGGTCAGCGAGAAACAGACAGGAGTCAGATTCGAAGGTGTCAGAAAGGTTTACAACACTGATGAAGGAGAAGTTGTAGCTGTGGATGATTTTACCTTGAAATTATGCGAGGGTGAAGTGACCAGCCTTCTTGGTAGAAACGGAGCTGGAAAAACGACCATCATGTACGTGTCTGGTTAAAAATATTTTTCATTGTTAAAAATTAATTAAAGCACGAGATATTCAATTAGCAGGTGGCATTCTAAAATTAGATTCATTTTGCTGATCGTTGTAAGTTATTCCTTTTAACGTCGGTCAAAAGATCTCTGATTTCCATCGGTAAGGGGAGGAAATCAGGATTCATTTTCATCTTTTCGAGTATGTACTTTCGTTTCAGAAAGATGCTGACAGGGATGCAGGCTCCGACCAGTGGTGAGATTTGTTTGAACGGCGAAGAGGGCTGTAAACCCGACATAGGGGTCTGCCCTCAGGATAACGTGCTCATCGCTTCTTTGACGCCCAGGGAACATCTGATGTTTTATGCGAAACTGAAACGTCCTAAGGAGAACGTCAGTATGGAACGAAACGTGAACGAGTAAGCCTACGAAGAAATTATTCTTCCAATAAGAAATCTTCTAATTCCAAATATGAGGAAGCTTAACATTTTCCTGTAAAATCCTTTTGGCAGGATGTTAACATCCCTAGAACTAGGTAAACAGGAACACGAGCCAGTGTACCGTCTGTCGGGTGGTACAAAGAGAAGGCTCTGCGTGGCTCTAGCGTTTCTAGGATCCCCAAAGCTGGTGATCCTTGACGAACCAGGCGCAGGTGTCGATCCAGCCGCGAGAAGAAGGATATGGCGTTTGATCGATCAGCACAGAATCGGCAGGACTGTCATTCTGTCCACTCATCATCTGGACGAGGCTGACATGTTGAGCGACACGGTGGTAGTGATGCACAAAGGGAAAATATTGTGCACCGGTTCGCCTTTGTCTTTGAAGATGATGCACGGTCGTGGATACAGACTTCTGGTATCGTTTCCCAGTGATCGTGAGACGAACAAGGATTCTATCGATAGAAAGAGGGTGGAGACCCTGAAGAACGTGATCGAAGAGGTGGTACCCAATGTGGCGATCAGTGAGGTCTCCAGCACCGAGGCTGTAGTTACCTTGCCTTTCCAGGGGAAGAATGGGATGAATAACAAGTAGGTTAATTTAGATTTTTTATTAATTAGGTTAATTTAGATTTTGTATTAATTATGTTAATTTAGCTTTTGTATTAATTAAGTTAATTTAGATCTTTTATTAATTAAGTTAATTTAGATTTGTTATTAATTTAGTTAATGTAGATTTTTTCTAATTAGGTTAATTTAGATTTTTGGCATCTATTATTTTGAAATAGTGGGATTTTATTCCCCAAATTTTATTTCAAAATTAAGTCTTATTGTTCTCTCGAAAGCTGGCATAATAAAATAAATATTCCAGCATTGCGTTAGCTGCCAAAGTCTTAGAAGACAGTCGAAAAATTCTGGGCTATTCTCATTTCTCCCTGGAATGCGATACATTGGAAAGAGTCTTCTTGGACCTTTGTTCCCGAGCAGAAAATGGATCATCTATTATCAGAGCCAGTCAGGATAGCGTAGCTACTATGGATCACGTTGGTACGTTAATTAATATACATATACATATATATACTTCTATGAAAAATTTTGATGTCAGTTTAATGCATGGAATTTAATATACCACAGGTCTAACGATGCCCAAAGACGACGTCGATCTGATCGACGTTGAATCTACTTTAAATCCTTCCCCTGTTAGACAGGCGAAAGCCTTACTGAAGAAAAGAGTCTGGCATTTTAGGAAAGATTGGCTGACACTTTTAATCAGTCTTTTCTTGCCGACGATATTCGTCGCGGTTGCTATGGGATTCTCTTTGATCAGACCACCATCCGCAGACGAACCCGCACTGGTACTAACTCCGAAGTTATACGATACCCATCCAACATATTTCTACAGGTATATCGATCTATCAAACGAATAACTGCAATTACTAATATTTATTATTTTTCATAGCATCGATGGTAGCGAAGATTCATTTCTACAGCACGTGTCAGTTCAACTTCACGATAGATTTGGGGATGACTATGCGGGTGCATGGCAAACTTTACCCAATGTACGATTATTGTAATTGAGAGTTAAGTTTGAAGAATGTTTTATGGTTTGTTTAACGCGATCGTTATTATTTAATTAGGACACTGGAACGTGCGGGTGTTTGGACGGTCAACAAGTTTGCCATGGTGTTTCTCAAGCTGTTGAGGGCCTCTTACAGGTTTTACCTGGGAGACCAACACTCGACTGGATAGTATCTACTCATCAAGAATACATAGAAAAAAGGTACCCTTTAAAAGAGGAAAATATTTACACGTTAATTTTAGTGAGAGTCACCAGTCACCTTTTGCTTAATATAATCCATTGGGAAAATTTTGTAGGATAACAAGTAGAAAGAGTTGAATTAAAAAAGAAAATCTTGGTATCTTGAATAATTGCAGTTACTATGAATTTATAGGTACGGGGGATGGTCACTATCTCACGTGAACAACGAGCCGCTATTTGTTGTCTGGTTCAACAACAAGGGTCATCACGCATTGCCGTCTTACTTGAACGCTCTGAACGAGGCAATTCTGAGGGCATCCGGTGTTCATGGTCACTTAATTACCCTAAATCATCCCCTGAGATTATCCAGCGATCAACTGAACCGAACCACACTGTAGGTTACAATTTTCACAAAGCAACAATGTATCAGCAACGATAAATGATAATCCTAAATTGGTTAATATTTTCCAGCAGAAATGTAGATTTTCGTAAATCCAATTATCATTTCGAGTTGATTTTATCAGCTGAAGGCAAATGCAGCGGAAAATGTGCATAATAAAATTTACTTTTAATTAACTCGCTATGCTTGTATGAGCTTCAGCCGGATTTCCGGAATTTCATTATTCGAATCCTATTTCTCAGTTAATCTGCTCGACGGTTTCGTGTCCATTTACCGTTTCACCCTTTAAATATTAATGCGAAATTTCGCTCGATTTAGATTGCAACACGTGGCGGACGTCGGCGTGGCATTGGTTCTTCTGATCGCGTTCAATTTGGTGGCCGCGCAAGGTTCCAAGGAATTGGTACGTGAGAGACTGTCAGAGGAAAAGAGGATACTCTACTTGGCAGGGGTCCATCCTGTCACCTATTGGACGACCATGTTAATCTGGGATTTCTTCGTGAGTAGTGAAGTTGAAAGGAGAATAACGTTAAGGAAGATCAACTTTGACTTGAATTTCAGATATTTGGTTGCTCCATTGTTTTGGCTGTGATAGTTTTTGAGATATTCGGCCTTTCTGCTTACGTAGCGAGAGATAATCTACCTGGTATCTGTCTCTTGCTATTTCTCTTCGCGTGAGTTTCAATTATTCTACTAATTATTTCTGATCGTTAAATCATTCTGTTAATTACAATTGAAATATTAATCATTTCCATAGATGGGCAGCGATACCGTTTTCACACCTAACAGAAAAGGTATTCGACGATTCGAGCATGTCGAACATGGTTCTCTTCTGTGTGAACACCTTCATAGGGGTAGCTTCTTTAGCCACCATCTTGATCCTCGACATTTTGGGGAAAACAAAGACAGCAGAGGATACTAGAAACATTCTCCACAACATTCTCCTTATATTACCTCAATACGCTCTAGGCGATGCCTTGGTACAGATATCGAGAAACGATATCACAGCTCAATTATTAGAAAAGTTTCATATGGACACCTATCAGTCACCCTTAGGCTGGGAACTCCTAGGTCTCCATTACGTGTATCTAGCAATAATTGGTACCGTTCTATTTTCCTTAAATCTGATGATAGAATGTCAACTTCTTCCAACGTGGAACAAACAAAGATGCCCTTACGAAGTCGCTCAAGAGGACGACGACGTATCGAAGGAGAGAATGAGGGTGGAAGGTGGTATGTCAGATGATATCTTGCAAACGGTAAAGTTGAGGAAGGAATACAGAAGCGTTTACGGTACGAATGTAGCCGTGCAAAATTTAAGCATCGGAGTACAAGCCGGAAAGTGTTTCGGGCTTTTGGGAACGAACGGAGCCGGAAAGAGTACCACCTTCCGGATGTTGACTACCGAGATCATACCGACGGCTGGCAGGATCATTCTGAATGGTAAAGAGATCGATTCCGGGCCACTTTGCAATGGCGAAGTGGGTTATTGCCCTCAGAGCGATGCTCTGGACGGTTTCCTTAGCCCCCATCAGTGTCTCACTATTCATGGGGAAGTTTGCGGTTTGAGTAACGTTCCCAAGGTGAATTTTCCTATTTCTTTTTTAAATTAAAATAAAGATTCCAATAGTATCTAGTAAAAAAATTTTCGTCCAGGTGGTCGAATCAACCCTGAAGAGACTGGATCTCGTAAAGTACGCTCATAAAAGGGTAAATAGTCTAAGTGGAGGTAATAAAAGGAAACTATGCACTGCCTTGAGCGTGATGTCACCACTGCCTGTGATTCTCATGGACGAACCAACGAGGTATTTCGATGAAACGTTCTCTCTTTCCAAATATAAAATTCATGTTTTCATTTCACGAGATTCATTTTTCCTCTACAGTGGTATGGATCCTGCCACGAAGGAGTTGGTCGCCAAAACGATAACACGAATGACGAAGAATCAGAGTTGCGTAATTCTGACCTCGCACAGCGTCGCAGAGTGCGAGAACTTGTGCAACAGGGTCGGTATTCTTGCCAAAGCTGGTCTCAGGTGTATAGGAACACCGCATCATCTAAAACACAAGTAAGTTTCGATTCTTTCAGAAATTTTCACGAGATAATATTTAATCCGGTGGAAATATTGAATGCCAAGGATTTGCTTAACTTCAATATTTTGTAACATAAAATAATTACAAATTATTGGAAAATAATCTAGAAATGTATGAATTTCTATTGGTAAGCTTCAGAAATTTCATTTGATACTAAATATAACCATTAACGATCGCAACAAAAACGTTCAATTATTCCGGACGAATATGCAGGCGCCGATATATCCGACCAGGATTAATTTTCACCCGGTGCATTTTAATGATGTTGTTTCAACTGATGGATCGTTCGTGTCGGTTTGATCTCTCGAACGGCTTTCTGACAAAATTCGTAACACGACAATTTATTTGCCGTTCACCATTGCTCTCCTCCCGGATTCACTCGTGTTCCCGATTGATTTTTAATTTCGTCCATCATTCTCCCGGCTATCGTTCCCTATCATCCACCGGGAATTTCATCAAATTTCAACCGGATATATTCGATCAACGGGTAGAAGATTACAACGATACCTACTGTGTTCGGATCTTTTTAATATCGTAACGTTTAAAGCCTTCTGTTCGGAATAATAGAACGAGCCATGAATACGGTGGTGTTAATTAAAAATTTTATTAAATTTTAATATCTTTTATATACATATATATTTTTTAAAGTAACTTCAATATTACCTCGAATAATCGAAGGTCTATTGCACTTTTATGTATTTCATCCCCTTTTAAAGTAAGGCTTCTAGAACCGCTCCTGGCCATAAATATTTAGCCGGTGCATACCTTTTGTCTCTGAAAGTAACTTGGATAAAATGTTCCTGTCCCCATCCTCTTAGCCTGTTCCCTTCGCGCCTGGCCATCGAGCAGGAGAAAATTTACGATATCTGGAGCACGTGCAAACCAGGATACCATCCTGTAATCCATCCACATCCTCGAAAGTATGGTGGCTCGGCAAGAAACCGGCCTGTCTCGTTGGATTTTCTTTAGTCGAAGGATAAACAGTACGATATTTTCACGTATGAAATACCGAGCGTAATATCCAGCTACCAAAGGACCTCGTAAACTTTCCTTCATAACTCAACACGAATTACAGTTACTGAAATTCGATACTTGTTTCCATGGAAATTTTTCCTCCTCAAATTGCCGTTTAATCGCGATATTTTTCCATTTAATGGAACAACTTTTCATTACACTCCCTTATCTCTCTCATAAATAGTTAAATGAATCTTTTATACATAAAATATCCTTTTGTAAAACGTCTTGCGGTTCGCAGCCAATTGATATTCTATTAGAGCAAACTCGGCGGTATTCGCTATCATTCTCTCTTTCCCATAAACATTCATGTAAATTTACGGTGCAGTAGTTAGCAACGCAAGCTGCTCTTTTTCCCACGGAATAATTTATCGACGCTGACACGCGTATCCCGGTGTAAATGAATATAAATAGAAGAATCCGTTTTTAAACGCGCGACTCGCGATAAATATCTCTTATTAAAAGAATCTTCGTATCATTTCATTAGAGCCTTTATAAAAAGGATAAACGAATATCGTTCAATTTGTTTATATTTTTCTTCGCAGATTTGGAGAGGGTTACGTGGCGTTCTTGAGATTCAGGCAACCAATTACGTCCGCAGATCTGAGGAAAGTTTTGGTGAAATACTTTCCTCAGGCGACGGTCTCGTCGAGACAAGCGAACGCTGCTCGTCTGTTGATACCACGAAGCCAGAACATGGTAGTGAGCAGCAGCTTTAATAAACTAAAGCTTCTAGCCGAAGAACTGAAAGCCACGGATTACACGTTGACTCAAAGTTCGTTGGATCAGGTTCGTATCGTAAGAGTTTCAACCGTGCTCGCATCGACACGAATTTTCTACTTTATCGTTTCGCACGAAACGCTGAAAATCCGATCAATTTCCCTCCGACAAAGTTGCCTGATTTGTCGCCAAACAATACCCCGAGTAAATGAATACCGGTAGAAAGTTCGGTATACAAAATCCTATTACGAATCCGTGTTACCTCTGTCGGATTCTGTTAGGATTTCATGACATAAAAGTGTCGCAAAGTGGCACCTATGGTATAACAATTTAAAGCTTAGAAATTAACGAAGATTACTACATAAACGCCCTTTCGATATTCTTAATAGAAATGAAATTTTAGGCGAATAGACCACCGATCCTGTCTCCGGTAGATGATGCACAACCAAAGACGATCCTCGTTTACGTCTCACCTAGCCTGAGGAATATTAATGAATCTGTCGTCTTACGGCTCGCACTTCTGTATTACTCTCTGCACGGTTTACAACCCGATGCGACGAGGGGAAACGAAATCCAGCGTACCGTCTGCTTCTAAGCTGGTCTAAACGCTTTTCTGATTCGCCGTATTAGGCGACCGAAATCCCGTTGCAGCTGGAAAATCGTTCGTAATTAATTACTTCACGGGAACAATTTAATTTTCACGTAACGAAGTAACTTTCCAGCCGTTTAATCTTCTTCGCGAGCCGGAAGAATTCCTAATGCTGGCAAGCTGATGCAGCTTTTACCGAGCCCTTTATTCGCTCACGACCCTCTGTTCTCGTTGCGAGCATACCTCGCTGTTGGAAGAATTTTTTCATTAAATATTTAAATAACGACGATTGGGCCATTCGTGAGCCAGTCTTGCACTTAAATTTTCAAATAAGAGATTCTCATACATCGTGGAAATGAATTTCAAATGAAATTTATGGTCGAGATGGTAAGCAGGCAACGCTGCTATCCATCGATAGACGCTTTCCATTGTCGTTGCGAAAAAAGACGTTTCGTCCTTCGGCGTTAAGATCCTCTATCTTCCAGGAGATTACGTAAGTTGACTAGTGTGAAACATAATTAAGCCGTTGGAACTCGTGTTTTCGAAGAAAAAAAGGAGATTTGAATGCCAGTGATGTATCTTCTTTTCGTCGAATTTTGCACGCCTGACGGTGATTGCACGCGAAACTCTAGCAGATTCGCGCAAGGCGCCAACCGGAATTTGCACGAAATTGTTAATAAAGTGATCGCGATTCGAGCGCTAATTAACAAAGTTACATCACGAAAGTTTGTTACTCGACAGGTTTGGCAAGGTACTTGACAAGATAGTAAATTAGGTATTCTTGTAAGCAGTACCTAACCCATTAGGAACCAAGTAGTAAAGCGAAATTTTCCCTAAATAAACGATCCACTGAATTTTTCTTGAACGATTGCCGGTCGGACAACTAAATAATTTATACCTGAGCGATTACGAGTCTGGCATTGGACCGAGCTTGGGATTCAATGGAATCACGTTTGCATCGTTTGTTCGCGTCTCGTGCGAAGCTTGTCCCGTCTCTTTAATGGAGATAAGATTCCAGACCGTATATATACGGCACTGTCTTAGGATTTTCTTGATCCAATTATGTTTGCCTGTACACAAAGCTCATCCTCGGAGATTAGACTCCGTTACGAGGGATGCCGTTTCTTCGCACCGACTCTCCAGTCCTGTCACGTTTCACCCTTAATAATCAATTACAAACACCTTGATGCTTAATTGATCATCATCGATTCGCGCGAACATTTAGCTCGATCGATTTCTTTCAACTTTTCCTCCCAATTAGATAGACTTAATTAACTGTTGTAATTGCGAAGAGGAAAAGGCCGAATGCTTTTGTCCTTTCTCGATGATAGGCGAGAGATAACGCGTCGATGATGGACGAGATAATTAAAGGAAAATAGAAATGAAGAGTTTCGTCGAAGTTGATCGAGCGTTAACCGGAGAACAATTTAACCGCGGCGACGCGGGAATGTTAATTAACCGGGCTACGATACGATTGGCCGAATAATAATTCGGTATCGTTGGAAAATTATGAAAACAGCTGAATAATCAGGCAGCCTGTGCATTATTCTCTACCCTGTTCCACACGGATACTCCGTTATTCATTCATCTGCTATTCACTGTATAATTTCAGATTGGCTATTCTTTTGTACAGTTTCGTTGTTGCTCATGGGTTATTTAAACAATCAGTCGGTTCTAGATTAACGTATGAAAGCAGTTTTCATCAGAAAAATCTTTGTCGATTGAAAAATTGTATTCTAGCGACGAATTCGTGGAAGATTCTTGAATTGATTAACTCATGAACATTCTATTTTTTTTTCACATATTCTCTGTAATAGCACAGTCCTTACATGTCCTTCGGAGAAGAGCAAATTCATTTGTCAAAGAGTCGCGCAATCAAAAGCGATCGAAACTAATTTAATTACCGACAGCGAGGGAACTAACCGTCGAATGTGTTCATTGTGTGCCAAGATCAGGAACCATGATTGTTTCGATCCTGTGCACCACCCGCATAATTTCATTCGCGAAATTGTTCGCGCCATTGTCACGGAGAGCGAACGCCCTTTAATACGGTCGGTGTCTTCGCGAAACTAACTGAATTCAGGTCGGGGTACGTAACTTGGCACTTCGTGATGATTCGAACCATGTGTCTTGAAACGTGTTCGTTAATTAAGGGTAAGCATCGTTGGTGATTGTCGCGTCTTCAAAACAGTCGACAAATTTAGTTATTCCACGGGATAGTCATTTCCAATTTTTCACGTTTGATTTTGGAAAAATAATCGGTTGCTCTCGAAATTCCCTTAAATTAAGTTCATCGAAACGTGGTTTTCGAGCTCGTAAATTCCCCCCGTTGCAAGTTGCCAGATTTTTATGGTTCCTCCTCGTTGGAAAAGTGCTTCCCTCTTCTTCCTGCTTTATTCCTCTTCACCCTAAGGAGAGTATTCCATCGCGATGGACGCGATAAACGACCATCGTATCCGATGCAACGACCCAAAGTTTACGTGCCTTTTTTATGCCCCCCACCCCCCATTTGCAATAATTGTCAATTTATTTGGTTGGCTGCTGGCAACGGATCGGCGATAAATTTTCAAGAAAAATCAAGAGACTTCTGCGATGATTCATACAATTTTTTCAGATTAACCAAATTTCTGGTAAAATAAAAAATTTGTCCTCTGTGTTTAATTTTCCAGGTACTCGTTAATTTCTCAGAGGAGATGGACAACGAGAGCGATGGGTCAATTACCACACAGGGTAGCAGCAACAATGTGTCAAATGTTTATTCCAGCAGGGACACCATACACATGGATACGTTTTAAATAATTTTCGAAATTAGTCTAATTATTCATCGATACGTTTTATTTGGAAGTTTTATATAATTTACAAATCTATCAATTGCTCACACATAGATCCTGGGAGACTTCTGTGATAGCTTTACTTTCTTTCTTTAATGCCACGAATGATAAGAGTTTGCTACTGCTTATTAGTCAAATAAAAAAAAAAAAAGATGCTATCTTTTATAATTTACGATCACGATTACGTGAATTATATTTTTTGTACGTGTTCGACGTTTTTATGAAAACTTTTTATTCGTGAATTTATTAGCCGGTTTTATTGTCGCGTGATTAGTATTATTTCTCGTAGAATTTTTAATTAAGCATCGCGAATCGTATACGATAGTCGTAGCTTTAATTCTAGAACGCGATCGTTCGTTTTTCTCGTTTAAATATACGGGCGTCGCTGATAAGAGTTCATATAAGTATATATATATATATATTTGTGATAAGGTCGGTTACATAAAAGTGAAGAAATAGGGTCAACTATTCAAAAATTTTCCACGCTGCCTCATATACGCGCGATATATTACATAATATTTATCTGTTCTTTTCTTCATTCAACGTTGATATATTGATTAATTGTAGGTATCTATCATTACCTCTTCAACACGTTATCATTAAATACAGCACTTTAAGGAACACAGAAAAATTCGCTCTGTAACTGAATAATCAACGATGTATTAATTAACGTTCCTTAAAAAAAGAAACGAAGGTAATGATTTTAAGAAATAAATTTGTCATAGAAGGGTATATTTATAAATAGAAATTTTTATTAAAACGGTAAAACATTATTGCAGTTTATCTGAAAATAAAATGGTGTATTTAAACTTTTTACAGATAAACTAAAAGTGTATCTGTAATGTGTGTATTTAGTAAATTGACAAGGAAACACACGATGCGAATCGGTATTACCGACAGGTGAAACTATCGCAAACTGTATGTGAAATTGTAATGCTTACGCACGTTCGAATATTATTTATTTAGCGATTGTACCAGTAAAATCCGGTATTCGCGAGAACGCTGCCGGTTGATACACCGGGTCGAAACGAAATTCTCCGCTCATGATTACGCATCCTTATCAGTCCCGTATCAGACACGTAATTCATCCAGCGTAGATATCGTCATCGACCAACGATTCTTGCTAGAACGTCGCACCGTAAGTCGAGCAACTTAAATTGTTCTAAATTCTAATTCATGACCTTGTTTACTAATTCATGGTTTTTTAAGTACACATGTTTTGATAAAATTGTTGTCAGCTTTTCCAGGGTTAAATGATTCACTGACATCAATGACACGAGGCTAACTCGAATGTCAATGAAATGTTGATGTTCCAAAGGAATACTAGAAAATCATGACTCCTTATTTTATATTAATAGCAAGTGGCCATCGATGGCAACCATGTAGCTAACGTGTTAACATTTGATTAGCAGCAGAACTGAAAAAAAGAAATAATCGAATCCTTCATGATTTTGATCAAAAGTATGCCATACCATTTACGACCGTTTTCACTGTGATCATCAAGGTGTTAATTATCTATATTATCAAGTGTCTATATTTACTGTACCAGGTAACACCTTAAATTACATCAAAGATGAGTTACAGAAAAAATCTCTCGTGTTTGTTCCGAAATGGCAATCGCTTCGGAAAGAAAAGCGAACGAATCCGGTAAATTTATCGAACGAGTTCAATCGCGTTTCTTTTTTTTTCCTTTCGTTTACATAAATCTTACGCAGATCGAATTTACGAAACTCGACGTGGGACACGTATGGAACACGTTTAGAAGAATTTAAACGTCGAGTCTCGATTAAATAAATGCGGAACGGGGTGCAAAGTTGCCTTTCAAACGAAGCTGTGACACTCGTCGCGTGCAGCCAGGGAAAAACGGATGAGAAAACGGAAATGATATCCATTCGAATGGATGCGAGAGGAAGCATCCGTCTGGAGAATCGTTTCTTCCCTCTGATTTCCTTCGTTAAACACGGGACAATAATTTTATCGAACTGGCTCCCTGCGTCTCTAATACTCTCATTATTCTTCGTCACCATTGGTCTCCTCTTTATTAAGGATGACTGTTATCCATAATTTGTCTGCTATAACAGCTGTGCTATATTATTCCAGTAAATAATGTGAAAAATTTATCAACTTCAGAGATACCGTGTAAAACCAGCTCAAAATTAAAATATTTTTACAAATGGTAGAATTATGACTGTAATTATTAATCCAAATTGTGAGCCATAATCGAGAAATTAACGATAACTTTGTTGGTATAGCAGAGTTATCAGTAGCGTGAGACGAATAGCTGGTTAATTAAAGGTTCGATTTGAATTAACGAGTACAGTGAGGAGCACTTGGGCCAAATTAGTTACGTGACAGGACTTTTTCAGTACTTCATTGGCCCGATAGAAGAGGAAAGGTAACAAAGGGAAGACAAAGATTAAGTTTCTCTGATTTCTTCCGATACAAAAAGGATACGTTATTAGCTTCGTTAGATCTTATTCTGTGAGAAGAATGGGTAATTAAGCAAGATTGTTTTATAATTAATTTAGCTCAGATATAGGGCTTTTTTTGGAAAGGTGGGTTTGAATAGACTCAGTTCCTAAGTGTTAAATTACGAATCGAATTATTTATCAATCTTCTGAATCGATGAATAATGGATCAAAGCAACGCACGATGAAATCGTGGTCGTAATTTGCAATAACGTCACCTTTTTATTGTTTCGTATACGACACAATATTCGAGTTTCGTTTGTTTTCGATTAGTCGCTTTTGGATCGATCCTTTTGTCGAGCTATTGAAATTTCAACAAAATTCGACCGAGTTTCGGTGGTTATTCGGTCACGAGATACAAAGAGAATGATAATTGTTTTCGATATAACTGAAAATAATTTTGATTCCCGTACGTGTTATAATCGAAGCATATTTCCAGCATTACTAACGAAATTTGAATTGCATGCATCGGGAAGAACAATCGTCACGTTAAATAACTCGTTCCGCGAAGCCTGTATTACATATTATGACGCGTCGTAATTAATAATTCAATAAACCGAACATTCCGGGAATTATCGGACGTTTCGAAATTTCACGGGGAAAATTTGCTTTCTAATCGACCGGTTTATGAACTCTTTCGTTTCCTTAAGTGCACGCATCGGGCTGCAATTAGCAAATTTCAATTAGCATCGACAATTTCTTTCAAAATTTATATTTTTTTCAGGTATATTTTCAGAGATTCATGCATTTGAAAGGGGAAGTTGATATTCCGAAAGTTTAATTAATAGAACGACCCTGTAATCTTTCAACTTCGTCGAACCTCTAATGGCTCTTCAGTCTGAAACTAGTCCACGGAACAAATTATCCGCGTTCTTAACGACGACAGACAGAATGATGGATCGATGATCGGTGTGTCATTTGACTACGTGTCGTAACGATATCAATTTGCCATCAATTTACATGTAATCAATGTAAAGGGTATCGTTTAAGGCGCCGCCGAGACGCTGTGTCTTCGAACTCAGAAACTCGACGAACAACACAATTTCATTTAACAAGAAGAATCTTTGTTACCATTTCTTGGAAGCAAATTACAGAAATCGTTGCAATTTTCGTTGACGAAGTGAATTTAAATAAACAAAGAAACCAGTTCCGATCTTGTTCAATCGATTCCATAAAATCTTTGCAAAATAGATAAGGAGAATTATTTTCCAAGGGTTTCACTTGTACGGCCAAACTAGCCGCGAACATAAGGTAACCGAGCGAATCGGAAAACCGGCTACGTAAAGGGACCTTCGTTGAAACTTGGAAACAACTGCTGTCATTCGCAGATGCTCGTAACCGACGACGACGACGTTCTCAGAATATGTGCATCCTTACCATCGTGGACGTAAGAAACGTGAGATATCGTACTTTACTACGACTACGTTTCCCTTGAAAATTGGCACTGAATTTTAGAGGAAGATCGATAGACAGAAAAGAAGAATCCTTGAAGTATAATTGTGTTCCTTGCACGATCAAACGAATGCACCTTGAACCACCGATTTGCTCGTCGTTTAACCCTTCTTTGCAGCCGATCGATCAATAATAATCTTTTAAGGAATCGATGTTATTCGAAGTGTGACAGAATATTATGAGGATAAATTGAGGGAGCAGTGTTATAAATTTAGAAGAAAACAAATTCTACCTAAATCATTTCAAGTGGTAATATTTCAAGAATCTCATTTATGGTTTTACTCTTCACGTTTGCCACCAGAGGGACACGGTACAAAGCGCTTTCTCTCGCAAGTTCTCGTCCAGCTGTCTACTCCTATATATAGTACCTCCAGAAACATTCTCCCATCCCGCGTCTAAGGCACGGGCCTGCTAGGATGCCTTACTGACGAGTCCACTAGCAGGTCCCGGACGAAACGCTCTCTCTCCTTTCCTCTCTCCTTTGTGTTCCATTGCTCTTTCCGCGCAGCTCTCTAAAGAATCCGGCTCGAAGGACCAGAGATGTGTGTACCGGCGGTACAAGAGAAAAACCAAATCAATCAGGAAGAGGACAAAACAGAGAGGAGCAGCCTTTAATTTCCTTCTCTAGAGCTCTTTTCAGTCAACGACAGCAGCAGCAGCAGCAAACAGCTACAACAGCAGCAATGCACGTCTACGCAGGCCGAGTATTACGGACCTAATTAAGGATTCCATTGGCGACCAGAAATCGTAACCCCTCTCCTAGGGTGGCCATTGACGACACGCAGCCCACGGTCCATTGCGATCGCAGCAAAGGGGCTCCAACACGATCGTGGGACAAAATGCACACGCCGCGCGGCAACAACAAACACCGTCGTCGGTCATGCTAGAACAGCAGCGTATACGACTGCATTCGGCTCGAGCAACGCGTTCGCCTCATTCAAAAATACGCAGAACAATTGGTCGCAGACGCCTCAGACAACGCATGGACGCCTCAGACCACGCATGGACCCCTCAGACCACGCATGGACGCCTCAGACAACGCATGACGCACGCAGAACTCTCATTCAAGATGGACCGGGACAAACGCACGGAGGATCTGACCCCGTGTCTTCTCATCGAAGGGGATGGAGGGGTGGCCCCATCCCCCTCGCACACTCATGGCGACGCCAATCCAGAGGTTTGGGCGGCATAATCTCAATCAAGTCGGCAACGGGCCAAATCTCAAATCTCGGGAATCGTACGGAATTATTCCTCCTTCCTATTTCCTATGCCGTTACAACCCAACCTCTGACGAATACTCAGTGTCCCGCGTCTAAGGCACGGGCCTGCTAGGAATGCCTTACTGATGAGTCCGCTAGCAGGCCCCGGACGAAACGGCCTCTCCCATTTTTTTTATTTTTTAACAATTCTAATTTGGATTTCTCAGATTAAATGTATTTCTAACAATAGAGATAACATTCGTGTGTACACCCAAAGTTTCGTACAATCGAGAGAACGGACATTCGGAGAAATATCCTTGTACACGCGAGTTTAGTCCTGTTGGTGTCCCAGTTATATCTAACCATTAAACAGTACACACAATGCACCTCCGTGTATTCAGAGAGCAAGGAGGATTACAGAAGGTTTCGTGACGCGACCACGAGACCGTTCCGTTGAACGTTGATCCTCTATCAACGTTCTTCGAGCACCTTCGTCGAGATATCCCTCTTCATCCGGAGACAGTAAGTTGCCGCGAGGGAGTAAGTCGAGAGGGTTAATCTCCGGAGGGTTGTTCTGCTTCAGTCCGAGTATTTCAACCTTCCTGTAGAAATTTCGTTGAATCGTCTTACTGATCAGACATTCGTAAAGGTTCGTACGTGTTGATTTCTAGTCGATGGGTGAAAATGTAATACCGGTGATAAAAAATGTTGTACCCGGTTTATCAAAATTCGTATGATCGAATCATTAAAGATAGAGGATCGGCTCGGCGTTTCGACTCGCCTAAAAGATTTATCAGTTATGATAAATAACTTTGATATCAAGTTATCAAAGAAAAGAAAATTGAAGAGACAATCTTGCTCGCGACCCTGTTACTCATTGTTATCAGATAATTCGGTAGACTCGATGGAGCTACACGATTTATCTCGCGGCCATTCGCGAACGTGACACTCGGAATACGGTTCTCGTTGACGCTTCGATTATAAACGAGCCAACATTTTATTTCCTCTCTTTAAATCAACATTGCTCTTACGTCTCCTCCTAAAAAAACAAATATCATTCAGCGAATCGCTTCCAATTAATTGAGATTTCATCGAGTTTAATTCGATATAGGGATGAAGCGAACATCGTTCGATTAGGATACAAGAGTTAGCTAGAACGCTGGCGGGGAGTTATCTAAATGAAAATTATGGCGTCGAAATCGCTGGTCCGTACGAATAATTCATACGGAACGAAACGAGAATAAACGTGGCGTTATAGGGGTTGGCTGGTCGAAAGGGGTGCAGGGGATGGCCAACGACGTAGCCCAGTGCTATCGGAAATTGAAACGGGTCGAATTTATTCGACCACCCTTTGCCTTTACTCTCGTAGATTCTCGTTTAACTTCAGCATCGTTTCCCCACCGTGGAACGAAAATATTATCTCGGGACATGCCGCTAGGAGTTTTGTGGTATGTAAAATTTCAGAGAGTTAACCCTAGGGCTGTAAATACGAGAAGCCCATTGAAAAAATTCGAGTATACCGGGTTCCAAATGAAACAAAGGGTCGATATTAATATCAAGATCCTAGATCAGCGATAATCTTCTGGTATCGTATTCTAATCATCCTAAGGAACTAACGATCAAAGCCAATAACG
This sequence comes from Osmia bicornis bicornis, assembly GCF_907164935.1. Classification (NCBI taxonomy): domain Eukaryota; kingdom Metazoa; phylum Arthropoda; class Insecta; order Hymenoptera; family Megachilidae; genus Osmia; species Osmia bicornis. The sequence continues at coordinate 13,592,285 of NC_060216.1, read as the reverse complement.
CGCTTTGCTTGATTAGGGGCACGTCTTAGCTGATCGCGATCAGATACGATCGATTCTGCCGGTGAGCCACCGAGGGCAATTCAATCAGTCTGCTTGGCTCTCTCTTGTGCCGACTGACGGAGAGCACTGTCTAATTAGATCAATCCTCCGAATATGTCTCGAGGTGAACTCGACACGTAGGCTAGTTATCCATCAGCACAGGAGAATGGATCGTTCCGTATCTAATTCAATCTGATTTCATGGTGTACGGTACCTGATTCTGCTTACCATCAATTGTAATGAGTAATTAATCTCCGTGGGGGTGCAGGTTCACGGAATTAGGGATGGAATTGGGTCCAGATCTGGGAAGTTTGTAATTGGAACGTCTACTTTTAGTCGAATTACGTTTGGCCGACGATTGTCTCAACTTCGTCGTTAGAGGGTTAATTTTAATTTTAATCAATGGCGATTATTTGGCAAACCGCTTGTTCGCGGATACGATCGCGGCAGGTAGCGACGAGCCACGGCTGAGAACGATGTTCGCGAACTAGTTTCATCCGCTTTCGGCTCGTCGATGTCTTATTTCCGACTGATAGAAGCGAACCGCGTCTAATTTCGTCGACGATCCTTGCCAGGCTCGCGTGAAAATTCCCTGAATAAATGGACGATCGTCCGTCAACCGTTTACGACACTCGCTGAATCGTTCTGCTCCCGTTTTAATTAACGAAGTACATCGTCGCGTTTCGATATGATCGCGCCTTTTTGGCACACGTTCGAATTCGTTCTATAATTTTCACGCTTAATAATTTCATTTCCGAACGTTGTTGTTTCAGCTGCATCAACGATCGTAACTTTACACCTTTTTATAGCCACTTTAGTTTTCCGCGATGACCTTTGAATACTGCTTCCGGTAAATGCATATGAAATCAAACGGGAGGAAAATTTTGAAGGAAATCCAATGTTTCATCGGCAATCATAATTCTATAAATTTTCGCAAGGATATTTTCGAGCTACCTCTTCTGTATTTAAGGTGTATCAAATTAGATTGATTTTAGTCGTGAATTGGTCGAAATCGAACGGGAGGAAAATTTTGATGGAAATCCAATATTCATCAGCAATTCTACATATAAATTTTCACGAGGATGTTTTCAACCTCTTCTGTATTTAAGGTGTATCAAATTAGATTGATTTTAGTCGTGAATCGGTCGTCAGGTAACCTGAATACGCAGACGTAACGATCCATCATGGAGATGGCGGAGGTGTTCGCCATTTAACCTGGTTCCCGTCGCTTCGTCGACAAAGACAAGCCTGGTAGGGTGGCGCGCTGATCAAGATTAATCGTATGCAAATTAGCCGAGTGCCGCAAGAAGGATCCCGCGAGATTCAGGAAGTTCCAGCGTCGGCGGGAACTCTTGCAGTGACGAAAGATCGAACGCTTCCAACCTGCCAAGACGACGAGATTTTGGTAATTGAAAATAGGTCCTTCCTTCAGCCGACAAATCTCGGCCGATTTGCATGGAAAGTCGACGATCTTGTTTCCAATGCAAAGCGCGACTTCGATTCATCGGCGATCGATAAACGAGACTCGGGACTTGCAAATTTAGCCTGATGGAAGTATATCTACCGGAAACCAGCCCCACTTAATTTTTTTTCTTTGCTAGGCTCCTGCTATCGTATCATGGTTTGTTCTTGTTTCTCGACGAGTAGACTGTGGATCTTTCATTTTCTTCAAATGCAAAATACAAAAGTGCTCTAACGATAGAATAAATTTCTAAATTTTTTATACATTCAGCATTCATTAAAAAGGGGATGATTAACTGCAAAATAATCGAAAAATATTGATTGACTTATGAAAATTGATAGACATCGTGTTTCTTTCTTTTACGTAGACTAATCGAAAGGCAAATTGACAATCGTTATATAAGTTGACTACTGTTATAAAGGAATTTTACGTAAGTACGATTCGCGGCGATTAAAGATAATGCGAGATCTTTGATCGCAGCACTTCCTATCGTTTATACAAATAGATTTGCAAAAAATAGAAAAACAGGAAAACAAGATTATTATGGATTACTAATCAATAGATTTCACTTATATTAATTCATTTGCAAGGTTACTTTCAGCGCTAGACGAGTGAAGTTTTCGAAAATCGAGGAGGCAATCTTTGAAGTGTTAATTTTATCTTAATAGGTGTTAATCTCATCTTAAACAGATCCCGAAGAAATTATTGATGTGTCGATGATTGGTTGCAAATCGTCTTAATCACGGAACTAACACGTTTTTTCGGATAGAATGGAATCTCGTGACGTCAATAGTGTTATCTAATTGAATGCGAATGGAGACTTTAAACAATCAAATTCGATTTGTTGCTTTACATCATGCTCGATTTTCAATAGGATTCCATACTCCAAAAAATAGTATAGGACATTTCATAATAGATGTTAAATATTTCTATTTTCTAAACTGTTGAACTTTTCTGGTTAATTTTGTAAATTATGTTATTAGAATTTTTCTCGTTAATTTTGCAAATTTTAGTGTAAACTTGCCTCGTTAACTTTGCCAATTATGCTAATACTTGATTCTTTTTTTCCACACTCTCTATTCTAACAGCACAAAGTTGTTTCAGAAAAATTCCTTAATAAACTGAAATTTTACAATCTGTTCTTTGTAATTGATCGATGTACAATTACTTTCAACATCCATTATATTTCACAATCCACGTTTCCATGTTTTACATTCGATCCGACTTTCCCATTCATTAATTACACCTGCGATTAATTACAAACACCAGCATTCCTTCAATTATCACGATTATTTATTGTTCAATAACTTGAATCGAAAGTTACGCAATCAAGCGGTCATGTGGAAACTTTATTGTTAATCCTCGGCCCGATTCTCATCAATCTCAACAATTTTACAACAAGACAGCATCATCGTTTCATCTCCCCCGTTTCTTTCCTCGATGATCAATTTGTCATTCGTTTCTGTTTCCTCAATTACAACGACTCTTTCCTAGCCTACTATTATCGGTAGATTACGTAATCGTTCGAAAGCGTTATCAGGAATCGTGAATTCGAGTTCATGTTCGCCGTTGCCGCTCACCTTTTCTCTACTATCGTAATTTCCCGAACGTTTTCCGATGAGTCAGCACTTTGCACCAAGATTTTCCATTCGATTTTAAGATTCTTCCATTTCAGATCCATCGATAAGACTAATTTTCTCGATCGACAACGTAGGAGTATCTTTTAATAGAGGAAATGTTTTATTCAAAAATCGGTAAATTTGGAAGTAAGCAAACGTGAAGTACCAAAATCGGTAAGAAAGTAGATGCTCTACAATATAAAAATCGGCGGATCGGGAAATGTCAAGTTAAAAAATCGGCAAACGAACGATCGTGAGCTAGCTAAATCGGCAAATAAGGAAGTTTCAAATCGAAAAATCGGCAGCTGAGTATGAAATATCTCGGTAGATTTGCAAATAAGGAAATTTCACGTGCGAAAACTGTGTAAGATTTCTTTGTCACGCGACGGAGCACGAAGCGAATATAATGTACAGTTTCGACCCGTGAGCGACACGATACTTAGGCATCGAACATACCGGCGTCGAGCAGACTATAGAACACTCACACAGAGGCAGGGGCCAGGCAATATGGCAACCGTGGCAGGACGTAGACGATGGTTATATGTAGAAGTTCCAGTGGCAGGGGATCAGTGTAAATCGGCCTTCTGTCCGTAACGTGTCGAACGTCGAGCCAGGCCGATTTTTCGCAGTGTCACACTGCGTTTCGTTTACAAACACGTTTCGCGACCGGACGAGAGATCGACTCGGTTGCGCGACAGTGTACGGGGTCATTTGTTGACGCACCATTGAAAATATACGGGAACAACAGGGATAAAGGAAAGGAAAGGTAAATCGATCGGATTTGAATTTTTGCAAACGAGTACACCAGGTATTGCGCACGTGTGTACGCGTACGTTCGACGAGAAACTCTCAAGTGAGAGTTTTTTGCTTTTTCTTTGTTCCAAATTCCAGCGGATCGACGCGTCGCTCGCGACCTTTCGAATCGGAGCACGTTTGTATACCAGTTTCTTTTTTTCCATTCCTTTCTCGCAGAGCCGCGCGACATTTTCGCTAGATTTTGGCCCCCCTCGTACATCGGCGTTATCGAGTACGCGAGATTGTTTACTCAGATATAGATAGTTCGACGTGGTCGCCGGCAGAGCAGCGCGACGCCCAGCGTCGCTGACAGAATTAGGCGAACTCTGGTAGATTCCAGAAACTCTGCGAGCTGACTCCGTTCCTCGGAGAAGAATTTAAAAAATTTTCTCGGTACGTTATTAATCATGAAAGATTCTCTCTTCGATAAAAATCCATTTTTGACACCGAAGAGTAAACGATATCGATTTCCGTGTTTACCATTTCGATTCCATGGAATTTAAATGTTCACCGGATTGCGAATACGCTCGGTAGAGGTAACAGGGAGAGATACGTCGGTGTAAAACGGCTGGATCTTTGTGTGCGTGACCGGTTTCGTGGGGTCGTGTTTGACCTGGTCGAGCCAGGTAGCACCAAGTATCACGAACGAAGGGTTTCAATCGTGGCAGTGATTCAAGGATGCACGCGACACCCGGTTCCTGCGGTAAAATATCGATTTTTCCTCTTTCCTCGAATGCGGCAACAACGAACGTGGAACGCTTCGTTTTTGAATCTCGCGCGCTTCGACGCGACGATTATCGATTGCCTCGTTTCAAGATCATCGCTTTTTTGACGCGTCGCCGCGCTGGCGTCATCGTCGAGTAAAGAGATAATTAACATTTCGGACGAGGTAAAAATGAAACACATTTTGTTTACGAATTGGTCGATGATAAATTGGAAAACAAATTGAATAAACAAGAAGAAGGAAAATAACATTGAAAAATCATAATCGATTATAATTATTTAATCAACTTTACGTAACTTTTATGAAAACAAATTTGCAATTATTTTTTGTGCAATGCTCTATAATACATATTTTTAAAATTTTTTGAATTATTTAGAATATCAACGACATAGAAATCACGAAAGATGGTAATCTTCCCCTATCGGTATCCAGGGATACGAAAGAAATGTTGGATCGATTTATCCGCGAATTTACAGCGCGGTTTGCCGTACAAAACGCAACAGATGTTTTTCAAATACCATGAAATGTTGGCGGCGCATTCCGTTCGATTCAGAATCGGATACGTGATCCTTTACCCGTTTCGAACGTGTTTACGATCCCCTTCCCTTCCTCCTTCCTTCGCGTAAAATTGCAATTTGTACGATTCGATTCTCGGCAAATAGAAGCCAGACGATTCCCTATGTGTGACCGTACGTTTTGTTGCAACACCGTACATAAAATTCCCTATCGGATATTTCGCGAAACCTTCGAAAACGGCTGGTTCGCAAAACACGCGGAGGAAAAATTGCGAAAAACCTTCTCCCGCGGTTTGAAACAAAAGGGAATCACCTTGCTGGTGAACGCGTTTATCTCGAGGCACACAAATCTTACGTCAGTTCGATAACAGGGTACAAAGGTAGCTAGCTTTGAAATCTAACAGCTGAACCACCATTATCTTAAACCCACCATACATTACAAATAGCATAGCTTTTTCACGGGATTTTGCTATTCTTATTCAAACCGATCGTATTCGACTCTTCGAGATAGATCTTGTTTACCAAGACGAACGCTGTAAACAGGAAGAGACATATATTGTTTAAAAAGTCCACTCTAGACGAAGGTCTTCGACCAAGCGTCCACGTTGATTCCACTGTTGGCTCTCATCAGCATTATCTCTTTGCCCCACTCCGAGGCAGACATCTTGGCTACATAACCTCTTATTTCAAGGCCTAGGCAGCATGACGTCAAGTCAACATCCAATTGCACATCCTCTATATGTATACATACATATGTGTTCAACTTTCTCAGTTAGAATTCATTAATTAAACGCATAATGTATTCAGAGTTAATTTAATGACGATTTATGGATAGGCATTCTTGACCTAACCTAGTGTCATATTTACCATCATGGCGTTCGGAACTTGCAAACTGACCCCTGTGGCTCGGGGGGATTAGAATACGGCCACGGTATCCCCTGCCTGTCGTAAGAGGCGACTAAAAGGGGACACAGACACAGATTCAAGCAAAAAATTGTAAAAATATGGCAAAATAAAGCAGAAGCAAAAGTATGGTAAATGTATGAGATTTGAAAAAAGGCGCGCAAAGCGCGCGTGGCCGAAAATGGGACAGTAAAAGTCTCCAAAGTACGCCGCCCGGAGGAAACGGGATGTAAAAATGCATCCTTCTTTTCCGAACCGGGGGAAATTAAAGTAAAGTAACTTGCAAACTTCCTTGAGTTTAGTAGGCCACTCTGAATGAGAAACGTCAGGTACAGCTTTGTACATTCGTGTTGATTATAGAATTAGCATACGCGCTGAAATTACGTAAGACGAGGCGTGTTATCGTTAGTTTACCTGCAATCGATGGTGGTAAACGAGTCGAATCGCTTGGCTCGTTTGAACGGGAACACGTGGGGCATCGTCTATCCGGGCATTGTCATTTCCCTCGAATGAATGGCCGCGTATTTTCCACGCGATTCCCGTGGGCCGTCCTTTCATCGAGAAAACGTGGACTGCATAACAGCGTAGGAACAGAAATTTCGCGTATTCTGAAAATAATATCTGTTCGATCGTTTAACGTGCCGATAGAAATTTATTTCTTAACATCCGATTACCGCGTCGTTTATATCTGAATGACGTAAGAATTTTCCAAAAATAAAATTACTCATTTTTATCGTGGAACTTGAAACGTTAACGTCGGTTATTGTAAACGATTTGTTCGTTTCATTTCAAAAGCCGAAACGTGACAAAGCGTGTAGACAAATTTTACAGTATTTCCGAATTTTCCAGTTATTTCACGTTCACGTAGATGCCTTTGATCGTATCGAAAATAAACGCGTTCGTGTTTCGAGTAACGACGGTGAAGAGAGCCCGAGGCCACGTGTACGCGTCAGGGTCGATCGGAAAGTTCCAAGATCCCGCTCGAAGGCGTCGTTTCATTTGAATGCGAAACGTGTTCCGTTCCCTAGGAACTCCGTTCCAACTTGACAGCATCAAATAATTAACGCTTACCTGACATTATGAGAGATTAAGCGACGCGAAGTTGATTTTCACCGAGCGACCCGGTGTTAAGCAACGCGAACGCGATGCGTCGGCACGAGACGCGTCATTTGATGGATTAATTTAATCATTCTTCGACAGATTATCCATCGCGCTTTTCACCGTGATCCGTTGTTATCGGATCGATGAAAATTATTTAGAATGGAACGGGCAATATTTTGCGAAATAATGAAATTCGTTGGCGAATGATGCGAACGCAGGGGCAAACGCTTGGTTTCCTGCGAAATTTATGTATATCCTGTGTTTCGACGGCGATGCATCATTTTCTGTCGTGACAAGTAATTACGCAGGCTTTTGCCTGGGAAACGCGTCGATCGTGTCTGCCTTTGAACGAACGCGTTCGCGCGTTTAATTCGATATTTAAAACGCGCGTCGCGTTCGAAACTGCCGAAAGGAATAAATTAACGGCAAAGTTATGTCGTGATTAGCTACTCCTTCCCCCCCCTCCCCGTTAAAATCGCTCGGTTTATTGTCTAACGAGAGTTTGCCGCTGTTTCGTTAATGGCTGGATAGATAAAAGTGAAATGAAAGGTACGGTTAAAAGGAATTCAGGTTCCGCTGTTCTATGAAACAGTGTTTGTTTTTGGTACTTGGAACGTGTTGTTCATTTATCGCGTAAAACTTGCTGATAAATTTGTAATTGTTTCCTAAAATTCTTGGAAGCGTGCATTTAACGACAGTTCATAAATGTAATCGAGTATACCTTTAATATTGAGTTTCAGCGATTAAGCATGGAATCGAGTGTCAGTGTAAGTTGTAATTCTTAGAGCTGAAATTCCACTCGTATCAAAGACTATTTTTTCTTCTATTTAAATAAAATAATGTAACTTCCGATCATACATTTTTTAGACTTTTATCTGTTTGAAAAATGAGTCATACAGGAAATCGAAGGCATCGCATATGTCCAACACAGATAACAAGCGTGGTAAGGATTTTTACAAACTGTTTGCCTGAAAAATCAATTCTTTTATCAGTGCACGATTGGCCCGAGGTTACAAAACATACAATGTAACGTTTCATAGATCGTTCTTTTTCCATCTAGTTTTTTACACCTCGATTCTGTATCCTGCAATAGATGCAGCCTTGAAGATCTGCCTGTACCCGATTCGCTTGCTCGACGCTCTACGGTTTTCTTGCTCGTCTTATTCTTATTACAGATAACGATAACGCGTACCGACCGAGACGGAGGTAGATAAAAATGCGAGCCGCGTCCTTCCTTTCGCTAATGGGAACGCTGTTATTACTCGTTGCAAAAATGACGACGAGCTTTCCGCTCGCAATAACGTCGCGATGCAAGTTTCAGCTGAAAAGTGAATCGGTCCTTCAGAAATTACTTTTCGAAAACGTGAGATATTTCGAAAAATATTTCAAAGTCGACGTAATGATTTCTTACGACCATCGATTCGTCCTGAAAACACTCGCGACGCGTTTAATTAGAGATATAATTAGAGGGGAACTTTTGGGAAGGTCGCTTATCGAAATGTCCACAGTAGTAAGTAGCAAGCATAGCTGGAAAATCGATACGGTTCTCGTAGTCGCAATGAATGCGTCATAGAATCGATACGCGAATTCCTTGGGGCAGAAATCGCGTCACCTGGTTGTTGAACACGCTCGTCTACGGTGCGTGTAATGCAGCTTGATATGCACGCTGCAGCTTATAGCTGTCGTTCGCATTTTTCGCCTGGCAACCAGCCATTATTAGGTTGTTGCATATCGGGTCGCTGCTTTCAAAACATATCTAATCTGACGTGATTTGATGACATAAAGGTTTCACAAAATATCACTTATGGTGCATCAATTTCAAGCTTAACCCTTTCGCCACTGTCCGAACATATATGTCCCAGAGCCAATATCAAATTACTATTGGACAAACACGTCCCAAAACCGCGTATTATTTGATTGTTCCAGTAATCTTGAACTTATTCCTTATAAGGCAACTAAAATTGCTCAAAATTCACGCCACATGTGTGGTATGAGGTTAGTAATACACAAACATTGAGTGCGTGCATTCGAATCCTTATCTTACAACAGTATGAAATAAAAGAAACGTCAGCGGTGTTCCAAAAATAATAAGGAAACTAGAAGAAAAACCATTTGTGTTGCTTGCAACATTCCATTATGCAAAGCATGTTTTTTGTTGTATCACACGTAAAATCCTTGTTATTTTACTATTGAGACACATTGTTCCAGGACATTTTCAGGATAGTAGGATACATTCAAAGTATAGAATGCACATATTCATTCATTTTAGACATTATTTCATTAGAAAATGTAAAAGGTTTTTAAAAATATATTAAAAACATATTCAGCGGTGAAAGGGTTACGGAGCACAAGGAAAATGACTGTACAAGGCTTTTATGAATATTTTTAACAATAGTTGAATAATTCTTCGTTGAAACAAACGATGCACCAACGATAGGTGTGTATCATTAATGTTCTTCAATTATCATCCACTTATAATCCCTTGGCATCGATATCCTTGCATAATTTTAGGCGGATCGATGTCCGAGTTCCGTGCGCGTCCTAATGGCGGTGCAGCTTAGTACACGTGGAAGGGCAGCCCCTATAATTCTGTGCATGTATGCAGCGAAGAAGGCGATGAGAAAACAAGCAGAGAAAAGGATCGGTCGTCTAGTCGAGCCGTTGCTCTCGAACGATTCGTTTCTTGTCTTAAATTCGTACGGTTTATCGATCATCGTACGCGTTGCTACGACGCTTCTCCTCGTGCTAGATCGAGTGCTTTCAACAGACAGGTGAACCTTCTCTGCTGTTCTCATTTTCGTTGACCGGAATCGCGAGTCGTTCTTCGTTCCGATGAATAATATTTTCCAGTTTACTTTTCAACAGACCGACGGATACGTGTTTACGAAACGTCAGCACGTCGACGCGACTTTGGAATCCGCGACAACGGAAGCTTCCGATGAATCTTCGAATTCTATTCCGTCGAAGAAACCGCGAACTTGGTAAAAATCTAGTCGACGGTTGTTGTTTTCTTATCGCAGCTACCATTTCGCGGAATGTATAAACTTTTCGAGAGGTTTCTTACGAGATACTCATCGATCCTCTTCGCGCAAGCGTTTAAATTCAGCGAGTTCTTACGTAAAGGCAGAACTTGGCAAATATTTTTTTATATAATCATAAATTTTTAATGATGTTTGAATTACGAGCATCTCTTCTTGAATCCTGGCATTTCTTAATATAAGGTTAAGCAAATTTTAGAGATACCAGCGTGAAAGAATTTATAATATATTCCTCGAGATGCAGGTAGCAAATTGTATCCATTAATATAATTTTCTGTAATTTTCAAGTAGCTGGAAAATACTCCTGGGAATTCATTTATCCCAGGCTTAACTCGGATACGGATCGCATGGCAATTATTTTTGTTTTCATACCGAAATTAATATCAAGGCGTTCCATTTACTTAGGCTTACAATGGGTCAAGCAATTTGACCCAACACAATGAAACTCCATTGCAAGGAAAGCTTAGATCGGTGTGCGTGCACCTTTAAGTACACAGCCTGGGGATACACGATCGATCGTGGTAGAGGTCGACGTACTCGCGTTAACTCGAACTTTCATAGAATTTATTGTCCTGTACTAAGGAGTTAACGATTCGCAGTGTCCGATCGAGGCGAACCGCACTGTGGCCGCGCGTTATCCGATCCAAGAAGGTCAATTAGCGGTAAAATTCATTATGAAACCAGGCAAAAAAAGGAGAAAAAAAAACATTTCAATGAGAAAACACCGTTGCACGGTTCGCTGGTCACGATAATCATCTTCGCGAATTGAAAGTTCCGTATACAATGATCGTGCGAAATAAAACATTGTTGATTGATAATGTTGAATTTTCAGTTAGAAAGTAAATTTTTTGCGAGAAGAATATTTTTAAATTCGACGTTACAAAAATAAATATTTCTTACATAAGGTACATAAAATTCGGTTTTTAAAGACGAGTTTTAAAGGAATCAAACAGACTAATAGAATGAAATCTTCCGTTTAAAAAATCATGTTTACTACCTTCAAAAATATTTCCTGAAAACATTACTGCATTATTTACAAATTTACGAATTATTTAAGTACCGAATGCACTTTTCTGCTCGCTGTTTTATGCTCTCTGTTTTAAGTGCTCCGAATGCATTTTTATGCCGTGTGTTTGCATAAGCTAGAGGAGCCTTACAACCTAAGTAGTAATAAAACCATCTTACGAAGGATTATCGAAAAAGGAATTTAGCTGAACATTATCTCTATAATATTAACTTAGACGATAATTAAAACCTCGATTCAAGTGCTACGCTATTCCGCTATTAACATTACCAAAAATTTTATACGCGACGTTAAAGTAAACGAATCACATAGTAAAAAGTTTCATTCGTTATTAACCGGATACGTAGCTCGATAGAGTTATATTGTACCCGTGTACCGTCTACGTATTCAAAGATTCTTCAGGGTGTCTCTTTGAACGATTCCCGATGTCTAGACGCGGTGTATTTCAGCAGCCCGAGGCAAGACGTCGTCTGAATTCCTCGCTCGAAGGGAAAACTGAAATTCACGCTAGCTAGTGCACTAGGAAACTCCATTTCTTTTCTTCTTTTTTTTTTCATCCCTACTACCCTTCCCGCCGTCTAGTAGGAGTCGTTGCGATAGGACGAGGGAAAAGTTTCGAGCGGGTACAGCCTCGAGGTGGTAGCGAGCGTCGGGATCGGGATGATTGATAGCAGGCGAGCGTGTGCAACTGGTATCGCGATTCCAGAACAGAAATATGAACTGGATGGTATAAAATTCGCCGTTGCAGCCGGGACAGTCGTTGACCCACGATTCAGATGCAAATGCGAAAGTCACACACGTTTCCGTTTCGTTATTACCCTCCCAACAGGATGAAATACATATTACTGCTACCATTTTTGCCATTCAATCGAATCATTACAGTAATTTTCCGAACGAATTTAATGAACAATCATATAAGGTATTTAATTATTTTCCGAGTAATAAAATTGCACTGTTTATTGGTATATTGAAATTTTTAAAAATTCGCTAATGCATGAATGAATAATCGCAGAAGGAATTTTCTATTCGTTCGAAAAGCACGTTTGAGACAAAGGAACGCTAATTACGCAGTAGATCGACAATTATCGAATTCCACAGTTGATATCCATTGTCCGAGCGGTTTTTCCTGCAAAACGATTCAAGTGCTCGCGATTCCGTTTCCTCGTGACGACGTTGTTTTCTCGAAGAACCGATTATTGACATTGGCATTTTTCTGTTTGCATAGGCTACTGTGCTGGTTAATGGCTGCCAGGGTCGTCGGCTAGAGGCCGTGTCACCAAGTTTCCAGCTGCCAGCGCGCGAAAACAGCCTGTACCCGATGAGTGTAAGTAGAAATTGAACTACTATAATTTATACGACTTTTATTGATCTTATATTTGATCGATCTCGGATACCTCGTTCAATCAATTCCACGAATAAAAATGCACCTTTCCACCTATCGTTCCTCTATTTTCGTGAAAAAAGAAAAAACGACCAGAAAACACCTATTCTCAATTTTCCATCTGTTCTACAATTTCTTTCTCCCTCTAAAAATAAAACAGAGAAACACGGCCTCCCGTGTATCGGTCCAGTATTTTTGCACTACTGCCCCGGGAATTCTAGTTCAACCGGTGATCATTCAATCTATTTTTAAGAATTTTCTAGCGATAAAACAAAACGCTTTTTTGCACATCGCTCTCGTATATTCGCCGGCTATCCTGACTTATCACTCGACAAGGAAATAAAAAAAAAAAAAAAAAATACACATTCGTGTTCACGGATCGAACGAGTGGCTCGTGCGTTCACGCGAGTATAAGTCTTCGTGTCGAATTAAACCGACCGGTCGAATTAAGTCCAATAAAACATGGTCGGTTGTGCGTTCGAAGCGCGTTCATTTAGCTCGGTTAAATAAATGATCGGATTCAGAGAGTCTCGCCGTGCTAGATCGTGGCCCTGCTTAAAGGCATCGCGTAAATTAATTAGAAACGATCGTCGTGCGATTACGTCAGCCGACACAATATCGCGCCACACTAATGGCGCTTAAGTACATGAAATATAAACAACCTTCTCGAAAGAAAATAAAAAATGATCGGTCAACGAATAATGTCAATTGTACGATTAACATTGACCGCGAATTAGTTTAATGCATTTCTAATAAAATGTTTTATTTTTCCAACAGGTTAGATCGGTGGCCGGTCACATGGTGAAGCAGAGGAGGTTCATCGGCAACACGAATAACAAGATGATCAACATACGAGAATATTTATAGGCATTTTTAGGCGAACCATACGTGTGTCTCGAATTCGTGTTGAACAAAGAGAGAATAAAAGATATTGTTACTGCATCGATCTGCGTGCAGTTCGAGGGAAGGTGCGCAGAAATCGAGCCAGGACGACGGTAACCGGTCACGGTATCGAGAGCCGACCGATTGTAAAACGTGTACTGCCAGGTATATCCGGAGTGAATGTAAAATAAACGATCTATCCAGATAGATATTTCAGAGGACGACAGGAGCGGCTACGCGTTCCTCTAGCTATGGTCAGACTGACACGACCTGATTTCCTGTTTTACGTAACACCCAAGAGATGTTTGATTTTCACGCCTAGGTAAGTGGTTCTACCGTCTGCTGGCTTCTGTAATGATTCGTTGAATATACAAAAACGGGTCAAAAGTCACCGAGAGAATTTATCATTTTTTTTTTACCACTTTGACGCGTTTACTATAGCCGGAATCATCGGTGTTATATTTAGAACGAGTCGAAAGCCAAGTATTTATAATTGTCCACTTTTATGGGGGTTATCAAATGATAATTTAAGAAAATATATCAAACGACTAATTAATATCACTTTGGTTTCAGATATACAATTCATCGAGATTTCAAGGATCGAATTTAGAAAGCCTACCATAGAAGCGTGTTAATGATATATGTATTCTAACGCGGCTGATCATTTTTGAAAAATAGAAGAAGCCTGTTTAACAGGAGAAACATGAATTCACTGTAACACGCACATTGAACGATCCAAAGTTGATGTAGACGTCTTGTATCGGCAGTGAAACCGTGCTTTGTTACATAGGTACATCCAGCCAGATACTTTCTAATGGTATACCAACGATAGTTGGCAAAGAGGGATAGATTTTTCATAGAGCTGACTCGGAAGGCGTTCTCTGATAGAAGAGAGGCAGGTTAATCGCGAATCGTAGTGAAAGTGGGTACTCGTCGAGTGATTACGTACCAGGAACGTTCGTCCTCGTTCGATCGGCCAGATAGGATGAAAAATTTTATAGTCACTTGATGAAAAAATTGTTCCAACATTTTCTCGTACTTTGCACCTTAAGGAGATCTCTTTGTTCCTTCAAAAATTTTTCAAAAATTCTTTTACTTGGAATTGCGACACCGTGTATCGTTCAAAATTTATCTTATAATCTATCGTATTTCAAATTTTTGAAGATTTCCTTCGTTGCTCTTGGAGGAAACAATAACACTCAAAATTCATGGGGTAAGAAGATCAGGGTGAATAAATTTTTGAAATTACAATCATTCGAAGGAGAAAAGGTTTGCTCGTTTTGCATCAACCACGAATCGTAGCAACGCGAATCTCATGGAATTTGAAGTTTGCCGGCGGTGAGAGGGTCGAGAAATGGATATTTGGAATAGCTGAGTAAAAGGTGCAAAGAAATATACGGGAGGAATATGTTCGTTCATATTTCACGCGCAAGATATCATCGCAAATAGTGTTATACGATTTTCGCGATACGATTTCGAAGCAGATGTTAAGAGATCTTCATTTCAAATATCGGTTAACGTCAAGCTCATTTAACGACACTTTGTCATCGTTTAAAAAACAACTCCATTCGAAGAACGGCGAACGTCATTCCGAGCTTGTTAAGGCACATTGTTGAAAACAATTAGAGACATTGAACTAGTTTGTCATTTACCATTTTAGTAACAGATCTTTCAAATGTTTCACCTTGCAATTTATTAATACCGAATTTCTTTTTTCAGGTTTTTCTTTTAGGTTTTCAGCGAATTAATTAAAAAGGCAAATCAAAGTAAACCAGTGATATTTTTTACTAAATATTATTCTTCCATAAAACTGAAGGGATTATCGAACGTATAATAGAGAAGAAATCGTAGAAAGAGACTTATAAAAAAAATAATCAAGAAGATTTTTATAATTTATTTCTTTACGACTCGAGGCGCCGTCATCGGCAGAATTTCTTCAAAATGGTAAGTACGCGCTATACATCATCGTTATTTATTATATATTTTACATATGAAACGCGTTGTTTCGACAAAAAAAAAAAAGAGGAAAGCGTTGTCATTCATTTTGGAAGCTTCGCGCGAGAAAACATGCAAGCGTTTGCTGGCGTTTTTCAACGTGAAACGCGTCCCGGGTTGGCGTAAAAGCCTGGCTAAAAAACGAAACAATAATCCCGGGAAAAAGTCACGAGGCTTTCATTGAAGCGTTCAATTTATATCAGCGTGAACGATGGCGTTTGCAGTTACACAATCGCATCGACGTCGAAGCATCTCGCCTCGGCCCATCGCGTTTAATTATAATTAATGAACTCGATCTATGCGGCACAGATTTATTTTCGAGCTGGTTTCGCCGACGACGATCCATCCTTCGAAACGTTTTAAAAGCTTCCTTGTGATTTTCATTCGCGTTACCCTGCGTTAACCTAATAGTGATATTAATGATCAGCTACTAGAACAGCGAAACTAATCTACGTTACCTTGGACCCTTTCTATTTTTAATTTAAAAATATTGAACGCTGGTTATTTTAGCGTCAATGCACCGGTAAGAAGATAGTCGTCGGTCAAAACGAATCTGCCGGATATAGTTGCGATCCGCAACTGCTTCCGGCTGATTCATTGGTTAATTTGAACGACCGCGGAATTCCGTCGTGAATTCCATATGCTGGCGGGACAGGATGTCTTATCTGGCTCTCTCTGCCAAGTTTGTTGCAGTTAATAGAATAGCCCTGAGCAACTGGATAATTGAGTTTTGTTTAGTTAGTAGGTAACTCGTCTGGTTTTCGTTCCAGCAGTTTGTCAATTAGTTGAAGAAATCTTTATTGCTTTATGATTTAACTTTTTATCAAACAGTCAACTTCTAACGCGATTCGATGACACAAAAGTATCTGAAAATATTATTTATGGTACATCAAATTGAAGTTTAAAGTTCAGTATTTGATGTGGAATAAAAATTCTATTTGGAAAAATTGTTATTTAAATGTGACTTTAAAATGAAAAATATTACCAAGTTTTTCATGGAAGTGAAAATCGGTCGGAATAACATTATCACAGTACCGCAATTTCCGTATCTCTTTTTCCGGTAGCTTAATCGTCGTACAGTGTTACATTCATTATTTCCGAACCGATTAATACGAGTTTCATGGTTTGCATCACCGCTAATTATTCTTCGTCGTTGCAGCGTTTCGGAGGGGGCGGGTTAATCACGCGGCCCCGGAAAATCGCGCCGCTGTTGGTCGGTCGAGAGATATGGAAAACCGCTGACTAACACGAGTTTTCCACGTGGTCGAGTTCAGTTTCACCGTGAATCGGCTTCATTTGCGTTTCGTATCGGGGTCACCCTCATTTCCTCCGCATTATTGTCACGCGTTCCGTCTTTTTCTCCGCGGATAAACGCGGCCGCCTCGGCTCCGACGTTTCGAATAAAAGAATAAACCCGCGACCCACGCTTCTTTATTCTTCTTTCCGAATGCATCTCTGTTTCCATCTGCCAGTAAATAGATGCAGAACTATTTTTACCAGATCGTGTCAGCTGTGAACGTAGTGTAGAGTATTGCGCAAAACTTGCTCTATTCTCTAGAACGTTTGCACGTATTTCAAAAAAATATTAAAATGATTAAATATGAATTTCTATTTTTTCAATATTTTCGGAATTCTCGTTTCGCTGGACGTCCTCGCGTGAATCAGAGAAATATCGAGGAATAACGCGAACTTTGTTGATCGCGATCGAACAGCTAGGAAAGCGTGCTTTTGTTCGTTTCACCGCGCAACCGGAAGTTATGATTGCTCGGTCGGTTCGATAAAAGAGTAGGAAATAATGGATAACCGCATGGTCGAGAAACGTGTTGGAAGCGTACTCGGAAGATCGAGCGTTCGTTTCGCGATAACGACAATGATTTTCGTCGGTGCGCGGGTTAAGCAGGTAGGTAAAATATCGTCGACCATCAATTCGTCCATTTTCATTGCCCGCCATTTTTCACCGTTGTAATCCGTCAATAAATCCTGCGAGAAGATAAACTGCCGCCACGGTTCGTTACAAAAATGGAAGCATCGTAACAGTGGATTGACGGATGAAAAAATAAAAACTAAAAAAATGGAGAAGTTGAAACGTCCGCGTGAAACTTACGTTTCTTATCTTTTCGTTGTAAATGAAAAAAGTTTGACGAGTTTCTCCTGTAACATCAACCGTTTACACCGTTGTCCCGATTCAATTATACGCGCGGTTGTTTGCGTAACGATTCACTCGCGCGAATCGCTCTTGCGGTATTTGCTTCGATTCATTTCCATTATCGTATCGAGTATCCCGTGCAGACGTGTCAGGCAATGGGGAAATTACACGGAGCGGGATCATTTTTTGGGGTCAATCGTGATACAGATACCGCGGAGAGAATCTCCGGTTCGGTCTATTTTTGATTTACTCGTCGCGCTTTGCGAAACCATTCGCTGAAAACGTAACTCTGCTATATTTCGGGCCACCTTGGGTTTATTTAACCAAGCAAACACGTGCTCCTCCACTTTACCTAATTTCTAGTTCCAACATTCGATTCAATTACAGGATTGCTACTTGACAGAAATGATAAATTTAAGAAAAATATTTTAATATTTAGTTAAGCACCCTACGTGGTAACGTGACGTATATATACGTATGTGGTTGCTCCGCTGTTCACTGACCGCATATATCCGTCAATAACATTCTGAAGTTACATTGATCGCGCTAGCATAACAGTTCGATAAACGATGTCAATGAAAATCGACCCGAACGTATCGCTTACGATCGATCGATCGATGGATCCGAACCGGACACGGCGCGTAACAAGTGTCATGATTTCATTTCGTTATGGAATGTGTCGTAGGAGTGCGCGTTTCAAGTGGTTAACAGAGAAGAGTTCGTGTCAGGGTCCGTGCTCGAAGATGCGTCGAGTGTCGCTGATCGAACGTCGTCGAGTTCGAGGTCCCGAGGTCGAGTTTCGACGATCGATCGTTCAAGAATGGCTTCGCGACCGACGTCGGCTACGCAGTCGTCTATTTCTGTCCACGTCGTGCGTTGACTTCGTTTGAATAATTCACGCTGATTACTGCCGGAACTATTTCAAACGCTTCTAATCCTTTCGCTACTAGCGATGATTATAGTCGCTTAACGATTATTACGCGCCACGGGTAATCATAGTCGTATGACCCGTAGCGTTAGTGTTTGTAAATAGCAGACAATCAAAGCCAAAAATTGTTCGTTTTAAGTAAAATTATATTAGTAAAATTGAATTATTATTGATCAAGTTATTGAGTGGATAGGCACAAAGTTATTATTCAAACTTTAAACATTTTAAAAGCATTATAGCAATGATGGTTCTGTGACTTTTATCGAAGAAAAGATACATTGCCCTGACTAACTTCGAAAGAAAAAGAACGGGGAACGAAGGGTTCGTAATAATTTCACAATTTCTGATACTTCAAGCGAGGCGTTTTAATACGTCTCGACTCAAAACTCCTACACAGATGGTCTCTCGAAAATTCACGAACCGAGTAGTTTTGGTACGTACAGCCCTGACAGAGATGGATACCGAAATTTCGTGAACGATTAAAGGCCATTTCATGTAGGGCCGTACGTTTTTGGGACACGTTCGAATGATAGATACGGAGCAATATGTAGGTACAGAACGGTACATTCAGGGAGGAAACTCGCCATTGCTCTTCCGGAAACTCGTACCTTCGAAGAACAACCAACCCTCTGGAAAACAATTGATAACCAAAAGTATCCCAATTTCGGAAGAAATAATTCATTTCAACCTTCAAGATTGTTGACTCGTTTCTTGTTTCTTCACGCAATACTATTTAAACACTCGAAAATTGTGTGCATAGATTCGTCATACTGTTTACGTTTCATCATTTATTTTTGAGAAAACTTTAATTCGTGATGACTCAGTGGTAAGCTGATAATTAGACGACACAATTGAAATATCTATGTTTCTTTGAGCAGAGAACGCGGTCCTGCAAATTCTGCAATTCGCTGAACAATGAGCCCTGCTCGATTCCCTCGTAATTCACCGTAAATTATCGAGTGGAGACTGTGTCGTGCCATTCATCATCGAGCTGTAGACACGACGTATAATCCGTCTCGTTGTAAGCAAACCACGTAAGTTGGAAATGCGAGAGGAATAATCGGTGCTGCTTCCACGTTCGATCTAATACACGAACGGTTACACCGGTATCGCCTCTGTCCAGGTGTCACACTAGATCCTTCGTTAGTCTTCTACCCTTTGATTCCAATTTCTCTCTGTTTAACCGTCCCTCTCCGATACCCAGCGAAAGGATTTTTATTCAATTCTAACGAGCACGCACAAACGACGTTGATTATCCTCTCTAATCACCATTTAATTTGAACCGAGCTCTTTGATGCTGTTTCGATTTTAAAGAGCGCAAGGATCTTTGTTAACAATTCGTTACTTCGACATTCCTACCTACTGGATCACTTATTAAAGTTTGAAAATTGATAATTTAGTAAGTTTAGTGAAATTCGAGGAAATTAAGTTTTGCTAAATCTTATTATAGAAGCTTGCAAGTTTCAACACGAAGAGGATAGAAAATTATAAGTTATTAATCCCGTAGAAATATGCACGGTGTTCGCTTTATTATCTGAATTAATATGGAAAGAAAATGATATAGTTCGATTTAAAAATCTCGAAGACACGCTATCGATAACTTTGCATCCTGGCTGCAAAGTTATTTGGTTAAATGAAATTTGCGATACCAATTATTTATGACACCTACGTCGTTCGACGCGTTATTAAATAATCCCAGCGCGGAATTGATTTTATTTATAACAACGTTGACGTTAAATCTCTGAATCAATTACAAATTTATTTATTCGCGCTCAGTTGAAGGGATCTCTTGTAATCGAGCGTGAAACGAGTTTTTTCTCCCGATTGAAAGAGAAAACGGTCGATGATGAAGGTCTGCGAGCTTGTAATCTTATCGTTCGTTTTTCACACAGCACAAACTGGCAGATATTAAAATCGTAATTTCCTTGAATCCCCCCTTTTTCCCACGATGCTATTGCCCTTTTCTTCTTCTTCTTCTTCCTCTTCTTTTTCTTTCGTCTCTCTTGCCTTTGAGTCGGAACATTTTCACGAGGCTTTCGACCGATTCACGGTAAATGGACTGCTCGGTGTACAGACACAGACGACGAAAGAGGAAAGAAAAAATACTACCGCAAAGAACATCGAGGTCTTAGTACTTGGAAGTGAAACGATTAAGGAAGGAAGGATCTGCACGAGACGTTGCATCTTGATGTAATTAAGCCCTCATTCGAAACGCTACCGCGATATTTCTTGGATGCTTTTTTCCTTCGCCCTTGCCAGATGATGATCGTTTTTCATATTCCTCGAGGCTTTTCTTCGACCATCATCCTCGGTTTTATTGCAATTTATTTTCATTCTACTACTGTGGACTGAATCGCGGTTAATGCGGTGATTAACTGACCTCCTCAATGTAATTTAATCGAATAATTAATGAAGGGAAATGCTGAGAGTATAAGATTGCATTTGAAAATCAACTGATTCTTATCTTTATAATCATTAAACATTTAGTAGAATTTGTTTTCTCCAAATAGTATTATTATTACAATGATAATATAGCAGGAAATTAAAAGCTTACATACACTGATAATTGTGAATTGAAATTTCCTGCGATTTAAACAATCTAGAGTTGCAAAATTCTGATAATAAATATTGCGATGTAAAAAGTGTGATATTCTTTTTATCTAGAACAGCACGCGCTTTTCCTCTTGATCAGTCTCTAAATTTTCTTTCTCTTTCCTGCCACGTTTTTATCGTGCTCATTGGCAAATAAGATAACGTGGATCGATTGTGAATAATTTCTTAAGCACTTCCGTTGTTTGCTAATCTTCGCAGAACTTCTCCATTGCAGGTTGTGCCCTCTTGAAACTCGTACGAAAATTTTATTCCAAAAAATGGTGTTTTGGATTATCCCACGTGGTTAGATTAACAGACGAGACCAACCGTTTGAAATCTTTTTTCCTTCGACGTGTTAATGACTTTTTTCTATCTGCCATTCACCTGATGCTTTTTCTCAAGAAGACTCCTCTTATCTATTTATAACCTGCCTCGTGTATCCACGTTTGATCGCGTATGAAAGAAGAGCACAAAGATGCTTTCAAAGATCTTCCCATGAATCATCATTTCATCCTCTCGAGTCATCGCTCGCAAATAGCAATGACTTGGACAAAGATCCGTCCTGTAAGGTTGGCAAGTTGGATAGCGTAAAATTTCTCTTGTATCGACGTTGGAACGATCGTTATCGTGGCACGTATTTGAAGCACGCAAGCTTGCTACCAATTTTAGGACGATTCGAACTCCATCGCTGCAGCCACAATCTTCTCGAATGGATTCCAATTAAAACGACCGGGCCTGGGGTATGCGTGTACGGCTTCGGCGTCGGCGACGTTTCAAAGAGGGTTCAGAGGTCGTCGGAGTGCTTTCATAACTGTTAATAGGAAACAATTGCCGTCTCGATTAAATTCCACTGAACTATTATCGTTCTACCAAGGAGAGATAGAGATGAACTGGTTCGGTTGGCTCTTCTAGTTTCGAGGTGACTGGCCTTTCCTCTCGTATTTCGTGTCTCCAGGATTCCTAGTCGTAGCAACTGCTTCCTAGTTTTCCATTCCGCTACCACGGTAATAATCAACTGACCGTTTCTCCGAACGAATTCATAGCCGACCCGTGATTTGTCACACCCGCGGGAACAGGAATTCCCAAGTAACACCACTCCGTGTACGAGCATTGAATTGCCCCGGAATATCGGGGCTGACTATGTTCGGAATCGAAAACCGCCGCCGCAGAGGATGCGAGGGAACGTGTGGTAGAAAAATATTGGAAATGGGTTAAATAAATTTTAATACACACTCCGTTTATTTTTTGAAGGATGTCTCATAAAGGTGTGCGAGTACTCGGAATTTAAAAGCCGAGGTGAACGTTTGAATTTGCCGAATTACTCGAAATCGACGAGCTATTCGAAAAAAATCGAACTACTCGAATATTCGAATCTTTCTTTTTCATCACCTGCTTTTGTAAAATTATCTATGCACACTAATGAATTTTCAGCTCGATTATTCGAGTAGTTCGATTTTTTCAAGTAGCTCGCTTTTGTTTCAAACAGTTCGTCGATTTCGAATAATTCGGCAAAAAGCGCTCGACTGATCATTGTTTGACTCGAAATTCGAGTACTCGCACACTAATGTCTCAACGTTTTGAAATTCTTACTCGAAGCGAAGGAAGAAGCCGTAAGGACAAGACAGAAAGTCTGTTGTCCATTTATAAAATAAAAGAGACCAGGACTGCGTCCAGTCTATTACCCAAACCCTTTAGTATAAACAGTCATAGTAATCCAATAAAAAATGTTGGAATTAATTTTTATAAAAAATGATGCTTAAAAAATTGTTTTATTTTTATCAAGCTGTACAATGTCCCTGGCCATATACTTGTACACAGAAGTTATTGATTTTCTTGGAACTTCCAAGTTGGAAAAAGTTGGAAAATGGGTCAGTGTGTCTGCCGCGACGGCGAGGTCGATCTCGTCGCCGTCGTTGCATCTGCATTCTGCAACGTCTAAAATCGCCACGTGTACAGACAACGGGGATGATCGATGCACGGTGCTTGTGTTCGTGCCCTCCAATCGCGTCGCTTCCTTCGACAGAAAACTAGAAACCGATGTGCTGCTCGCTTTTTATCGCGAAAACATTGGAATCAGACCGGTGCAGTACGGTTGAACTCGACAAACGTAGACCGCGCACGATGTAAATCGCAGCGGAGAGACAAAGGTCGTTTCTCATACACGAGAACGACGAGTTGCCATTCCAAGAGTTGGACCAACAAGTGACGACGATATAACGAGCTTGCGAATTAAAAAACACGTGTACCCGATAAATTGCAAATCCAATCGATTACATAGGCTTGATCTGGAATTAAAATAGAGTGATCGAATGCTATTTTTGGAGCGCGATAACGACATAACTCGATAACAAACAAATTGTTGATCGTCTGACGGATAAAGAAGGAAAGCCTAGCCGTGGATCGGCGGTTGGAACGGTATCGATAAACGAGCGACTTAATCTCTAGGCCAGAGAAACCCGTTGGCTGATAAATCGGCCGGATTATATCCATTCATCAGAGAAGCGAGCAGCAGTCTGTTTGTAGCCGTTGTGCTCCAGCAACCTACATTTATCTCGTGCCAAGCCTGCGCTTTCGTATTTCAGCTTCAGGCCAGCAAGCGGACCTCTACCGACTATCCGTGCACGGATTGTCAGTAGTCGCGCAGCATTTTTCCTACTTTCGTTTTGCCTTTGTCGCAATCGATCTTGCGTATTCCCAGAGACACGCGTAACAGACCCCTCGATCCGTTTTCGCAGACGTCGCGACGCGGTTCGCGACTCGTCCTCGACGAATCGGCTAAATCAAATGGCACCATGATCGATTGCACGTCCTGGCAAAGGTTATAAACAGACAATATTTTTGCCTACAGTAAATAGTCAGGGGGACAGTGGCTTAATCTACTGTCGTCTGACTTATTACGCGTACACTACTTGTACGTTCGCTTACGGCACAAGGAAATTTAAAATTTACTTGTGAAATCTAATAGAACGACTCAAGGACTCAAATGAGACGGGAAATATAGAAATAGATAAAAGATACCAAGAGCTAATAAAATAAATGAAAGATCCCGAAAGAAGAAAGAGACAAAGTATTGGCAAAGAGAAGTTTGGCATGCTCGACTTCCGGTTGCATAGTCGACAACGTCAGAGAGTCTCTAAATGACGTCATCGGGCTGTTGAAAGAAAAAAAAAAAGAAAAAGGACAGCGTCGGGTCGCGGACGTCACCGTTTCGATCTCAGGAGCGTCGCGACGCTTCGTTGTGCCAGGCTGTCAGTCTGGTTCCCAGAATTTCGACGATGTATCCGGTTCGCACCGGTTGCCGCTGGCTAGTTTCCGATCGGCGAACCGTCTGTACACGTCTGTTAACTGTGCGTCGTGCCGTCGTCCCTTGGTCGCGTCCGTTTCAGTGCGGAGGGATGAAAAAGAGGGGACACGGCGTCGTTGCGTAAGCGTCTGGACGCCGAGGCATCGTTGCGTCAGTCGTTCGAAAGCTACTAAGCATCGCGGGTCCACGAAAAGCCGGCTAGAGTGCGGAGATAGTGGGGTCGACTTGCTGTTAGTTTAGTGAGTTTCAAGAAATTCACCGTACCGAGATCGGACGATCAATTTTCTCCTTTCATCTTTCTTGTTTCTCGCCCGGGATTTCCACGTTCGAGGTCGCCCACCCACGGGATTTTCGACTCTCCTGACCTTGCCTGCTACTCGGTCATTCAAGGTCAATGCTACGTCGCTAACAGACAGAGAGACACATCCGGTCCGAGTACGCAGACGCGTGGTCGGATCGAATTTTATGGTGGCGCTTAGTCGGCACACGATTAACACACGAATGGGGTGACGTTATCGATCGATCCTCGTCCACTCGATCAAACGCGTCCAGTGATTACGTAAGGATCCATGCGTTCAACCTTCGAAACCTTTCATCCCTTTTCCAAGATGATACACTTTTCTTCCTTCAGCTGGTTCGTACCTCTGATAGGACGAGGGTAGATGAATGATTCTTAGCCGAAGGTTATGCTCCCTGGAACGTAAAAGGGTATCTTTTTTTTTTTATTAAATTGAAATATTTTTAATTTTGAGAGAAGAGATTGAATTTAAGAGAGAATGCGGTGGATATTGGCGCAACGATGCGACAGATTCTAGTCTTCCGCTTGCACTGCAGCATCGGCTGCCGCGGTTGCTCTCCTTTAAGCTGCCGCGTCGCTTACACGCTTCAATTTTTCCCTGAATTTCGTTGAAACTTTTCTGACCGTTGTCAAAGTGTTTCTTGTTTCCTTTCGGTCGATCGTTGCCGGAAATCTTGCAGTAACCGAAACGCTTCATTTTCCACAAAGTTTCAGAAGGAAACTGGGATTTCCTTGTTATCTGCTTAATCGGGATTATCGGTGTAAGATCGTTTTCTTTCCTTATTATTTCATTCATCGCGGTTCGTGACGAGCATTCGAAGCAGTTTAAACGAGAAGAACGAGGAAACCGTGGTAGAAGAATTCAAAGAGGATCTTCCGTCCCTACCACACTTTTCCTTGTTATCGGCAACACGCTTTTTCCTTACTCCCAACAATAATGTTGCCGTATATTTCCATCGATTCGGAGAACTTATTACTTATTCAATTTGCGGTTTAACGTTTCCCTATTTGCGTACCAGGTCGATCGTTTTCCTTTCGTCTTATTTATTTAACGATGGAAATAATGATTCAGATTTGCTGTAAATATTCGAGTGTCGTACTGAATTGTTGCGACGTTCACTGGATACAAACACTGATTTCATATCTTCCAAGAAACCCTCTCGTTAATAGCTTTTTATCTTGTAGCAAACGACACATCTGACGAGATCGATCAAAATACACGATTGAAAGAAACAATATCATCAATGCGACTTCCCGATTCAAACTTAAATTTAGCTCGAGTGTTTATCATCAAATAGAATTCACACCGCCTAATATCTACCTTGACCTATTGATTATTCATTGAGGCATCGGACCACCCTGAGTACCAACGATGGTTCTAAATTTTAGATTACTCTATTAGATGTTTCTTTATTTTCCTAATACATGAAAAATCTTCGCCTAATTTTAATCTGGTTCACGATTGTCACCCGACTCTATCGTTCAAGCATCTTACTGTGCATGTCTTCTATACCCGTTTTATCCAAGAAATCTTTATCAACAAATCATCAGTCATTCGGCAGACGACTCGCGTGACACAAGGAGTGGGGTGTTCATCGAATCCGTTAATTAAAATTATTCATAACGAGAAATCGGCGTAATCACGCGTCATGTACAAGGAAAAAGCGACGTGGTCGGGTGCTACGACCGAGAACGAGGAAACCCAGAGCATGTAAACGCGGGAGCCAACGTTATCTCGTTAGTCTAAACGGCAGCGTATAAAAGGCAAGCTCTTTCGACAGGTAACTTCAGTAATTGGTAGCCGTGCAGGGACACCGGGTCCAGAATCGTTATCGTTGCCGATCCAAATCGCGTGTGAATCACCAACCGAAGATTCTGTTTCGTGCGGTGTCGTGTATCTCTTTTATCAACAACCTCCTCGAGGTACGGGACGCAAGGTTCTCGAAGACACAAATCCTGTTCGTTTCGTGGTGAATCCTTTTTGATTCTTTTTCTTGAATCACGCCGGTTCAAGCGATTTGCGCACGAGCATTAGTGTACACCCGTGCACTGTCAAGCCAGGTAGTGAAGCCTAGTGAAGTCGCGAGGGACACTTATGAAGGGCTCCGTCAACGCACCGAGGCCCATCGTTGATCAGAACAGATACATTTGGGATAACGATTGGAAGCAGTAGTGTGGACAAGGTATGTGAAACGGGATGAAACTCGAGTACCATTTCGAACCCCCCCGAGAAGGGTCTAATAAAATTACAGTTGAACCTTGGTATTTGCGAGAGACAGATTTCAAACCCCATGGTGGATGATTGAAAAATTAAGTAATTAAAGAAAATTAAAAAATTAAAATACTGGATATTTGAGATTAATTGAAACTCGAGTACCATTTCGAACCCCCCCCGAGAAGGGTCTAATAAAATTACAGTTGAACCCCGGTATTTGCGAGAGACATGGTGGATGATTGAAAAATTAAATGATTAAAGAAAATTAAAAAATTAAAATACTGGATATTTGAGATTAATTGAAGCCGTGGTGGTAACATAATCTACCCCAATCCCCAGCTTCTTTCGATTACATTGTATCGCATCACTTTTAAACACCCTAATCTTCAGCCTTGCTCTATCGTATAGGAGGGTATCAGTGCAATTTCTCAAAGAAATGGGGTATGTTGTAAACGCACCTAACAGAAAAATTATTTGATGCGCTTAACAATATGACACGACGTGACAAAGGCTAAATAGTTTTCACGCTTTACTCAACCTCTTTAAGCATATCTCAAACAACATATTGTACTTAACCACAATTACCATAAGATACTGTCTGTCCTTGCTCTATGTACTTGTGTAACTTTCTGATAACGTATCACACATATTTATGGTAATTTTACAACTTTTCTAAAATTATCGACGAAATGATGTAAACTATCCACGCGGTATGTTTATCTAAGAAATTTTGATTGATCCCGATAATCGATTGGTTTTCTCCTGAAAACGTGAGATTACAAGATTCGAACCGTGTAAATTAAATTGTGACACGTTTTCAAATATGCTTCTTAAAATATATACGTATATTTTATTAATCCTCCGGTCACACGTGAAACGAATGTGTCAGATGCACGTGTCAGTAGAATGCAACAGAGTGGACATTGTCATTCGCAGACGAAAAAATCAATCGATTCAAAACAAATCGCGCAAAATGAAATATCATTGAAATCCACTGCATGTATACTGCTTTGAAACGATCCGTACTAACGAAAGGGTTGTCATCGGTACATAAATATTTGGATTTTCGATTTTTCTTCAGTTAATCGCACTGTGAAAAAGGTCGAATAATTACAGTGATTCGTTTGTTCGTGAGCGTTGTTGAAAAATTGAAACGCACGAAACGAGCCTCGGACGACGGCCAGGTTGGTGGGCCAGTAACAGCCATGGCTCCCGAAATAATCTTTGTCCGTGTGTATAATGTTTATTAAAGCGAGCTCGCCCCGAATTGGCACAAGGTTCTGCTAGGATAGCCGTGTTCGTTGACCTACATCGGTTGAAATCGGACGATTTACCAATTTTCGCGGGCTATTCGCTTTTCGCGCGTCCTGTCTGCTCGCGCTGGTATTACAAACGTATTCCGCATCTCCGCGTCGAATAACATAGAATGAAGTCTGAACCGTGCCGTTGGTTAGCCTACCTGTGTGCTGGTTATTAAAGCTCGAAATAAACTTCGTTGATCTCCATTGGCTGTATGAACGCGAAACTGGTGGAACGCCAAATTTTAACCGCGTCTCTTTAGCCGGATGCGAAACATTCCGCCTCGATATTGACGTCGTTACGCGTTAACCTAGCGAGATTAAAGCAGTTTCAGTTTTTCGTAGAAAGAAAACTACATTCTGCCTCCGTCTAGGTGGCTCGAGTTTGTTCGATAACAATTTGAATTTTCATAGCTGGGAAGAAAATATTCTTTACCTTTTTCTTTTTTAAACTTTTATTTAGAAAATAGGGCCATTTTTTTAGTTTGTTCAATAACAATTTGAATTTTCATAGCTGGGAAGAAAATATTCTTTACCTTTTTCTTTTTTAAACTTTTATTTAGAAAATGGGGCCATTTTTTTAGGTTGTTCAATAACAATTTGAATTTTCATAGCTGGGAAGAAAATATTCTTTAGCTTTCTCTTTTTTAAATTTTTATTTAGAAAATAGGGCCATTTTTTTAGAAACAAAATGAACTTTGTTTCGCGGAGAAGAGGGTAAAAATTCAATTGTATAATGTCACTTGGATTTTCATCTATTCTTATCTCGCTTAAAATAGCGATGGTATGGTTCACGAGATAGTAGATTGCAAATTGGCGCCGTTTCGTTGTCTTTGTTCCGTTATCAACGATATTGTTATGTCCACCAATGATTTCGACGTTTCTGATAAACAGCTGTTTATCATATTCGACCGGGCAACGCTAGGTTATTTAAATAAATTACTTGTAAACTATGAGATAAAGATAAATTTCTGTCCGTGGAAATTTTTTATCTAAAATGCAATCTTATTCCTGATGCAATTTTACTGATCATTGTGTTTTCATTCATAGAATGAATAAACAGATATATCTTAGATGCTGACTAATTCTTATCTTTCACAAAGTTTCAAACTCTTACACAATTTCTCAGAGAAACTTCGCGTATGCAACGTGTTCTCGCAGTTCGATGATTAATTGCGTAATGTACATGGAGGGAAGAAAATTTGTAAAGCAGAAAATAAATAGTATTAATAATTTCATGTTAAACAATGTTTCTTATCTCGTAAACGGTCGAAAAAATCTGTTGACGTTTTCGCGGATACACAAAACTCTTTCGTGTTTGTCAATAGAGACGTTGATTTATCAACAAGTTTAATTTGATTATGATAAGGAGCGATGAGGTTTTAATTTCTTTTTACTTTGGATTTTTAAATTTTAATTCTCTTTTAATTATCTTAATTAACCGGCGTAGAATGGTTTTAAGAAGTTGTTTCGTTTAAATGAAAATTATCATGAAAACGACAATTTTCTGACAGTACCAAGAGACTAAACGTTCATCATCGTCAAGTTGATTAGATAAATATCGTTGCCCTATTGATATACGATTTGTGAGTAAACAAAAGCGAATCGAAGTTATCGCGGTTCTCGCGAACAATACGGTTTAGGTAGATTCTAAAAACTTGTGATTTTATTGAACACTGAATGTTTAACCTGCGCGTTTACCTTCTGGTTCTTATCAGTTGAAAACGATTTCATAATCACAGGTGACGCATTAGCATGGACCCCACCTGACTCTCTTAAATCAAACCACGGAAGTCGATTGTTCTAGAAAGCGATGATTAAATCTTTGTTTCTGCGTATGTAGTAAATTTAGAATAATAATTAAACTTTGACCATGATAGATCTTCTGCATCACCGAATCAAACAATATACATACTCGATTGCTTATTTTTTTCTATCGTACATCGATCGATTTATTCGATCAGCGATAGTCGAAAATTCCCACGCGTTATCTGTTCAGGCGAAGTCATCGTTTTCTTTACTCGCGAACAGAGTGGTGTCCATCGAACAGCGTCAGATAAAATGTCAATTCACGCTGAGGATGATCGAACGAGGCTGGTGTAGAATCGATCAGAACCAGGAACCGTCCACCAGACTCGAGTGTCGAATTTTATTTTACGCTGGTTCGCTTTTCGTTCCTCTTCGACGATCATAGCTTTCCAAATGGAACGAGGGACAGAGAGAAAAAGGAATAAATACTCCAACAGTGTCACTTTTCGTTCTTGAGCTGAGGATATCGAGAGTATCCGCCAAGAGGAAACAGCTTCTCCGTGACGGAATTAAGTTTTACAAGGGGATTAGGTGGTCAAACACTGAGAAGAAGGCGGTGTCTCGAGACGAAATCTTCCATTAGTTACGAATCGGATTACTTGGTCAGAAGGTGACTAAGTTCCTTCCCCGTTTGCAGGAATTTCTTTTTCTTTCTTAATTTTCGTCGCCGCGTTGTAATTTTTTATAAATACCAAGGAGCCGTCCGGAGAGTCGGCGACGCACGGGATTTAGATTAATTATTGAAATAGCTTAATGAAATTGCCTATGCTTCCCTATAGATACCAATAATCCGTCCAGAAGGTCGGCGACGCACGGTGCTTAGACTTTTGTTTCCTACATAACAATGAGTCTTCTAAATTTTATCGAAATCCCGATCGATTTATATTGCGATGTATCGACATCTCCGTCGATCTGGTCGTATCACGGTGACACGTTCCAATATCGACGGTATTTCCAGCCTCTTGAACTCTTTTCTACCTCTTATTGTGGGGGCTCAGACGGGGATTTATTCGCCGCCTTCCCTGTCGCTTTGATTCCCGGAACACCTCGACGTAACGATTCGAAAGCATGCAATCGGTAAGCAACGAGGCGACTGTAAACAATTGCGGGCGAAATGTTTGCATTACCGCCGGTGAGGCGACAATAAAACGTTTGACGCGTTGCAAACTCTATTCCCCCTTTTTGTAATTCGCGTTTGCGAGACAGCGATTAGGCGATTCGACGCGACAATCACGATCGGTATCTGGCGAGAGAATTTTCGAGCAGAGCGTCGCGGTGGCGACTCGATTATATCGCGATCGATCCAGGCCGCTTGGATTAACCGCGAAGATATCTTTACCGTGGTATAAACCGCGGATCAAGCGTCGGTTTAATTTTCGATAACGATGTCAAAATGATATCCATGATTTCACAACAGCCATTATATCTCGTTAATTCCTTACCTCCTGTTTCTCCAACCTTCCATCTTGATCAACCTGTCCACACGCTCGTTGTAAAAATTCTTAAGAAATCATTTCTCGTTATTACCTTGGAAAATAAAACATTTTGTTTACACAAGACCGTCGACCTCTTATTAACTCATCGATTGTAAATTAAATCTTTGGTATTATATTAATTATGCAAAGTAGCGCTCGGACGGTTTAGATTAAAAATTGGAAGCATCGAATTCTGAATCATTGCCATTGTTATAGTTATCGTTCACGTAACTGTACGATGATCTGAAAAGATAAGAAGTAAGAAGAATAGAAAGAATCAAAGCCCACCGCTTTTTGCCAACATCGATGAAGCTTCCGCGAGATGGACTTGGCAGAAAAGTGGGCGTCGTTGGCCAGACTGGTCCAAGGTTGTAGACAATCTCGTCTGTCAGGGTCCTCCACGTATTTAGCCTTTCGATCTTTTGCACGTGGACGAATGTGTCGCGTGTATGTAAAAATACGTCTAGACGAACTTCAAAAACGAAACCCGCTTCTTCACCTTCCTCACCGGAGGATGATTTTCTCGGACGTTTATACTTGTCGAATTCGCGTCTCGTCCGTATGTACCTATACGACATACTATTCTCAAAATAGATGGTTAAATCCACTGCAGCGGCGATGATACACTTGTTTCGAACTACTTGGAAGAACTTTCAACGTGTCTTACAATGTACCTGTAATATTTATCGGGTTGCTCGTATTTTTGTGGTATTTTGTATTGTTATTTATTTTTCTCATAAAGTCAACGACTTGGCAAGGGAAAAGTAATAAATTTTTATTCCAACAGCGAATCAAATTTTATAGAACTATAAATTTTATTTGAACAATTTTGTTTACAAATATGAATGGTTTTATAATTTTAAGCGCGAATTTAAATAATTGTGAAAATACGAGTGCTTCAGTTAAGTAGTAAAACCAAGGAATAGTCAGACCATCTCCGTTCTTTCGTTGTTTTCTATCCAGAAATATCTACTTTCCGTTCGATTACTTTAACACTAGGTTTACGGACTCCCGTCAAATTGACGGGTAAAGGAAATTACGTATTTTCGTCAAAAAAAGACGATTAATTTAATTTAAAAATAATTACGATCTTAACGGACTCAATTAAGTTAATTAAATTTGATAGGATTGTATAAATGAAGTTCGAAATCCGTCAAAATGACGGGTTCCGTAAACCTAGCGTTAATATTCTCGGTGTTCTGGAAATTTACCGTGAACTTTAGAGAATCGAAACGCCATCGTGGAGAATGTACAGAAATATCTCAGCCGTGGGGTATTTTTAACGAAAGCACGTCAGGAGAGGAGTGGGGATCTTTCGTTTTTTCGTTTCGTCACGGCGAGCAGTTGCGCAAAATCGTTTGCTGTTATAAATCACCTCTGCGAACTGTGAATGAAACGACGGATGCGTTTTCTTATCTTGCACCGTTACTACGACACTTACTGTGTAGAGACGGTGCTCGAAATCGGTTTGAAATGCGATGAACAGAGACGCCACGATTCCTGTCTAGCTTTCTAGAACATCTAAAATTAACCGACGCTCCATTACCGGATTCGTTGGTCGTTAGACTGCGAAAAGAGGGACGCGAAATACGCAATCCGGATTGTTAATAGCGCAGGATACTTTAAATAAATTTCGCTAATAATGTAGATGGAGCGAAACTAAATATTTGAACCAGATGATCTAGATGAAGATTTCTGTCCTTTATCTTTGATCAAAGATAATTCATGAAATAAATGAAACTCTATTACGCTTGAATAGTAGTTGAAAAATGAATAATGGAACGCAAAATCAACATTATAATGTTTGAAATTGAAGAACTGCAATCAGAGAGAAAGTTTACCCGAACCTTCGTTAAGAATGGAAAAAGAATTCTACGTTCTTTCAGGGACTCTCAAAATGACGAAAAAAGAAAAAATGGTACTTAAATATACCAGTAGACAGAGAGAAAGAAACGTTTTTACTGAATATGGCTTTCGTTGGTACAAGTTGCTCAAAGGGTTTGGAAAAAAGAATTCTACAGCGATGTAAAATTTAATTTTAAAATCAACCGGTAGGAAGAGAAACATTTCCAGGGGAGAAAATTTACTATCGACTTGTGAAACGCGTTTGAAATTTCCGCGAAGCCAAAATCTTTACGATAGACGTCGAACCGGAACCGGATACGAAAACGTGAGCACGAATTGCCAAGCTCGTCTGCTTGGACCGGAGGAATTGTGCCCGTTGGCCGTTTGAAAACACAATGGAAATTAATTTGTCGAGCTTAACGAACCTCAGAGGGCACAAAGCAACCGTACACATCAACGTGGAAGCGTTTTAATTATAACGGAACGTGAATTTGACCAGTGAAAAATTTTCATTTCTCCCTATCGGTCTGAGGATGATCCTTCTCCACTTTACTCGCTACGTGTTTGCACTGTTAATTAATTGTAAATATACGCGAGGGTTTTCATCGTTACGAAAGGATTAAAAAATGTCCTCTTTAATTGTCACGAAGCTTGCATTGTTTTAAAGATCGTTTGATTAAATCTTTTTTCACTGTCAGAAGTACAGTTGATGAAGAAAATTTTAAGCTCGCACCAAAGACAAAGTGTTAATCATACGTCTGACAAAGCATGGCTGTTTCTACTGCGACGAAGGAGGTAACATCTTTTTTCAGTTCACGAAAAAGTTCAATCTTCTGGAGATTCAACTACGGTTGGGTAGAAATTTCGGCGGGAAAACGCGTATTCACGAGCCGGTGGCAAATATAACCGGGTAAACTTGGTTAGAGCCACGTTTCACCGGTGAAAAATCGCGGCTAATGGGAAAGATTGCTAAAGTTTCACGGAAACTTTCTTGGCGACTTTCGCCACGGCACCTTTTGCAATCGCGAAATTCCATTAAGTACGAAAACTAATTTCCAACTGAATATCTTGCCACCACTATTGCGTTACTTCTTTATTTTTTCAACATATAAATCCTTGTAATTTATCAACTATTCAATTATACAAAATTTGTAACGTGACAATGGAACTCTCAAGCTTATTCGAATCATCCTTCTCAATAAAACGAACTTGAGAGTCTCTTGGATTCTCCTTCAGACACTTGTTAGAGCATTCCAAGGGTTCGTTAAAATGAATTAATCAAGTCAAAACGTTCTGGTCCCTTTGTTTCGTTAATGACTCGCCGACAGCTGCTCCCATAATGGTAGGACAAAAGGATGGGAAACCCGTTTCCGTATCTCGTTGGTCGTCTTCTTCAGTACAACATCCGGTGTCGCGATATTCGCTTTCGATGATTTACGAGGCGCGAAAAAGAGGCTGCCCTCGGCACGAGACACGAAACGAGTGCAGCTTCGGGGGACAATTTATTGTCGCATCGATCGTAACGAAGGGGAAATTCTATAAACTGCTCGTCGACGAGGCAATGAAGGAAAAATTGGATCGGCTGCAGTAGTGGCCTGTTGGAGAGGGCGACGAGAGTTATTGGAGAGGAGACAAATGAAATCGGAAAGCTCGCTCGTAAAAATAGGATAATTCGAAATTGACCGAGCAACGGGAATCCCTCGGTGGCCTCTTTATTATTCTTCACCTACCGATTCTCAGCTTCTGGGAAAAGAGAATAGCTAATAAAAGGAGAACAATTTATTTCCTTAAGATCATTTTATGGATTTTGAAAATTTCTTCAATTCTTTACAAAGCCTTAAATGGTAAACGAAAATTGATCGACGAAGTTTAAAGTAAAGTGGATCCGGTAGTTTTTCAGATATTTTGGTCACGCGTTTCAAAAATGTGCTTCCTAGAAGAGAAGAACCTATTTAAACCTTACAACTTCGCTGGTTTAATTTGAAATTTTCAGGGACAATTTTCAGAGACATAATTCTGAAAGCAGAAAATTTCAACGAAGACGGATCCTTAGCCATTTCTTTGTAGAATTCGCGTTACAAAATAATTTCACCGTCCAAGAAATGAATATCTCCAAGTTCTCTATTCCACTGTACCTTGTCAGAGAAATATTCGCGACAAGCACTAGTCGACTTCCGGTTGTATGGAACGTTAACAGTGACGCGACACGCCGTTACTTCTAGTTACCGAAGGCGCGGTAACGTGTACGGTCTGTTAGTTGATGAAAGACGAGACACCATAATAAAGGAACGTTTGATCAAAGAGCACAACTAATGAAAGATACGGGGGAGTGGGGTGCTTGAAATGAAAAAGGTGACACCTTTTTCTATTTTTCTCTCTATTTTCTCCCTCTATCTTTCTTTTTATTGGCTTTCTCTCGTTTGCTCAACGAAGTCTCGTTTAGAGTGCTTTCGATCTTCATTACGACAGGGATACCCGAGACTTTTATCATTGATCGTGAACGAAAGAGAGACGGTAGACTTTGTCTCGATGTCCCTCTGAAAGATTGTACATACCCTCTCGTGTAATTACGTTATATAAATTAACGTAGCTACGTAATAAAAGGGAGTCCTCGATTCAATTCGACTCCAAGTACGAATAAATGGTAGCATTAAGGTCCTCCTTTCGACAATTAGGCGCTCCTTTCTTAACCATTAAAAGGGTTCTCGTTTTCGCTAAAGGATAAAAAAAGAGAGAACTCTGAGAGAAACAGGCTCGCGAACGATCAGAAACTCTCTAACCCTGTTTGTAGATAACGATTTGTCCTTTTTTTTTGTCGGTTTCGTTACATCGTTCGTTCGGCAATTAGGACGGCAATTAGACGTAAGAAAGTTTCTACCACAGTAATGGTACCGGTGAACATTAACGCCCTTACTTCATCGCGTACCGTGCTTTCGATTGAAATCGTTCGTACGAAACTTTTTCTCCATCTTGTTGGATCTTATTTCACAGCACAGTCCATTAACTTCTTAAACAGAGATCATCAACTTGGATCGTATCCATTTTTGAGGATCTAGTTTTAAGTATTTTAATACTATGTTTCGATATAATGCCTGGTGATTAAAGTCACATGATTTATTATATTAGATAGTTTAATTCCGTGTGATTTTATCTCAAACTTTCAAGTAGTGATTGATAACATCAATTTCTTGAGGCGAGTACTCGAGGTGTTGACTGGGTAGTAGAAATACCTATAGATGGTCAGACAATCCTGGTTATTACGAATATTATTATTTTAAGATATTATATATTTCTAATTTTCCTTCTGTTATTAGGAATATTATTATTTTAAGATATTATATATTTCTAATTTTCCTTCTGTTATTAGGAATATTATTACTCTAAGATATTACATATTTCTAATTTTCCTTCTGTTTCTATTCTTCGATTATTTGATCAATTTCACCGTGTACCTCATCGACCGTCATTGACCCTCTAACGCAATCAGTGGGTGTTTGAATCAACTTGTCAGTCGATGGATTGAAGCGTTTTAATTGTTCCGTTGATGGAAACGTGATCGTTGTTCTAGGGATACGTAATCGTAAGTTGTGTCGGTCAATCGATTAATTAACACGGATTAGTAGAGTTTCTAATCATCGCTTAGATTGGATATCCTGTACTGTAAACGCATGATACAGTGGATAATGACCAGGGTAAATAGAGTTTGTTGTCTCTGGATTATCGTTGCTAATTGCAGTTTGCGTAAAGCCAGGGCTGCTTCGATCGACGAAATAGAGACGCTGCTCGGCTGGTTGTACAGAATCGAACCAGGACAATTGATCACACGGGCAAATATTGACCGCAACAAATATAGGACGGCCCTGGCAATCAAAACGTCAGCCAGCTTAATTTATACCGTCACCAGACTGCCGAACAGTTCTTTTTTTTCTTTTCTCTCCTACAGTTTGCGTCGCGTCGCAAATTGTTTCGCGTTCATCGAAAGCTGAAGGGCCCTGGCACGCGTTTCGAAAATGCCACGATATTCCTTGCTGCAATTCCATCGCTAGCTAAAACGAGCGAAATCGATGGGAATTTCCTAAATGTCTAACCGTCAATCGTCGAATTGCAATTCCTGGAAACCTATTATCACGTGGCAGGAGAAACTGATTATTTATACTGAGAATTTTCGTTGGACATTAATTTCTTTAGAAGCAGTATTCATTAATCAATTCTTAACAAATTTTTCAAAATTAACTTTGCAGTAATAGAGGTGATATTGATAGACGTTACAAATTAATTATTCATTGCAAATGTATTCAGTCATTATCCTGCATGACATTGTTAAAATATTAATGAACTGCGTGATTGATTTAGTTGAATGTATAACAAGTGCACGCGTAAATAACATCATAAAGGATATTGACTAATAAATAATTAATATAATAATTACATTTATTGACCTATCGCGGTCATTAATGTTGACGTAACAACGATTTCAGTAGTACGAAATATAATATCTCGTACATAAACTGTAAATTGATTGGTCGTCGGTCAATTTGTATTAAAAACATCGGCGAAACCTTTGCGCAGTCATTTTTTCTGGACTTTAATCTAGCTATTGACATAAGACAAGTGTCATTTCACGATACTTTAATATGTTATCGAATCGTGTCAGGGTACATATGTTTCGAAACTGTTCATGCGCAACGGATCCAAAAGATAGCGTAATATTTTAGGCCGATTTCATCCCATGACTCGGTATACAGATTTTTGGCAGAGAAAACAAGCTTAACGTTCCCTTATCAGATAAACGTTGTTACGTATTCGAACAAATCGGTTGGAACGAATCGCGATTTCTCTCGCAACGAGTTTAGATCGTTGCGCAACCGAGAAACGTTCGAGTAACACCGAGGAAATATTTTTAATTTCTCTGTTCTTCTGATTGCAGAGTTGTTAATTAAGAATGCGCGATGACACGGCGAATTTATCAGTGGACAGCAAACGACCCGCGCGAGAAGGCGCAGGGTATGGAAATGGAACCCCAAAAAACAAACTCTCACCGCCAGGAAAAAATATTCTTGAAGTGTAAGTACACGAATACTAAGTTTCTACTAAATAACTCTTCCCTCCCCTCGAAGTACCTTTAAGAATTCTGTAATAATTATCACGAACCAGGAAGAGTGGGGGTAGTTATTTCATCGACGACACGTTCAATGAACTTTTCAAAGAACTCGGGGAAGGGAGGGGGATTACAAAAGAAGGGTGAGCTTATCCGTCTTCTGATCGATGGTTATAATGTTCGATGATCGATGGGGTGAAAAATCGCGATTTTTATTTTTTATGCTGAAACGTTCGATCATCGATGATCGATCGATGGTCGAAGACGATAATCAGGATTTCGCGAATCGACGTAGAAGTTCGAACGATGATAACGTTTCCACTGGATTATTAAATTATTTCTCTGCCGCGATGTGTTCTATGAAGAAACTCGCGAATTAAAACGGTCTCCTCGATGGATCGTTATCGTTTCCCAGCGAACGGGCCACGGGAATTTGCATTCGGTCGTCGTGGCGGAACATTGCCGAGAAACTTTTGGGAGATTGATCGGTTCGAGTGGCGACAGATGATGGAAACTACGGGCGCAGATGGGGCGCGTGCGAAAATTTTTCTCCGAGAATAGTTTCACGAGTTTTCGTTCGACCGATTATTCACAGAAATCTCGTTCGATATTATCGAGCCCGGGGTTAGAGTCGATCAAAATTATTCACGCGGTTTCATTGGCGACAAATTCGATTACCGTTAATAATTAATATTTTTCTATTTCTTTCTCAGATATTCTAAAGGCATGAAAATCAGTGTCTGATAAATTGTAGTGAACCGTTTCCGAATGAAAAAACAAGAAATAATCTAAAGTAATTATTACTCATCGTGGAAAGCATTGTCGCCAAAGTGACGCGTTGTTAGAAAGGAAAAGTTTGCTACCCTTAATCGACAAGTGGAAGTTTTCGAACGCGTATCGCAACCCCCGGGGGGTAAATTCGTCGGTGTAACAGCACCGTAGGCCGTGCAGCTGGCAGCCTCTTGCGTTCTCCGTAGAAAATGCCGATCGTAGATTCGTCGCAGGAGTTTCGAACAGCAATTACGCTGCTAATGGAGGCCCCACGGGAAGATATCCCGACTTCGGCCAAGTCCAGAGCCAGACGGTTCGGGTTCGGCTTCGGTTCTCCCTGTTCACCGTGACGAGCGAGAAACTTCCGTTTTTCCTTCACGCCCCGACGAGCATCCAACACGCCTCGCGTGTTCACGCTGATACGCGCGAACCGTCGATTTACACGTTGTTCCAAGCTGATTTATGATAGCCTGCGACGCAGCCTGCCACTCGGCTCGTTCCTTACCCCCTTAGAATAATGGGAATCGATCTTACGGGAAGTTGCAAACAGAAAAAGTCTTTGTTGAATCCCTCCCTCAAGTAAATTTCTTGTTTAGTTTACGCAACAAAGTAGCGCAATTTTGTCTGACAATGAGAAGAGAGTCATCGTTGAATATTGAAATTTATGGTATTTTCTACGGAGAATATTTTGGAAAGTTTTCGTTATTTCGTTCGAAACCGAAACGAAATCGCATGTCATCGATTTCAGAAATTAATTGCACGAAATAGACACCGTTCGCTTTGACATACGTTTAATAATCCAGTTTACGAACCGATCGCCGGGAAACGTAGCAGAAATTTAATTACACTCGTCACGAATCACGAGCTTTCGAATAATTTTCCACGATGAAATTTACGTTATCATTTCTGATTACGAAACGAGGGATACCATATGTTATAAGGCTACTCTTCGTTGACGAACGCGAAATTAATTGTTCCAGAATGTTGTATGTACGGTACCATGTGTATATTTTATTTCAGACAAGCTCCAAGACGTGGAGAAGGATAAAGAGGAAACTGAGTATATGCTACAAGAGAATGGCAAACCGATGTACGAATAACATTCTTAACAGATGAAATGATTTTATTGTTAAAAAAAAAAGATAGGACAAGAGAATATCACGGAGATTCAGGATCGTTTAATTGAAAAATCGTGGGAATAATTAAGAGAATCCTCGTCCTAGCGATCCGGAAGAATCGTATAAATTTATCACAACTGTTTTTTTGTTTTTTAATTTGTAGCAAAATACAATTTTTGTACCGAGAGTGTTTCCAGATCGATAGCTTTTAATCGTAATAAAAACACAAGATTTAACTAAATGAAACGTTTCTGTTTGATAAAACGATTAATTCTTCTTTCACGATCTGGAAGCACTATTCGATGCATAGTAAATCACGATTCCACGCGAACATAGAACAAAGGAATAAGAGAGAATACGTGGACGTAAACGTTGCTGGATGGGAGCTTGATTAAAAATCAACATTGCTTTTTGTCCACAGCGAATTCGTGCCACCGCAAACGAAGGAGGACGATAAACCGGCCCCGGTCGAGCCATCCTTACCGCCTGTGCCTTATTACAAGCTCGTGAGTGCTTTTTCATCGATATCTTATGAAATTACATAAAATAATTAAATTATTCGTAACAATTACCGCGGTTCTTCGAACCGATCGATCGATCGTATTTGTTTCTATTTAAAAGCAGTCTGCATGCATTCATTAATCAAACCTTCAAGCCGAGGATTAATTTTCTCGCCGGTTAAATGTGCCGTAAATAAAAAGAGAAAACGGTCAAGTTTGGACGCGCTAAATCATCGGAGAATATGTTTCTGAAATTTTCGACTAGTTCGCGACAAATTGCTTTCGCGGTGAAATTCCGTGTCAGTCGGATAATTAACATAACGTCGATGCTAGCGAGCGATTAATTAAAATTCACTCGGTGATTCGTCTCGTCTCACACCACCGCAGCCTCGTTCGGTTCGTGGAAAGTTTGAATTTCGGTTTTAACCCTTTGAACACCGATGATTCGATGTTTCTCGAATATTTGCGTTAAACCATCCTTCGGGTCATTTGCACGTATAATGTTATTTACGGTATTTTCTGAAATTTTAATTAAGAATCGGGTATCGGATCGTGTTGACAGTTTCGATTTGCAACATGCGGGGAGCTGATGTTGATATTCGGTGGCCTGATCATGGGGACATTGACAGGCCTTTGCATCCCGATCTCGACCATTCAGTACGGAGAATTCACCACGTTGCTGGTGGATCGTAACATGGTGAATCAAACGAGCACGCCGACACTCATCATGAAGTGGTTCGGAGGAGGAAAGGTCTTGTAAGTCTTGGCGCAACCAGACACGCCTACTGAATCTCGTATTTTTAGAACTAGCCTAGGGTGAGCGTTTCCTTTGGGTGTGTTTTGTGTGTTTCCAAGAGAGAGGGGAAAAAAAAAAATAGATCGTTCGAGGTAATGTTACGTTGTCCGGTTCAATTTGGATCGGAATCAAATTGATCGAATCGAGGGAAATAGATTATAAGGTTGATGTTTAATGGAAGAAACCGTTTAGGCATTTCTAAATTTAATCCTCTGTAATTTATTAGGTATATACGACTAATTATTTTCTTATCCGTACGAAGAAACCTTAAAATATAAATTCGGTATGTTTTATCAAAGTTACACGCGTGTGTGGAGGATTAATATGTATTTGATAGGGGGATACAAGGGATTAAGCGGGATACGGTTAGGTGTTGCATAAGCTCTGTTTGTTAATCTCATTGTACATACACACGTGGAAGAAACTCTCACGAATAATCCTTCGTATACTTCTTTAATTAAATATTATCGTTCACGTTTTGTTTACACAATTTATGTATCTGGCTGATACTCTTCAAAATTCCATATCTTCGTGTACCTACCTGTCAATGCCAAGAAGGATTATTGATTTATTATAGGTAGCTGCCGATGAATTTGTTTGCACTTCATCGTTACGATAATTTTCGATAATTTCCTATTCAGGGCACCTAACGCGACTTACGAAGAAAGGATGGCTGCGCTTTACGACGACTCGGTGGCCTTTGGCATATCCTCCGCGACGCTGTCTTGCTTCCAATTTGTCTTCGCCGTGTTCACGGTCGACTTGTTAAACATCGCAGCTTTCAGACAAATAGCGAGAGTACGGAAGATGTTTCTGCGATCAGTTCTCAGGCAAGACATGACATGGTACGACATCAACACGTCGACCAATTTCGCCAGCAGGATCACAGAGTGAGTGTCAAACGAAACATATTTTTTATTTCCAACGGATTGCGTTGGGAAACAGGGTGAATTCGACAAATAATGAAATGAATAAATTTCGAATTGTCACGATCGAAGGATATCCTCGAAATCATGTATAAGCTACTACTTAAGGAACTGGATTTTATCGCGATAGAACTTGGAAAGGAATATCGCAGCTTCTTCGATCCGAAGGTCCATGAACGAATGTAAACGCGTCCTGACCCGAGAAAGGACGAGCAAAGTTCAGGAAACGAGATCCTCTCGTCAACAGGTGGCCGTTCTCGCGAAACTCCTCATCCTTACCCGATACAATGTCTCCATTTGCGGTCGTGTAATTATCGAGAAGTCAAGGTCGAGATATACGTGGTTGCAAAATTAATATAACCGTGTTGCGTAATCAATTTTATTTCAAGAAGAGTCTGTTCGATATTGCACAAGCTTATCCTACCGGGATTGCGACACGACATTTTATAACGTCTCTTTTCCAAACATTTTTCCTTGATCCTTCTAAAGAAAATCAATGACAGAATTAAAATCATCCAAGGATTGATATCGACGATATTCGAAATTTTCATTCCTTTATTTTCTTTGGCATTGTTAGACAAGAGAGTTTGATGACTCCGTCAAAGGGTCACCGACATCTAACGATACACGACATTCGTTCTCGTTTAGAATTGATCGAACGAATGAAAATATTCTGATTCATGTTTTTCACGGAAACTCGATGCCGAGATTTCAGTCAGGCTCGTTGCCATCTGCCCGAAGGTGATCTACGTACGCAGTTAGCGTAAGTTCACGGGTTAGTTCTATCGAAAGTTACCGTTGACGAAAATAACACGGGCCTCGGGCAGCCATTCAGCGAATTAATTAAAGTCCTATCTTACACAGAGGGTCACCTTGATAGCATCCGTATAACTGTGCGAGCAATAGAACCGAAATTAACGAAGAGCAGTTATCGTAATCGCTGCTCTTATCGTGTCAGATAAAATTAACGCCAAGGCTACGAGTCTTATTTCAAGTTCAACGAGGAGGTATGAAATTTCTAAAACTAATATATCCCATTTCGTTCGTTTCTTTTTAGGGACTTGGACAAAATGAAGGACGGTATCAGCGAGAAGCTCGGAGTGTTCACCTACTTAATGGTTTCGTTCATCTCGTCGATCATTATCTCGTTCGTTTACGGTTGGAAATTAACGCTTGTAGTGCTGAGTTGTGCACCGATCATCGTGATTGCCACTGCGGTGGTAGCGAAAGTTCAAAGTTCCTTGACAGCCCAAGAATTGTCTGCTTACGGCCAAGCTGGCAGCGTAGCCGAAGAGGTATTGGGGGCCATTAGGACGGTGATTGCGTTCAATGGCGAACAGAAGGAAGTGGACAGATACGCGGAGAAGCTTGTGCCGGCTGAGAGAACCGGGATAAGACGTGGAATGTGGTCTGGAGTTGGTGGAGGTGTGATGTGGTTCATCATATACCTCAGCTACGCCATTGCCTTTTGGTAGGTCCATATTTTCAACAATAATTCGTCAAAAGTTTTTAACACATTACCGCCAGTGTAAAATTAAAAACTATAAGGGTCTGC
The DNA here is from genome assembly GCF_907164935.1 of Osmia bicornis bicornis. Classification (NCBI taxonomy): domain Eukaryota; kingdom Metazoa; phylum Arthropoda; class Insecta; order Hymenoptera; family Megachilidae; genus Osmia; species Osmia bicornis. The sequence goes on along the minus strand of NC_060216.1, from coordinate 13,548,133 downwards.
AATTTAAAGGAAGTTGAAATTAAAACTTTGCTTCTATTCGCTATTTTCTTTTTTCTTTTTGTATTTCCATGGAAATCATTAATCATCCAAGGAACGTACAAGTACAAGTAACAAGCAACTTCAATTACACACCACGAAAAATGGCGTTGATTGGATCGATTTTAAGTGGCGTGTTCAGAAGGTTCCAAAAGATTTCATCCCTGTAATTTCTTATATATATCAAAAGAAATGAGACTAGATTCGGTGCGCAAGTCGGTTGCTACCTTTCCTATAAATCAGTCCTTTGATTTATAATCAATCGAAAGCTTCTTCTTCCAGAAAGGAATTAAAGTAGCTTTCCAAAAGATGATGAAAAAAATAGGCCACTATTGTTTTCAGTAGAAACATTGAAAATTTATTCACGTAACTGGCTAAAGTGAATAAAGGGTAGTGGATAGAATTTCTGGAAGCTTTTGAACACTTGACGTGTATTTACTGAGAAGGCTTTTCAGAAATACGTTAGCCGATAGATTCGCAGACGTTAGGGTTGTGTTTCTAGAGTAAATGCTTTCGAGGAGAGCAAACAGCCATGAGCGGAGTAGAAACGGGTCAACCATGTTGCTTTTACATTGTGCCGGGAATGTTTCGAGCAAAAGCTGTTTGGTTTAAAAGGGAGACATTGGGTGACGCGATGCTTTGTTTGTCGCTAAAATGGCGACCTTGAATGTATTCTCCTTTAACTCGATGTGTAAACGATCTTTATTAAACGTTGTTACCTGTTCCGTCAAATGTTCACTTTAGAAATAGAAATGATTAACCTGATAAACCTGAAGGCCAGGTTTTACTCTCAAAGTCTGATCAAACATCGACTTATATCACTGTTCGTCCTTAATAGGTACGGTGTCCAGTTGATTCTGGAGGACAGGCCAAAGGAAGTGAAAGAATACACACCGGCTGTGTTGGTGATCGTGTTTTTCGGTGTGTTGGCTGGTGCACAGAACATGGGTCTAACGTCGCCTCATCTCGAGGCGTTCGCGGTCGCTAGAGGTTCGGCTGCGGCGATCTTCCAGGTCCTCGATCACGTGCCATCGATCGACAGTTTGAGCAAAGAAGGCATGAAACTTCCATCCGTCACCGGAGAGATCGAGTTCAAGAACGTGCATTTCCAGTATCCCGCACGAAAGGACGTGAAGGTGCTTCAAGGCTTAAATCTGAAGATCAATCACGGGGAGACCGTGGCCCTTGTCGGTGGATCAGGCTGCGGAAAGTCCACCTGTCTGCAACTCATTCAAAGACTCTACGATCCGCACAAAGGGCAGGCAAGTAAAAAAAGCTTCTACCTTCGTTTTTACGGAATTAAATCGCGGACGATTTAATTATAAGACGCGTAAACAATTATTTCTAGTATTTACCGTTTGTATATTTTCTGTTTGTTCATCCGAGACGGTGGAACGCTGTTACGGAATGGTACGATGAATTTTCAGAACGATGGTTGTAAGTTCGCTTTTCCAATTTGTTTGTTTACCGAGCGTAGAGCAATTTATTGCAACGTAAGACCGTGTCGTATTTTTGTACAGACGTTGCGTAACGAGCTCGGTTAATAACCAGCCGTCGAGTCATGAATATCTGGACGATGTTTTTGTTTCCGGTGAAATTACAATGGCATCGGGTAAAGCAGCCGGCTACGCGCGCCATTACAGCTCTCGTTCGAAGAACCACTTTATCAGTCCAGCGATTCCTCTTCCAGCCTTTAATAACCGCTACTCGTTACAATTTATTTGTTGATTGTTGTTTCTAAAGTCCTCCACAATTGCAAATTTCCTTCATTTTAAAGACGTTTCTGCATTCGGAATATTCTTTTCCAGCTCTTCTTTTAATTTTTCATTCATTCTTTGAAACGATGCATTTCAGTTGCTACTTTCAAAATGACAAAGGGCTCTTTTTTGGTATAAAGAATTTGTACGTTTTTGCTATGTACATCTTTCCTGAGTTACCTTCTAGTGTAGTATAAAAAAGAACAGAGTAGAAGATGAAGAAAGTTTATTACTTTCTTTCCTTCTCCACATGAGCCACTTGGAAATTTACCAAATAATTGATGTTGCAACACGAGGCGATGCGTTTTGGGGCCACCTGGTCTGTGCCTTTTTCCCACCATCTCTCAGAATATTAATATAACTCCCGATCTTGTTGATTAACTTTAAGAAAAATTAATCAAAATACCGAGTACTCGTTTGAAATCACGGTATATTCAATTTTTCTCGAAAACAAGGAGTTACGCTTGAAATTTTCTTAGTTTGCATCGAAAAGATAGCGTAAGGGGTTTCGAAAGTTTGTGAACGTCCACAGACAATTTAGCGACACCGAAGGAAAGAATCGAACGTATTTCAAATTGGTTCGAACAAATGGATCTTTAAGGGAAGACTTTTTATCGGCATCGGTGCAGCAACGACGTGGAAAATGTATAAGCCGTAGGTAAAAGGGCTGGGGAGAACGGGTCTGAAATCAGTATGCCAAATATATGACGTAATATTTTCGGTGGGGCAACTGCGACGGATGCAGAACCGGCAGAATCGTAAAACTTTTACTACTGAGAAAACTCCGCCCGGCACTGTATTCCAGTGAGAAACGCTTCAAACTTGTTCCGTGAAATTCCCGTCCCTGCTCCAGCTACAGATGCAATAATAGAATATTCACGACAGGGTTATTGTTAACTTGCAACACGATAAATAAGTTCGTACGAAATTTAAGGGAGATTTTGAGCAAAGATACCAAGTTGTTAATCTTTTGTCCGAAGAATTTCTCGGATAAGTTTCCGAATGGCCCCACCAAAATTCAGAACTCAGGTTCGGTATATAATCTAAATTGACTACTAGAAACCGATTAAAATTGTCTTACCGTTTTTGAGATATCGTGGTAAGAAATTTGTGTACAATTTTGGGACTACGTATGCGCTATTCGATACTGCGCACGCGCTATTTGATACTGCGCACGCGCTATTTGATACTGCGCACGCGCTATTCGATACTGCGCACGCGCTATTCGATACTGCGCATGCGCTATTCGATACTTAGCATGCGCTATTCGATACTGCGCATACACAGAACCTAATCTAATCTAACCTGACCTTACCACGATATTTCGAAAACGGTAAGATATCCAGCTCTGAAACCAAGAGCCAATTTCTCTTCTAGCACGATTTCATGACATATAAAAGTATTCCGAAATAACGCTTCTTCTATATCAATTTAAAGTTTAAAGTCTGCTGAAAATGACTACATAAACGACTCATGAATATTCTTAATAGAAAATGGCTAATAGCCAATGATTTTCACGAAATTCTTTCCTTTGATCAAACAGGTTCTGTTAGATGGTGTGGACATATCGAAGCTGAATGTTCAGTGGCTACGCTCTTATATAGGCGTGGTCGGCCAAGAACCAGTGCTCTTTGACACAACGATACGAGAGAACATCCGGTACGGAAATGACAGCATTACCGAGGAGGAGATGATCAAAGCGTCGAAGGAAGCGAATGCTCATGACTTCATCAGCAAACTGCCTGAGGTGAGTGCCGGTCGAACCTTTTCTATCATTCTGTTCGCGTTCGGTAGCCGGAATTTCAGTTTCCCTTTTGCGACGACAGACGACCACGGCATCCTTCAACCGATTGATTCGGTCACTTTCTAACAGAGGACATCGTCTAGAACGATGTAGGAGGAACGCGTAACAGAGACCGCACGAAAGTTTACCATGATCCCCGAAGCTCCTTTTTCCGTGCCGATGGATCGTAGAATCCCTGGCTAGCCGTGCCACAAAGGATCGTCTAATTAAAATCGTGCCCGCGAACCGTGAACAACGCTTTGAATTTCAATCTCGTTCTTCTGAGTATCTCGCGGCGTTCCGCTTTTACTCTTCGTCTCCGCGATAACCGGCCTCTTTCGAGGAGTCGATTTGCCACCAACGCAACGGGTGCACATGATTTCTAAGAAAATTTTAAACGAGACATCCGTTCGATGATAATTGATACGCTACCATTCTGGAAGATAGGAGCCAATGCATCAGAAATCAAAGGTCACGATTACTTTTATCGAACTCCAGAGATCTCCATGTGTAATTCTGATAGAGCAAATATTTCGATTGCATTTGATATCTAGAGGTGTCTCGCGATATCTATGATAATTTGTCTTATGATCGATTTCTAAGAAAATTTTAAACGAGATATCCGATCGATGATAATTGACAGGCTATCATTCTGAAAGATAGGAGTCAATGCATCAAAAATCAAACTTAGGCCACGATTACTTTTATCAAACTCTAGAGATCTCCGTGTGTAATTCTGAAGAACAAATATCTCGGTTGCATTCGATATCTAGAATTGTCTGGCGATATCTATGATAATTTGTCTGATGATCGTTTGGACGTTCGCACGGTGCATACGTTAAACCACCAGAGAGTCGGCTGGTTGGCAACGCGTTAACAATAGTCTCAGGTGTGACCGAGCGATCCGCGGAACACGCGTGCAAACAGGCGATAAAACAGCCGTTAAACCGTGCACCGGCAAATAACACTATCCCAGATTACGGTTGTGTCAACGATTAGCCGTTTATTACCGAATTATCGCTAGCTGAATCCGACACTTCAACCCTGCCTCCCTATGGATACACCTGTGTTTAGCCCTTTGTTCAGCGTTCGCGTTTAGGGTCGCAACGAGCCGCGGGAACAAGCGTACCCGACGTTTTCCACTTTATGGAAAACGCCAGACGGTTTATTTTACGGAACGTTGAATCGATCCTGACATTTTATTCGAATGGCAATTGTCTGTGCCGGTTGATGCTGTATCAAAAACACGGGAGAATGATTCTTTGTAAACGTAACCACGAAAACGAGTACAGGTTAAAAGCACGATGTTAAATGGTAAAAAATTCAGTTAGATTTCAAAGGTAACTGGAAACAATATTGTTGCCATAACCAGTTCACACTAGGCGCGATTAAAAAATTTTGCAAGCTTTCATGCAGCGACCAATGTTTCTGACAGCTGCCAATATGTTTCTACATGGAGGATGGTATTTTTTGAAAATGAAAAATAACCACTTGATCGTAGGATGTAATAGCGAAATTCAAGCGGATCGTCGCTAAGCATTAAACCACTCGGTTACACCGAATGCCAGCCGAAGTGCTGTTCCTCGTAAATTTATTAAATCTCGACGTGGTGCATGTGCGCTGCTGGCGCGTCACGTCGTTTCTCCGTTAATGAAATAATCGTTACTTCAAACCGCAGAGACCTCGATGGCCTCTTGCCGCTCGTACACTAATCGAACGAGCAAATGGCGCCGATGCTCCCTTCTGTCGATAATTATCAACAAATGCTACCGTTAGTTCGCATTTACCGTTCACCTTTATTTTCCATCATTTCAAAGTGTATCCAGTCAAAAATCTCGTTTAATTAACTTTTCCTCCGCTCGGCAGCAAGAAACGCGTGTGCCATGAAGTTATCATATGTGTTTCAGGCTTACGACAGTCCCGTGGGAGAAAGAGGATCGCAGTTGTCCGGTGGACAGAAGCAGAGGATCGCGATCGCCCGTGCCCTGGTTAAAAGACCGGCCATACTTTTATTGGACGAAGCCACGTCAGCCTTGGATCTCCACAGTGAAGCTACGGTGCAAAGGGCTCTAGACGCGGCTGCCAAGGGCAGAACCACCGTCGTAGTAACCCACAGATTATCGACGATCACTAACGCTGACAGAATAATATTCATTAAGGACGGACAGGTCGTGGAAGAGGGTACCCACGAAGAGTTACTTGCCCTGAAGCAACATTACTACGGATTGGTCTCTGCCGATGCCAGTGCAACTGCCAGAGGTAATTACTCGCCGCGAACATTGTTCAAATTCATTCCCAGCACCGAATAGCATTTTAACGTGTTTCTATCGAATCAGCCAAAGCGACAGCGTCGGCCGCAAAGACGGTGACCGCCGCCATCCCGAAACAACAAAAGCCACCGCTAAAGAGACAATTCTCCACTCTGTCGATGCATTCTCATCGTCTGTCCCTGGCGGGCGCATCCGAGAGCTCGATAAATCAATTGGAGGAACACGAGAAACCATACGATGCACCAATGATGAGGATATTCGGACTGAACAAACCAGAATGGCCTTTCAACATAGTTGGTTAGTATATCTGAGATGATGACGGGGGTGTGTGAATGAATGCAACAATATTTCGTTAATAAGTATTTATTACGCGAGGTTGTCCAAGTTTGTACTCGACCAGCACCAGATAATGCACCCGACAGAATGTCTTCCGTCGTGCTGCCTTGCTATTTTTAGCCTTGCCTCACAATAAATGAAAATACCCCCCAAGGATATGCGAGCCATTTGGCCCAAAACGTTGACCGTTGACTTCGCTGAAGAAAACCAGCCGACCTGACCATTGCCCCCACATATCCTTCCCTTTTCGTCTATCCTTCTATCGCTAACAGAGACTAATCAAACAATATCATTCGTCTCAGGATGTCTAGCTGCAGCCATGGTAGGCGCATCCTTCCCAGCCTTCGCAGTCTTGTTCGGTGAAGTGTACTACGTGTTGGGTCTTCAAGATGCGGACGAAATACGTCGCGAGACGGTCAACTTCTCCATCCTGTTCCTGGTTGTCGGTATAGTAACCGGCGTCGGCAGTTTCCTGCAGATGTACATGTTCGGTCTAGCCGGTGTACGTATGACGACAAGGATCAGAAGAATGACGTTCGCCGCGATGTTGAAGCAAGAGATGGGCTGGTACGACGAAGACTCGAACAGCGTGGGTGCTCTGTGCGCTCGATTGTCGTCGGACGCTGGCGCGGTGCAAGGTGCAACGGGTACCCGAGTCGGTGCGATTCTTCAGGCTATGTCCACGTTGGTACTCGGTATCGGTCTGTCCATGTACTACACCTGGAAGATGACATTGGTGTCGGTGGTTTCGATACCGCTGGTACTAGGCGCTGTCTTCTTTGAGGCCAGAGTGATGAGCGGTCAGGGTTTACAAGAGAAGAAGAAGATGGAGGCGGCTACCAGGATCGCCATAGAAGCCATTTCGAACATACGAACCGTCGCTAGTCTGGGTAAAGAAGAAGCCTTCCTGCAACGTTACTGCGTCGAGTTGGATCACGTTGCTAAAGCGACCAGAATCAGGAACAGATTAAGAGGCTTGGTGTTCTCGTGCGGACAAACCACACCATTCTTCGGCTACGCTTTGAGTCTTTATTACGGAGGCTCGTTAGTGGCTACGGAGGGTCTCAGCTATCAGGACGTGATCAAAGTGTCCGAGGCGTTGATTTTCGGTTCTTGGATGTTGGGCCAAGCCTTGGCGTTCGCGCCCAACTTCAACACAGCAAAGATTTCCGCTGGTAGGATATTCAAACTGCTGGACAGGGTACCAGAGATCACTTCGCCGCCGGATTCGGAAGACAAAGATCTGGACTGGGTGAGTGATCGATTCGTGTCCTCGTTAGATCCTGAAATTCGAGAGCCAGCTGGAGGTTGTAATCGTACAACACGCGGTTAATTGCCAAACGGATCGTTAATTAGGTTGTTTGCCGTGGTTCCTTTTATCCGACAGGGCTGGCTAATACTAGGGCTCGACCAAGAAACAACACGTCCCCCCTGTCGTTTCATTAGAACTGTTTAGTCAGTCGCCGAATTTATGACGTACCGACAGCGACGACGCCTCGGGCAACGTACGTTAATTACGCTGAAAACGGGGCAGCCTGTGTTTGATCGAGACTACGGCTCGATCCCTATGGAATTTCAAACCGCTTAATGAAACGATAGGAGAACGACCTTCTATCGCAACTTGCTAAGCGAACGGTACACTGCGCGTAATAATGTTTCGCGAGTAAATGTCACTGGTTCGTTGAGCAATCGATTTTCTTGTTAATCGGTCGCGATTATTCGCAGAGATAGATATCGCGGACGAGGTAGCCGTTTCTGTTTAAGAAATTTAGAGGGTAATAATGTAGATATAGGCGACTTCGATCCAGAAACATAGATACCGACTTCACATCCTCCAAATGGCTGATTTCAGAAAGCGGAAGGCCTGATTCAGTTCTCGAAAGTCGAGTTCCATTACCCAACACGGTCAGAGATGTCCATTCTGCAAGGGCTGAATCTAATAGTGAAGCCAGGCCAGATGGTCGCCTTGGTGGGTCAAAGTGGATGCGGAAAGTCCACCTGCATCCAACTCTTGCAACGATTGTACGATCCAATTTCCGGGACCGTGACCATGGATCGTCGCGATATCTCGTCGGTGTCGCTGCGCAATCTCAGGTCTCAGCTCGGTGTGGTCGGTCAGGAACCGGTACTATTCGACAGGACGATCGCGCAGAACATTGCCTACGGTGATAATTCTCGGGTCGTTACGATGGACGAGGTGATGGACGCCGCCAGGAAGTCGAACATCCACAGTTTCGTCAGCTCTCTACCATTAGTGAGTATCCATCCAGTAGGATTGATTGAATTCGATATGTAAAAGATCCAGGCGCGTAACAGACGGTTGTTTATGCTTTGTTACAGGGGTATGATACTAGGTTAGGATCTAAGGGTACGCAATTGTCCGGAGGACAGAAGCAACGTATCGCGATAGCTCGAGCTTTGGTGAGAAATCCTCGTGTCCTGCTGCTGGATGAAGCCACATCTGCCCTCGACACCCAGAGCGAACAGGTAAGATTTTCTTTCAATTTTCTGGTTAATCTTCTGAATTTTTTTAATAATTCATATTAACCCTTTGACTACTTTGATTATTTCAATCTACTTTCGGAAAAGTGCATGCCTAACGAAAAATTTCGCTGTTCTCGGTGTAGGGTGCGACTGAATTCCTATCGTCCGCCGTAGTCAAAGGGTTAAGAAACAACAGTCATATATTAACAGATCAAATATTTATTCAGTGTTCTTATTCATAATGCTTCCTAGAATTTCTTTCTCCCTTCTGTACCATTATTTCCGCGAATCGTTCTTTCGAAAAATGTCCCCCAACCATTCACGAGTGTCCTCGAGAGGGTCGCGAGAAACAACCGGCACGAGAATAGCCGGTGGAATCAGTTGTAAAGTGGACGAGGATTGCATTCAGAAATATAATATGCGCTGAAAAGCACTGGCGTTTTTTTTTTTTCGCGGTGGAAAAAAAGACAAAAGAGTGACCAGCCGCCTTTGAAGGCGTTGTTGAAGAAGCGCGAGGAATTCTCGCGGCGACAAAAGCCGCGCATTCTTCCTCATCCCCGCATTGTGTTACGTTCTCCGCGTCCAATTAAAAAGAGCCTTGTAATGTCCGTCCGTATTTAAGATCGTTTCTCAAGGCGACAATAAAGGTTGCACATTGTGGAGGAATTAAAACAGGATTCAATTGATAATTCAACAGAGAGAATCGCGCTCGTTATTGCACTCGCGAGACCTCGAACGGTCAATCGACTTAATGAGCTTTGAATTGAGCCGCGACAATACCCTTGACATCGATTTTCTTCTCGATTCGAGAGGATTCCTTGGAGAAGATCCTTTTCTCTTTTATTTTCAGCGATTCGTGTGCTACTCGAGGAAAGAAATCGTCAATGGTTTCGAGTTAAATACTGGAACTTATAGAACTTATTTTTTCGATTTTTCCGACGGTAAATATTAATAATCAGCCTGAAATTCATTTACCGAACAAGTCGATTCGTAATTAGAACAATCGAACATTCGGAAAACCGACTTTTCCGATCGTTAACATTAGATAATACGATTGCATTGTTCTCGATTGTTGTCGATATCGAGTGGCCATACTCTCGCGGCTAGAATAATCAATCTTCGTGGTTCGTGAAATCGAACATCGGAACCAGGATAATTGCTCGAGAGCTATCTTTCGAATGGCTCGCGTTTCATGCAAACTTCAACGGACAAAAACGGGCGCACGGTGGTTGGAAAAAAAAAGGATTCACGCATCGAGGGATGGGATTTAGAGTTTTCTAGATTTCGTACGTTTGATCAAAAGAGAGAATTCGTATGCGCGCATCGCGACAGAGAAGATACGATTTCGTTGGTAATACGATATATTAGCACGCGGTCCGGAGCGTGCGTACACACATATGAATTTTAATTTTTCAGTAAAATTACCATATAAAGCGTGTCCCGTTACGTTATGTAACATACTATAGCAGCAAGTCGCGCGATATCTTTTTTCGTCGACTTTGGATCGCGTTTTTTCCTCGTATTATTCATTAAAATCCATCAGGATCCATTAATATTCATCAGGCAAGCTAGCTCGCAACACTGCTTTACATTGCTTCGACTTTACATTGACGAACGGTGATATTCACAGACGACCGTCCTAATATTCCTCGTTTGATGTAAAATATTTTTACGTAACTCGTTCTCTCGTTTCGTCACGAAAGTGCACCGATGGAATCAGGGGAGAAGAATAGTTTTCCCTCTCGAGTGGAACAAAATATTGGATAAATATCGTCGATCTCTTCCATTAAAAATTTTTATCTCCCGTTATTATTACTGTAGAGGGAGAAAAGATGATAAAAATAAGGGATGATGATCGAATGTTTTAATATACAGGGTCAACCATTTATCTCGGAACCCGTGCGCGCGCGATAAATGGTACACCCTGTATTTCAATGAAGTAAGGTTACAGCTAAGAAAGAAAATTCCTAAACGATTTTTCCACGGTGTTTCTCGCACAGGTGGTACAAGCAGCCTTGGACAAAGCGATGGAGGGTAGAACTTGCATCACCATAGCGCATCGTCTGGCCACCATAAGGAACGCTGACGTGATATGCGTGCTGGAGAAGGGAACCGTCGCCGAGATGGGTACTCACGACGACTTAATAGCTGCGGACGGTCTGTACGCTCATCTTCACGCCCTTCAGGAAGCCGCGATGGAGTAAACGCCGAGGCAGCGTGCAATCGCGTCGTCTAAACGACGCTCCTCTCGAGTCGACGAGCTCGTACGAACGGAACATTTTCGTCAAACAGACGAAATCAGTTTCGGCGGCCTGTAGCCGCGACAAGGAGGATGATAAAAAGTCGCTCGAGCGATTTCCAAGAAGAGTAGTTACAGATTTCTTGATGAAACTCGCGCCAAAACGGCTCCCCGTAAATTTTTAACTGACTCTCGTTTATCGTACACTTCGTTCACCGATAGTTTTTCACCGTTTTATTTATGCGTTATCGTTGCAGTCTCTTCTCCGCGACGGAAGAAGGAAGTCGAAAAAAGAGATGACGGATTTTTCTCTCTCTCTGGTAGCGAATACATTTTTAGTCTGGCTCTACGAGAACTCGGAAGATAACAAAATTTATTCATCACGTAAATTCAGATTTTTGATCTTCGAAATAATTTTCGATTAAAATTGCAAAACATCGGCTCATCTCGCACCCCTAATTCTTTAGCTATCGCCGGTGTTTCCTTTGAACCGTGCCAGGGTTCGCTTCGAGAATGGGAAACTGCCGTTCGTCGACAGAACCTACGGCACAGACGCGTGTCGGATCATTATTGCCTCTTCCTATTTCGCACGCCAGTTACGTAACGATCCAATGAACGATAAAACGCGTCGTTCACTGTAATGTCGCCATAATGGATACTGGCGCTGTTTCCTCTGGAACGATACCGTTTTTTGTCTTCATTTCACCTTTACCTGTCTCTTTATTGAAAGACACAACGAAGAGAACGTTATAGAGAGATAACGAACCAAGATGGGGGGGAAAGTAGAAAAGGGAAACGATATTCCATAGGCTCGATTAAACACGCGAAAAGAAAGAGGACCCAATGGGTGGCACAGATGTTTAGCGAGAACAACGATACCGGGCGCGACGACGCAATGCTGTCTTTTTCGTCGCCGATCTTGTCCAACGACGTCCCATGAAATATTTATGAGCCTCTATTTTATTCCCTTGCTACAATTGCTCTCCCCGCTTTCTCCGCCCTTCTCTTATCCCTGAAACCTACTCCTTTCATCTCGTCGAACGTCTCTCCCTTTTCAACTGGATTATCCCTTGAAATATAACGAATTCGTCTAAGAGGACACGACTGGCTGTCTAACGAGTCAAGATCAGATATTCTTCATGTTTTCGTGCCTTAGAAATTATACGGTTTTGTGAAGAAGAAGAGGAAGAAGAAGAAGAAAAAACGGGTGTAATTAAATAAGAGGGGTAAAAAAAGCAGAAATATATTAAGGAACTCTCACTTTTATTTGAGATTGCAGATGTTCAATGATCAGGATTGATCGGTGAAAATACGAATACCATCGAGAATTCTCTTTGGAAAGTTACACGTTCCGTTAGAGCAATATGCTCGCGCGGAGAAGCGTTCACGAGGTGTTTCCGGGTGTCGAAGACACATTCATCCGGAGGCCGGATTTCCGTGGTCGAAGTTCGCGACAACAGATACTTTAGCCCGAACTTGAGTGCCTTCATACTTCGTATACTTAGCGATAAGATCGTGTCGAGGCTCCCTCGGGGCTCGTCAGTGGCCGACACCGTCGCGAAAATGCTCGAATATTTTCATGGAAAATTTCTTTCTTTCACCTGTTCGTCAACGCGTTGATTGCCATAATCAAAGTACCATTTCATTTTCCAATTTAAGCTTTCTACTTGTAATCTTAGATAATATTGCTTAGAATTTTCTTTTCTCTTTCAATTATTTACAGATAGTCCCTATGGCATTCAATGTGTTTTGCAGGAACCTTTTTTTATTTCGATAGCATTTTCTGTCGCGCCGTTTGATGCAGAGTACTTAATCGTCTCGGGAAATGGCCTCGATCGTGCCTTATCGATGCGTAACAGTGCTTTATATACCGTAACGACAATACAAAACGTAGTTCTTCTAAGCCGTAGTATCTTCGAGCCAGGAACAAGCGTTTGCGACTTAACAGTGGTTGTTCAAACCGATCAGGTGCGAGGATTTCGTTTCCATTGAACGAACCCTTTGTCGCCGTCTTTCGTGTACTTATCGACTCGTCGTACGCGTTTTAACACGTTGATCGCGGGCTTAATTAAATTATATTTAATATAAATTTTCACCGTTTCCAAGGTACTTATCAAATTGGGTGGTAGTTTCCCTTATTACACCCAGAATAGTTACTTATTATAATTTTAAAAACTCATTAACCCCGCAGCCGGTCAACGTGTTAACAGAATAACGATACGAATACAATCGAACAGCGAATTGCAATCTAACGCAAAGATTTCGCGTCGTTTCTAACTTCGATTTTTTCTCTTGATCGATCAGGCATTGAAATTCAACTTATAATTCTTTGTGAAATATAGCGCATCAGAGTGATGAAAGGAACAAGAGATGGTAGTTTATAAAGATTTCGAAAGCGTTACTTAAAAAACTAAGGCTGCGGCCAAAGTAACTTAAAGGCAAAAAGATGTTAACACCGCGAACGAGCGATCGCTTGGTTCGAAACATTTAGTGTGACTTAACGAAAAAAAAACAAAAAAAAAAAGTACGAGAAAAACCAGCAGCGTGTTTCGTTGATTCTCTTTTATGTTTCTTTTTTCTTTCATTTTTCTTTCCTTTCATATATCGAGAGCGTGTCAAGTTGTAATTACCACAGCGATACTACTAGACAGTATGACGACAAAGAGGAAGTATTAATAATTTTCCGTTTTATTTTTCTTTTCTTTTATTCTCTATCTCTCTTGTTGCAAGACAGACGGAGCAGACCGTACACTGCTGTCATATACATGAAATAAATGGAAACATAGTGGAAAAAAAACACACGCACAACGAGTAGAGCAAACGTGCGTGAGAAAGCCCAAAAAACGAATTTTCAATTCGTCGAAAAATTGCAACAAAATCTGCCCACCTATTCCCTTTCATCCTCTATATTTCTCCTAGCGTCGACTTTATTCGCGCATCTGGAATTTATATCTATTCGCATAGATTTTTAACGTTCAACACAAAGTGCGCCGTTTGTTAGCGAATTGAACGGACGACTGTTGGAAAAATTGAAAGATTTAAGCTTCAATGGAAAACCGAGGCTTTCCATTATCCTTTCGCAAACAAATCTATTGTTTCTATAAATTTCGCAATATTTTAAATACGTACACGAAACATACAGGACGATTATTTCAAAATCGATAGTAATTAAAATAATTCTAAATCGAAAACTTTCCAGTGGACCCAATGAAATATAGTCCCACTTTTCTGTTGCTCGAGTGCTCCCATAAAGCCGAGTATTTTTCGTAAGAAATCACTCAACATTTCGTGCATGCGCCTTTTCAGGGATGATGAGCGCCCATAAAAAGTAGGTCCGCAACCAAGTGAATTCCAAGTTCTTGACGAACTCGCGAAGTATGTACATCGGGGTAGTTTTAAAGGAAACTTTCTCCGTAACGTAAATACGTAGCCGGAGAGAGGTAAGGAAAATGGATTGACAAAGGCGAACAGTGGTTTCGTCGGGCAGAGAAGTGAACAGGGGAGGATCGATCATAGATAAAGAAGTTTGCAGCGCGCAAGGGAAGCTGATTTATCGCGAACGTGGAACGAAAGTGAGGGAAATCGTGGCTGGAACTGTGAAAATACACGCGGCTGGGTGTATAACGTGGATAGAATTCGCGAAATTATTCCGTGCGAGTTGAAGAGAGAACCAAAGCAAACGCGTCTTAATTGTTCGAGACACGCAGCCCTCGGTACTTGCTCTCGCGATGAAAGGGGATAATTAGGGAAGACGTAGGTCCTTGTTAACGTCCTCTAAATCGGATTAGTCCTTTCGACCGATAAAACGACGCGTCTGACCTTTCATCGCTTATCCCTTTTGTACGATCTACTATCGATGGAAATAATTCAACCCTTTCGACCTGTTATTACGTGTTCTGATAAACTTACGAGTAGTACCTGTTGACAAACCTGTTGTTATATCTTCGGTTAAATTAGGTACTGGTCTTCGAGAATTCTTTGATTTCTCGTTTCACTTGAAATTTCAAGCTTTTCGAAAGTGTACAATTTTTGTTTCGCGTCTCATCCCTATGGGAGCATGGACGATAAAAACACATCAGACTCCAGGGGGGTTGGTTTAATCCTGCAACGATTAGCATTCACAGAGGAAGCTCGCTCTTTGTTGAACCGACAGTTGGACTTGGAATCGGAGATCGTGCCGACCCGGCTAACTGCTCAAGTTCCTTGCCTACAGGGAATGCGAACTGGGTTAGGAAAAAGGCAGTGCGCAAATAGATACACCGCTGGAATAGAGCCGCTTATTTAGGAAAAAAATTAAGATTATGAAACGCTTTTATAAAGGTAAGTGAGTTACAATTACCTACGCAAAGTTGCTTTAAGAATTTTCGTATACGTACATAAGTTTCGGTAGTTATCGAGCCACGAAACAAATAAGAAAACAAAGACTTGTTGGGGGAAATCTTGTTGTCAGAGGGTTCTCGAATTTGAATAAATTCTATCCCAGACGCTGCACAGAGGCTGCACGATGGAATAAACTGCACGCACGGCTCAAAGTGAAATCTTTCTTTTTTCGCTCGTCGGTAAAAAGAAAGGGAGTAGAAAGAACAATTGCATTGCTCTCACACCCAGGCCCGTCCCGCCGCTTTGTCATAAGCAACAATTTCGTTTTCGAGCCGTGCAAAGTGTTTACCGCCTTCGCGGCGAAAAAGCAGCCTGACAAAGCGAATTTCGACCCAGAGCCCGGTGCCGCGAAAACGGGAAAGGCTCGTTCGTGCGGACCGTTCTGCACACGCTACCGTACTACGGCTAAACGCAGCGTCGCACCGACCACGCGTACCGACTACGGAATTTCTGCATTACAATTTATGCTGATTTATATGCACCTGGCGGTGCACACGTTCCCTTCAACATACAACCCCTCAGCGTCCCTTGTCTAACTCTCGTCATTTCGTGTTTCATTCTACCCTGTCTACCTTTGTTGCTGTTTTTTCTTCTCGATTTTGTTGTACGGAAAGAGTAACAAAGATATGCATTACCCCTGGAACAATACCTCTCTATATGTATAGGGTTATTCAAATTGAGTGTCACCTCTTCAAATTGAAATAAAACGCAAAGTATGTGATTCTTTATTTTAACACAAAGTCTACTGTATGACAATTAATTATCAAAGATAATATTATTTAAATGTCCTCCTTGGCGTTTTTCACGAGCCTGATGAGTTTCACCCAATTTTTCATTATATTTTCACACAAGTGGAATTCAATAGTCTTTGGATTATTGGCGTAAACTTCACTTTCCATAAATCCTATAAAAAAAATCTAAATCGTCCGATCTTCGTGGCAACTGGTATCTCCTCCTCGTGAAAAATTACTCGTTCGTTAAATTTGGTCAAACGTCTCAAGCTCGTAAAAATAAAACGGAGAAGGACCGTTGAATGATATTGTTTTTCATAATTAATTGTCATAAAATAGACTTTGTATTAAAATAAAGTAATCATACAAAAATGAAATACTTTGCGTTTTATTTCAATTTGAAGATGTGACACTCAATTTGAATAACCCATGAAGTCGGCGACACATGGCACTTAGACTTTCATCAAATTAATAAAATAGGAACATGGAAATTTTTCTCTCTGTTATTTGGATCATCTCACTTTGTCTCCCTATGGAGGAAAATTGTCCGATTGACGTGAAAATTCGAGCTTATAATTCAATAATGCAATATTCTGTTCGGTTGCAAATTATATAATCTAACTTTCATCGAAACGATCCTTCAAATTACATAATAGAATGTAATCATTTCCCCCAATAATATTACAATATTATTACAAATCGAATACGCTACCGTGATTATTTCATTTCGTCAAACATAGTGTAATAATAATTGCTCTTCAAAATCTGATAATTATTATTAAATCCTCCACGAATGGCAATTCCATACGAAGGTATTAATCAATATCTTTTGTATTTCCAAAGGTACGTTCTTTGTTTCGTTGTAAATGGTCAATGAAGCGTTTCGACTATTTATCAGACTGGAAATAGAAAAATTATCTAAACGTCGATTACACGTGCAGTACTGTAGACGCAAGATTCATCGAATTCGTGGCTGGTACACGCGAAGAAAATGTATTTGATAAAGATTGCTGAAGAAACGGCCAACCAAGTGAAATTTACGAGGCTGCAACTTGATTTAGAACCTATCTCGTAATTCTTGCGACCTGTTTCAACGAATCAGCCTCGGAATTCTTTAGAATGCAATATGTAAAAATGTCAGTGGAATCTTTATTCGTCGATTTATTCTCTTAGACAAGTGGATAAAATTTTATCCTCTTCCGTTCTTAAGAAAACCATGTAATTGATAAAAAAACAAAATTTTCATAAAGGCATATTCAACTTTCCAGCTTTCCGAAACGATTATCTATCGTCCACGTCTCATCAATTTCTCTTTCCCTATAATTCCAAGATTCCATCGGTTACAATTTACATTTTACATCGCATTTAAAAGACAGAAGAGATTATCTAAGGCCGCATCGAGCTGCATTTAATGCATAGGATATGCATTAAAAGCGGTCGTTCGAGAGGAAATTGTTCCCAGTATTTAGTTGCAACGACGAGTCTCGTCAACATAATTGCAAAACCATCATAAATATTCATGATTCCCTTAATATTCATGAAACACACCGGCACCGGTGATGGTCGATTAAGAGGATTTCTTTTTCATTGTGTGATCAAAATTTCACCGTCGTGTAACGTAATGTTCCATTACCAACCGAATGATTACAAGGAACAAGAAGAGACGATGTTCCGAATCGAGCGAAGATAAGATAAAGAACAAAGGTATTACAACATTATCGTGCATGTTGTTGATGAAGGTGGAAGTTACGATAGCCAGGAATGTTCTGTACTCGAGACACTCGGGCAACTTCCATTAATTCTCATCGAAGACAGCAGGATAATCGATAATATTGGCTGAGTATCGACTTTCAATCACAGAATCGTGCACCGTGACTGCAACCACGGTACCGTGTCGTCACGAACAAAGGTGTTCATAATTTATGCCATAGAGTTTGGAAACTCATCGCGACCAACCAAAGCAACTAGTCACTGGGTTTCCTTTGTGTTTTTCTCGCGTGACATTATGTCACATTATGTTCGGTTGTACTATCAGAGAATTTTATACGATAATTACTCTCGAGAATATTCCTGAAATACTATGAAAACGATACCTAATGAAATTTTCAACGATGTTAATCGTCTAGAAAATAGAAATAGAAAGTATTTTGAATCGTCGCAGTAGCAAGAGTCCGCGACTGGTCAGCCGCGTTCTAATCTCAATCACAGAAATGGCGATGAAAAGCCCGCAAAATTACGTAAAGAGCAGAGTAAATAACACGTGAAAGAATGTCATTAAGGAGCACGCAGAAGCGGAAACTTGGAATTCCGTGTGCGATACATTTCTCGCCCCACGAAATCGATACGAGGCAACCGAGAAAAAAAGGCTGGAGAGCGAATGGATCGGAGGGACGAAAAGATCTTCAGGATAATGGTACTTAACGATGGAAGATGGAAGATGGAGTGACGAGTAGTCCATTAATGTTGAAACGCCATTATGCGAACGCACCGAGTAATCCTCTGGAGAAACAGCCAAAGGATTCCCTCGCCTTCGAGATTTTCCTGGCACCATGCTCCCTTATGGATACCAAGAATCCATCCGGAAGGTCGGCGACGCACGGTACTCGGAAGAGAATGGTCAAAAGTGGATGGTAGAGTTGCTCGTCCAGACTATATTTATTTGAAACGAGGAGTTTGTGGTGCCATTGGCAACGGGTTCAATTTATGGGACTTTGAAATTTTCATATTTTTAAGTGCAAACGATTAGAAAACATGAGAAATCGAAATATGAAGTGAAAATTAAGTGTAAAAGTGACAAAGGCATGAATTTGAGATGATTAAATTGCATGTGTGATGCAATTTGCACTTTTCTCTCTTCCCTCTGTTTCGAATGGAACTTAGATCGTAAGCAATTGTAACTACATTCGAGCCCAAAATTAGGCTGTTCCTTCAACCATATTACAATTTGAAATTCGTACAAGGCTCGGTATCGAGGACGACATTCGCGAATGTAGACGAACGATAACAATGAGTAAAATGTTCGGTGCTTCCGCGAAAATATTTCGAGGGACATGGATACATTTTAATTAAAGGCTGGTTGAATCGTCGAATCGACACGTTCCAATTAAACTGAAAATATCCGCGAACAGCAGTGCGATCAGTGACACAACAAATTAACGCCTATTGGTAATCCTTTTTCCTTGCATTCGTCGTCGTTTGCAGTCGTAATAGCGAATATTCATGGCTATTGCGTAAAGTTGAAGAAATTTAATGATTTATATCGTACTAACAAGGGATATTACCCAATCGACACGCGCCGATTTTGATGCCCTTTGAGTATGATATAGAACTCAAAAAAATATTTGACACGTATCTTTTTTTATCGGCAATCGTCCATGCTGAAGGGATGAAAAAGATGACAAAAATAGATTATTTTTCAATATATTTTTTAAACAAATAAATTTATTAAAAAGGTGGCTACATAGAAAAATTTGCTGTTCAAAAACACACAAATTCCAGTTTGAATTTTTCGCTTACACCTAATAGTTCCTGAGATATTCAAGAAAATATGTTTTACAACTTCAACTTTGAGGGCTATTTTCACCCCTTCAGCATGGACGATTGCCGATAAAAAAAAATACGTGTCAAATATTTTTTTTAGTTCTATATCATACTCAAAGGGCATCAAAATCGGCGTGTGTCGATTGGGTAATGTCCTTTGTAAGTGAGCTCACGATTTTTAGCTTTGTGTTTAAAGCATTTTTTGGATGCAATACGAAATCGTGAGGCTTTCTCAATTATTTAATATTAGTATAAAAATGTATATTTATAATGGATGAACCCGTTGTGTAAAAATCGAGGTGTCTACCTTAAAAAACTTTCATCCATTATGATTCCATTCTCCCTCGCTATACTATAATTACGTTCAATTCTTTACTCGACACACTCGTTGATCCTCCTCCGCTTGACGGATCGAGTTTCCACTCGAATCTCGAACGGTTCACTCAAAATCGACCTGTTTCGATGGCTTTCAATTCAATCGACCGTACCACCCCCTGCTGAGTTTTTCATTCCTCCATTTTCATTGTAACCGATCATTTTCGAATTTCCTTTGAAAATTTACGCAACCTTCTGTTCAACACCGAGTGACATTCCTCGAGAACCCCTTACCAAAAGTGTTTTCAATGAACGCTACGGTGTTGTTGATTGCAAAGGAATTAATTAAACGTAACAATCGTAGTCGAGTGGAAAAGAGAGATAGAAGGAAATAATTATTCGTTAATTGAAATAACTGATTAACGCCAGATCTCGGGTAGAAACGATTGAAAGCAATTTTGTAAATAGCTCTTTAACATTAAAATGTTAAAATAATCAATCATCCATTAGCATCCAATTAGTCTGTATCGACTTCGATGATGAAGTAGGATAATGGAGAACGAAATTTTCTTGTCTCCGATATTACTCTACGGGGAAAAAAATCTAACTCTTACACGATGCACGTGGATCAACGAAGCGTGGCTCGTGTCGTTGCCGAACTATCAGTTTGCAATTAATCCATCCGATCGGGTGAAACGATAGCGAGGCGGAACATGTAGGCGGGAAGAGATATAGGGAAAAAAAGGGGCAGGAAAAACGAGGAAACTAATAGGGACGGTATGAGGGGAAGATTTAATGGATGGCAGTTTCCAGCGGCCGTAATTGGTCGGTCGTGAACGTCCCGTGGAATGTTTTCGCGTTCGACTTCCAACCAACCACCCTCCCACGACTATTTCCGTTTTCAAGTATTTCCGTGTCGAACAGAGGGGATGTAGGACGACGTGTAGCGACGACATGGAAACAAAGAGAGCAAAAATACTCCCCTCGACCACGTGCTGTTAATTCTCGAGGGGTTGTTCATTTTATTTTCCATGGAAAACTATCGTCACCTTTGATATTTTCCAAACAAATATTCTTGATTATTTATTTTTTAATTCAATACCCGGTAAGAACGAGTTTAACTCTTTACCAAAAAATGATTGTAACTTAAAGAAGAATAATATAAATTGTGCAATAATCCAGCATGGATCATTTTAGAAGGCAGATCACACGATTGATGATAAATTGAGCGGAGATGAATCCTCGTCTCCTTTAATGGCGAATTCAAGCTCGGTTCACTATACGATTTAACAGAACAGAAAGCACGTACGTTGCCACGTACTCATCGGTTTTCCAGCGGGTTTGCGAATCAGCCAATCTCCTTTTAATTGGGTTATTAGGCTGCCATTAGATCGAACGCGCCTGGCCAATGGCATCGATCACCTGTACACGCGTGTTCGACGTGCACGCTTCAAAACACCCAGGTTGCCGCAATTAAGTCTGCGAACAGGAAATCGTAGTTGGACTACTCGTTGCTCCATTTAAACGGCTAATAATTGCTTGCCAATTTCATCTACAAAATCGATTTAATCGGTAGAATCAGAAGCTGATCGGTTTATAGATTCGCGATCTTTACTTTATGCATTCAGTGATTTCTGAACTTTCATAGTAAATATAAGGAATCGAAGGTTTATTTTAGGTTTAATGATGTTTTTGAAAGTTTTCTAACGTGTTGGAACTATCTTGGTAGAAGTAACTCCAGCTCCCGGTGTTCTTAACTTTACTCTTAAGTCTTAATTTAACTCTGTTCCCGGGTCAGACGTTTCTTTAATCTAGCAGCCGTTACTTAAAATAACTTTCAGTTGCTTTCGAGGATACGAGTTGCTTTTAATAAAAGCGTATAATGACTGTTTTGAAACGATAAAGCTAAGAAAGGATAGTCGATGAATCGTGCATCAATTTGGAATTTAGATTTACTTGTTTAACTTGTCGCGGAAAAAACGAAAACGACGCGAGTGTTTCAGGTGTTTCCTCGAAAAAACGAGAATCGAGAATTGGATCGATTTTTGGGAACAGATTTTTTTCACGGTTTTATACCATCGCGGTTTTGTTCGACGAATGAAAACAAGGGGCTGAAATATTTTTCGCTGACCAGAGAGACAACCACGGTATTTTCTAGTAGAACAACATGCCAAATGTACCACCAATGTTTTCGAATATTCGATTCACTGGATGTACATGGAAAAGTATTTCAACACGCAAATAAAATATAGTGATTCGTATTATTGACAACTACGGCACTAGTTCGTTACAGTACATCAAATGAAAAGTTTCAGAGGATTTCACGCAACAAAATAAAATAATGGATTTTTCTTAAAAATACAATTGAAGTCTTAATAAATGTAGATACCATAGGACGAACAGGTCGCATCGATTTCCTATAAAATTACCATAAGACTCGTGTCATCGACAACGAGCTTGTTTGGTCAGCTGTTTGCTTTCCGTCCTTGCTCCCTTCCAAAATAATCGTCTCATGCATTAACCGACCCTTTCATCCAGCCGCTTTTATTTCCTTAATGGAGTGGTCAGATTTCTTTGAACCGGCCAAAATTTCCGAGAACAGGCATTGAATAGGGGCAAAACATGGAGGCAAGGAAGGGGCGATATCGTGGCTAAAAAGACCCATGGGGAGTGTAATAATAATAAACCCCATGATTCAGCGGGGTCGGAAACTATTTATCAAACGTTGAATTCCACAGGCGTTCGTAACTTTTGGACGCGTTTGTAGCTTTGCGAGTGAAATTCTGTACGATTCGATCACCGTAGACAGTCAGGGAAATCTAATTATTATTAAGGGTCGCACGCAACCCCCTAAGGCGTTCTACGTGTCCTCGTACACCTCGTCGATACAATAGAGGGAACAGCAGGATCGCGATGAGGAGAGGGTTAGACAAAGTTAAAGGAACAGGATCCGTTCACGGTCTTGTAATCGAGTTAAGCTTTCCCAATTCGTTGTCGACGAGCTGGCTAACCTGTTCAGAATTTCAAACAGTCTGCGCTTGTAATCCTTATCAATCAAATTTGCTCGACGAACATAGAGGCGGCGCGGACGGACGGGATCCCGTTGGAAAAACGTGTTGCTCCCGAAGGTTGGTTCGTGGCTTAGCAGGAAAGTTGCCGGAGAAGCTGAAAGCTTTATAAGCTCTCGACGCGTTTGTTAGCGCGGAAAGTTCACTCGCGAGGAGGCCGCGATCGTGAAATTCTCGCCTCCAACTTTCACCGCTCCAGCCTTATTTTCCTTTCCTTGAAACTGTCCTAATGGGCTTTCGTCATCGACGAACCACCGCCATTCGTAACTTTGGTTCAGGGAAACGAGCGAGAAGCAGTAATTTGTAATTAAAAATAAATTAATCGTGTGCCATGTGATATTACACTCGTGACGGAAACTGTGGTTCAATTTAAAATTACATTTTTCCAGTCAAGGATTTCTGCGTTTTATTGAAAGTTACAAAAGGGCGTGTAATAGAGAGAATAAGCAGAAGAGGAACGATCGACGCTTAATTCCCACCTCGTCCTTTTCATTTTTCCGTGAAACCGCTATCCACCGATCCCATCCATCGCGCGGCTCGTTATTAAGTAATATCGGAAGATTTTGCCTGACGGTTCGATACGCCGATAAAATTTTCATTTCGCGGTTCGCTGGCCCCGTGGACCGTTGAAAATCTTTCTCGCTTAGATACGAAACCCCAGCAGCTGCTTTGATTCTTACCCTTTCGAATCCAACTGGCCAACTTTCTGTGTCACTGAATCTCTCGGTCATCTCTAAATTTTTCCTCGCTTTTACTCGTGGATGCGTAAATTAATTGCCAGGTGCCGTTGCTTCGAACTCCGACCTGACGATAGCGGAAAAATAAACCGCGGAGAATAATACATTCATAATAGTTATGAAGCGTCATTAAGTATTTTCTAATAACGCGTTCAATTTCTGAACGTGATTTGTCGCAAAGCGGAAACATTAATTCGGTGCTCGGTGGATCGAACGGAACCCACCGGTTTTTATTAATTACATTCACGTTCGGTCGGGCCCGGAATCCCAGTACACGCGATACTGTTTACCGAAACCGTTCGCGTAACGAGAAATTTACGCCGACTACGCGGTTCGGTATTAATTAAAATTATAAAACAGCAATTGCGATACGCGAATCTTGGACCGTAGGATACACAGCTGACCTATAAAACACGAAATTGGTATATCCGAAGCTGTTGTGATGATTTTAATTAGTCGTCATGATTTTTCTAACTTCAATATGATTTAGATTACGTTGTTCATTATTGAAATTTTCAAATTACCTAATAATTACCTAGTAATTAATATATCGATTATCATGAAAATCAATAGTAACAATCAGAAATTTAATATTACATGATAGAATGGATAGTAAATCAACAATTTATGTTGCGAATTTAAATTAATGATATTTCAAAATTATCTTTGAAGAGATGTAACATTCGATAAAAGAGAAATTGTAATAATTTGACGGATTAAGATAACGAAAAATCGAACAATATTATCCTTTTCCCATTTTCACTGTCATTCTCGCGAAACTTGGTCGAAACGAATGTGAATTTCGTATCGAAATTAAACGCGCGTTATTTCAGTCGGTGGATGATAATTCAATTTCCCGATTTAAACCACCATTTCGTATCGTAAGTGTATTTCACCGATTTCAACTGAATTTTCATTAATCGTCGATCACCTGTCGCTCTTATCGCTGCCATGAAAATTTCATTCCCTTTTTCCCTTTTACCGTACAATCGCCATTATTTGCCTCGACATTGTTAAAAGGTATTATCTTTTCCATTATTAATACGAGGGGAAAAAAGGTAAAATACAACGGATAAACGTACGCGTTTCATCTGGTCGTTACAAAAACGTCGCGATTGTGACAAGCTCGCCGGATTCGTTATAGCCGCGTATCATAAATCCATTCCCGGCCTGTTACGGGTCAAATTGCAATCTCCACGAGAAATAAAATCCACGGTGGACAGAGACGTTCTGTTGCTCCGATTATGGGAGAACGTTTTTCCTGTTGCCCATAAATTCTATGAGATTCGGTAATTGCCTTTCAATCCAATCGCTCTAGAAACGAATTTCAAATTTATAGCAGTCGCCAAGAAACTCGGGTATTTTATTATTAAGGATGTCCCAGATTTAAAACATTTCTGGGTATATAAAAAGAAAAGATCTAATAACTGTAATGTAGAAGATAAAAGGTCAGTGGGGTTGACAATAGACGATCCCTGTCCCAGACACCTATCATACCGTAATTCGGAACTTCTATACAGGATGATCCAGAATTGGGGTAGGATTAGTGGAGGGACAATTGCTGAGGTCATTCTAAACAACTTTTTCCTTTGCCAAAATGTTGGTTAACTTCGTTTTCGAGTTATTAACGAAAAACACTGGCCAATCAGAGCGCACCTTTATCGCGGGCCGAACCACGAGAGTATTGGGTATACTTTGAAAGTTGTATCGAATAATGAATTTAAAAAAATATGCGTGAGATTCTCGCGCGTTAGAAGTGAAACTTCTTTAGATTTTATTATTTCAGGATTAGGAAATGGAATTTGATTGAGGGAAATCTCTCTTAATTAAATGAAATATCTCTTTTATTCATAAGTTTCCATTAATTCATACTCTAACAATTTTGAAAGGATTAAAGATTCCGTGGTATCTATTAACGTATCTTTAAATTGGTTCACGTACAGCTAGTAGAAATAATCCAATCGTAAAACAGGCGAATATTCGAAACAACGTAGGAGCTGGTACGTGTTTAGCCGGGAGCAGAAATGCTTATTTCGTGGCTGCTTTCGAAGATCGTGTTTAACCCTGCATGCTCGTCCTTATCTATTTGGCCAAGAAGCCTAGCCAGTTCGATTTACAGAAGTCGAAGAAGGGGTTACTTTCCGTGCCACGCGATATTCCGACCGTTGTGCCTCGTAAAACAGTCGGAGAGGATATTAAAAGAATTCACATCGGAAGCCTGGCGCGTGTGCCCATCATTTCCTGTTATTACAACCAATAAAGGCGGCAGGGAATCGAAGATCTGTTTAAACGTGAAATCTTTGAATCCTAAAAAATGCTCGTTCTTTAAATCAAGATTTTCATTAAGCATTCAAGATTTTGCACCTTTTCACGACAGGTCAACGATGAAGATGCACTTCAAAGAAATTCGACGATGGACTCGTGCACATATGTACGACTAAAAAGAAAATGGGTGGTGTTGCGTTTGAAGTACTCGAAAAAATAGTTGTCCCATTCAAGTTTATACCGTCGAATCTGACGTCGACATTTTCCAGCTGGAAACTAGACAATGGAGAACGAAGAATATTCGTCACGTTGGAAACAATAGCCAGCTGCATTTTGCCAACGATCCTGCGACTGTTTGCAGGAAAGACAAGAGGTCTAGTAGTAGTTTTTTAGATTCTGGTGGATATTTTTTGTTATAATAAATTTCAGATTAGTATCAAGTGGCTGATCTAGAAACCCAAATCTGACACGATTTCATGACATAAAAGTATTGTAAAATGGTACTTACGGTACATCAATTGAAAGTTTAAACTTTCAATAAAATGACTACATAAACACACCATCAATAATTTTAACACAAAATGTCTGGTGTTTCGTGGGAACAGACAAGTACGTGATATAATACCTCGACAAAATTGATCGATGCACTGTTTGTTCCAACGAAGCAGCAGCCATTTTATACTAAGAATATCGATGAAACGTTTATGTAGTCATTTTTATCAAACTTTAACCTTTAAATTGATGCGACACGAGTGTGATTTTATAATACTTTTACGTCCTGAAATCGTGTCAGACTTTCCCATGTTTCAAAACCTGTCATTCGATCTGCACTCAATCAATCGGAAAATAATTATTTGTCTGGTTCCAACAAATGTCCCCGAGCATTTCGAAAAAACAAAGCGACGAGCAAATGTACCGCGATATCGTGGAATAAACCTCAGGTTCAGAAGCTACGGAGCTTTCGATGAAACTCGGAAAATTCAGGAAAAATCCGTGAAACGTTTGAGAATGGATGTAAGCAAATAGTTCGTAACAGAGACGCGAGTGAAGCCACGCTATTTTCCCAGGAGTAAACAGAAGGAAATAGACTGACGTGAGATCCATATTCGTCGGAAGGATGGAACGAAATGCGTCGGTAGGAAATTTTTACAAGCTCGGTCCACGAGAGCTTCTGCCCGAAGCAACCTTTCACGTTGGCAGTATGTCAAATTGCCCGCGAAAACTGTCGTGAAAATGCGTTGGAACAGCCTCGTAAATCTCCGCTTTGTACGTGTCCTCGTCTGTTTGCAACATGTGCTCGTTATAAAACAACTCGGAGCTGCTATACCGACCACGATCTCTATCTTAATCGAGTTAATTATTTAATTTAATCAAGCATCTTTGAAAATTATCCACAGCAACGAAGAGTTTACTTCCTTTGAGGAAGATATATTTTCGCCAAGAGTAAAGCAGATTTAGTAAAGAAACCTTTGGCTCTTATCGTACATTTCTTATCGGTTCTTAAATTTTCAAACAGCCCGTGTGTATTACGATCCCGTGGCGAACGATAAAAGCGGCGCAGTGGTAATTAATTGAGAGCTTGCAGGCTGACCTAGGGTTGGAAAATTTATTAGACCGACCGACAGGACGAGAGGAAAAATATTTCTCTCTCCTCGAAGAAAATTTCTTCTCCGATTAGCCAACCACAATTTTATTCCTGGCTGGCTTCGTGCCAGGATTTCGAAAGGCCTCGCCACACCAGCCAGATTCCGTATGTTACCGATGCTTCTTAACCCTCAAAGGTGATGGGGTCCTTACTAATCCCGTGCGCATTGCAAATTTTATGCATTAGAAGACCCTGAAAATCTGAAGTAAAAGATCTTCTATCTTTTTAAAACTTCCCTAAATTCAATTTTCCCTCGCATCTAGCAAAAATCCGAGAAAAATCATGGGGGAACGAATTACCCTCAATCAATTACCGCCGATTAAAAGCGACCCCTCGGTATTGCTGGAGGAATAAAAACGACAAACGAGGTGGCAAAGATTGCAGGTTTCAGGTCGTCGGGTTAATCCGACGGAAACAATGAAACAGAAAGGATGCCTGGAAGCCGAGATAAACGGCACGTGTCGGTGGTTAGAAAGAAAGAAAAGATGGAAAAAGAGAATTCAGAAGGAAGAAGTGTTGTAATAGGATTCGAAGTCGTTGGCGGTTTCCGGTGGCGCTGGTTGCATCTGGTTCGTTGGACGGTCGTTCGTAGCATCTACCTTTACTACTGTCTGACCAGTGCGGATCGTTTCTACTGGCTGTGCAGTCCCTTTACTACCTGCTGCTACGAGCCAGGAAAGAAAACGAAGCGAGCCCAGAACCGGGACACGCTCGTGCTGGATAATCCTACGGATTTATTCGGCCAGTACTTTTTCGCTAAGCCAGCCAGTGACGAGAAAGGATGCCGGAGGAAAGAAGAAGGAAGTCTTAAAGGGAGAACACACAGTGGACTCGAGGGAGTCATAATTTTTCTGCTTCATAGAGGCGCAGCATCCTACATACTCTGCGTCTAGAAATCGGTTTCTACATTTTCGAAAGCACCCAAATGTTTTATTTCGCCAGCTTCGAAATGGTACGTAAAACAGAATTCGTCAGAAATACATTAACCCTTTTCTCAGGAAGGGTTTACGATATCCGAGGTCAGCAACTGGACAGACTCACAAAAAGCTCTAATGGAAAAACGCCTGTCATTGTTAAATCATAAAAGAATTCTTTTCCACTCGGTTGTTCCTCCTCGATCGAGGCTGTTGACATCGTTACGAGGTTAGAAACGAGAGTGTTCGCCACTCGACGATCAATCATTGGGCCAAGCTTTTTGTCTCTTGGCTACCGGAAGACGTCTTTTCGGAGAAAAAGGAAAGCTTGATATGGGTCAGTGCAGTGTCTCTATAGATTTCCTACTGCAAACTCAAGCGTAGAGAACCTGACAATCAAAGTGTCACTGACTACAATTTTACTTTATGATCCTCGCGGTGATCATTCTTCCCAATTATTTATTGTTTCACCCCTTTTTATGGGCCAAGGCTCACTTTTCCTGATTAGCTATTATTTTAATGAATTCGATTCGAAAGTCGGTTACAGCACGAAGTAAGTACCAAGCATGTAAGGGATGCAGGGATATAAGGGATATAGGGTTGAGCCCCGCGAGGCCCACAAATAGGGATAAAATAATAAATAAAAGGCTAACGTAACGGGCGAAGCACATAGGAGTAATAAAGTCAACGCGTTTATCCTTCTAATGAGTTTATTCAATAAGCCAAGGGGATAAATACAGCAAGTTAAAGAAACACAGAAAATAAAATAGAAGTATGTTTAACTAGTAGATTCGTACCCCTTGGCGGTCGCTATGAAACTGAGGAGGTTTCACTGCGCAAACTTTTTAAATTCCTCTTTTGATCTTCTCTGCGCCGTTTCGAATTCAGATTTTCCTCTCCATGGTTCCTCTGCATTCGCCGATCCTCCCGTAAACATTTCCCTTTTTCGACCGCGTAACTCGTGAATCAACGATCCAAATCGCTGTAGAAATAAGAAAGCGAGCAAAGTCGGAGGAATTAATAATTCGTTGGAAAGAAATTACGATGCGTCCGGAGGACTTTTCGACGATTCTCCTGGAACAACAAGACGCGGAAGAGATTCAAACGCAAGACGGAAACTGCAAAATCAGCGTGCACCAGCGACCGGGCGCCATCTTCATTGATTTATCTGTTTACAGAGCCGAGCAGCGAGGCATCTCGCGAGGAATCTCGCGAGGAAAATTTTGTGGATGAGCTACTGCTGACCTTATACCCCAAAATTTCTCTAGAGAGTCAGGCAGCTTTTTAAAGCTCCTCGGAAATTACTCGCAGCGCGACAGACCACGATTTCTACTTAATTGTCTCGAAACTGCTCGTCATTTTTCTCTTTCTCTTTTAAAATATTCGATTGTCGCATAAGAAAATTTAGACATTAAAATTTCTAAACGAAGGAATATCACATATTTTTCTAATTCTTCAATGTCTTCCTTCGATTCTTAAGAAACGAAAAGACTTATCGCTCGTTGATTCGCGATCGTAACCTAAATCTTAATGGACCGTATCCGGAACTTCCATTAAGTGGTCCTACATTGTTTCGCCTTCTCCTCCGCAAAGCAAAACTGTGGCGAGGAGACGTGGTGGTTCGAAGACCACGCTTTTTACTTTCGAACACTTTGAAGTTGAAATCTAGTGCACTTTTTAACCGATTCTGAAAAGGACTCGTGAGTCACTATGCTCGCTCGAAAGGAGAAAATTACAACCAATTTCCGTGTCGTTTCGGACCATTCGTCCTATGACATGATGGGAACCGTAGGAACTTTAAAGCATGCGATTCACCGATCGTTGACTTGCACCACTGCGCTCGCAACGTCTCTGACAATGAGTTTGACCCATGGTGGATCCGTGATTGACCTATGGTTGATTAATAGCTCGTCAAATGACCCTCATTAGTCAAAGTACTCTTCTGAAACCATAAAGATCACGATTCTTGAACGATATTTATTTTTTTGTTTTAATTTGTTCTAATTTTTGAATATTCATGCAAAAGTACAATAAACAAGTATTTATAATATACATGCAAAACTACGTGGAAATGAGCACACTATAAAACACGGTAATAGATTCACAAACACATAGGGAACTATATCATAAAACATTATAAAATATTTGCAAAAGTAATAAATAAATGCATTAATAAAAATGTTCCCAAGCACATAGGAAACACCATATGCACACAGACTAGCACATGTGATAATACATAGATGAACCCATGCTCGAATATCCAAGGTGTCAACCTGCACCAGCATAGAGATGACAGGTTGATCTGCACTACTCGGCGGTCCCGATAAGACTGACTAGGGAACGACCCTGCTCAGGGTCAAACCGTTGACAATTAACAATGGGCTATCGCGGTGTCCAATCAAGCGTTGCGTTCCGCTTGTTTGTAACCTAACGATGGAATTAATTATATTAGAATTTTTAATATTTCATTTATTTGTTAATTAGATTATTCGTATATTTATTGAAATTTATTATTTTTATATTAATTATTGCAATAATTCTTAATAATTTATTCATTCTTTTTTCATTTCCGTAGCTTCTATTTTTATTAATTTATTAATAATTGTTTTTAAGAGATTGTAAGTATTTTTTTTTTTAATTTTCAATCATAAATCAATGTATACTGTTTCACGATTAAATAGGTTTTGAAATATAAATTATTTCATACTTTTTAGCGCACCTCGAAGTCGGTTGTATTTTTTACAGAGAAATATTTGTTATCTTTCCATCTACTTAACATATAGACATTCTTTGCATCCTTGGGTTCTAGACTCAATTTAAATAAAATAAATGAATAACTATCCCAACTGTATAAAAGCCTAAGGGTAACTCGAAATCGAGAAAGTGTTTTCATAGCGCCGTGAAGCTGGAACGTTTTCCACGCTCGATGGGGTGTCTCGTGACCGCGCAGCGAATCCTCGCTTTGGAGAACGCATTAGAGTAATTATATTCTGCGGCCAACACGGGCTGAAGACACGCCGCGGTTGAAACACGCCGGTTAATTGTATTAAACGCGGGCCGCGAGACGACACGCTCGTTCCACGGTGAATTTCCCGATCCAGCCAGCGTGTCGCTGTTTCCACGAAGAAAATCATGAGACGAGAAGGTGTAGAAACGTCAAGAGAATGAGGATTACAACGTTTCAGAAACTTCCGGGTGAAACTTTGAAATTCTGACGAAAGATGGTTGAAAACTTTAAAGTATCAAGTATTCCTGGCTTTAGTTACGTATAATACTAATTATAATTTGAAAGTTTGCAATTCTCTAGCGTATAGTAATTTTCCTTCTTTTAAGATAAGCAACCTTAACAAAATTCTTGTCAAACGAGCCGCAACTTCGGCCACGTCGAGGCGTTTTCTATTAAAATTAGCGTACATTCTGGAATATTAAAAAGCGTCGGATAATCTGCAAGAATCTCTGGTAGGAAGGTAGAACGTTTCCATTAGCAGTCGGAGCAACGGCAAGCCGCAAAACTGCCTCCTCCCTTCCGCTGCTTTTTCTCTTGGCGTTCCTCCAGAATTTTTAGGGAACCTTCATCGGGAACAGCTTCTACTTTATTCGCCACATAGAATCTTTCCTCGCTTCTTCCCTGGATAATTACCGTCAGGTATATCGTCTGCCAGAGCTGCGACTAACTTTGCACTTCTTAACCCGAAATTACTTCCCTCTTGAAACACACTCGAAGAATTCTCAGGTGTGAAAAGATTTTTAATCGATCTACGCGGAAATCTTTTACTTTCGTGAGAAATCTTCCTTGGAAAAGGAACTTCAATTTTGAAGTCACGGATCGAACCGCGGCACGTGATCGAATCAAAAGAATCCTCGCTGAGAAACTTTCTTACGATGCTGCTGTAAAGAAGATATCCGCACGTCACCGGTAGAAGTGCGACGGCACAGCCGGGAATTTCAATCTGAACGAGTCGATAACCGGAAGCCGCCATTGCGACGGAAGTTGAGGGCAACCCGGGACGAAAACAATAGCCACGAAGCCACGAAAGTTCACGTCGCCTTTGACAACTTTGACAGTTAATACACCGCTGCGTTCTCGGTGCGACGGGTTTCTTCGTGAACCTTTGTCACGCTTTACGTCGAGCTTTCTAGAATAGCTAAATCCTCTTTAACGATTCTTAATGATTATCCTTTCATTTACATAATCGTTTGATGGATTAGCCTTCAACTTCTTGTTTCGCATAATTGATATAATAATAATGATTGATACCCCAGGTGTAACTAATTTCTCATCGAACCTGCATAAACTTGACTGAAAGTAACGAAGGTGTTCAAAATGCATTCAGCAACGATACGCAACCATCGAGCATTTCGACACACGTGTTCCTTCTGGAAAGACGGCCAAGCGTGCAAACATAATTCCCCGGCAAGCTTTATACGAAAGGATTGTATGCTTATTTAAGCGAAGTTTAAGTGGGCCGGTCGCTCTCCCGTGGCTGCAGCTGCTCGTAATTGTCCTGATATTTGGCTTAGCCGCGATCGAATTGTTCCTCCATCTGCAGCTTATTTATTAATTGATCTCCTAAACTCTGCCACCGAGGTGCATCCGTTTCGATGGTTTTTGGATATCGATTCGAAACTGCCAGCAAGTGTAAGAAGTTAAATGGGGTGATAACGAACACGATAAAAGGGAACATTCTCTTGGGACGTAATGATGGAACTGATGGTCGGATTTTCGAATAGAACAGGAAACGTAATCGTCTCGCTTCGAACAGGCTCATTGTGTTCCTTCTCCTTATTAGGAATATTGTACCGGATCTCCTGTATTAGGAGAACGAATAACCTTCGACGATTGCATCCAACGGATCTTATGCAATTTGAATGCAACCATCCGTGAAACTGTTGCAGAGAATTTGTGAGAGATTAGGGTACCGTAGTGGGAGAATTCTAAGCTGCATTAACTTGCTAACTATTCGTGCACTTTTGCTGAGAAGTAGATATGTGATTGCAGATTAATTACTTAATTTTAGTAGGTTAACACTAGAACTACCAAAATGACTGCTTTCAAGTTCCTTATTTTAAATTACAAATTTTATCCAGGTATCTTTGTTAAAATTTATGTTGGCTATTGCCGAAATGAAAAATATATATATATATTAAGTTATGTTTCATCCTTTATCTATTCAATTTTCTATATTATTTTTAATTTAAGTGTGCATCAAATGTCGTAAGTTTCAGTGTTAAATGTGATGGGATATAATAGGATTATTATCTTTCTACTGCTAAATAGAATTATACATTACGAATCAGACAATTTTCTTTGAATTTAAATAAGGTTTACACGTGTAACAAGATTTACGAGCGGTAAAAATGAAGACACGTATGTCAAGCAAAGAATATTTTCTTTGTGACTTACTTGAAAGCTGAGGAAAGCCTGTCGCTCGCAGAGTAGAACTGAATTGTGAAATTTTTTAAATATTTGGCCAGGGAATACGAACGAATATTTCCAGGGAGAGTGCTTCCAATCCCGCGAACGAGCAGGGAATTCTTGACGAATCGTGATTTTGACTTTTTCAATAATCGGGACGCGAGTCGATATGCAGATTCCGCGATTCCGTCGAAGCGGCAAGATGAAGCACGCTCGGTCGAGAAATAAATCACGATGGCCAGTTTCTGGCGGACAGATTTATCCTGATAAATTCCGGTGGCTGCGAGCCTCTGCAGCAGGCATTGGAAAAAGGATCGTCAACATATATGTACAAAAGCTCTCGCACAAAAGTTCTTCCATTACGTTTTCAAGATCAATTAACGGTAATCAATTTTCAAGTACATTTTGAATAACAAAATATATATGTTTCGAAATTATAACAGATAAATTCTTATTCGAAAGGATAGATTTCCACGGTGAAAAATGTTTTTAAATGTCTGAAGGATGAAGTATATCAGAGAGGCGGTCGATTATTCAAAGGGAAACGTTTTCCATACCGCAAAGCAGATTTCTTTGGCTCGAGTTTTATTCGATTCTTTCATATTTACTTTCTTGCAAGGTATCTAGCCGACGGGAACACGCTTTCCGATACGCAATTTCGCAAGCGATGCAAGTAAACGCGTCGCACGAAATTCCAGTTTGGCATTCTCGCCGGAAATTCAACGCCCGATTCACGTGTACCAATACCAGAATCCCCGGAGAAGGGTTGTGACACGTGTAAACAGCCCTATCCGAGCCAGCCAGGTCAGCCGACGTGTTTCCCATCCTTTAGCAAAGATTCGTTTGCTCCTTAAGTAAATTCTGCTACGTTCCACTGGCAAACGCAACCAGAATCGAATATTTATTTATTTGTTTGTCTAACAACCTTGAAACCCTTTTAGTACAATTGATTCTTCCTGCATTCTCGCGGGATTATTTATTTGCATAGAGAGTTTAGAGGAACGCGAGCTTTTCCGAAGGAAAGCAGATTACAATAAAAATAATCTACTATAGGCGTTTAGTGGTGGGAGCGAGAGGGTTTCGTCTCCCTGGACGCCATTAGTTCGGGTCGGGGACCGCTAGGTGGCGGCGAGATGACAGTGTTCTCGCTGGCGGTCACCTGGCATGCAAGTTCCGAATTGCGGTATGATAGGTGTCTAGGGAAACGATCGTCTGTTGTCAGCCCCACTGATGAGTCTAATAGACGATCCCGAGACGGAAACTCCTTTTTCTCCCCTCTCCTACACTACTGAAATGAAAAATAGTTTACACCGCTCGCGTTCGCGTATCTCTTTTCTCGCCTTTGCTCCTTTTAATTCCGTTCTCGGCTGGCAAGCAGGTGCAAGCGTCAGTTTCTAAATTACCACGATAAACCGCTTGCGCGTTATCGTTTCCGCTCGGCCAACGATCGCCGGAACTTATAACTCTGCCCTTCTTCTCCCGTATCCTATTACCCGAACCCAGACAATACGAAACCAAAAATTATTTCATCCTATTACTCGTACCCGCTGCCTTTTAAGACGATTAAAACGTTCCTGGAGATCGATGAATCGGGACCAATCACGAGCCGATTCGATACAGCGAACCTTGTGGTTCAGTGAATTTCATAGTTCCATTGCTTAGCGGTCGAGTCACGGTTCACGGGATTTTAATCGAGTTTGTCTTGCGTCGAAATCGTGCGATCCGTCATCGAGAGCCAACGTTATACCGCACGCGTGCCCGTTATCGATAATAACCTATCGATACGGCGAACACAAGAACAAGCTTTACCGAGGGTGAACCTCGAAAGTTTTATCAGGAAGGTTTCGATCATTATTGCGATTCGTGAATTATTGGAATTTACTAAAAGTCTGAGTCGATATAGCGATCAGCTGTGACAAATTTGAAATGGTTCAGAATTATATTTGAAAAATCAGAATGAAAATTATTTCAAAGATCGTTTGCATATCCAGGCAATATTTGGAGCAAAATCATGGAGCAAAATATTCACTCCCCACACGTAGCAATAACAAAAGGATATCTAACGCTAGTGAATAATGTATATTCGATAGAGGATCGAATCATAACCCGTTCACGATGCATCCATGCTCCGTCTCTTTTTCGTTGCGTTATCTCTGTCGTTCGCAAACTCCTTTTGTTGCGGTTCGAGTTGGAGAACCCCTTGCAAACACAGTCCACCATGTTTTACGAGGTTACGATCCTGGATGGTCTCGTAAATACTCGGTCGTCCTTAAAGGAATCGATACGATCGGATTGGATTGAATACAACGTTAGCCCTCTCCGTCTATAAGCTAACATTTTATTAGCTTCTCTCACCCTTGAACAGTTTCACCGAAACATCTTCCCACTGATACAACGATTTTCATCGATGACTTACTTTCCTCCTGGTTTTTGTTCTTCTTCTCGATAGAGGGGAAATCGATGGCTCGCATTATCGATACTAAGGCTGAATTCACGCAATCTGACTGATAAATTATCGCGTTCCGTCTCCTGACGAAGGGATGATAGATCGATCCAGATGAAGTTTGATTTTCCGCTGCGATACCACGGAATTTGTTATTCGATCGGCTCGCTTCGACGGACAATTTCGTGAATCGATTTTTCTCTGCTGTTTTGAGAAGCGTAGGAAAGTAAAGGGAGAATTTATCGAGAGGAATCCGTAATTACGGAATATAAAAAATAAAAATGGAAAGTTTAAAATTACAGTAACGTACGGAAAAATAATTATTACAATGGTGTATTGTTCGAACAGAAGATCTTATCCAGCCTCGAAACAAGTTCGAAAGTTTTCCAACTCTCGTACCATTATTTTATGTGACATTCAACTAGAAAAGATATACAGAGGGGGATGAAATTGCGGTGCACTTGCGTTCCGTTCGACCAAGGTTCTTAATACCTTGATAGAGGGAAACTTCAGCGGTTTGCCCCTCTTTCTCGCTGCTTGCAACGTCTGTCGTCGAAGGTAGCCGAGCCCTTTAGCTACTTGGAAATAATAAAAGAGACAAGAGGGCGTAAGTCTGTAACAGTGTGCTGAACTTTCCCGATATCGAAGACAGAAGGGCGATGGGCGTTACCGGTCGTCTCTAACTTTTCCTTGTTCTTTATCGGTAAACAATGTTCACCCCCTAGTTCTATCGTTCCTCTTTCCTGTTATCTTTTTTCAACGCTACCCTCCAATAGATTTCTTCGGGCTACTTTAACGCCACACCTTTGTCTGGAAAATTCAATTACTCGAACCGACGCTGCTTTAACATTTTGATTGGCTCTGGGGGTCATCGGTGACTGACTGATTTCTACGGTGAGGGAAATTGGAATCTTCCGATCTTTCATACGGTGAACCCCTTTCGAGGGGTTGCCGAGGAAATTGAAAAGTCGAGGGACAAGTTCGATGAAAAACCGTGTATACACATTGAAAATAATACAATTTCGAAGGTGTAACCTGAATTCACTCGTGTATCCCAACTTTCCAACCCTCTCTCAACCCCTCTTCGGTTGACTCGTCTCGAAAGAGTATCGATTGCATCGCGTTCGATAAAGTTTGTTGCATTTAATAAGCTCGGTATGAAAATAACTCGGTACAGGTGAAAATGTTGGAAAGTAATTTTCCCAAGTTTTTCGTACACCGGTCCCGATGGTCGCGTAGAATTAATTATGAAAGATGGAGATGGAAGTTAGAGGACGTGTCAAGAATGTCGATATTACTTTCTGAACTTATTCGTCCATTTACGACAGTTCAATTTACGTAGAAACAGCCATGCAATCGTGACGTTACTATCGAATCCGTTATCGCGGGCAAAACGAGATTGGTAGGCGCGAATTTTCACGGTAATTCGCTCCGTTCGAGACCCAACCTTTCCTACAATCCACATATACATACGCAACTGTTTTCTACGTGTGCGCGTTTCTGTTCTGTATTATTTAAACGCAATTTATGGGGTGCACCGCTGCGAACGCTTTCACAGAACACTGGCTAATTATGAAGCTTCGAGCAATCAATCTTTGCAATTCTGGGCCCGACACCGAGCTTCGTATTTCTTTCATTTCTCTACAGGTAGTTTGACGTTACAGATTCCCGTCTCCATGGTGAATTAATCACGAAATCGAACTGAAAGAATAATGTATCGATAGTACCAGGTCACAATGTCTGTATAAAGAGAGAGGAAAGGTCTATCGGTTATTTGAATAGTTTAATTGGTTCTGTCGACGAAAATTATACATTATAATTGAAATAATTAATCAATTTACCCAATTAATTAGTCAAACAATACGATCCACTGAACACCCTTCTAACCTGAATTTAAATTATGGTAATTTTGATTAAGTTATCGAGTTCCCGCGCATCGTATGATCGATTTGACGAAATAATATTATTGCGAAATTAGAAATTTAGAATTCGCTCCTCGACGAGGAACTGGCGAATTTTCACTGAAATTATTGATAAAGCATTTGGTATGCAACAATCTGATATACATATCTACCGTCAATGCATTTACATAATTGTCGGTTCGATAAAGTGTCAGTTTCCTCTAATTTTCACGAAAGTTGAAGCGTCTCGTTCGTTATGCGGTAAGTAGAAAAAAGAAGGAAAGAAAGAAGAAGTACCCTCTTCTCTTCGAGGAGAAGTTTGCAACGAAGGCTGGAGAGGGTTCGGAAGCGAGGAGATTCCACGCGGGACCAGCAGGAATTCGCATTTTAATGGAGCGGCGAGAGCCTCGAAACGTGAAAGACCGATGCCCCGTCGCTCGGTTAATCGTGGCAGTTTTAAAGTTTGCCCTCGTTCGAAGATTAATCTGGCCGGCTGGATGAGAAACGCGAGAGGCGCGAACGGCTAGTTTAATTAGTCGAGAAAAAGGATTCGCCCCGGCAGATGAATGCTTTTTGCTACTTTACACCTGGATTAATGTCGGAAAATATGTTATTGTTCTTCGAGCGCTTCGTATTAAATTGCGGTAAACGTAGTTGTCTATCATTAATTGCATTACAATCATAAAAATGAAACTCAAGTCGACAAAGGTTTTACCATTAAACGCTGTAATCGTTAATCGGAACGGCGTAGCGCGGCGGCAGCGTTTGATAATAAGCGCGAGTTAATTGTTCGATTCAGACTTGTGAGAGTCGACTGCTGCAATCGGACCATTGAAGGGCTTCGTTTGTTTAGCGTATAATAGCTGTGGCGGAAAATGCAATTTCGATGGACGTCTAGCTGGCACGCATCGACTTTCAGTAATTTAGTAGAAGCGAACGATATTGTAGAATTTGACCGTCGATTATCCTCGCGCGTGCACACGCGCGTACGCTTCTCGTTACCATCTGCGTCATTTCCATTTTCCTCTTCATTTGTTGCCATTTCCATTAAATTGTTCCAATCGACAGTGCGGAGAACGCACGTGCTCCATTATCTCAATTTAGAAATTCGGCGTATCGCTTCAACCTTTAGTTACATCACCCTCTGATATATTATTGTTAGAATCGTTCGATTTACCAGGCGTTCGATTTTTGTTATCAATTATTCATCGATAAAATTAGCAATGGAGATTTGAAATCCATTCGAGCAATCGAAAGATTTCAATAACTTTCAATTTGTCCCAAAATACTTGCAATAGTGATGTGCGGCCCGACTAATGTGTCGGTTTGGTTCGGAAAACATCGGGCGGGCTCGGACGGGAGTCCGATTATTTCGGGTTTGGTCGGATACAGTCGAGCAGATTCGGACGAGCTCCTAATTCTTATGTACTTGTTAATACTTGCAATAAGCATGTGCAAAATCGATTTTATATGGTACCCGACCGAACCCGAAATACTCGGGCTACCCCCACATCCCTAAGCTGCAACACTCTACGCGTCCACTTTTAACTACTAAATCGCTTGTACTTTCAAACGAATGTACCTGAACCGTGACTAACAACCAGCCATAAAGAAACAATATCCCCCGCGCATTGTTTATTAAACAACCGTTCAAATCAACCACCCTGTATAACAAGCTGAACACAAACAAAAAAAAAATAGAAACACGCGATGAAAAGAATGAGCACCGTTTGCTATTATTTTAACAAGACTCCGGCCGTCGTTCATTCAGCGTGGCCGCGAGAGCCTCTTACCAATTAAAAATCACACGAACCCCGTTCAACCAACAGGTTCGTTTCTAACGCGACTAATTACAAGAGTAAAAAAAGAAGCTAGACGAGAAAATTGGAGCGCGAAAAGCTCTCGGAGGTTGGCTGATACGTAACCCGGTGGAGGTTGACGTTCGCTGGTTGACTCGATGCAAATGCCGATCAGGTTTGCACGCGTGTAAACCTGCCAGCAACGTGCGTACATTTACGGCCTACATGTTTCTCTGCCGCATCTCCGGTAATTTTGATTACAAGTTGCGACGCGAACGGCGGGTGCACGCTGGGAATTTGTAAGGGCCAGGGACGCGTAATAGCCACTCGAGATCCACGTTGGTGTTAACGTTTACGCCAGAACCAACGTCAAAGCTTGATTCCACTATGGAATGGACAATACGCCACTTGACGCTGCAATTTCACCATTCGTAACACGATCTTGCGACACTCGGGCCCGAACCGAATCTGCGAACTACATAGTTTCATCCACCCGATGATCCTGGCCTGTTATCCTCTTACACGGAAATGTGCGGGATTATTGGAAATTCTGATTAATGAGAAGACTGAACAACATTGTAAACACATCGTGGCTTAATTTCTCTACTAACACGAGTCCCCAAGGTTTGTAATAACCTGGAAAATTGCCGTGAAATTCAAAATCACTAGTGCGCGATTTTGGAATGCTGTGGTACACCCTGAGATACTTTTACAAAGGCTTCAAAGGGATGCAGTGTATATTGCCGTGTCCGGCAACATTGTTGCGAGATTCGGAATTACCGTTGAGCATTTAGGAATGCTATAGTTAAGAGGTTTGTGAGACCTGCCAGAGAATTAGTAACGATCAATAGATTGTTTCGTAGGGTTTAGAAATTTCAAGATGACAGAATCATATTTTAGCAACATTGTGTTAATATTTCAAATCATTCTAAGATCGTGAAGGATGCACCGAGATATCTGAAATATTCTTACGAAAATTTAAATGCTAAACGGATGACACAAAAATGCAGTGCAACATTGTTGAAACGCTGCAAGTGTTTGCGGAGTCTTGTATAATATCCCGATATACATAGAAATGATGATTACCGAGCAGAAAACATTATACGTAACTTAGAAGTATTACGAGACATCTTGCAATATTCTTACGAAGATCCAAGAACACAATAGGAAGCTCAGCAACACGTGGAAGCTTGTTGCAATACTGGAAATCTTTGTACCAAGAAAAGCTTCAAGAAATATTATACCATTGTTTGAGAAATTCAAACATTGTTGAGGAAGGGAAAAATGTTATTTTCTTCTTTCCAGCCAATTTTTGCAAGAGTAGCATAGAGAAGCATTTTTAGGACACAATTTCGACGAGCCTTTCCAACCCTTTGCCGAACATCGTACAAAGCAATCATTGAAAATTCCTGACGCACCCTTTCTCCTCGGGGTTGCACGATGTTTGCGGGCAATCCGTTCAGCCCTGAACTTCGTCGGACGACGAATCGATTCCGATCACGTCTAGGCGTTTCTTCGCGTTAAAATTACCGTGATTCGTCTTTGTAAACGTTCCTCTCCGAGCACGGTACACTGTAACACGCGCCGGCTGACACGGAGAATTTGCAAGGGTTTCCTTCCGGGAATTTCCCTTCGTTTCGCGCGACCAACTCAGCCAGAATCGTGTCTACGAAATCGGTGACAATAATCTGACGATTATTGCTCCGACTATTCGCCTAAATCAACGTATCGCTTTTCATACAAATTTCCCAGCTACCACCCATTATCCAAATTCACGAAGTAATTATTCGATTCGAATAAGTTTCCGAATGGCCCGACCAAAATTGAGAACTCAGGTTCGATATATAACCTAAATTGACTACCAGAAACCGATTAAAATTAGTTTCAGAGTTTGATGTCTTATCGTTTTTGAGATATCGTGATAAGAAATTTTTGCACAATTTTGGGACTACGTATGCGCTATTCGGTACTGAGCATGCGCTATTCGATACTGAGCATGCGCATTCAATACTACGCATGCGCTACTCCTAACCTAACCTTATCACGATATCTCACAAACGGT
The DNA here is from genome assembly GCF_907164935.1 of Osmia bicornis bicornis. NCBI lineage: Eukaryota > Metazoa > Arthropoda > Insecta > Hymenoptera > Megachilidae > Osmia > Osmia bicornis. Next base: position 13,506,012 of record NC_060216.1, on the reverse strand, counting down.
AAGACATCCAGCTCTGAAACCAACTTTAATCGGTTTCTTGTAGTCGATTTAGATTATATACCGAAACTGAGTTCTCAATTTTGGTGAAGCCATTTGGAAACACAGCCTTCGATTCGGATTAAAGACCTTAAGTTTGTTCAGAATTTAAGTACTCTTAATAAAGCGATGAATACTGTTCGCGCAAAAGCGAAATGTTTCTAATTGAATCGTTGCAAAGTATACCCCGGGCAGGGTATAAATTTATCAGCGTCGCGATTGTAATTATCGAGCCTCAATTTCCAATATCAATTCACCGCTTAGCCATTCATTTCCGGGTGAATTAGTGGAGCGAAAAGGTGGACCGGCGATAACACAGAGGGAGAAAGGCAAAAGTTGGGCCGACGGTTTGCGGGATCGATTTCACTTGATAATTAATTCTGAGACGAACCGAGAAGAAAGAAACCGATCGATCGTTGGATATCCAGCTAATTCAACCGTGTGTTCACGATTATTGCCGGCCACCACGAAACAGCGAGTTTCTCAAATCGCCGAGACAACCGATAAAAAGGGCAAAAATTAGGATTAATTAATCCGACGAACGAGGTCAGCGAATGGAAAGCCGAACGGGAGAATCGATTTTTCGCTTGAAATTCAACGAAGTTTTAACCCTCCTGTTACATTCTACGAACTTTCGTTATTTATTTATCGTTTAATTTGCAAACGTACGCTCCGTGACATGGTATTTCGTGCTATTTTCCCGGAATTTCTTGGCGCAGTGAAACCTTCATGGGTCTTAAACGAGAACTAAAGCTAATTACAATGTTACAGGAAGTTAATCGTAAGGGTGGCGTAATTTATGCTATCGCGGTAAATTAAATGTCATTGCTAGCCATTCAGGAAAGATTACAGGACGATTTACAAGGCTTGATAAGTTAAATGTTCTTCCAACTAGTGTTTTGATTTAAATGCGCATGTTTCAGGAAATAAGCAACCCTTGACAGATTGATTGACACGATACGAAGTGCACCACACGCGATTAAATGCATTATTTAGAATATTACATTCAATCTTGTAGGGTATCGAATAAACATTTTTCCAAAAAGAATCCCCAAAGATACGTACTGTCGAGAGATGGAAAGTACACTTCACACGCTCCGCCCTGCCCCCACGTTTGATCCTCGCGTTCAAAATTCGCCGCAACGCTGACTTCGTACCATCTCGCTTTGTCGCGAAGTTTCATTTTTTTCTTCTTTGTCAGGCGACAGCCAATAGCGCGTGACGATCTAGAACGAATGTGCATGAACTACGACCAATCGTACCCGCATTCCTTTCCCTAATGTACTTTCCATCCCCCGATAGTACTTTCTTTACCATCCCGAGTACTTAAGTAAATCCTCTCGAATATCTGCGACGGGGTTACCGGTGACCCCAGCTGTATCCAACGCGTTAGCAGCAATATTGCTTTCGATATCAATCGATAATTCATTAACGATTTACGCGACCAGGATACCGAAGTGGCCTGAAACTAATGCATTACGTTGGGAACAACTAAAGCTTTACATCGGCGATTAAGCAAACTATCGAGTAGCGTAGGGGTGCGGAAAACAGCCGTTACGGTGACCAACGCTTCTGCAAGGCTCGATCGTAGATGCAAATTCGTTAATCGTTTTCGAGAAGTTTGCGAACATCAAGCGACGCGGACCTGCGAAATCGCGTCGCTTCGAAACACACTTTTGCAATTCTATTCTCAATTATCCGACCAGCTGATTTAACAGCTCTTCTCGCTACATCGAGCCTGTCCGCGTTCATTCCCCGATAGTTAACTAACTTTTCTACCGACTGACGACGCAATTACCGGAAGTCAGTCCTCCTTTAACCCTTCAACTACGGGTGTAGTTTATAAACCAAATACTAAAATTACAGCTAGAGGCGGGTGTGGTATATAAACTACATGTTAATTTTGGCTAATATCAACAAAGCGGCTGTGGCTTATATACTACTAAAATAAAAATAAAATAATAATAAAATAAATACGATACAAAAAAAATCTTCAGTAATATAATTTAAAATTAGAGCGATCGGCTGTGCTAAAAGTACCCTAAATTTTCTACCCTATCGTTAAGGAAAGGAAACTAATAAAAATTTGTCGAAATTCATTTTCAACATTCAATAGCCACGGAAAGCTTAAGTATCGATTGTTAATTCAAGACTTGCTCTAAACAACGCGCAAACGTTCTGGCGAATGCTCCTTCTTCGAAGTAGTTATGGAAGTTGGTAGAGACAACTCAGGGTTGTCGCGCCGGTGATAATTAATGCAAATGGGAGGAGGTATCTAGCTGGTGTAGGACACTATCCATGATACGAAGGATCGTACAAACGTGACAACCTCTTACATCGAAATTATCGTACGTTATCCCGTAACTTTTCGCCAGGCTGTTGTTACGAACTCAACTCGAGCGATTAAGAGGGCGGTTAACGCGGGAACTTGACCAACGTTTCTGGAATTTCGTACGAGGCCATAATCTGCATAAGGGATGACCAAGTTTGGGAATTTGGAGAGCAGAGTTTGATAACTTGAATTTCATCGAGTTAAGGCGAGAAACGAAAATTACAATAGAAAAGATACATTTTTTCCCAGTAAACATAGGGATGAATGCATTGAGAAAAGAATGTTGGGTGATATCGGAAACGGTATACAGAGACAACGAATCCATTAATGTCGACGGGGCTGTGATTCCAGTGGAAAGGTCGCTTGGAAATCCTTCTTTCAGCGAAAATCGCTTGGAAAACAGAGGTATACTTTGTCCGATTGTACAAGGATCGATCGACAAGCGATCGCGTGCTGAAATTCGAGGCAGAAAGAACCGTCCCTATGAGATACGATTGACGATTTCTTTTCTTTGTCGTCGTTGTTCGTTTGTCGAACGTTTTCCCATTCCCTACGCGTCTCAGGTTGAGCTTGCCGCGAAACCGCAAATCTACTTTTCTGTTATTGCTGTACGGAGAAATTGATACGAAAACCAGCCTGCTTTTATGTAGCTCAGTTTTTTATACGGCTGTAAATAATGACGGCATTAAATGGAAATGAAAAGACGCGTTTCGAGCGATTCACTTCGATGGCAGATTTTTCTTGTGCAAACTCATGAAATGATATTCGATACATTAAACTTATAATATACATATTTCCAGAATTATGGAACAATTCCAGCTACTTCCTCTTAAAAGCAGGCGTACTATTGCCGAGGTTCTATTCCTGAACGGTATCCTAATTTCTAAAATCGACTGTTCTGAACTGCTCAGCCTGGTTCGATTTTACGTTCCACTTTGTGTTATTAAAAGCTTTAATCCGTTTTTTATTTTAAGCTACAAATCTAGATTTGGCCACATTGACACTATTAATAGGGTGTGTGAAACCGGCAATAATTATCACACACAAATCGATATTTTTACGAGATCTATTTCCACTCTAAGAGATGACATGAAGTGTGCTTTACGTCAACCTCGCCTACAAAACGATGCGTAGCATATCATATGCATACCCTTTTCCACTGACTACTATCTACTGCGTTGCGTCGTGTATTACTCACTGTCTTACATTATAATTTACCTTTATTTTCTGTGCTATACATTATGCCTAATGTATTGTTCTTGTGCCATATTGCTGAATGCCGCTAGTACCATATTGTATCTTATATGCACGAAGGTTCTTAATATTATTTTTATCAAACTTTGTATTAAAGGGTTAATCCCGATAATGTGTTAATGAAAATTTTAATCAATCCACTTTTTCTTTTCTGTTGATGAAATAGTACGATTTATTTGAAAAATGCAAGATCGGTAAATAAATTTCTTGTGTTTCATTTCGAAATTGCTCGAATTCTGCCGTAAGGGGTGGAAAACATTATTAGTTCTCGATAATTTTTAATACCTTTAATAATCTATATTATCGGCGCGTTATACACAGGAATCTCTACTGCGGTTCACGAGTTAATAAACTGTATTATAATGTGCCTGACCACGCGGGCCACTTTTCGCTGCCACAATCAAGGCTGTTAATATTTCGATGGGAAAAGCAATGAATCGCTAATAACGGGAAAACTTTTCCATCGATTTTCACTTAATAATCGTTCGACGCGAACAGGTCTATTACCATTTTTCCACTTCCTAAATCGTCAATTAAATGTTATTAACGTCCGAATTCGCATGGCAAAGATTTATGACGAAGGAGTTGGAACAAGCTGCTCGTTAAGTGAAAACACGTTGAAGGAGAATAAATAGTCAGACACGGAGCGTGAGTGGGGCGAGGCGAGCAACAATGGGGTCCAAGATGGAAAAAGGAATAAAGGGGGAGGTGCAACGAGAAGACAGGGACATAAATTCTGTTTAAGGGAGAATGGGATGAGGGGATGAAGAAGAAGATGCTACGAATCGTGGTGCATTTAGACGACGATGCTTCCCTTCTTTTCGACGGAATCAAATTTGTAATCGCATTCCGCGCGAGAATGCACGAAACGCGACGCAACGGAAGTCCGTTTTCCTCCAATGACGTTCATTCAATTATCCCCTGTCCCGTGTTGCTTCGTTGCCCCTGATATTCCTCCGTCTTTCCTCATACTTTTCACCACGATCTTCAATTTCCTGTTCTCGCTAACTGCGACGAATGAAAAGGTTGACGAAATCGAATTGCGAGAAAATGAAGGAATCGCGTGACAATAGAACGACTTTTAACGGTGTCCGCTTTCGTTCGCTTCCGCAGACTCGAAAACGTTCCACGTTAAATCGGTCCCGGCTTTCGATTTCAACGATAGAAATAAATATCAAATTTTCCTGATATAATTGGATTTCTGATAAATTATTCTTTATTCTATCATTGCTTTTGATTCGTTCTTTCTTCGATACGATTCTTGTTGAATATTGACAATTATTCCTGCTCGAAAATGCAATTAGTCGGAATTTATGTACGTTTAAAAAGAATTTTCATTTTATTATACCGTTATCCTGCACCTAACTCCATTTATTCAACGTTCCATACCTTCTCCCCAGGTATTCTTCTACTTTCTTCCCGCTAATTAATTAAGACGAAGAATGTTCGCATCAAGTTCTTTCGCACGGCATAATTAGCAACCTAAGAACAAGTCTGATAATTGCTTGCATATTTAAATAATTCTTTCTGATTAATCGGAAAGAAAATCGAAGTTTACCAATATAGAAAATTTGTAATTTCGTGCCGTGCACTGCTGTTTAATCTAGCGTTAAAATCGTTCGTCACTTGATTGATCGCCTCCAAAACATGCACGTGACTCAACCTTACAGTAAAACGAACTCTACCCGTTCGGTTTCGATTTAATCATAACGTGTTCCGTCTACTTTCACGTAACATCGAAGATTAGGTTTCCAGCCAGGATTCTGTTTCAGCTGCCTGGTTTCATTAGGTCGTGAAACGCCACCGAAGAGTGGCTCGATACAGCCCCTTTGCGTTTTGAAACGGGATTACCATCGGGTTGTGTTTTAATAGAAGTCAGTTTACGCGGAGGGTTCGTTCTCAGAATTTCAGTCACTTAAACGCTAATGGTGGGATCATACTCACAGAGACGATACGGTTTATCAAGCGATGAAGTTGACTGAGTTGAAATAAAATATATAAGAAAATTCGTCGAGCTGTCTTTTAGGAACAGGTTAATAGGAGGGATGATTAGATAAATACAAAAAACATATGATAAATTAAAAATGTTCAAAGTTTCAGATATAAAACAGTAACTAACGTAAGCTCTAAAACTACGCGTAAAAAATCAGGATAAAAATAAAAGTAGTCAGTTAAAAATTTTTCCACTGAAATACGATGTTTTTTTTTCCCTCAGGAATTCAGTGACCTGGAATCTGAATATTCATACTGGGACCACGAAACTTTCCTCGTAAAACGCGTGGAAAAAATGAAAATTACAATCTTCATTCTCCAGATTGCTACCGGTAAGTTTCGAAGCAGAAGCCAAAACAATTTCGCCCTTTATTCTCGCCAGCAAGAAACATCATTCTACCGCGAGAGTGTAAATTCAACAAGGACCAATCAGGCAAACCGAACACACTCCGTCTGTACCATTACTTTCAAAGCACGAACAACCCTTGCAACAGCGGTTTTGATTCTATCAGTCGACTCATCCCCTCCAACGAACCCTTCTTCCTCGACCATGTTCAGGGTTGTTGCAGTACAAGACTTGAAGGGGTTGGAGGAGTATTCTCGTCGAAGCTTGCCGTTGTTTCATCAGCTTCGTCCCAACACGAGTTTCTGCCCAACCTGTGGCCTCCATATATCTCGTCTCGAAGGAGCTTGCTTGGCCCAACCAAGACCCTCTGTTCGTCCATCGATTTCTCGTTACCTTTGATTCTCCACTTAGCTAACAGCGCTGATTTCATCCATTTCGAGTCTCTCTGATTATATAGTTTCTTCGTTGTCGCCACTTCGACGAGTTGAAATTTGCGAAGAAATAACGTTACGAAGAGTTTCCACATTGTTAACGTTTCGAAATCATTTTTATTGCAGTAAATTGTCAGATAAGAAAACTACCCGAAGAAGTACGAAACTTAAATGGAAAACAATTCCGGTGAACGTAATAGTATTTCAATAGTAAGGACGCAGAAATTTCAGAAGAAGTATCGATTCGATTTGCGGTTCGAAATAAAAGGGTAACCCGAGGGCTTTTGCTCGGATTCTTTCATCGATCTCACCCGAGACACGCTTGTTAATTCGTATCGTAATTCCTGGTTCGCGCGAAATTCGAGCTATTGTAGAAAATGCAGCTACCCTCTGCTTGTTTCGGTTTGTTACTTCATCGAAACTCACGCGACGATGGAGATGAAAAAAAAGAAAAATAACCGGTGAAACAGAGGAAACGTTTTCTCGAACCGGACTGACAGTCCCAAACGCAATTAACCCCGTCGCGGTGTTCGTGAATAAATTGTTTTTCACGGAAGCTGTTGAAAAACCGAGGTTACTCGCTCGACCGTACACGGAAAGGAACACACGTACTCGCAGGAACACCCTTTTCCTCCTCCCACATTTGTTCATTCCTACAACACTTTATAATTCGTCGGAACAAAGGAGGGATAACGTAATTTTGAGGAAATTTTAAAATCCCTTTTAACTGATATTGTATTATACCTAGCAAATTAAATTCTGTAATTAATTCAATCAAGCGTTTAACTAAAATTCATCGTTTAATTAATTGAAATTAAAATTGAATAAGCATCATCGATTGACGACAATACGAATTTCCATGATATTTTGACTGTGGTTGAACGAATATTATGTACGGGCAAGTAGTCAGAGTCGTTCTTGCGTCAGACGCGAAATCAAGTAGTACGAACTGCCATTGGTCAGACGCAGACTAACGAACGTGAAATAGGAATCTAAGAGCCGGAAAATGGGTTTCGTTTTTAATTTAAATGCTTCTATTTCATCGAAAATTTGCCCCTACAATCCCTTCTGCTTAAAAGCTTTCGATAGGAAAAAAAGTAACGAAAACAAAAGGCTCGGGGAACAGGGCTACTAAAGAGTTTCAATTGAAATGCATGGCACGTTTATCGTATCGGGAAAACTGCACGTTTTCCGTGGAATAGTGGAAATCAGCAACGTATCGGTTCAAAGCAATGCTCGAAATCCGATTGAAGAACAAAACTTTTTCGTATAAGTAACTTCGTTAATTTCGAAGCACAATCACCCTTAAACTTTCCTTCATTTTTTCTTGCTTCCAATCAATTTCTCTCCGCATAAAGCCGAAAATATTCTCATTTTGTTTTTTCGTTTTGCTTCGTTTGTTTATCACGTTGCTCCGTTTTCGTGTTCTTTCTCTTTGAAACATTAATTAACCTGATTTCATTCTACGCTTTTTACTGTTGCAAAACGGTGTGCAAAATTTTCAGATGTTTCCTCGTTCGTATACAATGAGTCTAAATTTTGCATAAAGCTAAAGAATATAGGATTTCAAATTAACAGAGGAAAATGAGATCCTTCATCGAGAACAGCATCGGAATGCTAACCGTATAGAATCAGCTCGTTAAAAATGAATTTTTTTAAATCTAAAATCTACCGATTTATCGCGATGCCAAAGAGAAGAGAAAACAAAAATGACAGATTCATCGTGACGATTTTTCGCGGGATTCGTCGCATTCGGCCGCAGCATGGGTGCATTTCCAGCTGGTTATTAAGCGTCCAGGGAAGAAAGGAGCGTCTCGCGAGACGCGACGCATTCGCGCGATACCATTTTACAGCTGGCAGTCGCTCTCGTCGTCGCGAACAATCGCCGCGAGTATTTCAGTAACGAACAGAGCGCCCAACAATAAAGGAGCCAGTCGGCGTTTTTTCTCCGCCCGGCGAAGGGTGGAAAAGGAAACGAGGACTGCGTCGTTTCACGCTGCGTCGCGTCGCGGCAAATATCCCGACGAGAATTACTCGTACGTTTCCATTGACTTGTGGCCAGAAAACTCTTCTCGTCGGACCACTGTATTCTCCTGAAAATGACGAACATTCTGGTTTTTTTTTTTAACAAATTTTTATCGAAGTTGAAGCGTTAACGCCTTTCCCGCTCGTTCGAAGGAAGAACGAGGGTGAACGTTGCTGGAACGCGAGCCTCAATTCAGCTTCGCGTATATGATAGTAGGGTAATACGGGGGTAATATGGGGTAATACAGGAAGGTATGTGGAGAACACCGAATGGAATTTCAACGGCGGGATGCGCAACCCCGAAGACGAGGGCTAGAAGGGGCGTGGAAGAAGCGAAGAAACACGAGTCGCGTGCTTCTCGCTGCTACACTTCGGATAAAGTTCCTATTCTCGGATATATTCGACTGGTAAACAGCATTGTTCGGGCAATTAAGCGGAAAGATTTTCCACAGTTTCCACCAGTCCCTTTCCTCTCTCCTACATATTCTTCCGCAAGAATACCTTTCGCGGCTTCATCTTGCAGCAACGATAAACTTTATAACTTTACTGTTGTTACAGTCTGGGATAGCGTCGATGGGTTAAATAATTTAGTCGTTTGTTTAGTTGTAGACTTTATTATTCAATCGCTCGATTGAGAATGCCGTACATCGGCGTCCAATTCATTTGTTATAAACATTCGTGCGTTTCTAGGAAAACGCAGGGACAGTTGCTCGATCGAGCGATTGAATAATAAAGTCTACAATTTTCAAGTTTATAAGGGCGGCATTCCTTAACAAAGACAGGAAATCTGACGCATTAACCCCTTGATGAGTTTAATTTTTACTTTGATTAAAATAACAGTGGTGTGTTTTTTTTTGGTACAGTGATATAATATAGGGTAGCATAACAGTCACGAAATGGTATGGAAAATGAATAGCTTCTTGAAATTTAATTTTTGCTCTGTTTCCCTTCGCAAAGCTTGCAAAATACATCTCGAAGATTTATTACTGAAGGTTACACGGGTTTGCAGCGAGCCAAAGCTATAGGATTTTATTTCGAACACCATAAATAATCCAGACTTAACGAGCTTAGCGTCGTTTTGATCTGCAAAATCCTCCTTTTTTTTGGTGACACCGTTCCGCAATTTAAAAAAATCCTTTTGTCATTTTGAATAGAAAAATATAACGATGCACGATTTCGATGAAAAATTCTCTACCGAGGTGGAATTTCGAGAGAATTACAGTTGGAAAAATAAATCTAGAGACATTTTCGGAATGGAGGAAGGTCGGAGGAGTTGGACGATCGAAGGAGGGTGATCGGTGGAGCAGAGCTCGATGACGAGTGCAGAAGGATATTTCCGTGGTTCCGTTGGGACGCCAGGCGTCACTCGTCGCCAGATTTCCCGTGGCGGCCGTACTTCATCCAAAATTACCGGTGAAGCACGTCCAGCTGATTCATCGCGAGCCTTGTCCACCCCGCCCTGTCGACAGGCTGAACACGGTAACATTCGAAATTAGATGGGAACACTCGGAATACCTGGACGAGAAGCAAACGGTACGAACCCGTTGGGGATTCCGATAGGGTCACAGCTTTTAAAAAGATGGTCCGATATTGTCACAAATTTCAGATATTCTAATTCAATGATAATAAGAAGATAATAAGTTAAATGTAAGCGTTTAGTGGAGGGGGAGAGGGTTTCGTCTCCCCGAACGCCTTTAATTCAGACTGGGGACCGCTAGGTGGCGACGAGAGGTGACAGTGTTCTCACAAGCGGTTCGAATTATCTGTTGTCAGCCCCACTGACGAGTGTGACAGACGACCCCGAAACGAAACGCCTTTTTCTCCCCTCTTCTACATAAATGTATTAAAAATAACAAGAAATAAAGAATGAAATTTAATAAAATCGTATCGAACTCAATTCATTACGCTAAAAGTTTCCATGACAATCACCGTCTAATCCAATCTCCCGTCGCGTGGATAAAATTTTAGAACCTTCGACATTGCTGCTTTGAAAATATGTTTCCACCATTCCATCTCATAAGCCAGAATAATTCCAATCCCGAACTTTCAACCGTGATACTCAGCCTCGTCCCGGCAATCGTCGGAATCAAACAGTTTCCAGGAATATCGTGAAAACAAAACTGTCAGAAGCACGCGGTTTCCGTTCTCGAATACCATCGTAACGTAGCTGAATATCGTTCGAACAAAGTGGTCATTCGCGACGGTTTATCGAGCGAGAGAACCGTTTAAAAAGAAAGGAGAATCATCGGTGGGACTTGTTTCGTGGTTTCGCGCCAAAGATGGCGAGACACGCGGAGGAAATGGAGCGAGTCGAATAGAAGTCGGTCTCGTAAAAAGATTTCGTAAGCGAGAGTGTCACCGTTTCGACGAGAAAAATTGACTGAGAACGTTCGGTAAAAACGACGGTGCAATTCAACTTTAAGAGCGTGTCCGTTTCGCAAGCGAAACAGAGAAAAAGAAACGGCTACGGAGTGTCGAAAGGGAAAATTTCAGCTTTTCGCGAAGGAGTTTCATTTCGTCGACTATCTGGTGCAAGAGCTGCTCGGACCCAAAAACAAGAGGAGGAGAAAAAAAAGAATCGTTCCGTCGAGAGACACGGAAACGAACGACCGGTGAAAATTGTGAAGGATGAAGAAGGGTCGGATGGAAAGGGTGTGATTGTAAAAAACGCGAGCGAACTTCTGCCAGGATGAGAATGAATGCACCAACGTTCAGCTTCGTCTCTGTTCGCACTTGCTTCTCGCCCTTCCTTTCTCATCGAGCAGGCTTTCGAAATATTAATCTCGAAACGAAGCATCCTCCTGACCCGGTTGATCTCGATGCCCCCTTCGAAAATAGCGATCGATCGACCCGAAAACGTCGAACCTAAAGAACATCGAAACGAAAGGACCAAAAGGGTAGATTTGTCATTCCGTAAAGAAGAAGGTCCTTTGTTGCAATAAAAGACTTCGTCTTTCTTCGTTTCATTCTCTTAACCATGTTGGTGGAAAAGAAAACATCGAAATTGTGTCGATTGGGTTGCGAAGGGAAAGAAAATATTGAATGGGAAAAGAAAAGAAGTGGAACGAAGTGTATTTTGTTCGAGGTTTACCACTGAATTTATCGACGCTGGAATAATGGAATTTGAACGTATATCTACTGAAAATTTCGAAAGGGTTAAGTAGATTCGCCCCTAGAAATCATACGAATATCTAACCCCGAATTTTATCGCCTTTGCTTTCGAAATGTTTCACATTTTCCTTGCATGAACCTTGCAGTATAAACATACTACCATCGAAGAGAAGAGAGAAAAAAAAAGAAACGATTCTCGTAAAAAGAAAAATATTTATGAGTTCCTTTCCGCGCACGAATTTTTCTCAGCGACGATATAAAATCTGTATCGAGGAAATAAACGAGGAGCAGAGAGAAGAAGAGGAGATGCCGAGGTAGCAGCTTAATCAAGGAGAAACGAAAAGATCTCCTGCACTTTCTTCCTTCGAAGAAGAGGATCCTCTCGAAGCAGCAACGTGTAAAATAACGAATGATCCTAGGTGAGATCCTGACGAAAGGGTGCGGTCGTTGGTTGAAAAGAAAGAACGGTAGGAATGGTGGCAGGGGCTTCGAGACCCCGAAGGCTTTGAATTAATGTAACGAAGACGAACGACGCTACCGGAAATCCCGACTGTCCGTTCCGTGATCCCGTTTCGTCTTCGAACAATTTTTAAACCGGAACCGGACCGGGCCACGAGGGGGGGGGGGGGGGGCAATTAAAGTGATCCGGATCGAGAAAATCATTCTTCAAAGTGATTTAAGACAGGCTCCAAGCGGAAAACTGAAATAACGTTGCTTAGGTCTGGCTAATAAATGATGAGAGTTTCTGAGGATCAAAACGTTTCAAATTGCTCGGCAATCTGGCGATAATGATCATTGATAACTGTCGTCGAAAATTGATCTCTCGTTGAATTGAAACGGAAAAAAAAGGTACAATATCTTCGAAGCTCGAATGTTTGAAGGTAACCATCAGTTTTTATGGAGGCGAAGGAAAAACCAAAGGTGGGTTAGAAGGGTAGTTTTTCACTTCCAGCCGAGCTTTTTCTCTCAGGATCGGTCGAAAGAATTCTGGTGGCTTTCCCTTGGAAAACCCGCCCTCTAGTGCCGTAGCTGTCATAAATACGGAGGAACAAGTTTTCCAAAGTGCGCGACCAGGATTTCTCCCCAAGAAAGTTCTAAGCTAACCGCTGGTAATGTCGAATCTCTTCCGGAAGTCGATTGAATGGGAAAGATTAAAGTACTAGCAGTCATCTACATGCATGCCTTTCTGGTCGAGAAGCGTGCTGATAGAATCGAAGCTTCTTGTTCGTCGTTATCATTAGGAATTCATACGAGAAATCAATTTTTCTTTATTTTCATCTTGGACTTCGTTGTTTTCTCAAAATACTGTATACGTATCAAATATCTTCAAAGCGAAAATGAAATTCTTGATTGTAGAATTAACCTACTTGCATTCGAACTGTCACCGATCACCGGAACCCTCCTCTCCCCCTCCACTAAATGCCTACATGATTGATTTTTAATGATTAAGATCAATTAGTGACTGCGATACACCATCAGAATATTAAATTCCGTGAAAAGTTTTCACTGAAATCAGCAGGATTCCTATAAGCTGTCACGAAGCAGGCCGTGCGACGGACGATCATTCTCGGGGAAAAGTCTGCCAGCACATCCGGTGTACTTCGGACTAATGACGTGACTAGGGACATTTGTACGTGTCACGCGCAGCTTCCTCGGCCGAGAACTATCGAGCCCGCGCATTAATAATGCACTGCTGGCTTCCGGACGACGGACATAAATGGGCCGACGATCGTCTCAGATATCCATGGCGAGCGATTCGCCTGCATATTTCATTTTGCCCCGAACTGGAATCGAGAGGTCTATAAGCTGAGCGTCCGACGATTCGTCAGGCTCGAGGGCTTCCCTGCTAAGATCGACCGGCTTGTCCCAAAGAGGAATTTCCTTTTTTTTCCCCCTTGACGAAACCTCTTTTTTATCGTAGACTGTCCAAGAATCGGTGAGCCTTAAAGACGACAATTTCTGATTTCTGCGATCGATAAATTTGATGAAAATCCAAAATTCTAGAATACCGTTAAAATGTCGTATTCAATCATAATAACCGAATTTCTCCAGCGAACAAATCACGGATTATAACCAAACCCAAGAGGATTAGTTTGTCGACGAGTGGAATTAAGTTGTCCCAGGAGTGGTCGGGTTTGACAAGTCGAACAATCGTAAATATTTAACGAGGGCTGGTAAACAGGTAGCCATATTAACGGGCGCGCAACTTGCTCTCCAGAGAACAGACGAAAGCATGGATAGAGGATTTCGGAGATTCGAAGGGCCAACCCAGATCCATAGACAATGGGAAGGAGGCGAACAAAGGGGTGAATGCGGAATCCTGGCTAGAGCAGCCTCGAAACAGAGGGATGGATGCGTCTGTAGGCAGCTTAGGAGGGGTCGTGAATACCGCGACAACGCACCGCACAAGGGGTTGGAAAGGGGTTTGGAATCTCTTGTCGGGCACCGTGAACGATATCGCGCGCATAATTTGACGACCGAGCAGACGGGGAAAGAGGAAAACGGGCGAGCGTAATTTCATGAACGTCCATAATGTTGCTCGCCGCGCTACCCGATACGAATTAATTCGTTATCACATAATTATCGTGTATCTCTAATTTTCGTGCCGCGGCCCGACCAAGGCATACCAGGAATTACGCTTAACCCCGTGGCCGATATCGGTTCAACGTTTAATTGATAGGAATGTTGATAGCGTGATGGTGAGCGTTAATGAATACCACCGAGCTCTAATAATACCACGAAACAAACAGGTTTAAATAATTTCTACCGTTTGAAGAATCAAGCTCCTCTGATTTAATGACTTCAACCACTTTCCTGATATATTCTTTGCCTTCGTTAATTATAAGTAATTATCAGTATTCCATCGATAAGATTATCGTTACCTGATCGCTCAAGTTCAAACTAAACACAGAATTCCCAGATGAAAACCACGGAAGCAATACAGCGGATCCCTATTGTCAATAACGGCGGCTAGTGAAAAGAAATAAAGCATTTATGGTTCACCGTAGCACACACCGGAGGATAAGGTATTCCCATGAAAAGCTGAGAACTCGTCACTCACGGCAGTCGTTCGCATTATTTTTACCAAGACTTTTATTTCTCGGTTTTACGCGACCTGGCATTGGTTCGCGTTTGAATTTCAAATGATTTTTGCCCGCTTAATGCCCCGCCACGATGTCCCTCGGTTAAGAGTGTGTTTCATAGCAAAAAAGAGCAGAATAATGGTACGAAATGCAAAACGAAAAATCCCACGACTATTTATCGACTTAAACAACTTTTCGTAGTTGAAACAATCGGTCGACCAGACTTTTCTGTTAAAGCAAAAATTTCTTACCAAACGATGGATTTATTCGCAATTTGCATATTTAGAAGACTCGAAACGACTCGCGAATGATAATGAAATTGTTTTAAAAGTAGTGAATCCAGAGGAGTAAGTCAGATAACTGGAAGGTAGCAAATTAGTCGGGTTGAAAACAGTGAAGTAACGAGGTTAGTAGGAGTATTTGCAAGTGTCTCGAGCAGGATCCTCCAGACTTCCTGATCCATTCAGGATTCCTGGGTGTCGTTTCTCGAGCTCGTTCTCGAGAGGATGTTCTGCTAGGGTAACGCAGCCTCGGTTGTTTGTCGAGAAGCAGCAAGTGAAATTAGTCGTCGTTCCGTCACCACCAACTACCCTCACTCTCTCTCTCTCTTCTTTTCTATCATCATCTCTGTCCCCCCTGATCCTCTTCACGTTTCCTTCCACGCTCGTCGCAATGTTCATTCTATGAACCCTCGCGAGCCTACGAGCACGCAGCTCTCGCTCCACCCTTTGCTGATTCACCCCGAAGAACACGCAAATGACTTCATTATAACCGTGTCCCTGCACCCTCTCTTTCTATACCGTCTCCTTTTCCTGCTTCTCTCCTCATTTTCTCTCGCCAGCCTGCATCCGCGTCTCTCTGTGCGCGTTCTCTTATTTCCTGTCTGATCCTTCTTGTTTCGTTATCCACCGTGCCAGTCATCCCCTTGCTCTTTCATGTTTATTATTCTCCTCGTCCACCTAGTTTCACTTTAATCCTACGTATCGCTGGATCTCTTTTTCTCTGAATGTAATTTCATACCACCAGCTTTGTCAAGCGACATACCGTACCACACGATAAGATACACGATGGAGAAAAAAGAAATTTGAAAACATACTTTTTCTGACGAGCGTTTTAATACGAATAATCCAGTTCGTACTCCAGAACAATTGTCACGTTTTACTCTTCTCTGCGTACTCGAAACGCGCAAAGAGAGGAGCACTTCCGGGTCACTCTTAGTCGAGATTCGAACAATAAGAATGATGCGAAATGCGAGGGATTAACGAGCCGTCTGCTCGCCGCGGTTGACAAGGGTGAAAATAAAACGGGGCAACAAGGAGAATCCTTGTATCCCCAAGAGGGGTGGGTGTTCTCGAGCAGCTCATAAGGACAGCAGACAAAGTCCGATGTAGGGCTTAGGAAGGCTTGCTGCAACCTTGCGGCTGATAAACAACAGGCAGCTAAGCTGACTCCTACGCTTCCTCTTACTTCTTTCTCCCTTCTTGTTTTTCCTACGTCCAACCCTCTTTTCTCCTCTGCTTTCGGTGTTGACCGTAAAACTTACGATTACTTGAAATTTACGAGGTGTTCGGCTCGTGTGTTCCTTCGCGTTTGTTGGCTGGCGACGCGAGGATTAGGGAGAAAGGAGAGAAAAATGTGTAGGGTCGATGGGTGTTGCGTCTTAACAAACGCGTACCATAAAATTCTATTAAAATAGAAAATCTCTTTGTTATTCGACCCTTATCCGATCAGGTAATCTGACACAGTCGTAACAATTCTTTCTCTTTAAATTTATTCATTCCAAACGATCGCCATTAACAGCGACTGCAATTACTTCCCTATTTATCGCACAATTTCAGTTCGCTGGTATTTTTCGCCAACTCGAATGGCAATGTTAATTGGAAACTGTGATTGCAACCGACGACCCTTAGTAAACGTTGATCGAGCAACGAGAATGTATTTTCACGTAAATCTCATGGAAAACATGGCGAACGACAAGTAAATCGGCAACGAACGGGAAATTCTTAAGTGTCGTACCAGTGAAAAGAATTTCAACGTGTTCATAAACGTTTTACTTTCTTTTTTTTTTTTTTTTTTCAAGGAAACATTGCCGGGCCCGTTAACAGAATTGACATTTTATTCCGTGTTTCGTTTACTTTCGCGTTATTATCTCCTGACATTTTTCACTCTTCCAGCGCGTTTTCGCTTCGCCAGTAAAATAGAGGCAATTCTCAGGCAGTCGATATTAAATTCTTGCCCGTCTGATGAATCGAAGAGACCGATTTACATGTCGGTCAACGGTAAGAGGTCCCTCTTGATCGCTTAAGAAAACCTTCCTTTCTCGCGCAGGCTTGAATTTATTTTCGAACAAAGTTTCACGGTACGAGACTCTTTCCTCTATAAAACATCCTTTGAGAGTTTCGTGGAGGAAAATTTGTGATACAAAAAAAAAGGGGTAACGAATACCGTTATTATTCTGATTTATACCAGAGGGAAAAGTTTGAAGAGCTCTTTTCATGGTGATCGTCGGTAAAACTAAACTTTAAACGTGCCATTTTTTATTCTACCACGAAGGATGTTTCATCGAGAAACTTGAGGGTGTTTTGAATTACTTGCCAGTCTTATAATGAAACAATTGCTATTTAATATTTTGCAAAATTAATGATTAACTAAAACGACAATTAAGTGTTTGGATCTTCATGGATCACCCCGTATATCGGTCCACTAAGTCGCGCTAAACGACGAAACGATAGGATCGTAAGAGAAATGAATTTCCTCCTTCTCTCCGGCAACATTCGTGCCTGTTGCTCGAACAGCACAACCCCAACCTCGTGGGGGTTGAATTAAACTCGCCCATAACGAGCGATCGGTGACTGGGTCGTAAAAAAGAAAGAAAAAAAAAAAATGGTGAAACGAACGATTTCGCGAAACGCTATCAGCGTACGGGTTCGTCGTTTATCGCAGCTTTGCGTAGCGTATAAAGGAACGGCTTACGTAGATGAAATTCAGGATTAATCGAAATAATTGCAGAGAAAAGTTGCACGACAAGCTAGCGTCGTGTGCATTTCAGCAGATTACATTAGCGAACCGCGCCCAGACGTATGATATATTTTCAGCTCGCGTGACGAATACGTTCGTGTGTTTTACCCTCCTTTCCATCGCCGACAACCCTTTCCCTTCGCGACGTTTTTCTATTTTTTTCTTCTTTTTTTTTTTACCTGCAACGGTTTCCGACAGTCTCTCTGCTAGCCTCTATTACGATATCGCCCATAAGTCACGGGACACTTACCGTAATAGTTTCAGCTTTACGTATAAATTAACACCGTTAACGCTGCGACTGTACATTCATGACTTTTGCGATTTTATACCTTCTTTTTTATACTTAATGGAAAAATTACTTATAAAATTGAAGAATATAAGATTGTTATCTTTGAATTTTTATTAATAAAGGGTTATTCGAGTGAACCGATCGGTGATCCGATTATTCCTACGTCACGACACTAAATTTATAAAGGGAGCGAAGAAACGTCGAAACGAAAGGAAGTAGCATTGTCTCGAGCATTAATGTACCAAGAGGAACCGATGCACCATGAAATATTACAGAGCCGGCGATGTCTCTTCGGTACCAGTTGAACAAGGAAAACGGGAAGGCAATGCTTCTATCGTGTTTCGTGACTAGAAACGATAGAAACCGAACGGGATACGGATTCCGTTCATCCTCGAAACTCTTTTTAAATCGCGAGTATACCGGATCGATGCTGTTTAGATATTCCAAAACGACCACGTATCTTCTTCCTTCCATTTTCCTCCTTTCATGGATTCTCTCGATTATAAATAGAACGATATTACGTACTGGGAATTTTTCGATAGTTCCTCATGGATACTGTATAATTACTACTACTTCAATGTTCAATTAAATCGGTGCAGCGTTATTTCATCCCGTAGATACATAAATTGCAATTAGTACATTGAAATTAAATTGCAATTAGCGGACGATACGATTTGAATGGACAGCTGAATCAGCGGTTCCGTGGTAAGCGATGAATACGGCTGCCTGTGTTTCAACAGCTTACACCAGGAAGCAACAAAGGGTTAAAGTGGCGACAGAAATGAACGGTTTCATTTGCAAGTTGCCGCATTAGCGGAGGCTGGCTGCCTTGGGTCACTCGTTAGGGGGTAGCCATCTCGGTGCTAATTAGCGCAGGCACGACCGAAGGCGTTGCGCCACCAGACCCGGCGTTGACCGACTACATTAGTCTGGCAATTTCACGGTAACGATGATTGCAACTGTCAGGTTATAATTATCGCGGCCGTAATTGACTTACTACAGTTTCGAGGCACGCGCAACCCAACCCGTTACCGGCTACCTACCAGCATAAATCTAAGACGTTCGCGGGAAATTGCTTTGGACCAACGTTATTGACCATTTTACGTCACATAAAATACGTGCTCAATGGAGACTTAATTAAACTTTACTGGCATATCGGAATATTGAATATTGAATGACAGATTTTAGCATATCGAAAGTCTGGCATGAAAGTATGATAAAATGGCACTTATGGCACGTTAAATTAAAGATGAAAGATTAATAAAAATGGCTAGATAATATATATTTTTTTTTTTTCAAGAAGAAGGATTGTAAAAGTACCAAGAGAAATATACGATGGTATAAGAGAAACGAAGGTCGCCAAGAAAACATCGGCATTGGAAAAACTTGGAGCGGAATGCTCGCGGAAAGTTTCTCACGGGACGCGTTTCATCGAGGACGGGAAGAGCAGCTCGTGTCCGGTGTACGCGCGATTTGATACATACCATGGCCGGAAGTGGATCCACGGAAGAGAATCGAGAGATATGCAGAGAAGAAGGAGGAAACTTTTCGAAACGATTTGCGCTCGCTGGCTGAACGAACGACGTTTCCTACCGTCCGGCAAGATGAAATCGCGTGGAAAACGACGATTTAAATTGCCTGCGAACTGAATGGAAGAACGTATCGAGCGACTATTCCTCTGTTCCCGTCGTTAACGGGCTTCCTTCTGATCTAAACGGAAGTAATTAAGTCGTCGCTCAAAAATTCGAAGTTTTGCCGATCGGTTTCGCTAATAATTCTTAGTAATTATTAACTCATCATCTACTGATTCTTTTTTTTTTTAGATTGACCTATTTACTTTTTGACCCTACAAAAAGAAACACCTTTGAAGGTGGTTTTAACGTGGATATCGAGATGCCGAGAAATCGTCGCGGATTCCAGGATTTACGAGGACACTCGAAGCCGTACGAGGGATCAAGGAAATCAACGAGAGTGTATATCCCCATTTCCCAAATCCGTGGTCATCCCTCAGGCTGCCTTACTCATTCCTGTCGGCCGATAAATATTTTATCGCCCACGTGACTTTGTAAAATACGAGGTTTCCGTTCGATGCCCGAACAAACTTACACCGAGCTGCTTTATTTCGGCAGAAAATAAGCAGCAACAGTTCGTTTCAACCAGAACGGAAAGAAACTTAACTTGCGTCTGACATCGATCCAACGACGATCCTCCATATCCGGCTACCATCGCAATTTCTACGTTCAACGCGAACCACTCTAATCTACCGAGCTTTATCGCGTAATTAATTCATTACGGTGATTTACCGGGCAATTGTCGTTACGCTCAAAGGTTGCACCAACATTTATTTGGCCCCCGTTTACTTCCGTTCCATAAACTCGAACAGTTTGAAACATGCTGTGCACGATTCCGTAACACCGCGTCGTAAAACATCGCGTTCGCGGTTCCGCTCGTACGAGAATCGATCCGTTCGTGAGATTTTTTTCTATTTCCCGATGGATGATTTTAATAGTTTTATGGATATATTGGGTATCAAAAAATTAGAAGATCTAAAGATTAAATCGCATAAATAAGTCCTTATGAAAATTTTTCTATCTCACCTATGGAATCTCTAAAAGATAGAGAAGGTTGAAAAAAAAAGAGGGAAACGTCGAATGCGGTTCGATCCGTATGGTTCTTGAAAATAATCCGAACTTTGGCGCGTCGAGTGCACGCGCATCGCGGTCAACGAGGATAATTAGGTCTCGTGCAAATGCTCGATCGCGATTGAAACGACCACCACGAATTTTAATTCAACGTCAACCGGTCCTCGACGGCTTTTCAGAGCATCCGTGTTCTTTGCTTAACGCGTTGGCTGCCATAAAGCTAACCACTGACCAGTGGCATAAATTTAATACAGTTGAATAATTAAGTAAAAAAAAAAATAAAAATAAAACGAATACTAATTATAATAAACGCGTTCATTATTATCTATTCTGGCGGTACATTAGTTAATGGGAGCCGATTCGCGATGACGGAGAATGAAAAAGCTGGCATCGAAGTTTACGACGAACGAAGCAGTTCTCGAAGCAAACTTCCCTTTATAAAATCCTCGGAGAATTCCAAGTACGATCACGATTCGGCTGGGAATTTCACGGGGAATGGTCGAGACGTTTTGCGTATTCGAGATTCAAGAATCACGAACAGCATCGAAATTTCCAAGCTGGTTTTCGAAAGTTCTCGTTTCAGGGGATTATCGTCCGCCGTCGTTGTCGCGGATCATCCTCGCTACGTCCCGACAAAGCAACGCGGCTCGTGTAACTTGCGGTTCACGCTTTCAGACGTGCAAACACGCTTATACCCCGTCGCGGTTAAACTCGGACAAACCAGGCTGACAGTCTAAAGCTGCTGACCGAAACTCTGCTTTTCGCTTTGTAAACTTTTGCGGAATCACCATTGTTCGTGTCTCTGAATACCGTCTTTTTTTTAAATTTTATTTTTTATTAATGAACTAATATTATAAAATAACAGTAAATTCGTCTATTACTAAACCAAACACACGACGTATTGGAGGAAGAAGGAGTGGAAGGTAGGAGCGGTGAAATTGTCGAAGGGAAAATGTGAAGTAATGGAGGATAAGAAGGGCCACGGGTTCAGGAAAGACGACGAGGGGTTAGGGAGTTTCTGCTTTTAACGCAAACAATCGAGGGAGAAGTGGCTCGTGGAATTTCACGTTCGCGTAAATGCACGCGCTGTTCAGAGCGAGGGCTTTGAATGACGGGGAAAATGGTTAGAGGGGGTGGGCCGGGTTGCTCAGTTAGGGGATAGCACGCAGCCGCGTCATTGAAGCTGAGGAAACAATCGAAGTTGTTCGAGAGATTGTTTCTTGAGACGATATGTGCTCGGGGAATTCGAAATCCTGTGGCCTGGCAAGCCGAAACCGCCGATCTAAATTCATTTCCAACCCCCTCGAATCACGTTCGATTCATCCACGCTCGTATAATTTATTTCATTAACAGCAGCAATTAATTAGAAATTTTCTTCATTAGAGATCACTTCTTAGCATTAATATAATTTAGTAGCGAAGTACTAGCCTTGTCAATTTAAATTTATATTGTATGAAGGAAGGGTACAGAAAAGCTTGAGACAAACTCACGAGTCGCGTTAGAAAAGATACGCAAAGTAATTTCG
Source organism: Osmia bicornis bicornis (assembly GCF_907164935.1). Lineage (NCBI taxonomy): Eukaryota > Metazoa > Arthropoda > Insecta > Hymenoptera > Megachilidae > Osmia > Osmia bicornis. Next base: position 13,483,928 of record NC_060216.1, on the reverse strand, counting down.
TCCGAGTTCGGCAAAATTCGAAAGCTTGTACCAATTTTCTCGATGTCCGAAAGAACTCCACTTCCAGTGGACTTTACTACACGACTTTGTTTACTTCGGTCACGCGAATCTCTCCCCTTCTCTGATAATTGTAAAAGCGAGAAAATGATGCGTTAGGTAACGTAAAAGTTAGAAACTGGGACAAACGCTACGGTAACTTTTAACTAATTCAAAAATGATCATTCTTTCCCGAGGGGATGGATTTGATAAACGTCACAGAAGATCACACGTTTGATTATAATATCATTTGCTAAATAATTTACTCGCTCTGGATATCGTCTAACATTTCGCATTTCGAATCAGAGCACACCTCGCGTATAATTAACAAGTTTATTATGCAGATGGACACGCAATTCGATTAAAATGTTTCCACCGCGTGTATTTAATGTTATGCCGGATAATTAATATCGAACACGATCTATTATGCCCTAATTATCGTTGCCATTAACGCATCAGCCCGTCTGTAAGTTAATTATGAAACGACGCAAGGAATTATATCACATCAAATGTAAATATTTAAAAAGAAAAACAGACGTGGACCAAATTTTCTGATTCCTTTCAATTAATAATTTATGTTTTATTGTGCAAGGAATGCTGGCGTACAATTGTAAGAAGAAATTCGTGCTCTATTCCACATCCAAGTCGTAAGGCACGAAATCCTGGCTCGCAATAGGCGGTTCACGTACATGGTCGATTAAAAATTTATAGAAAATCTCTTGGTCAGCCTGGTTTCGCGAGACAGAATGAATCTCTCTGGAAATATTAGACGGTCTGAGAAGATTACGTTGATTGCGTTGCTTCGCTCACTTTACCTCGTCTTATTAGATTCATGGAATTATTAAAAATCTTTTCCCTCATTCTTCTTTATAAATTATAAATCACCGAACAAACCAAAAATAAATTGTATCGATCGCATCACCTTCGTTTCTTCTACAAATTATTAAAAGCTTCTTTCGTCGAAAATAGAAATAAAACATTTCTAAATTATTGATCGACCCAGAATATTATCATTCTCTATAAATCATTAAACATCTCCTCGATGAAAAATACAAATATAAATTTTCACATAGGGTCGCATTGCGTCGCAATTTATCGCTAATGGTAGAATATTTAAGAAGAAATTTCAGGTTTTGAAAAATTCTGAAAATTCCGAGGCAACGGGTAAAAACACTTTCGTGACGAACCGCTCAGGAGAAAATAGCCCGGTCGTGTATAGCTAGCTAGACGTCCACCGGAAGCCGCAGGGTGCTTTCGCGGTCGCGCGTCGTCTGCATCGTCGAGAGAGAGTATGCAATTGCAGCTGCAACCTAGAAGCACTTTCCTCGGCCACGTGGAATTTACGTCGTTCCTGTACTCGCGAGTCGTCGTTCCCGGAACGACCAACTCGTCGAGACCCATTCGCATCCTCCTCTGGATGCACAACATCCGGTGAGTACTGTCTACGGACCAGTTTTACCCTCGCGAAACCATCGAGTAAATGCTGCATCGTTCTTGGTCCACTGGTAACGATGCATTTTTTGGTCGATTCAACGATATCTCAGGGAATTTCTTTTTTAGATAAAGTCAAGTATCTCTGATTTTTCGAAACTTTTTGCAAATAATCTTTTTAATTTGTTATGCCAAATTGCAAGTGAAATATTATTAATATTCCACAGTGATATCTAATAGTCAGAAAATAAATTCAACGATGGTGATAAAAAAGGAAAACGTGGCCGTCGCGAGACGGCCGGCAAGAGCGAAGCTCAAGTCATAATGCGTAAATTTATGGTTTAATTAGAAACAATGAATGACTGAATGATTGACTCCAGTGCGAAACGACTGACTTATATAGTTAGATTTTTTCAACATTCAAAACATGTGAATGTGAAAGAAGTAGGACAGAGGAGCCCGAGGGATGGTAGTAGGTGGCAGGGGAATCGTAACCGATCTTACTGCCGAACACGCCAAGAAAAGCTTCGTTCTAAAAAGAACATTTTAGAAAACCGAGCGAACCCCGATATGTACTTCGAGCATCAACTGCGATTGGTCAGACTCTTACCAAAGAGTCGCTTTTGCTGCTGACACCCCGGCTATTTATGTCCTCTGTTCTTCGCGTCGTATCAATTCCAGCCTTTAAAAATCCCAACCAATATTCCCTTTCAACCACTATTCTTGATACGGCTTCGAGACAATGGTACCGAAGCTTTCTGATCAAAGTAGCCCTTCAAAGGGTCGTTATCGATAGAAAGGTCCTACGAGCTTCATACACACCGTTTTCTGTCGTTCCGAGGCGATACTCGAAGGAGTCGCGAACGAAAAGCTGTTAGTCTCGCCACCTTATTTCGTCGTTCGCCTTTGGCTCTGATCTCGAGACTTTTCTCAAGCAAAAGAAGGGAAGCCATTTCCTCCTGACTCAGTTATAATTTACGTAAATGCATAATTCTTCTTCTTTCCACTTATGCAATAGGAACACCGGCTGCGCCTGGCTGGCTCGTAAAGATAAAAAATTGTCACCAGCCAGGCCGAGATTGCTCGCCGGCCACTGTAGTATTTCACTTTTACGGAGTATCACAGCCCTGCTAACCGGTGCACTTCCGCTATTTCAACCCTCTTCCCTTTCCACCGCCTTGTTTCTCCTGTTTCCATTTTTATCTTCGCTATTCGGAGCTCGCAGTTTTCGACTAAATATCGATTAATATTCGAATACTTTTCACCTTCCGGAAAGTCGGCGACGCACGGGCCGAATAGTAAAATATTCCGAATGCAATTTTCAATCAACGTAAGTACCACTCGAATTACACGGTTTCGAAGTATCGTACAAATTTTACGACTCGATGAAACGTTTCTCGGCAGAGAAAGTATTCGAAGAAGATCGAGGTGCAATCGACAAGCCACTCGCTCCACTCGTTTCGACGAGGTTCATCAAAGTTTAATTTGCGACCCAGTCTCCGGAGAACTTATTTCTCTTCCCGCGAACGATCTTCGAAGAAACCCACCCCGCCCCGATAGATCTACAATTATCCTGTGGCTCGAGCTCGTTTCCTGGCTGGTTCGTCGCGTAGAAAATCGCTCCTGGACGATATCGAGAGCGAAGAGTCCGCGATCGAGAAGCGAGTTTAATCAGGTTTGCTAATTGCTTTGAAAATCCGAACGATTTCAAACCGGTCGAGTTTTCATTCGAAACCGATTACATACTTGGCTGACGAACTTACTTTTATTAAAATTGCTACGAAAATGGTCTCGCTATTATTGTCTTCTTTTTATCCACTATTCGTTTTTACGATCATCTCCGATACAATTTTCTCCCTATTAGAATATCATAATCGCTATTTTAAGGCTCGAATTTAGATCGTTTCGAGAGAAAGGAATACTCAATCGGATGAACGTTTTCATTCATTTAGATAGTAGGAAGGAGGAGAATTATTGCCCGCATCACTTTCGATCGATGTGGGTACACAAAGGTTTATCAGATCGACGTTATTTACCGTTCGATCGAAACTTTCGTGTAGAGGAAACAAGGTTGGGCCGTTAACCGGGAAACTCTGTACCGGTAGAACTCGACGGCGTAACAGTCAAACTCGCTTGCACTCAAAGCAATCAATTCGCGTCACCGGGAACAATGTCGAGCCCTCTCTTATTCGAATCGATGAGATTCAACGTGCCAGGTTTAATCTCGAAATCGACGCCGTCCAATCAAGTCCCGATCACTGTCGTCCCTCCAGTATCGCTGCTACTATTCTATCTTTTATTTGTTCGTTAATTTTTCAAAGAATCATCGGCTTTTTGCCGGGGTAACGAAATACGTTTATGTGACATAAACTTTTATCCATTTTCTTACAACTTCGGAATCAATTCCGATCGCAGATACTCAGGAAAATTGCAACTCTGATAAAAACTAACGAAACTTCGATGACGATCGTCGATATCGGAAAAATGGGGGGTTTACTTTAGTTAGATATTTCCGGTCTCGCGCTCGAACATGTCGCGTCGATACAATTAAAGCTGACACGGGGAAATAGCGTTTTTACAAACGGTTCCCACGACGTGTCGTCGCCAGTTCGTTCGTTTCCTACTTTCTCGACGATACGAGTTTTTAAATTGGCCGTAGAGAAAGAGAGGACGGGAGTAGAGGCGCGACGAGACAAGAATATCCGCTCGTCGGCAGGCAGAAGAAAACTTAGATTACGAAACCAGGGTGCTTTCGGTTGAAATGCAAAGGAAAAGCGCGACTCGGGGCAACGCGTCGACGAGAAAGTCTAAAAAGGAGGATGACTCGAAACAGTAGGAGGAGAATTACAAGAATCGCGATACTTTTGTAATTCTTGCCGGACGAAACGTGTCGTGAGGTCGAGTTTAGACAACACGAGCGTGATCTCGTTAAACTTCTCGGCTGGTTTTCTTCTAGTCGTGGAAACTCGTCAAAAGAACCGTAAAGACAAACGTGTCGCGAGTAGGTAACTTTACGAGCAATTCGCGTGGACAGGTTTTTACGTGATACACCGAGAACTTAATTCTATCTAGAACGTGGCTGATAATTGTAAAACGACATAAACGATAATTATATTCTTATCATTTTCGCAATATCTGTTTCAACTTGTATCAATTTAGTAAATGTAGGCATTTAGTGGAGGGAGAGAAGAGTTTCGTCTCCCCGGACACCTTTGGTACGGGGTGGGGACCGCTAGGTGGCGACGAGATGATCGGTGGATCAGTGTTCTCGTTAGCGGTCGCCCGGCATGCAGTTAAAATATACAGGGTGTCCCAGCCAAACTGTTACAGAGCTCTTATTCCGTAACTATTAATGATACAAAAAATTGTTGCGGTATGATGGGTGTCTGGGGCAGGGATCGTTTGTTGTCAGCCCCACTGACGAGTGTGACAGACGATCCCGAGACGAAACGTCTTTTTCTCCCCTCTCCTACATAAAAAAAAAAGAATTTAGAAAGACATGCGATTTGAAAGTTGTATTCCTTTATCCTGTCCCGATGTTGCAATCTCATTTTAAAAGGAATTCGCTGAGCTCGATTCGGTCGCATTCAGCGATAAGTGCAATTTCAAGAAAATAGGAAAACCGTAACGTTTACCCTCGGCGTGTACGCGTCAGCTCGTGTTCGAGATGGTCCGCGGGGGTGCGATTGTCGTCTGGCCCGGAAACAGGATCGTCCGGAAGGAAGCGGGATTGTTGGTTATTGTCTGTAGCCGGAAAGTACTCGCTCGTACCGCCGTTTTCTTTATTAGCCCTTGTACGTGCATCGCACCGCGATTACCGTATTACAGGATTCCGGCTCTGTTTGCCTGTTCACGGCAAATAACCGTGGACGGCTAGCCAGTCGCCTTGCCTGCGGCCCAATGAAACATTGATGAGCTCTATCTATCTGCCTGTTCCACTCGCGAAATATCACGCGTTCGACCGGTCACTGACGTTTCGTGAATCGCTTAGTCCGCCAGAAACTGAATTACACTCGGACTGTTGACTAGGAACATTGGAATAGAGATCGATTAACTCGGATAAATTAAACAGGAATCGGATGAAAATTTGTTATCTTAAAGTTAATAAATCTCTCGTCTAACTAGCTAACGAAGGCGATTATCCCGTGATCGTAATGAAACGATCGAACGAGTAAATGGACTCGATTACCACCGTTCCAGCCCGCAAAATCATTCGACGAAGAGATAATCGCGTTTCCATCGAAATTTCACCGATCACCGGGACAAAAATACTCTCCTCGTCCGGGTTGGAATTAATCGTAGCCGAAGAGGATCTCGACGAGTTGCAGCGGCTCGAGCCGGCAGGATATTAAGCGTTTCTCGTCTCCGAGCTCCGGCCACCCTTCCATTATTCTTGCCGGCAAATCGCACGCAGGAACGTCCACTAAAACCTGGGCGAATCAGCGTTTCCAGTTGTCCGAAACGACTTTCTTGCCGAGGAACGATAATTGAAAACGAAGCCAGCTTGAAATGAAGCTACGGAAACGCTGGTGTTTTCGTTCGCCGAGAAATCAAACCACGAACCGAATCTTCCCCGACCCTCTACCTTCCATTACGTATTACTCGATTCAGACACGACTTACTCGATCAAAAACTTTGGAAATTCCAGGAACGTCGTGCTCGTCGAATCGGAAGTAAACTCTCTTGCGCTACTCTTGCACGTGGCACAATCGAACGGGGAAATACAGGATATCCGTTGATGTCGCGCGCGGAAGACAGGCGGCAAAAACGAAAGAAGTAAAATCTCGATAGTTTCGAAAACGTTTCGTCGGAAACTACTGCTCAGAGTCCAGACGTTTCTGTCTTTTATCAGACACATTGGTGTTCGATTTCTCTGTTCTGGCTGATTTTCAAGAAAATGAAATGCCATTTGTTGCAACATCGAAAATTGAGCTTCGTTAACTCAATCATCTACTTTAATCTTTTAGATGTTGAATACCTTTGGAAAGTAGGTCACTGATAGCAGACTAACTGACTGTGAAGTATAGTGGCTTTTACCGACGAAAGGGTTAAGAAACGTTATAACAATCCCGTGTTCCATGGATCCGCTCGATGAGCACGTTTCTCACCGACGGGATACAACGCTGTTTACTCGGAGTAAACAGCCCCGGCTGCTGTTTAATCATTCTTACCCTCGTAGCCTGACAATCGTCGCGAACAATATACACGGTCGACGGGGAACGCTTGAATCGTGACTTGTTCAACACGAAACGAAACGAAGCTGGACCGTTTTGGTTGCGTCTACCGGAGAATCGTTGGAAACGTTGCGACGAACAAAGGGAACGGGTACGGCGGCGGAATAAAGCTGAGCTTTTGCAGCTTGACTCGGGAGCCTTGGAACTCCGAATTTCCCTACTATACGTGTGGGTGACCGCAGCTTAGGAAAGATAGTCGGATCAAAGCACGCTTTAGAATTGAACGTTCTTACTTCTCAAAGCGAAGTAAACGAAAGACCGTTTAGAATTAATCAATTTTCGAAGTGAAATTTTAATCAAACACATCCGAACGTATTCGCAATTTCCCGTGTAATTAAAAATCAAAGCTACCGTTCTCGATCACAAAAATGACTACGAGCAAACAAACGATTTTAATCGCGAAGAGACGCGACGAAAGAGCAAAAGAAAATTGCAAAGAGACGAACCGGTATCCAGCGAAAGGTAAAATTCTCATCCGGTGCAAGAATAACCGGGAGAAGCTAAGAGGAATCAGAAAAAAACTTTAGTTATCATCCAGGGAAAGTTCAAACGAAACGACACGAAGAAAAAAAAAGGGGTGATAAGGGTGGATGAGGAAAAACGTTCGTCAGAAAGATACTCGGTCGAAATGGAAGGAGAGAACGGGGATCAGAAACTGTGGAATTTAGTAGAAATGGGAGGAATAGAGGGAAAAAAAGCTGGATTATGCAAATTCAGCCGCGCGGTAAGTTGAAAGAAGAAGCGAAGGGGGGAAAGTGGTCCCGTAGAAAGGGAAAGGGAATATGGGTCGCCAGAGAGATTTAATGAGATCCAGAACAGTCGACTCGATCTACGTCGTTAACACGACTTTGTTAAAATTGTGAACAAGGTAACGAGATTGTCGCAGGACTAATAATACGGTACTCCTGGAAAAATCTCATCGTAAAATGACAAACTTTTTAAAACTTGGAACGGTTACGTTTACGAACCTCTCGATTCGCGCACGATTTTTATATTTATATCTATGTTTTCGAAGATTTCTGATACCTTTAGAGTGAAGTTTTTACGAAACACTGAGAGAGTGAAATTTGCCTACGGCTCGAGGGATGAAACAAAAGCGAGGATAACCGAGAAGAGGGTACGCGACAGGAAGAAAATGAAGGAGATCTGGGCGTAGAATTGAGCGAAACGGGGGGGGGTGTATGGAAAAGCGAGGATGTCAGGACGGAATACGTAATCGTTCCTTCTTGAACGATTTCCTTTCTTCGCAAATCCGTGACCGGCTTCGATGCGAGATCAACGACGTGAGAAGGGTATCAAGACTAGGCAGTCTTATTCTCCTCGACAACTACGTAAACAACGTCGGAAGTGTCGCTAAATTGCAACCAGCTTTGCAGAACTTTTTCCAAAGCATAGTCAGCAAATTTTCCGGATACCAGAAATTTTCAATAACAGACTCCTCGACTTTGCTTACTAAAGTAAATGATTAATTTTGATAATTTTGTGATTTCTGAAAGGGCGGAAAATTTTCTCTCCTCTCACGGTTAGTCAATAATATTTTCACGTTTCCAAAGAGCTTTTCTTCGGCTGAAGAAGGGCTGGTAGCAATCCAGCTCGGTTCTCGCAAAATAACGTCTGTCGGTGTATCCCCGTTTATTTGTCTTTCCACGCTCGGATGCAGCAATATCATGCAAGATTATAGTTAAGTGGAAACGGGGTCGTAGCCTGGTAGCATTCAATTTTGGGAAGCGACACTCGTTTCGCCGCTTCCCCTCGCTCGACCAAATTTAACCGGGTGCAATCAGACCGTTTTCCCGTTTCGTCTCGCGAGCGTAACCGTGGAACCATTCGGCTCGCTGACTCGAAGGATTCAGAGAACATCCTCGGCAAATAAAGCACGCGACTACGAATCCAGCAGCATTTCATATTTCGTCGCGCACCATCGTTCTTTCACCCACAAAAATGACCATATGTACGCCGCTCGACAAAAATATAGGACCATTTCATTAAAATTCATTTTATTACGTGTAAATCGCACAAGATTAATTCTCTTTAAGTTAAAATTTGGAAAATGACTATTTTTGAGGGATAATTTACCCTTATCTATGGTATTTCAAATTCGAAATTTACAAACGAAGCACTATATCAAATGGATATGATATGTTGTTAAAATATCTGTCTATCTACTAAAGATATCAAACGTGTATCGGTTCCATTTACCCTCCGCATAGCACTATTGGATACAATATCATAATTTGCAGGCTAGAACCAATACTACTGATTCGACATCATTCCCACCACTATTTAGCAACACCATCTGCTCGAATGTCCAACGATACAGTTACATTTCCCTCGATAAGCGAATGCATAGTTTAGACGATAACCGAAAGGACACGACTTCTAAGGTGACGTTTTCATGCCAGCAAGAAGCAATCGTTTTCACGATATAAATAATTAATTCGAGAAACAGAAGGGAGGCTTGTCTCGCGTGTAACATGATTTCGGTAGAAGGCAAACGATGTTTAGTTTTCAAAGCCCTCCTGAGGATACAACCCCTAAACTAGTTTCGTAGACAGTTTTGCCGGACGAGCTTTCGCCTCGGATTAATTTAAATTAATGTTCGCACCGTACCGATCCTCGATTCTCCACGCCACGAGACATCAAACGACCAGCTTCGTTTAGAAAGTTCATTAATTTTTAAATTAACGAAATTGAACTTGGTCTTCGTGTGCAGGAATGGATTTATGTCTATGTTCTTAAATTGAAATCTAAATATAATTAAATTTTTGAAGTGTATCGAAGCTTTGTATTTACTCAAAATTAACCCTATTCTATTAATTTTATAAAATTTTTCAAAATTTTAATCGACCAAATACCGAATCCAATTAATTGTTAACAGATATGGAAGCAGTAAGTAGAACAACGAGGTTCGATTAAGATTGTTATTAGGCAACCATTATCGCGCCGCTAAACTGCTTGTTAGGTGTACCTTCCTCGACTAATCTGTTTCGGATTAAGCAAATTAATCGGTGTCCACCAGCAGCGATTGGTTCAATATCGAACACGTGTAATCTGTCCAGCACAGCTCGGCTCTGCTCGATTCTAATTTTAACAGGGACCGACGGTAGATCGCGAGAGGACGGTAATTAGAGTCGAGCGGATTTCACCACAAACGCTTTGATGGGAATCCATATTTGCTCTTGACAAACAAATGTTACGATATTCACAGGTCCAGCTGCTGAATTTTCAAAAGGAATTTCTCTTTCTGCGACCGAATGTGAATAATTCTGAATAATTATATAGCTAACGAGCACGATAAAATCATAATATTATTAACTAAAATAAAAGAAGAATCGTAAGATCCTTAATAAAGCTGGTACAATCGTTAATTAAATTTAATTAACAATTTGCAAATGTTTTCATCCCTCTTTCAAGAAAAATAATTTCAAGGATAAACTTACCACCTGTTACGTTTATCCTGAATTTACGGTTACTTGTCTCGAAGAAAAGGACACATGGTCCAGCATTTTATATTCCAATTACAGTCTCGTAGCTGGAATACAAGCGTTTCGGCTTCTTTTCACCAACATCGAGGGTGTATTGCGCAGCCTGTGCACAATGCTCTTATTTTACCCTCTCCGCTTCATTAGCACTCTCGCGAGGGAACTACGTGTGGACGTTAAAACAAGGAAAAAAAAATCACGAGCGCATTAATATTCAATGTTGTTGGCTCTCTGTTAAATAAGTTCTCCACCCGGTCCCTGAGTCAACGCCTTTAAATAAAAACGAGCCCCTAATAGCGATCGCGTGGAAATGGAAAATACTTTCCCATTGTAGAGGAATAAAAGGTAATTTACCTTGGTGAACGCGACGTGCCGCGAGACCCTCATGCTTCGTAGAATGTAATTATCGATTTAATCAGTTGTACTCTCCCATGATGTGGTATGAAGTGGGTCGAATTAGATACAGCACCTTTGATGCCCTGATCCTGAAAAATAAAACACCAGTGTCAGCGATTTGTCCTCAGAAATTTAAATTTAATTTTAGAGTCTAAGTTTAGAAATTTAAATTTCATTTTCTGCATTTTAGCTCATTCGAATAGAGCGTCTAATTTTAGTCTGCATGATTCTACTATTCCACGCTTAACGGTGGGTTCTATTATATTTTTCGGTGTTTCTCTTTTATTCTCAACGACCTGATAGAGTAAATTATGAATATTTTCGACGACAGGTTTACATTGATTTTCCCGTTGATTCAGCCGAAACTGAGCACGGCGATATCGATTGCGGTATCGATAAATTGTCTGGCATGGTGGACGGTGCGCACCTAATGCGGTTGAACGCGTAACGCCCAGCTAATTCGTAGTATGGAAAATATGCATGGCAAACAGGGATTAAAGCGACTCGACGATAACGATTACGCTGGATTTTCTGATTAATTATTCGACGTTATCGCATCTCGTACTTCATCAAGCTTCGATTGTGCCGTTGAACGGGAGTGATTTTCAAATACCGCGATTAAAACAGTGGCGGGATAGATATGTACTTTCCGCATACCTTGCTAGAATGAATTTCCACAAGAATCGCGTTTTATACTTGCGAGACGAGCGATTTTCTAGCAGATCGCGTGACGGGAATTAGAATTTACTCGGACACAGGGCAGGCCGATGATAAACGTGGCTCCACCCGAATTTGCGAACAATTTATGGTCGTCCCTTCGATATCCAGGCGCGAAGCAAAGCCGGACACGGAGAACGAGCATGATTTAGACGCGATGCGACTCGCCTGACCACTTCCCTCGCCTTTCCCACCTAAAACGTGTCCGTCTAAATAATTTAACGCGTCTAATACCGGGAACCTCAAAAACGACCGGCACTTCTTGGGAATATGAAAATAAATAAATTGTAGGAGAGGGGAGAAAAAGGAGTTTCGACTCGTCCAGTGGGGCTGACAACAGACGATCCCTGCCCCAGACAGATCATTGTATAAAGGAGCCTTTTGGGGTTTATAACCCGCTCTGCCGTTCGGAAGTTTGCACTTATACCGGCGGTTTTAAATGGCGCATTAGCGCTAAAAGTCCACCCCCAGCGACAAATTCGCCCCTGGGCTGACCAATCATTGCACGAGTGCGGAGAAACCTAACACACTAGACTCTCTGCCGGCGTGTAAGAAATTTTGGTCTAGGACGCTTTTACTAACAAACTAACCCGAGTGAGGGTTTAGTAAGCAACTACACCCACCCCAGGTGCTTCACGCCCAGAGCCACGTTTGCCACCGGAATAGCCGGTGCCATCAAGGCCCCGAACGGCACCTTTGTGGTCCCCGGCCCCAGACACCTATCATATCGCATTTCGAAATTCCTATATGTATATTCGAATTGCATGCCGGGCGACCGCCAGCGAGAACACAGATCCCGATCATCTCGCCGCCACCTAGCGGTCCCCGGCCCGAACTAAAGGCATCCGGGGAGACGAAACCCTCCTCTCCCCCTCCACTTAAACGCCAACAAAATAAATAAAATATTTACCAAGTTAATATTTGACGAGCGCTTTGTAAAGTGAGTTATCGGGAATACATCAGCAAACGCTTGCAAGATATTGTCAAAGTAATTGTAATAATTATCCATTGATATTCAAATATTATTCTTCCGCAAGGTTCAATAAAATCTGCAATGCGACAGTGAAAAAACTGAGACATTAAGTAAAACGACAGCACGAGATGGCTTCTGACGTTTCGTAGCCAGAGCTCGGTATCGAATTCCAGCAATGGTTCGGCCAATTAAATCCACCATTTGTCTTCGGCAATCGTTTTCTTTGGCAATCCGCGGTCGTGAAAGTTTCCCAGCATTTCCACTCGAAGCCGAATGCTAGCGAGTCCTCTCGTGCCCTCGCACCGTGTACCAGTCCTACGGGAATAAAGAAGCAAAGTCGTTCTCCTCTGGCATCAAATTGACCCGGGACCTGCCTCTTCACCCCGAACTCATAAATATTTAAATCTAATGAACTTTGCAGACCGTGTGCATTCAAATCAGGACTGCCTCGTAACGTTTCCTTATATATTATTCGAGCTGCACATAACGTTGATCGAGGATCGAGTCCTTCTATTCCAAGCTTGATATTGCATATATTTCATACTCAGAGATAATTAACGATTTAATACAATTATAATAAGTAGTATCCTATTTCAATTTTTATCGATAAATTATTTTTGCAAAGGTGAATTGGTTCGAAGCGATTTCTTTCAGGGGCAACGTACAGGAAACTTGTACAGTATCGAATGTTTCTGCACAGGGAAACAGAAAGCTTTTTTCGGGTAAAGTAACCGGACACGGAAAAGAGGGTAACCGTTTGACGATGATTTATCCGGTAGCGGTGACACGGCTCTGTAATTCAAGAACCAAACGATATCCGTTTCGACGGTTGACGCGCGGGATAATCTTTTTTCCAATTTTCATGCTCTCTCGTCTAGAGTTTCCGCCCTGGGTTACGTCGAATCGACGTTTTTCTCGCGTTTCCGCTTCGATGTATCGAGTATCGATGCCGTTGAAGAGCACTACGCTCGGATGGAACTCGTGCAAACCATCGCGTCGAATCTGTTGTTTATTTTTTACCTCCACTCGGGCATCGTTTAGATTCACTCTGTTTTCAAAATGGTGAGATTAGAAAAAGTTGTAGGGTTAAATATGAGCATATTTGGTAACCAATCGAGTACAGATTGATAATTTATTTTTTATCAAATTTTCAATTTAATTTTCAATCAAAATGATCGATCGGCAAAGTTTCTTTAGCTGATCGTTGTCGGATGGATGGTAAATCGAGACCGGAAATGGCGGAGACTTTGAATAACGTTTCATCCTGATTTCACTGAGGCTACTAACTCTTATTAAGGCTTCTGTAAATAACGGGTGTGCCTATGTAGGTTGGCCCGGGCCAGCGAAACGGCGAATTTAGAAAGGGTTTCCGGGCTAAGCGAGAGAAATACGATGCGCGTCCCGGGAATTTTGCTTTATCGTTCGTCGAAATTATAGAGTCGAAGTGGCTCGCGAATCCTCGTTTAAATCGTCCCAACAAGAAACAATTTTTCACGGCTCTTAAATTCATTTTTACCTCTCCCCCGCCCCCCCACCCAGATTTATCTCGTCTCCCTGCGGATCTCACCCTTCTCGTTCGTCTTGCGGAAGGGGTTTCAAAGCCTCCTACCGGTTGAACGTACATCTCGACCCTCGTTTTCGACGGGTTAATTTCGCGAAGCTCGTTTCCTCGTTTTTTAACCGACACCCAGACAGCAGCGTACATTCTTCAACGAGATTATTCAAAGGGGAAGAAAAGAAGTGCTCTAGATTAATTTCTGTGGCCTCTCGGGATTACTCGTTAAACGAATATAACGTTGATTATACATAAATGAACGACGCTGTTCTCGAAAGGAAAATCAGGTGCAAAAAAAAAGACAAGAAACTGAGGCGAGAACATGGATAAGCCTTCGCATTGGCTTGATGAGATTGTGAATAATTTTAGGCTCTTACGGGGTAGTTTGTCATCAACGATTTTCTTGGGAAATTGTATATCGTAGGATACCTCGAGTGTAGTTCTTCTAATTTCTATTGAAATTTATTAATAATACCATGCAAATGATATCAAATCCAATTCTTGCGGTTTATTCATTAAACTCGACTCTATCGAACTTATCGAGTTCAATGAACCATTCAATCATATTAAAATTGATTGATAAACGAGAACGATGGGGGACCTATTTTAATGAATAATAATTATGAACCATATAACAGGGTACAAACGTTCTCATTTTCCATCTACGAATTCATAAAATTCGACAACGGAGAGAAATCGATGTTAATTAAAATCGTATTTCACGATGTGCTCACAATGGAAGGATGTCTCCTCGAAGTCGAAAGGAAATGAATTGCCGTCGATCGGAGGACGTCTGGTAGGAACAAACAAAGACATCTTCCTTGTAGAACGCATCGTGCAAGTCCTAGTCTATTTTCTAGACAGGATCATAACAAATACAGGGACGCGCTTCTAACCGACAGCGAAGAAGCATTACCGACAAGTAAGCCGCACCCGGCTGCAATATTGAGCTACCCTCCGGGTCCACGTCGTAATTAAAGCACTGAATTATTCGTCGGCTTGCTGAAGCTGGTGTGAACATCGTTAGCGTCGACGAGCGAGCCGGGACGGCGTAAACAGCAACCCCTTTCGTGAATTATACGCTTGCCACTCTTCCGCCGTCCCGATATTGTTCGCTAACCATCTTCGATGCGTACCTCGCGGCAATTCGAAGAAAAATAATCTCTCGCCACGGTGGCTCGCATTTATAAAGAGAAAATTTCGACGTCGTTAAGTTTCAGCAGGTATCGTGTTTACAGAGTCGTCGACGCGTGTCGACAACCAAGGCTTGATTGATATATCACGATAACGGGAGTGGCGATTTTATTTGCGAGCTCGCGCCGCGTAGCAACCGAATTTTCACCGTACACCCACACACCTGTCGAAGGATTATTTTCAAACGGCAACCGCGACACTTTCACCTTGTTCCCGCCCATCAATTTTAATTCATATCGTTGACAGGCCGCTGTGCCGATGCAAATACGCCGGCGTGAAATAAACGCGCGAAACGTATTCTGCCGTTCCCTTTATTTCGCTCTTGTGTCAATATCACGTGAAAGCCGCGGCTCGGCTGGCAGCGAGCGCTCGTTTCCGCTCGAAACACCGCCAGAAATGAACTCTTATTTGCTCGACCTATGAACGTTCCTTTCTGTCGCGAATACTTTCGTCTGGCGTTGCTCATAAGCTGAAAAATCGTGTTTTACCGCTGGAAAACGGAGCATGTCTTTGCGAGACCAGTTTCACTACCACCTGTCTTTTGTTTAACGCATTGAAAATTAGTTGGTAAATGTCTACAATTAGAGCCCCAACGAGAAATCAATTAAAAAGAGATAAATTCTATGTATTTTTGCCCCTCGAATTCAAAACTGTTGATAAAATTTACTTCTTTTCAATTGATTTCTCGTCGGTGCCCTAATTGTAGACATTTACCAATTAGTTTCAAGCCTCAAAAAAAAAATAAACATAAATTTGTCTCAACAAAGGGATTAGGCGGGACTCGGATTCTTGAACGCGTTGCCTCGCGGAATCGTAGGAAATCGGGGATTCTAGGGGATGCTCGTTTCCTAAGAGAATTCCAGCCAACGCGCTGATGGACGGAGCGATAAAACTTTGGTATTCGCGTAAATCAACGAGTGGCCAGAGAATTCCGACGGCGGGGATAACGATAGCCTAACGCGGATCGTGGTTGAATTAAGACGACACTAGCGAACCCCATGGCGAACGTGCTACGAAATGCTCTCGTTCATCGAGAAATCGTGGGTATAGATCTTTCAGCCTGCTCCTGGGATTTCAGTTGTTTTACGGGGTCAGTGACGTTATCGCACGGATGCTTCGAAGATCGTGCACCTGCCTGCTTCCTGTTCAACTTTATTTATATTCTTAAGTACTTTGAGAAACGTAAAAAATAAGGTAAAGGTTCGAGAGCACTCGTATCTTGTACAAGGAATTCGATCGCGAATACATTAATCCTGCTCAAAGTCGCCGTTACAAACGAGCATCTGTTACTATTATTCACCTTCACAGATCGCAATTCAAAGTATACATTCCGTACGAGAAATTAATGGCCTCCGTTTCTCCGGAGATATTCACTGTCGTCTGAATAATTAGCGGCGTACCGTAGGCGCTCTCCTCAACCGCGCTGACTTTAATAAGACAAGTAACGGAGTAATGAACGCGCGTTGCTAATAAAACGATAGACCATTCGCAATAATCGCTCCGAACCGCGTTATCCCCGCTAAGAGGATCGAGATTAATTTAATGTTTCCGAAAATGACAGCTATTAGCTCTGGCAAATCTATCAAGCTCCCCATTTAACGTGCTACCCGAGACGATGGTTAAACTGACGCCTCTGAGCGTTTTAATTAACTAATCAGACACATTATGGAAATATACTCGTATGCTTATAAATATACAAAATTACGCGAACGAAAACAGGATAAACACGTTTAGAATATTGCAAGCGTTTAATGGAAGGGGGAGAGAGGATTTCGTCTCCCCGGACGCTTTTAGTTCGAGCAGAGGACCGCTAGGTGGCGACGAGATGATCGATGACAGTGTTCTCGCAAGCGGTTGCCCGGCATGCAATTCGAATATATAGAAGTTCCGAATTGCGGTATGATAAGTGTCTGGGGCAGGGATCGCCTCTTGTCAGCCCCACTGACGAGTCTGACAGACGATCCCGAGGCGAAACGCCTTTTTATCTCCTACATTACAGTTATTAGATCCTTTCTTTTATATACCCAGAAATGTTTTAAATCTGGGACATCTTTAATAATAAAATACCCGAGTTTCTTGGCGACTGCTATAAATCTGAAATTCGTTTCTAGAGAGATTGGATTGAAAGGCAATTACCGAATCCCATAGAATTTATGGGCATCAGGAAAAATGTTCTCCCATAAACGAAGCAACAGAACGTCTCTGTCCACCGTGGATTTTATTTTTCGTGGAGATCACAATTTAATCTATAACAGACCCCCCGTAACAGGGTCACCAACCATGTACAGAACGATGTGACAAGTAGATTATTCACTACCCGACAATGTAAATATTTGTAAACATTGTTATGAATAAAAATCTAAAAAAAAAAAAAAAAATCAGCCCCACTGACGAGTCTGACAAACGATCCAGAGACGAAACGCCTTTTTCTCCCCTCTCCGACAATATGTCAAATGTGAATTTCACGTAACATATGTTTGCTTGAAAATAAATTTACAAACGATGAACTATAAACGTTCCCGAAATGTATTTCATACTTTGGTTGTTTCCGATCTAAACGGCTGACCGACCGTCGACGGAAACCCCTGGATCTTCGAATACTACTTGGCAACTTCGTAAGAAAGGGAAGTTCAAAGAACGTTGAGCATCGCAGAAATTCGAAACGCTGTGAACGTACGAACGCACCCCGGCGACCGAAACATTCCACCGGTCTTGGCCGATTTCAGAAACTCTACCGACAAATTTCTCCGCCGTTTCCCACTTTACATAACTAAGGCCGGCACTCGGCAAATCGCGATACCCGTCAAAGAGCAACGAACGAATTGTTCGCGGTTCAACCGCGAATCTTCTCCGCGCTTTCGAATGTAAATCTACTTTCAGCCACGGGTCAAAGAGTTCCCGATTTTCGGTTCTTCCTTAAAAACCCTTCACTTTGAAATTACTTCTACTAGAAATTACATTTTAAATCAGCCACGTTTCCGTTTTTATTTCATTCCTTTATTAAAAAGGATTTGTATACCACTGTTTGTGGATCTAAAATATTCTGGTTTGTTATTTTCAAAATTTGAAATGAAAATTATCACCCTTCCTCTGCAGGTTACTGTACATACAAATGTTCCAAGGTATTCTGTGTTCCTGCGTGCAACGATTCGATATCCTTTTAAACCGCTCGCGAGATAAAACCATATAATACAGCTGGGGCGTACAAAATCACGCTGTATTTATCGACGTAATCAGCGAGAAGCTATTCGAGAAAGCAGCTAACAGAGAAATTCTTCCGTAGTCGCTTTCTTATCTGCTAGTCTTGGTGACGCTTACAGAAGCTTCCCCGAGAAGTCGAAATAAAGCAAACAACGAACGCTGATAGCTTAATACCTTTATTCAACAGTAAAAGAAATATCGGGACCGAACGATAAGCACCGAACCCTCTTTACGATCAGTCATTTTCATCCCTTAATTCGACACTATCTGACCAAGAAACGTTCCCTTCTTTTTCACTGTACGAATGTATATTGTATAATAATAAAATATTCTATCTATACCTAAAATTTAGAAAATGATTCTGAAATACAAACCGTATCTTTCATGTTGGACATTAAATCACAAGTACAGCAGTTTCCATAAAATATGCGAAGATCAAAGGATTAACATACTTTGGCAGGTAATTATTATTAATTCATAGCTCGGATCAGATTAATGAAATTTAGTATCTGTGCTCGTCAAATACCGCTGTATCCACATTCGACGATATCGATTGATCGTTGAAAATTCACTTGATATTCACCGCGAATAATTAGTACTTTGCAGTGGATAAAAGAACGGCTAAACGAAGAACCATCGGTATCCGAGTACGACCATAATTATCATCGCCAGTAGAACTGCGTTTATTACGAGCCAGCTGACTAACGAGCACTTTTTTCAGCAAGTGCAATCGTCCAAGGAACTACGGCTATTCAGATAAATCGTCGACGAAAGGGATGACGAATTATGGAGAATTAATTCTCCTGAGCCAGTGATGCGTCACTAGGTGTGCACAGGCTGGATCGAAAGCAAGGGTTGGGGGGTTACGTCCAGAGGGAAAAAATACGACGAAACCCTGTTTAATGGCTCGCATACCGCCACCACCGTTCAAATAACCCGTGTACGCATAAACGAAAAAATTTAGTGGACAGAGAAGAATTCACGGGCAAATATTATAAATAAACTCTAACGCGGAGATCAAAGATAGTTTATCGTAATAGGCGTAACAGATAGGGTGTTAAAACGGTAGACAAATATCATAAAAAATTTTTTACAGTTAGTATAAAAATCTGTCTAAAATCTAAATTGAAATAAGCTCAGATTCAGACTTCCATAGTATCCAAGTATTAATTAATGTTTTTGTTCGTTTTAAGATACGCGCATGGTTTCGCGTGTCGCGAACCACTTACCCATCCGGCGCAAGTTACGAGAAACTTTGCGGCAGGCTTTTAGTAGCCAAGTCCCGCGATTAGTGGTCGTAATATTTGTTTAATGCTCAGCTAGATAGTGTGTTCGATGTGGGAGGGTGAGAACGAGAAACATTACAAGGTCGCGAGAAAGATAAGAGGGATGATGGCTTTTCCAATTTTCCCACTTTCTCTGTTTCAACAGCTACGCCGTCTTTTTCTCGTTCTCTATCATCATACTCTCTCACTCCTAACATTAATGGCGGTCGCGTAATTATTTCCGCGCGATTTTCTTCGTGTAATTCCGCGTGGACAATAAGAAACTTGAAATCGATCGAAGAGAAGTTAAACAAACGGAGCCAGATATTACGTAAGCTTGTTCCTACCCCATACCACCTACTCCCTCCCCTATTTTCCCATGGCACGGTTGTACCAGCAGCGTATTTAAGCCGCAAATATATTGCGGTTGAATTAATTTTGCTGGGAATTGTTCTTCACGGAGAACGGTAATTTATGTTCACCTTAAGGGCTTCGCATCGTGGCGAACGACGCTTGCTTTTATTTAAGCGAGCCTCCGGGGTGTAATTAAAAAGGATAAAGAATGAAGTGAAAGGGTCAAATGTTTTTTCAAGATTTCTATTTTAAATTGGAACAATAGATGGTGATTCTGGACATCGTCGATGCAAAATCTTGTCACGTGCCCGGTGAATTTCGAATTTCAGGGCGCGTACCTTTTATTTTCGACTCTAATGGAAATTAATTACCGAGCGTACGAGGAATTGAATATATTTTGATTGATAAACATTTATTGAAGAATCTAGAATTTTTGTATGCTGGAACACGACAAACCTTTCGTATCATCCGAATATTTACATTCAACTGCAATTTATTCGGTGTCATTTTTCTCGTATCATTGTAATTGATGTTGCAGCCTCGTTTTAAAAGCTCGAACGGAAATACGGAACGGACAAATATGGTGATCGATGATTGATTCAAATATTCGTTAAACGAACAACGAAACGATGTTCGCCGTTACTTTCGACGCGCAATAATAAAATGCCACGTGTCGCATTCGCTACCGACAGCAGGATTTTATCGTTCCCACGTGTACCTACACAATACGATTATTCTGTCACTTCATTGAGCATGCTTTATCAGGCCTGACGCGCAGATGGAAAGGCTATTTCATCCTCGGCCGACGATTTTATAAATCACCGTTCATTTCGTTCCCCCTTCTATCGCGACTCGATATATTTTACGCTAAACTTTGCCGTCGATCGTGCCAACATATTTTTCTTTTTTTTTCAATTTTTTCTTTTCACTCGATATGCCTCGAAATGTCGGTTATCAAACGTCAGCGAAACGATACGTGATTTAAATAACAATGAATAATCATTATTTAATCGGGACGCGTGTTGTAAAACAAAAGTCGACTACTTTTCACTGATTTTTACCTTTTTTTTACGTTAAAGGTAAACGCACAGAAAGTTGGAAAAATAAAAATGAAATAGACTAGAATTCAGAGACGAAGAATTTACAACCTTTTTTTTTTTTAACATCCTAAACGTATATCCTTCCGAATGAAAGAGTTAACGATCATATGGGAGAACTTTGCTTCACGATTTCGCGAACTCGTTCACGCGAGATCGTAACGTAGAAATACGTGTACATAGGAACGTGAGAGCATAAATTCCGGCGAAAGGCGCATAAACGCGCGATAAAAGACGACCGGTGCTCTCTTAATGGAGGGTGCTATCCCTTTAATCACGGCCGAGTAACTGGCGACGATGAGGAGAGTCGAGGCGTTCGACGGGTCAAAAAAGGGGTAACGGGGTCTCGACTCTATTTCCTCTATCCGACCCTCTGCTTCTCGTAAAAATGAAAAACTTGTTCAACCAGCTACGGCGTTTACGGATTCCCTCCGATAAACTCGGCCTTTCCAACGTGTTCACAGACTTCTTTCCTTCTTTACATTCGGACCGTTAACCTTTGCGCTGCCGTCGCCCTTTTATGAAATTGAATTACATCGAACGGAACGATTTCCTCTCGTCGAGTATCGACTAGCTCACACTTTGACGTTTGCAGAACGCGCCTAAAGCCTTCGACGCACCAACGCGTCTGTAACATCCTCCCCGAGTTTCATATAATTCTTATTTCTATCCGTAGAAAAAAAATTACATTAGTTGATTAAAATACGATGTAATCAAAAAATAAAATAGCTAAATTGCTGAATTATTTTCAAGATGCAAGATGTTTTTCAACGTCTCGATGCAGACGTAAATATCAACCAATTTAGTCGATTTTTTGCAGGAAGAATGATGTCCGATGGGAAAATCAATTTCCGAGACGTCGGCGAGGAAAACGGCCTCTAAAAAACCACGAATAAGTAAGACGTTCCTGCGAGCTAGGGAAAACATTTTACGAGCGGACGCGAATAGTGTCGCAAAGAAGAATCGAAAGTTCCGGCGACATCGATGCCGTTTATCTTTACTCCCGTTTCATCCTCGAAATTCTGACAACATCGTTACATCGCGTTTAATTATTCTGCACGGTCAACGTTTGCTTTGGGAGTATAGGAATGTTTGCAGAAAATTAATCGGCAAATTTTCCGATCGATCATCGCGACGTCGTGGAATGAAAAAGAGAGGAGGGAACGAACGAGACTCGTTAAATATTTATGGGGGAACCGATCGAGAAAGACGAGCTATTTATCCGGTTAAATAATGAGATATAAATTAAGCTGAATGTATGCGCCGGTTGTTGCGTTTCTACTCGAACCCGTGCGTACGCGTACGAAAGCGAAAACCTGCTCGTTTGTTTGTTATCATTATCGTTGCATCTTTATTGGAACGTTAAACGCGAAACCGCAGTGAGAAGAAGAGAAAGAGGATTGTAAATGAACAAGAACAAAAGCGAGGCGTTATAGAATTACAGAATTTGCATATTTTAAAGGCGAGTAGGAAATGTGATTAAAAATTCTGTGGAAAATGGGAGTATGTATGGTACATGGACCATGAGGATACGATTAAAATGGAGAAAGAGAATAAGCGATTGGTTGAAAATAACCACACACGGTGCGGTATATTTTAATAAAAATTGTTAAAAATATAATTACTATAGCGCTCGTGTTCGATTATTCATTTTGCTACATTTTGCCAGTAATAATACGTTGATGGTACTTAGGATCCTCACTGTATTACCTACGAGTTAGCGATTAAACGAGCGCTGATATCAAACGCGTTAAAAGCATGAAATAATGACAGGATTCACGATTGTAGATGAAAGAGAATCGAAGTAATGTGAAATATAACAGGAGAATAATCTCTGAAATTTATCTCGCTGTTCCATGGATTTCAAACGTTGCAAATCAACCAGTTTTCGCCTATGGCGATACTCTCTTTTAATATGAAAAATTATACCTACAGGGTGACGTAAAGATACTACTCTCAAAGATGAAAAAACGTGGCATAAACGTAAACACCGGAAATGCATTCGTTCCGAGATATAAATATTCTTTGCGCTACTTGTATCTTGAACTTTCCATATTTCAATGTACCTAAATAAAAATTCTTTACATCTCAGAAATTTTAGCTATTTATCTTTCCGTTACCTTGTATAGCGTGCCGGGTGTACAAAACAAAATAATGTGAAAAACAATAAATCTGAAGTTAGAAATCATCCGAGCACAGTTATTATCAAGTTCTCCGCGCAATTTCGTTCGCTCGTAAAACACAACGAGAATCGTGCCCTCGGGAATCGATTTCGGCTCATCTGAGAGACACGGAAAGATTCTTGCTTCCTCGATTTTTTGTTATACCGGAAACAGCGTAGACGGAACGTCGGTTTATTGAACGATTACGAATTTCCATTTGATGTTCGGCAATAGGGTGACGGTGATCGGACCTGGTCGCGGTTCGACGAGTATTATGACGACGATTAAAACATTAGACCCGTGTCGTAAACGACGTTGGTGCTTAGCACGGAAGAAAGTGTCGACGGTGAACAGTTGTATATAAAAGTACGTTGTCGCATAGCCACGGTATCCAGTATTGTTCTCGGGCTACACCCGAAATAACGGCGACATGGCGACGTTGGTAAGTTTTCCTTCCGCAGTGTATGACTTCACGAAACGTTGATTTTGGTAGCGAGTATAATCCTCGAAACGCGATCGAAACTGAATCGATGAATCTTTTAACGAACGCGTGGTTCGTGTTTGGAATTCGTTGGGAAGAGGGGTTGGAAATAAAATTGCTGATTGCGTTTCATTTCGGCGAATTCATTCTCGTCGCGTGGTTTCGCGCGCGGCGCGGAATAAAGCTAGACCTAAAACGGAAGGCTAATTTAAAATTCTCCGTCGCGTAACGGGCAGCTTCAATTTTTTCGCGTCGACGGTGGCGAGGATCGGGCATAAATCATTGGCCGGAACTCTGCTGGGAACCATTCGTTTCCACGCTGAAAACGCACCGTTCCGTCGAGACAGCTGACCTCGCTGATTCCTCGCCGCGGAATCGAGATTCGATTTCGATTGCCGCCCGCCTTACTGTACCTTCTACGAGAAATTCCGCGGCAAAGGCGAAACGCGCTGATAAAAGCAGCCAGAGCGACGATTTACTGGATATTATCTCCGGTTCTTCCGCTCGAGCGTGCTCGTTTCGCAGGTGCGCGGAAAACGGGAGAAGCAAAATGCTCCACCAGTCTGGACGTTGTTTTATCGTTTTGGTTAGCCGTGCTAATGTCCGCCGCACACGAGCCGCGCATCATAATGAATTCGCTGGTGGTTACGCGATTTTCCAAAATTACTATCATCGTCCGCTTTTGCGCCCGTGATCGAATTACCCTGCTCGATTAACGCGATTCGGATATTACTCTCCTCAATTTTATGTTTTCTATGTTTCAGGCGTGGCTTTTAGCCGTCGCTCTGCTACTGACAGCGGCGGCTGGCCAAGATTCAAGATCGCCGCAAGAAAATCGAACGCGACTACCCTCGAACAGTCTGAAATTGGTCGATTCCATCAATCCACCGCGACTATTTCAACCGGCCAACCCAACTCCTGGCTCGATCCTTCTAACTCCTCAAAAGCATCCTCGAAAACGACAATTATCCGACCTTGGAAACAATTTCCAACCGCTAACGTTCCCTCTAACTGGCCAAGTTCCATCGCCTCTGCATTCGACCACCTTCAACGCCAATGTTAAACCTCCGAAACAAGTGATCGAGCCACGAATTTCATCCGCCCCGGCTCACATCACCTTCATCCCTACTCAGCGAAGAAGTCACGGCGTCGAACACTCCTTCTACCACAACCATGGGCACCATCATGGACATCATCATTCCCATCACCATGGTCACGAGGCTCACCACGACCATCATGCGAAGCATAAGCACGAACACGGTCACAAGCATCATCACGGACACGAGCATCACGCCGAGCATAAGCATCACGAGGAACACAAACATCACGAGGATCATCACCACCACCATGGACACCATCATCATCATGGTCACAAACACCACGAGGATCATAAACATCACCATGGTCACGAGCATAAGCACGAGCATGGGCACAAACACGATCACAAACATGGTCACGATCACAAGCATCACGGAGAACACCACCATCATCATGGTCATCAACATCATTCCAAACACGAGCATCACGAGGAACACAAACACCATGCCGAACACCATCATCATCACAAGCATCATCACCACAATGAACATCATCATCATCACGATCATCACCATGTTAACGAACACCACCACCATCATACTCACAAGGAAACGGAGAACCATCATCATCATCATGGACACGAGCACCAAGAACACCACAAACATGGTCACAAGGAGGAACACAAGCACCATCATGGACACGAGCACAAACACGGTCATCACGAGGATCATCATCACAGTCATCACCAGGACCATCACCACAAACATGGCCACGAACACAAGCATGGTCATCACGAGGACCATCATCACAAACACGGCCACGAACACAAGCACGGTCACAAAGAGGAACATCACCATGGCCATCACGAAGATCACAAACACGATCATCACGAGGATCATCACCACAAACACGGGCACGAACACAAGCACGGTCACAAAGAGGAGCATCACCACGGACACCACGAAGACCATCACCATTCGCATCATCAAGACCACAAACACCATCATCACGAAGAACACAAGCACGGTCACGAGCACAAAGAGGAGCACAAACACGGTCACGAGCACAAGCATCACCACGATCATCACGAGGGGCACCATCATCACGAACACCACAAACACCACGAATCCCACGAACACAAACACGCCCACTCTCACGAGGAGGAGCATAAGCATCAAGATGATCATCACCACAAACACCATCACGATAGCCATCACAAACATCACGAGAATCATCAACATTCAGCCTACGAACAGCATGGACAGGAGCACTTTAAAGGACTCGTGCACTTTTACGATGCCTCTCAAAACCATGAAGAGTACGTGTTTCCTGAAGAAACCGAAGCGATTCCCGTGACGCCACCGGTAGTTGACATTCTGAAGATCGCGAAGCAGCCGGATGTTAAAAAATCGATCGAGCAAGGAAAGGAGGAAGAAGCTTAACCAAAGTAGCTTTTAGAAAAATGTTTTCGTAGTTTCCTTTTTCATTTGGCGCAGCAGCCAATCGATGATGGAAAACTTTTGTTACAAATTGAATCTCGTTAGCCAGCCCTGCTTGTATCTATATTGACACTTTTGAAAAATAAAGTTCCTATCCGAGTTTATGATTACCTGCTCCTTCCATTAAGCCCTCTCTTCCTCGAAAAATGAAACAACAAGGGAGTTGTTCACTGCCGGGCTGTGATAGCGTTTAAAGTTTCGTCTCAAGATGTTCGAATGTTGGAAGAAAAGGGATATCTCTTTCGTCCAGCGCGAAATCGCCAGGGAAATAAAGCGAGAAATCGACGCAGCGAATGCGAGAGCTTCGTTTAATGAAACGTTCGAGACTCGAGGTCCGACCGAGGCGATTTCAGTTCGTGTACAGAGGTAATTGTTGAAAGAGCAACGATTCCGCTAGAGACACTCGGCAACAAATGATATTAAATACATTTCCGGTGAAACTGCGGAGAAAATTTAGCCGACCGACGTAATACCACCAGACGGCTCGATCGTTTATCGATACGAATAACTCACAGGAAGAGTAGTAATCCGTCCACTTAGACGATTTAAAAACTGCTCGACGAGTAGCAAAGAGGTACATATTGTAAAGAATAAAATAGCATTAAGCGTATCTGCAAACGCGGAAGTTTCATGGAAACTAGAAAAAGGAATACCGATGAGATCGTCGAGTGAAAAGAATCTGAATGAAAACGTCAAGTTGCCTTTGGAAAGACAGACTGATTTTGAGGCAAACTTAACAGGATAATACACGGAGATAACGATGTTATAATAATGCCACTCAATGTTCGGATCACTCGTACGATGTATAAAAGAGTTTCGTTCTATTCTTTGAATAATCACGATGAAAATTTAAACTTTAAAGAATGAAAATTGAAAAGAACCAAAATTCAATTAAATTGCCACCGTTTTAGTAGTTCGCTGTCTGATTGCTGGAAAATCATTAAACAAAGGGAATAGTTCGCCAAATACCTCCCTCGGAAGAATTAATTCTTCCGTTTCCCGAATATTCTAGCAAAGTAATAAAGTCGTTAATGACCAGAAAACGGAACCAAAGGGTATGGATTTTTCTCGCAGGTTTTCGCAAAAAATAGAAACGTCTACAGAACGAAATAGGTTTAAATAAATCGTTCGAAGCGATAGATCTTGGGTAACGAAGTTGCTATAGAAAAACGAGGGTGCGAGATGGAGAGGAAAATGGAAAGAAAGGAGAGAAGCTAAAGACCGCAGACGCCATCTTGGGATTTAAATTGGTCCGGCAGGTTTATCAGCATGCATTGGCCGCCGCTTGGAAAGTATTCCTTCGAAGCAACGTTCCCTTTCCAGTTCCACTTTTCTCGCCGGTTAAAGACGCGCGAGATAAACTGGAACGAGGGTAAACCGTCCGATGGAATGAAATATCATGGCGTAAGAGAACAGCGGAACGAATCGTTCGACTGAATGAAAAGTTCGAGAACCGTTCGAGTGTCGTTGCGTTCGATCAATTTGCCGCGTCAAATCTTTCCTTTCGAATTCGACGATATTTTTTTTTTCCACCACGTCCCTTGTCATCGATACGTCATCAAGCATCCGTTCAATATTTATCGACGATTCATACGACCATATCGAAAAATCACGACTAACCGCTGCTCATCAGCGTTGCAATTCCTGCTTCCCGCAACGGGCCTCGTTAAAAATCCGATCGACGGATTTAAACGCGCGATGCGATTCTCCATTACACTTCCGGCCGCATGCTCCAAGCATTTAATAGCCCGTATCCTCGTAACACCGCGAAAAATACGTCTCTGCTGTATTCGATACACATCGGGGACTCGAATCGCGTTTGTTCACCTCTTTTCAGAGGAATTTATTAAGCTTGATGAAAGATTTTAGCTAGTGATATAAGACGAGTGTTATTATTCTGGCGATGAAAATTAAGAAGATGTAGGAGAGGGTAGAAAAAGCGTTTCGTCTCGGGATCCCCTATCACACCGTAATTAGGAACTTCTAATTGCACGCCGGGCGACCACTTGCGAGAACACTGTCACCGATCATCTCGCCGCCACCTAGCAGTCGCCAGCACGAACTAAAGGCGTTCGGGAGACGAAACTCTCCTCCCTCCCTCCATTTAAACGCGTACAAAGAGAAAATTGAAAAATTATTTGTCAATATCGCCAAGATGACAGCTCTGATTTACCCACAACCATAAAAGGAGTGCAAATGTTTCTTGTTAGAATTTAATAGGTTGGATAAATCACCGAGAGGTATATAACTTCGGACATTCAGACTCTCCAGAGTACACTTGAAATGCAGCAGGAAAAAGAACTAGAACACAATCCCATAGTAACGTGATTCTCTGGTTTCGGATGTAATTAACGCTTCTTACGAGCGTGTCTCGATATAAACTGAACTTCCGTTCGCCCTGTTCGTGATCCTCGTCACTGGGGAGCAGGTTAATCACGTGAGCCAGTGAAATGTAAGAAAGAAAAAAATGCGACAAAAAGTGGGAAACGAAAAAGAAAAGAAAGAATAGAGAATCGAGAGAAAAAGAAGAGCAGAGATGACTGCTGATAGTATCCAATCTAATTTCAGAGGGTTACTTTCGACGCGATGCCGTGCACCGCCCGAGAATTCTTACGACCGACGGAAACGGGGTAAAATCGAAGAAGAAGAAAAGAGGGGGATGGAAAAAGTGCAGTCAGAAAATCGGGAGTGTACCGCGGAGAGAAACTTGCTTGAAGTTCCTATACGCTGTTTCCATATCCCTTTTCTCAACGCTTCCGGTGTCTGTCCGCGAGGACCATTTTCTTGAGAGGAAATTTAGAAACACCGCAATTTAAATTTAAAAGAACATGCTAAGTTAAAAATTATACCGCGTCTATGATACGTTAAAAGAAACTATTTCTCAAGTAAAAGTTTGATTAGTTCAGCGGCAAAAATGCTGAAATGTCATTGAATCGATAACGATCATCCTTTTAGTTTGAAAAATTCTTTTCCACTTCCACGAACACGATCCTGCGACCACTTTTTTCCCCCCTACAGCTTCCCCTAACTTGGCGTTAGACACCGTTTGATGTAGCTACGCGATCGAGCCGAGAGAGCTGGCCAAGTTAGAGTTGCAAAATTAATTTGAGGCAAAGTTTGCTAGAAAGTGAGGGAAAGCCGGAAGAAAGTTCAGCCAGAGGGATGAGGCTGCTGTCCCGATACTTGCATAAGGAGAGCGCAAATCCACCGCGATGGTCAAGTTTCAAGCACTCCCACCCCCTCTTTCGCCTTTTTCACCAAGCTGCTCATAAACGATTCATCTAGCGAATGATTGAATTATAATAAGCGCGTTGAAACGTTGAAAACACGCGATGGTCCCCTATTTTCTATGCAAAATTCAGTCGGTTTTCGGAAAGTTTTGTACGGTACCGAATTTATGAATTATTTTCAGAACGGTACCCATCAGCAGCCCTTTGTTGCAGGCAACACTTTTATTTTGAAAGCCTTAATCCGTACAGACATTTCTAGGCAGCGAGTTATACCGGATACGTCAGGGTGCTCGATAAATCACGGCAATCTGCATGCATTTGCAAATACACTCTCTCTCTCTCTCCTCGAGCTCCTTTTTTATCGCCGTCGTTATTGAACTAACGACCGACGCGACCATTAAATAGAGAAAGAGAGAAGATCCGCCGAGACGCCATTCGAGCCCGTCGTTGACCCACCGACGAGCCACTTATAATAATGAACTTTGTAAGAGAAAGAAAAAAAAAAAAGGACCGCAGAACTAGAAGCTTCCGGCGCACTTAATAGCCGTGAGATTTAATATACTCCGTGTTAATTCAGTCGAAGAAACCATAGTTCGTTAAGATTTTTTATCGTTATCTTCTTTTTTCATTTCCGACCATAAATTTTACATGAAACATTTTACTCTAGCAATAAAATTATCTTTCTTCTTGTTTTAACTCCTTTTTTATACCTTCCCTCGTGATAGAAACAAACTATGCATTTACGATTCCTTAGAGACTCGTAAAGCCATTCATTAAAACGTTACTTGTCACAAGTGTTCTCGTACTTTTATCATTACGACCTCTAATTGTTACGTGCTTTACATAATAAATAACTTCTAGTCGCAACGCTTTAATAAAAGGGTTCGAGAATTCGGGACACGAATGAACGTTAAAAATGATTGTAAACGAAGAAAGATCTTTATGTCGGTATAATGGCAGGATCGGAAGAGCAAATGCCGTCGCGATAGAGCCATTTATCCCGAGTTGGATGGTGAAACGAGAAGACAGGAGGCGTGGTGGGTGTAGAAACACGCGACCACACGCGAATACACGGGCGCGTATGTCGTTACAGGTGCCAGATTGCGTCGCTGCCAGCCTCGACGCGGCGCACCTGTGAGAAATTACCTTAAAGCACGCAGACTGTTCCTCGAGTACCTGTCTAAGCTGGTGCACACGTGATCTTATGTACGACAGGAGGCTCTCCTTCCTCGAAAGCTATGCAAACCTATGAAACAGGATCCTTCGGAATGTCCCTTCGAGTGGAGCGTCTTGCGAACCGACCTTTATCCTTTCGACAATGAGACTACCAAGCACACTCGTAGGGGACCAAGATTCAACAATGGCGAAAATGTTACAGTGAACCGTGAAATTTAAAGCGTACGGAGAATGTTTAAGAGAATGCCATCTTAATGCTTGGTTTTAGGAAAATTGAAAATTCACTGCGTTTATCACGCTTTTGCCTTCCTCTTAGTTGGATTTCTCTTTTTTTGGAATTCGTTGGGTCAACGAAGCTTTAAATTGGCTTCTTTGTCTGTTACAAAGGCAACGATGCAACGATAAGGTTTTACAAAGGCGGGTTCGCGCTTACCCTTAACAGTATATTAGCGATATTACTGTGTCATCTTGGTGCTTGAAGCTTGCGTTACAAAATAATTGTCTCCTGTACAGAAAATAGCTTAGCAGTAAAAAATGTGTAATCGTCTAGTTAGTTATTGAAAAAACAAAAGAAATAAATAAAATCAATATTTCACTTGTCCTCTACACCTTCCAAATATTTAATCGCGTTTATAAATAATCCGTGAAAAGAAAGGATAAAGTAGATCGAAAAATTATCCAAGCCCAGAACGTTCAATTAAAATCGATGCCCAGGTCGCAGCAACCGCCCGAAGGGAATTCGCCAAATATTCAGCTGCCAGGAGGATAGTTGGATAAAATCGATATTGGACTAGCATGGCTAATGGTAGGTATCGCGTAACGTAGCCTGATATCGTTATTACGCTGAGATCGCTACTTTGGGCGTGGACGCAGCTTTAAACGGTGCAACCGGTCAATCCCTCTTCGAACTGACCAATTTCCATAAACGTTCCCTCGTCGTTCAATCTGTTACGCTTTTTTCAGCCTGTATTTTCACGGGCCATTGCTTTCCCTTCGAACGTTGTGATTGTCTTCCAAAAATTCGACGATCGACGAACAGTTTGTAATCATGTTGGAAATTACTTCCAACAGAATCATCCGAATGAACGATAAAAACTGATAGGTAATTTATTCCTCGTAAAGGATGATCAATCGCGTGATAGCAACGCCCTTCGTCGAATTGTAGAGTCACGACCGAAGATTTAGATGTTTCCAGAGAACGGAGGTAAACGCGATCCTAGACTGGAGGTTGACGTGTCCAGAGGAAAGTGTAATAACGACAGCATCAGCCGCGTTAACGCGATAAAAAACTTAGCCATCCGGATTGCCCGCTTTAGGCATGCAATTTCACCGGAGGAAATTACCGGCTAGACGACGGCGATTTACAGTTTTGAGGAAACGTTGCTTCGCGTGACAACCTTCTCTCTAATCTGCCGTGCATAAATTGAAAATTATCTCCTCCCCCCAGCCAGTTCGTTTTTTCCCAGAGAAAAATTATCCACCGTTCCGGAAATTATTAGACACCAAAGATCCTCGCGATATAGGTACTTTCCTATAGATACCAAAGATTCGTCCGGAAAGTCGGCGATGCACGGTTCAATAAGTTAGAGGAATATAACAAAATCCTAATTTTGATAACCTGAATTACACAGAAAATGTTACGTCCATCGAATTAAAAGCAATATTTTCGTTAAAACCATCCAGCTATGAGCCTTGAATATACACGAATTATCCCAAGTTAAACAACACGATCCGCGTATCGAGCGAATTTCGAAGTGATATCACTGTTTACGGTCGAGTCGAGCAAACTCATAATCGAGTCGTTTGGTCGAAAAATCGGTTTGACATACACGCGTCGATACGTTTGTTGGTTTGCTAAATTCTAATTACGAGCTAGCCGCTTTCCGTTTGCATCATGCTACGCCGGGCAAAAGCGTGCGACTAAAACGCCATGCGAATTCGCGAACATGCGACTGCCTTTATTCACATTTCCCACTCTATTTCTCTCGATAATCGAATGTCGTCTAGCGCAGAGTTCAATGAATATTGAAACGCCGAACACCAAAGAATCTAATCACACGTTTAAAATATAGTTCTGTTTCCAGCGAATCGAATCAAGACTGTCCTGTCCATTAAAAAACAGCCTGTACTGTTAGTGCAAATTAGTGATGGGCGATACAGTATCGGGGGCGATATTTAACATGACGATATATTGCAGTATCGATACTTAATATATGAATATCGAAATTTTGATACAACGTATATACAGTAAGGAGAAAATTAGATAGAAAAATATTTTGTAACAATAAGTTTCACTTATATGTTTATTTATATGTAGAATGTATGCAATATTGATCTCAATGTATAGTAATGCATAAGTTAATAAATAGTTACGTAAACGTAAATTAGATATAAGCAGTTAACAGAAGATGTGTATATAGATTCTAAATAATCCTCGTAATGGATGCACGTCCAAAAAACTAAAATATTAAATATAATAATATTATAAAACAAATATTTGAATAAATAGTCTATTTTTTACTGAACTTCACTTTTAATTTAATTATACGTTTTGATATCAATAATATCAATATTTTATTCCGAATTGATGTATGTCGATACTTTGGTTATCGATACGTATCAATACCAAATATCGATGCAATACAAAAATATGCCCATCACTAGTGCAAATACAGAAATTTCGAAAGGCAAGATCAACATTTGCGCGCAGTCTTTTTTCCCCCACTTTCGTGTCCTGGATCCGCATCTTCAAAGCGACGTTCAAATCGATACATCGTGCAGTATCTGTGACCGGGTAGAAACGAATTTTGTAAGCGTGTTCCAATCGTTTGATCAAGCGAATCCACACTCGATACGTCAGCACAAAAGAGATCTGCTTCCGTTACGGGCTGGCACGATCACGGAATCGAAGATAGAAATGTGTGTCGTGCGTACTTTAATCCTTTCGCTCTGACGTTTGTCGTACATAATGATTTGCAAGTTGATTGTTAGTGACGTTACAATTATAAATAACGTATTTCACCGATATTTCGAGAAGGGTTCGATAACCTCACGCTGTCTGTTCTTTCCACACGAGTGGCAACGACGACCGATTTCGCGATCGAAGACCACGTGACATCCGGTACCACGCTACCTCAGCCCGCCACCTTTTATACTCGCCACGATGCTTTTATACTTCTCAACAATAATCGAGTGTCGTCGGTCGCGCCGTTCTATTGGATCGGAGCCAGTCTTCTCGAGCTGTGCCGCGCAAATTGCGTCCGCTCGACCGCGCCAAATTGACCAAGAACCAAAGGCGAGAAAAAAAAAGAAAAATAGAAAACTATTCGTAGAAGTCTGAAAAATCGTTCGTTTCCGGTTCGAGCAACTGCGAAAAGTCGCGACGCGCAGATGTTCCCGATATTTTCGTTTCGTTGCCATTTTCACGAGCACCCGTACTCCAGTTAATACGACGCGACAATTATTCCACTGTGTACCGGTAATTGCTGCAATCAGTAGCCGTCGATCCCCCCCCCAAAAAACGCTTGCGATACGAATTTTTGTTCTCGTTTCTCTCGTCACAATGATTGCCCATCAATTCATTGAGACACGTTTTAAACAACGATTGAGTTATTAGGTTTCTGCATATAAAATGGTCGATTTTGAAATGTGGAAAGTGGAGCGGAATTTCAGGACACACAATTATCGCGAAATGGCGCTTATGATATATCAATTTGAAACTTAAAGTTTGATGAAAATCACAATACGAACGGTCAGAAGTTACCACCGCGCTAAGAGTTGAAATATAATTATAAAAAACCCATCGAAAGAAGGTAAGATGAAACGGAACTAGAAGATCAGCAAGCCGAGGAGAAACGATCTCCCAAGGGTGTAGGGTTAGCTGCTATAAAACGAAAAAAAAAAACAAGAAGCAGAGCGACAGGATCTTTTTTTTACTAGCCATAAAACAGCGGTTCGGTGGTTCGTTGTTGATGGAATCATAGAGGGAAATATCTAAATCCGTGTAACCGCGACTTTGTAGCGTCTGTTTTCATCTTCGAGCTGACGATCAGGGGGGGTTGAAAAAAAGGTAGGCGGACGAGGAGGAAGGCGAGATCGGAATACGAAGTGTCGAAGGGAATAGCGGTTCCGGAAGAGAAGGCAGAGATAAGCGAACGATCGAGTGACAGAGGCGACTAGCAGATCCCGATGGAGGAGAGGAAGATCGCAGAAGGGAACGGAGCGCCTGCGCCCTCGGCTATACCGAGTTTCTGCGTACGTTTCCGTCAGTCGGGTCTTCAACTCCGGGCCGCGAACAACCGGCCATCGGACCGCGTTATTTCAAACTCGCGGAAACACCCTCTCGATAATCGTATCCGTTCCACGCAATCTCCAACGCACCGAGCTTTATCACAGTGCAACTTTCATCCGCTTCACTGACTCTTTACAGAGCGCCGATTTTTCTTTCCGCTTGATTTTCTAAGATAAAACTTTGAAAGTTACGGGAAACTTTGCCCGCACGCGTTGACCGAGATTTTTCCGTCGTGCTACTTTACGAGGTACGCAGCTGCGCCAAGTTACAAAGGGAAATTTTTAAGGGACGCGATATTCTTCCCCCGGTGGTCTAATTGGATGATTAATTAACACGAACGAGAAATATGTTTCGGTCGGTTCGAAATAATTGGAACAGCTGTAGTATTTCATTTTTCTTAATTTAACACCTTTCGCTGTGAATTGTAAACGATCTTTTCATCGCTTTACTCGCGAAGCTAAAGAGGAACGATATATATATAGACTTTATTGCATCTACGTGAAAGTAATTAAAGCGGAGAAGTAAAAAAGTTGAGAACAAAGGACTCTTCGCACGCTTTGTTCTCTTAGAATTTACTACTTTATTTAAAAGAAACAACGATCTAGTTGCATTCGAGTTTCTCGTATTGAAAATTGAAATCCATAAATAAAATCAAAGATCATCGAATTTGACCAGCAGCTATCCGGACATTTTTGGTCATCCGCGTGAAGGAGGATCAAAGGGCGTGATCGTTAACGTCGTTAGCGCTAATTAATCATCGACAAAGAGATAAATATCCGCATATCAGGCTGATAACCGGTGGCGCGAGCGTGTGGCCGTGTCTGCCGATAATTATGAACAGGCCAACTCATTAGTCGCAGTCGACGTTAACGGCCTCGTTGTGATCGCATTCCTCTTACCTGTTCAATTGTTAATCAGATTCACGTACCGTAAACGAAAGAACACGGATTACCTTCGTGTAACTTCTCCTCCAAAGTAAATTAGATTCCCTCGATCTTCCTCGGTGCTTTCTAACTTAAAACATTACTTAGCGCGGATAAAATAAAGTGTACCACTTTATACCTTGATGGTAATTCAAATTGGTACAAGTAATCTATATTATCGCATTATCATTTTGATTGAGTTAGAAATGAAAGTTGCGCGTCGACCGCCTCAGTAGAAATGTCCATGAATAGTCAGACGCGCTATAATTTAGATTACTCGTATAACATGAACGAAGGGACTCTAAAATCATCAACTTAAACGCCTTGAAATTCTCAAGCATTTCTTCCTTCCTGAATTACAGTAAACCCGTGTCAAACCTCGTCGAACATTGAATTCATCCACCACGAATTACTGGACATTTCGAGAAACTCAATCGAACATCAAATTCATGGTGAGCCAGTGGTAGGTGGAGCGCAGCAACGGGTTGCGTAATTAATCGCGCAACTTAATCGAGTGCCGAATTAATTTCGACAGATTTACGAGCGTTTCGTAACAGTGGGTCACGATACCGCGTTCAGGATCATGAGGTATCGGAAGGAGATGACCAGAGGAGCCTGGGAAACGAGAAAAACCGCACGGGAGCAGCGTGGTTCGATCCGAGGACGTTAAAGGGAGGGTGCATCGAGAAACAATCGGAAAAGGGATCGGAGCAAAGCGAGCTTTTCACGCTCGACACGTTCTCCTAACTAATTAATCTTGCGTTTGCAACCCTTTCGCGGAGTCGTTACGTTCAACGACGCTCGAGCAGCAAACGCTTCGAAACAAAATCGAGGAAAGGAAAGATAACGAGCCGGTGGCTTCTCGAGTCGGATTACTTGGACGAAGAGAGAGATTCGACGTAATTAGCAAACAGTTGGTCAAGTGTTTCCACGGCAATGGTTCGATTTCCTTCGAGCTACTCGTCAAAGAAGCCCTGATCAAAAGGCCAGTTTAATCGCGTAGCCAGCTGTTGTGCAAATTGTAGCAACTGCGAAAAGAGCGAGGCGAACGTCGACTGGGCTGTTTGTAAGCACCTCCTTCGAGGAACATCGACGGCCCTCGCGACACTTCCTCGAAACATCGGATCGATGAGGACCAACAGTTCAGTTAGCTGCTCATTCCTGAACAACTACCAGGAATTTACAGAATAAACCCTTGGGAACACATCCGAATACCTTATGCTGTATTCTTTTATCAGTGTAACACGCTGGAATGAGGGTGTCACTTGAAAACACAAAAGAATTCGTCGAACGCGGGTCACGAACGTCGGCGGAACCGCTTGAAACGAGCTGAAACTTTCCGTGAAAGAAAGAAGAAAAAAAAGAAAAAAGGTGCATTGCTATCTCGGTTGTGTCCCGACGGGGAAATTATAAACAGTCAACGTAGAAACGCGAAGATAAGGCAGGGACAAGTGCAACGTTTGTTGAAAGATAAAAGAACTGAGAAGGCACAGGTATGTGGGCGACGCTGACAGAAAATAAAGTGAAATAAACGAACGAGCAAAGTTCCTTAATGGAAAGCGGAAGGATAAAGTCGACGAGGATGACAGGAAACGTTTCGAGGGACGAACTGGTGATCTCGTTGAAAATGCGTGAGAACGTATGTTCCAGGGGTAAAAAGAGATCAGAGAGGGACATGTGATCTCTGAATTGATTCGCAAATGATAATTCTATCGAAAACTGATTAGCATAGAGATAATAGACTCTCGGTAGGGTCTGATGGACGATTGAAAATCTCGCCGGTTCGTTGAACGATATTTCACGGTGAAGAGGTGCGCGAGTATGAGGGGAAAGGGTGACGAGTGAGACGGAGGAAGATAGAAAGTGAACGATAAAGAGAGAAGGAAGAGAATAGTCGAGCGGAGGGACAAGAGGAAATCATAGAATTTCGTTGCTGGAAGGGATACGTCCTGCGGGTGAACCGGTCGGACCGTCGGTGATGGCATGAGGACATTAGTAAGGAGAAGCTGCGGGTCCAGCGAGGAGGAGGATGAGGATGGTGGTGGGCGTGATGGTCCTTGGTCAGCTACTGACGAGGATTCTGCTCGCTGCCCATGCTGGAGATCGACTCGCGGCAGCTCGCAGGATACTCAGAGATGTGCCACTGATAGACGGGTAAGTGAAACCGAGTTCAACTGAACCTCAAGAGATGGAATTGATCGTTTGAGTGCCGCGGATTGATTGCGCGTTTGTACAGGGTGTTCCATTTTAATTCATCGAAGCAATCGTCTTTCGAATCATTCTAAAAGCCTTTTGTTAAATGGACACGAGTTCGAGATATCACAATGAACTTCGTTTTTTGACTTCGTTAATTAGATAACACTTTTATATAATTCGGGGTAATGAAAAAACTAAGAAACATTGATAATTGTTACCAGCAAACGAGTAAAATTCTCTGTGTATAATTTAGAGAAACTGTACCACCCCCCATGTAGCTCGGGTTCTTGAATTTTTGGCGAACGTCCGTAAAATTGTTGAAATTTTAATGAATAACTGAAAAGTCCAGTGTAATCGTTAACTGGAGTGCCGTTGAAGCTGTAGAACCGCAAGGCACGAATTTATAGCCAGAACGAACAATGTCGTCGTAACGACGAGCATGAACGGACGTCCTATAGCGGAGCGTGCCTCTAATTACACCGGAATTAAACCTGAAAGGAATGTCCCTCGTGTCCGACTCGCGATCGACCGTGGAACGATTCGAGAACCGGGCTTTTTCGACGCCCACCCCGTCCAACTGGCAACAAACTTTCCCCACCCCACGTACAACCCCCTTCCGCTTCGTAACATTCGTCAACGCTTACTCGCGATATCGAATTCTTGCCGGGCATAACCAGTAAATGCACGAAATTTCTTTCGACATTGTCAAACTTTCCCAGTGAAATTTTATACTGTATAGAATTTATAAAACTAGGATACCGACTAGGTACTCCTCCGGCAATCGCTTTCTTATCCTTCATCGCAATAGAGAAAGAAGGCCGGTACGACTCGATTGAACGTAACTCGAGAGTCGCGCATTTTCTTCGAGATAATGAGAAAGTTTCACGAGCGCCGGAAAGAAAAGACGTTAATGGAGGAGGGAGAATTAAGCGGACGAAAAAGAAAAAAAGAAAAGGAATTGAAACGAGAAAACTAAGAGAGAAATAGAAGCAAGATAGAATTTAGCTGGAGGATAGCTGGTGACTATTGGTCCAGGGCTTTCTCGGGTTACTGCAGGGTGGATTCGAATTTCCGGATCCACCCCTACCCGCCCTGTTCGCGGAACATGCCCGTGTGTCTCCTCTTTTGGCTACTTCCGTTTGTACACGTTCCACGATACGTCCGGTTGCTAGGTGGTTCGTGTGTATCGTCGGTGAACGGTCGTATCGATGTCTGGCCAAATAACCTGTCGGATCGAAAGGCAACAATGGCCCTTGTCGTTAGGAAACTTCATTCTTCCCATGGGACGAGGAAAAGATCGAGATCTGGTTAAGTTTTTCTTTCGTTCGATAGCTGATCGCATAGCAAACGTTTCAGCAATTACAACGAGATAAAAATTCCCTCGAGATATTTTGCATTTAAATAGGAGACATTTAGTGTTAGTTGTACTTCATCACTTTCGAAACTATCACCTGATACAGGGAGCGAACCGATTGATTTGTTGTAAAAGTAACTTTAACAGAGTTGGGACACAATATAGCAATTAAAAGTAGTGTTTAATGTGGCGTGTAAAAAGTAACAATGAAGAGAAATTTAGTTTAGTTAGCATAGAGAAAGTAGCCTTCGAAACACGAATTCAAAGCTCGCGCGATAGCGTAATTCGATTTCTCTCGTAGACTTAACATGGGTATAGGTTTCTGTGACCATTCCTCAAGGATACCACCACCGATCTCTGATTTTATCCTATATAAACACTCACAGTGACCACTGTGATCGGCTTGTAAAGAATGGTCAAAATTGATAATTTAGATTTTGAGTTAAAAAGACACAAAAATCCCGATCAGTCGTTTAATAGCGAAGCTTTGCTTCAAAAAAAGAAAAATAAAGAGCCACGTTACACCGGTAGTGTAAATCGTATACAAATTTCATGACATAATAATTACTCTCATAAAACAGTGTGCATTTACACAGAGGGATTACGTGGTTGTGTTAAATATGCATACACTGACGGTCCATTGGGAGCAACTTTAAGACAAAATTAGTGCAGTTCGTGGAAAATCACCTCAGGGTTGTAATTTTAGCAGGAAGTGCACCAGCTTCGTATTAATGATGTCGTAATTATGTTTCTTGTTAAACTTAATACCAGTGTTAGGGTATTTTTGCGAGCTGTAACGTGCTCAGGAACCTGACGAAGCCTTTGTAAATTGGATACGTGTTCATTTACTTTAACACTGACTTAAATGAACTTCTCACCCCCCAGTCAGCACCACTGTCCCTAGTCACATAATAAAAATAAGCCGCCATTGGCGATAAAAACGAGAACGAGCCTATTGTTACTTCAAATTACAGCCTCTGCTGTCCTGTATCTCGATCGTGGACCTTTTCACCTCATTCGGTGGCGACAGCCATTCTAGAAGTCCTCGAAGGTATCGTTGCGAAAGGGTAGAGCGAAGGTGAAAGAGGTACGCGAGCGATTTCGTCGATTGTCGACGAGCCGAAGGC
This sequence comes from Osmia bicornis bicornis, assembly GCF_907164935.1. NCBI lineage: Eukaryota > Metazoa > Arthropoda > Insecta > Hymenoptera > Megachilidae > Osmia > Osmia bicornis. The sequence goes on along the minus strand of NC_060216.1, from coordinate 13,443,516 downwards.
GATTCGTTACCGATAACGGGTGAAAGCCTCGTCGAGCCTATTGTGCGCGGTATAATAGTTTGCATTTTTCTCCCTCGACAACCGGTACGAGGGAGGCAGAGGGAGAGGGAGGACGGTGGCGATGCTTCGAGAGGGTTGAAGAGCTTACGTAACAATCGTGCGATGAGCGTCGCCGTGTTGTTCGTGAGATCGTAAAAATGGATGAATCTGGTTCGATGAAATTTCCAGACTGGCCAATCCGTGCATCGCGGGCTGCGAAGTGGATTCGCTAGGAACACGTGCGAAAACAAAAAGCAATCGTTCACGGGTTGCGCTTTATTTAAAAAAAGAAACACAGACCCCGAGATAGAAGCGCGACCATTCGATTCACGCTCTTTCGATCCTCAATTGAAAAAACAAAGCAGCATTTTCATCAACCTGTTATTATTGCGATGCTTCGTTGTTGAAAATATCCCGTTGAAAGCTGAAAAACCAGCGAACGAAAATCTACCCGCAATTATTGTTATTTACCTGTTACGGCTGTTAAATTAACGTCAACCGAAAGCATTTTATAGAAAAAGCAGGAATATTCTTCCGCCAAGCTGATAACCCGCGTCGGACACCGACCTCTAATTATTATCACTGCTCAACGGGATCTGTTCGTAACGTTGATTGCCGCGTGGAAATATTTAATTACCTGAATCGTGCCCGGCTACGAAATTCCAAAGAGTATCCTTAACGGGTCGAGGAGAATTCTTTTCCACTTGTCGTGATTCTTTTCAAATGTTTTCTCAGAGAGGATGAAAAAGGAAAGAAAGGAAAGTAGGAAGCACCGAGCAACTTTCGGCTGTTTCTTCAACTTGACCAAAATACCGGCGAGATTTTAGTCAGAGTTTTAAAACTTTGATTCTTTTCAGACAACACGCGAATGAAATAACAGAAAAAGACACGTTAACATGAAAATTGATGTAACTCGAAGTTAAAGTAGGAAGTAAATGGTCTACTTGTCGTAACGACCAAAAAAAACATGACACGATAAAAAAAAAATAAAACACTTGGTCCCTTGATAGAAATCTTTTTACCCTGTTTAGCAGCCTCGCGTTTAACAGCGTTGAAAGTTCTTTCCCTCGTTCTCCCATCAACGAGCACCCTCCCGAGCACGTTTCTTTCTACAAATCCGAATTCTAATGGGCGCCGAAATTCCAGCTGGTTCGACAACCCTCGGAGCAACAAGTTTCCAAGCTTAAATCATCAAACAAGTTCGGGAGAAGATCAGGAAGGGTGAGAGTCGAGGGATAATGCAGCGTGCACGCGTGAGGGCTATTCGTAGGGCATTATCATTGTTTGCAGAGCTTAGAATAGGGGAACGAGTTGAAAGTTACTAACGCGTCGCGTCGCATCCGCTTGGCGGCGCATAAATATCTAAGCACGCGGGCAACGTTCGCGTAGAACAGCGTGTGCAAGTAGCGTCCACGATGATGCTTCAGGCTTAAAAGCAGAAAAGGAGATTTAGGCCGACGCCGAGTACGCCAAGTGAACGCAGAACCGAGGAAAGTGGATAAAGACACGCGTCTAACGCTATTCTCTTCCACGATCTATTATAATCTATCATTTTTTCTATTTATCTTTTTATTTATCGTATAATTTTATACGATTAACGTACGATGAAAAATAGATAATCGAAAGGTGGATAAAATAGAAGATACGAAAGCTCGTTATACCGTCTTTGGCATGCAGTGTCTTCGATAGCTTCGAGTGTATTCGACGTGGCTCGTAACCGTATCCGAAAAGAATGTGGCCTACGAGGGAATGATAACGATCGCAATAGCAGTAGAGAAGGATTATGGAAAGCACGGGACGTGAAATTGCTCGACGTACGATTATTGCAGTCTTCCTATAGAAAACCGCTACTATCTTCTCCAATTTTCCCGGATGCTTCGTTAAAAGTGCGCCGCGGTAGAAATCGACGGTTTCGATATTCGATTTTTTCCCCGAAAATAAAAACAGCAAGCTGCCGCTATAAAATTCTTTTATCCGTCGTAACGAGACTCGATGGTGCCGTTCTATTTCAAACATTTCCCACTGATCAAAGATCGACGGATGTTCCTGATTTCACGCGTATTTCATCAGAACGGAAAATTATTCGTTAAAAGCGATCGTTCTAGTTTAACAGCTGAACTTTCGTACGTACGTGACCCGCGCCAGGAACGATTTCGTTCTCTTCGTTTCCTTTCGAGGAACCATCGAAGCTCGATTTACCTCAAGATACCTTCGATGCACTTCAAATCATTCGTGCATCGATTCGAAACGATTTTCTTTCCGAAGTACTTCTGTTCAACGCTCCCGGTTTCCATCGACTGGAAGATTAACCCGCTCGCTGCCGAAACCAATTTAATTCGGTCAAATAATAATTAACGATAGAATAGTTCTGAATACAATACTATTTCTATTTCTACCGAGAGAAGTGTTCTTTCTCGTAGGAGGAAAAAGGAAAAATTAAAATGGATATCGAAAAAAGGGGAAGCAACGTTGGAGAAGTTGAAGCGGTAAGAAGCACTACTGTCTGGGGAATGATGAGACAGTGTTGGGGATTGTTTTTACGAGCGACGAAAGCCTGCCAAGTCTATTGACGAAGCTATTTCCAGCCACCCTCCCTGTCTTCTTCGATTCGAAACAATGACTTCCTTTTTCCTCCACACTCTTTCGCCCTTCTATAGTGAAGAGATCCGCAAGAATACTCATCGATGGACGTTCCTTCCCCTTAATATCCTGATTGATTAATCGCGAGAATGTAGGAAACAGCTCATCCATTTTACTTATGAAGATGTAATAAAAAAGAATAATCGTTAATACTATATTGGTGATCATATTATTATGAACAGTTCGAAATTACCATTTATTTGAAGTTTCATCGGAAATAGAATTAAAAATACACTTAAAATGGTATTCCTTTTTATTGCAAAACTTACTGTTATATTTTTATTATTATAATATTGCTATATTTTACAACTTAAAACACAAATAATGTTAATATTTGGCATGGTTTCCATATTTTTTCGGCAATTTTCTAGCATTTCGGGATCCGTAATGCCATACGAATATAATTTTCTCAATCAGTTGTTGCTTGTTAGTTATAGTCTCTGATGCAATACGCTGCTTTAATAATTCCCATAGATTTTCTATTGAGTTCATATCTGGAGAGTTTCCAGGCCACGGTAAAACTTGAATTTTTTTATTAGCTAGGCAGGCTATTACGGTTTTTGCTGGAAAGGGTATATTTCACTTTTATGGAATACATAATAGCATCGGAAACATAAAATATGTAAGTTTTCCATCTGTTCATAATAATTTGATCACCCACTGTAGTTCTCAGTTAATTTCGTTCAGTTAGCTAGCGGCTATGTCTGCCAGGTCGTCTGGGAGGATCGGGGTTAAAGGTGGTGCAACCACCGTACCAGACGCCTTTCCACGATAACGTTTATCTTGGAAATACAAGCGTATGCTTTTGGCCCCTCGTTAATTCCAGCTGTCTAATAAAGTCCAATGAAGTTTAAAATTTAATGCGCCATCTCGTTTTTCTTCCTTTCCTATAACCTACGAGTTTCTATTTGAGCAAACGACCGGTGATACGTTAGAAGATTATCCAGCTGGATAATTAACAGGTTGATATATCGTAATAATAATCATTTGGAAAACAACGATTGAATTTATCTCAGCTTATCCATCGAAATTAGTTGAACCTCGATAGGCAGCGAAAAAATAAATGGGGAGATCGAATTATAATAATCTTAGCTATTATCTCGGGGGGCAGAAAGTGGAATGGGTATTGTATCGAGCGCAAGGGAAGCAAAGAAGCCGCAACTTTACGTCGTAAAGTCTGTAGAAAATTTCTCGGCACACGGCATTGTCGCTCTTTCTTTTCACGTCGTTCTAATTAATTTTATTAACGAACGCTGAAACCATCGGCCGTCGCGCAACTTTCGCGGCTACCAACGGACGTTCGTTAACGGGCCGCGAGGCGAACGAATGGAAAAGAAGAGCCACGATAACGATCGAAGTTCCCTGGAAGTCTGCGCTTTAAGAGCATCGCCATTGTACCGTGTACACGTTGCGGAAGAAAAAGGAAGAGAAGAAGCGGACGAATTATTAGCACCGTCCAGTGGAACCATTTGTTAGGAAAATGGAGATTCTAAAGAATCGGTCACCGCGAGATCATGTTATACCGATCCTCGTTATCGAACCTCTTCGTGGTATGTGTACATACCACCCCTGTCCACGACAGGATATTATCTTTAGCGAGATCGTCTCGTCGAATGAATACCCATTCCACCCTGGTCATTTTTAATGAATAATGCAGACAGGCATTCGTTCTTGAAGAGAAGAACGCGACCGAACGAGTTACTTAAAATTTTCTTCAATTTATGAACACGCGAAGAAATGAAACATCCAAGAATTGAATAAATTTGATTAAATGTCTACAATTAGGGCCCCAACGAGAAATCAATTGAAAAGAGATAAATTCGGTGCATTCTATGAACAGGAATTAGAACTGAACAAGGAGACTATTGTTGACTGGTCAAGTTTTTGCCATGAAGTAAGTTATATTTTTTCTAATAACCTAACCTAACCGATGTATCTTAAAAAATACAAGCGACTCCCAAATTTTATCAACAGTTTTGGATTCGAGGGGCAAAAATACATAGAATTTATCTCTTTTCAATTGATTTCTCGTTGGGGCCCTAATTGTAGACATTTACCATAAATTTAAATAGTTGATAGAAAAGACGCGAAGCGTGCAAATGACGAGAGAGAGAGAGAGAGAGCAAAGGGTTCTTCGGCAATCTGCCGACTCACTAGCCCGAGGTAAATAACACCCTACGAGCAAGAGGTTAATTTTCGGTTATAAGCGGTTCTACGGATACGTATGCACAACCGAGACACCCTTGTACGTCTATCCCCGAAGCGTGTGCAACACGTACACGGTAAAAGCAGCCACCAACAGACAGTAACTTCCGACAGAGTTAATGTAGCTGCAACGGTGTAACTCGATTTAGCCGAGTTACGGCAAGGCGTCGATGCTGTCTTAGCGAGTCCACCTCGGGGGACTACGACTTCGAAATCGGATCATGGATCTTGGATGCTGAAACGTGACTTTAAAGCACAGGAACGTGGCTCGTAACACGATCGAACTCGCGGACGATCTGCCGGGAAAATTAGGAGACAAGGGAGTTGAAGTAAGAACTGAAATACATCGGGCGTAAAAAGTATTTGTACGTAACATTGATTTCGAACAATTTCAAATAACTTTAACTGAATTTCTTGTAATATTTTAACGATCAGGAAATTAAATATATATCGTGAGAATTGTTTATAATAGCGAGTATTCATTTTTCACCCCCTCGCAAAAACAATAACTCTACCATAAAAAGAAACAAAAGTGACACGCGAGAGATGTAATGAAATGGGCCGTTAAACTCTGAACGTAGACTTAATGGAAGCCGCGTAATTACTGAATTATTTATGCAACGTCGCGAACGTTAATGTCTCGAGCAATTCATTTGGCAAGCTCTGCCAGGTGAGATAACCCTTGCAATGTAACGCAGATGTAACGGGTAACGGCTGCGGTACACGGTGGTTTCGCTAGTCGCGCGAACTTTAATAACTTCATTGAGTCAGTGTACGCAGATAACTAGAGTAAAGGGGGGCCGAGGGTCATGGGGTTTGCCAGTGGGGTGAGCTTGCGAAATAAATTGTCGTACCACGGCGCGTATTAACCCTTGGCAAGTCGGAAGTGCGCGAGCTGCCTTTCCACCAAGGCGGAGAGGTAAGTTTAAAGAGGCGGTAACGAAGTTTACCGGATAGTCGCAGGATTTTACGCTGAATTAGATTTTATGATTCCGAGCGGGGTGCACGAAGCTTCTCGGAACAGTTGGATCAACGATTAATCGACGAACAAATTAACCATTTCGTTTCATTTTTTTTCTTTTTTTTTTCATTTCGATTCGTACCGTCTGACAAGAGACATTCGGAACACCCTGTATAAATTTTGACTGCAACTAATTCAATTCAAAATGGTGGTTGAACGAAAGCTGATCCTTAACGGGTTAATTGGCCGGGCTCGTTGATCGCGTCACAGGCGTCAGCGATTCGCGTGAATTATTTTAAACGCGGTTGTTTACACAACAAACAGCCTGTTAAATTCTGTAAACGATCAAAGCCATCGGAAGAGACCGTCACGGTGTACGTTTCGGTCAAGCGATAGACCTGAATCGTCCTACCGAAACCGGAAGTGGTATTTGCATGGCCAGTGACGTAAGCGGAGCCAGCAAACGGAATATATTCAACATTCATATGCATATCAGGGGCCAACCACCTTATCGCGGTTTGCCAATTAACTCTACAGCCGAAACGTATCCTAACCCATTCTCTCTGTCTCTTCTATGCGGTATCCCACTTTCTCCTTCGCTTCTCTCTGGCAAACGATGAAAATTCACCGGTACTTTCGCGAAATCGACGTCGGAGATATCTCGCCTCTTAGATACACGTTGCATCCCTCCCTCCGTGTTGAATATGCATGAAGGGTTGATGCGAGAATGCTTCAAAAGGTACTCGGTGGAGGATGACGTTCGTCGAAATCGCGACGCGTTCTCCCAGCCAACTACGTTTTTCCGTTTTCCCAGACACCCCAGAGCTTCGTGATTCTTCGGTTATCTCGGTGCTCCGGTGTCCGAGACAAGGGTAATTAGACCAATTACCCAGCAAGAACATCGTTTGATAAAATTGTCGAGTGACGTGGTCGATTTTCCTTTCCTCTCCGACGACACCGTGACGAGGATCGAAGAGACAGGAATTTTTGAACGTTCTTTGTGTGTATCGCGAAATGGAAATTAGGACGATCGCACCGGAAAGACCGTTTGGAAATAGAGGAGCGTAAAACGAGAAGAAACGAGATCAGCCTGAAACTGTTACGAGGGGTTTTTTTTTTTTTTTTTTGCTTTCAAAGTGTGCATAGAGCGATCGATGAAATTTGCAGAGAAGAGAAAAAGAAGAGGTAGAATAATTCGGCTATGACCAATAAGCGGCGGAATTTTTACGGCACTTCGTTATCGATGGGTGCAAACAGGAGTCTGGCTGTCAGCCAATCGCCCGGAACACTTTCCTGTATCGCTAACGATCATTTTTAGGAATAATTTTTGCTGCAATAAAAAAACGGATTGATCTTTCGTCGGAATTCGTTCATACTTTTGTTTCATTTCAGTGTTTTTATTAATTCAGATATGCCTCTGATTGTTATACCTGAAACACGTTTCCAAATTATATTATCAGAAAAGAGTCATACTGTCACATTCAAAATTTGTTCAATTAAAAATTGAAACGCCGATGACGCGGCCATCGCAGTGCAAATATTGCGTCTATAGTGAATAATGAACGTGACAAAAACGAAGTATGATTTTTTTGTACGAAAATTTAGAACGCCATCGCCTACCGTTAATTAATTGACACTTTGTGGAAAATGACAAACACGAATATTGCGAATTTTTTTAGTAATTGCTTTTCAAAAGTTCAATATTCCATCGATAGTAGTAAATGGAAAAATTGAATTGAAAACTGGAAGAATGATATTCTTAATAATTCCTATGAAAATGTACTATCGTGGTACAATCATTTCTGCTATAAACGCATTAAAGACAAAGGTACATAGAATGGTAGAGTATTGAAAATACACAAGATGTTCGGCAACTTTTGAACAATAGTTGTACATAGAATACTAGTGGCGGTTCTGAACGCGTCAATGTACAGCAACTGGCGGCAAACTGTTCCCAATAGGGAACACTTTGGTGCTATTTGGTTTCCACGTATCTAGAGAGGGAAGACTTGCACGCGATAAGGGAATCGTTCTATCGAATTCAGTTGCGCGTGCGGTCGCACGTACGCTCGCTATCAAACGTCGAAAAGCCCTAACGCTTATTGATTCTCGTAATTGTTACCGCTTCCTATTCCGATCGTTAATTGAATCGTTCATATTATCGCCTCCTGACCGGTCAGAAGTCAAAGAACCGAAGCGGAATCGATGCCGAATAACGTGCAGAGGATCAGTCCCTCTCTGCGAAGGAGTTCGGCCTGAAAATCCAATTATCATTCGAAACTATCCGAGCGGAAGGAAAGCTGCTAGAAACTGAACCGGTAAATATCAATTCGCTTAGATCGATGGAAATATTCTATGGAAAGAATCGATGTTCATTTTCAGTTCAGATTGATTGAAATACTCCAAATTTAAGTGTTTAAAGCAAAGGAATAATTCTAGAGGGTTCGTTTCCTATCGTATACAATCGAATGTGTACAAACAATATCTAATGCAAACCCAATGTTAGGATAATAGCCCTGAAACTGCAATTATTAGGAATGCAGTAGATGCAAATAGGGTGCATAGGAGGGTGAAAAGGGCACGCATCAAAGTCATGAATATACAATTCCCGCCGTCCGAATGTTAATGTCCACGGGTCTTATTCATTGATATTTCATTACCGATACCACATAATTTCATTTGTGTCCAGGCTATGTTTATTCGAAAGAGCATGAAACGAGGAGTTTATGGTGCAATTTTTTGAAATTTTCATATTTTTAAGTGCGAATTTCCCTGAAACTCATCTTAATTATTAGTAAACATTATCTAATCATCTCAAATTCATGCTTTTGTCACTTTTACACTTAATTTTCACTTCATATTTCGATTTCTCACGTTTTCTAATCATTTGCAATTAAAAATATGAAAATTTCAAAGTCCCATAAGTTTTGAACCCGTTGCCAATGGCACCCAAAAATTGCACCATAAATTCCTCGTTTCATGCTCTTTCGAATAAACATAGTCTGCACGAGTAACTCTACCAACCTTGTCAGTATTACCAAAGGGAAGTATTAAATGAATAACTCGGATCCTTTGATTATGGTGTGCAAAGCCCGCGAACGTTCCCGTAATCTCCGTCTGTACGAACGAATGTAAAACACAATAAGGTTCCATCAAGGAATTAGAAAGTTAACATACGGTGAAAGCTTAACGCTCTTAATCGGTTAGAATGTTTAGGGGTCGAGTTTTGATCCCTGGAAACTTTCCTTCGTGTTATCGCTCGGCAAGTAAGGGTGAAAGCTTGAGGGGATAGGGTTGCTCGTTTGGTTACCTAATTCCGTTCGAAGTTAAATTCCCCTCTGGTGGCACGTTCAAAGTGCATTCAGCCAGCGTGTGGTGCGGTTCGTGGTGGCAAACGGTCCGGAGATCCATCTCTGATTCAGGTCAGATTTGTTGGGGGTAACAATACGCACGCATACTCTATCTCCCCCTCTTTTCCTCCCCTGCATAGCTCTATTCACTCTTCCCGTCATGCATCAAAATTCCTTTGTGACCTGGCCATTCTATTTTCCGCGGACTCGCCTAAAATTCGTCGAATATTTTCCCAACGGATTTTCACAATTATCCCGGCACTATCGAGCGAAGAATTTGTCGAGTTCAGCCGTAGCGAGACAGATATTTCAATGTATCAATGAACGTATCTGTGAATCATCCACAAAACTAACAACGCGAAACGCAAATATTTTGCTGAACCGTGCTTGTTTTCACAGGATCAATCGTTTAGCATTAATAAAAATTTTGATAAACAATTCCGCGAACGCTTTTAATTATTCGCCTACGGAAAGGTAATTGGAGCTTTCATAAAGGAGCACGTAGCAATTGTTATCAGGATACACAACTTCGTTATCTTCTTGCCGGCTGAAAATTCCGTCTGCTGTTACACGCGATTATTCAAATTGTTTCATCTCGAGAGATTCTCGTCTTCCCCGTCGATTAAGAGGCGGGAGTTAATTTGCACGCGTCAGCCAAATGGAGCAGATTAGGAATGCAACGCGTGCTTAGAATTATCCTAGCCATAATACGATGCCTTAATGGAATATAGCATTTTCGAACGAGTCACGCCTTGGCCCCGTCTCGTTCGCGTAATTACAGTCATTTCGAGGGTTCTAACCGTGCCCTTTTAGCAAAAACCTTCTTTTTTATCCGTCTGCCCGTTCGTTTGAAATTTTCTTGTTTACTTCGCCGTTTAATTAAAACTCGACGCTGTGAAAGGCCGCGATGTTTGCTTTTAAATGAACACATTCCCCAGTTCTGTTAAACTGTTGCCAGATAACGCAGAGAGCGAGGCATCGTTGCTTTAAGCGGTGTCTTAAACGATGAAACCGTAGTTACATCAATTGTAACCGGAGATCAGATAGCTCGTTATACGTGGCTACATCAGGCTAAGTGAATTAACAGGAAACGAGAACGTTAACAGGGCAGATTCACAGCTAGTTAGATGTCGGCCGATCTGAAGACGTGAACTTTGTTGTCTCGTCTCCCTTCGCTACGTTCCTGTTACCTCGACAATATCTTTCTAGCTGTAACGAGGGTGGCTTTAGAATGATATTGTCTTACAACGTCCGCTACTTTTCGGTAACCCTTCGTCTGGGAGTGTCATAGATAGTAAATTTGTAGCGACGATCAAAAAGTGAGGGTTAAAATCGTACAAAATGTTAATAAAAATTAAAATGATCGCATTTGATATTAACCTTTTATATTTCAATGAAAAATAAATAATAAACGTATAGCAATTTCCGTCAATAATCTAAAATTACTTGTTCCTTGTTAAACAAACCGTTCCATCGTTTACAGGAATCGATAGTAAAGAAAGGTTCAATAGGAATACACAGAGACTCTATCTACTGAATCTACAGATCGTATCGAAAGCAAATAAAAACATCAAAAGATTAATATTTATATTCCCATGGTTTTGCCTCGGGATACAGGACAAACAACATAGAATTTACACATCCTACGCTCCGAGATATCTTTCTATTCGCCATGTTGACGTCTATTTCGATGAAACCGGCTGACAATATTTGACCAACATCCCCCTATACAAATCCGGGAAAATAAATCAAGGATTCCAAAATGAAATAAGTTGAAGCTAGCTGGGGGCAAGGTAATCGAACCCACCGAGGAACTTGTACTTTGACTAATAGCTATTGTAAGAGACAAACTTTGTTCGCTGTCCTGTGTCCCTTCTACACTCGAGCTCTTGCATCGAAAACCAGTTGCTTGTCATTCAGAACAAGATTATTTCACAGTGTTAAGGGTAAACGATGAATTATAGATAGACTTTCTGTTCGTTTGCTTCAGGCACAACGACCTGCCATGGAACATACGCAAGTTCCTGAAGAATCAGCTAAGGGAATTCAGGTTTGATGACCTGAGGGACTCCCATCCGTGGTCACGGAGCGCCTGGAGCCACACGGATCTCAGAAGATTGAAAGAAGGCATGGTTGCAGCCCAGGTGAGCTCAATAATAACCGCAATAGCACCACATCCTCAAGAAACACATTAATCCCAGAAAACACGGTGGGAGATCTTTTAAAGGGTGATTCTAGGGATCAAAATAAGACGAAAATCAAGAATGACGAAATAGCGTTTACGGCTTTGTTTTGCAGTAATTAACGTTTAAAAATTCGAGTTAAAAGCGCCTGAAACCTGCACGATTTATCAACGAGGAAAATTACAATCTTTCGTGTTCTCCTTTTATAAAATCCTGAGAATCTTGGAAACCCAACAACAATACGTTTTCAAATGATCGTAAGAAAGCTCTTCTAACCAATTGGCGTTAATTAATCCTGTTCAAGAGCTTCGAGTTTTCAACCTCTTTCGAATCAAGTGGCATACCCGCGTAATTTTATATTTTTAATCGGTTTTCAAATTGCCACTCAAACTCAATCTCTTTACTAAAAAGATTAATATTAAACCCCCTCGTTCCCCATCGGTGGAAAATAAATTTATAAAAGTTTATGTAGCGTATAAAAGTTTGCGCATCGTAATATTTTATATTAAATCGAGTAAAACCGGAACTTTTAATTATCCTATGTTACACAATTTAAACCGGAAAATTCCAGAGTAGCCGTGAAAATCCGGCTTATGAGAGCCTCAGGAATCTTGAATAGAGCACGCAATTTTCCATTGGAGAAAATGCAAGTCGGCTAAAAGAGAAGAAATCGCGTGTCGTCTTCGGTGGTCTCGAACGAATTACGATTCGGGACGTAAAAACTGCTTTCTTCGGTATTTAAAGTTCGCGCAATTACTTGGAAGAAACGCGAGCGAACGCAAACGCGAGGATCGCGTGCCTCCATAGCGGACTCTTTGTCTAACAATGTTTCAATTACATCCCCTACGGCGCCGCGGTAATTTCTCGAGGTCTCGATTAATTAAGAACGATGCAAAGGAAAAGAAAGTCTGCTTTGCTCATCGCCTCGTTGTTATGATTAATTCTTCGTGGCACGCGATCACCAAGAAAAATCGATTCGATTAACGAGAAAATTAATCAACCTTCAAACTTTCGTAATTAATAAACACATGTACAACTCAGGATCCTAATAGACTCTTTATTAAAAAAGAAAAAGAACATATTGACCATGCGAGGATTAAATTCCAGCGAGTTTTTCCGAAATTAGGAGCTGACGAAAATTTCTCACAAGTTCCAGACTTTCCTACACGCTGGTCGTTCACCCCGATATTCTCCCGATTAATCTCAGACTTCCGTTTCCGCGCAACTTCCGGGATGGAGAAAAAGTTGCGCGGAACTCTCGATGTTTCCGATCGACCGCCATTCAACGTGGCAAGAAAGAACGTTTCGCGGGCCGAGCTGATGAAAAGCTTGCACCAAAAAGTTCACGTACCACCGGGACGGACGTGCCCTCGTGAACGAAAAGACTAGCTACTACATTTCCCGCTCGGCAATCGAATAAATCTTTTCTTCCGTACCTTTGCCCTGTAACCACTCGAAAATCACGAGCGGCACTTTTCCTGTTTCACGAATGTGTTGGAAAAATGCAGATATGAAGGCTGCCGATTGTTGAATTCAGACGATATTCATTTGTACCAGAGAAAATTCGAATAACGGTAGAATTTAAATAATTGCGATACCTAATTTCGGTAATGTTATTAGTGAAAAAAAAAAAGTTACGACAATGTTACAATTGGCCGGGAAACCTTCTGATCGTAAGAACTTTGGGAAATGAGCAACCAACTAATCGAGTAAATCTAGCGACAAACGATTCCTTACCCCTGACGGCAACTATCCAAAGTAAGTCGAACTTTAATCCAACAATTTCACGCTAAAACTCGAGCAAACTCATTATCAGGATTAACATCCATCGCGATCACGATTTATCTTACCTCAGTGTTTCCCGAGCAAATACGGCGAAAGGCTAGTTACATTAGCTAGACAGATATTGATTTTTCTACCCGAACGTTACGTTTGTGTAAAAGAAAATTTTCTTCTTTTCCCTCTGCTCAAGAAATTCCACGACGAAGACGCTTCTCAACGAGACGGCTCGTGTATACCAAACACATTATCTCGTTGCGATTACACCGAAAGAAAACCCGTGCCCGTGAACGAATTTCACACGTCCTTTAAAAGCCTGATTTTCATTTCATGAATTTTATGAAAACCGTTTCTTACGTCTACGTTCCCAGCGCGGTGACACTGTTTCGCGACCCGGTGAAATGGTATTCAAAGAAACAGGCTTGGAAAAAGCGAGCTGCTAAGCAATATCACGCGAACAAAGGTACGTAGATTATAATTTCCATGGGGTGTATTAAAAGCTCGACTATTCGGCCTGTGGCAGCAGCTTTCTTCAGCAAGTGTGTTCCATCCCCGTCCCATCGCGTCACGCACACGTTAGAACGAAACTTGCTACCTGTGAAATTGCTTTCACGAGGAAATTTGTAACTATCGCAAGGTGATGCGACGATCGTGAGAGACCGCGTAAAACGAAGGCATTAAAGTAAAAATACAAGGATGTGAAAGTTCCAAATGTTCCAAATAACTACAGTAGGTGATCAAATTATTAGAACCATGATATGAAAAATGGGTTTTCGTGTTTGTGTAGAAATAAAGCCACAATTTTAAGGTTTTATTATTTTTTATAAAAATAAATAAATACATTTAAAAGATTATATCTGCTGCAATTACTGCCTCAATTCTTTTCGGCGTACATACTTTCGATGGATTTTAAGCAATTCATTTTGATTGCTTTACTTCTGACCCATATTTTATCAGATGTTCAATCAACTGACATTCATTATTAATAGTAAATGTTCCTACAAATTTTCGATGAGAACTTTCAAGAACTTTCACTTTTTTCAACTGTGTATCGTAACTTTACAAGCATCAATACATCATAAAAAAGTAACAAAAACTCTGTTTAACTCGGTTTTCATTTAAGAATTAATCATTTTTATGTAAAATCATCAATTTATGCGAGTGGCTCTAATAATTTGATCGCTCACTATAAATGAACGAATGAAATAAAAAAAGCAGAGGTGTCGCGTGATAAGGTGACGATTACTTTAAAAGTTCAATCAGAACAGGCTAGGAACGAGCAAGTTGAAATCCACTTGGAATCCTCTTTCAGTAAATTTCGGTCGATCGAAATTCAAAGTCCCTTCGGATGAACATCAAATATGATAGCATTCGAGAGGAAACATATAGGTGGCACGACAGCTTGTCGTCTCTATTCCCCGCACAATCTACACAAGCCTCTGGTAGTTCCATTTTATCTAAAGGGGGTTTAACTTTAAGACGTCAGAAATGGAATTCTATCGGATGGAGTAACATCTGCGTGCTTTCTTTAGGCGACGAGTACAAGTGAATGTAGCGAGGAAATGTAACGGAAATCCTGTTCCGAGATAATTCACCTCGAACACCTTCGAACGGGTAGTTGGCTACGTTCGAGTCGTTAAAGACCCTCCAACGTTGATCTCGTTTATTAGAAGCTCGTCTAGATGCGATTATGACCTAACAGACGGCACATGATAAAGAGGGCTATAGTTTGAAAAGTCAGGCTTGCAAGGCGAACGTTGAAGCAAGCTTGTTCCGCTCGAAGAGGCAAGCAACTTCATTACTTCTCTCTACCCCGTGATAATGTCAAGGTGTCACCGTGGCAAGGGGTAAAATTCAAATAAGCTTCTTATGGGGCCGCACACGCGCCACCGTAACGGCTACCAACGGTCCAATTTAATTAATACCATAATTAAGAGGGAATGGTAATTACGCGAAATACCACCGACCAACGTGACTATGAATTACCAGAGAAATCTACGGTAAGCTAAGTTTCAGGAAACAAGAACCATGCAGAGCACCTTGGAATAATTGTGCAGATTAATTGGGGAAGGGGTAACAAAATTTTATTAATTAGTTACGTTTTCATTAATATAATAGGCAGACTTCTCTAACAAGTATTTCATCGATATTTAGACGAACTCTTGAACGGTAATAGATCTTGTTATTCTGAAGTTTATGGTGCATAGATTGAAATTAATAGTTTAAGTTGTTAAAGTTTCAACGAAGTTTGTATACACTCTGAGGTGAGCATCACTTTCACGCGAAAGAGTGTAGAATAGTTTTTGAATTGAAAAACTTTTGGAATCTTTCAATCGTGCGATCTCGAAATACGTGTATAGTTTGTAGACAAACAGTAAAATTGAAACTACAATATTTGTAAAATCGTGCATAGGAAATTTGAAAATATCAAGATTTATCAGTATGCACAAGTTCATTTAAATATCACTTGGAATACTTGGGGAAGCTCTCCAGGCAAGTCCAAACTTGGTCTCATAAATATTGTAATTTTATTATTACAACATTGTTGACGTAACAATTCTCTCTGTCCACATAAATCAAATAACAACTCAGTTGAATTCAGACAGATAAAATGAAAAGAAGGATATAAATTTCAAGCACCGCCTCTTCCTCCGATAGAACGAGATTGAGTTTATTATTGAATTCGAAACGTTTGTTTAAAACGCGAACAAATGCGAGACATTCGTCTAATTTTATGGGTCATTTCTCAATGTCAAACTGTCTCTCTGGTAGCATTCAGTTTGCTCGCAGAGACGAAAGGGGTGGCTAGCCTCGCTGTTGTGTCCACCGAGACGAATGCCACGTGGATGCATGTATGCATAATATACATACAGCAAGTGTATACAGGAGTCGAGTAAACTGGTCCCGGGCTCGATCCATCACTGTCCTGGTTAATTCAAACGGAGAGAAGACATCCGTCGCGAAAAGGTTACCAAGCATTGATCTCGTGCCAACCCTCTCGGTAAATTTAAAAGATCGAATCCACCCTTTCAACGCGTCTTACGGCTTCCACGCTAAAGAATTTACGGCTTATTTATTCGATACCGAAGCATAACCGTGATGACACACGAGGCGGTGATCTCTCAACGTAAATTAACCCTTTGATATGAAAATTTTTCTTAAATTCATGCCACGCAATTTAACGCTACTTTTAAATAAAATACTTATAGTGGGTGATCAAATTATTAGTGCCATGGTATGAAAAATGGATTTTTCGTGTTTGTATAGAAATAGAGCTACAATTTTAAGGTTTTTTATTTTTTATAAAAATAATTATTCTGCTGCAATAATTACTGCCTCTATTCTTTTCGGCATACTTTCGCTGCATTTTAAGCAATTCATTTTGATTGCTTTATTTCTAGCCCATACTTCTATCAAACGTTCAATCAATTGACATTTATTACTAATAATAAATATTTCCACAAATTTTCGATGGGGTTGAGGTCCGAAGAATTTCTAAGCCAGTCAACTTTCATTTTTTTCAACTGTGTATCATAATTTTCAAGTGTCAATACATCATAAAAAAATAACGAAAACTTCGTTTAACTCGGTTTTCGTAAAATCATCAATTTCTGCGAGTGGCTCTAATAATTTGTTCACCCACTGCAAGTTGTTAGAAGTTTTAAGAGCACATTTCTAGGCTAACTTTTGACGAAAGTCCAGGCGGGATTAAACGGAATCGAGTAGGACGGGTGCGTAGACTAATGCATCGAAAATCTAGAGCAATGTGCATGCATTTTCGATTGTGCCGAGGGGGATGGTACATACATCTACCCCACCCCAAGCAATCGGTCGCGGTTCCCGGCGACTGCATTCCAAAAGTGAATTCCAAGCGGTTCGAAATAACTCGAGTGTGTACCATTCGGAACGCTCGATCTTTGGGGAATTGTGTATCTTCCACGATAAAAGCGTACTGCGAAGAGAATGCACGTGTCGGACCGGAACGTACAGTTATAGATAGCGCACTGTCGTCTGAACAACTTATCACCTGATTATTTGTTCTCGATACGCGTGTACAGTCGCAAATCGTTTCCAAGTGAAATTTAACAAAGTTGGGAAGATTGTAAAAGAGAATTACCGGTAAAACGCTTAATTATATACCCAACCAGAATCAACTATATAACTTTCAAAGCATCATGAAACTTTTTCAATTTAAATAAGCGTAAAACTTATCTCTCAGCGGGAACAATAAATTTGATTCGAGAATAAAATTTCTTTGCATAGAGTTGAAACTGTTACGAGTGCAAAGTGGAACACAACTCGTCGCGAGTAGACCGGGTAGACGGTGAATATTTTTACAAACGTCTGACCTAAAACTCGACCCTGACTGTTGCTCGATTTCGCGCGAAACACCACGGTGAAAAGAAGGAACGACGGAAAAAGAGGAGGCACGAAAGTAAAAGGAAAAGCTTCTTCCATAATCGGACGAGTTTTTTTTTTTATTAAACGTCTGACCTAAAATTCCGACTGTGTTGAATTTGAAACAAGACCCGCGACATTTAAATGAACCTTCCAACAAACAGCTCGTCGCGAGGAACGATCCGAAGGGAGGGAAAAAATGGTGAACGACCGTTTTCAGACACGGTTTCATTTCTCTTTCGCGTAATGAGTAAAGCTAGAAGATCGTGGTCGGTCGTTAATTGAGAATAAATTCTTGTCGCGGTTGAAATTACCCGTGGTAATAACCGTGACGAAACAGGAAAACGATCGCGTTAACGGGAAATCAAAAGTTTCTGGACGAGGTCGTTTGCCCCTCGATTCATCGTTGAAAGTTTCTCCAACGGGGAATTAAATTATCGCCGTGTCGCAATTAGCCACGGGCAAAAAGCGACGAGAAGCAAATCGTGCTCGTAAAGATTCTGTCAGAAAATCTGACCAAGTCATAGAAAAGTAGCGAAGAGAAAAGTGTCGCGAACCTCCGCTGGAAAGTCGTCAGACTTGATGACAAAAGAGTTGGGAATAATTCCAGGTAGCATTAATTTTATATTAATTTCATAAAGTTTTCATATAATTTCATATAATTTCATAAATGAAAAATTTATATTTTGTGGTATATATCGTGGCATAAAATGGTAAATATTCGTTTTCATCGCGGCATTTAACGTGTGAAAATTGAACGAGAATGATTTTCGAAAATGAGAAGCTCTCGGAGCATGGTATCTCAGAATTATTAGAAGCATCCCGGTCTAAGCCATATCCCGAAGGATGAATATTCCGTTTCACTGGCATCGCAGCCAGTATTATCAGGGATCTGTAGACGCATTGATACTGAAATATGTTCGAAAATGAGAATTCTAAGGCTTTCATGGGTCGGTTTATGTTAGAATTAATCCTATTTCAGGATTTCCGGAGTAAGCTGTATCCATAAGGAAAGTATTCCAAGCGTTTTGCAATCATTGCAAAACTATTATCTTCGTCAGGATTTAAGGATACTCGAATATTACACTCGCTACGAAATAAAGGATTTATCTTCTATATCAGTGTTTCCCAAACTTTCGACACCTGTGTACCCCTTCTATAATTTTCATAACACTGAGTACCCCTCGTAAAAAAAAATTGCATATACTTTAATAACAAAATATATTTATTTTTTCCTATTTTAGCACATAAAGAAAATAATAATAAACGTAAAATAAAATTCATTCAGCGCGTACTCAAACTCTTCCCGTCCCTCAGGGGGTACGCGTACTACATTTTGGGAAACACTGCTCTATATAACCAAATAATTTGACAAGACAGCGAAGCAACGTTCCATTTACAAGGTATCATCGAATCAATAACCCATCTCGAGGCAGAAACTTTCAAAGCCATCCGATATGCATACTCTCTACTATCGAACACGGTCTACACGGTATCATAAAGAATCGAAGGGTCTTATTTCCGGCTCTCACGAGGTCACGATGATAATCATATCGAACGACGTGCTTCCCGTTTCACGCTCAACAACGATAAAAGGACGTTTTAGGAGGATTCTTATGCTAGCTCACGTTCAACCCTCCTGTGCTCCTTTATCAAGCCGAATGAAATATAGCCAAGTTTCTGTTTAATCCTAGGATCTGATACATCGGTTTAATTTACTCCAAGTAACCGAATATATTCTTATCCCGATACGCATTACTGCGAGTAGCTTGTAGGGTAGGATAAAATACCTGATTATTTATGGCCACCGATATCCTCTCTCGCATTTAAAATTCAAAGCGGCACGAGTTTCCCGCTCGGACTCGTAATGCAACGTTTAATTATTTCCAAAGTGTTATCGGACGGCCAATTGAAACGGGGGAAATAAACGTTTGCACCGGTCTATTACCGTAGTGTATCGAGACGTACAATCCGGGCACAGAATTTCTATGCTCGCGTTTTGAATAATTCCTGTACCGATTTATGTAATCAGACGTAAAAACTTGCGCAAGCACGACGCGTTGTTCAATTCGTAATTGAAAACATGATCACGCAAACTAAGCGGTAAAATGTATGCCTCTCCATGGGAGTATAGATAATTGTAGGATATAATTGAATTTTCTATATAACGTTGAAAATGAATTTCTCATCTGGCTTATAATTTTTCTACTATTCGCTTCTTCTCGCAAACACGCTCATGCATTAGTATATTTTTGGATGAAGTTCCTTTTGGCACCCCCTTTCAATTGACTTTAAAATCCTCAGGCAAACTTCTCATGCATAATAGAGTGACGTGGGTAAGTTACGTGGCGCGGAAATTCTTGGTTCATGAAAAAGAAATTTCCGCGTCTCCACATTAACGTTTTTTTGACTTACAACCCATGAGATGTTTGCGTGGTAATTTTTGAGTCAATCGGAGGAACTCTTACCATATATTTAATTAGACTCACCGAATGTTGCGTATGTTTCAGTTCTGGTCAGCTTACGTGCCTTGCTCGTCTCAGCACCTGGACTCGGTGCAGATGGCTCTGGAGCAGATCGACCTGGTTCGCCGACTGGTCAACAAGCATCCTGAAAGCATGGTTCTCGTTACTACAGCGGAAGGTGGGCCATTTCCCTTGCAATTCTATGCCTTTGTCACCCTTTCGTACCTCTCTTTACCCCGGTTGTTGTTGCATCGACACAAAGCAACGGTTTACGCGACAGCCGGTCGTTTCAATGCGACAGAAACCGAGCGTACTGACGAGCGGAGTTCGAATCGAGGCCCGTGTCGTTTGTCGACGAAACTGACGTGTAGCCAAAGGATGAAAATGAGCGTCGCATAAGGGTTAAACATTACACGCGACGAGTCGCGATCAATTTTCAATCGCGTTAGAAACTCTCTCGGCAGCGAGCCAAAGCGATTCGATTTCAGCCTCCGGCGTACCATCCGCTTCGTCAAAGAATTTTCATCAACCGTTGCCCTATTTTTTTCGTCTTCTTTCCAAAAAAAAAAAGAAACGAATCTCGTTTTCGTCCACGATTAACGCTCCGTTGCGTACCGACTGACAAACGAACAGAAATATTGATTCGGCCACGCGTTTGTTGGTGAACAAACAAATTTTGTGTACCTACTAACCAAACAGTCATTACACCACTTTCAGGCAATTAGATAACTAGTTCAAAGTTCGCATTAAATCATCAGGTTAAGTAAACTGACCATCCTGCGGATCGAATACCACGCGAAACATCCTGCTGTTACCGGTTGGACGTAACTGACCACTCTTTAATAGATTCGCCAAATTGGTTTCAAATAGGAAATTGTTAATTGTCAATCAGGTAATTAAGTGCCTCTTACACAAATCAAACGCTACATATTTCGATGTTCGCCTAGATTCAACTAGATGAATATTTGGAACTTCTTGAAACTGTTCACCGATGTACAGAGTGTTTCAAAATAATTGTAACTCGGTTGAAAGAGATACAGAAATGAATTAATATATTTTTTAGTAATTATCTAGTGGATTATCCGACGAATCGTCACGAGGTAGATGGAGTCTCTTGGACGGAAAGTAGTTTGTTATATAAGGAGAGAAAAAGATGGCTAGTTTCAAGCGAGAACGCGTCTTCTTTTATGATATGGATTCCAAGTTCTCGAACGAGTATTCACGGTGACGATGATAATAACGGCGAGTGGTTGGCGGGTGCGATTTTTCCACGACGTCGAAAGACGGATCAGAGATGTTCGACGCTTGGCGTCTATCCAAGGGAACTCCTGGCGGACGACGTTGAATGGGCAACCGGAAGCAAACACAAGACGGTAAGTTCGGGACGTTGGTCGACCTCGTTCGTTTCATATCGTACGCGCGTAAATCTCGGACGAACGGACGAAGAGGAAAAAGAACGAAGAACGAAGTTGTTTTCCAAGCACGTTTTAAGAAAGAAAGAAAGAACGAGTAAGGGTGCCATTTATTACCCCCGCCTGCGACCTCCCGCCAACTACTTGATCGCAAGCAGGAATTAATTAAATTCGAACAAGTCGAGCACCAAGAAGATTTCGATACGTTGAATTTTCTTAAAGCGGAAAACTCGTGAAATTCTTTTCGCCGACACGGTACGCCAGACAGCCTCACCCTGACATTGGCGCTTGGCCAGAAATTCTGCTGGTGTATAACTTCCGACGGCCCATTCTGCGAACAAATAGCGAATGGTAATTCCCGACGTTCGTCGACCCCCAAGCTCGATTTCATATTCTTCGCGTGTGAAGCTTGTGCCGTCGCGCCGAGGACGTCGTTCTTCCAGCTCCTCCACCGTCGAACGGCTTTCGTTTTCGAGATTTCACTGACTACGCGATTTGCGACTACGACATATGTATTCGGTTTAGAAACGAACTCCGTTCGTTCGACACTCGGATCGCGTATTGGCTCGAAGAAGGCTCACAGAGGAATGAACTTACCGTCGCGCTTCGTGTTTATCCGGAGGGATTATCTCTTGCTCGAGCGCGATACCAATTCTACCAGTTTCGCCGAAAAGGTAAACATTGTTCCTTCGTGGCACGAAGGGACCTTCGTAGATTCAAGAGGTCTCATTTGTAATATGAAAACTACGAATAAGACCAATAAAGTGAAAAAAAACTTGTACAGGTTCATTGTCCTCAAAGGATCGAACAACGATCGCAAACGAAGCAAACAAAAAGACTCGTCGATAATAATTTGCTTCCCCTCCGGTAGAATGCGAATGTAATACGAGTCTGATGAGAAAATGTCAGATAACGAGGAAGACGCGGCCGGTTGTAAATTCCAAACTGAAATGGAAAAATGTCAAGCCATACCGGGCGTTCTACCACACGTTCGATAAGCCGAACCGCGGCGACTGCATGTCGGCATGCACATGCATATGTAAATAGACGTGCAATACACAGCCTCTGTATACTTCACTGAAACGCACAAACAGAACAATTGTTCAAAATTTACAAGCTTTTTTTGACTCTGTAAAAACGCTACGCCGCACTCGTTGACTGATCCGTACAGCTCTGAATAGAATTTAAACATCTCGTAATTCGGTGTTTTCTCGGAGTTGTTGAACAATGAAAATTAATAATAAAACAGAACATAGTAAACTATAAAAATATAATAAAATACAGATTTTCCTTCAAAGCATAATAAAAATAATTTTAAAAAATTTTTGCTGGAATTCTTTTCTGCTAATGTGTCAGTTTGAAAAGTTTCAAGGTAAAGCGTAGCTCTAAAGAACGATAACTCAAGATGTCTAACCCGAAGCTCAATTTTCCGAAGGAAGACAAAGACGAACTGCAGATATTCTCGTTTACAATGTTCTCACACGATTGAATCCACTGGTAGAGAACCTTTACAGTCTCGTAACGTGAGGTAAACGCGACAGGAAATGGAGGATCTATAAAACCGATCGGTTCAACGAGATATAAAATGAACCGATACAACGCGTCTAGAATAAAGAATGCAACCTGAACAGGATAGATCAGAAATTTCGAAAGAAATGGAAAAACGTTTCGGAACGTTAACGTAGATCGATTGATACCCTCGAAATTTCAAATGCAATTGACCACAAACACATACACGAAACCCAGACGCGTAGGTGAGTACGAAGGTTGGATATAAATCAAAGGGTGCAGTAAATCGAACTCAATCGACGGCACACGTTTCTTTTTCGAGCTGCTCTTCCATTTCGTGTTTAATGCAGCGTTATCGGGGAAAGGAATTAAAGTTACCTAGAAAAATGGCGGTGCGATCGGATGCTGGATTTACAAAGGGTGCTCCAGCGAGCAACAGAATTGTTGCAGCATTACCTAACTTTCAATCATTTCAATTATGGAATAGAAAACCGGATTGAAAGTTAGGTTAGGTTAGGTTATTTTTGAGGTGGGGCCCAGCCCCACATTAACTTTCTTAGTTAATAACTTTTGAATAAACAATAGTCGCCGACTTAAATCTATATTACTCCTATATTACTGTTACTCAGGAGGGTGTCCTTGATAATATATGTATATTAAGATCAAGAAAATCGGGTGTGGGAGCTATTCGAAAGTTCAGCCGTATTTTGAAAACGAATTGCTTATCTGTCGCAATATAGTCTTCTTTCAAGGAGCAGAAGATATCGACGACCAGCCAGGATCAGTGCAAAGTGCTCGCGTATATCGAAATGAAATTACGACGGAACGAGACGCGGCAAAGTTTTAATAGATCGCACGGAAGTAAAGGGGCTTGGGTGAATTCTCTGGTACAGGCTTGAAACCCGCTCGGACGACGAGTAAATTCTCGCAGCCACAGGATCGTCCGTCCATTAACGCGAACTCGGTACGAGCTGGTTCGATCGCGTGCGGTCGAAAGCGGAAAAGTTCAAGTTGCCGCGACAAATGGCGTTTCGACGCTGAACATCCCCCTATTCCTCTCGATCGGACACGCACCCACGATCGTATACATGCATATATATATATATATATATATCCAGGAAGCGGCCACCTAACGCAATTTGTACGCGGTGTTTTAATCGAATCCGAACGACACCGAGCCCGCGAATCCGATTTCACGGAGGCCGATAAAGGCCACCACCTTTACACGGGCCTGGCTTCGATTAAAACCATTAAACCCAACACTCGGGGAATCGAATTCGCGGCAGAATGGCTAAATACTGGCAAAATATCGGCCACAAGGAGGATTTCCCAAACGTATCGAGCGTTCTTCGAAAGCCTACCGTTCCATTATTTCGTGGCCGGATTAATCGTGCTTCGTTTACGCTCCGTAATTAATGATCCGCGTGATAACGCTATCCCATCCTACGCGAAAGGCTGCCATTGGATGCTTTAAATGATTCTATTAAGCGAAAGATCGATGCTGACAGATAAGTTTAATTAATTTTCAAGAAGAATGGTACGTACACAGTGTGTTTACCGTAAACACAGGAATATCTCGTAGACCATTGAAAACACGATAAAATTGTTTAAGAGAAAAGTTTATGGTACGAAGAGATAAATATATTTGAAGAAGAATCCTCTTTGTTCGTAATAATTAGCCTAACGATCGATAGCTGAGAAAATTTCTGATAAGAAGGGAAGTTGTAAAGACCCTTTGATATCTACGTATGTACGATTAGGATGATAATAATAATGGCAATGGAGAATTTTGAAGGGAGATTTAACGTGTGATTTCAGGTATAGAGAAAGCGCACAAGGAGGGTAGATTAGCAAGCCTGATAGGGGTGGAAGGGGGCCACGCAGTTGGAACGAGTCTGGCGGTTCTGAGGATGTTGTACGAGTTGGGTGCCCGATATCTCACACTTACGCACAAATGCAACACGCCTTGGTGAGTTTACCAATTGAGATACTGACTAATTATGCTAGCATCTTCCCGAACAGCATTCTGAAAATAGCATTGCGTTTCTGCCCGATTGTATAATCGGTCCTTGTAATCGATCTACATCTTTCGCTACGTTTATGGGGCAATCATAATACTCATTTTTTATCAAACTATCATGAAAACAACTTAATTAAAAATACAATTTATGTTAGATTTTCTATCTGGAATAACAATTAAATTCGTTGAAAAAGTAAAGTACCCAGATGCTCATAAACGATGGTGCACGATAATTTATCACAATGCGCTATCATCATGTTCGTACGCGATGATTTGGCAAAAGAAATATTGCAAGACGTTTTATGCACGAGGAGAACGCATTACCGGAAGCGAAGAAATAAAGATACGCCGGATAGCCAGTATATTGCACAGCGAATAACACCGGCTCAGCTTTATCGTTGCATAATAAAAATGTTTCATAAATGATGCAGCAATAGAGAAACACGAGATACAAGCGTGAAACTTTTGCAACGAACGTTTCATCTGTCACTTTTCAAAAAAAAAAGATTGAACAAAATTAATCCTCACGTATTATCTATCGCTTAAATATAATATAAATAAGCACCACCACTCGTAACTGAGTCCACCATCTCAAACAAATCTCTGCAAATTATAAACACTAATCTCTTCATAATTGCATCAAAAAGATACTAAAGAACGATTCGTTTCTCTGTATACTATGTTTTTAAATGGAACACCTTTTCGACCGTCAAATATATTGAATTTTCATTCAACGTTAAAAGCTGGAAATTTCCACGGTCAAAATTGTCAGGGTGCAAATATATAAAGAGCGAGGAAAAGTACGACCCAGTTTGCGCGACAGATCTACGAAAATTTCTGTCGAACAGGAAATCGTATCGGGGCCGAGTTTCGATAGGAAGTAAATTCATAGACGTGTGTGTACGATATCGAGAACGCGTATCGATATTTTTTCGCGACAACGTCGGAACCGTTTCAGTCGGGAAACTCGTGAAAAAGAGATTTAGAATTACGTAAGGGTCGTGACCCAGCAGCTGGTGACGTCGGACGTCGGCTGAAATATTATTCTAGGACAAACAATGAACGAATTTCCTTTTACGAGACGACATCGTTTACAGCCACATAAGTAAAAGAAAAAGAAAAATAGGAACGAGAGAAAACGATAAAAAGCTTCGAACAAACCGACGACTTTTGTGTCTGAAACGAGTATATTAACCCTTTGCAGTTAATAAATAACATGAAATTATATACGATGGTATGTTGACTGAGGGCAGACTGATGGCCGAGGTTTAAAATTAATAACGCGATCGATGATCGATCGATATTACCCTTCGAACTACTAAATTTATGCCACCAGTAAAACCGACGTCGCGTCGTCGTTTATTTATACGCGACATTACATAACAAACGAAGCACGATGAATTACGCGCGGATTAATGGAACCGTAACAATATTATCTGCGTTTTGGTATTTCCGGTATCGACCACGAGTTTTATGACTTTGAGAGAGATTCGTCGATACGCAGATAAATAGGCTACGAAGAACTTCAATTGTGCAATGCCCTAGTTAACCCCAGGACGTTCTATTACAAAATGCATGCACGCTGAAAATTTGGAGTATTCATCAAGTTCACGGATTTATTTGACCGATCCAACGACTGATTATCGTCCGGTCGCTAACATAGCGAGGTTCGAATTAGCGTTCTGTTTGCCAACTTAGAAGCATCGCACACTAATACGGACGATTATCGCCCTGGAATTGCTTCAACTCCTCGGGGTTAGCTCCTAGTCTACCCCTAGCACGTTTCATCTACGTAATCCTATCAACGTGAGGGATGTTTACGAATCTGCCGCGCCAACGTTATCATAGACGACAAATTCGTCGAGATAGCGAATACAGATATCCTTCGCCGACAGAATTAACATTCGCACTGATCTCTACATGAATTTCTATTATTCCATTCGGTTTCTTTTTAAATACAATTACTGTACTCTACGAGGGTCTCAGAATTGCATCAACTTAAATGACTAGCAAACAATTCCACGAACTTTCTGAATACCTACCGCACGTAGAGTCGTAGCTGAACGATGAAAGGAATTCGTGGCTGGAATCAAGACGTTTGTACACCGTGTACCGCAATCACTGTAGTCATTAGTCCGACAAAGAAAATTCCGCTCGCGTTGCTTAGTATTACGGACATGAAACTCTATGATTAAAGGGCATTGTAGGACGGCAGGTAATGCTGAGAATTGTTACCATTGAGTTACTGACCTATTGGTTCGTTAGGGCAGAATGCAGCACAGCGGATGAACCCGGTCAAGTGGCTCGCATCGGTGGCCTCTCCGATTTCGGCAAGGTGAGTAGAAAAATAATCCATTTCTTTCTCTTCGACGTCTCTCTGTTAGGTGTTATTTTCAGACGCACAGTGATCTGAAACAAAAATTAATTGAAACATTAATTACGGTTCGAATTATTTTATTCGTCAATGATCGACGCCACGAATGTAATATAATTTTTTCTAAAATTCAAAGTTGGAAAACTCAAGTGTCTAACGAAATTAAATTCGTTGCTTGTAAGTCGATAGTCCTACCGCTTTCTCCCTAATTGACACGAATTACCTCGCACTGAGGGAAGAAACGGAACAGCTATAACTTCCTACCAGCACTTCAGGTAGATAAGTTACCTCGCTTTTTGTCTGACCAGAAGTGGAAGGCTGGTGGAGGTTCTCTCTAACCACAAGGATTTTCCAAAGTGACGAGGAAATTCGATGTTTTACACGATGGATTAAAACATCCTGTAGCCGTCTGTCCGACTAGTTGCATTTGTGCAAAATGAAGACTATACGTTCCCGCTCGTTCGTTTCCAACCGAACTAGATCGTAAATCCATCCTTGCTTTTAGCCCCTATCTGTTCAATGTGCCATAAATACCGGATGCTTGATGGGAATTTTAGAGAGAAATCAGTCCATTTAAATATATTTTTTCGAGACAGCTCAGGTATCTTGCCTTGTTAAAGAATATTGTTGTTTTTAATAATTTTCACATTCACTAATTAGACGAAAGTAATAAATTTATACTTATAGTGTATATAACTAAAATGAATATTTGCGAAAATTATCAATCACTATTTCTGACATCCAGGTAGAAATATTCGCAAATTTTTCCTGAAACACTGCACGTATACGATAGAAAATTATGACCCGTATCGATCAGCTTCGTTAGAACAATCGTTCGTGTTTTAAACCTGCATACTTCGAATGATAAAATGCCCCTTTTAAAATGGCACGTAGATAGGAGGCAGTACCGAGGCTTGGAACGATCGAGGAACAGGTACGTTCGATCGAAAATAGAAATCGAAATGGTGCATGGATGAAAAAAGAAAAAAAATCCGTCTAGCTTCCGGGGAAAAACGTGGAAACGAATTCATTTGCCGACTGGTAGAAGTCGAGCAATATTACCGAAAGTGCGTGTCTCTTGAAAAATAGAAGAAGCAAGAGTGTACGTTCCCAAAAGCGTACTCTATATTCGAAAATGTATGAAAAATAATTTTTTCGACAGTGTCACTCTAATATCATCCGCTGCAATATGCAGAATCCAAATGGAATTGAAGTACCGCTGTAAAATGAGGTCATTTTTCGTGTAAAAGTAACATGTAGAGTTATTTTGGTGATCAAAGTAGTAATTTTACTACTTAAATATGAAAAAGCAGATTCTACGTAAGCTCGCAGTCGTGAAAGTGTCAAGTGGTAATTTTGTCATTACATCAAGAGTTCTTGATTTCAATGCGATTAAAAGGAAGACGAACGGTACTTGAGGTGATTTTTCAAAATTCAGGCACCGGATGAGTTACGAGCTTGCACTCGCTAGCGTGTTCTATTTACCGAACGTCAGAAGAACGCTAGACAGCCCCTGGAGGGATGTTTTCCAAGGGAGGAAATGTATGAGAAACGACTTTGGGACTCTGACCGCGATATAAACCAGTCGTATGCCCCATGGGTAAGAAACGAAAGACACGGATAAAATATTATCGTCGCGTTAAGCGATCTGTTCCGGTTTCCTTTTAACCCCTCAACCAACCCCTGCGTTCGGTCAATTTCATGAAATTATTTTCATCGAACATTCAGGTTTTTCACCGTGGAAAGATCGTTGGGAGAAAACGAAGGAACGGTATAGACAATACTGAAAGGATGTACGTAAGTTACGGACCGGAAGTGCACTGTGTTAGGTAGTTACAGATATTTCTTTCTACGTAACCTCTGCGACAAAAGCTGACGCTCCTCGGGGGCGTTTCTCGGGTGGGAAAAAGATAAAGAGAAACGAAGGGTGAAATAGAGCGATGGTATGGATACAAAAAAAAAAGAAAAGAAAAAACAGGAATGTATGAGAAACGAGTTGGAGACTGTAGTCTCTCGACTTGGCCCAGAGAAAAGTTCAACCGGACGAAGAAAACAGAAGATAAAAGGAAAGAGCCAACGTTTAAATATTCAACGAAGACCGTTTACGCTTTTCTTGCGATTGCTTTAGACTCGTTGGAAACCAGCAACCTCGAAACGTTTGTTTCACTTGCCAGGACGAATCGAAAGTTGCATTCTTGACTCGATTGTTCCTTTCGAGAACTTTAACTAAGTATCTCGTTCATGGTCTATCTTGGTTAGTTGCTTGTTTAACTAGTTTCAAACCCTCTAATAGAATTCCTCTGGAATGGTATATGTAGAACTATTTACCTAGGTATAAAGTAGAGGTGTGCGAGTACTCGATTTATTCGAGTACTCGAATTTCGAGTCGAACAATGATCGGTCGGTCGAGCCGAGTCGAGCGCTTGAATTTGCCGAATTACTCGAAATCGATGAACTGTTTTGAGTAGCGAGCTACTCAAAAAAATCGAGCTACTCGAATATTCATCTTCAAGTAAATCGAAGTTTTACGACGACTCGAATATTCCAGTAGTTCGATATTTTCGAGTAGCTCGCGTTTGTTTCAAACATTTCGTCGATTTCGAGTAATTCGGCAAATTCAAGCTCTCGACTCGGCTCAAATAATCGAAGCGAACACCTCTAGTATAAAGACAGACTGATGTAAATGAGAACCCATTTAGACTTTCTGATTCTGAAAATTAATTACACGGAAAAACAAGATTCTTTTTTAGACTAAAGGAAAAATCAATGAATAAACATTCGATAGAGATAGTTGAAAGAGTTGCAACTATACGAGAAAACGGTGGTAGAGAACCCATTTTAAGTTTCCACCGCAAAATTCTGAATGTTTCCCCCGCCAATTGTGCTACGTCGTTTCCATTCTTTCCTCTCCGACTTCTCGTTCCGCAACTTTGCCGCATTATCCGTGAAACTTCCTGTCTATGTGCAAGAAGAAAAGAACGAGTCGAGCGAGGCTAACATCGAGTTCTCGTATTCACCTTAGACACAATCCTTCTGTAGCCGCAATCATTTCGCTACGAATCCACATGTGAGTTTCGATGAATCATTCTTTATGATCTAAGACAGTCATCTATATGTCTGAATGAAAATGTACACTGTGGATTATTGATCCACATACACTAAAAGATTTGAAAATTTTAAAAATTCTAGGTGTTACGAACCGGAAAGGGCGGCTGCGTAGGCGGCTGCATCCAACTCCAAATAAGGAAATTTCCGAGACGGGAACGTAACACCAAATAAGGAAATTTTCGAGACGGGAACGTAACAAAGATAACATTAAAATATTACGTGGCACATTAGGAATTGGTGGAATATGAATATATACATACTCGGTTTGGAAATAAACTCCGTTTAGCCGGCTTTCCGATGAATGATTCGAGGAAGGCTCAAGAACGACTGAATGTACGATCGCGCTTCGTGTATATTCAAAGGGATTATCTCGAGCGCGGCATTAACTCGACCAGTTTCGCCGGGAAAAATCGAAAGTATTAGTTTAAAATATTTGAAATCGTCCAAATGGTTCTTTTTTTATCGCTATTAGTTCATATCTTTTGATGTATCTGAAGTATAAAAAAAATTAAATAGCAAAATATTCACTGAACGTAAATTTCGAGAAGGTATCCAGAGATGAAAGTGTTAACGGGCGGAAGCACCTTCAAAAGAAGACGTCCGCGTAAGAAACAAGTGAGTTTTTTTAAACCGTTCCATAGCAGCGTGTTTCGTTAGCCCGAATACCAAAAACGAAACGAAATAAGTAAAACGTGTCGAGGAAGCCTAACAGAGAGGAATAACCTCGTTGGAAGTTTTAACTGGATTAACTTTGTTCCATATCACTCGCTCTAACCCCCGCATTGTCGCTGAAGATAAAAGTCGTTCCTATAAACGTATTTAAGCACACTTTGCATGAATTCTCTGGGAATATATGTGACTAACCCCGGAGAAGAATCAGCTCTTTTTTCGCAGAGGCTCATCTGCGCGGAGAGACGGTTTATATACGATCATCCGCTTTACTTTTATATCTCATTCGCTGGCTATATCATTTCTCAACCACACCTGCGTGTAATAAACAGCTACCTCAAGTGGTTAATAAAAATTCCACAGAGTATCCTTGGAAAAGAAAAAGATCCTCTGACGAGTAGGTA
Organism: Osmia bicornis bicornis; assembly: GCF_907164935.1. Classification (NCBI taxonomy): domain Eukaryota; kingdom Metazoa; phylum Arthropoda; class Insecta; order Hymenoptera; family Megachilidae; genus Osmia; species Osmia bicornis. The sequence goes on along the minus strand of NC_060216.1, from coordinate 13,412,000 downwards.
TTTCTTTTTCTTTTTCCACCCACGCCTTTTTCTTTTGTTTCCATACGAGTTTTTCTTGCGCGAAATTTCGAAAGTGCATTTAGTTCGACGATTCGACAGACACCTGTTCCAAGTATTACCCTTTTCCGGCTGATATCACGCGAACGAAAGCGCAAGCACTCGCGTAGAAACGACAAGATGCAAACTGAAGGGACGTGGATAAAGGAGACAGAGAAAAGTGGGATGATATTCATGAAAAGGTACTCGAAACGAGAGAGAAAAAAAGAGATGGTAAATAGTGCCGTCTGAAAGCTGTTGCCCGATGATTCTGAAAAATTTGTACTTTTGTTCTCGCCCCTTTACGGTTATCACGTTACCTATCCTCAAAGGGCGCCAAAGTAATCCTATATTCGAGTCTGACGCGGCAACTTTTTCAACGGTGAAAGAATGGAGCCAAGAGGGCTTTGCGGGCAAACAGCTTCCTTTTGTTGCCACTCCGAGTGGCAGAATTTACCTTCCGTGTTAAATCGTTATCGTGCCTCGAGAGGAATATGAATTGCTATTGGAAAAATTTTCTATTAATATCGCGATAATCCAATTATCTTAGTTAACACGTTCTAACATCGTCTTGAACCTCGTCATCAAGACAAGCAAATCACGAGGAAAATAAATGAACTCATCTTCATTTCTGATTTTATTACGCACTCAAGGGAGAGTATATAACTTGTGTCTGGTTGAAAAATAACTCGGTTAACTAGTTAATCAAGCAAACGAGCCAACGAGAAGTGCAAGTGCAAGTACAAACATAAATTTCCCCGAAGAGGACATTTACTGGATCTCGTCTCTACCTCAACGAAGCTGTGCGAGCAATTCCACGGAGACGTTGATTCCCAAACAATGTGGGTACCCGGTGGTCGGAAGTCGTGGCAAATTCAAGAAAACATAACTCGAGAAGAGCAATTAGAGCGAGACCGCAAGCTTTTTCAGACCACGATCGAGGAAGATATTTTCTGGATTTTCCTAGTGGCTACCTACCTGGAGTACCACTGAATTTCAAAGCCACATTTTTCAAGCTGATACGTGACCCGTCTTATCCGATATCTACGCCTGGAAACAGTACACGAAGGAGAGTCGAAAAATGTTCAACATCTACGGATCGTTGATTCGACGTACGCTAAAAGCACACTCGGTCGCAGCTCGATGCTTTCGCCTAATTGCCATGTCGGTTTCAAGCATCGAATCTCTGGTGAAAACAGTAGCGGATAAGAAGCAGCAAAGCATAGACTATTACTCGTAGAACGAGTCATTGTTCCTAGTACAAAGCAAGGTGGATGATATTCCTGCAAAACGCGAATATATCTCGTTTGTTGCAATGCTGCGAAACGACCAAGCGTATAACGTCATAAAAAGCTCGCGCTAAGACGTATTTCTTGATTGGTCGCGTGTAGCTTCTATATAAAGAGCAGAAAATGAAGAAAAAGTCTGAGAAGTTACAAGCCTGACCATTCGACAGAAAGAAATTGTTCCCTCGCAGAACACGGTGCTTTTTTATTTAATAAAGCAGAAATATGGTCTGGTATTTTCGGCTCAAGGGCCGTGACCGAGAGCTGCGGACAGGAGGGCAGAAAATCGTGTTCCCTTTAATCTGGCCTGCCAAATGTGTGTATCGTGACCCAGAGGAAACTCTTCCTTCGGTGCTTACAATTTGAAAATTGTTATTAGCATAAGCGAGTAAAGTTTCTATGACAAACGACAAGTTTGCAAATTAGATGGTACATCTACTTACTAAGACGAACACGGTCGTGCTTTGGATATTTGCAGGCTGATCGATCGCTTATTTCAATGATTAATTACTTGTTGGAAGTTCGACTGAATCGAACAGCAGCGTACCGGTAAATGGAACAGAAGAAAGAGAACAGGAGCAACATGATTTATCGTGCTCCAGTACGGAAACTTTCGCGGGACAATAGGGTAATATCGTAGCTAGGAACAGGGAAGTGTACGTTTAAAGAATGGACGGATATTTTTTTTTCCAAGAACAAGAACATTCTCTTGAATCGTTCGAAACATTAATTACAAACGAGCCGGTACTCGTTCAGAAACGTACAAGTCAGAAATGTACATTAAGAAATTCTTGCCTTATTATTAATATTACTCTCCTGGTCCCCTTCCCCCCTCCTTTCTGTCTAATCTCATGAAGTTTCTGGCGTAAAGCGTTCGCCATTACTTTACCACCTGAACAGTCTTTAGGAACTGCATTATCATTCCCCCTCGGCTCTGATCTTAATTCCCAGAATCTATAGACCATCTCATCAGCGTGGCTAAACTTTCAAATACCCCTCCTTTATTAACCTCTGCCCCCTTTTCTTATCCCTTTCCTCTCCGGGAAATAATCGAAAATTTGTTAATGCAAATAAAACAGTGAAATCCCTAATTACGAACATTTATCGTCCCTCTTCATAGTTGTCAATGATTTCAAAATTGACCCATCCACCGTGAAACAACGAACATCGTCAAGTTTCCAACATCTGACCGATAAGTTTTGGAATGACCAACCGCCCTTTTCAGGACAGCTGCCAGCTTGTTTCCCAAAGTTTCGTCTAAATAGGCGGCCAAGCATCGACAGTTTCGCGACTGAAGTTGTTGGACAACGATAACAGCGGCTGCCGGGTAACAAACAGAAGTATCAAGAGAAGGAGTTTGACCGTCCGGAAAGAACAGGATAACCGTACCCCGCTCGGTGTCTCGAAGAACTTCGCCTCGATCAAGACTACGGATATACGCAGTTTTATACCGAACTGTCGGATAAAAGCGATAAAAGTTGCAACTTTTACTGCAGCTTTTGTTTCATGGCTCGCTTGACCAGCTGTTGTTGAGCATAAGCGATTTAAGGACATTGCCATTAGCCGTCGATGGATATTAGACGCTAAAATGTATGCTTGAAGTGCGCACTTTGAAATTTCTGCGAAGCACAAAGTCAAACCTGTCTAACCTACGCCCCCGGGTATCTCGGCTCCCCCCGCTCTTCCGTTGGTTTCACGACTCTTCTTCTACTTCATAGTTCCCCTCTGTTAGCAGATTTAAGGGTGCATTTCGCGCCTCTTGTTCATCTGCGAGGGTGGCGTACTCTGGGAACTCTGGTTCCCTTTTGCCCATCGAAATTCCCGACTCTTCCAGTATTTGACGCGTATTCCTAGTTCAGACACGGCTAGTAATTAAGTCGAGTGACGAGTAATTTAGTAATTTGCTATGTATGGACAGTACAGTTTAGTCGAGTAGTTTAGTAAAACGATTTAGTCGAGTAGATCCGTTTCATTGGATTTTTCTGGTCGAGTAGGCTTCCAAACAGACCTGTCCGGACGCATTTCTTTAGTCAAGCGATATATCTTGTACTCTCGATTTCCAAAGCTCAACTGTACTAGTCCGGACACTTTTCTATGCGCTACTCGTAGCTACTCGCCACTCGACTAAATTACTAACCGTGTCTAACCCAGCCTTAACTCATGATGCGAGAAACCACTACCCCATACTACTAGATGATGGGGGAAGTCTAAAGCGGTAAGAATGGGAACAGTGGCACTTTCGCTTCTAGCAGTTAGGCAGGCTTGCAGAAAGCAATCAACATAAAAAAAAAGAAACGTGTCTGTTATAGAAACGGTGAGTACCTTTCGAAAGGATCCACGAAAGAATGAAGCCCTATTCGTCATCCTGTCGGACTACACGGTGTTACGCCACCTTAACCCCAAGATTCACGAGGGTGGATTCTTTCAATGTCCAGAAAAAAAAAAAAAAATATATCTGCCGTCTGACTTGTGCCCCCGAAAGAAATGAATCGCCCAGCCAGCGTATCATGAAAAGCGAAATCACCGACCTACGCCTAACTTTCCTCCTCGAAGAAACGCTTCGCCATCATTTTTCATCCCCTAAACATCCTCTTTTTATATATTCTCGCGACAACCGTCGTCGCTTCCAGATGAAGAATTAAAGAAGACGATACATCTCGGTTCATTTCGTGGGAAGAAATTTCGTGTAACTTCGAAACAATGCGAACAGTTACACGAGAACGAGTGTAATGGTACGAGATGATAAATTGTTAGGTATAATGGAAGATTAGGTATTTATGAAGTTGTCGCATTTCTGAATATCAACTCTATGGGGTGTCATCCTGTGTTCTGTACAGGGCGTCCTCGAAACGGCGGTACAATCGAAAAGGCGTTGAATCTATATGTAAATTTAAATCGAAAAATGTAGAATAAAATTTTGTTCATACGGAGGCGTCGTTTTCCAGAAAAATGACTGAATATCTGTTAGGAATACGTTTCGTTGTAGAAACATTGGTTTTATTCTATCTTCCTGTCGTTTCTCTTGTTATCCGATAAATAAGAGCTGAAATACGACTATTTTGCAGTAACGCGTCGATTGTGCGGAAACAGTCAAACACACGTGTTTGACTATGATAGATATTCGAAGTCATATTTGTAGAAATCGAAGCATGCAAGCAAGCAGGAAGCAGCGAATGGAATCGAGTGTTTGTGAATAAACGGAAGTGTCACAATGTTGTCAGCATAGGATCTGGAATTTTTGTATTTATTTTAAAAATTACGAAATGTACGTAGAACAGCAGAATACAATTGTTATTATTCAAAATATAATCCCTTCGTTTTCCAATTTAAACTTCCATTCCCCGATAATCATTCGATTATATTAAGGGGTTAAGTAACTCTAGAGCAAGAAAAAATGGGCATATTTTGGGAATTTTTTTCTTTAAATAATGGAATAAATCCAAATTCTGTAAGCATGACTTTATTTTGCAACTAATAAAGTTTAAAAATTAATTTTTGTATAGTGATTCAAGTGAAAATATGGGCTATGCAGCATTTCTTCGATGACGCCTCTTTTTTGTAGGGCTAAACGACCAGCAGCTCTTGCAATTTTTAACTTAGGATAAAAAACCAAAATATTTTCGATTATATATGAGAACAGCTTCCGAACTACGTAGGATTTTTGCAAAAATGGCGTATTTTTTAAGAGAAAATGTAAAATTTCAAGAAAAAATCGCCAGAAAATTATTTATAACAAAAGAACTATGCAATATAATTTAGTTTTGAGTATACTGTTAAATTTTCAAATCGATTGGTGATGATCTGTTTGATTTATGAGTCCGGTCAGTTTGAAAAATGCGTTTAAAGTCTTCAGTAATTGGCGCAACAGACCAAGAGGGGCTGCGCCAGAATTCAAAATTCGAGTACTTAGAGATTTTTCCCACCCATAATCTTTTGCCACATCATATTTAAGATATTAAGGCACCTTTGAAGCAAAAGAAATGTCGATTTTTTCAAAATTCTAGAGTGGCCTCTTAAATTCGTTACGTCAGTCAAACCCAATATCAAAATTTTTTAAAAACTGACGAAATATAATGAGGAAACTTATAGGGTGAAGGAGACGAATGTCCGTTTCGTTCCATCTTAAACGATAAGCGTCAACGATGAAATCGAATTCTGTATTAGCAACAGTATCTCGGAAGCTTGACGTCAGATACCAAGAACGATATTTCCGGTCGTGACAGCAGTTTTCTCGATCGAACCTATTGGAAATCTTTTATCTCGATGAAATACTGCTTCCTCAAGGAACTCGCTTCCTCTGCAACCTTCTCTTTTCTTTTTTTTTCAACTCTCGAAAACGCGAACGCGGTTATTAGACAGGAATTCGAAACTTAATTTCTGAAGTTGTCAAAGTGCCGGAACAAACAGTGCACGGGGGTAACACGCGTATGGAATACCGAAAATAACACGATTTCCTCCTAACTCGCCAAACATCAAACTACGGATCTCTCGTCTTTCCGTTCGCCAATTGGAATTCCTCGCGAACAAAGCGTCTAAAGTCTAAGGGAACCGGCTGTCGTGAATTTCAATCTGATCCGTGCAACATTTGTAATAACCGTCACGGATTACGCGTGAAGGTGTTACCAAGTAACCGAGAACGATCCAACAGCAGCGTGTTTCAACTTTCGCATCTAATTTTCGGAAACTTTCACAATCTAATATTTTAAATTAAATTACATTCATAGCGTTGTTCGCTGATTGCATCGACGCGAGTTATCTCCTTCAGACTCTTTGATTCTTCCAGTTGTTCTCTCTCGAATAACGTCGCGTCATCGAGACTTCTTTAAGCCGCATTAATCGGAGACTTTCGATTCCCAAAGTAGTCTGTAAGCCGAGGAAATAGCCTGGCCGATTAAGATGCTTCGTTCGTGAAGTCTTTGAAAGTAGTTCACACCGAAATATCTCTGCAGAAGAGACAATCCGTGTTCGTAATACTCGAAACTCGGTCGAATTATCCTTGCAAACTTTTCCAGAGCATCGTTCTCGAAATGAATCGGCTAGGAATGATGGTAGACCTGTCGCACGTTTCCGTACCCACGATGCTGGTCGCCATGAAGACGTCGAGAGCACCCGTTATTTTCAGCCATAGCAGCGCCCACGCCCTTTGCAATTCCTCGCGAAACGTGCCTGACCATGCGCTACGACGTTTGGTAAGTAACAACATCGATTCCCCGTTCGTAGCCGAGATTTTACAGCGATTCTGAACAGTCAACAACCTAACGAGTTATTTTTCTCTTTTCCTGCTTTCAGGCGAAGACCGATGGTATCGTTATGGTGTCCTTCTACCCCCATTTTATCAGCTGCGGTGAGAAATCGACGTTGGAGGATGTGGCTGGTAAGTGTCGATTGTATATTCAAACATTGTTGTTAGAGGAATTTTATTCGAACACATTTCAAATATTGTTCTATACAAATCGCCTCGTTATCCCGAGGGAATCGATTTTGTTCGAGTCGATAAAATTCCTCAGCTAATTCTTCCCCTTCCGGCCTGAATCACAGTTACCTCGCCCGTTGTTCCACAAAGCTTCGTCCTCCTAGCACGATTCTCGTCTCATATTCTGGGATAAAGGCTAATTGAAGGGGATGCTGGAATCGCGTCTAAATTGTTCCTTCTTCTCTTTCCCTTCCGTTAATATGGTTCCTACTCGGCTAAGCCGCGACTCTTACCGATTTACACCCTACCATTCGGAGAACAAATACCAGCGCGTTTCCCCGAAAGGGTTAAGAACACTATTCAATAGAGCTTGGAACAAATGTCAATTTTCTTTTCATCCGTGGAAAAGGTGAAAAAGCGAATAAAGGCGATTATGGAAAGAAAAATATTTAAGTTATCTAGGCCTAGGCTATCTGAGACCCCACCACTAACTAGGTTCCCGAACAGACCTATCCGGACGCATTTCTTTAGTCAAGCGTTATATCTTGTACTCTCGATTTCCAAAGCTCAACTTGTACTAGTCCGGACACTTTTCTGTGCGCTAAACGGTTTAGTAGTAATTCGCCCCTTGACGAAATTAGGAATACGCGTGAAATATTGGAAGAGTCGGGAAACCAACTGGAAGAGTGGGGGGAGCCGATCGCGAGCTCCGTGATAGGGGAAAGAGCCACGAGTGGCTCGCGGGCCGCAGGTTAGACAGGTCTGCTTTACATCACTCGCGTTGAAACCGTGCATGGTCGGTGTTCCGAGTAAAATTCTCTTTTCTTCATGGAAATAAAACACAAAGGAAAATCTATGCAATCCACCAGACATTCCATCCGCACGATTTAGAGGATGAAAGAAGAATAAAAAGTATTCCTCATCGAACGCAAGTTGCAGAGGGAAGTCGACGACGGGCAATTGCACTTTCATATCCGCGAACCCTTTGTGATTCATGAGACGCGAGCGTGGGTAACTTTAGAATTTCAACGCGAACAGGCACGGAACTCGGCATTTTCTCGTCTCCGTTTTCCCGCAATACACTTTCCCACCGGCTCCTCGCATTTCCGCCGCGGAACCGAAGACGTACGTTCGCGTGCAACATAGTATTTCCTTGATTAACGGATGGTGTAAAAAAAAAGAAATCTCTCGCTACTCGGTTCTTTACTTAGCATCACGCATTCTATTTTCCTTTTACCTAACCGAACTGTGAGCTCAGCCGGAAGAGCAAGTAACCATTTAGTAGCGCCCCTTCATAACACTATACGGTGCTCGATGAAACTTTGAGAACGCATGCGTGATTCCGAATTCTCTCAGTGAATTTCGTCTCGTTTCTGGTTTGTTTGCACTGGTGACTTTTTTTTCATGCCACAAAGTGAAATACCGGGACGAGGATTACTAGTTTCACGCGTCCCGTGTTAACCTTCGCACTTGGTGCGAGCGCGTCGCGGCGCTGGGAATAGCGAAATGCATCCAGCAGGAAGCAAATATCATGGTCCCTGTGGGGTAAAAAAAAAAAGGGGTTGGAACACTGCGGTAACGCTAAGCTTTCCCCCAGGAGCCAGGATTTCATCCGCGGTACTATCGTTTGATCTTGTTCCTCCTCGTTGAGAGAATAAATTTTTTAATTCGCTCGAATATCTTCGTTCCATTCGAAAATAACGCGAAATTTTTCTATAGGTCGACGAAAAAAAAGGATCGATGAAATAAATACCGAGGAATGTTAAAAGAGAAATTTCTGATCGAATCGTCTATCACCGTTCGAAAGTTTTTACTCTTTCATTTGATACATTTCCGTTCGGTTGATATTCCATCGAGTGAATAGGTTCGAATTTACAGAGATACGCGTAGTACAGGAACTTTGACTAACTCGTTTTCGAAACTAGATCGAATCGTTCGCGTGTGACAGTCAACAACTTCTTTTAAATTCTTCTTCTCAAAGGCGAAGTTCGTTCCAGAAGAACGTGTTTGACGTTTAACGTTGTTTCGCGAGCCAGTCGAGTGAAGAGTAAAAGGAACGAAACTAAAGTTCCAATAATTTGAACAATCTTCGAGAACGCATAGAGAAACTCGATTGTATCTTTTTTGATCGACAATTATCCATTCTGAGGGGTAGAAAACGATGCATTTCCGTGCGCGTTAAATCGCTCGCATCGCGGAGGAAACGTTGAGAGAGTTATGCTCACGGACAGGAAGCGTCGCGTTAAACTGACTCGTGGTAATAATTTCAGCTATGCGCTCGCTCGTGTTAGCCCATTGACAATATTACCGTCATGATTGATTCCTCGTTGCACCCTGCTCGACGCACGCTCGCTGCAACGCAACAATTTCGACCGCTTAACACGCTGACTGACCATTTCGTTTAATGAAATGGTCACCAAACAAGAATAGAGAAAGTATTCTAAACAGTAATAATATTTCACTCGTAACACTATTCATTTTGAACATAATCGTTTTAATAAAATTAATTTGATTTACTTATTTCCTATTACAGCTCACATCGATCATATAAGAAAAATTGCTGGAATCGACCACGTTGGAATAGGCGCCGGCTACGACGGAATCAATCTGTAAGTTTTTTCAGCTCGATATTTTTTTAATTTATAAACTTTACAGTATACACACACAGTAGCTAACCCACTCAATTAACGTAGTGTACACCGAACGGAGTAAAAATAAATTGAAAATTAAATTTAAATTGTCGCTATCTCGGTAGTAATTTATCTATCCGATGTAATTCATTTCAAAGTAATTCCGATTCATTAATTTAGATTAAAGATAGCACCATCGAACGTTACAGAATTTTGAAATAATAATACTAGGTAGACAACGATGCTCATTTTACGCTTGTAAAATTACCCTTACGAGACTTCTAGTAATAAATCACGAGGGGGCTGCCAGGTCACGGGCGAGCGTAACAAATGAGGAAATTTTAACGAACGCATGGTGAATCAGTGACGAAAAAGAAGAATTTTCTTGACAGCGTTTCTTGTTTTCCTCTGTACCATCCGCGATTTACGAGAACCACCGTACACCGACCATAAAGCACGTGTGCTTTTTAACGCTTACTGAAAGCGTTGACCGGTGCCCCATAAAAACGTAACGATCAGCGTTCTTCCGGCCTGTTCTTAACAGCATCTCCTCTTTTCTCCGCGCCTTTGTATCGGAATAGTTTTCAGACCATTTCGCGAATAAATTCCACGAGATTCTTTTCTAAAAAGTCAGCACACTTTGCCGCCTCCGGGTAGAGTTCGATAACGGGGAAAAAATGAAGAATACGATAATTCATCGAGTTTCGTTACAAGACATTTCTCGTTACTTCCGCCATATTTATAGCGAAGATAATACTAACTGAAATAACCGAGCGCATACGCGAGATGGGCTAAAAGCAGCTTCAACTGGAAATATGGCGTGCTATTATTGCGATGGCTCATTTTGTTTGCATTAAGCTCTCTGGGAGGAAGTATACAGATACAGAAGAGTATTTGAACTACTATATGTTCGCGACTAAAGCGCGATACGGGGTGCATTTGCACTCGAACAAGGTGCATCGCGAGCTTAACTTTTAACGCCATTATTATTTCCCTTACTCTTATCTACTTTACCAAACGCTAATTACAATTTTTTTTTTAAATTATTTTCACATTTTCGCGTTGTTTAACGAGCTTAGAATGTTAAATGTATGAGAGAAACAAGGGTGCAAAAGGAACGGAAGAAACACAGGACTATCGGTGGGTCGTGTTTGCGAGACTGCGAAGCGTTATACGCGCTCGAGGCTGAAATCAGAACGCCGGCCATTAAACCGCGCGAAAAAAGAAGAAAAAAACATAGAGAAGCAGCGTAGGGAAAAGGGGAAAAAAGGGTGCGGACAGCAGCTGCTAAAAAGTTGTCGAGGCTTTCGAAATCCGCGCGAAAAACACGCATGGGCGTGGCGAAATGCAGCTGGAAGGGTTGAAAAACAAGGTGGCAACGGGAGAGACGCAAATTGCACGTGGCGCGATAGAAAAAAAAAGGGTGAAGAGCAGAAAAGAAATATCTACCATGTCACCGCTCGAATATCGTTCGTTTGCAACGTTCTAGTGGATTTATCGACGAATCGAACGTATCAAGTTATTTCATTATCTTCTACGATCTTAATATCGTATCTCAGGTCATTCTTCGATTCAATTTGTAAAGAAGTTCCTCGATTCTGATGAAAATCTTTATCTCAATTTCTGAAATTTAATTTATAGAGGGTGCAGTTTCCGGAGAATTTAATTTACAGGAGGATCGATCGGGTATGGCGCGGGTGATTGGAAAATTGAAAAATTTCATACAGATGGACGGCAAAAGGTTGAACGAAATTCATGAATATTAGAAGTCCGTGTAAAAGTTAACGCACCGTATCGAAACGTCGTTTAACCGTGAACAGAGGAGATGATCGATCAATTAAAATAACTTGTCCGATGCACATACATTTTTCTGTAGGTACGGCAGTTGGTTAACTGAAATGGAAAACTGGGTCAACGGCTAATAACAAGTTATACAAATTTAACAAAGTAATTATTGAAAGAATTTTCGTCGAAGAGACCCGACTTGCGAATCATTGAAACGAGGATAAATGCCGATGGGAATGGTTCACTTTGCAGAATCGCTGCTCTGATCGAGTATCCTTAACGAGCAGAGCGCGAGATAACGATACGAGAGGGTTAAGTAAACTGAAATAAGTGAGGATCGACTAATCGCGGGAAAACTCAGCTTGAAAGTCGACGATTCGAAGTTCAACGAACTGATCTTGGTGCTTATCTTTCCGCAAGAAAGAAAATCTCATTTTACTCGAACACAGAAAACGAACTTGTCGGAAAATCATTTTATTCTACTTTGATGTTTATTTTCGAAATACAAATGGATCATTGAAAAGTACATCCTTCACTTTTGAATGAAGTAAAAATAATGGGGTTTTAAATTGAACAATAAATCACTGTTGATGTGAATTTTGAAAAAAAAGGAGGGAAATGCGAATTTATTATTGCCGAGTAACAGCGAATCGATAAAACTCAATATTCATGTTAATTACGTAAACCAACAGGCTTTTAAGGGATATTAAAATTCACATTAACGTAATCTCAAACGGTCTTCTCTACGCTTTCCCGTGTATTACGAGATATTGAAGTATGGATTCACCGTTAACGTCATTAATTATTTCGTAATAATGTTATTACAAAATAATTATTTTGGCGTGTCGAGAAACGAAAATTTTCACCGGCGTATCGTTAATTACTTTCGAAAATGTACGCTCGGTCGATACCTTTCCTGTTTAAATTATTATAAATCACGTGCGAATTTTAATTTCGTCGAAAAGGGATAATGAATGTATAAATGCAGATTGTATAACAGGCGAAGAATTTCAGGAGTTGGTAACGTTTTACCAAACTATGAGCTACAAACTCTTGGATACGATTAAAATTCATCCAGCGGCAAGTTGCAGAGGGTCAGGGTTGCGGTGAACCTCGAAGTAACCGTTAATCTAATGGCGTAATTAGCTGTAGCTGCGAGCAATTCGTGGTTTCCCGCGATAAAACGAGCAGAACAATCGAAAGTATCAAAGTTAAGAACCGCTTACGTTGATCTGCTGGTTTTATCTCAAATTCAGATTGATATGAATTTAAAATAAAAATAACAGATTTCTATCTACACGTTACATTATCCAGGAAAAGAGATTTTAACTCGAGGAAATCGTCAGAAACTAAAATTAAACGAGATATCTTCCAATGACGTAAATCACATTTTAAAATATACCGAAATAGAGATGCAGGTTTCTATTTTCAAGAAAATCGATGTCGAGAGGAAATGGTATCGTTCCCACGGCTAATCATCAATTATCCCGTTCGATGATCTTGCAATCGTCGCAATTAGCATCGATACCGAGGACGAACGAGGGAAAACGATCGCATCCTACTTTTCCTTTTCTTACACGGTAACTGCTTCTCCAGGAGTATCGATCCTTTCAACGTTTCTTCCATTGCACCGGCTTTTTTTCCTCTCCTTTTCATTCCTACTCTATAAATCACTGTCAGAACGGCGGGACGAAATGTATCTTCTCGTTCGAATAGGATTTTTGGTTTTCTCGTTGATCGCGTATACGGAAGGCTGCTGGAAAAAGATGGTCCTGATGCAGTTCTGGTGTCCACGTGAATGGAAGCGCTTTGTCGCGTTTCGTTTCCCTCTTTTTCGTACCCAGATTCCTGTAGAATCGGCTGTATAGATCGCCGACAAAATCGTGCGAACACGCCGCGTACTACCGGCGCGTGCACGCTTTTCCAGTCGGTGTAGAACTGCGATGGAAAAGCAGAGGGAATTGGAAATATCGTGGACCGGAATACACGTTCGGGCAACGAGGAACGAGACAAGCTTCGGCCAGGCGCCATTCAAACGACTCCGATAAATCTCGTCTCGGCTCAATTTTCCACGGCCAGTATTTTATCCTGCTCTATATCTCTCTTTTCTTCGTTTCCCCGCTCCCTCTCCTTTATCCTAGCTGACGTACGTAATTGTTATTTGCTCCTTGGAGAACGAAAAAAAAGACGCTCCCCAGTCGATGGGTGCAATTGAAAATTTGTCTATTTTATAATCCAGCATCGTTACGCTGAAAATTGTGACAATCTTCGGTAAATACGACGAATCGAAAGGGATCGCATGACGCCTATCATTCATCGTTATCTTTTAACGATGGGCAGACTCGATTTGGAAATTTCCGAGATTGAAACAACGCGCTGGTGACCGCAGACAGTCGATGTCTGTACACAATACACAGCTGCATAACTGCCAGTTTCAGCCGCGATATGACGCGCTATGAATAAGTCTGTAACCGCTCTTGTTGGGCCGACATTGTCAGCAGGTAGCTTTCAACGGTTCTGCAAAGCTCGTTGTCGACACTGGCCCTTCTCTGGCGCTCGTTATGTCGCGCGTAATGAGAACGTCGAAATTCAGACTGATCAGCCTCTAATTCGCCGCGAATATCCGCTCGTTCATACCCCCATTGGTATCATCGACCGTGTCGAAATTAGTTGGCAGAGATTCGCGTTCATGCTTTTCGAACGAGTATCAATTTATTTGTATGATCCCTTTCGAATAAATCAACAGAGACAATTCTGAGCGCGTATGATCGACTACGTAAAGGATGAAAGAAAACTCTGAACATGATTAACGTTGAACTATAAATTTAATCCTGAATATCCTTAGAAATTCTTAGTGGCGGTCAATTTACAGTGGGTGATCAAAAATGGCTGATCAAAAAAACTAAAGGCGTCCGGGGAAATGAAACCCTCTCTCCCCCTCCACTAACGCCTACAATACTCTGTTTAATTCGGTTTTCATTTAAGAATTAATCATTTTTATGTAAAATCATCAATTTATGTGAGTGGCTCTAATAATTTGAGATCATCCGCTGTGGATAACGACGAGTAACAAGAAAGAATCGAGGCAAATGAAACTTCAGGATTGTAAAAATAACGATGAATAACGTGTTCTACTTAAACGCGTTCGACCTAAAAAGAAATTTTGCGATTTAACCAGAAATATTATATATTGAAATACGGGATCGATTGATTTGAATGAATTCGAGACAGAGACGAAGGTTGACCTCGATCGCGTTGTAATAATCGGGAATGAAAAAAATACGTACGTATAGTCGTCAATTTTCATTATCTACCGGCTTATCTGCACTCTTAACCGGGAATCGTTAAAACGCAGCCGAGAGGTCCGACCTCGTGGCACATTTTCGCAAGCGTTCGGTTCGTAAACCAGTCGAGCTTGTGAAGAACGAACCTCACAGCTCGAGCCATCAAGCGACTCGCTCTAATAGTAATTAGAGTAATGAGGAATAAACCGCCCGAGGAGAATCGTAATTTATTCGCGACAGCTTCGCTTCTTCCAACAAGCTCGTTATCGTGCCACGAATTTGCATTGGACAGCTTTGTTCTAATGATATTTCTCTCCTTCTCTCATTCTTCCAAACGAATCTAACTCGATTTCATTGTCTAAACGCGTGCCATCGAGGAAATTATCATCGTTCTTTGAAATTGATCCAACTTAATTCATTCCATGCGAACTTGTTACAAAATTGAATAACGTATGATAAAAGGAAAGAAAAAGAAATCAAGCGAATTCTTTATTGAAAGAGTGATGCAAATGAGGGGTCGGGAAATTCCCGCTGAGACCGAAGTTGCAAATTCTTTCGCTAGTGAATTTTTCTACACGTTAACGGAGTCATCCGGGGTCTCCTAGTGTGCGTTAAACAACGAAGAAACGCGGAAAAACCGTAATAGATTAAACTTCCTCCGAAGAATTACGCGCAGAAAAATTACACAGGTAATATGGAGTAGGTTGTGAGCTATACGATGGGAGTCTTGTAAAAAGTTTCGAGCAGTTTTCTAATTTAAACTCTCGCCACTCGGTCGCTTCATTAAAATACTATTTCATCACGAGGAAATATTCATGTAGGTAAATAGCGATGTTCGAGATGAAAGGAACCCTTTATCGAGCACGTAAAAAATAAAGAGTGATTAAAAAAAAAAAAGAAAAGGAGAGAGAAGGAAAAAGACTTGACAGTCGTTCGTGCGGACAGGAGGGAGATTAATCGACGAATTCGACGTTAACGGCGCCCGAAGCATTTCTAAATGAAACCGTTTTACGATCTGGTTGTTTCAGGACACCGACAGGTCTGGAGGACGTCAGCAAATACCCGGAGCTTTTTGCGGAGTTGTTGGCGCGCGGATGGTCGGAGGAAGATATTCGGAAACTGGCTGGTTTCAATTTGATTCGGGTGTTCAAGGCGGTGGAGAAGGTGAATATTTCTCTATTTTTAATTCATGTGATGAAACTCATCATCGATCCTATTAAAATATTTAAAAAATTCTTGATTTTCTAAATACGATACGATACTATACGATTACTATACGATACGACGAGAAACGTGGCGCGAAATATCCAATGACCAGGAATCGGGTTAGCCGAGCCGACCAATATCGGATTTAATAAAGCACACAAATCACGCGTTTGCCGGTGTATCGTCGAGCAAGACGGCTCGACGATTTTTGTTCCCTTGGAGTACTGCCAATCCCAGAAGCAGCTGGCTCGATCCTCCACCTACTCAAACCGCCATCCCTCTTCCATGATTTGTACCAGTCTACCACGTGCAAACGCGTACGTGTACCTACTAGGGATGTGCGAGTGACCGATGTTACGGGCACAGGCGGACTCGGGAAAAATCGGGCGGGTCGGACGGGTGTCCGATACATGCGTGCAGTCGGGTAGCCCGACTATTTTGGGTCAGGTCGAATAAAGTCCCAACTCTCATGTAAATACTTGTTAATGCTTGCAATAAGCATGTATACAATGAACATACAGGTGGGATGGAATGAAATTCATTTCAAATAAATTCGTTACAAGTATTATTTTTCTACATAAAAATGATCTTATTCCAAAATTCCACATAAAACAGATTTTGCACATGCTTATTGCAAGTATTAATTAACAAGTACATAAGAATTAAGAGCTCGTCCGAGTCCGCCCGATGTTTTCCGAACCGACCCGAATAGTCGGATCGCACATCACCAGCACCCACGCAAAACTGTGCCACATGTAACGTTTAGTTGAATCACGCGCTCAGCTCGTAATACGACAGAAATTGCGTATACAAATACTACCGGGTTATCTAATAATCCTCGACGCGATTGTCACTCAAATTCCAACGACGATTCGACACTTTGGATGTTATTAAAATACAATTAAAAGACAACAGGCTAAGTTTTATTATTTCATTTCGATTTACTATTTTTCGCTTTAAACTCGAGTCAAATGGTGATTCATAACCAGGTAGAGAATGACAAGCGTTTCCATCGATCCAATTAAACGTGTCGCTGGAGAAACAGAGAAGTTCGCGCTTAAGCAAAACGAGAAAAGCAAATTTCGTATACGGTGAAACACAGTTTCCAGCAGAACGATTGCTGGTATGTTGGAGAACCCGCTTGCCTACCTTTCCCTAGCTTCTTCTCGGTTTCGAACGACGTTAATTCGTAGCTCGTAAAACGAAACGAAAGCTCGAGTACGTCTTACCTGGTGCACACCTCCTAAACCTGAACGATTTTAATTCCCTTACTCCAGTTGGGTCCAGAATTCTCCATAGTACCGGTACTCCTAACCGAAAGCGAGAAACGTAGTAATTGTTAAAACAATAGACCACTCGGTCGTGTACCGAGTGAACCGACGACGAAATTCTAAGAGAGAAATTGAATTTCACCCGGCTGCTCTGCCGAGATGAGGATGAAATTTTAGACTACGTTAATCATACTTCTTACGGTTACGATAAAAATTAATGAGAAACGTAATTGACGTACGGGTAGTGGGTTCGTTGAACCGATGAACATCATGCGAAGAAGATCCCTTAGAAAATTCAACCTCCTTCCTGGATACAATTACTTTACGAGAAGCATTGTCTTGCACTAATTGCTCTAAGATTTTGCTGAAATCAAGGTTGAAGCAAAATAAAATATCTAGAAATAATGCAACAAATTCTAAGATTGATAGAAGAAAATCTTTGCCCTATATTCCCCTATACATATCTGTAGATACGTGCGACGCACGGTACATAAGTTCTTGACCCTCAATTCTCGTTTAGCCAGAGTGTTTAGCAAAGTTATTAAAAATTAAACTTTTTTTTACGCATCTTTCATTGTCAACAACTGTAAACAAATAAATACTGGCTTGAAGTTTTAATATCAATTTAACCAAAAAGGAAGCCCTATATGAAAAAACAATACTTTATATTTTTCAACCGAATTTTTTACGTAAAAATACCACCCTTCTGTATGTACTGTTAATTACACGATATTCTGCATAGAGCTTGTAAAAAATATTTAAAAAATCGTTACTTTTATTTTAAAACTGCTAGCATGAAGTGTAGTTTATACGAGTTACACAACCGAGAAACGTGATCTCCTCGTAAAGGAATAAAACGCGGTAACGCGTTAAAAAGTGCTATCCAGCGTGCCATTTACGATGCCCGCGATGTTTGCAAGGAAAATGATCGACGATGCATTTCAGTCTACTCGAAAATAAAAGGACTCGTTATGACTCATCAAGGATAAAAAAAGGAGGGAAATCATGGTGCATTTGATTAAAAACGTTCCGAATTTATGGACAATATCCAAGGCGAGACGGTCCCTTCTGCTCGCTAAGAAATCATCCCGGCGTCCATTAACATTTTAATTTCCCCGACGATTCCTGCGAGTATTTCGCGGTGGTAAATGTTGTTCAGCGAGGGAAACAGAACGGAGGGAAAAAAGAAATTCAATTTGAAGATAAAACGTACACGGATGAAAATAGAAAGGGAGCATGCATTACGGAACGAGACGTTTGTAATGTCGCCGAGGGATGCTTTATCATGATGTTACGCGAGTCACGAACTGCGAGGGCAACAATAAAATTGGATTTGATTAGAGGAACCGAGGAACCACCAACATACGTTAGAAGCCCACTTTTTATTAACTTAGGACACCGTGAACACGATACTATCATTCTGTTATTCTGAAAATGACTACAGCTACCACGGTGATAAAATTCGATAAGAATTGTTACGAATATCAACCTCCAATTTTCCAAGTTACTACTTATTTGATAATTATCTAATCGGTCAAAAGAGCGTAGATAATCCTTGAAAATGATACAACCATTGCTAACCATTACTCGTTACTAAAAAAGGTATCTTTCTAAATGGTAACACAGGATCTATGAGAACGGTCCGAACGAGTCGTTAGCGTTAAACGATTAAACAGCAAAAACACGCGACGAAGGCTAGGAAAAAAGGAAGGAAAGATGGGATAGGAGATGTAGGCAGAGAGAAAAAAAAAAAAGTAGCGAACATCGGTTACGCGTTTACAGAGCAGCAACGAAAGCTTCGGCTGGACCGTAATGGCCGTGGAAGGTTAATGGGCTTACCGAAAATTGATGGTGGTTGTGCAGGGTCGCATGAAATACGCGCACCGCGAACTTTTTTCCCCTCGCCAGGCATGGCATTTGCCGTACAACCTCTCGCGAACATTCCCCTTTTTTCTCCTCGACCGACTATCGTCGAGCGTGATTTTTCCTTAAGATGTTCGCCACGCCATGTGCACCTTACGAGTTCGACCACCCTCCTCCTTGCAACTTCCGCAGACCGGAAGCGTCGTAAAAATTGATTGACTTTTTTCCTTAAAATCCACGATATCGAAATTTCCATTACCTTACTTCTCCATTTCTTTACCCGTGAAGAATTTCTATCGCGAATCGAACGATTTTCTCCGTTAACAAATTGAACGTTAAAAGGAGTTTGTTCTATTCTTAGGTTCGCGACGACATGGCAGAGCAGGGTATAGAGCCACTCGAAGAGGAAATTCCGCACGAGGACATAATAGGTCGGGATTACTGCCGTTACAACGTGAAACGACTGATGGCACCGTAGCCGTAGGAAAGGATACCCGAAGGTTCGAGTACAGCGAAGAAAAAGAAGCAGAAGAAGAAGACGAAAAAGGCAGATGGAGGAAAACGGTCATGGCGAACGGAACTCTCTCCGAAAGCACTTCGATTCGTGAATTCTAGCATCTGCGAAGGACGCGACTCGGATCTCTCGCCTCTTCTCCTTTTCATTCTTTTCTCCGTTTCACGTCAGCCATCATTCGTGTACGAACGTAAGTAGATAGACAAACTCGATTTCCTTCGAAAATTCTCGAGGCGCGACAATGACGAGTCAACCGGTGAAAAGGTCGTCTGACGAGGGAGTACTTCCTTCGCAGTGAATGATAGGTTTTCACGAAAACAATGAGAGAAAAAAAAAGGAAAAGCGATTGAATCGTGTGCGCTTTTTCTACGATTCGAAGACCAACGCGTTTGCACGAACGTATGAGGAACGAAAGCGTATTCGATCTACACTGAACGATTTCCTCGTCGATGCTGGAACCAAAACCGTTCTAGTCAATATGCTAATTATATTATGTATAAATATGTACACATAAACGATCGATCTCGCTAACGACTGCCACCGATCGTGACCTATTGTCACCGATACGATTCGAGCGTATGACTGATTATATATGTTGTGCTGTTGTATGTGAGAACGCGTGAATGAGATAAAGAGCAAGATGTTTGTACATATGGTACCTGAAGTCGAAGAACATATTGATCCTCCTAAGAAACAGATCGGCCAGACGAAGTTTTTAACGAGAACGTATGAATTTTAAGAGTTGGAGAGGAAAAGAACTTGCATTATTCGAGCTACCATGGCGACGTAAAGTTCTGCAAATTTTCTGATGATAAAAAATAAAATTCGGAAATTCAACATTGGGGAACACGAAACTTCTATTCTATTATACTTGACATTTGTTTCAAAGTAAACGATTTCTATCCTCGTTGAAAGGATCGAACTGGCTGATTTGTATCGGAGGAAGCTCTAGATACGTTAGTCTCGAAGGAGCTGCAAGCGTTGACTTCGTCAACGAGAACTTTCCTACGATTTTGCACGATCGAAGTTGACGTCGACACGCGCGTCGATGTATAATCACATTCACGAATGATTCTTTTCTTTCAAACGCGTCTCATTCATTCTAAACACTTTAAGACTCGTGTATTCTACTAAACGCACCGATAATATCCTTTTCTTAACCATGTTTTTACGCTAAAAGAAACTTTTTAATATAGTCGAAAATTTTAACGACTGCATGGAGCAAGAAAATGAAATGAAATATCAACTTCCCTCGTGCTATCGATGCATCTGGTCGTTAATTTTAAGAGAATCGTTCGAAACTCATACCGTTTATGTTTAAATTAAAAAAAAAAAGAAAGAAAAAAGAAAAAAAAATAAGACTTGTTTCGCATCGATCGACTGACCGACCATTCGTGTGCAAGTAGTCGAGATCAACGAAGCGTCAGCCTCGTGAGTATATCCTAACATTTCAAGCGTTAATGAAACCGGAAATAAATCGACGACAAATCGAAATACGGTCGTTGTTAAACTAAACTTGTCTGTTTATTTTTTTTCTCATCATTCTAACCCCTTCCCATCTTCTCTTTCAGGAAGAAAATAATTAAAAGGACGAAACTACATTTAATATTACGTTTCTTAAATTCTATCGAAACTATTCGATTACGTTGAATTTCCGTGATCGATTATGGAAGGGTCAACGCGTTAAAGGTTGTTGCGATAATTTTCGACACGGAGCAAACGGAAGTCGTTGCGGTGCAAGCACATCGAGCAAGTAAACGGGATGGTTGTGAATCGAGTGCATCGATTCACCAATTTACAAGTAACAAAGGGCAGGGCTCGTTGGTAATTCACACAGCGCACAGGGAAGCAATCAGGTGCAAAGTACACGTTGAAATCGTAAACGCGGCCTGGTTTATTGGCATTTCGGAATCGTACGTGCTGTAAATCCCGACCCGAAGCTTGATTAGATTGTCGTACGGTAGATTTGATAATGGCTTGATTACCTATCAATCGAATTAATCAATCGAAGCCTGCACAAAATTTCATCCGCGTGTTCGAATCGACCGATGGAAAATTCATCTAAGCAAGTTTATTTCCGTTCACTGCGTTAGGCAAAATATTGCATAGCAGCAGTTGGTTACGTGTTAATTAAGCTTCCTTTTAAAGAGCAAGCAAAATATTAAAAAGAGAATTTTTAAACGAAGTTGTGGAATGAAAAGTTCCGATCCGATTCGAACGCGCCACAGGGATAACAAGTTTTCGTTCTCGGATCGTTTAAAAGTGTCCACTGATCGAAAGTGTCGCGTAAAGTTTGAGAAGAAGGAAGGGAAAGGTAGGCCGTAGGAACAGCGTCGTCCTTTCGGCGATAATTAATTCTTCGTCGTTTGTGGATGCTTAACGAGCTCGTTAAAAAGTTTTGACACATTTAGACCCTGGTTCGTCCCTGTAAAAACCATTTAAGCTTCTTCTCTCGAACGAGCAATCGGGTTCTTCGTTCAATCCTTTGTTACAAACGAATTGGTACCCTCCACTCTGTCCTTTCTTTCTTTACTCTGATTCTCCCCTGGATGATCTTCTACCGAAATGCTAATCTTTAACCAGCTTACGTCCAAGCTTCCCCACTTACATCGAAGAGAAAAAGAAACACGAAAGGGTTGAAGAATAGCACGACAAGGTACTAATAGAAAAGAAAGAATCTCAAAGAGCTTTAAAAAAAAAAAGTGGAAGCAAGGTGGAGGGCTCGTTGTTTCGTTCTTGGCGAGATATCTACCAAGTTTATGACAGAAACTCGACCTATAAATTTTATCCTTTAATACGGCTCGCTACGTATAATACCGGCGAGTTATACTTCCTGCTCGGCTTATGGAATTCCACCGCTGATACTTTTCACTTCTGCCGGATTCCTTCTGACAATTCGCGAGAACAAAAGTTTCAAACGGCTCGAGAAGTTTCGTTGAATCGTAAATTACGAAATGGAAGTAGACGTTAGGACCGACCTGGTGACGAGAGACGATCTAGAAATGATACCAGCTTCCATTTTCTATCGCGACTAGTGCAAGTGGAATAAAATAGAACTAGTCAGACACGTGCATCGAACGGCCAGAATCAAATACATATTCCGTGGCTGCTTTGAATTTTACCCTTTCAGATGTAGGATGATAAGGGTTCGAGTGGAAAATAGAGTAACGAACGGTATGAATTGAACGAGAAATTAGTGTCCGGTTCGCGCTAAATTTACTGCATCGAAGTTGCTTTTGGCCCGCACTACGGAGAATCAAATATCGGACAGGTTGATCGTATTCTACGCTGGTAAGAATGGCTTTACGAGTCGGTCACTCGTAAAACTAGATAGCCAGTCTCCTAAACTTGTCTATGGTAGATTGGAAAATCGTTTCCAGCTGACGTTCACCGCAAGAGCCAGCACATCAAATGTTTAACAATATCGCGTACGCGGTTCCAAAAGTTACACGGTGTGAAATGTTACAACGAATTTAGAAAAAAAAATACTATTCATCGCTCTGGCATCATTAACACTAGAACTACCGATGTTTGATGTTGAAAATAATATAAAAAATTAAATAGATATAGGATGGAACATAATTTAATATACAGGGTGTTCGACAACAGGTGGGAGATTTTTTAAGAAAATTAAAAATGACGAAATAGCGTTTGCGACTTTGTTTTCCAGTAATTAGCATTTAAATATTCGAGTAAAAAGCGCCTAAAACCTGCAACCTGCCCAACACCGACGACTGAACGTCGGGTCAGCAGGGGTGGATACAGTAGTAACCAAGAATCATTGAATAGTAGATTTCAACAAAATACCTCGATAAAATTTATAATTTAAAATAAGTATCTTGAAACCAGTCATTTTGACTGGTTTGGTAGTTCTAATATTAACTGCTTTCTGCCCTTCAATGACAACGTAGCACAATACGTTGGAAGGCAGTGATTAAAAAATTTACTTATCGTTGACAGACCGGATCGTCCGGTCGATCACGAGGGAGGATACAAGAAATGAACTACCGTGTATAAAATATGTAACCAACAAGGGCCTTTGAGAACGAAGGTCCCTAGAGAGCTTTAACTTAGCTCAAGATTGCATTTGATCTAGATCCCACAAAGAACAGTAGCTCCTTGTACTTTCATGAGGAACTAGATTGTTATTAGCTCATGCATTTTGAATTTCAGAAATTTACAAGCATAAACAGGTCGATCGAACGTGATTCCATTAAAAATTATCATATTTTCGTGAAAGGTTTGAAAACGACTTACCGGACTTCGATCTTACGCGTCGTTTCGGAAGCTGTTGATCGTTGCACTGAGTTTTCATCGTTGCAATATTTCTTTGTATACACACCAACAGAGCATCCGGTGCAACCGTTGTTCACAATATCACGCGTCGAAATCCCTGAAAATAGAATGTAAACTTTATGGGAAAACACGCGTGAAACGATACACGGTAACCGTGGACAAACGGAAATAAAAGCACAAGATAATAAAAGAGTAGTTTATTGGGTACTTTCTCTGTTGTACTTCCAACGACCACGATTACGCCCTTTGAACTCTATTAAATCGTCTTAATTTCACTGGGAAACGCGTAGAAATGTTTCAGTCCGCTGATACGGATTTTGAAATTCATAAACCGGACGATTTAAGTCCGCGCAAAAGTTAACCAAAAAAGAGCTCTCGAGCGTTTCACGGGATTATCGAATTACCGTACGCTTTTCCTTCGTAATTTCATGTCCCTACTACCAGGCTTTTATTAATTTTCCTTTTCTACCAGCTGCATGGATAGAGCATTTAAAAAAAATGTCCAAGATTTACAACGCAAATAGCAGCCGCTGCATTTTGAACGAAACTGGGCCGAAGTCGAGGATAAATAAAAGAAATTTACTTCCTTTTTATTGGATATGAAAATTCTGATTTGTTACACCTGCGCGTTACGGCGAAATAAAATTCAAGAATATTTTTTTTATTATTCATAATTTTAACACTGTTACGATTTTGATTTTGTTTTTACACCCTACCGTACAAGTGCGACATTTTGTATAAACTCGCGTTTACCGAGAACGCGTTTCGCCAAGAAAATTGAACGAGCGTCAGTTTACGGTGCAAGGAATTGTGTGTCGTTATCCGATGCACGGAACACATCCACAGACGCTTCCGCCATTTACGATCGTTGCAAATGCAGCTAATGGTCGCGTCGAGAAACGCATCAGGGAACGTTTCGTTCTTCAGAGTGTATCACTCCACGGCTACGTATTTGTTAAAAATACATTTGCACGAAGGAAACAATTTGCATCGCATTTCCTCGTGAAGTTACATAATTCCGTGTAACGTTACGAGAAACGTAATCCTACAAATCACGGTTTAAAGTTCTTAAACGGACGAGATCTTTATTTGGATGCAATCGATTTTGTTCGCACGAGTTTTTGGCACGTCGTGAAATTAAACTATCCAACAAAGTGATTTTATCTATTTCAATTCACCGTTTGAATAATACATACACCACTCGGTTCTACCACTGAAACGATATTTTATTCTTAGTATACGGGTCGTCTGGTATCTTTCAATTATTATTGCCGACACTGTTACCGTTTGACCTGGCCTGGTTCAGCCAAAAAGACTTCGATACCTACCATATTTTGCATACGCTCGCGGATATACGAGGTAGTTGCAGCGATACTGATCGCTTTTTTCTCTCACTTTTTGTTGTTTTTATTCTTTTATCCAACAGGAGTGACATCGTTTCGACACGGCGGATAATATCAATGGGAGATTGCGTTGCAATCTGCGTAAATCGAACAAGAGATTTCGTTGTCGAACGTATTTCACGGCGAAATATGCAAATTTCTGTTATGCCCGAAATGTAACGCGAAATTGTAGCGTTCGAAATATCATTTTCATGCGAAACTGTCTAGCTGACACCTTTTTCATAGCGATACAAATGAAAAATAGATAAATCAATTTTCATTCTCCCGTACTATTGTCTGATTAATCATTTGTTCTTCCACTTGTATCACGATTCTAGATCCGACAAATAAAGGACGAGATAAAAATTTGGTCAGGACAAAGCAAGGAGGAATTTCTTTAAAAATATCCATTTTATTCGCTCTCCAGACTTTCTCTGGATATATATATATATATCTCTATATAAGAACAAGTTTCCGAAATATTAATAATCTGTACAAAATGATATCTTTTTATATCGTTTTATAAAAATAACATCGCCGCAAACACGCGGTAACGTCAGCGAAACCAAATAAAAACGCTCCTGGCGATATAAATTCGACGAGAAAGAGAAAAGTTGATAATTAGCAAGGCCTAAATCGTTCAACGAATACACCTATTAGAATGACAAGAGTCACTGAACAAGGAATACTACGTAACCCTTTATCTCTCCGACTATATGATACACGACGATCAATGATCGTTCATCGCTTAACAGAAATATATAAACCATTTTACTCGTTTCATTTATATTCTCTGTAACAATCACGATGAAAGGTACTTCGTAATGCCGATGCAACAAAGCGCTGCGCCGTATATCTCGCGACTAACTTGATCAGCTTTATCGTTGCTTCGCAACGATAATAGAAAAACAAAACTAGTTTAACTTAATGGGTTACAAATAACAAGGGGCAAAGGGTAGGGGACGCGAACAATTTTGCGTGAAAACAAACCACGATACGATAACTAGAAATAGAAACAACACCGAACCGAAAGTTTCTCTCGCAAAAGAAAAAAAAGGAACAGGGAGAAAAGGAGAAAGAAGGACGAACAAGGACTAGCTTTGTACTGTAAGCAGAATAGAATCGTATAAACGAGACGAGACAGGACTGTTGTTTCCACGGATGGTCCCAATGGGAATTTGTCCAGTGGTAGAAAAAAAAAGGGAAACGCGAGGCACAGGAAAGGACTCGAAACGAGTCGTTGAAGAAGAATACGAATTTGTCCGCTGAATTGTTCACCGGTATTCCTCTTCGGTTCGAAGAACACCGGTTGAACGCCGAAGCTGACGCTCGATTGTCAGGAAAGAAACGTACGATGCTGAAGAGAATAAAAAAAGAGAGAAATGTAAAGAATGCGCGAAGCTCTCGATGTTCGTGACTCGTGTGTTTCTCTGTTCAGTTGGCCACCTTCTCTCGTTTCAGGGAGCCAAACTCCTCCAGCATCGCTTGTAGCCCTTCGGGAACTCGTCCGGCGTCCAATTCTTGTCCCCACTGGCGATACTGAAAGAAGAACGGATAGCGGTTACACGGGATCCACGTGTCACACGATCGAAAGTTATTTATTATACCCAAAAAGCATTCTCAGGAGCTTTGAAAAGGATCTGGGAAGGTTCAAGATGCTTTGGTGAGACGTGGCTGGGAATGAGGACCCTCTTCGTTCATTCAGGATTCAACTCGTTTGTTTCTGATAAAATGGGAACCTAGAAAAGATATACTCAAAACGATGGGGTTGAGTTTCAATTGATCGTCCATTTGATTTGCAATCATCTAATAATAAGGGTGTGCACATACCTTAGAGATCTCTATCGGACTTAACTCATAATCGATAACGAGTAATTTTTATCTTCTTTCGCAACAACTTTGTCAACTTTTCTCAGGTGATAATTTAAAACACACACATACACACATTTTGCACATTCGCATTCGCTCGCAGAACGGTGAATAAAAAAGAAATTGAGCATGGTAGTTACACATTTGTACCCAATACTTTGACCACTGTCTTAGACAGCAGAATTAATTCCATAAACTTCTACGAACGAAGGGTAGGACATGTTTACGGTTCTTCGGGAAAACTTCGCGTCCTCCTTAGCTGCTGAATTTACGATATTAACGCACAGGAAATAGAAACGTTGCAGAGCAAGATTTCTATGGAAACCGTAGTTCTTTCTCGAAAGACGGTTGCATAATCGAGGCCACACACGACTTTAAAAACGCTACTGGCGTAAAAAGCTGCACGGAATAATAGACGCATAACTCAGGCAGTATTCGTGAAAACTTTTCCAGGAGCAAGATTTATACGCTTTCGTTGCGAGGTTGTGGCAACGGGGAATAGGAGAGGATATACATGTACAGTCTGTAACGTAGCCTTTTCTCGATTAAGAGGAAACGAAGAAGAAACCTTCCAGTAATGAAGAGTTCGACAAGACTCTTCCTGTTCTACAGTGAGTGTAAAAAGTGTTTGGACACCGTTTAAAACAGGATACCTCGTTTAAAATTGGACAAAATGACTTGAGGTTTTTTGAGAAGTTATACAAATTAATTTACTAAGATATGTGCTTTTATCGTTTTCAAAAATTACAATTTGTTGAAATCGTGAAAGAAAATAGTAAAAGGTAATTTTCATCTTTTTTATGCGAGTCTATAATGAAAATTTAAAATATGTCTTTCGTAGATTCAGATAAGTTATGTGTATGCTGAAAATTTCATCGAGATCAGTCAACGCATTTAAAAGATACAAGTAATTAAAATTTCCGAAATTCGCGACTTTTCATCTGAGAACGTAACTAGTTCCATTTGTATAACTTTTCAAGAAACCTCAAATAATTTGCTTCAAACGAAACGAATGGTAGAAAATTATTTCTTTATATTTCTTCTTAACTGAGAGCTTACGTTGTACGCAGTCGATTTTAATTATAATTAGACAGAAAATTGATGCAGCATGGATGTCGAGAAAGACTTACCATCTCCAGTTCCTGCCGCAAAGCAAGCACAGCCTTTTCACGGTCAGCTACCAGCTCTTCGAGGTATTGATACCTTAGCTTCTTTCGAGCACGACACTCCCTCGCACTCTGTCGGCTTCGTTCTGCAAAAATAAACGAAACTATGCGAAACGTGAGAATTATTTTTCGAATCGTTAACTATTTTTCCTATCTTCTTAACCCCTCCCAATTGCGACGTCGAACAAGCAACCAGATACGATGCAATTTGAATACCTTTGCTGGATTTTTCACTGGGAATCGAGTATACGACGCGTTCAGCATACCCGTTGGTCGCGTTAATAATTCAAAATACGGATTTGCCAGGCAAAGTGTGCCGCTCGCGAGATAACATACGATACTTTTGAAATTCTGCTTTTCTTACGCAAGTTTTGCGCGAAATTCAAATATTCGGCACGTCAAACCTGTGCCGCGAGAAATACGAAGGGTGGAATAACCCACCGGCTGTAAAAATTCACGATACCCTTTCCTCTTCTGGTGATACAGGAAACGCGTTAAAATCAACAAAGGGTCGCCGGGAGGCAAACCCTTAAAGTGTTACGCCTAATTGGGAACGGGTAATTTTCAAGATTCTTTTCTACCATCCTAATAAATATTTACTATGAAGTGAAATTATACGTTTTAAAGTAGTTTTAAGATTTTTTAGAAGTAAAATGTTAAATAATGAGGGAACGCTCGTAGAACGCCCTTTTCTCGAGATCACTTGCGGTGGCCACGATATCTTCCAAACCGCTTATTTCAAATCGAAACCAAAGGAGATTGAGTTAGTATATTGTATTGTTAAGGGCCTGAAGGAAGGATTTTTAATTCCGTTGAAAAATTTTTTTTTATCGCAAAGGAAACAAAATTTGACCACTTCAAAAACCGGATTTTTCAGTAAAATTGTTGTCATTTTGGTGCAAATCAAAATTTCGCAAAACCCTTCCTTCAGGCCCTTAACAATACAATATACTAACTCAATCTCCTTTGGTTTTGATTTTAAATAAGCGATTTGGAAAATATCTTAAAATTAAAACACGTATTTTTCGATGGTATATTTCATTTCTCGATCCCAACTAGGCGTAACCCCTTAAATAAATCTATAGCAATAATTGTTTCGCGCGAAACGGGAGTTAACGATGCCGTTGGCTTCGCGGTGTGCCAACATTTCCGGTCACGGAGTGGCGAAGAAGACAGGGTGGATGGATAAAATCGATCGTAATAGCCTACTGGCAGGATATTGCAAATTTCTCGTCGATACGGGACCGCGACGTGATAAAGCCCTTTACGATCAAGGGTCGCGAGCTATTATCGCGTCTACGGCTCACTAAGCTCAGCTTTTACGCGCCAATAAACGTTCCCGTCGCTTTCTCCTCGTCGACGTTCTTTTTTAAAAGCTGTCCGCAAAGTGAGCCCGCCTTCCGAAGAAAGCTCCGCTAGATCCGAAGAAAGACGTCCGAAAACCGGAGGGATTTCTATCGAGAAGAAATTGTTCGCGAGTAGACGAAACACGTGAACATGGATGTGCACTACTGTCCGTAAGCATCAAGATACTCTGAACTTTTATCGATCGTCCGAATTGCTAAATTATAGATATATTAAGGGGTTATAGTCTGGAAGGCGAAAAAAACGATTTTTCAAGTATTTTTTTTTGAAAGACGTTTACATTTATTTTAATCAATCTTCTTATATTGAATTAAATTGATTTTTTTTTTGCAAAAATATTGATTTTTGGCAGCTAGACAGATCAATCTTTTGGAAATAGAAAAAATATGAGTGTATACGTGAAGATCAACTTAATTCAATGTAAAAAGATTCATTAAAATAAATGCAAACGTCTTTTGAAAAAAAATACTTGAAAAATCACTTTTTTCGGCCTCCTGCCTAGGTATAATACAACATAAAGGAATTTCTTACCGAGCTTGGCTTTCATGTCAGTCTTGTCGGACGCCTTCCTTCCGGGCTTGCGTCCCCTCTTTCCCCCCTCTTTCCGATCACCGCGAGATCCCTCCTGCAACAAAAAAATTAATTATGTTAGTATAAATCAAGAAAACATCTTCTTTTTAACTTTTATAGCTGTGTAAACTGATAAGATAATTGGTGCCATAAAATTTCCACAAATGAAATAAATAAAATAAATTTATCGATATTTTGATATTCCATAAAAATCGGCCATTTTACATCTGGTATTCGATTGTCAAAAGAAACAGCACGAAGCTCGAAAAATTGCGTACAACATTTGACTTTTCTAGCTGAAATCACGGAGTCGTAACGTCAGAGCGTAACAACGACGAAGCGGAGTAGCATCGAGATGTGAAAGCGGATGATACGAGTCCCTACGGCGACGTAATACCGCTTGATCCGTTGTTTCTTCCTGCCTCTGATTAATATCTCAAACGAGTTGGTTGAAGCTAGCAGGGAACAACGTCCAACGTTTTCAATGGAAACAAAAGCTTATTGAGTCACGGAGAGCAGCTTTGGCTAGGACCGCTAAAAGCTCCACGTGAAACCCTTATCGCGAGTGGTTGCCTAAGCGCGTTGCCGTTTATCGAGCAACGCGCGTCTACGAATTTTCCTCGCTGCATCGAATAATATTCCTTCGCTACGTGGGGAAAAAATTCAGAAGCTTTCTTTCCGAAAATCGTATTTCCATATCTTCTCGTTTACTCGTTTTTCCACCAAATTTCGCGATAACGAAAGGGTTCGTGGAACGGAAAAAAAAAGAGAAAGAGAGAAGCATCCTTCAGGGTTGACCCGAAGAGACGATCTAACATCCCTAGAAAGAGTAAAGAAAACGAAAGAACAAGTTAATACAAGGCACGTAGAGGATGAGAGTGTCTCCAGCGACCGTGCACGCCCCGTTAAAATTTACACGTCCCAGGAGTACAGTTGTTGCGACGAGCAGAGTCAGAGCCGCAGGCTTAGCTATGCATGTACTCACGGGTGACAAAATACAAATTCTGCCCCCTTTTAGGGCAACTGTTTACTTTATCTCCTATCTTTTCCTCTCAATCCTATCTGGTATTAAATCTCTTCGAATCCTCTTTCTTTTCCTCGACCGTTTCCCCAACTTCTTTACCCTGTCTCTAAACTCTAACCCCTACCAAGCTTTCACTCTCTCTCTTTCTCTCGCTCTCGACCCTTCCGAGTGTCTAGCTACCCTTCTTCCTTTACTCTCGACGCGCCGGGCTTTGTGGGTAGAAAATGGAATTGATGTTCTGCGATAAGTAGAGTGATACAGGAAGCAAAAAGAAGGAAAGAGAGTAGACCGTAAGGATTCCAAGCGTGTACGAGAAGAGCCACTTTTATTGCTGACCCCGCGGTCGCGTCTTAAAGCCAGGAATATAATTAACACGTTCCCGGGCAAACCGATTTTTTGATTACGCGTCATTTTCAGGGGATTCTGCTGTGAACTGTTTTCGCGTTAAATTAATTTTAACGAAAATTGAAATTAATAATTTTCCAATTTTAATTTCATGCGACTGAAAGGAGCAATCGGCAACAGATGAATAAAGTAGGAAAAATGAGAAACTATGGGTGGAGGGTAAAATACGATTAAACAGCTATTTCGTTACCTTTTCCGTGTTATTTGGGTCGCGCGCGGTTTGTCGAGAACACGGTTCCGCGAAAGGCTAGAATAGCCGTCAAATCTGTACCCTGCTGACACTGACACTGACACTTCCGTCGATTTCCTGGCTACCCCTATCGCGAACGCCATGATACCTGGCATCATCGGCCCTCTGCGCCTGACAATTTCACCCGCTTTCCACTGACACGTATCCCCGCGCTCGCCCATTTCCGGGATTCGTCTGTCCGACGTCTAAAAGCGTCGATTTTACATATTCCACGCGTTTTAGCGTCGAAACGATTAAGTCTAACCTTTTTCCCCGCGAAAATCGAGCGAACGACCGAACAGAGGATTCCTCTATCCGACGCGATCGAACGAAATGCTCGATAGACATCGGTGGTCAGCGAAAGCGGAAGCTCGTAAACCGCATTGTATACACAATCGAGCCGGATGGCTTTGTAGTTTAGCAGCTAGTCGAGCGATTCTCTCTTACGCGTATTCCTCGAGCGCAAAGGCCGGGTTACGCGGCTCGCTTGGTGCCAAGGCTCTACCTTCCGCGTGGAGCGTGATTAAATCCAGCCGCGTAAACGCGCCCGTCCTAGTCGTCGCGAGAACACTTACACGCGGTACAATTTACACCTACAGAACGAACGACCCGTGGGTTACGATCCTGTCAAAGGCAACCCACCTGGTAGAACGGTGTTAAAAAAACAATAAAAATTGTTGAACCGATATACCATCTCTGGTTTTCAATAACCGACTTTCTCTATCGCGATAACTCATCTCGTTCGTACGCCTTTGATTTGACGCCTATTTACGCCTACTTTTATAATAGATTATGGCCGAAATTGTTACACATTACAGCATGGGCGTAGTCAAGTTATCAGTCAGGGAGGGGCAAATTTCATCGTATTTATGTACGGGCCATTCCAAGCAAAATTAAATTAAACTAGATTCTTATTCGAGATTGAGTAATTTAATGTGTTTCGCTTGAGGGGGATAAAATCCAAATTTTTTTCACTACGATAGGGTAAATACCATTTTTCTTCTTGCAGAGCAGGAGGCAAGTGCCCATGCATAACAGTTAGAATTGTTGTATCCTGAATAACAGGAATTACAGTGTGCCATTACACGCGTCTGTTTCCACTTCGTCGCGCGTCTTACCAGACACGGCTGTTTCTACTGCACCAACCAGTCTGGTATTCTTTTGTTATTTAAACGTTTTTCAAGCCTTTTCTTTGAGTTTTCAATGTCAAGAAACTTGGCATTTTTTATTCGTTTCATAGAAAAAAGAATGAAATTCATATGGAAAGTTGAAAAAGAATAATCACGGACGACTGGTTCAACGACACAGGAAATTTTCACCGGCGAAACCTATCTTGCGACGTTCATTTAGCGCGAAATTCGTTCAAAGACAAAGCTGAAATATAAACAATTCAAACGCGATATCGATCGAGGTGTTCGAGATTTCCCTGAATAAAAATTCCTTTACGTATCCGGTGAATATCAATTCGATACTAATGAAGTATTTGCACATCGCGTCCGGCTGCCTCGTTTTGTACAATTCATTTCACGCGAACTCGTCGTAAGACGCCAATAAAACCATCCTTTCTGTTCGATAATTTTATAAAAAGTGTTGGACAAGAAATTATTATGTTCACGATCGAGAAGACACGGTTTCACGGTCAATTCGAGACCGACAATAAGAATGCTGTTCATTAACGACTACCTCATTTCTCCTACTTCGTGGAACAACTTTTGGACGATCACCTTTCGAGCGGAGAGCCTTTAATTACAAAGGCACCAGTTCCATCCCTTTCTAACCAATCGAGGCGATTCTCGAATTTCACAGAAAGAACTGGTCCTTCAATTAATTTTCATTATTAACGGAATTACTCTCGGACTATCTTAGCGGAGGTTCTCTTAAACGCGTTAGCCATCTTTTTCAACCCCTGATTTCCTTTATTACCCCTGAAACCTTTTCGTGCCCTTTCTCCTCTTACTTTCGATCTTAATTCCAACTCCAACAATTGCCTGACTTCTCTCAACCCTTTTCTTTATCGCAATATACAGAACCCTCGAAAAAGAAATATTTTTCCGTTCTATTCTTATTCTGATTCAGGGTCTACCAAAGATGATTCGCTGGATCGTGATGAGAACAGTAAACAAAATTAATATCTGCCCGCACGCGGCTACTATTAATTCGCAGTCACGATCCCATAATATCACATGGAACGACGCATTACTACGTTCTTCTGTCGGAGTGTGCAAACCGTCGAGAGCATGCATGGCACAGTTACCGGATCCACCGAGTGCATACAACCTTACTATTACCTACGTTCGTCGAAGGTTGCACGATCCTACCGTCGCTCTTTCCACGCTGACCTACAAACTGATCTCGCGACTGTGAACCAACACTTGGACGAGATCTTCTCGAACGAAATCGTCGTTAAATTGAACGAATCGATACGTACATACAGACATACTCAAAGTATTATCTGTCTATCCTAGATAAATCTCCCCTCTCGATTATTTGAATGTCATGGTAATCGCTACCAAACAATAAGAGGTCGTTCACTGATGGTCCGTCTTGTAACGGAACAAGGAGATTACTGCGTGTAATCTTTTATTGTTCGATAATGATTGTTGTTAAAGGGGAGACCGGATATGGTTGTCAGATTTTTTTTTTTTTATTTTGTACAGGTTATAGTTGCAGGGAAGTTCATTCATACATAGTTTAATATAAACTAAGTACGGCTAAGTTTATCAAAAAATTAGTTTCATGAATATTATCTATAAGATTGTGAGTTAATTCACATTATCTGTAGTAATTATTTTGTGACATTGTACCCCGAGCGTGGATTGGTTGTCACAGATTTAAATAGCCAAATTTATTAAGAAAAAATGAATTCATTTGAAAAAGTAACAATTTTATTTTTAATGTTATCACATACCTTATAAGAATCTCTTATATTTAAAGTTTCATTTTGAAATTCGAACACAAAATAATAATGAAACTAAGAAACTATACAGTCTTCAAGACAAAATTAAACTTTTGGAAATATTTAAAAAGAAAAATTAAAAGTGAATCCTAAACAATATTAAATATAAAATTAAATTTTTAAGTATTTATAATAAAATTGAGAATTCTACATCATTAAAAATGAATTGAAAGTAGTTGTAGCAAACTTATCAATTATTAAAGATCATTAAGTCAGCAATCTTATCGTCTGAATACATGTGACAAATAACCCCAAATGTAATGTGACAACTTTTCAACTATCCACTCATTTATTAGGAAGTTCGAAAAATGCAAAAAGATCATCAGAATAAGTAAGATAAAACTCTAAACTATCGGATTTTAAAGGCGTTATAGTCGATACCAAAAAACCAATATACTTATCTAATAAAAAAGATATTGCAAAAATTTACTTCAAATGTATCAAAACTAACAATGACCCGTCGTGTCTTGATACTAATCTACAGCGAATTGAGCGATCGCAGGGGAGAGGCGACAATATGTCTACGTTTTGCCACGGGTTACGAGTACATTTCTATTGTTTAGTTTCCTTTTTATAACAATCATGACAAGCAACCCGTGTGACAACCATATCCGGTCTCCCATTTCCTTTTCCTTTGTAGAAACGCGTACGTTCTCTCAGTCGCGTAAGGTTTGACCCTTATTCGATCAAACTGAGTCCATTAACCCGAAGAAAGATCGCGTTGCGAAACGATCAAGGATTTTCCGTACATTTGTTTCGAAACGGTACATAAACCAAAGGAGAGAACAAAGTATCTCAAGCAAACAATCGAATCTCCGCGAAATGGCGAACAACATTGCACATGGAATACATAGATGCGAGAAGGAAAAAATAGAGAGGCGAGGAAACAAGAGGACACGCGCTTTAAAGACTCCTTGGGCTTTTCCACGTCATTGTTCGCCACGAGACTAACGCGACCGGAAGAGAAACGGCGAGAGAGGAAGAGGAGAAGGAAGCCTCGTAATTTTCCAACCGTGCCACCGACGCCGCTACGTAACAATGAACCAGCGAGATCCCGTGAATACAATAGCAGAGACCTGCACCGTGAAATCATCGCAACGCCACGAAAATCTCGTAAATCTACCTGCTGCGTGAACCAATCTCCCCCCCTAAATTCGCCACCCCATCTCGATCGAACTTTCCACTTTACAGCCTAATATACATCACGCGTGATCGAGCGCGATGGGATTCGAATTTTATAAAAGAAGAATCATGACTGGATGTTAATACTCCGATTCAGCTTTATCATTCTTCGGCAAGCTAACGGTTATCAATTTCAAAAGGAAACACGGAAAAGAAGGATCTAGATTCAAATTCGAAGAAGAGCTACCACCCACGCGTATCTTTCAACTAGTGAAACAGCAACGATCCTTTTCAGAGAGAAAGCAGACTTTATGGAAGGAAAAAAGGAATAAGAGCTGGTTCTGATGGAACGAACGCGGGCTCGTATCGATAAGCAACTGTCGTAAAAGATTTACGACACGGGGAACATCTGTCGCGACGATGCTGCTGTTCTCCACGCTTCGATTGGTTCGCAAACATATCGGGATCTCGATAGGAGACAGTGGTCGGAAAGACTGCCTATGAAACTCCTTGGGAATGCAGCTACTCGTCTGGTAGCGATCGAGCTAAGCGCGTATAAGGATGTCTCTCGTGTCAGCCTCCTTGAAACTCCATTCGTTTCGACCTCATTTCCTGCTTATTTCGGAACCAGAGCACAGCCTGTTAACACCTTATCGATAGATGATACCATTTTCCTTCAAGTTCGCTACTGTCATCTGCTATAAATGATGCAAATATGATTACAATGTAGAAACCCTGATGGTCGTTACGTATTCTCCCTTCATTTTCATGCTACGATCTCAAAAACTCCGAAGAAATATTACGACCGGTTTAAAAAAAAAGAAAGAAAAAGACATTTTACACAAATTACGTGGGTAATTTAAGTTTGAAACACATGAACGAGCGAGGTTATGAAAACCGTACTTGTTTGTTTGCTACGTTTAAACGCGGTGAGCACGGAACCGCGTGTTTCCTTTGCCAAGAATTTCGCTTCCGGTGTATGTATACGCCCTTACCTTCTGTCCTCGCAACGGAATATTTTCGCCTATTTCGTAAACGCGACCCGATAGTTATCAGCGAGGCGAGTAAACACTGCAACCTCCCCGTATCGCGTTTCTTTGGACGAAAATGAAAAGTTGAATACGCAAACGTCCCTGATAATGAAATGTAAATGTTGAACGATACGGTAAAATAAAAATACCGCCAGTTCGACGAGGTAATTGCGTGAAGTCTACGGGATACTTTGAACGTCGTACGATCGAAGAAAGAACGATTACCCGAACGGAACGAGGTACATCGAGTTCCTTTCGATCGAACAGAAAGCTCTCCGGAACCATTATCGTAAAGTGTCGCGAGTAAAACGGTATTACAGTGGAAAGCTGCGCGGTGTGACGAAAGGCCAACGAACACCTCTTGAATTTTGCCACTTATACCTTTCCAATCGAACTTATCTCACTCTAATTATCCAATCAAAAAACATTCCCGGATATTCGAAAAGTTCGCGAACGTGGCTGAAGCTTGCGTCGCATCGTTCGAAACTTCGCGAGGATTTTGAAGTCATAGGAAACGACACGTAGAAAAATTGTAAGTGTAGATATTATATATTTACAGCGTACATCTTGGAGAAAATGTGAGAAATACGCCTTTGTGTGCGTAACGTTAAGCTTGAAAATTTCTAGAGTGTACGACAATTTTTGTGTCGAAGAGTGCATTAATGGTGGCTCGGAAGGGTTAAGGGCACCCATTTTCCCTCCCAATTAGATGCGTACCGTTGAATTGCGCAGTAGCGTCGCGTGTGGGCGACCGAGTGTAACGGTAGCAGTAAAAGCGATCGACCGGCATTTCAAACGTAACTGCATCGATATGAATTTTACGAGGTTCGAGCAATTTCAAATGCTTTTCTGACGCGCGAGTATCAGGAATTACGAGGTGCACCGGCGTAAAAGCGAACGTACGCGTAATTCTTGATTTAACCGGGAGAGAATCAACAGGGTATCGTTCGGAAATGGTATGCATATAAGGTGTTCGAAAAACAGGAGGCAATTTCACGGGCCGGGTCTCGGTAAATAAACCCAAATGTGTACCAGATACGAAGCTATTGTAGATTACTACAAATCGAAGGAAAAGCAAAATAAATGTAGCTGTAAAAAACTCACCGGTGCTACACGACGTGTGAGCTGTGTCAACTGCGCAGTTGACGGGTTAAAACGTTGTGTTCAGGGACGTCGTGCTCGGTACCGGTGCCCGAACGGTGCAACCGGTAATAGTGAACTACCATCGCGACGCGCCACGGCGATTTACGGAAACTCGCGACACCGAATTCGAGTTTCGAATTGCTTATACGGCAAAAATTGCGCGCTTCATCTTTCCAACACATCGACAATTTATACTAACGTAACACGCAATTTGTTCCTTTTAGGTCCACACGATTTAACTCTGAATGCTTTCCATTATCTGTTACAGAGAATTATTACAAACTCCACGTGGCGTGGATTTTAAGCTACTCTTATTGTCTGTATTAAAACTACATACACTTTCACTCGTTTTTAATACGTTTAAACAATCGCAAATGACTGAGATTGATAAATCAAAGAACTTTAACCAGTTTCAACATAGATAAAGAACTGTAATATTTGATAACTTTTAGCAGGTTATTATCTGTAATCGTACCCCGAGCACGCGACCTATTTGATTCCTAACCACTATTATTGTAAACAGCGATTTTAATTCATTAACACTACTAACTAACCTTGACAAAATGATCTGCGTTTTCATTCGAGACAACATGACGTAAAATACACGTCACGAACAATAATCACAAGCACTAAACGTTAACTTTCATCAGAGCAGACTCCAAGATGTTCCGCGCCTGACGATCACGTGACAATTTGAAGACAGTAGCGCCATCGTTCGACCGTCGACTGAACGAAAACAAACGATACGTGGCGCGATCAATCGACAAGAATGCGAAACAGCGACATCGAACGTCTGCTGAACTATACGAAGCTACGAAGAAGCACACATAAGCAAACAGCCACCCTTTGGTTGTGCTTATCCTCCTACTCCTCCCACCCCACCGCCCCTTGTTAAACCCTCATCCTTGCGGATCTAGACGTCAAACAAACGAAACAACGCCCTTTGTCATAAATTCGAGAGAACGATAAGGATTGCGAAAAAATAACATTTTGTACGCGCGCCCTCTTTGCACAACATGGTGTAATCCGTTTAAAGCGCGTAATCTCGTTGCCTTCTTTTCATGGCAGTTTGCGTCAGACGAGCACGTTGTCACTTTATCGTTTTCACAAATTGTCGACTCACCGTTTCATTTTCCGCGATACACATAGGCTCCATCTCCATGACCCGTTTGGATTTTCGTCTTATCGATGTCCTATGAACGAATCCTTCGCCACACGCTTTGTTCAATCGTGATTCTGTCCTGTTCTTCAACACTTTGCAACGGCAACGTGTGTCTGTTTACAAACACTGCAAGGTCACACAGCAGACCCCCAGACCTTTCCGACTGTGGAGTATTTCGTATTACGTCACGACCAGCGATCGCCGCGCCGCCAACTTTAAAACGCTTAATCACTAACGAATTGGCTTTTCGAATCGACTGTTGATAAATCAAAAGAGGAATTTTCAAATTTTTGAAAATTTTTTATGTTTAGCGTTTTCGTTTATTCTGAAATGTTAAGTCATTTCAAAAAACCTAACCATGTAGTCAAAATTCCTTTTTAACGTAACATTTCATACACACAATACCAATGTTCTTTTTTTAATTAACCATTTCAAATTAATCGATGTTATTCGCATTTAAGTAATGAATATTAATGCAATGAATGAAAACGGTCAATTAGATCCTGAATATAACTGGGTTTTACGAACATGTACGAATGCTTTTAACGTATATTTAACCGTCATTCATTTTACTTTTTACGATAACGCTATAAATATGCAACCGAATGCTACCTGTAAGTAATAATATAAATCATTGTATTAGATTAATTAGATATCATTTTTTATAATAAATGTAATAAAGTTGCAGAGGCTTTCTCATACCCCTTATTCATGGCTGTTGTGGATCTTTTGGTGTACTCTATATTACAATAATAACTAACACTTCATGTTACAATATTAAACATTAAAATTGACCATTTTCTAAGTGTAAATTTGCATTTTAATTACTATATTACTATCGTTATACATTCCCTATGGAACGTTATTTCATTTAAGAACTGTCTTACGTACCATTTGTGAGGGGATTTTGAAATTTTTGCTCGTAATAACTATCACTGTTTTTAGACGACCTTCTGGCCCCATCGTCATCATTGTTCTATAGAAGCTTGAGTTATTTCCCGACTCATCTTTATGGTAGCTGTTGCTGAAACCGGTCCTACGGTGTTCTTTTTTGTAATATCCGTTGTCGTACCATTCAAAAGAATTCCTCCCTTGATCGGCGACTTTGGATTCTCCTAAAATGTATCTTCCTTTGTGTACCATATCTCCTTCCGTTCTGGTTGCTTTCATTAAATTCTATATGTATATAGTCGTCCTTCAGTATAGCCGAAGTTGCCGTTTTCTCATTATCGAAAATTATGTGCGTCTCGTCGATCCTCTTTTGAACCTTTCTTTAGATCACGAACCCTCGAAACTTTGAAGTAGTTTAATGTTTAACACTTATACATTGCTCAGCAAAATAATACTTAAACTAAATAATAACTCTATGAAACCATCTATGATACTAAATTTGAAAATTCAAGAAAGGGTTGAAAAAAAAATTAATAAATCGACACGTATTTCGAGATCTTTCGGTTTTACACGTTAAGAAATAAAATAATCAATGAAACGAACCACAATTGCATTTGTACCAGGTACTTGGGATTCCACAAAGTAAACATTGCAAAAAATTAATACTTTTTTTTATTGAGAACTTATAAAAACAAAAACTCTCTTAGTCATTTCATGGATTTTTTTTTTTCTAGTTGAAGTATTATATTCTATTTAAGACACTCATTACGTTAGAATTGTTCTTTTTTTTTTTTTTTTAATATGTTAAAACTTATAAATAATACAAAGAAAAGGTTTGAAATAAATTATTCCTACAAATATATCGTAGCGTTATTTACAACTTACAAATATTATTAGAGGCACCTCTACAACGTAGTCGACGGGCATAGGTAAAGGTAAGAAATATATAGATGTTGTAAAAAATATTCAAAACTTATATTTTAAGTCGTCTTCATTGGAAATTCTCGGTGCAGAATTGTACAAGACGCTTAATCGTATTCTAAGTATCATAAGGGTAATGAAGGGAGGGGAAAAGAAGGTATACAGTATATAATACATCACTAATCTTTGTGTTTCAAAAATATTGTAGCTCTTTCTAAACAATACTTTCACGCACATTCGCTTTTCTTACACTCCGGTTATTAAAATCGATCGTTTAATTAAGTCGCATACCAATTATACAGTTTTGTAGTTTGTAGACAGAATCAGGCAACCATTGTTCTTTTTTTTCTTTTTAATTAACTTTTTAAATGTGTTAAACATACGTTTCATTTTATATTTCTTTTTGAATTTATAAACAGCATGAAGACACGCGTTATTTCACCTGGTCTACGAACAACATTTATTCTTTTAAACCATTAAATCATGTACTATTTTGTGAACGATAAACAAGTCTAACAATTTGCATATAGAAATATTGCGAATGAATAATTTGGAAGGCAAAGATTTTAATTTTGAATATAGGTCAAAAAATATACAAAGCAAATTATCTTCTTCTGTATTACATTACAAAACCATAATTGCTGTTCGTGCGCAAAATGGAACACCGTTTGAAACGATCTTTTTTGCTCGATGATTAAGGGTGGTCATTGGATAACTATGTGAAGTATGTTTAGTAATCCACCCCTCCCTATATCCTGGCAGTACAGGCAAAATTAAAACCGCTCCGCAATCGAATTATCGGATAAAACAAAGTTACATCGATACACCACTCACGGCATACCAATAAATTTCAACTATTTCTAGACTCGTATTAAAAACCGTCAATAAGCACTACGTAAACAATTAAAAAAATGAAGTTTCACAGACCACCCCATTCATGGCGACGAATGGACGCTAACTTATTTACAAATATCTATACGATTAATATACTTTTCCATAATTTATACTTACTCTGTACACGCGCATTTTCAAATTATTATGAATGAATTAATATATATTTACATAATTTGGCGGTTTGTTAAAATATTTAAAAATTGATGCGACTCAATAAGATCGCGACACGCTGTTAATCGGTAGCGTGTGATTTTGGTTAACGATATCAACGCGATTTGTAATGGAAGAAGTTTTGATCAATTTCACGCTAACGCATTTTTCATAAAAAATAATGTAGATTTACTGAAAAATCCGCCTATAGTCCTCTATGAAATTATTATCTGTTCACTGGCGTTCTCCATTCTATTCAACACAGTATACATTTCTAGTACACGCTATTCCAGAATATTACCATTGTGATTCTTCTTTAGATTTTAGTTTACCATCTTTCTTAAGATATAAGCGTGAGTAGTCATCCTGATAAGTAGCACAATGTGTATTCGACTTGTTCGATTTTTGTATGGTGGTGCTAACTGGTGAATGATTTGGTGAATACTTCATTTCCTGTAGCTCTTGTAATTCTTTTAACGACCTCATCACCATTTGAACGTCTTTTTCCTGATCCGTTGGTTGTACCACATTACCTATCGGTTCATCTGAGATAATATCTTTCCGTTTTTCCCTCGGAAGTACATCATCATTAATGATTTGACTCAAGTAAGTTGTAGCAGCAATTGTTTCCTCGTTCTGCCTTTGTTCCTGTTCCTCTTTAGTAAGCAATGGCTGTTGCTGCATAGGCACTATATCTGAATTAACATGACCTAATTGTTTGTCCGATATTTTTTGGTCCTTTTTCCTTTTTTTAACGTCATGCGATTTGTGTTTAACTTCCACGCACCGCTCTCGTCTTTTGTCCTTTTTCTCAGTCTTATTAACCAATTCGATATCTTTGTCCTCTACTCTTTTATCGTTTCTAGCTTCAGAATTTTCGTGTAGTAATCTATGTTTTAAAGATACAGATTTTGAATGAGTAGACGTTTGATTTGATGTGGAGTAGTTTGAATGTTGTGATTGTGTACATGAGTATGAAGCTTCCTGTCTGTGTACAGAATGATGTCCACTTTGAGGCACTTCATTTGTGTTTG
Organism: Osmia bicornis bicornis; assembly: GCF_907164935.1. Lineage (NCBI taxonomy): Eukaryota > Metazoa > Arthropoda > Insecta > Hymenoptera > Megachilidae > Osmia > Osmia bicornis. The sequence continues at coordinate 13,369,102 of NC_060216.1, read as the reverse complement.
GAAGAACATTTGAAGTTTCGGAATAAGCGGTAATTGAAACTACATCCTTCTTACTTTCGCTCATCTTTGTAGACGATTTATGAAAATCATTAACTGGCGTGATAGAAAGAGAACTATTACCTAAATCCATCAAATTAATCTTCTCCATGTGACTTTTAACTGGTTTTTGAGCCATTAGTTGAGCGGTAGGTACAACAGAAATTTTTCCTACAGCAGAATTGTTAGATACTGTTGTTGAATTTTCGTGTTGATGCCCCGAATTGTAAATATCTTTGTTTTTGTCTTTACTTTTTGAACTATGTTGTTTTTTTTCTATATTATCATTTGATTTTGTGGTTCCTTGTTTTACATAATTCGAAGAATTTTCCGTACTCTGAGTTTTAGATATATTTCCTAAAAGTTTTTCTTTTTCTTGGATCGAGGCATTAGTTACAGTTGATGTTTCAGACCGTGCAGTTGAATTATATACTGCATTTTCAGAAGAATTAACAGCACTGCCATTGCCAACTTCTTTCAGTTTCTTCGATTTCTTTTTTGTACTGAAACTAAACGATTTTATATTATATGAAAACGAAGACACAGAAGTAAATAGTATCGAACCAATAGTGATACTTACGATGGCTCAGTGTCGTCAACAAACTTCAATAAAGTATGTACTGACATGTAACCCTCCGGCCATAACGGTAGAACTTGTCGAAGTAAAAATGTCCCAACAAAAGTATACATACTTGATTTTCTTGGTCTTAAAACATTGTAACATTGCCTCTTTATATTTGTGATTTCATAAACAAGTTTCCTAAAATCAACAAATAATACAAAATTGTATATGAAGGTATAAAAATTCTTTCGTGTGATACGTATAGAATCAAACATAAAAAAATTACTTTGCTTCTTCGGTCCAGGGAAATCGTTTTTTAGGAATTTTTGACTTATCTGAATCTTCACAATTATCTTCATCATTTGAACTTTCGATATTTTCCGGCGGTCCTTCTACTTCCCTAAAATAGTATCGATTATAAATTAACAAAAAGTAAGTTAATTAGAAAGAGAATTATAATGTGATGATGATAAAAAACAACAATTAGCATTTATCGTAATTAAAACGTCGTGATCTGGCAAATTCCTGGATAAAAAGATGTTATGGATTATCGAATAAAACATGTTTAGAATAGTGTACATATGATTTGTTGAATCAAGTTCTAATAATGCAAAGTTCTATTGACAAAAAAATGATGCTTGTGAGAAACCAAACACTGATACTGATGATAAAAAGCCCCGCATTTTTGTGCTATCTCAATAAAATTTATAACAAACATGTGTGTGTTTTTTTTTTCTTTAATTCTTTATGTATAACATCGTGAATTTTTAAGCATATGAAACATTGAGATAGCTGCAATACATAAGCATGAATAGAGTAAGGGAACTAGAAAAGATAGAAGACAAGGAAGACAAGGAAGACAAAGAATAACTGGAAAGGTGAAAATAGAAAAGGTTTCCTCTTACGAGGGGCACCTTACCAACAGTACCGATATATATCCCAGTATAAATGAGGACTAAAAAACAAAAGGTTACAGTAAGTTTCCATTCGAATTTATACATATAATTATATTTTAAAATCACAAAAATATTATCTTTAATTTATTAACTGTAAGATCAAAAACAACTTTTGCGTAAATCCGTAATAAATACTTGGTAATATTTCTTCAAATACTTACTTCTCTTCGGCAACCTTCTGGCATTCACCAAGGTATTTGCACATCACAGATGGCATTATTCCATTAATAACTTCTTTTAACCTATAGTATTATATTATTAACAAACATTACTGAGCAGAATAAACATATTTCCAACAGTTGTTTCAAATTTGTTACCTGTGTATAAGATTTCTGATTTTGTAATCAAGATCTTGCACGTACAGTTTTTTTGCTCTATTCTGAAGTGCCATTTTACTACATGGTAAAAATCTTGCTAAATGTCCATATGTTTCTAACCTTAAGCTTGGAGAAGACAACATCCTTAACCGTTTCTCTAAACTGAAATGAAAATGGTAATATTTATTTTCATAAACTTCAAAAGATTATATAACAATTACTTACCTAAACAATAAAGTATTTACTGCTGTATTAAAAAATTTACTTTTTCCTTCTTTACTATTTTCGGCACGTGCCTTTAGTTTATTAACTATGTCTACAATATTTTCTGGAAGGGAATCAGGTAATGGTGCTTCGTCTTTATCGGCATCATCACATTCAGATTCTGTACCTATACATCGAGATTTCCCAGAATCTGTTGTATCCCTACTAGATTCATCTTCAACCCTTGCAGCATTAACTACACTCTCTATTGCATCATCAATATTACTATCTTTACCACCTAATTTTTTCAATTCTAACTTCTTCCCATCAAGACCGTTGCTGTTGGACGACTTTTTCTCGAACTTCTTTATATCAAATTTTTTATCTGGTGCATTTTTACTCTTTTGTGCATCAGGTTTATCAGATTTCTTCTTCTCCTCTTGATCTTCTGAAACTGAATTTGAAGAAATCTTTAAAAAAACCGTTTCGTATCGTTATTATTATCATTATTATTATTATAATAACAATAATAATCACTTTAAGAATTGATAGTTAATTATGTTACCTTCTGCATCTGTAGTTTCTCCTTTCTCTTTCCGTCTGTTCAAAGTATCACCGTCTTGTTGAGAATTTTGCTGTTCATGCGAATTCTGTTGTTTCTTTTTCTTTTTGATTATATTCTCATGAGATGATTTCTTTTCTCCATTGTCATCCACTTTTTGTTTCTGCAAATAATAAAAACGTTTAACATAGAACAGCGATCGGCCAAATAACATTACATTATAACGTCAGTTACTTTTCTTGGTTGATCACCGGTAATATCTTCGGTATCATCTTCGTCTGATGAACTAAGAGTTCGTTTCTCCGATCTTTTTGGGCTGTCCACGTCCTCGGTATCATCTTCACTGCTTTCACTACTTTCATCATCGTTACTAGGATTATTGTTGTTATTATTATTGTTATGAACAAGTGAATGTCGGTCTGCTGTTCTGAACTCAAGAGCTCCACAGTTGATATAAAATCCTCCATGTGCTGTAGTCATCTCTTCTGGTACAATTTCATCATACTGAAATGATATTAATGTGTACATTATGATAAAAATATATTGGATTCGATAATAATTAAACAGCTTATATACCGCATCGGTGTTGTCGATGAAAGAATCATTTTCATCATAACCAGCACCCAAATCCACGTATTCGTCATATTTGTGTTTTTTTCTTCCCACGGTAGACGTTCCCTACACCAATCAAATGCATAAATTTTCATTTCTTCAGTATGTATTACGCTTTTAATTTAAACAATTTATTCTTACGTACATATTTCGCCTCAAACCGTCTCGCCATATCGCGATATTTTTCATCGTCGTCATCATCATCGAAGGACAGCCCGTTGGTCGGATTGTCATCTCCACGTTTTGATTCTTTTCTCCTTTTTTTCTGTAAAAGCAAAATTATTGCTCCTTTATTACATTTTTAATTAGCGAATTCACACTCATTAATCACATGCTTGACCTCTTGTTCCCCAACAAATTATTTTAACATATACATTTGTTAGTTTATTAACAATTACAGACAGTTTATCTATATATACACAACCACGCAATTTATCAGTATCATTTTTTCTTTTAAATACTGTAATTTATGAATCTTAGATGTACATGAAAAAGATATAAGATAATATTCTTTATTAATAAATATTGTTTAAAGAACAGTTAGAAAAAACGCTTAGCTACCGATTAAGTATTCTATACTTTGAATTACATTTAAAGGCAAGAAGAGTGTGAAAAAGGAAGATAAACTGATTCAAAAGAGGGCATAAGCTGTTCGTTCGTACCAGGAGCCTATGCTATAAACAGAATGTCATTCTTGCTCTTTCCGCCGAGACGCGCGACTTCTCGTTATCTCCTGTGCTCCTAATACCGAAGACGCTACCATAAGTGATTGATCCCAACAAAAATGTAGTTGATAACAAAATTTGAACAATAATGATTTACATGATAAATAAACAATGTTTAATATAAATTTCTCAAAACAATTTTAATCATACACATAACATTACAAAATATAATAATATGATTATTACCTCAAAATATTAACACTAACATTTACAATGTATTTCATTTATTTTGTACATAACATAAATTTATGTTTTATCGTGAAATAAAAAATGATTATAGTTATAAAAATCAATAAATGTTACAGTAATTACATTGAACGTAATATAATATATAAAAAAATATATATATATATCATTAAAGTATGTGGACGTAGAATTGTTTAACAATTTCATATGTGACTCTAATTGTATTAAATTACACTTACAAAAAGTCATTGTGTCAAGGTTTGAACGTTAGATTAAAAATTGTTTGAAACGTAAAATCGTTATTATTCTACTTAAATACGAATGCTGCAACATTGTAGCTTTTAAAACGCTTTTACAAACTTAGAAAAGAAACATAAGAATAAGTGCCATTTTGAATGAATCACGTTCGTTTTTCTATTACTATGAAATACTTAATTTTTCATTGATTTTTAACAATGAAAATGTTTTATATTCCATGTTAGGTAAAAAAAAAATAATAATACAGATGAATATTTATTAATACTAATGTAATAAATAGAAGGGAAAGTAACATAATTGAACAGTGTTACAAATTCGTAACGTTCGCGGAGTCTAAACCAATGTGCAACATGTTTTATGTATGTCGATAGTCACGAGTTCGTATTCTGTCCACTGGTCACAAAACTACAGAGATGTTCTACATATGTAACTACGTAAGATCATCAAGATAAGACAGATATTAGTCGTATGGTCCAATAAAAAAATATTAATAATAGTGTTGTATATAGTTTAATGAAAACGTGTAACCGTACACATGGAAGTAACAGGAGCGACATTCTAATGAATTAGCAACACCGGATGGCACATACTATCGCATTTTATTAGTTCTACATTTATTTGATGTATGCTTAATAACGATTTCTATAAAAATGATCGTTAAATGTTTGTTCGTAATTAGGTTTGAAACGGAACCTGAACAGACGGTGTCTCATGCGAGCATACGTTGACACGGATATACACCGGTAATGCGTTGTGACGTTTCTATTCGATGGCTTCGAATTGATTACACCTTTATCTGATAGTTTAGATATAATATTTGTGCTCTTTAATCGAATAACTCTAAAGATATACAAAAAGTTTACACCCTGTAAGGTGTTCCGATGACATGCGGTAACCGCAACATGACAATTCGTACGAACAACGGACACAAGTTCTTTGCATTCTATGCATCGTGAAAATGGGCGATTCCATTGGCATTTTTTACAGTTTCTTGTCAAAATGCGTGTGTGAAATGAAATTGTTAGCCGGTGTTTGATGGTAACGAAATGTCTTGGCAAACGTGACCGTATGGATGGGCATTGTAGGTTTTGATTTTCCTTTGATGCATTTACGAGTGAAAGGAAGAACTGACCTCGGCTGCTTTGAGAAGCTGTGCATAGTTGAACTCAGGACATGCCTTCTCGTTCGACTCTGGCAGGGTAAGTGTGAAGCGGAAGGAGGGCGCGAGCTGTTTGCCCTTTTCCCCTTTTTTCTCCTTCTTCGCGGCGTAGCCCAAGGACTCCGGAAACTCCAAGGTCTGCAGAGGTACCCGTTTAGCCTCTGACATTCCTACATTTGCACCGAACTCAACGCGGATCACGGAAACACTGCGAACACTGCAGCAACAACATGATCCTTTCTCTCAAACATTGCACCGACACCGCCACTTGCATGTCGCCATCTTCGGCTCGACTGTTTTTAGAGTGCGCTGTTGATGCCGCCGCCACACCGTGAATTCGCGCATGCGTTTTGTCGATGCAAATAATCTTAAGTACAATTTTCATCGAATGATATAAGATATTTTACATGGAAAGCGGACTTAATTAGGGCAACAAATTTATTGAAAATTATAAAAACAGTACAACAATGTTGCATTGCATTGCGATTCAGCGTTTAAACGGTGCATATATTTAGTTGGTGTACTGAATGTTTCGAGGTAAATTTGTTCTATATATTTGTCCGGTAATTTTAATTCATTAATGTAATTAAATTACGATAATTTCATTCTTACACATTATTTATTGTACAAAACTGATAAAAATCTTTACAAGTCACAATTACGTCTGTACAATTCACTTATGTAAAAGCTATGTGTCTTTACAAATAACCCTACTCTAGCATAATTCATATTCCAATGCCTGCAATGGTAAAATCATATTAGTTTTACAAGTCATAAAACGTTTATCTAAAATCAGAATAATGAATTAATGTCATATTATATTAAAAATATGTCGTCTATATGTAAACAATAAAAAGCACTTTAAACAGTACTGAGTATAATATTTATCGCTTATTCAAACAGAATTATCTGCATCGTTCTCAGAATTTTTCTCTTTACTTTCAATTTTAATTGCTGAAAATTGCTGACCTAAAATTTTCATAATTTCAGGATGTCTTATGTTATGCTTTTTCTTCACAGAGTTGTAATTTTCTTTCACATAAAGTGCAAATGCTGAAGGCCCTCTTTGAGGTGTCTGCACTTGCACAGTCCCAGATTTTGTTGTTTTATTTATTAGTAACTCAAATTTTCCATAACAATGACCACACCGTTTCTTTTCAATATCCAAAGATTTAGAATGTCTGCCAATACTAAAATGAAAGTGTCGATGAGCTAAACAAGTCCCTTATGATATACATATAAATGATTAAATTACATGTATGTCAAAATTTTACAAATCAGTTTACCTGTATCCACAGTCCATACATTTATATGTAAATTTTGTTTTAATTTTATAATCGTGACACCTCCTGATTGGTGGTAATTCAGGAAATGTGTTCATAGCTTTATTAGCCCTAAAATATTACCAGTTATAATAAGCTTTAGCAAATATGAAAATATTAAATATTATTATAATATACCATCCTGTCCAGAATGGTCCATGTCCATCAGAAACATCATTTATTAACCAAGCAGCTGCATGGCACATTTCATGAATTAAAGTGTCTCTGAGCCTGTCTGGTGTATCCAGAATCTATACATAAAATAATATATTTAATGTGCACTTTAAATTTTACTTTGCAAAAATTATATGAAGCAAACCTTTATTGCTAGGACTATTCTCGAAGATTTCACAACACCTCCAAGTGTTTTTATAGATTTTTTATTATAACAAAATCCAGCAGTTCCTCTCATACGTACATTCCATTCTATTGTCATGTCTTTTGGTAGTTTCTTATCAAATACTTTTTCATTATACAATTTAAATAAATAGTTGCACAGTTCTTCTTTAGCATTTTTAAAATTTAATCTATATTTTTTAGCATCTGGATGTGCACTAGTAATAGGAACACTTTCAGATAAAGATGCTAGAAAACTGTGATGTTTTTCATACTTCTGATTATCAAAGGCTTGTTTACTTTTAATAGTTGTTTTAGGTATTTCCCGCGGAGTTTTAGCAGGACCTACAAAAGATTGATTTTATGTTAAAAAAAAATATATCTGAATGCTTTAAGCACATATATATATTACCTCTTTTAGTTATAGATTTTGGTGGTACATCATCGCCGGGATCGAATTCGCTAGTACTCGAATCTTCAATTTCATCATTACTAAACGACAATTTTCTTCTTCTTATATCATGTATTTGATCATGATCATTTGTATTATTTTCCGTTTCAGTATCTGGATCACATATTCCAATAACTCTAAAATATAAATTACAAAAATTATTAAAAAGCTTTTAGCATGTAAACATTGCAAACACGTATTTCTCACTTTTGTATACTATCAAGGCATGTTGGTTTCTTCTGTGTACTATTTACGGATAGTTTCGGATTTGTCAATGCAGTGTAGTATAAACTTTCACTTTCACTTCCTGATGATAACTGGTCATTAATAAAACTATCTATTTGTTTAGTATTTTTTCGTCCACTCTTTTTTGTCAACCGTTTTTGTAATCTCAAATCCTTTATAGCTGAATAATATTTCAATCATTATTTAAAACGTATAAGATAATTACAATGTGATTCACAATTTAATTACTCACACGTGTCAGAATCATCTTCTGAATCTGTTAAGTTGCACCTTCTTTTGCTTTTTGGTTTTCTGCAATATACAAATTTTAATAATGACACCATAATTAACAAGTATAAAATAGTAAGTAATGTTTGTAGTTCACCTTTCAGTCTGGACAGCTCTATTCTTTGTAGGTACCACTGGCTTTCGTGGTTCAGAATTTGGAAACAATACATCAGCTTTTGCACGCCAAGTTTTACCATACAACTTATCTAATATGTCTACACAATCTGTAATATCTAGATTCTGTGGTGTATTTTCTGTAGGAATTAGCGTTGAAGGTGTTACATTATTATTACAATTGTTTCTTGATGTACAAAGTTTTGGAGTATCATTTTTGGATTGTATGAATTTTTTTAATGTAGGTTGTTTTAATGTCGTGGAGTTAGTTTTTTTACTATAATCTGAACTTATTACTCTGTTTTCACTTATAGGATTATGTTTTATTTTCCCTCTATTATTTGGAGTTTCATAATTCATCTCTAATCTTTCTAAACTACTATGTCCAGAACTTAAATCATCTTTGTTACTTGGAGGTACAAGACTAAGCGAAGTATCATTTTGTGAATTAGGTGAAGTCGACATAAGCCATTGTGAAATTTGTCTCTTTTTCCGTTCTGATAATTCAGTACACATCATCCCTTCGTCGTTATTCATATCTTGTTTATCCAAAATTCGATTTAACGGAGTTTTATAAATATTTGCTAAGTTTGTTTGAGAGCTATAAATAATGTCACCCTCAGAATCTACGGGAGTTTCGTCAATAATTTTATTGCTTATTTCTTCATTATTTTTAGGAGAAATAGCAGGATGCAGGCAACCATCTAGACCTTCATTTAATATTACATCGTGTTTTTTAACATTTCTTGGTGATTCGTACACCACTTGTGCAAATTTTATGTTCTTAATAATACGTTGGTAATCTTTTCGTGAGAAATTTTTCATAAAATCATTGTCAGTCTTATTTTTAGATGATAAACCTTTAGTTGGTGTATCATTATATTCCAAAATTTTTTGTTTACTTCGAATACTAATACTACCAGCACAATTAGGTGATGGATTTACTTCATTTATTACATTACCATGAAGTTCAACATTTGATTTTAATACATTTTTACTAATATCTTTTGAAATAGATTCTATAGAACTAATTTTATCAGAATTTTCAATATAATTTTTACAGTGATTGGGACTGTTAGAAGCAGATTCATCAGAAGTATAAAATGCAGTATCTTTTTTAACATCTTTTCTCTGTTGATTGCAAGTAATAAAATTGGGTTTTTTATTTGCCCTCCATGCTTGAAAAATCTTTTTATTCTCTTCTTCTAAAAAGTCAGAATCAGAAGACTCCAAGATGTATACTTCAGTACTTCCATTGGATTGTTTTCTTAATGTAGATTTTGAACTAGAGAAACATATAGGACTAGAAGAAGTAGATCTAGAACTAGAGTCACTTATTACTATCACATCTTTTCCGTTAGGTGTTACAACATCTTGTGTATCACAGACAATAGAGTCCTGTGACCATTTCAAACAGAAATTTTGTGATCCAACAATAGAAGCCTCCTTCTTTCTATCAGAATGCATTATTAAATTTTTATGCACAGTGTAATATTCTTTTTGAAGCCTATTTTCTGTAAGAATTTATATGTGCTAAATAAACAGATACTATATTAAATAAACTTTAAATAATAGAAGAAATATTAAATTTACTCACTGTGATCACACATTCCTTGTCAGCAAGCAATTATAAAATAAGTTTCCCAAGGCTACAATTATTTATTTCGTGTGTATATACACTATTATAAAGTCAAATGACTAAAACTTATATAGGAGGTATAACGTTCTTTCTTCCTTTCTTCCTTCATCAGTTCTCTGAATTATATACTTATGTCTATAAAAACAAAATATAAATACAGAACAAAAGTGCAATGTGAAGGATAAAGATGTAAACAAAAATAAGCAGTATAATTCAAATACAATTATCACATACATCTTATGAAGTGACAGAATAGTCACCTCTTTAATACCTCTATTATAATATAAAACAATAAAATCACATTACATTATTTTATCTCATAAACTAGTGTATAATTTTCATATAACTGTTTATAATGCAACTACAGTTTAAACAGTCAAACCGTTACCTATAAATCACTGCAGCCAACTATTGAAATAAGAAAAATTAATACATGTGTTGCGTGCGCTGTTCCAGGTTGTAGGGATTTTGGAACGTGAGTGAGGTGCCCGTGGAGCGCTGAGCGCTCTGCTCGCGGCGCGACAAACAAAATTATATTGCTGTATTTTAAGATTTTATCTTTTCAAGAAACGTATGTAAGCGGGTTGAAACCACCATCTGAGTTTGGTGGTGAAGATCTTCGATCGATGATGGCTGTCATCCACTCCTCGCTGGATCCTGAATCCTCCCTCAGGATCATTTCTGGTCCAATACATACAGCGAGGTTCGCAACAATACATACATACATACATACATACATACATACATAATTACCGGCAATCCCAAGAAAAATTCCCAGAAACAAGAACTTTTCGTTCCTGCAAAATTGATATAACCAAGTACAGCTATCATATAAGTATAAATTATAATGATTTATTGAAATAGAAATGTAGAAAAGGTTAACATATCTTTACAGGAACATATCTTTACATTATTGAAGGAATGAATGTATAGAAAAGCTATTTGAGTTTTGTTTATGAAAATCTGAATGAACATTTCCTTCTTTATCGACTTCAATGATATGTTTCGGAAAATCGATCGGTAATTTGTCGAGTAGTTTCAGCCGTTTCTGTATAGATGGCGCTAGGATCGAATTCAAATGTATTCCCTTTATGGCGGTCTTTTTAAAATACAAATTTGTCAAACAATTATTTTCATAATTTTCTAGTCTTGCGCTGATTTGAAAAGAAAATAGAATCAAAGGGAGTGAAAATTGGATCTTTTCAGATGTCAGTCTTTGGTGCGGTAAAAAAGGGACTGTTTTAAATGAGGAATATAAATCATGACCCCTCGAAAGCAAAGGCATGTCCATTCTTTTGTATATGTAGTCATTGCATGTCGTCTCTCATAACATAACCTCTTTTGCATTTAAAAAATGTAAGTAATCATTTTGAAGAACTTTATAACATAAAACCTGTACGAGCCATTAAAACAACATTTATTGTTAATTCATTTGTTTCTCTTATCATTTTCTGTTATTTATTATAAACGTAAATATATCCTGTGTATGCAATATTCTGTAATAAATGAGAAAAACATTATGATATTTTTCAATTATATTTTTTATAGTAATTAAAAATATTTCATGTATCTTTATTTCTGACAGTGTAAACATAAGACACCATTTACTTCAATTTTGTTAAACTCCTTTGTATTAATAATATGGTATAACTTATCCATAAATAGTTTCTGTAAACCAATTGTGCAGAAAAATAATATTTTATTTATTAGATTTAAACAATGTCGGAGGTCGAAGAAGCTCCTCCAGAAACTTCAGAAGCACCTGCTGAACAAGATGTTGTGTCCGAAGAAGACAAACAATTTCTCTTGGACTATGTCAAAGAAACAGAACAGAGACTGGCTGCAAAAGAAGAAATCAGAGCTGCTAATTTAAATCCCAACAGACCACCGGATACCTATTTCAGCAAATTAGATTCAACTCTAAAAAGAAATACCACTTTTGTCAAAAAGCTAAAAAATTTCAGTAGTATACAATTAGATGTAGTTTTGAAAGATATGACCCATTTAAATTTAACAAAATATGTAAGTGAAGTAGCCACTGCTTTAGTAGATGCTAAATTAAAAATGACAGATGTTGCACCTGCCATTAAAGTATGCAGTTTCTTACATCAAACTTATGTTGAATTTTCAACACACTTTTTTGAAAATTGGCAGAGAATTTTGTCTCTCAAGGTTGTTGATAAAATTGCAAATCCAAGTAAACTGAGGGTAGATCTCAGATTTTATGCTGAGTTAGTTAATGCAGGAATTTTCACTCATAAACAAGGTTTACCGTTACTTGGTTCTGCCTTAACTGTTTTAATTAATATGGATAAAGAGGAGCACAACAATGCAAGCATTATATTAAGTTTCTGTAAACATTGTGGAGAAGACTATGCAGGTCTTGTACCCAAAAAAGTGAGAGAAATTTCTGAGAAATTAAATATTCCGATACCTAAGAGCAAATTACTTTCACCTGATAAGCAACAGAATGTGAGATTGTTGCTGCGAGATTATTATAATTCACTGTGTAAACATTTATTGAAAGAACACAAGGATCTCCAGGCTTTTGAGAAACAAAATAGAAAGATTCTGCAAACCAGGGGCGAATTGAGCTCTGAAAGGAAAGAAAAACTTGAAAGTCTTCAAGTATCTTATGAACGTTTGTTAAATAATGTTCAAAGTTTCTCTGAAACTCTGGATGAACCCATGCCAGAGCTTCCTGTGGACAGTGAAATGAAAGCAGAGGCAGAGGAAAGCATGAAGATGATCAGTGAAGGAGAGGAGAATAGCATTCTTGAGGATATGTGGGGAGATGAAGAGACCAGAAGATTTTATGAAGTTCTACCAGACTTAACAGTATTCCTACCAGGATCATATTTAAAGGAAGTACCCAAACAGGATGCACCAATTAGTGAAGAAGCTTTGGACGAGGAAATAACATTCGACGAATTGGAAGAGAGTGAGAAGGTAGATGAACCTGAAGCAGAAGTGGAAGAACCTCAGGTCTCTAAAAGCAATAAAATACTCTTAGATGCATTCCTAACTCATTTACCAAATTGTGTAAACCGTGAAATGATTGACAATGCAGCAGTGCACTTTCTAATGAATCTCAATACCAAGCATCATAAAAAGAAATTAGTAAAAGCACTGTTTGGTGTGTCCAGAATCCGTTTAGATCTACTCCCCTTTTACTCTCGCTTGGCCGCCATTCTTTACCCTGTAATGCCTGATGTAGGAAATGATTTGTGTTTGATGTTGAAGCATGACTTCAAATATCATGTACGTAAAAAGGACCAGATCAATATTGAATCAAAAGTAAAGGTTGTCAGATACATTGGTGAACTTGTTAAATTTAAACTGTACTCAAAGATAGAAGCATTGTATTGTTTGAAGGTTCTACTACATGATTTTACGCATCATCACATAGAAATGGCTTGTAATCTATTAGAAACCTGTGGAAGGTACTTATTTTGTTCCCCAGATTCCCATCAGAGAACCAAAGTTTATTTAGAACAGATGATGCGTAAAAAGGCAGTCACTGCATTGGACTCCCGTTATGTAACAATAATTGAAAATGCGTATTACTTTGTAAATCCTCCAGAGTCTACTGGCGGCGTTTCAAGGAAAGACAGACCCCCAATCCATGAATTTATTAGGAAATTACTATACCAGGATCTTTCAAAGACGAATACTGATAAGGTTCTCAAATGGATGCGCAAATTAGACTGGGAAGATGAAAGTGTATCCTCTTATGCAATCAAATGTCTCACTGCCGCATATAATGTCAAATACTTGAACATTCGCTGTGTCGGGAGTCTGTTGGCAGGTCTTGTCGCCCATTACGAAACCATAGGTCCCCATGTGGTTGATGGTGTGCTTGAAGACATAAGACTATGCATGGAGATCAATCTACCAAAATACAATCAAAGACGCATTGCCATGGTTAAATACCTCGGTGAGTTATACAACTACCGTATGGTAGAAAGTGGAGATATTTTCAGAACATTGTATCTACTTATTACCTTTGGAGTCAGTATGGATCATTCTATACCCAGCGTCCTCGATCCACCTGACCACCTCTTTCGCATTAGACTAGTCTGTACCTTATTGGAAACCTGTGGACAGTATTTCAGTGGAGGTTCCAGCAAGAAAAAATTAGACTACTTTTTAATATTCTTTCAAAATTATTACTGGTTTAAATATACAGATCCCATATGGACTCCAGAGAATCCATTCCCAGTAGGAATAGATTACATGTATAGAGACACACTGACAATGCTAAGGCCCAAAATGCAATTATTCCAAAGCTATAAAGAAGCTCAATGTGCTGTAGAAGAATTAAGAAACACATTATATCCCACTCTTGGAAATCCCACTGAGGATAATGTAGATGGGGAATCTGACATGGGTGTGATCGCCGAAGGCGATGAAGAAGTGGCTGTAACCTCTGGAAATGGTAGTGGAGATGCAAAAGGAGTGGCAGATTTACACTTTGAGGAGTCTGAAGATTGTTCTGAGGCACAGTCAGAGGAGGAATGGACAGCTGACGCGGAGAGAGACGACACCATTGGTACCCAAGAAAATACCCAGGGAGATCAGAGTCTTTCTGAAGGTGGAACAGATGGTGTAATTATGGATGTTACTGAATTGAATGCAGCATTGCCAGCGGGTCCCAGAAGAGTGAGTTGCCCCGAGGATGATGATTTCTTATCCGCTCTTGATAAAATGGTCTCGGATAATATTCAAGATAGAATGAGAGACTCTGTAAAACCTCAGCAAGTAGACATATCTGTACCTTTGCATGTAAAAAGTACTAAGAAGACCTATGAGCAATTGCAGGAAAGACCAGCCGATACAAACACAGTTGATTTTGTGCTCATGTTGAGAAAAGGCAATAAACAGCAATATAAGAACTTAGCAGTTCCTGTGTCCTCTGAGTTAGCAATGAATTTGAGGAACCGTGAACAGGAACAGAAAGAAGAGAAAGAAAGAGTGAAAAGATTAACGTTAAATATTACGGAGAGACAGGAAGAGGAGGATTATCAAGAAACAATTAATCAGAGTACGAGGCCAGTGACAGTAAATTTGAATAGAGAAAGAAGGCAAAAATATAATCACCCTAAAGGTGCCCCTGATGCTGATCTCATCTTTGGCCCTAAAAAAATTCGGTAGATTTATTAATTTTCTTGTAAAATTCATTTTTAATTTAAAATACATATCTGTCAATATGTGTGAAATATTTGATACTACACTAGATGACGTAATTTTTACGTAAAAATAAATATTTACCAAACTTCAAATTAAAAAAAAAAGTGGACTTGGTCAAACTGCCATGTAAAGCTCTGTTAATTATTAGATGTACAAATTATTATTTTAAATTCTAATTATCCGCACTTTAAATGCTATTGATAAATGGCGTCAAATGTTGATTATTTGAATAGCTAAAGTTAACACGACTTTAATTAGAAAAGAAAATTCAAGAAAACTTCATCATATTATGTTGCATTTTTTATTTGTCATTGTAAGAAAAATTAGCAGTTTAAAAAGAACAATGCATACAAATAAGGAGTTGAATTTGATATACAATTGTTTATTTTTTATCTATGAAATTATTACTGTGTACAAAATGAATATAAATAAATGTTAGGTGTTTTTATGTTTGATACAGCTCTGTTATACAGTCTGTCATATCACATATCTACCATAATATATGATAATTATTCGAAATTAATACTAAATGCATATCTGCATTTATTGCCAATTACTTATGGATCTTCTTCTGCATCTTCAAACTGTCCTGCTTCCATGTCAATAGCTTCATCCATCTCTGTACCATTGTGATTGGTCCCTATTTGTTCTGAATATATAGCCTTTTTAATAAAATCTTTTTATCAAATTTATCTGTGGACTTTCTTACCTGTTGGTAAAATGTAGGGAGCATCACCAGCATCTGCTTCGTAATTTTCAAAGTCATCTTCCTCTGCATCTTCATAAATATCTTCTTCGGCTATGAAAACATTGAAACATTCGGTCAAAATCGTATTATTTTCATTGGTTTATTCAGCCATGTATTCCGCAAGTTTATTTACCATCGGAAAAACTGTCTTGAGGATCAGGATGCAGAGCCTGACATTGATTCATTGCTTGAAACATAGCCTCTAAATTATTCACATCATCAGGTGCAAACTGCATTTCTGTGATAGGTGTATCAGCATCATCGTCGTTCTCATTTTCAGAACCACTATCGGAAGCTGGTGGTAACGGTACATCTGTACAAAATATTATATGAAAAATTAGAGAAAAATTGTGTTTAATAGGAATTATACAGAAAATAAAACTAAGTTTCCTATAACTGACTTAAGTTTCTCAGTTATGCTCAAACAAAATATACCTGGAAGATCTACTTTTGCATCAACCATAATATATAAACATTGTCTTGGATGTACTTCTCGTGATATGGCATGTAAAGATATATGAGGATATTCAAGTGAAAATCCTTGTTGTGTATCATAATTCACCCAAGAAAGTAAGCTACCAATGTGAACATCACATTAAAATATGAATATAACACTATGAAAACATATTTATTTTATACTGATTTTTACCTCTCTGTAATATACAAAGTTCCTTTCCCTACTTCTCTATCATTAATGTATACAGTAGTATTGGATTCCTCATGACGTATCCCTTCTTGGGGTGCTAGAAAATTGCTAAGTACTACCATTTTTCACCTGCAATATTAATTTGTTACTGAGCTAAGATAAAAGATATCTACAAGGTTATGCCAGAGTTTGTTAAGGGTGTCCTAATTTTAATAAATAAACTTTGCCAATATGTTGTACGAATAGAAACAAACATATTAGAGTTAATTCAATACAAAGAATTCATGATGGTGTTCAATAAATTTAAGCAAAATAAGGATTAGATTCAGAGAGCGACAAACTCAATCTCTCAAAGGTATCAAACATGTATTTAGAAAAGACCCATTTAGGCCAACAAAGGCCTATGTTTATATAAAGTTTTTTTCTTGTTTCTATTTATATAACATACTGATAAAGTTTGTCCATTTAAAACTGACACCCTGCATAACAATATTTCTATATATCACAGATGTGCTGTTAATTAAACATGGCTATAAAAATAAAACATACCACAGGGATAAATAATTTTATGACTAGATAAGGTTAACTAATTCCATCAATGATTAATATAAACTTACCAATTATTTATGTCTATAAATAAATTATTAATAATAATCAGTACAAGTTTCTTTAATAACTGAACTTTAAAAAACAGTAACTTGTACTGTTTTATACTTTTAATATAATTCACTCTTTATGCATACAACAATCAAAATTCACTGAAGCTGAACATCAAGCAGTATGTAATCTTTTCATTTTCCAATGTTTGGAAGCTGAAATATTATCACACACAATGTTGTGTTTCTGTTTTGCAATGCGTTATTGATGCAGGAAACGTATATCGTATGATACTGTACTCGACTCTCCTATATTGTCTGCAGACTATACATATATACTTGAAAAAGGCGGGAAATATTCTCGTACAGTTCTTTGCAACTTTAATAATCAGAGTAAAATAAATAATATAATAATATGAAAATGTTCATTTGCAAGTGCGTAAGTAATATTCTATTTTATTTGATCCATTTACATAATAAATATGTGGGTATAACAGAAGACCAGAAAGCCATCTGAAAATGTTTTATTATGATTACATGGTGGCAAGCGAGGCATTTGTTTCCAATTCCTCAAATTTAAAATTCATCTTCGTAACATTTGTTTACGTACATACATACATACTGTCCGTACAATAAAAAGTGCTCCTCTTAGCAATTTGCACTCCATTTACTACTAGAAATTATTTATTGTTACAAGAAATATCACCTCGACGTAGGTCAGCATCCTTGGAGCAAATTTTGTTTTCCTAGTGAACCTATACTATTCAAATACAACATATTGAAGAACATCTGGCTTGAATGCTACTAGAATCATTTATTCTTTTCCAACTAATGTCATGATTTTTCATAATGAGTTAACATAACAGTAAAAGTACCTTTTGTTTAGCCACTGTGTTAAATGAATTCTGTACAGCTCATGCCAGACTCTTCAATTTTATATACTTTTTGATAAAGGTAAATAATATGTGATAGAACAATATGGATACAATGTACAGCTGAATTAAATAGTTATACTACATAATTGAATATCACTAAACGTTACTAATGTTAATTGTGCAATTTGTTTTTCTTAGCTGTGTGTGTTCATGGGTAACTGAATTTTTTTATTGATACCAAGGGGCTAAGTTCCAAATAAAACATCGAGAAACATTTATCACATTTAATTTTGTGACAAGTTTTGATATGTTTTATGTTTCTAAATATCATAAAGATCCTTTGCAGCAGCAACAGTTATAGAAATAGCACTAACAATGATACTAACAGCAAGTAGTATGGCAATAGCAGTGGAGGTAGTTAATAATGAGAATAGTAGAGTAAGAATTGATAGTTTGTTAATGAGTGAAATAGTGATGATTGTATGTTAAGTTAGAAGTTTAAAGGAAATTATACATCTAATTTTAGTGACAGTAAAAATTGTAACAATTCATATAAAAAGTAATCTAATAAACTTTAAATTATTCATAGTATAATACATAAGAGATTCAAGAGAGATTCATAAAATTGTACGTGCAACAGTGTAAGAAATTAAAAAAAGAACACATTTTTATATACAAATATGGCACGAAGAAAACCATCAGAATAAATAATTAGGTGTAAAAATGAATTCGGTACCTTTCCATATTCTCGCGCTTCTTGTCGAATCCACGGGAAATCCTCTCTTTGAAGCGTGGGAAATTCAAACATAAAAAGCATAACGCTGAAGGTACCGAATTAATTGGTACACTTAAAAAAATGCAATATTTTTTTACTTTTACTATGTATGTTTTTTTTGGAACCTTTCCCTTTGTATTAATCTATACCGTCCATTTGTATACTTATATTATAAATACAAAACTCCCATGATGAATATTCTTAGATTTAAGTTTGCAGTGTGTTTGTTATTTCTCGATGTACAGTCACCAGATCTTGTATGTATCCCGCTAATCTGGCATTTAAAGTATCCAAATTTTGTTTCTGGACTTTGTTCGCACTTAATGCAAGTTCTAACTGTTCGTGGACAACCCTTAACATTTCACGGAGTTCTGCGTTTTCTTTCTGTAGGGCCTAAAAATGATTTCAATTAGTAAAACATTATTGTATTATTTTTTTATGTATACGTACTACAAAATCTTTATTTTTTGTGGCCATGGTAAGAGCTTTGATTTCTTCGTTCCGTGTTCTGAGTTCATCTTCCAATGCCTCAGCCCTCAACCTTAAAGCTTCACTGTTGCCCTCCGCTATTTTTCCAGCTTCAAGATCAGCGTATTTAGCTTTAATTCTTGCATTTTCTTCTTTATACAATTGCAGCTGCCTCTTCCATTCATCGACATTAGCTGTAGACTCTTGTAATGCACTTGTTAATCTGGCATTGTTTGTTTTTAACGTGGTCAATTCAACCTGCGATAAAATTTAATATATAAATATTTATGTTTATATTGATTATAGTAAGTCATACCTCCCACTTTTTGGCATTTGCAGAGCTCTGTGCTAGAGCAAGCTTGAGCCTGTCATTTTCATATTTCAGCTGCATCTCAGCTGACTGTGCGCTCTGTCCAGAACTAAGTTGCGTCGCTTTTCCTTGATGTTGTGGACTTTCTGTACTCTGCTGAGAAACACTCTGTGATCTTGAATGGACTGTATTTTTCAATTCGTCATCCACTTTATTCTGACAACTACCAGGTAAGGGACTACTGCTTACCAAAGATACACTGTTTTGAGTAGAGATCATGTTGGTATTTGGATTTGGATTATTCGACGCTGATACATTGGAGTTAATCATGGATGAATTCGGAGGATCAATGAGATCCTGTTCTGAAGACGGCATACCAGACCGAGAAGTAATCGGACTAACATTTGCACTAGTGGCCGGGGTAACGGATGAGCTGTTCGACTGTAATTTAGCACTAGCGATACGGGTGGCTTCCTTCACTTCGTGAAACTTCTCTATAAACTGCCAAACGAATCATATTGTCTCTGAGATTATGTACATTAATTAAAGACATGTTTCACAAACCTTTCCCAACTCTGCCTCAGATGAGAAGCCAAGACCATATACAGTATTAGCTCTAACATCTGACCATTGTCCAAACTTTTGTGATGTTTTTGTAAAGGTCATGTTTGGAGTAATAGTACTGTTTATTACTGCCTAAAATTAAAAGAGATATAAAATACAAGTGTTTTTTTTTTTTATGAAAATGTATTCATCAATCACCTTTGTTCCTTCAACGGAAATTATTCTGTACAGATTTCTTGTAGAATCGTAAAAGAAGGAAACGGACACTGCTGCAGTGGATGCTGGAACCCAAGACCTTTTTGTCTTTGGGTCAATGTGAAACACATGCGCTTTGCATGTGAAGATTGGTTGTTCACTGCAATATATTAGGTATTTAAATATATTACATGTATTAAATATTTAAATTATAGGAGTGTTAATAATAATCTTGGAATTTATTTTTTTATATATATGATTTTATTATATATTCCACATTAATTACATGCCTTAAAATTAACAAAATAAAAACATGATAACATTAAACAATTATGTATATAATATAATACATTATTTTCTGAATAATTGTTAATTGTTTACTCCGATAAAAAAAATAATAAATACTGTTATACTAGAATATAAAATAATTTATTATATAGAAAATTTGTAAAATATAAATCTAAAAATATAATGAAGCGATGCATGAGTAAACAACTAGAATAAACAGATTTCACGCGATGCCGAGTTACTCCGCTTTCACGGTTATATATAGAGAGAATAAAAAAGAAAAACATTCTGCTCTATGTACGCACCCACCTAAACGCGTATTATGTCGGGGATAGGATAGTAAATAGACAGGAAAAGATACTACGGTTTATTACGAAACGGAATAAAATTGACCTATTTAGTGTAAATTGACGGTATTTAAGAATGAAGATCATTTAACAGTGCTTGTATGGTACGTGGAAATTATACGTATATTACACACCCTTAAAAGGCGGTGCGGAATACCACCACGTTTACTTACCCCATTGTTTCTTTGCCTGATGTCATACAAGTAAATACTACTCTCACAGACTCATAGAAAAATCAATGAAACGATAACGATAATCAGTGAGTAGAAATTATTAGTACTTTATGAAAATTTCGAGAAATCCAAGAGGCAGTAATACACCAGTTGACAGCGGCCATCGGCCAAAACTGTATAGCGAACAGCAACGATCACGCAACAGCGTGAATCTAGTCGAATTTCCTGGATTTAATCGATTTTTCACATAAGAATATATGGACGGAGCCTAAAGTTTCAGTCACGGCAAGGGGTAGAAATCTAGTGCCGGGAAAGGGGGAAAATTAGTCATATATACATATATATAGGCAATAGCCCATATAGCTCGTAGCGTTCTGATTGGTTCCTTCGTTGATTGGCTTGGCAATGAAAACTGCGTGCAAATATTTCAGTTTTTATTATCTAATAAACCTCCTATATGTTAAATAAACATTTATTATACGTGAGTTGGTATTATATTCAGTTATTATGAAACATAATCGGAAATGCGTTTTATATTTCGCGCGCGTTCTTTCGTTTTGAACTGGTTACTAAATCAACCAATGAAAGAGCCGGAACCGCCATCCACCGGTTCTCACAGTTTAGAAAAAAATGACTAAAAAGTCTCTAGATACCTCTGCACATAAAGCCGCATACTTATATTACGACATATCTATCCATAATGTTGGTAACGCGGGTTATTTGAATACTCTTCCATTCAGTGCATACCGAATCGTCCCGTTGCTTTTAAATCTTTCACCAATGGCGATCACTGAATAGAAGAAGACCAATATAGTATCTATCCTTTTCGTTTCACCTGAATACAATGAAAGTGCGCAACGTTCAGTGGGTGGGAGCATTGTGCGCGAGCGAGAGGGAGAAGGAGGGATAGAAATCATCCGTCTCGTAAGCCGTCATGGCTGAATCATTGTGAGGGACTCTTTCACGAGAACGATAACAAATGACATTGTGATTCTAATTAATAGGCGCGAAAATCACTAGTACATGGAACTATTTATAAACCGTATCCCAATGTGGAATGTGCTGAACAGCGTTCTCGCGTGTGCGTAACTCCCCCCGTGAAACGATGAACGGGTTAAGTTTTAGTGAATTCTGTTGCTTATTTTGCTGTCCACCCTGCCCGTCCAGAATCGCAGCTAAACTAGCGTTTCTACCGCCCGAGCCTACGTACACCTTCATCGAGGATGAGGGTTCAAAATTCACGATATCCCTGTCGGAGAGAGCCGAGTGGCAATATACGGAAAGGGAGAAGGAATCGGTGGAAGGTTTTTACGCAAGAACGTCACGAGGAAACCGAATAGCATGTTTGTTCGTGCGATGCTCGGCCACCGCACGTTTCACCATATTATTCTCTCATGGAAATGCAGTTGATCTTGGACAGATGTCCAGCTTCTATCTGGGACTTGGATCGAGGATAAACTGTAACATATTTAGTTACGATTATTCGGGTTACGGGGTTTCCGGTGGTAAACCTTCGGAAAAGAACCTTTATGCGGATATAGACGCTGCATGGCATGCTCTGAGAACGCGTTATGGCATTAGTCCAGAAAATATTATTCTTTATGGCCAAAGCATCGGGACTGTGCCCACGGTCGATCTGGCCGCGCGCTACGAGGTTGGCGCAGTTGTTCTGCACTCGCCTTTAATGTCCGGAATGCGTGTCGCTTTCCCCAATACCAAGAGAACCTGGTTTTTCGATGCTTTCCCAAGGTACGTTTATTTTATTAAATGGATCTATAATCCGTTTATCGCGTGCCATGATTCACGTTGGTGTACGCGCATGAGCATCGTTGCCTCGAGGTGTACACGTGGTACGCGAACGTGCATTTCATACCGATACAATTATTTTCTTTGTTCCATTGACGAAGTGAATGATGTGAAGCAATAAAAGTTTATCTACAATACTTGCGTCACGGAAACCTATAAATTGCGCGCTAATAGGTTTTACGCCTTCTTTATTGAATAAAGATAATTGAATATCTGTCACCGTTTGAATTACCCGCCTTTTCTCTAATTTAAATAAAGTAACCAAAGCAACATCTTTGTTATCTATTACTGTTTTTATTATCCACCTTTTCTCTTATGTTTTACAGTATAGATAAGGTACCCAAAGTAACATCCCCTGTTCTGGTGATCCACGGCACTGAGGATGAAATAATAAACTTTAGTCATGGTTTGGCAATATATGAAAGGTGCCCGAGAGCAGTAGAGCCATTGTGGGTGGAGGTATGTAACATTTATTCATCTCTCTAAGTAGAAGTATGAAAGATTTTATGAATTATATTCTCAGGGTGCTGGCCACAATGATGTGGAGCTGTACAATCAGTACTTGGAGAGATTGAAACAGTTTGTGAGTGTGGAGCTGGTAAACTGACGGCGACTGAGCCTCTCCCAGACTCAGGGAGGGCAGGGAGGGCACACTCATGTGAGCAGTCAAGGGCATACTACTTCGAACAATTCCAACACCATCAGTTCTATCTCCACCAGCTCACAAACAGAGAAGCTTGTCTAGCAGTCGCCTCCCACAGGGGAGAAGGCACCTGTCCTCCCCTGTGACGAAGAATCATCAGTCGCGTCGATAGACGATGGATTCTTCTTTCGCGATCAGAGTCAGAAAGTTCACCGCAATGAATCTTTAAAGGAAATATGTTCTGAAGACGATGAGTCGAGTTTAGATAGTAATTCGAAGAAGGCTATTCAACAGGACGAGAAGCAGAAGGAACTTGGTATAAGTATTCAGGACAAGAAACATAGTAAAACAATATTAGAGGGTCGCAATTTCCGATTAAATCATATTGGTCAGGTTGCAAAGAAACATATACCTTTGCCTAAGAATTTGAAGAATCCTTTTAGTAAGAGTCAGAAGAATATTGTTCATAGAACTTTGAAGAATTCCTTTGGTCAAGGTCATAAGAAAATTGATACACAGGTGTCTCATACGACTTTAGTGGATATTCAAGTTGAAGACTGCCGTCAGTACACCCTCGGAGAGAAATCGTTCTCCTCATTTTCCATTACCTCTAGTGATAATAAAGATGTTTCAGACTGCAAAAGCGTTCATAGACAGCTCAAAGCGGAAAAGAAGTCTCCCATAAATCAGTTTAAGTACAGTAGTATAGAATCAGCGTTGGAATCAGAATGCAAGAATAAAAAACATTGCTGCAATAAAGAGACACTTGGAAAAGAAGAGACAGAGTCTACTGCGGAGTCTACTAAGAAGTTTCTATGGGGTAGTAAGGGTAACAAATTTAAGGATCAAACAAAGACCGATTCAATGGAGAAGAAATTGAAAGCTAAGAAATTGATCTGCAGTCCTTTGAAAAAATTCGGGCGGTCATCTCTGACAATCGAGCCAGATAAAATAATGATAAATCTGCCAAAGTGTTCTCCGTGTGCTTGTAGATTGGCTGCTAGCTCAAAGATTCTATCCAACGATACTGGTTTGTTTTCACGATTCACTTCAAGTCCTCACCATGTTGTACGTTCAAGGAGTCCGTCTCATATGGATGTGCAGACGGACGTTTCGAAGTCATCGGAGAAGACGATGCCAGCTAATGTATTCTCAAACATGCAACAATTTCAAAAAGCGCGTCACGCGCCTAGGAGCAGAAGCGTGGGTGAACTGTGCCACATTGTCAACAAGTGAAGAATGAAATGGAGAAATCAACTGTAGACTTAGTGTTGCTAATCAACACGAGTTGCCGTTCCAATATCTCTTCCACGTAACTGCTTTGAGAGAAGAAACTGTTAGATTTATAAGCATGATCGTGCTAGTGAGAGACTGTGCACACAAATATATGACGAAGATGATTATACAGGATGTTTCCGATCAGGTGGCACATATAGGGTGCATTTACATGAAAAAATAAGTAACCAGTGAAGAGAGACTTCTTTTTCGTAAGAGACTTGATTTTTCAATAAATTTAAAATACAGCGCCTTTGCGTGGTTCACCAAGAGCGGCATGGCGGTCTTTTTAAAAAACAAATTTTGACGAATCTTTAACGATGATTTATTTAAAAATGAAATCTCCTATAAAAAAAATGGACATTTACATTTCTGATTTATTTTTTCATGTAAACTCATCCATCCAGTAATGCCAAAGGTCGGAAAGACCTCGAATTTCTAGAGATACGAGATAATATGTATATCTGTGCATAAATATTCTTATTACACATGCACATGTTGCAAAAATCCCATTACCGCAGTTTAAACTGCGAGATATTGTTGCGACAAATACTGTCGAGTATTATTATTATTTTTTATGATCATTCTGTCACCATCGATGCTACCATTAACTGTAGCTAGTGTGGGACAAGAAAGTTCCTCGCTGAACCTATGCTTCTTAATTAAAAAGAACAAAAAAAAAACAGTTTTATAAAATCACCAATTGTCGTTTACTTTATGCACTTAGATTGATTTTCCATGAAAGGGAGCAGGAATGAGAGACGTATGCATTGTGTGTGTTTTCTAAATTAGGTTCAGCGATGTTTTTATAAGCAAAGCGTTGTCAGAGCCAGTGTTGTACTGGTAAAGAGAATGTTTATTTGTTTTTCTTTTTTTATATTGAAGGCCTGTGCAGCGAACAATGGGAAATCTTCCAAGGTAGAAAAGAATTCTTCTTAAAGTGTGATTGAGAGACCTCTATGAAATTTACAAATGGACAATGGTGGTCTTGTTAACAACAATAAGAAATGCAACTAGATAGGGACAATATTACTGCCAAACTTGATTATGAATTAGTTTATTTCTAAGGAGGCGAGTCGTTCGGAGGACCTTGTCTATAGGTATGTTTCTTGTTAGTATTTTTATATCTCGATAAATGTAAATACAGTACAATTAAACTTAAACACATTTCTTTCCTTTTAATTAGTACATGTAATTAATGTATGCGACAACGTGAGGTGAATGGAGCCAATGGATCAGAATTATGTATGTAGAAGATTTTTTTTTTTCATCAGCATATCTACCCCTGTGTTTGAATGAATGAACTAAGGGAAAAGTGAATATCTATTTGTATTATTTTTGTATTAACACAATTGGCGTCTGGTATTCATTAATGGCCAAATTTCTTTGATAACACAATAATGGATTCTCAACGAGTCAGCAAGGGAATTGGAGCTTCATTTTACATTGAAGACTGAAAAGGTATTGACTGGCGCAAAATGTGTTAATATTTGAAGCTTTGCTTAACATTTTGCACGTGTAAGGATATCAGTATTCACTTTCTTAGGATATTATTCCCTTAGAATACTCTACGGTACCGAAATAATTTCCATTGGCTTTCACGTAGCCGCCTGTTACTCTAATAATCTATTTCGTAATTTGTGAACAAGAAAAAAAGAAGAACAAAAATTTATACCGTTGTTTGACAAAGTATTCAATTTTACAGACGATTTAAAATTAGTCGTTGGTAAAATTGGATAAAAGAAAAAAAAGGTAACTTTTGTACAGCATATATAGTGAATCGTGGTTCCCTCTTTCTTCTACTTTCTTTCTCGTTCCCCCATCGCGGTTTCTCTCTTTCTCTCTTTCTCTCGCTCATGTCTTTTTCCTATTTTTTTACTACCCTACTCTATCGACCGGTTTTGAACAATACTTTTGTCTTTCATGATTCAAGTCGCGCCTGATTACGGTCACTGGCTAGAGATGGGATGACAGAAAAGTTACTCGAAGTAGCACTTATGATATCTCAATTTAAAGGATAAAGTACACATTAAATTATGGTATAAGTGCATTTTGGATATTCTTAACATAAGAGAAATCGAATGGAAAAGAAAATGACACTTAAATCGTTGCATTTTACATGGTCACATTTTTTTTTCTAACTTTGCTCTTGCTAAGAATATTAATAAAGCATTCGTATAATTATATTCGTGACATTTTAAGCTTTAATCTGATGTTCCCTAAATGCTAGTTTGAGATAATTTTCTGTCAAGAAATTTTATCAGACTTTACGTACTCCAAAATCGGCTATTGTTCACTATAATTAACAATCGGTTATTCTATATTAAAAATATTGCTAAAACTTTCACGTAGTAAGTCTTTTTGAACTTCAAACTTTAATTTCACGTATCACTAGTAGTGTTTAGTGATACTTTTATGTCATAATTTTGTTTTTTTAATTTCTCTGATTGATCTCTAGTCAGTGTTTGATGATCTTTTTCGAATACCGTGAATCACTCGGTGTGATATTCATAACTGTACATAATAGCGTGTAAGTGATGTATTTAGAAGTAATGTACTCAATGTTCTGTTCGGTCGTATCTAATGTACTTACGGGAGAAGGTGGGTCAAAGAGATGGGAGGGAGGAGATTAACTAACCGATCACATTTAGCGTTCTATATGTATCACAAAAGCGACTTAGCGCAAGAATTAGTTGATTAGTTGTTTGATAAATAAAAAAATAAAATACACCCGTAGATTATAGCACTGGAAAGAGAAGAAAGAGAAGAAAGATGAGCATCGGAGTTTATTGTTTATTTAGTGCGTAAAAGTATAAACAAGCGAGTAATGTTATTTCTTATAAAAATCGTGTAGAATGCGTAGGATACACTGCTGGATACATACCCTTTCAGGGTTATTTTAGAATTTTATACTTCCATCGCACTTCACTTGAGCGCGTAAATGCATTTTGCAAAGTACTTTAACAATCACATGCATTGTGTAATTGCTTTTGTTTTACCATTATTGAAAAACATCATCCTTGCATTTTCTAATGGTAGAACATTGCAGACGCTCATTATTATCGTTTTATTTTTCTGAAATTTAAATTACGTATGTTTTTCTTTTTTTGTTTTGTTAGTACATTGCAAATTGGTATCTGTAATAATATTGAAATAACAATGTTAATAAAATCCTATAGAAATTACCGTAAAATTATGTTCACTTATTTGTGATCCTTTCTTTTTCAGAATCTGAAGAATTTAACCCAGTTCCTTGATTAATGGACCTCATTAACCCTTTCCTTGATGAAGGATTATTATAATCACCATTAAGTGATAATAATTGAAGGCTAAGGATGATTAGAGGTACTCACCAAAAATCAAAATTATCTTTCATAATTTTTTGTGAAAAAATCATGAAGTATATGAAAAATTTTATATAGCCATTTTGTTGTATATTTCTTAAGGTATATTAAAATATATATATATATTTTTTTTATTGAACAAAATGGCGAAATTACACTAGCCTCAAGGTGGCTATGTTTAGGCACTCTTTTTAGAAATAGTCAACTGGAGGCAGCTGAAACTATGCCATTTTGTTGAGAACAGAAAATTCCAAAATATTTGGATATACCTTAAGATGTATAGAATAAATGACTTATAACAGATTTCCAAATCACTTCATCATTTCTTCAGAAAAAAGATGATGAAAAAAATAGCTGATTTTTCAAATTTAAATTCATTTGATTCTCCACATTTATTAATATTTTTCATGATCCGCAAGTATTTCCTTAGCAAAAATAAAAATTACAATTCTAATTGTTTTTCTAGCTCTTGAGAAGGCTTTCAATCTCAAAGTTATCTTTGAGGCTTATTTTGAAGCCTTCTGTTGGGTCGATTGAATTCTTTTCACCAGACTGGAGCGAGCCGGTGGTCGTCCCCCAGAGTGGTTTTAAATTTCAAGAGGGTAAAACGCTTGTTCTTGCAATTATTAGGTCACCCGATAATATCCTATCAATCATCAAAAAATGATGAAACGACTCAATAGTTAGCATTGCTTGTCTTTTCGAAGGTCAATGCGTTTCTAGGCAGAAGGAAACGTGGGGCTGGACTTGGCTCAGCACCTTCGCAGCTCACCTGCGCTGAAACCTGATGCCGACGATAAAAATGAGAACAGGTTACGCGGCAGGCCGAGTCTCTGGCTAAGCTGTACCTCGAAGCAGCCTACAAAGCTACTTCAGGAAGGTAAGCAAAATTTTACGCTACCGTCTTGTATTCTTCAACATCTGACCTTTGTATAAGCTATGGATTAGTAGAGAAAGAATTGGCGCTCTTATGTTTTAATATTTATTGCGAGCGAACGGGTGAAGAAAATGGAGCATTACAATTTTAAATCGCTTTATTAGCAACAGCCACGCCCTCCGCGTGCAGCGTCACGCAGTCTGCTGAACAATCGTACTGCTTCTATGCGTCGCCTACGTAGGCGTCCATTGCGGTATAATTTACACAAAGAATACATTTACAAAAAATTCAGACGCAAGTACGAACAATAATTATTCTGATACACCATATTTCGGGAAGAAATGATAAGCTCAGTATTTGAAAGAAAATTAAAAAATTCAAGAAAATACTCGTGAAATCTTTTAGATGAACTTATTATCTTATTATACGGTGGAGGCGAGTAATTGTACCATGAATCGCGCGCGTAAGGTGTAATTTATCAAGAGGATTTAAATAAGATTTTATACATTGTCCGAACAAGTGTCCAGGGTCTTTGATCGGACACGGTATTGCGTGCAGTGTATTGAGGAATCGTCGAAGGCCGAAGAAGGGAGCGAAGAATAGTTCGGAAAGAGTGGCGGGAATGGCCGAGCGTCAGCGGAGCGGGTCTAAGGGAAGGGGTGGGGTACAGCGGGAAACGGAGTCGGCAGTGACGGCAGTTGCGTCTCGACCAGCGCGCGCGTCGTTTCGTTTCGTCTTGTGTGTGTAATCTCTCGTGTAATTTACCGAAGCTTTTTTTACGTGTCCAACAAAATTCCTTTTTTTTGTTTTGTGCCGTGATTCAGATTCCAACAGGACAGTGTATTCGGTGGTGTTTTTTAGTGTTACTTTTCTGTGTTTTAACGTTCGTACCGTGCCACCGTAGAGGAATTTTTTTGTGTTATAAAAGGATTGTTGCTTTTGGACGAATACAACCCAGTACCCGATCCAGATTACGTTTCTGGTGAGTGAAAAATACGCATTTACTACTGGCGTAATTAAGAATGCGAGTAGCGTGTAAGAGCTGCACGGCGTTTGGCACGAACGGCAAATAACGGTTGGTTTATTCTCGTCCCCTTTGTCATAAATAGTAAATACACGTGTGCAGTAACGACGCCGTGGCGCGTCACTAGCGTGCGTTAGCGTGGCCACTACGGTCAAAAACTGAACGCATTTTCACTTGAGAATCTCTCTCCTCTCATTCATCTGAAGAAGCAAAAACAGCTAAATATTATTTCAAACTGTGTTTTTCCGAGCCAAAGTTTTCGAAAATGTAAACAAGCACGTGAATAATCACCATCATTCGTGTTATTGTTACTCAAATACGTTCCACGTATGTATTCTTCGCGTTTTATTTCCCTTCGGGCGTGTTCGGTCCGCGACGCGTCGCGATCGGGTGTTTTCGTAGCGTTATTAGAGACATCGGTATGTCACGGTAGTGTTTAACGAGGCAAATTCTCTTCCAATCTTTCCAACGTGACACGCTGAAGGTGAACAATGAAAAATAAAGCGTATACGTGTGCGACGGAAGTTTAGAAAGTCGCCTTGCATATGTATACACGTTGACTGGCTATACCGGCCATTCTGTACGACTCTAGAACCGGTTTCGTGCTTATTGCTCGACGGGCCCCACGAACGTAACGACGCGTGGTGGCTGAACACGATAAGCTTCGAGTCACGGTGGGCCTTTACCAGGCTCAAAGAAAACATCCCAAATGTTATTGACGCTATACGGGGCTTTAGGAAAATAGAGTTTAATATTTTGAGTATGAATTTTTATAAAGATTTAAAACTTCATTTGATCGAAACGGTATTAGGTAATTGGAAATACAGTTTATCCTTGAACATCTTAGAGGTTAGGACGTTGACCTCAAATTACCTTCGAAGGTAAACAAATGTGTGTAACAGTATAAGAAGAATCATAATTAATACGATATACATATAGTAAATGTTATACAAAAATGATATGGATACTCATAAATTTGATTCTTCCGTATTTGCATATTTTGATAGACAATATATCATTACTTTCTCTTTTCATTAGGTAGTCGAAGAAATGCATAATATATTTCCGTAAGTACGACGGCTTCTTCGGCTTTTT
Source organism: Osmia bicornis bicornis (assembly GCF_907164935.1). Lineage (NCBI taxonomy): Eukaryota > Metazoa > Arthropoda > Insecta > Hymenoptera > Megachilidae > Osmia > Osmia bicornis. Next base: position 13,337,911 of record NC_060216.1, on the reverse strand, counting down.
TCGTAACTTTCTCTCGTTGAAGAGACCTGTAAATGTTTGATGAAAGTTCGTGGATCACGCGAAAGGTTACTGTACATATTTCTTTAACAAACATGACATACTTTACTCGTCCCAATGCAAAGCCTGCTGTTTACCTCCACCAAAGCGTTCTTTCTTAGGTTGTAAAGGGGCTGAACGAATCGAAAATATTGTTAGTATTTGAAACGTGTTAACCATTAGGCTTTATTTTGAATTTGAATTTCCCGCGCTTCTCTAAATTTGAAATAATACATATGGGGGTCAGAATAATTAACTGGATTCTAAGTTAAATAATAAATATAATACTTGGAATATTTAATTAAGTATTAAAATTCCGTATGAATTAATTCGATTTCAAATTTAAATATTTTCCGCGCTCTTATGGCGGGAAAATTTCTCATTTTCAAATGCATCAAATTAATTTGTATATTTATAATATGAAGTTAAATCAAAATTTTCATTTTTAATCGAATAAGGGTTTAATAAAAAGTTCTAACGAATAGTTTTAACATGGTTCTCGTTGTTGAAACAAGTTTTGTTTATGTAAATGATTTGATCTGGATTCGCGTGGAAGTTTTTTCTTGCTTGATATCTATGCATAATGTATGCCGACGATTAATCAGGATCCTAGTATGCTCGACAATCTTAATCGTTCACTGTAAAGTTGGCGTTATTCCATTCTGGTCATTTGTCACGGTCGAGAGTTGATACCCAGCCACTGTGAACAGACGATTCATGTAAATCCGAGAAGCTGAGCGGTTTTCATATTATTCTAATTGGCAAACTTTGACTTCTGCTAGAAATTTATGAACACTCTTCTTGCCCTGCTGAACACGTATAAATCCTGTCTAGGCAACGATGATTTATCGTTCAACGTATTCTTACGCCTTGCATTTATTAAGCTCGCTCTGTTAAATATCGGAGATTTAACGGCATTTTGTTGGATATCAGCCCTCGGATGCATTATGCAAAAGCAGTGGCTGGTTTTGCTACAATTTTGTTTGGTTGAAAGAACTTTATTTTGGTTTTATAAAATCTCTGCTATTTTCTGGGAATTTAATTAGGTTAATCGGAAATTTAGTACTTAGTACATCAATGGTAGCCAAATAAAGGATAGGTTGTTGTAAATAGCTCATTTTGAAATGTGAAAATTCTAATGTAATTTCATCACAGAAAAGAATCTCTAAATGGCACCTGTGGTACATCTAATTAAAGCTTGAAGTATGCTCTAAATTACGGTATTCATGCGCCATTATCATTCTTAATATTAGCGAAGTTAGAAATTTGAAAAGATAAAATTATTAGATTGTTGCATTTCATATGGTCCATTTTCACATGGTTACATTTTTTTAAATAACTTTGCTTATACTAAGAATATCAACGAAGCATTTATGTAGTTATTTTCATGAAGTTTTAAGTTTTAATTTGGTATATCACAAGTGCCATTTTGAAAAACTTTTCTTTCATGAAATTGTATTAGAATTTCCACATTGGAAAATGGTATAAAATTATAAGATCTACTACCTTCAAAAGGCATTCAAAAAATTTCTTAATTTTCTATTATAACAAATAATTATTTCCTTCTGTAAATCTTGCTTTTCTCTTTAACACGTATTTACATGGGACAAGGTGGTGGTCACGTTAGGTATCGCCTCCTCTTCGGTCATTAATGTCATCGTGAACAGCTGATACCGACGACACGGGTAGACTATTCATGCTGAAGCAGAGAATCGTGTAGGTTGAGACTCGCGGAAGAGAAAGTGGATGGTTATACGTTCATATATAACGTTGAAACACGCGGACATTCGCCAACGAGGACTGCTGCTCCTCTAACTCTTTTCCTGTTCTCGATTTGGAACCGTCTAGACAAAACATTCTTCTTTTCTTTTTTAATTCCCTCTCGTCCCGATGGACGGTGATACCAGAGCAAAGAGGCGAAGCTGATACTCGGAATCGTGCCAAGTAGATAAATATACATAGGATGAAGAGGATCAACGAATAATATTTTTTTCTCTTAAACCCTGAAGTAAATGGAATATCCGTTATATACCTTTTATTCTACATATTTTAAGCTACGTAAGAATATTTTTAGATTTTCTACACTCAATAAAATGGCGGAGATACAGCTGCCTCAAGACAGACACTCTCTTTTCAGAGGTAGTCATCTTCAGACAACAGTAATTTCTCAATTTTGTCGAATAAAAAGAAATCTAAAAATATCTTTGCACAGCTTAAGATATATGCAACAAAATGGCTATAATGGATTTTTTATTTACTTGATGACGTAGGAGAAAAAAAATGAGGAAGAATGATTTTGACTTGAAAGGTTTAATGTTGGTCTCTCTTCATGATCCGTCCTCTAAAAATTTATTTTATTCATTTTATGTCCTTGAATTGCATAACTTAAAATATTTCTACAGCATTGAATACTAAATTGAAATAATTGCAAAATGGTAGTTAATAATGTATTCATAAACAGATGCAGTAGAAACAAGGTACTCCTCTTGTGTAAGCAAGAGAATGACCCGATACTCTTACCTACTGTTTTTCCTTCATTGAATAAGTATGAGGAGCAACTGCATCACTGATATCCTTGCTCCGCTATTGATTTTTCAATAAATATTCTTATCTGCGTATCATCATTATTCTCTTCCGTATCTCATTACAATATTCATGATTGTATTCTTCATTCTATTTGTTCATCGTGAAGAAACAGGTTTATTTCATTATTTTCTTTGACCTTTGTAAAATTTTAATTAAATTATTCCAGTAAGAATTTCCCGCGCTTTCAGAGGACTTCTAGCATTCTGTTTTCTAAAAATTTTTAGACGTTTTTTCATTCTCTTTGATACGCGAGCAGGCTTCGGTCGTTCTCGTCGAGTACAATTTCCATTACGGTGGTGTCCTGTCTTGCTTGCTCTCACTTTAATGGCGAACGAGTACGGGTCTGTACTAGCCAGCTCTGTCATCGGTTGCCAGAACGGTCGAGCGTGAAGGTAGAAGATCGGGGCGGGAAGAGGCCATTATATACCCACCGAGAAGTAAGAAACGAGCAGCGTGGGCCAGGTACACTCTAGTTGAGAAATTCTACTGCTGGCTTTTTTGACCCATCGTGTTCTTTTTATAGCTGGTTGTTATTAGGATCTTTGAGGTTTCTTTTTTTACCCAGGGCAAGGGGATTTCATAAAGATAGAAATTAGTGGGCAAGGCTTAGGAAGAAGAAGTAGGGTGATTTGGAAATGGGAATCATCTGACGCCATTTCATGACTGAAAAGTTTCTCAACATGGCACTTATGGTGCCTCAATTTAAAGCTTAAAATTTGCCTTAAATTATGGTATAAGTGCGCTTTTACTACTCTTAATATTGATAAACTTTTAAAAGAACACTATGAAATTGTTGTAAATCAAATATCTAAATTTTGAATGTGAACATTCTAATTTAATTTCATGAATGAAAAGTATCTCCAAATATCACTCATGATACCACAATTTAAAGCTTAAGCTTTTCTCGAGATTTCTATATAAACGATCCTAGAATATTCCTAGTATTAACAAAGTTATGAATTTAAAAAAAATCCTATTAGACATAAAAGTATTTTAAAATGGCACTTGTCCTATATCAATTTAAAGCTTAAAGGTTAATGAAAAAGATGGACAGGTGTACTATAGCATTACACAATTTGACCATTCAATTCGGCCCACGCGAAATGGAGCAATATCTTCTCATTGGTTGGATGACATAAAAAGAAAAGAATAAACGATCGTTGTGTCTCATGGTGTCGAAAACGAAATCTTTTCGTCACGAGAGGAAAAAGTTTCCACTTGGACTTTCACGTGGCTTTATGGCAGGTAATTGGACGGTGGATTCGTTTCGGTCAAAGCTGGTACATACGGGGACACCTAACCGACCGGTCTTGAATGAGACTTACTTTCGCAAACGGTTTTACGTAATCCTTTTTATCCATTCGACGTTTATACGATTTTTCCATCACTGTTTTCGAGGAGTGATAGTTTTCATAATTTTTACTGGTTACTGGGGATCAAGTCTAGTTCAATTATTTTAGGGTCGTAATCTACACACCTTTGTGTTTGGAATTTAAAGGAGGTCATTATAGAGATCAGAAATATCATTTTTCTATATGATATTTTCCTGTTGCATTTATTTTATTGGGAATATTATTTTTCTGACCCCGTCTCCTTTTGATTCTCTGTCGCATTCCAACAGGTGCGAAACGCGTCACTGCACCCTGAATCAAGAGACACGCTTTTATCACGTACATGCAGACGCATTGGCTGCGCGTGATGGCTTGTTCTAGGGTGAACAAATCCCTTCCTTTGTATCCGTCGGCACGGAAAATTCTTGGCTACTCCGCTAATCCGACGAATCGTTGCTTCCGGACGAACAATCTTCCCTTTGCTAACTTACCTTTTCGTGGTCTTGCATAGTTATGCAACTGCATGTCCTTACCACCCAAGGAGACTTTTGTCACTGTTCTGGAAAGGTTTTACAAAACAGGTGTACCAAGTTAAAGTATCTTAAGAATAAGAGAAAATGGTCGGGGGTAACATTTGTGTCCAGGTCAAAGAGTTTCATTCATTTATCTTTATTTTTTTTTTAAACTTTTTATAGCGGTCATTCATCTTAGAAAAATCATCTTCATTTTGGCTTAACATTGATTATCTAATATCTAATACATTTATACAATTTTTTTGATATTTATTTATAAACAAATAAATATAAATATACTCAGAGGTTAGTGTGCACTGTAAAATGGTCGCTGGTCGTGTTATTTATGCCGTGGACTGTACACTGGCGAATGGTTAGCCTTGAAGTTTACTATGGCTGATGCTTTCTACCATCTCGTTGGTCTGCTACACTGCGGACATTTCGTGGTGTTATTCCAATTGAACTTTTCATTCAATAAGAAAATTCGAAATAATAATTTTGCACGATGCGGGGAGAGAATAGCCGGTACAATTTATGCGTTGCTTAGCGCTTTAATACAGAGACAGGGTAACCATTTTACGTGAATTATACCCAACATAAACATCCTGCATTTAATCATTCCTTTGACTCAGCGCGATATTATTTGTCGTTTATGTGTTTCCTGTGTAAAGCGCTATGTTATCCCGTCTGCTCGGGAAACAAGTTATACGTATTGTACGAGTAATTAGTAAAAAAGCAATAATGATAATTGTTACTGTTGCGTATCACTAATAATGGATCAAAGGGACCATTAATCCCTCGTTTAGATTTGATTACGACTAATTAAATTTTCAAATTTGACCCTTTTAATGACTAATTACAACATTTTGGAATTGTCTTTAATAGTACGCTGTTCTCAACACTCGATATCGCGTGGACAGTTTTGAGAGTGAACTATTTAGAATTTTGTTTAATTTATTAAATTTGTATTTGGTATCATTAATGACTCCTGCATCATTCAAGGTGCGAACAATGACCAATTTTGATAGGCACACAATCTATAATCTCCAGTTTGGTAGAGTCTGGTGCACATCCACGTGTTCTAGTAACTTTAGGGTGAAACTGTGGGGTTGGAGAAAGTTTCTAGCAACGCAGGCTAGTATATGTTCAGGTTATTACCTAGGCACCTACTTTAACGCGTTTACGTAGGGTCTGTGAAACATGTTACAGAAATTTCTGACGTTGATGGTGTTTGAAGGAATTTGAGGTCGCGCTGGTAGTTTGATTCGTTTTCTTGTTTAACTTTGCGCTTCTGTCAGCTACCGCTAAGTCATCGTTGCTTCGGTAAGATTACTGAAACTGAACTTTGAGTTCTTGAATCATTCAAAAATTTATTTTATCTTTCAGTAGAAACGTGCATTGAAACTGATTCTGGCTTCGTAATTTTTTTTGAAAAAATCTTAAAATAAATGGAAAATTTATTATATGTATACATTTTATTCTACATACTTTAAGATATAGAAGAATATTTTTTAATCTTTTGTATTTAATAAAGTGGCAGAGCTACAGCTGTTTCAAAGGCAGACACTTTTTTTCAGAAGTAGTCATCTTGAGATACCTGTAACTCCGCCATTTTCTTGAATATAGAAAATCTAAAAATACCTTCTTATACCTTAAGATTTGTATAACAAGCTGGCTATAATGGATTTTTTATTTACATCATGATTTAAAAGAAAAAAAGCTCAAAGTAGTCTCTCTCTATGGTCGCGGTCCAAAAATATGTTTCGTTCAGTTACTCTCCTTAAAGTGCTTTGATATTCTTAGCGCAAGACAGAATATTGTAAGCATGAATTGGCGGATAAGAAAGAGGATGGTATACCGTTAGACGTACTTACTTATGGTTGTTGCACGCTCGTTTCCGGTCTTTTACCATGGATGATGGTTTCCAAGGAATGCTTGCATTCAATCACTTCACCATCGAATAATATTTGAAATGTATCATTCAGTGTTTCATCATTATTTCCAATATTGTTTAATACGACGAAAGATGAAACTCCATAAATTGTTTTAATGTTGAAATTTCATCAGAAGCCGTAGAAATATTGTTATCGAATAAAATATTATTAAAACGTAGCTTTTCAAATTCAAAGTTATCGAAAAAATAAAAAATTTCGAAAGGAAACTGTAATAATAAATTTTCCACCTTCAGTTCTTGACAAGTGCAATTTTTTATTTTTATCATCGATTCTGTAAAACAGAATCGAATGAAACCAATAATGTAGTGGATCGTTTTAAAACCGTAGAGACACATTTTTTTGTTTTTGTTTTAACAAGGTAGAATCGTATGAAACAGATGCGTATTGGTTTTACGCGAGAATCGATGAAAATTTGTGAGTTTTGTAGAAAAATGATAAACTGGATGTCGAATATATCATGATAAATGCAAATTGGGAAATAAAGTGGGTTTTATTAAAATTCATGTCGAAACAAAATGTTTATTCGTTATTATTTATTTACTTGATTTACTTCGTAGAGACAAAAAATTATTGAGAAACTTTGTTATTTTCGTTTTATTGATCTTCGTGAGACGACTTTTTTTTTTAATCGCGATTTGAAAGTTTCGTTTCATCGTTTCGACTAATTGCTTGGCCGGTCGCTTTAATTGTTACACGATCGATCCTGGTCGCGTGAGACCATTTTAAATTCGAGACCAGGCTTTAACAAAAGTTTTCAAGCAGTTTGAGACTATGGCTGATTGAATGAAACGTTTCGTCATGAATTAAAAGAAAAAGAAATTATGAATCTCATCAGCTTTTCTTTCATTTGCAGTCTCAGCAGAATTCATGACATAAAATTGTTACAGAATTATACTTGCGATGTACCAAATTGAAGCTTAAAATTTACTGAAAATTACCGCATGAATGTACCGCGGAGATTGTTAACAGAAGTATGAAAATAATTAAAAAAGAAAGGCTATGAAATTGGCGCCTATTAAATATGCAGATTTGATACGGTGGAAATTCTGTTGAAAATTCATGACAGAAAAGTATCTTAAAAATACACTTATGAGCCATTAAATTAAAGCTTAAATCTTTCCAAAAATTTCTATATAAGCGCCACTTCAATATTGGGAATATAAATTAACTAAAAAAATATATATATAAAGAAAGCTATTAAAGTATTAAATCATTCCATTTACAATAATCTGATAATTATTAATACCTTTGATCCTGTGCAACAATAGAGAATTTCAAAATTTATGTTACAGTAATTTCTCATTTAATCACAATCGTTAAAAGAGCAGAATTTCCCGTTCGGTGTGTTTCTACATAAATCATAATTTGATTGGCCCAATTAAGTGAGTAGTGATAGTCGACGCCAATCGGTTTATCATATTTATATCTCTCAACAGAGATATCGCGGAAAAACGATGCAGTATCTGCACCGTAAAAAATTGATACCGATACATTTCTTTGTTTCGTCGGAGCGAAGCGATTGATTTCAGCTAGCTCGAAGAAGTAAGCGAGCGGAAAGAAGAAAAAAGAAGAATAAGCGCATTGCCAGCGGGTAGAGAAGCTGTGGCTAAATAATTTCAGCCCCGCGGTCCACACGGGCCAGTCGTTGAGAGGCCGGGGAAAAGAGTAGATATGAAAGGATAGAGAGGATTCCTTTGAAAGAATCATGAATGGATGTAGGCTCCGCGTTTGCCGAGTACTTTGAACGAGATTCTCCGAGAAGAGCCGCGAGCCCTCGATTCCAGCTCTTACATTTTTCTTTCTCAATCTTTTTGTTATTTGTCTCCGATCCACCGTCATCTCCTTGCATTCTTGCCATCTGATACACAAGTTTAGAAATTTTATGGTATTTCGTGAATGTTTCATGGTATCTCATGGTGTTGTTATTAATGATTTCTGAGCACATTATTTCTGCTACTTCATTTTCTATAGAACTCTGACTATCCTTTGTCTGTAAGGATATCTTTGCACCCGATCATTGAATTTTGTAACGAAAGGGTTGATAATGTTCTTCACACTCGACTGAGTCATTCAAACGGAGAGAACGGAAATTAAATTACTTTCAGAAGTAGATATATAGTAGAAAAATCGAAGCCACTCGTGGAAGCAGAAGGGGTGCAACGTGTGCAACGGTTAAACGAAGGGGAGAGACAGAAACGTCCAATGTGTTCGAACAACACGATGTATGAAGAGAGGGGCAGAAATGGCAGCTGGCATATAGCTCTATCTTATACCTGAATAGAAAGAGAAGGATAAAAATGAGACAAAAGAGAAGGGGTGGCAAGAAGAAGGGGCTGAGAAATCGATAAGAAAAATGAAAAAATAAAAGCAATTTTAAAAAATATTAATTCTTTAATCAACTGTTTTGGAATCGATACAGGGTCAAATTTAATTGAATTAATTGATCTTATTTATTAACAATTTTTCAAAATTATTATTTCTGGATTATTTATGAATTTTGAAAATTGTTCCTTCTTTGTATATGTAAATACCAAATAGAAAATTGAAGAAAAATTCCCTAGAGGAATAAGATAGTATCTAGCACGTTTATCCAGATCTATAAGACCCATCGAGTAAGAATAAATTCCACTGACTTAATGTAATAGCAAAAACAAGTTTTCTTAGTATCGGAAAGCTCTTATCTTCAAGTGCTACATGGATCGAACTTGTTATTACTTCGAAATGATGGTAATAAAAAAGCTGGGTCAAATATAGACGTAGAGATTCGGTGTCCCAGTATAGAAAGAGAAGGTTTCTTTTACCAATAAAATGCACTGCTGTTTCTTGCCTCTCTATTGTAAGCTGATCGCGCACATTCTAATGGAATAGTAAAGTATCTGTTAGGTGAATTGTAAGCCCTTTAAATACATAATTCTGTATACAAATTGAAAACAAAAATTGTAATAGTAGATCTACTATTTATCAAAGAATTTTTGGGGGGAAAAATTGATTGATTAATCAAGAGTATCAATTTTTCCCTAAACCTCCTTTAAACCGATTAGTGTATCAATTTCTCAATGGATTATTTACAAGATAATTCCCTGAATCATTCAGATCATTCATTTTTTCATTCACGGTTGTATAATGTGTCGTTAAACGCCACATCTATCAATTTGACAAATGCACCGTCCAAACGTGTCAACTGCATTCACTGCATATCGATGAACTCCGAGGAAAATTCAATTCCGACCATCTCGAGGAACAAATGCATCACAACTTCCCGGTCTTCCAATTTCCGTCACTGGCTTATCCCATAGAACCTGCTTTCCGTATTGCATCGGAAGGTTATGAGCCCCATATACACTTCGATTCAAAAGTTTCTTTCAAAAAATCATAATACAATACTTAAGTCCACGGATGATGCATTCTATCATCCACGTTGCCAATTTTTGGGGGGTTTGAAATTATTTCAATGGGTTCATTTTTCAATTTATCGTACAAAATTTTTTCATACAAACGCTGTCTACCGTGTCCATACCCTAAGACACCCAAAACTTTTGATGGATTCTGTATGTACCCTTTGGTGGACGATTGTCATCGATCGGCATGGACGGAAGTCTTGTGGAAGACGGTAGGCAAAGGTGGCGGTGTTGGGTCGTATATAGCCGGTCGTCAGACACCGTAGCTGCGGAGCAATCGAATTTTCATCGCCGCTAAGGCAAGCCTTGAATATTCATACGGTCGAATCCCTAGTAGCTACTTTGCACACGTAGCCCAATGCCACCGTGTGTCAACGTATAGGTACATAGCCGTTGGGTAATCGCACCCCCTCTGTTTCTGACCGCCAGCTGAATTTAAACTGATGTGCCAGAGGGTGCTGGCTTGCTTAAGCAAATCGAACTGTTCAGGGAAGCGTGAAGACGTAACAACCGTATCCTTTCTCCTACCACTGTTTCAGATAGTATTTATGATTCTCAGTGGGTGATACTAGGAGATATAGACACGTGCCGGTAGATTGCTGGGAGTTATTGGCGAGTCAATTAGGAGTTTCGGCGTTGGAAATGAGAGCTTGTTTGTAGACGAGTTTTCATGAATGAAAAGTTGGACGGAATTACACTTGCGGTACGCCAAATTAAAGCTTGAGATTTGCTACGAATTACTGTGTAAATGCACCCTCAAGGTTCTTAATAAGAGCAAAGTTATAAATTAACTGGGCCGCCATCCGCTTCGTGGCTGACATACTGGAACGATATTGTGATTTAAAAGTCGATCAGAACAAAACAAAACCAACCCGAGTTTTAATTTACGGAACACGAATTCGAAGCTCGCGCGATCAATGACGTTACCGATCTCTGATTTTATTCTATACTAGCGATATGTGTATAAATAAACATAAGTTTGTTTAATTTTGTGATTGATTGCCTCTCTCTTCGGGTTTCACAATTAAAATCAGTATAATATATATGTGTAAATGCGTAATCTGCATAAACGGACTGTAAAAAATTTGCCTCGTTAGCGCCTGATTTTTACAGTTATTTTAAATTTACGCGAGATCTCTGAATATTTCCAGAATAAAAAGGAGTCTAAATTATTACTCTATAAATTCTGAATCTGCCAATGAAAGTCTCGTTAAAATTCGTTCAGTTGTTTCGGAGATTAGCCCGTTTAAACAGACAGATAGACAGACAGACAACATTTTTGCAAAAGCATGTTTGGGTTTTAGCAAGGTGCGAAAAACCATTCAGTTTTATTTATATGTATGTATAGATAAACACTCACAGTGACCACTGTGATCGGCTTGCAAAGAATGGTCAAAATTGATAATCTAGATTTTGAATTGAAAAGTCACAAAAATTCCGATCAGTCGTTTAATAGCGGAGCTTCGCTCCAAGAAAAAAGTACACTATTAAATCGTTGATGTACCAATCATCTAAATTAGGAATTTGAAAATTCTGATAAGAATTCATGACAGAAAGGTAATTTGAAAATCACATTTATGGCTCGAAGTTTACTGAAAATAGCTACGTAAATCTTCCATTGCAGTTTCACGCGGTACTGTAATAAATTCTACAAAGCCTCACGTTGGATTCCCTTGTTCCCTGAGGATCGCTTAACAAAGTGGTTTCTTTCATGATGTGTACAGTTCTGAGCAGAGTAGGCTTACTCTAGGGAAAATGGCAATGTAGTACAATCTTCCTAGAACAACTCTCCTTGTATTATAGTTTAGCTTCTCTAAGCTATCAACATAGCCATCCTATGAGTATAGTCCTTCTATCGGTATAGCCTTTCAGTGTGTATAGTCTTTCTAATCAGTTTAGCCTTACCCCTTAATATAATCATCCTAATAGTATAATCACCTTCCCTTACACTGTCTTTCGTGTGGAAAGCATCTATGCTGGTAATTGTACGCACTGAGAGCGAGCCACTGTTAGGCGTGGCTGGTCGCCCTACTTTCCAGACACGGAGACGACGAACCCGTAGATCGAGAGTCACTTCCCTCCAGCAACGTCGTCACCATCGGTTTCCGATTCCCCCCTGTGCTCGGAGACTTTCTCTTACGTCAGACGATAGTCACGAACCAAGACCAGCTATTGCTCGTCAATCCGATCGGAAACGAATAAAATAAAAAAAGAGGAGAAGCGATTTAATTTTCCTGGTTGGATCGGTGTCAGCGAAGTAAAAAAAAAAAAGGAAAAGAAATCTAAGGGATTGTAAAATCAACGAGAAAAGATTCCTACAGCTGAATCGACGTAATCGAAGATCTAACAAGAACCGATGATCGTTTGCTGGAAATCCATTCTTCAGCAAGTAGACCGGACAAAATTGCCCGTTTTCCGGTTCCACCAAGGAATAAGTAATCTTGAAAGCTTCTGAACAGGAAGATCAATGACATTGATTTATTGATCCCTTATAGTTTTATGGGGAATGAACAAAGCGAAAGATCCCAAGGTCCGCGCTTTTACACGTTCAGGCAAGGGGTAACAGGTTTCCATGTTATTGCCTATTCAGCATGGGTACGTCTACCCATGTGGACCTGAACGTGTACAGAAGTAATAATCGAGGGTCTTTAATGATTCCAAGGTCTCTAAATTGATGGAAATTCTGTAGAAATGATCAGTAAAAATAGAAAGAAGAAATAATGGTAAGGTAAACGAGCTTTGAAAGGCAGGAGAGGATTTCACCAGGCTAGAGAGCTAGCCTACTGTTTTTGCTTTGATCCTCGGCTCGTTGAACGGTGAGCGATCGGCCTAGAATTATCCACGGTTCGAGCAACCATAGTGGCTAGTGCTGCTTTTACACAACCATTGTACGCACAAAGCGCATGGATAATTAGACCCATCCTGTTGCCTGCCTTTGGATTATAAGATGGCCAGCGCCGTGCCCTTTGGACAAAATTCAAGGTATCACCGAGCGAAGAAACTTTTCGCATAAAATGCACGGCCCTCGCGTATGTATGGCCAAGGATTTCAGAACTCTCTCAACAACTTCCGCGGAAAGACAAATACTGCCGTTGCAAGCGGAAGCGTGCGTTTCATCTGAAACATTCATTCTATCCAGCAGCTTGCTAACATGATAGTCTAAGGAAAATTCATGACAGAAAAGTTTGGTAAATTGCCCCTTGTGGTATATTAAATTAAAGCTTAAAATTTGCGCTAAAACATAATATAAATGCCTTGTTAATAGTTTCAACAGAAGTGAATTAATAATTAAAGAAAGAAACCTACTGCTCCGCTAGGTGCTTAATTAAATATCTACATTAATTCTATCCCGGCAGCTGGTTAATTTCCGGAAAAACACCGACGGCTTCCAATAAATCATGCTTAACAATTAATAGAACGATCAGTAAATTTAGATTTCTCGTTGAAATTATCGGCAACGCTTCTGACCCGGTTTCCACGCCTTCCATCAAAAGAGAAAAATTTGACAAATGACCGTTGAATGTTCTCCGTCATTAATTTCGTTTGGAAATTCAGTCGAACATGGCACGGGAAATTTCTCCTTCGCCGCCAATATTTATCCCTCGGAACAGTGTACCTTGTAGTCAACTTCCGAGTTTTCAGTTTGAAGGAAAAAAGAAAGAAGAAGGAAGGAAATTGTTATTTACGTTTCTCGGAAGTATGACGGCGGATGTGCTCGGAGCCGAAGCTTCAGGAAACTGTACTTTGGCCGAGATCGACGTTACTTATTAATCACAACCCGGTTGGGTTCTCAAAGAACCCGTCGCTAGACTCATTCATCGGCCTTGCTCTTCTTTTTTGGCGCCTTTCATCCACTAGACTTATCTCCTTCTTCCCTCGGCTTTTTTTCCACCTTCCTACGGCCTCGTTGCTGCAATCTTCCCTTTTTTTCTCACTTTTTTCCTCGAATACTTGTCGCAATCACAGCTAACAAATTCCATTCGTAAATGACCCTATACGGTAAGGTATCCGCGCATACCGTTCAGCCACGATTACACTATCGACGGGATGCTTGGACATTTCTCGGACGATCCGAGAAACGGTTATTTATTGAGATTACGTTTATAGAAAATACGATTGGGATTGACGAGGATTTACGTCTTGTAAATCGGGTTTTTGGGTCACACGTGGGTATTGAGGGAATTTTTTTATATGGAGAAGTTTGAAGTTCGCTCTGATGGGAATTCGTGACAGAAAAGTTTCTCGAAATGGCACTTACGGTAGCTCAGATTAAAGGTTAAATTCTAGAGAAAATAACCGTATATGCGCACCGGTAATATTATGGATGTGACGAAAGTTATGAAAAATAGAAGAGAATCTATTACGAAATGTAAAAAGTTTCAATCGAAAGTCATGACAGAAAATCTTCACGAAATGGCACTTACAGTACTTGAAATTAAAGCTTAAACCTTCACAAAAGTGCCTGTATTAACGCTTGATTAATATTCTTAACATAAACAAACTGAAGAGAAAAATAATCATCTCCTTGCGCATATTTGCTAGAAAATACTAGCTCTCAGGTCAAAATTGCCCTGGTGTTGACTGAAGGAAAGTTAAAGAAATAACAGGTCCCTCGTAAATTATCACGAACACCTTGTATGTAGTTTGCCAAGCGATAATAGCCATCACGGTGTACACAGGAACAGGTGTGCACGCGTGCGTCGATCGATGATACACGTATCTTACACGGGTGAAATGGTACACATAGATAAAACGATTATATACAACATTGCTCTGTGTGCATACTTATCGTGATAACGATCTATCATGAAATCATTCATTTACAAAGTGACATTACTAAAGCAAAGTCAAGTTAAAAAGGGTATTACAAAAACAGTATAATGATACACTTGAAAAAAATTTTTTTAATTTAAATATTTTCTTAAGAATTTTTTAAATTATTTAGAGTAATTATTTATTAAGTAATAAATTGCAGTAGATATTAGGATCTATAGTGGACTCTCATTATGTTGCCTCTATCTATAATTTACTCTCACAAGAAAATTCAAAAAATTTTAATATTAATATCTAAGCAATTTGCCATCTCAGAATTTTAGTTTTTTATCTTCAACACCTTTTCCACAGTTGATAAGTCTACCCCCGGAATTTAAATTTAGACCCGGAAGTACGTGTGAGTAGAAACTTGGCGGGCTATTTAAACGCGCCAGCCAATTCCTGTGAATGAATATTCAAAAGGGAAACTCCTATAGAAGGTGGTCCTTCCCAGGTGACCTCTCGTGGAAACGACCAGGTGAAATGGTCCAAATCACGGGGAATATTCAGTTCCTCGTAGCAGCCGTTGCTAGTCGGGCAAATTATTCCGGCGATCTGGTGTAACCAAAACCGCGATTCTCCTTGCAAATTTCTTCGAAAGTGTCTTTGGGTATTTAATGGCGTCTTGAAATATCAATGGAGGTATCAGTCTCGATTAACCCCGTAGTTCCACGTGTGTCTGAAAAGTTTTTCCTCGAGACCGGATGCCGAAGGGCCCTCCAGAAGAAGTGCAGTCAGCTGCAACGCAGCAACTTGCAAGTTGCACTTTGAACGAAAAGGCGGTCCAGAAGTGTAATTCTACTTTGGACCGACCTCAATTTTTGGCTAGTAGATCATTTTCTCTAGTAATGAAAATTATATTTGACCCACGGTGAGTTACACCACTTGTAACCTAATTTCGAAATACAAATATTTGAAGGGAAATGCAAATATTCCATTCGGTGTAGTTTCAACGTAACAATAGCAAAGTAACATAAACGGTGGCCGGCCGCCAACTAATTTCCTCTGGGAAGAATCCTAATTTTTGGCAATTCTCGGGAATAATCGTCGTAATTAATAGTGGTAGAGGTTAACGGTAAAAGGCGGAGAGAAAGGTGCAACGGTGCATCGCAAAGTGCAGTTTCTGGAATGCAACCGCGTTACTGCACCTCACGTAATTTCCGTTAGCTAACACCGTTCGCCCACGTGCGGGTAATTCTTTCTACGGAATCTTAGATACTTCTATATTTCCATTGTCAGATCGAGAGAAGAAGATTCGAATACGAAATGGACGATTTTTATTGGATTCGGTTACTGTATGGCTGAGGAAGGGGGCGAGTCTCAGGAGAATTCATGACACAAAAGTTTTGCGAAATGACACTCTTGATGGATCAAATTAAAGCTTATGGATTGCTCTAAATTTTTATATAAATGCACCTTTAATAGTTTTAGTATAAACAAAGTTATTGAAAATATAAGAGAAGCTATTAATTTCCTACTTATCAAATGATAAATTTTGAAATGTAAAAATTCTAACTTAATTTCATAACAGAAAAGTATTACAAAATGTCACTTATGGTACACGAAATTGAAGCTTAAAGCTTACTGAAAATAACCCTATAAACGCATCGAAACTCCTCTACATATTCATCCCCTGGCGCATCAATCTTCAAGTAATTTGCTAAAGCAATGTAAAGTGGATCATCTGGTAGTAGCATGACGTATATCGTAATCATGTTCTCGAAGTTAATTCGTGGAGGGTATCGATGAAACGATAACACGAGGAAAGCGATGAAAGAACACATACCGTAGAACGAGTTCAATTTCTTCGTTTTCCACTGTTCTATTCAGCTGGTAGCCGTTTCTTTTGCCATGAAAGAACACCATCAGGAAGCTTTCCTTCCTAACCTACCCCTTTTCTCGCCTTATATATATACACTCTCTTTTTCTTTCTCGTTTACTTGGACGTCACGCTACGAAATTCATTGTATCGCGACAGCTACGAAGAATCGATATTTCTCGTTGCCGGCACCGGCTCGCAATCCGATAAACGAATGATGAGAAGATTGCAACCGGTGCAATAAATGGATATAGGTGTGCCAGCTTATAGGGGAACGGTTAATTGATTAGATTGATAATAGATGCAAAAGTATATTTTTAGAAATAGATTTAGATTTGAAATTCATTAATTGCTGTTTCAAATATCTAACTTTACATTTATAGATAACTTTATTAATATTAAAAATACTCAGAGTGCACGAACATAAACATCTTCGGTACACTTTAAGCTTTAAATTGATGCGGTACTGATGGTATTTTGCGATACTTTTATGTCATGAAAAGTAATAAAATCATAGGTCGTATATTTACGTAACGACGGATCTTATTTCTCATCTAATAGCGAATATATTCGTCGGTAGAAACAGTAGTCTGGTAAGAGAACAAATAGAAGCTCCATCTGGGCGACCTCTCTGCATAATGCATACCATCGTCTTGTTCATCGACTCGACTCCGGCCTCTTCTTCGTTCCTTCGTTAGCCTTTTATCTCACCCGCTACCTTATTCAAGAACTCGTGCATGTATATAGAAGTCTTGGACGAAAAAGAACAAAAGAAGCTCGCGTCTCATCCTCCTTGTTAAGAAACTGGGCAGGATTTTTAACGCGACCACGCGCGAAACTTTTCTTCTTCCATCGCAACGTTGTAACGTTCCTCCTTTTTTCTTTTTCTTTATTGTTGCAGGAATGACGATCGAAGCGGCGATGACGAGGATCAAGAGCGATCGTTGATCGGTGATACAGCTGGCTGCGGGGCCACTCGCTTCCAAAATGAGCGCGTCGTTGCGAGTTTTGGCGCTGATCAGCTTAGCCGCGCAAAATCTCGCCTGGCCTCAAGATCCTGTTCCCAGGCTGCACGTCAAACACCGTGAGTACTATTCAAATGATTCTCGATCGTTATCAGAGCCACGGTTTCAGTAAAGGAATTTTATAATTGCGATAATGTATCGTTAAAATCGCTGGTCCTTTGCGTGTGAAAATTCAATAAAACGAAGCCGCATACTCGCCACCCTGATTTTATAGATGCATCGGATTACCAAATTGCTCCGGGCTCTGCCGTTTTAGAATCTACGCGAATATTATATTAAGATTAATCATATTAATCGATCGGGAAGCAACGGTCGCATTTTATGCAACCGCGCATTTCATTTTACCCGATTAACTTTGATAATCGCTTCACGTTCGATACAATTGTTTCCAATCTTTGTCAATCGGTGATTTAATTATTTTAACGGTTCATTTTAAGAACAACGAGATTGCATTTAATTGTCTTGGGAAAATTCAAGGATTCGTGAGAGAAAAGCTCCTTAAAATAGTATTTGTGGTACGTTAAATTAAAGTCTAAAGTTTCAGGAGAATTATTATATGAATTGTTCATCAGTATTCTTAATATATAACGAATGGTTCTTTTTTAAAGCAAACAATACATTAAATGGGCGTATTATCATTCGCTAAGGAATATTGTTCGTTGCGATCCACAACCAGTCGTTTTGTATTAGAAATAACTGTGGGACATTTATGTCATTATTTTCAGTACACTTTAAGCTTTATTTTGACATATCACAAGTGCCATTTTGTTATATTTTTCATTCATGAAATCTTTGATAACAATTTCATTCTTATCAAAATATCTAATAGTCTTCTTTTTCTATTAACATTACTAATACTAAGAGTCTCAACGGTGCACGTGCATAGTAATTTTCATGAATTTTTATTCTTTAATTTGCCGTATCATAATGCCATTTTGAGATACTTTTTCTGTGATAAAATCTTACGATATTTTCAACCATCCTGCAGATTTACGTATCATGTTAAACGAAATGAATCCTATAAATTCCTAATGAAATCAGTCCGTGAGGCGTTTGAAAAGTAATTTTCCGCGTTATCCATCGTCGTCGAACCGGGTCGTTCTTTCAGGTCCGTTGTTTGCACGGTGGCTTAGCGAGAACAATAAACGGTACCGTTTTCGCGCGAATTCACCGATAAGAAAAAGTTTGTTCGTTTCTCAGTCGTTCTTTTCACACGGGAAATTTCATTTCCTTCGCGAGAGATAGAGGATGGAAAATGAAACGAAAGGTTGTCGCCCTGCGGTCGAGGGGTTACGCTTTACACCGGTCGTTTTCGTTTTCGTTGTTTCCGCACGAGCTGAGCACCTGTGGATCATCCCATCGTCTGTACCTTAAATATTAATCTCCAAATTCAACACGTTATCCCGGATAAGAAGCCAATGAACAGAGCGGGACGGTCGGGGTTAGAGAGGGGGGGCAATAAATTCAGTGTTGGAAGACAATGAAGTCTCTTGGAAAGAGTAAGGGTAGGCAGGGAACAATAGGGGCGTAGGTGTGACAGAGACAGGATTAGTTGAGCGAGTTTAACGACCCTTCGAAATCCGTGGGTGAATCTGGCTGGAAGCTTTTGACACGGATCAAATATTGGCGTGTGTCGTGTCGATCGACGCGGCCACACCGCGTTTCGTCCGCTTTGGTAAATCCTATTGAGTATTCAATTACCCTAGCAACCGTTACGGGGGATACATACGTTCAGTCTGTTGCCTTCGGTTCCCGAATGAAATTGGACAGTCCCGTTTCGTACAAACCTCGTGCAACCGATCGTGACTTCGCTTGCTTTCGACCAATTCTGTCGAGATATTATGGAAATACACGGCACGGATAATGACACAACACGGGGACAACAGTCATCAACGAATTTACCTTCCTCTTCTCTCTGCCACGCGGTTCTTTAATGTACACTCATTGTCATCGGGGTCAATGATGATTGACGCGACAAATGCCATATAGATTGGTAATCAAGCATAAATAAGGGATGAATAATTTTACCGATGGAAAAGTGGACAGTTAGATGATTAATATTGAAAATTAATTAAATAGTTGAGAACGCACTAGGTGCGTCATAGCAAACCGACACGAGACGCTATTACTGTCACATTATTCACAGCAGGCATTTTAATGATACAGTGTTTTTATTGACAGAGTAGTCGGTATATTTCGAGGAACGTATAAAAGCTTTGTATTTGCATAAAAAGCATATTCCACGTTTTATAGAGCCGTGTATACATATATCGCGTGCGTTAATATTCATCGCGTTTTGTAGAGTGCGAAGAAGAGAAACGAGGAAACGCGTTATACATTTTTTACGATGTTTTGGGTAATTATATTATGCTAGGTGATATTAATTGTAGCAACAAAGAAAAGAGAGAGAGAGAGAAAAAGAACAAATGTTCTATCAAGCTCTAATCTCGTATGACCTAATTTACGTTTGACGCATCGGTACGAAACATTGATGCATATAAAAAATGCAATTTGTAATTTAAAAGAAAATGGAATCATGCATATATCGTAGTATCCCAAAATGGCATTTGTGACACAGACAACGGTTTTTTGATCATTGTTAACAGTCAGTGTTGCGCTATGTAAGGGTGCATCTAATGCAACACCCGGTTGCATTCGAGCAGCCATTGACGCAGCATGAGCGGTTCTCGGAGCTTAACAAAGTTCTTCTGAGTCCTAACGAGCTTACTCTTGGCAAAAGCCAGTCAAGTGTACGGCTTCCGTCGTTGCGATGCAATGGCTAACCTACATACCGACTTATTATTGCGATTCGTAACTACAAACCGTGTGGATATATACGGCTGCATGTACAATGTATATACATATCACTCTAAGTATCCACTCTGTGCTTGTTCACTCGCAGTTCTTTTCCCCTGCTCTCTTATGCACTTTCAACCGATAAACTTGAAACACGGTTGATATTTTTCAATTTGTTATTAGGTTGTATCCGTCAGACATTGTATTCGCATAATGTTGCGGTAACACGCTCGTTAATCATTGATCATACATTCATCAATGTAAATTTCAGTCTGTTATTAATGCATGTTTGTCGACATCAGAGTACAATGCAACAACCAACTATTCATTCGAGATTCAACAGAAATAGAGGGGAAAAAATTCTCGTTACCTGGCATGTCCATAAACCTCGAAAAGAATTTCATCACTGGTATTATAACATTCCGTATACACGGTATATACTTCTGTTGACCCGGTGTATCTTTCTGGAAATCTTTCCGCGGGAAATGGCGCAAGGAGACGTGTTTTAAAATGTGAGCCAGTATAACGCCGGTTCATACCGGCTGCACAGGTGCTTATTCCGATGCAATTCGGCTGCATGCATAGAGAACGCAGGGACAGAACAGGTAGTCCAGTTCCATTAAACCGTTCTTGTGTGTAGCCAGCGTGACGGGCGTAGCTGGCCTCCTTGTTTATATTTATCGTTGAAATTCAGATACAATGCTTGCGTTCCACGTGAAATTTTGCTAATTATCCTGCAGTATGGTACACGGCTCGCTTCATTTTTCGAAATGAAAAACTGAAACTCAAAGAGTAGAAAGATTTTTTTATATTTATATGGAGAGAAAAAAGATCATTTTCGTTGTTATCCTAGGATGACGCAACGTTTGCGTCGATGGTTGTTTAATTTTTGATAGGAGAAATGGACGACGCACTGTGTGCGTCATATGGTGTCTCATATGTGTAACAACTGACGCATCTGTTGCGTCGTGAACTATTTCGACGCACTCCGTGCGTCATATCTTATTATACTTGTGGGACATACCTGGTGCGTCATACCCTACTTTTCTATACCTATTATCTGACGTACCTGGCACGTCATCAGTTATTTTATACGAACGCGTCAGTGACGGAAAATGGGTTAACCATGCAAAATAAGAAATCGACAAAGGTGCATGGCTTGTTTCGCAACGTGATTTAACGAGACGTGAGTCCATTCTCGAAAGCTACGATAAATTTTCACGTAAATCCATCGACTGGAAGAATAGACACGGATAGCTAGCGAACGAGGATAATGGAATTCTTTAATGCTCCGTTCGCGAATGGGAACAATAAATTGTTCTATCTAGATCGTTTCAACCGAAATTATAATAGAACCTTAATTATTCAGATTCTTTTGGCAAACATGTTGTTAAATCCAATCGATGGCAGTGCCTGTGCATCAGTTAATTTTTCATATCTCGAGCCAAGAGTTTTACCAGGATTGAAGTTTGTCCAAATTGCTATTCCATTTTCCTGTTGGATACGTGTCCTCTATCGCAGAAATATTATCGTCTCTGGGAACAGCTTAGTGAGGCGCGCAATTACGAAATTAGTCGAACGTTTATCGAGCTGAGAAATCGTTAATTCTAATTGGTAGGTTATTTGGGGGAGCAGAGAATTTGCAATGTTTCATTTTCTAACTAGAGTCTCCTATACCGTGATATTCCACCTGAAAAATTATAGAGCATCCGCTGATCCTTTTGATCAATAATTTAAAAAAAAAAAAAAGAAAGAAAAAGTAGAAAATCTGTGAAAAGTAATCCATAAGTGAAAGCGGTAAAATCGTTAACGCGAATAAAAGCCCTGAAAGGCTTTTAATAAAAGCTATACACACACACACTTTGAAGGTAAGACTATAAGTTGGAGCTGAAAATGCCATTACTTAGGCGCGATTAAATGCAACCACCACTTCATCAATTCCGGCCACTAAATCAACTCCATAACTACATCCACACACAGAGATAACGTAATCTAGCGTAACGAATCTTTGTGGTTCTGAATTCGGTCTTGTTAATGGTCAAAGTTGGCCGGATCAAAAGGTAAATGGAAATCACGATGTGGTCTCTTTCGATAATTAACGTTCTATGGCCAGCCAATAACATTCAAACAGGTACAATAGGGTGAAATCCTTTGAAAATAATTAATTTGCAATTAGAAACTTCTTCATATTTCCACGATGCATAATTTATACACTGGTTCGCGTAGTATCACTGGGAACTACATCAAAAGTTAATTAAGACTCTGATATCTTTGATACGAAACATCACACGCATGAAAATTTATATCCTTTGGAAATCCACACACTCTTTGTAAACGTTAGTTAAGCTACAATTTCGTTAGGGATCGGTTTGATTAATCTCACGTTATCCAGCTGTATATTACTCGAGAAAATTACGTGATTACGAAACGTATAATTTCCTTCGACCCTATTACATATTTTTTTTTTATCAGTTTCACAGTGTAATCATAAGTTATGATACTGCTAATTGTCTTTTGGGGTAAGATTTTTTGTGATATGCAAAATTAATTAAATTCCAAATTACCCTCTTCTTGAACTGTTCAATTGAAAATAACAAATTGATGCGTATCACCATCATTCACCCTGGATAGGAAACAAAAAAGATGATTCCCATTATAAATCATCATCAAGCATAATGATTCCAATTCTCATTGAACGTATATTGGAAAAGGGATTAGGTACGTTCCGAAAGACGTTAATTTACATGGACCGGATGAAGTGGATCAGACTGGAGAATTGTTAATGCTCCCGGGTTCGGTATCAAACGAACGGATTTCAACGGATGTAGTCGTAGACCGGAAGAAAAGAGAAGAATCCTTTTCTCTCTTTTTTTTTTTTTCACCTAGTGATTGATCGTCCCGCGAGAACCGAGACGCCTCTTCTCGTCGTCGCGTCGCGACGCGTCAATTCGTGACCTGCACACGTTTCAGGATGCCGTTACGACGGATAGATTTATTAATGTCCGGGGAGGAGGGGTCAGAATTCCCGGTTGGCATGGCTGACGGAAAATCAATAAAGACGCTGCCGTGTGATAACATTATATTAAGAATAAATAACGATTTACGAGGTTGACCAACTGATTAAAAAAATCACATAAACGTTTATAACATCAGGCTGAGAATTGATAGGAAATCGATGACAGGTTAATAATAGAGCAGGCTGTATTGTGATTCACTTTAAACAGCGTTCAAATTAAATATTCAGTCTAGTTATTTCCTTCGTTTTATGGATCACCTTGTATATCTTGAAAAGTCGTCCTTCTCGGGCCTTTCTTCAAGGGACGCTTATGTACGCTAGCCGTCGTTTAAAGAGCCTCCTTCTTCTTCTTCTTCTTCTTCTTCTTCTCGCGTGCTTTAAGGCGTCGTTCTCACGAGCTGCACTACATTACTCGGCTCTACTTGTAATTACCATCCCACGTCGGAAGCTAGGGAAAAACGGGAAGTAGATGGTCCCGTACCCTGGCTTAAGCAACAACAATCTACCTTGATAAAATCCTGACAATTAATTAATTTCATACGATCTAATAGGAGATTTCTATTCAAGGGGTTAGAAACCTGAAAAATTAAAGTTATTTTTGACGATTTTTTTTTCTCGGGAAATTATGTAATAAATAAAAAATCTGTAATATACATTTTATTATACGTATCTTAAGCTATACGCACGTATTTTTCTTTTTTTTTTGTCGATAAAATAGTGAAGATACAGATGCCTTATGATGGACACTTCTTTTAGGGGTAGTCATTGTGAAACAGCTGTATCTTTGCCATTTTGTTGACTAAAAAGAATTCGAACAGCTTAAGATATGTCCAAAAAAATGGCTATACCAAACTTTTTATTTACTTCATAATTTTTCAAAAAAGAAATTGATGAAAAATGACTTAGCTCCTGATCCCAATGCAAATTGTACATTTTCGAAATCCCACTGTGTAATATTTAATATTAATTAATCTTCGATAAATTAAAACTGACAGTATCTCGATAACAGTGTGAATGGTTATTGTCAGTTTGGAAAAGATGAATGAAAGAGGAAATAGGAAACGTGGAACGATTTTGTAAACCGAACATTGTGAACGTTGAAAACCGTACTGGGGTATAAAATATGATCGCAATTTTATTACATGTTGGACGTGTTCCGGTGGTTCTTGAATCTCGAGGTGCATTTGTTGTATATGCTCGTCGAGTATGCCAGCCAGCGAGACCGGAAACTACGACGAGCGTAATCGTGACCCGTGACAAGTAGGTGATACCATGCTTTTCGGGACAAAGCTTTTCCTACCACATAATTTACGATTTTTCGCGCTGGAAAATTTCGCCGGGGCTGCGCGAACCGTGGAAATGATCAAAATGGAAATTTCTGAAATAACGTTTGTTCCATAACAAATAGATGATTTTATCACTGAAAAGTATTACCAAAGTACACTCGTGATAATCAAATTAAAACTTAAAATTTATTCTAAATTGCTGTATAAATGCACCTTTAACATTCTTAATATTAAGGGAACAATAATTAAGAGAAGTTGGAGTATGAAATTGTTACATTTTACAAATTTCCAATTCGAGCAGAAAATTTTTTCATAATACCTCTTATGGTATCTCAATTTAAAGCTAAAAATTTTCTAAAGATTTCTATATAATTATCTCTTCAATATTGCAATTACAACTCGAGATATAAATAATTGAAAATTGAACATTCCCCACTATTAATTTCTCGCTTCAACGAAATATAACTCAGCTCGTACTAATAATATTTCAGAAACCCTTATGCCATTATTTCCTTCAAACTTTAAGCTTCAATTTGATGTATCACAACTACCGTTTAGCAAAACTTTTCTGCGATGAAATCGCTTTAGAATCCCAAAAGCCATGGAGTTTGTTTAATCAAGATTGAGTTTGATTCCCCAAAGCCGCCATTTTCTTCGACAAAAATATATCACGCGTAACGTTTGTACAGCGAATGGAAATTTGTATTCAACCATGGCTTGTCCCTCGTTATCATCCAACCCTGTATTGCGGAACGGCAATGTTATCTAAAGTTTCTTCCTCGTATATATGTACTTATATACAGTCACCTGCATCGCTGGCTTGTCCCGTTTATCTCTTTTATTTTGTATCGGTGTAGCTAGAAAAAGCAATGTCTCTGGGCTATATCGTCGTTCACAACTACTAGAAAACCGTGCTGTATCCGCAAGTTGCTACGCGATCTATAAACGTGTCGTTGGTGGCCATGGATGTCCCCAGGAATTCACTTGGATCATTTCCTCTTCCGTTGGTACTGCAAAAGAATATTTTTCAAGTCGAATTAATTCGACTGTAAATTCAACGGTGAAAAGCTTTCCGGTGTACGTTGTTGGTTAAAATACCTAACACTTGTACAGT
Source organism: Osmia bicornis bicornis (assembly GCF_907164935.1). NCBI lineage: Eukaryota > Metazoa > Arthropoda > Insecta > Hymenoptera > Megachilidae > Osmia > Osmia bicornis. The sequence continues at coordinate 13,312,225 of NC_060216.1, read as the reverse complement.
AAACCCTAGCGGGCGTTGAATATTTCCTTTACCCCGTTTCATGGTAGAGATCCGTTAGAAATTCGGCTGACGCGAAGGGATGTTTGTTAACGAAACGTCGGTAGACAGCTGTCAATTGTATCCCTTTGACCGGACCGGATGTATCGTATTGAGCATTCGACATGTCCGACCACCGATCGTCCTCGATTCGACGGATTCTTCCGCTACTATGACAATTTCCTGCTAGCTCGATTCGCGTATTAGTTGGATAACACGGACGATCACCAGCCAGCTTTACTGCATTGAGATAAAAGACAAACCGCACCGCGCCGTTACGTTCCGCACCGCGACAAATGCAAACGCAAATTGCGGTGCATTAGTGTAAATGAATGCGGACGAATTGGCGGTATGCAAAGCGAATCGTCCTCCCTTCTGCGTGTATACGTGTACCACTACAACGGCATCGTTATATTTATTTATTTATTTGTTCATTCTGCACAGCAGCTACTTCGGAGTGCACTAAGGCGGTGCAAGTGCACTTTTTTCAGCAGTTAAAACGAGCACAGTAGTATTTCGAAATAGTTTTTCATATTTTGCAGCTTGAAATATGTACTTAAAAATGCATTTGTCATTTTTTGAATGTATCCTTCCTCTTTCTAGAGTCAGGTTTGAAATAAAAACGTCTATGTAGTTTGACCCACTTTGCGGGGTCGGATAGATTTTTCCTATAAACTTCGTGAAGACCATCTTCAAATGTATACTTTTCCGTGTAAATTAAAAAGAAAGAAGGGTAGTATGATTTTTTATCGTGGGGTTATGGATTTCTGAAGTTGCTCGTACACTTTTATACCAATGGAGGGAGTTTAGTCTTCGCACCCCAGGGTGAGCGTCAGACATTTATACTTTCATGGAAGGCGGGTGGAGAGAAGGCTCCGTTCAAAATCCGACATATACGTTTTAAAGTATAGACTTCAAGCTTTAAAACGTACCAGAAATTTTTTATGGACGATAATTTTTGACAGAGATACCTCGTTTTGAATTTAAATGTCCCAGCATTAGCATCCACACTCCAGGGGGGGTGTTGGACTGCTTTTTTACTTTCAATGGAAGCGGATAGGGGATGAAGCTCGGTTGAAAATCGGGCATATACGTTTTAAAGTACAAGTCTTAAGCTTGAAAATGTACAAGAAGGTTTTGATATAGGATAATTTTTGACGAAATTACACTTAATTATGTCATACTCCTGCTACCTCAGAGTGTGCTAAGAATTTTTTTTTCATAATTTTCATAAATTATTTCTTTTTTCTGTTTAGATAGGAATGCGATCAGAGATTTAAAAATAGAGCTAGCCGTGTGAAAAGAATCCTTTAATCAGTCGTGCAAAAGGCTCGATTAACGACCTGCTGTTGTATTAATTAACCGTGGGCGCGGGAGCTTCCTTGCTTATGTCTAATTTGCTTCTCGTCGTTTCCTCCCATTGTGGGTATTACACGCGTGTATCTGCCAGTTGGCATGTACGGGGTCGCGAGAAGAGGTGCAATGCTCCCGCGGTCCGCGTTTCTCACTTCCGGCCACCGTGGCCACCGGTCGTTCGCTCGCTGTTGTAAATCATCTAGCTGGCGCAGCAGGTTGCACTTGCTGCCTGCGACTCGTTTGCACTTGTGCATCCTGAGTCTCGCATGAAAACGGGAGTGAAAATGCGATCGGTAACCTAACCCGATCGTTAAACCCTTACATTGTCCCTCCATTGAATTTCTGATCCGAGAAACTTCTTTGCGCGTTAATTCGCTCGATTATTCAGCCACTTAACTTTCTGTTCACGGTCGATCTGTTCGTTTAATTATCTGACCGCGTATTTACTTAACCACTCGACTAATTAAGATTTTCTTTTAATCACTGCCCGCTCCGGAATATCTGCATATTCCAGTTCCAGTCCTAATTATCTAACCGCGTATCGCTTTATCCATCTGGTATGGCTAACGCAACTCGCCAAACGTGTTTGTCCACGCAGACAAGTAGTTCTTCTAGATTCTGAATTGCCTTGTTATTATACTGGGTGTTAAGGAAACATAAGATAGATATTTAAACGTGTCCGGACGTAAATTTGGAGAGTAGTGTTCTCTGGGGAGCCAGTTAGGGTTGTACAGAGTGCAGAGGTCCTGGCAAGGTCCTATGGTCTCAATTTACTTCTTCCATGTAAATTTGCCCTAAGAAACAGTAAATTCATCGGGGGCACTCTGCCGTCTAAGCAGCTAAGCCTGATTTCCAAGCATGAATGACTAACGTCTTCTCTCTAGGGTTAATCGGACGCTCGGTTCAAATGGACCGCGAGGACAGGTCTCAAAGTCACAGTGGCATAAATATTAAGCAAACGATGGCTGCCATTATGAGACGCACTAGGGTTCTCCACAGAGGCCTTAGTCGGTTTGGCCACTGGTAAAGTGTCGTTGCTTATATCCTCTGAGATATGCACGACTCGCGTGTCTCCCTTATCACTTGCCGAGATAACTCGCACTTTGCATACGCGGCATAATTCAACGCCAAACCTACTCACTGCCCTCCCTCCACCTCGTTGCTTCCCGGTATCTCTACGGCCTTAAAACTCCCTCGCCCTACGCTACCAGCGCGGCGCCTTTACGCTTCCTTCTTACCTTGGGTTAACCTCCCACCCTCCCTCTTCTATTCCATCCTCTTCGCGATCTTTCTCCTTCTAGTGCTAACGTTTCTGCGCAGTTCGATCTCTACCGCCTTGCAGCGCGGAAACGAGCCGAGCAGGGCTTAGGGCTTAGGGAATGGGTAAGGATGCCAGGGCGAATGGCCGATGAAGGTTGGTATATCTGCATGCTTGCAGGCCGCTATCAGCCGGAACGTTTCTGTCCCTACATTCCTACCCTTTCGCGCCAGATATCTTCTCAGCTTCCCTTTTCCGAGCAGTCTTTTCACTAGGACTATCTTGAAACTGCTGGCTTCAGGGATGGCTTGCCGCCCAATGGGGGACAGGGTTACGGGTTTATGGGATAGCTGGAGGCTTTGTTATTTTTCAGAACCTTTGCCTCGAGTCTTGACTTATTTAAAGTCGCCATTTTGGAATGCCTAAGTCCTGCTAGGTTAATGGTACCGCAAGATGGATGATGGTCTTCTTTGGAACTTTCGGTCTTCAGAGAGACTGTCACTTACAATTAGAACTCAACTTACTCTTAGTGTACGATTGTGAATTCTAATCAAGTTTTATAGAATTTTTGAGTTAATGAAATGGTTTCAATGAGGTTCTCAATGAGTTCTTTAACGTAAGGTATTCTTTAATTATAATTGGTTCCCAAGCATCTTATGATGAAACTACACAATCTCATAATGATTTAATCTTCTAAAATTTTAATAATATCACTGTTTTAATAAGCATTGATCCGCTAAAGGCGACCAGTAAAAATAGTAAGCGTGGCAACGGAAGGCGAAGTTTTGATTAATATTTTAGACCGTTTCGCATTATTCCTGCTGAACAGTGGAACAGTTTGGAAGGGGATTGGGAAGTTCTATGTAGCTTTGGAACTTTGTTCCTGTTACGTTGCTCGCTCGGAACTTCCTTTATAGTTTTCGAATTATAAATAGAGATTCAATGAAATCTGCTCTTTTGTCATCAAACTTGTGTGTTTTATTTATAGAAAAATGAATTAGTTTGCTTATTTTGTTAATTTTATCTTAATCGCGCGGAACAAAGGGACAGATTCAAAGCATTTCAGAGCGAATTTGCGAAAGCTACATACGCGTTCAACTATTCATTGAACCGACGCTTTCACTGAAGCCTTTTCATCCTTCGGATGGGGTCTATCTGGAAATTGCAGTGAGCATGATGGGGAGAGAGTGATTTAGATATCCATGGGGGACATTCTACTTGGAAAATTTATGGTACCAGGCTGAAGATGAAACGCCACAAAATGTCCTCAAATTTTTTTTCTCGTTGAATATAACAGTGGTGGGCAGAAAAGTGCCAGGTGAAGAAGCTCATGGGAACTATAAAATATCAAATTCTCAAATTTACAAATTTATAAATATCCAAGCTTCGGGTTTTCCAATTTGAAAATTTAATAATTCGAAAATTTAGAAATATAAAAAATATAGAAATATCAAATTCCTAAAATCTCAGGTAGTTTTTCTTTAAATTAATAATATTGTAGAATCAGTTCCGGAAATTTGGCAATTGATTTCCTTATAGCGAATGTTTGCCAAAAAAAATGTTATGAAAACAAGTTATCGCTAGTGACGTGTATGTTGTACGATAAAACAGGTGGAAATTAATCTTACCACGTCAAAACGAACATTCATTTTCCTCGTTTATTTTCACTGGGCTAATTAACGTTCCACCCCGGCCTAATATTAGTTGGGAAAATGTTTCGCAAATTTTCAGGCAAATTAAATTGACAAGGAGAGATACGTTCAATTTTATAATTAATACGAGAAAAGATAAATGATTATAAGTTGGAGGAGTTTCTTCGACAAGAGAAACATTTAATTTCCGTTTCTTTTGTAATTTCACAGCATTCTGAAAAACTTAAATTGCTTTCGGAAATTATTTATCATTTATGTGTGTATGCTGTGCGCAGTATGCAATGATGGAACAAATATTCTTAATTGAATTATCAAAAGTTTGATGGAAAATAATTCTTGTAAGAGTTGAAGAGAAAGAAGAGTGTAATTCATCCCGTTCGTCGTTTCCTTCGCCTCCATTAACCGCTCGAGCAGCGAACTTGTTCAATCCGTTACATGCGCAGGGGAGAAAATGATACTTTAATGATTTCCTTTGCTTCTCGATGTCGCAGGCTAAGAGATCCGTCATCGATAAAACCGAATGTTGGTCGCTGCTGAGAACATTCGCGTGGGTCTTTTCATCTCACAGAAAATCTAAATTGAACCAATCGTTCATGTGAAAATCTAAGTAAAAGCAAAAATTTCCCAAGAAAACCAAACGGAATAATTCATTTTGGAGAATGTTCGATGGAGAACCATCGATTTTTGAAAAAATTTTAATTCAAGTGGAAAATTCGCTAGGAAATTTCAATTCTGGGAAAATTTTGAAAGAAAATTTTAATTCTTGGGAAATTCAACCAGTGACAACCATTTTCATGGAAAATTCAAGAGGATCCATCAATTTTTTAGAAAATTCTTCTAATTCTGAAATCTGATCTAATCAAATTAAGGCTTCCCCATCAATTTTCGGGAAAATTCCACTTTTCCAAGCATTCCTATAGAAAATTCTTATGCAACGAGCCACAAATGAAGATAGTTGTATATTCAGAAGCTATATACACGGGTCAGGAATGAATATGTCTGCGAGTCTGTTGGTATGCGGCTGTCTACTGTGGCTGACATTCCAAGCCGCCACGGTTTCATGAATGGAGGGCCCGTAAAAAGCAGCCGGTGGGTCAACTCGTACCAGTTGACTCCGATAATTGCGAGAGCTGAGAGGAGATCAGAGGGCAAAACGAGTCGACATTAGCCTGTTAGCCTATTAGTACGAGTCAGTGCGCCCACTGCGCTCTAACACGCGGCACACCCGCACTCGCGAGTTCCAATCCACTCGTTCAACTGTCGCAACATGTCACCCCATTGCGATACGACACCATTCTATTAGATCATTCCATAAGTTAATGTTCTCTTTACTGTGAAGTGGTAAAGGTGAATGAATATTTGAAGAGAATGTCTATTTTGAGGAAGTGTCAATTCTGAGGAAAATCACAAAAGAACTTCAATTCTACAAAAAATTCAGAGGAAAATTTTCAATTCTTAAGCAAACTCCAATGGAAAACTTTAATTAATGATAGAATTTCAAAGGAAAATTTCACGTTCTATGAAAATTTTGGTGGAAAGCATTGATTTTTGAGATAATTGAAATGAAGAGGTCCATCCTTGGAGGATTCGACTTGGAAGCGTCCATCCTTGAAAAATTCGACTTGGAAGCTTTCAACCGTGGGAAATTCGACTTATAATCACCGATCCTTGGGAACATTTAACCCTGAAGCGTTCATGCTTGACGAATTCAACTTGTGAGCGCCCATCTTTGGAAGATTCTACCTTGAACCGACCATCTTCAGAAAATTCAAAGAAGAACCCTAATTTCGAATAATTATCTACATAACCACCCTCGTATGACCCTATTGTGTCAACCAATTAACGTTTTTCCGTTTTTTCCCTTTTTCCTCCACGCGGGTCTAGTCGCGATCACCATTTTACGGCTACTATTTCACTTAGAGCCTCGGTTTCCGTGCACTCGCCGCTCATTTTCTCTGGTATTCCACACGGTTGCTCGTGGATATGCCGTGGCACACACGGCCTGGAACGTAAGAGTAATGAGCCAGGGCATTAGAGGAGTCCGAGGCGAAAGGAGAGGACAAGAATGCTCAGCACGCTAACGCACTATATCTGCCCTCTTCCTTCGTTCTCAGTTTCTATCTTTCTCGAGCTTTAACCCGATCTTCAATGGGAAATGTGCGTAATCGCACGGCATCCTCTGACACACGTTTACTTGGCTGCACTCACCGGTGAAAGAGGGTGGGGTACAAGTGCAAACGGGGGTCGTACGAGGCAGGGTAATAGGGTGAAATACTCTGGTAATAATATACTGGGTGTTCATGAAGATTCTGGATAAATTTTTACGCTCTTGGATCGTGTATGGCTCTTGTATATTGATTACGATGATTTCTATTATTTTTTTAATTGATTTTCAAGACTAGTTTAATTCATATATTTTTTCCAATGGTATGTCAGTCATTTTGCGTTAGGAATATTTCAGAGGCGTTTATGTAGAAATTTTTGTCAAGGTTTGAGCTTTAAATTGAATTGCCATAAGTGCCATTTTGCTGTACTTTTTATTCATGAAATAATCATGAGTTATCTACATAACAAAACCACCCATTCATTTTCCAAGATTCTATAATTAATCTTCAAATTTCCATAACTCTTAAACAAATAATTTTCCAAGCAAAATCCATATGAACTTTTTTATTCATTTGTTCAATCCCATTAACATAGATAGTTCATTTGATCCCAGTCTTCGCAGACACCATGTATACAAGCCCGCATTCCATGTTGATACTTTGAATCCTCTGAACTCATGGGCAAAGATAAATACAGGAGTGGTGGGTTAATGGATAGAAGCCGAGAGAGAGTATCATAAATAGAAACGTCTTGATTTTCGGATTCGATTGATCGTAACTACGTTATCGATCCCTAAAACCATTTGGTCGGAAGTGAAGTATCGTCTGTCCCCTCGTGCCAGCAACCCATGGAGGATTATTAAACGAAGCTTTGGCAAGATCGGCCCAGTCGAACCGCCAATTTTGGGCTGCAGCCACTTTCATCCATCCCTCTCAGTATCGGCCACCCTTTACCCATGAGTGGCTTCTATCGGACTTTGTTGAACCAGCGATGTCTGAATGCCTCCTGGGTATTACCTATGCTTGGGCATGCATGAATGTACCCTCCACTAGTATCCACCTAGTGGATAAACAAACCATTTGATATTTGTATCCTATGTTGCCTTTTTTGATACTTTAAGGTTCATTCAAAAGATTCGAGTGCTTTTGGTTATTTGGGATTTTGGGCCATGAATGGTTTAAACTTTTAACTACCATTTCTAAAACTGGATTTTTAAAAAATATTTCTTAACATTTTCTAATATTTTCTAATAACTTTCCTACTGTATTTGGAAAAAAAATCCAGGAATTCTAATTACTCGGAAGCTCGTCAAAATCCATGGACCATTGCCAACTGCTCGATGGAAATCCATGTTCACACGGAGCCACTCAATTCTGACCCTAATTGCTTGAGACCTAACCATCTGTGACTTTTTCTCGAAGAACGTCTGCGAAAAGTTTATTCTCCGGACGATAGAGGAACTTTAATTTAACCTTCGAAAAAAAAGCTACAATTCTTTTGGCGACAACGTAACTCAGCTCGGCTCGGTTTTGAGACGAATGGCCGTGTGAAAGGTCTTTCTATCCTGGCAAGAAAACTAGGAAAGATGGAACAAGTACGGGATGAAAAGGGGAAAAACAGTTTGATGGGAACCATTTGATTCTCTGGATTCTGGTATCAAGAGCTTAGAGTGGTAGTAAGGTAGGAAAACTTCTGGGTTGAGTTAGAGAGTCATTGGTGATCCATCATAATTGGTAATACATCAATTAAAATAATTTTGAAAAATAATTTTGAACGTTAATGAAGTTTCAATTAATTTAGAAATGTTTAATCTTTTATAATATGCAGTTATTCTTCATCTTGTTTTTCACTTTTTAATTTATAAATTGACGAATTTATGGATATATGGGTTAATTTGTTAATTTATACATTCACAAATTCACGTTTGACCTGTGTTATTCTATGCTTCATCTAACGGTAAGTTAATAAACAATGCCCTTTGGCATCGGTGTTCAGTACGTTTTCAAACAGTTAATAAGCTGTGCTAATATAATAGTCATAAAGCAAAATTAACGCAACTACTATACACAGTTAATCAATACAGGCGTGAATTGGTGTAGAAATTTACAGTCTTGATAATTTAATTGGTAATTATTGAGGTACCAAATAAATCTATTATTAGTCTATTGCACGTTTGTGTCTTTATTACAATTCGATGAAATTTGTCAGGTATATGAATGACATTCATGTTTAGAAGTGCTGAAAATTCTAAAATCCAAGAATTTCAATAATGAGAGTAGCCGGACTCTTAAAACTGCATAAAACCGAAATAGCGGCGGATTATTCCCTCTGTCTATTCCTTGTTCCTTTATGAAGGATTTCGTGAATGTCGAGCACGTTGACGTTTAATTCGCGACGAATTCGCACGTCTCGCGGTTCGTGACGCCAGCACGCGGACTTTGGAACAGCTTTTGCACGTATAAAGCCGTTTAAATTTATAGGCATTACTGCGTTCGGCCTCTCTACGTTCACATATATAACAGAAAGGGGGGCTAAAGGTGTTACAATGGAAGCTGCTATTAAACCCTGGTCACGGTTCCGACCAAAATGTCGGTCGGATGTTAAACGCGGCCCGAATAAAAATTTACCAACATCACTGTCCTTTCTTATTCTTTTTTTTATAATAAGGATGATAGTCCTTGTGGCTAGTTAACCTTCCTTTCATTTGATGACACTTGAAACGTCTTACGATCGCCTGTTATATTCTGTCAAATTTTAAAACAATTTATTCCTCAAATTCAGTTAATTTGAATTTTAATTAAACTTTGACAGGGTTAAAATTTACCCTTTGGAATTTAGAGTCTTCATAAGATAAATTTAATTCATTAACATCAGCAATTCCTTGAAGACTTCTGGCGGTAAATGAAAATTCTTAGGGTAGTTTACAAAGCACAGACAACAATCTTCAAAAGAATTTAACAGAGATTTGATTGCGTCGCGAACCCCAGACTCACTAATTTGAATATCGATGGGGCGATGTTCCTTTGATTCGTAGTTCCTTGGGATTTCATTTAATATTCCAGAATTTCAAAAAATTCTTAAATTCAAAAATTATAAAATTCCAGAATTCCAAAATTGTAAAATGTTAAAGAGATTCGACTGCTTTAGGTTGAAAAATGTAAGATAGGTCATATATGTCCTTGAAGTGTGATTTTTGTACAAATCCCTTTATTGTGAGACGATAAATCGGAGGAAGCCACTCGCAAAGTGTTCCAGTTCGGTAGATAAAGCTATTAAAGAGTACAGTTGGACTTCTCTGTAACAAGAGGAAGAAAAAAGAAATAAGGTTTCCAATGGACTTCCTGAGGCACTGAGAATCCTCTTGTTTCTCGTCTTAATTAGCTATTACAAGAAAAGTCCTTTCTATCGTCTTTTAATTACTAAAAAAAGAGGTAATTCGATAAATTTCATCAACTAGACACGTAATAGGACCATGTAATCTATAAATAATAAGAATGTTAACAAGATAGTCTCATGATGGTCTTATGATTCTGTCATGATTCTTAAATTTTCTTTAAAAATAGTATAAACATTGGGGAAAAAAATTGGAGCTACTATTTTTTTTTTTATTAAAATAAAAAACTAAAATTTCCTACAAATTGCTTAAATTTTGTAATTATATGAAGTTAAATTTGAAGGCCATCATTCCTCTATTTACATATTATTTTAATTTTGTCTTCTCCATAAATTTGAAAAAGGGTTTGGTAATTTTTTGTCGTGGGTCTGAAGCGTCCTGGCACTGACCGATCCGTGTAAATGAGCCTTAAAAAGGAAGAAAAGTAGTTTGATGATTTATTTTTCGCCAGGCGGTGGAACGTTACGAAAGAAACTGCATCAAAGTGCCACTTCCGGTGCTATTGAACGAGGAAAGAAAAGTAGGTGAACGCGAATGAAAAAAGGCTGGTTTATAAGCGAAAATGAAAATTCCCTTGGGATTGAGTTCCCGCTGATTTCGTCCACATTACTCATAGGTTGCTTTGCCAATTGAAAACGTTAATTCCCTTCGCCTGTTCCGCGACAGCGGAATTTATTGTACAAAGTTTCAAAGATTTGTTGAGCTTTCGAGCTGCTGAACGAATCGGTTGTGAAAACGAAATAACGAACATGGAAGGGAAAAATGGAAAACAAACTTCGTTGAAATTCACGCAAACAATGATTGATATCCACAGACATGCTTACGTAATTCTTCGTTGGGTATAATAAAGGAGCATTTATATAAGCATTTTTCTTAAACTTGAAACTTTCATTTAAAGTGCCATGAGTGGTATTTGACGATACTTTTCTGTGATGAAATTGAATTTAAATTTTTACATTTCAAAATTAGTCATTTACACTGTGAACAATCTAATGGCCTTCTTTTTTGAATGATAACTTCAGTAATATCAGGAATATTGAGGGTGCATTTGCACAGAAATTAGAGCAATTTTTAAACTTTAATTCGGAGTACCATAAGCCTTATTCCATAATACTTTTCTGTCATGAATTCTTGTCACAAAGTTCCATTATCAAATAGTATTTTTCCTTTTCCCATAATTCTTCCCTATTAACAATATTTCCAAAACCCTTTTTGCAGTCATTTTTATGACACTATTACCTTTGAATTACCATAACCGACATTCCATCTTACTATCCTTTTGTGTCATGAAATCCAAAATATATTCTGTGTTCACCCCAAAATAGAATGATAGCGTTGTCTGGTATCCATCGATTTTCCTCGCTTCTAACCGAAGAACAGTGAATTCTACCATAGAAAAAAAGTGTCTTTCAGTAGTGTCAAGATAGTCAGGAATGAGAAAGAAGGAGGGAAAGAAAACGAGAGACAGACGCTGGAAGAGAAAACGTGCGTCGAGTTTTCTGGAATAGTAGCAATGGTGGTGGCACGCGAGGGCACGATAAGAATTCCGTTCGATAAAAACAAACATTGTCGAGGGGTAGTTCGTGGTCCCGTCGCTTTTATTCCAGAGAACAGATCCACGAGAGATTCAGCGTCGGCGGGACGAATCCCGTCGTGACGTGGCTACGCTTAGGCGAATTCAAATGTACACCGGCAGGAACACTCCGATAAGTTGCAATCTGAGCTGACAGGATCGCTTGGCCTCGATCCTCTTTCGAATCAGATGACTTTATTTTCTGGAAGATACAGATGTCTTGGAAAATTTAACTTGATACATTTTTTACACTTTTAGATCTCTGTTTTGCATTATAATTAACTGAAAATCAGGTCATTTGTGTTAAAATTATTAAGGGTGCAATTATACGGTAATTTAAAGTAACTCTTAAGCTTTAATTTGATATGTTACAAGTTCCATTTTGGGATACTTTTCTGTCATGAAATCGTCATAGAATTTTACCTTTCAAACTCGGTCGCTTGACAAATACTAAAATATCTAACAATCTTATATTTTAAATAACTTTATTGATGGTAACTTTCATCAGAGTTTAAGGTTTAATTTGATCTGTCACAAGTGTAATTTGGAGAAATTTTTCTGTCATGAAATCGCTTTAGATTTTCTACATTTCTAAATTACATATCTATTAGACATGCAACAGTCTAACAATAGCAAAAATTCAATGAAACTTTTAACGATTCTGTTCGTCTGTTTATTGAAATAAATTTTTTAACAAGTTTACCTTAATCCAAGTATCCTGTTCCCTTTAATAACGCTTAACGTTTCATGGCAAGAAGGATGGTACGGGGCTGACTTTGGCCGGATACACGGCTCGGCAGACGCGATTACGCGAATTCGAATGCAAGCCAGCCGACTACGTGTCCTCGAGCCGACTCCAATCAGGCTGACGCGAATCGCTCGCGCTTCTTTTCTTTCAATTTTAGCATACGCCCGACTCGCAAAGCCTCTAGTCTGGCCGTCTGCCAGCTCTCGCTTCGCGTTTCACTTCGGAGACGTTCCTTCTCTCCACCTATTTATCTCTACACGAAGCCTTCGTGTAATTCTCATCGACGTACCTGTCCGCCTTTCGTATTATCCCCTTTTGCCTGTCGCGTGGATAAATTCCACCTATGGACACGTTTTACCACGCTATCCTACCAGCCCGTACCATTCAACACGTTATTCAGTTCAGACCACAGATTTTCGATTTAAGAAATATTTATACATAACATTATGAATGTTTTTAATTTTTTATTTCGGTGCTGCAAGTAATTTGACTGAAAATTATTATCAACTCTTTGAAGTAACTGCACTTGGATAATAAATTTTTTAATATCTTTTACATTTTTCAATATTTTTTTATAGAAAAATTTTCAGAACTTTAGACATGTATACTTTTTTAAGTGAAAAAGGATTTGTTAAAACAGGGTTTTTAGCTTTTCAAACAAAAATTTTCAAAGTCCATATACAGTTTCTATTCAGGGAAGACTCACCTTCATTCCTGTTAAGACGAATGTTACCTACAATAGAGAAATGGATAAATTGTTCCTACACTCAGTGTAGAGATTGTGGTTCGTGTTACAAACGTAACCGGAGCTTTAAAGCGACCAGCGCGAGGATAGAATTCTGAATCGTTGAAATTCGGTGACCAACTCCATGGTCCAGTTACATAGTTCAATATTTGGGTAATTGGTTATTCGCGATTCCATCGGAATACTTCTCACGTAGCGACGAAGTATGCGGAAAGAGCATGTTTGTACATCGTTTCAATTTCAACCGAACCAGACAATTGTATTAAATATAAAATAAAAATAATTCATTAAAATTTTGGAAATTTAACGAAAATGAAATTAGCATTAAATTTGAATATTTTTTTGAAAAGAAAGGGTTAAAGATATTGAATATGCAAGATGAGGTACAAAGGGTTACTAATGGCACAAACGAACTGCTCTTCTCAAGAAAATTTATTCCATAATTTCCCTGAAATTTTCTAAGCACGGAGAAAGCAGGTAGTTAGAAATACATACATAACTTTCGAAACTTCGTCTCGCGTGAGATGCTGATTTAATTGGAGCATTAATATTTATGCCACTTTGGCGGATTGTTTCAGATAACTAATTTTAAACTCAAATATCATTTTTGGGGAAAATTTGTAAACTTAATAATATGTTAATTTGAAAATTTAGGAATTTGATAATTTGGAAGTTTGGAAGTTTGGAAATTTGTAAAATTTCAAATTTTCCGACTTTCAAATTCCCAAATTTGCATATTTCCAAATTGACTACCCATAAAATGTCCATGTAAGAATAATAAGATTGCTTTCGTAATGATTGCGAAGCAAAACATCGATGACTTTGAAAAAAAGAAAAAAGGCAACGTAGTAAATAACATAGTATTTAAAATTGCAAATTCGATCACGCGGTTTGCATACGAATGTACACGTGCGTGTTTCCTTATGCGTTGCGTGTAGATTAAATCACCGTACACTGTTGTCGAAATGTTATTGGATGAAAGAATGATTAGTGAAATTATTTTCTGCTATGTTTTCGGTGGAAAGAAACGGGTCGTGAAAATTACAGTAAAGTAGAGACGCGGAGAAAATAAACGGCAGGACGAAAGTTATTTAAAGCGAGGCAAACTCATGACTGATTCATGCTGAAGTTTCGGAAATTGGTTACGGGGCAACGTAAACGAAGATAAATCATCGGTACAGAAGTTTTGCTTGGAAAAGTGCGACTACCATAAGATAAACTATCCATCGCACCATATCTAATTTGCATCGCTACAATAGCCGATGACTAGAAAAAATTACGTTAAAAAATTTGACAGTTTGAAAATTTAGAAATCTAGTAATTTAAAAATTTGCAGATCACTGTAGTAACCGTTATTCTTAACTGAATTTTAATGCGAACGATTAGCAAGAATTTCGCATTTTCATTTCCAGTTTTTAATGAGTTGAATTAAAGCAAGTACCACGCTCCATTGATTTAAGATTCTGATCGAGTTTCTTGTCCACTTTCACAATCCGAGTAAAAGCCTGCTGATTCCTGGACGACGTTGCGAAATCGTGGACGATTTATCTTTACGTAAATGAAACACTATACTTTATCTCTGCTTTTCCATGGATGCGTGAGAAATAAGGGTATACACTTAGGGTACTCAGAATACCTCAAAATAGTTAGAATACTTGAAACGTCTAAAATACTCAAGAAACCCAGCATTTAGAATACCTAATGTCTTTAGAATATTTAGGGAGACCTAGAATATCTAATAATCTTTAGAACATCCCAAAGATCTTTAGATCTCCAAAAGTCTCTAGGGTCTGCAAAGATCCTCCATGATCTCTAAAAATTTCTAGAATCCTAAAAAATCCCCAAATCCGTAGAATATCTCGAATATCTAGAATGCCTGAAATCTCTAGAATCCCTAGAACACCTAATGTATCTACTTAGAATATCTAAAATACGAAGGATACCGATTTCCTAGGGATGCGTGAGAAACTAGCGTACATGGTTCGTCTGTGTCGAGACCGAGAACTGAGTTTTATTCCCTGAAGAGGAAGACAAGATCTTCAGTGTGTGCGTGGACAATACTATGAATAATAAATAGAGGAGTAGAGCGATAAAGCTTCGCTACGCGTTATTACTATATTACACGAGAGGGGTGCAGTTAGAGTATCTTATGTCTCCCACATAGGGTGTTGAGAAAGTAATAATTCTCCAGTTAATTAATTCTTTCGCTGAAAATTGCAAACTATAATAATACCCTAATTTTTAGTAGTTAGATAGAAATTGCATTTTGAAAATTTAGGGAGGCATCGATGAACACGTATAGAAATCATTTCTGTCGATAATTTGAAAAATAAGCGAGCGAGGCATATGATTTTTGATTATTACTTTCTGGACACTCTGTATATTGGCAAGAGAGTGAAAAGGAACGCGTGAGTGTGCGTGTATCCGCGTCAATGTAGATCACGCGAGCTCGCGTGCAAAATCAACTCTTTCTCCCTTTAATTTCTCTCTTTCTCTCGGTCCACCCTACTCGCATTTATCCCTTGTTTCGATTCTGTTCCTCGTTCGCTCTTGTAACACGTTCCGCGGGTAAAACCACCTCTTCGTTTCACTCCCACGCTCGGCGTTACTCTTAATCTGACCGTCTGTGGCATTTTAATTTCTCCACTCTATACGGGGTGTCTTGAATTAATTTTTGACACACGGCAACTTGTTTTTTACTCGAGCGGAAAACGCTCGCGGTTACGGGGTGAAAATAAAAAAGTGGGAAAGGGAAAGTATCGCAACGGTGAACATGCACGTTCAACGAGTGTAACGTTTTCTCTCTAATGACCCCCATATTGTTCGACTTTTCCTGGCCTATCAAAAACAAGCGCACACAGAGATGTTTCAAATACCTTTTATCTTTTATAGGGGAGCGGGGTATTAAAGGAAAATATTTGAGGATAACCGTGTTCCGTTGTTCTTTCTGTGACGTTTTAATGGTTCTTTTATAAAGGACACTTTGCAGAAGATCGAACTCTTTGCATACGAAAATTGAGCCACGTTATAGTACGTTTGATTGTCTCTGCGGGCAAAAATAACTATCGAAATTTCAACAAATATTTTATACAATCTAGAGAAAAATTTTGGAACCGTTACTTTTTGTTTTTAGTAGAATTCTCCATAGTGTTTCAATTGAAAAACTCGATTGAATTTTCATGTCGATGAAGGTATATGAAGAATATTAAGAATAATATAGTTTAGAAAGAAAATTGCTTTTCATTTTCATTGAAAAAAACGTTCCGAAAGATTGGCTAAGTTTTGTAAGTAGAACAACCCCACATGTGGCCATTTTTTAAATTCGAACTACTCTTATCTATATTTTCGAAAATCCACCCAAAGACTGACCCAGAATTTATCGAAAATGAAAAAACCTTGAAAGTCCTAAACCCTGAATAACAACGATGGAATTCTTCTCCCATAGTCGCGGGTTCATTCTTCAGCTAAAGTACCATTTCATTGATAAATATGATCTTCTACGTTCCAGCTGGGTCATGAAATGCTACTCCATATTTCAGACGAAGATTCTTCCACTGGACTATCGAGAAAGAATTTCTCTCATATCCTCTGATAACACCTACAGAAAATAGTTCCACTACCACTCGATGAGGCCCAGCAGCTTTCACATGTAAACGGGTCATAAAATTATGAGAATGTTCCAGATACTCCTAGTGTCTCTTCCTCTGAAGCATACCTTATTCATTTCTATGGAATTGCTCCTGCGATATGCCACGAATTGAACGGACATTTTCCACTTACGTTAAAACGTCCGTGGGTCAATATACACTCTTCATCTTCGATAATAGAAATGGGGGAGGGGGATTGAAAAAATATTAAAATAATTTCCTCTCAATTCTATCCTTGAATATCATCAATGCTATTAATAATTAAATGACAAGAGAATTTTGTTAGATACACCGAATGCATTGTAAGTTTGATAAATGGCCCTGCGATCGACACGGTTATTATAATGTCACGAGCGGTGATGTATCGCGTGGGGTATTTGTCGTGATATCCCCGAAATATTCGATTCGTAATTGAAAGCGCCTTTTCGTTGTTGACTCGCCTCGACGCTGACTGATGTTCACAGCTTTGCCTCGCCGAGATTAAGGCTCGCCATTTTTAGCTTTTGAATTTTTTAAGCGGCCCTCTCGCGCGACCCAGTATCGTATCAAGATCCGCGCTAATGACGATGATACCCTGCGAAGATGATGCGAGTAGCTCCTAAGGCGAAGCGTAATCAGGCGCATTTGTCAGCGAGGAAAAACGTCCGCGCCTCCGTTGTCGGCTACACCCGTCGCCGATTCGTCATTCCTAATGCTTCCTGTCTCCTTCCCTCCTCACAGAGTGGGATTACTTCATTGGAGAAGGTTGCCAAGGCCACGCGTAGTCATTGATGATGCGACCACG
The DNA here is from genome assembly GCF_907164935.1 of Osmia bicornis bicornis. Taxonomy (NCBI): domain Eukaryota; kingdom Metazoa; phylum Arthropoda; class Insecta; order Hymenoptera; family Megachilidae; genus Osmia; species Osmia bicornis. The sequence continues at coordinate 13,294,926 of NC_060216.1, read as the reverse complement.
ATGAATCGTCTCGAGAATCATCCACGTTCCTTCGTGGATCAATGAGTTATCTGAAGAATTGAATTAAATCGGTCGACTATCAAGGCTAATGTGGAATTACGTTGAGCGTGACATCTTATGACTACACTCGGTTCTCACGTTCGCTATCTTATGACGACGTCCGGACTAAAAGTGTTATAATGGAAAAGTGGAATTTATTTCAATTGGTAATTTCCCTGTTTCGTAAAGATTTGAAGTTAATATTGAGATTAAAAGGTGAAAGCCACCGAAATGCGAGGACAGAAGCGATTACGTGACCAATTAATTGCCTGCTGCGTAATGAGCTTGTACAGCCGAGGATCATTTGTTGCAATTGCATTTCTCCACGAGTATTGCTTGTGTACAGGTTAATTTCAAGCGTGACCGTTTGATGGATCAATAATGAACGACAAAGAAAGAGTAGAACGCAGCCAGTCCAAATAATTTTATCAGCTATTTACTCGTTTCTCTGTTTTCGCGTCGCTAAAAGGGCTTTTACATCACCGGTGTTCAAATTGTTCTATGTATTTGGAGAATTTTAGGATTTTAGGCACTCTAGGTATTAGAATTATTCTGGCAATTTTAGGGAATTCAGAAATATTTTTAGGGATTGTAGAGAGTTTCAAGAATTCTAGGGGGTTTTAAGTATTCTAGATACCTGGGGTATCTGAGGTATTCTAGGAATTCCAAGGATTCTCGACATTCTGGGTATTTTAGGTTCTCTAAGTACTCTAGGGATTTTAGGTATCCTAGGTATTCTAAGTAGTGTAAGTACTAATATGTACCAATAGTTGTGTACTTACGTACACCCTGTTTTTCTTTTACCCCAGAGGACACCACCATAAAGATCCCTAAAACCCGCCCCCCGAGTTTCTTCGTTAACAAACACATTAATTTTCAACCTCTTAGAGTTTCAACATTGCCAAGTGAAATTTCCACCATACAAAGTGACAAAGCTTAGCAAAAATGTGAAAAGTGGCCATTTAATGGCCAGCCCAATTTCGTGCGGTTCACGCAGAGAAGAACGTTGCCTGGAACGGCGTGTGTACACGGGAACGGGAATCACGTAGGTAAACCAGATCTCCGCAGCTTTTACAGGTAGAGAAACAGACGAAGAACAGAGAGGGACAGAGAGAACTGGTTGCAGACCCTGACTCGACTTCGAATGCACCACACACAGTGTGTTGCGTGTACGTGTTTGCTGCATGTCGATGTGTGGGTGCCTCGTGTGCGCGCGCCAGGCGAAGTGTACACGAGGAAAACAAGGCAATTCGTGACAGAGCCGCAGCACAGACCTCGTTGTTTCTCTTCTCTTTTCCTTTACGTGTTCCTGTTCTATGGCGTTTCCACCAACCATTCTCTGCTAGCGTCGCCATAAAACGAGTTTGTACACCTTGCTTCTTAGGTGACTTTGCAGCTGAAGAATGACGATCATACTTCAGTCTTTATGGATTAAACAGGTCTGGCTAGTTTGATGTTCCAAATGGTAACACTCGTATAACGTCAAATATTAATATGGAGCAATGGTGATCCATTAGTTGGATAGTCTTAGGGGTAGTCATTTTAGACTTGTGGCGAGGCAAGGTAGAAAGACACAAATTTAAACATAAAACGGTGCAATGGTAGTCATTTGGAATACTCCTTAATGGCCTAGAAAATGTAATGGAAGTGTAGGGGTTTACCAGGGGCCCTGAAAAATTCACTAAAGACCTGGGGGTTTAACGAAGACCCAGAAAATTTAAGGTCAGTCCCAGGGAATCTAATGGCACCCCAAAGGGAATTCAATGTCAATCCTAGTTAAGGCACACTCTAGAGGGCAGCGTTTGCAATCGATCAAAGCGTGAAAATTTTAATATAAATAACTGCCAGTTGGGAAAGGAATTATGAAATATTTATACAAACTAATTTTCCTATAAATTTATCAATAAATAATAATACCACGGTAGCGAGTAAGCCACTGTAAACGCGGAACGGTCTTGTTGGATGGTTGAAAAACTTTTAATCGATGTTAAGCGCGACACAGAAGGTGGTATCTTCGTTCGGGTTTCAGTATGGCGTAACTTTGAAATTTATAACGTTGCCGGTGGCACTTTACACCGGGCTGTCGATTAAATTCTCCGATGGGAGAACTTCCGATCCGATTTTCTCTACCATTCAATGTCCGCGTTAATTTCCATCGAGCCCGATAAATACCCAATAATTGTAATAAAAATGTGTAAAAATATAATCAATCGAAAAACCATGCAACCCCGTTCGATCGATCGAGATTCCTCTTTGTACCGTGATGCTAAATAAAGCAGAAATTTTCTAGTCCGAACCGTGTACAACGTTTCGAATATCACAAATGATCCGAGCCTGATGCATATTCACTAACTCGATCCACGGTAATTATTTCCTCTCTTTGCTGCGCCCATCGAATGCGATGGTAGTAATGCTACCGTGGCGCAAGAAACAAAGGAGTCCTTGATCGTGGAGTGTCGCATAATAGCGTTAATAACTCTAATTAATGTCTGTAATTACCGATCCGAGGGGTATGGTTAATGAGAATGTCTTATTTTGAATATAACCATTGGCTGCTTTTCTGTCTCCGAGTGATGGTTAGGCTAGGTTAGGGGAATGGCACCGGTTGGTACTGAACCATCATGGTATAAAGGGGTTCTTGGTCGCGTGACCCGATGATTCACTCTCCGGCTATCCTTCTTTAACCGACTTGCCCTTCCATCGACCATCCGACACGATATCCCTTAGGGCCATTCACGTCCCACGTTTTTCTTGACTTACCGACGATTTTCCGACACTTGGAGACGTACTCACCGATTCATTGGCGTCGCTGTCCGATTTTCGACATACGACTCCCCTAGGAGACTATTTTTAGAAGATACCGAACGTTCTATGGTGAATAATGCGCACGGAGATTTATCCTGTGAATACAGGGTAAGTTATGGATCAGGAGAAAGTTTCCTTTAAATGGAAATTGATCTGTAAAACCATAGGAAGATGGGAACCATGAGTCATAGACTGATGTTCTAATCAATAATATTATAAAGGCTGGTGCTTTGGGGAATTAAACGCTCTGTGTTGAGAATGTCGAGAACGTGTTCGTGTAGATGTTTTTGTTAGCTTTTAAGCTTTAATTTGATGGAGCGTTAATGGAATCTTCGAGCTGGTTTTATGTCATAAAATAGGATTTGAATTTTTATATTCTAGATTTAGCTGTTGCCTAATAGTGTTCCATTTAAAAATTAATAACTTTATTCAGAAATATTCCTTATCTTCATGCTTTAATTTGATATATCATACGTGCCATTTCATGATAATTTTATGTGATGAAATTTCATTGGAGTTCCAAATTATATATCTAACACGGTCGAATGACACTATTTACTCTAATGGGCAATTAATTAATAAAACCTTCGTACCGTAATTTTCATTAAATTTCAATCTTCAGTTTGACATGCTACAAGTGTCACAATTCATCGCGAAGTGCAATGATTAGATGCAATGTTACCAGTGCATTTAGGTGAATCATAGAGTCTAACCAGGAAACAATGATACAGGAATTTCCATCGTATCAACGATACAGCGTTTACGGTGAATCATAGTGGCTAGAAACGGTTCGCGTAGTTATGCCATCGGAATGTCCGTTGAATTTGCGGCATTGTCATCGATTCTAGCCTCAGTACACGTAATAACCTGGTACACGTGTTACCCACTGTGTCAACTGTTCGACCGATTAACGAAATTTTTTCCCCTCATACAATCCCATCAATCCGTCGTTTCTCAAACTTGCAAAGAATTTCAACCAGGCGAACAGATGACGCCGTAAACTTGTCCTGTTATAGAAAATTGGCACAGTTTTTCGCGAAAAATATAAAAATTTTCGTACGTCAACATTTTTCATAGTTACCTTGTAAATGATATTTGTTCATTTAAGGTAATATATTTACAATAATCCCTGCAAGGGTCTCGAAGCGGTTTTTCGGGTAAATTTATATCCCATCATGGATCGTTTATCATGCAGGATAAAATCCTGAGGGAGTCATTGGCCCAGAATAATCTTTGTTTAAAAAAAAAAAAAAGAATCATTGGAAGGGATAAGGAGGTAGCGAGCCATTATATGAGCATCCATCACGATTAAGGTGTTAAGTCTATATTCCGTCAGCCTTTAATTGCTTCCTAGGTTTTAATTAAAAGTTTCTTCAGAAATTGTGTTAGAAGTTCAGCGACATCCATTGTAGAAGTTAATCAACTTTAGTTGTCCTTCAAATTAGCCTAAATACAATGTTTTCCACTGTATTATATCATTAATTATACTACTGGTTTTAATACAAATTGATTGGTGCTTCGTTGAAACAAAGAATGGCTTAACAAGGATACATTACGTTCGTTATGGAACATTGTTCGTTGCGATCCACCATCAGCCATTTTGTATTAAGAATATCGACGGGGCATTTATGTCATTATTTTTAGTAAACTTCAAGCTTTATTTTAATGTATCATAAGGGATATATTGAGATACTTTTCTCTCATGAAATTGACTTAAAATATCTTTCTTCCGAAATTGAATATTTGACAAAGTACAATAACACCCTCTGCTATAATTAATTATTACTTTCTTCGTATTAAAGACACCCAGAGTGCATTTGTATCATGATTTTCAGTAAACTCTAAGCTTCAAACTACCGAGGAGCAAGTGTTAATCCGTGATGCTTTTATGTCATGAAATCTCGTCTGACTTGGAATGTTTAGTATGATGTTGAAAAATATTTGAAAATTTACGGATAGCATGTCGTTCCGGGTTCCGTGACTCACGTAAATGGTTTCCTGTCTCGAGTGAAGGATACGATTACCTCAAGGAAGAAGGATAGGCATTGTTGGCTGCGTGATTGAGCTTCTCTTTGAAATCGATGCGGATACAAAAGGTGTCCGAGATGAGGACACGAAACTATGTATTTAACTTGAATTTTATCCAACTAATGTATCGATATTTTTATTCACTATAGAAAATGATTTAACCTTTGAACAACGGAGTCTGGGTCATTATTAATTTCAAGTTAGACGTGTAGCTTTTAAATGAAATGCAATATTAAAATTCCGCCTCTCTCCATGGTCCGCTGTCTGAGGGTGAAAAAATTGTCTTAAAGGTGCGGTGCATTAGAAATGAATCTTTGACGGCTTTACTCTTCGAGTATCGCGCGTTTTTACAAATGACTGAAGAGCGCAGAAAGGTCTCGAAAAGCTATGCCACTAGAGAACAGCGAAAAGGTTACCCGTGCCCATTCGTTGGTAGAGTGACACAGGGCTACGCCTGTGGCTTTCCATCCGACACAGAAGGCAAGGGTGCTTTTTCTTTCTTTTTTTTTCCCCTCCCATCAAGCGTGTGCACTCGTTTCAAGCGGGTTTTTAACGGGCTCCTCTTGTTCTACCAAACCGTTTCGCCTTTCTTCTTGCCTATACATTTCGATAAATCGTCGCATTAAGCGGATCGATATGACCCAGACTTTTATCCTTAGCGAGAAGAACGCTGGATTTTCCGTCGAATAACAAATAACGAATCTGTTCGAGTGAATTTCGAACAGCGAAGAAAGTTCTGCTAATCGGATGATTGTTTTAATACGATTATATGCGTTACGAGGATTATTCGAACAATATTGCGAGCAAAATGGTGAAATAATGACGGATAGGAAAGTTAAGTTCTAATTCCAGTTATATGAATTTTCCTTCGATTCATTTGAATGATCATCAATTATTTTGTATTAAAGTTAGTCATTTATACCATAATTTTTTCACACTTTAAATTTTAATCTGATGTACCATAAGTACCATTTGAAAATACTTTTATGTCATGAAATTATCTGAGACTTCGTGAAGTTTCAATTTCACTTCGTTATCTTCAATAATCGGTCACTGACGATCCCCACAGTAGTCAACAAACAATACATTTTCCCCTTTTCTCGTGTTTCGACACAAACAACCCGATAAATCAGGGTACTTAACGTTAACAGGATCATCGTGTCGCAGTAGGTCTGATTTATTTATCAGAACTCCATTGTATCTAATCGTTTCTTGAAAATTGTTTTTCCCTCGACAAAGTGTCCTCAGTTCTCAAACAACAGTATAGAAAATCGATAGAATTTTAAAGGTGATAATTTTCAAAAATTCGGGATATTAAAATCAATATTATAAGTAAAGGTTCGTTGAAGAGAGGTGACATTTTGTCGGTCGTAGACTAGCCAAATCGATCGTCACGCTTGCTATTGTTAGACTTAATTACCAGCAGTGGTGTAGATAGGCGTACGTTCACCAGGTCGAATCAGCCCTGGCTCCAATTCAACCACGCTCCACGTTGGATATTAGGGGCGATCGAGAGTGCTGAGTAAATTTCATCTTCTATGCTTCCGGTCGGCGAGCTCTTAAGAGTGGCATACATTTAGCCATCGCTGGAAAGGAAGTTGAAGATATAAAAAAAAGAAAAAAGAAGTCGAGTTTTGTGAGAAGAAGCCACGACGGTGAATAATAAGCCAATATAAATGTAAATTCGGTGAAGTAGATGTATCGCGTATTTAGTGGCTTAAGTGAAATAACTTGGTGAAATTACGCGGTTAGGCGATTTTATTGGAGACGAAGATCGGTGTAAAAATTACCACCGGAAGTGTAACCTTGTCTGGTAAGAATACTCGAAGGGGAGATAAATTAATTCATGGAAAGTCTGACACAATTTCATGACATAAAAGTATTTCAAAATGGCACTTGTGATATATCAATTTAAAGTTCAAAAGCTTCTGAAAATCATTATGTAAGTGCGCTTTTAATAGTTATGGATCGCAACCGCAACGAACAGTGTGGTTATATGTCGCAAGAATTCGAAGACAATTTCATGACAGAAAAGTTTTCTAAAATAACACTTGTGATACACAAAATTAAAGCTTAAAGTTTACTGAAAATTATTACACAAATGCACCCTTAATATATTTAATATTGATAAAGTTATTAAAAAAAGAAAATTGTTAGATATTTAGTGTTTGCCAAATGACAAATTTTTAAAGGTAAAATTCTAAAACGATATTATGACAGAAAAATAGCTGAAAATATTACCTGTGACCCATTAATTTAAAGTTTAAAGTTTTATGAAAAAAACCATATTGAACATTTTCCAAAAAATTCTCATTTACATCCGATGGATGTATAACAAAGCCAGTTTGCAACAAGAACGAAGAAAATGTCAACTGAGCGGATTAAACTTTGGAATAGCTAGTACCAGGCGAAACTTTCAAAGCGTTACACGAGCTTTGCTAAATATTTTAAAAAGAGAAAAAAAAAAACAAGCGTTGTTCTGAACCATGTAAACGCGATGACTTTTCGTTTAACAGTTCCCGACAGCTCTTTTTTCTCCATCCATGGTATCAGCGAAACACGAGTCTGTTCGTTCATTCACGATCGGTGTTCCAGACGCGTTTCAAGCCTCCCTTGAGCTTTCCACTCGTTTTTTATATTACGCTTTTCCAACTTCGGAGAATACACAGGAAAAGGGAGAGAAAAAGTTGGGAAGCTGATGGTCTTTGCGCTACGAGTCTCCTAACACAAATGTAATCCTCTATTTAATTAGAAATTCCCATATTAGATACTTTAAATTATTTATAATCTGGTGAAAATAATAGATCAGGATTAGAACATAGGAAAATCCTTGTATTAGGAGCTTGAAATTATTTATAATTTTCATGAATATAATAGATAAGGTTTGTGAAATTTCCTGCTTGAAAACAGGGTTAACTTAGCATGAATTATAAAACGCGGCTGCGTGCAAAGTGTCCATTACTTTTAGGCTACTGTGTCCGCTTATTCGTACAAGTTAGGTGACTTACCTTATCGCTATAACAATAGCTATAATTTACACGTCGTATTGTCAACACGCTTAAAATCCTCTTATTTCTCTGTCGCAAACGCGTGAATTAAACTGTATAAAAAATATGTGGAACGATTCCTCAATGGGAAGAATAAAATTTCCCTGGTTCAAGGTACCGGTTACAAGTGCAAGAGTACCGGGTGTACCGTTAGTTACGGTAAATTTCCGATCCCAAGTGCAATGCACCCTTTCCATGCGATAGAGGAGACCTTCTAATGTCAACGTTGCCATTGTAATCACTATCTTTCGTTTCGCTCGCTTAAATTTAAGTAGCTCGCTTCCATTTCGCAACTTCGCACTTTTAGCAAAACTTTCGAAGCAACTTTTAATTTTTAGTAAATTTTACGAAACACAGGAAGCTTGTAAATAGGATATCCTGAAAAACTTTGCGATAAAGTATCATCCTTTTATTGGAGATCCTTTTAAGGTAGATGTAACTTGCTATTCGATTAATCCTCGGACGGCGGACCATGGAGAGGGCCCAAATCATAATTTAATTTTTTTAATATTATTTTCATTTTTTAAATCTTAATGGTAATTGTGAATAAAAATTAAATAAGTATATTTTGTTTAATAATTAAATTCCACTGAGCAAAGATTCAAAATTGGTCTGCCTTTCTTCATGGGTCAAAATCAAGCCAAATCGTGGAAAGCAATTGAATTGATTGACAAGTAGCTGTCAAACTGATCGGACAAATCGGTGCTGTCGTTTCCGGTATGCAGAGTTTGATCGCGCGTTGAAAATTGAATTAAGACACCGAATGGCGTTATTCCTATGGGCGAGATCGATGGGTATCCGTATCGGTCGCGTGCCTAACGCCTCGCGAATAAGAAATTACGTTGTAAGCGGCGTGGCGCGTGCCAGAACACAGTGTGTGTTTGTATGTTGCAGAATGGCAAAGGTAGGCAAGCTGTGCATCCATATGCATCGGTCGCTCGTAAAGAACAACGGTGGCGAAATTAACAGAGGCGAGGTATGCCGTGACGAAGGAGGATACCAGCCGCTTGCAAATGGCTTAGAAAGTTTCAACAGTTTCCACCTGCATACGTGCCGGTTCTTCGGGATACGGGCTCGTGTAAATTCGCCATAGTGTTCAAGAGAATTGCGGGATTTTCGGGGAGGAAATATTCATTCGATTTCGGAGGATCTGAAGTCTAATGCAATTTCATGACAGAAGAGATTTTCTAAATGGCACTTCTGATATGTTAAATTAAAGCTTAAAGTTTATCGAAAACAATGACATAAATGTCTCATTGATATCTTTAATACAAAATGACTGGTGCTTTGTTGAAACAAACAGTGCATTACCATTCGCTATGGAACATTGTCCGTTGCGATTCACGACCAGCCATTTTGTATTAAAGATATTCCCGGGGCATTGACATGGTTATTTCAAGGAAACTTTGAGTTTTAATTTGATACGTCGTAAGTCTTATTTTGAGAAACTTTTCTGTCATGAAATTGTGCCAGAGTTTCAACTTTTCAAACCAACTTTTCAATACTTAGATCTCCTTTCTACCTAAGGGATGACCTAGAAAAAAAACGGAAAAGAAGCGTCTCTTAGTATTTTCAAAAGACGATAAAGCTACGTCTACTTTGTGTCAGCTCCCTTTTTCCCTACAACATTTTACGAGCCACCCTTCGATGTTTCTCCTTCTCCTCGTGTTCTCTTTATTCCTCACGGTTATGCTTTTTCATCCGCGACCGCAATAAAGCCTCCGCTCAGGGAGAAGGGAGAGCATTCATCGGTGCTCATCCGATGGTACCAGTCATTCTTTGAAAGTTGGCAAGGATCTGCGTTCGACACTTTTCGAGATGTTCCCGAAGAGTACTCGCCATTGAACGACGACAATTTATGACTTCAAAGACGTCCGTTGCATTCGCGTATAAAAAAAATTTGAATTTTTAAAAATAAGTTCGCTCAGGCGATATCACGTGGGGTCACACACCGACAAAAATTCGTTCACGCGATATCGCGTGCGCAAAGGGTAGTATTTAACGGTTGCGGCACACAGCGACCCGTTCGTGTTGATCCAAAGTTTTTCCAGAAGTTTCTGAAGGAGTTCGTCCTTTTGTTTGTTCCAGGGGATGTGGTTGGCCAGCGGTTCCTAGGAAACGAGAGCCACGTGGAGCACTTCAAGCTCCTGGAGCGCGCGTCCACTTCCATCCTGATTGGCGCCAGGTAATTATTACGTGATTCTATTCTTTGTTAGCAGATGGTCATCGTGACCCTCGAAACTTCCCCACGAATCACTCCCTCGATTACGAGGCAGCAACCCCTTATGACGTGTCCTCTTTAATTTTACATGAGTCCTTCCATCGATCCATGTGTACAACCATCAGAAAACATATTCTACTAGCAGACATTGGAGTAAGGTAGATTTGTTTTCTAAGGTGGAATAAATTCAGAGTTTTGGGATTTTGTAATTCTGAAATTCTGAAATTTTGAAATTTTGAAATTTTCCAATTCAAAAGATCTAAAGTACTAAAATCCTAAAATTTTAGAACTGGATTGCAATATCAAGTGGTGGATCTAATCGCGATTAGTATTAGTGTTATTACCACGTCAGATAATTGCTCGGTTAACCGATGTAACAATAACCGGCTCAGCTCTTTGGTCAGTTAATTAGTGGATCTAAATCTTGAACACGCTGAATTGGAACTGTTTCAGCGGAAATTTAGCGGTAAATACACTTGCGTTTAATGAGATTCAATTGCATGAATCTCAATTAAAGGAACAGGAGTTTTCTCTGTCGCTAATTTGACGATGAAAGATTAAATAAATATTGCCAGGTGAATTAAGGGCATCGCGGAAACATAATATCTGTGAAAATGTTATTTGCTCACGATGAAGCATCGAGATAGTTAAGAATTTTCATGAGAAAGGAAAATTATACATCAGTGTTAACAGAGACAATAATCAAACTCTCTCACGTAAAATTAAAAGACAATGAGAATTTTTTCAGTCATTCATTGAGAAATTTTAACTTTCTATTGTTGATGAAATGATGCATTTTAAATTGTATAATTTACAATTAACCCTTTGTTGCATGATTTGTTTTAATTTAAAAAATATATATATTTCTAGTTTAGAAATTTGTTGAAAGGAAAATGAATAATTATATAAAGGAAAATGTATTTTTTCTAAGATTTTTCTAATTTGCAATTTAATCTACTGATTTTTCCTAACAATTTTCTAATTTTTTCTAGAAACCATACATTTTCTTCCCTTCTTTTATTTTTCTCAATTTCTCAGTCTTCTGTTTCTCGTAATTACTAATGCTTATCCCTTGTTGTTAGAGATAGGGAAGGATTTACGATGTAACACTTAACGTTCTATTTTCTTTCTTTTTTTTTCAGGAACGCCATTTACAACATAAGTCTGCATGACCTAACGGAGATCGTCGACCAGGTGAGTGGAACGTTTAAAAATAAAAAAAATAAAAAGAGAGCCTATGGGGATGGCTCGATAACGAATGATTGAGTGATCTAGATTACGCTATTTCACTTCGAATCTGCAAGCTTTCGGGTCGTTTTAAAGCCGGTTATCTGAAATTCTAACGCGAGACAATTTCGATTTTATCACGATACTTGCCTTTTTTTGTTAATCCCAGAAATGAGAACGTAATGAAAAATAAAAAAAGATTGTAAGTATTTTTAATGACCCAATTGTCGAACGCATACAGGTAAAATTTAACTTCATTCAATTGTTAATTATTATTGTCAGGACCGGCGCTAGCATCGGGCCATGCGTTTGAATACTTTTAAAATACTGTGCAATTAATTAACTTTTATGATATCAAGTTTTAAAATACATGACAAATATAAAATACACGTGTCCCAATTAAATATTTTCAATAATTTCGACATTAGCCCTGGGGCTCGCAACTTCGAGAAATAATTGTGATAATTTTTTTCGAATTTTCAAATTGTGATATTTTTAATTAAGTTCATTTCTGATATTCTTTCATTACCATTTGTATAATATTTGCAAGAAGAATATTTGATTAACTTGAACAAGCAACGGTTACAAATTTAATTCTCCAAAATGAAATTATTCTTCGTTCCCTTGAAAACAGTCCCTTTTCGTGGATCCGATAGCATCGCTTTAACGATATTCCAGGGTTTGGTATTTACAGACATAACTACGACCCTGCAGAAATGAATTCCCAGATAAATTGAATTATTACCAATCTGTGTCAGCCGAAATGACATGCATATTTATAAAACTAACCGGAATCTTCTTCCTGAAAAATTTATGGAAGACGAGGGAAGAAAGTATTGTTTATCCATCTATCGATCGGATGGACAAATTTAACCCTTCGATTACCCTGTCTACCCAATATAACGCGTTCTTTTTATCCTACACCCTAATAATTATACTTATAAAAGATACAATACAACATAATAAAATGTTATCTCTCATTGCACCACGATTTTTATAATCATCACCCCCTGCCGCATACTAAAGAGAAAATGAGCCTGGTAATTAATTACGTATACAAGCAGTCGTGGGAAACGTGGAAACCTTTTGACAGTGAAATCGATCGAAAGACTTTCCCTTCTGCTCGCGATACGTGCATTGTAGATCGCCGACAAACGATTTACACGCAGGCTATACATAGTTGCGTCAGTGTAATTAGCTCACAGTGCTGGGAAACCGCAGCGAAATCATTTTTTTTTTCGAACCGATAGTCAATCAACCGTTCAACGATTGCAAACGGAATTGCACAAAGCAAAAGACAAAAAACTGTCTAACAGTACGATGTAATAATTGAAATTGTGCTGGACACGTGCTGTCGTTTCACGTATGAAAATTAAGACACGGATTCTGTAAAATTGCTATCGGATCATAGAGGCGCCATGGCGCCAGAGAAACTTCCTGGAAACCGGGGGTGTCTGGGAGAGTGCCTTTTCGACGAGCTGCAATTTCGTTGGGCAAGAAGGACGTTGTTGACGTCGTAATCCCACGACGAAAGTTTTCCGCGGAGCTAATTGAGTCCCCTCATCCCTTTACCTTTTTCTACCCTCTGGCATGCAGTGTTATTTTTGACGACAATGAGGACAAGATAAGAAGAGGATCAAAAATATGTTGTTTTGGTAATGCAGTAGAGTACGATGCTAGACTAGACTATGGAAATTTCAAAAGATATGCAAATTGCGAAATAAAATGAAATGAAAAATAAAAAATATTAACACTTTGCGTAACAGAAGGTCACTGGCGGATAATTAAAAGAAAGTAAAAAAATATTAGATAACAAAAGAAACTAAAAATATATTGGATGGTAAAGAAATTAAAAAAATATTAGGTACTAGGTGAAATTAGAAAGATATTAAATACTATTATACTAATACTATTACACTATCTGTCTAAATTTATTAGACATACATTTTTTAGACTACAAAAAAAATAATTTTTACACATTTTTTTTAAATGTCAAAAGTCTGCTGGTTTGTAAATTCGATTCCATTTGGAAATATTGGAAGTTTCATCTAGCTTTGTTAAAATTTTTTCCATTTTGAATGATGGATTGAAAATTTGAAATTTTTGACTTTATCAGATTTTCGGAATTACGCTACATACCTGGAAGTTACAGGTACCTGTATTTATCCGAATGGTAGGTGTAATCGTATTATCCGGATGATCCGATAACACGATTATCATGCATAAGCACCGATGCTATAGATAACCCATTATCAGGTTAATATGTAAGTAGTCGGATCCCATATCCTGAAACACCAGAGTATTCCATATTCCTATTTTTTTAAATTATTCAAGATACCAAATGTTAGTTTAAATATTGTACATATCAGACAAAATATTAAAGCTAATATCATAAAATGTTTTAGATTGCAAGCAAAGGTCTGGCTTGCATGTAATTAAAACCACGAAGAAACAACGTTTATAAGATATGTATCAAGACTTCATACGTAAAAACATGCAAGAAAAATTATCTTACTGTTAAGCACACTGAACTCTGTGTTTACTGAATACACATTTCAGTTCTTGGTGCGAGTACGATAATAAGAATACAGAGATAAATGAATTTTTTTCTTACTGAAATTAATTATGAAAATAATTGTGGTAATTCAAAATTAAGAGATTACATCGCAATTAGTCATCTTGTGTTAAATATTTTATGTAGAAATTTTGATTAAACTTCAGTCTTTAATTTGATACCACCTCATAGGTGATAAATTTTGCAATATTTTTCAGTTGTGAAACAAGAATGTTTTGTAACACGAGTTCGAAAAATGATACACGTGTTACATCCGGTAGCCAGAAAGACACTGATTTAAACAAACTAAAAGAGCAGCTTTCGGCAGTTTCTGCATCGCTGGAAAAACAAACTGTAACGCAGAATGGAACACGTGGTCGCTGAGTTCGCATTTTCCCTTCACTTTTCATTTGTTGCTTGCTTTGCAAAATTGTCTCTTGCTTTTACGATGATTGATGCGATCCAGCAAAAAAGATCGTAAACCAGTTGATGATCTTCAGGAAATTGCTCCCAAGATAGGGGAAAAAAGGAAGGATCATCATCTATCAAAAATTCCATTTGCAGAAAAATTTTTTCACGAACGATTAGCCGAAGGCAGGACGAGATTGTCCTCGGTGAAATTCGAACAATGAAGCAACGAGTCAGCATGCGACGGGGAAAACAAACGAGACGCGAAATATGTGTCGCTGCCTAAAAGATTTTAATAATGCCGAAACGTCCTGGCCGATCCTCCCGCTGTCTAAAGGATACTGGGAAACTGGATCCGACAGATGGATGCTCCGCAAATGTGCAACAGAAAAAAAGAAAAATGGGAATGGGACGCTGAGAGAAACATTGAAATAGCAAAACAATACCTCGCTGGGGTTGCGGGGTTTAATGAAGGATTCTCAAATTGAAATTTTAATTATTGTTTGGTAGATGAGGTGCTGAGGGGAAAAAGTGAAATTTTGGGAGGGAGATTTAAAGTGTAATTAGGAGTTTGGAAGGGGGACTTGGAACTTGTTTCATTTTGGAATATTGGAAATTGAATTTTTGAATTTTTAAAAGTTAGATCCTTAATACCAAGAACCCTTTAATTCCCTAAAATATGCAGTCCCGATTATAAAATCTGTCGATTTTCAGCAGGACAATACTGATTCTGAGTGAGAAAAAAGATAGAAATATAGGGGTAGAGAACGCGGTAACTCGATATCCGAATATTACGTATCAATCACCCTTCGATCTGTCGGGGAGAAAAAGGGACACAAATTTCAGCTCTCGTTTCACAGGGATGAAAGGATTAACGAGGTGGCATTATATTCCAGAGCCAAGCTCTGGAATCGAGTACACGCGGAAATTCATCGACGATTCGATCGTTTCACGCTTTTCTTCCATTCTTTTTTTATTCACTGAAGAGTGCAGGCGTGGACTTATGACTGCGGTCAAAACGACAGAAAAGAGAACGATTTGTCTGGTACGTGCTACCTCTATTTCCTTCTTCAACTATTCTTTGATATAAAAGTTTCAACAAATTTAGAATTCCAAAATTAAAAATTTCTTAAATCTAAAATTCTAAATTCCTAAACTGTTAAGATAGTAAAATTTTTCAATCCAAAAACTTCAAAATTCTACGATTTTAACGAACAATTCGAAGTAGAAGATTTTTCCAAAATAGACGAAAGAAGATTTTAATGGTCCTAGACAGTAGCGTAGCTGTAATGGGTCTGAGAGCAGCCTTAAACTAGAAAGTGGTCAATTTGAAAGGGGGCCTTAAAAGTTGCCTAATGCATCAGTCTGCGTGGCCAGCCACGTTGCAGTCGACTGGCTGCATCGGTCGCTTCTATCTAGCCGTGTTTCTCTCGTTCAATCTCTCTCCCATTGCTTGAGAGAAAGAGAAAGAGAGCGAGAATTGAGAGAACGAGAGGTGGCTCTGACCGGTCATTCACTCGGGCTGGCCGCGTAAAAACTTGCCGCTACCTTCTATGCGCTCTCCTCGTGTGTACTTTATGCCGCCTCTACCTAACATCCATACACTGGGTGTACCAAAACAATGTAATAGGAAAAAGGTATCAATCGATTGGCAAGTCATTCATCAGTGAACGATGCCTGAATCATAGTACGGGATGATCATTCATAGTGAGTGGGTGGTAAATGAAATTGGAGATGGTAGTGATGATATGAATATTGGATTGGATCCTGGGTAATAGGTATAGTATGTATTAGAAGCCAGATACTAGCACCTATGATCTTGATGACAATTATAGTAGATACTAGGATCTAGGCAATATCTGTACTAGATATTAGGATAACAACTATAATAGATATTAGGGCACTATATAACAAGTATAATAGATTCTAAGGCGCAGACAATAAGAACCTAGATAATAGCTATAATGGATCCTCGAACTTAGATATTAATTGCAATAGATCCTAGGACCTAGGCAATAATTATAATAGATACTAGATACCTATAGTAACTAGGATCTGAGTAATAACTATAGTAGACAATAGGACCTAGACAATACCTGTAGTAAATCCTAAAATCTAGATAATAACTAATAAACACAAGGACCAAGATAAAACTATAATAGATACTAGGATAATGGAGTTACTAAAAAATTTCGTAGAAACACGAAATGTAAATTTGAATTAAAAGCTAGTTTCTAGTGTTTTGATAAACGTGCCTGGAGGAATGTTCAGAATCGCTTCTGTATTTAAAGCAATGCAACAGGACTTGGCCGACCCCATTACCCAACTTCTAAATTGGTAAATAGTTTAGGTCACAGTTGTGACTCCTTCATAAACGCAATCTGCACGTTTACACTGTGTATCTAACACACTAGCGATTAGAGTACATTTGTGCATATTTATTGGAACATCTAGGGAATCACAAAAAATATTGATACCCATCAATTTTAAATAATTAATAAAAATATTCTAATTGTTCCTATTGTTACAAGTATATCTATATCAAATTATTCTCAATTTTAATATAATCGTAATTAATAAAAAAATTATTATTTCTTATTGTTAGAAAAATATCCCAACTTAGTAATGCATTTTCCCTCTTAATCAGTGAAAAGATTATTGTTAAACATTCATAAGATATCAACTTTAGTAATGAAGACACTTTTTAAAAGAGCAGTAATTTGTTCAGATGGTAACGATAAGTTGGTTTTATTAAAGTGACCTGAATACCTTTCGCAAAGTTCCGATAAAGTTTTCCTCGAACGGATCCGATAGACTTGAAAATATTCGATCGTCGTTAATTAAGCAGAAGTAAGCTGGCTTAATTGCTCTGAGCTCGCTTTATTTTATTTTTTATTGTGCTTCGTAATTAACATCTAATCCAGACGTAGCCACCTGTGGCTCTATAGGGCTCACATACTCAAAATAAACTTTTTAGAAGACACTGAGAGAAAATATTCTTTGTGCTCAAATAAAAATTTTTAAGTTCCAAAATTCGAGGATTTCAAAATTTTTAAATTTCTAAATTCCCAACTTCTAAAACTCTCAAATTCTCAAATTCAAAAGTTATAAAAAATCCTTGTAAGTTTTTATTTCAATTTTTCTTTTTCGCCCTGTTTTGTTCGTCTTTCATCGGGAGCCGGTTTCCGTCCAACTGGTCTTCTATCTCGAAGGAAGCTCCATAGAAAATATCTTGAGTGATGATACTCTTCTGAGGACAGTGAACTTGAAATGCAAAAGTAATCCCTTTTAACAGCAGCAAGTTTTCCTGAACCAAGGGAATTGGTTATCAGTTCCTTTTCCTTTATTTACAATACTGCCGTCACGTAATGCAGAAAGTGCTTTGAACAATAAAAGAAGCTGAACATTCTTCGTGGCTTGATTTCGCTATCTTTTCCTTCTCGTTTATTGCTTGTCAACGATTGAAATTGCCGGACAAAGTGGTTTTCATGAAATTTCCATATTTACTGTTCACTGATCCTTTTAAAAGTATTGGATATTTCAAAATAAAATATTCCTGAAAATTGTTGCATCAGAGATGGCGAAAGTAATTACAGAATAAATTGGAATATTTTTGAGAATAATTGATGGAAAACAAGTGATTGATTTGCAATAATTTCCAGTGGCGAACACGAATTAATTGATACTTTGGTGTTTTACAACAATTTTGCAATAACAAGTAGTTATTGATATTATTTGAACGTACGAGCATAATATTGTACAATGAAATTTTAACCCAGTGGCCATTTTGAATATTTTCTTGGGTATTACATTGAATTTTCGAAAATGATAATACAAGTATTGAACATGCGTGTTTACGCCACATTTCTCATAATGAGCTCTCAGCAGCGAGGTACGTTATTAAAATTAAATAGCTCTTTGGATTGAACAATGGCAACAATTTTCAAGTATTTCAATCGAATGACGTCATTTCATATGTATTATTTTATTCGAGTGTACTTTCTGTTATTGACAGAACTACATATTCCCGTTATGTTTGAAATCAAACAGAGATTTGGGTAAATGAAACTTGGACGCAATTTCATGAGTGAAAAGTATTTTGAAACATGACTTATGGTATATCAAATTAAAACGTGAAATGTGTTGAAAATTTCGATACAAGTGCGCCTTTATGATTCTTTATATTAGCAAAATTATGAATTAAAATAGAAGACCATTAGATTGTTCATGTACCAATTATAAAAATTTGAAAGTTGAAGGTTCTGACAAGAATTCATGACAGAAAAATATCTCAAAATTGTACTTGTAATATATCAAATTAATGGTTAAGATTTTCTCTCACCTACTATGTAAATGCAACCTTAATATTCTTAACATTAACAAAGTTATTAATTAAAAAAGGACACCGCTAGATTGTTGGCATACAAGATGTCTAAAATCCACAACGTAGGCACTCTAATTTAATTTCATGACGTAAAAGTAATTGAAAATACCACTTATGGCACATCAAATTGAAGCTAAAAGTGTGCTCTAAATCACTGTATAAACGCGCCATTATTATCTTTAGTAATTGCAATTTTATAAGGAAAAGAAACAACAGGATATCCACGGAGAAGCAAGAATTTTGTTCTACTGTTGGAATTAAAATGAAATAGGGATTGTTTACCGCACCTGCGGCGACTGAAACTTGCTGACTAACTTCTCATTTCCCTCCCATGGCCTTCCACGATGCCTGGTTCTTTTTATTTTCAAGAAAACTGGCTCATCCAGCAAAGTGACTTCCGGCTCTTGCCCACTCGACTTTTCCCCGGTTGGTCTTCTGCTTTCAGGAAAAATCGTTCCTTTTCTCATCTACGATAAAACGCGTACACGCTCGCGTCGTGGTTTAAACGGAAACAAAAAACATCGCTTCAACCAACCTAGATCTACTTAATATTTTACAAAGATGAAAAATTTTTAAACGATGGAGGAAAAGAAATTCACCGGTACGAATGTCGTGAAAATTTGATTCTTCGGTGACGAGACGCGATGTCAATTTTGGATAAAATAAAAGAGGATTAATTTCGTTGAAAGAAAGGCTCTTTAATCGTTAAAATCGTCGCAAATAATTCATTCCAAGCTTGTTAATCAAGATTTCATAGAGAAACTTTTCAAGGAACTGCCGGGATTATACCAGGAACTTTCGAAGCTACTTTTCAAATTTAATAACCGACCAAGAACCGTTCTTTAATGCTTTTTAATATCCTGTTTCGAATGCGTGTAGTTCATTGGAAAAATGCAAACTGTCCCATTCGTGAAAGTACGAGTACGGTCGAGGAAAAGTTCACCGGAAACTTGAAACATCTAGCAAGTCGTTCTCGACGAAATTACAGCGGAACCAACATCCGGACCAACTCTACGATCAATAGAGAGAGGGAGAAAGAGAGAGAGAGAGAAAAAAAAAGAAGGAAATATATGGAGGAGAGTTTCGGTTAAATTGAACTTTGACGAAGGATTCGTCCGTGACAATGAATTGTTCGATGGTAGCAAACGATTGCGTGGATATCGGTTCTATCACTCGTGCTTCATCCGGTATCGGACAATTTCCGGGGACGAAGGAAAAGCGGTGACTTTTTACCCTATGCCGCGTTTCCGGTGATTCCTTTCCTCTGAACGGCTGCGGGAAAGTGTTAAGTAATTAAGGACTGCAAGGTGGAATATTTGAATGGTAGAATAATCCAAGATTGAATATTCCAAGGCGGGATATTCGGAAGTTTGAATATTTTAAAGTAGAACAGCTGAAAGTTTAAATATTCTAAAGTATGTAGAATAATCCAAAATCTGAATATTTCCAAGTAGAGTATCCAAAAATAGAAGAGCCGAAAATAAAATCCTTTAAACTAAAATCTTTCATCCCCCATCCCTACTGTTCGAAAAGCCCCATACAGCCAATCCTTTTTAAACCGTCCATTACCACACAAAACCATCCAAGAATGGTAGAAAACAAATCGTAGTACTCTAGCGTGGACATGCTCATTGTTCGTCTAGCCATAAGTCCGACAGTCGATGCCAGTACCACATGTCCTGCTCTATGTGTGTACGTGTGTGGGTGCCTTTAGAAAAGAGCGGACATTCGATTCGTCTGGTTGGCTGGTCCCTGACAGATCGTGCTTTAGGAAAATACAATCCTTGGTCAGAATTGAAGATGTCCAGCGGATAGGTAGCCAGATACCTTAGATAGATATGACTTTCTCGACCTGGAACCTTCATCGTTTCTGTCCTGGACGTGTCCTGCTATCTTTCTTGCATCTGCCAGTGCATAATGGCGGGGGTTTTTGAGGTAAAGGGGAAGGGACCTGGAGAAAGATTACGCTCCGTCGACTTTGCTCGTTGTAGCTGATTGCGGTTCGACCTAACGGAAGCTCGATTCGAGTTAATACCGTCGCGATAACGTCACGATCGTCGGACGGAAACGACCCTTCCTCTTCGATTCTATTACTCCACCTTACCCGACGTTTGTTCCCTGCTCTTTCGGTTTATTTTCAAAGTTTCAAATAGCAAGACATTTCTCGTGAATTAAAAAATTTTCCAAGTGAAAAATGAAAAAATTCATTTCGCGATTTTTTACATTCAGCGACGGTTCCCTTCCAACGTTTGCGCAAATTAAAGAAAGTAGAGTAGATTTGAAATAATTCGCGTAAGAGCTATATTATTTTTTCATTTAACATAACCGCTAGAATTCGTTTCCTCGCTTTTAAGTAAAACAAAGAAAATTCGTTTTAATCTGACATAAAGCAGAGTTTGCGGTACACCAGTACCACTTTTTACATTCACTCGGGGAAATTGCCGTGCATTTTTATGGCGGTCTGATATTCATACGGTGCAAAGAATAATTAGAGATTCACCTGGTACATGTGACTTTATCGCGTCGGGTAAAGGTATCAAATTCTTTACGGGGATACCTCTGTTGCGTAACTTGAAAACTCGATTAAAATGTTCTTTTGTTTTTTTGAAATATAATTTAATTTTAGATGTATGTTACACGAATTTTACTGTGCTTCGTGATTTATTGCGCGTGGCAATCAGCCATTTCTTATTAAAAATATTCAGGGAGCATTTGTATAGTTATTTTTGTTAAAATTTAATACTTTTGTAATACTTTTCTGTTATGAATTCTCATTAGACTTTACGCTTTGTAAGTTTTTACATTCGACATGTGTTAATTTTATAATTCTTTTTCTCTTAATTATTATTTCTCTCACAGTAAATTATTGTTTCAGCACACTTTAAGCTTTAATTTGACTTACTATAAATACCATTTAATTGTACTTTTATGCCATGAAATGCAGCTTCAACGAACGGAAAGACTGTTGGCTTAGAAATTCCTGAGGTATCTTTGAACATTCAATATTTAAAATTTCTTCTATCAGAAGATTATTCGTGGCTCGTCTTGAGAAGTATAATTTCATACAAGTTCCAGCCATGTACCACGAACCGATCAATACGATCTGATGAATAATTTTATAATACTTCCAGGAGAGAGATGGGCTTCTACCTATATGTGTCGTAGAGTTTCCTTCGTAGAATGACAATTGATCGGCGAACTGTGTGCCAGGTTATACGTAAGGGATACGTAGAATTTCCAAAGAGAACAGATGACACAAGCTCTAATCTGATCCGTTAAAAGATTTCAAAAGAAAAAATCTTCTAATAATTTAGGACACAATATCATTAATTAAAAGAACTTCTTAATAAGCACGGAGCTAATTAAATCTTGCTTTTCACGGTGAAAAAGTATTTCTCGTTGGTCAAAAGTTGCGTAACATACAGCAAGACGTTAACGTTGCTCGCCAGAGGGGAAAATTAGAAAACTTCCTTGGGTAATAAACTCGCGATACAGGGAACAAGATTCGTTAAAAGCTGATCATCCGGAAATAAGAGTCCGCAATTTTTCAAACTATAAGAAAAAAAAGGAAGCAAATCATGAAAAGTTACAAGTGTCCTAATAGTCATGGAGAAGGAGCGTATTCACCCTCTGTCTCTAAGCCTTTCTCGCAGGCGGTACAATTAGCGCGCGCCATTAGTCAGCAGCCTTGTGCCTCGCTAAAGGCGCCTCTGCGTCTATCGGAAGGGTAGATAATACACCCTCCGTGGGGAGAAAGGGTTGAAAGAACTGTTCGAGCAAACGTTGTTGGATGTGGGTTTTCGACTCTCAGAGATGTACTCGCGTTTGTCGCTCTTTTCAGCCCCCTTTGTAAAAGAACATTAACGTCGATTTTTAACGTGTTTGTCTGAAGATTTAAGTTCCATGCATTAGGGGGATGAAAGAGTTTCCATGGGGGTGCGATGATGGACCTTTAACAGGGTTGTGCAAGTACCCAGAAATTCGAATACTAATTTTTCACGATTATTTTTTAAATAATAATAAGTGGAGTAGGGAGGAGTGCTGATAAATAGATTAATTTTGACCCCAACCCGTCTCTCGTACGCCGGAAATAGGTGGACGGCACGCGACTGATACGCGCTACCGTCGCGACGCCCTTCTGGTTCGAGTGACTTATTTCCGGGAACAACCGGACAAGATATACGTGCATATAATTATATAGGCCGATAAATTAAAATAGAAACGTGCGTGCAAATGATTGGCAGTTAGCAGAAGGTCGAGTATCATTGCAATGATAAAAGAATGTGAAAGTAAACAGTGAGTTTATATAAGAGAATAATAATTCCCTAGGAGCAGTTTAACAATTCTTTTTCTTAGGAAACTGGATTATTAACGCTTCGCGGGCGGTAAAGGTGACTGGGTAAGGATCTGGAAAATTAGGGACGGAGAAAGTTGATTCTATGACGGTTTCATGACATAAAAGTATTGCGGAATAGCACCTGCAGTATATCAAATTAAAGCTTAAAGTATAAGGAAAATTACTGCATAAACGTTCTTTGGGTGTCTTAAAAGAAGAAGGACTATTAAATTCTTAGATTCCAAATTTCTAAATTCGAAAGGTCCGAAGTCTAATATAAGTTCATGACAGAAAAGTATTACCAAATATCATTTACGACACTTCAAATTAAAGCTTAAAAGTTCCTTAAAAGAATCATATAAATGCCCCTTGAACATTCTTATTACAAGACGAGTAGTTGTGGATCGCAACGAACACTGATACTGTACTTCATCAAATACCCAATGTAAAAGTTCAAAGTTATTTTCATGACAGAAAAGTATTTCAAAATGGCGTCTGTAGTACATTAAATTAAAGCTTAAGATTTGCTGAAAATTTCTATACAAATGCTCCGAAGCTCCTAGTGTGCCTTCGTTTGTTAGAAGGCGTCGACCGCACCGGTATTAGTGAACGCGCACAAAGACAAAGAATACGTCGCGACGCCGGGTCGTCTGTGCCCGTATCTCGCGTGTTGCCAAGAGTTGCATTGCGAAGTAACGAGTCTGAAGTGGAGGAGCACTCGGACCGTCACTTCAAAGTGCACTCGAAACGGGCTAAAACATCTGAAACGTTGTTGCCTGTGCTATTTACGCCAGCTTCGTTGCGTGTTTACCTTAAACAACCGTATCCTCTTCGTCCTATCCTATTTAGTATTTAAACAAGAAAAATGAATCTCGCACATACCGTTGGAAAGTTTGTTACTGAGAAAGAAAATTTCTTCATTCTGATTACTTGCAACGAAAGATTATTTGATGGAATAGGTATTTCTAGATGGGAACCGGGAACGGTGTATTTCACGTTTTCCCGGTGAATTTATTTTCGTTGCAGAGAGGTGTATCGACCGATGGAAAATTGAAAAATGCAGATCGCTTTCCGTGAACCTCGTGACGAGGAAGCCAATGCGGCGAACCGCGGGTATCTTTGTTCATTCCAGTTACGATGTTTTGCATTGCGAATACGTAATGGTTTCAGCGAACGTTATCACATAACGGTGCAAAGGAAAATGTAATTTTTTTCCAAAGAAATACTCGGGAATTTGTAAACGTACGTGCTTGATTAAGTGGTAATTCGTGTATCGCGCGAACGTGACCCAGTATTAAACGCTTATGGTTTAATCCACTTGTTCACCGGCGAAATTGAAAGGATCCGTGGTTGTTTATATACCGCGGAAAAATATTTACCAAGGATACTCTCCACGAAGATCAACCGTGAACGAAGTAATTAAAAATTTAATTTTCCATCTCCTAGATGGACGTTTGGCTTGAATGGTACGCTACGTGGATTCGTTAATCGCGAGAGAGCCCGAGCGTGATTAAAACCGTGACAAATCCTTTTACTATGGTCTTCGAGTACATTTAGTGACGTTTTCATGGTGGGCAATGCTTAGAATGTTCAATTGGATGGAAGATTTGAATTAGTTTTATTGGAGTTGCGGTTGGAATATTAATGAAGGGTTATTATAGGCGTGTTTAAGAGAAATTAAGCTTTAATTTTAGCTATAATAATTAGTATTTTAAAATATTTAGAATTTTTATACTGTAATTTCGAGCAAATTTTAAGCTTTAATTTAATCTATGACAATCATCGTTCTGTCATGAAATTCAGTTCTCCCAAGAACCCATCCCTCTTTCCCGCAATCATCGAAAAAAGTCGAAGCGGAAGTGTTCCTTCTGGCGGGTAGAAATCCAAACAGAAGGGCTAACTTTTTCGATAGCCGGAGGATCGTTACCCTTTCAAATGCGAAACCGTATCGTGTGATCCTCTCGCGAGTTTCCTCGTCAAAGTAAAGTCTGAATGTATGCGATGTCCTAGAAAAAAAGTTTCGCCGTTCCATGGCAGGGATTAGAGTAATGTTCCGGGCCGAATTTATACGGCGACGACTAAAATCTGCCTGCGAGAGGCTCGAAACTGTGAAATCGTATTACCCGATGAATATGCAGCACGATTTTGCGGTCGAAAGTTTCTCGGGACCGCTTGTAACTCTACGCTATGGTAAACGGCGACAGAAACGGCCACCGAGATCTCCAGACATGTTCTAATTAGAGCAAAAACCATCGCCACAAGGTTTCTAAATCACACTTCAAAATTTATGCTAGTTTGCTGCTGCGAAAATTCCGAATACAATCGAATCTTCGTATTCGCAGTGTCAGATTAAAAAAAAAAAGTCGCTAATTGAAATCGCGTTTAACTCGTATCGCAGATTTTTGGAACCGCGGAAACGAGAGCCGACAGTGGAATTATGGAATCTTTTTACGAGATATTAAAAGTTCTCATAGTGGGATAGTTGTAGACTGAAAGGGTTGTTCAAGGATTTCTTCTCGACATGCAGCTGCAGTTCCTGTCGCAGCCCCTCCACCCTCTACTCCTCCTTTCTCCTTGTTTCTTTCCACATTCGCCTCGAGCGATTGTTAGTTCGTGCAAGGAAATCCAGAATTTCCAGTCAGGGTGAGCGACGTTTGATTTTTGAACCACGGCAAGTATACTGGGTGTTGCGAAATATCGTGCTATCCGATGAAAATTTCGAGATTAAAATTCCGAATTGTTTTTGCATATCTCGCTGAACGAATCTCGTGGCTGATTCGAGATTCTTTGTAAAATAATTTCCACCGTTATGAGATTAAAACTTGTGATTGGTAATTTTAAAACGATGTTAAATATTCATGAATTACGTTTAGTTTTTATTTTTCAAACGTTCGTTTCATAGAATATTTCTTGGTGGGTTTGCGGGAGATTATTTGATGCGCCTGAAGGTAAAGAATGACATGACATGGAAGTAATCTCATTTTGGAAAATAATGAGAACATGCGCATGCAGATCGAAAATTAGCGTGCCTCTCGTATGCAGAATCACATCAATATCTTTTTTAAATAAGCTCAAGCGTATCACGTTCTGGATATCTATTTATTTTTAACAAGTTTGTCTTTCGAGGTAAAAGAGATTCATAGATAGAAGTTTGAATAAATAATATATTAGTAAAAAGAAATTTAAAAAATTGTGAGAGTGTAGTTTTTTTTGTTTAAAATTATTTTTCATATTTAAACCATGTTTTGCCTTGAAAATATTGTAAAATATTGATAATATACAAATTATAAATTAATACAATACAAAATAGTAAAACATAAAATATTATTTAAATAAATATATTTAACGATAGATTTTATCTTTGCAAATGTTAGTTGAAACATTATATGTGAAAACAAATCCAGAGTCTACGAATAGTAATGTATGTTTACGTTTCGTAGCGTTCGAAATCAAAACATTGACGGGCCGTCGAGATTTCAGTAGGCTTCGCTTGTATTAGTCTCCCGTGAACCTTCATACCGCGCAGACCTATAACGTAATTTTATCATTCATTTAAATCAATTAATAATTTATATGGCGTTATATGATCACAGTGAATTTGTAAATTATAAATTTATAATCCAAATCAAGTGATATTCGCGCCATATGACGCGCTTATATTCAAATCAGAAACTAAATAAAGGAAATATACATAAATATTGTTTGTATAATATTTTATAATTTAATTTATTAATATCTTTATCATTATTAGCACTTTTTTCTTTGTTTTATGAAGTATTGTATATTTTTATAATTTCTTATTTGACTGCTTACGTTCCCGCCACGATTGTTCAATATGGCGTCCGGCTCTTGACACGGTGTGATCGGTGTATGTTAATTCCGCTATTAAATATATAAAATTGGCTACAAAGTGTTTCAGAATCGTTAATTTTAATCTTATTATGCAAATATTAATTCGTAGTATCATAAACAGTATCAATTTTATCCGATAATTACGTGTTTTGTCTAAAAACCCGTCGGACGCCGTACGGTGTCATCAGAATTTGGAAACATAACCAAAGTACGTGTCACTCTTTTTAACACATGTAATTTCGTTTCGAATTCACGAGTGTCCTATGTTGGCGTCGCAGTGTTATTGGAAATTAGATTTCAAAGTAACTATTGTTTCATCTTGTTTGTTACAGAGGTTGCAGTGGTCCAGCAGCAGGGCGCATCGTGAACTTTGTTATCTGAAAGGACGTAGCGAGGACCAGTGTCAGAATTACGTACGAGTATTTGGCAGACAAGGACCTGATCGATTTCTTGTTTGTGGAACGAACGCATACAAACCACAATGCAGGCAGTTCACCATCAAGGTAAGTGTTTTATATTTCTTTTATAACCGTTGGCAACATCAAGGTCGTTCGATAAGTAGCTCTTTGTTTCCAACCTACCCGCTTATATTCGACCACCATAGATGCTTTTTCATGCTAATAAATTGAGGGAATAAAGTTGAACGTTTATCTCCTTTGATACAATTTCATTTTGTTTAACCCTTAACTGACATAGTGGCTCTTTTGTCAAGAAAATATTCTGAAACCAATAAAGTTTCATTGAATTTATTCAACAATTACATCAAATTGTATTTTAAGGAAAAATAAATTATTAGGGTCTAATATATTCTATGTTAACAGTAATGTATTTAAATTAGGACTTAAGGTATTTAGTATAGATAGAATTTATCTACTATTAAAAATATGTGTTTTATGATATAAAATGAAAGTTTAAATAATATTTGAAATATTAAATATCTAATTTATGTGAATATTCTTACCTTTACTCGTAAAAAGCGTACTTAATGATACATATATTTAACAAAATCGAACAATAGTTTTATTTATTCGGTAAGTAATCTCTATAGGAAGGCTAAACGCGTTTCTACAAAGCAGCAACGAGTTGGAAGGTAAATAACGTTAGAAACATAGAATTCGCGGGTAATTTATTGGTCCATGATAAATATTGGCCCAACAAATAAAATAACGTAATTATAGTAATAAGCGAGAACGATACGGGAAGTGTAATCAAATCAACCGATACCGAGAAACGTTTTATCGTCAAATAGAACGAAAATAAAATCGTGAATTAAATTTCAAGGAACAGTAATTGAAATTCATATCGTTCAAATAAAATTTTGACGCTATTAATTTTATTTAATAATTGTATCTATAAAATTGAGAAAAAGTTCACAGCGCATTTTAGAAATTTGATATTTTTCAGTTTGTCAAATTTTATTTTGAATAAAAATAAATCATAGATCATAGATGTAGAGTATGTAAATACATTTGTCGATTATATACAATAGCGATCGTTTTTGTTTTGAAAAAAGGGTAGATTCTATCGCATTGTTGACTGGAGAAAATATGAGCAATAGAAGGCAAAGCTTTTACGGGATCTTTTACGAGGTTCAAGTATATCAGAGCCGAAGTTCCTGCAACTTTTTACTTTATCACAGAGAACTCCTAATACCGTATAATAACTCGTAAAACACTGTTAATACTGTGTGTATCTATATTGCCTCTTTCCTACAAACTATTATTTTCTATACTTAATTAAGAAATTCTATAGAATATAATATTCATTTTATGTTTTATATTATATTTATGGAGAGCATATAATAGCATGGAGAGCATTTTGGTAAATTCGGAAAAATATTTGCTTTCATTTATTTTTAATTTTGTTTTATTTACTTTTGTACATTTAATATTATTTTCAGTATAATAATAATTATGTTATTATTTCCAATTTATGGTACAGAAACAATGGAATACTGATTCCACTGCAAATCAATGTTGATATTTATCATCCTGTTTGCCAGCTAATTGCTTATAGAATTACATTATTATAATTAATTAATGATGCGTTATCACGAACATTAAATGAGACATCACAACCACGACACAACAAAATATATCAAAATCTCAAAACAGTAATTTTATCAAAAATTAAAAAGTTGATATTTCTTATCTACAATTTACTTGGATACATATACTATAATTTTTCTTTTCTATTATTAATTTAGCTTCTAAATCTCTCAGAAAGAATTTTATAATAAATAAATGAATAAAAATCAAGATTGGATCCGGGGAGATAAAAAAAGCGAGCTTAGCTTTTTTAAAGCTTTGAATGTTTAATCAAATTGATCATGTTTCGTTTTAATATCATTCGTTACATTAGATTTTCGCTCGACTACATCCCGGATATCCGGTAAGACCAAAGAAGTTTTAACGTAGAGAGGCTATAAGATTTTCAAAAGGGCTTTTGATGCTCGCCGCTCACTGAAGAGCGACCGCTTTCGAGGAAAGCGGGCTTCAGCTTGTAATACAGCTTTTCCTCTCGCGTTTACAGCTACGAATCGCTCCTCTTTGTGTTCCCTTTTTCAACGGTCGCTCTCAGGCAGTATTTTTAAAAATAAAGGAAAAACCAGAAAGAAGGATTAACGCTGATTTTTCGCCGATGGGCGTAACAACTTGCAAGAAATCTCTTTTCTCTTTCGTTGAGCGAATAAATCGCCTGAGGGATAACTTCTTTATTTGCGATCCTTGTGCACGCGAGAACAGGCATGAAACGGGAAGTAAGGAATGGTTGAAGCGTCGGGGCGACCAGCGTCTTAATAATGGGTGCCTAGTAGAAACGCGTCGTCATGCCAGGGAATGAAAGAGAGAAAGAGTGGCGTGAACTTCCTTCGTGATTTATCTGCCCGCATATCCCTTGATCCCGTGCAAATATCACCCCTGGTGTGACTTCGGGAAACGGCCGGAATTTCGACAAATATTTTAACGCCATCTATTTGCTTTCGTACTATTACCGAGAAATGTTAGAATTGTTAATAGAATTCGGGTAAATTCGGAAATATTATTTTTTGCAGGAGATTTTAACACCTTTAGCTAAAAGTCGAGCGTATTCTTGAAACGCGATCTTTCAAGCGACTTAATATCCAAAAATTTAATCATTCTCGCGCTTCATTTGAGGAAAAAAGTAATTTTAAGATTGAGAAACGACTCGGTTATGCTAATACCAAAGCGTAGATTAACGTCGGCGAAATTAATGACGAGAATTTATGTAGGATTTCGCAAGAAATACACAATCGTATAACCTGTTACCAGAATAGATTTTTAACGTTTCACCTGGCGTAACTCATAACCGTGACGCGTTAAAATGGAATTTTATTGCCATTTGTAAATTGCCAGTTCCTTGACAAAGGTGTAAGGTAGAATGTCGAGGGTGGAGTGTAACTGTAGCATTGTAGACGAACCGATATCCACAAGAGAATGAGAATGGACCGATCGAAGGGACAGAATGAAGCTTCGTTCTCATGTGAACGTCAAAGTGTCACGTATCGGTCGTTCGCTCGAATGTCTTCCTCGAGAATCGTTCGTGTAATCAATCGAGAACGCCTATCGGTCCTTTTCCTCCAGGAAGTCTTATCGGAGTCTTCAGGTGTCCTCTTTCGACGTTTCACAGATAGTTTCATTCAAGTCCTGGGCAACTGGATGCTCTCAGGGCAAGTTAAAGTAGATTTGGACTTTCAAACACCGCTAAAAGTAATTACTCTTTCATTTTCTTTTCTCAAACTTAAAAAGAACAATTAGATTTATCGAAGGTTAATGTCGGTGGTCAATGACTTCTTTCCCAGTGGGCACAAGTTGCCCATGCCCATCCTGAAACTCGCTATGTAAGAACCATCTTGCACGCACAAGATTTCTGTCGGAGAAACTCGAGAAGACTTTATTCCCTGGGGAATTTGATACTGTCCTTCCAACTCGACAATTTTATTTCCGTGCCGGGCATCGTTAGAGACTCATCCGCCTGTGGAGAGAAAATCAAGCCGACCATGGCGACCGATGGATTCCATGAAATCGATTAATTAAGTCAATACTCGGTGGGATAATGGAAGGACGGGACTAGAGAGTGGCGGAATAGTAAAGAAATTATTAAACGGAAGGCGATTGAAAAAAGTTTCATCCTGAAAAAAAAATGAAGGGATATTATGTCGGTGGGAGGAGACGGAAATTGCTGAAAAATTTCTCATTGACTTCTGTCATGGTGTTCAATAATAATAAGATGGGTTTATTTTCAAATTTAAGTTTCAGAGTTTGTTTATTATTTTCTTTGATTAATTACTTCATTATTTCGAACCCTGGATCGAATTTTCGGGTACCCACACAGCCTTGTAACCTTCCAGAATATTTTTTTCAATTTCTAATTCATTTTCAGTATATTTATTTCTGTCAAATTTACCTTCATACCAGTGTTATTCTAATATCCTTACTGATAATAGAGTTAGTATTTGATCAGACAATATTTCATGTAAGAAGGAAGTAATTGACAATCATTCGAGGAAAGGAATTGATCAGTTTCGCGGTATTGGCTCTACTTTGATATTTTATATCCACGAAAAGGAAGATGCAGTTCTATTTCGGCTCAACTTTATCCCATTGTCGAAGAAGAAACGCTTGATCCATTTCACTCGTCAGTTATTCGCTTCAATCAGAAAACTCGTACTGACGGTTTGTGGATTTTTGATGGAAGACCTAATTTTCACGTTCACCGGGAAAACTCGATAATCAAATGATAGAGTTTCAATCCTCTTAGAAATTTATTTCACTGTTGGAAACTTCTGCTGTTTTCTTTCCAACAAAGAAATGTACTTTATTGAAAAATTACTTGATGTTTTACCTTTTTTGTTCATTGAAGTTCGGATGCAATTTTCTGTTCAGTGGATTTGAAAATTAATTACGATTACAATTACAATTTTTTTAAATTTTCCTTTGGAGAATTTTGAATTTCTCACAAGTGGTTCATTTTATTGATTGAATTTTTGTGATTTTTTAGTAAAACATTAATTCATTTTCATTTTAGTTATTTTTTCAAAATCTTTGGTAGAATAAATATTTCATAATAATTTTTTCTTTCTTCTCGAAGCTAATAAAATTTTTCTTTCGACTTCCTTGAACTTTCAGGAGCAAACTTTATTTTCTCAAGGAAATTTTTTGCTCGTTTGAAGCAATTGAAGGAGTTTCGTGCTCCTTTTATAGGCCTGGAAAAATCCATGAAGGAAACAAAGAATCCAGGAAATTTAAAACGACGTTTAAAGTTTCTTATGTCGCCGGTGTTCTAATTGTTCCCTATTGAAAACGCGGTTTTAAACGTCCAGTTTATTTAAAGAGGAATTTCAAACGTAAACGGGGATCGGGGTCTCTCTCGTAATTACCAAGTTAAATAACCGGAGGTATATTACGTTCGTTTCGTTTAGAAAAAAAATTCGAATCCCTCCTTATTTCTTTTCTTATAACATAAATTGACAGAGAAGTTCTTGAAAATACAGTCGTTCATAAACGTTAATAATAACAAAAAAAAAAGAAACCATTTGATTATTCATGAACGACATTTATTGTTTTTGAAACCAACGTCACACCAGGTGCGTCATCCATTATACAGTTTATGCGAATTTTCTAATTTCCATAAAGCCGAATATTTATTATATTTATTTCATAAACACATGGTATATTTATGAGGTATACGCGGTCTTTTGTGAGCGGCTGTAAGTTCTCAAGCCTCTGAAAATAACCTCAGTGATTTAGTATGGTTCGTTTTGTCGAAGTTTATCGGAAATATTCTTGGACGTGACCTTTTCAACAGCTTTTCGAAAGCCACAGAAACATCAGGCGAACTGATCCTGGACGTTTTATCGAAAGCCTAATTCTCACGTCCTTTGGCAGAAGAAAATTCGAACCCAGGTAAAAAGTTTATTCGGCTCACGTGGACCGATATGGCTTCCGCACCTTTTCGGTCCATCTTCTCTTCCTTTTCTTTCGATGGACCTTTTTTCGCGAACACGGATTCACCTTCTTTCGGTTTACTTCCTTCCTTTCCTTTCTCTGCAACAACTCTCGGAGTTTGCTTTTTTCAAATTCAACCCTTGTCCAAAGAGCGTCCATGGACTTTAACTCGTCGCTTCCGGTATTATTTATCAAGGAATATCGTTTAAATATTTATGAAAAATTAAAGAATTTGCTTATGAACATATGTAGACGGATAATTGAATTTAGTAATCATTTGATTCAGGATGATAACGTTTTATTGTTTTTAGAACCACTGACCCATATGGTGTGTTACTCATTCATGAAAATCATTTTCGCTGTTATAATGAAATTATTTTTATTAATATCTTACTGTTTGATACTGTTCGTGATAAATGTTGGAATGGTTTATTTTCGTTCAGATTTCGTTATTTCAGTATCTCTCGAATCCGTGGACTTTGAAATCTCATATTTGTTCCACGATACAGCATTTCCCCAGGTAATTTGCCGGTGTTCCTTGTCGGAGGATGAAAGTTCGCCCCCATGTTCGTTTTCGTGTTTTCTTTAGCGAAAGTTCCTATCTCGGTTTCTCAGGGAATATTTGATACGTTGCACAGACGTTAATATTTGCAAATATAGTGTTTCTTTTTTATCAATTCGTTATTTCGGCAGAGAGAAGCGTTCGTAATTCGACGCTGGAATATTTACCAGCGAAACCGACCCCCTGCCCCTGATCTCATGTTCCCAAGGGAGATAACGAAGTAGCCTGGCTGTAATTATCGCCCTTCGTGTAATACAAAATTCTGTTTAAATTTTATATCGCGTCTCGCCGAGGTGAAACAATAGGGCTGCTGTGACCTATTAATCTATTGTTAGACTAGACAAGATTTAACCCACTCCTCGGCTCGATGGTAATCTAGCCTGATGACTGTCTTAAACAAACATGATGACGGTGTACCTCATCAAGCAACACAATGCCAAGAACACCTTGAATAAGGCATTCCTTCTAACAGTGCTTTAGAGATGTACTCCAGACAATGAAGAGAGGGTGTCTGTAATCTACACGAACTAATTTTAAACTATTCCAACTTTTCGTGTCACTGTTGCTGTGTTTATGCATTCAGAGAAAATTTAATATCACTTCAAAATTAAAAAATTTGTAAATTCCAATTTTTGTAAACTCCAAACTTCAAAAATTCCAATTCAGAATTTTCAATACTCAAACGTTTAAAAATTTTAATATCCTCTCGTAAAATTTTATGATTTACCCTGCCGTAAAAAGCTCGGTTACCTCACTGGTCTCTGGTAAAAATTACATATAATTTTTATTTATCCTCCGTTCCGTACGAAATTTTTCCCATGAATCGAAATTGACCGAATGCGAAATCAAAGGGAACTGTGAGAAACGCAAGGTGAATCGGAAAACAGAGAAACGATAGTCGTTGAGTTGCATCGTTGTTATCTGGAATCTTCTTTGGAGCTGTGTTGATCGAATAAATCCGTTTTCCATCATATGCCACCTATGTACCGGGATATATCCCATCGTATATTATAGGTCATTCGTTGTATTGCCTTCTTATTTCATTCGTCCATGGCACAAAGATCCTTCCACTTCGGTTTCCCTTGATTTTCATTTTCAATCCGAAGTTTTTTGCAATTCAAAGACAGTTTGGCCTAGACGACAGGCAATAACTTTACGATTCTGGATCCAGGCCCGATTCCGCCTTTTATTCGGATCTGTTTTCAATCTTGGAACCTACGAAACTTCCTCTTCCTTTTTTACCTAGATCGAGCAAGTTGATACACGAAAGGGTCAAATACGTTTCCAACATTCTTTGGCACTGTATTCTATTCAATCTTTTGTTATACATGGCCGTAGGAATGTTCTTTAATTGTTTGATTCTTTCGAAAAGGCTATTAAATTCTCTTTCTATAAAACTTACTCCTTTGTCCACTGTATAAACGCGAAATGGAGTCTTTCTAATATCCGAACGTTAGGAATCCTATCGAATATTCGTTTGAAGTTAACCAGTTACCATTGTTCCAATTCGAGGCTCAAAGGAAATCGTGTAAACTCACCCTCTCACTTGTTTCGACTCTAGTCTCGAGGGAGTTGCCTTCCTGTGACGCAGATTCTTTCTACACAAATAATTATAGCCGGAGCAAAATTTTCCTAAAATTTGTCAAATGAAATTCCAAAGTAACCCTTCAATTTTCCCCTCGTGCTTGTTACATTGATTTTGAAAAGTTTCCTCTTCTTCGTTATCGCGACATTATTCCAACAGGAAGTTTTAATAATTTCTATGAAATACCGGAAGTTGCGTTTCATTTTTGTTCCATATTAGCCATGCATCTTTACAGCGTTCCTTGGCCTCGCATTCCTACGGGAATTATCGTGCGAATACCACACCTCTTTCGCGTTCGCTTGAAACCGTATATATACGGGGAAACCATCCCTTAGCGGTTGTTCTCCACAATTCATTGTTGTTCCACGCTTATGCTCCCGGTATTTCCCTCCTCTGAATTTTACTGTCTTTAAAACTGTTTCAACGTAGACCTTGTATACGAAGGATGGCTGGAAAGAAACATGTGTAGCTAAAATGGAAATTCTTTCTGGATTAATAAATCTAGTATTATTTTGTGTTTTAATTTTTTTTTTCTTTCTTTTTCTTTTTGAAGCTGGATTAAGTGTAAGAAGATTAAAATATTTTTAGTTGAACTATTTCACTGTATATTATCAGTTTACTAATTAGTTATGAAACAATTAAATTACTTTTCTATTGATTTTTAATGGTGAAGCCTGTTTCCGTGGAATATTTCAAAACAATTACGTAACTTATTCTGTA
This sequence comes from Osmia bicornis bicornis, assembly GCF_907164935.1. Lineage (NCBI taxonomy): Eukaryota > Metazoa > Arthropoda > Insecta > Hymenoptera > Megachilidae > Osmia > Osmia bicornis. The sequence continues at coordinate 13,259,192 of NC_060216.1, read as the reverse complement.
AACAGCCCATTTAGCTCTGTTTTCTCGTTGCCATTAAAAATTTCTCGAAATATTGTCTGCTTTTAATTTTCCTCCATTGTACTATTCAATGCCCCTGTTTCGCTACTTGTTAGACGCCCCACACCCTCACCACCTTCTTCGAAATAAAACTCCCTTGTTATTTTAGATTTTATGAATTCCATTGTAACGTTTATCAAGAATTCGAAACGTTTTTATATAGACTTGTAATGGTATTCAGATCTCTTGATTTATTATTTCCTCTTTTATACCGGGGAAAAAGGCAACTATTTTAGAATCAAATAACTGAGATTTTTCTTTTAAGCGATGGATATTATTTTCACAGAGATTCCGAACGTTTAGCAAATATGACAAACCTTTGGTATTCGCCTAATTCATCGTCCCTCTCTTTTTTCACTGTTCACATAATTTACGAGGGTACAGTTTCCTGTTACTATTAATTATTCGCAATACAAATTGTTTACCGTTAAGCTGAAATATGCTCAAACAAGAGAAAATTGAATGCGTTTCAGAGAAATGTGAGAGCCACGAGGGTTATAAATTTTCCTTTTCGAAAATTCCGAAACACATTTGCGATTCTTCTAGAAAAATATACGAGACCACGCGCGCGTGTGTGTGTGTATGTACCGAGTGTGCAGGCTAGAAAGCTAATTTACACAAGGCGGATTATGTTCGAGAGAGTGGACAGAAATGGGCGTGGGTGAAATTTCACCAAATATTGAGTTTGTGCTTAAAAGCAATGTAGATATACGCAAAAACTTGGCGACGCGATGCCATAACTGAATTCCCAACTGCTATCTTCCTGTTTGTATTCAACGAACAGACACAAACCTTTTATGCAGAATTCTGTTGAATAAAATAATGAGAACATAAATATTTGCACCCTGAAAATTCCGGGAGGAATTTTTTTTTAATCAAATTGATATTTTTAATAAAAAGCGGATAAAATCTGTATTTTAATGAAGAAATTTTATTTAAAAAATCAAAACTGAAAAAGGAAACTTAATTAATTTTACTTCAAAACAAATTAAAAGTTTTTAAATATCTGCCTCCATTTCGGAATGAATTTCTTGAAAAAAGAAAAAGAAATGAATAATGATTCTCGAAATTAGTGTCTTTCGCTTTTAAGAGGAGACGGAAGGAGCATGAATGATGACGGTCGACTACTCCCATTGGAAATGGCGTCAGACGATCCCCTTTACAGGCTATTCAAAGAGAAGGCTAGCTTCTCCGCTTGCATGGCTTATTGTCGCAACGTATCTATGCGACGCGTTACGCTCGGGTCAGTATGTCCGCAGCCGGTGTCGAGTTTCGACAGTGCACACGTTGGCTGCATAGGTGCAACCTCCCAATGCAATTGCATATAGGCTAATGTGAAATGGCAAGTGGCAGAACCCTGTCCGAAACTCTGCAATTCGTACGACGCACCCTCGTAATTATAAACAGACGCACGTCCCGCTGGAAATTATTGATCTTGACCCCTGGCGACTTACCACTGACGGCTGAATCAACCCACTGATTTTTAGCTCGATATTGCAGTACACTCTCGTTATATTGCAAATCAAATGCTACGTGAAATGAACTTCTTTCTGTATTGCTAATTCCATGAATTTCTGAGTAATACAACGAGTGTGCATCGTGGTATGATAATGAATTGACGGTTATTAAAATCTTTTGAAGGTAACGGTACATTTACATTGTGTCGCTTAAGGTCGAGAGGTAGCGATTGACAGAGCATTTTACAGTCTTGTTAGTCCGCGAAACTTTCTCGCGAGCACTCGAGCGTGATTATAATCCAGACGTTTGCCAGGATACCCTCGCGGAATATTGATCCTCGCGACCGCCGGCAACTTAATCAACCTCGAGCTCTTCCTTCTACTTGGTGAATAAAGTTAACCCTTTGTCGCGTAATAAGGAGGATAAGGTAGAGATCATCCGTCTTGACGATTCCACGTTTACGACTCAACAGCGATGGTTTTCAAAGCTGGAAATTTTTGACTCTGGCAATTTCCAAAGCTGCCACTTCTGCGCTCCTGGGACCCCGTCAAAGTACTCTGTAATTTCCAGTCGCCAAGCAAATACATAGCATGAAACGTTATGGAAGTTTGTCCGATCCCGAAGCAATCGTCCGAAGTCGTAGACCATTGAATCGATACGTTGGTTATTAATGCCGAGTCGCTATTAAAGACGGTGTCTCCGGTTATTAATTTAAAGCCGGAGGTTGCGGCTCACCATTGGCGGGAATTTAATGAAACCATTTGAAAGTTGCCTGTTTATCGTTAAACAGAGAGATGGTGATTCAATATTGTCCGTGGACGAACTTCCACGGGGAATTTTGAATCACTTTCCGTACTTTTTCAGTATTAACCCATTAGCCTTCTGTTTTTAATTCATTTGAAAATTATTGACACACTTACTTGGAAAATTTCATTAGATACTGTTTTTAATTTGAACGAACGTTATTTACTATTTTCCATCATTTTAAATGTTTAATATGGATATTTTTAATTAAGTAAAAGCAAATTTAAGTAAGTTTAATGCAATTGGGAATTATAGACTTCTTTAGGTATTATTTTATCAATAAAGCACGTAGCTGAACAATTATTGCTGGCTTTTCCGTGGGTATTTTAAATTTGAAAATAGAATTAAGATTGAAGGGTAGGGATTATGAACATAGCTGCAAAGGCAGCTTAAAAACAGGCCAACCTAAAGTCGCATTTAGAGCAAGCGTATAATAGCTATTCAATTCTGCGTGATGCTAAACAGACACGAACCGCAACGGTTCTGCGGAATATCGATCATCATTACCACGAAACGGAATCTCTGCTCTTCATAGGCAAGCTTAAACCACTGGGCTCGACCCTAAATAGCTTAGATTACTGCCACGAAGAAAACTAATTTATCTAGATTCCAATGAAATCATTTTTGAATGAAATTTCCTTATCCGGGAATCCATCCCACCTTGGCTTGATTAATTAGCTAATTGACACTTGCTGATTGACACGTATCGATTTTAGATTGAATGTTTATTGGAAACCAAAATGGTGTAGGATTACTTCATAATGGTTATTAATGTTTTGGAGCAGTGATGGACATTAATGTTACTCCTGAAAATCAGGAAATTTTTATATTCTTAAATTTCTAAATTTTGAGTTTTTCGATTTTCCAACTTTCCAAACTTCTAATTTCCCAATTTTTTAAATTTTCAACTTTTCTAAATTTATAATTTTTCAGTTTTTGTATTTCTGAATTTTCAATTTTGTAGATTTCTAAATTTTCAAATTTGATATTTCTCATCTCTCACGCTATTATCTCCTCTGCGTACCGTTGTTAGACAAGATATAGGCCACCATTCCCTAGAAACTTGCGAACCATGGATTCACCCAGCGTGAACCATCGTACCACCAATAAACACGCGAGGCTACAAATTTACTCCCCAACCGAGTTTCCTTTACCTACATGATTACCAGCCAACACCTCTGAATTCTTCATTTTCTCTCTAATTATTCGAAATCATTAAATGGGTACTTGCATCGAATGCAGGTCGTGTTTCACGCATAATTTCCCAAATGGCAAGCTTTTGTGGGGATCTGGTAAAATTACCCAAACGATTGCACGTCATTCGCACTTGATGACCGCGGAAAATCATCGTCGCAGCATGAATTCTGGCAGGGAAACTCTTTCTCTGTAATGACCCACCGTTGGGCGCTTAAGAAACGACCACTAAAGGGACTTGGATGACCCTTTTTACGAGGAACCGAGGTTTAAACTTGCTTCGCGTTTCAGGATTTAACTTTACGACAATGACGTCGCTTTTTCGCTGATTTTGGAATTTTAAATTTTTTGAAATTCAACTTTAAACCATCAAATCATTCGAATGTATATTTCATAAGCGAATGATTAAATTAATAAGGAATCTCTGTTTAGCTTCTGAATGATACCATTCAGTCATCGTTTCCTGAACTGCAATGTTGCAATGATAATTGTCGAAAAATTAAATTAGATGACTCGGTATTGACAGAGTAGCTCGATCTATCATTCCACTTACGGAAGCAAGATAATTCTATTTATCATGACAATGGTGATTCAAAGCTTTCTCACGGCAGCGTAGCGCAGATGATGCATTGTACAAGTGACAAACACATATTCATCGCGTTGAACAATACGAAAGCGTAGAGTAATACCAATTATAAAATGGCAAGCATCTAACTACCGTGTATTTATTAACTAAGACGTAATCTCGCTATGTGTGAAATTAAGTTGCATTAGGTAATCTGCAGGATCAGGTGTAATTTGAAGAATCTGCTCAAGAGTTGAGGAAGGAAAAAACGAGGAAAACAATTTGTAGTAGAAAAATAGGAAAATATGTTAATATTTTGAAATTTCAAATAATAATAAAATAAAAAAATATTCCAAATTTCCAATAGAAAACAATCTCCCAAATCCTAATACTTAATGATAAAAAACCAATATCGTTAATCACTCAAAGCAACAGTCCAGCTATTCATCTTTATCTAATAAAAAATATCCAATGCCATCCTCCTTGAAAAATCAATCTCATAATTGATAAAATAATTAACACAATTTGTGCTTTGATGATAAACAAAGCTGAAACTGTTTCATCGCGTACTACTTAAACACGATTATCCGAGTTCGATGACGCGATAAACGACAGAAAAATAATGCGAGTCGCTAGGCTTTCCAGTAAACAGCCAATCGGGTCATTTCTATGTGGTTTAGCGTGCGGTGAAGCACGCTTACATGTGAACTCTGATCAGAAATAACGTCGTGTTGCGATCCTAGTATTTCCGCAAACCAGGTCGGGATTGTTATCGGGAATTTCAGTGGGATCGGGGGATATTTAGAAGCGACACCGATTTGCTATAATTAACGTCGTCGCTAATTGCGCCTGCCAACTAGAGTGTCAGTAACCGATCTGAAATATTTTTCCATATTCTTTTATTCTATTTTGAAAAATTGGCGACGCCTGGGTCCATTTGGACCCAGTAGCTCGTTTTTTCTTAGACCGTAGAAGATGTCTTCGGCAATGTCCACAAAACGAACTCTGAAGTATTCCATTGGGAAGGTGGATGTCCCCGTGGTACATCACTTTGAAAGGAGCAGCTGAGAATTAGGGAAATGGACAATGAAATGGTCTCATTAATTATTCCAATTAACCACGAGAGTACCTTCCCTGATTCTTTATTTAACCAGGACGGAATATCTCTCTTGTTATTTTTTGAAAAAGTGAATATTAATTCAGTCTCCTTTGAAGCATTATTCATTTAAGTGCTACTTCACTATCTTGCCATTTCACTATTTTATTATAGTTACATTTTGCAATTTTATCAAATATTCCATTTTGCCATTTTATTATGTTAGAGGAATTGATCGATACCTGGGTTCTTGTATATTTAATGATAGAACATAGTGTCGTTCAATCATGGTCGAAGTAATTATCTTATGCAATTACAGGCATCATTTGTTGGTGGACAGTCACGATTCAGCAAATTAATTTGTCGGAAAGTTATTCAATGACAATGCATAATGTTGGTCCGTGTTATTCGTGAAATGTAACTAATGGGTTTTAGCTCAATGACCATTTTGTTTACTTGTGTGTGCGACGATTCTATGAATTATCGTACTAATATTAGCAACCTGTCAAAATTTTCAAACGATGGAAAATACAATAGTAATTTGTCATAGTTTCAAGGCGTTAAAATTACACGTATCAGGATGATTCTGAACACATCAAAATAGTTGCTGAAAATTTTAAATCCTTCAAATTATATTCAAATAATTCCAGGCATCTCGTAATAACTTATTAAAATTTCGAGTGGGATAAAATTATCATCCTGTTTTCTGGGTTGAAATATATCTAAGGTTTTCAATCGATGAACAACAATTAACGAAGGTGGTTATATTTTGCATGCGACATGCATCGTCTTCGACGATATATCTTGGCATGGTGAACGTGCGATTAATTTAAGAACGGACATGCTAGCGAGCACGTGGTTTCACCGTTAATGACGGAATCGCGTGTGTACGCGATCGGATAATTGCGATTTATTTGTGCGAATTAACCGATACATTTGACGTCGTTGCTACTGTTATTGCTATTGCGCTTCGATAACTTTCTATGACACCGATTGATTGTAGTCTACCAATAATACTGCACTGTTCCATTATTCAACCGTGTCACAATGTCCAGAATTCAATGTCTTCAATAATAATCAGCTGAAAATCGAAAATTACTGTTTTAAAGTGCTTAGAATTATTTAAATATTATTTTAATGCTTCGAAATTTTGACAAATTACTATTTTAATTTTATAATTAAAATTCACAACGTTTTTGTTATTTTTGGAAAAAAATTGTCGCTTGTTGACTCAATCCTTTCCATGTAAAATTTATTTTATTTACAATCAGATATCCTGAAAATTTACTTTTACCTCTTTTTTATCTTTTTTTTTTTTCATACGTAGTAGAGTTATTGTTCGACAGAATGATAGAATAATTCCAATTTATTGATAGTTGGCTCGGTTACAACTTTGTACATTCGTTAACTTATGCACACCGTCATTCAGCTTCGAACAATATACTGTCTCAAATATTACACACCGTCGAAACGACGTTCGCCGACGACCCGGTTTCTCGTTTACGTTGATTTAACGCCGATTTATATTACCTGGAACGGTTACCTTCAGAACAACGTACGTTTTACTATTTATGTGGTCGGTTCATGTTAGGTAGTTAAATCTTGAGGAATATAGTTCCTTTAACAATTTCTATTACATAGAATTTCTATTAAATATAGTAGAAATTTGTTCGTTTAAATATTTTGAGAAACAAGGTGATTTCAGTAGCCAATAAATATTCAGCCATTTTGTGTTGAAAATATTTGCGGATTACTTATGTCATTATTTTCAGTAATTTTTAAGCTTTAATTCAATATATCACAAGCAGTATTTTATAATACTTTTCTGTCATGAAATCATACCACAACTTTTAGGTTCCAAATTTTGATAATCAGTATGTAACTAATTTAACATTGTTCCTTTCTTGATTTATAACTTTTTGTATATCCACGGTGCATCTATATAGTGATTTGCAGTAAACTTTGACATTTAATTTGATATATCACAAGTGTTATTTTACAATACTTTTCTGTCATGAATTGTGCATACAAACAAACAAATGTGCGAACAAAAGTTTCCACGCTCTAATTACTCGAATTCCTATGAAACATTGCATTCTTTCAAACAAAAAGATGGATATGAATTATATCGTAACACGCTAGGGGTGTACCATATCGGCGTAACAATGAAAAACTCATTTGTAAGGGGTGAAAAAATTCGATGGTGGAAGATTAATAAGAGAAATACCGAGTCGAAAATTACCCGCTAATTTTCGTCGGTTTTTATTTCGACAGATACCTGACCACATAATTTTCACACAATTTAAAAAAAAAGAATTGCGAATGATATCGTTAGCCAACCATGCTTAATTATGTGGAAACCGCGTATTTGCTGTAATGTGATTTTAACGCGGTGTTTAGGTCGAATGTAACCACTTCATCCGTGAATTATTGTGCCAACAAGAATGACTAATATGACTTTGTTTTATTTCATTTTAAATTTATTTATAGAATATTCAAAACTGTATAAGCATTTCATTATTTAAACTGCATTATGCTGTATTTCAAATTGCATTTTTACAGCAATTTTTGTTTAAATTGACATTTTGGTAGTTTTTATATTTTTAAGGATATTTTTATTTACTGAAAGTATTAATAAATAAAATACGACAAGCTGATTCGCCTGAACAAACGTGAATAAAATCAAGATAACATGCGCATCGTTAAACAAAAACGTAGCCGGATATAAACGGCGTATCGGGACTTCCTGTTAAATATCATTCGAACGAAACGTGACCAACCTTCGATAGATTTTTGTAATCGCGTTTCGTCCATTAACGATCAGGCAAATAAATCGGCGAAGCTACATGCATAAATAAATCCACGTTTGCCAGTTGATTGATGAATTTGTGTGACCATTGGCGTAAATAAGTTGTTTTACAAATGGGATAGATTATTTGGAAATTTTGGCGATATGGAAATTCGAAATTTAAAAATTTAAATATTTAAAAATTCTTAAGTTCTGAGAATCTGAAATTTTTTCAAAATTCATAATTTTGAAATTCTAAAGAAATCATTTAATTTTGAAATTTTTTCTTGCCCAACATTGGAGGTGACATAATAAGTTTAATATTTTATCGCCACCTGTTGTGTTAGAAACACGAAATTGCATATGAAAATTAAAAGTATTGACTTTTCTATGTTGAACAATGTGTTTCATGAAAGAGAAATATTCCAGGTAGAACGATCGTTGGCAAATTACCGGGGGTCGACTGTGTACTTTCGATCGATGCTGATAATTTCGTTGCTGGGAATTCATTCGCCGTGTCTCGACGCAAACGACATTTATAAAGCTCGCAGCCACGAGAATTTTTTCACCAAACAAAAACCGGTAACAAACGAGAAACGTTTCCACGCGATATTATTCTTTTTTTTTATACGCTGAACTAATTCGCGGGCCAGTTGATATCGACGAACAAATAGTTTGCAATTCAACGATTCATTTCTGAAAAACCAATCGATTCGTGATTAGTCATAACCATTAGCGTAATTAGGGTAGGGCCGGGCTTAGCGAAAGAAGTAAAAAATTTTATTTAAAAATTTATACTTTCTCAGCAAAAATATTTTAACATTCGAAAATTCGCAAATTCGACCTCTTTTTAACTCTCTTAATATTTTGACAATTAAAAGCTACATATTTTAACATTTTGAAAGCTACAAATTTTCCCCATCAAAGTGTTAATATTTCTTCTTTCCTCTTTTTTTTTAAATTTCATTTTTGGAACACATATAGGCTACCGGGTAATAACGCGAACTTCCGTGTCTGCTGAACACTCTAGTTAAATGCATCTAGTGTGCAACGAGGCTGCATAACTAAAGGCGTTGCACTGCTGCATACGATTTTTTTTTCTCTTCATTTTCTTTGACCTTGTTAAGTCTCTCCTTCGTTCAGCTTCTGCGTTTTAATGGGAAATTAGATTTTGTCGTGGTTTATTATATTTTATCGACCTTTAGTGGAGTATGGAACTCTCCCTTTTTTTTCTTTAATAACAAGAAAAGTGCGGAGAAGAGATTAATTTTTCTTCTATGGAACATTTAAATTCGATATCAGAAATTTTCCTATTGAAAGTTTGAAATATTTTATCACTGGCAGAGAAAATCGTTTTTTTAATTTAGGAAAATGTGATAATTTTATCTATCAAATACACTGCTTTGTATGAAATAAAAATGTTACGAAGGAATATCGGTTTCTACTCTACTTGTGTAGGAATCCTTTAAATGACGTGGAATATCCGATATCCTTTTTCTCCTGGATAAAGGATATTTATATTATGACCCCGGGATGTGTAACATACGGTGCAAGAACGATCTAAAGTAAAGATACAATCTGATTTAAAAGAGCAATATCAAAGGAGAAACGTGCGATTCTTTCAACTACTAAATATTACCTAATGTAACTCTTGTAACAAGCTCACGACACGTCAGTTATTATTTAAAGGTAACTAGGTGAGATTCTGATACTTGCTATAACCAGACCGTAAGCAGGCATATTAATTATTAATAAGGCAGAGCACTAGTCTTTCTTTTGTATGTATAGATGCATCGGAAAATCTTTTAGATAGCTCTATTTCTATTATTCAAAGTTCGATCTGAAGATTTTCAGAACGAAAATATCTCAAATTTCCAAAGGAGGAGGGGAAAAACTTTTAATAAAAGAATATTCTAAATTTCAAGTAAGAAAATAGAAAAATGGGAAAATTTCTAATAGAAAAATAAGAAAATATCCAATAGAAGGTTGTTCTAAATTTCCAGCGCAAATAATAATTTCCTTAATTCTGTTTTTATTGCTATTTAATTCTTATAGCTCTATATCCAATGCTAAAAATTCTCGAATCTCCACTTTCATCACTAAAGTTTAAACTTCTATTTCCATCGCTATTATATTTGCAGAGTTCAACCTCTATCGGTATTAAATTCTCAAATCCTTATTTCCATCTCTATAAAAAAATCTGCAACATAAAACCCTTCTGCATAACTAGTTCACGGTTAATTTTCCCATACTGTATCTACTAGCACTTAAACATTGCTGACACTAGCTAGGTTATTAGCTGCTACCCTTAATACGCAATCGCTAGAGGTCCCTTCTTAATTAACCGGCCGTTAGTTATCGACTACTCGGGGGATCGTGACACGAGTAAGAAGGGGTGTTTAGAGGGGGGGTGTGTAAAGGAGACGAAGCGAAAAGCATAGCATCTCGTGCTAATGACGATCGGTTCTATGGGTCCCTAAATTTGAACGGAAACGACAGGCCGGATGTAAGGGTAGATAATACGGGTTACATTGCCGGGGGTAAGCGGCACGAAGCAATATCGCGAGCTTCTGCTACGAGATGCCAGATAGGGGGTGTACGCCATGTTTTGGAGCATAGCCAGCAAACCTACCCTTACCTGAACTCGCAGACCCTTTCCACTTACATATAAAGGTATCCCTCATAAGAATAAAAATATTTTTCAATTAAAAATACAATTTTTCCACCCTTAATGAAAACAAATAATTTCGCGAAATTAATAACAGTGGAAATGGAGTTTAAGAATTTTTTAGAATATTTTTTCTCTCAACAGGATAAATAAAATGACTTCCATTAAATCCCTTATTGCATCCCCTTTTCTTCATTTTGAATGTCGCAGAGGAAACAAAGCATAAAACGAGTTAAAAGACTTTCTTACTCGCCTTGAAGAAAAAGGAACCGCCATATCTTCGCTGTAGCTTCTCAATTCAATATTATATCAAGCGGAATCGTCGTTGCTTATTGGAAAAAAAAGAAAAAGAAAAAGTAGGGCAAACTCTTTTCCAAAAGATGCAGCGAAATGCTTTTCACTCGTCAACTAACCGGTCCTTGAGTCGACTCGATTCGTTTCATAGAAAGTCGGCTTGATCGATGCTCATACGACGAAAAATTGATAAAAGGACGAATTCAAGTCGGTGATAAATTTTCTTCATAGAAAAGGGATTTTTCTAAATGGAGATACGTATGATTATATGTATTAATTAGATTAGCGATTTTCGATGAGATTTCATGAATGAAAAGTGTTTCAAAATTATTCTTGTAATCCATCAGATTAAAGCTTTAACTTTCCCGAAAAGTTCTACGTAAACGCCCCATCAATATTCTGAACCCATACTGACTGATTCTTCATTGAAACAGACAATGGATGAAGCAAGTGATTGTGATGCTGATTTCAGCTACTCGAATGATGAAATTACATTGAACCGAAACGAATTTCATTTGTCCTGTTGAAGTATCTCGGGAACAGATGCTCTATCAAGCACTTCCTGCACATAAATCGTTGCCACTTCCATTCGTATAGAGGCTGCATCACCTATAAAAATTGCATCCACTGAAATGTCAACTCACGGTCAATGGACACACATTCGTGTAGGTACAGCAATCAAATCTCTTTTCGTCGAAGCTAATTCGTTCTCACACATACGCAAAAGTCAAATAGAGAGGTGGTTTTCAATCAGAATACGAACGGATTTCATATGGAAATCGTAACAAATCGTCAATAAAAAAAACACACTCCATAAGAAAGAAAAAATGTAATAGTAGAAAAGTTATTACAGAATTTTAAAGAGTTTCTAATTCCATCAATTTGATAAAAGTGCAAAATTTATTAAAAAATTGTAATTAGTCAAAATCCCACAAAGTATAAGATTATTATTATTATTATTATTATTATTTTTTTTTTTAATTTATTGACACGATGTCTTGATGTTCTCTGAATAATAATCTCAATTAAATTATGTTCGTCACGAATTAGTTATAACTCGAGCCACGAATGTCCTCCATATTTTTATAAGGCAAGAATTTAAACGTGTGGAGAATATTTTATTTTGCAATACCAACGGAATATTAATAACTAATTGGGTGGGCATTGATGGTTGGATATTTCCATGTTAAGAATCTGACTGCTCGATGATGTCTCTGTCCTCTTTAGAAACCATTTCTCTGCTTCTACCCATCGTTAATCATATTTTGAGAAAGTGATTTCTCCAGGAGAAACGAAAGTCATGGTTCGATGGAAATGGGAATACTTGACAGCTTTATGGCGGTTCGTGAATCTATAAATACTGAAAATTTATTTGCTAAGTGTGTTTTCAGTTTTATATGCAATTGGGGGGGGAAAAATGAGCATATTTAAAAATTAAATTGAACTACAATTAATTATGAATTATTGGATCATGAATTTTTTAAATTTTGTTGGAGAAGATGTGAATTAATTAAATTTTCAGAAGATTAATTGGATTTTCAGAAATAATTATTAGATTAGACATAGATTTCTAAATTTTGTTCTAGAATATCTGAGTTAATTGAATTTTCGATAATGAGTGTAATTATTGGGTCAATTTATGGATTTTTTAAATTTCATCTCAGTCAATTAAATGATCTCAAAGTGGAGTTTAATTGAATTCAGCGTATGTTTACTTGGATAATTGGGCACAACAGGTGGCTGGGTGATTATAATTTTTCACAGTTCACTTGCGGTTCTTAGGGTCGTAATCTCTTGTCGAGGTGCAAGATAGTTCCCTCGTAATCCCTTCGAAAATTCCAATCGTCGAGGTAATCCTGGAACGTATCGGCTTTTCGCCCTCTACCTCCTTTCCACCTCAGGAAATGTACTCACTATCATAGTAATTATAGTTTTAACTGTGAATAGTAATATAAGGACTAGGACAATTTTAAAGTTCTTGTTAAGCAGAGAAGTTTTCAAATTTATAAATTTTCCTTTAGTAATTCGGAAATTTTTTAATTTTTTAAATTGATAATTTAGGAATATAGAAATATCAAATTTTCTCTACTATCATAACGAATAATAACTTTACCCATGAATAATAATAAAGTGGGTAGGGCAGTTTTAAAGCCCTCGTCGAACATTTACAAAATAACATATTCTAGTGTTCTGGATGTTTTATGTCTTCCTTTCCATGAGTTCCGTGGTATTTTACGACCTAAAACACAGCAGGATTAACCCATGGAACGGTAAGTTTACCGGTAGGCCCACCTAATGCCTCTTTATTCCTCCTGATTTAATAATGCCTGTTCTTTCGTCCTTCTAATTTAACGATGCTCATTCCTTATTCCTGTTGCTGCTAGAATGCTGATTTTGTTTGGAAAGTGTCGTATATTCTTGTCGCTTCCCAGAATCCTTGTTTATTTAAGTGTACACTTTACAATCATGGGAAAGAGCGTGAGAATGTTCAAACAACAAACTTTCTATTTTTATATTTTGACAATTATTGGGTTTTGAAAAATTTTGAGGAAATATTTTAACAATTATTACACTTCTATTTTCTTATCATTTGAAATTTTTTAAAAATTCTAAAATGGAATCTTTTTTAAAGGCACAAAGTTTCTAAAAAATTCTTTATAGCCCGACTTTCTTTTATTTTTTGAAAGCTTATCGCTGACAGAGTGAAGCAAATTCTCCGCCAAACTTCTGAAATTTCCCGAAAATCCTTGGGAACATAATTTTCAAGGGAGAGCTCGATCGCGCGGAACAAACAAATTTCATCGTTTACGCTCTGCTTTACGCGCGCGCCTGCTGTGATTTAAGCGACGTCGAATCGCGCGGATATGCGAGTTTCGTGGAATTTGAACGCTTCTTTTGCTCTTAAAAAGAGAAAAAGATTGCAAGAATCAGAGATTCCATAAGGTGTTAAAAAAAATGGTGAAATCATTTAAGCAGCAGTTTAACAAGAGCCTGTTGTAATTTCAATTCTAACCACGCCCATTTTTGTTACCTGGACACTGGTATATATATGCGGCTACTTCCGGGCCTTTCGCGTAAATTTCCAGCCGGAAATACTCTTTCCACTGGTCTTCCTGCTCGACGCTTTTCTCCGGCTTTTAGCTTTTAGCCAGCCATTTAAACGGCCAATACTGGTACGAAGAGAATCCTTTTTTCCACAATGCAGCTGTGAAGCAAATCAAAAAAATTATTATTTAAATTGCAATAGGGGCTCGATAATTCCCTGTTAGATAGCCAATGAACGTATAGCTCTGTTATCGAAAGAAATGAATAGCGAAGATGCTCGATAATTCTTCGTTTCTTAGAAATATCTGACTTCAGAGTCTCAATTGCAAGGAATTATCGAGCACTTACCGTAAAAGGGTATCACGCGTGAGTTTGATAACGTTTAAAAAAATTTCTTTTCTTTTCTTCATACGTACAAACTCTTGTATGGTACATTCAATGGTTGGCAACAAGTATAGGAAATAAATTTCGAGCCGGTTTCCTGTGAACGTTAGATTCCTTCCGCTTTAAATAAACCCGATCGATCAGTTGGAATTCTTCGCGCGCCATCCCGCCAATTTATACATCGTCCTCGAATTACCTTCCCGCCTGGAAGGTGCCTCGAATTATATTGCGCGCACGTATTTATTTGCATTGCTGATACGAACGGGCCACTTCCAGCCCCGAACGTCGCGACAAATATCCTCGATGCTTGCAGTTGAAAAAAGGGAAAAAGAGCTTGGCAAAAGATCGACAAACGAGGAATATTTCTTCTCCTTCTTTTTTTTTTTTTAATATTCTAGATTCCTGGAGATAGATAAAAAGAAAGTTTAAGGCGAAATTTGTGCGATGGAGATTAAAAATTGCAGAAGAAATTCATGACAAAAAAGTATTATTAAATGACGCTTCTGGTATATTAAAATAAAGCTCAAAGCTTGCTGAAAATAATGACATAAGTGTTCCATGGATATTCTAAATACAAAATCGCTGATAGTGGATCGCAACGAACAATGTTCCACAGAGAATGTAATATAAATTTCTTGATCCATTGTTTGTCTCAACGAAACAGTTTTCTGCCAGGAAATCTTGCCAGACTTGTACCATGCAAACAAGCACGGTGCAGTAATGTCAGGCGTCGAATTAATTGCATCCTTGTTGATTTGCAGACTTGAAATAATTAAAATACAACGTTATAGGGGTCTTTAATAATTTACACATCGCACGCTAACTCCATCTTGGGTGATCGATGAGTGTACATACAGTGACACGTTGATCGACGAGCTTAAAGGGTGCAGGTAATTGAAACGCTGCAATTTTTTTTATTCCACCGTGACATTATCTTCTTTTTCCATAAATTTAAACATTTTTTTTTTGTATCTCCTCGATTGGGTGGTTATTAGGAAACTTCAAGTGCAATGTTCATTCCTTACACCCACTGTCTATATAAACTTGCACCATTTATCTATTTTTCCATATTTGAATAGAGGGAAATTTTGACATAGCGTTTCACGGAAGCCACGGTGAAATAACGAAGGAAACTCGGCGGTGCTATTAAATTATCTATAAGAGCCTATGTGGCAGAAGGCAAGAGGTAACGTAGTTTCGTCGAAGGCAGGTTGGAAATTGGTATTGATGAGGGGTGACTACGAAACTGTACATAATTTATTCATTTTGGTAAAAGGTATTCCGCGAGGAATATGTAATAAAGACTCCGTCGAAGAAAGGACGTTGATTGAAATATCTGTAATGCAATTACCATTTGAAAAAAGGTTCTTTTATTTATTTACGATCAAATCGTATGATTCGTTGTTGCTCTTCTGTCGGAGGAAGGAAAATTTTTCGCAACGCTTGCAGCTGAGCAAAGAATTTTCTATTCCACAAAGAATCTTCTCTTTGTGCATCGAGTATATGATATGCACTCGAAAACAATTCTACTGAAACGAACAGAAGGATCACTTCAAACAAAGGAACTTCTTTTTACCTGTTCACTCTATCGGCTGAATTTATAACGTCTTTACCATAAAAAGATTTAAATTAAAGCTTAACATGATATAAATGCACCATAATTTAGAAAAAAAAAGAAAGAAAGAATCGTTGTTTTGTTTCATTGTACGAAATCGACGATTTTGAAAAAGGATAATTCCAAGATCATTTCATGACAGAAAAGTGTTGTTAAACTGCACTTATGGTACATCAAATTAATGCTTAAACTTCTCTGAAATTGAAATTCATGGGTAGGCTGATTCTCCGGAAAATTACGGGAAACCTGGAGAATTATAGGAACCGAGCGACGACGGCGCGGTTAATACAATTGCAAAAGCCCAGAACCGACGGAATTGTCGGCCCTTTGTTGAACGCAATAAGCACAATGAAGTAGAACCATGTATTATGTCATCTAATGCTTCTAATTAAATTCCTCGGGACTGGAATTTAATTGCAAAATATCATTCAAATAGTTCCGTCAGTTACAAGAAATTTCTGCAACTCTTTGAATTTTCTGGTCAATAATAATTATTCAAATATCATCTAATGATCCAAAGTCATGCAACCTGAAATAACTAATTTTCATCGGTATTTTGACATTTCAACGACTCATTATCAAAATTTCGCACTGCTGTCATTCTAAGTTGAAACAAAGCACAGACTGCTCTAAATGACTGTTGGGTCATTATGAATAATTACAGCACGGGGAGGTGATTCGACCCCCTGGTTGGATAGGGTAATTTTGGTTTGCAAGCAGGCAACACGCCAGACTGCAACTGTAGATGCTATCAAGATACATTCGATGCTGGAGGTTGGTATATTCGTTAACTCGATTAGACTTAATTAAGCGCCGGAGCTTATTTCGATCTGCCGGTTAATCGGGTCTCGGGGAGCTTCTCAGGATCTGCTTTACATCAGAGATACTAAGCGGAAGTTCGTTGATACTGTATCGATCATCCGTCAATTAAGAGAAAATAAATAATATTTTTCAACGCGAGACTAAAAGGTTTTCAATGTAAAAAAAATCAAGGAGCACTTGGTTAGCACCGGAAGTGGTTGTAGTTTTGTTACTCGTCACTGGCGTCAAGCAAACACGGGTTCAAAGTGGTCAAATGTTTGTTCGATTGATTCGTTATTTCTAGTAAATTGAAAAACTTTTTGCAAGGATTGATGATTGGACAGACAACAAAAAATTCAGGAATGCAACTTTTATACTCTTAGGTCAAATCGAGGCATTCTTTTGAAACTTGCGCTTGGAATATTAATGGCGCGTCTGTGTAATCATTTTTAATAAACTTTGAACTTTAATTTGATATATCACAAGTGGTATTTCGTAACACTTTTATCTCATGAAATTGTCTTAGAAATTTTACGTTTCGAATTTAGAAATTTCGTATTTAATTATTGTTTCCCTCTAATTAAACGTACCAACGAAGCATTAATGTAGTAACTTTCTTCGGAACTTTAAGCTTCAATTTGACATAGCGCAAGCATCATTTCGCCCTACTTCTCAGTCATGAAATCCTACGAGACTTCATATGTACAAGAGAATAATTTTTCAAGTACATTTCTGTTGATGGTTAAAAGAGGTAAACAAGTGCCGGGTTCGTTTATTCAGTTTCAAAAGTAGGGAATCGAAAAACAAGTAGAAAGTCTCGGTTGGTTTTGCGGAAATTGGCAAGCGGAACGCGGCGTGCACCGGTTCTTATCGAGGATCGCCGACCGTTCCTTTTCCCAAACTACCATCCGTTCGCTCGTTTAACCTTCCAGATACTGTTTCTTGAACCGCCTCGCAATTACACGCTTCCCGCCAAAGTGGTTCCTGGCCCCGATGTCTGTCTGGCTGCTTACACCAACACGTATCCTCGCTGAAAAGCACAGGGAAATGAAAGAAAGCGATTCCTAGCCCCTTTTTAAACTAGCCACTAGCACGTACCACCGAGTCAAATTCTGAATTAAATTTACAGAAAGAACAAACTTTCTTATCGCGGCCTTAAAACTTCCACCTCGCACCTGGCCTTAATTATCATTAATTAGAAAAGTTGCTTTCATTGGGAAACAATAATTGCAAACGCCAGCAGGATATCCGGTTTCAGATTTACCGCGAACGATACAGTTCGTATCAATAGGAGGGGAAAATAAAATGCAAACTCGTGGGAATTTTTTTTTTTTCTTTTTTTTTTTATTCACTCAATCGGTGATTACAGTGTACTATCGTTATTTTGCCAAGCGAGCGATGTTACTTTCAGAGATTTTCAAGCATGCTAATGCTACTCTTCCATTTCCAATTTTATTTTAATTGACAAATAATTTCACGATGGAGCAATGGAGTGTTGCGCGGAAGTGAGAAATAAAAAAAAAATGTCATAATAGGTAGTTCTTCGTTTTACTGAAACCTTGACGAACGAGTGAAACTGACACGATATCGCGTGCATGAAACGAATCCTGTCAACCATTTCGCCTCGAAATACAGGCTATCAAAACACACAGATGCGTGCACGTTTTTCTATCAAGAAATATTAAACTGAAGCTAAATAAAAACAGAAGAAAAATACGGAAAAACAGGGAAATAGGAGAAAGAAGATTACCTAGATCACATGTTTCTCTTATTTATTGTAGCATAAATAACGAACTATCTGCATTGCAAATGAAATGGTCGCACGATGATTTGACTTTTATTCAAACAGAATTGTACAAAAGAAAAATTTTGATAAAGATATTCATTTGGTTTCCATAATTTAAAAGTAGAATCTATAAATTTTCATTATAAAATTGATCATTATTTCTATCATAACGCTCAAAATGAAATCAGAAGTATCACCTCATAAATACCATAATTATCATTCTCCGTCCTTTATAGGGTCAATAAATACCCAAAAATGGCCCGTATGATAAAAAAGTATTGGAAAACAAATTTCTCCCTGGTGCAGCAACAAATTACCCATGTCCTCTCTAATTTGAAATCAGTAAACGTCCATTGGAAATTATAGGGGTGACCCACCCCTTTCACCTTTTGTAAACAGGGGTGGCAATTATTTGGAGTCTGGAAAATTTCCCATAAATCTGGCGGAATTCCCATCTTTCCAATCTCGAAAATTGTATATCCTGGATACATCGAAAATGTTTACCAAAATCGACGTTAATTTCCGGGAAGAGGCATTATCACGCGTGATAAATTCCACTGGTAAAAGGAAGATTATAGAACGCCGGAAGCTATTGTTACCTTGCGACATAATTCGCATCAAAGCGTGAAAACTATAAGCTACGTTTCCATCGGTGTGTTGTTGAAGATGCTGCAGGGCAATCTTGTTTACCTCTGGAACGCAACAAACACAACGATGAGGAAACATCGTCAAAAGGCGAAGCTGTCTTCAGTATTTCTTACAAATGAAAATTCAGCTGTAGGTCAAAGGTAATCCGTCGCTTTGATTTCTTAAAAAAGAAGAATCGTTTCATAGTACTGGCATTCGACGATTTTGAAAGGAGAAAGATTCTATGATGATTTCATGACAGAAAAATATCATCAAATTGCATCTATAGTATATTAAAATAAAGCTTGAAGCTTTACAAAAACAGCTATAAAAATGCCATGTCGATATTCCTAATACAAAATGGCCGGTGGTGAATCGCAACGAACAATGTTTCTACTTATCCAATTTTCAAAACAAAAAATTCTAAGACAATTTCATGACATAAAAGTATTTCAAAATACGACTTACGATACATCAAATTAAAGCTTAAATTATAATAAAAATGACTGCAAAGACGCGCCATTGATATTCTAAAGACAAAATGGTCTCTTTCCAATTTTCCTTACAAAAGCGTTGGTTACTGGTCACCGTACAAGGTATTTCTTATTTTTCTCAAATTCCTCTGCCAGTCTAGTGTAATTCGGAAAGTTTCACGGACGAAATGGATCAGCAGGAACGACCACAGTAACCCGGTGAATGCAACCGTTCCAACAGTCATGCATATAAAGAAATTGGAAGTCCGTGCGGTTGAGTATGCGTTCCGTTGCAACCGCGGTTGCATCCAGCGCCATTGTCTCACGTACGCTAGGCCAGGATCAACTTTTCTCCCTCTTGTATATCTTGTTTCCAGCTTTTTCGCGAAAACGGAAGTTGCTTCCCCGTCTTTCTCGATACGGTCTGCCAGCTCTTTTTTACCGTGCAAGATAAGTTGTCGTCTTTAAAATATTTGAAGAATTATTAACTGTTCCCTGATGCACGGACTAATTAGCGTGAAAAATTCACCCGAATTCAGTCAAGATTCATTTAGGGATAATTACCCCGTTACTCATCAAGCAGCCTCCAATTAGCCGACACGATATGTAGGTACATGAGATAGAAACAGAAAATAATAATATCCTTTACGAAAAATGAAAAAATTATTTTAGAAACACCGGTGAAATTAAAGAGTTAATTTCAATTCTTCACTTGTGTTCACGCTCGGCCAGCTGAAAGTTCCATCAGAAAGTTTTTAGACTCGTACAGTAAATTAGAACCCCAAGTTGAAATGCTTTTTACCCGCGGTTAGTTAAAGATATTATCTTCGAGTACATATAATTCCCTTATTTGCAAAGTTTTCTGGAGACATCACGAATGCTCCTTTTTACTTCTAAAGGTCTCTGAATTAAAGAAATTATTGTTTTTCTTTTAGTTAGGTAAATAATTTTAAGTTGTTATAAATTTGTTATTAAACGGACAGGATGTTTCATTTACCTTCTACTAATTGTCGCATTTTAGGAGGTACAATGTTACACAGAGTACTCTGGCTTTAATTTGTGTAGTACTATTTTCTACGACCTTTGACTTCTAGTTGGAACATATATAACATTAAGGAGTAGCAACTCCTCTAACTAAGAGATGTACTGCTACGCCAAAGAGTTGTAAGTTTCAAGACACAATTGTAAGCAAAGGCTTTTAGAAGTTCGGTTTATCAAGTAACGTACTGCTACAGCAATAATTAAATAAGGGTACAAGGCAAATAACATTATCATTTTGTATTATATTTGAACTAGCACTTATAAAAAGAACAAAGAGCAATGACAATGTCTCAAAGAAATTTTCGCCATAGCGCGGTCAGAATATAAAATTAAATGATCAATATTGATCAATACAAATCAATACAGTACCGATCAGGAAAATAACGCGACAAAGAACGACACTTCTTTTGTTTGCCCTTACCTTATTTTTAATAGAACAAAGTAAAAACGTCGATGTCGAAGCTGGAACAATGTCCTGAAAGCCTATCCATTGACGATCGAGCGCGTTGAAATTATAATTGAAATTTTTGGATCTCCATTAAGCCCGGGCTTTAATGAATTTTGTTCGGGATTACAATCCAGCCGGATTGATGCTCCAAGTATCTGCAGATTCATTATCAACGAAATTTTCAATCGATGGATAATCTCGTAACGAGGTGAACTACCTTCGAAATCCATCGTGTAATTTATCGATAGTTAATTCAACCGATTCAAGGATCTCTAATAGCTTCGTTTCGAGTGCTTCGAACGTCTCTGACATTCGAAGAAAGTTTTATTGCTAGAAACAGAAAGCAACGTACCGCACCATCAGGGTACGTTTTCATTGTTCGAACTGGATGACGTGCAAAGAGAAAGTTTCGTGCTTGCGTTCGCCATAAATCTGATAGAAACGTTAACCAGTCAGCACCTTGCGACATCTTTGTTTCGTGCGAAATTTCATTGAACGTTGAGAAAATCTGAGGTACATTGAACCGTCGTGTCGGTCTGGCAGGATATCACGAAGCTAGGTAACCGGAAAAAGCGGCATGATATCACGTATTCATCGGTGCTTGGGTCGTTGGAGGCCGTTCGCAGGAAGCTTTCGATTTTACGAGCGATTCGCGTATTCCGCGACTCGTCGCACGCTTCGCTAACTCAATCGGGGGCTGCGAAGCGAGCCTCGCACGAGAACCGCATACGAATTTCTTCAAAAACGTTCCTGTTACACTCTTCACCATCTACTTTCCTTGCTTACCATCCTCAAGGACTTTAGGCTATCTTGTACCCGGGGAAAAGTTGACGTGCTTCGTTCTCTTTATCGTAAGTCTTTTTACGTTAAGAATATTCCAGGGGGCTTTGTTAGCCTCGTTTTCTTCAAGGTTTAAACTTTAATTTGATGTATCGTAAGTGGTATTTTCAGATACTTTTATGTCATGGAATGATATTAGAATTTAGACACGTCGAAATTGGGTTTTTCACAGAGGATAATAACAGTGCTCGTTGTGATCCACCATCCGCCATTTTGATTTAAGAATAACTATAAAACATTTATATAGGTTCTTTTGTAAAGTTTCAAGCTTTATTTTAGTATATCGTAAGTGTAATCTTAGAACTTCTCCCTTTCAAAATCATGAATTTCCTATGAAAAACCCTTATAATGTAAAAGAAATCTCTGCTGATCGTCTTCTTTAAATGCAATTTTCTTAAATAGTACTTTTCAATAGAAGATCTTGATAAAAAGTCCCACGGGAAGTGGTTCCATCGATATCCTCCCCCCCAACAAAGGCTAACCCCTTTAAAGACCATCCTCGTCACCCAGTTTCCGAATTTTCGACTTCTGGTCGTCGTTCAACAGAAAAAAGGAAAAGACAAATAAAATAAAATCGAACCACCAGTACACTGGTTCGATGCACACAATCGATACATTGTGTGCACGTCGTGAAGAAGCGACGTCGAGATTGGCCCGTTTCTCCGAGCACTTTATTCCCATCCCGCTTCGCCTTTTCTCGTATTTGTACTTCCGGTTAAAGTACGCCAAGAAAACGTCGAACGAGCAAGTCTCCACGTTCTGGCAATAATTCCTCCCTTTTTGTCCCCTCTGCAGCGAAAAACCTTGGTCATCATTGACCCATTAAAATAATTTTTCATTTTCAATTGATTTTTGAGCTCGTACAAATTCAAATGATTTTTAATCAATTTTTGAGGTGGCTACTAATTACAAATTATTTAAAATAAAATTTCATTCATCGTATCCTTTGTGAGGAAACATCATGTAATCTTCTGAAGAAGAAAAAAAGTTTGTAAAGTACATAATGCCAAGCCGGTAGTTCCTCTTTGAAGAAGTAATCTTATGATAGAAAAAATGTAGTTACAGAGGAAATTGTGATAATGAAGTTGAAAAGTGAAATGGAGATTCCTTGGAAAATTGTATTGTGAATTATGGAAATTATGATCGTTAATTATATTTCATTACCAGGGTCATACTGAAAATCTTCAGGAATTTAATAGTTTCATTTTTAGAGTGCCGCAATTACGTTTCAAGTACAATAAATAATATAATAAAAATTTACAAAATTTTTCACTTAAGTAATTGCATAAATTAATATTGAGAATGAGTATGCAAATTAAATTCAAGCATCCACATTCTTTATTTAATTAACAGGATTGTACTCTCTGGAAAGATCTGAAAGAACTTATTCTAATTTTTAGCGAGTGATAATTATCTGATAAAAAGCACACTAATGGTGAATTGAATTTTATCGCCAGTTGAATGATTGATTTTTTTATGTTGAGCGAGAGATACGGAGTTTCTTATAGAAAGTTTCTTAGAAAGAAATTTCCCTAGGGTGCTTGATAGCAACGCCTTTGGGTCAGAGTTAGCTTCGTGTAACGCTATACCCTATACTCGAGTTCGGTTAATAGTTAGCTGGGTCAAATCGATTCGATTTGCGTTAACTGCTACAATTGTATTTTGTAACGTGTCGCTTCAGATAATTACCAAATTAGTTAGTCAAAGTTAGAAGGGAAATTTGATAATTTAATGAAGGAATTTAATTAAAGATATAAGTACATTTCATATGTGAATATTTAAGAAAATTATTAGAAAATTTGAGTAGACATTTTATTTATTTAAATTGTTCAAATAACAAATTAGAAAAAATTATTTTATTAAAATAATATAATGGCTCTATAACGATTATGTTATTTAATATAATATTGATATTAGTATGTTTTGTAATTATTATAGATAGCATACTGAATTAAATTCGTTAATGAAATTTCTTCATTAAGTACCTTAATTACTTTTCAATTTCTTCATTAACAGCTTCACTCCTAAAGATACATGAATTTCCAAAGGGTTCTAAATTAACTCATTAATTACCAAAGAATTTTAATTAAATAATAAGAATTTTACTCAATTTTAGTTATTGTATTACTTTAAAAAATACTTGATTTTACCAAGCAGAATGACTTAATTATAAATTAATCAAAAATGAAGCAGTTGAACAAGTAACATGACTGGTAGTTAATATATAGTTGTTAAGTGTTGAAGGAAAAGGTGGAAGTTTCTCACGCGATTTCTAACACGATAATTTGTTGTTTATGTTTCAGGATGGCGCATATGTGAAGGAGAGCGATATGGACGGGTTGGGTCTTTGCCCTTACGATCCGAGGCACAACAGTACGGCTGTATTTGTCGGTGAGTTATTTTTTTACATGTTAATATATCATAAAAATAAACACATACAGATTATTAAATAGCACTAAAATTACGAATTCAATATACAATAGTTTTATAAAAGTAATTTAACTTTTTAATATTCATAAAAAAAATAAATTACAATTAAAATTTATAATGATACATATATTTTATAAATGGTTTTATATAATAAGTAGAATATTATTTGATAAAATTGAAATTAATCTTATGATGGATGATGAAGAACAGCGTAGAGCCAAAGGTTCCCAGAATTCAGAAGTTAGCTTAAACTTTGAAATGGTCTTTCAAAAGCGTACAGTTTACATGAGTAAACCTCGAACAATTTTAATTGCAACAGTCCAGCCTGCGCGAGAGCCTTAAGGGTTTAATCTGAGCGAAATTCAATTTTCCTGTCAAGCTTCAACTTGGATCGAGTTACTTTTGCATAAGCAACTTTCTTGTGTCGTGAACAATTTAACAAATAATTAAGGATGCAACACGAAACATCTGGGATTTTGTACTCGAGATGTCTTCGTAGGGATTTCAGTCGAAAATGGCTAGGATGAAGATTGCTAACTTCTCGAAGGGGTAATTGGATAATGAAAATGTTAATTTGTATGCACAACATCACTATCTTCCTGGGATATTTATTTATTTATTTATTTTTTTTAAGAAATTAATTTTTACTTGCTGTTGCATATTTTGATGTAGAATTCGAAATCAATATCTCAGAATAAAAATAAGAATTGTTAGAATTATTCCAACACTGCTGCTAAATAATATGCACAACTTTGACACGGTTTACAAACGTACAATTTATTTAATAGCCACACGTTTCGCTAATTTATGCTAAACGTTGTCCTTATCATTGGTAGTAAATAACGCGTGTCCCAACGAGAAGTTTGCTTTCTGATCTGATCTCTGCTTGTGTTTACTGATTATTAGACACGTAATAAATATTTTAAAACGTTCTTGCTTTTTTCGTTCCGGATGTGATATTTCTGATAAGTGTGCTTCCTTCGCGGTTTTATATTTTTAAATCAGGAATATGTATAATTATGCATCCTTCAGTTCAAATTGAGATTTTATTATAAATGGTTTTGCGCAATTTGAAATAGTAATTGTTGTTTTGAAACCTGAATCTATTCTAAGCTACTAGAATACATGATGTCAGTTGTGTTTACGATTGAGTCGGCCATATGGAATATTTCAGTGAAGTCTAACAAAGGTGAAATATGCGGAAGTGCAGTGCAGTTGCATCGTTTGCTGCATGTCGATACGTTGCGTGAAAGTCGTCTCACGAATGACCACCTACTGTTGTACATAGATCCTTTTATTGCAGTATAATATCAGGTATTCATGTTGTAATGCCTAGCTAAAGGTATTAGTAAACAATGAATAATTACACATGAGATACCTTACAATACACATTCATCAATTAATGATTTAATTAATAATTTATCATTATCCAAAATTCAATCATTTCATTTTCAAGTTTCCATTTGATATTTTATCAAATCAATACAATGATAATTATTCTGCTCAGAATTTGATTTCATTTCTTCCAATTATTACACATATTATGTTAATTTTTTATACGATAATTCATATTAATATATAATATCATGGATTGCACTCTGTTAATTAACCCTCGGACGACGGACCAATTCTGTATTTCATATTATTTCATATTATTTCAATTTTCTAAATTTGACTGCTTTTATCGTGAGTGCACACGCGTTTCAGAAATAATGTCTGAAGGTTTCATTTATCATAAACGTTTTATTTAACGCATACCTCATATCACTATCTGCCTTTATCTTGAAATATTCGCGGCTTCCTTCATACCGTATATATTAATTAAAGTGTCAAGAACGAGGCCGAGCTCTTATGTTTCTGTCATTTACCAATACTTTCACCGTTGTTGCAGCTTGTTTGCTGTTTACTGACACCTCGCTTAACGATGTTGTACTTCCAGTTATAGGAAATTAGATTTTCAATTAGGTATCAAGCTGACGGGATGTAATTAATTATGGCTAGAATATACGCAAAGCTGAAATTAGTATATGTCACGTTGTAATTATTTTATTTAAAAATAAAATTAATTGTCTTCGTTCGAAGAATTCCAGTAAGTGGAAATTTTATCACCACGGTGCAATCTAATTAATATCGTTATGATATTTTCGTACGATCAGGTTTTTGGAATTACATTCGTTTCGCTCATTTTACTATCGGTCGCATCTTGTTTACAAGTAATACATCTTAATTTTGCATTTAACCGACACGATAGGGTGTGATCGCGTGACTAAATTGCATGTTAAGTGACCTACTCCTAAAAAAGAAAAGATAAAGCCTGGCTGTAATTCAAGAGAAATATGCAGAATCGTGACACGGTTGTGTCATTGCATTATACGAATTTTTCTGACCATCCTCATGTACTCTAATTAATAGCAATTATAATTTAGAAATTTGATGTAACCTCTAACGTACACACTAATTAATACTGATTACAATGAAAAATTAATGATTTTTTATTACACCTACTATCAGGAGTGCGTAATTAGGAATTTTTACTAATTTTCATGACATTTTATTAGCAATCTATTGGTATATATAAAATATAAGATATCAGGTCGAGGATTCTCTTTCACCCTATAATTTTCCATAAGAGTACCATGCACCAGATTGTACATTGCATCCTTAATTCACGATGTACTCGTTTTTCAAGCATAGTATATCTCAAACAATGAATTAGACCCCGTAACGAACGAAATCTATTCATATACCACGTTGCATTTGAATACCGTGATACCATCTCGTACATTTTGCGTGAAATCGTTCTGGATATGGATATTTCATTCGCGTGTACACTCCGGGAATGATAATATTGATCATTACTGGAATAAAGTCTGATACGGTAATATAGTCATCGTTATTTTGCACGAATATAGTGTTCCTTACAAGGCTAATTAAGTATACCTATGTATTTTTAACTACGAACCCTGAACTTTCATGTGAGGCAACGTTTTTAGAACTCATTATTTATTTTTGAATGTCAGAAGATAGGGTAATTCTGAAATGGACGTAAAGAAATTTTGAAAATTTTTAGAATTGTTATTTTAGGCGCTGTAAAAAAATTTCAAATTCAATTTTCTCAAAAACTGATTTATATCTCGTAAAATTGTTTTCCGCGTTTTTTTCAATTGATTTTTCCCCATAGAATCATCCCGTTCGTTTGCTGCTCTTTTGTGACGAAATACTCGTTTATATCCTGGCTGGTTCGAAGGAACGGGCCGGAAATGGAAAACGAGAAATTTATTAGGGCAGAAATGTATACTTTGATTCACAGTTTCCTTGGGATACGAAATATTTGTCTCCATACATCAAATCCATACACTTGAATATTCTCTGTCTCGTCAATCTCTCTATCGACGTATTCGTCCGTCGTGGATGAAATAAAAAAAGAGCAGACACGGGAAAAGATATCCAAAGCTGGGGATTCTCCTTCCATATCGCGTCTATCTTGATGAATGACGGGAACAATGGGCCGTCATAAATCAAGTTCTGCGTAAACACGTGAATAGGGAAATCATAAATATTCAACGTGTATCCTTCGATGCGTTTTAATCGGTAACTCAGGAGGACGAGAACAATGTTCTGCTCAGTTTTAAGAGAATAATATTCTGTTTCAAGTGGATAATTGTGCGGATGAATGCAACGAAATTGGAAAATAAATTTGGAGAAGTTGAGGTAGGATGAAGATGGGAAATCTTCTGAGACAATTTCATGACAGAAAAGTATCTGAGAATAATACTTATGATATGTTAAATTAAATATTAAAGTTTCATGAAAATAACTGTCCGAATGCACCGTGGATAGGTTTAATAGAAAATGGATGAGATTAAATTGTAACAAATAATGATATTGTGATTTATGATATATTTGATTTCGAAACTGGAGAATTCTGAGAAAATTTCATGATAGAAAAGTGTCATCGAATATGACTTGTAACACACATCAAATGAAAATATAATCTTCTCTTAATTAATCATATAAGTGCCCTTTGAATACCTTTAATATGAAGCAACTGGTGGCCAACTGAAACAAACTCGAAATAACTTACCTGTCCCAAAATTGTTAAAACTTTAACAAGATGAACACATTTGGTCGCAAATGATTTTTTCAAGTGGATACAATTGGCTAAGCTGGCGATTCAGGTCGTTCTTTGTTAACAGAGCACGCCCACGTTCATAAAATATAGGCTTTCGAGGAAAAGGAACGTTTGATAGCGATATTTACGAGCATGGCCTACAATCGCACACGTGAAAAACACCACTAGAATTCTATCTCTTTGTTATAGAATACAACGATAATCATAAATTTGTCTGTCCCCGCGTGCGTAAACCGCAGATGATAAAACGACGAGGGCAGCTGCAAATGATCAATGTTGGAAATTCGAATTTCTACTGTAATTAGACGATGATAAAGAATAGTAAAAGAAAAGGGAACGGAATTTCCTTCATTTATTTACACGTCCAACTTGTACTTCTGGTATCATTTATTTCCAACTTCATAAAACTTTTCTCCAGAAGCTAAATTCAATTAATCCCAACGGTTCGAAAATATATGAGGATTATCGGGTCATTTTGACCTACCCTAATAAAATTTAACAAGCGAGCCGAAATTGGTCAGACGTTGTTTTACGAACACGGTTTATTTTTATTTATTTATTTATTTATTTTTTTTTTTTTTACTGTCTGAAAAAGCTGCTAATTTACGAGCTGTGAAAAGCCGGGAAATCCTTCAGACATAAACGAAACGAGCTATGAATAGGAAAATAATTATTTAATGCATAACAAGTCGGATTTGAGTGTACGGTGTTGCAGTACTGAAAACGGAAGTATATCTTGTTCACATATGCAGCAGGTCGAAATACAACGAGTGCATCCGTTTCCGGAAGACGATGATGCATTTTTCGTATAGCCACTGAAAAAGTTTCTCATTCTTTGATTTATTTTTATTCAAGAAATTATCAAAATTGAATGATATTAATTTTAATAAAGACTGAAAATTATTAGAACTGCGTTCTTTAAAATAAAGTTCAACGAAAAAATTTGTCCGTTTAACGTTTTATCAGACAGATGGAAATTCATCGCCCTAATAAGGCTTTAGGTAGTCGTGAAATTACCGTACGTGCACGTCGACTCCCTCATTTATTAGAACAAGCAAATGAGCCCGACGTATTCATACGTCGCTTGAATAATGACTATTTATGACGTCTACGATATGTACATACGTGTGATAATACCATAAGGAGGCTGCATTCGGGACAAAGTGCGTCATGATTATCAGCAACAACAGATATGTTCTTGGTCTTATCAAATTTCCAACTGGATAATTCATAACTCGTGTAACATAACTTGACTGTGTTTGCATTTCATCGTAAAGGTATTAATGGATTTTTTTTTTCGTGATTTGTTTAAAATAGAATAGTATTTTTAAAATATAATTTTGTGATTTTTTAATTCATTTATTATTTCATCAAACTGCAATAAAATAATTTTTCACTCATTTTGAATACAATTCTTTATTTTTTTATTGTTAGCATTTTTTCTCTCTTTTTGTTTTAAGTTAATGGAGTTTAAAATTTTTCAGAGTGCTCGTTAATACATTTAATAATAAAATATGAAAAATGTGAGCATTGTTACCCATGTTTTCCGCTCATTTTCCCGTACAAGTAAACTTCTCGTGCTTTCCTCTAGCAGTAGCTAATAAAATTTCTATTCAATTAAACTCTGTTAAAGCGAAGTTGCTAGCCCTGTAACAGTATCGCTTCTGTATTAACCTTCTTATCTCACACTCTCGGTAGCTCGTGTTAAATTCTCGGATACCTTTAAATCCGTTTAGAAAATTTCCAAACTTCATCATCTCTTTTGATGATACCATCCACTGAGAAATATGGGACAAAATTTACTACAGAGACTAATTAATTTATCGTAATTAAATTTCAGAAAATTTAATTGAAATAAAAGTAGGATTAATATGTGTACTTTTGATGTAATTTTTTTTTTATATTAATCATCAAGTGAGTCACAATATTAATGCATAAAATATCTCTGTTGATTCTGTCGATATGAAAAAAGTATCTCGGGGAAAGAACGTTTTATTTGCCAGGAACAAATAATATGATAAAGATAATTCTTTCCTCGGAGTAAATGTTTTCGAAATTTTTCGTTGATTCAGACTTTCCTTCAAATACAATCTCCGTGTTTCTTTATTCAAGTTAATTGAAATAATATTTCCGTTTCTTAATTAACAATTAGTTCTTCAGAATGAAAAATACAGTGTAGGTTATTGTGCTTCGATTCGGTGACAATTTCATGACAGAAAAGTATTATAAAATACCACTTGTAGCACGTCAATTTAAAGCTTAAAATGTTCTGAAAATTACCATACAAATGCCCCTTGAATATTCTTAATATCAATTTACTTATTGACTATCAAAGTAGGCAATGATAAATTTCAAAATATAAAAATTGCACTAAAGTGCAAGAATGCATTTGAATCGTACAACCATTTTTTTTTTATTTTTCAAAAATTCGAACAGCAAACAGAAGCAAGAGAACTAAGACTCGGATCGAAGGGGATGAACGATCCGTTGTTGGAACTGGTAAATCCATCAGTGTTACAGGGTTAAACCCCAAATACGCGATGCACGCTTAAGACAAGGCTTCCTATAGCCACTGGTATGCACATCCGATGCATATTACACGTGTACCAACTATTCATGATCCTCTTGTTAAATCAATGTCATTAAACCTTCCGCTACTAACAAAAATATATCCAATTAAATGGAATCCACTAATTAACCATTTCTCGTACATTGTGCCTGCCTCTTTAACAGCTCTAATTGATTAAAGTAAGTGGTTCCCGAACGAGACAAAACAAATTTCACACGTGACAGACGTTTCCTTTTCATCCATATCCAATTAATTTAAGTGCAATCTTCGAACCGATTCCAATCAGAGAAATTCGTTAATTAACGCGACGATGACGGAAAGAGGGGATGATGTCTGCGAATTATCAGGTGGGCCAATTGTATGGTGTCTCATCGGCGCTAATAACGGGTGCACAAAGAAGCCGCCACGTAACCGGAAGTTTCTTCCTCCAGTCGTATGGGTATTACCAGAAGGACCTTGTGTTGGGTCGTGGCAAGGCTCAAGGTAGATTTGTAGCCTGCAACGAGCACGTTCATCCCCTAAGTCTAACGTCTACTTTGGCCCCGGTTATATATGACCAACGGTGGATGCTATATACACTTATCGCGCGCATACGTTGACCAGCCTCAAATCCCATCGTGCTTTTTGAACGTGAAATATGGAAGACCCGCGAGCACGCCACCAGACCAACCACCGCACACCGAACCTTTTCGTCGGATCCTCTGATTCCACCGCGGCTGTATCGGGCTAAATGTAGTCTCTCTGTGAGTAGCAGCGGATGGTCTTAACCGTGGCTTCTTGCTTTATCCGTGCTTTCTATACGACACAAGAATATTGGCCGTTTACGCGAATCCGTGGACAGAAAATGCTTTGAACCTTGGATATTTTCACAGTTTATCGACTAGAAACGCGAGGGAGATTTTCAAACCGCACGACGGCTCGTGGAAAATTAATTCGAAAGCGTCTCGGAATTATAGAGGAGCCATTCAAGCGGGTAAATGGGGTAGAACGGATGACTGACGCAATGGTTTTATGAATGTTTCAGAGGGACAGCTGTACGCCGCGACAGTGGCCGACTTTTCCGGTGGAGAGCCACTGATTCACAGGGAGAAGATCCGCACCGAACGCTCCGATCTGAACCAGCTGAACGGTAATGGAACTTTGATTAATTGTATTTTAGCCGCCTGGACAACTGGGTGCCCTGGGTGCAGTTATAGAACGGAGTTGCACCCATACCTGACCCGGATCCTTAACAATCCCTGGTCTTAAATCAGAAAAACAACCGTGTTGTTGGAAATGTAAAACACGCTGATTACATTGGAATATTCATTCGTTCTTTAACATTCCAGAGGTTCAGTGTATTCGGCAGAATCGTGAGAGCTGAGAAATTAGTTGGCAAAAGTATATTTTATTTATTTTCAGAAACATGTTATCAATATTTAAAAATTATATTCATACGAGAAGATAATCGATTTAAAAGCATTCTAGTAATCGAAACATTTGATATTTATTTAATCGACATTTTAATGGAAACCCATCGAAACGGTTCAGCAAATTTCCATTCTATTTTTGAACAGTTGTATCTCTCCATCAGGATACACGGTTTTTACGTGAAAAATTTATCGCTTGTTATTGTATTTGTTACAGTGGATGATGCTTAAACGATGTAAGAAGCTTTGCATAAATTACGCGCTGCAATTTACCGTATCCTACCCTATCATTTTTTTTTTTTCTCGATATTTATGACCGTTCACGATGCAAATTTTCTATAAATTACGTAATCTGTTACGAGCTTATCTCCCCGAATGCTTGATCGATCGCAATTTCCTTCATAGCAGAAATTTTCAAAGTTTTTGCTGTTCCGGTACAAATTCATGACATAAAAGTACTTTAACATACTTCAAATCTGCTGATAATTACTACATAAACAACCCTCCAATATTCCTAACACAAAATAGCTGATTGTGGATCGCAATGGACAGTGGCTCGATCACCTTAAGCCGGGTATCCACCAGTATCAAACGCCCGTATCGTATCACTGTTGCGTATCCATTTGAAGAGGCTGTTCCTTTGATACGGAGATACGCAACGGGCCCATCCGAAAAATTTCTCGGTTCTTTGCCATTGTATCGAATGAAAGGTTTATGCGTTTGCACTTGACATAGCGTTTCGTGCCGTCACTTGGGTTTCAAGTTCAATAAATTAACATTTCAATTTATTTTAAAAATCTCATTTCAAAAATATCTAAAATGTCTAAATATATTTAAACATATCAATTATCTTCGGTGCTGTACATAAAATATAATCACCTCTGTGATTATTAAAAAAGGACAATGTTAATTTTCCAGAGATTTTTCCGTTTCCGAGTATCGAAAGTTTGCCTGTTGGTCTGTGTTACGGAGGTAAGCAATTGTCGATCCAAAAATTGTTGGTTTCTTGCCGTTCAAATGAAAGGTTCGGAGACCACTTGGAGCCAAGAAACAACAACTTGAAAACCCAGGCGAAGACCCGAAATGCTATATCCACCACCAGTCATTTTATACTGAGAATACCCAAGGGGCATTTATGTCATTATGTTCAGTAAACTTCAAGCTTTAATTTAATGTACTTGAATTGCCATTTCGCGAAACTTTTCTGTCATGAAATTTAACTTGTATGTCGACAGGTCCAAATTTCGTTAGTTCCTTCGCCTACGAGGAGTACGTCTTCTTCTTCTACCGTGAGACAGCAGTTGAATACATGAATTGTGGCAAGGTAAGTCTCTCTCTCAGCATACAATGAAAAGAATTGAAGGATTGAGTTGTTGAAGACTGTCGTTTGTGTGTTTTAGGCAGTGTACTCACGAGTGGGTAGAGTGTGCCAGCACGACAAGGGCGGACCTCATGCGTTCAGCGACAGATGGACGAGCTTCCTGAAAGCGAGGCTCAACTGTTCTGTGCCCGGCGAATACCCTTTCTATTTCAATGAAATACGTGAGTATGCCTGCATGTACACATCGCATATACACGTGTGCTTTTGGCTCGTAAGTTCGACAGAGCTATATGACGTTTGCCGGGCTTCCCGTTTGAGTGCACTTCTCTTATGGTCTCTGATGGACAGAGAAAGGGTTGTACCTTGCACGCTATCGCTTAGTATAAGTAATATAGGGTTCAAACAATTTTGCTATCAAGTAGGAAAGAATTATTGGGTAGTAGAAAAAGTTTTACATTTTTCAATATTACAAAATCAATTTCTCAAATGGAAAAA
This sequence comes from Osmia bicornis bicornis, assembly GCF_907164935.1. Classification (NCBI taxonomy): domain Eukaryota; kingdom Metazoa; phylum Arthropoda; class Insecta; order Hymenoptera; family Megachilidae; genus Osmia; species Osmia bicornis. The sequence goes on along the minus strand of NC_060216.1, from coordinate 13,224,852 downwards.
ATATTACTAAAATAGAGCAATCTTTCTGGATTAAAATTTAAAAAAATTGAAGTGGATTGAGTGAACAGTTTTTGAAATAAAAATTCAGAAGTATTAGCTGGGTTTTATGAAGATAGGAAAAATTATTAAGTGTCAGAAAAAGTTCCAATTTTCAGTATTACAAGATTAATTTTTCAAATGGAAAAGATATTAAAATAGGGCAATTTTTCTAGATTAAAATTAAAAATAAAGTTGAAGTAGATTGAGAGATAAAAATGGACCGTGTTATTAAAGTATAAATGATCATAAAATTTAGAGGGCTGTATTTATTAAAGAAATTAAAATGCAGCAAAGTGATGACTTAAACCCATATTAATTTTATGTACATTATATTATATTTCATTGGGAGGGATTCAACGACCCCATAGATAAGACACTCTGTACTTCTATGATTTCATTTCTCCGACTACTTTTAATAGTTCCCATTGAGCGTGAAAACGATCGTATCCGCGATGTGCAATTATGACTTAACGATAAGGTGACGAGGAAAACGGATTTGATTGTACGTTCGACCTCATCCAATATCCATTACACTCCTCTTTGCTCTTTTCCGTCGTTCCATGCTTTCTGCTCAGCAATTTCACGTTGCTGACCCACCGATTTCGTTTCTACGGGCTTTTTCGTCCGGCCAAACTAGTTCCCCCTTATCACCGCCACTTATTGCATTATCATTCCGACGGTCGTCGTAGGACCCCGTACTTCGTCGATTTTCCAGCTTTTCTGCTGCGTCATGCAAATAACGAATTGAACGGTAAACGATATTTCTTTTGCTCCGATTGAAGATTCCGCGAAATTGTAAGGCAATCAAGAACGGTTCAATTGTCAAATACACGTGTCCACTCGGTCCATTAAAATTGTATCGTTCCGAAGGGCCGTCGAGAGAACGGGCTTCCGTTTTCAATGGTCACTCACGTGTCATAAACAAAGTTTTTAATCAACGAATTTTCAAAGTCGAAATGGGTCAAGCGTTAATTCAACGAGGAATGATGAATTTGTTATGACACGGAGTGGCTACGATGGAGTGCCACTAAACTGTTGCTGAGCTTAACTGACTCAAATACTTGGAACAAAAGTTCCTTTTTTTTTTACTAAAAATATATTTTTTTATATATACAACTGTCTGTTAACATACAACAGGAAAGCCAACATTGTTAACTGATTGGCAGATGATTTGTGTTTTCGCATTGAAACAATTTTCCGGATAAAATTCCACCGATACCACGGAACACGGAAATAACTGAAAAACTCAGTTTGCTTGCAAACCGAATCAGCTGAATGTAAAAGTGTTCGATTAAACGTATTGAAGGCTGTATTCGAATAAGAATTTCATTTTACATCAATGCTTTCTGTTTGTAACATTAATGAAGAGTATATTTCGTTTAAATTATTATGCATAGGAGCTTTTAATGGAAAAATAAGGGGAAGGGAGATTGATTGATACTTTATTGACTCGTAATCACTTTAATCGATTGAAAAGCCTTCAGAACATCAACCCCATAGAAAACTCCACACTATCGACATCAAGCAAATAACGTGATAACATCATGAGATGTCAGGCTGAAAACGTTAGAGCCATAGTCCAAGTATTAATTAATTTAATTTGTGTTGTGATCTAATCCTTGTCGCCTGAAGACGGACGCGTAATGTTTACTCTAAGATAGTGGTGGATGTGACCAAACGAACAAATTGAAAATACCTGAAGATTTTAAGGTTTCCGAAACTCACAGTAGAATCAATGAACCCAAAAGAAGATCCCATGCCGCCATCATCCCCCTGTCCCAACTCTGGAATCAGCGTGTCGCGCTGCCAGATAGGTATTCACCGGCACGTTCAGCGGTTTTCGGTTTCTCGGTGTGCTTCGTCACTCGATAAGTCGCTTCGGTTGCCTATGGAGCAGCGAAATGAACCAGCAGCTTCGAGTGCGGAACACAATGGCTGCTCACCGACGACCCGCAGGATCGAACGTCAACGTTGGATAGGGACAGAAGCGCATAGGGTCGATGGCGGTGGGGTAGGAAAAAGGGGGGCGAACGGGGATGTGGCTGGTTCTCGTATAAACGTAGAATATTGTCGCCGCACATCGAACTGAAATCCCTATCCGGCCGAAGGAAAGTTGGCTACGGTCCAGCTGGTTTCAGCCGACTGTGGATCGTTGCCAAATCGCAGGTCCGGGATGCTATATCCACCGATTGCTCGGACAACCCACCTCCCTCGACGTCTGTCTCATCCTACCACCCTCTGCCCTTTCCAGATGACGACCGTTGCAAGAAAAAATGGCCGGGAGCACCGGGAAATGTAGACGGATTGCCGGATAAAAAGGTTCATGGGGAAATAAACTAGTACTCGCTGGAGAACTGATGGGATCACCTTTGCCATCCAACTGGCTGGTTGCAAAGGGTCCTGGGACGATTAAGGTTGATTTCTTGATTGTTGAAATTGATACAAGAATGTATTTTTATTCTTTGATTAAGAATCATGCGAAGAATTTTAATTTAAGGAGAAAAAAATGAATAGAATACATTTTTGGAGCGCGGACCACGAAGAGGACTGAAAAATTACTCATCTTTCATGATTTTTTTCTTTTTAAATGATGAAATATATAAAAAATCTGTTATATACACTTTGTTGCGCATATCTTAAGCTACACACTAGTATTTTTGAATTTTTATTCCTCAATAAAATGGCGGAGTTATAGCCTCACAACGACGACCCTATTTAGGAAGCCTCTTAAAAAGTAGCTATTTCGAAGCAGCTGTAACTCTTCCATTTTGTTGGGTAAAGGCAATCCAAAAATATTTTCCTATACTTCAGGATGTGCAAATCATCAAATTTTTCATTCACTTCATGATTTTTCCAGCAATAATTTACGAAAATTAATTTTGATTTTTCTTATTTATCTTTTACGATTCCTTAATTAAAATTTCACTCTGAAAAGAGGATATTTATTTCTTGGTTTTCACATTTCATCAGTTAGAAATTTCGTGAAATAAGTAATTTCCCGTCAGGATATATTCGAAGTCAATTTCAAACGAATCGTCGAGCGTGTATTTTGACCCTCTGTGAAAACGTTCATCCGGAGGGCTTAATAAACCCAGCCTTTTATAGCGTATTAACTTCGATGCCGAGCTTATTGAAATTAATCCGTTTCTGTTGAAGACAAAAAAATAAAATTCCATGAAACAAACAAGCTGAACGATGCTTCGTACATTGTGATTAAAAACTTAGCCCCGGGTGATACAGCATCGATTTACCTTCTGAATAGGAATCGGCTACTTATTGCCTCGCGTTTCGTTCCAGAAATCCGTGCTACCATTTATTTTCAATCGAACAATCCGAATCAACATGTTTGCACGGGAAAGTTTGTACAGGACGTCCCGAAACAAACATTTGGTCAACGATGCTTTCCAAGTCGTTGCACGCGTAGCAAAACGTACGGCGATGAAAACTTTTTCGTCGATGCGAAAAAGTGGAGGGAAATGTGACTTTAGAATTGGGAGAGAAAAAAATATTTTAAGATAGGAAGATGGTGCCGCAATTAGTACAGCAGTGGCACGTTCTCAACTTCTCCTGTCTATTCATCTGGTCGAGTGTTTTCGTGATCAAGGATCCGCAGCTTTATTAAAGCAAGCCGAGTATTTACTAGAAACTGCTCCCGTAAGCGGGACGATACTTTGTAAAAGCTGCTGTTCCACCCCCCAGCTTTGACGGAGACTAACAACAATTTGCACTCGCCAAGTCGCTGCATTTCCACCGCGTTGATCACTTCCAAATTTCTAATTACACGATTCTCTTTAACGTTTCTACGCCTGGACACCGTTCACTTTCCTTCCGGGAGGAAACTCTTACAAAATGTCCTCACCTTTCTCGACGTTTCACGGCTGTTTTATTCGACCGTTCAAATCCGGTCAAAGAATTGTTAATTAACGGTTATTACGAAGTTATAACAATTTTCTATCAGCTCCCTGACGAAAATCACATGTGTATAAAAATGACCCCCCGATAATTGCTCGTTGCATGCCGAGAAATTCTAATGTTAATTACCTGCTCTGATAATAAGGTGTTAATATTAATTCGTACCGTATAACGACCACGATGTAATATCAATTATAATGGGGTGGAAAATCATCACCTACCATGGATCAGTTTCAGATATCTAGTTTTAATTGAAAATCACCTCTAGTATATTGTTAATTAACGCGAAATCAAGTGGATGAATCTCTCCAATTTATATTTAGATCATAATTTCAAAGGTGGTAATTAAACGGTGAATTGTAACCAAAAACAATTACCAAATGTAATTAGCGTAATAATTGCTAACGAAGAAGCGAACGAAGTGGCTTGATTACTCTGTGCGAAGATATACGCACGCGATATCTCGTGATCGAATTTTTAACTTTAAAATCAGTGTTATGTTTCAAATGGCCCGTAAAAGGGACCAGTGTCCTATGGTCATTAATATTAAAAATTCTCTGGCAACAATAACGTAATCCGAGCGAGAAGGGTTGAATGGAAGGCGTTGAAAGGAAACGTGGCGAAAGTTTTCTGTCACCTTCTCGTTAATTCCGCTCGAACGAGGGTAAAAAAGAATTAATGCGGCTATTCTTCGTCGGACATTAGCAAAGAACGAGTAATTCGTGTTCGATGAAACAGTGAATAAAATGAGGGGGTGCCTTTTTTATTGTAACTTTAGAAGTTTTTCAAACAACCCGTTAAATTACAGCCTTATCGAGCGATTCGCAATTATTTCAGAGTCAACGAGCGACGTCACGGAAGGTGTTTACGCGGGGGAGCGTGCCCGATTGGTTTATGGGGTGTTTACGACCCCTGTGAATTCGATCGGAGGCTCGGCCGTTTGTGCTTTCTCCATGAAGAACGTCCTAGAAGTGTTCCAAGGTGCGTTCAAGGAACAGGAAACCATCAACAGTAATTGGCTTCGGGTGCTTTCGAAGAACGTACCGGAACCCAGACCCGGTGCGTGCGTGAAGGACTCGAGGACACTTCCGGACGCGACGGTGAATTTTGTTAAAGCGCATCCCCTCATGGACGACGCTGTCCAGTCCTTTTTCGCTTTGCCCGTCGTGACTAAAGTCAGCTTCAAGTGAGTCCTCTTTTTTTAAACCGTGGTTAATTAACGTTCTGAAATGCTAATTATGAATTTTAATTTCAGTTACAGATTCACCAAAGTCGCGGTGGATCCTCAGGTAAAAGCTCTGGACGGAAAGGCGTATGACATTCTTTATGTAGGAACCGGTAGGTTCTTGGAATTGTAATTTGTTACACCTTCCATGGATTTAATTATCATAATTTCATAATTATTCATAGACGACGGTCGAGTTCTGAAAGCGCTTAACACTCGCGCACCGGATTCCCTAAGCAACGTTGGCCAGGTCATCGTTAGCGACGTTCAAGTACTGAAATACGGTAAGTTTTACCTGGAAAAATATTTGCAATTTTCCATTTCTAAATAAGCTCCCGGCATGCGATGATCCAATTTCATAATTAATGTATTATAAACGATGATGGGAAATGACTTATGTTAACAGGAAAGTTCTGTTCCAGTTTCATGACATAAAAGTGTCACTAAATAGCACTTATGCCACATCAATTTATAATTTAAAGTTTGATAAAAATCGCTGCATAATTGTTTCATCAATATTCTTAATAGAAAATGGATAGCTCTTTGTTGAAACAAACAATGGATCTGGAACAACACTATTTGCTTGCAACTGACAACCAGCCATTTGCATTAAAAACATTGATGGGGCGCTTATATGTTCATTTTCCATGAACTATGAGCTTCAAATTGACGTAGCGTAAGGCTATTTGATAATATTTTTCTATCATGATGTTTTGTCAGACGTTTGATATTCATTGTTCGTTGCAATCCACCATCGGCCATTTTGTATTGAGAATATTTAAAGGAGTAGTCTTTTTCTTTAAACTTTAAGCTTTAATTTGATATATCATTTAATGATACATTTCTGTCACAACATCCCCTCCCCCCAAAATTATAGTGTTTGGTTCTCAGCAACGATATTCTGTAACCATTCATGGAATTTAAACAGTTAATTCCATTCACGTTCCAGGACAAGCGATTAAGGACCTCCTGGTAGTTCACCTGGCCGGGGAAGCGAGCAAATTGGTCGTCTTTGCTGACTCGGAAATCCGTGCTGTTCCTCTTCATCACTGCGACGCCCAAGCAGCGGCCACCTGTGCGTCTTGCGTGGCTCTTCAGGATCCACACTGTGCATGGGACGCCATTAAGAACCTATGTGTTGCCGTGTCCACGAAACTACACGACAGCGATGCCGACAAAACCCTGTTCCAGGACATTTTGACCGGGAAACACAAGGGTTGCGGTTACGAGCAAGGTAATTGTCGTTTGCCTAAACTACTCGAACAATGTCCAAAACATTTACTAGCTTGATATCCGGTTAATCGCGCAACTTTTGTGTACGACGATGACTTGTCGCTAGCTTGGATTTCTGTTCTGTTTCTGGGCTTTTCAAATAACGATCAGGAAAATTTGAATAAGATTCATATAATTTATTTCCTCGCTGCGCCATTAACATATTAATTTTCTACCTGTAACACAAAAATCCCCTATTTTCACGTGATTCATACGATTACAAGTAGAATTCCGAATACAAGCTCGTTCATGCGAGTCATATTCCTTCGAAGAGGAACAAAATTTGTAATTAGGTGGCTAGTGGAAAAGCGTTGGCGTACTTGCGGTTGGTGGCTCGTGAAAATTAATTATGGAATCTGTTTGGCCACTCGGATTACATTGTGGCGAGGAATAACATGGAGCTTTAATATCTTCTTTTTCTTCCGCTCCTTTGTAACAATGGATAATCTCATTTAACGTTCTTGGTCAATAATTATTTTTAAAAATCCTCAAAGCTTCTTGAAAGTAAATTTTCACAGAATACTTATATAAGTAGCTTATCTTTTTATGTCAACTTAACAGAAAGTTAATACTTGAAACATGGCATAGAATTTGAAGAGTAGGAATGGCACGATTCCTCAACTTTATCTTACTTACCGAAGAGTTCATGCACTGCTTCTCAGAGAGAAAAGAATCTGCTGAACTTCAGAATTCCATTCCGCCAGTAAAAGAAATTAGAAATTCCATCGTACCAGCAAGAATGAAAAGCGACTTGGTAAAAATTCAAAATCAAAAATCCAGCGAAAAAGTGGAGATTGAAATGCTTCAGTTCCATCAGATTTTTCCGGGGAGTTCACTCGTTAAATGGAGGAAATTCTTTCCGAACCCGTCTCAAATTTACCCGGACGATTTAAAAGTTCTTCGGTTCGAATTTACTTTCGCCATTCTGTCGAGAGAGACATCGCATCGCGAAGAAGGAGGAGGAGGAGGAGTAGGAGGAGAAACGTTTCTACCGAGTTTTCCGTCACGAGGAGATAGCACGTTATTTCTTCGTGGACGATCTGCTTCAAACTTGCATTTACAGGGAAGTGTATACGAGCGAAGGGATCTTATAAACTTCAACATATCCATATTTCACGTGACTTATCGACCGCCATCAATTTTCCAACGTAATCAAATTCGCATCCAATACAACGACACGTTCGCCCCTGTATACACGATTAAAATGAAATTGCACGATTGAACGACGTTGATAGATGTAACGAGGACGTTTCAAAGTTTTTATATTAAAAATATTAGGAAATGACGTATGACGGTTCTATAAAAGAAATTATTAAAACTGCAATATTGATAAAGTGACAGTAGCAAATTTGGTAAGGTAATTGACTTCAAATTCGAAAATCTTGGGTTCAAATCCAGGTCATAACACTCCCATTTTTTTCATGGGTTTCTCTAATTATTAAATTATAATTTTCCATAGAATAAAGAAACTTTAAAAGTTTCCTGTGTATTATTGGAATTTTTCAATGTAAACTATAAATATCTATGAACGTTGCTTTCATTTCTGTATGGAATCCAGAAACCCAATGTAAAAATTCCCCACAATATCTCAAATTCGAATCTCTGATATTTCTATAAATTCCCCTAAAAAAATATTCCTCTGGTGAAAGTTTAAACATATCTCGCCATATAGATAGATATCTGTCACGTTCCAGGTCAATGATTCAATTATTGAATTGAGTTATAATAGCATGTTATGGTCGGGTATTGATGATCCGTTTCTTTCGATTAGACACTGTGAAAGGTATGTAGATACGCGATAGCTAGGAGGTATCGGTGTCCGATGCAAATGTATCCTGGAATCAATTTATGGCATTCGACACGGTGTACAACAACTGTAGTCAGAGGATAAATTGAAGTTTATGTGTATCGGTTTGCATCGTGTGATACGTTTCTAACGAGCAACTGTACTTCTCCGTTGAGAAAATCAGAAACGAATGACGGCCAAAAGCAGTTGTTACGAGAAAATCGATTTCTATAGTATTCGCGGTTTTGCGGTCGCCTGACAAAAGTGGTTGTCCACTTTTAAATGGACGTTTTATAGAACATTTATCTTGGTGGATATAATTATAGACCGGTAACTGAAAATAATTACCTCGTTGGCGTGTTATTAAAAAATTATAATGAATCTTATTCAAATCAAAGAATTATTCATACAGTAGATGGATTGGGTATTTGTGTATATTTATCCCTAAATTAGAGATAAATTTGCAATTCGGTTAATAGAATTTTCATGTAATTTGTCGACCTAGAATCCTCTTCGACGTAAATGAAGTTAAAATTGTGTTGTTTTTACCAATTTTCATTCATTATTAAATTACGAAGCCGGAGTGTGTGTGTATGTATATATAGAAGATAAAAAGCTAAGAACCCATCAAAATTTCAAATAATAGAAATCGATTGATACTGAAGTTACGAAAATCTCTGTGCTAAACGAAAGGCGTCAATGTCGAGTAATTAAAGGGTAGTAATACAGCCACTTGGATTTCACGAGACCGATCGCAAAAGTGTGCTTAACGTTCGAAAACGAATTTGACCTACTACACTTTTATCGGGCTGACGTGAATTATCCACGAGAGACGAAATTGCATGAAAAGAGGCTGGTTTCATCTGAGAGGCCTGCCACGCTTACGCAGCTCTCGTCGAAAGAAAGTTGCCCTCTTAAGGCTAAAGGTACTCACACGTAATCTGGCATAAGAGAAGCATCCTTTGCAATCTAGCGTCGCGTGCATCAAGCTGAAAGTCCAATTGGAAAATCTCAGATGTAACGAGTCATACTTGTTGCTATTAAAGAAATTCCTGCAGACAACTATTGAAATTAAAAAATAATACTTCCTATTGTCAAATATGTAAAAGGGATTTTGGTGAATCAACAAGGGTGAAGTTGATTAGGTGTTTAACTTCAAATGTGAAGATCGTGAGTTCAAATCCAGGCTTTGGTTTCTCTCATTTTTTTCAGGAAAATACGTTCTCATAACCATTGAATCATGAATAAAATTCATAATCTACCTGGAAAAGTGAGGATTTTTTTCCGAATCCAGCTTTAGAATGAATAGTAAAGTCGTAAATCCTTTCTGAGCTCCCCATAGTCTTCGTATCGGTCAGCTAGATCAGTAAAAGCACATTCTGATGGCTCCCCTCTTGGTTCGTTGACCATGACGACTTGGTTGCAAACCGCTTTACCCTTTCACCATTCACCGATACTAACACATTAACGAGCTTGTGTACATAGAATGCTCGTTCAATGGCAAATACCAAAGGAATTACGAGATCCGTAGCGTGAAAAAGTTTATTGTGTCTCTGGGTATTATGTTTACTAACGCTTCCACTATCAATATTAATGAACGTGTCCATTGTCACGGCATTTGTGTCACGTGTCCCGTCATCAAATCAGTGAAATGTTGCTTCAGAGATGGCGAAGCCCGTGCAGCCAGCGGTTCTGCACGAAAACGGTCGGGAGCAGCCCGATGAACGGGACAATGAAATCGTCATCGAGCTGGATCGGGAAAATCAGTACGGTCGTACGCAGCCACGAGCTAACGAGCCTCAAGGTAATCATCTCATCGGTCCCCGTCTCGCTTCATTCTCTGTGTCCTAACACCTTGTTTGTAACTAGTTGCACCAAGACCTCCCCCGCTTCTGTCTCTCCCCACGGATCTCCCCTACGATCAAGAAGCAATGAGTCCGTCGTATACCGTTTAGGACCCAAGCTAACACAGATTTTGTTGCAGACGTGATCGCGACCCCGGTGGTGTACTCAGCCCAGACACTGACCGGTGCGCTAATAGGAACTTGCTTCTTCTCGCTGGTAGCCGGCTTCGCTTCCGGCTTCTGGTTCTCCCAGAGGCTCCGAGGCGCTCCCTATCCAGAACCGTCCGAGCAACGGCAACAGTTGAACAGATTGACGGAGAGCTCGGAATCCCCCGGTTTTAATAATAAATCAATCAACTTGGTCCTGAACGTGCCGCCGAAGAATCCGAACGGCAAGAATGCCAACTCTTCCGCTGAGAACAAACCCGTACAGAAGGTGAAGAAGACGTATATATGATATAGACGACGACACAGGGCCGTTTGAGGCTTGCCGCAGGACCCGACGGGTTCCGGCTCTTCTTCTTCTTCCTCTTCCTCCGACCTCGCGGAATCCGACGACCGTAACGACGACGAAGACGCTCATCAGCTCAGTCAGCTGACCAGGCACGAAGAAGATCCTTACGAGAGTGTGGCTAGCGAGAGGTCTCTCGAGTTCCTCGCTTCCAGGGAGACTCCTTGCGATTATAGGAGAAGGTACGACTACACCGAGACAGCCTTAACTGACCCGGCGGTCAGCCTCCAGGACTACAGCAGCAGCAGCGCCAATAGTCTGGACGATCTTTGCCGAGGGCAGCGGATGCTCGGTGACTTCAATCGAACAGATACTTCGAGGGATCACTACATGGTGCCCACACGTGACCCTCGGGAGTTCAACGAGAGGATCCTTTCACTGTTCAATCCTCAGTTTCTTCCTAATTTCAATGATATGATCATGTACGTAGCCAGTCAGTACGATACCAGACGTACCCCTCCGCCCAGGTCCAGGTCGATGGCCGAGGGAGAGGATAGATTGTTCAGAAACTCGAGTTACTACCGGAAGAAACGCGTGGTCGGAGCTGGATCGATGTTCTTCCGGCGGGGATTGACGTACGAGGCGCGCAAGTGACAAAGGCTGTCTCTCTTCGGATTTAAACGGAGGATTCAGTATTTGGTGGATCGTTTAAAGATCTATCGGACTTGAATAGACACACAAGCGCGCTTTCGAACACTATTTTTTTAAAGGTGTATATCCTTTCGAGACAGATCTTGTGCTAGATACGAAGTTTTCTAAACGGAATTCGAGCGTTCTTCCTTTCCGTTTCTCAGCAGTACGGCAATGGGAGATTATTAGGGGACATTGACAACGATGATGGGAGGTGTGTTATGTGATACGATCTGAGGAGACTGTGTTCGTAGTGGCCTGCTTAGGTGCTTAGGACTGCGGTGATTTAAACAAGACGAAGATTCATGGCTCGAGGTTACGTTTCTTGAATGGTAATTGATGAAGAGGATATAACTCATTTGACCCCAATCCTTTCCATTTTAGCTTCTAAATTTTTATTATTTTTTATTATGCAACGGCGTTGGATCATTAGAAAGATCTATTTTATGATCTACTTAAATATCAAGGATCTTTCTCCATGGTCTGTGCTCTCTAAAATCAATCTAACGAGGATAAAAAGAATTTGTCTTGGCAGATTATTCTAAAAGGACAGTACATTAATTTTATTTAAACTTTAAACTAAAAAAAATTCATGTGGCATAAGTATCATTTTGAAATACTTTTATGTCATCAAATCATACTAGATTTTCAGACATCTAATAATTGCAGTAATCTAATATATAAAACATTTCTTCAGTAATCATCATTTAAAATCAACGATAGTATCGAAATGATAACGAGAAATAATTGTAAGATATTTTAAGAAACGTATTGCCTCGAGAAAAATGGAGGTTTGAAGCATTCGCGCGAGACGAGGCGTGCCTTCCGTATATTAATTGTTGGCAAATTTCAGATCTTGTAAAACAGGAAACGGTGGAGATAATATGGCTGGTATAGATTCGGGCAAGTGCCTCATTTAATGCGTTTCGTTTAAGAATAGAGCGAGAGTGAGAGAGAATGAGTATGAGAGAAACTAAAAGACTAATGTGTAAGACTTATCCGAGTATTGTTGTGCACTTATTGCCGTGCTGTGAGTATATTGGTTATTAGCAAGAGAGAGAAAAACATTATTAAACAATTGAAGAAACTGTGCTGTCTTCGAGGAGCTGATGATGATTTTTCTCTCTTTTTTTTTATAATGAAACCGTCTCTCCACAGTGGAGCCTTCTTTAATTGTTTAAAAATGTAGTACAAACACGTGGGAGACATTATTTTTATTTTGAAATAAGACTCCACTGTGTGATCTGAAGACAGTTTCTTTTCGCTTGGATATATTCCTTAGACACTTGAAAGAGTATTATCGGGAAAGTTCGGTACAGAATGGGGTGTTAAGCGTGTTTGGCAAAAAGATGCCTTTGACAATGGCGTAAATCGGTCTTACTAGCGTACAATAGCCGGGCGTGTACTTCCTTTACAGCTTAAACGCGGATTGAGTGCCTGCCAAGTAGCGGTTAACGTTTGTCCCAGATTTTTCAGAGAACAAAGAAGAGATGTAGATCGAGAGTACCTTAGGAAGAAATGAAATTTTGATTTTCTAAGTTTTTTTGTTCTCTTTCTTAATAAACAAACGTTGAACTACTAATAAATCATCACTGCCGCCCCAGATTCTAATAAGAACATAGACATCATCGATTTTCACTGATTGTCATTGAGCGTTCAGATGGACAATACACGAGGATTAGATCGGTCATGAATCAAGAGGAAACGTAGTATTATTATTATATAGAAACGACCATTACGAGGCACGGTCTGAATGAAATGGAAAGAAAATCGTGTAAATACGTAGAAATTGTTTTTGTTTGATCATTGAAATCATTCGTTACACGCTACTCGTCACCGCGGACAGCAGTGGTATATTAATTAATATTTACACGTACACTTGGGTATTTATAATACTTTGAGTGACGTTTCTGTATAGGCATTTTTGTTGTATGTACTTTAAGCTTTAATTTGGTGCAAAGCTGATCATAACTGCCATGTTGTGATAATTTTATGTCATGAAACTGTTCCAGAACTTTAGATCACAAAATTTGAAGAATTGTTCGTTGCAATCCGAAACCAGTCATCTTGTATTAAGAATATCAATGAGTTCTTTATACATCTATTTTCTTAAAGTATTAATCTTTATTTTAATGTATCATAAGTACCAATTCGCAATACTTTTAAGTTATGAATTCTTATTAGATTTTTACCTTTTACCATAATAATTTTCGGTGAATCTCAAGGTTTAATTTGATATGTTATAAACGTCATTTAATGATACTTTTCTCTCATGAATGTATATGTCACTCAAAGTGATCCAGTTGTACGTGTAACCGCATTTTCATTATAACACACACACGCACACACACACACACACACATATATATATATATATATATATACACCGTATATACAAAAAAACTATACATATATTTTTTTTTTAAATATGTATTACGAGAATGAGAGGGAGAGAGTGAAAGATGATGTTTAACAAGAGAGGCAGCTAATTACACACTTTTCTCCGTTGGTCTTTATGAAAGACCCGGGATCTTTTTTTAATTAAAATTACGCCCAACACCTGTGTAAATCTCGTGTATCCAAACGACGAGAAAAAAGAAAAAAAATTGTTTAAACAAACCGGGTGTTCGGGATAAATATTTTACAGATACGATGTTTATATTATACAAAAAAAAAAGAAAAGCATCCAACTTAGGTACCTTGTGAGAAATTCTATAAATATATATATATATATACATACATAAATATTATTGGCAGATTGTTATACGCTATAATATTTCTAAATTTAGATAATATGTTATATATATATATACATATTATGGATGTACATGTATACAAAGGCGTTTTAATTAGTATTTACGTGATTTAATTGTAAACGATAAGAATAATTGTACATAGTATTACAACGTTTCAAACTGACTTAGGAGGTGAGGAGAATTTTTCATTGAATTAGGTTTCTTTATTTTAATTTTCATTATACAGAAACGCTTGCACATGCTATAATGAAGAGTTAATGATTTTTATATACAGGTATGTGCAATTTAACACTAGAATAAATATCAAGAAAATTTCACGCATTCAAACTTAGAATAAATTTAATAAAATATTCTTGTTATTTTATCAATGTTGTGAACTTCTAAAAATAAATTCGAGTGGAAAACATGGACTGGTTGAAAATAAAATTGGTCCCTGCTTATTTTTCACTGTGAATTCACTGAAAAGGAATTTCAAGAGATTCCACAATAACTCTCTTAAAATAAGTCTAATAAAATTAGTCTTGCACATACCTGCTTAGCAGTTAGATTATAAATTACGATCGCATTAATTAGGTGAAGTAAATGCAACATTCCACTTAAAACCTGGACTGCCAACCATTTTCAGTAATCATTGGTAATAATTAAACAGTTATTTTTACAAAATGAGTTATTTTGGATGTTGCAACTTTGAGAGCGAAAGGAAATTTCAATATCCGAAAGTTGTAAAATCATACAAGTCCTATACAAGTAATTCTTTTAATGTAAGAGTGACAGAGAATACGTGATGAGATCTTTTTTATTTTGTTGCTTGAGATTATTACAAGTAATATTGTATGTTTCTTAATGTTTTGTAATGATTTCAATAAAGGTATCCTTAAAATAGTCAACATTTATTCACTATTTTCATTTTTCAAAATCAACTAACATTTTTAATTATTTTTCATGAAACGTGGACTTGTTAGATTTTACAGCAATAATAATCTGAGTTTAAATATCAGTTACTGTATCTTTAAATATAATTATCACTCTGTCTGAATTATTTTTTTTTATAGTATTATCAATGCTATAGTGCTATCATTGATAAGAATAACGCGTTGATAACTCTAATTTTCATCTAATGTTATCTTGAAATAGTTTCCACCTACTAAATGAATCATGTTTTAGTCTGAAAAAAATTATTTCTCTTTCGCAATTATTACAGGAATTAAATTAAGTTTTTAAAAAGAATACTTAAGATGGTATTAGTATTAAAATGATTAAAGTACTTACCTGCTTAATCCTGATGGGACATGTATGTACATAATATCCCAGTGAATTTAGGCAATTCAAAGAAAAGAATGAAATCCGAATAGAAGAAAGCCATGTTCTATTCAAATGAATTAACAATTTAAAAAAGAAAGAGATTATGGAAGTACTTGTACTAATAGTGTGTTGAAACTTAACAAACATTGAAATGGATGGCAGTCCAGGCACACATGTTTGCTGTGCCAATGCAATGCGTTTTCTGTACATAATATCGTAGTCCTAATTAATATTAATTAGAGAGTAGCTGGAGTCCTGTTGACGTAAGCGAACGGCATACACGTAGAAGTAATCGATACAGCTACAGTCATACATTTTCTTTTATTCATGGTTCCTTTGTCTTCTTCTGATACAGAATAAAAAGGAATGAAGGTTTAAGAAAACTGCCACATACGGGCAATAAGCTTCCAATATATGTCTCGTGAAGAAATCGTTCGCCCATTTGCTCGACGCGCAACGAAAGGACGAAGAACAGAAGATTTCATAACTATGCACCCATAGATGGGTCGTTGGTGGATCCCATGAATTCAGTCACTAGGTTGTTGCATAACATGTAGGTGATAGAAAATTTGAGAATGAAATTATGACATAAGGGTATTGCAAAATAGCGCTTGTGATACATCAATTTAAAGCATAAAGTTTAAAAAACATAACTACATAAACGCCCCATTATGATTCTCAATACAAATTAAATGATTCATCGTTCGAAGCAAACTTAGTATCTAATTTTTCAACAAAGAACTTGTCATTTTGCATTAAGAATATCAATGAAGCCTTTATGTACTAATATTCTTCAGACCTTAAGCTTTAATTTCATATATCATAAGTGCCATTTTATAATACTTTTCAGTCATGATTTTTATGTAACAACCTATACACTTTAATAGTTATGCTAGCTGTTCGGTCCACGGCGTTCACCGGAAACGGAAGAGCTGGAGAACTTAGAATCGTCAGAATACTTCGCACAAGACTGAGAGGAGCTTGTACATAGAAACTTCTACATTTAATGCATTACAATTTGATATGAACTGTTCAGTTTATTACCATGACATATAATATAAACTGGTAACAGCATTGTACATAGAGGAAAGAGGAGATCCTACTACCGTGCTATATACATATATGTTACTACCGTTGTCTCCATTTTCTACACGCAGAAAGCCGCCACACAACAGAAAGATTTCCTATTTTTCACAAACAAACACACACACATACATACACACAGTGGACCAAATGATTATTAACACCTGGTTTCATCTGTTTTACACCTTTTCCCTTATAATAGAGATTCTGATAGGAAATCATGTGGCTATAATAATTCCGCTGAACAACATCAACGAATTCTAATGATCATTGCTGGGTGTCCTAACACACCACGAATAACGGTAGTAAACGCAAAAGATCCGCTTATGAGTTACAATTTACATTTACAATCCAGATTATCCATAACGTTTAAATAGAATTAAGATGAATGTCGCAACAAGTAATGTAAACTCTCTTCAGAGACGAAATAAACGAGACGATGATTCAAATACATGGCAGAGAATATATTTATCTTCGCTTGGCATGCTTTACATGAATATCTTGTACAGTTCTGATTCTTCTCTTTTCTCCTGGAAGCACCTACTCCTTCTGCACGTGTTCATCAACGTTTGGCGGAGATATTAAGATGATCAACTTCTCAAGACTTGTATACACCTAAAAGGACCCCGCTGATCACGATATCTGGAAGACTGTTTGATGTACCATCTGGATAAGCATATGGATCACATTGAAATGATAATACTGGATGGTGACCAAAGACATTGGGATGGACGTGTTGAGTGTCCTTTGTGTCTTTGTATGTGCTAGAACAAAGGAATTTATCTTAGATATCAAAGTAATGGAAAGTCGTGAGAGAAAAGTACCATGTAATTGCACTTGTAATATTATCAAATTAGAGCTTCAAATTTATGGAAAATTCTTATAAAAAAATTTCATTAATATTCCTACTATGATATAACTGATGCAAATGACAATAGTCATTTTGTATGAAGAACAAATCAGGGTCAGCAACAGATAAGATGAAGTGTCTTCTATAAAATAAAAATAACTACAAAGTCAGGAGAAGTTTCATAAATGAATAAATGTACACCTTTTATATGATGCACCGGCAGTACGACTTTCTATACCCAGGAAATTGAGAACCTGTTGCTTGGTGGCTGAAAGCCTCAACATTTTCTGGATGTACAATTCCAATGCAGCTCTCCTTTGCTCTAGTACCTTCGGCTGAGAATTTCTTACCCTCTTCGGCGGAAACGAAGCAATATCCGCATTTTCCTTTTTCAACTGCAATTATAAACAAATATCAAATCGTAAAAAATGAAAAAGCATTTTGAAATTTTCTCTTAAATGTAAATGAATAACAAGGTATCTTACTGTGACTGCTCAGAAATTAATTTAAATAAAAACAGCGGTGATGGTTTGATAAATATTACTTACAATTTGAAACATTATTAATAATTGTAAGGAGTAAGAGTATTCTGTGTGCAACTTTGGAGCGATCCGACTGCGCTTTTATAGAATTTGAAAGTGCTAACTGAATGCATTAGTTTCACGAGTATGTTTTATAGTGAGTTAAGTGTTAAAGAACGCCAGCTACGTAAATCGTATATCATTACACGATGATGAAACTCATACATATAGTGATATGAGTAATCAACCATTATCGAAAGAAATATCACTCTAAACCAACAGCAACATATCTATTTTTAATTCTTTCAGTACAAAAAGAATATATATACTAAAAAGTATTCAATAGTATACAAAAAATGATAAGAGAAACTAATTGTAAGTGAAATGAAAAGTAGCTAAGCGCCAAATTTCAAATGGACCTGCTTTTCGCGCGCTAGTTCACAACCCGCGAACTTTTGAATTTCATAATAATAAAAAATGAATATATCATCTCAAAACTTTAACATTACATTTTTTTAATATGAAAAAGATTCTTCATATTAAAATTTGAAGACGGTACTTGAGAATTTCTTGTATGCGCAATTTGCAGTGTGAATACACCTTATTATATAACGCGCATTTCTGAACGGTTCGCGCACGTTTATTCATACATGAGATTCTGAATGGGAAGGAAAGTAGAATGAGAGCAGTGTTGAACAAGGACAGAGATACATTACTTTCTCTTCTTCAAAATACAGGAATGATCCGTTTTCTGAATTAGAAAAAAATTAGAAATTGAAATACACATACCGTGCGATGTAATGCACTAAATTCGCTGTATCTTCTCTCGATATAATACCGAGTACCAGTTTCTGGCTCCAGTACTTCGATGCAATAAACATAATAGGGCTTGCCGTGTGACACCTCGGCCAAACGGTATCCACTGATGAAAACTTGATACATTGCATCGCTAGCAATTTTCTAAAGTCCTTAAAACTCGTACGATAAAGAAATATTATCAAAAAACAGGACGCTTCGATCACTGTACTTGTGGGCTGTCAATTCAGGCGATGATCAATGTATTTGTCATATGAAACATAGATGTATACCTCGATGCAGAAGAGATCATACTTTTCAGACGACAAATGTGCAACAAGTGCTACCAACTGTTTAAATATTCCCTACACTAAATCCAAATTTTTAAGAAATTCTCAATAAAAGTCATGAATTAATGAATTATAAATAAAAAGAAAAGTATATTAATAATTGCTTTTCTCTTTAATTTGATTAGAAATGGTTTGTCCAATATTAAGCAAAATTGGTCGAACATAACCTTGAAGGTTAAAATTTTGACCTTTCTCTGCTGCAATCAATGAAGGTAGAGATTTATTTGTAACATGTGGCCTGCGTTATCGTAGCATTGGGAAGATAAAAATCAGAAAGACGTCAAAAAATGGCATTTATTTGGAGGCACATGATAAAAAGGTCATTACTGCCACTCAATCAGTCAATAATGATACCAAATCTTGACATTCATACCTCAAAATGTAAATATTGCTTGGTGAAAATGTAAAGAGATATATAGTCTTCAATGATAAATGTTTTTTAGATAACTTTCATGGGGAGTACGAAATGCAGGATCCCAAGTCAGAGGCTGATATGTAGGTATTACATTAAAACTGTAAATTTTAATTAGTTTTCATCTGGTTTATTGTATTTTAGAGTAAATGTGACTTTTATTGACAAAACAGGGAAAAGAATTCCTGTGAAAGGAAAAGTGGGTGATAATGTTTTGTATCTAGCTCATAGATATGGAATTGAAATGGAAGGTGCTTGTGAAGCATCTCTAGCTTGCACTACCTGCCATGTATATGTGCACTTTGATTATACGGACAAACTTCCTTTAGCTGAAGAGAAAGAGGAAGATTTATTAGATTTAGCACCATTTTTGAAAGAGAATTCAAGATTAGGTACAAACACCAACACCATATATTAATTTTATAAGTTATTAGAATATAATTTTCTATTTTTTAGGATGTCAAATTATATTAACTAAAGAATTGGATGGTATAGAGTTAGAATTGCCACAAGCAACAAGGAATTTCTATGTAGATGGTCATGCACCAGCTGCACATTAACATTTTATAAAATCTACATCAAAAAATGAATTAAGGATGTAGAGTGACGTTTATTCATAGAAGACTTCAGTCAGCAGTAAATCAACGTTGAAATTTGGTTATTTTTTTAAAAAAGCCGCCAGAAGTATGTAGCACCACCTAGCGTAAGGGACGAAAATGAGCTTTCTGTTTTTCCCTGCAAGGGGCGCAAAAATTATATTTTTAATTCTTCTATTACCACCAGAGGGCAATAATATATTTAAAAAAAGCGCGAAGTTTAAATAAATTTTCAACTCGTTTCTTCATGTAGATTTACCCCAAATCCTTGTATAGTTAATAAAATTGTAAACTTATGTTTTATTAAATATAAAAACTAGATATGTATAATATGGATCAAATGTTACACCACATATGTAGTTATAGTCTTCAATTTAAAAAAACATTTTCCGAAAGTATTTTACTGTATTTCATAAACATTTGGAACAACAAACTTGATTTATATGATATTTTGTCATGGTACAATATATTTATTTCTTATACATTTAGATTATGATACATATCTTTTAATTACAATGATACAAGATTTAAACATTTATGATATAATGAATCTGTGAATTAAAATTGTATTTGTTAGCCTTTGCAGCATTTACATTATTAGTGAAAATATCCTATAAGTATTTTTCACGTGTAAGCGCTGCCATCAATGCGTTTTGCACGTTTCTCCACTTTCTGGCAGGCACCATTATACATCTTTTTTCCCAGTTTGACAACATTCACAGTTACTTCTAAATGTACATACTTCCCCTCGTATACGCAAACTCGCACACTTTGTCTCTGTGTCGATAATTATTATCACCAACATTGTCATATAATTATCATACAAACTATATTTATTTATATTTTCTGTCCATTATTGATCACTATAATTATAGACACATTCTACATTCATGCTTCATAATTCAATGAATTTAAATAGTACAGTCATACAATGTCATACAAAATTACATCTGTCAAGATGATTACATGTATAGTTTCTCATTTGGTATGAGGCATCACAACGGACTTATTGAAAAATAATTCTTTTTGTACTTAGTCGCAATTATACAGAAATAAACTGTCTACCAGTTTCAGTGGAATACTTTGAATCGATAAAGATAAAATGTTTGTTGATCTCTATGGCAGTAAACAATTTAATATTTACACACTTGATCAATTTTTAAATAAAATTGTTTTACATTTTGCAAAAATAAGTTCTGACTGGCATTATATGGTGGAACATATAGTCGAAATTGAATTACATTTACATCTTCTGCATGGCTGTGGAAAACCTAATTCAAGCATAGAAAAATTTTGATATAAGAGATGAACTAAAAGTAGGTTGTTACTATCTTATTACAGGACTAGAAACATAAGGCATAGTTAAATAATGAACCTTATGTACATTTATAAAATATTCCATGCTCGTATTTTTTAATAAGCCATCCAACAATTAATTTATTTTGTTGTTCCAAAGCTAAGTCTATTTAAAAATAAGGAAAAAATTGTCTACAACATTTATAACACCATCCATTGGGTCTATCTTAAAAGCTTTGTTGCTTGTGAAAAGAACAATTAAAATTTCGATCTTTTGAGTGCGTAAAACTTGTGAAGATCAATAAGTAGAATTATTGCTAAAAACCAACTGCATCCCTCTTGCAAAATTATCTTAATTTTCTAAGTATATCATTGAAATATCGTAAAATAAAAAGAACTATCTACTAATTACTAATACAATTAGAAAAATAATTAATCGTAAATTAGAATTTTCTTAATATATTACAAGACTATAATACAATAAAATCCATTGAAAAACAGAAAATCAAATTTTTAGAAAATTTAAATTTCAAACTGCAAAATACTAAACTTATCTTCACTGTGCATAATTGATACTAGTAAATACTGATATTATTTAGTATTTGTGCCAACATAGTAGCGTATGAAATTCCATTTAACAAATAACCAACTATATAAATACAAAGAGCACAGTACAAAAGGAGCTTAAGAACAAAGTGACTTAATAATAAGAAAATTATTCACTACAAACATTCATTCTTGAATTTTTGATGCAATATTTAACCAGTTTGTGCTAATTACGAATCATTCAGAAATATTAAGACAAATATTGTCAGCACTGGGTTTGAATGTATATATATTATACAAAAAGGAAGTAAAAATAATTTCATTGAAAGCACAAAATAGCACTAAAATAAATAATATTATATAATAAAATGAAAATTTAAAATTTTCTATGCTTCTCTTGTTTCACAATCGCAGCAAAAATTGAATCTTATCATTTTCACATGAGTCAAAAAGCTAGCTTTCAAACTGGGAATAACAAATTGTGTCCTCATATCTTGACTGAATTTCTCACGATGTGCACAATGTATCACAAATAGTTGGTCAGTCCAAATAACGTAAATGGACCAATCATTCAGACGTCCATTTTGAAATTGTTCAATGTACAGATGTGACTAAACAATGCATTTTGCTAATAAAATATACAAAATGTATGGAATATACATGGTATCAGGGCTAAATGCGATAATTTGTGCTCATATTCTTTTCTCAAAACAAATTATTTCAAAGATGACGCTGATGGATAAGTGCATGTACCGGAAGTTGTCTGCCCCTTTGATACCTCTGACAACGACCCATACTCAGATCATGACACTCGTACACGTTGGCCACGGCGCTACGGGACGAAGCAAATTCGACCGAGTATGGAGCAGAGACATCAAAGGGTTCCTCCAGTTATTCCATCGGATGGTGACGTCCTCCACACATCCCGCAGGATGTGCCACACCAATGAACAGCTCTCAGTGGAGGATAAATCCACAAGCAAGGAACGATCAGCGATAACAACGCCAAACCAAACCACCTGCGTCCGCATCCTTCTTCTGTGCTACAACTGCACAATTTATAATGTATTCTTAGACAATAAAGAAAGCAAAGAGAATACATTATAAATATTACTCACCTGCAAGGATTCTGGGCAAAATCACCCTCAGCATCGCTCATGCAGTGATACAGCATGCCCTGAGCACAAGATAAACATGAAATCTTTGCAATTCCCCTTTTGATAGGATCAGGAGCATATTCACATGAACCTCTCGGATTGTGCTGTTCTGTGTACAGCTCTTGGCAATGTTTACACCGTAACCGAACATTACGTTTCATAGTATTCTTACTAGGCTGAGACACTATGATATCTGGTTTCTTTAATGAACTGCTAGTATTGTGTCTGTTCAACGGATCTCCTTTGTGATCGCCAATGATGGGATATAAATACTCGTGATTAAGCGTGGTGAGCTGCACATAAGAATAATTGTCTGATCCAACATCTTCAGAGGAGGCTAGAGGATGCTGAGACGGTGGTGCTTTTATCGATGGTCCACCGATGTAGTGAATTGGTTTGTGTGAGTCAGGAAGTTCTGAACACTGGGAATGATACTTGGGTACTCTGACTATTCCGTGGGGGGTGTCTGACGATGGACGCGGCTCTGGTGGTTCCACAGGTAGATTCAAGGTCTGTGTAAAGTGAATTCAACTTTATACATATTATTATATTGTATTACATTTCTGATACGTACCATAAAAACATCTTCATCACCAGCATCTAATGTATTACATAAGGTTGAATTGGTTAATCCTGTAATTAACAAATTTCCTTAAGCAATTTGATGCCTCAATGGACAGAGATTTGAAGTTCTTACCATTTACATATTCCACAAAAAGGTAGCAGCAAAATATAAGTAAGTTAATGAAATATAAAACGAATTATTAATAAAGTAATTTTACCTTCTAGCAATTCCTCCACAGCCGTGCGAACGCCCTTATCAAAAGCTCTGGCATCTGCAGCTGTGTGGAAGGTCAGTCCAAATCTTTTCTCCCCTGTTCTCCAGTGATGAAAAGTTGGCATTACCTTATTATATTCAAAATCCTTTTTAATTGTACAGCTAAGGACAACCTATGGAAACAATATCACATGAATACTTATGACAATCAGTGGATAAAGTACAATAATTAAGTATGTTTATTACTGATTGATCAGTGATGCGTTTCCCATAAATAAGATACTCGTGCCTCTTCTTAGTCCCCCCAGGTGGGGAACTACTAGAAGATCCGTGACTTTGGGCATTAGGGACAGCTGTATTGGACACAGAGTGCGTAGAGTTGGTAGTAGAGGCAGTTGTAGTAGAAATATCAGCTCCATTTCCACTTGAGGAAGTTGCTCTTCTTCTAACAGACACATTTGCCAAACCACCTCCACTTAAAGGTACCCAACCACCTGAGCTATCATCTCTTGTCATTACTTGGGCACGCACCCTTACTAGATAGTTACCACTGAAAGTAAAATATCAAAAGATTTATTAAATTTCAATGTTGCATTTTCTATCATTGAATTTTTTGAAAAAACAACGAGTACGCGTTGGAGCAGATGTTACGCGCTGACATCGATTTAATGAATGAACGGTCACCTCTACACAGATACAGGACAACACATACATTTGAAATTGGACGTGACACGTCTCGGAGAGGAGGAAGATTATTTATAAGAATTTGAAAAGAGCTGGGGAAAATGTTGACAGAACTGTCAGGTAAGATAAATATAAGAGTGCAAGAGCTATGCCATAGTCACGGACATTTCATGAAAAATCGTCAGTAAGTACCATAGGCGTTACTTACTCCTCTGACGCCTCTGTCATGGTTCGAGCTGTCGAAGCCTTTACTCAATGCCCACTTTTTCCCACACTTCACCATTTTCGTTGCATTGAAAAGACATTCGGCCGCGATTCTGTTTATGGAGCTTTTTTAGGCTAGTGCCAACCACAGGAAGCGCCCCAGTCCTCCTCCCTCTCGCCTTCCCCGTACAGTTCATCCCCACGCCCGAACCCACGGTCCACGCCTGCTCCCTTTAGCTTTTACCGACCGTCGCTTTCCTTTCGAAAACATATTTCTTTTGCATATTTTCCAATATATCTTCGTCGATTATCTGTAATTAAGAATAATTTCTTGGGTTGGAAGTTTCAAGCAAAAATTAGGGAAAAGGGAGCATGCTTTGGGGTGAACCCCCCTGGGATGACTATACAGTAGCTTTTACAATGAAAGCTACCGGTCTGCGCAACAGGATTCATTCATCGATGCTGCTCATACAGGCTTGTTAATTATTAAGCGCGCTATCTCATGGCGGACAATGCACGCTTTAGTTACCTAAAGGATAGAGACGTCGTGTGACTTTTATTTATGTGTTTGTTTAGTGATTATTAATGCTCTAATTGGTCTAGATAAAGTATCGACACGTATATGATTTATTTTCGTATGTCCGTGAACTTGAAATACTTATTTTCCGATATATGACGCAAATTTTCAGAAAAAATTATTCTTTAATTAGCCTGCGTGCAAGGACGGATTAGCGTTGAAATATAATTACAAATAATTTAATGGAGGCGATATATTAAATAATTTTTTAATATTTTTTATTCTAAAGATTATCCCTTTACGCATTAATGAAGAATTATTGGTTTTTCTTTTATTAATCCATACTATACAAAATTATTTATCATTAACATGTCTGTAATATTTTTCAAGTTCCTTGTTGTATTTGCATTTAGATATTAAAGTCTTTTATTTCTACCGCGTTGCGTACAGTCAGAAAATTTGGAAAATGTGTTTGAATTTGTGCGCGTGTTCCTTTGATTAATGAGAAAACTGAAATTTTATCTATATAAGCAATACAGTGGATCTCTCCCTTTCTTGTCACTAAGTAGATTTTCCCCCTTGCCGACGCTGACAATCAAGAGAAATTTAGGGAATTTCAAATATACCGATAAGGAAGAAATCCTTTTACATATAGTAAAT
This sequence comes from Osmia bicornis bicornis, assembly GCF_907164935.1. Lineage (NCBI taxonomy): Eukaryota > Metazoa > Arthropoda > Insecta > Hymenoptera > Megachilidae > Osmia > Osmia bicornis. Next base: position 13,199,127 of record NC_060216.1, on the reverse strand, counting down.
AGTGCTTACTTTTCTCAATCTTTCAAGATTGGTAAATTTTTGAACACAAAACATTGCAAACATAAATTTAAATACTACTGTAAGTAAATACCAAACATGACATTTGCAAGATTTGTATCGAATTTAATAAAAATGTAATAAGAACCAAAGGAACAAATGCAGAAGAGAATATTCGAGAATCTGAAAATAATTGACAGGTGCCCAAAGTGGTGCGAATTTTCATCAGTAATTTGACAATAATATGGCTGGCAATTTTTGGCAAAGTTCACACCAGTAAGATATTCTTAATCAAACTTTCATTTGTCATTTTTCTATATAAAATAATTGACTATCATGTATTTTTAGTCAACAGTGGCTGTTAGATAAACAAGACCTAGTACGAGAACGACAACACGATCTTTCTATTTTAACCGAAGAAGAATATCAAAAATTATTTATATTCTTCTCTAATTGTAAGTTAAATATTCATCACTGAAAAATATTGTACATACTATTATTTATATAACAATTTGTACTTTTTTAGTAATACAAGTGTTAGGGGAACAATTGAAACTCAGGCAACAAGTAATAGCCACAGCGACAGTTTATTTTAAAAGATTCTATGCCCGCAATAGTCTAAAATGTATAGATCCTTTGTTGCTTGCACCTACATCAGTTTTCCTGGCTTCAAAAGTAGAAGAATTTGGAGTTATTTCTAGTCATAGATTAGTTACAACTTGTCAGACTGTAGGTATGTATTTATATTAATAAACTAAACCAGAGTTGTATATTAATCTGTTTAATATTCTTTCAGTGAAAACTAAATTCAATTATGCGTATTCACAAGAATTTCCCTATCGAACAAATCATATTTTGGAATGTGAATTTTATCTTCTGGAACATTTAGATTGTTGTTTAATTGTATATCAACCATATCGTCCTTTATTAATTCTTATTCAAGATGTGGGCCCTGATGAACAGTTATTGACACTTGCTTGGCGTATTATTAATGATAGTTTGCGTACTGATGTTTGTTTACTATATCCACCATATCAAATTGCTATCGGTAATAACTTTTTACAGGTTGTTAAAATTTTGTGTTATTGTTGTATACTAATTGAAAATATTTATAGGTTGTTTGCAAATTGCTTGTGTTATACTGCAAAAGGATCTTAAATCGTGGTTTGCTGAGTTAAATGCTGATATGGAAAAAATTCAGGAAATCGCGCGTTATATTATAAATTTATACGAATTATGGAAAACGTATGATGAAAAAAAAGAAATTCAAAGTTTGCTATCTAAAATGCCAAAACCAAAAGCAGCTCCACAGCGCTGACAACAAGCTCTTTTATCATCTAATATCTGGGACTGATGTTTATTTTTGTTGAATAAGTACAAGCTATAATTTGGTGTTCATTTTTATATTTTAAATAAATATGCTAATGCCTGTAATTATAGTAATTAAAAAATGATTTTCTTTTTAAAATACTATGTAAATAGTTCACTTTATTTCTTATACAAAATTATTCCATACTGAAACTAACTAAAATACTTCATAAGTTACATATCTTACAAATATGGAAATGAAATTCTAAATATTCTTGTACTAACTGGAACCCTTGGAATATCTTTTCCAAAATTTTTTCACATCATCGTGACCCGCCTTTGTGACTACCATAGTCCTTTTCCTAAATAACACAAATATCAATTACTGCAACATTCTAACTCAGTTTCTTCGAAATATTACCTTTCACTTTGCCAGATTAGTACTCCAGTAGAAAGAGCATGGTCTCTCAACACTTCAAAGTCTGTCTGGGACAAAAACTGACTATACAGAACTCCTTCACTAAATATAAATCTGTTCCTTTCATTTTCCCACAATTTAATTTGATCTACTACAGTGGGCGGCAAAACTGGAGGACCGGCTTCTATCATTTTACTATGAGCATGTTGCTGCAAATAACTGTTAGTATAACAAAATGCCAATTAACCATTTTAGTTCAAATTTTATTATATATTGGGAGTATAAATAAGTTTCCGACGTTTTTTTTCTAAAGTTTGAGACTTTTTTACAAAATAACGGTTACAGATAAATTATTCAAAGTAATTGCCATCGCTACCTACGACTTTTGCCCATCTTTCGGGCGCTTATTTGGCTCAAAAACTGACATTTTTACACAAATAAAAATAAACTATGCGAACACAAAATCACTAATATTTTGATGCGGTGTTTTTGACGAGTGCCTAAGCTTGCTGTATGACGTTTTTGATCTGACATTTACTCATACCATTAACTCCTGGAGCCATCTTTTGTAAAACGACGGAAATTTATTTGTAATATATATTGTATATTAATAATAATTGTAATGTAAAACATACCCTACAATTTGTGTTGCAGTAATACCACTTTTTAACGCCTGACGCACCGAGTCTCTTGTTAATATTGACACAACTAAATTTGGAAATCTACAAATCGAAATTTCAATAAATAGTTTGTACGATTTGATATATCTTTGTTTTTAAATGTACCTGTATAGCATTTCACAGAAGAGACCAAGTAAGGCAACTTGTAAATTAGAGTTTGTATAAGCATACACTCTGTAATTTGTTTCAACAACAATATAGCCCTCTTTGTCCGGGTCTCTAGATAGCGGTTTGTTTTGTCCGGTTGCGATATTCAGTGCCAGTCTTGTAGGGTAAAATCTGAAAATATACTGCAAATATAATAATATTGTCTATATCAAATAATTTGATTAACATTTTACCTTCCAGCCTTTCGTTTCCGTTGATAAACAAGGCCAAATTCCCTTAAATGTTGTAAAAATGTTAAGAGACCTTCGGACATTCCTTCTGTACTATAGTCTTTACCAAGCGTTGAAAAATTCAGTTGGAAGAGGAAAGTAAGGCACTCAACTAAATCAAGTCCTCTAGCTTCTATTGTATCCAAGTATTGTAAAATAAAATACCACACCTGCAATACATGTAATAAGATGAAAAACAATATTCAAAATTGTTGATAACTATAATTTAGTACCTGTGATGCAGTTTCCAATAATAGAAATTGGAAACCTGCTTGTGTAATAACTGGACTTCCATCAGCTTCATCTCTTTTCATCAATCCAGCATGTAAAAGAATTCTAACAGCATCAGCAGATATACCTATAATACAATGTAACATATAATATTCATTTTACAGAATACATCATAGAATAATTACCTTCTTGCTGTTGTGACCCAACCATATAATGTAAAACACATTCCCACCTCTCTAATGCATAAGAATCTAAAAAAGCAACATCTCTAGGTTTGCTATCAGTTTCCAATTGATTAGACATTGTCCATGGCTTTCCACCTCCCAACAGAACAATCTTTAAATTCTTTTTAAATGTAGTATTTAAAATCCAACCAGGTAGTCCACCTGGTATAGATGCTTCTTTCCATACATTTAATTCATTCAAAATTGAAACTACCTTCAAATGTTCCTCAAAATGTAGTTTAGAACACCAGGAAGCAATAACTGCTTGAGGCACTGGTTGTTCAACAAATAATAATCGCATGACATAGTGTTTTGCTATTACAGGTAATTCACGGAACACTGCCAGGCAAATTGGAGGATTGTGATACAATTTATTTAGTATTTCTGGAGGACGTGATTTTAAATACTCTTGGAGATTTTTACATTGCAGTCCGGTAGGTCTTAACAAGTTTTTTCCACTTATTGCATTTGACATTATTCTTTATGCATTCAAGACTGTAATAATTTACAAAAGATCTTTTATTTGCATTCAACCTTATAAGTAATATATTCTGATTGAACATCACATTGTGTATATAAATTATAAATATACTGTAGATTCTTGTGCTCAAATACTCTGGCGGTACTTAAATTCTCAACAATATTACACCATAGGTTACAAATTATAAAGAAGATACACAATGGGTTCACCATGAGTTATGAATGAAACTCCATTCATTTTTCACCCATTTAATATTTAGTGTAATGAAAGATATATTTCAAGGAGAATTGAAATATAACTCTTACATTGAATTGCAACATATAATGTAATTTTATTGTCAATATTCTTTGAAAATTGGTAATAGAGCCATTTGGATTTCACATATTGGTACAGTACAAAGGCATATAAACAACTTGTGTATATTAACCTCTACAGAATTCAAAATGTATTCAATTTGTAAAAGTACTCATCCGGCTACTGGAGTGGAACACGCTATAACTTGTTATTTCTTTAATCGTTCGGAAAAATGTCTGGTTGTAGCCGGTGGAAATATCATAAGGGTATTTCGTTTAATCCCAGACGTGGACATTACAAAAAGGGAAAAATATACAGGTATATATATTCATCAACTACTTAAAATATATAAACAAAATTGTAACGTTAATTTACTTTTTTCAGAATCTCGTCCACCAAAAATGAAACTAGAATGTTTAGCACAATACATTTTACATGGAAACATAATGTCAATGCAAGCTGTAACTCTGGTCGGATCTCAGAGAGATTCTCTTCTATTAAGCTTCCGTGATGCAAAATTGACTGTTGTGGAATATGATCAAGATATTCATGATCTCAGAACAGTGTCTCTGCATTATTTTGAAGAAGAAGAAATAAGGGTAATTACATTTAATTAATTTATGAAGAATAATGAATTAATTTTGTACATTTCTTTAGGATGGATGGACAAATCACCATCATATTCCAATAGTCAGGGTAGATCCTGAGGGAAGATGTGCTGTAATGTTAATATATGGTAGGAAATTAGTTGTGCTGCCTTTCAAAAAAGACCCAAGTCTTGATGATGGAGATTTATTAGATAATACAAAAGCATCTTCAAATAAAACTCCTATATTATCATCATATATGATAGTTCTAAAAAGTTTAGAAGAAAAGATGGACAATATAATAGATTTACAATTTTTACATGGTTATTATGAACCTACACTGTTAATATTGTATGAGCCAGTGAGGACATTCTCTGGGTAAGCTTTATATACTATTAATTCAGATTTTAATAAAATTCTTTATTAAATAATGTAACATAAATTTTAGACGCATTGCAGTCAGACAAGATACCTGTGCCATGGTAGCAATATCTTTAAATATTCAGCAGCGAGTGCACCCAATAATTTGGTCAGTATCCAATTTACCATTTGATTGTTATCAAGCAGTGCCAGTAAAGAAACCACTAGGAGGAACACTAATCATGGCAGTTAATTCCCTTATTTACCTGAATCAGAGTATACCACCTTATGGAGTTTCTTTGAACAGCTTAGCAGAGACCAGTACAAATTTTCCATTGAGTTAGTATCTCCAATATATTTTCTAATATACTTAGAATAAAATATTAATAATTTTTGTAATTACAGAACCACAAGAAGGAGTTAAAATCAGTCTGGAAGGTTCTCAGGTTGCATTCATATCTTCAGATCGTTTAGTAATTTCCTTAAAGAGTGGAGAATTGTATGTATTGTCCTTGTTTGCTGATAGCATGCGTTCAGTAAGAGGCTTTCATTTTGATAAAGCTGCAGCAAGTGTTTTAACTTCATGTGTGAGTATATCTTTAAATTAAAATATGATATCCATAATTTATATGTATATTATAACATACTAATTTACAGGTATGTATGTGTGATGACAATTATTTATTCTTGGGATCTCGTTTGGGTAACTCACTTTTATTAAGATTTATTGAAAAGGAGCCAGAAAATTCGCATACCATAAATGAGAATGAAATAACCATTGAAGAGAACGAAACTGAGGAAACTCCAGCAAAGAAAGTGAAACAAGATTTTATAGGAGATTGGATGGCTTCAGATGTTTTGGATATCAAAGATCCTGAAGAGTTAGAAGTATACGGAAGTGAAACACATACTTCTATTCAAATTACGTCATATATATTTGAGGTATTTATACCTAACAAGGAAATCAATGGATGATATTTATATAATTAAATTTTTGTAGGTATGTGATAGTTTATTAAACATTGGACCATGTGGTAATATATCTATGGGTGAACCAGCATTTTTATCAGAAGAATTTTCACATAGTCAAGATCCTGATGTTGAACTAGTCACAACTTCTGGATATGGAAAAAATGGTGCACTGTGTGTGCTTCAATGTTCTATTCGTCCACAAGTAAAGAATGGTTCCATACTTTGATATTTTATAAATTTCTGGCATTTTAAAAGTTCCGTTTCTTTTTCAAATAGGTTGTTACTACCTTTGAATTACCAGGATGTGAAGACATGTGGACTGTTATTGGTACATTAAACAATGATGAACAAGTGAGACCAGAAGCTGAAGGATCTCACGCCTTTCTAATTCTAAGTCAAGAAGATTCAACAATGGTATGATTGATTATCCTTTTCTTTCTAATTACCGTATGTAATATTATAATATGTGTTTAGATATTGCAAACTGGTCAAGAAATTAATGAAGTAGATCAGAGTGGATTTAGCACACAGGGGAGTACGGTATTTGCTGGAAATCTTGGTGCCAATAGATACATAGTACAAGTTACTCAGATGGGAGTACGGCTTTTGCAAGGAATTGAACAGGTACACTTAGGAATAATGTAATAAATGATACAATGTACTTGTGTGAAATTAGATTTATATATCAAAATTATAGATCCAACACATGCCCATAGATCTTGGATGTCCCATTGTGCATGCAAGTTGCGCAGATCCTTATGTAACATTACTTTCCGAAGATGGGCAAGTTATGTTATTGACTCTGAGAGAAGGACGAGGAACTGCAAGGCTACACGCGCAGACCGCCAACCTATTATTTGTAAGTTAAATCTACTCAGTTCCCATTTCGTGATGTTATTTAAAAATAATATTTTAGAGACCTCAAATAGAAGCGCTATGTGCCTATAGAGACGTAAGTGGAATATTTACAACACAGCTACCTGAAAATATAGAAGATGAAGTACCTGAAGAGGAACATAATATAGAAGAACCACCTATTGTTGGTAATATTGACAATGAAGATGATCTTCTTTATGGTGATGGTCCAGCTTTTCAAATGCCCGCACCATCACAGACTAAATCATCTGAAGGGACTTCTAAAAGAGCTCCTTGGTATTTTTATCTATTTATAATATATAGATAATTTATACACTAATACAATAATTTATAACAGTGAAATGTAAATATTTTTTTTAACAGGTGGCAGAAACATTTGCAAGAAATAAAACCAACATATTGGTTGTTGGTATACAGAGATAGCGGAACGTTGGAAATATATTCTCTTCCTGACTTACGTTTATCTTACCTTATTCGTAATTTTGGATACGGACAGTATGTTTTACATGACAGTATGGAATCTACGACATTGCAAACTGCACATGTTAATGAAATTCCTAATCCGGAAATGCAGGTATTACGTCTTTTAAATTTGAATTTCCCGTACTTTCGGTAAGAGTGATGGGAGAATATATATATAATTACTACCTTTTTTTAGGTGCGTGAAATTTTAATGGTAGCCCTAGGCCACCATGGAAATAGGCCAATGCTTCTAGTACGACTAGACAATGAACTTCAAATTTATCAAGCATACAGATATCCAAAGGGTCACTTAAAATTAAGATTTAAAAAATTGGATCATGGAATAATACCAGGAAATTTGAGGTACAAATATTTTTCTTGAATAATAATTTCAATTTGTATGATTTATTATTTTATTTTGCAGACCAAAACCAAGAGAAGAAGACATGTCTTCAATGAACGAAACTCGACATTGTATGATGCGCTATTTTAGCAACATTGCTGGATATAATGGTGTATTTATCTGCAGCGACTATCCTCATTGGATATTCCTCACAGGACGTGGCGAATTGCGTACCCATCCAATGGGTATTGATGGTCCTATCACTTCCTTTGCACCTTTTAATAATATTAATTGTCCACAAGGTTTTCTGTATTTTAATAGAAAGGTATGATCACATATTAGTACCTAACTATTATTATTAATATTATTCAAACTACTATTATATTTTTATTTTAAGGAGGAATTGAGGATATGCGTTTTACCAACCCATTTATCCTACGATGCCCCATGGCCTGTTAGAAAAGTACCATTGCGATGTACACCGCATTTTGTAACATATCATCTTGAAAGTAAAACTTACTGTGTTATAACCAGCATAGCGGAACCACTTAAAAGTTATTACAGATTCAATGGCGAAGATAAGGTATGAATAAAAAAAAACCAACAATGATACAATTAACATTTTTCTTAATTTATTATCTTTTTATTTAGGAATTTACAGAAGAAGATAGACCAGAAAGATTTATTTATCCCTCGCAAGAACAGTTCTCCATAGTACTATTTTCTCCCGTTTCATGGGAAACTATTCCTAATACTAAAATTGAACTTGATCAATGGGAACACGTTACTTGTTTAAAAAATGTATCTTTAGCCTATGAAGGAACACGTTCTGGTTTGAAAGGTTATATAGTACTGGGGACAAATTATAATTATGGTGAAGACATTACAAGCAGAGGAAGGGTAAATTTTAAACTCCATAACGCGTGAAATCTAATTTTCAACTTACATTCATTGTTAAATTAATTTCTTAGATACTTATATTCGATATAATTGAAGTTGTACCTGAACCTGGTCAACCATTAACAAAAAATAGATTTAAACAAATTTATGCGAAGGAACAAAAGGGTCCAATAACTGCTATCACTCAAGTATCAGGCTTCCTAGTCTCAGCAGTTGGACAAAAAATTTATATTTGGCAACTGAAGGATAATGATCTCGTTGGAGTTGCTTTTATAGATACACAAATTTACATTCATCAAATGTTGAGTATTAAAAGTTTGATTTTAATAGCTGATGTATATAAATCAATTAGTTTATTAAGATTTCAAGAAGAATACAGGACACTGTCCCTCGTTAGCAGAGTAAGTAATTATTTTATACTTTTGCAGTAATGAAGAACAGTTTTTAAGGATATATTTCTTTAGGATTTCAGACCAGCTGAAGTCTACACCATTGAATACCTAATTGATAATAATAATTTAGGATTCCTTGTGGCTGATGGTGAAAGTAACATAGCTTTATTCATGTATCAACCAGAATCAAGAGAAAGCCTTGGAGGGCAAAAATTAATTAGAAAAGCTGATTTCCATTTAGGACAGAAAGTCAACACATTTTTTCGTATTAGATGTAGAGTTTCAGATCCTGCAAACGATAAGAAACATTTTTCTGGTGCTGATAAGAGGCACGTTACTATGTACGGTAAGTTAGATTTAAAAATTAAATGTGAATCAAATAATCACTTTAATTTTATTAATTAGCATCTCTTGACGGGAGCCTGGGTTACATTTTACCCGTACCAGAAAAAACTTACAGAAGATTGTTGATGTTGCAAAACGTTTTGGTAACTCATATTTGTCATATCGCTGGATTAAACCCCAAAGCATATCGGTAAGTAATTATTTTCTATATTGTTATATTTCTTTTAATTGACAAGTTTTTTGTTTTAGTACCTATAAAAGTTACATTAGAACTCAGGGTAATCCTGCAAGGGGTATTATCGATGGCGACTTAGTCTGGCGTTATCTTTATTTACCTAACAATGAAAAAATAGATGTAGCGAAAAAAATTGGAACCCGTGTACAGGAAATCATCGAGGATCTTACGGAAATTGACCGACAAACGGCTCATTTTTAAAATAGTGCCTTTTCAATGAAAATATTTTTTGTATTTTAAATAAAAACAACCCTTCGTATTTGTACATTGATTAACAAATGAATATTGCATAAACAAGAAATATAAATAAATTTACAAGTGTATATATATATATAATATAAGAAGTAAATTTGTATAAAGACTGAGAAATAAGTTTTTTCTGTATTTGTATATTAAAATGTGTTTTAATTAAAATTTTGCGATGTCTGAACTACCTGATATCACAAATCGCGCATCTATTAGACAAAATATTGCTATGAAACGGTTAACTGCACGTGAATCTCTAAGATGTATGTATTAATTACTTTTATGCAAAATTACGATTTATTGATCAAACAATTATTCACATCTATTGAATACCAGGCTTGACACACACAATTTATATAAAATAAAAGTAAATTAGTGCATAATATAATATAGCCCCATTGTACTTCGATTTATATAAATATTCTTGTATTTAGTGTCTAATCAAGAACCATCGTTATTGGAGAAAAGACTTTGCGAAGCATTTGATATATTCGATACTGCAAAAACAGGTGAAATAGATGTTAGAGATTTGGGAACCATTATCAGAGCCTTAGGATGTGTCATTACTGAAGCAGAATTGCAAGAAATACAGGTTGAAGTGGAAAATGTAGGAAACAACTGTGTACCACTAAATAGATTTTTGGAATACATGTGCAAGGCTATTAATGAACGCAAGTCAGTTAATTTACAACTTTGCCAACAAATATGTTTCTAATCTTTTATTTCTTTTTAGATATAAACCAGCTGAACCAGAGGATTTATTAAAAGCATTCCAATTATTAGACCCTGAAAACAAAGGATACATTGTGAGAGATGATTTAGAAAAAGCAATGGTGGAAATTGGAGAACCATTTTCAAAGGAAGAAATAAATAATATGATGTCTATTGCTTGTGATCCAGATACCAACAAAATTAATTATGAACACTATATTAATTTATTGCTTGTATGTATTTATAATTTGTTACTAAATTATTTGAAATTATGGATAACGTTTTTATAGGTAAAAATTCCTCCTGAAAGTAATGTGTATTCCATTGTTGATAAGTTAGATGCTATGAGATTAGAAGCTATGCCTAAAAAACGTAGATTGGAGAGTCTTCTTATGACCTTTTCTGAAGTTACTTGAAATCTATAATTTTTTGATCAATTATAATAGTACTATTCGTTAAAAAACAACATACAATCAAGGAAGAAAATTTGTTAGTATTAAAAACACCGTTTTAGAAATATTTAAAATATATCTTTATTATGATTTCAAATTATAAAACATATAAATTCATCTTCCATATATAAATATCATCAAAATACATATTTATTTACAATTTTGAAAATATTGGTGGATTCCCTTTAGAAATCTGAGCCATAGTAGCATTTACAAGATCTTCACTTTGAAGCATAGCTTGATTATGCACAGCCTATAAAAACGAATCAATTAATAAACATGTATTAAAAATTATTATAGGTCGAATAGTATAGAAGCCTACCATATAATCCAAGCTCTCTTGGACAGAATGATCTCTTGAATAAATCAAATTTATCTTTGATCCCTGCACTGCAACTGGACTTTTACTTGCTATTACTTCTGCAAGCTTCATTGAATTATCCATTAAACTGAAAGGAGCAGAGAGTATTTTCAATTGTCTTATTATAATATGTTATTTAATAGGAAAATTGTTTACCTTTCTTGACTATCAAATACACGACTAACAAAGCCACATTGTAGTGCCTCAGAGGGTGTAAATTTCCTTGCAGTGTATATTAATTCTCTGGCTAAACTATCAGAACCTACAATTTTTGGAAACCTTTGCAATGTACCTACATCAGCAGCCATACCAATATCTACTTCTTTTATTTGAAACCATGCATCGGAAGTAGAATAACGAATATCAACTGCAGATATCATGTCTATACCTCCTCCAATACATGCACCATGCACAGCTGCTATTACAGGCTTTGGACACTATAAGAAAATTTTATTAAAAAAGGAATGGACACATTAAGTGAGTTATATACTAAACCTTTTCTATTGCAGTGAAACTATCTTGATAGTCTCTTATTTTTTGCTGTAAAATTTTACATTTCCTTGCAACATCTTCGTGTTCTGCTAATTGTTGACCCAATTTCACCATATCATGCATATCAATACCTATAAGAAAAATTCTGTAATGAACAATAATTTGTGAAATGAAATAAATAATTCTTTACCTGCACAAAATGCTTTGCCAACAGCAGAGAGAATTATCACCCTGCATTCTGGGTCTACTGCCAAGTCATCAAAGCACGTTGTAAATTCTCTATAAATTGTAAGATAATTAATATTTGAGTATAATATTGATTAAAGTATAATATAAATACATACTTCCACATATCATTGTTTAAAGCATTGAGCTTCTCAGGTCTGTTTAACTGTACCAAATAGACAAACTGTTTTGGTACTGACACTGATAACATTTTGTATTTGTTAGAAACATTTTCAGTAGAGTATTTCATTTTAAAGTTGTATTGAATTCCTATAAAATATTAATAGTATGTTTATTACAGACAGTACTTGTAAACATATACAAACACTTTTAAATAAAATAGCACATAAATTTCTTACGCGATTTTATAATACTTTTTAGTGACTGACGCACAGTGTTTAGATTCATATTGATGAAAAGAAAGCTAAGGCGACTAATAAATATTTTTATCTATTTGATTTCAAGGGTGTGGAATTATTTAACTGACCGTTCAAAGTATCATTCATTATCTTTATTTATAAAATACAGTGACTACAGATAGTAAACAGAAGTCTGGACACGCCTGTTCTCAAAGGGTCATGGAATTTGTGCCTTGAGTACGAACGCCAACTGCTTTATCCTAATATAAAAATCAGAAATACTTCGTATTGCAACAGTCTAACGCAGTTTGATGGTAATAACAGATTGCTTCGATCTATACCATATTACTTATTGCACCGACGAGATACTGTACAGTATCTCGTCGGTGCGAAAATCAATTGGTAAAAAGTTTCCACTGCTTTCTGATAGATGATGCCAGCGTCGAGAGACTGCTAGTTCTCTCGTCAGGGGTAGTGTGCGTTTAAATTGAAGAGCGTTGGAAGGTAAGATTTCCACAATACTTTCAATTAATAAAGTTAATTCCTTCGCAATAACATAATATTCTGGTACTGTGCAGGTGTAAGCATTTTAACTAACTGTGTAAAACAGTCGTTAACATCGTGTATTGAGAAGAGCAGTTTCATCGGTAGAAAAATGGAGGGAAGCTAAGATGCTTCAGCCATGTGACATCGTCATCATGCTTGAATAAGGTAATTACAAAGCATTTATGAACAATTATATTTAATCTAATTTCGATTCTCAAGTTATAACATAATCGGGCTATATCGATAGCTTTGCAAGAGCAATTGTATCCTTCTGTATTACTTGGCCCTATAATAACCTGTTCGATGGTAGCGAAAGTTCGCTTTAACTTGAGTTTACTGTGAAACTAAATCCTTTGAATTGATTCAAAAGCTTGATTAGCATGTTGATTGCTGCTGGTAGGTGTACATACATATGTACGCGTGTGTTTCATAGCAGAGGTGCATGTATCTTTCACTATTCAAGACGTACGTGTCCATATCTGTTCGACAAATTGCTCTCCTTGTGAATCGATAGTATCGACCTATCGAATTGGTTTGAATTTGAAACAATGGCTCAATTATAAATATTCATAGAGAACGTTTATATAGTAACAAGACAGAGACATAATTATTGAGTTAATAAAAATTATTCTCGGAAAAAATATTTCCATTTTATTATTTATATTAACTTTGTTGTAAATGGGTGACTTTGTAAATAAATTCTCTGAGTGAAAATTTTGTTTTATTGAAGCTCGACTCTTGAAAATATTTAACATAATTATATTTAAATGAAAAATATTAACGTTGCGTTAGAGTAGTAATTCCATGTATGAAACACAGCGGGAGTCAAAGTGTAACCTTTTCTCGTGAAAGCTCTGCATTAAAGTAGTAATATTTTTCGTTGCAGCATTAAATTTTATTAACTATGCTACCGGCTGAATTTACGATTGCCTCCTTATTTCACTCTCTTAATACGTATTTTGCTTTTATCATTTGAATTACGCGATCCGCGATGAGAAATTATTTGCGCCAAGTATTTTCGCAAAACGCGTCCTGAGAAGTTTCACCGTGACGACATTAAAATCTTTACTCGGAATTTCTTTGAAGTACACTTGGGCAAAGAAAAAGAGTAACGAAGGAACTTTGGATTTTTATTTTTAATTAAAAGAAACAGAAAATAAGGTGCTTGGATCTCGTTCGCTTACGAAGTTTCCGTCTATCGAAGGGGTTGAGATTATTATTTATAATTAACGAAAGGCGAGAAGGAAGTAGTCTTCAGTAACGTTAATTGAGGCATGAAATGAACGGACATGAACAGATGTCGTTGAAATGAAAGATACGTGAATATTCAAGGTATCTGAAAAGTTATCTTAGAGAATTTTAGATGTTCCGTTCATAGAAACACAACGGTCCATCATTTCTCCACTCTTCGTTTGAATTCCGAAATTTTATCAATAGTTTCGGAGTCGGGGGGCAAAAGTACAACATAGAATTTACCTCTTTTCAATTGATTTCTCGTTTGGGCCTTAATTATAGACATTTACCCGGAGTAATCGCGAGTAAACCGGATGCGATGGATCACAAATAGGATCTATTAATCACCAGTGCCTCTTGACATTAATTTACCACAAAACATTGGCTGAGGATCCCGTGTTCGAAGACGTCAACAGTTACGTGTGATCCTTGGGATCGCTCGCAACAAATAATAGCGTTGGGGAACGAGGCGATGGGTATCAGGGTAGCCGCAAATGATCCTCGGATACGTGTGTTCTTGCTGCGCGTACAGTTCCAAACAATTTGCATGGCTGGCTGCACCTCAAGCCGCGCCAATGGATTTTGTTCGGCAAAAAGCCGTATCAGTTTCCAATTAAACCACTCCCCCAATCTATTCGTATAATAGCCGAAGCTGGCGTTGTTTTGCGACTCAAACGATCATTGCTAAAATTCATCTCGAGATGTTTGCAGCTTCGCGGAGGTGGTGTTCTGAAAACCGACGAGAGGATGCATCCGGATGAAAGTAGTTTAGCCATTGTTTCGACGTCGCGGATAAGCTGAAGCTCGACGAAACAACTCTATTAAAAGTTGTTGCAGTATGTTCAGAGACTGCTTGTCCATGCTTTCGTGTTTATTATATTTTCTTGGATGGATAACGATACTTTTCGATTTTTCGTTCGACTAACCGCGACGGTTTCACTGTTGCAGAGTTTCCGAGGCGACGAGAAAAGTTAAGTGTACGCAAGTTAATCAACGGAACTAGGAAGCCGCAAACGTCAAAGGATTTACGGAAGCGGAAGTTCGGAGAGAGGAGTTAATCTGTCGCGTATGGTACGGCTACTTAATCGTGACGTCGTGTCAAACCGTGTCATTCATCGGGAACCGATTCGATCGACTTACTTTCTGAAGATTTCCAGAACTTTGAGAAGCAATCCCGAGATCGCCAATAATATTTATGACAGGTACGTGATTTGTTTTTTTATCCATACAATTTAATTTCCATTGCTTTTATTTATTGCGCTTTCATTTCGCTAATCTTTATCGATTTCCGGCACTCGTCAATAAAACGAGAAAAATAAACGAACCACAAAACGCTGCTGGTGACCGTGCCATGAGAGCAATCATTTCTGAATTAGTTTGGATAGATTGTGTGGCTGGTTTTATCAGTGTTTGTCTCGCTTGTTATCGGGTATGAACGTTGCGCGTACACGCAGCTTATAATTCCGACACAACGCGCGTTCTGTTTTCCAACGGCAGTTTTATTGATGAACGAAAAGCATTATGATATTTGAAACACTTGTTATATTCGGGAAAATTGAGAGAGGAAAGGGGTCAAATGTCGCTTGCGCATGGTTAAACCTATTCTATTGTGTAGCAGAATTGATGAAAAATGTTTGGTAAATGAAATATGAATAATTTCAACGAAATTATTATTATTATTAGCTTCGATCGTTATAAATGTTCATCCTCATCACCAGATTTTACTTACCACGAAAACACCCGATAAACGGGAATAATTTCACTCATGATATCGCGGAACGACGGTGTCTTCCAATTTCGTCTGGTTCCATTAAACCGACGCACGATCCCAACGCGGATACTCGAAACTCTCGTTTTAATCTCCCTCGGCGATGTTATCGTTCGCTCGATTTGCTTTACACGCGGAAGCGTGCAATCACCGGCCAAAAAGCGCAACATCAAACACGCCGGTCCTCGATGGGACGGCGTGCAAACGCGTGGCCCGCTTTGCGAATGCGAATCAACGGCTACGACAGGCTATCCGACTAGCCAGCTCGTCTCTAACAAGCCCTACAGCCTTTTTGTAGCGAGTAATTGGTAAAAAGGTATAATAATTTCAGGACGAGCGTGCACGCTGTTAGAAGAACGGACGAGTCGTCGAAAGGGTGGCTAATCGGCGGCGTAAGCCGCGCTCTATTTAATTTGCGTTCACGGCGACGCGACGGCATAAGGTTACACACCGGCATCCCCCTCGCTCTTTGAGGTCAACGTTGGATGCTGCTGGTTAGCGCCGGTGGTCGTGGCCGTACGTGGTGTACAACGATGCGTGTATGCAGTGGAAACTGCTACGGAACATGGAGCCGCTGTTTCAGCCTGAGGGTGTGTATGCTGGACAAGGAGGGAGTAGTTGTACCCTGGATCACGGTGGAACGGACCAGGAGAGCCGGTCAGAGCTGGTGGATTCCCTGGTGCGCGGCTTGAGCTGCGGTCGGAGCTTCTCGTAACCCCACGTATACCACGTACTTAGGCGCGTCGATTATTGTATAGGTACACACGGATACAAGTCGGTGTACCTTGGCGGACTGAGGAAAGCACGAGAATTCACGATGTCTGAGTGAACCGAGGCGAGGGTCGAGAAGAGCCGAGGGTGGTCGAGGACAACCGGCTGCGCACGAACGACGAATCGCCGCGGGAACCTGTCGCACGGCACGAAAGTCGAACAGTCTCTCACTGGCGCTCGGCGCGGTAAGTGCCCGAGAGACTAGATTAGTTTACGTGTTCGTATATGAACCTCTCGGTAAAGGTTAAATAGCTAAGATACATAGAGAAACATTACGTTAGATAGCCTCCCTTGCGAGGGGGCTCGAGTGGTCGCCGGTAGACGTTCCATCCAACCAGTTTCTACCGCTTCTTCGAAGCCCGATGGAACTCGAGGAGGTGGACAGTTGGCGTCGCGTCAGGATGGGACGCTATCTCCTCGTCGATGCTGCACGCCACGTGACTTGGAGTACCTTGACTTTTTGGATCCTCGTCGTCCTGTCGTCCATGCACGGTGAGTGAAAAGTTGAGGAACGTTTTAAGCATGCTTCCACAGGCTGGTTGGTGGAAAAAGGAATTCGCTGGAGGGTTCGAAATAGAACAAAGTCGTAAATAAGAGGGTACGCGGAATAGGATTCACCGAGTACTTACGTGACCGGTTTCAACTATTTGCCGAAGCGCAACGCGTTCCAAGTCGAGGGTGGTACAGGGAGGAAAAGATCTTGCTGCGAAGGCAGAAGCGTGACGAGCAAGAACGATCGGCTAAAGGGACTTGGAAGACACCTTCGTTTCGATTCGCTGACTCCGTCGAGTCTCGGTATCCATTCTGAATTAGCACAATTGCGACGAAGGTTCTTTAGAGACGGTCCAATTGTTGGATTCTTTAGACACGGAAATTTCATCGGTTTCAACCGGTGGGGGAGGCTGCTGAAACGCCACAGAAAAAGATCTTAATATCGGTCTCGATCGTTAGCCGGCGTTTTTCTCTTTCCACCAACGCCAGCGCAATCTGCACTTTTTCACAGACGGATTCCGTTTTGCTTGAAAGCAATCGCGAACCGAGCTTCATTCTTTCGTTCGTATCACGAATCACGCTGTTAAATACGAGTTAGATGAAAGGGTAGTTTTTACAAGACTTCGTAGCAGCCAAACGAATCGGGCTTCGCTTTCCAAAGAGGGAAGTGGAAGCCGGCAAAAAGTTAACGAACTCGCGTAGCAAGTTCGTGACTTGAGTTCGAACAGATTTTAGTAACTTTTATAAGAACGACAAAAGCGTGGATCGTCAATAGCTTTG
This sequence comes from Osmia bicornis bicornis, assembly GCF_907164935.1. Classification (NCBI taxonomy): domain Eukaryota; kingdom Metazoa; phylum Arthropoda; class Insecta; order Hymenoptera; family Megachilidae; genus Osmia; species Osmia bicornis. The sequence continues at coordinate 13,181,209 of NC_060216.1, read as the reverse complement.
CTAGTTTTACCATTGCTTGAAAGAGTTTCATTCAAACAACAGGGATCACAGTTTACAAGTGATCGTGTAACGAAATACATAATTTAAATAGTGTCGCTGGAAAAACGCAATCCGCGCGAAGTTTTCAGTATTCTCATACCAGTTCGTTGAAATATTTAATTGGCTTACTGATACAACAGTACAACCTATACATATATGCATTGTTTTATTTGAACGTTGCCGCTCGAGTGGTACATACACAAATAACCATACAGTTTGTTGAAAAAATAATTATTGAAGTCATAGTTGACAGTGGCAGATTCGAAAAGAACTGTTGAAAAATATTTTCACTTTTTATCATTTTTTTTAACGCGTTTAGGGGGTTTATTTTCAAAATTTGACTCACCGAATCGTTACTGGATTTCGAGGAAATTTATAATTTAAAAGAAAATTGATTGCAGATTTTGAAAACTTGTCAGTCCATTCGGACACTTTAGTTTTCGTCAATAGCTTCTATTCCTTTTGTTTTTCACTCTTCGAAAAACGTACCCTTGATATGTATATTTAAGTCGGCCCGTTCCGTTTCGAAAGGATCGCGAATAATTTACAGGAATTTTCGTAACGTAGCAAATCGAGCCACCTCTAGAAAGCAGGCCACCGGGATAAATATTGGATCGGTCAGAAGGTTTTTCGATTCCCATCGACCTACGTTCCATGTTTATTTGAGACTTGCCCGCCGTTGTTTGATCACCGTATATTTTGTAAACATTAAGCGGTACAGCTGGAATGTTATTACCTTCGCGGGGGAGTACGCAAACAGAACATGATCGTTGTGTAAGCGACTGGAATACATTGAACAAATTTTTTCAGTTAATTATCCTTTACGCGCGTTCGAAAATATCGCTGCAAATAAAGTGAAGAAATATTTGCATGTTATTTATTAAATACGGGTGAACGAGAGAAACCTACGTTACTTTCATTTCATATTTCATGCATCGGAATTTCATTTCAATTTAATAATCATAAATAAAACCCATAGTGGATAATGAAAATTATTAATGTCCCTTATGTTTTCAATATTAAATGAAGAACACCCCTTCGTTTCACGAACCATTTTTCTTCGTTTATTTCAAGAATGTTTATAAACTTCCGTCCATTGGTGTTATATAAAACAGGAAATTAATTATCGTAATAGCGGCTGGTAGATAGAGCGGCATACATTTTGAATAGAGAGAGAAACGTCGTCGATCTCCTCTCCAATGAAATCCATTTCCTTTCTGCCAGAGCGATAGGATCGCGAGAGGACGTTTGATCGATAACTCCGCGCGTAACGTCTATTCGATCAGCGTCGAATCGAAACGGTAATATACGTAGATTTTCGTAAAATCGTACAACGCCAGTTTCGTTGGTACCGAACGATAACATTTCGCCGGTCGTATAGTCGTGCGATAAAATTTAGGAGGCATCGGGAGAAGGAACTCGTGGATCGTCAAGTTTGGTGGAACAAATTCCGCTCGGTTCCGCGACGCTGCCTGGAGCGTCTTAAACTTTACTGAACGCGAATCGCGAGACGTATACGCGTATTATTACGCGACTTCACCGTTGAAAATTAGTCCGACAGCAGCCGTGAGAGCCCCGAGTGTAAAGTTAACTTCCGGATTTAACTTCTGGGTAGCGAGTAACCGAGTCACGAGACTGTTTCCGGTGACAAGTAGGGAAGATCAGGCGCGAGAACGTCAGGGTGAGAAAGTTCGAAGTAGAAGAAATTGAAAAGATCGAAAGGTTAATGCGTTTGCCCGCCTTTTTCGTGTCTCTCAGTTCAGTGGGTCATATGTTACCCATTTCGTCTAGGATAAAATCTTGTAACGATCGCAAGTTTGCAAAGGATATTACCGTTGAGTTGGCAATTAATTTTGCGTAATTGTATTTTTAATTTGTTTGAAGAACGTGTTCTTCTTTCGGTCAATCGTCCCTAGAATCGATTCCTCTTTTACGTTTTAACGCGGAAAACGAGCCACGAGGGTAACCTGTAATTTATCTTGTTATTTGCATTAGCGAATCGGGGTCAGCGAAACATTTGCGGATACGAAAACCCGTACCGCATGCCATCAGATTTTTTCCCCTCCGAGGGCGTTAAACAAACGATTCGTTTGCATGCTCTTTCAAATAATTAAGCGTTCGGTTAATGGAAACCTCTAGTTTTCCTTTATTTCCCTAGAAGGTTAGATGATTTTCAGAAATCAACTTTTACCAGGAAATTCGAGACAAATTAAATTCGTACGAATTCATAGCGTATTCGTTTCAATTTCAACGATCGAAGGCAATGCTTTGTGAGCGCTAAAATTTCATCCGCGATTGTTGAAATATTTGTAGAATTCGAGGGAAAAAAATGAAACAGAAGTACCGGAAATAAAAACTCGGAATTTTTGTTACACTTTCATCTCCGATTTCTTTTCTGTCAATACCTGTAGGTTACGATGATCGTAATTTTCAATAGCAAAATATTACTGTTTCATGATCGATTAACCTTTTCAAATTAATATACGAAAATCGCTTGTTCGGTTGTTCCTTTAAACTGTTACGCCGTAAAATCGGATGAAAGGGTCGCGTTAACCGCGTCACTCCATAACTTGTCCCTCTATTGTGAGAAGTTGGCGAAAGTAGCTATGAAATTTCCATTTGTTAACCATTATAGAACGGTAATTCGTCAGAGTCGAAAATTAAGCAACACGATATCCGGTGATTAAACGGGGTCTCGATTTTCCCGGAATTTTACCGCTCCTACGACCATGGAAACGCGCGAGTGATTTAACGTCAAAGGCGATTAGAGAGGAAAGTTAGTTCTCGCGGCGAAGGGTTCGAGGGTCGTTTCTGAAATGCATCAACTATAGACTGGCTAATGTCGCTAATGGAGAAGGTGGCGCTATGTCAGGTGTGCAGGAATAATTGTCCCGGAGAATTAGCTGGTTATGCGACGACGAATCGATTAGGAGAACAATGTTACTCGGCATTCGTGTCTCTCGTCTTGAAAAGGGAACGTATCTGTCGCGATAATTTGCCGTATGAATTTTGACACCATTCGCCGTTGATCTTGCGGCGTCACGAGAGGTAATCAATTGTCCTAATTACCACAGAGAGGACTAATAGCATGTTTTTTTTAAATTCGAATTTGAAGAAATGTATCGCTTCAGATTAGATTTTTAAAATATTTTCTCGAACTTTTATCAAGGCTTTTGGACGTAGATTGATGATCAGGTCCGACTGGTTCACATTTGTCCCCGGGGTATGAAAACGGTATTTTATCAAATTTTTCTGGATGACACGAATCGTTTATTCGTAGGATAACAATATCCTTTCCATGAAAAAGTTTTCTTGTTGGTTCATGGCGTGACGAGATAGAGTATACGTTCGAGAGAAGGTCTTATAGAGCGAGTGGACACTTGGCATTTATATTCTTCTTTGAGCGGCTCGCTGAAACGGAGCAACCGCTTTTTCCTCCCGATTCCTTTGAGAAGCTCCTCCTTATCGCTTTTGCATCCGAAGGATCTCGAGACGCCTTTTCTGATTTCAATTCAAGTGCGTTCGAACATCCAACGTCGCTTTCACGATTATTGGATTAAAGGATTAACCTTCGGATGTACGGGGAATTATAAAGTCATCCGGTACCTTTGAAACTCGATACCCTGAGGTATTTCGCTACCTGCTTAATAAATTCTTTCCTTTTATCGACTTGAAAATATCTTTCTAGAATTCCGACAAATTCAATTGTTTGGATTTATCATTTTTACTGCGGGCCTCATTTTTGAGGCATCCTGTACATCATTCCTGTTCAGGCTTAGCAAAAATCGTTGTCGTTAACCCTCGCGTGTAAACTTTAATCTCTCGTCTAATTCGAATCGTACGTGTTAGACGTCTAATTCAACTTGCTCGAGGTGTTTCCATCGAATCGCTTAAAAAATCAGGGTTACGGAAGATATCATTGCGCGAGGTGGTATCTTAACGAGCGGCATTCGTAAAACCAACACGATAACGAACAAATAAAAGCTGGTTCGCACCGGAAACGTTCGGAACGTTTCGTACCGATATTCGGAGGTAGAATATCGAGGGATGTTTTTATAAGTTTATACGTATCGATGTGATTCCATGCAGCGCGACAAATATTTCAACAATGTACGACTAGATGGAAAACGATGATTGTTATTTGAACCGACGGCCAAACTATATCGGAATGATGCAATTATTGCCGATGCATTTGGTGGCCATTCGTATGGATGCGTCGTGTATGCACCTGTGTGACCTTTTTTTAGCCGTTCAGTTTGCATAGAGAAGCAATTAGTTTAAGTTTAATTAAAAACGACGACGAGAACACAAGAGAAGCAAGAACGCAACTGATGTTGTTTAAAATATTATTCAATCAAAAATATACGCGTATGGTGTTACGTTTAACGTGAAGTTATGGCGCTTTGTTTTTTATTTTTTTTTCAAGCATCGCAGTGATCCAGAGTGTTGTAGATTTATCAGTAGAACAAGGTTAACTCGTTGTCGTGGCTTGATGAAATTTATGCGACCGTCGTGCGTTGTTAACTGACATTTGATTTATTAACACGCCGACTTTCATAGTGCAGGTATAGGGTGGATGATCGAATTATTTTTTAATCTAATGCCCCTGGGTGCTATTTCGAACTGTTAGTGGCATATACAATTTGCTTTCTTAAATTTAATTTATGGTAATGATTGAAATATTCAGCTGAATTAAATTTGTAACGCAAATCATCAGTGATCATTAAATGTAATTTAGATATTTCAATTAAACGTTCTTATTTTTCTGTGTTTTCATTTTGATTTTGTAATTTTCGCACCGATCGTAAAGGTGGAAGTTGGAACGTAAAATTTATAGTGGTAGGAACTTTCGAGACACCATTTAACAGATCGAGCAAGATGAAACTGGTAGACGCAATAAAAATGCGATCAATCACGAGAAAACGATTCCGGGAATAGTTCCTCCAAACAGGAAGTAGATAAGCTCTACTTAGGTCAGACATACAGCCGCGCAGTAGATAAAGTCGACTCGGAGTCAGACGTTAGCCGTCAGACTAATAACGGTTTCAACTACTTAGCTTCAGGCGGCGGAGTAACCATCTTCCATTACGCGCATTAATATTAAAGCGAGCGTTAAGAAAAAGGGTCGTTGAACTTTATCGCTAAACGAAATAAAGAAACAATCTGTAGGGTATTAATTGTTATATCTTTAAATCGAATTTTACGGGTTGAAAGAAAAGCAAAGAACGATAAGACGGACGAAGATGCGGACGATATATGAAATTTTGCGACGTGTTACGTATACAGAAAGAGGTCCATTTTTGCATCGTGGCGCGAGTCTCGCGAAAAATTTGAATATTCATTATCGGAGCGGTATCCAGTGGTTACCGGACAGGTAGAATTGAAAAATGCAATACGGCAGGGATGAAGGATGGAAAAATAAAAACGGCCGATACCAGGCCGGAAGGTAGGAGGTGTGCTGGAAATAATAAAAAGGAAGCGAGAGCACGAAGAAACACATGGATACATTAATCAATATAGAAGATAGCGGATAACAAAAAAGGAAGGTAATACGGTATGATGAAAATTCAATATCGACGGAACGAGGGGAGAACGTACGGGGATGTGAAAAGGAAAAACAAAAGAGCATTCGGGATGAGAAATAAAGTATCGAAGGAATAACTTTTGACCGAGGAGGGTAGTAGAGGAGTAAAAAGAATCGAATATCTTTTTCATTACAATTACTTTTCCACTTTATTCCTCCGTTAATTCTGACCAATTAAATGGAATCTTCAGTGTCGTACAAGAAAAATAGCGTTATCATTGCGGTGGTAATTACCCAATAGAAAGCTTTCAAATTCGACCCGTTATTTTGTTTGGTGAAATGAAATAGTGATGATAGACGAATGAAATGGTAAACGTAAAAGTCGTTCTCTGTGGATGGAATATATTTACAAGTGAAATTTTATGCACCGGGAATTTCACCTTCGCGAATCAACGATCGCGAACGGATATAGCCGTGCGAAAACCGAGCAACGGGAACTTGCTTTTCAGTTGTTGGCTTCGGGAAAGTCGTTAAACAGCGTCAGCCAGTGCCATTTATAGACTCCTGTTTCCCGTCAGACAGAAACACCCTGCTCCGGAACCGCTTGTCCTCCGTATACGTTTACTATTCCAGACCGACGAAACCGCACTGTAATCGTGTTTATGAGCCACGATAAATCAAGAAATTGAATGGAACCGTGTTGCGTGTTCCCTCGTTGAACTAATGATTTTTTAATAATTTCATTTACGCCACTGTGCTTTCTCGTTCACCCTTGCGAAAATCGTTCACCAACGACGAGGATGGTTTATAGGTGTTTGTTTCTTGGACGATAGAGGAGGAAGCTACGATTCTCGCCAGGAAATAGAACAGTTAGGTTAGCGTTAATCACTCGCAATTTCGCGAAATTGTTATGAGGGTTGTTTGGTATTTCTTGCGCTGTTAACCCTTTGAGAACGATAAATTCCCATGTACATGTTCCATGTATACGTGGTACGATAAACACGTTGAAAGATGAAACGTGTAAATGCACTGAGAGAAATTATACTAATTACATCAAAGTCGCTTCAAAGAGAGGAAAAATTACAATTCTATCTTCGCTAAGCTCCACGGGTCATTTACGATCCGCACAAGCGTGAAACGCGTTACAAGCCGAGAACCGTTGTGTCTAGCAGGATGTATCACTGTTTTCTGGCGATGCGCGTTGGATATCCGTTGTCTGGATGCAGGAGCGTGCTGTTGTAAACGGAACCATGTAATAACCACGTACACGAGCCGCGATATACCATTGAGAGACGAGGGGAAGCGGATAGATAGAGAGGATGGAGAATTTCAAGTTAGTATACTGGGTGTACATAGAGTAGCGTTGCGAATTGGCTAGGGAAGTGGAGGCGGAGGAGAAGCGAAGAACGGGATAAACACGGATAGACGAAGACAAAGAGACGAAACAAGATACACAGAGTAGAAACAGGAAGCTGGTAGAGCGGTGGTGGTAAAATTTAGAGGAGATGCAAGTACGGTTTGGAAGGGAACAGTTGCCGGATTGTACGAGTTGAGTGGAACGATGCAACCCCCTCGTCCAATCTCCCTTTCCATTCGGTTGATGGTACTCTTGCGGGGGTCGGTTTATCCTTATCGGGGGTACAGTGGAACATAAATCAAAGTGTTTACTCGGCAACTAGCATCGGAGAAACGGCGCAAGCTTCACGGCTAATAATGAGTACCGACGCTTCTCTTCGACCCGTTCCAGGGGCAATCCATTCAGGCAAAACAGCTTCCCTGACCCCTCGACCCTATCCGGATTCATTCAACGAACCCGATGTAGAACGGACGGCTGACCACATCCTTCCCCACGGTTAGATACGTCGTTTTTCTTTGATGCCTGCCCGGACCGAATTAGTTCGAGGCTTTCGCACTTTCAAAAGCTTCGACCACACCGAGCAGTTTGTTTTCGAACTCGTTCATCGATCGTACGCTAATTTGTCTGGTAATCCCTTCTTGTTGGGGTGCTAATTAACTCGTTTTCGCCTGACCATTTCAACCGCTAATTTCTATATCAGTATGAATTTCATCGTTTAATAGCCTTAAGCTATGTATACACGAGAGACTAAAAATGGTAGAGCTCTACGGGAAAGAGAGATTTGCTCTAACATACGCGTGTACACGAGACTGTGTCTCTACCATAAATTCGCTCTACCTGAGAGCCGTAGAGAATTTTTTGACAGAGCTCTACATTAGCGCTCTACAGCTCTGTGTACACGAGAGTAGGCTGGTAGATGTATGGTAGACTCTACCAGGTAGAGAAACGTTGAAGTACATTTAATATGATTCCAATTTTTGCGGAGTAAAGAAGTAAGATGAGTTCCGAACAAATGATATATATATATAATTATTAAATATTTATTGATTTAATTAATAAATATTTTATTGTATACAAATTATTATTATTTATATATAAGGATTTGATAATATATAAAATGATATATAAAAATAATAATTTATAAATAAAATATACATTTATATTTATTATAGATATTTATAAATTAATACGGGGCAATATTCGAGGGATTAAGTCTGTCGCAGGCATAAATATTTAAAATAGCGTTTAAAAATATCAGACTTTCATAAAAAGCACCTTTCATCCATCTCGATGTATAAGTCGTAGAGACGATGTATAGACAAAAATTTCTTTACTGAAAGGTGTTTTACACGGTAGAGAAATCTATACAAAAAGAGCTCTACGGTGCAACTCTACAGTCTCTACATGTCTCTACCAAGATTTTTCGCTACACTCTACCATTTTTTGTTTCTCGTGTACACATTGCTTAAGAAAAGGTAGTTCAGAAATTTCTAGTTAACTATAAAAGCATTATTGCTACATCATGGTTTCCTATGTAAAACGTTTGTAAATAATATTTCATCATGCCTGTAGAAACAACGAAAACACTTGAAACGTTAAAAGTCACCGCTTCGTTCAATATATCCTTCTTGAAACTGTGTTAAATTGATACACCGCAATGAGCCCCCTGTTTCCGCCTGTTTTACGAACAAAGTTTCAACTCGACGGTGAATGCAACTGGAGGGACGAGTGTGCGCGTTGTTTGTCCAATAGAGTTCCGTCATTGACGAGCATTAAAAGGAGTTTCTTGGCAACGAGACAGAAGGCCCTTGGTAACTTTCAGTCGTACCAGAAACGTCTACCTTCTGTTATTAGGACGAAAGATTACCAAGCACGGGGTGTTTAATTACCGTTCCACGGTTAATACCGAGCACAACTACCGCAGACTGGATCGACCGCGCGTCCATTGAACCACTCGGTAATCCTATGGGCCACAATGGATCTACGACACGGAATGCACTAAACCATCGCCTACACGGCTCGATCTATCGCTCCTTCTCGGTTCGATGGACAGAACACGCCTTTCGAGATGCCGTTTCCACGTATTCCCGATGCCTGACATTCTCAATGTCTACGGACAGTCGAAAGGTACATGTAAAATGGAATTAAACCCTCGACCCGATGCTTCACACCGTCAACAGGAATTTTGTTACACGTAAATCGACGTCGCTTCCGAAATTTCATAGAAATTTCATTAAACGTACAATTTTATGGATAACAATATTGGTTTCGACGTTTCCGGATTATAGTTAGTCATTATAATTCATTATCGAAATAGGTAAATGTAACACGAGTCTCTCGTGCATTTCATGGAATTGATGTCGGTTCAATAGTGATTACAATGCCGAGGGAAGAAACGTCGACGGTTATTTGCTTCCGTCGGTAATTCTATAGCTTGTATTGGAGGCTAATTGTATCATTTGAAATAGATTGAATCGATGTAGCTAGTATTATGTCGGCTGCGTTTATTGATATAGCAGTAACGCATTAATTAGTAAATTAACAGCGATGTATGTAAATACCGAAGGCAAAGTTACGTTATGAATATCGCATTAACAAATCTGTTTTTGGAAGAGGAAATCGATCTTATTATTTTAACGATGATTAAACACAAACCATACGTGTTGTCTTATCACGATTCGAAATTGTTGCTTTGAATCCGTTGACTTTTTTTCTTTCGATCGTTATTGTCCGACGGTTGGTTGAATGTTGTTCACGCTCGAATCGAAATCGGGAGGAAAAAAGTCTTGTTGGGGGAAAATAACGTGTATGATAACTCGGGTCGGATAATGAGAGCCGGCAATCTGAGCGGCGCTCATTTGCCTCTTGATCAGAGCCACCCCTTCTCTTTCTCTCTCTGCATCCTTTCCTTCGGGTTACTTCCGCCTCATCCAGTTTCTCTCCATTCACCAACCATTCCACGGTCCAGCCATTACGGAAGTACGATGTAAAATGCGCCCAAGCTGTCTTTTTCCTGTGCCGAGCTGTGCTACCCGTTGTCCGCTCGTCCCTTGGGGGAAAAAAAGCCTCCTTTCAAATGCTGTTTCCAAGTATCACGTCTGTTCCTTAAATTCGCGGTTAATGGCTTCGTGGCGCGACACCCAGTGAAAGCTTAAGGGGAAAAATGTGTAGATACGGTTTCCACCGCCGTCGCTATAATCTTATTTAAAGATTTTAAGACGCTCCCGTTGCCTGAGACATTATTATGCAGCTCGGCCGAGATAGAGGTTGTTGAATTCTATCGACGTACGGTTTTTTAAAAATATTTTCATACGTTTCACTCGTAGCGGATCTAGTAGCTGGAAAATAATCGGATGAAGTTTGAAAACGCCATATGGCGGAACATTCTTTCGAGTGGTTGCGGATAAAGGGGTTGGGAAAGTTGGAACTTTGTCAACGGCAAGTATCTTTTATACGTTGTATTTTTAGAAGCATACCGGATGTTCAGGGATCAAGTATTATTTGTTCTTGGTGTTTGGTTATTAGAACATCTGTTGCTCTAGATTTTCTCGTTTCACCTCGGTTTTCGAAGTTCACGGATGCATTTTTAAACGTCCGTTTAATAGAAAGAATAACGGCTTGCTTCGGCCTCGGCCGATCCACCTTTTCTCTCGGCGAGTTGCCCACTCGAGTGCAATGGAGTTGCATTAAACTGGTCGGGTTCATCTATCGGTTTTTCTTACTTTTAATCGTGCCTTGGCAAATATCAGCGACTCGAATCGGGCTGCGAGTGCAGGATTTCCTTCGTTAATTCCATAATGACCATCTAGTCGAATTATAATAATCTCTCTTTTACTATAACGCGATTCCTTTGAAAAGGCTTTACAGCCTGGAATCAATTAATCGAGTCTCGTTGATTAAGACGCGTTCAATTGATTACTTCGAGCTGACAATGAGTACGATCAGCGAATCTTTATTGTTTCCTCGTCGTTGTATGCAATGACTTATAAAGATAGATGAAAATACAAATGTTTTGATAGACGATGCGATTATGTTGGAAAAGTTGAACGCTGTCAAGATCGGTTAACCGACTAGTCCAATTTCGTCCCATTAACGGGAATGCAGCGCTGGCTGGCGTAATAGCAATCAATCGTGATTTAGCTTGAATCATGAATCGATGTCTGACGGAATGGATGTTCCAGCTCCCACCCATCGTGAAATCGACCTTGTTCGGCTGAAATTTATGGCTCGAAAACAAAGATAGCCTGTTCGCGTGTGCGCGGCATGGAATTTTAATCGAACCGGATGTTCAGGCTCGTTCGTTCGATCCGGTTTACTATTTGCCATCTAACGTTCCCGTCGCGCAGGTACGATGATTCGTAAGCGAGGCAAACAACTTGTAATGTTCGTCGATGTTGTTGCGCCGCGACGCGCCAGTTCCCAGGTAATTTACTGAATTATTATACCGTCAATTTTCATTAACGTCCAATTTACACGACAATATATTGCGTCGATGGAATATAATGGGGCCATAAATTTCCATCTACCAATCAATAACAGAAGACTTGCTCTACGCTGTTTTACCTCTACTTCCGCTCTTGTATCGCAGCCGGGAATATCCGGTCTCTGAGGTATACCCGATGTTGACAGATATTTAGAATATATTTTTTTTTCATAGCCATAATAAATGATGGGTATTTTAATTGACAAAACGAAATATTGACAGTCGAAAATGAACTGATACGTGTAGAAAGAGAATCGTGGAGGGTGAAAAGAGGCTGAAAGGTCGAACTTATCGATATTAAATAAAACACGTCGGTGGAAGCGCATGGTCGCGGGGCGTCGGATGCGAGACGCGTCGCGCCGCTCCATTCGCACGCCTATTAATCCGAAAAACATAGAGAAGAGCGGCGCGTACGGCCGCCTGTTGATTTTCTTGCGATATATCTGTCGACACACGCGGCAATGGCCGTTTCCCGCGCTCTAGTATCCCGAAATCGATCGAACGAACGAGCACAGTATCTAATCGGGAAGCAATTATGAGCGTGACTGGCGTCGAGTCACCCACCACGTCGTCCAGCCACGAAATACGCGTTTGATTCTAGTTCTTGTCGCTCCATTGTTGTTGCACGCCAGCCAATGGTTAAATCATGGGTGCTCACGTCACATGCAAATCACTTACGTATGAAATATACGTGTGACGTTTGTTGACGATACACGTTCGCGTTATAACGTCCCAAGTTCATCTTCAAATTGTTACTTTATACAGAGTGTCCCAGCTTAATCGTTATAATACAAAAGATTGTTGATATGGGAATTGCACGGCAAAAGGGGGCCTATGTTTTGGCCGAAGTGAAGAATCTTTTGCATTATTAGTTTAAAAGATATGATGGTCAAGTTTTGTTTTTTAAATGGAATCACATATTTTTTTCGGATCATGTAATAGTGCTTTTCAAGACGAATTCATTAAGCTTTAATGTATACACTCGATTTTAATTCGTTTTCAAGATATAATGTTTACAAATTTCCCGATTTTCAGTAGATACATCTCGGTTTGAGTGGCAAGTAGTAAAAGCGGCCCTATTGTTGTGGTAAGTGCCATAGCAGGGGTCTACGCTAGGAACGGCAGATACAAAGAATCAGAAACCGTAACAATATGGCCGCTTTTACGACTTGCTACTCATTTTTGCATACAATTTTTTGTATCATTAGTAGTTACGTAATAACGGAATTATAACACTTAAGCTGGGACACCCTGTATACTCGTATAATAGTGATGGTCTTTGAAATTTAGTGAAATCGAATGACCTTAATTTTGTTACCCTAATTTATACGAGACAAATCAGTTTCCTGTTTGGCTTAATATCGAGAGAGTATATTTTTTATCTAGTAATATTCCATTTCGTTTGTACGATAAACAAACGATGTCAGTTTGACAAGATTTCAAATGTACATCCAATTCGGGTAATTAATTACATCGGGGTGACAAGAACGGAAACGTCCCTCCAAATATCAAATCGTTCTACTGAATCATTCCATGTCAGATTGCTTTTACGAATATCGTCATTTTTAACCGCGACCGTCTTCCGTTTTACGTTCGTCCTCGTGCGCGTCATTTCGCGTAGCTGGCAATTTTCAAAATCATCCGGCACGTTCTGCGATTTATGATGAGCATAAATTTCCACGTACACGTGTAGGTTGTAGCTTGACGCGTAATACGACAAGAATCATGAGCATTGCGAGCAACCTTGAGTGGCCTGTTTAGAAAGTTACCAGAGAGAGAATGGGTTTTCTCCCTAGGGGGAAAGGACGCCGTGGACCGCAACAATGCTATTCACGCCACTTCCGTGAAATAGTTTCGTACCCGGTCTGCCACGTATTGTTTCCCCTTTTTTTCCTTCTTTCTCTTATAGTCGTCTCGCGAGTTCGAGTAGACGAGACTCGTGCTCGCGGAAACGTAACCTCGACCGGATATTCCGCTCACGCGCGACCGACATAATTTCAAAGGAAAAAGCTCTGTCTTTTGTACCGCGAACCTTGTCCAAGATTGCGTTATTTCGGCCATTTTGCTCGCGCTATTTCAAACCGACGAGAACACGAGGCTTTTTTTAAAAAATTATTTTCCCTCTTTGCATCTTCATCATTCTAGATGAGGTATAATTCAATTTGACGGTAATTTTCGGCATTGCTGGTTTCGACGTGGAAATTTAAGCGTTCCCTAAGATCTCTTTAATGGCGCAGAAGATTGAATTTGCTTGGAGAAAGAATCGTAGTAGGGTTAGGGAGGTTGGTAACGACGTCCTCGGTTAAGTTCTACCCATCTGGATGTTATTCCATATATATATTTCCTTCTGCGGAACAGAAGTGGCGCCCTTCGGAGCGTGTACTATGCTCTGGACAAATGTATTTCCATTACTGTGGAAAAGAAGCTCATCTCTCCGTGGACAGGCCATCGACCTGAAATCTTGAAGCAATTCTATCAGCATCGATCTCTCCGGATGGTAACTTTCGCAGGAAGCACGTTAGGGAATTGGAAAATATATATACTGGTAGAACGTGTACGTAAGGGTGACTTGAACTTACGGTCCCTTGGAACTTGTTCCTTTCAACGATACACGTATACGTTCGCGGTACAAGTCGCAAACACAATTTCGAATGTTTCTGGCCATCGATAAGGTCCCTTTCGAAATTTCCTCGAACGCGATTAATCTCTCCGACCTATTAACGAGGTCTAAAGTTGACCCCGGAGACCAAAGTTGAATTAAAATCAATAGCTCGAGTTATAATGTAAATTTTCTTTATTTTTCCGATCGTATCTTTAATTTCTTGGAAATGGGCTTCTTCGATCTTAACAGAATCAGTCAAAGGGGAAGGTTTTATCTCGTTGAAAAATTATAACGCACCGATGGAAATTAATTGAAGCCGGCGTATTTACGTGCCGCTAAATTCTCTATTCCTTCTCGCCGCTTCTTGGAGCAACGATAAGCCGCGACAGCATCCGGCGCACAATGCCTGGCTGCAGGTGAAAGAACGGTCTTTTGATGGTCGGTAGGAAAGAAATGGCAGGGGGGATAGAGAAGTCTGTAGGAGTGAAAAGGGGAGAGAGCAAGGAAATGCCTTGATACGGTGCCCGGGGGTTAAAGTTCTTGGTTCTGTTCGTGCCGGGTTCGCTGTGCTGGCACGGGATAGCTTGTGGGCGGGTCCAAGGAAAAATAAGAGTTAATGGAACAACTGAAAAAGCAGCGCCGACTGGAATGGTCCAAGATGAATGGACCCCTACAGCACGAAACGTTATATCCATTGTACCGTGTATTTTCACTGATCCGTTGAATGGAATTGATCGGCGGGAGTCGAGTTTCCAAAATCGATGTTAATCGCCCGACACGCTGGGAAAATATAGCGGAAAAGCCGGAGGAAAGCGTCCGGACCATCCTGTTCGCGAAAGAAATAACGTCTCCGGCTAGAATTTATAGCGATCCCTGTTTTATCCAGGTAATAAATTCTTATATGACTCGAGCATGATCTAATACGAAATTCTACGCTGCTTTTATACTCTCCTACACCATTGACTTCGGTTTAATTCTTACTCGTAACGCGTCGTCATTTCCACAACATAGTTACACATTCATTTTTAATGTAACTGAATTGTATCACAGTGAACTGATGCATCGTTAACAGTTATCAAATTGCAATTGAAATTCCCGAAACACTCGTTAAAGCGAGTAACAGCGATACCGGTGTCCTGTTCGACGAAAAGTTAATTAATGCGAAAGTGGCACGCATCGGGACGTAACTGAAATTTAATAAATGCGACCGTTTCGATTATACTCCACTGTTCCGTAGCTAATTACGAATTATGCCTGTGCCCACCCGTTTCGGTTAACAAACGAACCGATTGTCGTTCAACTCAGATCGAAGTAATAATTGCGTTTTCCAACGCGACTCGAAGTTTTTCACGTGTAGATAATTGCGCGGCCGGCGAACGGTATAGAGCGACGTCTGATTAAACACGATGCTATACTACTGCGCGTCAGTAGCAGGCACGTACGATTCGAGGATACAAGAGTTTCGTTCGTCCAGCGCGATTCTAACGGCGATGATTGAGCGTGTTATCGGTTTCGGCAGGTACCAGCTTGATTCTTGACAAGCGGAAGATCGTAGCTGCTCGAAATACAGGAGGGTTTAATTAATTCAGCCTCGATTCGCGGACCAACGAGTGGCTCGTAACGTGACACGACGATGACGTTGAATGACTGACGTCTTTTTTCTTCATTTCCTCGGCATTATCCTCGAGTAGCCCTTCGAAGAATCCTCCCTCGTTACGTTGCTGCTCTTCGACGAAACGATACGGAAAAACGGGGTTACGTTTTCTTTTTAGTCGGTTCAACTCATCGAAATTCTATAACGCGTTCGGTAACGCGTTTTAACGAGTTTCGATAAATTGAAGAGCGACTGAAATCCGGGAATAATTGCGCGATTTGCCAACCGCCTTATCTCGATTTATAATTAATTTCATTTGGTCGATGGCGAACGAGAGAGCACCGTCCACGGGGGCTTGAAACGCAAACCGACAACGTTCCCTTCGAGACTCGTTTCGACGCGCTTTTTCAGAAGCTTTTATGATCCGACTAGGGACAATAGAACAGATGAAACTGAAAACGGCTATTGTTACGGGAAAATCATGTTAAAGATAATGGAGAGTTTCAATAAACGTTTCGCTTCCCGTATAACCGAATATAACTAAGGGCGAAGGATTCAGAGTAATTTTGATAATATTATCAGTTAGAAATTTGAGACCATTATTCGATAAAATCTTCATGATAATCATAAATTTAATTAATTATATTATTTACGTCGACTTTGCGGTATAATGACAGAGGATTAAAAGTTTATAAATATCATCGTACACAGCTTAAGAGTATCGTGCTCGCTTAATAAGACACCGATCGATCAGTCTTTAACCAATTATACGTCTTCGTATTCGTTAGCACGGTAATTACGGATCCGAGGGAAAAAATCAATTTGCAGATTTGCTCGGGGTCGAACGATCAAAGATCCCGTCGTAATTACGTTCTCTACTATCGGGAACCAATACTCTCGGCAGCAATATCGTTTGCTCTCTCTCCGTTGGTCGTTCAGGGTGCACCGTTTCGCGCGGTGGCGTGATATTACGAAGAGACTTGCTTACTTTGTCCGCGAACGATAAAACCGAGTGCATGCTGGTGACAGCATTTAGTTAAAGCGACGAGAGACTTCGCGGGCTCGTCTTTCTTGCTACGAAAGCTACGAAAGCTACGAAAGAAAAGCGAATGATGGGAAAAAACGAAGAGAAGAATATCGTCTGAGACACAAGGATAAAATGGACGGGTAAATAGTAAAAGAAAGGAGGAACTAATGGAAATCAATTCACCAGGTGAACAGAGACTCACCAGGGTCAAAGATATACATATAAAATATTGCATAATTGGTATTGCAACCAGATCAAATTGAGATTCTATTGATTTTTGGTAAAAAAAAAAGAAACTCGGTGTACGTATCAGGAAATTAGCAAAGCTAGTTAACCGACAAGTAATTAAGAAGCGTCTAAGATGTCCGTAAGAAAGCTGATCGTTTATTGGCAGCTGATCGAACAGGATGGTAGCGATGGTGTACTATGGTCTCGAGGAGGATCTCGAGTTTCCCAAGCGGAAGTCAATTTGTAAGGGCCCCCGTTGAACGGACAATCGACGAACTCTCGCAGCAATTATGGGAACTGGTCCACCGGTGTATTGTCGATCCCGTTGGCTGGCAATCTTTATGCAATCACGGTCTATCGGTGGCGCGGTTCTCTCGGTTCGTACAATATCGGAAAGTCCCGTCGTTTATTCTTCCGCGGACGATAGAGGCGGCTAGCTGTCGGTGGCAGAGTTTAGTTAAAGCAACGGGGGATTCTCCGGAGACTTTGAAACGGAGCGAGACACGAAACAGATAGAAGAAAAGTAAAAGGGGTGGGAGGAAAAAAGAGCGACGTTAGCGGGATGATGGTAGCAATAGGGATGGTAGATGGAGGAGATGGAAGAAAAAGTGAAGAGTGGAAAGGAAAAGGAACGCGAGCTTACAGGAGCTTGCAAACGCTCCACGGGTCACCGCCGTCGCACAACAATACAACCCCATCACCCTTAGCTGAAACCCGCTACCCTCTCCGCGCCGTAGACATTCTTCCTGCCACCCACGCCTTCACCACTGCTCGTTTCCACGCTCGTTTCCACCAACCTTCCCGTTCCACCATCTTTTCTCTGGCTGCACGGCCTACAACTCACCGGGAACCCTATCCAAGGTGAAACTCCGCTCCTTTTTTCCCCTTTTTGTCCCTCCTCGTCCCTTCTCGGGTTTCTCCGCTGCTCCTTAGCACCAGAGTCATCGAGTCTCTCTTTCTATCTTTTTTTCTCCTGGCTTTTCTGTTTTTATTTCTCGTTTTCCGTCGCTCTGTTTCCGTCTTCATCTTTCCTCACCGTTTTCTTACCCTCGCGATATTCGTTTCTCGTCATCGTCGCCGTTCCCCCGCCCGCTCCCTTGGAAGTCACGGCGGCATATAAATGAGAAGCACACGTCAAAGTGAAAAAAAAAAAGAGGGAACCCCTTTTTTTCTCTATTCGCGGAGGTCTCCTTCTTGGCGGTGTGACGCGATGAAAAAACGCGAATACGCTTGTGCGACGGGCAAGTTTGTGTGCGTTTCTTTTCGTCGTTCGATCCGATAATACCGGGGACGAAGGTAGACGTTGAAGGGGCTGCGACCGGGGTTTGCAAACCCGCGCCATCGTCGAGGATCGCGTTAAATTCGCGAAACCTGGAAATTCTGGCGTCCTTTGTGATCGTCTAGGGCTCTTCGGGCCGAAATCATTACCGCTGCCTTAGTGGGTGCACGTCTTGAACCCTCGGTTGCTTACTACGCCCGCGATTATTTTCATGTTGTATTTTATTTCTTTCTTTCATTTCTTTTTAACTTTCTTTGGTGTCGTTAATGATTATTCGCTAAAAATGCCACTTCGCTTGGACCTTTCATTTGAAAAATTCGTATATTTCTAACCTTCTGAATATTCATTTCGTAACCTCACGAAAACACTGCTTGCATTACGAAAAAGATGGATGGTTAAACAAACGTTAGTTTCATTAGCGCGATACGAAGTTTGTAGTAACCTGGATAACGACTGCATGTAATATACATATGATGAAAATGTATGAAGTAATTTTCATTCTTGGAGGAGCGAATAATGCGTTCCTGTTTATCTTGCTTGGAACAACCATCCATTTAACGAATATTAATCATGATCGAGCGAAGAAAAATATATATCCGGAATGTTCATATGATCGAGCACGGGAAAAGCTGTAAAAATTCTCTTGGTTCCCAGTGATAGTTAGCCATAATATTATTCGTTCTCCTTGCTGGAGTACGTGCTCCGCTGTGGACTCACGCGTGTTCTTTCAGTAGTACGAACCGATAATATGGCCAGACGTGGCGCTGATTCAGCATCGAAATCGCACCGCTCCCGGCGACATTAAAGTTATCGTTCGCTTTATCGGCCAAGAAACGTTATTAATGTGCACGTTCTACGACTGCTGACTGTGAATATGCCAGAAATATATGTATATTATATATTATATTATATAAAATTTTAACACCAATTCAATTTACTCTGGCAAATTACATTATATCTCGTCTCGTACTATTCATTTAAATATTACTTTCGAAACTTGATTAGCTTGCAAACTTTTCACAGGTCTGGGATACTATTAATTTGGCTCCTCCGTCCGAGGGTTAATTAATCGATTGAATTCATAAGGCCGGTCAACGGTGTCTCTCAGTGCGGTTAACGTGTTAATAATTTCATTATCGAATGATTCCCTTTAATCATATTATTACACTTTAATTAAGAAGCAAATACATACGATCATCGCGTGTAGCGTTCAAGATAAATGAACTCCTCTCGCGAACGGTGAAAGAGCAGTTGTTCGATTGAAAAATGACTCGGTTCACAGGTTAAGCGAAATTTACAAGCTTGCTCCCGCGGCAGATCGATAGAGCCGCGATTGCGTTAAGCTCCGTTAAATGAAGTTACTTTAATCCACTCTCTCCAAAGATAGGATTACTCGAATAGAACGAGGTGGATAGGGCGAATAGAAAACGAAAGGCCGAGATTCAAAGGTTATCGATCCGGCGACGATTTACCCGGTACCGTGCCGCCTCACTAATCACGTCCGTTTCATTCTCTCGCTTCCACCTATCCGACGACGTTCGCCGGATTCTTAAAGTAACCGCAGTTGCGACGCGGAATGCATAGAGCATTCAAGAGGATAAATAAATTCCGGTCGTGTGCGGGGTAATTCGTGTCGGCGCGAGCGGAGTCTAAATCACTATGAAAAGCCTTCCAGATAGAAGCGAAGGGTAGGAAGGGTGGTAAACTGCAGAGGAAACGGAGACGTGGATGAACGAGATTCGAGACTGGAGACGGTTTAATTCAGACACGGGATACACGCTCAAACGATACCGAACAATACTTTGCGAAACGTGTGCCAAACGAAAGCTCAGCAAATATCGTGGGAGAATTGGTTGACGCGAGAATTGAAATCTCGTTAATTGTACAATTGATTAACAATATACTAAAAGTGCAATCTATTTTCTTTTTTTTCTAATTACAATCGACCTAATTGCGCGTCGACTACGATGTACACCGTGCGACGTTTATGAATTTTCCCTGGTCAAAGGTACAAAGGGAAGAGATCGAAGACGCGAACCTCTCGTTAATTTTCCGTTCCGTGGATATTTGATCCTCGTAAGCCCGGCAAAAAAGCAACGCTGCTTTGTGTAAGCACGGCAAACTGCGGGTAAATGAGTTCCGGTCATAAGCGCAACGAGTAAATCGTCTCGAAGGCAGGGATAGAGGCGTACGGCAAGGATGGCAAGCAAAGGGGATGGGGAAGGAGGGGTTAGAAAGGAAGGCAATAGGGGTTGGCGCGCATACCGCAAGAGAAGAAACGATGCTATGCAGCATCGAGCAGCAGTAACAGAGACAGAAGGTGGAGAGCAGCGTTGTCGAACAATAAGGACCCCGGAGGTAGCGGTGGGGTGTTTGCCAAGTAAAACTCAGCAGAGCAGGGCGAAAAATAGGAAAGCTGAAGGCCGCCGCGCCGTACCGTATCCACACCGTCAGCCCCTTAATCTCTGGCGGCGTGATAACGTCGACGCAGCATTTTGCATGCTAGACTGCAGGTCTGCTACATCCATTTCTCTCCTCTCCTCCTCCTTCTTCATCGTATACGAACCTCATCGTTCTGTCCCTCGCCGATCTCACTCCCTTAGGCATCCATCCGCCGATTCCGTTCCCCATTTACTCGTCCTTGTCGTCCTTGTCGTTGTCCTCGCTATCCCGTGGTGTACCAGCACACCGTGACTACCAACGACGCGACGTGCCAACCACCTAATCTACCTGCTCTTCCTCCTACGACTAACGTCTTACCCTCTCCACCTCCTTCTACCTATCAGTGACTTCCGCAACCCCCTGCAGGCGATGGAAGTCTCATCAATTTACCGAACTCCGACGTCAGGAATACGTCCCTCCTCGATGAAATAGGTCTATCTCTGTTGGCTGGAATTTCGAGCTGTGCTAGACTCGGTAATCGGTTATCGGAGTACTTGTCCGGACTGCTGTCGAAGGGAAAGGGAGGGTGGAAAGAGGCCATGAATTCCATTAGGATCAAGTGGACTCCGGTTGTTCGATTGGCTTCGGATAACGCGCGGCTCTTTAACGCGTTTAACGGGTCACCAGGACAATGCCGAACAGACGGAAGTCGTGTGCATGACGATGAATAGAGTTTGCTTGTGATTGTTAGGGAGGTGTTTGGAAAAAAGACTCGAAATTTATAGGGTGGATATTTCTGGAAACAGAAAAATAATGTAGTAGCAAATATGTTACAATTATCGGTAATTATTTTCCGGTTCTAGGTAGGAAGTTAATAGCTTCAGCGTCGCCGAGCAGCGTTTAATTGGCTCGCGGCCATTACTATAAGAATGGGAGATTAAGATCGCCTAGTACGCAACGCGGAACGTTAATTTATAGTCGGCCGTTTATACGTCCTTTCCAGGGGTGTTCGTGTTCTTGACTCTTATAATCCTTCGGACCACGTATTTCATTGCGCTCTTTTCCTTCGAAGTTTCTTTCGTGGTCGTCTTCTACGAGGACATAAAAAGAACTCTCACGCCGTGCCGCAAAGGATGTTAGGAGGAGAGGGGGAAGGCGTTGCAAAAATAATGACGCTTTTCGCCAAGAGATTACACATAAATCACTTTGGAAACTTATTACCGGCGAGCAGTTTGGCACGTTCTTCTTTCTTGTTCCTCGAAGTTGCGCATTTTTTTATTTATATATATTAACACGTGTGTCGATGGTATTCCATGACACATTTTGTGGTATTAAATAGGGTCTCGGAATAAATTGTTATCGAGGTTCTATCGTACCCAAGCAGCAGTAAAACAATGACACTCTTACCGTGGAAATGAAATTCGAGAATGGACAATTCCTGGCGGTAATGCAACCGTGGAAAGCGCGTTAACAGGCTACGGATGCGGTTGGCGCGAGGGTCCATAGTCACGCATTAGGAAGTTGCTCTCTGTTCCGTAGCCCCTCTAGGCTCGTACGTTTCAATTTGTCGCCGGTCTCTGATGTAACCGCACGGTCTCATTAGTCGTGGGGGGGCGAAGGAACGACAACCCTTCCTCCGTCCTACCACCTCCACCACCATTACTACTACGTTACTCTCTGTCTCTCTTTACAGTCAACCTTACTACCGTTCTATTACCCTCAACCTAACCACCAGTCGTTTCGTCGACACTCTTACCACCACCGACGCACGAGCTATGGTGTAACCAAGAACTTTCTCTCCCTCTCTCTTCGGGTATCCGTCTATCGTGGCGTAAGGTACGAACAAACAATTACGGCATCTCCACCCTTGCGATTGGTATGCCGGGAATGAAGCTTCCATCCACCTGTCGGCCACTTCCACCAGACTTCTACAGAGAAACTTTAGCTGAAAGACAGAGGCAGAGAAAAGAGTCGTTCCGGTTCGACCAGCTTCCACTGGGAATCGAAATTACGCTCACCACTTCGATCTTTTTTCTTTCCTCCTCTTTTTTCCTCGCTTCCCTTCATCCGGTCTTGTTCTTCAATTTTTCTTGCCGCTCGGAACGTGGCGCCCAAAGAAGGTCGGAATGAAGTCGTATCGAAGGAAATAGGAAATCTCGAGTCGAGTTTGATCGTGATCAAATCGTGGTATTCCATTAACCATTGTGCCCGAGCGTGTCGCGCGAAGAGTCTCATCCTGGATTTTCAACGGAGAGAAGTGCCGCACCGGCGTTTCGGATCTAACTGAAATTTAATCGAGACGGAAGAAAATTGTCCCGATTGAAATTTCAATTATTAATCAAAAGAATCAGAATATTTCGGATGAAATTAGAATTTGTATTGAAATTTCGTTTCGTTTGCATAACTTTCAGAACGGTCGAAAATTCCTGCAATCGAAAACGGCATATACGTTACACGAAGTAACGATGTTTCATTGTTTTGCAGTAGATAATTACGAGGGTAGAGGATGGTTGTATTGTAGAATAATTACGTTGACGTGGATGTTTATGGAGAATACCGGAAAGGAGGAGGACGAGACGGGAAGTTAATTGAATGGAGAATGGTTGATGGATATCAGCGAATAGAAGCTTCTGTTGCTTTTCGTTTGCGAGGTGATTTCGTGAAATTTATCATCCTACCGATCCGAGCCTATCATCGTAAAATCAGCATTCGTGCTTCAGCTTCTCCGTTACGGGGTCTACCGGGTGTCGTCGACGAGGAATTGATCGGATCTTTCCTCTCTCGAAAATAACCGGAAAGCGGATTCAATCTTGCCGGTATGAAACTCGAGGAAAACTTTCGATCGACTTATTTTTGCGTACATCTTAAATAACTACTTGAAAACCCGTCGAACTTGAATAATTTCTGTTCAATCAAAAATAAGTAAATTCATCTTCAGATAATTTATTTTCTACCTCGTTTAAAATTGTTCGAAGGGAGCAATTCGTTTATTTCAATTTATTTTCAGATCGTTTGTTCGAGTACCAGGAATAACCTGGGTCGTTTAGTTTGTTCGTGTTTGTGAGTGGTTCGTTGTTGACGCTAAGAGGATAGTGGAACACGATTCTTGTTTGTAGAATCCTCTCTGCAGGAACTCTAGCAGGAGTAACTTGCTCTTGGGATGCTTAGGGCGATATATGATAGCGATGTAATAAGCAATTATACAGTGTCTACGGTACTCTACGACATCTCGACGCTCTGATTACGACGCTTCGTGTTTCGTTGTAAAAAGAAACGATCGTAATACAGATTTGGGATGACAATTACTTGGATGCTTCATTATTTGTTATAGAATTAATTAGTTTAAGTCAGTCAAATGGATTGTATAAGTAATCCTCAAAAATGGTTATCGTATCGCGAAATAATAGAATGTACCTACGATTCAGGTCAAACTCATTGACGTAGGAATCGTAGAGCGGTAACGATCTGTGCAACGATTTCCTCCATTCCGCGCAACTTGCGAATACTTGCTTCAGACTCGATACGGAGCAGATGTTGTTCAGATTAAATCGTCGGTGCAATCCTGGTATTTTCTGTTAGTAACATAAAGTGTAAAAAAAAAGATGTTTAAGAAATTAAAATAATTGAGTAACTCTCGCAAGAATTCCTGGTATTTATAGGGAAATGAAAGATGAATTAATCGGTGTTGTGTTTTACACGATGCAATCGATTGTCGATTTTACACGGTGCAAGATAATACGGGAAACGATTATTGCTAATTGGACAAGTGTTCGATGGTTGAATTTTCATTGCAAAATAAAACGGATTCGTTGTTATCAATGGTCAAGCGACGTTGAACGCGCGTAATTAATTGCTGGAAATTTGCTAGATATTCGATACAGTTGGTGTATATGTATATACAACGATGCGATAATTTTCAACGATTTTACCTAACCGATATAATTCCAGGATATTTTTCCTGGATAACATTTCCCTTTCGATGGTATTTCTGACTGATGAGCTGGTTAAACGTGCTCGATTTTGATATATTTTATCATCAACGATTTCGCGCAAGCGTGTTCGACAGCGCATATTAAAATTTTTCAATAACCTGGTCGTCGTTTGACGACGGAAGCGAGGTCGGCGTTTGTTAACCGACGTATTCGCAACTTTATTAGCCGTCGACTGGAATACCGTCCTCCCCTCTCGTTTCCATCTTTCGTGCAAATATTCGCCTCGGTCCGCGCCACGTAATCGATTTCGTTCCGGTTTAATGAGATTTTAATTAAACGTCCTGAAAGAAACGCGTCCCGGTTGTTCCCTGTGAGAATCTATGTACGGTCCTGCTAGAAGCGGACGTTTTTTTCTTTTATTGACACATACATACACAAAAGGATTTAAATCCACGGGACCGTGCGTAATTCGTTCAGGGCATAAATTTCTTTGTTCCTTATTAATGAAATATTGCCATCCTCGCGTCACGTCTGCAATTTCATAATTTTGTTAATCCGTTCACCTCACCACTTTAGAAATCAATCATTTTTTCATTATATTTATGGAAGCAGTCATTAATGGCTACCTGGTGTTCGACGTGTTAACAAATGGGTAAACGGAACACGTTGAAACGAAAACGCGGTGGGCAAAGGGGCTAATCAGAGATGACGGTTCCGTCGTCATCGGGTCTTCGCAATAGAAGCAATTAAGTGCGTAATTATACGAAACCGCACGCGACTACGGGCCACGGTGCCGCAAATTCATTTGACGTGGACCGCAAAGCAAATCACTGTCGTGAATTGCGTCCAGCCGTGTCGCCGGCTTGTCAACCGTCATTGAAAACTACGCCGTTCAGGTGATAGCCGGCGCAACGATTCCGCTGGTGTGCCCGATGTTTGCCGTTGCGAAATTTCCCCGCAGAACGAAACGATGGGCAACGTAGCCAGGTTTATTCGTTCGTCGGTTTTCGACGATATACGACAGCATTCCGTTGGTTACAGCGTTAAACGGATAATGAAATTTGACATTTCCTTGATACTTCACGGTATTTCATCGAATTCCATGCATGTTAATTAAGAGAACGGAAAGGATCTAGCCACGAATTGCATGCATATTCAGTGCCAGATGGTTTATACCTATATACCTATACCTATAATAGGATAAAATAAATAAGAGACGTTGTTGGAGGAATAGAAAAAAAATTTCGGCTACAGTTCCATGTTTCACCGCCCGTAGAATCAAAATTAGGATATGTCCCTATTTGAATGTCCCCACTCAAAAATGAGGAATTTTTGTATTTTTTAATTAAAAGGAAGTTTAAAGTTCCTATTTATAATAGCGGTTGAGTGGCGTATAAGTTAAGGCACTCGCTCTTGGACAGCGAGGCGAGGAGTTCGAATCTCCGAGGAGCAAAAAAAGAAAAAACAATTTTTTTCCGAAGACCTTAACCATACAAAGCTCAATTGCATTTCCTCCCTCGATTTAATTAGGTTAGATTAATTTTTTTCATTTGCGCAACTTGAGACTAAGCTCATTCGACAGGACTCGTTGAGACTTTTCAGAGTATACATATATTGTATATTGTCTTATTTTGGGGGCGGTGAAACACGGAACTGTACCCAAAATTTCTTTAGGAAAACAATTTATTTTAAAATCAACATGACATTTTATTTGCATGTACAGAATGTTATAAATTGAAAAGACATTTTTGGACTTTTATGACTGGGAAAGTGTAAAACAGAAGGGGTACAGTATAGAAACGAGAGCAAACAGATTTTTGGTGCTGTTTGATAGATTGCAACGATGAATTTTCGTCGACTAGCTCTCCGGGAAGTGATAGAGTCGACTGAACGAGAATCGGCTGCAATTTCATCGCCGCAAAAGAACCGGCCAAACCGCGGTCGCTTTGCCCGCGAGTGGACGCGATACGCGCAATTTATTCTGATGCACTCTCGAGCGAGAATCGAAACAACCACGAAACGCCGCGCGGTCGTGTGTTTTTTTTTTCCTCCCCTGACGATATCGTCGTTTGTCCAGCCGTTTTCACGCAAAAGACCACCCCGCGTTCTCTCGTTTTACCCCGAAAACGCGTAGGTATATTCCGCTTTCGAGTCTTTCTTTGTTCTCCAGCGACGAATTTTCTCACAAAATTCCATTTAATTTAACGTTTCTAAAAATGTTCCTGGTGTCCAGGAAAGGGTGGAAACGCTAGTCCAAGAATTTCGTAGGATTTCGATTCGGGGACGATGTTTGCGGTGGTCGAACGAGCTTGAAAAAGCGAAAAAATCGAAGGGTGAGTTTGTATTTGCCCGAATCGTGGCAAAAGGCGGGAACGTAATTTTCCAACGTTTGCACAAACGTTCCGTCTTCCTTGTCCGTTTCGTTCACGTTTTTACCCGGAGGGTGTTTGTGTGGTTCAAACAGATACGCGCGGGCTCGTTCGCGCGCGTTGTAAACTGATTTCTGTGTCAAGCATCGCGCACAGATAAACTGCTTTGAAAAATTAAACGAATCGCGTGTTTACGCGGCTACAACGCGGCCCGTGCTCTTCAAACGGCGGGCACGATGGTACTCGAACGTGGAATTTCCATTTGCTGGGAATTTTTGGTATTTACCGAGCTCGAAAGAAGTCGAGAGGAAGAAAGAGAGAGACGGTCGTGTGTAAACGAGGTTGAAACTTGTTTTCGAAATACTCGTTCTCCCTCTCGAATAGATGTTCCTTTTTCGAACACGCGTTAATTTCATATTCCCAGACAGCTACACACATTGGCTTGTTCATTTTTCCATCCTTTCACGTTTCTGTTTTCAGACTTACACGTGTGATTTTGCCTTCATCGCTTTATTACCCTCGCTTGCATCGTTTTCTTTCCGCTAAAATTCGTACGTTTAATGCATTCCTGGGGAACGAATTTTGCGTAATAAATTGCGAAACATTCATCGTCTCGCCGAAGTTTCTTTTAATTACAGTCCCGAATGCGTTCCTACTGTTATAAGTTTCGACGTTACGCGAAATACTTAATAAAACTATACTTGGAAGTTTCATTTAACGCTAGGAATTTGTTAATTTATAAGGGATTCTGATATGAAAACAGGGATTGAAACAAAGCGCGTCCATGTCTACGGTTTCAATTGGAGACAGCACTATTGCAGATTTCTAATTTACGAGGAATGCCGGCTGTTTACGATCGCGGGAATGACGTTGGATAAAAAGGGGAAGACTGGTGGTCGCGTACGTCCGCCGCGGTTGGTGCAAGGGAAAACAGAGTTTCAGAAGGCTGCTCGACGGTAAATAGACATTTCTGTTTGCTAGAGTAGCGTGTCTGTCAGTGATAGACAAGAATGGCGTCGTTATGGCGACGCTTCAGTGTAGCCGGCCCTAGTAGCAGATGCGTAAACGAGATAGAAGCTTACAAAAGGCACGCCACGGATGCGATGCCAGCTCGCGGTAGCTCGCCACGTTCTTTTCTCCCTTATTCTACGTCCCTCCGCTTTCGCCTGGCAAACTTGAAAGAGTAATTGAACGTCAACGGAACACTCGACGCATTTAAATATACACGCTCCTCCACTTTCCTTTGCGCTCCTTTTTTTCTCTCTTTTCTTCTTCTTTCTCGCGGTTATTCCCGGTATTCGAATTGTCTGAATTTCTTTCACGAAATCGTTTCGCGTAATTGGTGAATAATTCGCTCTTTTCATCACAAACGCCGAGCATGACCTGTGGAGCCTTTGCGACAATAATTGTAGTCGTTGAATTCATTTCTGGCTAAAGGAGAAAGCATTTTATTGCGATTTATCGCTTCGACGATTTTCATAAAAGATTGTATATATTATTTGCAATATTTTTCTAAAATTTCAACTTCCTATAAAGTAACCTTCTAAACAAGTACATACCCTCGAAGGCATACCCTAGCATTTCAGTTGAGTTAGTGGCCTATACAACTAAAATTATGACTGTCTTTGGAGCAGAGTGTTTCGTGGCACAGGCAGCAACAGAGAAAACAAGTCGACTAAATTTACGACGTAACATTTACCTTATTCTTCCACCGAAGAAACGCGGTCGGATTGTTTGTAAAACTACCCTCTCTCCTCGGAGAAAGAAAGAGAGAACAGAAAGGTCAATTTACTCGAAACTGCTTTTTCATGAAATTGTACATTGCTAATGCACTTCCTCGATTCTATTCCACGACCATTCCTACTGTGTTTCTTTGGCTCTCCTTTCTTATTCAATTATAAACTACCGTAACATAAGTGAATTGTTATGCGTGTGTTCGCTATTGAAACGTTAAATTTTCTTCCGCAAAGAACAATGAAATTACAAGAGGCGTGGTCGGCCAAGGTACGCTGAAATTGTAACTGAAATTATCCTTCCGAAAAAGGTCTGAGAGTGTTCCAATATACGTTAGCGTAACGATATCGATAACCGTGGCTGCCGTTGGCCCGATACGGCACGCTGTGCAACGATGCACGTTGAATAATTCATGAGAAGTATCAAGGGATACTTAATCGATCATAATACACATTGTCGCGAAAGTGGTAGCCCATAATTAAATGTAAATTTTTGGTCCAACCAAAAGCCCCTTTACCGGGACGTACAAATTCGCCCCTTGGTACCCAGAAAGTTCAATTTATTTATATTTATATTACGTTTCGACAGAAATCATATCTCATAGCGAACGCGTTATTCCACATTACGCCATGGTTCGTCCGCGGAAAACAACTGGCAACCCTTCCTGACCTTTTCACTGAGCAAAAATTATTCGAGCTGTCCGTTGTTCAAACTTCAACCGGATCAAAGGTTAGATAGAGAGGATAGTAGTTGGGCGAATTCGAGGGTGCAGCTAGCGTGGTCTCGTGAGCGGACCTTCGACTCTAAAATATACGTATAGAGGAAAGCAAAGGATGGATAGAGAGAGAGAGAGAGAAGGAAGAGAGGAAACCGGTGGCGTGGTTGAGGGTCGATTTTACACGGACAACGTACAATCTCTATGCATGAGGCTCACTGGCGCTACAGCTTCCTAAGTACACAGAATACGTATTTGCATTTCGGTCTTTGTACCTGTGTGTCTCTGTTAGTGTTCCACCTGTGTCTTCGTCCCCTGTTCCTCTCTTAGCTTATCTCCCTCTTCGTTCCACCTTTCTCCGTTTCGATCGCGCGATCCTTTTCTCTTTCAACCTGTTTGGTGTTTCTACGTTCCTGTAGCCGTACCACCCTCTTCGTTGTAGTTTCAACGTTGACCCGACTCTCTGCTATATAGACCGAGGAGAGGATCTACCTGCATCCTGTTAACCGCACTGCGGTCTCTCTCTCTCTCTCTCTCTAAGTCCCCGAACTATCCTGCAACTTAGTATTTATAAACTTCGGATTAAATCATCGTTAAGGTATCCGGAACTCACGGGTCCGCGAAATCTGCAGGAGTTTCGCCTCGTGCATCCCTCCACACAACTGTTTCAGGGGGAACGGTCAATACTGCGGGGAATAATAGGACGGATTATAATGGGGCGGTTCAAATGGACTACGAGCCTGATCTTCACTCGTTATAAAAAGATACGCAGGACGGTGAAGCGAGCAAGCCGTTTATCTAATAAGGGAACCCCCGTACAAAGGGCAAGACGTTTAACAGTACCTTCCGAGAATTTCCAACTGATTCGAGTAATTTTGAAATATTCCGGTATTAATTCTGGGGTAGAAATTTTGGCGACTCTGGAAGTTTAGATTCGAACGTCTTGAAACCTTGTTAGCTCTTGGACATTGTTACGGTCTGGGATAGCGTGGGTGGGTTAAATAATTTAGTCGTTTGTCTAGTGAATCTCTTTATTCTCGATACTGTTTCGAGGAAGGCTCGAGCATGAATGAATGTATCGTCGCGCTTCGACACGGCTGCTGCCGCTCGCTATTATCCTTGCCTCAAGCGCAATGCCAACTCTGCCAGTTTCGCCGGTAGAAAGATTTTTCTTTTCGTGTACGCATGAACTCAGGAGCCTGCTCCTGGCGAGGACGGAAACGGCCTCAGGTCGACACCTACGTCAACCCTAGCACGCGAGGGGCTTAAGGGCCAGAGAAAGCTCTAGGGTTTTCCGCGCACGCTGGGCTACACCGTTGAAAGTTGGCACGCTTCTCTCTCTTTTATCGGTTCATCTCATAAATGATTAAACATTCGTGTCTCCAGCCGTCCTCGAATCATACTCATAATCATTTACATTCTTCACTTACAACTAATTCCACAAAGGTAAAGCAAGCGAAGTTAAACCTTAGATGAAAAAATGGCACACGACTGACTCATGACTTACAACACCATCTAAGTTGTACAAATCAAACAAAATAAACTTTTATTACAAACAAAATTCAACAAATTAACTTGCATTCACGCGTTACAGACATGATAAATTAAGAGCGTTATTTTTTTTATAATGATTCGTAACATCCCTTAAAACATCGGCTTTTACTCATAAAATACTCGTAATATAACCAAGTCAGCCACTATTTACCAGCTGATACAGCTCCAAAGTACTTTTCTTCCTGAAACGGCAAGCTTAAAGTACCTACTCGCCAATATTTCACGCTAGCGGACATACCGTGCGATTATTACGGTTATTCTCGCGTCCTGGGGACCGCAGTGCGGTTCCGTTTCAAGCCTCGGACTGGCCGTTTTAGAGACGTGTTGGATTAACATCGAGGTTAAAGCTCGTTCCAACTGCTCGGCTATTCTTTAGGAGGTTTCTCATTTGAATTTGAATCATCCAAGTTTTCCTATTACTTTGGCGCGACCGTTTCAGACGACGAAGTACGATCTTGAGGTGTGAAAGTCGCTCCTTATAAAAGGTAACAAGTAATCCTTCGTTGATTATCAACATTCGATGAATCGGACACGCATTGTATTCACAGACGATGGATAATCAAAAAGTTTCCGCTTTCATTCTATACCCGATAGACAGGAATTGAATTTCAAGGAAATTAAACTCTTTGAACTGGGAAACGTCTTCGATGATTGAAGAAAAGTTGCTTGGACTTTGGCGGAACTCGAACAGATCCATCGGAGAGTTTGCTGCCGTTTTCTTCGAAGAATCCGTCGAAATCGCTCGTAAGTTCTCGCCTCGACAGCTGCGATATACTTCCAAAGTATTCCACTGTTCTTTGTGACCAGTCATCGTGGCTTTCCTTTCTTCTCTTTTTCCTCGATAATCCAGATCGAAAATACTTAACGCTTCCGCGGACGTTTTATAATAGATTTTCTATCCCATTAGCGCGAACCGCGCGACGCATCTTGCGGCTGTTTGAACCTTCTACCTCTTTCCCTTCTTCGTTTCCTCTTTCCACTGTAACGCGACTGAAACTCACGGTGGCATGCTCTCGGTATTTCGCGACTACCCTCTAAATCATCGTTAAAGCACTCGAGTTCAGGACTTACGACGTTCCGAGCAGTTTTCCATGGCGGCCGTTTGCTAAATTAATCACCGAACTGGCGCCGAAATGCTCGCGAGGATTCCCCGAGCGCTCGGCACCGCGCTAAACTTTTAGATTGTACGGCTTTTATATCTATTCCACCTTTCAGGTCTTGTAAAATGACTCGGCAATTTTCGCGAGATTTTTCATTCTTGCCAACTTCGAGATAACACCCTGGTCAAAGTTACGTTCAGAGTTATATCCAAAAGAACTCGATGGAAACTTTAGTTATTCGCGCTTCATTCTCAGCATAATTACTCTGAATTGAAAATAATTTCAAATTATTTTTCCTTTAAATTCCATATCCGTCCGTCTACATAAACGCTGCCAGTAAAATTAGTGAAAATCAAATCTCTATTAGCAATTTTCCTATGCGCCTGGAAAGTTTTTCCTTCGATTCTATGGCGGCTTAATCGTCGGCGAGGTCGAAATTAGTCTGGAGAAAAAGGGCTGAGGGTTGTGGAAGGTTTCAGTAAAAACGTTTGAAAACGAGCACGGTCGCGGTTCAAGAGCGCAATTCTTCCTGGACGGGTTATTCTTGAATTAATAAGAGAAACGGCTGAAATTTTAAAGGGACCTCTTTTCCGCGACAAAGGAAACGCGCACGCGGGTCAGCTTTCAAAGAAACAGTTCATTTTTTTCCCCTGCATTTTCTTTTATTTCTCTTCGTCGATCAGGTGGCTCGAATTTTCAGGAGATAATTTCTCAGTGAGAAACGAGCCCGGCTTTAAGCGAGACTCGTGAAACAACCGCTCATTTCGTGGCTACGGTTCTCTCTTGAAACCGTCCTTCGTGATTTTTTCAGCAGTCAACGTGAAACGTGTTCCCTCTCGCATTTTAAATCGTTACAGATGTCTACCCCGTAGTCGCGGAGCTCTCGGGTTTTCAGAAATGTCACATTTACGATTTTTCATATATAATAAAAGTAGACAAAAGTAGTTGGAGATTATTTATAACACTACACGGAATGGTTGTTGGTGTAAATAAACCAAATTTTTCTTCTAAGGACAATATATCCAAAAATATTATTTAAAAAAAAATAATCATCAGACTTGTGAAATAAAACGACAGAGCTAGACGAACGCGTACCACTGGTACCAGCTATTTAACAAAATCGTTCGACGTCATACGGCATCCGGATCAAAGAGTTCGAATGAAGCGGATCGAGTGGAAGCAGCGGAAAAATCGTTGGCTCGGCGAGAAAAATCAAAGGTTTCCGTGATGATACGCGGGAGAGAGGGTATA
Organism: Osmia bicornis bicornis; assembly: GCF_907164935.1. Classification (NCBI taxonomy): domain Eukaryota; kingdom Metazoa; phylum Arthropoda; class Insecta; order Hymenoptera; family Megachilidae; genus Osmia; species Osmia bicornis. The sequence continues at coordinate 13,148,039 of NC_060216.1, read as the reverse complement.
AAAAAGTGAAGCAAAAAATGAAGGGAGGAAGATAAGTGCGGCGTTCGCGGTCGGATAGACGAATTAGTTTCAGCGGGTTTTCCGCGAGCACGTTTGAACGTACCGGGCGTAACGAGTGGATTTAAGCAGACCCGGGGAAAGTTCGTGGTACTCCTGTTTGACGAGGAGTTCCGAAAGGTCCTCGTCAGGGAAATCGGCCTCTGACCTCTACTTTCATGTTATCGTGTCTCGACCACGTATACACTCATTGTTTTAATATTCGAACAGTGGCTATACGTGGATCTATATTTTTTTTTCTTTATTTTAGCCGGGGTCAAAACGTCGTTTAACTCCGATACAAGTGTACGTGGCGGGTGGAAAATTGGCTTCGCCTGGATTTTGATCTATGCTACGTATGAAAAGCAACGGATCCAAAAGCGAAATAGTTTTGGCGAGAGGGGTACTAACGTTTGAACCGTGGCTGGTAAATTTCTGTGGGTACAAACCGACGTATCGTCCACGGGGGGGAATATTTTCGACTATAAACCTGCTGCTTCCGTTCGGATTTTCATGCGTTCGTTTTGTCACCCTCCTCGTTCGTTCCTCCGTTGTCGCGCGGAACCATCAACCAGTTCGGTCCAATTAAAATTGTATGCTGAAATTTCGCGTTGAACCGTTCGTTCTCGGATTTCAGGCTCGATTATTATTTTGTTTACGTTCGCGATTTGTTGAAACACGTGGCCGGAGACAATGGGACAACGAGCTGGCACGTGGCTCATGCATGCGAGAACAATGACCATGCTTACTGGAGTTGGTCACACTCTCCTCCTCTTTTTTCGATGTGTACTTTCCAGTTTCGATGGAAATTATTGTTTCGAATGGGTAGAGAAAAATATTTGACGAATCGAACTGTTGGAGCAAGATTCGAACTTGATTCCTTTTGCCCGAGGACTTCCTTTTCCTTCACTGAAATTTCACAACTTTCAAAACTTATCTCTTGGATTATTTTAAACTTTTCTTTTCAAAGGTTGCCTTAACTTCAGTCGAATAAAAACAACGCGATCTGGTACGCTTAATTTGCACTGCAAAAGCTTCAGACTTTTCGCGTCTAATGAATTCTTGAAAAAATTCGACTAAATTTCGAACTCGTAAGAGGTAGGATTAAGAATTAAAAGTTTCTCGAATCTTTCTCTAGAATTTCTTCTGATTTCTTTCGTCTCAATCGTCATGGTTTCAGTTTCGAAGTGACAGGTTATTACACGATGTCATCGATGCTGTAAACACTCACTCTTGATCCATCCTTGGATCGTGAATGGTTACGGTATGGTCATTTCTAATCGAGGTAATATCGTAAACAGATTTCGCTGCGATCACGCGAAAGCAACACGATAAGCCAACCGGCTAGAAATCATGCTGATCGTGGAGACAAGATAATAAACGGCTAATACGTACAGGCCACTTCGTGATACGAAATAATTAGTGGTGGATCGCGACCACTCGGTTTCCACTGAATCGATGCGAATTGCTGACACTGGTTATGCAGCGGTGCTCGAATTTACACCCTGTGCGGGTTTAACGCGTCACGTGTCTCTGGGTCATTGATGGCCCATTGCGTTTATTAAGCGAAGGATGAAGGTCTTAAAACTTTAGAAATTAAACATTTTAGAAGCTTGAAATCTTAGAATTTTGAAATATTTATAGCTTTGGATATTAGAATTTTATTAATTCTAGAAGACTGGAATCCTAAAATTCAAGTAATTAAAAATTAAGGGTCTTAGAACCTTAGAATTCCAAAATTAAAGGGTTTTAAAGTCCCGATTTAACAGCAGATTTTTCAATAGACGATTGCAGCATTGTTTTGAGAAGATTTCAAGAGCAGAGTGTTCGAATTAACCGTGAAGCATGTTCGATCCGATTTACAATACAGTTTGAACGTTCGGGGTATTCGAAAAAAGTACGGCACTAAACGGAAACGAGTCTGGGAACGATTGCTTGTGAAACAGCGTTACAGGGAATCGATGATTTCGCTTTTCAATTACTTTCCTCCTACCTCGTCAATATTTCCACGAATGAACGCGTTCCTCGGTTTGAAAAGTTCCCTGTATGTACTGGGAGAGTGCTGCAAAAAGCTGTTTTTTAATGCCACGTTTGCGCTGTTTGTTTGCCAATATATCGTTGGTACCACTTATAACCCTTTGAGCACGATTACTCGTATATGAGTTCGAAAAAAGATAATCATCGCAATAGAAATAAAGGAAACGTTATTTAATTTAATATTATAACGAGTCCTGTTTAAAGAAGCTTAAATATTATTATCACAAGTAACAAACAATAAAATTTCTTCACAATTGTAGCAGTTTTGTTGAACGATACGGTTCTCTTGAAATCCTATTGAAATTTTTACATGAGAGAAGGGGATTGTCTGTGTTTCGAATGCTCGCTGAATTACCAGTGAACTAAACGGATTTAAAACGGGAAATGCAGAGTAACCGGTCAGATTTATTCCTTTTTTTAAATTCTTTCGGAATCGTTCCGCATCGCTGAAACTGCTTATCGCGTCGCTCGATGCGAACAGTATTTTTCACCGTAACATTCGAACAATGAACGTTTCCCGTCTTTCTCTGCTTGTCCCGGACCCGCATTGTTTCGTTGAAGGATAAATAACGTGTTCCGCTGGTATCGCTGAGTGGCGCGGTTTTAATTCAATTCTGGACAAAAGAAAAAGATATTATTCCCTGGCCAAGCCTCCGACATCGAGAGGCCAGTTTCGAAGAAAGCGGCTCGATTATTGTCCACGAGTGCGTTGCTTTTTTAAATTTAAATACCATTCAGAGCAGACTGTAGGGTGGTACTCCATGGCAGTAAGAAGGGTTCCGGAGGGCCAACTGGTGTTTGATAAGGTACTGAATTATAAACTCATGAAATTAAGATTATTGATTATCTAGCCTCTAATCCCATTTTCCATCGACGTTTTATAACTTTGGACGAGTGTTCGTGTAATTACAGTGGGTGATCAAATTATTATGAACAGATGGAAAACTTACATATTTTATGTTTCCGATGCTATTGTCAGATATGAACCCAATAGAAAATCTATGGGAATTATTAAAGCGTCGCATTGCTTCAGAGACAATAACTAACAAGCAACAACTGATTGACCAGAAATGCTAGAAAATTGCCGAAAAAATATGGAAAGTATGCCGAAACGTATTCAGGCAATTATAGATGCCAAGAGCGGCGGGACAAAATATTAACATTACATGTGTTTTAAATTATAAAAATTGTAAAATATAGCAATATCATAATAATAAAAATATAACAGTAAGTTTTGCAATAAAAAGGAATACCATTTTAAGTGTAGTTTCAATTCCATTCCAGATCAAACTTCAAATAAATGGTCATTTCGAACTGTTCATAATAATATGATCACCCACTGTAGTAGCGCATTTAATTAGTAATGCTATAAATTCGAGTGTTTGACTTTCAATTATTCTAAATCTCATTCTCTACTATTTCTATAATATTTGAATGGCGCTGGTATATTTCTAAAATAACAAGTCACAGAAGCAATACCGTACTCTCGTAGTGGATTAGATGGAAAGTTCATCAGTCTGGCAGAGAGGATCGATAGATGACTAACCGTGGACGAGAGCTTTCGGCCGGTTAATAATTCAGCATCGAAAGCAAAATCAGATTTACCGATTGTTAGCGGTACCGATCGGAGTAAAGCTGTATAAGCGAAGTTTCGCGTTGCAATCGACGTCGATGAGCTATGCAGTACGCCGTCATCAGTCTCGATGATAATCGTAGGAAAATTCCACGTTAGCATGATATTTCATACGATCACGTTTTTGTCGACTACACAGGAATGGCAGGGCTAATGCTTCTTGTCGAGAAGGTAATCGAAACCAACAAGCATCCCGGCAAAACAATGCGACCACAAATACGTCGCGTCGGCGCGCAATATGCGTTTCCGTGTTTCGTCGTTGAATGAGCAGCGCGATGTCACCAACCCCTTCCCCGTGCTACGGGGATGAATTCCCGACCTATACGTTCCTGTAATTTCATTAGCAATTGAAATTCCTTCGCGACTCCCAGCGGTGAGTTGCGTGTGACCGATTTCTATACCCCATGCGATTCCTCTTGTTTTACGAATACTTGAATACTTACCGTTAAATCAACTTCCATTAAGATGCTAATACGTTTATCCAGCGAATCGGCGAATAAATACGTCATACTTTTTCGTGAAACTCTAGAACCGGGTTTACCGGTGTGTCTGTGCTGAATTGGTACACGGTAACCTCGTAACCACCAGTTTCCTGAATATTAATGCTACGAAACTTGACGTTAGTTATCGTTTACGTTATCGCTGTATCAGCGCGCAACTTGGCCCGGTTTGCTCGCGGAATATTCGCCGTGTATCTTTAACCGACCCTATCAATTTTCAATCTAAACCTTCCTGACTCGACATAATACACGCGGATATCCTCGTGGAATTTAAGTGGATTTTATTTAAATCCATCGTGATTTGGATTAACACCTTGACGTAATTTCGATTTCATCTTTGACTTCGCAAGGTTCAGATTCTAGATTTACAGCTTTTCAATATCGTCTGTTCAAAGGACGAGCGTTTAATTTCATAGCAGGTAGATGCAGTCGTTTCATCAGGACAGGTAATCGCGATAAAATTAATTCGAATAGCGAATGGGGGTGGTGTAGGTAGGACGACGTACAGGTCATTAAACAGGCGCGTTTCGAGCGAGTTACGCGAAAGAGCGGAAGCGAGGTTTGCGAAACGTTGCAGAGCGTCGCTACGCCGACGCCAGTCGTTCATCCTGGCCATGGAATCCGTTGCTAATGGAGTACAACGAATTACTACTAATTAACGGGTGGCCGCGTGGCGCGTGACTCCGCGTCACGTGACACAAATCCCGGGATTTCCCTGGGAACTATGGGACACCAAGAAGTCCTCCCCGTATAATTAGAGTAATGTAGTCGTTGTCGTTGATGGGATTCGGTATTAAACGCTCGCGATACAACGTGACGCTCTTATCACACACGTTCCACGTGTGCGTTGATCAAGACCGGGTATTACGCAAAGGTTGCGGGTTCGTTCAAAAGGCAGAATAAAAGTGAAGAGGAAAGTTTAGCAATAAGACGCAGGTGTTTAATCCCACGAATGTGTTTCATCGTTTGGGCGAGTCCTTTTAACGGAGGTGCATTAGAAAAGCCGTGGTTCGCTCGTGAAAGCGTTTTCCTCCATCCTTTAAACTCGAAATTTGGCTGCCCTCGCAAAGAGAAACGTCTAGCAAGTTTTCGCGAGAGATGAAAGAATAATAGGGTTGTTTGAACAGAAGAGGTAGAAAGGACATCCTCTATCTTCAAAAGTAGATTACACGAGTCTGTTTTTGGCAAAATATTTTTACTTTTAACCGGAGGAAGACTACGTTGCCCTCGAGTGTACCACGATACTCCGGGCATGATACTCGAACCACCGCAACGTCCCGTTCCTGAAATTATTCGTAATCTTCGGAGAGACGACTAGAGAGGGTTGAGTCAGGGGGCGGATAGGGAAATCTGCGTGACGGGGAACTGGCAGAGGGTGGGACGGCGGAGGAGGAAGTTTCACGATGACGATCGGTGTTTAGAAAGGAGACCCTGCATTGCCAACCTCTCCCCTTACGCTGGCAGCACCACCGGCAACAACCCTCGCAGCCTGCACTCCCGAACAATGGAAACAATACATTGAAATGAGAAAGTTGGTTTGCATTGTCGGACAACCGCGGCGTGCAGGGAACGCTCGCGTCTATCTGTCTTCTGCTCCCGCGTCCTTCCCTATCTCTCTCCCATTTCCACCCTCGTTTTTCCCTTCGCCTTTTTACCTTTTATGGCTGCGGGCTACGTAACGTGTGCCCGATTCTCTCTCCGTCCCGTCGCAGCGTCCTCCTCTTTTTGATTTTCTTTTTTTTCTTCCTCTCTGCGAAGAGACAGTCCCGCCTGGTATCCCATCGCCCTGGCTGAAAGAAAGGATTGTAAACCGCCGGATGAGCCGCAGATTCCGGAATGGAGACTGCTCCATTCGTCGGTTCTCTCCGGTGTCGCGAGCTCTAGCTAGGCCTGGCCCGCACGAACAAGCGCATCAGCAATTAGTCCAAGAGGATATCCTTCTCTACCTTTCTCAGCCGCATTTTATAATAAGTTAATCTTGCTCGTTTCCCTGTCTCCGACGTTGTTCGCATACCAGTCGGCGTTCCGATCTTCCAGCGCCGGGGACCAACGAGTGGATGGAATTTTTTAAAAGATGTTTTCCTATCCCTCGGTATTCGAGTGGAGATAAATTTTAGACAATGCCCGGCCCGATGGAACAATAACGGCGATACAATAACCATCGTGTATCGTTCCTACGGTTCTTTAAGTGTCCCATTCACGGCGTACGGCTCGTTGTCTCTCACGAACAGGCGAACGCGTGTACGTTTCGTGGATCGTGTACCTGTTCGTTCGGGATCATCTTTCATCCGGAATATCGAGAAAATTATAGCGATTTCACCGGTGCTCTGCGAGGACGAGATAAAAAGTTGCGGTATGCCGTGCCGCGTGACGAGTTACGAGTCTCCTGAATAGTCACGTTTCGAGAATCAATCGACGTACTGTCGAGAGATGGAAAGAACATTGGGAAAAGGAATGCGGGTACGATTGCTCGGAGTCGGCGCGCCATGCCTCACGCGCATGCGTTCTAGATTATCGCGCGCTATTGGCCGATACGATCACTACGAAGTCAGCGTTGCGGCAAACTTTGAACGCGAGGATCAAACGTAGTGACAGGGCGAAGCGCTCCCTTTGCCCCTGTGCCGTCCCGCTAATGTTCTTTCCATCTCTCGACATGTACGTCGACTGTACATGTACGGTATTGGCGCAGAGTTAATATCGCGCTAATATTTTTTTATTATCCAGAAAAGTAGCAACAATGCAGAATTCACGAATTTCCGGGAAATCATTTCATCGATGAGAAATGCGCGCGCGTGACGACGACGCGACGAAGCGGCGTGATTACAGAAATTTACGCGGCGCGATAGCGATTTCAAAAAAACCACACAAATCCCCGACGATCGTTCATATTTTACCAGCTCCCGTCCAGACGGCAGTTTCATTTTTTATCCGGCTCGGATTAATGTTTAATTTTAATTCGTCGCTGGTTGTGCCAGCCCCTCTTGCTCTCTTGTTGTCTGTTGCCTTTCCACGCGCGTCCGCCAGTTGGTAGAGGAAACAGACGGACAAAGGAAGTAGGGGGAAAAAGAAAAAATGTATCCGGAAAAGAAGGAACTTTGATCGCGAGGCATTAATAACGCGTCGGTAAGGCGAATCGCAGTCAGACCTAAAAGGTCGGAAACTGAGTGGCCATTCGAGCACGCTTAAAGAAGAATCACGAAGAAGCGGTTTGCCTCGGTTGCGTGTACAGAGAGGGAGGATGCAGAAGGATGTTGGCGCAAAGCATTACCCCAGATGGTCGATGGACGGTTGTGTCTCGGAACTGGCAACGGAGAAACAGAAGAGTACAGGCTTCAGAGGCTCTCCCGATGACGTGGAGGGTTGACTAAGGTTAGGCCACTCAACGTGTATCGCGTACAAGCGGCGAGGAAGGGGTTGATGGTGTACGCACAAACATTCACATGCGTGCCTGAGAGTGTAGAACGGACGTTCGTCTGCACGAGCCACGACCCTTTTCCACTGTTACAACCGCATCGCCGAGTACAGCCGTATCCGAAGAGGGTAGTTCTCGAGTAGCTGGCAGGGATGGTGAGCGTAGACGGGACGAGGGGAGGCTCTCGCCTCTACCGGGTTCATTCTGTCCTTCAGCCGACGGCGTCTATTGTTTAGTTATTCTGATGAGCCAGTGCATTTCAAACACACTCGAGCGGGCCATTATATCGGAGAACGCATCGCTTCCTTTCGCGAGCCGGCCACGTGCACGCGCCTCCTCCTCGTCATCTGTCGTTCGTTGATGCCTCTCCGTGTTTCCACCGATAGACAGCTACTACTTCGCTCCCGGACATTTTGATACCCTTAATTGGACACAACCGCGGAGATAAGCGTGCGTGCCAGGATTCTAGGGCTTGCTGGCTCACCCTCTATCATCCGCTTAACTGAAGGAACGTCGTTGATTCTTTGTCGTAAACGATTTTAGGAAATGATAAAAGGGAAAGAGGGTTGGTATACAAAGGTAAAAAGAAACTCGATGGTCTTCTCTGTTTTATTTAATTTATTTTCTGGTCATTTTAGATTAAGAATACTTATCAAGCGTTTATGTAGCCATTATACGATACTTTTATGTCATGAAATTGTGTTAGACTAAACTTAATAACATCAGTTATGATTTATTGTTAGTAATATCATCGATGCATATGCGAAGGTCCATAACTTTTTTTTCTACCCTTTCTACCATATCGCTCTATGGTGGAATAGAAATTCTCCACCTCCTTTATTCTCCTCTTTTTATTCCAGCAAAAAGCTGAAACGGTGAATAGGTACAGAGGAGACGCTTTTTATTCGATCGAAAGCCTGTTTTCACTTGTTAGCGCGCGATTATCCGCTATTATTCGGAATTAAAAATACCACTTCGGCGTATAGAGCTCTTCCGATCTCTTTTCCTTTTTTTTTCTTCTTCTCTCCACTGGGAAAATGGAATTATCACGATACTCGATTTCCTCGATGTTAATCCGGCTTATGAGCCGGGCGTAGGACGAGAAAAGGGGTGGCTCGGCTAGAGGATATAAAAACAAAAACGTACCGAGAGAATATGGAAATTTCTCGTAAACTTTAATTTCCATCCACCTTTTTTACCACGGAATCTAATTTATGTATTCACGCTTATGAGGAATGGTTTCTTCTTCTCTTGTTTATCTTTTTCTTGATACAACAACGGAAATGAAAGGAGGCCAGGTTTGATTTCGCGTTTGCCATTATTTCGATACCTTCAGGCATTCCATGGCGCAGTTGCGAATAGCAGTGTTTCAGCTGGTGATCGTTTTCATCGAACCTCGAATTGAGGGAAAGGCGGAGGGTGGAGGATAGTGCGCCAGGGGGTTAGTCGACGTGCGTTTGACGTTATAGGAAATTAAGTTACCCTTACAATATGAAATGGACTTCTTGAAAGGGGAAATATAAAATTACGTTTATGGCCGGGCGCGCTTTGCTCCTTTTCTTTGGAGAAAGATTGTTGCGGGAGTATGGCGGATGTGGGTTGGAAGGTATTACGAAAAGATTCCGGGGGAAAAAGAACCTGCGGAGGTTCGAGAAATCACGGAAAAGAATACGGCCGGAGGGTGAGCCTTTCCTGAAATAATACAGTTCTCGTGGAAAACTAGAATTTCTTTTTCGGTTGAGAAGCAGCACGCGTAGGGTGAACAACGATCACTTTTGGGATGGCAGCGGAGGTCACGGTTCCAAGTATTCGCTCGGAAATAATCCGAGCGGAAGGAAGAGAATTCACAATGTTGCTGGCAGAGAATTCTTCGTTTTCCCTGTAGCCAGCTCGTGTCAGTCTCGTCCGCGAGGATTGTCGGGTACACGAGCTTCGTCTGAAGTTTTCTCGTCAAGAGGGGAAGTTAATTAACGCCGACTTTATGCTTACGGAAACGTAAAGCGAGAAAATATTGCCTTCCAGGATTAAAAAGCTCTGTACCGGTGGTGTCGTGTTTAATTCTGTTGTCTATACCAGCTATACTTTTGCTTTTTCTCACCTAAAACTATATGTCCCTGAAAAAAGAAATTAATTAATTCCATTAGAATTCCATTAGGACTTTCAAGTTCGTAAAAGTTTCATTCGCGTTAATGTACGAATCTATCGAAGTACCTTGGTTAATTAACGAGGTGACCGATCCGACGACGAGACTGACCTTTTTACCGCGAACCCCATGAACCGCGTTCGTTCATCAGACGTTATTAACTAAAACGCGAGGGCGCACAGGAAGATGGCATATTCGTTGCACGTTTCTCCGGCTATTCAGCGTACTTCGTTGGGCTGGCTTCCAGATGGGCAATGTTGGACAGAATGCGGAATACATCCAGCCGGACCAGCATTCCTACTTAAATCAACATAACTCGGGTGATGAATGGTTAACAGGCTTCGCGGGGGGACGCAATGCGCTCCATTTATGGAAGCTATTATGGCCGAATTTCAGCGTTAAATGTGTGATTTATGGCCACCCGTATTATCTTCGTTCATGTCCCGTCGACGATACAGTCCACCCTCTACTCGGCTCCTGCCATGCCGTCCAACTACCACCGCCTCGCCGCCCCGTCCACCCTTCTATTCCTGAAAATTACTTTGAACTCGGCAAACCGAGCGAAAAAAATTCATCAACCGGTGTCCGCGCGTCCTGGCCATGATTAATGCCGTTCTAACTGTCGATTGAAACTGTAAGGAAAATTTATTTAACCCCATTAAAATTGACTTAGGGGACAGGTATACGGCTACCCATTTTCATATTTCTTTCTAACAAATTTTTTATGTCCTCGTTCCGGATTCGCGTTCTCTGCACGTAAAAAATGTCGCGGCTCGTACTGACCATAAATGTGTCGTTTGTTTCAGGTTGCGACGCCTCGTACGAGATGCAGGGTCCGAGTTTCGTGTCGGAACCACCATCGCGGGTGGAATTCACGAATGTGAACGGCGGCAGAGTGGACTGCATAGTTAGAGGAAATCCGGCGCCGACCGTCGACTGGCTGGCAGCGGACGGCGGCAGTATAACGAGTATCCCCGGCATCAGGCACGTCCTTGGCAACGGGACGATCTACTTTCCTGGCTTCGAGGCCGAGGTCTTCCGGCAGGACGTCCACTGGGCCATTTATAAGTGTTCCGCCGTCAACAGCGTCGGTGCCATCGTTAGCAGAGACGTCACTGTCAGAGCAGGCACGTGAAACTTCTTGCTCGTTATCTACATTATGTTCCTCCACTTTGTACGTTATATTCCCCCTTTGGCTCCTACTCTCCAGCCCCATCGCCGTACCATCTCGTGAATCCTTTATTCGTATCGACTATCCGTTTCGATGTAGAGGAAACGTTGCTTTCCCGCGGAATAATGCCTCGGTTTTGATTGATTGTACCCGTCCATCGATATGGAAATATTTGTCATTTCCTTCGATGGAGAATGCTTACGTTGGAGAAAGAACGTTGACGGTCCGTTAACGTGGAGAAAGAATTTCTTACTCGTCCGGGTGGTGGATCTGTTCGACGTTCGCGTTACATTAAACATCGTTGGTGGTGATAGTGAATTTACGTGGCCGCGAATTTCTTTCCGGACGGAATAATTCATCTTTCAGATAGTACATCTTCGACGATACGATGAAATATTTATTCGAATCGTATCCGTGATTTGCTTCGGATTTTCGTTGCCTGCCGATGGAACCGGGCGCCCTTCTCATTGTATTTGCCAGCTGGCGTGTACCAAGAATACGATTCATTTTACCGTAGTGGTTTGTTCATTGAATTCATCGACAGTTTTTCGGGGTCTCGAATTCTGTCCTCTTTCTCGAGTAATTGTAGCCGGAGAGTGAATCGCTGAAATTATTCGAATTCCGCTCGACGAACCGTGACGGTACAAGAAGAAACTTCATTTCCGATCCCGTGGCTCCCGGGAGGATAAGAATATTCAGTGTAGCGTTGTTTTCGCTTTACGTTTTATCGGATACCGCTGAAAAAGTAGAACTCTACAAGATTCGCGGGGATGTAAGAGGGGATGGGAGGGTGAGTTTGATAGATAGGGAGGTAGCGAGGATGGATGGAACGAAAGCTCTCGGTGGCTTCGCGAGGCGTCTTAAAAATAGAGCTTCCTTCGGTTCAACGAACCGGAAGATATCTTATCGACCTAATATGGCCGTAAATCATCGTCGCGTGAACGTGGCCCATACCTTTTCAGATTCATGCCCGCTACCTCTGCCGCGTCAGCTTCTGGCCTCTGCTCCTAGTGTCTCCCGATCCTCCGTCCTTTTTTTTCTTTCCTCCTTCCTTTCCTTTCTTTTTTCTCTTTCCCTTCGGTCCAAGCAACTTCGCTGACTTCGCCCGTTGCTCGGCGAGAAAAGTCTCTCCTCGAACGGATACGCGTATATTCCCTCGGTGGAAAACGGATATGATTAGAGCTCCGCTTCCCGTAGGCTTACGTATGCATTCGACGAATGGAACCGCCTGGTTGCTGACTTGGCTGAAAACGCGAATCGAATAACAACAATGGGGAAGTAGCGTTTCCGCTTTCCAGGATCCTTCGCCTAACTGCGCCGGCAATCTCGATTGCTGATCGAAAACACGTACGCTTCGTCAGTTCCTCGGACGTGTCGCGTCCTCTCTCTCTCTCGAGGAAATTTTATGCGAACGGACGAGCTCGTTCGACCGTAGTTTCCGGTATCGACGAGAGACACGAGTCGCGACGAATCTCGTACGAAATAAGAGCGAGGGCGGCTAAGGTTGATAAAAGGGGAACGCGGATGGGAGGCAGTGATTGCCCTTTCCCGGTGCTTCCAGTCAATCGAGGGTGAGATCGCGAGGGGTTGATCTGTTTAATTTGAATGAGTTTGGTTTATAAAAGAGCCATTGGATAGTAGATTGGGGCTTTAAATGGGGGAGATGATTTTTGTTGATTCGCAAACATCTTAATCTTCTGTGGTTCGTGAGCAACTGTATTTAGGGAAGGATATTGCTGGTAGTAAGTGGTTCCAGGCGAAATTAGTCAGACAATTGTTTTTCTTCAGTTTTCTTTCCATTCACCATCACTTTATATCTTGTACGATGGTTTTTCATCCGTTAATTCATTGATATTTCTAAATTGAAATGAATCTCCTTTCCCAACCTCTTCCTCCTGTCCATTTTGATATAACATCACTTACGTCTCGTGGTTTTTTGTCCTGTGTGAGGATCGAGCTTCTTTGTCGTATTTTTAGTCCCATTCTTGTTTAATGAAGTATTTAAGGCACGCTGGCCGGTCGGCGACCAAAGAAGTTAATTAAGGTCCTCGAAGGGGGGGGATTACTTCCAAGCAAGGAAAGCTGACCTGTCTTCGGTAATAAAGTAAAAATTACTTTTCTACGGCCTTTATACCATCCTCGAGCCGACATTGTTAATCTTGCAAGACGACGAACGAGCAAACGTAAAGAACAATGATATCGTTGCGTTGAGGGCGGGACTTAAGAGGGCTGCGAAGAAACAGGAGGGCAGAAAAACAACGTAGACGGATGGGAATATCGGTGACAGTAAAAAGTAGACTTCGAACGAGCGGTCGAATAGATTGTTGACGAGAGTTTGCCTAATGCCGGCTTTCCATGAAACTCGTCGCAAGAATGTCGTTGCGGAACAAACGAACGAAAGCTTAACGACGTTTGTACAAAAACACAACGGGTACCCCTTATTGTCTGCTCCCGCGACTACCGCGTACAATGTTTTGCAGTTTCGCCCTGAGACGCATTCTGGCCCCGATTTCCTTAAGACATTTGTTTCCTTCCATTTACTCGGCACAATGCATTCCGCGGTTATTCTCCTTGTAAATTTCGTTGTTTCAGTTTAATTCCACGGTGGCCGACGCGGTGTCGAGTTAACGAGAAATTTTAACGATCGTCGCGAACATTTTAACAACAATACAGTTTACCTCCGACCGTTTGCTCATCATTGAACGTTTCTTTCGAGCGAAAAATATTCATTTTGCTATTTTTCATTTTCCATTGAAAAATAGGAGAATTGAGAGTGTTTATTTTCCGGGCGTATTGTTACTTAACAAAAGACAGAGACAGGTTTCAATTATTGAAATCGTTCAATTTTCTGTTGACTCGACGACAACTCGGTACTGATTGGCAATTGAAATGATTATTCCCGGGGACGCGAACGATCGTGGTTGAAATCGAAACGTTTGAATATACATGTGGCTGCCGGTGAATTCATAAAACGTAGAGGATGAGAAAGGATGCGAACGCGTTTTATATTTGCGCGAATACTTTCTTCGTTGGATGGAAAGCATCCACGGAATTTCCGTCTCGCTGTTCAACCCCTAGATCGTATAAGATCCTCCGGCCATATTTGACATGCTCGAAACAAGACGCTCCGGGTAATCTTATTATCATAACCGTGCAACGTGTTTCCATGCGTCACATATTTTTCTACTTACGCGGAGAAACGAATTCGTTTCTCTGCAGAATACAGAAGCATTCTAGAAGATGATCAAGGTTCTAAGTCTTTCGACGAATAAAATTGCAGTAAAATAAAAAAGAAAGGCATGAAAGAAAATTTGATCGTTCGTTAAAAATTTTACTCGTCGGAGGGATCATAAATTTATTCATTATTTTTACCATTCTTCTTTCGATTATAAAGTTCGACGATGTACGATTTTCTTTTCGTTCATGTCGCAACGAAAGCGCGCAAAAAGACAATTATTTTTAATATAAAACAGGTCTGTGTTTCCGTTGCGAACTGCTGTGCTGAGGCTGAATTTTCTTCGAGGACCATTGTCCCGTGTTACACGTGTGAACCACTCCTATTTTTTCTTTTTCCTCGCTTTGACGGCGCTGAAGCACGTTCTTCGTAGTTTTATTCGACGTGTACGGAATCGTGGAAATTTTATACGGAAATAATTATCCAACGGGGCTGGCCGAGCCGGATCGCAAATTTCATTTTACAATGTTCCGCTTTCGGAAGCCCGTTAAAACGAGCGCTAAACTTTGTTACAGAATTTCCAACCCTCGTTTGACTTTTCGTTTCTACCCTACACGCTCGAACACGATTCTTTTCGTTCTTTTAATCTCGAAAGCACTTGCATACCTACTGGATTATGTATCCGAGCGAATTAAGTCCCTCTTTCACACACATTTCCATCTTTCTGTCGGATCGTTCAGCTTTACACATGCGACAACTGATTTCCAGATAAAAGTATTATCTTCAAGTACTCGTGTACCCTGAATATTTTCCTTATTTTAATACAAGGCTCGAATCGATTCATTTTTTCGACTCGTCGTTGCGTCGAGGGTAGCGAAGGTATAATTGCAAGGTTGCATCGTAGCTGCAAAAAAGGCTCTCGGTTCGTCTCCGTGTAAAATTCGAGCGTCGAAAAAAGGAGGGAGGAATTCGAGGACCGGGAGCTATCTCTGTCTTTTCTGGCAGGTGGCTGAGGTTGGGTTAGGCTAGGACGGACGTCGTTTCCTCCTCTTCTCCCGTAGGTTTCATGGTTTGTAAATATTACCTGCCGCGATACGTCTGCCGAGTTTATGCTCGGCTTGGTTGCCGCGTAACCGAGAGCCGTGCGATACGGGGCTGCTAGCAAGCCTGTGGAAACGGCTCGGGGCAGAGAAAGCGTGGGGCGGGGGATGGAAGCAGAGGGAGAACTCACCGAGTTTTTACCCCATTCTGGAGTCTGAGTGCCTCGCTCCGCTGACTCTCGAAACGGGTTGCAGAGCCGGGTCCTACTACACACCACCGCATTTTCCTTTACCCCCAACCCACCGCCACCCCTTTCGACTATCCGCACGATCCAGGCGTCTCTTTTTTTCCTACCACGATTTCTCGTTCTCCGCCCTTTTTCAGGCCTTGCTTTCTCGCCAACCTTTCAGCCAGAGACCATCAACTTACGCAGAACGCTGGTTCATGGCCGGATTGGGACAGCTTCGAGATTTTCGATAAGATACCCCGACCCTTTTAAGGCTCTCAAACCCTCTCGTACACTTTTTCGTGGGCCGCGTCGATTAACGAGATCCGGTACCCCATGCGGGAGTGGCGGAAAAAATCCTCGCTCCTTTATCAAGAACACTAGAGTTCACCGTCATAGGGGTAGTTTTGCGGATCGATGATACTTGCTCGTTATTTCCAGGATGAGCGTATTGTGTCTTTTGAGTTCAGGTACTGGAAATTTTGGGCAGTAGAAATTTTATATAATGTTCCATGATTTTCAGTTTCGAGGGTCCACTGATATTTCATAACTTTCAAGACTTTTAGTATTTCAATAAAATTTGAAGCGATTCGATGCTCGAGTATGCTTGAAGCACTTGAAAATTTTCGAGAGGGGACTTTCGGCTATGAAATTTTTTGATTCTTTTTCCGTCGATTAATTTCAATGGAGGAAACGAGAATCCTAAGATTGCGGGGGTAGTTTTCCGGGCGGATCGATGTTGCTCGGTCGCTACATACGAAATGGAACCAGGAAACGAGCGCGTTGTGTTTCGTTTTTTAAAAATGTTTCACGAGAAACAGCGGGATAGAAAGCTCTTTCTCGGGATCTCTTTTTGTCTGGCGGCTGTTGTGCGTGTACACGAAGAGCAGCGGTCGCGTTTGTGTTGGGTAATTATCGTGGGCTCGGCGAACCGTTCTTTCTCCGCGGATACATTATTCTTACTTTCCATCTGTTCGCCTTCAATTTTCATTAGAATTTCCTTTTTTTCTTTTTTTTTCTACCGCGGACCTTTAGCGCGACCTCAGCTTCACCTTCTATCGAGACTTTTTTAATTAAGGGCTCGGCTTCGCTTCATTTCGAGCCGGTCCGCTCTTTTTTATCTGTCTTTCATCCTGTACCGCATAAAGTTGATTCCGTGACGACGGTATCAACATCTTGTAGTAGTTATAGTCGTGCACAAAGCCAGCTGGATTTAATCCCGAGGTATCGCGTCGCGCCCTCCATTTTACTTTACACCCTTGCCTCGCCACTTAACGACCTTTTTTTTTCTCGCCTTCGCCACCGTGTCCTCTAGCGCGGATACAATTAAGTCTAGCAGGCTGCCTTCAGGAACGAATTCGAGGAACGTGAGAGCCTTCAGTCGATATACGAAATAAGAGAATATTTTTTTGAAAAACAGGAAAACTATTATATTTCGTCTTTCTCCGTTATGTCAGTCAACGTGTTAACAATTTGTTTCGAAAGTTTCAAGAGAAATTGAAGACGCTTTCTCTGAGAAACTTTCCTATACGAGGTCAACATTCTTAGAGGTACAAGTTTCGTATCCCGGTATATCTCTAGCAAGAGAACCAGGTCCGTATCGATTCGTCGAAATAATTTAGTCCTCGCCGCTAAAACCGCGCTAAGTGAGCTAGCTGCGCGAACGAATGAGACTGGTGGCACGTTCTGCGTTCCTATTAACCCTTTGAGGTCCATTTATTCGGTAGATTAAATCCGACCTGCCGACTCGTCGAATAATTCGCCGAGTGTTTCACAGAAGGAAAGGTTAAGATCGGATGGTTTCTTACAAAGTCGAAGCTTGAAAGGCTCGGTAAATTGTAGAAAGTATAGAAAGCTAAATAAAACGATTTTATTTTCGAATTTTTTCATCGCCGTTGAAACTTTCATATTTCACAGAATTCGAACGCGAAGAGTTAGAAGCGATTCGTTATTTACGATTCATTCTGAAAATAGTTTCTATCGTGCAACCGGATGATTGACAGACAAATTTTTCCTCGAGTGTTCGATATTCCATCGCGCACGAAATAATGAAAATACGCGTAAGTTGTGCAAATTTTTCACGTTTTCGTGGCAGACCGAAGGTTTTCCAAGTTGTTAAATTCGTGCCTGGTGGCCCTACTGCTTTAGCCTCGCTTTCGAGTGGTCCGTTGTTTGTGTGTTTTAGTGGTGAACCAGCGTTACGATCCGGAAGTGCAATGTCCCGGCGGTTTCCTCGGCAACAACGTACTTATGCGATGCAACGTACCCAGTTTCGTTCGCGACCACGTCACGATCACGTCTTGGCTTCAGGAACCGTCCTTCAATATCTACCCGTCTACGATGGGAGGTAAGTACCATTGCGTAACTCTATACAAGTCGTTTAACCTTTTGTAGTACAAATTCGTATCAGAAATTCCTAATAATCCGATCCAAATTAACGTTTAACCTCTTAACCTAACAATTATACCGTAACAAGTGTATTTTGCCCGAGTATTCTCGGGCTTTTAAGTTAAGAGATTAATTCCTTTGCTTAGAGCATTATAGATTCATTGATGAATTATCTAATTAAAAAAACTTTATAAATAATTGATTAATTTCGCAGAATACCTCAAATTATTCCATTATTAATCTTAACAAAAATTGCAAAAGTCATATGTAGATTCTTACGAAATGTCAAGAAGTTAAGTTAGAATCCGTGATACGAGCTTGACTCGTCATTAGTAGGCAAGGGATTAATAACGAGCTCTCGGCCGTTTGGTAAATAAAAACAAGCGGAGAAAATCCGAGGCAATTTTCTCGCCTCAGAAGGCGTATTTCTTTTTGCGATACGAAGCGTTATTCTCGTCGTTGCGAATTCATTCAGCTACGCCAGCTAAAGATCTCGCGAGAATGAACTGGAGAATTGCGCTCCATCCGTGAGAATTTTCCACGGTAAATATCGGGACCGGGTTTTCAGAAGATCGTGCCTCGTGGAAATAATTGAATGGATCTGAACGAGGTCAAGTTACGTCTTGTGCACGAAGTATGGTGTCTCTTTCTCGGTTTCCACGACGTGCCCCTATTTCGCCGGATAGAGTTCTGCCATTTACGAACGGTGATCGTAGGGGGGACGGGGAGTCGTTCAGGGAAGCCTCGTGATCGAAGCATTTTAGATTTCGATTGCACTCGACACGCGAGCTCCTGGGGATTGTTTTTCGGTAAATCCCGAGCGACGGGTTAGGTCTGAGTTAGGTTAAGTATACTGAAAATTCACTTACTCTATACAGAAATAAAAATAAATTCAACTTAACTGAATTCTGAATCGGTCGTTCCTACGTATCTTTAGCTTTATAGATTTAGATTGTTTATTCGTACCACTTAAAAATCATCTCCACTCTTCGGATCTCTTATTAAAATCTGAACCTAACGAACCCTATCACGGCTTAGGTATCAGGTAACTTTCTGAAAACGCTTACCCTTCCAAGATCTTCAAAGTTTACAACATAGTTCCTTTACGAAACTGAACCTAACTGGCGGGTGTCTGGGTCAGAAAAAGGGTTATCCTTTAAAGTTTCAACTTTCAAACGCATCGTAGACTGTCGATCGTCGATGCATTGTGCGGAAAGTTTTCGCTCGTGAGCGCCGTAAACCCGTTAACGAGGAAAACTTCATTAATTATGGAGGAGTTCGATTAAGGTGTGCCTGGCGAAGCCAGTTCTGAATGTGCCCTCTAATAATCCAGACGGATTTGTTAATACGTTCATCAATTGCCGCAAGACGATCGATAGCCGTCCAGACATTCATCGTTGAAGGTTCAAAGTTGAATGAACTCGAACCAACGAAAAGAAGAAAAAAGAAAAAAATGGCTGAAATTAATAGTCGTAAACGAAATCGACCACCCGATCGAACGTTCCGTGCGATTGAAATGCGATCTCTGTTCGCAGATGGCAAGTATCATATGCTTTCGAGCGGCGAGCTGATGATACTGAACATCACGAGGGAGGACGCGGAACAAACTTATCGGTGCAGGACGCATCATCGTCTGACGCAGGAAACGGTCGTCAGCAGCAACGTTGGCAGGCTTCAATTGACTGGTAAGTGCATTAAAATCCGCTTTACGTTGCCATGGATAAGATAACGTGTTTCCAGCACGATTCGCGTTACTCTGGCGTGATCGAAAATTCATAACGCGACTAGACTGCGTTTATTCCACTCGACGAGATAATTAACACACTTTGCTACCACTACGTTACGTAATCCTCTCGCATATTTCACCTTGTTTCGCTGTTGTTGGGATTATTGGACTCGGGGATTTTAAGCTACTTAGATTTTCTAATTGATGTAACTTAAAGTCTCTTCCATCGATCGATTATTAAAATTCATGCATTCCTCGTTAAGTCATTGAATCTTAGTTTATCAGTTCCGCGAGATTAAGCGCTTCAAAGAAGTAGCGTTCTCACTACATAGATCTACTTTCCCTAAAAGCTTCTGTCCGTTCAAACTCGAGCACACCTCCATTAACTCGGTTAATGAAGTTTTAATATTAGACAGAGGAGATTTCAGCATAAGACGACAGAGAGTCTTAACGAGAGTATAAAAAAAAAAGAAACACCATCGTTAGAGCAAAAATGTTACCTACTGCATAATTATCCTCTCCTTTGAAATTTGACGCGATATTAGGAAATTTTTCCCAGAGATAGGTGGATGTTTATAAGATTATCTCGGTTTCCTCGTCGTCGCTTCGGATCGGTTCGCGTCGAGTACGAAAATTGCGAACGAGTTAACGAGCCATCGGATGATCGGCGTTCGATCAAAGTAAAAATATTCTCTCAGCCAGGTGTAATTACCAGGCACCGGTGACGAGACCCGCGATCAAGAGGTCGTCTGAAAAGCTTTTCCTCGGCTCGTTTTAAACCAACTGGCATCGCGCTTGTTACCTTGCCGAGGCTTCGCCGCGTAACGTCTGCTCTGGGGTTAGCTGCGCGTGGTACGAAGCGAAACAGGAAGAAAGGGGGTAAAAAAAAATACACACGGGTGAAAAGACGAAGAAGACGTGGAAGAAGAAGCGGAAAAAGGGGAGAAATCTCCACTCGAGCCGGGCTAACTAATGATGCTTCTCTTCACATGCCACACCCCTACCCTTCAGATTCACTGGTTCAAGCTTCAGACGTGCCCCTGTACGATGCGATGCGTCCAAACGGAATAGAGAAAAAAAAAATCCCGGAAGTCGAAGACATTCTGCACGTTCTTCGCTACATTCCCTGTAATTTTTCGATCGTGGAAAGCGTTATAATTCATCGCTTCGTTTTCCGTTCCATCCCTCATTCGCCTTTCGATTCCCTACTTCTTTTTTCTTGTTTTCGGTGCATTAGCCTGTCATCCCAGTCGATAAGTCCGCGCAGCCTGTCGGAGTATAATTAATATACCGTTGGCTTAGACCACAGATGCGCTTGCAGTCCTCTCGTAATCACGAGGAAGGTAAACGAAGGTGCGTTGAAAATTAGGCGAAGCGATACGTTAGCTCGCTCTACGTTGAATTTAACATCCCCGGTATCAGAAGTGGCTCGGTTAGCGGTTACATTTTTAATCGCAACAACGCTACACACTCGAAATTATTATTCAAGCTTAATCAACGTTATTACACGTTAGCTGGTAATTATTGCGTGAGGGAGAATACAGGGAACGCGCGAAGGTACGATAAAATACTGGGATTTAACGTGCTCACTGGACGCAGTAGAAATAGCCGTGTATAGTGCGACGCATTATGAATGATCATCCCTAAAGGTACCATTGTTTTATCTTTGAAGTTCTGCTTTCGATATTACGATATGATGTTGAGTCAATTCGAAATTTTACCCGAATCGCAGTAGAATTATCAGCGTTTACTCCGACAAATTATAATTACAGCTTTTAAACGCACCGTAATTATGCTTTTGATGCTGGACCTGCAGTTTAATATCGCGACAATATTGATATAATATTAATTCATTTCAAAATTTTGTTAATTATTCGGCAATATCAATGTATCGAGTTCATAGTAGAAATATCCGTGTTTGGTCCGACGTCCGACATATTATAATTACAGTTTCTATTAAAGCGATTGAATTTTTTTTGTCGTAACTTACTAAAAGCCTTTTCAAGTTCATTAAACAGATTGTTTACTTCCAATTCACCCCTTAACAAGCGTTCATTTAATCGTGTCGTCGTAAAATTAAATTGGTCGCTTTCGAACTATCCTTAGAGTGTCTAAACATCGTGGTCGAAGGTAAATTCTAAACGGGAGTATTATAGAGTACACAGGGAACAGGACGCTCTAAATCATCTGGTACAAATATTTAACCGTTCAGGAAAATTCAAACGTGTATCGAACACGGGGAAGCTGTGTTTGCAATTCGTGCATCAGCTCGATTGTGAATTCTAGTTTAATGGGATGGAGGCTTGTAAGCGGTTGTTTATCGGCAAGTAGCCGAAAACGGGTTGATATTTATCTGTCATAGTCGAAGTGGAAGTATACACCCGTGAAGATTCACGCTACAGGAATTTGTTTAAAATATCGTACATAAGCGTCCGTGTTTTAGAAATATCGTACACCGTTTGCTATCTAAACAGAGATTACCTCTCACGGGATTGAAAATTATTATTAGCTCCAGCGCGCTACGTGATTTCAGAAACGATGCATCTAGTGTAAGCATCGCGTAATTGTTGGCTTTACGTACACTTGACGCAGATTTGTTTATAATAGCTGGCTGTTTGTTTAACGACCACTAATAACATGCAATATTTTTCCAACGGTATGAATAACGAAACGAAATTCTCCCCAGAAGAAATTTTGAAAAAAGGCAATTTAAAATGTCACCCTGAGAAAGTTGTGTTCCTCTTGGTGTAACCTTAATATAGCCAAACCGCTTTCAAGCGAGCTATAAATTTATGCTAAGCGCACTTACATACTTATAAACTTAATAATGGAGTTTCCGACGGTGTGTTCGATCGTTTGCATATTCCGAAACCCCTTCCGTTTACTAGCTTACCTCTCGTAACTTTCACGGTCAGAATACACGAAATTACCATCGAAAATCCGACGCTCAGCGAGTCTCACGAGTGACGTACAAACTTTTTTAAATTACCTATCCGTATTGAAACGAGATTTTTGAATTGGATCAAAGTTCGAGTTTATCGCGTGAGAATCAGTATGCAGTGAACGCATTTGTACATCGGTGGGACGGTTTTTCACGCAGTCACGTATCGCGAACTCGTAAAATCATTCCATTGAAGCGAGTATCGCATTGTTCGTTTCCCGTTTATGGTGTTTGAGCTTTCGAACCATGTGAAAATTTTGCGATCGCACGCGGTTCGTGTGATCAACACCGTGCGAGGATTCAATGCGTGGAATGCAAACTGATTTTATTTTTCCTTTGATCGGTGTCCGTTCAATTCTGTATGGATTAAACGATTGCTTTTAACAGATTTATTGTTTATTAAATAAAAATGTTTTAATACGTTTTTCTGAAGAAAAAAAATAAAAAATAAAAATGCCTACTAATTGTAAGTAGGCATACTCTTTTACGAAGACGACGACGAGGAAATTGATATTCTTGAATAGGTTGCAGGTGAAATGCTTTGCATATTCTCTCTGACGAGTGATCGTTGCTGGATCTGTGCTCGACACAAACTGCTCGTCGCTTTGCATCCTTTCGGTTCTCCGCATCGGTCCGTGTGTTTCGCATTCATTGACGATTAAAAGCCGCACTCGGCGCATCGCGAATATCTTCTTTCCAGTTGGAGGATAGTGTGACGCTCTCGGCAATGCAACGAGCAGTATTGAATTTCCTCGTCGAACGAAACAACACACGCGTTGTGTCATTCGGTCCCGCGAACACGTTCGAATCGTCGCGTCGACAGAATCGACGGATATCCAGGATTTTCGAAGGGGAAAAGAGCGACGAAGAAGACGATAACTAGCTGTTAATAACGCCTACGCGTCGATCCGGGAAATACGTTCAGCTTTAAACGAATCGATTCCCGTTTCCACAGCAAACACGAGGGGCTACCTTTGTTGTAATATTCATTACCGTTTTATTACAATACCCTGTGGCGCTCGTAACACGTGTCTGCCTCGTATCGCTTTATTTCGAGCATCGCTAATTACGAGTGTATCTGTTAATGAAATCTTAATGAAACGAATGGCTAATTGCCGTTCCACAGCTACGGGATAAATTTCAAAGGTCCTCTATTGAATATCGAGACTTTTTCTCGTTGACTCCGTTTATGAAACCTTTCCCTGAGAAACATCCAACGAAATAACTGTTTGTTGTTTATTAACCGCATCATTTTCAGTATCGTTGATTCCTCCCTTCAATAGATTTCAAATTTTAATCAAACAGAGGTGTAGGCGTTTAAGTGGAGGGGAAGAGGAAGGTTTCGTCTTCATCGGGCCGGGGACCGCTAGGTGGCGGCGAGATGATCGGTGACAGTGTTCTCGCAAGTGGTCGCCCGACATGCGGTTAGAATATATACAGGGTGATCCTCTCGCGCCCGAACACAAAGGAACACTGGCGACAATGAACCCCTTGACCGCACCATAAAGAGGTCTGCATTGTCACGTGCCAGTGGGGACCTACCCGGGCCGAGACGACTCTGTATGTCTTCATTGTCACCAGTTCCTTTGTGTCCGGCTGCGAGAGGATCACCCTGTAGAAATTCCGAATTGCGGTATGATAGGTGTCTGGGACCAGGGGCCCCAGCGGTGTCAGGTGTGGTCCGGGCACACCGGCTATTCCGATGGCAAACGGGGCTCTGGCTATGGGCGTGAAGCGGCCCTGGTAGTGGGTGTAGTTGCTTGCTACCCACTCCAGGTTAGTTTGTTAAAGTAGAAGCGTCCTAGACCAAAATTCCTTACACGCCGACAATTAGTCAAGTGTTGGGCCTTCCGTACCCGCTGATCTACCCGGCGCCACTTGGTTGGGAGGTGGATATCTATATTATGGTCCACCTTCCATATATTGCGCCCTTAAACACCGTCGGTATAAGTGCAAACTTGGGAACGGCAGAGCAGGTTATAAACCCCACACGGTTCCTTTATACAATGATCTGTCTAGGATCGTCTGTTGTCAGCCCCACTAGACGAGTCTGACAGATGATCTCAAGACGAAACGTCTTTTTCTCCCCTCTCCTACAAAGGAAATACTTGTATGTTATCTGCCACCTTTATGATACGCCACAACTTACAACCAGTCACTATCTTGTGACCATAATTCTCCATTAAATGTCCGAGCTGATGCGTGCGCCGTTGAATCCTCCATTACTTTCCTCCTGCCCTTCCGCCTGCTCCTTCTTCTTCTTCTTCCTGTTTCTTCGCCACGGCGAAACCGTTGTTACAGCGTTCCTTTTTCAGCCGGCGGCTATTTATGACACGCCGTGGAAAACATTTCCCGTATATCATGGAACAAAGTTACATGAACTCGTCATGAGGGAGCAAGAGGGTGCGTCGGTGGCGCAAAGTAACACCCCCTTGTTCGTGTACGTGTAACGCTGTTGCGCGTGTATCTGTTTTGCCAAGAAAAGAAGAATCCCCGGAGAATCTTGAAGGATGTATTTCCTCTCTCCTTTCCTTACTCGCCGTCTTTCTTTCTTTTGTTAAATCTCCCGCGATATTGTCACTATCAATTTCTCAAACAGTATAATCCAAATACCGTTTCCACGTTATTTCCCGCGTATCTTATTGCTCGATTTAGAATTCCGGTAATTTTATCTGGTAATTGAACCCGTCTGCCTTCAACTCCTTCCATTTTCTTATTAAACACCCGGTGAACTTTGAACGACGACTCGTTCGTCGGTGTATCTCGGCAGGAATATATTTCGCATACGTCAGGAGGAAAAATTTACGCGAACTCATCTGACAGGGATGGGGTGTCTCGTCGAAGGAAGCTGTTCTTCCGGCAGCCAAGATATTAAAGGGAAATTCCTCTTTCTCTTCCGCTATTGTCCAAAATCTCGGGGAAAGTTTTTTCTTCTCCTGGCAGACAAGCAAGTAAGTTCGCCAGGAGGTGGGAGAGATATTTCTTGATTGTTTCACGCGTCGGAGAGTTCAGCGGATTCCTTTGTTCGGGACACTTCGACGGGGTTGCCGTAGCAGGATTTATGCTTGATCGTTTTTCGCTTTTTCTGCTTCCAGAGATACGGAGCACCATGCCGCCGATGATAAACGAGAAGGTGGTTTATATGTCGGCCCGTCTGAAAGACACCATTGTGATACCCTGCGTCGCGTACGGAAATCCTACACCAACCAACAGGTAAGGATATCAGAAATATTTTTAGATTCTAAAAAATCGCAGCCAGTACGCTTTTTTATGTATATATATAACCATGTTTGCAAAAAGTAATTGAACCAATTTCGCAGTTTTATATTTCTTTTAATATAAAAAAATTATTGGTCTTGAAATCGTAATTGTTATTGGTTTTAATAATATTTTTCACGCAAGAGAAATCCGTGATCCCCGTAAATCGAGCCAATTAAACTTTTCCGATGCATATTGCCCTCGACGTTGTATCGGGAAACTGTTTGCCAAACAACTGAACCGTACTCGAGGGCCAAAAGTCGGCAATTAAGGAGTTCTCGGAGGACTCGGTTCTCCAAAAACACTTCTCTTCCATCGTGTAGCTATACGAGTCGGAGAACAGTGAATAAAAATGGTCCGAACGTTATTTCTTCCTTTGCTTTCGTTTCCAGCTGTTTGATAGATTTAACATTTGACTTCAATCAAATATTCGAAGGGTTTCTCTTTCAACGTTAGGAAAATAACGCATTCGAAATATTATTTCCTCATTTCTCTTTGAAACTTTGAAGTATCTTTTCTCGAGCAAAGTGACATACTTTCTTGGCTGATTCTGAACAGGAGAAGTTTCGAGTTTCTTTTAAAAGGAATAGAAAAGCAGACAGCAAAAGCAGAGGAAACACTTCGCGTAATCAAGAACGAATGAAACGGTCGGTGGCGAAAGAGTTGAGTAAAAATATTCTTAATTAAGGGTTGCATTAAGTACTTATTCAAAAAGAAGCTCGATATCGAAATTTGAATGCCGGAACTATGAATCTCACGAATTTGTAATTTGAAAATTAATGAATAATTTTGCATGCTGGCATATTTTATTTTTGTTTAAAGTTAAACAGCGAATCTTTCATTAGTATCTCAACTTATTCTCCTTTATCTTTCGTTGTGCAATTAAACAGTAAGCAGCCATTTACTTTTCCTCGTGGACCCAAGCTGCTACGGTACAAACTAATCATTCGACGTCGCGAAAGTAGAAGGTAACGCTCGGCTGGAGTAAATTAAAAGGAGCTCTTTAGATTAATAAGTCATCCCGTTCGCGTGGCAGAGATATCCTCGAATCTCCGGTCCGCTTCAGCCGGAACTTCCGTTAAATCATTGACGATAATCCGCGGCAGCAACGTGGCGCGGTGGACGAGGATTATAACGTTATTGAAATGTAAAAATTTCAATTTTGCTCCCGTTCTCTGCCCCCTGCTCGTTCCTGTATTTCAGAATATGGAACACCGTCGTGGAATAACGTTATTTCGTGGCGAATCTCCTCTCGCCACCAATTTTGCCGGGTCTGTCCGTGATTTTGCTTGAAATAAGCCGGATGCGAAAGTTGTTCCCTCGCTACTACCTTGCGTTTCAGGTATGATTTCATTTGAAAATTGATAAGAGTTAGGTGAACGATAATAATGATCCAGGATTTTCGTTCGAATAAATCGACACAGGTCTTCTAATTACTATAATAAATGAGTCGTCAGTAGCTTCAGCAATGTTGAGAAACGAAAGGATTAACGTTAATGTCAAACCCAACGACGTGGTCTGGCTATTTCGCTTGGCAAAAGGTATTTTCACGAGCGAGATACGAAACATCCAAGGTTTATCGATGCGTAAGGGTGTATTATGCAACGGAAAGAGACAGAGAAATAGCGAACGAAGGGGATGAAAAGACGACCGGGTCTTTGACGACAGGGAATTCCGTTGCATAGGTTACCCCCCTTGAGAACTTTCCTCCAGTTGCTTTGATAAAGATCGTCCGTTCGTTCGGTCGATATTAATGGAGTTTCTTTGGTGCTCGGTCTCGAAACTTGGACCCCTTTGCCAGCCTCATGAATCGAATAAAGTCGAGCAAGAAACAAAACGACTGGGCGTAATCGAGTCGAAGAATCGAGCGAGTAAAAGCGCGCGTAACTGAAATCTTAATGAACTTTCCTGTTGATAGTCTCGTGTTTTTCGCACGGGGTACTTATAAAAATAAAGAGGATGGAATAAAACACAAAGGGTGAAAGAGGAACGTGTATCAGAATTTTAATGCATTCTTTATTCGATCGAGCGGCTCTGATTAAAGGGATAAACGAACGACAGAAGAAGCAGCTTCGAAAGAAGAGAAAGATCTAGGATGGTCGTGAGTTTGTCGTACAAGGACGACGACAACAGAATTATTAAACGTCAACCGTATCTATCTCGTCCTTTTTTCTGTCGCAACGACTGGGACATGGGAAAGGGACTCCCTGTAACAAGGGCTGTTCCGCGTGTATACAAGATTATCCTGTCGCATCGCGTCGGGAGGAGAACTGATTTAGTTTCGCCTTGGTGTCGCAGTGTTATCGAAACTGTTGCGTCGAGCCGTGTAACTCGTAAACCCGTTAAAATCGTCGGACGTTAACCGCCGTGGATGTCCCTATTCGTAAACGGATATCACCGTGTCAGAGAGGTATCAAAATTTTAACGAGTTTCGACGCGCGCTGTGAATAATTCCATACGCGTGTCGCTTTATTAACAATTCCCTGTCGCCTATGTTTGACAGGCGTAATTAATTTCGCCGGTCAAAGCGGCGTTCGTGGCTGATTTCCTGGATCGATAACCAGTATACGGTGATCGCGATGTTCCAAGAAACTACCCTTCTGCGATCGATTAGATAAAAATCAGAGGACACAGGACACGCGATAAACGCGCACGCAGTTTCTCGCGAGCAGAATGGCAAAGCGGGATGGCGCGTAGGCAAGCGAAGGTGTGTGTATGTATAGAGGAGAGGAGTGTATGGGTAGCGCAAACAAACCGACCGCTGATTACAGAGACTGCTTCTGACAGCCCATCAAATATTCCGCATTTACGTGTACGCCGACGTCACTGAGTATTCCGTGCCTGTTCACCGTTTTCCCTCCCTCTCCTCCTTCGTCCTCTCGCTCCCTGCCTCTTTCGCGGCTTCTCTCGTCGAGTTGACGAAGAGCAGCGTCGTCTGACGGAGAGAGATAGAGAACCGGGCCAAAGGATAAGCAAGAAGGAAGAAGAGAGAAGGAGAATCTGAGAGTTTGCCAGTGTGGCACAGCCTTCTATCTCTATCTCCTTCCCTCACCAATTTCCCTCCGTAAATTCGATTATCTATAGGTATACTCCTCGTTGTCGACCCCTCCTCTCCACCCGCGTCGTCAGTCCCGTACCGTACGACTCTTCAACCTCATCCGGAGTCCTTCCACACCTCCTACCTTATCCAGGCTCTCGCGAGCCGACCAACCTTCGAGAGCTTGTGACGCCGCTTTTCGAAACTACCGTCGACGAGGTCAATCACCCCGACGGGGACAAACCGCACCGTCAAAGCAAGGGAAAGGGGAGATCATTTTTGGACGAAGTTAGGGGACCGTTTTAGCTCCGAGATTGCCTAGCTGAAAATATTAACGCTTTGAACGCTTTGGAATCGCCGCGCCGGTGATCGACACTCGTTCGGCATAATTCGTATTTAAGGTTCGCGTTCGAATTTCGTAATTCTGCGGATAGTATTCGGCCTAGATATCCTTCGACCGTGGAACTTAACAGTTTCCCGAGAATTTTTCCACGGACCCCTCAGACGACGTTCGATTTTGCGAGGTCACGTACGCGTTCGTTGAACGAACACGATTTCACCTTCGTCTCCGCTTATCGCTTCGATTATACGGAGTTACCGGGAACTCTGTGCTCGTTGAAAGCGGACAGGTGAAAAGGAGGTTTCCAGGAATAATATTTGTCGACGAACTGAGCGAACGGACGAACGGGACTACCTGCGCGTTTAGAAGACCAGAATCAATAGCGGTAGCTCGACGAAAATTTTATTTTCCAAGTTACTTCTCGATAAATATTGACACTGCTCGTTTCCGTTTCCGTGTAACACGAGTGTTTCTTTCTTTGAGCGTCGTCGGGCGAGGAAAGACTTCGACAAACCACCTCGTATGCAACTGGAAGAATAGACATTCTCTAAATTGAAGGATTCGCGTTGATCTTTGCTTAAACGTCGATTTTCAGATTGAATTGGATCAGATTTTCCTCGGTGGATGGGTTCAAAGGGTTCGGGGTTAACAGGGAAAGATCGATTCGATTATCCTGAAAGCGGAAAAATTTCCTGCTCGCCGATAAACGAACACATGCCATATTCAGTATGGCTCCTTTATTTAAAGATCCCTCGGTATTAACGATTCTCGCGTGTGTTTCCGGTATACGGTGAGGCTGCTTGTTCAAGCGGCAGTGTTTTGAAAACGTGCCAGTACATCTGGCCGCTGTATGCCCGTGGTCTGTGTGCATCCAGGGCTTCGAACAACAACAACAAAAAAAAAAAAAAATTGGAAAAAAGGAAAAGAAAAACGTTGAACGTACGAGTAGCGTAGCACAATTCACGGCCGTGCCGCGTGTGTATTCAGTCTTGCCGATGAAACAGTTGTTATTTTGTGGTTGCCACGAGTGCACCAGAGAGATACACCGCTGGAATGGAATGGCTCGGTTGGATAGTAAAACGGTACGGGCCAATATCGCCCTCTGTCCGATGCCAGTGGTATGAGCCTGTTTTTGCCCCGGCACGCTTGAAATCTTGAGCAACGATCGAACGTAACGTGTAACGTTCCATCGTAACGAGACTGCAGCTTCCAAGGGAGATGCACAGTTCCGATTCATCGAGCCGACCAGTCACTGGAGCGACGGCACGCTCGAGTTGACAGTAGTATACACCGTGACTGGTCAGACGAGCGTGCGGCAAATCTTGAACCGCGACGGTTATTGTTGTTTCACTTCTTTCGAAAGTTCATTGGACTCCTATTAATCGCGTTGAGCGACCGAGTCACCGACAGGGTGAATGTAATGCATTTACAGGAAACTTTTTAACTCTTTAATTACTGTAATGAAAATGGACGTATGTGGCACGAATTATAATTGTAATTATTCAGAACTTTTCACTTGCTAACTTCGACGTTAATAAAAAATAATCTTTTTTTTACTGTAATAATAACTTAAAATTGTACCTGCAGTAGAAATTTACGTTATCCGAAAGTATTGACGTCTCTTAAAATAGAATTTCCAATTGTGTCGTTTCGTAGTAACGCTAGGATTTTACGAGCACCGGCAAAGCTCGCTGGTTGTCATTCCTTTTTACGATTTCAAGACAAAAGCCGGTCAAGCCAACCGATCTAGAGATCCAGAAAGAAATGTTCCTTCATTTTTTACTCTTTCCTTGTTACGTTACAGGTGGTATTACAATAGAAATCAGAGAGAAGAGCCTATCGAGGACACATCTGGGCATTACATGGTGAGAGACGGTTCGTTGATCATACAAGGGGTCCAGGAAGGCGATGCTGGCTCGTATATGTGCACCGCCAGTAATTCGGAGGGCAGTGAATCCATGGAAGTGAGGTTAACGGTGTCTGCGCCATTGAGCGTTCATGTTCAGCCGTCGATTCAAACCGTCGATCTTGGAAAAGCCGCTCATTTGGTAATTGATGATTTCCATCCCTATTTATACGAGCCTGGTAATCTGTGGCTCGACTTAATTCACCCAAAATTAGAAGCATCGATGAAGATTCTGATTGCTCTTTATACCCTTAATATTCGTATCATTCATCTTTGAAGGTTCTATTTTTGTTAAACACGGATTATCAGGATCTGCTAATATTTATTACAGAATAGTGATATAAATCAATAACATACAAAGAAAACCGTTTATACTGTTCATTTATTTAATAATAATTTTTCAATACATGCTGTTGTTATTAGCAATCACTGTTCCACCATGAAACATATAATATAGCGTTCAGTTTAATTTAAGTTCAATAACATTGTAATTTGTTTACAAACGTTATACAGTAACCTTAATGATTTTGAACACAATATTCATTATGCCATATTCTGCTAATAATAATACCACAGAATAGTGGTATAAGTCAATAACATACAAAGAAAGCCGTTTATACTGTTAATTTATTTAATAACAACTTTTCAATACATGCTTTTGTTATTAGGAATCACTGTTCCACCATATAATACAGCGTTCAGTTTACTTTGTGAAGTTCAATTGTAATTTGTTTGCAAACGTTCTATAGTAACCTTAATGATTTTGTACATAATATTCATTATGCATTATTTCTGATCAAATTAGTACTGCCAGATTGTGTTAGCTTTATTTGACTCGCATTATCATAACAATACTTAATTTTAATTATGAAATAGGACAAACTCTTCACATAAGAACGCCAGGGAAAATCTGCCCAATATGTTTATTGATTATTCCGTCTCGGTAGATCCCTATTTCGAGCCGCGTATTCGGCAAACTTTTCTGTTCTTTTATGAACAAGAACGTTCGCTGCGAAGCAACTAGATTCCAATTTTCTTGGTAAATTGTTTGCCCAGAACCGGGCCATTTGCCGTGATCCCCGTTTCACTGTAATCCGATTTTCACGAGGTAAGGCGGGAAACGTTTCGAGTTGAAGTTTGTTTTCCCTCTACGTATCCGGCGGGGCTAGCCATGTTGGCAATCTTGTTTTCGTAACGGAAAAGAGGGCAGAAGATTCGAGGGCATCCCTGTATCGGTGTGCGCGTTTAAACCGGCCGACTCTCATCGGTACACCTTTTCTCTGAACTGCTTTTCAGACTTGCAGCGCAAGTGGATTTCCGC
The DNA here is from genome assembly GCF_907164935.1 of Osmia bicornis bicornis. Classification (NCBI taxonomy): domain Eukaryota; kingdom Metazoa; phylum Arthropoda; class Insecta; order Hymenoptera; family Megachilidae; genus Osmia; species Osmia bicornis. The sequence continues at coordinate 13,115,748 of NC_060216.1, read as the reverse complement.
AGGCGGCGCTGTACTGGTTGAAGGACGGTCAGCCATTGAGAACGGGCGTTCGCATAAGGGCGGTTTCCAGGGAACGTATTTCCGTGATGTCGGTTGCACGGGAGGATCGTGGCATGTACCAGTGCTTTGTGAGGAACGAGTATGAAATGGCTCAAGGAATTGCGGAATTGCGGCTGGGCGGTGAGTCTTCTTTGTTTGCTTAACGTTTGCCTCCATTCTGCTCCATTCGCGCGATCTGCATGGGGAGCGAGCGAACGATGGAAATATAGAATAAACAGATCGTTATCGGGATTAAAATTGAAAACACGCATCTAATCTTAACTAGAACGTTCAATCTCGGACTACAAAATCACGAGGGTAGTTTTTTAAGGATCGTTGCACCACCCAAACGATATCGGATAACGATTCATAAACGGTAATTAAAAGAAATACCCTTTCTATCATAAACAAGGATCGTTTCATTATATCGTCGTTAAAGCACATTCAAGATTGCCCGTTTCATTCCCCTCCCTCCCGACATAATAATCTTTTTCTACCGCTGCAAGAAGCTCGAGCCACCCTGCTGACTCTCCGGTAATATCCATTATATCGTTTAAACGATTTTAAACAACCATCTTACTCCTTCATTCCCTCCTCTTCGTAGATAGCAACAGGATGGCTCGCGAAAACAGTTTAACGAACGTTTCGCGAAAATGAAACGTTTAAGACAGTCCGGCGTGGCGTCTAATAACATCACGTCCAGAGCCACAGCTTTAAATTACGTCTAGCTTCTTCAATTTCGACAGTTAAATTCTTGCTGTTTGAAAAACGTTCTCTTTGCACATTTTTCGTTTGTTAAGCCGATGATTTTCCTCGGTGGAGATTGGGTACGAGATTGAACCGATGTTTGGAAGACAGACTTGCAGTAGACTCAGGGACGAGGAAAGAGGCGAAAGGGTTGGGGGTGAACTTGTTTGTCGAGCGAATGGTTGCTGGTGGTTAATGCAGTGGAACTCCTACCCATACGATCCATTCCAGGTTTGCGTGGCACTCCATCGTAACGCGTTTTCCATCACGGAGCCGCGCTGCTTTCCTCTAGGGAAGTACGTGCCATTTTTGCGCGAAAATGGCCACATCTCTCTCTTCCGATCGTGCCTCCAGCTGGAAATCGCTGTTTGCCACCCGTTAATCGCGCTCGCTTCGATTCGAATGCTTTTAATTATAGAATCCCGCCAACCCATCGTTCGTGCTCGTCGCGTTTCTTTTCTTTGTTGATTTTAGCTGCTTTTAGATCGAGCTCGATTCAATTCCCGATCGGTGAGGAATTTTTGTGATCGAATATATATATGATGTTAATAGCCGAGTGTTTTGTTGAATGAGATTGAATTTGATCTCGGAAATTGAGCTAGTGGTTTTCGTGGATAAAGAGGGAGGAAAGTTGAATCGAAGCTTTAATTTGATTTGTAAATTTGTGAAATATAGAACGTTTCAATTAAAGCGGGATATTTAATTAGTATATTAAACTGTGTATAATTGAAATGCGAGAAAGAATTCATCTTTTCGCATTGTATATCTACCTCAGGAAAAGGGACATTAGAATCAGTGGCCTACAAAAGTTTTCTTCGTCCATCTTTTTCAGTCGACAATAAAGTGTGTCAACGATTACAATCGACCTTTTGTACTCGTGCTGCGACTTTTGCTCGAAGATACGCCTTTGTCGCGCGTTATTTCGATGTAAAATAGTCTTGTTTTTTCGAATTTCACGTTCAGCGGTCCTGGTATCGGTTACCACTACTTTAAGTAATGGACTTGGATGCTTTTTCCATTAACCGGACCCAGCTTGTACGGTGATCGATGCTTCCAAGTTTATCGTCCCGAAGATTTCAATTAAAACACTTTTATCAAGGCAGATTGCTATCGGCTGGAACTCGTTTACAGAGAGAAAAGTTGTCTGTCCGTCGATTTCGCGAGCCACCAGCTACCAACGAACGAGAAGATTTCCCAGGTATCGTTCGATGTTCCGAAACTCTGGAAAACATATTTTCTATCACGAAGTCGTTCCGCCCCGGGCTACGCGGTATTTTTCCAGGAAAATGGCCTCGTTTGCTTTCCATCGTTCGGTCGTGCACGCGGGACCGATGTTGCGTATTAATACGTTCTATCGAGAGCCGCGTGATACGCGAATTTTCCCCCCTGGAAATATAATAAAACCAATTTATCGACACTTTGTTTTTACCTTTCGCGAATTGGTATGCCTATGGGAACAAATCGTCCCTCTTTCAAACAGCGCGGCGCGTTAAAAACAAAGACACCGAAGTCAAATTTATTCATAATTTATAATTCCTCTATTCCGATATAAACAATGGTGTTGGTTGATTGGAAAAAGCGAATACAGGCGTTGGAATCGCGATGCTTTTTTACCGAATCAATGATCGCGACTTGGTCGGGGTGGAAATTCAATTAAAACTCGATTTACGAAGGAAATTAATTATTCTCATTTCTTACGATTGCGCGGAAAGTTCCTTACGTACTTTCCTAGTCATTAAACGCACACCGTGATATAGTGGCCGTTCGGTAACTTCGATAGTCGTCGAAACTTTAACTTCTCTTTCCTTCCCGGTTGGCCTCCATTTCACTGACCACGGACCAAAGATACAATTGGTACGGGATGCTTGCACGGTTTGTTTTCTCTTTCCCTCGATTCAAAGGCTGTCGGGCATCAGAGGTGAAACTATTTCCTCTCTTGCCACGCCCGCCACCCTATTGTACGCAAGGGGTAATTGAAGGGGCGAAGGAGAATAGGTTCTTAGTGGCCAGACACCGCGATAGAAACAAGAACAGGGGCAAACAACGGTAATGGATTCAACCTTTGAACGTTTCACCTACAATTGTATCCGCTCACGATAACTTGCCGTGACTCGGAGTTAAGCATGCTAAACGATTTTTCATTAGTTTTAAAGGGGGTTGTGATTGTATATTATTTCGAGTTTATTTAACCACTAACCACCATCATAAGAATTCTTATAATAAGATAAATATAATAAAAATAATCAGATATCGAGCTCCTGTATGTAAATGTATACCAATATTGTGTTTCTTCTTGACAGTGTCGCATCAATTGGGAATATTTCTTGAGGAAATCAATTTCTCTCTAATATGATTCTACCTATTATTTACAAGTATGATTTCGATCAATTCGTTCTCTTGCTGTTTGTATTTGCAGTCTACAATAACCATTTCTTCTTCCAATAATACAGAGTAATATCGTTCGTACACGGAATGTCTCGTAGGTTTTCGTATCGTTTATAGAAAAACAGTTGCTTGTTTTTATTAAAACAAACCTGCAATCTACAGCGTATCGATCTTATCGCAAATTGAATGTCATCAATTCGAATATTGATTTTTTTTGTTTATATTCGATCTCTACTTTTATTAGAAATTTATCAATTAAGGATTTGATATATTGAGTTACGCGAATGATCGAGGATGGAAAAGTTGGATGTCCCGTTAGCCCTCGTTAGAATTCTTCTCGGCCGCATGATTTCAAAGCTGCCAGGCATACAGTGTACATTAGGTGGGGATTGCCCGCAGCACGATGAGATAGTTAGTACCAGCACCCAGGATTTGCATACGCTAACGAGATTCCTGCGGTTTTGCCGATGCTTAGCATGCCGGTCGAGCACGATCTCGCTTCAGCTTGAACCTCTAGCTACGTCTATTTATTATGCGTCATAGATACGTCAGGGAAGAAGGCGTACCGCATGCAAGGAGGAGCAAACAAGGACACGAAAGAGTTACAACACACGTTCGTGCTTGCTGCAAGTAGTTGAGGTATTCGGGAGCCGAATATCGTACGAGGCACTTCGTTCAACTTTGACATCCAATTCTGTCCGAATACCGAATTAGAAACAGAGTTAGCCTACGTTGTTTCATTTTCTCATCCGAAGTTCTTGGAATATATTCGACGGCTAATTACATTTCTTTTGATGAATGTCAGTCAATCATTACTAGAATAACTTTCAACCACAAGGGGTTAAAATTTGAAATACTTTGTATATACTTCTAACTCTTATCATTACGAGTAACTGGGTCACGAGTCTACTCGAGGATAGCGTAATCAAAGGTTTCAGAAACGTAATTCGTTTAACGACCAGCGAAAGTCGCATTTCGTCGTAGAGATTGATCGCGACGCAATTATAATATACGAAGTGTGATCGCGAGGCGGAAATGTTAGACGAAGGGCATCGTTTAGAGAGGGGTCTAGAAATTCAGACGAGCCGGAAACGAAAAATTCGTTCCCTTACCCGTTACTACGGTAAATTAAGTTTCTAGACGAGTCGCGCTCGCGGTCGTTGCATCCGTGTTTCACTGGGATTTTTAATTTACATTGCTGCCAAGCAACGAACGGGCTACCTTCACGAGTACTGGTTATATTTAACGACAGACTGGGCTATTATTTACACGAAGGTCCTCGTTTTCTTTCCACGATAAACAAGCGGCTGTGCTCTCTGTTCGCGTTTCATTAACAACGGAACCCAGCTCGTTGAACCAAAACGCCGCCGTTGCCTCGTAAAATTATCGAGCGCGAAACGTTTACGTGGGATACATACACACGAACACGCATCGAAGCTTCGGTTAAATTCCTAATCGAGAATGAAATTTCAAACGTTCCATCGTATTACTGGTCGCACGGGACCGAGGGAGAACGCGGACGGTAAACGATAACCGTACGGTTGCTATCTCTTTAATCTGCATAATTTTACAATAAATACGAAGCACGGGCAAAAGAAACAGGAGAAGAAATACGATCCATTGTCAGAGGGGAATAGAAGAGAAGGTTGAGAGGTTAGTTATGATAAATCTTTCTTTTTCTTTCCTTGCCCTTTATTTTGAACCGTTTCGGTAAACACAAACACAGGGACCCTTGTACCTGAGATACTTTCAAAGATTATTCCACGTGCTGAAGGATCTTGGGACGCGAAGTAACTCCCTACGAAGACGAAGTAACGAGACCGGATAATTGGACAGACGTAATTGTTAATTTATTAATAGCTTTCTTAGCCAGCCCTGTCTTTTAATTATACGCACGGTGCCGACGTGACGTTGAATTTTTATGAACAACCACCGAGCGAGTGAATTAAAAGAGGAGTAAAATTACTACAGGTAGGTCTCGATTAGTGCGGATAATAAATCCCAGAAACCCGCAGTATTTTATTCAAGTCTCTGTTAACTTGCATGCTTCGATTCATGTCTGGATCGATATCTGAAATTTGTTGTTTTACGACCTCCATAGCTTGAAATATATCTTCGAATTCTTTGAGAAGAATCGTTTCTAGAAAACAAAAGAAATTTAAAAACCGTTAAAACAAAAGACTAATTTTTCCCACTGTTTTACCGATTGAAAGAAGTCTGGCATTTGTTGCACTATGTGAACTAGCATTAATTGAGACTTACCTGTATTTGAAAATTATTTACATACAATATTTATTATACGTTAGTGATTGCGTTGAACATCCGATCACGTTTTAACTTCATAAGTCACGTTAGATCGTGAATTAGCAACCGGCGATCAAACGATGTCGAGAAGGGGTGAAGTTTCATTAAGTCGCGAGTCGGAAGAATCACGGTATGCATGCGAAAAGTTCTCGGCAAGTCGTCGTTGTTATTTCATAGCCGACGTGCTCGCGCTTATGAACTTCATGAATTCATTACCGGCCAGGGTCGTTACGCGAAGCGGCACGTTCATTTAGAGCCCTTCAGGAAGTGGAACGCATATCCGCGAGCAACGCGCAATGATTACTTTCAATGTGTCTCTGTTAAGAGTCGCGGGACCCTCTTAATCCCGCGGAATCCATTAATCCGTCGACTAATTATTTATTACGAAGATCATCTCGAAGCTGATACGGAGCGTTTAGCGATTCGATAGGATCGCGGGGTTGTGTTCCCGGTGAATCCTATCAGGCTCGTTACACGTGTAATCGCGGATGCTTGGAAACCGCCTTTGTCAGTGTAACGAGGACGAAACATTAGGTCGCGTCGAAGCTCGTTAACGCTTTGGAAGTCGGGCAATTTAACCGCCTCGATATCGCGTTTCTCGCGATGCGGTTCAAACGGAAACTTTTGTTAACCCCGCAAAGAAGCGTTATGTACTAACAGCGGCCCAGATTCGTAGATCAACTGGAGTAAAAGTAGAACAGTTAGGAAGAATCGAAGTCCTATTGAAAAGGAGAAACGATGCGATCGTTTGGATTCCAGGAAAGGTGAAAATCGCTTGGTAGAGGGAAAACTAGAAGGCTGGCGATGCTTTCGTGGTATTTCGATCCTTCAGGGTATGTGTAATCCGAGCATAACGTCTGTTAACAGAGATCGCGCCGCAGCTGGTCTACAGGTTTATCGAACAGACAATGCAGACCGGTCCATCGGTTTCTCTGAAATGCAGCGCCGCGGGTAATCCCACCCCGCAAATTTCCTGGCTTCTGGATGGATTTCCGCTTCCACAAAACGACAGACTGCTGATTGGCCAGTACGTGACTGTGTATGGGGACGTAATATCCCACGTTAACATTTCTTCGGTAAAGTCCGAGGACGGCGGAGAGTACGAGTGCATCGCGAGCAGCCGGGCTGGCGAGGCAAGACACTCGGCGAGGCTCAATATTTACGGTGAGTACTTGGTAGCGGATAGAGCCAGTGTTAAGGAGAAGAATTGGCTGACGGTGTTGATTGAAATTGACTAGAAACCCAGGGGAATATTACGGATTCTCATCGATCGACGTCGGTATGGCGGTACGATGGGATTCTTCGTTATTAACCAGCACCCGTTAGCCAAGGGGTGGTCTGTTAATTAAAATCTACCCATTGCAGCTTTTTTTCGTTTTATCGGTAGATTTTCATACCGATATGGATAGAAGGATTTAACGCAGGAGTTGATTCGAGCATTTCCTTCTGGTGTGTTTATATTTGCCTATGTCCGTCATAAGATTGGATGAAAACGTTATTAGGGAGATGGTTTGAATGTTGCATCGGAACGGAAATTATTTGGAACGAGATGTATGGTGTATGTTTTGTTGCTTTTGTCAATCATAGGTTTACCATACGTCAGACCGATGTCGACGGTTTCGGCGGTGGCCGGGAAACAGTTTCACATCAAATGCCCGGTAGCTGGATACCCCATCGAGTCGATCATTTGGGAAAAAGGTGAGTAGCGTTATCTTCCGTTACTATTGTTGTATACCGAATCATTCTTTATCGTACTTAAATAGCCCGGCTTTCTCATCATATTATAAGTCAACAAACATCCCGAGTCTTTCTTTCTACTCCTAATGATTCAGCCGAACCAGTCAGCTTCAAACCTTGACCTCATAATCTCATCCCTTACCGACCACTGGACTTTCAATAACTCCCACCTTCCTATTTTTCCGATTCTATAAAATACCCAGCACTTTTCTTAGGAACTAGAGTCTACTTCTGTCACGACGAATATTGTATCTAAAACAACTTCGCTTGTATTTCATTTTGCGATTAAAATAAATATCGCGAGCGAAATACAACACTATCTTCTTTATATTTATCAATTGTTTCGTTACTTTGTCACCAGACGGTGTAAGGCTGCCCACGAATATGAGGCAAAGGGTGGCAAACGGCAGTCTATACATCGATACGGTACAACGAGCCGCCGATCAAGGCACTTACACATGCATCGCCAGAAACAAGCACAACTTCACCTCTCAACGGTCGGTCGAAGTGCGGGTTCTAGGTGAGTGAGCGAAAAGCAAATATTTCCCGATACAAATCTCTTTTACAGGCTTCACCGGCAGCAGAACGATTTAATTTTCCGAGTTATTCGAACTCTATTGGTCGCGTACGTCCACTGTTAGAGAATCACTTTTATCCTGTAGTATGAAATTCCGGGCTCGATATATCGTACAAATGAATACATCGATGGATGCTCCCGAACGTTAATCTTTTTCAAATACTTCCATGTTTTTACATCTATAGAGGAAGATTGTGATATCTTGTCAATCTGTATTAAATACTCGGAGAGCGATTTTAAATGGAGGAAAGGAGATATCACGGTGACAATTTTCCCCTGTGTTATTTCAAACAATTTTGAAAAGAAAAGAGAAAAGAAATGATCCTTCTTTGTTGAATTATTGTACAGTAATAAAAACAACGTGGACCGTACGTGATCATTCGAGGTACAAAAGAACGATTATCAAGCGATAATCACGGCACTAAAATCCCTTTGTTCGATACGCTCTCCCTATTTCCCGTCCGTAATTTTCCATCCCCGCGGCAATCGCGTATTAATTACAATTCGTGTATGCATAACATCGAGGCGTGTTTGATGCGTGCCGCGAAATTTACCTTCACACAAAATGTTTCTATATTAGGTTTACGGAGTGAATTCCGTGTACTCCATTGTTCATCGCCGCGCCGGCCGGGATTAGTTAACGCGAGGCAGCATTGCTTTGAATTTTCATCCCCCCTTTGGGTTTCGTGCACGAAATTTTCGAAACACCGTGAAACAACCGTGCCGCGAGCAACCGGCTTTATCTCTCTAAAAGCGGACTGTCATCGTCGTCTTTTAATTTGTTATCACGAAAGGGATACGTTTACATTGGAATTAAATTTGCAATTTAATCTATTTACACTCTATTTTACATTTCTCTGTACGGGTTTCTTTTTTGGTTCAAACAAGAATCCGTAAGTATTCTCGCCAGAGGTAAATTCAATTTCGAGAAAACGGAAGTGTGTGCAGTTTAATCGACGTTGCCTCGCGGGGAAGCGCTTCAGATACTGCTGTAACTGTGATCCAAAAGCTGGGGAAACGCAGTGAAACTTCTAAAAAAACAAAATTTCGAGAAACCTGCCCGTAAGTTGCCTTTAAAGGATTCTTTGGCAAACGTTCCAGTGGTGCAGGAATATTTTACCGTGTCTTTGAGGAGTCCTCGAAAGCGATTCTTCGGACGCAGTTCGTCTGAATAATCGATTCGTCGTCTCGCGATAAGAGCTTCGACGTTCGTGGAAAAAGGAGGAAAATCAAACAGGCACGAGGAGAATAGAATTCGTTAATCGAAAATCTCAGAGTCAAAATTAATTAACTCTTCTTCGTCTGAATTCGCTTCTATTTACTCGTCCGCGATACGACCGTATCGGTTACTCTGATTTAGGCCGATTTGCGTTACGTTATTCTCCTGCTCCACTGGAATTGTCTTGCGTGCTGCTGCAAAGGAGATCAAAGGGAAATGTGTACCCGATGCACATTATCCGCGTCTATCGGATGCTTCTATGAAACGTAATCGTTTGGTTAATGGAGGTGCAGCTCGTTGCGAGCTCTCTGGACACGAACGAAAAAATTTTCGTGACGCGGAAATTCTCTTATGATAGTCATCGTATTATAGTCTGTTACATGTAAAAATGAGAAAAAAGAAATCAAACCTGAGACTTATAGTCACGAGATAGAGGAACGAGGGTATAAGTCCCGTGCGTCGCCGACCTTCCGGACTCTTGGTTCCAATTTTTAATTAATCAATTCGTGATACAGTGTCCTAAGGAATTTCACTTGAAAAAATGTCAAAACCAGAGAAACATGTACAGACTATATACGTAGGAGCAATTTTGTGTACATAGATGTGCGTTAGGGTGTGTGTACGTGTGGGTGTATGTGTCAACCCCTCTCTATCTCTATCTCATTCTATCTTTCTCTATCTCTTCTATGTGCGTCAACGGATATCCGTGCGTTTGACAACACTCGCGAACGAACCCACGCACCAAGAGCACAGCACTTCACTGCATCGCTCAAGCATCTGTCCTTGCACGCGCTCGCCTAACTGCTCTGTATATTATTATTCCGTACGTGTACCATTGTACATAAAAATTCATAACGCGGCGATGCCTACGTATCCGCTATCTTGAGAGGAAAGGATACGAGGACGCTACGTATAGTACGTGCCGGCAAGGATACACGGGACGCTCACCGTCGCGTCGCTTCGCGCGATCCGCTTCCAGTTAATCGGCTCGTGCATCAAGCAGGCAAAGGATCGTGACTGGTTAAAGAAAATTTTACGAGTAGATCAGGAGGGGCGTCGCGTCGTAACGCGACAGAGGGGTGAAAAATATCGCTGACCGGGTTAATATCGTCACGACGACGGATGCCATTGATAGTCCCGTTTTATGCTCGATATTATGCCTCAGAGGCGCAACGTATGAAAAATTGATCGTTTCCGGTCGCTTAGCTCAGGCAAAAGACGTTCCTTTTAGACGAATAACTTTTATGGATTAAAGTGCTTGACGAGAATATCAGTCAATGACGTGTCGAAGGTAGTTTTTATCGATGAATTTTAAACTTTCAATTTCATTCGCGCACCGTGTGTACCGATCGTATCGATAATAATGATATAAATGGTAGGCAGCGTTCGATCGAGCGTCCCGCGTATTCTATCCCGTGTGCACGCACTTGTATATAAATATGCTGTTGTCGAAGCATCGATATTCTATTACCGTGATTCGATCATCGTTTATTTCGCGCGTTGTGCACTTCACGACTACTGTGCAGAGATGGAAAGAATAATAGCGGAACGGCACAGCAGCAAAGGGAGCGCTTCGCACGCTCCGTCCTGACCCCACGTTTGATCCTCGCGTTTAAATTTTGCCGCAACGCTGACTTCGTACCATCTCCCTTTGTCGCGAAGCGAAATTTTTCTTCTTTGTGAAGAAAATCTAACGCGATTAGTGTGTGATCGCATCGGCCAATAGCGCGTGACAATCTAGAACCCATGTGCGTGAGGCGTGACGCACCGACTACGATCAATCGTACCCCGCATTCCTTTCGCTATTATTCTTTCCATCTCTGCACAGTACGCTTTACATAACTGTTGCATCAAACAGGCACGATTTTACCGACAATTTTCATAATCGATAGAAAATAAATCGAAGGTTACAAGAGCGTCGAACGACTTAGATAGGTCTTTATTTGCCATGGATAAAAAGGACCAAAAGAATCGAGCTTATCGCTAGCGGTTCACCTGCAACAGATTTATATATGAAGTTGATATTGATTGCATAAGCTGGCTCGGCGGAAACGTGGAATCTTCATCGAAAAACGAAAGGATCGTCCGGTGAACGAGTTCATTAATACGATTCGGAGGGAGGGTGAATTTTTCCGCGAATTTTTCATTCCACTCGAGAAGAGAAGCAGCGATGGAATCGTCGAACCCCGCCATAGATGGAAAAGTGAAAACCGATCAACGAAAAAATTTCACGCCGCGGCGATCACGATTAAATATCGATTATCCCGTTTGTTTCCCTAACGCGCCGGTTTATCGTCAAACCGTTTAAGGCAAAGAAGTGTATTGCGTGACGTTACAATTATTGCGAGCCATCGCTGTTGTGTGATATTGAAAAAAAAAAGGACAAAAGGGAAGGGTAGAACGAAACGCGAGCGTAAAGCGGGCGGAAGAGATATAATTACACGAGCAAAGCGCGTTCGAAAATTGCGTTTCAGTGAAACTGAATTTGCCGGGTGTAATTCGAACGCTCGATTCCCCGATTAACTTAATCGATTTAGCAACAAAAATGGGAAAAGCTTGTATTCCTACGATCAATCTGGTGTCTGAACGGGGGGAAGTATACAGGAATTTGTTTCGCAGTGAATCGTGACGATTTTTAGCGAGTTACGCGCGATGATTGCCTATTAACTCTTAATTGGGAAGATTAAATACGCGCCGCGTAACCGTTCCAAGCATTATCAATCGGATTTCGATGAAAAAAAGTATGGCTGGATATGTTATCCAATTAATCGTACGATTGAATCGCTACCAGATCTTACGGTAATACAGCCACGAGATTAATATGAAAAAAAAAATTGTCGATAAAATAAATCGCCTAATAATCAGATAAGAGAACACGGTAGCGTTATCAGTGAAGTTCGCAACGCGCAATCTCTATCTGTCTGATAAGCTATCCGTGTGTCTATAGACAACCGCAACAACAAACGATATCCTTTGTACGCCGCGCATTAGGATACTCCGTGCGACTGGACCAACGTAATTCTAACAAAATTTTCAGCCAACGAAGGGAAATATTCTTTGAAGCTTCTTCAAAGACCTCGTTTTAAGGCTTTAATTTAGTCACACGCGGGCCCGGCCATGGAAATTTAATTAACGCCGCTGTAATTACAAGCAGCACAATATGAACAGCCTTTGACCCGGTGGTGCCTTCATTAAGCAACCGGAGTTTCATTCGACCTATCGAGATAGTTGGACCGTCCACTATTTTTTTTTCCATTATTTTAGTTAATGGTCGCAGGGTGTGTCCTATCAACTAGCTTTTCTTACAACCGATGCTGTCAGATATCTTCAAATTATTGTACAGTGAAATATCGATTGCAGAAGGAAAGATAATTAATTGATCGTCATCTGACAGCATCGATAGACGATCAAGACCGTCTGTCAGCGTTCAACGTTGCGTCCCAATTCTCCAAACCCTCTATCCCCCGAATCTCTTCGTGTGTCATCCCCCAAAACACTTTCACCCCCAAAAGACACCGCGACTTCTCTATAGCGTTCGTGAACCGCTTTTTTTTTTGACTGGAATGCCACCTTTGTCTTTGTATTGTTCTTTCAGTGCCACCTAAAATCACGCCTTTCAGTTTTGCTCGCGATTTAAACGTAGGGGACCGTACTAGCGTACAGTGCGTGGTCGTGACTGGCGATCTGCCACTGACGTTCACGTGGCTGAAAGATAACGTGCCAATAGAGACGATCAGGACGTCGCAGGATGCTACGTCGTCAAGCCATAGCCGCGTTCAGGCACCGGCCAGTCATGGAGACGCGATAAAGGGTCCCAAAAGGGGCCCGAAGGCCGACGGCCAGGGGGAACAGTCCCCGAGAAAGGCGATTACCGTCCGCCAATATGACGCTTTTACCAGCGCCCTGAGCATTAGCACGATCGCACCCGCGCACAATGGCACGTACACCTGTCGCGTGGCCAATGGCGCTGCCACCGTCGCTCATTCTGCACTCCTTCACGTCAACGGTAAACGCACACCGTTGGTGTACATCTTCTTCGGTTCAGGCTTTACGACGACAGAGCTGTTAATACAATTTTTCGATTCTTATCGTTCGTTCAATTCGTTGATACCTTTATTCTTGAATAAGGTTGTCCACGAGATCCTTTGGGCATTAAGGGTGACGCAATTAGGGTGAGCAGGGTAGATAGAAAGCGATATAGGATCAAACCTCTGCCACGAGGGCAAACTCATGGATGGCCTTAACGTAGAATATTTTCGGCCGATCTCGGCGTGTCTGCATGCTACGATACGTCGTCAGATCGTGAAATTTATTATAGTTTTGAAATTTGTGGAATTTTGAGAAAGTGTAGCATGATGCACTGGAATTAAATAATAATTGAAGTCATTATCTAAAATTGAAATTTGTACGAGTTACCCTATCGTGTACTGTATGTTCGTACGTTATCCATGTTATAACGTGTCGTACTTGTTACCGTTGTTTCTACTGCGACGATCAACGCGTTAAAAAGGCCGACTCGCGATTCAACGGTACGTAATAAAGACAGGCTGGCAATTTTCCAGCTCCCTGGATTATGTGCTCACGGTGGAAAGTAACTGATTGATCGGTCGGTAAGGAAACATCGGAACGTGGTCTCTCTAACTGCTGGCATGATCGATCAATCAGCAGTGCTCGAGACCGGCGCGTCGCGACGCGATCAATTTTTCCTAGCAAAAGAGAACTTTTGATTCGGCTAACGACTGCAACCTTTTTGTACCAGTTCGTCTTATCGATCGATGCTGATGTATCAATTATGAGACACCTCTGTCGTCGTTCGCCAGTCGAGTTTCTTATGCACCACGTACACCGAACATCGTCGAGGATGATCTCGGATCATCGAGCGAGATCATTCGAAACGATCCGTTTCTGCTACATGCTAGTCCAACATGCACGTCCAAGGCTACGATTACGATAAAATCGTTTTCTAAAAAAATTTTCTCGATTTTTATGATGTCTTTCACGATCATACTTCAAATATTGAGAATATTTCCAAGATACTTAAGAAAACGTTTTCATTATAAAAATAGCCTAACGTGGCACGTCCAACTGGGAGAAGCTTTTCCTCGATTAGCCTCCAGTTTCAGAGTCATTTTTCATGATAATCTTTTTTCATCGCCATTCGTGTCTCGGGGCGATATCGAGCGTGACGAAACGTGCGAGGTGACGGCTCGACGCGGATTATTAGATTTCAATTTAGATCAGAAATAGCCGCGACGGGGCAAGACGAATCGCCTCGAAAGCTGTCCCCGTTACGACGTGACACGAATTTTCGATCTCTTCCGAATTTTTTGAAAGCTTCGTAATTCTCTCTGTCTTAACAACACTCTGTGACTCCTGCACGCTGTTCTTCTTATGCACGCCTAATTGCACGCTTTTTACCTAACGGAATACTCTTGATACGTATATATATATATATATATATATATATATATATATATACGTATCTATATATGTGTATCTATATGTACATGTCCAGTATAATAATATCTTGCCAGTTGTTTCATAACTCTCGTATACGAACGGCTCGTTTATTTATTTTCTAGTGTGTGGTAACGAGTCGACAAATGAAGTATGTTTCGTAGATCATACAAGACGATCTGTGACATCGAAATGTTTGTTAAAAATTTTCATTTAACGAAGCAAGTTTTCGCATTCGTTTTGTTGAAACTCACGCACGGAATTGGCTGGCACGAAATTAAACGGAAATCCATGGTCGGATTAGGATTTTTCGTTTAATTTTGCGCTCGATGGGCCTTGAATTTCGGGCTCGATGTCACAGCGTGTGATCGCTTCCACTTTTTCAAAGTTACCGTATCGTGTTGGTTTTAATCTTTGCACACACAAAAAAAACAATCACGCGTGGTATGCATCGTTCAGCATTAACATATCATATTCGACGAGACACACGTAATGTTATTTATTTTCTGATTGAGTATCTATATATTACATTTTATATATATATATCCATTTCTATGGTACTCTTTCCACGACGGATCGTTGTGAACGACACTCGAACCACGATCCAGTAGGAGTCGTGCTCTTTTTGACCCGTTCCGAATGAATCATTCACACCTTTGTTGCTCTCGATGTTTGTGTTGTATCTGGTATATCGATTCACGTATTCAACTCGGCCCTCCGACCGAGTTATTATATTATATCACTGTATTATCACTTTGTAGAACAGTATCTTTTTTTTTTGTCAAGACTATGCTATGTTTCGCTCGAGATATTCTCTATGATTTTTGTACTTGTCATCCTCATTATCATTATCATGATCGTTCAAAATATCATTAAGTAGTAAATCGTATACAGGATGAAATCGATACGAGCGACTTTTCGATGATTTACACGTTCGATATGAAGCGATAATTACAAGTTGGTTCGAATCCTTTGATCGTTTACGAATATCTCGATGGGTCACTCGTCTCCTTTCGTCCTAGTTAGTTTTCACGCTCGTTTCGATAATTAAACCGCTCGACGTCCTTCTATAGGACCTGGTAAGTAACTCAAGGATAACGAGATCGAATGAGAAAAGAAAGGCAAAGTTTCACGTGAAATTTCACCCTTTATGAAAGTGATAAATTTACGAGTGAACGCGGTCAGGGGTTGCGAACAGCATGGATCCGGTTTCACGCTCCTCTTCAACAATTTCCCTCTCGTTTACAGTCCTATCGCCGGTTACTCGCAACTTCATCGGGCAACTGCCTTGAAAAAACAACATCGGTCGACATTAGTAGTTGCTTCGGGGTCATAAATGTTCATTTTCCGGGCCACGGGGTACGCGTGGGCGGCTATTGCCGGATATTTACGACCCTGTCGCAGTTTTTCACGGAGCCTGATTTTTGCGGGGGAGCGTTGTACACCTGTTCCATGTTCCTGTCGAGAGGTCACGTAGGAAGATACGCATCGATAAGTTCGATAATACTTGTCGAACCGGTGGAAACTTCGGGCGAAGTAGTATAGGCACGCGTGCGGTCAGACAGCGAGGTAATGGACTTGCGCCTGGTCTACAGAGTGCGCTTGAACTGGTGGTTCGATCGAAATACTATGAATTTCAGGTGTGAATATAAATAAAAGACGTGGAGTATTATTTTTTTATACTGAATTTTATTTTAGAGAAAAATTACTTTCAGCATTTTGTTAAGTACAATTCAATTGACCTCGCCTATTGTTTCTATAACAGGCATTTTATGCTTTCTAAATGAACTACCAATTTGAATCGCCCTGTACATTCGTGAAATCTACGCAGATTCGATGGACGAACAATGTTTCGAATTTCATGCTTCGTGACCTATCGTTCTCCTGTTTCGTGATGAGACTTCGCTAGGCCGAGGAAGCAAAAAATAGAGAGAGAGAAAAAAAGAATCGAAACGTTGGAAATAATTCGATCGGACAAATACACGAGTAATTGTACGCGGGATCAAGTACGCCGTTGAAATTACAGAAAGGTTCGTTTCGTCCTTTTTGTAGTTCGTTTCGGGATTGTCGTTGCTGCCGAGAGGAACATTAATTACACTCGCTTCGTTCCCGGGAATGGATTAAACTCCAAGCAGTCTGTATCCCCGAGCTGTATTTTAATGTTAATTTCAGACGTTTCGGAAGAAGATTTATTAACATCCCGTTGTTTTCGACGAGTAGCTCCGCTATTAATTCCGTTTCGCCAGGAAGTTTCAGCCAGGAAGTTTTTCGATTTCGATGTAATTATCCTGATGTGCTGTCCAATTTCATCGCGATACGACGAGCGTTTCTCTCTCTTTTACAACTTAACGTTCGTCAACATAAAATATCCCTCGCGCGATCTATCGAAGTCTCATGGGCGAACAGGGTTGGTACGCGGTCCCCTTGAATCGCGTTCGAAAGAATTCTCCCGTTCACCTTCTACATTCATCCAAACCTTGTTCCTTGCCCTGAAAAAGAGGAAACGAAGACGACAGCGTCGTCTCTGTTGGAGATACGCGTATAGGAGAGCCGTTAACGACGGCATGCAGGTACATACTATTATCACACGTCACGTTTATAGTTCCACCGCGGATCTCGCCGTTTTATTTCGAGAACGGTGTGACGGAAGGGATGAGGACACAGCTAATGTGTACCACGAGCCAGGGTGACCAGCCGTTCAACATCACCTGGTTGATGGACGACAAACCGATACAGAAAAGATCGGGTGACGGTGGTGTGTCGGCGTCGTCGTCATCCTCGTCGTCGTCGTCGTCGTCGTCCTCGTCGTCCTCGTCCTCGAGCGGATCCACCGCGGCCGTGCTCGAGACAGGGAACAACATACAGATAAGCGACTATCCGCCGTTTTCCAGCATCCTGACGATAAATAACGTCAGCGCTAAGCACAGCGGGAACTACACGTGCCAGATCAGCAACGTCGCTGGCCTGGCCGAATACTCGACCAGCCTCTCCGTTGCTGGTTGGTGTCTCAAACGAGCAACAACAAAAAACGACATGGTAGCTGTAAGAACCTGTGTACATAAACCGTGTGTGACTGCGACACACACACCTGTCTGTCTCTCTCTTTCACTCTCTTTCACTCTCTTTCTATGTGTGTACGGTGTGGATGGACAAGGATATCTTAGAAACGATGTACGCCGTGGATACTGTGAATTCTTTATGACTGAGGAGACTGAAAGGTTCTTTAGGATTTTATAAGCAGGAGCTTTGTTTTTCGTAAAGAAGGTGAGATATTTGAAAAAGTTCAGTACAAGGATTTTTACGTATAAAAAATGACACTTTTATTAGCGACAGATTTTCATGGTTTTGAAAATATCACCTAAGGTTTAAAGTCACTCCCGAAATCCAATCACTTGTATCTCGAAAACGAAGCTCGTAATCGCAAACTGCTAAGAGATTTTTCAATTTACTTAGTCACGAAGGATCTGCAATCTTCGCGGTGTACATTTTACATCTAGAAACATCCTGTACATACACACTTATATATATACACGTGTGTATATACATATCACGGCACAGAAACCGAGCAGTCGCTACGGAGGATTGGAGTAGCAGCGTGTTTCGATGAAATCGATTTCGTAGACAACGTTTCCGGTGACCCCGCAGGATTCTTCCTGCCTCTTATCTCGATGCGGTCCCATCTTGCCTCGGATTTTCCCTCCTGATCCCTCGGCACGATGATGTTCCACGAATGGTTTAAGCCAGCTTAGAAAAGACTTTCGAATTCATAGAAAAGCCGTGTCGCGGCAGGAAAAATGCTGTTCCAGAGAGCAGAAAGAAATTCTAGAGAAAGAAACGAACGGGGGTCTTCGTCAAAGAACACATCGCGCGGTCTGCTTTGATAACACACATCTTCGATAAAAGCGTCACGAGAGACCGGTTGTTTGATGTAGGTTACGCGAGTTTGCGCAGTACACCGAGTGCTTTCTCAACAATTTCATGCGAGGGTGGAACAAAGAGGGATTGGTAGGTATATTAAATTACAGAATACGTATTTTCTGTTATTTGAGGTAGGTAACGGTTTCACGGTTCCAAATAGGTACGTTCCCCAAAGAAAATAGCCAAGAGACCGCGAAACGGATGTCCCTCGTTTCTCCGAGGACTTTGCTGGTCGCCGCGCAATTACATTTCTCCAACTACACCTTTTTCCGTGGTAAAACGTACAACGAACTGCTCTCCTCTTTTTTTCCCTCTTCTTCTGAACGCAAGCACGTTTTCCTAGCTTCGAGCTCGTCCTCTGCAACGACATTTCTCCGTGCTTTTCGAAACGGCATTACAAGCCTAGTTTCCTCAGGGGCTAAAGTTCCTTGTGACAGTCGGATCGAGGCTCTCACGAGGATACGGTCGTAGGCAAATTAGTTTCGAGTTGCCGAGGTGGCGCACACGGTAATGCGACTTTTCAAGAAGTTTCAGCCAGTCGCTCGACGATTTTCGAAAGTCGCCACCACTCGTTCCTTAGGCGCGATCGAATGTAAATCACCTTCTCTCTTCGTCCGAATAGAATGGTTCTGAATTCTCGCAGGAGTAGCTTCGACACCCGGGGAACGGTTCTTTCCTCAACGAGAACAGAGTTCCTTGTTTCAACGGGACGATTAATCGATTTCTTTGACGGTAATTTAATTCAATTGAACTACATTGATTTCAACTATTGTTCCTACTATATTTCAATTTCTCCCTCGTCGTAATGAAAAAGAAGGAGCAGTTTGATACACGAATGAAAGACATTAAGAGCGTGACACGTTCCGTCAGGATGTAATGTTCTTCTCGCCATTCATATTCACTAAGAGCGTCCTGTATTCGGTGGCGAAAAAGGTACCGTAAATTCGGGTTATCCCTGTTATAACAGGGAATCAATGGTCCCATGAAAACGTACGCACATCCCTCGTGATTTCGATATCGTTTTTTCCCTCGCTTGTTCCCGCTTCGTACACGAGAGCTCCTCCTATCCGTTGAAATAACACCGGCTATGTTTTGTCCCGCTAACGAACTATTTTTACACTGCTCCGTTCAATTTGATCCAGAAAAACACGACGCGTCGTTGAAACAATATCTCGTACGTAGCTCATTAATTTCGAAAATCAATTAATACGGCAATGGAATTCGATTGAAAGATTATCAAGAAATTCGTCAGAAAGATTTCCCATAAAACGAGCAACAGTTCCCTACGATGTATCAATCAAAGCGTTAAGGTTCTCGGATTGGTTTATAGGGTCGTTACGATCAGAAGCTATCGATCGTCAGTTTGCGAGTCGTAAGAATGGAGATTTGATCGTATACGGTTGCCGAAATGGGCAACCGAGAAGGAGCCATCAACGTGGACTTAATCGGAATCGCTTGGGACACGGTACCGTGGAACTCGCGGAACTCGTTCGAAAGGTCGAAGTTTTCGCGTCAGCCAAACTTAATGGGCTCGGAGAACGTGGGTGGTGGCCGTTCGAAACAGTGGTCGATCGAGTGGAAAATAGGGTACGCGATTTCCAGCGATCAGCAAAAGCCGGGAGAGACGATAAGAGCTACAATGACCGTCGTCGCGATACCAGAAAGAAGCACTCGCGATATCGCGTGGACGATAAGACCCGTCTTTCCATTTGTTTGCCGTTATTACAGCCCGACTAGCCCGTGCAGTCTGGTTATATCCGGTATCAAGATGTCCTGGACGATGATACCGCCCGGATGCGAGTTACGTCTGACTAGAGCAACGACTGAAACGGAAACGGGGAAACGTGTAGATAAACGCGAGCGTTAGCCTCCGTTATCGGTAACACGTGTCCTAATGCGTATGAAACGAGCCTTGTATACACGTCCCGTCATTCGAAAACCATTTTCGACGGGTATCACTGATGGAAAAGGTAGTACTAACACTTTAGATGTCTCCAGAGACACGAGAGAATCAAGGATTCACGAGTCATTTAAAGTTGCTTTTTGACGAACTCGGACAGTCTGCGAGTTGCTTGATCTTTTCATTGGAATACACGGTTAACTCGTTACAGTACAGATTCTCTGATAAATTATGCTCTGTTGCTGCTCTTTCGAGGTACTTTCAAGGTTCTCTCATGGTTCACGGATTCCCTGGTGACTCTTTTCATCCTGCGACATCCACGCGGTAAAGAGAGGCAGTTGAAAGCCTCGCGTTCGTCGGAGCCAGTATCATTGACCGTAACCACTTTATTACATTTCGAATTTTTTACAAACATTAATTCAACCATTTTCCGAATGGCCCCACCAAAATTAAGAACTCAGGTTCGGTATATAATCTAAATTGACTACAAGAAACCGATTAGAATTGGTTTCAAAGCTGGATGTCTTACTGTTTTCGAGATATCGTGGCAAGGTTCTATATATGCGCAGTATCGAATAGCGCATACGTAGTCCCAAAATTGTACAAAAATTTCTTTCCACGATATCTCAAAAACGGTAAGCTCTGAAACCAACTTTAATCGATTTCTGGTAGTCAATTTAGGTTATATACCGAACCTGAGTTCTCAATTTTAGTGGGACCATTCGGAAACTTATCCCTTTTTTTCCATTTAACGGTATCACGAGTGGCCACTGTAATGAAATGGTTAAAAACGTTTACTCTGCCCTCGGGCACTCGTGTAACTAATGATATAAAACGTGAAAAAAAAAATAAGTGGAAAATATGGAGCGAAATTATTTTATACAAGCTTTTCAAAAAATCAATTTCGGTAGCTCGCATATTACACACGTTTTCCCGACCACGATTTCTTTTAGCAATATTTTACTCGACGAAAAGAACTATTCGGTGAAAACGTCGTTCTGGATTTTCAAATTATATTGTCATCGCGTTTTCACTCGTACCACAAGTTTCGGGGAATCCTGTGTATCGGGGAGTAATTAAGTGTCAAAGTTCTTGTGTAGTTTCATCGAGCCGAGCCGCGGCGAGCGATTCTGATTCAAAGTTTCGCGTTTCGGCCGACAATTCGAGGTCGGAATACCAAACGAATTTCCCCGGGGTTTTCCGTGGAAATGGCTCCTCTGAAAATAGTCCGGGCAAACTGTGAACCGCGGCCGAGATTCGAACTGATGTTTGCCCTTCGTACCAGAAGAGTGGAAGTAAATGCGCTTTTAGGTTCGTCCAGCGTTCATCATCGAGCATCGTCTTCCTCGCAACAGGTTTACGATGATAGCCGTGCACCTCTTATCGGGAATTTTGTGTTTGCGATGTTGCTCGAAGCTCTTTTGTCGTCCACGTCTTTTCAGCCGAGAGAAAGAATGAAAGTCAAATAATAGCTGGAACACAGAGTATCTTTGAAGTCGGCGAAAATGTTATCGCAACGACTTAAGCGAAGTCGTTCGAAGGATGATGTTCCATGAAAGAAGTGTATGCAAAGTTTAGTCGTAATGGCTGATTTCTTTTTGAAAGAACAAGCTGAAATCGTGGAATAATCTTTCTTTCTTAGGAGGCTTTGTTTTTGCTGAAAATTAAATATGGATGTACCTGGTGCATTGTTTGCTTTGGCCTACTTTAGCGTTCTATAGATTTCTGTCTGTATGGTCTGTCTCTTGTTGTTAGCAAGATAAGAGGATTTTATTTCTCTTGACTTATTCATGGGATCATGGTGAAGACATCGTTCATAAGATATCGAAAGTATCGAAGTGAAGGTCTGAGAACAAAATATTAATACTATTCAAATTTTCTTTTTTATTTTCTTTTATCAGTTATTGAAGTATCGGTGAACATTAACGAGTTTAACATTGATTTCGATCAAATTCGATTTTAAATAAGGACCTCTAGAAAAAAGCTGTCGAAGCAATCGGTTTCGATAGCATTGTTCCGGTCAACCGAGTGATTTCAACTATTCGGATCAGTTATCCGGATCTCTGGAAGATTCGATAGCAAGTATCCGAATCCAGGTTACTAGGTACAACGAATAGTATTTCCTCGAATGCTGGTATCTCCGCATAGCGATCTGCATAGCGATTTCGTTGAATCGAGCGGAGGCAAGATGTCCGACCGGAACTGTCCCTTCTCCGAAGGGTCTATCTTCGAGAAAGCTTGGATTTCGTCCGCTCGTAGAAACGTAACGCGAATACTCCAATCCTCTTCGAGGCGACAGCACTCTCGCGAGAAAGGGTTTAACGACAGAGAGGAAAAAAAGACACGACTCGACAGGGTGTAGACACAACCGGAAGCTCCTGGATCCCCTAACTCTCTATCTTTCTCTCTCGCTCTTTCTAACGCAGCACAAGATAAATAAAACGAATATTTCTAAGGACGCAGACTTTCACGTGATTCACTTCACCTTTTCGTTTCGTCTTCGTTTTTTTCATGCATGCTAACTGACGAACCGGTTAACCGTAACGAAAATGAATTTCAAAGCCAGGGATACATATTTCTTTCGTTCGTGTTGAGTAAACCGGAAGAGCACGGTGGACGTTAAAGGTTACAACGCCAACTTAATCCGTCGACCAAGCCGGTAAGGCGAGAAAAGAACAAGAAAGAAAAGGAAGAAGGAACGAAAAAAAAAGAAAAAAAAAAAGAAAAATTGAAACGAGATGAACAAAAGTTCCTTCATCGTTGTTAATTACTTTCTTTTCTCTGTTCATCATTACAGTAATTGTACATCATCACGATCATCAGCATTTGTAAAATGTTCGATGTAGATCTCGACAGTTGAACGAGTTGATCTTTGATTTTAGAATTTAGACAATTTTGTTGTTCGACGTTGATTTATTTCTACTTTTCACTTCCCTTTGTTTCGTTCTCACGCGTGTTCATATAGTTAGAGTATCTCATTTAACATTTTTAATTGTATTCATTTTTTTCTTTTTCACTCTGTTTGTAGCGGTTTCGTGTACCGAGAAATTTAATTATTGTGCTCGTGTAATGCAACGAAATGTCTGTGACGGATGTAAAGCATGCGTTCGCGTAGTTAACGTTTCTGGTTCGTACGTTTCTTTTATTTTTCGTTTTGTTCTCTTCTTTTTTTTTTTTTTTTTCATTTTTCGTTCACTTTTCCTTGTTTTGGACTTACAATTGTTTCTCTTCTCTATTATTATACGAATACGAGCAACTTGGAATGACGATGGAAGAATGTTGGAAGTAACGTTTACATTATTCTATACTTGTGTGCCTCGAGTTTTTTCTTGCGTGTTTTCTCTTCGTATATTCAGTGACAAGTAACGTGTCTTTTTTGAGAACATAGGTACCGTTTGCGTTGTTCGTACGTTGTTATTTGAGCCGTTATTACATTTATATATCTATATTATATATTTGAATCTCTTTTTTACTTGGAATGATGCCTGCCGTGTTTTTATATTTTAACGAATAACGATTTTTTGCATGAGACACATTAACTCCCTTTCAGCATACTTTTTATCACACGATATCTTTTGATGATTGATTTTCATTTCTTTCCAACAGCATTGTTTCTTTCATTCATACCCCTTTTTCGTTTTCTTTAAATTAACCCGCGTTATATTATTTATACAATTCAGTTACATTATTATGCAAGCACGTTTTCTCTTCATTTCTTTATGTTACAAAATGCACGTTTTTCTTTTTTGTTTTCAGACCGATTACGTTCAGACTGGTTCTTTCGTTCGTTTAAACGCTGCTCGAAGTTTTTCCTGGTAATTAGTTCCTTTGATTGAGACAAACGAATGAGTAAACATTTCTCTACTCCCCCCCCTCTATTTTAAATGCGACATCGTCAATTCAAGTAGTTTAACCACACAGACAGCATCGGTTTGTTGAGACACACGTTGTTATTTACACTCTTAGCGATGCGTAAGTATATACAGTACATCGAACCCGTTTAAAATGCATGGATTTCACGACACGAATACGCGAGTACAACAGCAACAACACGCGATCACGAAGACAGTAGTAAACGTAGAGGTACAGAAGACCGATTCTCGTCGACGAACAGAGGTAGTTCCTTCCTCACCGTTCATACGGGAACAATGGTTAATTAGCCTGACAGAGAATAAGTTTTCATTGTTCCTCTGTTACCAGTTAACGTCAAATGAATCATTTTTTAATCCTAAAAAAAAATGGGAATAATTATTATTCGCCAAGGGGTAGATCTATTACACGTCGGTTTTGATAGACAGCTCTTCGTTTCAAATTTAATTTCCAGTTTCATGCGCTCGTTAATTCATATTGAAAATTCAATAATTTAATGGTTACATAAATTCGTGTAATTTATGATATTTGTAATTTTATACTTCCCTATTATGTTACTTTGAAATTTATAACGATAACAGATTCTGTCTCGATTCTCTTCACCAAAAATCGTGTTTCGTATTTTCTCCCCGTGTCGTACGAAATCGATCGGACACCGGGGAAACGAAGTATTGTCGTCGATCGGGATCATCGATAAGATGTCGGATTCGGGTACCATTGTACGTACCCGGGGCGCAGCATCGACGACGAGGATCGGTTCTTAGATCTGTCCACGATGGAATGCCGGTTTCGAAACGAGCCGGCGAGTTGGGAGATTTTAAGCCAATTGGATCGTATTTTTAGTGCCACCACGATGGACGGTGGAACCTATCGACCAGAACGCGGTTGTAGGTCACGGAGTCTCCATTGCCTGTCAGGCTGAAGGATTCCCTATTCCGACTGTGACTTGGAAGCAATCGATTGGTAAGTCACGATTCCTTGAAGCCAGATACTAGGACGATCGAGTTCTCTCTTTCTTGGTCACGTTTTGAAAAACGTCCTCCATCTGGTCGGGTAAACGCGACGTGTTACGTACAGAGCATCGACTTCGAAGGATGATACAATCAGTCTCCTGATGGTTCTATCCTTCTCCTTTTCATCGTTTCTAGCCTTTCTTCTGAATACCATTGATTTTCATTCGCGTCGCGTCTCGAGAGTCATTTTTAGTTGAACTCTTTCCGAGTCAAAAAGGAGAAAGATTATCGTCGTGTATTCTTGATTTTAATTATTTCTATTTGTGTCGTTTTATTGGAAACAACTGCTCGTCTTTAGAAAGTTATTAACAGTCTCTTCCTCTCGAGCAGTCCAATAACTTTGAACTTTTGATATGACCCGTGTTCCAGGAATCGTCGTTTTTCATTAAGTTACTCTTGTCGGGTGTATTTAACCTCAGAGTGACAAGGGTTGACGAACGGATCCATCAGAAAGCTGACCGAGCGTTTTCAGCGGTTTCATTCAATCTGAAATAAGCCCCGAGCTCAATGAAGCTTCGGTGTAATTAGTTTCGTTGATTCGTTCCTCTCGAGCATTATATTTCTCCTATTTTTTTCCTCGCTCGTAATCAATATCTGTACAGTTGAAACCATTCGTTTTGTAACAATGTCAAATTCGATATCTAAATGCAACTCACCAAGTAAATACCTTTCGACCACGAAATGCCGCGTTTTTCACGCAACATCGAACTTCCTTTGGACATTTACACGTTTCCCGGCTGTTTATTGTATTGGAAAGAATGCCGGGTGACGTTCATCTCTGGCAACGTCGAAGGAAGAGAATGCCATCTCACCCTACGAACATTGACAGACATTCTGATACCAAGGGAAAATTCTTTAATGCCACAAACGTGATACTCGATCTTTGCAGTTTTTACACCTCACTCCGTTCACTTCTTTTCTCGACTACGTTCAAAATGATTCAGTTCGTAATGACGATTGCATGCAGATCGTTTATCATGATTTTAAGCTGGTATAACGTAGACAGGGATTAGCATAGCGAGTCACTTTAGAGGAATAATGGCTGTCCCACGGAACATTCAGGTGATACTCCGGGCGACTACAGGGAGCTGGGTTACAGCGGAACGGAGGGAGCAGGGGTTGCTGGGAACGGGTCTTTGGCGATCCCACGGGTATCCAGAGATCATGCCGGCTTCTATCTCTGCCAAGCTAGCAACGGTATCGGTCCAGGCCTCAGCAAGCTCATTCGGCTAACAGTTCACGGTAAAATATTCACGCAACAGAGAGTTACCGTTGCTCGGATTCGTGTCAGCCAAGCTGGTCGCGAACTTGGAATTCCAGCCAGGGGCTAGCTACTCTGGAATTCTTCGTTTCGTGGTCGGATTTCCGTTAGCAATCTCGATATGCTTCGACGTAGAGGGAAACGCCCGCCGGAGGCAACGTTGTTACAATATATTTTTCTCCCAGAACGAATAGAATCTGTATAAAGGTACTTTATAAACTTGAAGAATCAATCTTACACAAACTCTAATTGCTCCAGGAAATTATAGAGGTCGAGTGTATTTAACCTGTAATTAAATTAAATTGTTTTCGAACCAAACTATCGCTTGCGAGAGAACAGATTCCTCGCGCAAAGCTGTAACGTCAATGTTGATTCATCAAAGTTGAAAAGCTCTGAGGTGAATCGCGAAACGGTGGCACGTTTTGCAAATCGACGGGTGTTTCCTCGAACAAGAGGCAACGATCAGGAAATTAACGCTCGATTGGTGAAACAGCCGGTCCTCAGGTATCGGTGAAGACGCGACAGGAATCGGTGCGACGAGGGGAGAGCGTAACGTTACGCTGCGAAGCCGAAGGAGACGCACCTCTTGATCTCAGCTGGCGTGCGCGTGACAGCAGAGTCGATCCCAACTACGATGTTAGGTTTGTATCGAAATTAATCAAAACCCCTTCCCGTCTGAACACCGAAGCCTAGTAGGGTTACACAACGATCGACGTCGATCGATGATACGACTGACGCTTCGATCTTCTATCCACTAATCGAGATTACAGGTTAATTACAATGCGTGTAACATGACAGACAGCTGATTAATACCGTGTCATCGTTTCAAGATATTTCAGGGGACAATTCACTCGCATTGTATACCTGGTTTATTTTGAACGACATGATTTTTGTATATAATGACTTTTAATAGAGACAATGTACAAACTTCGTTATCACTCTAATGTACTATGTAACTATATGGGAAACCATGCAACAGAACACTATAGAATTTCCTCGAAACATTTTCCCTGACGGCTCGTTCGCGTCCTGTCACCTTCGTTATGTTATCGTTCGCTCGGTCTCTTGTTACCCGGCAGCTAACTTTCGCTCACGCAAAATTACGTTGTACCGAGCTTGTTCGTCGATAATTCCAATCCCCCATCGAGTACCTATTAAATCCTCCGGATTTAATACGGATCTGTCGAACGAGCCGAAGGAAAAAAGTTGAAAGTAGAACGGAATCCAGTAGAAACCATCATCCATCACGTTTTCGTCCCCAGAACGAGCTACCATCCATCAATCTCTCGGTTTTCTTTAATCAGGTACACGATAGATAACCAGAAGGTATCCGGACGCGTGATCTCCGAGCTGCGGATCATCCAGGCGAACCACATAGACCGTGGGGACTACACGTGCGTGGCAACGAACGCGTACGACCGTGCCAAGGCGATCATTAACTTGCTGGTCCAAGAGCCGCCGAATTTTCCCCGGAATTTGCGCGTAGCCGAGCAAGGCAGCCGATCGTTGCTGTTAGCCTGGTCCTCGCCGTCCAGCGAACAGGATCCGGCTCACGCCAACTCGCCCATAACCAACTACATCGTGCAGTACAAGGAGGCGCAGGGTAGGCTACCTCGTTCGCTTTGTTCAACCCCCGTCGGTACACGACCCCCGATTCTCGATATATCTCGGGTGACGCGTTTGATTATCGATCCGTGGAACACGACTGTCCATCAGACGTCACTCTGCTTGTCGCACGGAAGCCTCAGAAAGCTTGACCAGGGCCTCCTTTGTGCGCGCGACTCGTACCGGATCGTTTTTCATCACCGACACACGCTTGAAACTGATGATCAGCATTTGCTAACTTCCCGACTCGAGACAGAGAGGCGTGTCTTGGAAGCGTGTATTTCGATTGATCGCGCTCTAAATATGCGTTAGCTGTACGACAGCCTTCGTTCGACGATGTTGTACCGATCGTGTCCCGGAATTAATTGCGAAAGTTGTAGGTAGAGAACGGTAGGATCATTCTCACTGGTTACGCATGTTCATTGTGCACTCGTTGACGTTCCTAAGCGCGTTCACACCAGTGGCACCGGTTTTAGTGATTAAAATGTTGGGGAAATGAGTGACGGGTGTTTGTTGCTTTCTTAGCGGGTTCGAAGTTGGCTGCCTCCTTTTGCGGGGGTAATTTCTGGTAGTACTACTTAGAATCCGCGATACTCGATCCACCAAACTCCACGACCGACTTGTTCCTTTGCCGTGGATTAACTTCTGTTTTAGTAACTTTGTCCTGGAAGTAGGCCTACTGTAAAGCATCCATTTTGATAATGAAGCTAGCTGTAAGATAGCCTTGGTAATATCGGATAGCCCTGTCAGATGTTCAGTCGGTCGCTTCAATCCCTCAAGGGGGAGAACCACCCTGAAGCTTTGAAAATGATATATAGGTTACTCTAAGAACAATTTTTGAAAGGGAATGAAAAGCAGGAAAATTAAATGAAGCTTTATCGAATTATTAACGCGTTAAAATGCGCTTCGTGGAGATTTTAGTAATTCAAGCCATTAAAATTGCAATCGTTACCAATTTTTAACACCTGCATCAAAGCTGGGAAAGTATATCAGAATTTCCATTAATATTAATAATCGTTGAAATGGCGAACAGAGTGGTCTGTAAATTTAGGATGAAAGTATAAACTAAATAAAAGCAGTATTGAAACCTCCAGGGTGGTTAACTCTCCTGTTATGAATCATAAGCTTTCTCAATTTTCCACGGAAAATTCATCCCGAAATGCGGGAGACATTACGCAAACAATAATATTAGCTATTTCCAGTGAAATGGATACGAGTTTCTCCCGGCATACGTATTTCTTGCAAAAATATTCCGCTATCGCGTTCGCTGCTCGACAAGTTGAGGGTTTAATGGCAGACACTTAGCGATTGCGAGAGGTTGACGCATCGGCGTAAAGTTTATTTTGGTGATGCGATAGGAGGAGCAGTTAGAGAAGCTGCCAGAAGCAGAGACGCTGTTAGGATGTTCTTTTTCGGAGTTACTCTTCGGTAGGTTTCACGCGGCTTTTGACGCTAGTAAGTACGTGCCTCGCGATGAGATGAAAGCTGATACGTTAAAGGAAACAGATATTCTAGCGTTGCCGAGTTATAAGTGGGTTCCCTAACTTTGGCAACGTTAAACCAGCATTCCCTTTCGCGTATCGCAAGCGTATCTCGAATCAGTTCGAGTATTATCGAAGATTTTCGAATGTTAAAGGGTCGGCAATGTCTCGATGTATCAAATAGTATCATCAGGAATAGTGAACTTTCCAAACCCATTTCTCAGATCCCTCGGAGATAACTGAATCTTTATATGGACTAGTGATTTATTGCTTAGAAAAAGAGTGGCCTGAAAGCTTCTTTGGAATTCAAATGGCGACCTCTTCACGCTCGTAAGGGTGTTATTCGTGTCACCAAGATCTATGTCGGAGTTCCTCCACTTCACCGACCTTCTGTGACCCATTCCTCAGGATTTCTCTATGAAACGTCTTAGACACTATTAATACTTTGTGAAAACTCTCTGAACAAACTTTATTGCTTTCTCATACTACTATACCTTCTTCTCAGTTCCTACGTAAAAAAAAAAAAAGAAAAATCGTCAATTGCAAAATTTTATAAAATTTATGAGACGCTTTTCCGATCGATCGATACGAAAAGGTTCTTATAGATTTTTGGATATTTAGGGCAATATCGCGAAGTGGAAAATCCGAGCCACCGTTCCTCAGAACTTGCAAGAAGGTTGCCTCGATTTGCCTCGTCCCACCTTTCACGTACGCCAACCTAGAAAAGTCATCGCTGACGTTTTCGTGACACGTTGAACGTACCACGATTATCCGAAGAGACTTTCCAAAAATACCTATAAACTCCCGATATTGTTCGTTCGATAATCAGCTTCATTTATTTACGCGAAGTTTTTTTTTTTACTCAACCTGTGTCTTAATTGCTTTCCGTCCCGGACGCAATCGTCGTTTCATTACGTGGCCGACGTCGGAAGGAGTTTGATTTGTAATATCTCGACAGTGCCACATTAAGACTCCATTATTGGACTGTCAGGATGGATCTCGAGTTTAATCAATACTCTAGGTCTGACTGGGGAGGCAATCGGGAGGGGAACGAAGTTACTGCTCGGTATGGCAAACAATATATAATCAATCGGGGCAGCGATCGTACGGTAATCATTGTTCTTCAACGTTTTTATCGAATGGCCGTTTGATTGGACGTCGCTTGGGCTTCTTTGAGCTTGAAAACAACAGTTCCAATTTCTCGATCTACAGACTGTTCGCAAACTTTTCAAGCGACTGAATAATAGAAAACATTAAAAATCTTATCGAGTCACATTTTTATACTTCTACGAAGAAAATTAATTTCCCTCGTCCATGGAGAGCCGAGGCAGGTTCCTTTATGCCTTGGTATCCGTAAGCGGAGACGGGGCGAAAGTTTTTTAATTTTCGTGAAAGCCTCCTTTTGGCATCGAGCACGTTCAATCGAACATTGTTGTCCGTGGTCGACTCGGAAAGGTCCGATGGAAAAGCAACCTGATTACGTGAACGATATTCGGGGATATTTAATTATGCCCCCATCGAATGACCTGATTCTTCAAGCGGATCAGATACGGAGCGCGCAGCGAGGGTGTTATATCGAGCGGAGAAGGTTCGGTTCGGGTCGGGTCGGTTTCCATAAAAGCGTCGTATAGCAAGGAAGTCGAAGTTTGTCGCAAAGTTGATGCCCGGGCTTCTTCTTCTTCTCCTCTGTCTCTGCTTTATTTTCTCCGTTGGAAAGTTCGCTTTGAAAAGGGGCGTGCGCAGCCACGACCCCTCTTCACCTCAGCATCCGGTCCCTCGTTAACTTCCGATGTCCTCATTTACGCCTAATCGACTCGAATCGCTTGGCCACCGCTAAATTATCGAAATTAACACACCAAGAAACTTAATTCGCTCGTGTGCTGGTGTGAACGCGCGTGTAACACGTTTTCAGAGCAAGCACCGTGTCGGGAATTCGGTTTTCTTTTTCAAATTTTATTTAATGTTCGCAAAGGGTTAGACAGAAGTTGCTGAAAAATTAATTCAAGAAGAGTGCATTTGATTAAACTTCGAGAGTGTATTTGATTAAACTTTCGTTTTCAAACGAAGACCAGTCGCCTGGAGCTACTGTAACTTTTCGCTAAAGTTAACTCACCCTTTGAACTTTGACGTTCCTTCGAGTGATCGCGTTCCCATCTGGGCCAGAGATTTAGCCAATCGCGTTTTTTTTTTGCCCGCCGCGAACCGCTCGTTCGTACGTTCGATTTTTCGATTACTTCGAGCCAGATTACCGCCACTCTGTTCATTCGTGATAGTCGAAAGCTAATCCTTGTGATCGAAATAAGCTGGTTTCGATGGCTCGTTCAAACATCGCCATCTGTGGATGAGAACGAAATTGTTTTCCATTAAAAAGACATTTTCTGACACCAGAAATTTTTAATATAAAAAATCGTTATCATAATGCGTATTCTGGCACGAAATAACGAGCAGATTTCACCGAACAATCTCCATCGCGTTCCAGAACGATATCGATTATACGATTACTCTTGTCAGCCGTCAAGGAAAGGGGTTGGTTCGCGAACTCATTTCGGCTAATAAAACGAAACCGTGTCTACGTACGATCGCGTGTAAAAGTGGCGGTAACTGATATCGAATCGAAGCGAAAAATCACGCGACACCTTGTCACTCGTGAAAAGCCGTGGAGTCGTAAATACGTCGACTATACCATCGACCAAGGATGCACAAAATCCATCTAAGCGTTGTCGTTGCCTTTTGCTGGAAAGACGTGTGGCATGAGCACAACACGCAGAAGATGGTGGCAGGGGACAGCACGGTTGCCCTGGTGTCGCCTCTAAAACCGGCGACCTCCTACCACTTTCGGGTGCTTGCCGCAAATCGCCTTGGAACATCAGCGCCAAGCGACATCCTTCATGTCAGTATCAAACATTTCAGCATGCCTCAATCAAAATGATCATTAATGTCATGTATTCATCAGTTGATCGATTCAAATAAAATCTGATATTCTAACATTTTATTCTTCTGTTGCTCTCGGTCCTGCTTTCGAACAACAACAGGCTCAAACCGACGGTGAAATTCCCAGTGGACCACCGAGACATGTTATCGCCGAAGCCCTAGGACCACAGCAAGTGAAGGTCACCTGGCAACCACCAGATCGATCCCTATGGAATGGCGAACTCCTCGGATACACCATCAGCTACGCCAATCTCGGGTATCGTTATCCGCTTACGGCTGTTTAGAATAGTTTCCAGTACACTTCGGGATCGTAGAATTGAACGTTGAAGCTCGTCAAGGCTCTCGGATCTTCGCCGATTATCGCTGCGATTCTCGACAATGAGCCTCGCCGATCGGCCATCGAACGCTTCCGTTCCTTGGATAATCGTTTTCTTCCCGACCAGATGTTTATCGTATCGAATTTTCAACTGCGACGATAATTTTTGAACTTCAAGATAGGATAAAAATTACCCTATAAATTTTCGTTCGTCGATTAAAGTCCAGCTCGTAATTACCCGAAAAGTAATCATTTTTCGAGTTATTTAAATTAGATTAATCGCCAAGTTTTCGTGCAACGCGAGACGAACGAATACTTGGAGGTCTGGTTGGAATTCTCTGGATTCTTGTCTTTAATTCACGGAAGAATCTCGTCGGGTTCGTTACCGAGGACGCATGAAATGCACCGGTTCAGTCACCGTGAGCTTCCGGGAAGAATATTTCCTTTTTTCGTCAATGGGAACCGGGAAGTTTCATATCGACACGATAGCGGTATCGAGAGAAGTTCAAGGAATCAGAAGACCATTTTTCGCTCCAGTTTCCACGGGAAGGCTTTAACTATCGTCGGGTTCCGCGCGTTCCTTCTCGCGCTTTATCTTTCCGCCTCGAGAAACATCGAACGTGGCTTTATTTCAGAGGGAATGATCAATCGGTGAACATCACCAGAGTGGGAATCACCGGGAACGGGGATGGTTCGTACGATTATAGGCTAACCAGCCTCCGGAAGTACACCCAGTACAGCATCGTAGTGAAGGCGTTCAATAATAAAGGAGACGGACCAGGATCTGACCCGGTGATGGTGCAGACGCTCGAAGATGGTGAGTAACGTTTTATAACATTTATTTTTCTTTCTATTTATCAATCTTTAAGCTTCGAATTGATGTACCATGAGTGCTATTTTATGATACTTTCCTGTCATGAAATCGTATCAGGCTTTATACGGTTCAAGACCGTAATTAAAACCCATAGATAGTAGAGGATATCGTGTATCTGGGAATACAAGCTGGTAATTTAATAATTCTAGGTAAGAAAATAAGTGGAAAAACGTGGAATAACATTTGCTCGTGGTGTTTCCTTTTCAAGGGAATCGATGTTGAAACATTGGTGCGGTGGGCGTATGTACGTTTAATTAGAGTTCTATTTAACGAATCGCGTTACAAGGTATTCGAATTTCATATTTATTATTTTCGATAGCTACAAGTACGCGATTCATTGTACAACAATTCTGCTTGAAAAATTATTGAAAACAGTATTTATAACAAATAAAATTCATTAATTACTAAGCGCGCGTATCAAACAAATTTTCAGAATATGTTTCATCAAGATTTCATATTTTTTCATCATTCCCTGTTGGAGAATCATTTCTTTTAAACTTGTACTATCAGTTACATGATATTCTGTGCACGACAATCAAATTCACTTTACGTAATTTCAAACACTGCTAATTTATTTGAGAAGGTTGCATAACTTATTAAATGTATAACTTTCATACAGGTATCAGTATGAAAGATAGAATGTTACGAAGACTTCTTAAAGGAACATTTAGAGTTACTTTACTACAGCATAATGTCTTCATTCTCTTCTGTTCCGTGCACCACTCTAATAAATTAAAATGTATCTGTCATTTTGAGCCCCGCGAAAGCTTCTTACGCAGCACGAAGGGTGGAGCGTAATAGAGGTCAGAGTCGAAAATTCAGGATCCTTTTTTAAATGGACCGTCATACATTTTCTACTTCAACAAGCTGTAATAAAAGATAATTGGAGGCCGGCAGTTTCTGGATTAATATATAGCGCGGCGTTACACGTCCTCCGGCGCTGATGAGACCAGCTACAATGCCGCGAAACGGTGAAATTAATTTCCGTGGCGGCAGTTTACACCGGGAAAACCGTAATAACACGGAAGGATGCGGAAAAATTTGCATATACCGTACGACTCGTAAGGCGAGGCTCATTAACTTACGATTCTCTCTCTCTTTCTCGTTTTTTTTTTTTTTTCACTCGAATGACCTGTTGTTCTAACTTGTTGAGTTCGCCCCGACGAACCATCTCTCCTCTGCCAGAATAAAAACGCGAAATCCCATTTAAAACGATTAAGTTCATCGCGCTCGACTCGATGCTTCGTGAAAGATACTTTCTCGCGCGATGTTTTCCTTGGTATTTCAAGAAAGATTTCTACGGATTACTTCGCGCTTCTTCCTCAAAGTGACAGAAGCAATTTCTAATATTAATTTAGTATTTTTCAAACGTTGACAATTTTAAAGTTCGATGTACCTCGCGACGTCTGACCCAAATATTGTAATACGTGGAATATTTTCATTCCGTAATTCGTAAACGCCGAAAATCAGGATTATTTCCGCAAGAAGGTGGTTCCTAACAAACTGGCGATACAATTTTGACGCAGTTCCAAGCGCTCCGCCGCAGAACGTAGCCTGTGCCGCGTTAACCGGCCAGAACATCCAGGTGACCTGGAAACCACCGCCTTCCGACAAAGTTCACGGGGTCGTGCAGGGCTACAAGTTGCTGTACGAGGCAGCCAGCGCCGTTCTGGAACAGCACGAGGGCAGGGAGACGAAAATCAGCCATGCACTAAGCACCGTGCTGCATGGCCTCAGCCCGTACACCAATTACACGGTACAGGTGCTCGCGTACACCAGAGCTGGCGAGGGTGTCACCAGCAGCCCGGTATCCTGCACCACCGAAGAAACTGGTAAACGGACGATGTTGTTGTAGTTTCCGTCTGCGACAGACATAGAAGCGTATGCACACGCAAACAGAGAAGTAAATTTGCTGGCTTTCACGGGGATACGGTCCGATGGGACCGCTGGTCACTCCATATAGTCCGGTGCTTTAATGCTAGCTGTGCTGTTGATGTTTCGATAGGTCAATATGCTCCCGAGATTCTCTTGTAGCATGTAGTTTTGGCGCATGGATAGGGGCGCTGGGAATCACAGACGTAAATTTTCACCAAGTTTGGCTGTGTACCTTAGTGAAATATTAATAGGCGGTAAGGCCAGGTACGTTATAAGGGGAATAGTAAAATTATTTGCATGGAACAACTTCGAAGGATTTAGAGAACGAGCTGTTCTTCTGTAAAGTGCACGTGAAACTTATCATTTAAGAAGACTCTTCCATAAAATCGCTTTTATTTTTTTGTTTAACCAATCAGCTGTGGCGACCTATTTTCAAAGCGTGCACCTATGCGTGTCGTGGGAATCAAGCGATGACGGATATAGTCGCCAAACACATCTGACTGGTTAAAAAGAAAATTATACGCCATTTAAGAGTACATATCAAAGAGCTTTATTTAATACATTTTATCAATTGCTAGTATCGTGTTCGACTAAATAACAATCGAAAGTAATCCGTAGGTCTTTACACAGTTTCAATATACTGCAGGAATCGAAGAGCTGCTATTAACACCGTATTTGCATTCTCTTCGTCAAAGAGCTTTCGTTGGCTCGTATGCAGAAGCGGGCCACGGAACCGTTTTATACTAAAACTAGAGAAGGCCACTTCCAGCCTGAATTCCCGAGAATCGGCCGTCGCTGTTTAACGAGTAGAACGGGAGTAAAAGAGTCAATGACAGAAACTTCAACGCGCCTTTGAAGTAACGATATACCAGCGGGCTCGAAGCTCTCTCGTTTCGTGCTCTACCTCCGGGGAAACTCGACGGTGACGGGGCTGGTTTTCCATTAAATGCAGCTGCACCCAGCTCGTATCCGACGTCGCACGATAGTCGAGTCCGCCGAAATTTCGCGAAACGGGTCGCGGCTAATTGTACCGTTATCGTGATATTCATAATAACGCGCCGGGTTCGTTTCGTTTTCGCAACGTAATCAAAATTTCGTGTATCACAAAGAAAACACGCGGTTGTTAATACCGATAATTTGTCAACGCCGCAATCTCGCGCATTATTTGCATCCATATATATAAGAATCCAGCCTCGATTTTCCCAAAATTCGAGAACAATAGAGAACCACTCAGAAAGACGTTACCGCCATTGCTCAGAGGCTGGAAGAACAGCTCTCCTCGAATCCTTCGATCGATTATATCGGCGAGGGCATCGTTTCCGGCTGGTGCTGTCATGTTTTTCCTCCAGTTTCCGGGGGGAACCAGGGTGACGGTGGTTCTTTTTCTCGCAGTTCCGGACGCGCCGGAGCGTGTGAAGGCTGTGACCAGCAACGAGGACGCTGTGGTGATATCCTGGCTACCACCACGTCGACCGAACGGCATCCTCACAAAGTACACCGTTTATATCCGCGTGTTGGACCAGGGCCAGGAGGTGAAGATCACTAAAAGCTCGCTGCCTGCGCAGAACCTGCACCACGAAGCAACCGGCCTGAAACTGCGCGAGTCCTACGAGGCCTGGGTTACGGCCTCGACCAAAGTAGGGCAAGGACCTAGCACTCCGGTCATCAAACTTCAGTTGAGCAATACCGGTAAGTTGCATCACGTTTACGAAACTTTTGTCTATCGGAAAACCCTCCTGTACCTTAGTTTTTTCCCCAATGGGATCGATAGAAGTTCAACCTTCGTCGCTCGATTCGTGCGCGATTGGTACCAAGCGTAAAAAGAAAAATTGATCTAACAAACCGTGCGAAAGTTTGATGAAAAATTTGTGAAATTTGTCCTTGGAGAAAAAGAACGATCACCATTTTAAGACTTTCCTTTGAATATTCTTTTTGGTATTCGTTAGGTATACTCTATCTTCGTTATCAGTCAAAGCGATCAGATTTATTGATCAAAGCGAACGTACGTTCATAGAGGATAGGATAAAATGATTGGACTTTAATATTTCAGGAATATTAATTATTAATATTTAAAATGTATATGACCAAAAATCTAAATCTAAGAACATCTCTCAACCATACTACCCTTTCTACCTCTCTGCTATTCCACGCATCAACTTTTCCTCTCTACGTTGTACTTCAATTTTTTGGCATAGTAAGTTTGCACGAAAAATGAGTTTCCAACGAATGGAACACTCGGTGCATCATTCGGTATGCATGGTATATTTAATCGATCCGTCTTTTACGATTCTTCGCGTTCGTGCTCGACAAAGTTCGAACGTCAAGAAGTTATTCGAAGCGACGTCCTCGTAAGATTGATACTAATACAGCAACCAGCTTCGAATTATGCATTTTAATCGTCGGTTCCGTTTGCGCTTGCATTTCCATTCGCGAGTATCGCTGGCAATTAAAATTATCCAATGGAATCGGTACCGAGGAATTGCCTGTTAAAAATTGCTCGAGGAGTCGGGCGGGAAAAAGAGAGCGAGAGGAACCGACGAGGGAACTTTCGAAACAGAACTCAAACACGGATCATAGCTGCTGGAAGTTTAACAAAGAGCTAATATAACCGAGACTTTTAATTAGTTCGAGCAGCCATAATATCGTTCGGTGTGCCGCTCGTGGTGCCGTGGAGGGTGGACGTCAATATGGCTTGTCTCGCCGTTGGTAATCCACGTCCAACGGTGGAATGGCGTCGAGGGGACGTGAAACTGCAACAAAAGTAAGTGCTGACGAGAGAAGGAAAAAAGGAGAGGAAGAAGAAGAAGAAGAAGAAATAGTTTGCTCTGTTGAT
Organism: Osmia bicornis bicornis; assembly: GCF_907164935.1. Taxonomy (NCBI): domain Eukaryota; kingdom Metazoa; phylum Arthropoda; class Insecta; order Hymenoptera; family Megachilidae; genus Osmia; species Osmia bicornis. The sequence goes on along the minus strand of NC_060216.1, from coordinate 13,077,406 downwards.
GGTTCCTGATTGTGGATTTTTCACGACAGATCCGACATCGGGCCGGACAATTCGCTGACGCTGAGGAACGTGCAGAGGACTCACGAGGGCAACTATTCCTGCCACGTGAAGAATCCTCTCGGCTCGGACGAAATCGTGTACACGCTGCAAGTACAAGGTACCCGTCAAAATAAGAAAGTAGAAACGCTTTCACGATATTTTCGCAAGAATATAAAAAATTGTTGCACCTCGATTTATCACCAATGTGACAGCAGACTTTTGCGAAAGCTGTTCCGTTACATTTCCAAGATCGTTTCTTTTTTTTCCCTTTTGTAGTTTCCTTTGTCGTTCAATACGAGACACCTCTTTCGACAGACGAGTACCGTGGTCGCGTTTCACGGCCGCAAAAGATTCACTGCACGTAACATTAGACCGGGAAAGACGACGACGAAGGGTCGGTGTGTGTATCGCGAAACTAATCAGGTCAACGACCTACATTTTTCTGCCGCAGCATGAAAAAAAAAAAAAAGCATCGGTATCGACGCGGTCCGTTATCGTGGAAACTTTCGTCGAGTCGTGCATATTATCGCGAGAATGGCAACGGAATGGGTCAGCTCGACGGAAAAAGCTTGTCACCCGTGGGGTTCGTTAAAAGTTCCGCTCAACTATTTTCCGTCCCGATGCCCGTCCCGTTATCCTCTACATCGTGGAATAATTCGAACGTACGTAAAGGAACGTGGCTCTGAAATACATTTACCGGGTATATTCCGTTACCGGAACGTCACCAGCGCACAGACCACGATACAATTTCACTGTCGTCTAAATGCATAAGGTCAGATGTGAATCGAAAAATGGTTTCGAATATTTATCTAGACTCGGTACAGTTGGAAGAAACGATACGGCCTGGTGAAAATAGTTTCTTCTTATTACCAACGTTTCACGTACGATTTATTAGGTTTCATTAGCCTCGAGAGAGACACCCAGAGACCTTTTCTCCTGTTCTACGTTCACGCTCGCCCCCTTCGTTGTTCTACGCGATTAATCAATCCGGCAAACGTTTCGGAGCGATCAGCTCGGCCATTCTAATTGATAAACTTTGCGTAGTACCGCCGACCCCACCGACTTTGCTGACCACAGGCACCACAACCGACGCTGTTCAGCTGCAGTGGAAACAGGGCGACAATGGAGGCGCGCCCATAAAGGGATTCTTACTCGCTTATCGGCGAGAATTCTCCGAATGGGAGGAGGTGATGCTCGATCGAAAAGCGAGCACTCATCTCCTGGAGGGTTTGCAATGCGGCACAAGGTATCAGTTCACCCTGGCGGCGTTTAATAGAATCGGTAGCGGAAGTGCGAGCAAAATCGAGACTGCGAAGACGAACGGGACGAAACCTATCCCTCCTACGAAGCATCAGTTGATCAAAGTAAATCAAACATTCGTCACTTTGGAGTTGACGTCCTGGCAAGATGGTGGCTGTCCATTGCTGTACTTCGTCGTTGAGTATAGAAGACTTCCTGGGGATTGGTTGTTGGGTAAGATCATTTATTTATTTTTTTTTTTTGGATAAAGGATGTAACTCCAGATTGCACCTGTGTATTGTTGGATGCCAAGGAAGAACACGTTTCAAAAAGCTCGTATTCGAGGTTTTAGCCCTTATTTAAATCGTACTGGATAAAGGGGTAGGGGTGCCGAGTGACGTCTCCGTGAATCCTGCGACTTCACTTCAAGATTTGGAAATCTAAAATCAACTGACTTTTGCACAGCCTTACTATCGCTATGACCCGAGTTTTTCATTTAGAAAATAGTATGATTCACGGAAACGCGTGTCATCCGACAGTATACCGCGACAAAGGAATTCAGTGGCAAGTGAATTCTTTCACAGTGTCGAACAACGTGCAACCGCAATCAAGGTTCCCGATCGTGGACCTAGAAGCTGGTACCAAATACGAGCTCCGTGTGACGGCTTACAACAACGCCGGTTCAACGCAAGCTGAGTACCTGTTCAGCACTCTATCGCCGAACGGTAGTAATCGGATGCCCGACGAACATCCGCCGGAAATCGAGGAAAGCTCGCTGTTCTTCGACGCTCACGTGCTGGCTCCTAGCGTGATCTCGTTGCTCGCTGTGTTCCTGGCGGTGGCTGGTGTCTGCTTTTGCCTGAAAACTCGTAAGTTTTAATATAAATGTAAATAATATAATTCATTTTTCATTTCGCGCGTTATCCATGAATCAACATATCGATGGACATATATTTCCAGCACACCGAGTTTCACATATCCCTGTGTAATTAGATGTAGAACATAATCAACGGCAGAACGAGTTCTGCATTGACGTTTAACAGGCGTGTTTTGAAGCGTGATAATTGGAAGAATTCGTTGATCGTACTTGGTTAATGATGATTGAAAATCCGAATCCATTTCTCTGCATTTCTCGTCAGCCCTGTATGTGTATTTAAATAACCGGGCATATAATTAAAATCAAAGATTCTACAGGTATTTTGTCGGGTTCAAACGACACGCGTGCAAACGCGTTTCACGTGTCGATTTCAAACAAAGGAACATTCAATCGATGTGCAATTAACGATCTCAGTTACGCAAACGTACATGATTCCCGTGTGTGGAAAACAAAAAGCATCGTGACAGAATATCGTAACGTTCGATCTCTATGAAGCGTTAAATTCGATACTCGTGAAACTCGTTGCCTCCCCTGTCGTACATGAGATTCATTCCGATACACGGTTTCGTTTTACTCGCTTCGTGATTAACACCCACCCTGTTAACGCCGTAACAACGAAGCCCTTCAACGCGATAGGTTTCGAATTTGATGTTTTAACGCCCAAATCAAACTCCTTGTAAATCCTCGCGAAGGTAGCTGTAATGTTATCGAATACTCGTCATTCTAGACACTTAAGCCCTAAATTTGGAACGCCAGTAACCATGAATCGCTCCGTCGAGCTTGACAATGGTAAATCGTTGAAAGTTCGTCGATTAGAAGATCGATCTCGTAGACTGGAGTCGCGTTCACAGACGATCAGCCACGTACGAAACAGCAGCAGTATAGACAGGGTCGATCGAACAGGAGGAATCGGCATTCGAAGCGTGTGGATAGGATTTCAACGGTAGCGGCAATTTGCATTAAGCCAGAAGGGCGTGCTGGCGCCGTACTCGTGCCACTCGTCGTTATTGAGTAGCTAAACGTCGCAGGATTGTACTCCAATTACTACCGTGAGAGTAGGTTGAAGAGGAAGCGAGATATCGCCGTTTAACAGGCGAAAATTGATTCCTGATTTTCCTCTCCGATTCGCGTACGCCCCTTCTATTCCCGCCTCGTCTTCCTTTCCCGTTCCAGGCTGCGTGCGTTTTTATTCCACCGATCGTTTACCGCTGTAAGGTAAACATTCCAACCCCCGATTGTACCCGCTCGGAGCGATTCGATTAATTAAAAAGGTCGAGGTTTCAGCATGGTGCAATTATACTTCACATTGTTAACGTTCACACGGGGTCGAGCGTGTTCTTGTTTGACGTACCGGCGGCTAGCAAATATGTATTTATGGCCAACGCGAACAGCCATTCGAAAAGCTGTCGCAGCTTTCTCGGCACGAGCGTTAAATCAAGATAACCCGGAAAACTCATTCTTCTTTCAAACAATAAATCGATGTCCAGTTTCCTTGGTCCTGAAGTTTAATCGATGGAACAGATCCTTTGTTCGTTAAAAGTACGCTCGAAGCTGGTACCCATTGACCCAAACCGCAATCTATAGCTGTGTCGAGTCTTGAGAACGTCCTGAATTGTCTCTTGATTGAGCGCTACGGTTTTGTTAACTTCATTCATTGTTAAACGCCTAATGATTCCAGACCCGGAACGATCTGGTCGAGCAAACGATCCGAATTCGCAAACGCAGGCCGCCCTGGAGAACAAACACAACATGGAGCAAAGGGAACAATACTACGCGACCGTGAGGAAACCAGGCCAACAGTCACCCTGTCGCGAGGTGAGCGCGCTGGAAAGAATTCCCGAATATTCCGAAGACATTTATCCGTACGCCACCTTCAATCTGCCCGAGCAGGAAAACCTGTCGGCGAACCCGATGCGACAGGCATTCTACTACGAACGCAGCGAAACGATGCTGCAAGGAAATCAGGTACGATAAAATTAGCGACCAGTGGACGATAGTTTTACACGGGGATCGGTCAATTATAAACGAGACAATTTGCAGAGAATTTTTATTCAATCGATAAATTTATTAACTAATCTTATGTTAATATTAATAACGTTAACGGAATGTCACGTAATTCCATTAAGTCTCATTTATGTTTGATCCACTCTCGTATATAGTTTTCGTGGTTGAAAACGCAAGGGTTGGGGGTGTTCAACGGGATGGCGACTCTTTGAACGATATCATTCCCGAGTTACTTATACGATGTAATTTAATCGATCGAAACGAACGTCTTTCACGCATTGGTCAGAATAAATGTATCTCTATCGAGAATCTGAACGTGGGAAGATCAAGCGGATGATATATCGCTTGTATACACGTAGATTCGTTGGGAAGATCAAAGCTCGGATATGTTCGATATCTCGGGTAGATGCATCGTACTGGAGTTTGATCTTACTCGAGACTCCCCTTGCAAGTGAATGTCTTTTCCTCTGTGGCAGGAAAACTTGTTACGAGCTGAACGAACTTTGACGGGAAATCAGTTTTCGATCGCGTATACTGACTTCCGAGTACTTCGAGATTAAACGATCGACCTAGACATAAAACAGCTTTACTTAAAAGATGCGCTAGATAAAATTCATTTTTTTTTATATATTAATTTCCTTCGAATATTCGCAATATCTATCTTCGTTTGATTGTTTAATTTGAAAACAGAGGATAGATAGTAACGATGCAACATCGAGAATTGCTCGAATCGATATCTAATAACAGTCTAATGGCTCGCCATTATCGTGAACATCTTCCACGCTAATTTAGACACGTTGCAGTGCGACATGGACCAATACACGAAGGTCCGTGGGCGAGCACGTCGCAAGTCAAAGTCGTTCAAATCGGAATCCGAAGAGTACGACACCTTGGGTTCAGACAGCGACACGGAGGTCGGTACCAGTAGTCGCACCGAGTCCTCGAATCATCTGGACGACTCCGGTCCAGCGTCCATAATGACCCGATCGCCAGGGCCAAACTCGATCGGCCAGAGGGAGCAACGACTAGCCCTTGTCCCGAGGCCGGTTCATCATAGTAAGTTAGTATTCGATTTTCTGTGTCGACGCCGCCAACAGCTTTAAACAGCATCCAGTCGCCACTAACGACTCACCTTTCTCGCATCAACGTCTCGCGTGCACCTTGCAGATGTGCTGTACCACACGCACGAATCAAGTACATCAACCGAGCCGTCACCAATTTCTGAGAGGAAGACCTTCCCGAGGCTCGAGAAGCAAAGGTACGGTTACAGTGAAACGTATGAAGCGTTCGATGATCGATTGCTTTTTCGATTCAACCAACTTTCCTCCAGTTTGATGCGTCCAACAGCTTATTTTCAAGACAATTCAACAGGGAATGAAGTTCCTTTATGGTCTTTATAATCTCGCAAACATCTTGGAAATAAGCTCCAGCTTCGTGCTCTATTTTTCCTATTAACATTGTATCAAGAACGGAGAACCTTTGTGTGCCCTTATAACGAGAAATGAAAATGATAAGCAACGTTGCATTTTAAAAGGAAATCATAGATTCACCATCCCAACCCTATATACATATATATTCATTCGAAAATTTTCAAAGTAGACAGCAAGAAAATTGAAATCGATACCTGGATGAGATACAACCTGTGTCTTACACTAAATTTACAGGAATCAAGGAGCAACGTCCGACATTGGGATGGACGGTCGCGTGCCGGGGATCCTGCGTCCCGTGATGAAGCTGTCCGAATCCGGGATACATTCGTATTCGAGGGGAGCATCGCCAAACAGGCCGTCGAGGCCTGGTTCCTGCGACAGGCTGACAAAACAGCCGAGCCCGAGGAAATCCGTGGAGTCGTTGTGCCTGCTGGAGGAACCCGGATCGTCCAGGATGGCAAGGAGAGAGGAGGACTGGGGCAGCGAGCTGTCTACGTTGGAGCTGAAACCACCGACAGGTTTCACGGATGCGCACGAGACCAGCGAGGCCGAATGCGACATCGACATGAAGCTGAAACTCCACAGGAAGAGGACGGGTTTTCCTTCTAACTCGCTCTCGAAATCACCTAAAGACTTCACTATCACTGTCTAAGTGTCTAATCAAATTATTCGCAAATTGCTGCCAACACGAAAAAAGGTATATAACGAATATACGCATAAAACGATGCCAAGCATGATGAGTGTTAATTAAAAAAAAAAAAAAAAAAAAAAAATAACTACGATGAAAATTTCCTCGCCGTTGAGATCGTCGGGATCCCCCCAACGCTTCTCTGTGGATGGATGACTGTCTTTCCGTGTAACTATCTTGTCGACGATCCATTTACAATAAAGAGGTATTTTTGTAAGAAAAATTAGAAAAACAATTGACTGCGTCCGATTGATTTTTCAGCAATTTCCCTCGCCCTTGAATTTACTTCCATCATTTTATTTTTTGCTGTGTTTTTTTACAATGAACTTGAAGAGATCGGCGGTGCGATTGATTTGTCAGATTTTTTATTTAGAGACGTCAATCAGCTTAATTGCCAGCGCTTATCAGTTATTTTTAAAAATTAGTAAAAATCAGTCAAAAAGTTATTATAATAATTAGTTCACGAACATATATTTTAAAAAGACCACCATAAATCAAATATACTTCAAATTCGATCCTGGTACCATCTATACAAAAATCACTGAAACTACTCGTCAATTTACCGATCGATTTTCCGAAATAAGAGGACACTGGCGCTAACTTTTAGGAGGTACCGGAAGCACCGACGAGATACTGTTAAAGACTGCCAGCCTTATGGGAGTTCGCGGGACCGAAAAAAGTCGACGTTTTCGTACGCCCTCTAGGATATATTGCAGCCGCACTAAGAAACAGAACCCGAATCAGTAAGTGTGCCGGTAAGGTATTCTCGGGAGTCTGTCGTCGGTGGTAATAAAGTATATTCGTTGGTATTGATGCAATCTAAGTATTTACTTGCCGACTTGTCGACTGATCGTTCTGCAGTCGGCTGTCTAATACACCAACGGCCCTAACTCTTTTAAAATGTCTGATCTATCCTTTATCTAGTCTATGGTGATATATTTCTGAGATGTGTGTATCTCATACTTGTCAAACGAAGATTAAAAAGTGCATAGTAAATAATAATGGATGGAAATCAGACAAATGTCAGTGATCCACAGTTTATTTCCTTCCAAGATTTTCCATCGATAAATCATGGAGAAAATGCTGGACAGGCACAATTAAATATTAATGCTTCCACTCATCAAGGTTTTAATAACCTTTCAAATGATCCTACTGGAATCGGCATTATGGAAGATCTTCAGGGAATGCCTGATAAAACTGAAGGTTTATGCTTTTATAATGTTTATGATTGTTTTAAGTAGATTGTTACATTTGAAATTTAGAAAATATTCAGTGTTTATGCACTTTTTCAGAACCATATTTTTTCCTATTTTAGCCACATCATCACCTAACTTTTGGACCATTGAATATTATCAACAGTTTTTCAATGTTAATACAAAAGATGTAGTGGAAAGAATTAAAAGGTCTATGTTTCCATATGGAAGTGATAATTATTTGACAACTCACATAAGACCAAAACCAGACCTATATGGTCCATTCTGGATTTGTATCACCTTGGTATTTTCTATAGCTATAAGTGGAAATGTGGCTAATTACTTGCAAACAGCTAATTCAAGTAAATATCACTGGAGGTATGACTTTCACATTGTATCTAAGGCTGCAAGTTGCATATTTTTATATGCATGGTTGTTGCCATTAACATTATGGGGTGCATTGAAATGGACCACTAGCACAAGGGATACAGAGGAAGAGTTAATTGAGGTTTGATATATTACTCTATCTTTTTGAAAGGTACTTTATGATTTTCAAACTAAATTTTCATTTTAGTCTTACTCAACGCTTAGTCTCTTGGAGCTTTTATGTCTTTATGGTTATTCCTTAGCCATCTACATTCCAGTAGCTTTCCTATGGACTATACAAATTGAATGGTTTCAGTGGAGTTTGGTTGTAATAGCAACTTTCCTATCTGGTGGAGTATTATTGAGATCTTTGTTACCAATAATAGAAGGTATGAATTTATTGAAACTCTAAGAACCTTGTGAAAACAAGGAAAAATGCATTAATGTAACAAATGAATTTTTAGGGAGGTACAGATTAATATATATCGCGATAATTCTTGGAATGCATCTGTTAATGGCAGGGTTTATGCTATATTTCTTTCACGCGCCATCAACGAGCGACACTGTGACTGCAGAAAAACCAGAGGCGACGACTGTTCGCATAAACGAAGTCTTGAAGCAGACTTTACATCCTACTTCTGTCGACTAACATATTCGTCGAACCGTTCAATTGTGATTAACTCGAATATATTTAAAATTCATTGCCAGCTTTGGCAACAAGAACACATCTACCCTAACAAACACTGACTGATAGAATCAAGTGATATGAATCGCACATGTCCGCTGATCATCAATTCCGTCTTCGTGCAAGTAGTACTAGCGTTTATACTATACCTGTGAACGAAACAAAATAAATGATAATAACTGAAATTTGTGGAAACTTTGAGGCACTAGTGTTTATTACAAACATTTCAGTCGGCCCATATCAAGTATATATATTATATATAATAATAATGATAATAATAATAATAATAATTCCTGTGTGTCAGGGCAATATAGAAGGCCAACAAAGTGTCTGGTTGATTTATTTTCACAACCCCCTTTTTAATAATAAGGGACGCGTTTTACATATCAACGCAACACATATCATTTACAATCATACGAACCTTCATGTTGTACACAGTAATTGTTATTAGTACTCGTAATACAATAGATAGTAATTGTTATTAGTTGTCGTTAATACAATCGTACGTGATTCATTAATATTTTCTTCTATCATTTCGTTTACAATTAACCAATACGACAAAAGGCAACATTCATTTTGTAATAGTATCGTCGTTTACGTTATTATCATCGCTCTATCGGTACATGTACACCATGACATTAGTAATTTGCTTGTCGTTTAACGTTATTACACGAGAAGAATGCGACGACGACGCGTGTTATCGAATATGAAGCCAATTGATTTACGATCGTTTCACTCCGATTTGACTTTAAGCCTCGCGAAGAAACTCCGTATAGATCTCGCGTACCGCCGGTTAAAAACGAATCCGTCGAGCGATTTGCAAAAGGGATAGCGCGGTAGAGTAAAATTTAGCATACGTTTCGAGGTCTACGAAAAGTCTTCCATGTTACAAGCCTTGTCGATGTGAGCATATTTTTTATGTACAAAATAGAAAAAAAAAGTTGTAACAGTGTTTGACTCTCTCTCTCTCTCTGTCGAAGAGCCAAGTGTCTCTTGTAGCTTGTATTGTCTGAAGCTCTTTCGCTATTGAAAATGGCCGATGTAGTTTAGGCTAATCGTCAACATAAAAGCCTACGTCAGACTTATCCATAGCACAACTGAGCAATAACTTATCGTGACATACCATGAAATCAACGTTTGAAACGAGGTAAGCTATGCGAATATCCAGAGCAGGAAGGAGATCCTCGGCGCGGCGCTTTCAAACTTGAAACTTCATTTTCACTTGGCGCTATTCCTAACGAAATCATGTTTTCTCTTTCATTCAAAATTGAAGTGATAGTTTCGTAGAGGTACGATAAAATAGGCATGGAAATTACGGAAAGTGTACTGCGATCTGAAAATTAGGATTCTCAATATTGTAAAACGATTGGTAATTTTATTATATCGTTTGGACATTGATATTCACGATACAAGCTACCAGAAATATGTTCTCTGTTCAAATATGAGAGCCCACACCAGTCGGTGTGTAAAGCGTTTCGACGACCACGAAACCGTCGGAACAATTTCTAATTTACCAGCTAAGAGGAGCTCACAACGACTTGGTCCAACGTGTTTACAAGATATTACAGTCAAAGATATTACGAATAGGCAGGAGCAATAATAACGAGTAATAAAATCTATGACAGTCTACCAGTTACTTGTGTTTTTTTTTTTCTTTTCTCAACGTTACACGCATGGCTACTTTGTTTCATTATCATTTTTTTTCCTTTTTGAATATTAAATATTGTTCCTTGGCGCGTTTGCGCGAACCTAATGACGCGCTAAACGAAACAAGAAACAACTGTGTAAGTGTTTGTTCTTATTTACAGTAAGATGTGTGTCATTGGGCATGTTTATCGTTATTATTATTAATATACATTTTTTCTTCTATTTTGTAAGTGCAAACACGCATATTTACTAGTACAGAGACACACGAAACCATCGTGAACGGTGATACCGCACACGGGGCGCTCTTTTTCTTTTTTTTAAGTATTACACACACAGATAATAGTAATGTTTACCCTGGTTTTATCAATTATTACAAGTATACGTATTTATACATATATATATTTATATAACAATGCTCATAAATGTCGTACCCTTTATACACTCGTCGACTATTATTCTCTATTATGTTACGCGATATTGCAATAATTTCAGGTTGATTATTCAGTCGCATGCTTAGACAGTACGTGAAATTATTCTTATTCTGAACTCGAAAGGTTTTGGGTAATTAAACAGTCACGATTAACACGTTGACTGCCGCGAGGATTAATTTAATCAAATAGTTGAGAAAAATATTGAAGCAGGCAACGTGTTAATGAATATACACAAAATTAAATTCTCAAGTGATTTTCCTTTTTTTTAAATAATTAATCTTGACAAAATACAAATGACTATAGCGTTAAAAATATGTGAACAAATGTGTAAGTCATTGTAAATGAAAGAAAGGAAAACAATTTTTAAACGACACGGGAAAACTTTTTATCAGTTTGTCAAGATATCAATTATTGTATCTTAACTTTTGTGTACGTTCGAGATACTTTCGTGTCGAGGCAATTTTTAATCGTCGATCGAAGAGAAACGATCATGGTATCGCGACAGATAGAAGCCTGTGTGTATTTAAAAAATTCCGTCTATTCCACTACGCTTAATTTTTGTAACTATTATTACACCGATACGTAGAACGCGTTTTGTAATGAAAAACAGTCCTGTTTCATAGCGTATTTGCGAGGAACTTCTACTTTTGTTGTACTATCTAGGTGAACGATACACACTTTCGAGAAATTAGAAAATTAAACGAGAACGAACAAAGGGAAATGAGATATCTTTGTTTCTAATTTATTCAACCGATCTGTCTTCTTATAGAAGGATAAATTATAATGATCCTTGATTTACTTTTCTATCGCCGTCGAACCTTTTCTCTATTTTCAAATTCGTTTCCCGCGTTTACAACGGAAAAGAAAGAACAAAAATAAATAAATAAATAAAATTGAAACCGATCTTACCATAGCATTCCGAAAGATAACTATTATCCGTTTGGTCGGTTACTTAGGACAGATATTTATCCTTATCGTCTAACGATTGAAAAAACTACAAGAAACTTACGTCGATGAGTACACAACAGTTTTTTTATCGTATAAGAAATGTTAAATTTGTTTGTTCGCTGTTTAGTCTGGGCTAAATCTCCTTTTCTCTCTATTCTACATATATCCCTATTGTACACACAATTACGATTCTAAACGTCTTCTAATTAAGAGCTTCGTAAAAACCTGCGGCTATATACACAAATGAATTTTTATTTTGTATTGTAGTATCGCTTTAACACTGGAACAAATTACGTTGAAATTAAAAATAAATTAGACAAACGGATGATAAATTATAATTAGCATTTGATAGATTGGACGAAGGTAAGGCTTTTAACGTTAATTACGGAGCGCTAAAATCACATGTTACATTTTCAAGTTCCAGTGTTATTAAAAAAGTATTTCAGAGGACAGAAGAAACAGGCGTGGATACGGGTTAAAATTGTCAAGTTTGATAGAATTCATATCGGAGTTCGCTGAATTCGATGGAAAGTTATAAAAAAGGGACGTTTCTTTTATTTGCTTTTCCATCTAGCGCTTAGACGAACGATGAACGGCTCTTTTGATCAGTGTTCCACGTTGATCGATTTCCTTAGATCGATCGAACGGTTGCTTTGATATATAAACAGGTACTTAATTAATTTCGCACTTTTTTTGCAAGAAAACTTGGAATGGTAAGGTGAGTATTGTCGAAAGAATTCACGAGTGGGACACGTGTGGAAATGGATAACACCGAGAAGCAAAAAAAAAAAAAAAACAGGAGCTTGACGAAGAAAATATGAAAAATAAAAAAATTATAACACAACCGTAACACAGCGAACTCTGTTCAAAAAAGGTGTCCGAGCGAAAACACGGACACATCTGTATTTATTAACCATTTAAAACACAGTGATGCCTGTACCGCTCTAACGTGTACCTTTCTTTCTTAATCATTTAATTCACATCTTTCTTTTTTTCTCATTTTTCAATCTTTCCAGCTCGCATAGCAATATTCTCGAATACACATACGCGGTATCGAAGAGCATCGAAGCTCCACGATCGATCACCTTAAGCATTAGTCTTTAGTGTTTGATTATTATACTACAGTAATATACAGAAAATCGTGGTTCTTGACTCGGTAATCTGCTCGTCCATCTTTCACATTCTGATCAAGATCATTCGATCTCGTTGCTGGACGAGCAGCCCACCGAGGCTATCGATTAATATTCAATAATTACATATACGCTAATTATATATATATACATATATATATATAATCGGCCCGTGTATATTAAAATATAAATATCAAATAGACTTCTTGCCCCCAGGATATAATATGTGCACCTGTATGCCGGTGCGCGACTTAAAAATTGAGAAACGTTCGTTTAAGTAAGTCGTCACCGAATTAATTAAGACACCTGCTCTGTCGAAGAAACGCGGAGCTCGCTACTATCAAAATCAAGAAGAAATCATCAATTGTTTTTCGCTTTTACAATTAGATTTCGGTAACAAATCATTAACAAATAAAAATGTCAACCTTCGAACGGCATATTCAATTAGAAGGAATCGTTTTTGAAATAGTAACGAGCTACGCCGCTGTGATATTAGTTTTTGGTTGTCTAAAAGATAGTGTTACGTCGATACGTATCATCGATTGCATCGATCAAGCACAACAAGTTTTGGAATCGATTGTATTTTGCGGATATCGGGGCTCGTCCACGTGTTGGAAGAGCGAACCGATCGGACTGAATCGCACTTTACGTTCAGTGCACGATTTAAAGCCTAAGTACTTTTGATTTATCTGCTGATTCTTTTCATTAAAGTGCTTTTTTTTTTATTGTCGTACGTACAAAAGAAGCGAAACCGATGCGACTAATTATGCTTGATCGACGACGATCGTGATCGTAACGCAGTGTCTTTGTTCTCGCTATTTTAACGCTAATTAACGATCGGTTCTCTAACGTTCGACGACGACACTTCGACATTTCATAGTAGAATTAGTATGTATATTCGTGCGCAAACTATTTCCGAGACCAAACTAAACCTACGCTTTGTACTCTGGTCGACCTCTGAAATAATTCGTCGCACGCGCAAGCAATGAATATTTTCAATTTCTTTCTCCCTTTTCTTGTTTCTTTTCTTTTTTTTTAATTACACGGTATGTATATATATAATATGTATAGAGAGAAATAGAGAGAGATGTGGCGTTCAACCAGATAACCGGATACAAAACTTGAAGTACGATTAGTTAGAATGAAAATTTAGATAAAGGATCCAGTATGGATCAGTGATATAAGGCACGCTCTACCGCTAAATAAAATGGTTATTGGCAAATGCTTCTACGATTATTCCTTTATTGTAGATTTTCTTAAATCAAACCGCAAGCTCGCGCCTCGTCTACGATTCATTCAAATTAATAATTAAATCGCGTTTACGGATATCGATTGAACACCATTTTTCATCTGACGACCCCTCGACAGGCGCCATCGGGCGCAGCCTGAGAGTTTTAATACTTTGAGACCGACAGACTTCCCGCAAAAGCTTAAAACAAACGAAAAGAAACACTCTTCTTCGTTTTTTTCTGTTTTATTTATACGCTAAATACCGCCGTTTAGACACTTCGTTTTTTGCTCGCCTTCGATGGGCGATTCATTTATTGGGGTTACCATGTTGCTGGATGTATACGAAGGATCCACGCTGCATTCGCATTGTAGACACAAATTTATAAATAAACAAATTAATTTTGTTACATTGCCAATGAGTAGCATCGAATTGAACATGCTGACTGTTATAAGATACCAATTTAAGAGCTTGATCGACACAGTGAAAATATTGCTCTTATTGCAATTATTCAAAATACGTATCATCGTTTAATTCATAAAGATACCTTTAAATATTATACAGATCAAAATATCCAAGTGAATTGAAATAAATTCTTAATTATCGAATCGATATGTTGATTTTAATTTAACGAGAATACGAAAGGAAATTCGTGGTTAAATTCGAATGCACGTGGCAATGATAATTTACACATTTATACAGCTGTTACATCCATACGAATATAGGATAAAGAAGTTTTGGCAAACATTAATGTTAATCGACGGCACGAACGACTTATCTTCTCAACGTGTATGTACGTGTGTCGTGTGTTACGTGTAACTATATTATATACATATATATATATATATATATGTATACATATATATATATATCGATGGTAATGTAACAATCGCGATAAGGCAATGCTTGATGAAAATTCTTCGCAGAAACACGCTAAGAAAATATAGAGGGAATTTAGAAGAAGAAAAGGAGATTCTGATTGATAATCATTCACGATTATTATTTCGAAAGATTTTTAGAACCAGCCATCCTTCTTTCGAACCAAGACCATTTTTTCGATCAACGAAAAGAGAAAAAAAGAAGAAAAACACCTTTGTGGAAGATTGAAACGAATCTGTACATGCTATATGCAAAATTTTTCGTTAATTAATAAACCAGTGTATCGTGTTAATCACAACGATGGTTAACGATTATTAATAATAGTATAAATGACGTTACTACTATCATAGTACAATTAAAATACACAAAAGACGAACATTCAATATACGGTATATAAATATACAATGTTAGCCATTAGAGCGAATAGACTTGAAATCTGCGACAGCAAGTTTCCGGCTTATCCGATATGATCGTAGAAAATTCTAAATTACTAGAACAGTTTTAAATAGACCTATTGTTTTCTCTACGTGTCCCACTTTTTTTCTCTATGTTTCTATTTAACACGTTCACTGTGAATCCTTTCTTTGAATCACGAGGATCGAAACAACCCCCTAAGTATGGTGGTATAATTATTTAAAAGTTTATTCGAAGTACATTTGGTAAATAATGATCTTAGGAATTAAATTTGGAAATCCGATAAAGAGTTAATATGATTTTTCTGTCCGCGACCCTCGATTCACAGCGAACGTGTTAATCGGTATCCAAAAGGATATCTTAAAATTCTCTAAATCGTATTAAATTTTTCAAAGACGATGAAAAAACGAGCTGGTAGAAAAACTTTTGCTATTTCGAAAGTTTCTACGAAAGGATCGATCGAGTCTGAATGTGAAGGATGAGAAGAAACTTAAAGAATCAGAATCGGAAAAAAAAGAAATGTTTCATAAATCGTACGAACATCGAGAAACACGAAATTTTCTACTTTCATTCCACAGCGAAGACTATTTTCCAGCTAATGTCAAGCCGTATCTAATTATTCATCTAAAAAATTCCTTCACCCAATAAAGACGAGAAAAATCGTTAACGATAACTATAATTAACAACGTCTAAGCAGTGATGTGTGTTATCTTTTTTTCCTATTTTACACAAGTTGGTTGTCCTCTTTCGAAGCTACGATTAAATTCTTAAGATTAGCATTATGCATAAAGATCGACAAACTTTTTTATAATACAAGTACTACCGTTAATTATTATTCTGCGACATATTACCATAGTATAATAGTGAACATTTAAGAACATCGAAGAACAGTCAGATAGGTGAATCGTCGATTCTAGCCCTAATTTTTCTTTCTTTTTTCCATTTTTTTTTTCTTCTTTTCTTTGTTAATTATTCACGTGATCTATTCGGTCACTCTTGCTTTCCTAATCGGACATCATTTACTCGTAACAGCAAGAAAAAACAAAACAACAGAATACTAATTAGATGATTTTCATATGAACGAAGAATTTATGAAGTGGTAGATTTCAAAATTAAAGTGTTAACCCCTGAATGGCAAAACAGGGAGCTTACAATTTAGAATAAACCTAGAACAATGCACTATTTTCTAAATTTTATATTATTTTGTTTGAAAATTTGTTAATTTCACGAGGCAGGGTCACCGTCATTCGAGGGTTAAATTACGATTCTACGTGTACGAACTTGTGAGCAAAATTCTATAAGTTTAGGATAATTATTGTAGTATCGATTCCTTTTTATAAATCGATGTAAATGCGGTCCGATTTCTACGAACAATCCTCCGACGATTTAAATACCAGTAACGTAAGAAGACAGACGTGTTTTTTTTAAGAACTCACAGAGCACAATTACGATATCAATCCTCTAGTAGTAACTCCAAAAATATGTTATTCTCTCCTATATATATATATATATTTATTATAACTACCGCTATCTATTTCCTCGCAAAAAAGTCAGTTATTTTGTTTGTTACAGTGATATAATGTATATATATATATATAATATATATATAATATAATTTCATATGAACTATTCATACAACGCGATGAACATTAAATTCTAAATCCACGAAGAAACGTAATCCTATTCGTGGATGTCCCATTGATTCCTTTTCTTTCTCTCCTGTTCATTTTTCTTTTTCATTTCTGGCCATTTCAACGCGAACAACTGTGTTCAACATTTTCATTCTTTATTTCAAGTATTCGTAAAAGAAATAAAGCATCAACTTACAAATACATCCTTCATAATTTGTTCACTCTTTCATCGCAATCATGATCGATTGTTTCATTCAAGAAATTATCAAAAAATTTTAATTAAGATAATGCTTCCTTTCTGTTTACGAATACTATCATAGGATCGATCGTTTAGAGATTCCACGCTAAATAAAATTTACTATTGGACACAATCTCATTAACATTTTAGGCACTACACCTAGACACTAAGAAATCACTCCGCTCAAATACCCCCCCAAACCCTTTATCCTAGCCCTGATGCGATTAAGAAACGTATGTACAAATTTAAAAACGATTAAAATAATTGTATATATCTATAGCTTCGAGTGTGTACATGTGTGTCGTGTCACCCGAAAGGAAGAGGTAAACTGTTACACTCGCGGCTCAATTAACGTGTTAAACCAATTTTCTGGTTTATTCTTCAATCCTTTAATGGTATATGAAAGTGATGATTTATGATTATCGCGACGTTTCGGACGAAAGATTTTTACAAACGGATGAAGAGCAGCTAAGGTAACATAGTATCGCTTCAATCGGAAATGACAATCGCACGAGAACGTATAATTGATTTTTCAAAATCTGTTCACGTGAAAATTCGAAATAGTGGGCTCTTACGAGAAAGCCTGACCAAGGAAAATTCGTACGAATATCGACACTATGTAATTAATAAAATATCACAACTAGAACCATCATCGTTACGATTACGGTACCGCTTATCTTTCTCTACTAAAATTTTCCTCGCCTACTTCCACTGTTGTATACTCATTCTATTACGCGGTGATGGTGCTTTACTGGTACAAAGCGAAAGGTGTTGAATTTTTTTTTCTTTTCATTTTTATCCCCCTTTAAAATAATAACGACTGAGGAGTTAGTTAAATATATATGTATATATGACTGTGAGCTTGTACTGACTGACGATTCTACCCAAGAACTAAAAAAAAGAAAACCTAACGAAGGACCGCGTGCGTAATAGTATACATTTTTCTATATAATAAATCAGTAAAGAAGCTTTTTTTTAATATTAGTAGTAATGACATCGATCACGATATTCTAAGAATTAAGAGAGTAACCCGGATCTAAGCGACCAGCTGAACAAAAAATCTACACCCAAATACTTTGTGTTTTTTGCTTTTACTCGCGTACATCGATAACAAGGTGAATCTAATTAAAATAACAATATACATCTACAATAATATACATACACATGCATACATTTATATATATATATCAGCGGTTAATTCGAACACGATTCGACAATTATTACAGTCTTAATGCGCTAACGTTACAAACAAAGAAAAAATAAATGTTACAATATCGTCAGTCAAAACCAGCTCTTTGGATGAAAAACCCCGACGAACCTGACTGAAATCTTTTTCATTTTTCTCAACGCCCATCTAACCACGCAAACGAACAATACAGATGCGAAAATGAAGCATGATATGACTATAATATGCGTATGATAGTCGCGTGTATACGTACAATCTATAAGTGTGTTGTTTTGTGCATCATGTATGAATTCTAACAGAAAAAATGATAACTAATGTTTTTATAATACATTACACGCGAATCAACGGTTTGTCCCTTTAATTGAAACGCGAAATCTAAGGATATGACTTATTTTTTTATCTCACGACTTACGAGGAAACATGGTAGGGTAATGTTTTCCTCTACGCGATTAAACTTCTACATGGCTTACATGGAAGCATACGTATACGTATATATATACATGTATAGGCGCGCAAACGTGCTTGTGTTAATATAATTCGTAAACGTGTATGGTTGATATTAACACGCAACACTTACGTTGATTGTAATTTCAATTTTTTTTTTTTTATACTTTACTGCAATCATTGTTAATACGTGTATCAAAGAGGCGGTCCTATTTCTTTCTCTCGTTTGCAGTAAATACAAAGTGTGAGTGTAATATGATTAATTGTTAAACAGGCACATCGACTTGGTTAAACGTTTCTCTTTTGTATCGTGCAAATGAATGGTACCGAGGCCAATTTCAGTTTTAATAGACGGTCTGTTTCAATTTGGTACGATTAAAAGAGAGAAGGGAGCCTTTTGGTGGATGCAACAAGAAAAGAAATTATTTTGATTTCTTTTTTTAACACCTTAGCAACTGGAAGCCTATCGTTGTTTCTGTATTTTTAAAGTTAAAGCGATAGGATCTGTAGGTATTTGAGGGAAATGTACATCTATGTGTAAAAATGGCTTCTTTTAATTAAAGGGAACTGTACAGTGGGAGGGGCAAACCGAAAAGTCGACAAAGGCATCTATAGGGGTAAATGTACTAATAATGCTAAAAGAAGCAAAACGACAATGAAGTGTTAACAGTAGCTAAGGTGTTAACAAGTGCCCCTTGTTCGATCTGTCAAACTTTTGTATTATCTGAAATTAATGAATTAACAGCACCGTCGTACTTTTTAAAAAGATGTTTCTTTGTGATTATAATAACGTATCTAAAAACTCACTTGATTATTCTATACACACCACGCATGCACTCATTCATTCTCTCTTCTTCAATCACACTCTCTCGTTCTACGTGTAAAATACTTCTAATTAAACTCTGGACATGGATCACTCTAATCAATATACCACGGCTGATATCCCGTACATTTATCATACAGCTATGTATATAAAATAATTAGCAAAACAATGCCTAAGCGTCATTCCATTTAAAAAATCCACGAGATACACACGTCAGCACGCGGGAGAAAAACCTTTCGATCCTTTTTTTTTTTCCATTTTTCAAAGTGTTGCGAGTCGAAGAATGGCGCGTGCAATCCACCCTCAGAGTTGTCGAACATCGAAAAAGGTAATAGGAAGATAAATATCCCCGGATGATTATGTACAAAATCGACGTTCATGCACATCTACAATCGAATGCAGTTCGAAGAATTACAAGACAATGGAAACTGCTTTCTTTTTTACACCGATGTGGACAAAGTGCGCGAAGGAAGAACATGATTCGACGAGAATAAACTCAAAGGAAATTACTGAAAAACAAAAAAATGAACTTCGCACCAGAAAGTATATGTGTGTGTGCAATTCGACATTAGAACATTTGCAACGAAGGCTCTGTTCGAGACTGAATCTCAACAAATTTCTCTAACTCCTACCCTCCTTCCTATTAATCATGCTAATTATATGAACCAGACATTTGTGCAATGTACATGAACAAAGTACATTCTTGAACTCTACAACCCTCGATGAAATGCAAAACACTGAAACGAATTAAATGAGACGATGAAATCCTACTTGCAACGAATTCTAATCAAAGAACGTGGTATCTACGAAAAACCCGCGAACTATCTAATAAAATTATCTTAAAATCAGTGATGCCTAGTTGCAATAATCATAATAATAATAGTAATAATAGTGATAGTAATAATAATAATAGTAATTACGTTGACGACAATAAGAATCACTTAATAAAAATAAATAGTGTTGAGGCTGCTGCGAGTAGGCACAGCTTTTGTCAATAACGAGAATCAATCGTGCGATCAAATTCGCTTGATACACACGTTCCAATCAAAATAGACATCGATTTCGAAATCTGAAACTTCAAAAAAAAGATCGGTGTCTCAGATACACCACCACAAGCATGCTTAAGACAACACGAAACGAACCCCATTACCGATAAAACTCGGAAAACAATTTTTCAAAACTTCATCAATGTCAAATTTCAAAACTGTGTACGTGTGTGTATGTAAAACAATCAACTCCCACGTTTTAACACGTAACGAGAATCACCATCAGGGATGGTCCGTTTCGTAAAAGAGAACGCTCTTGAAATTCATTAAAAAGCGTCGTTACACGCTCGAAAACAAAAATCTTCAATCGATCGAGATTCAACGAGCAAAGGGAAACATTTATCGTGAATTCTACCGAGTCACGGATAACTTTGTTGACGAGCTATTCAATAACAGCGCGTGCACGATACGTATCGGATACATATCATTTACAAAAAAGAAATGCAAACTTATTCCCGTTACGTTGAAGCTCGAAAAAGAAAAAATTTCTTTGCAATTCATCAACACAACTGTTGCACACCAAAGTACAAAACAGTTTTGTCGAATCATCGACACGCATCGATGTGGTTTGTTTCATCCGCTTAAACCCCGCATAATGTTGATACAAACGTCGTCGTCACGACGAAATCGTATGATTCATTTTGCGTAACACGCGCGTGTGTATTATCGTAAAAATTCTTTTTTGGCGCGATATTATTCTCCATTCCAAAAGCTTTATGCACAAAACGTCGAGCGTATGTGTGTATATATATATATAATAATAATAATGCATAATACCGTCGTCGCGTATTATATTATCGACATAATATGCGCCCCGTCTAAATCGAATAAAATCGTTTAACGTCGACCGTGTATATCACGAAACAACATTTGGACAAACAAATAATACAAATTACAAATTCATCGAAGCAATTTCTCGTTCTCGGCTAAAGGAGAGACGACGAAAAAAACACGGTCAAACTTTCTCCGCGTCGTTCTCCTTTTATCTTTCTCTTAACTTTCGGTTCTGTGCTCCCGTTACCTGGCACACGATTCGCATGATCGAACGAAACGAAAACAGAGAGAACTGATTTCGCTTCACTAGTATTCCCATGTGCTTTTTTGTTTCACCCTTTTCTTTCATCGAAATCAAACAATTGTAGACAAAGATTCTCTGCGAACAGGCAGTTCGAAGGGGACAATCGCACAGCTTAAGGACGGATTGTCGGAGAAGTTAAGTCGACATAAACGACTCTTTATCTTGTTTCTAGAACTCGATCATACAAATACATACACACGCGGATCGAGCCTTTTTATCAGTCGTGTCAATTTTGTGATAGGCGATCAGCGTTTCACTGTGTTTCTTTTCATTTTTTTCCATAGTTGATAATAAAACAGCGTCGCGAAATCGTCCCCTTCGTTCACGGATAAAAGAAACTCAACTGAACCAACCTTAGAGCCTCTCGTTCTCTATTTTTCCCTTTTCGTTCGATCGTTTCTTTGCGTTAAGTCGGCCGCACACAATGGAAAAAACAGAAAAATTAATTGCGTCGAAGCACATCTATCTAGCAGCTTCGTACACGGCATTTTGAGCTTCTTCTGAAAAACCAGACAGACAAAGGAATAATTTCTTTTTTTTTTTTCTTTGTTTACTCGGTGAACCACAAACCAGAAGGTTGATATTGATGTTTGGCCGGCGAAAGAGGGGCCAATCCGTATACGGCTGTTGGCTGCATATGTGCAGGCAGTGGGTGCGCTGCATGACTTGCCAGCAACGGTCTGGCCGAGCTGTGATGAGCTGGTGGTGGCAACGCTCGACTAGAATCATACAACGTTAATGGAGACGAGCTGTAAAAAACGGGATGATGATCGTTAGAAAGTCTCCGTAAAGCTCTAGAAAAAAAAAAAAAAAATAGGAAAAATGAGAAACATTTGTTTTAGAAGATTATTTCTTCGTTCCACACGCATACGATTTTACAAGGAACAATATAGAATATATATATATATATATTATCATACAATAAAATTGATAAATTATTTGTTATATCTTCTTTTTACATTGAATACAATCGTTTATTTACGTTCACGAAACGTTGGTGCAATTGTTTAAACAAGCAATTAATGATCAATGATCAATCAATGGTTCAAACGTAAGGTACACCTGCGAGCAACGATACCTTAGCTTGGACTAGGGGAACTGTATAGGGTATTATTTTCTAACGGATATAAGATGCAATAAGGAGACGATTTTTTGTATTTTGTTATTTTAAGAGATATGAAGGGTGCATACTCGACATTCAGGGTGCAGACCCTTGTGCAGTGATGTCTAAAGCTGGATATCCACCAGCACCATCGATATTCCAAAGAGTTCTCTTCCACTGTAAATCAGTAAATTTGTAAGGATAGTATTTTAAAAACCAGTTATAAAAAGTTGTATGTCCAGACTTAACGCGGACACCCTGTACAATTTTCTTCCCCAAGTAAAGGCATCGTTGCTCGCCGTTGTATATTCTATACAACCGCGTTTCATTTTGGAAAAAGTTCCGATAACGATTCAACGAAGGAACTAGATACACCGTTACGTCTCGTGAAGAGAGAAAAAAAAATATATAGATCGTCTGATGGAAAATAAAATATATCGTACGTTCTACAACGTTGTACATGCCATTGACAAAACTAGTGAGAAACAAAGTTGCAGAGGAACGCACTAATATAACTGGCAACGTGTCTACGGTATAACAACGATCACAGGTAACAAACATTACGATGATAAACTATCGCTAGAACGAAAATATAATAAATGGTACACACATGCATGCATCAACTAGGTGTCTAGGTACCCACCCGGGTGTGAATCCCTGATAGGTGGGCACTTGTTGCTGCTGGATAGCAGTGGGAGCCTGAGAAGGAGCGGCTGTTACGTACACCGGGGGTGGCACGGCATGGGCTCTTGAACGCACATGGGCGTACTCCTGGTACAGGGGTTGTCCCAGATGTTGGGCACTTCCTATTACAGGCCCCCCTGCAGGACTTCTGCCCCCGCCACCGCCCCCAGGACTCAAGTGGGCCGGATGCCCATGATGACTGTGGGTATGACCCGGATGGGCTGCCGTACCCACCACTTGGCTCTGCCTACAAAACCCAAAACAAAATCCATCCCTTCGTTATGCAATTCCCATGCGTCTGTTACTTACTGTAAGAAGTCTCTCTAAGAGGATAGAGACCAAACCGACAGAATCACAACTGGATCTCTCGTTTCTACTGACAATCAGAAGAGATCCTTTCGTACTCGTTTACTCGATATTGACAATTTGCGCTATCAAATGATCTGTGCCATACACATCCAAAGGGAGTCAAATTTATACTGTCTCCTGACTCACTGATTTCTTGCTACTTGAAACATATCATAGTAGCGCAATTGGTTAAGAATAATATAGAAATTCATGCTGCGTTTACTTGCCCGGATATACACCACCGTCTCGACAGCGTGCACGAACATCTCGTCATCGGTTTGGTCATATCTCGTTCAAAGAGAAAACTTACATGCATTCGATAACTACGTGCATATAATTCTCGCGTATATCTATTCGTT
The DNA here is from genome assembly GCF_907164935.1 of Osmia bicornis bicornis. NCBI lineage: Eukaryota > Metazoa > Arthropoda > Insecta > Hymenoptera > Megachilidae > Osmia > Osmia bicornis. The sequence goes on along the minus strand of NC_060216.1, from coordinate 13,053,269 downwards.
CTATCATGTATCCCTAATAGTTTTCTTTCTAAATCTATGTAGTGAAATGATACTGCATGCTTCGCGCGTATGTGTGTCTGTTGCTCATAAAAATCATGGCATGCCATGTGATATGCTCACCTATACTGATGCACAGTATTAGCCACCGCCCATTTTTGATGATCTCTCGAATGAGCAGCAGGTGGTTGAACGTATTCGTGCTTGTATTCGGTTCTCTTTCCAGGCCACGATACCCGCTTGTCCGTGCCGGTCGTGTACACGATATGCTGCTCTTGAAGGTGCGGATGCGCGCTACTCGTGGTCACATACTGCAAGAAGTAGTCATGCATGTCATAGGCATCATCCTAGAAAAACATTGCCAAAAGAATGATTACTAAAACAAGGAACAGGGGACAAGCAACGTATGCAGGGAGTAAGATCGTCAACGTTGTTCACCGATACGCCCAAAAGTTGTATCTTGTACTCTATTAAAATCATTTAAATTGGCAAAACATGTTTTCTCTCTAAAAAAAGTCAAGTACCGGAAAGAACAAAATAAAAGCAGAAGAGAAAAAATAAAAAATCGAAAGAAGAAATATAAATTGATATTCGAATTAAAATTTAACCTGATAGGTCGGTGGCTCTTTGCAGGCTGGCGCGTGACACGGATGTGGAGCAAGGTACTCGACGCCGGGCTCTGGTTTTGTTGCAACATTCACCATATTGCACTCAGATTGTACTTTTGCCAATAGCCGTTTCTTTTGAGATTGAGAAGAATATCCAGAGCTACTGCTGCAATAAACAGACAGATTGACGTCACACACAATGTCTCAAATCTTGTATACTTATAACATCTGCTATGGATGACGTATAAAATACATCGTTCAGATATCAATATCTTACATCCATCATAAAAATAAATTGACCCAGTCGTTAAGGTGTTACTAAATTCCAATTTAATTACCTGCTGACGTGATGTTGTTGCTGGGGCTCATGTTTAATTAACTGCGTGGTTTGCTGATGCTGAGGATGTTGCGGCAAATGTTGGTACAAATGAGTATGCGCTCGGCCTGGACTAGCTTCGCCATCGCTGTCACCGACAGTTACACAACTGATGATGTTTTTCCGTTGTGCCCTTTGGGACGTGCTATGCGTTGTAACGTGTCCGTTGGTATGAGGCTGAGTGGTCGAATGAGTTTGTTGTATCGGCTGAACCACGCGTGGCGTTGACTGCGTACTGAAATGAAGAAGAAACAGGGTCAATTATAGGGGAGACAAAGTGCATCGGTATCTTTCCCATAGAACTCATGACACAGATTACATTCAGCATGAAAAAAAAATGGCATTAAACGCTAGAGGCTGTAGATAGAAGCGTTGTTAGTTCATGGTCGACAAAAAAAATCGACGCTCCAAGCTTTAAATTGCCCATATTTTCTGAACAATAGTTTGTCCTGTAAAATTGTTTGCTTCACGTGTGAGAAAATTCGACACACGCGTTAAACACGTGATCGAAATTTTTTTAGAAATGTTATTTTATTACAAGCGTTGTGTTAGATGCCATGTTCTTTAGTGATCGTTAACCATTTAATCTTTTACTATTGTGTGATTACGTGTTATTGCATTACAATTAATGTACCTTCGAATGACTTCCTCACGGACTGGACGTCCATCGCCAGACAGGCGAGTTGCCAAATTTTGACAGGCTCCGCACTGGCGATCTTCACAGCTGTCAATGATATTCATGCATGATTCCACTACTTTCTATTCTACTAATAAATTACTAATAAATACAGTCCACATAAACGAAAAACTTATCGTCTGTGAAACTAATCTGTATGTATATACAACACGATACAAGATTGGAAACATTGAACGAATCGTGTATTTTCGTATGTTCACATAGCTACGCTAACTTTCTTTTCACGAAGCAAATAAACAACAAAACACTAATTGAATTGAAGCCATTTATGGTCTTTGTAAGACCGCGGGAAGTATTTGCAGCTAACTACATTCTGATGGTTCTAAATTCAAAGAATCAATAAACAGTAACTTACCATTTGCCGGGTATTTCGTCTTCGCTATCGCTAATCGTGATAACAGAAACAGCTGGCGATGGAGTGTCGTGGATCGTGATGGTTTGCTGCCGACCGGATGTAACTTGATGGTGTTCCACATTATGACTGCTGCTGTGTTTGCTGCTATGGTGATGCTGTTGCATGGGTGGTTGTTGCCAGTGACCATTCGTAGGCGAATGCCGTCTCATGTTGCTAGGTGGTGTACTTTCCTTCACCCTCTTCTTCACAGGACTCAATTGTTGGGTCTCCTTCTTATGCTCGTGCCTGTGCTGAGACTGTTGAGGTACCGTTACGTGATGCTGATGATGTTTCGTCACGCTACGCTTGCCCCAACTTTGAGACGGATGTTCAACAAGGGCGCTAGTGTTGTAGACTTCCGTGACAGGGAATACTGGCCGCTGATCCTTCCCCAAAACGAGGGAAATTAGTTAAACACCGGCTCGTTTTAAACGCGAAAATGATGCGAAACGATGGAGATCTATAAGTTAAGTATAGCGGCATAGTGTATAAGGCACTGGATTACTCGTACCTGCAGAATAGCAGAACTATCGACAATAAGAGGTCTCCCCCAATCTCCAGCGTCGCTCAGCAGAGGCTGCTGTATGGCTGCATGTTGCGGTGGCAACTGCTGCCATGATGGTACGATGGCAGCCATTTGACGACTTCCACCAGGCCAAGAGGTTTGTACAGCGTTCTATGGTTCAAGGTTAGCGTTAATATCAGATCGTTTTTGAATGTCCGATTTGCATAAGGATACTTACCGTTAATAACATTTGACGTCCAGTTTCAACCATGGACACTGGTACCGCTGCGTACTGTTGCTGAGCAGCTGCAGCTGCTGCAGCAACAGCCTGCTGCGATATGATCGATGGTTGAATCTGTAGCGGACCCTGTTGTGCTTGTGGTGGCTGTTAGGATAAATAAACAAATGAAAAACAAGTGAAGAGGATACGTCAAATCATAATGATAATTATTGTGTGTCATTTACTTGAGCAACAACTACGTGTTTTGCAGGACTTGGCATCGTCTGATAACTGGGTGGATGACAAAGCAGACCAGGGACCAATTGATGCGGAAAGTCGTGCACTCCGCTTCGTCCACTGTTCGATCCGCTAGACGAGCTACTGTACTGAGTCGCGCGACGACTACTGTTACTGTATATTTGATACTAAAAGAAAAGAACACAATGTGATAAAGAAGAAACTCCATGTACGTGAGCATCCGTAACGAGAATAAATTAGAAAAAGCGAAAAAATGATAGAAACTCGAATGTTCATTTAAACGAACCAGATTGTCATATCCTGTTTGCGCAGTGCGATGTTCCCTGACCAAACGCTGTACTTGATTGGTCAACTGGTTGTTAAAGGTGAAAGTTACAGCACTGCCATTTGTCGTTGGTACAAAGTTAGCTACCAATGAGGTCGGCGGAGGTGGCTGAGGCGCTGGAGGAGCTTGGTGATGCGCTGGGCTTGCAGTGAAATCACCTGCCCGTCGACAAACCTCCATCATTTGGACGGAAGCCTTAACATTGTTACAGTGTGCATAATCGACTAAATGGGCGAGCGTAACAAAGGCATGGTTCAGAGCCTCCCCAGGTGTTATTCGGCGCTCCTACAAGTAATAAAGATACGCGATGAACAAAGAAATACCTCTCTGCACCGGATCTAGAACCGGAGATCATTGTCCTCGAATCGTATCTTGTGTCATTAAAGCATCGAATAGATATTACTACCTGGTCCATTGTGAGCATCCTCTTTAAGAGGTCAATGAACTCTCTCCTATCAGCTTTCTCAGCCAAAAGTTGACCACCCTCAAAATCAGTCGGAACATTCACTTGACCAATATCATCGAGACAGTTAAAAATATACTTTCTCGCCTCCTTAGATTTGATTCCCGTCTCGGCTTCGTGCTCTTCAGGTGTTTTCAATCGCCAAAACGGATATGTACCTACAAGTAGATAAACGTTGCTATAGAACGATATCGGGAAGCAAATTTAACCTGCGAAAGGCAGACAAGGTCGCGATTACTTACTATCCATGTCTCTGTAAAAGAATTTAGTTGTTTTGCTGGCATTATTTAACATATGTTCCGTGGGTAGGCCTTGAGTCTGACTTATGTATCGAATCTGATCGTATTCCGAACTACCAGGATATAGAGGCCATCCTAGAAACAGTTCTGCAACCACACAGCCGAGTGACCACATATCTATCGCTTCACAATATGGAAGTCCAAGTATAATTTCAGGTGCACGATAATATCGCGATTGCAAGTACGTGTTGCAAACAGCTTTAGATACGTGGGAGGCTGACCCGAAATCGATAACTTTGACACGATAAGGCTGACGTACTGGATCCACCAGCATGATGTTTTCTGGCTTAAGATCCGCGTGAATCAACCCCAGTTGCTGCAAACACATTAAATGAATTCAATTCCATGAATCATCGCAATCAGAAGCTCGGTATTTGCAGGGGTAACATTAAACGCAAACTCACCTTCAGTTTCAAAAGAGCGGTGAGGACTTGTTGAAGGATAGGTCGGATGTATTTCAGAGGAAGGGGTGAAAATTTATTTTGTTTCAGAAAATCATACAGATTCTGTTCTAGCATCTCAAAGACTAAACAGGTGTGGGATTTGTGCTGGAAGCACTCGTAAGCGCGCACAAAGTTGAACTCATCCGCGTTTTCCTGACTGAGTCGAGACAGGATGGAGACCTATTTAAAAAACAACATTATACTCGAACGAAGAATTCTTAAACGGATCGTCGGAGTTTTTCAACGACTTACCTCAATCTGCCCTTGGCGCGCATACGATGGATGGTTCTTCAAAATTTTGATCGCTACTATCTCGTTGGTTCCTTTCTTCCAGCATTTTACGACCTACAGATAGACCCAAGAAGGACAATTGAGTTTCAGGTAAGAGAGAGGACCATGGTAACGATTTATCGGGGAATCTAAGGGGATGATTTTATACCTGTCCAAAAGTCCCTCTGCCCAAAAACTCGAGGACCTCGTACTGATTAGTCATAGAGTACAAAACTTCGTGCTGGACCAATTGGTAATCTCCATCGCCCTGGGGGTTGCTGCCACCGCCTCCATTGGCAGCATTAGTCACTTGTTTACTATGCGCCGTCATCCCTGTTTGCTTATGTTGCTGTTGTTGTTGCTGCTGTTGTTGTTGTTGCTGCTGCTGTTGTTGTTGCAGCTGCTGTTGCTGTTGAGTATGGTGCTGCGACACTACAGTACTACCCACTGCGTTCGTCGCGTTGGCGGAGTGGACTGCCAGGCCGTCACCATTACCCTCCCTCGACCAAGTTTTTCTCTGTAGGAGGAATACACCTTATACAAAAATTTTTGGACGTTAAGAGATCGTAGAGTAGATTTTATAGCTTTTGGTGGGAAGGGACGTGTAAGCGAGCACACGGGCAGGAAGCGATTTCAAACATCGCGTAATCCTTGGATCCATTGAATTCGGACGATCTAGACGGGTGCGTTATGGGGGGGCACACGTTGCTGAAAATTAGTCGGACACACGAGTGCTTACGTTGCTAAAAGTTAGTGGAGTATACGCATTACTGAAAATTAGTCGAACACGGTATATCGATCCTCGTGTCGACGAGAATTCTTGGCGGTAAGATTTTTCACGAGTATCAGGGTACGCTGGCGGAAGTGCATCGCGACAACTGGCATGAAATATGAAATAGAAGCCTTGGGGGCAATCGATACGCAACTACGCCATACGGAAAAGTCACCTGGCGAACGACCTGTTCATCCTATGTGCTCCACGACCAACCAAACCAATTGCTTCAATTTGTAATTAGTTCTCGGAATACGGAAACTCGATTCATTAAACGAGCTCGCAAATGAAAGACGAGAGGAGTCGTTTCGACTTTTTTCCATAGTTCTAATTTTGATGATCGATATCCAACGAAACGACGACCGAGTATTACGTGTATTAAATAAAACCAAATAGAAATCGAAATAAGAACACGTTCGAAATGTAAGTATTGGCTGGGTTCGTTATTAACCGATCGTAAAACTCGATGTACCCTCGAAGAAACGTCAAAGAAACGGTCGCCGAATGGCACAAAGGGGACGAGAGACACCTGGAAGGATACAGACAGTCCCTGGGATTGGGGTGCTCGATGTGCCCCGAAACTTTCAGGCACGATATTCGTTCGAAGATTTATTGAGACACGTTAAACGTGAAAGAAAGTCTCCTCTGGATTTTCGCAGCTATTTGTAAGATTTAATGCCCTTACCGATGGGCTTTCTCAGAAACGTAACTTTCCTTTTTAGAACCATTTGTTTAGAAAGCTTTTAATGTTCATCAACGGCAATTTCGTATGGTACAATTTAATATAATTGATATTAAACAAATTGACGTCCAGCATGAACAACGATCATCTCTTGTGCGCGATACTTATTCGACATACATTTGCGTCATCCGTAATAAGCGACAATATTGAATTTGTCGCAGAACAATATCATCCATCGATAAGGAGTTAAGAAGATTGGGAAGCACTCGGCTATTTAAATATGCAGCAACAGTTCAAAGTTTTATCGAAAGGGAATAACGTTAACGCTTAGAATTGCTCGCATTATACGAGGGTACATTGCATTTACAACCGTTTCAAGGTAGTACACGTGTCGATGGCGAATTCGAAATATCGCGTGATCGGACATTAGCGTCGACAATGAAACACGCGATATGTCGCTATTAGATATTTAGCGCCGACGACTAGGAGCGCGCGATATCGCGTTAATACTCGTGTATCGCAACAGATTCCCTGATTGTTCGTCTACATTACATAAATAAACTATTTGGTTAAGAGTTAAACGAGCCAGTGTTGCCTATCGCCAGCGTCCATCTCGATGGTTGAAGCGTTAACATTAGAAAACGAGGAAAAGAGTTGACTTTCCTCGACGCGATGGTCGCGTAGGGGTCATAGGAAAAATAAAACACGCGTTATCGGTAAGAGGTGATCGCAGGAAGTGGCACCAACCTTCTGGCCACAGCGTTGGTACGTGTCTAAGAGCTTGATCGTCGAGGCTCGTACCAGGGTCTGTTGGTTCGGGCTACTCTTCTGCAGCGCATTATTGTTGTGCAGCGAGCTAAACGCGGTATTAGCACCGTTCACGGAGTACCGTTGTTGCAGACCGGTATTGTCTAATTGGTAGTCGCCGGTCGATTGGACCAATGCGTGCTGGATCACCGGCTGACTCACGTTGTACTCCAACTTGCGTTTCTTACTGTGATGGTGAACGGTGTTGTTACTGCTGCTGCTGCTGCTGCTGCTGCTGCCGTTGACGCTACTCGTCTGCTGTGTTTGGATGAACATGTCACACATTCCCTGTAATCACAAAACAGGGATACAGATAATTTGCGGAACGGTTGCTGGAACCAGCAGCAAATCGGTTCGTTCACCTATTCATTGTGGATCAGACGTACAGGGCGCGCCGCACAAAAACCGATGAATGTACAATGAAAAGTATGAACAGTTCCACGGTGACGAATTCCCACAAGAATTATTTCGCTACACACCCACAGAAACTAATCGGTTCTGATTTAGAAATTCGGATTGGACACTTGACAATGCATGAAAACATTCCGCGTACTGTATCTCCGTGTTCCTATACAAAATTTTCAAATTGTTTGAAAATGTCCGCGACATTGTGCCAAAATGTTGTGTACAAGTGAGTCGTGCCTAACCGAGGCTTAAGTGGCAATACCGATACGCTTCGAGCTTGTAATAAACAACGGAAAAATAGAAGCGAACTAAAATTAACCAGGAGAGGATGGCGAATGAGAACTCGCGGTTGTACATTCGTGAATGATTTCTTTTTTTTCCTTTATCCTTGGATACGGAGCAGCAGGGTGTATCCCACCCAAAGAAGAGGGAGAGGACTCCGTTTGCCTGTTGTCATTCTGATTTAGGCGAAGCAGGAGAACCCAAGAGAATCCGTGCTGCTTGGTTATCGCAGACATATAAAAAGCACGAAAGCACACCTAACAGCGACGACACACGACTATGAATATTTTAGTGTCTCTTTCGCGTACATGTGGCTTTGTATGGTTCCACGGTGATTCGGGCCAGCGGCTCTCAAAAGGCATCTACCGACCGAATATCAGGTTTCCCCGTGATGACAGTGTCTCATCCAACTTAGCTGCAACAGGGCAAAGATTTTTCGGTTCGTCTTCAAACTGACTCGAAACGGAATCGGAGGGACCAAGTTTGAAAAGTTTCTGACACTGTTTATTGGATGAAATCCAACTTAGCACGTTCGCGAATTGAAAATTAATCCACCATAGACCAGTGTAGCTAATTTGAATTATTTCAACTTGAATGGAATAAATTTTTAACGTCCACGTGGAAATCAGTATACTCGATTATTAACCCTCCAATAAAAAATGTTGGAAATTATAGTTCGCACGTATAGCGTATGAAAGTCGGTCTGAGTTAATCTTTGTACAGTGTAAAGTTGCAATTTACGAAATTTAACTTTTGATAAGATAACGTGTTATCGATCTCATAAAAAAAAAAAAAAAAAAACTGCACACGCGTAATCGGCGTAAAGTTTACTGTCTATCGGTGTTAAGAATAAATTCTGAGACTGATCGACCCCGTGTGATCCTTTTTTTTTTTTTTTTGTTTCTCTGAAAACTTTCGATAATTCTGATTCGATTTCATCCACGGATCTTTCCCTGTATCGGTACTCGTTCTTGTTTCTCTCGTACGACTATCTTTGTCCATCCGCATACACGACGTGCTCTAATTATAGTGCTGTTTGTCAGAAATAGTGTTGCTCCGTATTATGAACGATCTACGGTACCGTGCTGTACAGTTACGTTTATATGTTACAGCCTCGACAACCGGTGAGAGAGAGAGAGAGAGTTCCGATAAACTAGCGCGATAATTAACCCTTTTTCACAATTTTTTCTTAGAACACGATGTGGACATACTCTTCGGTGCCGGAAGAATCTAATAATAAAAGCTCCACTATACAAAATAGACCTCTGAACTCTATAATTCGAAGAATTATCACAGCAATCGATATCGTATTGACGAAAAACGAGCGAAAAGTCATTCGAGATACGTACGTCGTAATAAAAGGAGCAACTTTACATAATAGTTTTGAGCGGATCGAAGGAGTTTCAGTTGACTCGCAACCGGTCGACCTTTATTATCGTGTCGCTATGCGACTGGCTACTGTAACGTTCAGCAATGAATAATAATAATAAAAAATAAAAGAGAGAAGAAAATGCCATCGTTAACAGTAACGGGGAATCTGAGCGTTGTATGCCGTCTCGCCACGATGATAAACTCGAAACGCACGCGGGCAAACTTTGCAATGCAAAGTTGCGTGGTCGGTGACGTTCGGCGCTGATCTCTCGCGTTATCTACGAGCGGACTCGTATAATCGTTTCGGAGCCACCAATAACGGGAGTCTCGATCGAGAGGCAAACAACGAGGCTAGCTGAAAAGTACCCACGATTAACCCCAATCGGACGAGTCCAAAACATCGGTATTCATTTTTTTCCTCGCAGATTTCTACAAACTGATTATTAGAAACTCGAAATGGTTTCAACCCTTTAACTGATACACGTCCAGCTCGTAACTTACAAGCTGATTCGAGGCTGACCTCATCGCGAGCACGCTCCTGATCGCGTGAAACGGTTCACGTGTTCGGCTTGCATGCTGACTCAAGCTGACCGACAGATAAACGGGTAAGTCCAAAATCGAGCCAACCTTTTGCACTCGCGGAAAAGTTCACCGATGAATCATGGAGAAATGTAAAAACCGCGGTTGAGTATCGAACGCTGTTTTTTCTTTATTCAATTGCAAGGGTATTTCTCTTACAAGCTTCGATTCTAAAAACTTTCAGAGTAACCTCGAAACGACACGTGTGGCACACGTTATTATATCAGTCTTTCAGTTTGAATAGAATCGACGCAAATTCTATTGACGCACATTTCCTCTAATTTCAAGAAAATGATACGCTTGATTACCGGTGAATCGAGTCTTAATCAGGCACGTTTGATTCGACGGTGATTTTTGTTTTTCAAAATAAGTTGTTTGCGTAACAATCTTACCCTAAACTCCCCGATCGATCTCTTCTAAACGAATCGATTCCTCTGCGACGCGTAATTTCCGTTGTCGCAATATTTCGCAACGCGTTACTACGAATCTCCCCTAAGCTATTTTCCACCGATGAGTTACTTTCCTTTCTTTTCACGAATGTACGAACGTAACCCGTTCCAAGTTGAATGCCGAATTACCGATACCAGATATCGTTTCGTCGTATCTAATTATAATTTTAACACAAATCCGAGATCTCGAGCAAATGAACGACAAGAGGCGGGGGTGGAACAAAACGTTTGTTCGATATTATGTAAGAGACAATTTGTTCTTGCAACAAACGTACGTTGCTTTTTACACGGTACAACAGAAACCAACGGACGGGTTCGATTGTTAAGATTACACAATAAATAAATTATACGTTCAACCGAGCCTTGGTTCCCTTGTAAAATTCCATGTTTTCTTCGACGATACAGCTAAGAACGACAGATAACGTTAACCTCGACCACGGAACTTTCCATATTGTACATCAATCTTTTCTGTACCATGCTTCGCCTCCTTCTTTTTCGGGACCGAACAAAATCTACGTTTCAAAAGCGATTCTAACCGGTGTTTACGCGTATAAATCGAGCCTACTGTTTGCCCAGAAGAACGTTTCCCTGCGCGAAGGCCGACACATTGTGTTGCTCTTTGAATTTCACTGCTGGCGATGCCAGTTTCAAAACTGTACGGCCGGAAACTGCAGATTCATAGCCAGGGTATCTACATCGAACAGTCGGGTAACTTATTCCAAGTTCTACCGCTTTCTCACCAGACAACGATCGATAAAGATCGAAGAACTAAAAAAGACGGATTCTACGCGAATGATAAACGATTTGGATGCTCCCGTTATCGTTATCTCCTCCGAGCGCATCCTAGCTGAAGATTCTCCATCTCATTCGTGTTGTTCGTTTCGAGAAACATTGTATCAAGATTCGACGGTATTTTTATTGATCAAACAACATAACGCACGTTTTATGGATCGGTATTCGTGTTCTACTAACTTCCCAGTTATGGATGGTGTATTTATAAAAGCATTCGATTTACGAGGTCAAGTTGAAATGATCGTACTAAAAAGACAACGATAGGATTCACCGAATGAACGGCGAACTAATGTTTGAACGGTAAAAGGAAAAGCTTCGGACCAGCTTTCACCGGAAAACAAAAATATTCTCGCGGAGAACGTCGTCTGAGAGTACTCTCTCTCTTTCTCGAGCCATTATAAAATGATTCTTAAGAGTAAATTTTCCTTCCTAATTATTATCACAGGTAGACTACTCATTTTGTTCGTATCTGATCTTAAGGGGACACACACGGTGCGTCACCCGTTAAATCGATTAGTCTCGGACACACATGGTGCGTCCTCGGTCAAATTGAACAGTGCACAAAGGCATATGGTGCATCGACGGTTAAATTGAATAGCGCACAAAGGCTTATGGTGCACCGACGGTTAAATCGAATAGCGCACAAAGGCTTGTGGGATGCGTTGGCGGTTAAATGAAATTGTCCAAGACGCACACGGTGCGTCGCTAATTAAACCGATTGCCGAATGATACATAGATTGCATCACTGATTGAACACGTGTTAAACGGAATGCCAGAGGGCAGAAAAATTTGCTGAAGAACGCAATTCGTTCATGGTCATCGCGAAATATAAATTACAATGCGAACGGGAATTTCTTCGGTTCCCTACTGTATAAACTTATCACGAAAACTTATCGGAGATCATTTTTAGAATATCATCTAATCGTACAATCAATTTGCTAGGCGCCAACTTCTGACAAATACTGTTGTAAATAATAATTACAGGGTAAAGTTCCAGTAATAAAGAAAAATTAAAAGATTATACAATCTTCTATAATAAAGATACAGTAAACGGTTGGTTCTTTTAATATAAATTAAGTCCATCGATAATTTACCGTACGGTATAAATGAACCAGACTAAAAGGCTAAATAATTTCCAACGTCAAAGAAAATTCATTATTAGATGGAGAAAAAGAAATAAAAAAAGGAGCAAAAGCGCGCATTGGTGGGCGAAGCAGAAGGCGCGCGCGCATGCGCGATAAAAATGAAGGCGTTCAAAAATGCGGCAACGTATATGTATACGAGACGTGTCCTTCTGAAAAAGTCCGCACGTGTCGGAGTCATGAACCGAAGGCTTTACGAGCAAAAGGCCATTCGAAAGGCCACGTTTCAGGTAATCTAAGCTAAACGAAACGAGATAAAAATGTTTCCCGATCGCGGCCGTCGCATCCGATCATTCCGCGTTTCTCCAACTGACAGACGCCGGCCGATAATTAGAAAACGATAATCAAACGGGGAAAATATAGAGCAACGATCGATCTGCAGATGAATCGTGAGCTGCGGAAGGGTGAGGGAACGGATGAAACTAATTGGATTTTCAATCAGACTTCCACGAGAAAAAGATTCGTTTTGGCGATTATTTTTTTTTCCCACCTTCAAATCGCTTTGCCTCGCTGCGTTCAATCGGTCAGGATTTTTCCTACAATTTTAGAGAATCCCTACTTTTAATCCCTAGCCGTTGGATTTTCCAATTCAAACTAAAGAAACAACTCCAATTTTACAGATAACGTCACGTTTATTGTGACACGATAGCTTCGTTTCCGAGGTACAATCTGTTTCGATGGGATGGAACGGAAAAATATCGCTTGTGTTGTGAAAAAATGCAAACGAGCGCGCGTTTGTAAATGATCAGAATGTATACATATACAACACGTCGAATGGAAAGTTTCCATGCTAACTTATACGTGTATTAAACGTCACACGAAATCGACGGGGTCTCTTCCACAGAAATCATCAATACGTACAACGATCGACGTAAAACATCGTGACAGGCAGAAAATCGGGACACGGAGACGGTTCTACATACAACGCGATTTCCAACGTACGTTGACGCCGTTACTTGGTCGACAGATGTTTCATCTCCAGCGTCGGGTCTTGGAACGCAGAAACTTTTCCACTCCGTCGGGAGAAGTTTGTTCACGTTGGCGTTACAACGAACTTTGAAAATGCAATGCTTTTCGGGGACAGCGTGAAGTAATTCGTAACGATGATTACGATTCGAGAAATTCGTATACGATCAAAGTTGTTTATCGAATTTGAACGCGCACGCACGCACACACCCGTCGTAAATCGACGAGGGACGTGGTCGACGCAGTAAAAACGCAATCTACATTTGGAGGTTATGTTCATCGTTTCGACTCTTCTCGCAACAGATGTTCTCGATTCGGTGCTCTGTTTCGCGATCTTAAACTTATCTAACGACAAGACGCTAAAAAGTGTTGTGCGGAGAGAAGAGTTGAACTGTCAAATCGCTAATGTAGATAAATTGCTAATGTAGATCGTGCGTCCCCCATCAGAAGCTTTCAGGGAATAAGCAAACACACGGTTGCACAATCGAATAATGTTACTCGTATGACGTAAATTTTAAGTTGTTTACGTTGTCCCTATACGAATTGTACGTTTCGTTCGTGTATGTACGAGTACGCGAGATGATAGTCGACGGATCGTTGAAACGAGACAGGAACGCGTATGACACGCGAGCGTTGTATCTCCGGCAACCTGTCAACCGCATAAGTTGGAAATAAAAATTCTAGAAGGCGTCGTTTTTCTGATGCCAGCGATGGGGATGGAATCGGTGTACGTGTGTCTGTTGGAAAGAGCAAACGAACGAAACGAAACGAAATGAAATGAGACGACGGTGTAAAATTAAAATTGGAAAAAGGAAAACGTACCTCTCGTTTCTTGGCCAGTGTCTCTCTCTTCAGGGACGGGCCCGACGATCACGTAGCAGCATGTTCCGTTTATTCCCGGGTTGTCTTTTCCCCGTCTGGTTTGTCGGCCTCTCGTTAGCGACACACAGCCATCTTGCGTAGTGCCTGGCCTGGCTCGGTCGCTTTCGGTACGATGGCCTCCGTAGGAGCGACAAAGAGGAAAGTCGCTCTTGAATAGAGGGGCAAGAGAGAAGGAGGGAACGAGACGGAACAGAAGAGAGAGAGCGAGAACCACGGCCCCGCCGAAGTGCGTGTCCAACCAATACACACGCGCATACACACCGAAGTAGCACCAGCAACGCCACACCGCCTCCACCACCACCACCGCCACGACCACCACACCACCAACACCACTACTACCAACACCGCCACTGCCACCGATGTGGAGGCACTGTACCTCTCTCACAGTTTTCGCCACTTTTTCGCACGGCCCTCGCCCACCTTCGTCACGTACATATTCCGTGGAGCAGCCAGCGTCTTGGTACACTTTTTGTTTCACGACGGATTTCCGGACTGGCTGAATGCAACGTTATTTAACCGTTCGACGATGTCTAACGACGACTCGAACGGTCATACATCTTCTTTCGTTTCGTTGTTAACGTTACGCCACCGTCGCTGCTGCTCCCGTTGTCGCTAATCCACTACTGACTGGCCGTACCTGTCGTTCCAGCACGCACGACCGCGATCGGGGGATCGCTCGGGCTCGACTGCCGCACGATGGGGTAACTTCGGCCATCTCCGGTACGGTTCGGTGCTCTACGCTCACTTTCCGCGCAGGGACGACGATATCGTGGGCGCATCAAGCGCCCCGTCCCCGTTTCCTCTCGAATGACTCATGTGCCATACTCTGACGTATGCGCTCAGTCGCCGTCGCTTAAGAAACCATCGTGGCCTCCTTCGTATAAATCTGCAAGACATATGGACATATTCCAACGTGAAAATGTTACAATTTTCTTCTATCTTCTCCCTTTTGTTCGATCATACTCATTGAACTTTCACCACCGATCTTTTCTTGTTTCGATTTTCAAAAACTTGTTTATCGTTTCGACGAACATGTTTGCACATCGTTTGAGCAGAAATTGCGCTGACGTCGACGAATGACGCGAGTCGCTAATGCTCTTTCGGCATTACAAATGATTTACAAAATTTTTGTTTTCCTTCATGAACATCATTAATATCGTTCGTGACGCTTGCGCAGAAATGTTTCGACAGGTTCAAATGTTATTTATTAATATTGCAGCGTAAGCTACATCGAAATGAAACAACATATTTCGCGCATTCGTTTTCACCATCGACTTCTAGTTCTGGTGTACGCCACGGTAGGCCGATTTCTGACGAAAAAACTCGAGGGAACGGTATATACGGGTAGTTGCAATAACAATTTGTAATCATCGTAGCGAGACCACGGAAGCGAATAAAATTTCAAATGATCTAACCATTTTGTCGGCCGTGCCACGTTCTATCACCAACAAAGAGAAACGCGCTTTGCGATTAATTGTTAATCTAATCGAGCCATAAGCAACGATGAAAGGTCGAGAGTCTTCTTTTTTGCATGCGGTACATACATTCAATCATTTTCCACGACAATGTCTGAACGGAACAACTCGAAGAAACAACATCAGTGACGCTTTATCGTAATTGAACTTTGAAGTCTCGTAAAAGCGATGGTTACGGTGCGTACTTATGTGTACCATAGAAACGATTTAGCGCACGTCCGATCGAAGGACACGGCTCGAGGATCCAACTGTGTGTCGTAGAGGGCGATATCTTTATGACTACTTCGTTGGAGTGACGGAGTATTAATAACCGCAGTGGATGTCTTTTTGTAAATCACAAAAATAGACCCCCCCAATCCGCCCTGTATCCGGGCCTGCGCCCATTCCCTCAAAACTAACACGATGTTAGGTGCGAACCCGTGGGATCGTTCTGATCGATCTCTCGACGGTTTGACTGATCGTTTGTTCGAGCGGTCGCGAAAGTAGGCGATAACGTGACGAGCGAAAAATTTCGACTCGTAGATTAAAAGATAATCCGTTTGCACGCGAGCCAAGTGAAACCGGATCTTTCCGAGTCAATCGCCATTTAAAGACACAACCGTTCTTTTTCCACCGTAATACTGTTAAACGATCTACGATCTGTCACTGTGTTAATCGTCGATCGGGGAATTGAATAAATCATGAAATATTTTTCAATGCAACGAGATTGAAAGTCCTTCTCAGAACATTAAATTTTGATAAAATTTTCAAAATCGATTTCTGGCTAGCTTTTCTATGCAAACACCCTACGATATTTAATGTCGAACGTCACGATTCTATTAAAGGCCACCCGTTCTAATCACGTACCTGGTGGCGCGTGACGTCATTGGCCATTAGAGGCTAGCGGTTCTCGAGCAAGTCTCAATTTTATAATTCGAATCAGAAAATTCCCGCGCTACAATGCTTTACGGTACATCGCAGTATTACGGTCTCGAAGGGAATTGGGTCCACGGTAGAGACCCAAAGGAGGGTGCAATAAAACCAAGACCTATTTTCATCCTTAGCAGCCTGGCTACGATTGATGCCTATTTCTTTTATATTAAGGATAAGCCAAAGCGTATAAAAATAAGCTTCGGTTCTATAATTTTAGACGACGGAGACAGTTGTGAAAAATGCGCCGGACAAAATAAATTTTTCAAGGAAACTTGTTATTATTAAATAAATTCGCAAAATCGCGTTGAAAAGGGGGCGTTCAAACTGGGAATACCCCCTTAAGTTACGACCTCGCTATATCCTGGCTATACGCCCCTTTTCTCCCCGCCCTGTGTCGTCCCTGTTGTGCCTCGACCCACCCCACCTCAGCATTTTGTTGTGCACCCTACTTAAAATCCTTCAACGGTTTCACGGGGAGTACCTTTCGAAAATGGACAAAGAGAAAGAGGGGTCCTGGAGCCTGCGGGCGGCTGTTTTTCGTACGAAAATTCACGCGCTCCCGTCTGACCTGGAAACGCAATGAACGGCATTCGGTCCGTTATTCTCCTTTCTCGGACGGACAGCGTCGACCACGATGTTTCCGAGAAAATTACAGTGCCGCTCGTCCAAAAGGAAACGGTCGTCTAGACGACGCTTTTTCGTTTCTCCTTTTCCCAAAGCGACACGCGACACGGAGCGTGGTAATACGACCGCTGCGAGGATCCTGCGAAGCTGATGCCACGGATTAGAAAGTTGAAAGAAACGGGGAAAAATGAATTCAAGCCGAAGACGCGAGCGACTGATAGGAATTCGTAAGTTTTCCTAACAGAATGCGATTTTTTATCTGCCAAAAACGATGGCTGCGTGCTTCACTCGTCGTGGATATCAGTTCGCAAAGTCAGCTAGCGCGTGTAGCCGAGGTCTTCTTCTCGATGCACGCACAACACCGACAAGATTTTCCACGTGTCACTGGGTCACTGCACTTGCTGTGTTGCGCGAGAACGTGAATACAGATCGCTCTCTAAATATCAGAGTACCCAAGACTCGGTATTCACCGGTCGTCTCTAAAGTTTAACCAGGAACGTATACACCAGAGACGAGATTTTTGAAATTTGACCCACTTGAGTATCGCTGAACATTATTTGATGAGAACAACAGAACACCCGTACCATTTCAGATGAAGCTGGTCAGTGTGTTAAAATTTTTGTCAGAATCATCATCGGTGCATCGTTTTGACACGAAGAAAATAATCATTTTTACCGGTGGTGATCTGTCTCTGTTTCCTCCCACCTTGCGTTGACCGGCTGTTCCTTTTCTTTCGTGCAATACGAAACGAGTTTCCAACGATTCAATGCCTCGGTCTTGCAAATGTGAAAGTACATTACTGCGGGCTCTGAAAGTCGTTTTGCTCGAAGGTTTACCTCTCGAGCGGCCCTGGACCGTTCACCGAGAAAAGAATCACGAAGTGAGGACGAGACGAGCGCGGTGAAAAATCGCCAGGGAATACCAGGACCCCCCTTAACCGTCGACCAAGGGGAAATCGTGGTTGCATTTCAAATGAAAGCGCTTTTCCACTCTGTTTTGCTTACGATATACCTACTCTAATGCTTGCCTGTCGATAGATAATCCTTTGTACCTGTGAATTTCGATATCCTTTCGAAATTCCAGGTAGAAACCCTTTCGAACGAAGAATTTATTGAACTTTTCTTTAGAAAAAAAGGTTTAGATGTTACTTGCTGAATAAAGTAAATAATAAAATATTTCTTAGGGAACTGAATATTAGTATCGAAGACATTCCACAGTAGGTATATAAATGTCTGACAATTGATTCGAACAATGCTAATAATTTTTGACTGGGAGGATTCAATGTTCAATAAAGATTATTTACTGTGCTTATCGAGTACTGCGTTTATCCCTTGTAAGTCTTGGACCCTTGTATTCAGGTATACGGGGCGAGTCGTGCAATTGGGGCACATTATATTCCAAGTTTCACTATAAATAGAAAGAAGTTTAATTTACACCTGTTTTGCACAAAACCAATTTCGTGAAAAATCTCATAGCACTCTTGAATCAAAAGGAAATCATCGATTGGTCGGCCGCAGAATGCTCTATTTTCTTCTAAAAAGAAGCATCGACTGTCCACTCTACTAGTGTTCTATTTTCTCCTAAAATAGAGGCTCATCGATTCGATGGCCGTCGCATATGAGCTACGTATACCAAGACACGCGTTTCAAAATTTCTATTTTCAAGAAAAATTCATTGCACTTTGAATCATTATTACGAGATAAAGAAAGAAGGAGAGAATTAAATATGATTTAATTCTGATTAACGTGTCAGATGGACCTCGGCGATTTTGTCTGATCCCAAATAACATCATCGTTCTCAAGAAAAAATACCCGAATGTCGAAAATACTTGGAGAGGGAAACGCAAGAGAGGCGTCACGCGCGGAAAATATCAGAGATGAAAGCTCGAAATCGGGACGAGAAAGAGAAGGAAAAAATGTCGTACGAAGCGCAACACGCCACGTAAATAGAAATTTCGTTGGTTACCGAGATTAGTGTCGTTCGAAAATGAGATGGAACATGAAATCCGATTGAACCGACGAGGAGACGTCTCGGTACCCGGTTCGTCGCCCGAGAGCATTCGATTAGAAACGAATCGATTGATCTGCCGAAAGATAGGCATTCCGTAAGCTGCATCGAAGGACTCAAAAATTGAAAGGAATTCAAAAGGGGCACGAAGATTGAAGTAACGAAATCATTGTACCAGGTCGATGACATGGTGACGAAGAAGCAATGAAAATTAATAATTATTTATTTTCTTATATCCTCGATGGGCAGTGAACTTGTCACGGTGATGTTTTAAACCGATGACAAACGAGCTGATTTTTGTCCTAGTATTCTCGTATTCGAAGAATCTTAGTCGACTTACGGAAAGAAAGAAAACAGGAAGACCTATTTTCCCGTTTCGAAGACGAACCAATGCGATCTGACACGTTGGACGTGGTTTTACTGATCGATACCGAGTTAATCGCGTTAACGGACGAGCATATAATTTTATTACGGATAAAACTGACGCGAATTCGCCGACTCGAATTTCTTCCGGATCTCGTCCGTCGGATTTGCGACGCTCGCCAATCTAACGAGCCGCCCTCTTCGAACGGAAATGACGTTTATCAGTTTCCTCGAGACCCTGATATCCATCCGTAATTTCGTACCGCTCGTAATTACTCGGGTGTGCAGCTGAGTGTTTTTGCAGGATCTCGAAGTGCATAGCAAACAAAACTTAACGACTGGAATACCTCCATTTTCTACGTTTTAACTGTCTACACTTTTTGATAGAAGAGTTCGCCGATATCTCACAGTATCATCGAATTACTTGTTTAATATCTTATTGTTCAAAGTCGATAAGAGTGAATACTTCGAATTGTTTAAAAATATAATGATAAGGGAACACGATTGTGATACTGATTATGTTTCTCACAAACATCTTCGAGCTATTCCTACATTGTTATTAACAAATGTTTTTATTTCTTCTTCTTTCCTTGTTTGTGCAGTATGCATAATAAGAATACACAGAATACTTATAAAAAAAAATGGAAGAAAATATTCCAAGAAGACACTAGTTCTCATTGACCAGTCACCAGATGTCGCCACCAAACAATTTATCATTCCCCTTGCGGTGTGCTCTTCGACCCCCGTGAAAAATCCTCTCGCCTTTTGACCTCCGCTTTCTTTCGTCCCTTCACGAGCAACCATATAACCGGTTGCTTGTCGTTAAGCTTTCCGTCTTCTTCGCGATAGCGTTTAGTTCGGCCCGCTTTCTTTTCGACCGGTTCTCCACGGAACCGTGGATTTCCTCGTGCCTTTTTTTAGTCTTTCGAACGTTCGTCTGTGTGAAGGATTAGCAAAGCTGAAACGACGCGTCAAGAAAGAAGGCTGAGATTACGGTGGAAGGCTGTGGAATCAGTGGGATTCCCCAAAGCCGCTAATGCTCTCCTCGCCAGGCTGTTCTTTGTCGACAATAAACGCTCGGTGCATCGTTATCGTTCCTCCGCGCAATTAAGAGAAAATTTATGAGAACAGCAACGAAAGAAATACAACGAACGCGCACGAAGATTAGCTAATGTTAAGATAATAAGAGCGTCTAGTCCTTTGTAGCGATGCAAGTTGATTTCCTTTCATTTTTAACTGTGAAACATCCTACAGTTGTAGTGTAGGTATTGGTACGTAAATTCGTGGAGGAGCGCCCATAGAATCGATTATCGATTCGAATGTAAATAGGAACGAATGATAAATTTATCGGAGCTAGAGGCTACCACCTTGCCGTCTACCAGCTTTCAATCTTCTTAATTTTCGCGAGTATTTTCACCATTTCATCAAGTCAAATCGATCCTTGAACTTTATGATTACTCTCCATTTTGTATTAAAACGATCCTTGTCTAAGCGTAGAAGTGGAGGATCGATCAAACACGAACGAAATTGGTCGAAGTATCTCTTAAATTTCTTACTCA
Source organism: Osmia bicornis bicornis (assembly GCF_907164935.1). Lineage (NCBI taxonomy): Eukaryota > Metazoa > Arthropoda > Insecta > Hymenoptera > Megachilidae > Osmia > Osmia bicornis. The sequence continues at coordinate 13,032,345 of NC_060216.1, read as the reverse complement.
TATTATTGTTTCGTACAATTGTTTCATCACGCTGTTCCTTGAAGCTTTTTATATCGTAATCGATACAAAACTATGATCAAAACTGAGGTCCTTGAAGGGAACTACACCAAGTATTTATATACAGCGTCTTTGTTTAGCAAATGGGAATAAAATTATAATTGTATCACTTATTTTTAGTTCTCTTAAGAACTGCAATTTGCTGATACTGGTAGACGTATATTATTTCAAACTATAAAACAGGCAATGGAACTGTACTTAATTTTAATAAATATTTGAATACTTTCAATATATTGCTTGTGTAGATTAGCTATTTTGCAACAGATAACCTTTATACACAGCTTTTAGCCACATATCGATTTAATTTGTGGAATGAATAATTAATTTGATGAGTCTAAAGTACTGTATAATCAGTGACTACAGATCTAAATGTAAAGACTGGACATGCCTTTGTTCTCGAGGAGTCTTGAATTTGTGCCTCTAGAACGAGCGTCATCTGCGCCATCTTAGGATAAAAAGTGAAATACTTCGTACTGCAACAGTCTAATGCACCTTGATGGTAACAGCAGATTGCTTCGATACCTACGACTATACTGCTGCACTCTACGATTCCGAATGGTGAATTTAGGAACTAAATTGGGGGTGAAAAATCGAGAGATCTTTCGGAAAAAAAATCAAAGAAAAATAAAGACCTCGATGAATGCATAGCATACCAAAATAAGTTTGCTCGAAAGAATTTATGTTACTATTTTATATGACCGAAATCGTAGCTCTTAGCTCGGTATCGTTTTCTAAAATTTATCTTTTGATAAATGTTTAGACGACGATACCGATTACCAGGTCACACCACGTGGAGGTGGCTACGATAGTGACCTACCTAAAATCAGACCATCTTCCAAAACAGACAACGTTAAATACCAATTTAAACGATAAAATGCTGAAACAGAAAATAAGATTATTAACATCATAATCTCAGTAACAATTGAAACAGTAGAATGCGAAAACAGAAAGCATAATTTCGTTTAATTATTATTATTACAATTTTTGATTTTATAATTTTTCAAGAGGAAAGGAAATGTACTACTTGCGCCATTTAACGACAACATGCCGAACTATGGTCAAGGTAACAGGCTTTCCACTGCATTGTAGAGTCGGTAACCCTTCCTTTCTTTTTGTTTTTGTTATTTTTTAATGAATCAATGCATTTGGTAAGCACTACTGGTAACATGACACCCGTACAAAACGAATGTTTTGCAATCTTTAAAAATATTCACAATACATTTTTTTTATTGATAAGAACGGGATTTTCTTTTTCATTCATTTTCCCGCGTGCCGCTAGATAGTGCTAATGACACTTTTTTTAAAATGTGCGGTAATTCAAAATTAAAGTAAGGATTTTCATGTATGAATAGAAGCAAATCTATTATAGTATCATAAATACTTTAAACTATAACAATTGTTTTGCAAATTTTCAAAATATGTTCACGTTATTTATTTTAAAATTGAATATGCAATTGTTAAATTTACATAATTGAATGTAATTTTCGATCGAAAAACGAGATCATAAAGAAAGGTTTCTAACCGAGAAACTGGATTATAAACTGTTTCATAGACGCCTGGTGAATTCCCTTTTTGACACGCTTTTGTAATTTTTATTGCGCGTGTTGCGCGCGTGAAAGTGCAGAAAAGCACAGGTGAACCATGTACACGGGGGAGTTCTTCCGCTTTTAGCAATCGTAAAGTGCAGGTGCACGCGGTTGCACAATGAACAATGCTTGGTGTAGCTCACACGAATGCCGTTCTTGTAACGGTCGAACTCGATCACGGAATCTTTTCTTCGACGCCAAAAAGGTAAAGAAAAAAACATGAATTATGAATTATATATAATTATTGAATACGGTTTATTTGTCTGCGGCAGCTTCCTCGTGGAATATTGAATTTTAATATTTCATATACAAAAATGCATTGTTAGCATATGCATCATTGTGTTACGCATTTCTGTGTACATAATTTGAAAAACAATTGATTAAATCGTCAATCTCCTTAATTTATTCCTACTGGCGACATCGGGGTTACACGGAATGCATGTGACCGAAGGAACCAAGTTTCGGATCGGTGAAGATCGATGCATATTTAACGCTACGGTTTGGTGAGCCCACCGTTAATTGCTATGGGTTGACGACTAGAAACATGACGTGGGTTAAATTGCTCGAGACAATCACGGAACGTTTGAATACGAACCTTTTGCGGTCCGTTTATTATCTATGGAAAATCCAATCTGTCGATCTCTTTAATTTATATAGAGAGGATGAGTATTGTAATTTTTTACACCTGCTTGAAAAATCTAAAAAACTTGCAAATTTCGTGACATTCTCGGCAAAAAAAAAAAAAACGATTGGAAACTAACTAATGAAAAATTCATGTGCGAAGGTGTGGGCTTGTAACTCGAATATTTTCAGGGGGTAAAAAGGATATTCAGAGACACGAGGGACGTTGTTTCCCATGAAGCCAACGAAGCGCGGACGGAGGAGAGAATCGATCGCGCGTGCAAAGTTTAAATTTCGTGAATTCGATAGCTCGATCGGGTATCGAGAACGCGTGCATCGTCACGTGGACCATATGGTTCACGTGCCCCCAGCATGGAAGTAATGGGTCACGGTTACACAAAGAAGACCCTTACGAAGAGGATGAGCATGCCTTTGCTTGCGAAACTTGAAAAAGTTTATTGTTGTAAAATTCACCGACGAAAGGAAACTGATAATTTTGTTAATTTTACTTTACCAAAATCACGTCTATACTTTTTATCACGTTAACAATTTTCTGAGAATTGATCCAGACTTTGATCGCATCATTAAGATAACGAGTGTTTCAAAATTCGATAAAAACACGTAACTAATGACCCATCTAGAAAACTGTTAACGTTTCAAGGAAAGAACTTTGAAGCTTCTCTAGAACAATAGAAAAAATGAACATCCGAAGCCTTTTCTCGACAATGGAAACACGTGCCTATCGATTGTATACTTAATCCGGAAGCGACTACCAAAGGAAATGTCTTCAAAGGATTCCCTCGACCGTTTGCTGTTGAATGGCGGAATATTTTCAAAAGAAAGTGCATATTTGATAGCGAAAACGAACGGTAGCCGAAGAATGAAAAAATTATTCAAATGACAGGAACAAAAATGTATGATCTTTCGTGGTTTTCACACGAATATTAGAAGGGTATAGTTATGCAAGGGTGGGTCGGTTCACGGAACATAAAGTTTACGCGTGAAAGTGAGGCTTTCGTTGTCCGTTTTACATTTACGCAGGTGTCGTGTCTGCGAAAGAGAAGAAAAAGTAGTTTCGTTCAATTTATTCGCTTCGTGACTACCTATTGTCTTATGCTAATCTCACGCGTTACAAGCAGGGGCTGAGGAAATTTAGTTTAAGTCAGAGTTAATGTCCGAATAATTGCACGCAGTATAGTAGAAGAGGAATTAACTGCTCCTGTGTGTGAAATTAACTCGAATATACGAGTAACAGTGAAATTAATTTTAACGTAGGATAACGACAAAATTAATTTTAATATCGTTCATGTAGGAATGTTTATAGGTGATCGGTCAGAAACGAGGAGAAGTAATAGAAATTCATTGTAGCGCGAAAGAAAAATGGATGGTATAATGTAATAGCGTTATCTGATGCGGCTTTCGTTCCGGTAAATTTCACCGACCACCCCGCACCAAGGGATCCGCGCGCGGCAATAAGCGGGCGTAAAGCGTTATTACGAATTTGCATATTACAGATCCTACGCGCTTTGCTTCCCTTCTCCGACAAAACTCCGCTTCGTAACTCCATTCGACGTTAATTTCACTTCCTCTCGCGTTATCCTGCTAAACGAGTACGTTACGAACGAGTAATCGTGGTCATCGAAATTGAACTTTACTTCTTTCGATGAGTCACCTCGTACTAACGCATTTTTTTCCTTCCGAACGTCTGTTTTCTTTATATTTTCAAACTTGCCAATTGAGCCAGTCATATAAGAGATTAGATAAAAAGATTAATATTGTATTTTGAAGATTTTATCGGGGAACGATGCACCGGTATTTCGCAGTTGCACGAAATGATGAAAAACCAAATAAACGACAGAAAGATCGAGAATCGTAAACAAGATGTTGATTACTTTTAAACATTAGATTACTGGGAATTGGAAAAATAAATTCAAATTTTACATAAAAAGATACTCCTTTTCTGAATTAATAGCCGTCGATACAGGAAGTCCACGTGACGTGTCGAACAATCGTCGAATCTATTCATCCCCTACGTTCACGTGCACATTTCGCGGTGTATTGTGGGTAACCGCTCGTCCATAAACGTCTATGAAGGTCCAGAAAGGATTGTCGGTCCCTGAAAAGTGTCTTTGCCAGATGGTCGATTGAGCAATATCGATCGTAAGGATCGATCTGTTGAAATTTAGTTGCGATTGCGATCGCTCAATGTGTCGTTGGATGATGATCAACGGATAAACTTCAAAAGGGTTGCTGCACTATCAAGCAGATGCATCGGTATCGTTCAATGAACTGCTGCCAGTTTGATATTCGTTATAGACTATTTTTCTTTTTATGTAGCGTCTCGTTAACACGTTTCGAGAAAGTTGTGCCATAATAAATCCCAACTCCACACCGTACCCACAATGACCCACGTGTAGCTGTACTAAAGCATAGCTATCCTTTTTGAACAACGAATTCCAAACGTCCAAGGTTGCAAACTTCGCACCCTAATGAGCACCCCCGTCAAGCAGTGGTTTCTGGTCGAATTTGGAAAATTGTTGGAACGAGGAATACAATGGCCAAGGGTCATGTGTCCAGGAATTGAGAAGTTAGATCATTCTGTTCGCCGGTTTTCATGCTATTATTTCCAAACGAGCAGGACACGTCGTTTATTTCAGGACAAACAGGCAGCAGCATCGAAAGGACACGCAATCTGCTGTCGTAATAAAGCTGAGATCTGTTAGCAGAATTTTTAAAAGGGACCAAACAGAGGACAGCTGACATTTGGAATTGAATTTAGATCAGACGTAAAGTTACGACGAGCGAACTTTCGTTTTCTAAGCCCAAAAGAATTTTGGAATGATTTTATTTTATATGGAATCATGACTCGTGGATTTGTTAATTAGCGTGATAAGGGAATATCGATATTTGATTCATTTGTCGAACACGTAATACCTACACATGTATTTATTGATACTGTACTTACACCTTAAGACTGATGACGTACTCTGTGCGTCATTATGTTATCCACGAAATTGATCAATTAATCAGTACCCAAAAATTTGTATTTCTTATTGTACCTACTCTGGCGAGCCGGTAGCCGACAGAGGAAGAAGAAAAATCGGACGAAACCGTGAATTAGGCAGCTGCCTAGGAATAATGGTTGGTCAGAAAGGAAGCGAAGGGTTGCTCGCGTTTAATACACGGTTAATACGGATTGTCGTGAGCGCGTGCAACCACATCCTGTGCAATTTTTGTCACGCTCGCCACGCTTTTTTATTTTTTTATTCATCCCCTTCGTCTCGTACGCCCACGTTCAATGACTACCATGACGAAGGGTAGATGGTGGTATTAATCGAAAAATCGTAATCGTTCACGAGCCACAGAAATCAGAGGGCAGTTGGGAAAGAGGTATTATGTTGGTTACCGATAATCACTATACGCACGAGACTCTGAACAAAGAGGTATCCTGGATACAACAGAAACGAAAAATCACGGTGGACACAGCCGGTCAACGTCGGTTGCCAATCGATACTAGAATTATTCTGTAAGATCACAAATAATGTTGGCTGTTTTTAGTTCAAATGAGTTATAATTCTGATTAAGATTTTAAATCAGGCGAATCAATTAATTATACAAGTATTTAGTTAATGAACCAATTTGCTAGGGGATACAATTTATGCACAAAGAAACTTTCGCAATCGAGCTTGAAGCATTGTTATCTGCGATTATTGATTTCTATACCGTAGCGAGATAGTCAGATAATTTTGGCGACAGTATCGATCGGTCGACGTTGAAAAACCGATCAGATGTAATACCATATGGCGATTAAGAAATAACAATTTATTCGATCTAACAATACATTTACTGAATCATTTTTCATTGATAACTTTATACATTAAATCATTTTTTTTACCGTAAGCTCCATTTAGGAATTTAAGTATATAACAAAATAATGATCAAAGAATTGTATATTTTATCCTTATATTTAGAATTATATTTTACCTTTAACCACCTGCTTAGATATACCAATATGGATGAAATGGAAGATGAGCAAATTTATAAAAACATATGACATCGATACAGAGGATAGATTGTAGATATAACCCATTATCTCGTTCTATTCAAAAGCAAACGATAACGTAAAAAGTATCGGTAAGAGTAGGGATACGTAATCTCGTCGTTTTATATCGACTACGTTGAACACCTTCCCTCATTTTCATCGCTTTTCTATCGTGAATATTGTGCAATATCATCGAATCTCGGGATAAACGACGGGTGATTAAAATTGTGCCATTCGCACGGAATTGCGAAGAAAACATGACGCGAAAACACGTGCAACTTTTGGTTCTTGCTGCTTTTCTATGTGTTGGTGAGTTTATAGCGCAACGATACAATTGTCATTTGTTCGCAAGTGAGATAATCTGATATGATCATTCTCGAAAAAGGAAATTTTTGAAGCAATACGTATTATTTCAGCGACGTGTATCAGCATTGACAGACAACTGAAGACAAAAAAACTAAATAGAAATGTTTTAATACCACGAATAGATGATAGCGAAAATGAAAAACTGGAGAACAGAGATTTCTCGTACATCGTTAAGACTAAGAGAAATATACCATGTATCTTGGCAAATATGTCAATAATCATTGCAGTACCGTATAAAACTAACGACGGGGTAATTGCTTATTACTTTAGTAAGGTAATTAAGGTGAATTGTGATCAAAAATACAAATTACATTTTAATTTGTAGAATGAAATTATAAAAGATTTACCCGTACCACTTAACGCATCGACGGATGGTAGTAATTGTGCTGATGTAATATCTCAACTGAAGTTAACTTGGAAAGAAAAAGGAGATAATAAGATCGAAAATAATGTTATTACGTTTACATTTTTAAACGATCATACTAACTTCACGCTTTTCTCCGTCAACACCAGCATTTATTTGAATGAAGAGAAATTCCCTAATGCTACAGCAGGTACAATTTTTATATACTATACAACACTAATATTTTTAATATTTCTAACCCTTTAATTAGTTAATTAATTATCTTATGCATGTTTCCTAGATACAAACAAACGAGTGGAGTACACATCGGAGAAGGATCTTCGTTTATTTGTAGCACCGGTGCAAAATGGATATCATAGGTGCATTAAGAATATTAATCAAACTGTTGGCAAACATGAGTTATTTATAAGCAATGTTACTTTAATTGCATTCAACAGTGTCGAGGATATTTCCTCGCGTAAAGGTAATAATTCATCAAGATCGTGTTGATATGAGAATAGGCTGAAACGTTCTTATCCTTGCCTCGATGAAAAGTGCGTTAAAATTAATTTAAAAAATTGAAATTTTCAGAAGCAACATGTCCTGACGAAAAAGAGGAAATTAAAACGTTCCCCTATATTTTGAAAGAAAACGAAAAAGATTGTAGTTTGGCAAGAATGTCGATTTCTTTGAATATATCGTATGCTACAAAGGATTCAAAAGTAAGTATCTTTCAATCTTTTATTATACTTACAATTGGTAACATCAATTAACCAAAATAACAATTGATCATTTTGTTGTTATGGAATTTTAACAAAATATAACAAATATTTTCAATTACAGGTTCAATATGGCACAAAAATTGTTCCAAGTTATGCTGATGTAAGTGGACAGTGTAGTGACACTTCTAACTTGTTATATCTAACTTGGCCAGAAAAGAATGAAAATGCATCAACATTTGATTCGAACACAAAATGGAACCAAATCATATTTAGATTTATAAAGAAAAATAAAATCGCCTCTGTTGATGCCATAAGTTTTGATATTATCTTGGACGAAAAGAATTTCCCTAATAATACTGGTGCGTGTACAAAAATCAAAACAAAGTCATTAATTTAAAAAAAAAATTTTCAATCGCCAAGGATTAACTATATTTTACTTTGAATATAGGAGGAAGAATCGCGGATCAAACACCGCTTACATTTGATCCTATCTTCTCCACATCTGCTGATAATGGGCTGTATAGTTGCGCAAATGTAACTACAGTTAATTTTGGCAATGCCATTATGAGCATTAGCGATGTGCTTTTAGTCCCGTTCAATGTCGAACAGGATTTCTCTCTAAAAACAGGTACAGTATATTTAAAAAATTGTCAAGTTTGCGAATTTACTGGGCAACCTTCTAAACTATCGAATTTTCATGAACCGAATAAAGAAAAGTATCTGTAACTTTTCAGTGGTAGATTGTAAATCACAGTTCAGCCTTTATAAAGAAAACTTCAGTTACTATGTATTAACCGAGGACACAGATGTGGCATGCATTTTGGCGAACATGACGATTGTCATGGAAATACCATACACCAAAACAGATTCGACTGTAAAATATTTAGAACATATGCTATTGATATTATTATTTCTAAAACATTGAAATTATCTGATTTTTTAACATAAACACTATTTACTGCTAGGTCGTCAACGGAACTATTGTTCCACATAACGTTACAGCAACCGGTACTTGCAAAACTTCGCTATCAGAATTAAATTTAGCGTGGCCAGTGCCTAACAATCAGGGGAAGATGAACACGATTACATTTTACGTTACACAAAAAGAAAATCATTTCTTTGTGATTATGGCAGATACCGACATTTATTTGGATGAAGCGAACTTTCCAGGTGCTCGTGGTACGTATAGAAAGTACTTAAATGATAAGAAATTTATGTTGTTGATGTATGCAATTTTCATGATATTTTTAGACCAGAATAAAAAAATAAGCAAGGCATCAGAATTAAATATCGATTTGTTCAACGCTCCTGCGAATGGACTTTACAATTGCACGAACGTTCACAGGATAAAAATGGCCGACAGCGAGATGAATATAACTAACGTTGTATTTGTTGCATTTAACACTGAGGAAGATGTTAGTAAGAAGACAGGTAAGATACTTCTTCACGGATTATTTAATTTCATTACGAATTTGTGTAAATAATTATTTCAAAAGATCAAGAACACTAACTTTGAAATTTTATTGATTTCCTTCATCTTACCTTGATTTTTAGTCCAAGATTGTAACAGAACAGACAACTCATCTACAACAGTCCCAACAGTCCCAACAGTCCCAACAGATCCAACAAATCCAACAGACCCAACAAAACCAGCAACAGTTACAGATCAACCTACAACTAAACCCAGTACGAATCCACCTCCTAAACCCGAACCTGACCCATCTGTGAAAGCATTCGACTATCACGTTATAAACCAGGAATCGAATGTAGCTTGCACTTTGGCAAACATGACGATCTCGTTGAAAGTACCTTACGAGATGAAAACTTCTGGAGTACGTACTTACAAATCTCATTTATTCTCATATATTATGCGTTTTCAATGAAAATAATAATGTTTGACGGTTGTTATTTGGTTTAGACCAAAACAACAAATTTGGATGTGCCACATGATGTTAAAATAAACGGTAAATGTGACGATGCATCACCCACGATAGAATTCATCTGGAAATCGACGGAGGACACTTCTGATACAGTTGCCACTGAAAATGTGGTTACTCTCACTTTCAAAAAGGATGACTCTAAATTTTTTGTTCGTGCAATAAACGTTAGCTTGTACATGGACGAAAAGAATTTCCCTGATGCAAAACAAGGTACCAAATCGAGATTTATATACAGTATAATACACAATATTATGATTTCACAAATGACTTTAATTTTAGCGAAACAAAGACACGAGGCACTAGCGAAGGAAGTTACTTTATTTTCCACACCCCTGAAGCAACTTTTCAAATGCACTCCTCAATCCCAGGTAAAAGCTGTAGACGTCGAGGTAACCATCAGTAAAGTGGCATTGATCGCATTTAATACCGAGAGTAAGGTCTTATGGAAATCAGGTAAAATGTCTTTTCAGTGCAGACTTAATGTTTTCGTTAAACTGGTATCAAAAATTGATTCATTGAATTTTTTAGTGAACAATTGCGTTACCGACGAAGCGGGAAGTGATGTAGGTGCAATAGTTGGTGGTATTATAGGATCTCTTATTTTGATCGGTTTGATAGCATTCGGAATCATAATGTACAGGAAAAGAAGAAGAATGATGTAAACAATTTTCAACTGGTATATTACTATTGTGAATAGATTGATATCAGGTTTAGATAAAATACAGCGTTTTCTAAATTGTTACCAGATGCATATAAAAATATGATTTTCTATAAAGATAAATTTGTCTATCTTCAATAATAGAATCTATTGTTTCATTCTTTCTATTGTTTAAAACGCATGAATGTACAATTGTTCCATTGTTGCATTTTTCTGACATATAATGTTTTACCAACACACTCACATATGGTGCTGGGAAACTGCTGGTTAATTATCCCTCTTAACGAAACAATTCGATGCATCGGCTACCCTTCATGTTCCGTCACGGTTACGCCCACCCCAATTATCTCGTTTACCTGGTAAACTTCGATACGTATTACACTCGTGCGAACGGAAATCGATTTGAATGCGAAATCGCGAAATGAGATGGCAATTTTAGGTATTTGGAAACAGGAAGCGATGGAAATTTGTATTAAAATTTTTTTTTATATTCGGAGATAGGACGAACTTTAATTATTCAATAATGCCTGTTATAATAATATTTCGACGTTCTATAAAAATATAATATAATTTTTAACACGAGTCTCTCTTTTGATGCGTGCAACGCCGGAAAAGGATCGTATTTCACTGCGATTCCGGCTGAAATATTATCAAACATTGGACACACCCCCTATTTAGCACCTGGATATCGTATCACGAAACAGCAGATGCCGCAATAAAATCCACGATAATCAGCGTTAATTGCTCTGCGACGAATATTTACGATCATCGAGCGTGTATCAAACGTAATTCCTGTTTATCGTGGGAACTGAACAACGATTAGAAGAAATCTATTAACACGCCTTGCTAGAAAATACCCCAAACCCATTCAAGCTGTGCACCCTCGCAAATATATCGACGGCTACTTCCGTTTTCCCACGTTTATCACTTAGTTCTGCATCATCGATCTTTCATCGTGCCAAAATTAATTACTACTGATATTTGTAAGGCTTAATGTTTAATAAATATTTTTTTATGGCAGCATAGAAATCAACTCTGATCCGCGTAGGAAAATTTAAATGGCCAGTGGTTACCTGAGACTGGCAAATTCTATGAAACCAAGAAAAGATTAACTGTTCGTACTGAACAATAACGAGATTTATGAATTAGGATCCGAAGGGATGGGTCGAAGGTAGAAGGCTATTAAATTTAAAGGGTAGTACTGTTAAATTTAAATTTCATGTCAGAGATGTGACATAAGTACTATCCTAATAAACTTAATAAACTGTATTTTATTATTTTCCTTGCATCAAATTTTCAGTGGCAAAGCAAATAATTATATAACTCTGCTTGCAAACGCGTTTTCCCGCCATTTTTTCCCTGAATGTTTTCCTTGCGACACCTTTTCCAGTGTCGCGTAAAATCTTTTGAAAGCATACAAAATTTATCAGACAGAATACCTGGCTACCTTAGAACGCGTCAGCTGTTCAAGGGTCGTCCCTTTAAAGTTTAAAGGTCTTGGAAACCCTATTATGCACCTCGTTCCTCGAGGCAGGCTCCTCTTTTACGATATCCTACCGATCGTAAGCTGCGGAAAATACCCAAGCAGCACCTTTTGCTGGAAGACGGCGAGGCAAGTTCATGGGAAAATAGGGAGGGACGCTTTTTCCCTGGTCCTTCGCAGTCTGGCAAGTGTTCCTTTCAATTGTATTGTGCCAACGTACGGTGCACAAACCAGAATGGTGCATGCTTCGATTATTATCATTCTAACTCAACTCTCCAGTGAAAATGATAAATTTGTAATATTTATATAAATATTTGTAGGAACAATTGCTCGCAATTTGGCATAATATGTACGTAATAAAAGAGAAGAAATAAAATACACAGGATACAAATAAAAATGACATCGAGTCAGTTGGAAATGGTTGGAGCAGATAATTAAAGCTGAAACGTTGGCATCGATAAGGGTGAAATTTGGATTCGTATCCTGTTTCGTTTCACGTCGGCAGACGGTATTCCGATATCGATAAATCTTGAAGGTCCAAAAGAAGCAGGCACGCGTGCCAGAAGGATCTGCCACGTGGCTACATCTTCCTTCCAAGAAACGATTTGTGTTTTAACCGAAACTCTTCTTCGACCAGGGTCCCTTTCCGTTTGGAGTTCCATAAACTCCTGAGAAATCGTCTGTTCTCATAGGGATCCTCTTTTCCTAGTGAAAATTGGGTGCTTGACCCTATGGGCTCTTTGGCACGAATGCAATTTTATATTAAAATTGTGGTAATTTCTTTTTTTCTTCTTTTTGAATTACCATGTAAGAAATGTATACGGCGTAGACGTGTACGGTTCTGCACAAAAAGAGAGTGAAATGCGTTAACCGACAGTATTGAAGCTTCCAGGCTTCCCGTTCTTCCTCTTCTTTCTTCGTCTTGGGACAGCAACGTTGGCCGCAAGACGTTTTGGAAGTATGAGGGCGCAGATGGGATTGTGTTTAATGAAGTTTGGCCCGAGTTGCACCTGCCACTTTCGAGGTATCTCGGACCAACGGCCGTTACACTGCCTCGAGCACACTTTAAGAAATTGGCGGGAATCTTGTTCCCATGCATCTTTGAAATTTAACGATTTCTTTCTAGTTTCATTATCAGCTGCAATTCCACACCTTTGTTTTATCTATTTATCAATCATCATGCTGTCACTTTAATAATCAATGTGGCTAATTTATTTTACCTTCAGAAATTTATACAATTTATACGGTTTAAAGAATAGAAAAGACCAATCGATCGTTACAAGATCGAATTCTATTTTTATATGGAACTAGTGCCTCCCCAAATGCGTCGCTTTTTCTTCCGTCCAACGGATGTGTCCTTCCTGTTTCTTGTTGGACCGAAGAAACACGAGAACTCGTCTAATGTCAGATCGACGGAAGTTCAGTCAACGATTTAATTGCCATCGACATCTGGCTGTAACGTGACATTCAATAACCGCATCGTGTACGTTGCGTCTTATAAATATCTCCAGTAAAGGGGGAATTGAAAAATTAAGAAAAAAAAAAAAAAAATACAGTAGAATTTCAATACAATTTGGGACACGCCGATCGCAGTTTTAAGGACAAATTGCATACTACGATTAATGAATTTTTATTGCTTTGTTATTCGCCTGCTGTATGATACGCAGGATCTGACTTTTTGAAAATAGTAGCAGCCTCGAGGGCTGCCATTCGTCAAGCAACGTGAAAGGTTCTGCTCCTGTTTGCGGCGATTTAATTACCCTCGGCATCTGGCGATCCTGCGTTTCCTGGCCCAGCTTCTTCTCTTTTTTTCTTCCCTTCTCCCTCTCTTTCATCCACCCACGAGCCCTAACCGCTAACGTAACCGCACGTTCAAAAAAATACACCGATAAAATTCGAAACTTTTCAACAACGAAAATTGATCAGATCATTTTGTAATTTTTACAAAAAACGATTGCTCAAAGTTGCTTAATATTACCATTATTTTTCTCAACCCCTATACCAATAACTTGACACACTTTCATGGCATTTAAAACGTATAATGATATTCAGCACGAAACGGAACAGGTGTCAGCCATCGATAAAGTGTTAAAAAATCGCAAAATGCGGAATGTATGCCGAACAACACGATGTATAAGGGCTCTGTTTCTAAGGGGAACAGCTGTTCCACCCCCTCCGGGGCGTCTTTCGAGAGATCTACTGGTATTCAGTCTATCTGAAGAAACTATCATGCGGAGGAGGTTTCGAGAGGGCACCGGTGAAGGTAGGTACGACCAGCTGGATAGGCAAGAACTTGAAAAACTTTCCGTCACGCCTTCCTTCCAGTATTGTTCCTATCTAATGCTGCTCTATTTTTCCCCAAAAAACTCTCCATACACGGGCAAATTTTTGTTTCCGCCATGTCGTGGTAAAATATTCTCGTTCACTTTGAATTTCAAACTTACGATGGGGTCCACGGAGGGCAAAGGGTTAACGGAGTACGCCTGAATGTGCATTTATCAAGTGATGGTCTCACTTTCGCACGAAAAGTTAATTTAGGGTGGTGAACGAACGAGAGACGAACATCCTGTGTTAAATGTTCTCGCTGCTCCCCTTCTGTCTCTTCATTTAGTTACACGCTTTTCTGTCACGAATAAAGTAGATCAATTACTCACAATCATTCTCATAAAATATATTAAATCATCCCAACAGTTTGCGTCGTCGCAAGACATTTTTTACGGTATAATTTTTTTAAAAATTGTTTTTCACCCTTTTCTACAGACGATCCAAGGGTTTTATACAGATAAGTGTCTTGAAACTTTTTAAAACAGTAGTGTAAATCATTCGTCCTAGCACGAGCAACGTCAACAGCATTTTTCCTTCGACGGTTTATCCTTCCTCGTTGGCGTGTGCCTGAATTTATGTTGACGTCGAAATTCCAAAATTTCAAGAGCATCTGCATCCCAAACAGCTGGTGCTACGCCACCCCCTTCGTCACTTATCCTCTCGGTCGCCTGTGGACGTGGCCGATCCACAAACAAGAAATTTCCATCTGGCAAAGGAAGCTGGACTTTAACGAGAAAGGAGGCTTTCCTAAAGCCAGGTAGACGAGTGAGAAAGGATTGCGATCGAGAAGGAGCATTTATCAAAAATCTATAGAAAAATCTGTCCGGTTGTGGATCACTAGGGAGACGGGACGAAGAAGGACATCGCGGCTCGTGGCCAGGCAGATGAGCAAACGTGTTGGAATAGATCGAATTTCCTTGTAAAGGCGCACTTACATGCGGAACCCACGCCGGGGATTCTGTTTGTTTTCGGCTTCCTTGACGAGCGAACGTGCACGTGGAAAGGCGGCTTTGTTTTCTTACGTGCTCTACAGGATACCTGAGTGCACAGGTGATTGCGAACACGTCCTCCTTTGTTCGATCTTTCTCCCTCTTCTTCTTCTCTTCATCCACGGATACTTTGAGTTTGATAATATTTTGAAAAATCTTCCGTATATACGATAAGCAACACTGATCGCGCCCATGGAATATATAAAAGAAGAAGCTATCCTTTGAACAAAAGTGTCTTTTCCTTTCTTTCGATTCAAGCACATGCCGCCAGCTGTTCGGTCAACGGTTAAAGGATTGAGTCTGGAATTTTCAAATTCCATTATTCGCGATTTCTATGTCCGTACACGCGAGACAGCTGTTGATCACTTTTCCTTCGATCTCATCAATTCGTGCATCTTTGACGTAGCTGTGATTTATAAATTGAAATTGATCACCGAAACGGTATACCTTCTATCGCGGTTTGTTCGTTGAACAGGAACAAAAATTCGGCCAGCTTGACTAGCCATTTAAACGTATTATCTATTAGAGAGTTCAGAAGCGTGGAAAATGATCGGGCCATAATCGTCTTGGTTTCAAGGTATTAAAGGTCGACGGTATTAACTACATCCTGACGCAGAACCCCTGCGGATCGGTTTCTCTCTAATTTTCGACCACGCACTGACGTCAATGCGTTCCCCGTGTGTTCCGGTCTGGCTGCTCGGGACCGGAAGCAACGGACTCGTTGGGGAGCGCGGAGCCTTCAAACTGAAAATCCCCCACGGATATCGATGTTCCCGCGTTTAAACGACCAAAGGAAGCAAACATTTCCTAAAGGATCGAACGTTTACAGAGCTGGAAACTGATATTGAAAAGACGTCACCTGCGTGTACAGTCCATTGTTTTTTAATGAAATTGATGGCAAAATTAAAATTTTCACACGGTTCAAATTGTCGTGGAATACAAAGGTAATGATTAAGACATGCAGCGAGCATGATGTCCTCCTAATTGCACGATCATCTCGCGATAAAAATGGATACGTTGCATGTCCAGACTCTGAATTGTTGCAAGAAATCTGCTAAAGCAATCACAGAGCTCGGTAATAATCGTTACGCCGGCTGACCATCGTGATCACGATGTTCACCTGTCCATGGTTTTACTCACACACGTGAGCTGCCGTGCCCGCATGATCGACGATATACGGTGTTTTTTTGAGCTCGCTTTCTGTAACGGTCGAATTTACCCCCATCGCTTGGAAACCGTGATACAAACGAAACACGTTCGAGTCCTTGAGTCGGGATCGATCTACTTACTGAGTACTCCCTACTCCTTTTCACCATCGTAATTGCAACATTGCACTTCTTAATTGATCGTGCGAATAATTTTTCCAATTCCCGAAGAACGCTTAATGACACCCGAATACGATTAACGAACATATTTTCACACGAATGATTTAATACCAGCCAAATTGGTAACTCTTTAAATTAGGGTGATTTTTGAAATTTGATATACCTTATTTAGAATAATATTTAGCAAAATAAAAAAAAAAAAACAAAAAAAAACAAGTCGCGCCAACCGGGACCCAGTGGGGTATCAAAGGCGAGACCTTGTGCCAAAATAAAATGTTGACCTTGAATGATTTTGCTGGCTGACATTCACAATACCCCATAGAAAACACGAACCCCTATCCTGTTGCATATCGTAATACAATGTACGTTTCGAATACCATGATCTGGTATGCTAAAGTAAGACGTCTGTTAAAAGGGAAATTCCGATGGCGCGGAGTTTTAAATACGGTCATGACTTAACTGCGTCGCGAACATTGTTGCAAAAAAAAATACCTGTTCGCGAAAGGAAAAGGAATTGCAACGTGGCGACGGACAATTTTCAACGCGAAACTCGTTCTTCCGTTGCCGCTCCCTCCTGTCTGGTCCACCTGCTCTCGAACGATCGTTCTTTTTTCTCTTTCTTTTCGTCGCAGAACACCGGACTTCCCGCGAAAATACATTCAAAGATTAAACGCCTCCCGAATCTGTGAGTCAATAATTGGAAATAATTGCGATACCCGACACCTGTAACCTTTCAAAGATGTTCCTTTCGATTGATCCCTCTACCGAACTTACAAGAAGATTCCAGCACGGTTGCGCCCCGTGCAACAATCATCCCTATCCCCTAAAATAATGATTACATAGGAATAATATCCATCAAAAATCGTTCTATTCCAGACCCAAGTGTATAAAGAATTGGGATAAGGAAAAGTCGGAAATGATTTTTCGAAAGAAGAAAGCGCGGCGTATTCGAACAGAGAAGAGTAGCAATCGCGATCGTGATCGCTCTATACGACGTGCTACTTAGAAAAAAATAAAAGGTAAGCTTTATGGCGCGAGTTTCTTCCCTTCTCTGACGAAAATCGTTTAGCATAATCCGTTGGACGGTTCGAGGAACTAAAGTGCGACAGGGACGAAGAAACGAGAGGCGAAACGTGGTCGGTAAGTTAAAAGAGGTTAGAATCCATTGGTGTAAAAGAGACAACGATACGATAAGTGCGCGCCATTTTTACTGCGCATCCACGTTGGCGCGCCAATCAGATTTGAACTCGAGGAGGTTGATGGTGGGGTAGGGAACCTCGTGGCTTCGGTAAACGGCGGACTCGCAGCAAGCTTCGTCGTCGTGCAGTATCGAACAGAACGAGTCTGGCCGTCGAACGGTGAGGACCAGCCTACCTAGTTTAGTTTCTGTGCCTTTGTGAGATAGAACGTCGACATTTGGAGAAAAGCTGACAGAAAAGTTGAAAAAAATCGATCGGAGTGTCCTCCAGACCACTTGCGGAGGGTCCCTGTGCACCAGGAAGCGAAGAAAACGAAGCGTCAAGCCTTTCCTACCGTTGACTACAGCGTTTCTTCAAGAAGCGATTAGAAAATTGTTCGGCCACTTGAAGTATTCCAAAGAACAATCCGAAACATAATCGATCGAGCCGATTTCTCTGATCTGCATTAATTGTCTCGATATTATTGAAACATAAGAAGTTTTCGAGATGCTGGCAGCTTCGATCTGTCGCGAAGTTCACTTCACAGTGTTGTCCAGCACGACTATGGCCTCGCGCGTACCACGTTGCTTATTCGGTAAGCCGAATTCAAGGGAAACCGTGGAAATGCTACAAGAGGCACTAGACGCGGAAAGGAGCAAATTCGCTAAACGATGGGGCGTCGATCCACGATCCGAGGACAAGGAGAACAATTATCAGAGAAAGTGCAACGACAAATACGAACAATCGCCTAAGAAACGGAGCAACCCATACTCCAGGCAGACTAATATTCACGGTAAGACCACAATTCTCGATAAACTTACTCGCTTCGTGACTAAACTTCACGTCGAAAATGTATGGTATTTCCCGTGGGGAGAGATAATGGAGCGTAGTGGTTTCTTGGATACACGTGATGCATCGAGTGTGACTCAGCACTACTTAGGAAATTTAGTACCATGGGAGTTCTCGAACTTGCCCATAAATGGTAACAACTTAAGAATATTATTCAAAGAAAATAGAAAATTGTAAATTAAACGGAATTAATGAAAATAATAATTATTTAAAAAATTTATTCATAGAACGTGGCTCGTAAAACGGAATGATTCGGATGAATCGAAATAAATTTGATAAACGTAGCGTGGCAGTCAGGAGTATCGTGTAGGTTTTTGGCGGGAAAGCGACAGGGTTCGGCGAGGAAAGGGAAGGTGTAGAGCGCATGCGCAGAGCCGGTCGCGTGGCTCCGACCTGTTTTCTTATAGTCTAGCCTCGCTCCTCCTCGCCTCCTTCCGTCTTCCCTCTTCCTACCGCATCAAGCTTCTGGTTTTACGCGGCTGTCCAGAAACTTTCGACCCTCCCGACCGACCACTATCGCTTTCCAAAATTACAAACCTAACATGGTAGTTGGACCCGCCCTTTCTCTCTCTCTCCCTCTCACTCAATCGGACTTCTCGTCTCGTCGCTCCGCTCGTCTATCTTAACGAAACGTTCTGCTCCAAGTTTGCTGGATCAATTCGCGCGAAAGCAGGGAGAAACAAGTTTCTCCGGTATATTTGTCGAAGCATCGACGTTAAAACGTTCGAATTGGTATGAATACGCGGGCGGCTTGCGACGAGGTAGAAAGGTATCTTAGATGTATCCTCGCAGGTCGTCCAGTGAATCACGGCGTATGACTCACTGGTGTGTTTGAAGACGGACGAAATATCCGAAGGGTCCTCTGACTCATCGAAGGGCTTCAGTTTTCGAGTCAGACGAACTTTGCGATCGCATTCCTCGAATTTCTTTGGGTCTAACGTGTCCTACCGACATCCGAGCTATACTTGCTACATAGATCCCAACGGTCGACCATTGCATCATTGGACATTGTATTTTATTGACCATGTGCATATTTTGGTGACGATCGTTTGGGAATAATAATGTAAAAAGTTTTCCTACGAAGATCTGTAGGAAAAGTCAACGAAACGAAGCAGTACCTACAAGCCCTTTTCGACTGGCACCTGTTTACCCCTAATACGAAACTAGGAAATCCACTCTTTTTCCCACGATTAAATCAAAGCCGCGAACACGCGAACCGACTGCGGGACCTTTGGAAGGTCGTATGCCACCTGTCGCAATAAGGGTACTTCTTCTCGATAGTACACCTTCTTCTACACCTGCCTATTTTATCGCACCAAGGATTTTTACGTTTTCAACATTTTTCAAACTGTACGTTAATCTTCCTAATATGAAAAAAACAAGAATTTCCAAGCTATACAAATAGAATTAAAATCGTTTGAACATCGTCGAGGATCTAGAGCCTCGATAGACCCTGAAAACCTTCCCGGTGCATTCGGAATAGAAAGAAGGTAGATTCAGGTTCTTCACGTGTGTTCTTTAAAGAATCGAAAATAGAGTGACCTCCTTTTAAGAAAACCTCGGTTGGAAATCCTTCGTTCGATTGAAAAACGCTGAAGAACGAACGAAGAGAGAAAGGTGGGTGGGTGTAGTTTCACGAGAGGAACCACGGACAAAGGTAATCTCGATCTTTGTTCCCGAATCTCGTTTCGAAACATATGGACAGGTAGAGGTTGGTCCACGTCTAGGCTAGGATATCTGGTAGTAGAGGCTAGGCGAGGAAACAGATGTTGACAGACAGAAATCCTCGACACGGAATTCAAGACGAGGGAAGAAAGCGGAGGACGTTGGTTAAGGTAGCTCGGTTTCGCGCGCCATATGGCGAACCAGTGCGAAAAAGGGAGAAGTCGAGAAAAAGGATCGTTGTGTCCTCGACATATGGTCGCAATCCTTCCTACGATTTGTTCAGACCTCTTTGCACTTGTCGTTATCGACCACGAAGGACCCTTGATTTTTTCAATCGGACCCTGAAGAATCAATTTGCAATCATAAAGCTAACGATCAAATTGAAAACCACTTCGTGTACACTTTGAGAAAAAAAGGGTGCGTTTTATAATTTACGACTTGGTTAAACCCTCAGACTCGCGAACAACTTAGTTTTATGGTTGATAATGATTTCTGTTTCACTCGATCTCTTTGGTCCTTTCAATCTGGATCGCTACTTTCAGTCTTGTTACAAACAAAAAAGGAAAGAAAGAAAAAGAAGCTGAACAATGTAAACAAGAAGTTGTCAGCGTGATACCATTAACGCGGAATCGCACCTGCCTGGTTGGAGAAAGGGACGAGAGATCGAGTAAAAAGGGAAACAGCAAGGGCGCTCAGGTGACTACCTGATCAAAAATAGGCTGTCCACAAGACGTTTTGTTCGTTCGTGGCTTTTGTTGTGGAAATTTTCCTGCTTCACGCGTGGTGTATTCCTCGTACACCGTTTGACCCTGCGTCGCAATAAACTGACCCTTCAAGATTCTGCGACAAAAGCTTCCCGATGATACTTTTTTGACACGCGAAAGATTACGCAACGAATTTTTCGAAAAATGAAAGCATCGATTTACAGTTAATTCAAATTTGTCTCGTTTCGTTTGTTACAGATTATTGGCGAGCTCGAAAGGTGTGCGACGTGAATAAAAAGCCTCTCGCGACGTCGATGGATGCCTCGAAGCAACAGAACGAAACCACGTCGAAAACAACGAAGCCAACTATGAAATCATCGAAGAAAGCGGCACAGAACTGAGGAAACAAATCTCACGGCTACTTCCTTATTCTGAATTCTGTATATTTATTTTCGTCGTTTGTAAATTATCGTCGACCAATGTCCTTCGTTAGAGCGTATCAATCGCTAATTGTTAACTATAATATTATTTTTTTGTACATATCGCATCAAATTAATTTATGGAGGTTTGGATGTGCTCACTGTTACGACGAGCAAACGTAGCAATCAATTTTACATTATTTTTCTAAAGAAAAGGTCGGATGCGACGTATATACACGTCGATAGGCAATAGGATAGTGATCTTCCACGAAATTATTTATTATTACAAAAGAGTATAGGAGTCGTTTCGAAGTACAGTGAGCCATCGAAAGCCTGAATCGATTGCTTCCTCTTGCGAAGCAACAATGCAGCACCTCCAAAGAATGATCGAATACGACAGGTGAAACTCCATGTTGTTTAGTCTCGTCTTCCGAGAGAGATTGGAGAAAGTCCTAATTGTATATCTGACCGTTTAGAATAATGAAAAAAAAGTCTAGTCATTTAGCTGTTTAAGTGGAAATTTAATAATAAACGACAGTGCTTTCATAACTATGTATTGTGTTCGATTATTGATACCCTGGCACACTTAGTTTTTCAAAAATTATTTGAGAAATAATAAAAACACTATAATATCAATGGAGAACGAAATTGTATCCTTGATAATTATTATGGGCCACATCGCACATCTGTCGAGGTCAATGCATTAACTAAAAGTTTCTATCTTTAGTCATTCGCTACGTTTAAGCGTTCGAAAGTCGATTGAAATAGTTGAAAATTAGACAGCTGAAAAATATGGAAAGCGTTTTCTAACGTACATTTTGTAACATCCACCTGGAATCGTTCCATGGTGGTCTGTGGCACACGTGGGGGGTGAACTTATAGGGTGAAAGAAAAAAATAATAATTTCAATGTGTTCGTTATTTCTCACAGTAAAAATAATTGAGAATTTACCATTATTTATACTGAAATTACTTGATGACAAAATATTTCAAAAAAAAAAGATAATAAGGTAGAGACAATAAAAGGGAGGCGGATTTTTTTCAGTACACCCTGTGTAAACGCGTGTCCAGGCATTTACTTATCTTTGAAGTGGCTCGAACATGGGGGTGGTTGAGCACGGTATATATACGGTTAATTATAATGCGTGATGCGCCACAGGGTCTTCTACCAAGGGGGGAATTGTACGAAGGGAAGCAGCTGGTTCATGGTTTTAATGGCTGTCATCCTAGCTGGTCATTTCGATAATGGTAACCAATACGGCTGCTGTTTGAATTCTGTATGTACAATTAAATATTCAATTTCAAGATTTACAGAGTGTAATTAATTCTCAACTGGCAATAAAAAGTTTTGAATCAAAAAGTACGATCAATTTTTTTATACCGAAGTCTTTGATTTTAACACAGAAGTCGAAATATTAATCATCATTTAGTTCTTAATGAGTGTGCGGAATATTAAGAGGGAAGTTTTGGGTTCCTGTCTCGGAGCTTCAGAGTATAATTGGAAACCTAAAACAGGACGTGATCTCATCGCGTTATTGTATCCAGGATCGTTAAGGACCTGGTCGTTGCGATATCCAATTACTCGAGAAAAGAGAGAAGTTTCGGGCGTAGAATAAAAAAAAAAAAAAAAAAAGAAAGAGAAGATGACAAAGAGTTACGGCACGTACGGAGCACATTATGAGGAAAAATTAAAAGAGCAAAGGTGACGACAACGCGGATGAAATTTGAACTTTTCAAAATTCACTCTGAATCATCCTCTCAAAACAAGTCTCATCATCGGTGCAGAGTTAATTGATCGAATTAATCGTGAAAGTAGTTTACGTTAAAATTACACCTGAACCCAATAAACTTCCGGTGGATCGGTTTTGATGGATCGTCGTTCGGTATGCCATCGATCAAACTTCTTTTCTTTCACGGAACTAAGATTAATCGATCACTTTTTATATGACGCGACGGTTGGTTCATTAACGGTCATTTAGAGCCGTTCCATTTTTATTTTCTCGCTTATCTCCATGTAATTCGTGATCAGAGGTTTTTGAAAAAAAATATATATATCTTCGATAATGCTTGCCAATTGCTGATATTATTTTATTAAATTAAATTTATTGCACGTCCCATGGCAATTAACACGTTAATTACTATTTCAGAATGACAAATATAGCATAACCGTTACGTCCAAAAAAAAATGCAAATTACCATTGAAGAATACTCGCAAGTAATAAATCATATCGAGTATCTATAAAAATGAAACAAGTTTGTTAAACATTTCAACCGTACATGTCTAGCCGACAAAAATTTAACCGACAAACACAAGAAGCATAATCAAAATAGCGATAAATCATGATGATCTAAGGGATCGAAAAAGGCAATGTCCGATTGAGAATCAGCGAATGATGACCAACAATGGCTTAACGAACTTACCAAGTGGCATTTCATTTTCCAACGGTAGCACTCCATTGCCCTCCATATTAACTAATACGGATACAAACTCTGTAAACACGGGTTGCAGAGGGGACTAACCGGCTGCTCTAATTAAAGGACATTCATATCGGACGGACCTTCGTCCTTTTAACCCTTTTTCATTGGGTTCGCGGAAACTGGTCCGGGTGACCGTTTGCCTGGACACGCGAGGATCATTTGTCATTTTTTACCCCTCCCATTTTTGAATATTCACTAAACATCAGAGTAAATTTACAAACAAGAAATATCACCACCTTTACTAACATCATTTCAAACATTCCTATTGTTAACTTAATTTTACTACATTTTTTTTTATTTCAATCGCGAATTAATACCGTTTAGTGGTACTTGAATGTGGTTACTTGAAATTTAGCAAGTATTCAGATGTACTTATGAACCAGCGTATGCTTCCCGAGCAGATGTCCCACGGTAACCTCTACTCCGATTGCGCTGATCGGTGGACCAAGACTTACCGCAAAAACTGACCAACCGTATTGAACCATCGACCATCGTCCTTCGGTCTATCTCTCACGGTGGGTCCATTGTGGGAATCTTTGTTACGAACTCGATTATTGCACCTGTCGTTGGCACGTTACTACGACTGATTAATTTTGAAAAAAATTCCTCAAAATAAATTGAAATCCTAATTACACTAGGGTCGTGAAAAAAGAAATATAAGAAAAAGAATTTTCGAAAAGGGGGATAGTCGATCGATTACTCGAATGGTACGGTGCACTCGAAACGTTGCAGTACAAAGGGAAGAAGGCTAACAGGCGTTGAACGAGCCGCGAGGCAGTTTCGAAGGCGGTGGTACGGAACGAGGGAAACACAAACGGACAACACTCGTTTTTTCGCTCTTTATATTCAGGCTGGAAGTGATTTCACGGTTCGAAGGACCTATCTTCGGCCTCCAGACAGGATCTAGGCGAGGCATCCTGCCAACGAATCCCCACCTTCGGAAACCTCGCCTCCTAGCAAAACGTTGTACTGCATGTTTCTTTCCTTTTTACCTTATTCTCTTACCTACATACGTCTGTTCATGGACAAGTTACACTCGTCGTGAATGGGACGAGTTTCTCAGGGCATCGATAAAGCTCGAGAAAATAAACACTTTGATCGCGGTATAAACACCGAGAATGATGAGTCAACAGAATTTAATTAGCCGTTAGAGCTACTAGTTTTACGCTACGACTGGAAATATTTAGGTCAAGCGAATCGGAATGAATGCAAAGTAGGAAATTAACGAAGGTGTTCTTAATCTCTAGAATAGAATGCCGTCAAAGTCGCTAATACGGTAGAAAATGGAAATCGATTAGAAAGTGATTTGTACATCGTACTTGCGACACGAACAGAACGATTAGCACTTAAAATTCAAAGACTGCTACGACCTCGAGGCGTTCTTCATTATCATTCCAAAGCAAGCCAGCTTCGCGTCAGTTTTCGGCTGCCCGCCCGAAAGTGCATCCACTTAGAGATAAGTGGTTGCAAAATGGTACGATTCGACTACGAGATACGAACGTTTTAAATTTATCGCGAAAACGGTCAGACGTTCTTGCGCCAGCTCTGTTAATGCATTCCGCGAGCTCTTAACCCTTTCGATACGAATGACGTATACGTATACGTTCCTTAAAAATAGAGAACGATATAGAAATAGCACTCCTTATCGAGCAGACTGAAAAAACATAAATGGTAAACTGGATGATTTTTTCGTCACCGAAGTTACAGTAGACCGGCTGTTTCTCGATATTTTCGATGTACTCCCTTCTTTTTCCGGAAATAGACTTCCTTTCTGTAGGTTAAACCCCGGCACACACATGTGCACGTAACACGTGCGTGTTAAGTTTCTGCGTATGGTCCATGCACAAGTAAGCCTCGACACGAGAGTACGAGAGGGATATACGTTGTTTCGCTTATAAATAGATACACGTAGATGGATGCAAGTTCGATGCACACAAGGCGCCTTAAAACGTGGAAGCGCTGCGGGCGTTCTGCACCTCGTAAAGTAGCCAAAGAAGCTTCAGTTATTGCGGTAAAGTTGCGCAGAACGGTACCCGTCGCGAAAAACGTTAAGATAACTGAGAAAATTCTCGTCGATACGCTGGCATCCAGAGAAAGGTCAGACAATATTCGAACGATATCTTGAATTCTTCGAACTCTTTGTTAATTATTTCATTCGATCGTTTTTCAAGCATTAATCGATGCTTTTATTAATTATTACGAAATGCTTGCTTATACAATAACATATTTGGTCTTTGATCAGCGATCACCCAACATTGCCACACCTTTCATTTTAAACCCAGGACTCGAGTACCGTTCACCCTCGCGATAGGAAACATCCCTTCGGACAGAATAGATGCCGGCGTGTTGCGGTCGTTCCTGCATCCGGTAACTCACGGTAAAGGAGCGTACTTGGTGACTAGCGTTTCATACGGGATTTAATAGTGTAACGTTACATCGTTGGTTTGGCCTTTCCTGTGCTCCTCGAGTTCACAAGCCGAGTCTTGGATTTCTCTTGCGTACGAAAGGCGAGGTTATTGTGCGAGGGTTTTAAATTCCGGACAGGTTGAATGCACCCACAGCGCCAGGGAGACACCTTTATTCTACAGATATATATTTTCACGAAAACAGTATCCAACGTGCCCTGTCATTGTCGGTAGAACAATACCTACGGGACCCTCGACAAATTTCCGAATTAAATTTCTTAATCGTGTTACAACGACGCGAGTATCCTTGAATTTTTCAGTACAGAAATATTAAACGAACCGACGTTAATATTTCAAATGGATAGATAAAATATTCGAACGTAGGCGCGTAAGGGATAGAAAGGGTTAACGGGTATCGTAAAATTCGCAAAGTTCACGACTCCTTACCGTGATGGAAAAGTGTTGTCGCTGAAGAGTGTCGTTTGTTAGGTGTCACGATACGTGGGCAGTGAATAACGTCACTGACCTGCCGCAAATGGACGAACGAGCCGCGAACACGAAATAAATAGTAGATAGAAATCCGCAGCTGTGTCCACGACCTACGTGAATCTATTTTCGTCCCTGAAATCGACAGAAAAGTCGAACACCCGCTTACATTCTACGCATAGTTTAACCTATTTTCACATCACCGTTTTATCGTGAATTTACAAACGAAACAACTTCCTAGCCATTCGATCTCCCATAAAAGAGTTAACTCTAAACTATATAAAATTACAGTCGATCGAAACACGTTTGTTCATTTTCTCGTCCCTTGTACAAGTTCTACGATCTCAGCCCTCCAATCCACAGAGTCATCCATAAAGGAAAAAAAAAGAGGAATAAATGCAACGAACCCTATCCATTCGAGGCCAGTCTGTTGGTGACACCCTTAAAATCACTCCCTCCTCGTATGTTCCCGGTGTGTCTGGGTAAAATCGTTACAGAGGGTTCACGTCTGATTCCAAACGTCCTCCAGAATGTTTCCTGTCGGACGTTTTCATCCTGACGAACGTTTCCAGGGGCGGAAAGTCGCAAGGAGAAAAGCTGGCGTCTCACGTGCGGCCAATCTGTCTCCTCGGCATCGTGTTGGGGCGGGACATTTATAGAAACCGAGTAGACAGACATGCCAGACAAAAAAGAATAACAAGAACGATGATTAAAAGAAATGGAAATCAGTGCAAATCTGTGGAATACGTTTAAAAAAAGTGAAAGCATTACAACTAGCTTCATTAGGATACAATCGATGCACTAATACTATTCTTCCAATCATTTCTGGCTGTTTAAATTATTAAACCGTGTCAAGGTGTCCCCCAACGTGTTCCGATAATTAAAATTCCATCGCATCGTTCGTTTCTGTTAAAATACAGGAAGCTAAGGATTTCAACCCCTGGTAGAAATCCGAAGCGGGAAGACAGTTTTGCCTTCCTTCCTTCCGTTCTTATATTCAAGAAACACTTTCTTTTATTCGAGTTTTCTGGTCGAACGAAGCGTGACCGAGGTGATTTCTTTTCGCGAGAATACATTTCAAGGTCCGTGGATACATGCAGGAAGCGACAGTTGGTACGAAAGATTTTTAGCATATGTCGAAATCCACACGTGCATCGACGATTGCTCCGAAAGAATGAATGAATATGCATTCCATTCATAGGAACCATTCTTGAAATCGTTGTTTGCAACGTTTTTTTCTCTTTCTGTAGTATTTCGTACATTGACCGTCATGATGGTCACCATTGATCAGCTCCACGAATTTAACTCTTCCAGTGACTTATTCAATTATTCTTCGATGTTTAATTACATTGATGTTGCGATAGATTTGAGGAAAATTTATTACATTGAAAGAAAGTACATTGGACAATCGATCAGAATAGAATTAAATTATCACCATTAGCACGTAAACAACATCTTCAAACATTAAACGCAATCCATTGTTTGATAATATTGAACAAGCTTGAAACGGTCTGACGATAAGGCACGATACGCTTCAACGATACTGAAAAAGCTTTGCAATTAATGCGACCGCGATAACGAACCCAGTCAAGGACATTGTCAAGGTAAATGCGGCACTTTTGATATCCGTAGATAATGTTAGTGCAGCAGTAATCCGTAAAGAGTTGCGAATCTACTTCACTCCTTAACCCTTTTGTTAGAGATAATGCACAGGTATGTAAATGTAGAATAATTCAAGAACTTGATGAGACTCCACTTTGAAACTTGCAAGCGAGGGAAGAAAGTTTATTTACGATAAGGTTATCCGTTTGGAACTAATTCGAACGGGAATTTCGAAGCTTAACGAGAAAAAGAAATATGCGTTTACAGTTGTTCTTCCTCTTTTTTTGGTTAGTAACGGTTCGGTACTCTAGCGTTAATATTAATCAGGCACGCTCGTCGAGCGAGACATGTTCATGCTAGTCACACGCGCGAAACGTTTAACTACACGTTGTGAACATTGCAAACTTTAACCTGGATGCTTTCCAAATGGTCAACTTCTATCTACGGATTGATCAAGAGTTTCTTTCTACGCGAATTTCGTCGTATTAACACTTCGCTTTAATACGTTCCCATACGTTTCACGATCGAACGAAACCAGGAAATTCTGCTGTAAGGTGAAGGAAAACTAAAAAGAAAACGCTGGAGAACCGAGTTGCTAGGTGAAGCTTGTTCTCAGCCATCACCTTTTTTGCGACCATCGCGTTGGAAGAATTCTCCGGAGAGTACCAAGTGTATCTCTATGTGAGAATTCCCTAGCATTCCATTTCCCGTCATTCTAGCTGCTATACTCTCGCAAGTGCACGCTAACATCTCGCTTTTTCTCCTCGATAAACATATTTTTCTTGATCGAAATAACCTTTTATCGATTATATAAATATTGATCGATCGCTGTGCAAGGATCAGTTTTATCGCCCGAGAACAATTCGATATGATATTTCAATGATATCGATGTGTCGAATTACAGTCATCGAATTACCTAAAGTTGCACTTGTCGATTCTTTGAAAATCGATATCAAATCATCATTCACTTTGAAGCTCCCGGGCTTCGATCGCTATTCACTTCCTATTGCGAGAAATAAAAGAACTAACAATAAAAAATGATTCAAAGAAGTCTCGTTATAGATGATTCATAAGTTGAAGATACGTAGGAAGAATTTTTTCCTTCACTTCTTTCCTCGTTTCCCTCGAACGTTATCTATTTGCGGAAGAGCGCGTCGTTTTCCATGGACGGATGTCATCAGCCGGAATAACAAGTGTTGCACTTGGTGATGAACGAGTGCACAATAAAGCATTTGGTTAATGGATATTCGCGCATGCGTCCATTGCTCTCAAGTAATAGGCTGCAAGCAAAATCTAGGCTAGTCAGCTGCACCTGGGATGCAAGTGACTATTCTAACTTTCTGCCAGTCGCGGTGTACGCGTTGCACCAGCCGCAACATTTCTGATTCTCTCTTTTATTACTGTACTTTTTATTTTATATTATTTATTTATTTATTTATTGAGTGAATGTGAATCGGTCGAAAAGACTCCCGTTTCACGTAACAGGTGATCAATTTAATAATTTATCCTTAGTTATAATTTATCGTTAGATTCCATATGGTATGATCAAACTACGCTGGAATTGCAATTGCGTTAATTACGCAAGGTGACAAGTGAGAAACTTAAATTGAAAAAAATGAAACGACGTGATGCGAATCGTTTCAGGTCTACTGGATGCAAGTAACGCGCAAGGGTTAATCGCAGGATGTGAAATGGCAAGAATGTAGACGTAGAGATACAATTGCACAGTTTGAAATATCGAAGTGTCGAATATCGATATCCGTGCGAATGCGCATTGTCCGGCTATCTCTGGTTGCAAGCTCGTGCGCGCGCACTAAAATACCCCCTCGTAGGTTACCGCGAGTCCACACCCCCGACGAAAACGATGCTATGCTATCGATCGCGTTGCTATTCCAGAGCCGAGGCAAGTTTTCGCCAGCTGACAGTGAAAAGCACGGGTTCGATATTGTCGCGAAAATGGAATTTCAATGTAATTATTATTGGTGAACGTGACAGTGATCAGTGATACCATTGAATTCGCGATTAATCAGCGAAGATATTCTTATCAAGCCAATTAAACGATGAAGGTGATCCCAAAGATGTGAGTGTTATCAGCCAGTTTAACCTATGCAATACTATGCATGGATTTTCAGTGTGAATTTCGACTCTCGCGTCGAGTGGACAGTAGATAGGCGAATTCGTTCACGATACGAATTAATTGAAATTTTTAGGAAGGTGATGGATATTGTTCTTGAACTTGAATGTTCAAAGTGTGATGTTCTTGTTTTATGTACATATGATTTAACACAGCTGTTGCAAGACAGATTTGTAATCAGAATCATTAACACGTTGACTGACCATGAATAATACGATTTGGAGTAATTTACAATTATCCTCTGATACCTTGTGTAATCAACTCTTGGCATCACGTATCACGAATTAAAAAAATTACAACGAATTCTGAATAACGTTAACATTACGTTAATTATGCAAGGTAGGAAGCGAGAAGCTTAAATGCACTGAGGTTACCTGTGACTCATGGTAGTCAACGTATTAATCCGGATTCGTGTGAACAAATTTGTAAGTCACTGTAATAATTAATTGGAGATTCTGCACGATTCATTGGATGGCAATTTCACTTTCGCGAAACATGTAACATGATTGGCGTGATAATTAACACCACAACAATCATATTGGAAGATGAAAGAGAAGGTGATCGTTATCGTTGGATGTGATATTCGAGCAGGTGCAACTGTTTCTTTGTCTTACACACCCATTGATTATCCACTTTGGCCAAAATTGTGCAACACTGCTCACATGAAATCGTGATTTGTAAAAATTTATAAGGTTCGATTGATGAGATAATAAACCGTGGAAAGTAAAATTAAAACGTTTGACGATTCTACTAAAAGGATTTGCGAGTAATTATCCTTAAAATGGTTGATTGACGCAACGCTACCTAATTGAATTAATACGTTCGCTGGGGGGTGAATGTGACACGAATCCGCGTCAGCCGAAGATCAATGACATCCGCGGTGTACGTGTTAAGCACAATTTCAACAATCATCCCAAGTTCATGTTTATGTTCTTTCCGACGCGTGTGATCTTGAAAAGGAATAACTTGCGGTTCTATTTTTGTTATTTTCACGCGTTCTACTTCTATGCTGTAACTTTGAGATCACTTATGAGACTGTTAAACGTGTTAAGTGAAAATTAGCACCTGCTCGTCTGCTCTGATAATTATTCCACGACGGTTGAGTAAGCTCGAGGTTTATTTGATAGTAGCGAAAGTTCTGATACGAAACCAGTTTGTGATCGTGTAAAGAAACAAATCGTCTGGTGACACAGCCTAGTACCGCTAACTTTTGCATCATGAAAACACCGTACAGTAGCCTTCTCAGTAGTCGTTGCAATTTCATTGGAAGCTCATCAAATACAGACCTATTTTACCAGAAACGAATCACAATTTGTCTGACAGATACGCGGAACAGTTTACAAGAAAGAAAGTGATCATTGGTATGTTTTCTCGAGTCATTCAACTTTGAATAGATCAGTGAGATACAATGATAACGAGAGTGATAGTTGATTATCAATCAACTTAGAGTTATTCAAAGAGGACCGTTACAAACATGTATACGTATTTATAGAATGCTCTGCAATAACTTCTCCCACTCCTGCCTTAAATTTTTACAACTAAATGACACTTTAAATCGAGACAAGTACCGTTTGACAGAACGGTGTCACATTTACGCGTTCGACAAAAGAAAGCGAGATCACAGGAGTATTGACAATTGAAGATTTGACAATATGAGTGAACGTTCATCTCCTTCATACGTGGAATAATAACTATTATCCGGTATGCGACCGTACGTTCATGCAGGAAGTGATATGCATTCCAATACATCCGTTCAACGGCACATTGGCCGAGAGTGCTACGGGTTTCTCTTTTGCTATCTCTCTTTCACTGGCATCCGAGCCTAGACTCGTGCACTCCATACTGCAACAACTCATTCAATGCATATCACATTGTTTACAAACCACAAAGCAGTACTATCTATACTCAACTGTGCGCGACACGTAGATGGTTAATCCTTTTGTTAAACGATAGATTTTGAAACAAAATTTAACGTATTTGATCTGAATTTATGAAGGGCCCGGCTCACGATACAGCACCCAAACGTCGAGATGCAAGAGGAAAGAAGGGGTCATTCGGCAAGAAGAAAACTGTTCCAAGAAGACGACGATAACGAGAGTAAATCAGGGCGAAACTCAGGTGTCGAGGACAACATCGCGAATTGTTTCTACGAGGAGGCTCGAAAAAATCGCGAAAATGTGCGTAATAAACTAAGAACATTATTTATCTTAACCCATTCCATTTGAATATCGTTTGTTTTTCGTTTGTACACAGGCTAAAGAAAGGTGGAACTTTGATTTTGAAAAGGAAGAACCCCTACCTGGTCGTTACGTGTGGGTGAAGCTTGACGAACACGGAAATGAAATCGGTGCACCTTTAGACTCGAGCAATCGGGTAGAAAATTTGCGAACGATGCAGGAAGAGGATACGCAGGATGACGACGTAACAATGGAGGAACACTTGGACGACAGAGATGGCGAAAACATGACTGACAGTACGTGAAACAAGTTACGTGACATCCTTTGTCGTAAGAAAAAAAAACGAGAATTTACTCATTCGATTGAAGCAAAAAAGACGTTTTAGTGAAATTGCCTTTGCAAGTCAGGAATCGTGAACTTTGAATAGAAAAGAAAACTTTACTTATTCAAAGGTTTATTAATTAGCCTGTTAGTTAAATAAAGTCGTTAATTGAAGATATTAATTAGACTTCTAGTCAGACTGGGCATTATCGAATGTCCGCAACGCTAGTAAACCAAAGTAACCATGTTTTTATTTTTAAATATAAAGCAACGAGAAATTATTCATTTTTAATGGCAATTCGATAATCTATAAATCGTGATATTTGTTTACGTATTATTTATATTAGTTTTGTACAATTTTTACACGATTATTTAACTTGATAACGTATATATTAATGTATTTATTCGAACAGTGTGCAATACGCGCGATTAGCTAACGAATGATATTATGATGTGAATAAATTATACAAGGTGACTTTGTACTTCATCATTTTTTCTTCTTTTTTATGAACGAACGAAGTAATATATTTATCTATAAATTTATAAATCAACGCCTGATGTTACTTTCTTTCACCCCTGGTTTACTTCGATAAAATAAAACAGCTGCAATTACAAGATTCATACAGACCAATTGGATACTCTCGAGCATATGGCTCGAGAATGTACGACCTAATTTCTAGGCACGAGAATGACGCATCTGTTGAATGCATCTTATAAGACGAAGTAAATACATATTTCACTCGGTACAGAATGACTCCGCACACGTATCCCAAAAAATTACGGAATTAAAAATAAGAATTAACGCGTTCATTAATGTGACACGATGAATTCGATATAACCGAATAATTAATACGAAGGAAGATTCAATTATGAACAGAATTCCATCAAAAGACCTTTTACTTTCTTTTTACTCTCTACTGAAATCAAAACCAATCTCGCCCGATTCCACGAGTATCACGATTTCTTAAAATTAATCTCGAGTTCTCGTGAGAAGGCAGCTCATGCACCTGGCATCGCTTCTTAAGAATCTTTGATTTGTCTTATTTTTATTTTTCTCTTTCTTCGCGTTGCTCGCATTATGGAAGCTGGTCACGGCGCTGGTGGTGTACCCCATTGCCAGAAATTGCACTTCCGTTCCGCGAATTCCCACGGAAGTGGGCACAATCGCGACTACGACAAAAGATATTTGCCGTACACTGTGCACCAGCTTCATTGTTCCACGGTACCATTGAACCTTCCCAACTTGACGAACTTTCTTTATCAATAAACGTCGCTAATGAACGATTCTTTGTTATCTTTTGTTTTTGTTTTCCTTTCAACGAAAGGCTTAAGAATACAAGTGTCAAGAATGTAAATGAATCGTGGCATAAACTTTCAGGATGATCTAACGATAACCTCGATCTCGACCACCTTGAGCTCGACTAAAAGACCGACTTGTCATTGCATTTTCGTTATATAGTGTCATGCACGCGACGAGATAGCATAAACCCGACGATAAACACGGATTTGATAGCGAAAATTCTACTTACGATGAAACAGGTGACTGTGGTCTTTGGTAAACACGTGGACGCAGATGTAGCCACGCGTCTTCCGGCCGTCTCTCCTATTCAGGTTGTATAAACACGGGTTTCCTTGATAAATAATCTAGGACTGCTCACCGTCGAGTAGATCCAACCAAGGGGGGCGAGAAGACGTTATGATAGAAGGAAACGGTGTTTATTTTCTATCCTTCGTCCACCACACGCTATGAGAGAACACCTGTGGAACGAAATACCTTGTTAAACGGGTACTACACCTAACCGCAGATGAAAGAGAGACGACGGCACAGTCTCTGCAAAAAGGATTGTTTTACGCGACTCATTCGCTCGTTCTCCCCTTCATTGAGATGCATCCGGTGCCACCCTCACCACTTCCTGAATATTGCGTGGGATTTTCATTTCCCACAACACGTTTCGTCCACACCTCTCATGAGAAGCTATTCCTATGCTTCATCGTTTTCTAATTCGTAATCGCTCAAATCATTTACGAGCCGTTACGTTTATTATTTTTACATTATTACGTTGGATCTATTATCCATAATTTCTAAATAAAAAATAGCATTGGTATATTCTATGTTAATCTTAGGTAGTTTAATTAAGAGAAGCTACTGTAGATAAAACTGTTTCTACGAATCTATCGAATTCAAACGTTTAAAATTTCCCGCGCGTGCACAGTGCTGCCACTCCGGCAGCCATACTGTGCCGAACAGATATATACACTAACACCATTCAACGTTACGTGGAGAACGAGCTCCCTGATTGGTCGTGACGCTCGGTTATGGTACAGTTCGCTCGACACGAGTTACCTCGTGAACGACAGAAAACCATTTCCCTGTTGCCTTTTACAGAAGGCATATAAACGATTCAGGCCACGAGAACAGCAACGAGGTAAATTGACAATTATCATTGAAAAGTGTCGATTCGCCTCGTTGATCTCGTATCCTATCCTAACAACATCGTAACAGAAACAGCTGCTACTTGAGAAGCGTCAATTACGAAACATATAAAATTCAATATGTAATGAATCAAGATCCGTAATTATACGCGGTACTGACAACATATTTGCCCGCGTAATCAAATTCATGTTTATTATTTATTCTTAATGGCTTAAACTTTAAACAAAGTTTCGCTGAATAAATAAATTGAGTAACATTAAGGAGTAATCGACGGATTGTGATAAATTCATTTGCATATTGATACAGCATAAGCAAATATGGATGCAAGTTAACCCGTCTGGTATTTTGCATTTCAGTTAACCAAAATTATCATTGCAAGATAAGATTTTCCGTTCAGGTTATATGTAACAGTAATAAGGTGCTCTAGTTCTCACCACTGGTGTTCAAGTATAATACTTTCTATCAGTTGAAATAAATGTCGATGATAATCTGAATAATATGCAAATAAATTCACCGTGCGTAACGTATTGCCGTGCAAACATAGAAATCCGTCGAATAAACGTACGCACGAGTGTCCGTGATAAGATTACA
Source organism: Osmia bicornis bicornis (assembly GCF_907164935.1). NCBI lineage: Eukaryota > Metazoa > Arthropoda > Insecta > Hymenoptera > Megachilidae > Osmia > Osmia bicornis. The sequence goes on along the minus strand of NC_060216.1, from coordinate 12,996,446 downwards.
GCCGCTGTTTTGAAAGCTGGACTTGTTTATTTTTCGCCCCTTTGTCAATACACAACGCCATTAATTTTTTTTTTTTTCATTTAATCAACTTTAGGTTCTTATCAATGCAAGTTGCAAATTTAAAGTATGCTTTCAAAAATAATACATACATGATGGGGTACCAGATTTGGATGGTACTGGAATATAGTCATAAAAATTGAATTTTCAATAAAATTAACATTGCATTGAGATCAGATAAACGCCGCTGCGCGTTTTGACGCGAAAGGGTGAAAATAAAAAAGAAGAAATGCATGGAGCTACCTCTAAACTTCTCAGTAGTCTGTCGAAGAGGGAAAAGTAAAGTGGGAATGTATCCACCATAGAGCTTGGCATACTGGGACGCGTCCAATGGTTACGATCAGCATTCTACTCGTTTATGTTGCCGTGGAAGGGGCCAATAACTGTACAACCTTCTCGTACGTATTTTCAAAACTCTGAAGTGTTGCGCTCAGGTCGAACGAACTATACTTTGCAAAATGGCGGTTATATCGCTTCTACGCTGCGATGGCGTTGAGGGAGAAGGAGACGAAGCCGAACGGGAGCCGAGAATAGCCGAAGGCGACCGAGGCGCTTATAGGCTTGGTCACTTGCAGCGGGTGTCGCGCACTTCAGTCGCTAGAGGGCGCTTTAACCGTGTAGGACGTGTCTTCGCGCAACTCCGTGACTCGCAGAGCACGCACGCACCTCCTCAGCGTCAACATAACTGCGCAATCGTATACGACCTTCCACCGAACTTGGAACCACGCGCGTGTCTTGACAGTCGTGTGTTTGGCGGGAATCGTGATATTGTTTTCGTTTCGATCGTACTCGATATCGGAGTCGTTTCGGCGGCTCCCCACTGTGTCGGCGCACAGCATATTGGTGCTTTCGGGCCGTGTGCAATAACGTTTTCGTCGAAATATATTTTTCTGTGCCGATCTCAGAGGACCGAGAGTGATACATACATGTTTGTGCATCACCATACGCAAATGCGTCATTGTTGGGAAGGTACAGGACCGCCACGCAGTCAGTTTTAAATCTTGGAAAACGACGTCGTAATCTTAGCGGGAACACACGTCGAAACACGCTTGCCGTCTCTTGGAGCTCACGCGCAAGTGCGTGCAACGTTGCCGGTTCGTTCTTTCCCGCGGGCTATAGCCATGAATTTGTGAGAGACAGAAGAAAAAAGGATACTAAAATTTCATTCTACGATCGATTGTTTACAATCATCTTACCCGTGCCAAGCGTGGAACTATGTACCGAACTGTGAGAAAGTCCGAGATATTCGTCGCCGTCGTTTTGCTATCTTGCCTCTTGCTCTCTCACCGTGGTGCGCAATAGTGTGTTTACCGTGTTGCCAAACTTTCCGGTTTTTCTCGTGCACGCCGCTTAGCTGATCGATGCTGCGTATACTCCGACTCGAAATATATCCACCGATTCACGGATGTGTGCCGTGAAAAATCATCGTCGCAAAGTGTTTGTCGCATCCGTGAACGAGTGAACGATCAACGTAGTCGCGAGGCGACGCTCGGAGCACGGCCATTATTCGAAATTCGGTGGGTCGCGCCACGACAACGTTGCCACGTTTTCGCAAGCCGCGAGTATTTCAACGTTCTGTGGACGATTCCTGGAAGAATCATCTCCGTAAACGAGACGCATCAAAATCGATACGGAAAAAAGAACGATTTCTAACGTTGTGCCGTGCGCGTGTTGAAATCAAACGAAAGTGTGGACCGGTGTGCCCCGGATCGCGTACCGAACACAGACCGGTACGGACAGACGAGAGTTTCGATTTCGAGAAAAAGGAACGGACGCTGTTTCTTCGGAAAAAAAAAGAAAACAGTGGTTGGGGTTATTGGTAACTGTGAAGGAGAACGCGGCGACGTTGATAACGTGAAAAGACTAACGAAATATGAGCGCACGAGTGTTGAATCCGGTGATGATGACGGAAATGAGTAGGAATTTGGGTGGAGGACGAACGGTGCCGAGCAGAGCAGCCCTTGCCCGTGTCCGAAGGGACCTTTTCGGACCCGTCGATCACGCCGCGGCTCGAGCATTGGCGGAGCGTGAACTTCGCGCTCAATCCATACTCGACGCCGAGAGATGGGGATTTGACTTTCACTTGGAGATACCGAAAGCTAACTCGAGGTACGAGTGGGAGCTGGTTACATCTAAGGATGTAGTTCCTGAACCCTACGCCCTTAGAGGTATGCCCTACTTAAGGAAACACGCGCCTAGTACGCCTAGAAAGGTACGGGACTCGCCGCCAGCCACCAAATTTCATCGTAAAGAATCTCCCTCGACTCCGATTCTCCAAAAAGCCGAGAGAACGCCACCTCAGGAACCAAGAGTACCGCAAATCGGCGAAGTCACCATGAACGAGATATTCGACTTTGAACCGGACAAGAAGATGTACATCGTCGAACCAACTACCCCTGTTTTACCAACGAGGAAACAGTCCACCATAACCGGTAAGCGATAACGCCTTGCTTTTTTCTTTATCTCATCATTAATGCAATCGTAGTACGAACACGTGGCTCTTTCGCGATACTATTGTGGAAAAAAAGAATAGCGTACCGATTACGGTAATAGCGTTAAGTTGCAGAAAAACAGTCTCGTCTATGGTATTTGTAAAGGTATCCTTTTAACGACTAAGACCAACTGCTTCTTCGTGAATGAACCGCTTGTTTTCAAGTTAGACCAGTTGCGCTCTGTATCGATAAGTCTTACACACTTACACCAGCAAAATCTTTATTTTCCATGTTTCTTCTTCTACCATTCTGTTTTTCTTCTGCGCCGTCATTGTATCGCAACCAAAACAATAGCGTTTTGTGTGAGATTTTTTTGCTTCCTTGCATCCAAAGAAAAACGGAGTAGGATGCTCACAATGTCATAATTGTATAGTCGCGTGCAATCTAAGGTTCCTTAGATTAACCTTAGAAAAACCAAAGAAGAAGTAAAAGGACTCCGTTTTTCTAGGGTTAAGGAAATTTCTATAGAAAGGGCCTAACAATTATCCTTATTCATTCTTATTCTTTATAAGAGGATCTGCCTTAAATTTTCCCTCCAAGTTTTCTGAAAATCAAAAGGAAATGAGAGACTCCTCCCTCGATTCTTATCCTTATACTGCAGCCGAGTGTATAATTCTTTTTCGCGGTATAAAAACACTAATCTCTTCAGTGTAACACGCGTAATGTTACGTAATCGTTGGCGAACACGAGATTTCCTGAATTATTCCGCTCGATCGAGGCGCGCATTGTCTACGTTAATTCACTGGCATTATTTATACAGGAAGCATATACCCTAGGTCAATCTAATTCGCCGACCGGCAAGGTCGTTGCAATTTACGTAATTATATAAGCACCTGATAAAAGGAACGAATTGCACCCGGTCTTCTCATACCCGTTTCTTCTGGCTATATAGAAAATTTCTCGTTAATCTCGTACGATTATCGCGGTTAGACTTCTAATAAGTAGATCGATTACGGCGAACAATGAAAATATTCCTACCGTCACGAGACAGATAAACTATCGCACTATCATCGTAATTGGCGATAAAGTTCGAAATAAAATTCTTTTTCTCTTTTGCCACGGATAAGCATGCTTTGATAATTTATCATGCTTCAGCGTAAACAAGGATGACATAACGATAAATATTATTCGTAATTCATCTGCCGATTGTCCAAACATCCGATCGAGTTAACCGCCACGAATTTTGTAATCGTAATTCAAAGATTTACATAGTTTATGTTCGATAAATAGAAATATTAAAAAAGTTTCTCGGCAAACGTTTTTATCAATTATGCAAATTTTGGAAAATATGTTTGAAAAGAACGAGGAGACGTAATACCGCGTGATCGGCGGCCGTGAGTAACGTGTTAATTCGATGAATTTTGACAAAATGCGGAAGTCCCTAAGCGAGGGGCCCGGAGCAAGCAGTAGGAGCGTCTCTCCATCTCAGAACGTGCTCGAAGATATTTATTTTTTCCTTTCGGCCAGAAAATATTCCGGCGAGAGAGAGGTTGTCGTTTCCGTCGGTGTCTCCTGGAGTGAGGTTTTCCGTGTCGCGTTCAAATCTCGCGTATCGGCCATCTTGTTCGTCCGTGCCTACACCTCAGGGTCTAGTTCCCCCCGATTCTGTATTTTTTCTCTTTTTTTTTCGCCTATTTATTATTCGGCTGTGCACACCACCCACGCGACGCGACTATTTCTGGACGTGACTCGTCATGTGTCTCGCCATGCATGCAACTCTTACACGCGTGTAAACACATTTTGCGTCGTTACAGCACGCGACGCTGCTTTTGTTTATCCATGCTTTTCTTCTCGCGAAGCACGGAATCCCTTGTACGATAAACCACAAGCGATAGGCTCTGTGAACCGTCAAATTAAACCGAGAGCAAATTGAGAATATTAATTGGTAGAAAAATATTTCATATACATACGTAATTACTTAATTAGAAGTCGGTTTAATTGCGTTTAATTAGCTCTCTATCATCGCCACGCTCGTTCCACAGATGGAATAGACACACGGTCGCGTGCTACGCGTGACGGTAACCGTTATTATTTCACGATAATATCGTACGATAGCCTCGCTGTTCGATTAACCGGGATCGATAGACCAGACGCGTTTTGATCTCTCGATAGGTGAGGCCCGTTTCGAGGTATTCTACCCGTTTCAAGTATACGGGAGAACGAGCACGCGTTTAACGTACCCTGGATTGGTGTATACGTTACTCTGGAAGCGTGAGTACGATGGGGGCGCCGACTGATTTTCCTAACGTACGTTATTAATGAGCCGCGCGGTCAGCTGTACAGTCCATATGGGGTTGCACCCCCGTTCGTATTCTCTTCCGCGCGCACCCCTCGGGGTCACATCAGCCTTTTGTTGAGTGGAACGCGAGAGACCTTCGTGCGTGCGTGCGCCTCCTGCGCGTTATACGCATGGGGGTATCAGCTGTGCTCACAATCGTGCATCCCTGAAAAACCGGGGTGGTTGGCCCCACGCGAAAGCGAGGACGATTGGTATTTAAAATCAGATTCTACCTGGGGACACGCGGATTTTAACCCGCATACGATGTACCCGATTCACCATGTATTTAACACATTCGCAAATGGTGACGAAGCACCGGCTCATTTTATATCTTTTCTTACTTATTTTCGGTTACCGGTAGCCGCTAACACGATTCAAAACACTGCCGCTAATATTCTTATCTCGTAAGAGATCAGTTTGTAATAATCGCGCGCGAAACATCTGGTACAGTACAGTGACCGATACCTAAGAGAAAAATGATAATAAAAGTTAATAGAAATCCGACTGGGGATGGGAATTAATGGAAAGCTGCGTTGAGAGATCAGAAGAGGGTTTACGCTGGCCGACGCAGCTGTTCCCCCGCAATCACCATAATTTCTGTCGCGTGGCATCGCGTCGATCGAGCTTAGAAAAGGCAGAGGGTTACCAGCCAGGGAAATCGAACAGATGTGCCGAATTTTCCCCGTGGAAATTCGCCAAATGTTTCTGACAAAGGGGTGGCAGGGTAGGAAGAGCAGCTAAGTTTTTGTCTTTCGTACAATGTCGAATATACCGAAACGACATGAGTCATGATTACATGTATATCAGACCGTTGCAGAAATGTGTTTTTGTGCATGCTTTCTATATCGTGACTCATTAAAGGTTCGCAAACAACGTTCTCGCGTATAGGAGAAACGAAATTGCATGCATCTCCCGCGACTCTACCTTCTCCCTCCCGTTCTGGCACGCTTTAACTTCTAACGAGCTCAACGATGATTCGTTCGTATCTTATCTGTTACCACCGATATAATTAACGGGCACGGTGAGTCGGTTATTATTATTATATTCCCGAGGTTATCGTTCAAGCGATTTCCCGCGCAAGGTCAAATATTGTATGCATGCGATTAAAAAACGTTCCGATTTAAAACCGTTTTAAACACTACCAATCTGTATACATTCGATCCAAGTTTTTTTACAGTTTTTAGTAGCAGGCTGGTGTTGTTAACAGGGTAATTTGTGTTAATCTGTATGAAAATATAAACTTTTGATTGGGTACAGATAATATGCATTCACCTTTTTTTTTTTAATAATAATTTCGGTTTAAGTAAAGAAGAAAAAAAAACTTGATACCTATTCGATAAAAAGATACCTTTATACATCGGATATTTAGCGTTGTTTATTCTAATATTGACAAAGTTTTGGTACCATGTCCTGCTTATTCAGATATGGTATCGTTCGAATTTTGCAATTAAATTCAATCGCACTCAATAAAGATAAGAAGGTCGAAAAATAACTCGTACCTGTGTATGTGCACATGTATGTACAATGTTTTTTGTTTGTCGTCTGCTTTCAGACTACATGAAAAGTCGTAAGCGTAGCCTAAACGGTAGCACGAAGAGCATGATAGAGCCACCGGAGAAGATGGCCCGTAACGCGGGTCAGATACGCAGCTAAGAGGCCTTCGAGCTTCCTTCTTCAGCCTCGATGTCTTCTTCCATCAAGTTAGGACCGGAAACGCGCCGCATCGCTGCCAGGAGGAACGGAGAAACGCGAAGAAGAGCTTTCTGGCAGAGGAGAGGTGCTAGGTCCGTTGGCTGTGCCATTCATGTTAGATTTATCCACCATGGTTAACGGGTGGGGAATTAAAAGATATAAAAAGAAAAAAACCCGAAAACGCATGATAAAATAATACAGTGCCGTTTTTCGTTGTCGTGCACTTTCGTAACCGTGTCAGGAAAATTGCAAAGTGGCAACAACAATTGATAACAACGACCAGATACGATGGACAACAAGAGGAAGAACGATATTCCATGGTTGTTGCTATCTTCTCTTTTCTTTTCCTTTTTTTTTCTTTTTTTTTTTTCTTAATTTGATATATACATATGTGTAATTCATCGTGTCCGTATCTTCTTTTGCAGTAGGATAGGTAGAGTAACGTTTAGGGTACATACAGGGTGTCCTGAGTTTTTCCTGGGATTATTTTGTCGATGAAAATGGGAAACAGTGTTGTATAAAAGTTGAATTTGAGATTTTTTTTGTAAAATTATAGGTAAACCGAAGGTTTATGTGTTCGTAGTATCCTAAAGGGTGTAAAAAAAATATATAAACTGTGTGATATAAGGAAAGGTTTATAGACGTCTTTTTTATAACATCTTTTTCTTATTTTTATTTATTTGGTTGAGAAAAACCTGGGACACCCAACGTATACAGGGTGTCAGGTAACTGGTGATGATGCTACGTACAATAATTTCAAAATTTATTATATATCCTTACGAATTCGAGGGTCACATGAGAATTTTCAAAATTAATTTGCATCATCAGTTACACGATACACCCCGTATATAAGGCGAGGAAGAGAGTGAAAGGTTTCATGAAATTGATTAATGTAATATATTGTTCGTTCGGCGCAGACACGCAGCAAGGGTGGATGAACGATGTTGTTGCACACAATACATAATTATGAGCATAAGGAGACAAGAAATATATAAATATTTTGTAGGATACCTATAAATTTTAAGAAAGATATTAGGTAGTAATCGTAGGTGCAGTTTCTGCTCGAGTCTGGTCTGCAAATTTAATCTCCGCGAATCTTCAATGACCTTTCCTCCTTGTTGAAAATCCGCGGATTACTCAATGCCATAAAAAAAAAAAGAAATGGACACAAAATTAAACCAATTTCGCGGTAGTTTCGATCGACAAAGTCCTTGAAATTATCGCGAAATTATGAAATATCAAAAATAATTTTTATATGTTTGAAAATACAGTAAAAGAAAAAAAGACCAGTCTCGAGAATGATAAATTGGGGAAAAAAGATATGATTTAGATTACAGCTCGTTACCCATGTTTAAGCATTGATCTCCTGTACGACATTAAGAAAGTACAGCCGATGCCAAATCACCCCCGCGATTTTCTTATACTTTAAAGAATGAACCTTTATCGTATTTGGCTCTACTTTACCCTCCATCTTCTCCACCTTCTTCCTCTCCTCATCATCCTGTGAATCATACATTAACCCTTCTATAAGTAATCGGACGCCCATTTCCATATTTCCCATTCTCAAAGTATCATAAAGCCGCTACGAATCCCGATTCTTTGGACATTTTGATGTTTTCAAAATAGAAATTTTATACATCGAAACTTCAGTGGGTAATAAGGTACCCGGTTGCCTACACAAGGATTGATACTATTCATCGAGTCTTAACACTTTGAGGGTGACTTTGATGCTTTAATTTTTTATTTCTATCAATTATAATTTGGCAGAATAAATTATAAAAGTTGTCAAATATAATTTTATCGATCATCTTCACAAGCCCATCAAGGTGTTAAGTGTATCCGGAAAGCTAAAGCTTCGTGAAGATTGTAAAATTTGAATACATTTGATCGAAATTATTTCGTGGAAAGTATCAGAATCATTATTTATATTTGTACCATCAACAATCGTGTTTCAAGTGAATTATTGTATACATATATTTTTGTATATCGCGGCCGTGGAATACAATCTTCACGCAACTTTTCAATGAATTCTTCTGCATCGATTTATCTCATGCATTTCGTGTTTCTTTTTTAAACGTTTTTTATAATCAGACTATAGGCATTGAATGATAATTGCGTGAGAAAAATCGTTCAAAGCTCTCCAATACCGTGGAAAAAGAAGATTGATCTTCTTTGTCTCGAAATTCGCATAAACCGGAAGTCATCAACTATTTTCATGAGTAATAAAAATCATAGTTTCCGGAGTTCTTTGAACGGTTCTTTGGACACTACGCAACTCTGAAAGGATTTCTTTTCTTTTTGTTTTTTTTTTTTTTTTTTTTTATTAACAACGAAAGTATAGAATTTTGGAACGAACCAAAACTTTCTTGTTCGTCGCGATGCGTTTAAATGTAAAATGTATGATTGTATATCTTAAATGATATAATGATTTTATTAATGGTAGCTGATTTATTACAAGTTTTTTTTTTCTTTTTGTTTACGATAATTTGTTTAAAAGGCCATACCTCTTGAAGTACCCAAGCCCCCTGTTGTCTTTCCCGGATTTCCGTTCGCTCTTTTCTTTCTCCTCCCGCCCCCTTTATAATGAGATTATCATTCAAAAATACGACTGGTGGTTACAAACTATTTTTTTTTCGTAGTTCACACAGGCGAAATGTGCTATCAACGATAGAATCGATGGAATTCTTATGGTCGTTTTTTTCATACAAATTTAAAGGGACGTTTCAGTACAGGATCTTTTTAATCCTCGCAATACGAATGAAGGAGCATTTTGGCTGGTTTACAGATTTCTTTTGGGGTATAAATTAGTAAAGTAAATTTCATCTTTGTTTTAAAATCATCACGACGAAACAAAAGGGATTGAGCGAGGATAATTAAAAAGGTCCTGATGAATTGAAACTCGACGATCAACAGCAAACCAATGGAAGAAAATTATATTTTCACCTTAAACTGTATGAAAACAGAAAAAGAAGAAGAAAAATGGAACGACTATAGAATCTCGTTAGATCTGAAAGGGTCAAAGCACAGTCTGCCATCGGGGAAGCAAACGAAAGGGAAGAAAAAATGAAAAAAATAGTAAAAAGAGAATAATTCTTTACGTCTATGTAACCCTGTGATGTATTAGTATGATCTCAGTAAACGTAACTTAGCGTGTACTTCTTATTTGTAATAAGTATATTAGATGTGTATGTGCGTTCCCAAGCGTGACGTAAAGCCCCAGTAACAAAAACAACAAAAAAAAAAACAGAAAAAGATGAAAAAATAAGAGTATGAAAGATTGAATACATGGACGGTGTTTGTGTGAGCGAATGTTGACAAAAAGAAAACAACATAAGGGAGAGCAGAAAGTACACCCAGTGCCTCACTTCCAGTTGGTATTCGCGTAATAAAAATTATATGTGTAACGACAATATATAAATATAAATATTATTATATATAAACCGTAATCGTAAGAGAGTCTAAAGAACTAACCTACATAAGTGAATGCCTATGTTTATTAAAAAAAAGAATTATCTAAAAAAAAAAAATGGATATTTGTATATTGTTTTTCTTATCCTGGCGTGTGGAACCTGTATTACATCCCATGCGTGTAATAGTATTTAGATTAGAATTCGTGTAGTAACTGGGTAGTTAAGATTAGTGGGAAAATGTGATGATTGTTTGCTTATACCTCTTTCCTCGTCCATGTGATTGAAATATTGTATCAATTATTTCAAGACTTTGATGATGGTATCACATGTGGATATCTCATGAAATGTACCGTCATCAAAGTGTGTTAATCGTCTATAACACAAATTTTTAACCAACCATTTTTTATCATCCTCCTCACAGTATATCATCTTGTTACAGAAAATTACTACACGTCCTTCTAACCCTTTGAATCCTACTGCAATTTTCCTGCGCCGAAAGAGAGAGAGAGAGAGTGAGAGAGGTGTGTGCGGAGTCAGTTGAGAAAAATTGAAACAGGTGCAGGTGCAACGGAAGCTGTGTACGCAGAAGAAGGCCCCACTTGAGGTCGACTTCAGAAGAAGGCAGGTGTTCACTGGGTGTATTTACCGTTTCGGTAAGTGACATTTTGACTTTTGCTCCTTTTTGAAACCGACCTGTGTGTACGTATTTCCTTCCTCAACCGCGAAAACAGGAAAATATTGACAATGATTTGAATTTCAATTTCAACGAAACAAAGTTAAATTTATATTGCGAGTACAAGAAAAAATCGCGAGTTACTTTTTTGTTGAATTACGTTGCCTTAATATTTTCAAAATTTCGTAAGATTTAATAAACGTCGCTAAATTAATATAAATATTGAACGAATGCTTGTGAACATGAAATGCAAGCAAAATCGCCGTCTACCGCATTCAAATTTGCAAATAAATTGACGTCGAGCAAAGGATGTTGGTACAAGGTCTGTGCATCTTGAATACAAAGTACATGCAGGTTCAGTTTTACCTTTTTTTAATTGTGCTTTTAATTCCCGCCAAACCGTATATTTCATTAACCAATTTCGTGATTATTTATTATCAATTAAAATTGACGGTACCAAAATGGTGCATAAAAAATTGCGGGTAACATCGACTCAATTTAAAAATTATTGAACATTCTTATACGAACATAAATTGAGGTCAAGCAATTATGCAAGAATTTCTCTGGTGAATCAGACACTTTCTTCGAGCGGTTACAGTCAATCAGTCACAGATAGAAGGTGTTCAAGTAACAAATGTTAAACGAATATTGTCCAATACTACTATAATAATAGCTAGAATTATTCAGTTATTATTCTCAATTATTTTTTATATTAATTTAAAGTAACCACGTGGCTTCTCAAGCAGACTGTACTTCAAACTGTGGTGCACGTGTCTTTCTGCAATCTGTGCTTTTTTGAATATTTATCAGTATACACACGGCCTCAGTCTTCGAGAGGTGCATATAAAACATCTTTCTGTTTGCCAGGGTACAATACGCTTTTGTATTTCATCGTAGACGGATTTTCTTTATTTTAATTCAAATCAGTAAGATATTCCTTGTAATTGACTCGTTTTTTAACATAAGCCTTATTAGAAGTTGTAAATACTTAGTAAAATAACGATAAAATATTAGAAAAATATTTTACAGTAGGGTCAGGTTTAATTCTGTACAAGTGAAATTTTTAGTCCTTGTAAGAGAATTACTAAATTTTAAACATCAATGAAATTTTTAGTAGAGTATAATTTGATTATTGGTGAAAATTTTTGAAATGATTTTAATACGAATCGATACGTTTGTCTGTCAGGCTCCTTTTCCCCGTAACCCGTGTCCTTGTTGTGCCTCGGCGTATAAACACGCACGTTCACTATAGTTATGCTTCTATGCAATCTCTGTTGCTAGGCGCACCTCGGCCCACCAACAGTATTTTTAGACGATACGCTTACATTTCGACGTTCATTCTTGAATGAGAGTTCCCTGTTCGCAGACTCGACCAATACGATTCGTAAAATTTTCCAAATTCCAATATCAGTTTTATTTTAAAAAAAAAGTGAAAAAAAAAAATCACGAATAATATAGTGGTACGATATGAAAGTATAATAAACATATGGTGTTATTTTTACACTTTTCAAACTCTGCCATTTACTTCTGGTGATATTTTAAATATTGTTTACAATAAATGAATTATTCTGCTATAAACTATAGAGAAAATACAGAGTTACAAAAATATGTGAGGTATAGAAATTTATAATACTTTTTTCAAACAGATGTCGTGAGTATTTACAATCAGAGTGAGCATTTGTTGAAACAACTAAGTCATTTATATTTTTATATCATTTGGCTTGATGTTGAAGAAGGTCTCTCGGATGAAAGCCGGAAGTGACCTCGATTTTGTTATCGACTCATTACCGTGTGAATCGTCATACGGAAAAACAGGCAAACTTGCAAATACTAAAATATTTTTCTGTTTTATTTCTGTCTTTAACAGAAATAAAACTTACATTTTTTTTTCATTTTTGTACATAATACGTGTGATATTGTTAAATGTTTTGGGAACTACTTAGTTACTTTTAAAATTGATTTCAATATATATGGAACAATCAATTTAAATAGGCCAAAATGAATACAATTAATATGCAGTTTAAATTAAGAAAAAAATTAAATATATAAAAACATTTCTTTGGAATTTTGCGATGGTAGCGACAGTTGGTGGTCGAGAAAGGAACTAAAAATGTCGGTAACTAGGACCGGAGGAAGAGATTATCGATTCACAACAAACCCAGATTCAAATTTGCATAAAATTACGTAAACTCACGTTGATTTCTATTTGGCTAGACTGTTGAAATACTTTATCCAGATACTATTTTAGGCAGGTAGATATTAATGTTCTTTTTTTACGTAACAAATTGAAATTATATTCCTCAGGAGCATGTCTTTCGATATTTTCATAATTATTAATAAACATGGATTGTGAATCTTTATTGATAATAGCTGCGACTCTATAATCATAATTGTTGCGTGATAACGGGAAAATATTACGCCATCTACTAAAAGCGATTCAATCATCAAACTTCAGCCGCTTGGTAAACCGGAAGTCGACAGCGCTGTGCCATCCTGATACCGTTTGCCTCCGATTAGAACCGATAGTCCACTTCCTTGTTAGAGAATATTTAAATTACACTATGAAAACGGGAAACGATGACATCGTTCCATTACATTTTTCTTACAAACATTTCGAGCCTCGATCCGTAACTTATTCAGTTTCAAAATAATCTGAAAATCTCAAAAGAAAACAGTTGGATTCACTGAAGGGGTAGGTGACTGATGAAAGTCTCCAACTTCGGTTCTTCCACAACTTGTGGTCCTTCTTTCTTAAAATTAACTATCACCTTCAGGTTTCAAAAGTAATCTCAAGGTTCCTTCGATTCACCGAGAAAGAAAGAAACCTAGTTGGAGGGGGGAGAGTAGTGGAAGGTGGAGGCTGTTACTCCAAGTGTTCTTTGGCATTATTTTCGGACGACTTCCTGAAGAAGAGTCTTTATCGGGTTTCGTCTCTTACAAATTGCGCTACGGGTGCAACGTACCTGTTGTTTACCACATAGCGGGTTCAAAGCCCGGTCAGTGCAACGGTCCTCCACCTTCCCTGCTCATCTTTCTTTCCCCACCATCGTCGAGGATCATCCCATCCCCTACCGTCAGCCTCTTCGAGTAAGGACAAAGCGGTAGTTGGTTGAGGTTCGAAGCCTTCGAGGATGCTCAAGACGAGGAGCTCGCTTGTGTGTCTCTTAATAAAATGCACGCCCGTTGTTGGTGCTTTGGTGCCTCTGTTTCATTTCTTTCAAACTGACCGAGCGAATTTTTTATTCCTTATCGTCGTTTCTCGACGTTCGAGTACTCGCCGAAGAAGGAATCCAGGTTAATTGCCGTATCTTCAATGAAACGATCCTCGTGTACGTTTACTTTCACGTTCAGAAGTTGATGAACTGTTTGTAAACATTTGCAATCATCCATGAAAGATACACTATCGAACTGGCCGCCATCTTTTGGTTCTTCTCTAGGGATACCGAAGCGTCATGGTGGATTAAGAAAAAGAAATGTTGCTAGAGTTTGAAACGAAGGGTGAAAAGAAGAAAGAGGGTTGATGGTGTGGTAAACCAAGAAGAGTGAACCCACCAATCCCAAACGGACCCCGTAGTACGTCGTAGTACTCCATTGGGATCAGGGTTCAAAGCCCGGTCAACACCATGTCCATGGTTCTTCTCCCACTCTCCATCTCTTCTCTCTCCATGATTTTTCTCCCCTCTTCTCTTCCGTCTCCCTCTTCGTCGTTGTACATGTGTACGTACCTTTTCTTGGTTATTTCATGACAACCACACACACACACTTGCTAAGCATCACCATGGACCTCTCTACCTCTCCCCTTCTGTCTCTCTCTTCTGTTGGGCTGTGGTGATTCACCATCGGCCGGAGAGATAAGAGGCCAATGAAAGGAAACCGTAGAGGGCAGCACCATAGAATCAGTGTGTACGTGCTCCACTTGCCGCTGCAGGGAAAGGTGATATCGGGTAACGAAGACGAAAAATCACCAATTGCTTCCTTACCTCCTGTTTATACCGTTTCTCGTTTAACGCGATGGTTAATCTGGGACAGGAAGGGAAAAGTAAGGCTAGCTTTGAGTTACAAGAAGCGTTTCGTAATGGAGGAATCTTGTAACCAATCTTCTTATTTCTTTGATTGCTCAGTTAACAAAAGTCACTTTTTCGCTCGTTAACTTTATCAACTAGAAATATCCACTGAGACTATTAGTATAGAACTTCTATAAACATATAAGGAGTGTTTATAAATAGTAATTGAAAGTCATCAGGTTGTAAAGCAGACGACTTGTATTTATGTAGTTTCTTACAAAATTTTGTCGCGAAGCCTAATAACTTGAGCGATCGTCGACCCAAAATTACTACGAAAGGTTAATACATTCGAAACCGAAGGGCGCATAGGATTCTTCTATTCTATTCGACGAACGACGCACCATACGCGTCCGACGGAATGCGTCAAAAAATCGCAGAGGATAATAAACTAAAAATTTTGAAAACCTCGTTAAACTTGCTTCGGCAGTGAACATCAATCATTCGAGTTTCTCGCACGCTAACATAATTGGTACGTGCCGGTTAAACTTATCTTTCACGTAATGCACATGCCGACAATCATCGAGGGGTTGAGTTTCACCCTTCTAACGATCGTTGGATAATGGCGGTAATAATGGTAATTAACATTTTCTGCGGCAGAGATCTTCGTTTGTCGTCCACGCGGCGTGTAAAGCCGAGAATTATTTCGTTGTTACATTTAATACCCTAAGGCAACGATGCTTGGTGAAACAGTTTTCCACCGTGGCGCATCCACGAGACTTACTTACAGTTGATTTATAAAATTTATAGAATTTAATCTTGTTAAATAAATGAAGTAGAAGAAGATGTAACGGTCTAATGATCACCCTACGAGTCGAACGCGTGACTGGTGAAATAAAATTTTGATGGGTCATTACAGATATGTAGTTCGTCGCGCGATGATGATCGTCGTTTTATTAAAGCTACTCTAAAATCAATTGACGCTAATTTGCAAAGCAGCCTGCCTGTAGGAATATTGGCACGGTTCACTGCAAAGGATAATCGTATGCAACGTAGTGCAGTGCGTACTATACCAACGTCCTTGAGCGTAAGCGATCTGTTTACGAAAGGGACGTCGACCTCTATGCTACTCGCATCCATTATCGGTCTTGTCAAAGGGGAAAAGGTCTATAAACGATGCCGCGCGAGATGCGCCTCTTATCTATGCATATTGTTTTATTACATGTTTTTCACGATCAACCGTTCCTTTCTTGGTTATCGTATTTTTCAATATTTTTATTTATTCCGTTAACGCGTAGTAAATAATATCTGCTTGAATGGTACAGAACAAAATTTTATAATATTACGGAGGTGAAATTTTATGGCCTTCATAGCGAAAGGGTTAGCCAACACCGTGGAAACCCGAGCGGAGAATTGAAATTCGCGTTTTAGCGGTACCAACGCGAAATTGGTTGTAAGAAGGCGGAAAAAAGGGAAGATTGTCGGGTCAGAACGCAGGAAGCGTAAAATAACGTTGAGAAGAGGTTCTACCTTCTGCGAAGCGTTTACTTCGAGTTTTATTAATGCAGAAAGCGAGCATCTTGGGCTCGTTGCAACGCGTTCGAGCAATTGTAGTTTCTCTCAAAAGTTACTCGAGGGTTGTAGATTGCATTCCAAGAAGTAATCTCGAACCAAGTTTCCTCGTTCGATTCCTGGTAATTTTTCAGCCCTTCGTTCCTTTATTCTCTGAAAAATTGATTCGAAATGGAGACCGACATTGCCGGCTGTGACCAATTCTCAGCCACGTATATGTAATTTGTAACTCACGGTATATGATTTCTCTGAAGGTTGTACTATGAAATGGAAGGTTTAAATTCTAGGTTCCAGAAGTGACTATAGAGTCACATTGTGGACGACCCAGGTCAGCTTCAAAAAATAAAAAGTAAACCGTCCCTTCTACTATGTTGGGCTCCACGTAACCCGTCCCCATTCGTTTTCGTCAATGGCATCGAAATCGTTTTCTCCCCTGTCTTCAGAGCAACATCTTCCACGCTCAAAACCGGATTGGACGGGTAGCAATACGGAAATTCTTAGGTATAAGAATTTCCACCATAGCATATTTCCATAGGATCGTATGTCTATCCGACTTGATTCCCTTTTAAAATATTCACTTTTTTAATCACTTTATTGCCTCGTTTTTGGAATCTTTTGATCTCTTATGAGTCAGTGTTAACTGGACCTTGTATAAACATTATCAAATTGAAAATAAATACATAAAGACAGAGCTTAAAAATCTTTAACATTCGGTCCTTTACAAGAAGAGTTTATCGACCCCTATACTGGAAGGTTAACTAGTGATTGTAAGTTTCTCAGTGATTAATTGTACAAATGAAGAAGTAGATGATCGAATAGCTACTGACAATGTTGCAAGATATACTCGACCCGAACACTGGTTAAACATAAAACAAGGGAAGTTTTTTGCGTTCTAGAACCGTGCTCTTTAAAATTTATGTGTATGTTAGAACTTTTTACCCTTTTACGACTCTCTTAAACTCTCTTGACTATCTCAAACTCGAGGCAAGAGATCGACAAAACTTTTCCAGCTTCGTTTAAAGTATAGCCACTTTGTGGTACTCAATTCTGACCCGCACCAGAGAATTTTATTCCCTGCAACCCTGCCGTTTCAGGTCGATGACCGAAAAATGACCTGCATCGTAAACTGGTATTCTTGAATACCCCTGCAGTGCTACAAAGTAACGTTTCCTCATTATAAAGCGATTATCTGAAGAAACTGATCCTAATAATGGGAAATGGTCTTCACGAACTGATCGACTTCGCTTCGAGAAAAATTTAAAAGCGTTTTAAAACGTCGAGTGTTTTAGTACAATACTTCTTCTTCATAACATATTCGCATTGATGTGCATTTAAGTTCAAAAGAGATGCAAAAGGAACGATGATCCTAGTGAATATCGCCAATTCGAAGGTCAGTTCCATAGCTTTCTTGTTCGAGTTCCAGGCTCTTGTGCGCAATGATGCCGGGTTCTTCTTTCCCTCGAAGCATCTCCGCGAATTGCTGTGCTCCCTCTACGTAGCTAGCTTTCCACATCGCGGACGAGAGCAATTTCTGCTACAAAAGTCACTCTGCCTGGCAATTACGGTTTCTTACCCGAGGCCTCGGTACCGCTCTCGGCTCTCCTACTCCTTTCCTTTCCGTATCTCTGATTTCATGTGAACCTCGGAGAGAAATTTCCCACCTCCGGAAGTTCATCAACGAAACGCTCTTCTTTGTTGCTTCGTCCACTATACAAAGTCGTATTTTACGTATAGGAAAATATTGATCAAAGTTAGATTGGAGCGAAGCTCCGCTATTAAACGACTGATTGGGGCGTTTTGTGACTTTTTAACTGAAAAACTAAATTATCAATTTTTACCATTTTTTGCAAGCCGACAAAAAGTGTCCTTGAGGAATGGTCAGAGATACCGATACTCATGTTAAATCTATGAGAGAAATCGGAATTACGCTATCGCGCGAGCTTCGTAATTGTATTTAAATTAAATTAATCGTTTTTTGTTGTACAAAAATACGTGGTTTCCTTCACCCGTCAATTTGACGGGTGTCTGTAAAGATAGGTATGCAAAAATGTCCGTAAACCTAGTGTTAAAATTGCTTTTACTGCAAATCAATTACTTCGCTCCTGTATGTCAGCCACGAAGCGGATGGCGGGCTAGTAATAAGACGCGTATCGAGCAAAATATCAACGTCATTTTACCCTACTTAGAAGTAATCTGTAACGCTACACCTTTTTTAAAATATTCCATATAGGAAGCTTATTTCTGCTCTTGTTGTTTCAACGTAAACTGAGAAATGCTTTTCACCGTGAAGTTAATAACGCTTCGTAGCTCGGTGCACCTGTGGCGTATGTAGATGCGATGTGCATTAAACGCGCGTACATCAGCCTCGAGCTGTATCCTCTCCGTTCTCCATTCTCATCCTTGCCACCAAACAATCACCGTGATCGCGTAGGTTGTTGAAAAAAACCCGTTGTGATTAACGAGTAGTTGAATTAACGAGAAAGTAAACGGTTCTTCGTGATGTATTCTCTTCTTCCTCTTTCCTCGTTTATTTCTTGCAACCTGTAATGCGTTTAATGTATCTATTTCGCATTTACTCTACTAACTGATTTTTCAATTAAAAAGAAGAAGAAGAAGAAACACAGATAATTATTAGGCTATGAAAAATTATAATGAAGTCGCAATTAATGAAGAAGTACCTAATCAGTGGAAAACTGGTAGCAATTTTTCTAACGACACACCGAGTACTTTATATATATGTGCTGTTCTTTCATAAGATTTATCTCGATGACCGTGAAAACGAGCGCAGCTGATCATCCTGTGCATTTCGATCTCGATTTGCCCCCGGCTAAAGGCTCGACCTGCATCGCCATTTTTAGTCACGATCCGAAGATCTCCTTCGCCCCTTCGCGTTTCACAAGACGCTTCTCCTTCGAGCAAGGCCATTTTAATAGCAGAGACATTTATCATATAAGCTGAAACAACACTGGATGTCAAATCTGTGGATGGACACCGGACAATTTCACTTGTAAGGGTCCATTGATCGATGGTCGTGGCGCTTGCACTTAAATTTTTACTGACGCTCGAATTTGAATTTAAAAATTATTAAGTACACCTTAAGTATACCTTTTGCGATTTATTTTCTCAATTTTACTTCAGCTCTTCTTTTTCCCTTTTGTCCCTCGACCATTTACTGTAGCAACAACATCGCGGTAATAATAACAATGATAGTAATAATAACTGGTTTCTCGACAAAGAATAGTGGCCAGACTTTCCTGGAACAATATTTACTCTCCGGTTGGTTCTCGTTCGTCATGTAAAATGTACAACTGGTCTGTCTTTTACCCGTTGTCGCGCTTGATCGCCGCAAAAACATGCACTTCCTCTTCGCGCAAAGCGTTTAATCGTAGATCTTCCTGTACAACCAGTCGCGTCAGTCGGTTCGTGCCGTTTCCTTTCGGAGAATAGCGAGACGAAACCGCAGTTGTTTAATGACACTGACCATTACCCGGGATGGAGGGCTTTTTTTCGGTGTATCAGATTGAATCTGAGAAAATACTGAGACATTAGGCACGAAATTGCAAGAAATGCAGAGAAATTAATAGAACTATATAGGATTGTCTAACGACAGACTCGTCGTTATCCAAGATGGACAATTTAAGTCTGTTGTTCTCGATCGTTAAACAAGGGGTTAATGTTACGCGAAAATAACGAATCACTTTAGTGCTGCTGTATCATCTACTTGGAGATTGTTATCGTCTCGTCTGGTGTCACTTGACACCCTCCGTACTCTAAGCAGACGCACTTCTAGGTTTACCATCGTCGACACTGTTGTTGCTAAGGGGAATCCTCTTACGTTTTTCATTTAATCGTAATCAATACAACGCTCCTAGCTAAACCACACTCGATACCTTGTTATTTCTTATCCCCGCAGACAATCCTGCAGTTACATGGTTCGCGCGATTCCCCTCGATTTGTCGTCATTTACATGCACGGGCTGTTCGAGCGGAAAGGAGATATTTCAAATCAGTTCGCGTGAATCTTTTTGCAACTTGGTATATTTTAGAAATAATATCCGAGGAAGATTCGACTTTGACATCCGAAGGTTAATCAAAGAAGAGTGCTTTTTATTCAAACGTAAGGTGGCAAATAGCGGTAGCACGGGGTGAAATGAATTGGCACCGATGGCGTGTGGATCGAATCAATTTTTCTTGCACCATTAAAAGCCTTAAATTCGTCGCGTGTTTCTGCTCGAAATCGCGTCTTGATAAAGACGAGAAAAAGTGGCGGCGAACGGGCAGGTTCGACGGTGAAAAACGAGCAGGTTTGAAGAGAATCGTCGCGGAACGAAGTAAGGACAAGGAGAAAACGTCGTTGAAATATTAAGGGGAATTCTCGTGCTTCTTGGACTTGACATTCTATAACGACATATTTTTGTATCGTCGCTCTTCTCTCTCGTCCAGTTCGTCTCTCAGTTCAAGTTTCAAGGTTCCATTTGTGTTTCACACTTGTCCTGCTCTTTGCGCACCTACGATCTTTCTACCCTTACGCTAGAAAATTTCATTTCTTTTACAACATGATATCTATTTCGCGTGTTCTTCTATTTATCTCGTTCGCTATAGAATTAGCCGACCAGTCGATCAGGATTTACGTTTCGCGCGATTCTTTGAAGCCATGGATCAAATCTAAAACACCTCGACATCTGTTCGCTTTTCGAGCGTTGTGTCGCCCAAGAAATTTATTTTTTTTCACGACTGTTGAATCGCTGCCAACAGCATTAATGAATCTTAACTGTCTGTCAGCTGTCGACGAGATTAGTGGTCCGTGATAAAACCGTTCGAATCTTTACAGAAATAGGCACAAACTGACTTTGAACGCGCCGCATTGTTGTCTCAGCTTTTATTTATAAATCACATGTTATGGATTCCATAGAAATCCTTCACCCATATTATACATAATTATCCTACTCACCTAATCAGAAATACTGGTGTTTAGTACTTGGAATTACTACCGATAGAAATAATACGATATAGTGGAAATGGAAGATAAAGTATTATCTGATCAGGTTTGTAATGACTCTAGCGTGGTAATAAAGTGTTAATTAAAGCCACTTATAAAAGGTAAAGATACTTTACGAGCAGTAAACGTAAAGGAAGATGAAAGATACAAAGGTACAGAAGCTTTTCAATTAAGTTTTTTCAATTTCAATGAGATCTCTGAAAGTGCATGCACCAATGATATCACCACTCCCTCTCTCATGCCAGTCAAACGAAAACGTAAACAGGCTGAACAACATCGACGAGAGATACGAGAGTGTACAGTGTAAGCACACAATCAGTCTCGCGACCAAATGTGGCCGCGAATGGCAGCGTATGTACTCGCATGAACAAGTCGCGCCTTGCTTTTGTAGCCTTTACGACGTGTAAATCAGAATACGCGAGACACCAAGGAACCCCTCGTACTCGGCTGCGCTATTAACGTGTCCCCAATGCTTTTACGACTCGCGTGGAGACCCTTTTTAGACCTCGATACATGGAAACGACCGACTGGCCCCGGTTCTGTAATTTATAATTTACGAATTTCCACGTCGATAAAGTAAATTCAGCCAAGCACGGCCGTGCGATAAGGATCGCACTAAAATTCGAAGGAGGATCGTGAAATATCCAAAGTTTTGAAATTTCCACGATAAGAATTATAATGGAAGAGAAAATAGCCGAGAATATGGTACGAAATGAAATCAATTTCGTGAGCCGAGCCCGTTTTTTACATTGGCCAAGAAATTAATACGAAGCATGTCGGATATCAGCGCCAACTGGTCGATCGAAACGGGTCGATTTAAATTGCCTAATTGTAAGTTCCACCCGTTGATCGTCTTCTGGGTGGAGCCGATCGGTAGTTGTGTGTTGGCCCGCGGTAGCCGTTGCGCGTAATAGCATTCGGAAGGAATACAAGAGCAAAAGGTAAAATATGAAGAGAGAAGAAGAGGGAAGAAAGAGAAAAGGAAAGAAAGGAAGGAGCATCGGTAGGACGAGAGGCTTACAAGAGGTATACACATCAGAACAGATTAAAATCGTTGAATCTTTCTCCATCTATGGGCCTCGTTCATCGAAATTGCAACCACCTGTGGGTTACCTTCTCCTTATCTTTCTCTTTTCAACACCCAAAGGATAAGCCTTCGTTAAGGGTGCACAAATTGCAAGGATCAAATTAACTTTTCACTTTATTAACATAACTGCTATCGAAGAAGACTCGACGACTTTGCTTTCAAATAATTATCATATATTGGCTTGAAATTGGCGAAAAGTAATTCTTTATCTCGACAAAAATCAATGTATATTACGACGATGAAATTTAAAATTCGAAATCTGGAATACAAAGTAACCTTGATTAAGAAGAAGATTCGATAAAAATTTGAAACATCGGTCGCCCATTGGCAAGGATGTACGCGATTGCAGAGGTCCAAAGCAGGACGAAGGAGTTTCGGCTACCGTTGAAGGAGGATGAAGAGGAGGAGGAGGACCTTGACATCCGGCGATTATCAGGCTGTGTCCGTACCTGAGCCATACAGGATGATGCGAAAGCGGTACCATGGCTCAGGTACACGCAAAGTTACAGCACACAAGCAGAACCGGTGCACATTATGCTTCTCGACACACGTGCGGCAAGCAACGCTGAAAAGTCGAATGCACAGGCCATGGGTACTATGTCTTGCGTTGCTCGCCGTGTACTCTACGTTACTACACTCTACACCAAGCTCGGAGAGATGGGGAACCAGGAGGAGGACAAGAGAGAGCAGGAGGAGTGCCCGTGGTTTTGTCCCTTTTGCCAGTTCTGCCCTTTTACTTCTTTTTTTTTTTTCTTTCTTTGTTCTTCCTCTCTCTTCTTTCCACTTCCACCACCTTCGAAGATCTCTTCTGCCACGGTCCAGGGACGTAGCGACCGAACGGTCACTTAAGAGACGTTTACAATTGTTTCGGTTCATCGACTCATGGCTTTCGAATCCCTTTCGATTACAAGTGCATTCGTTTTTCTTATACAGCCTAGCGAATATTACCTCGTCGCGTTATTTATTATTAAAATTTGTGAAAATTCTGATGGAATGGTACGGTAGCAATAGGGTTACCTCTGATTGTTCATCACTTGCCAGTGTAGTTACTACATAGCTGCTTCTGGCCTGAGGCAAGCGGTGAATTCAATTTTTCAACGGTCTTGTATTCTCAGCAGCGGTACCCTGGAACGTCCAGGGACTTAAGACTGGGTTAATTGGTCGGAGTAACTGAATTTTCCCCGAGAGAAAGGTCAGCCTTGAAGAGCATCAGGCGGCAGCTGATCGATCGAGTTACTAGGAAGACTCGGGTATTGCGGTTAACAACAGGCTCGATTGGTGACAGGAAACGATACACATGAATTAACCATGAATGCTGTTTCGTAACCACTTTTTAAATATTTTTTATTTATGATGGGTGGATTAACAGTGAGGTTGCTAGGAAACATATTCTGATGCATGGTTTCGAATTGCATGCAATCATTTTTGCACATATATTTTCCATTATCGATACCAAAATTTTCTAAACTTTCGTCACGAGATTTGGAAGTTTTTCAACAATCCAGATTCTTCAAACATACCCCGTTACGATCTATTCACCCTTATATAGTTTCGATAACATTCCCCTTCTAATATCGGCCATAGGAAGCGTATGAGGCACGAAAGTTTCCACCTTACATCCCTGAAGTCCCCTCTTCGTTTGGCCGGTCTCCTCTTCTTCCAGCCCTCTTCGCTCCCTTCTGCGTTTGCCAGGAAGGGTCCTTTTTTTCGTCTTTTTCCTCCACGGTTGTTTCGTTCGATTTCTTCCTTTTCCACCGCGTCACGGCTACTTTTGTTGCGCCTCTCTTTCCTACTTCTTTTTCCTCTCCTTCTCTTTTCCACCCCCTATTCCTACTATACTCGAGGCTCCGTCTCTCGTCCATTATTGGGGTGAGAGAAACGGAGAGAAAAATACAGAGGAAGGAGAATAAACCTTTCTCTCCTTCTTTTTATTTCAACTCCTTCCATCCACTTCTTCTTCTCCTCTCTTTCTCTTCTTTCCACTCTTCTGTGCACACTGGTTGTTCCTTTTGTTTCCAACGAGTAAGTGAGTCAGTGAGAGAGCAAGAGAATGACCAAGACGAAGGAACGAGAGGGATAGAGAAGGAGAGGAGAGAACTGGTGATGGTCGACGAGAGAGAAGAGACAGCGAAGCGTGTCTCGACACGCGAGATGCAGGATCGAATTCGACCCTTGGATCCGGATCCACGAAAGTCTCGATCTCTTGGATCATTCTCGATGCGGACGTTTCTTACCCCGTTCTTTTTCTATCGATTCACCATCGTAGGATTATTCTTTTTTAGATCATCCCGATTGATTTATTCCATTCGTGTGGATCCTTGGTATCTATAGGAAAACATTTATATTCTAACAGAGAAAAAAAAGCGCTAGAAGACCCAGAATAATTTGAGAAGCTATAAAAATTCCCATCGACGAAATTCAATTTTGTTCAGCTTATAATAGATCTATTAGTACCGTCGATCGGGCGACGATTACAGCGTTAAAATGGTGTGTAAACGAGCTCGGTATAAGGAAGGACATAATCGGTAGCTCGTTATACGCATCGTGGATGCTTGCCGTTTAACACGAAGCCGCCCCCTTAATACGGATAGTGGTTCGAGTTCGATGAAGTTGTAAGCATCGAATAGACTCTGGTAGATAGCGCAGTAGGGTAAAAGGGAAAAAGGAAGAATCGGAATGCGTTAGCGAAGGGCCACTTATTGAACGTTTTCCATACGCGAATGCAACTCCACCGTGAAGAGATAGTACTCGTAATTCAGTGGGGCTCATTAATGTCATCGGCACCGAGCGTGTAATGCGGCTGCGATCTTTCACTATTGCCAATCAACGTTCACTGAAGCCTACAGTGCTGTCATTCATAACGGAAACAGAGAAAAACGTTGTATTACATTTATATACAGTTGTCTGGTAGCGTCCCAAAAATATTTGTCATTTTTCTTCATATTTCTTCATCTTTGCTCTTGCTACAAGACTTTGACCTCCTTCCTCTCATCTTTCTTCGAGTAGTCTGTCCTGTTTCTTTTTTTTTCTTCTTACACATTTATACCTGTCCAGGTCTCTTGTTTTTCTCGTGCAAAAAAATATTTCACGAATCATTATTATTGCCGAGTTAGGCACATTCGTTACCGCGGTTGATTGCGTATCATTTCAGACAAACTGCAGCATGCGAGCGTGACGCAGCGGGGTCAACACTCAATCGGTGTACAACGGGAGCTGAATGTGCACCGGGAACACAAAAGAGAGACAAAAAGCAAGGGAGGGAAAAAGAGAAGCAAAACGATACAGCAGTGCTACTGGTACTGTGCGAGAAACGAAAAGAGAGATAAAGATGAGACGAAGGCAAAGTGGGCTGGAATATTTCTACGGCGTAAGGGGAAAATTGATGGCACGATCGCGAATGCTCTTGTTGCTTTTTTTACCGTGGTAAAAGCTACCCTGACGAACCTTCGTTTCGATTTTTTGTTTTTTTTTTCAAGCAACGATTAAAATTATTGGCGAAATTTTCGGGAGAACCGAGACGCATAACGTGATCGTTAAAAAAACCCGATCCATGGGTGCTATATTCTTTATTATATCGGATGTAATTTGTGTTACAATTCGAAACACACAAAAGGCACGTTAGCACGAATCCGTTGCTTTCTCTCAGTCACGATTCACGGATTCGATAGCTGAACGGAACTAATCACAATGGCTTGCCAACGATGCGGTCTGGCACAATTTCGTCACCTATGGTCGTCTAGACTTTTCAATAGCCTCGTTCACACGTGGACGTAATAAAATCGTGACCTATCTATCGCATATAGGACTTAAACTTCCAACGACGATTAGGGACAAAATTCCTAATGAAGCGTCAGGAATAAAAACTCAGAATGTTTACTGAAATAAGAATATAGTTGCTGGTCAAATTGTCTCGCAGAGCCACCGACAAAGTGGGGAGCATCCATGAATTTTTTCCATGGTGACAGACCTTTGAAAAAATATACCATGGAAAGGCAAACTCGATGACCGCACGCTTGCAATTGCTAATTGTACAATAATGTCCCTCGAGAAAAATCTTAACCAAAAGAATTGAGCTTTGACAACATGGCCTTTCTTAGCTTTGTCTCGAGTCAGGGAAGCGGGGCAAATGGCCCACTCGAGCGTTCGTTTATCTCGACTTTTCTAACACTTATCTCGCTGAAAACTTGGTAATTTGAATTTCAAAATATGTTAGAATATACATATTAGATCTTTTGACACAGTCCTGTTGCTGGAGAGTCTCGAGACTCTCCCCACCTCGTGGCAAGATCCTTTATTCCGAATCCTTATCTCTCTGCACGCGCTACGAAGCATCGACGCCGTCGGGCCACCGGCCCCGTGCACGCGTCCCTTCAATGCTCAGCGACAGAGCGTTGGGCCCTTTGCCATCGATATCTAGCCAATATCATTTGCGATACTTAGAACCGCGAGAATCTTTCTTGGTATGTATCATCACTCAAATCGCCGTCGAACCTAATCCTTAATGATAGATTTAAAGTTCCAGTCATTGGCGATACAGTATACTTTCGCAAGAGTCATTTCTGACACGTGCGTCTTCTAATAAAATAATTGACGCCAACAAACGTGTCTCTATACTCTATTTATTTATTAGGGTGATTATAAAAGTTTCTGGTTTTTGATCAATTTTTGGACATTGGTCATTTCGTGTCTCTCATAAGTGTCTTCGTACAGAGAGCTTCGGTGATGTCTTATCTGGTCGTATCTTGTTTAAACACGTTCCACCTGGTCCCAACCCGTCACGACCCACGCCATTTTCTACTGTAGCTGCCCACGTTGTTTCGTAACTTCCCATGAGAACACTTTATCATGTATCGCTTCGTCTCTAGGCATTGTGCTTTTCCTATTGATAGTACGCAAGTGTCTTTGAGTAGAGTGCACCTTAGAAGCAATTAATGAATCACCGATTACTGCATCAACGTGTTTAGAAAGCAAACACTACAGTAACACGTGATAACGCTTCTATTTGTCTACTAATCTTTCTGCTAAGAGCTAAAATTGCTTATGTGGCGAGGTATACGCGTAAAGTTTTGAAGATGAGCTGGACCTTTGACGTTGCTTGGCAAAAAGGATAACCAGGCGACGTATAGAATTAGCGAAATGGTCCCTGGCGGTGATTAGGAGGACCCTTTTAAAGACGATCGAATTACACGGTGCGCGAAATTCCCCGTACGGGACGATTTGTAGCAGTAATCCAGGCTTACCGTTCCTGGTGCTTGGATGCGCTTTAATATGATTTAAACCTACCACCGTGTTGGCTACCGTGTTACGATCGTGAAGCTGTGTTGTAGCCGTCTTATACGCGGTGCCTTCCACTCGAGTCCTTGAGAGAAGAGCAGCCGAGATCGGGTCGTGATGAAGCGGGACAACGATACACACGCGTGCGTATACGCAAGAAAGTGGCGCGTAAAATACGTAGGCGAGGAGGTACCGGTTTTTTTCCGGGGCCCACTACTGCTGTTCCTCTTTGAATTTTAAATCTTTCTTGCTACCGAATGCAATTAAGCTGCATTCAAGGGACGGGCAAAAAAATTCGAATTCGCTCGATTAAACCGCGACCGGTGCCTTCCGTGGCGGCTTTCAACGCTCACGCGTTTATTTACCTATCGGTTACGCGTGAACGTGCAACTTCGAACCTTTTCTTTTTTCGCTTTGATCACTCGAATTATTTTTTTTTTCTTTGTAACTTTCACCTTTTTGTTTGATTCCGCTGTTAGTACGTATACCCCGGTGCAACGTAGACTTTCCTTAGATAAGAGGAAGCGTAGAAGGGGGGTTCGGATCAGGCTTTCCCTGGGTTCTTCCAAAACCAAAGGCAACCGGTAAGAAGTATCTCCCCGTTCAGTTATTCTTAGTCAAAGAAAGGTTACGTTGCACTCAAGTGTACGTGCGTCAGGGAACAAGCAAGACAATCGCTTTGAGGTAGCCGCCAAGTTCTGCCGACAAAGTTACAGGGCGACGTACCAACGAGTTACTTCACTGCGGTCCGCGCCTTGGCAAAAGTGACAAGGCCTCGGCAATTATAACGGGTGGCACAAAAAAAACGGCGCCTCGTCCACTTGGAATACTTCTTTCTCTGTCTCCCCCACCCGCTCCTTTCGTCCACTGCGAGCTCGGACATGCTGCTCGACATGCAACATTATCCACGAAGCCTTTCTCCGTAGAGATCTCGTCGGATGTTCCACGGGATCTTGATGATCTCCAGAAAATATTAAATCTCAACAATCTGGTCGATACGACGTTCCTCATTACCACGAACTATAAATTGTTTATTGAATTGAATTTCGCATCGGAGTACCGTTTGTACTCATTTCCTTCGACGGTATAACCGTTATATGACAACATAAAGAATAGGTTATTGAAATTTGAATATTGTGTTAAATAACGAGCTTGAAACAATTGCAAATAGTAAAACGAGATGAAAATTGATCATACGATCGATTACAATCGATTTGATCTTCAATTTGCATAAGAATTGAACGAGTTGCGAATGGTGGGCAATATTGGTCTGATGATACGGCAACTCGAAATTATGATCAGTCTTGAATCATTTTAAATCATTTTATATCAGAGAACTTTTGAAAATGATGAAATATAGGTCGATAATTTCCTGTTAACTTTAATGACAACTCGACTTAGGTAATGTTGCAATAACTGATAATATATTTTATAAAAAAATATGATACATACTGCAATAAAGTTTAAAGTAGCGGCATCTAAACCATACTTGAGGAAGGTGTTATATTTCCTCAGCAGCGTTCAGATGGCAGTAAAACAGCCTACGTAACCAAGCTATAATTATCAAATAAAATAATTTATATAGCAATAAGACAGAATATCATATTACTGAGAACAAACGAGTTTAATAAACTAAAAGCGCTATACTAGAGTTACTTTTATACGTTCTTCAACCTTTTACCGCGCCGTGATTTTTTCAAAAGGTACTATTAGCGCTATCTAACGAAGAGCGGCAAAATTCTTACCTCTAGTAGTGTTATGATATAAAAACAATCAGTTGAAACAGTAGGATGTTACTCAAAAAAAATGTTTTTTACTAAAAACATTTAAAAACTGATAGATAAATAGGACAGCTGTTAATTTAATATGTAAGTCGCAGTGTGACCTTTGAGGTTTAAAGTAACAGGAGCAAATTTTAACGTTTCTGTAAGTACAGGTAATTTTCATATAAATCATTTTATTGTATTGTAAAATATGGTCTAAATATATTTCGTGTGTCTTTCTATATTACTGAAATATTTATGCATGTATGTACTAAATAATATTTGAATTTTATGTATGTATATTTTGT
Source organism: Osmia bicornis bicornis (assembly GCF_907164935.1). Lineage (NCBI taxonomy): Eukaryota > Metazoa > Arthropoda > Insecta > Hymenoptera > Megachilidae > Osmia > Osmia bicornis. The sequence goes on along the minus strand of NC_060216.1, from coordinate 12,966,841 downwards.
CTCGTATTCATTTTACTCTGTTGAATGCATATAATGGGTTGCTGGCTTATTGTTAGATGTTTTTGGCGCCATCTGACACTGCAAGTTTTATCAAAATACAATTTTGTTTTTTAATGAATTAAATGTTTATACGACTGGCAATATTATAAATAATGTGTAAACATAAATCGTGATATCATTATAATGGATCAGACACCAAAGCGGCAAAAAATTACTGAAGAGTCGATCGTAAATGACATCGCGTCCTCTGTTAGTAAGTTTTTTTGAGTAATATTCTTTGTTTTATGATTGTTTTTATATTATAGTAAACATTCTTCTCAAATTTATTTAAAAATTAATGATACGAAAATTACGTTTTTTTCTTCCTATCTTTTAATTGGAAAGTTGTACGTTGAGGTTATGTGACTACTGGATCTGTAGTCACTGGCATAACCTTACCTTATAAATACCAGTTGTATTAGAGGTTAAGGGCTAATCTTCATCTTTATTATTAAACATCATATTTTTTAGGCGAGCTGTCTTCAACTATTACCTCCATAAGCAAGAATTATGAGGTTTTATTAAAGGTTAATAATGCAGTAGCATTGTATATGCAAAATGCCAAGAAGCGTGAGATGTCGTTTGTTGATGAGACACAAAGTAGCTCGAACGAAAGCGTAGAAGTAGAACAATAAATACATATTTAATTTTTGTAATATTTTATAGATACATATTGTATCTTAAATAATTGTATTTTATCCTATCACAAAGTCTCTTGATATATAAAAATACAGTGACTTATATCCTGCAATGTTGAAGTAATACTATCACATAAATACTATAATTACATGGTGTATGTTGTAATTGAATGGCACACAGGGAGAGGGTCAAACCATAAGCATGTTCCATTAAATAGCTGTCTTTATAAGTCTTGTGATCTATCTTTTAAATATCCATCTTTATTTGTATTCCGGGTCCTGCTTAGGTTTTCTTCTGGGATCTGTTGCATCTAATGCGATTATCACCGGTGGTACATCTGGCTTTTGTGTTTGACTAAATCCATAATCAGCTCCTTTTGTGGCTGGAAACCAAGCCCTGGACAATGGTACTTGTCGGCATCTGAAACATACCATTACAAGTATTAGAGAATTTCTCAATTTAGAAATTAAATAGAAAAAAGGAAAAGAAACATGAAACATTAAACTTGCATGCTTTTAATAAACGCACAGTATGTATAAATGAAGTTTATGTTTGAAGAAGGCTACATATTGCTTCAGCTGTTTCCAGTTTATGATGTTATTGCAAAAGCAGAGATAATGGCATAAAAAATAGGTAGAAATAAGATTTCTTCAAGTGTATTAGTTAAATTTTGCACAGAATAACGATTAAAGATTAGATTACGAAAAGTGAATGTTTGTCAGTATTAAAATGATTGCAAGAAATTGATAAAAACGAACGATATATGCAGAAAGCGAAGGCTTACAAGATATGCGAGAAAGTAGAGTGCAGTGAGAGAGAAGAGTTGTGTTATTCCTCTAGTAGTGGCCCTATTCTTTCCGCTCACACCTGCACGTATTTTGATCGAAGTAAAAGCCAGTAGAACATTCTTGCTCCTCTCTACAAAAGCAGGTACAAAGTTCTGGATTCCAGATCTTCGTGTCGTTGTTCTTGTAACACTTCTCCTCCTCGTCGACGTTGTTGCACATGCATCTACATTCCGCTGGTATGTAGGATTGCTTCTCGTTACAATGCTGAGAAAGATAATGTTCAATCAAAAAACAATCATCTCATATTTATTTTTGTATTCATTTGATTAATGATCTTAATTTCTTTACAAAATGCGCTGAGTGCGTTGTAGATTTCGAACGTGTTGATTAGAGAACAGTTATCTTCATGGTGTTCTAGTTTTCAGCCTTATCCGGTCAAGGTGAGTCTGGTAGACTCACAGACCTAGTTTTCTCAAATTATATGTCTAAACATTTTTTTAAAATTCATTTGAAACATAAACTTCTTCGGATGAGGCTTGAAAAAGAACCCCTATGCATTTGTGCAAGAAAACTGCACTGCAATGCAACAGCGTTCGCGAACTACGTAAGTTTGCAGACCGACTTATACCGAGTTGTACCGGTTTAAGAAGGAAGATCCCAATTATCGACTGTCCTCAAATTACCTCCTCCTTAATTCTGCAGTCGCACTGACATTTCGTGTGCTCCTCTAATGGCACAATCCGTTTTCCTTTATAGGTCAATCCATAAGATTGTTCGATCGACGTCACGAGCACCTTGAAAATACGTTCGTCATTATATTTATCTGTAATCAAAGCTGATGGAAATGTTTCATCGTTGCTTATCGATGCTGACCGATTAATCAGGTCAGCCTAAATGACTCACTTCGAAATTTCGAGTTTCCACAGCGGTCGGTTGGCAGGAAAGCAACGAATGGCTACAACAACCTCCGCATCTTTTAACCCGGGTGCATGAGGGGTAATAAATAGTTGAAGGATCGGCGTCTTGTTTCAGAGGAACTGTTTGTAATTCCGGTGTACACGTAGCTGGAACAGGTCGTTCGGCGTTCGAACGTTCACCGGTCTCTCCCATTCTACCTGTGAAACAAGGTCGTACTGTACAAGAAATTTTCGAAACCTCGAATTAGTCAGAAAATTTCCATTTTTCCCCTCCTTGCGGTGTCATTCCTGTGACGTCTTTTATTCAATCTGGTCTTTGTGGTTTCTGGTTATCGATAAAGCGGGCTACCGGTTTGGGCATTATTGCTGACATTTGGGTGTATTCGAATAGTCTGTCATAGCGTTTCTGACTCGATTTATTTTAGGTTCAATAACGATGGACGAACGTATGCAAGCAATATCGTTCGCGAACAGCTATTTCGCTTTGGTCGATGGTCTTGCTTCCGGTTTAGAAAATCACTTATCCGAGGACGTGGTCCTAGATTGGTTTGGTAGAACGGTCAGAGGTAGAAGAAACGTAACCACCTTCATCGAAGCGCATAAAGTAAACTCTAGACATATATTCTCTGAGATAACACCAGTTGCTGGTATCGGTTATAAAAAGAAACATTTCAATCGGTAAGATCAGCTTAAGACAAAAAGAAAAAAAATAAATGGTAATCCTTGAATTCCCTTGTACAGAAAAAAGATCCATTCCTATCACAAATCATTGACCAAAGATGTCGGTTTGTACAATGATGCAAATAAAAAATTGAACGATGAAAGGTTCTTGGAAGAATCAGAAGTGTCTCCGAAATGCAAAACTACGATGGATATTAATCAGAATGAAATCGTCACGAAGGTAGCCAGCGAAATGGATGACATGTCTTACGATCTGTGCGAGGGTGATCTCAGTAATCTTTTCAAACTCGAGATCGCGTCAACCAACATAGAAGAGATCGAGCAAAGCATTAATAGGATAAAATTGGAAGAGGAAATGGCACCAACCGTCAAAGCCGTCAAGAGAGAGTGTGGTCAAGGAGATGGACCTGCTATCGTTGAAACTAGCACGATAAAATACGTGGAGGCTGATGGAGAGATCGAATTCTCTAGGAAATTTTGGAAACGAGGCAAGGAATTTCACTTCTATTTTAATTTTATCCTTTCCTTAACAACACTGTTTGGTATCGTGCCGTCTGTGTAAGTTGTCCTTCCTGATTCTTCGATCCCTTTCAAATGAGTAAACAATGAATTGTTCATTGAAGCGAAACGAATTAGCATAAAAAGCGTAATAGAAATCTCGTTTTATCGAATCACACAGATGCATGGAACGCGTATATCACTGCTGCGTCTAACGTTCACACTTGGAGGCGACCATGTAAATTGCAAATCGCGTATACCACTTTAGTTGGACAGCCAGCCTTGGAATTATCTCGTAGAAGCAGAAATACTGCAACACGCGTTGAACAGCCTAAAACTAGACTACCTAGCTTATTGGAAATCAACGAGATCAGTAACAGATTGATACCCAATGAAGATCATTTTGGTGGATTCTTAAAGGAGATTGATTTCTACGAAGATCGTAAGGAATTTTTGAAAAATCTGGGAACACAGATGATGTCTAAAGATCCTGATACACCACTGTTCGCTCCTCGCTATGTAGAGAACAAGCTCGTTTTCAACAAACCATGTGGTAAAATCAGTGATAAAAATAGGGAGAGTAAGAAGAAGTTTAGCTTCAATTATCAGATTCATCTGATCATATACGAAGGTACCAATAAGTGCAGGATGAATCTTCTCCATGAATTTGAAAAAGCAAGAATTTAGAATTGAATACTCCAATACAATTGTTATTATTATTTTTTTTTATTTAGGTATTGTTTTGGAGATCATTTTATGGGGAGAAATTATTGTTAGAATAATTAATTTTTTTTTTTGTTTAGCAATTTTTTTATTGAAAATCGTTCTGTGATATTTGAAAGTTTTACGTTTATTGGGTACAGTGATGAGGTATTACAAGCCAATTTATTTTTTTCTCTTCTTTGGTTTTGGTGTGGTATGGTACATTAAGATGTACCATAGTTATTAGATGATCTCACGTTCACCAGATAATCGAGTTTGAACAACGAAATTGCTCTTTTATCTAAGTGAATAATGTATTGCAGTATTGTTTACTAGCAATAATTCGAATAATTTACTAAGTGCAGCTGGTACCTGCGCTAATTGTATGATACTCGCTCTACGACGCAGTATTTTTGTTTAAATTTCAGTATTGTACAATGGTATTCTGAATTGTTATATTATCGTGAGAAAATCCATTACAGTTTTCTTGGAGCTCGAATAAACTGTGATCAACAAGATCATGCATTTTGTTTCTCAGACTATTATCTCAACCAGTTTTCCTTACGAATAATTATATTTATCGATTCATAATGAGAATCTTGTGCACTGATAATTATCCGTGAATGTACTTACCGCTAAGAGAAAAGGCCTCGCTATCTGGTACACCATGGACAAGGTTAAGGAACTCGTCAACCGATGTGACGGAATTGATTTTCTTCGCTAATTGCAGCGATCTCTGAAAAGCAATAAAGTTCCTGGTGAAACAGGTGTAATTAGTAGAAAATGTTCTCGCTTTCTCAAAACGCATTGCAACATGTCCTCGATACCGATAAACAATCTAATCTGATAATCGAAGTCTGGACTTTCACCGGACATAATCGTGATGGTGAAAAAAAAAAAATTCTGATTTATCACTTACAAAATTTGTCACCGCGAGAAACGTGTTAATCATCCGTTTTTTTAATACTGTTTCGTTTAAGAATTCAGATCTTTTGTCATGCATATCGTGTGTTTGAGAAACCGACGGAAGATCGTGTGAACAATTGTTCATATATCTTGAATGTTGTTTTTAACAATGCACGAACTGGTGGTATCGCGATAAAAAAAAATGTATGTACGTACAGGTCGATCGTAATCGGCTTTTTTCAAAGGTACCGATGTTCGATTGATCGACTTTGGAATATTTGCAAGTCTTCATCTCGTGAAAAAACGTTTTATCAAAGTAACGCAAGTCGAATAAGAATTGTCACAGGTATTTCTCCGATAATATTCAATTCCTGAGTCATCAACTTTGATTGCGGATGCTCGTGTGACTGGTTCAACAATTACGAAACGATCGCTGGTCAATCATCCGAGAAATTGTAAAAGAACACTCGAAATACAGGCACTTGTTAATGCAAAATCCCATAGATCTTGTGAAACGTGCGGTCGTTAGGATATTAATAGGCTTCCGGTCGATAAGGTGTTAAAAGTGAATCATCGGTGGAAGGGTTAAAAAGCATTTTCCTGTAGATTTTTGCGAGACACGTCCAAGTCGAGCGGCTTCTCTGGATCTGAAACGTTCACCTTCCAACTTGGAACAGGTTCTGAACAAACCACCATCGCGTTTAGTCGCCAAAAAACGAAGAAACGGTAAGAACCGATTTCTTAGAAGCTTCGGTGTTAACGTATCCTTTCGATAAGTTCGATCGGGTTCATTCAAATACCGAACTAATATTTTGTTAAACAACCGAATCTTGAAATGAACAACGGTATGCGATATCGATAACGGTATGCGGAGTATTTTATTAAACAGATTACGCACGCAACGATTTGCATAATCAAGAAATGTGCTGTCCCGAAACATTGTACTTTCTAAGAATCGTGGTTTCTTGACGTTTCGGGGTAATTCAATGTACATTACACAACTCCCGATAGATCCGTAATAATCTCGTTTATAACAGGAGGTATATAAAATAAAATTTGTTTCGATCTTGTCCAAAGGAATAGACTCTTTACCTTGCAGCTCTCGCGTGATACGATAGTTTTATTAATCGTAACCTAAATTTCTCTCTCCTTTCGCTTTCAAATCAGTCAGCGAAATAGTATAGTATAATTCGAACAGAACATTCTTATAATGATTGTCAATCATACCCGTTCTCCGTTTAATTAACGATCTTTATCCCGCTAATCGATAAAATTAGATAGATTCTCGCCAGGTAATCGGCTAAGTATTCGCTGGAACGTCGAGTGACGGTGCTGTTCGATCAATTACCTATATCTTATATCGAATCGCGTACTTCGTGACGAGAATTCGAATTGTTTCACTTCGCGATATCCTTGACCATTAGCGTTACTCGTCCTTCGACGTCATCGAGGAGGTCTTTACGGGAAAAAATCCAGCTCGCTCTCGTTTTGCTTGGAATGTCGTAACAATATCGGTATGTATCGCGGACGAAAAGGAAGTGGCGTCTCGTTTCGTGTACGCGTACAGAATAGCGGAAAAACACGATTGTAACAAAATCAAAACGAATGATCGAGTTCCGTGTAATTCACGTCAATGCGTGCTACGTTCCTTTTGTCATTCATGTAATTCGGGATGATATCATGGTGTTTTCACGATGTCGAAACAGGTTGTTTCGCTGCAGATGTGACCGGCATTCGGTACTCTATATCGAAAACTTTGAGGAATTTCATTCGTCCATGATAATAGCACCTGACACACGCGTCACAGGCAAATTGGTTTTTAAACTTTATCGCTGTGTGTTACGTTTATCGTGTACGGTCTTTACAATGCTGGCGGGACAACATAATTGCGCTATTTGCCCAAGCGAGAACGTGGGAGTGTTATAACGCGAGGCTTGACAACGAAATTGTTTCGTCGAAGCTACGAATTATCCTTCCATTTCGCGCCCTTCAACGACGTATATACGCGTCCTGAAAATTTTTTACAATAACATACAGATTTCTTTTGAAAGTTTATCGAAACACGTGTGAAACACCATCGACATCAGCTGGGAAACGGATGATACCACTGCGACGTATATATGCGTCATCATGAATGGCAAAGAGTTTCGATTATTATACAATCGACAGAGATCAGGTTTTAACAAAACAGAACACGTATTCATTGACTAACCTCCAGTTCGTTGTCAGTAGCTGCAAATCTGTTGGCTGGTCCCACGGTTGGCTTCGACTTTCCATTCCTGCCGCTCGGGCCAGGGAAAACCAAGCTGTCAGAATCACCGTGGAAGTTGAGGTCGTCGTTCTGTGCCACGACCAATCCACAGATAATTGCGAACACGATCGTTTTACGGCTAAACCGATACATGCTTCTTCCCTTCTGCGCGCTCGCTAAAATATCAATATATAAAAAGATCGTTCGTATGCAAATTGTTTGACGCGCGACCAGAGTGTTTCTTGCCTGCAAACGTAGGCAGGTGTTTGGTGGCGTCAGTAATTCGTTAATTACTAGGAACTTAGGTAACAACACGTGTTTACGAGGCACAAGGTAGCGCAGTTTGCATTGCACTCGCACGGAAAAACCGCGACAAGTCACACCTGAGCAGGTTCCTCTGCTCGCGTCGCGATCGACTGCACGAGCGAATACGTCTCCGAGCGTATTTCTTGTTACACACACGCGAGCCCCTCACACGTACGAATCGCAATAGACCACACGATCAGCTCGTGATACGGTTCTATCTCTTTCTTTTTGCGTTAACTCTCCGATCTTTATCAGGGCGAAGGTGTTAATGAGCGATTCGTTATCTATCGGGTGCCAAGATAATTTGTTTTCTGTTTTTTTATTTTATTTATTTTTTTTATTCGATGAAATTGGAGAGGAGCGAATATGATTGATAACGATTATTTTTACACCATGAGTGTGCAATAGTCGTGATAAGATCGGTGCGTTTGATCATTTCGTACATTTTATAAAAAGAAGAGAGAGGAAGGAGGGAGAAACTTGGTTTCGAGTCTGTTGAGACACTTGTCAGTATGACAAGTTAAACATGGGGCAATTATACGAGGACTAGCGAGAAAAATCGTATAGGTCGTTAAAGATGATCCATCTAGTGGCAAGTGCAGATATTATTGCCACGGTTGATGTACAAGTTTCTCGATGAACAGATTTTCTTGATGGAGGGATCAAATAGAAGCGTGGGCGTTGGAATTTGCGCGCAAAGTTAAATTATTCGCGGGTTGCCCTGCATAGCGATGTATCTCAAGGTGGCAATTTATTTAAAACGCGGTACATGTTTTGTAAGATTATCCATATATCTTATCAAATAGGACAGGGATGATATAATTAATTACAGTATTAGCAATTTATATTTCTTTTCATTTCAACTATGTCTAAAAATTTTTACAAGGAAATTTTTACAAAAATTTCTAATAATTTTTATAATATCGTAGTGTAGATTGTTCTATTTTATTCTCAACTTCGTAAAGTATTTTATGAATCATAGGATCTTGAGTGACACTCATTCCAGGCATGGTTTAGATTCAACTTATTGTTACATTACGAGGTACATTGATTACTTAGCTCATTGTGTCATATCCTGTAATTTAAAATTACAAATGCATCGTTAGCATTTATTTAAACACATCAAGTTCATGTTAGTACTGATTGTAAATTACAAATTAAGTAAGGTTTCTATATTATCTGGTATAGATTAAGGTTATCGGTGATCAATGAGTTAGAGTGTGGCATAACCAGAAGAAGGTAAATCTACATAAGAACGTGAATAAAAAATGTAGAGGCTACTTAAAAAGGCATGAGGCACCATCTACTGGTTGGTGCACCAAATGAACTTTCCGATTTCGTCGACAGGGAGCGTAAAAATTACATCGACTTTTAATTCACCCCTTTCAACGCTGGAAGGCGCCACTAGTACTAAAATTAAATTTTGTTGGCGCGTTTCTTTGATGTTAAGATTGAAAATCGTTACTTTTAATCGATTTTAGATCGGAAACATCCTGTATGTTTCAAACGGTTATCGTTATATTTTTTCTAACACATAAAGTCACTGCAATAAATTAAATATAATACTTTACCGTGCCACTCGGCTTAAAAGATACGATTTTTCTGCATCCCAAGTTGCGGATATACCTGTAACCAGGTGGGCAACGTTTTCCACCGTTGGTATTTTTTCTCTGTGGAAATGTTAGAGGTCTAGATTCACTTGCAGCGATTAAAATGAATAATAAAAGAGTGAAACTAATGAAATGTAACAGCCTCATCGTGTACACTTAAAACGTAAACGATCCCCGTAAAACTATCGACAGTATTCGAGTAGAAATTAACAACTGAGTATAGGACAATGAAAATACGCGTAATATCGTCCTTTTAATGTAATTCCCCACCCCATATTCGCTTTATTCCTACTAATTTGCGGTTACAATCCGTATCTTGCTCACGCACATGTGGTTTCTTTTTGCTAATCGCCTCTAAGATACCGTGAAATAGTAATTAACAATGAATAATTTCCTCAGATATCGTACACTATCGCTGAGTAATAATTAACTTACGTAAATTCATTTAGTTGTTGAGGAAACAGTCAGTTTACAGATATAAAAATGAATCGTAGTATTATATCACAGATTAACTTTTATTTGTAATTCAGCATACAATTTACAATATAGTAATATTATAATATAAGCGATAACACAATTTTCTCCCTTTGATAATCTTGATGCAATTCAATAATCTCAACCTCAGATGAATCATCTTTTTTTTCATTGTATCAATTTTTTGTATTTTCTCTTCTTCTGGTCTCTACTTGGATCTGCATTTTATTAAATTTGAAGTTGGCTCTATTTTGCTCGATGCGGATAGTTTCGATGTACTTCCTTATCGAGAGGTTGCTCTGTATGACAGAATGTACGACAGCATTTGACACTGATCCATCAGGGAAGTAACCGCATCTGGAAGAGAAATCAATCAATGATTGAAATGTATCGTTAGAAATACGTGTCCAAGTCGACGTATGGCAATTAGTAATATTCCCTATAAAAATTTTTAACTACATACAGAAGCTTGTTTATCGCGAGTGGTTTCGCAAGAGAATATCATAAAGTTCATCTCCTTTGTACTTTTCTCTCAATCTTCGTAGTACAAAACTGTGTACTCACTTAAAAGACAATCCTGCAGCGGTTTCCAACTCTTATTGTATCGGGCGGGCAATTGATTGGAACGGTGATGAACGATCCTTTCTCAATTTTGGTAACGAAGAATGGTATAAATCGCGTTTCTTCCTTGGATGAGTTCGAGTTTTCGGCACTGACGTGCAGAAAGAGAATGAATACTAACATCGTCGTCAACATCACGACGTCGATTAGTTTCATTTCGTGGTTACTCTAAATATTTAATTAGCGAAATGTTCAAAGTATTTCTAAAGTAATCCTCTCTAAACACGCGTAGAAGACTTGTTGCTGGTAACGTGGCCAATCACGACTGAAGTCACTCGAATAGCATCACGACCAAGTTTCACGACTTGCGGTGACACTATCGACTAAGAATTTTTACGACTCCGCATTGGCGTCATGAAACCTGGTTTATCACCGTGATCTTATATTCGTTGATCCTCTGCTTTCGTTCCATCAAGGTGGATTGCGGGATCGCATCTCCAAATGTATAAACATCTTGTCTCGCTGTTCACCTGAAAGATTACCTTATCAACGACGTACGTCAAGATTACCTTACCCTCTTATCACGAGATACAACGTATCTGGGATCAATGATAAAACGATTACATCAGATTTTCATATTTATAAACGAGTGGTTTCCTAGAATGTTGTCTATTTTAAGAAATGGACATTGTCTTGGCGAAGGAAACAGTTAGTTAACTTACTTTCTTCAAATAACGAGAGATTTCTCGCAAACGGCGGTAGCTTCTGTTTAAGCCCGGTCTTAGCTTCCTACTGAGGCGGCATTTCTTCGAACGCTTTATGTACAGCTTTCGTTTGCTTGCGATAACCTATGCTGACACTCTTCAGAGTTCAACGAATCGCCAGAATCGAACAATTTTTGGTTTCAAGTAGAGGTGGTGGGAGATTGGAACGAGGAACTTAACCCGGCGGCTGCGAACGCCGCGGATCCGCGACGGCTGATCTTTGTGATATGCGTACTAGAAAGGTTCGCGTTAAATTTTCCTAGTATCATTAATGATAATAATCCTTAATCCGCAGCGAAAGCAATTATCACGACTTATCATGTTTGCCAATTCGTAGCTACGAATCGGTAAGTTTCAAAAAGAAAAGAAAATTTATGCATATTCGAAGCGATAACCTTTAATGACGATTTTAGTTGTTTTCATTTCTCTATGCACTTTGAAAATTATTAATGCATATTCTTTTGTTGAACAAATGGAACAGAACGTGGCGCCATCACGCGTTCGCCACAAAAGTAGTATAAAATGGTCGCGGCATGTCGCGCGATAAGCGTCTCGTTCACAGACGCGTTAAGTCTTGACAAATGATTCGTCGTTTAAAGGTTCTGCTGCGTTGGAAATTTTTCTCCTTATCACGACTCGAACACTGAATCCCATAAGAATTTTTAATCGTACCACGGCTACCTATCCATACCTGGATCAATTAACTGGACGAGGATCTGGATCAATTTCTTCGCGGTATAATCATCGCGTCCATTTGTACAAATTACAGTTCGATCCCTTTATTTGACTCACTCTCCAATTCTTTCTTCGATCGAGCAATTTTCAACCGTGTAATTGCACTTATAGACACATCCATCAACTGTTTTGCCTATATGAATATTTTATTTCTTCTATATCCTCTCGTGAGCAACCAAATACCACTCAAGCTTTAAAATTAATAATATATTACAGGAGGGTTGATCTTAATTCCGAAATATTGATTGTTGGACAAATGTGAAAGAAAAGATCGAATGGCGAAAGAAATTGGGCCAAGTCGGATCGGCACGAGAATTCTTGTTATCGCAGAGACGTATCTTGAGCGTTCGTTACGGTTATCGTGTATTCAGTGAAGGGTTGAGTTTTCCCCGGGGTGGTGGGGGTGGTGGAGGGCATGAATGTAAGTCGACAATGCTTTACGTGCGGATCGTGTCGAGGCAATTTCTCATACGTACGCGTCGCTGCACGGTCAGATACTTATCCGCGACTCGCTTTGCATGAGCGGAATCTCTAGGGTTGCGATGATCGATTATACTACACGTCGAATCGAACCTTTGAATTTTTTAAATCAAAACGAGCTTGCCTCGTCTCCATCAAACGCATTAAGGAGAAGTTATTTTTGAGTAGAATGGAGAAAGATTGGATAATTTTACGAGCCTTGAGAGATTACAACTGAGGTATCATAGATGATTAATTATGATGAAAAAATGATAAAAAAACAGTTTAAATAAGGTGCGTATCCTCTTGCCCTCGCGGGATAGGTTCCCACGAGCCTCGGTCTAGAAAGGCGATATAACAAGAGACGATTAAGATATAGTTATTTTGCTCGTCGCTTCCCTGGACAGTCAGCCTGTCGTGCACGAATGCAAACGTAACGGCTGTTAAACGTACAATTATTCTTCATTGGTAGCTTCGTTCTTGATTTTTGAAGAAATCCAGCAAGCAAAACCTGCATAGCTGCGTTTACCAATTTCCTGTTGGAAAATTTCTCGTTACAATGCATTCTTGTGACACGATTTTGGAGTGCGGCGAGTCTTTCAATCTCGTGATTCATTTCGTCTGACCAATTATATGGTGCAGCAGTGACTGTACTGGTATATTATCTTTCTTGCGACTCAATTAGGGACAAGTTGAAAATCATTCGCTTGCTGGTTTATTCTCGTTTGACGATTGTAGTGTAACTCATTGACTAGGTTTCAAAGCAGGTAAATTTTCGAATTGACCAACATTATTACTGATTTCACACATGACCAATTTCACTGTGTCATAAAAACTTGTTTCAACGATTCGAAGTTTATGACTTCGATTTCATTTAATAGCGATCTCTGCGTTCGCAGACGATCGCGAGAGCTCGCGGATCGTTGCTGGGGTTTCGAACCAGTATTCCGAGGCGGCTTGAATAATTTTCGGGCGAGAAGAGGCGAAACGTCGCGTCCCCGCGCCGAGGTGGAGATGCTTATCGCGAATCGAGCGTAACGCTGGGAAATTCTGCGTGGCACGAAGCGGTGCTGGCTGGAACACGCGTGCACCAGCGAGCGAGTCAGTCCATCAGGCAGGCAGCCAGAGCCAGTCAGCCAGGCAGGTAAAGGTAGGTAGGCAGGCAGGCAGGCTCGATTTAAAAAGTAAATGACTGACGGACTGAGGTCGCCTACCAGGCAATTCCAGTAGCGGGCAATTGCGTGCAAGAAATTACTTGCCAATGCTGACTGGCACGCAAGCTCGAAGCAAACGCGAACGCTGAAGGCTGATGGGCCAAGCAGAGCGAAGAGGAGAGCGGAGGAGGAGCAAAGTCGGAGCCTTCACTTGGTCGTCGTATTCTTCTTCTTCTTCTTCTTCTTCTTCTTCTTTCAAGCATCGACGATCCCGTCATCGTGCATGCGAGCATCCGTGCCGCGAATCGACTGGACGCGATTCGTCTCGAGAACGCGGATCCAACTTTCGTCTAAACCTTGTCCTTGATATTCCATCGCAAAATTTTTCGAACGCTATTCTTCTTCGTGGTGTTTTGGATCGACTGTATCCGTTGGCAACATTATTTTCTATGAACGAATAGAATTAGGTCAACGCGATTGTAACGAGGAACGAAAGGGTGATTTAAACGCGATCACGATCGAATTCCTTGGTATAGAACGGTTGGCATCGTAGAAAGCTTCGAGCCAGAGAACGAATCATATTTCATGGTTCCTAAGGAGGCAACGCGACGGCTCCATCGGAGCGCGGACGAAGCGACGCAGATGCCCGTGAAAAGGTAACGAAGGAAGCGACAGTTTTGATAATTGGTGTGCGCGTTCCTTATAATGCCGACAAGAGGCGTAGCTGTTACACGGCAGCGATGATACGACACGACGTTTCTGCTTCTTACTCGGGCTCATCGTCTCGGACTCACCTTATCCGACCTCGATCTGGACTTCTATCCGTGGTCATCGGCGGCGGTCAGCCTGTATTTTCGAGCAAATGTTCGTGTTCGAGTCCTATGCCCGCGTGAATTCGATGCGGGGCGTCGCTCCGGACCTTTTCGATTCGACAAAAAAGGAAAAAAAACGATCTAGAAAGAAAAGTCAGTTCACCGTGGAGTAATTTCTTGTGAATAATGTAAGTGTAAATCTTAACTCTTTGCCTGTCCGCTTGTATTCTCTTGATGCATTTACGTTGTCCGTAAATTATCGCCAACTGTTAAAGGGCATACACGAAATTGTACGGTAATAAGTTGGTCGAATAGATACATCTGCGGGGAACAATTACATCGACGTGACAAGATACGGGGTCGGGTTTGTTTCACCGTGAGTGGTCAGACGGTCGCGAAATTCACAGGGGCCGAGTAGCTCGAAGAATTATGCCGTTGCACCGACACCGACTGATTTTACGATGCGCCTCGTTCAGCTCGTATCTAGCACGTCGCCGCCTTATTTTACGACGTTGCCCCTCTTAACGCCTCCTTAGCCTCTCGAGATCGCCAACACGCGTGGCCCTCGTCCGTAAACGTTAAACGGCCCGTACCTATATGTATATACCTGTACGTTTCGTGCTGGATTTCCAAGCGAGAGACTTCGACTCGTCGACGATCATTTTCCCTGGTTGCCGCGCGATTAAGAGAAACGAACGTCGCGCGCGGTCACCCCTCGACAACCGTGATACCTTGCGGCCATTTAACTGTCTTCTTACACACGCACCTCTAAGGTGTCGGCAATATATAGAATATAATGTCGACGAACGGTAGCTTCGAATAAAAAAAAGAAAGAAAAAAGGAAAACCCTAAATATTTCAACACGTTCACCCGGAAGAATCATTGGGACACCGTGGCCATTTTTCGCGTTTTATTATTCCGCATGCCGATGCGGCGACACTTAATGCACCTTAATCTCCTCCGTTATGGTTTCCCTAATGTTCGTCGTTAACCAGCGTCGTTCGAACGAGAACAATTTCGGCCGATCGGTCAGCGTTTCGACTCGGAATAAGTAATTTCTGCTATTAAACGAGCGAGCAAAAAAGAAAAAGAGTGGCTTCTAAAGGCGTGAGCGTACGTCAGGGTAACGGGGTGAAAGGGGAACGGTGCAATGGCCCAGCCTCCGCAAGAACAATGATCGACTATCCTGCCGAATTTTACGACGTGGCCCTTTTCTTCGCGCCGCACCGGCCCCCTGCGTGCTAACCACCTTGACGGGTGAACACACCATGCATAACGAATGTTACGGGTATCCTCGTGTTGCGGTAAATATCCCGCGTCCCGGCTGCTACTCCAATACGCGTGCACGCTTATAATGTAAGGTGTTGGATGACCAGCACTTTTTATCAATTTCTCTTCTAATCTAACATAAGTATATAACATAGGTGTAGTCTGAAAAGAATAGAAAAAATTATTCAAAATCATTGAAAGTATCATTTTACATAGTTGTTCTGATAAATCGGAATAAATCAGGACGATCGATCGAGCGTAACTTTAGCATCGAAGGGATACGATATATCGCGTCGATAGCGTCTGGGTAGCGTCAAAAGGGTAGGTCTAGTCGGTTTGCCGACTACCGTACGGATGCGGTGTCCGTATCAGGGATCTGGAAATCACGTCCATAGATCCCTCGCCGCGCTCGCCTTCGGACGGCTCGAGGGAAAAGTAATTAAAGAATTAATTAAACGGAGGCTTACTCAGCTAAGTTCGGTCATCGATCAAGGCTAACCATGCCGTGCCTCTTGTTTGCCGCTGACAAAAAACACCGCTACCGAAATCATAGGGAGCCCATTGTGGTCCGTTTCGCTCTTTTCGTGGCTCCCCGATGAATCTCGAAGAGGAAGGCAACCAGCCAGCAAGAGAAGCTGAAGAGTAGCCGAAGAGGACGGAATAGTAGGCAGATCTTGTTCTCGAGCTCGATCTTCTCGATCCAACAAACGGAGAGAAAGAACGAGAGAAAGATGGAAGTGGAAAAAGGAGAGAGGACTACCTGGATCCGAGGAGGATCGACAGAGTAGGAATGCGGCTCGCGTGCTCCGTTCCTGTCGTTACAAATTAGAGTAAAAATCATGAAGGAGAATCGTGGCAAATAACTTGCGCAGCGGGAGGGTTCCACCGGGTTCCGAGCTGGCGAACAATGCCTTCTTCGTCTTCTTCTTCTTCTTCTTCTTCTTCTTCTTCGACGCTCTTTTACCTTCTTCATCCTCTCGCAACCAACCACCGTTTGCTCTTTTTTCTTCCTTCCTCACTTTCGGTTTCTCGCCTTTTACTCCTCTTGACTGGCTTGCTTTCTTTCTCTTCTTCGGCTTCTCCCTTCTCTGCCGATCTTATCCATGTTCCAGCGACTAATAACGATCAACCGTCCCCTCGGAAGAGGGAGAGAGAGGCAGAGAGAGAGAGAAAGAGAGCGAGTTCCATGAGAGTGCAGGGGCACACATCGCGTCCACGACTATCAGTGTCCAATGTTCATGCCTCGACCTGGTACTGTCTCTTTTTCTTTCTCTTTCTTTACCTTGCTACCGTTTCCTCTCTCTTCTCTCCTCTCGGAGAACAAACCGTGGCGACACGTATCAGCCTGTCGATAACTACATACGTGTCCAAGATTCCGGCTGGCGTAACAGAAAAGTTTAAAGACCAGGCTTGCCGGTAGCTGTTGACAGATCTGTGCCATGCTGTTCGATTGTTTTTTCGAGTGGAAGCATTGAATCCAGGAGCACGCGATAATCGTCTAACTTGGTCTTGACCGGTCTTGTCACTCGATATAATCGTGCGTAAACTCGTTTCCAATCAAACCTCCTATTCTTATTCTGTACAGACTGTTAACACTCGGATGGCGAACCGTTTTACAAAACCAACTCGAGTTCTGGCTCAATTCATAATGCTCTATCATAATTGGAACAGTCGTAGACTGAACCGTGGCTAAAGTGTTAATTATCAACGCGATGGATATTAACTTTAGTTGTCCAAGTAGTTAGCTTCGATTACGTAGCGATCAATCTCGTCGCTTTTGTTCACATGTTTGCTGCGTTATGTTAGCCAGGGAAAGTACGAGAACTCGGTGTCGCCAATAACCGGCCTGACACTCCTTTCTTTCCTCTTTCTTCTCGATCGATCGCGTCGGCATTCTAGGGAACCGGAGAATTCCGTTCGGTATCGAGTATCGGGAACGATACCGGTCGAATAAAGTGTCAACGGAGCGTTAACTCGCCGCCACGATAATTCCTTCGATAATACCTGTGATTCTTTTTCAATTCTTCATTTTCTGCTCGAAAGAATGTCGACCTCGACGTTCGATTCGGTTCTCATCAAAAAAAAAAAATCCAATTAACATTTTACATTTTTCCAACGATCTAGTAGAATTCGTTTAGAGTGTGTTTGATCGTTAAAAAGTGAATCAGTTTAATACACGATCGATATCGTGTGTCTTCATCCCGTGCATTGTCATGTGTATCGTTGGACTCACGGGGTCTGGTGTGAAAGTATTCAAAGCAGAAGGAGTTAAAGAGTCCTGACGAAGTAGGCTGGCGAACAAATTGGCCGAGGCGTCTAAGCTGACCGGTAGCAAGCCGACAGCTTCTCACTTCGGCCCTCGATCGTTTTCGTTCGACTGACGAGGCGAGGCGAAAGCCTGTCGGCCATTAATAATTGTTCGTAATAATGGGCCGTCCGTATGGGAGAGGGTGGGTGAGATGGTAGCTGGAAGCTTCGACAGGGGAGGTTGGATAGAAAAGGAGTAACACGATGATCGGTAACGAGGCTGACCGATTCACAGTATTCTTGCTGGTGGTGTTGTTGTTGTTGTTGTTGTTGTTGTTGTTGCTGTTGATAGTGGTAGTGATGGTGTCGATCTTACCCGGAGGCCACCCCCGCTGCGTTCCTAATAAACCCACTTGCTGGAGGGATAATGGCTCCGCAGTGACTACACAACTCTGCGCGAGAAAAAAGAGAGAGAAGGATCGTTTGGAGAAGGACGATGCAGAAGCAGGATCGACGTCGCGATGCCGACTACCGGCGAGCACCTTCACGAACGAAAAAGTAAAATAAAAAAAAAAAGAGAGGACCCGACTTTGATTTTACATCGAGAGTATCAACGAGGCATTTCTTTTGTCACGCTTTCTTTGCTTATCGATTTTTTTCGTGATCCTCTCAACATCTCGAACCATTTCACCTGAAATTGCAACAACATTCATAATTACGGATCTTTTTTTCAAACTTGAAAATCCTCATCAAGCGATGAAAATAATGCAGAATAGTATAATTCATGTAATTTTGAGAAGAAAAAGAAACACTCCTTGTCTATAAGGTGTGATTTCGCGTGGAATGACTTTCTCTCGAAGCTATTCATTGGCGCGTATTTTGCAACCACGATTCGCAATATGTATTCAGTTCGCTCGAGGGCACACGTCGGGAAGCTTTGCTTTTCGTTCTCGATCACGAAACGATTTCGATGCCGAATAGAATACAGCTGGATCGAATTTAGATGACTCGACGGATTCGTAAATCGATCGACGCGCGTCTCAATCCCTAATAGCCACTTTACTTCGTGCGCCGCTATAATTGGGTCTTTCTTCCGTCTTTGCTACTCGAAAGCTTTAATTTCCTCTCTAACAGCCCTCCAGCTCTCTCCTCCATTGCAACCTTTTGCGCGATTAATCGTAAGCTGATCTTCGATGAATTAGTTTCATCGAAAAATTTGTTGGAAGAGTTGAAAAGATTTCTTTCGGTGAGGAAAAATGGTTTTCGATTTCGCGTCACGAACGCGATCGAGCTCTAATCCATCGAGCACGCGTACATATGACAGTAATCAGTCAGGCGACAGGGTGTGCGGTAGATCGCATCGTCGCGCGATCGCGACAGCCCGCGTGAGGGATCGCTGCGATTTGCATCAGCCGTGCCCCGAATAATGCATAGGAACGCTCGACCTACGTTCCGATCGAAGCGGGCGGTGTCGAATTAATTTGCGAACACGCTCGCGAATCGATCCTTTGCGACGTCTTTCCTTGCACGTGTGGTTAGCTCGCACCGTTTAAACTTAGCCATGTGAAATTTGAAAATTATCAATTTCCTAAACACAAAGACTTTGTATTTCTATATCATCATCGTGATATCCAGTTTGCCTTATAAATACCGTCGCTATATTGATCATAGAAATTCCTCGTCCGTAAGAAAAAGGATAACGAGCTGATTTTTAATTCATTCTGAAACGGGTATTGTGCGAGTGGTAGCCGGTTGAATAGACAAGGCAATTATCTCCGATACAATGTGTTTTTCCTCTTTTGTTAGAAAACGGCGTTGGATGCCTACCAAGTCATGGTTCATCATGAAAATTGTTCAGTCACGATGCAAAAGGATCCTGGTTAAAACTGATCCGTATTCTAGGAAAAACCGGTCGACTGTCGGAGTTCGTAGCGAGCGATTTCAGATTCGAGCGAACCGTGCACCCATCGATTCTTACGAAGAAGCGATTTCGTGAGGGACAAATTCATTAACGCCACGTGGAGCGCGAACGAAAGCCAAAGGAAACGGTGTTCTTGTTGTTTCTCGAGAGGCCGGTTAACACGAGACGAGGGGATCCGTGATTCCGCGCGTGTACCAACGAACGACAGGTAGAGAAGAAGCGGAATCGGAATCCCATCGGGGAATCGGTCCAGTATCGGTTCGGTACGGTTGGCTGATGGTATCGCGGTCATTAGGCAACCGACATTATCGCTGCTCGGATCAATCCGCTTCTTTCGAAAACGTGCGACAACATCGGCTCATTTTCGTGATTGTTTTCATAATTGCTTCGGCTCTTTATCTGATGTCTATGTACCAAGAAATTCGTATGCTGCCTGCCGAGCTGATTATAAGGAAAAATTAATTACTGCGTCGATGTCCGTTTCATTGAAAATTTAACTTCGTAGAGTTAAAATAACCGCAAAACTTGGATCGATAAATTCAATCTCATTATACGCGAGCAATTGCCCGGGATAATAATTCAAACGTCGAATCGCGAGCCTATATCTGAACATAGCGGATCGTATTCGAGCGAATGGTTGAAGCGTTCCGCAGCTGATAACGCGGTCGTTGCTACGATAACGATCGTTACAATCTCTCGACCAGTTGAAGAAACGAATCGAGACAGAGGACGAGGCATTCCAGGACTAGGCGTATCCCAGTGGACACGGGACAGGGTCTAATTGATCAGAAATACGAAGGGAACCGCGTGCTGGCCTGGTCGCGATGTCACGCGTGTCGCTTCTATAAACATGCTAATGGCGGTTCCCGATAATAAGTTAGTGGTCTCGATAGTGTCGCTCGTTTTGCTTGCGACTCTATACGAATCCACGTGTAAACGACGACATGGATACCACGAGATGCTTACAATTAGACGGACAGAGAAAGAGGATTATATCGTGGGTGAAGAGAAGAAGAAACAAGGTATGAAGGGATATAAAGAAAGGAAGAAAAGTGTGTATAGATACAGCAACGCTCATAAATATCACTGGAGAAGTTTGAAGTAACGATTGTACAGGGTGTTTGTTAAGGTTGGGCTCAGATTGACACGGTATGTTAATGGGGTAGAGTAGGCGAGGTATAAATCTATACCTGAGTAAAAAAAGAAACTCTATGATTATAAAAGTAGTCCGACCACATAGATCAATAACTCCTTAACGCATAAAGCCTACCTAATTTTCAATGTTTGTAAATCAATTTCGTGGCAATTTTACCACTGGATCACTTTCAAAAATTTCACTCGTTCTGTTGTAATTTTTCAATTTCCTTGAAAACCGTTCATCTTCTATTCCTAGAAGAAGAAGAAGAGTAAGAAGAAGAAGAAGAGCGGGGTTTGCTCCGCGGCGAAACGAGCGCAATTACTCGTTCGTAAAGCACCGTTTCGTACATAAATTCCGCTCGCATTACCGGGCCGGCGCGGCGTGCGATTTTATTTTACGTAATCAGTCGGTCCTCGAGGGAATACTCTGGCAGGACGCACGACACACACGTTTCTCCTTCTTTCTCTGTTATTCATCGGCCTCGCGTGCAAAACTGCGTGTACCTGGGCTGGCTCGCTCGTACGCTCACTCGCGCGAACCTCGTACGGCCGTGTTTGCGTGTACACGTAGGGCCGACGAGCGAAGTAATGGCGCAGAAGCCAACTCCTACTACTCTTGCGGCTGGAAATGAGTCGACTAGGATGGTGTCGACGTGATGTACAGCGACAGGGTTGATAGCGTTACAAGGGCTACTAACCCTTCTCCCTTTCTCTCCCCTCTGTCGCTACCTCTCCCTTCCCCTTCGACACCCGTCACCCTTTTCTTCGCCACTTCTCCTTCGCCGCAACCACCACCGCCTCCTCCTCCACCTCCTTTTTCTTCGCCACTTTCGCCTCTTTCTGCTTCTACGGCTCGACGTGTTCGAACGCATCAGCGTGTAAAGCACGCTCTCGTGGTCAGACCGAGCCCTCCTTCCTTCTCTTCATCTTCTTCTCAACCTTTCATTCCTCTCCGTTCATTCTAATTCTCTTCGTCTTATCCTCGTGACTTATAGTGTCTTGACATTTTTCGCCACGCTATCGTTCATAAGTATTTCGACAACTTCTTATTCAAGTGGAACGTTGCCTTTAGAATTACGACTTCGTAACTATCCAATTTTTCGCTCGAAATTGTGTAAAATTGAATGTAAGAAGGAAAGGGTTAAAAATGAGCTGATGGGAACATCGGTTGGCAGTGCGAAGATAGTTAAGACGTTTGGGAAAGAAGGCGTGGAGGAACATGGACAGCCGGTCGCGGTTTCTCGGACGTGCGAGAACGTCTGTTTCTCGTGGGATATCTCCCGGCCATTTCCGTTTAATTGATCGTCCCGAAACGTTGCCACGTATACGTGGCCCGTGGATCGAAGACGATACTGGGACGACGGTTTCAATGGTCACTGGACGAGCCAATTAGCTCCGTCCCAATGCTCAGGTACACTCTTCTCCCTCGTTCTTCTCCCCTCGTCACGACACCCTTCTTCTTGTTTCCCTTCAACAACCGTGTATCTCTTCTTTCCTCTTGGTCGCTACGGATTCCCGGTCTATACGCGACCTGGAAGGCTTCCGGGCTGATGCGGGACATTACCGACCCCTCGCCCCTTTCTCACCTCGCCTTCTGAACGGAACACAGAAAACACCGTGGTCCTATCTTATCCGCGAAGAAGTTTATAGCCCGGTCGACTCTAATTGGGCGAGAAATCATCGGCCACTCCTTTCTCTCCGTCCGCTCGCTCAAAAAGACGCTCACTAATTCACGATTTCTCGCGTATTATTGCTGGACCGTGCCACCCTTCATCCACCTCTGCCACCCTCTTCTTTTTTTCCTTTCTTCTTTTCTTCGTTTTCCTTTTCGTTCCTCGACACTTGGACACTGTTCCTCGGCTTCGATTCTCTATTCGTATTATCGCGAGCGACCTTACTTTCTCACGGGTAAAACATCGCGACGTTTTTTCGACGCGAATTTTTCGTTATCGAATGGAAAGGGTGGTTATTGGATTCTTGAAAATACTCGATAGAGATGATAACGCGTTAATGAGAAAATGATTCAAGCAGCCACGTTGAAACACCGTGCCCCTCGAAGCATCACAACCCAGCCAATGAAAGGTACTCGCAAGATTGACCAATAGAGAGAAAATAAAAGCAACCTGGCCGGGAATAGGCAGGCGAACGGGTAGCAAGATAGAAAAGAGGCCGACGTTATTGTAATAGGAACAATGTTGCCAAAGGCATTAACACCGTGACGATGGGTGAGGATCGTTCGGCACTCCCATCGTAAAAGGATGATCAAGGGATGAACGATAGCATTCGAGCACACGTTGGAAACAGGGTGCTCGAGGGAGGGCAACGCGAATAAGGAACGGAGAGGAGAGACGGCGACGAACGGAAGGAGGGATCGTCGGACACATTCAGGCAGTCAGCCACGAGAAACGAGAACGTAACAATTACTATCTGAGACCGATCGGTGAGGCAAGATTAACGATCTTACTCGCAACGGCCACGTCGGAGCCCGTCTCGGCCGCGATTGCTCATGGGAAGAGCAAGGGGAGCCAACGTTAAAGTCACTTCTCCCTTTTACTCAATGAGATATTGCCTTTCCACGGTGCACGGTAAATCGTGAAAGCTTCTATGCGCTTACCTTCTTCCCCCTTTCTATTTTTTTCCCAACTTTTGCACTACTATGGGTGCCACAACTAGGCGCGTACATCCCATGTACCTGACAAAGATATCCCTCGTAATCAGGTGTACATAAGATGTTCGGATCGAAAGCGGAGATTTTAATGCGAGCAAAGCTTCCGTTTAATTTTTAACTAATTTTTTTCTGTGTGTTAGTATTTTCTCTTCAACACGTCAATAGGAAATTATGGTAATTTGATACTTCTTCGGGATTTACGGGGTAAATAACAACTACAAAGTATCATCATCGAAGGTTCAACATTTGTAGAAATACGTTTGAACCTTCAGATACACACGGGCTATTGATGAATTCCGTGAAGCATCATGAAAAGTGATTCCTTGTTCTCTGATTCACATGGTAATGTCAAATTGTATACCAGCAAGTGTAGAGAATCTTCGTTCTATGATTGAAGGTTGAAAAGCAGCATGATCATAGCGTGAACGTTCCAGACACACACGGACTAAAGAGGTTTTCCATGCAACTTCTCGGAAAGTAGTTTATTGTTCTGTGATTCACATGGTACGCTACAAAGTTTTCAGAATTCTTCGTTTCACGATTGAAGGTTCAAAATTCATGTAATTGTAGCTTGAACCTTCAGTTACACACGGGCTAAGTAGGTTTTCCGTGCAACATTTTCGACTCTATAGTATACATCAAACTATATACTACAGAGTTTAAAGGATTACTCATTTTATGACTAAATCATGGGTATGACTATGCTAGAGAAGGACGTTGTTGTTTTCTATTATACAGTGCAGGAAGGAAAGTTTATATTATTTACAAAAGATATTTTCTATGCTCTTTCAAAATAATTTCAGATCTTCATGAATCTTGTTGCCATTATTTCATTGTCGATCTGAATTTTAATGAAGTAAATTGAAACGTTAATGACTAATCAAAAGCATACCACCATACCGTTTAAGTTGATCTAGCAGAGAGCTCGTAGCAGTCTTTTTGTAACGTAAAGTCTGAAAAGAGGATTAATGTTGCTGTCAAGAATCCCCCACGCGTATTTAGCATGTTTGTTTCAATTACAGGGCGAGAGGGGAATCGTTTTTTCGCATGGCACCACGATTGCAGCCCATTTCTCCGATCCTCGGTTCTACCGTGCGCGCATCCCCGGTTCGAAGCGTGGGTTATAAATTTCCTGGTCGCGTTAACAGCTGACGGGGACCACGATATCCGAAATGTTGGCGGATCCGGTGTTTTTTCGTGCTCTCCACCCCCCTGTTTGCGAGCGAAACAGTGTCGCCAGAGAAACCAGTTTCACGCGCGGATTCCTTATTTGCGAACCCGACGAAACCGTAGATTCAGAGTTAATCGTCGATGAGCCTTTCTCCCGTACCCTTTTCTTTTTCATTTTGCTTCTCCCTCTTTACAGAACTTTACAAACTCGCGAATCGTCCGGCAACCGACTCCCGCGAACTCGTCTTTCATAAATCTTCAGAATAAAGTGAATGGTCCGAGGTGGGAAGACAATGAGAATTTGGGGATAGGGATTTGGTAGTCGTTGATTATTCGTATTTACAAACGAATTCATTTAAATAAAAGTCAGTTTAACAGAGTTCGTTACAAGGATTACCACATGTTTGTGACCTACTCTATCAATTAGTGCCTAGGTAATACATTATCCGCGGCATAATGATTCGCTAGGACTAGTTCCGGTTAGGTTCGAGGAATGTTCACTGGCGTCGAGCGCCCATCTTTTTTTCTTTCCCTACTCGAGTAACATTACAGTAAGAGAAATTAATTACCTATCTAATTCGACGATAGTTCTAGCCGACGATAAGCTGGTAGCTCGAACACTGGGATGATATTCCGCTTTTACACAGCGATCCTCGTGGCGTCACTTATCGTAATCTTAACCGTAATAAATGAACCGTAATCGTAGTAAGTAGTTTTATAGCAGGAGACATTATTTGAAAGGAACGAATCTTTTCCACGTGGACACGTTTCATCAATGAGATTCCAGGAGGTTGTTACCGATCCGATCGTCGCGTCAGATAGGTTTCGAAGGAAAGTCACAAATCCGCGTTCGGAATTCGAAAATCGTGGGGAGTTCGTTGCTCCGCTCGTGTTCAGGATTCGACGGTCACGATCAATGAGAGAACAGGTCCAGAACTTTTTTCCCCCCTGGGTTCCTGGGCAGATCGAGGGATACACTTTAACGCGCTTCCTCGCGGCAAAGTCTTTCACTCAGGTCGTCGTAATTGATCTGATCGGTTACAGGTTAGATCACAATGTCCTCCGGATGTTCGCAAAAAATGTTCCGCGTGAAACTCGCTGTTGGTTCAGTGATTCGTTTACAAAACGGATTCAGCGATCATGCTTGGTCAGTTCCAAGGGTTGTTGGTCGGTCCAATGATCCCTCCAGGCAACAGTGGGCGAAGAAGGAACGTCCTGGTCCGAGTCTTGGACGTCTATCTCCTCGTCCTCTTCTTCGTCCTCGGTACGCTCAAAGTCTCCTCTTTTGTTCTCGACAAGCATCCCAGAACCGACGCTCGATTCGCGTCTCTGCTCGTACGCCGGACTCGACGACCTGAGTACATTGGTCGGCGAATCCTCTCCGACCAGCTGACTGATCATCCTGAACGCGCTAGGTTTTCTCTCCGGTTGTTTGCTAATTGCGTCGACCCTGTCGATCCTCTCGTTCCTCTCGACCGACTCTCTGGAAGAGGAATTAGCGACGACGGCGCGAAACGCGCTACTTTCTCCTCCCATTCCGGCGATTGAGCAACTCGATGCGCGGTTTATTTCCATACCGGATGCGGAATGCGGTTGCGGCTGCGGCTGCGGCGGCTGCTGCTGTTGCTGCTGCTGCTGCTGCTGCTGCTGCTGTGGCAGCGGTGGTGGCGGAGGTGGCGGAGGGGGTGGAGGTGGCGGTGGTGAACGCTTTAAGAGGTTCATTCGCTGATGACGACGCCACTTTGCCCGTCTGTTGGAAAACCAAACCTAAGAGTCACGAGTTAGGTCGTTAGAAGACTCGTGATCAACTGTCTAAGCTTGCCTACAGGGGCTGCGCACGCGTGGCAGGGCCTATTCTTCATTTTCCAACGCTCGCAACGATGATTTGCCGCCGGAGGGTTAACTTTAGCGTGGGGAAAAAAGAAAACTGGAGAAGAACAACAGACGATATCGAGAACCTGGCCCTGCTAGAGCAACGCGCTAGCCCTCCGACAATGATATCTGGCATGAAATTGATATTCACCTGTACTCGAGCTTCCGACAGAGATGTCTTCGAGGCTAGCCGTTCCCGCGTCGACACGCAAGGATAGTGAGATCTCTCGAACTCCTTTTCGAGCTCCTCCAGTTGTTCCGGGCTGAAGGTGGTGCGATTCCGTCGAAACTTGGGCTGCTCCGATCCGTCTAGGCTCCCATCGTCACCGTCGCCATCTGCGCAAGCAAACCACCATGTTTTTCTGCTACCTTCGCTCCTCGCTTGGACAAACTTAATATTTTCAATACAGAATACACTTGATCCTAGAATTTCGATCGTGACCATCGAATACACCTAATAGAGCGAAGAAATCGATGATCACCTTGCAAATATCCACGAGCAATCGCGTCCGCGTGCAAAGAATGATCCGCGGTTCCGGCTGCGGAAGCGGACGCGGCCGCGGCAGCGGCTGCCGCCGCTCCGGGGCTCAACGAAGGTGGAAGGAGCAAAGCGGAAGCCGCTCCCGAGATTCCGGTAGCCAAAGGTGGTAACATCCAGGGGTGACCCGGAGCTCCCGGTGCTGGCCAACCAGCAGGCAAATGGTGGCTGGTCGTTGGATGCTGGTGAGCGCTGTTAAAGTACGGATGTGGCCCCGCGGCGTATAATCCGTATCCGGCTGCCCTCGCAAACTCTGCAGCCGCCCTTTCCGCCGCGCGATTCCTCAATATCCGGTTGATGCTGCTGACAGAAGGCGCTGTCGCGTTGCTGCACACGCCTGTAAACAATACAGTGCTTCTTCTGAAATCTTTCACTCTTGCTCCTTTTGTTTCTGCCGTTTTTTGAGTAGACGATGGTTATTTAGAAATTGAACCGGACGCGTAATATTCAAGAAGGTTCCTTTCTTTAACTCTTTAGTTCTTCCACGAAGGATAATGAATGGTATTACCTTCGATACTTTCCTGCAATGAAGTAGAATTTCAGCAGAATAATTACTTGAAAAAATAGATGGTACAGCTCGGAACTCGTATCTTTCATTCAGAAATACCTTCGGAACGTTTCAAACATCCGGCCTTTTGAAATCATCGATAACGCGATTCATATCCGGTTCTTTTTACCTTCTGGAATGACCCCTTGATTTTCATGTAAATCCCTGCCTCGACTAATACATTGTACGCGAGTCTGAAAAGTTTCTAACGCGTGAAGAATGAAGAAGCAACCTTCGACAATTAATAGTTTCTAAAAGGAGTGAAACGTGTATCGTAGAAGACGAGAAGAGACGAGGCTGGTTTTGAAAAGGAACAAAGTGCGTCGATAGACAAGGCCGTGGAAGAGTTTTCTTGATTCTACCTGCTATTATACGTTGTTCACACGAATGTACGACTATTACACCACGCGCGTACAACTATTATTAAGGAACGATTTGCGGTGCATGGAACGCGTCGCTCGAGCATTGTCGAATAACGAGCTGGTTGGCTAATTCGAGGCAATTATCAGTAAACCGTACATCAGCTTGGTCTTTTCGCAAACGATGAATGAAATTTGTTTATGAAACAAAGCTGCTATTCAACGAGTAACTGGTATATCGACGCGTTATTTTAAAATTCAGAACGAAGGATGAAACCTACCTTCCGAGATGAGCCTCTCCCGTATCTCCCAAGCGAAGATGGTCGGATTTTCCCTCTTGTACTGCTCGATCTTGGCGACGACGGCCGGCGTCGCGACTTTTGGCTTGCTGCCACCGATCAAACCTGGCGGTCGTAACGTACCTGAAACACGATAGAACGAGCTTCAAGGACACGGTGCTTGATGCTTCTATCTTGCGATAAAATCGCTCGTAAATCCCAAGGATCAGCCATGTTTATACGTCTTGTCGCGAGCGCGTTCATCAAGCACAAAGTTTCAAGAATCTATTCCAAAAGGAAACTGATGTGTCGTAAAATTCTACCAATTGCAAATAGAGAATTTTCATATTGATTACTAGAACGTCCTGGTTAATCGAAAAAATTGACAGGGACGCGTCGACATCTCGAAGAAAATGGAAGGGTAAAACGTTCGAGTCGATCCAGCGTTGAAATCTCGACGGTCTCTCCCCGATATCGGATACTAATCGTATCGTGTCTGGGCGGATCCATGACGCAGTTATTAGAAGCTTAGCGGGTGAAACGATACCGGTATGCGTTACCTACGATAATCAGAGATATCTAATATGAGCCGATCGGTGAATAGACGCGCGTGTAACGTTTCCGATACGTGTTCACGCTGCCATATTGCTCCTGTACAGTTTCTCTACTGTCTCTCCTTCGTTCGTTTATCATTAACCAGAGCTCCGTTCGAAATAATTAACAAAAACTCGTACAAGTTTAACATCTTTTTATTATTTCTATTACTTTTCGATACAGATTACATATGATACATGTCATAAACAAAAAACAAAAAAATAAAGAAGAAAAATCATCAAGCAAAAGATTCAGGATGTTTTGGTAGAGTAGTCGAATTGATTGTCATCGATTTCACTAGCTCGCCCTTCGTTTCCAGTTCCAGCGAGTTACAATAGCACGGGGAAAGTTGTCCCCGTGCAAAACGGACGATTCAAACTGCATAATGCACGTAGCAGTAATTATAGAAGGTTCCGTGCTATCATTAGCGACAATGGCTACGGTAAAGCTGACAGGTTGCGCGTTCGAGACACACAGGTGTTACGTGAATGCATAAGCACAAAGCCAATAAATGACGGGATAAACGTGTACCGCGACGTTCGTCTATGAGCTTGCTCAAAATCCACGTGTTTCTATTGATCGATCTAATGCGCTTGTTACGCACGTAACCAAGCATCGTCTGGGTGCGGTAATGATTTCGAAAACCTTGATCAAGTTTATCGTGCAAGGGTGGTTTGGTAAATTTTTCAAAAAAATTACACTCGCGATACGCGATTGAAGCAGGGCTTGGAAATCGACTTCGATCGGTTTCGATCAGACACGTCAGGGTCTGTCCACGAAAGTCCTCGAAACGGGTGACGTTAGCGAATGGTAATGGAAAGCAGAGGCGCAGGCAGATTTGAGCAATTATCGGTCGTTACGTACTGTTATTAATAACAATAATGACGGTTAAAACTGGCAGGATATCGCGTGCGCTCCCACGGGTGAAGTGCGTGCCGGGTATAAACGGTGTACCCACCTAATAGGCATCCATGCCTCGAGCAAAATTCCTTCCCTCGATCCGATCTGTCTCGCTCTTTCTCTTCTCTTCTTTTCATTCTTTTCACTTTGTCCCGGGTGCACGCGTGCACACCACTCTGCACGTGTGTATATAAAATTTTTGAGAAAGGCCCGGTTAACGAAAGAAACCGCACGAAGCAGCGCGGTTCCTCTTTGCTTAGCGGTCGCTTGCTTCGGCAACTCGAAACAAGCGAACGTTGAAGTTGTCAAAACCACCGGACAACCATTTGTATCGAGCATTGATTGGACTCGTTCTCGAAGAAGACGTTTGTTATTTCAAATTTGTGACACAAAGTTACGCTGAAAATTTTGAGGAACCTGGTAAAAGAGCCCAACAATGGCTACAAACTGATGGAAAGGACGATGAAGGAATGCTTGTAAACACCTTCGAGAAACGAGTTAGCGTTACATGAATTAATAATGGAAAACAGACGCAATTACCGAGCGGATCGCGCAAACGAACCGCGTTACCATTCCGTCGTTTCACCGATAAAAATGTATCGCGTATTTCGCGATTGCGGCACGTTCCGCGCGTTCCATCCTCGACGATCGATCTTGTTCCGCGCGGATAAGAAGACCGATAGCGGAGACGCTGAATAAATTATCGCATGCGTGCCAGAGAAATTAGACGGTATCGTCTGTTGGACGGTATCCGCGTGTTGCATTCTTCTCGTCGCTCTCGAGTAACTCGCTCGATCTTCGAACCTCGGAGCTTGGTCGGTTTGTTGATTTATCTGAAAATGAACATCCACGAGTGGTGGAAGAGGCAACAGAAAGCATGACGCGTTAAGGAGAGTAGCGTTGAAAGGATTTCAGTAACGCAAAGAGAAGAAGATCGGTTCTGGATCGAGCAGGGTGAAAGAAGCGAGCAAGGGATTAATTGTTTGCCGCTGTTAAGTAATTGGCCGGTCGATTATGGTACATTATATTCACCTCGGGACGCCTAAGGAGTCCGTATCCAGAGAAGATGAAGACATTACCGGCGAGCCGAGAGAACTGGCCGAACGGTATTTTTACGAGTGGCTCGTAAAGTTAACGAGGACCAAGGTAGTAGTGAACGGAGAAAAGGACAGACAGCAACGTTCCACCGATACTCGGTGGCTTTTGCTTCCATTTCTTTTATTGCTTTCTCTCGGTTGAACCACGTTTTTCGTTCTTCTTCCTCTACTTCGAACGAGCTTGTTCCCTCTGAACGCCACCGTTGCTCGCGTCTCGATCACCATTTTTCCGTCTATCGTTTCGCACCTGCCTTCGCTGTCGCCTCCGATCCGTCCGAATTTACGGTCTAGTCCGATAGAATGTTACTCCGGGAAATCGTGCGACCGCTTCGACCGTGTCTATCCGCTTCTCGGCACCTCGACGAGCACGTCGGCCATAGATTCCATCGATAAATTCCACTTTTCTTCTTGATACGGTAAGATTTGTTCAGCATAAAGTACTCCGAATTCCTTAGAAGAGGCGAACAACGCAAGGATCCAAGCAATTATCGAGAAATTATTATTCGAAAATGGCCGAAGCAACGAAACGAAGGTTT
Source organism: Osmia bicornis bicornis (assembly GCF_907164935.1). NCBI lineage: Eukaryota > Metazoa > Arthropoda > Insecta > Hymenoptera > Megachilidae > Osmia > Osmia bicornis. The sequence continues at coordinate 12,935,412 of NC_060216.1, read as the reverse complement.
TACGCGCGAAAGAAACGGCTGTTAAAAGCTGATCTTCAGCGACTAACGAGCTCGAAAGAGCGCCGTTTCTTCGTAACGCTCGTTACGTCTTATTTGCCGACACAGAAACGCTCCTTTCTTCCTTCCTTCCTTTATAACGCGTTCGGAAAATGCTCGACAAGTTGCTTTACGTTCTTTTGATGAGAAGTTTAGCAGGCGCGTGCGGGTACGAGGCTCGGAGAAACGGAAATCCCTGAAAGAATGAGGCACGAGCGATTATACGTAGAGATGGTGATTGACAGCGTCGATGAATCGACGTGGTTGCATGTTAACTCCAATTGCTGCTCTTTCTATCCTATACCAATGTTTCTTTTCTTTTTACAAACCGGCTGTGTATTTCAACTTGCGACATACTCGTTTCCGGTGCCACTCTCTCTCTAATCACAATTTAGCTCGATCGTGTTATGAACGAGCACGCGTTGCTTAAAGAAACCACGTTCGTTTTCTTGAAGAAGATGAGGATTTGCATATTAGTTAATTTAGGAGGTTCATCGTCACAGTAGATTCAGCTGTGTCTAGTCAGACACGCTATGTATTAATATAATTACGTGGAAAATTATGTAATCTTCTATTATCTTATCAAATTTTCAAACGTTGCGAAGCGAAGAAGAAGACCTGATTTAAAGATAGACTTTGAACTAGATGTTGAACGCTGGCGGAGGCTTTTCACGAACGTTCTTCTAGTTTCAGGAAACACCATAATTTGTCTCTTTTCACAGGTGTTCGAAGAAGATTCTGAACGATTCGCTCGCTTCCGTGTTACGGTGCATTAGCCACGTTTACGACGGCATTCTTCGATTCGTCGGCTGTTACTAACGAACGAGCTCGGTCGCGATTACGGGCAAATAATTGGTCGACGTCTAAGAAAATAATAGCAATCGGTAGCCACCAGTCTCGGACTCGTTCCACTGCTAACACAAATGTTTTCTTGTTCGCCCGAGGAATAGCACGCGCGGTAAAGCAACTAATTTCCCGCACGTTATCCAGGAGTATCGTGGATCCAGTATGTTTCGATTAGGATTTTCACTGTCTGTCATTAAACGTATCGGAACGAAGCTCCGCTTTCTTGGGTTTTATCGAAGAAGCGAGCATCTCGAGGAATCGCTTCACGCATCGGTAACCTCGCACGTAACCAAGCGGACATTTATCTCGCGATGATACTCTTGTAGAAAGAACATCATCTATAATAGTATTCGAGGAACGTTCTAAAGACGAAGTTTTTGTTCCTCGACCTTCGACTAAAGTTCACTTTTTAAAATTCAATCAGATAATATACATTGTTTTTGAAGAAAAAAGTGACAATACATTTCTCTTATAGAAAAATTTTCTCGTCAAACGTCTGAACTTTATTACTAATGAAAGTTGCACGAACCTTTGGTGACTGAAAGTACAAAAGTTGTTACATCAGCATAATGTAACTCTTTGATGCTTTAGTGCTTGGACAAAGTTCTTGAACTATGCTCGCACCTTTATTAAACACGAATCAATAATGTCTCACACGGACAATTTTACGTGAAAGTTGTCGCATACTATAAAAAATATATTAGAAACTTACCTAGAAGTTTGGTGACGACAGCTCCTTGTTGGTTTAACGACAGCACGTGATTGGCCAGGTCATTGTAATGTCTTAGAGCTCCTAATCCGTGTGAGAGTTCTAGCAATCGTTGTCGACTTGCTCCACCGCCATTTCCACTGGCAAACGGACCCGCGGTGCAATTTTGCAAACTCACACCTGAAAGTATAATCAACGCGTAATCGATTACTAGATCAATTAATTTAAAGAGTCGATAGAAAGGCAAATCTCTAAGTGCCGTGCGTCGCCGACCTTCCGGACGGATTCTTGGTATCTTTAGGAAAAGCATAGCGCATAGTGGTATCGTATCGTACCGCGAATCATAACGATCATGTCGGAACACAAGGAATCGGACGTAATCAGGCGAATTAATTGAAATTACTGGCGACGGTGTCGCGCGATCTCGTCGATGCGATCGTACGGGGTGGCAGGCTCTAAACCCACGTACGGCCATCTGCCCGTTTAAATCGCGACGATTAATCACCGGAGGTGCGAAGACCCTCGTAATTCCTCGAAGGACACCGGCGCGGCTCGCCGCGACTTCCTCGTGATTTTATAGGCGGCTAATCTCGGCGGACGACGTTTCGTTTCGTGCCACTCGGCCAAGAGAGAGGCGACGATTTACGATCGACGATCGGGAACGGGCCACGGTATTGAGAGCGATCCATTTTTCGACCAGCGAACCTCGCTTTAAACCTCCACGAACACCGATCCTATCTTCCATTCGTAGAGTGAGGTTTTTTTCGAACGAGGAGGGAGGAGGTGAAGGAACGAAGTAAAGAGGTGATCGAAAAAGGGTGTCGACGAAAACTTTGAGCTTGCAAAACGATCGCTTCATTTTTTCACGATGATCCGCTGAATCCGTAATTGCAAGAAATAATCACGCGTACGTTCTTAAGATACTTTTTATAACTTTGGCTAAGGGAGTTAGGTTTGGATTAAAGAAACAAATTATTTATCAAGTTTGAGCGATCGAAGCGCGATTGTTACAGGAGAAACGACGTAGCTAAACGGGTTAATTTCCAACAGGAATCACGGGCCAGAAGAATAATTGTAATTAGCGTCCGGTTCGCGGACAGACCGTGATTTTATGGACGGATAATCTTAACGACATTTCGTACGATCCAAGAACGGCGACGAAGACGATAATTTACGATCGAACGATGATATTAAAGAAACGCGCGAGACGATTCAACTCGTTCGAGGGAATGGTGGACGGGAAATTAAAATCCGCATGCAGGTAGATGGAAACGGTCGGTCCCTTGGTCATTTGTAACGCGTTGTTTCGAGCGGTTACGAGCTGACCGAACGCGCGTACGCGTCCGCTCGTTTACATAGCGGCCGTTTAATTAATTAGTCCTTTATGAGCCGACCGAATTGCCAATCGCCGCTTCCAGATGGATTTAACGCGGATCCTTGCAACTCCTTATCCGGTTCAACGGTGATTTCTACTCTCGATACACGACACTGTTAACTCGACAAAGTAACTAGCTACGGTTACAAACCACTCGCGATTTATCCTGTCACCAGATTGAATCGTAACAATTCCTGTTTTCCTTATTCTCGCTTCTACCTGAATATAATTTATTTATTAAATCGTACATCGATGCCATTTTTGCCTTCCATCGATTCCACCTGAATGTATTTATTTATTCCACCTCGATCAAATATTAACTTAAGTAGAATCGCGCCTTCTTCAAATTGCTGCCATTTTTCCGGCACGTATAATTCTACCTCCATTGAATGTTAGCTTAAGTAGCATCACGTGTTCTGTAAATTGATATCAATTTTCCGTTATCGATTCTACCTGAATGTACTTATAATTCTACTTAAATTGCCATTTGCAAGATTTTAATATCTTTTTCTTTTTAATCAGCTGGCAAGTTGCCATCATTATTAATTGGCTAATTCGACATATATTGAAAAACTTGTTAACTTGCACCGCTAATCAACGAATCTTGAATAAATTGCTTGCATGAAAATCGTCTAAAAAGAAACACGAAGTAAAATCTTATTTTCACCGTGCCACGGTCTTCAAGTACCCGTACCAAGAGCAAACAATAAAATTACCATAGAATTCTCTGCCATCCAATGATAATAAAATTCCTTTTTGAAGAAGAGGAAAAAAGTCCATAATGTACACCGGGACGTAATGCAAGGGAACAACATTCCATCTATTTATCGATATTTTTGAAAACTCAGCTCAGAAGCTGGAAGGCGAAATAACGAGGTGAAGATCGTACGTTTCGGTAAGCGTTTACGACTAGTGCAATTTCGTCTTGGCAAAAAGGGTTGATACAAGGGAGGAGGAGGTAAGAAAATCGTGCAAAGCAGTTTGCTGAGATGAGGGACATCCTTTCGAAACCTACGCGTTCTGCCAGTTCTGGAAATCGCGTTTTCAGCCGGACGAACGAAGGAAGGAAGGCGCATTCCGCGCTCGTTTCGTGTCAAAGCTATCTGCGAGATGCCGTGAAAACGAAAGTAGCCGATCCACGGAAAGAAACGCAACGTCGTCGTGATCGTTGCATCGACGATCGGTGGATAGAACCGGTTCTGAACGAGTTCTGCCATCGAGTGACTCTGTTCTGTGCCTTTCTCGTTCGATTTCTTTCTTTCCCTCTGTATACAAGCGGACAAAATTGCCGTTTTCGAAAAAGAAACGGTCGATCGTTGGGGCGCGAGGCAATCGATAATCGAGAGAAAAATCTTTGCCTCGCAAGAGGATTCGACCGAGCAGTGGCATCGATGAATGAAAATCGTCCCTGAGAGATCGTCGGGACGATAAACGAGACTCTGGTACCCGGATCGCGAGTAATCGACGCGTTTCGTGTCGACCGTGTCCCGATCGATTTTATAACGAATCGATCGTAAAACCGACCACGAGTCTGCTCGAACGGACTCGTCCGAAAATCCATGAACCGGTGTATAAGAGGAGGACGAGTACCTGTCACCGGTACGGCCTTACATACACACGATACTCGGCTATAAATTCAACAGGATAGAGAACGACTAACTTTACCTATCCTTCGCTTAACCGGGAATAAATCGTCCAGCCGAATGGACACACCGAATCCAATTAGCTGCGCGTGCTTCGATTAAATATCGTCCTTGTTTCAACTATCAAACTTGATGTTCCTGCAGCAATCTATCATTCGGGTATACGTGCTCTTCCAATGCTTGATTACGCCTGAATTATACCTAGTATATCAAAGGACATTCTAACGAGTTCTTTGTCATTTGGAACGTAACGAAACGTTTCGAGGATTCTAATTAGCGGTCAACTGTGGAGCGTGTTCGTTACGCGAGGATGGACATCGCGCCGATACAAAAGAAACACTGCCAGCAAAACGGTGGATACAAAGTGGTCAACAACAGACAGATGAAGATACCTGGCAACTACCGGACTACCGATATACCTGCCTCGAAATACCTGCTGGGTGTGGCGGTAAAATCCGGCGGATATAGGCGTCGCGTCGCGCGGACGATATCCCAGCGTGAACGACACGCTATCATCGGACAACAGAAGTCGAGCGCACCGATCCGCCACCGCGGTACAGGATGGATATTGAACGTTCAACGAGAGCAACAGCAGCAGCTTCTCGCGAAAAGACGTACTGTTGGCGACCCGTTGGAAACCGGTTCTCAACGAGTATGGCTGGTAGCCGAGCCTCGTCTCCATCTGGCAAGTGTAAACCACGGAAAGCATCTCTGGATATGTACGCGAGCAATAGTTGGATACGAGTAGCAGACACCTAATCGATGGACATTCTATGGACATGCATTGATTGCCCACCTAACACCCTTCCCGAAGTTACAGCTCATCGTCGAACGCAGGATGCCGGCTCAATTGTAACCCAAACTTACAATTGTCTGCAATGATGTTTCGACGAAAATTAGACACCTTCAATTTTTTCGGTGTTTAGAAAATGAAGATGAAGTTTGGATCGTTATGCAAGCGTTAACCCCTTCAATTTGACAGAGGTACATTTTATAGATTTTTCGTACCCCGCATAAACTCTGGTCTATAAAATTATCTCAAAGTTTATTGGACGAAATTTAGCTATATAGGTATTCTCAACATAATAGACCAAATCACAGTTCAACGTTGAAAGTGTCTTGGAAGTTGTTGCAACTCAAAGCGTCGCATCGGAGAGACCAATATTCGGATGACTTTTTATATTAAATACTACTTAAATCCGCGATTTTCGAGCAGTACTTGATCCAGAATGATCATCAATCTCTACTCACATGTTAAAATATTTAACAAGAGGGCGGAAGATTGAACCCTAGTGTTTAATCATACAGAATTGCGATTATCCTGCATTTGTTACACTTTCTAACTGAAGAATAACACTTCTTCATTCAATTATCAGCATAGACTTTGATACTTACATCAAATTTTCTAAATCAATTATTTCCAATCCAAAGGCTCGTAAAGAACCAACTTGGTTCCATGTCGCCAATTGATTTTTGCATGACAAATCAACCTGTACCTACGTTTCAACAGCGTTTCGCTTTAATGAGAATACCAAACAGCCTGGTTCTCGACTTTCTGCGTTTCGATGACTTAACTACTACTCGGATAAACATCATCGTAAAACGTGTCCCGCGTGCGATGTTTATCTAGAAGAAAATATTCAAAGTCCTGTCTCATAATCTCAGTTCCTGTCGAGCAATCTTGAACAGTTTCACCATACCCGTCCGAGTAAACACCTGATCGACGAATATAAAGAGAGGACTGCACCTCTTATATACGATAAGTCAATCGCAAAATTACTTTTACTTTAAACGAGTGATTTCTCGGGCATTAACGACACGAAGGCGTGTGTGTTTTCTTAAAACGTGCCAGAAGGAAGATACGATCGTCGACGAAGGGGAAGATCGTATCGTCCCTTGAGAATCATCGTCCTCTTTCCACCTGAGGCCTGAATTTCGACACCTGGAGGACCATGAAACCTCGTTGTTACGCTCGTTTAACGCGATTTAAAAACGCTTACTCTTTAGACTCGTGTTCGCCATCTCAGCAATCCGTTATATACATCTTGCTCATTAATATTCGATTGAACACGCTCGTCCGAAAGAAACAATCGACAACGTGCAATCAATTCCTCCATGTTTTTATCAAGATCCAACACGAACGTCAAAGCAGATATTTGAAAAAAAAGAGCAACAAAAAAGGACAGTAAATGGTTTAACGATTATAGGCAATGTGGAAACACGATTGTCTAATTGAATTTAATTACAAAGTGAAAAACAGCGCGTCTGTCTGCGTTTTATGGATGTTTTCTGGACATGTATGAAGAGGTAAAAAGCGTGACACAGATATTTCATCGATTATCCCCGTTCTTGATTATCGCAAAGTGTATTCAAGTGTTACTCGGAGGATGAAGAGAGGAATCGTCTAGACGCGGATTCCTTATCGTCGCGTAGGTGGAACAGAATTAATTAATCTGGCTTTCATCGCGTTCGATTAACCGCGAAATTCTGCAGCGCGAGCAATGATTACACCGAGATCGAAGAAACGAAGACTAATGAATAAGGGGGGGGGTTATTTAGCTAGTTATTTTGCAGTCAAATCCTCGTACCAAATTAAGGATCAAACAAAGGTAAAAATGACAAGTGTGTCGTGACAAAACTAACCGTCGATCAAAGACACTGGCGGTACAGTCATCTGTTGATGGTGATGGGCAGCTGGGTGCTGATGATGATGGGTCGGATGTACTTGAAGCAGATGCGACCTGGTTTGCGAGAAGGTTGGCGAGGGTGGTTCCCATGGACGCGCCACCCCCGTGCTGACGGGCGCATCGTCGTCGTGACAGCAAAACTTGTCGGTAGCCGGGGCGGTACCGGTGCCGCAGTTCACCACCGCGTGTCCCTCGTTGTTGTTATTGTTATTGTTATTATTGTTTGCAACTTCACCATTGTTATTGTTGTTGTTCGCTGCGTTGGCTGTGTTGGTGTTGGCGAGACGCGTAGTAGTCGCTGCTGTCGCAGGGCTACCACTACCACTAGCACTGCCACTGACACTACCACTGCCAATGCCGTCGACCTGCACCATTTCGCTGTCGATCGCAGCCGCCGACTTGGCAGTACCAGGAGGGGTCACGACGCCGCCACCGATCATCATCACCAGACGATCACCTCCACCCCCACCACACCGGGGACCAGCTCCTCCTCCTCTTCCTCCACCTCTGCCTCCACTTCTGCAGCTACACTGTTCCTCCCTGTGCCCCGCTAACTGTCCGTTTCTCTTACCGCTGCTCTTATCCGACGGATACTCGGTTGCACCCTCGTGCTCTCTTTCTCTTCGAAGGCAGGAGGAGAAATTCCACCCCGGTGCACGCTCGGCTGACGAAATCGTGTAACGGGCGTCGCGTCGTGACCTTCCGTACGATGGCTGGTGAAAGTTTGTCCGCGCACAAAGAAAAAAAGAAAAGAAAGAAAGGAAAAAAAGACGGAATCCGCCGAGACAGGGTTTCACGAGGGCGGCGAGTTTTGTCGGTCCGCGTGCACACTCACCCGCACAGGGTCACAGGAGCAGGAGCAGCAGGAGCACCGGCAGCAGAAGAGTTGGTCGCGCTGGCGCAGGAGCGCGCGAGCGCAATCGACGCCACGGTCCGGCGTGGCTTCCCGCGTCCGATCAACCAGACAGAATGACATGCTGTCCGACGGTTCGGCGACGAGATCGATTCATCGCGGCGCGAGCTTTCACGTCGGCTGTCGCGTCTACGTGGACGAGCGTGGTCGATGCGAGAAGGTAACGGCGAGGAGTGCTCGCGGGCGCAGGCGCTTCGTCGAAGCTCGTGACTACCTATGGACGTGTGCCCTTCTCTCTCTCCCTCTCTCTGCCACTACCACCCCCTCTTCAACTCTATCCTTTTCCCTCTCGTACCAGACGCGTCTTCACTCTCTTCGTCCCTCTGTCTGTTCCTGGCTGTCTTTCGCTCCGATTCCCAACTTCCAAGCGCCTCTCTGTTTCTCCTTCCGTGCTCCCTTCTCCAATAACGACCGACGACGAGGAACACGGTACCACGGGATAACCTGCTCGCGCTCCGCCGGATTCGAGCAGATTGCCTTCCGTTCGGTTCGCTCTTTCGAAGCGCGCCAACGACTAGCCTTACCCCCACCTCGACACGCCTCGCGGGAACACAACGCGGCTACTCGGCTTCTTCTGGCTAGCCGAGATCCAGATTTCAGGTAACCGACTCTTCTTCCTTCTCTTTCCTTCGCCGACCTTGCCCGCCGCTTTCTACCAACTTTTCAATCGTTTCTCTTCGTCACAAACCTTTCTTCCGTCTCGCGAGATCGAGTGTACAGGGTGCATGAACCCTGTGCGTTTTCCTGGGGCGTTCGTCACCTACGAGTCTGCTCTGGTGGCGCCATAACTTTAGGCAAGAACCCCGTCCGTCGACAGCTTCGTACAGTTCACTCTTCTCTGGATTATCTTCGACCCTTGCAAGATGTCCTCTTTCCTGAGCGTTAAGAAACGATAGCCAAAAAATACCGTGAAAATAACGAGTACACGGGGTAACCTGCTCGCGGTCCGCCGGATTCGAGCAGATTGCCTTCCGTTCGGTGGCTCGAAGCGCGCCCAGACTAGCCTTACCCCCACCCTCTTGGTCGTTCAGCCGAGGTGAGATCAAGATTTAAGGCGCCGCGGTGCGGCGTGGCGGCGGTGGCTGGTGGCCGGTGGCCGGTGGCCGGTAGCCGCGGCGCGTCGCGGCGGCGCTGACGAAGACGAAGACGAAGACGAAGACGAGGACGCGGTCGTCGACGAGGAAGAGGACGAGAAATCTACGGGCGTGCAAAGCCGACTCGAACGACCACGCTAGCAGGGCAAGCTACGATTACGATCGGCACAAGGCTGAATTGTAAAACGTGATGGAAGAGGAGGAGGAGAATAAGGCGGAGGAGGAGGAGGTGGAGGTGAACAGAGAAAGAGAGCGAGAGGTGGACAAGAGAGGTTTAGAGAGGAAAGCAGTGGCTAACAAGGGGGAAGCCGGGAGCTGAGAGGATGCATGGAACAAGTCGGCTAAAGGTAGCCAAGTGCGCACTCCATGCCGCGCACCTGAGCTTATCCAACGCCCACCGACCATTACCGGCTCGATCGACCAATTGGGCGAACCGGTGGACGCCCACCGATCTGTCCGACCTAGCGCTCGTCGTCGCCCACGCCGTGCACCCAGGCACCGAGGCGCCCTTCCGCTTTCCGTCTTCCGCCTTCCGCTTTCCGTTTGCCGTCTTCCACCGCCGCCACCGATGCCGACCACGCTCGCTCTTTGTCGTTTCCGCGGACAGGATCGATTAATTCCCCAATCGGATGTCGATGTCGGATGCCGGCTACGCTCCGGAATCGCCGATTCCAACGATTATCTTGATACTTCGAATCGACGCCAGCTGCCCCATTGTTTAGAAGGGTGAATACTCTTGGGGAGGAGGCAAGGTAGATCTTGTAGATTTCTCACGACTAGTCTACTTTATTCATCTACCTTACATCAATATAACAATATTCCTCATATTTGACTTTTTATTATTGACTTAGATCACTGGACAAGTGGTATTCATTGATCTTTTCGTGTACATGAACATTAGTGAAGTTTGTCAGAAACTTGCGGTGGTTGAGCATTAGTGGATCTCGATAATAGATTTATTTTGTCTAAGGTCTGATAGTAATTAAGGTCAGATCAACCTTCGTTTAGGGTTTAAGTAGTAAAAGTCACTAATTCGACGGTCCTAGATATTATATCGTTCATGCTATTCTTGAATCATTATTCGATTCTTTTTTCCCATCGACAAAGAACTGTTTCTCGTTCTCAGACCGTCGTTCGTTCTTGATTCCCTCGTTTTGCAAATATGCAAAGCATCGTGCATAGTACAACGACCTGTTTTTCATGATCGTCTTTTCTATGCAATTAGAGATCGGGAGAAAAATGTTTGAAAAAGTTGTCGTTCGTGGGAAAATGGTCACCGGCTAATATAGCGGATACACTAGAAACGTAGTACGTTGCGTGGCAAACACAAATGTTTCCTGTTCTCTGTACTTCTTGTTCGACTTTGCTCGACTTGGATGCTGTTTAAATCGTTTTTTTTTTTCATTAAATGGGTGTTATACAATGTTTTCAGAAAAAAGAAAAGAACACACCATTTCAATCGTTGCACGCAAACCTGAGTCGAGTATCTAGGAAAGATATGCTAAAATATATTTTAGAAAAATTCCAATTCCAATGGATTTTTAAATCTTCAGGATATAGAAAAGTTAATATTTCATTTTATTTCACTAAAATATTTGACGTTCCTTTGGATGAAAGAACGATGAAAAGAAGCAGGCTCGTTTCAAGAATGTTTTACATCCCGAAGGCGAGACCGGATGTAATGATCCGTATAAAGCGGAGAAAAACAATTTACTAGTCGATTCTTGAGTCACTCACGCGAAGATCTCTCGGGGCGGTGTCCTCATCGAGCGTGGGTCATCGCTTTCGTCTGTTCGCGTGTTGCATCCTATCTATCACCGTTAAAATTCCTTCGGACTATGCGAACGAAACGAGAATGAGAAAATTATATTTCTTAATATAATGACACTTGCGTTCCTTATTGTGCATACTTGACGATATTGAATGCCTTCAAGAATTTGTTTAGAAACGCTCGTTTAGGTTCCAACAACCGCTCGTTAAAGTCTCGAATGAAGAAGAGGAACGATTGAAATGGCATTATTAAAAGTGATTTTCTACATAATGTCAGAAATAAGATAATTAGGCATACGCTACTAACTGTAATAATGGATATGTTAATTCTGAAGGGTATAGGTTAACATTTAGTATCGGTATCCTAATAGTTATTACTTAATTATTTATTCAGTCTGTAGCATTCCGATACATGCATTTAAATTCCAAAATTTGTCAAGCAAATCCAGAGAATATAAGCTTAGAAGTTAGCTGATATAGACGTGGTAAAAATCGCGGAAGATATTAACTTCAAAGTTTCTTCAAGAGTGTCGGTCACGCGCAACCGAATCGAAGTGACACGAGAGGAAGGAGGAAAAGCAACCGGGTTCGATGCAAATTCTTTCTCACAACAGAGGCTCCTCGCGTGCCGTTCTCCCAGGTACATACCAGCAGATCGATGCTACCTACCCCTTGGGAAGAGTTGTTTAAGTATCGATCTCGAAACACCGTGCTTTTCTGCTTTCCTCCGTTCTTGTAAATAATTGCTGCTCGCCTATAGCAAACATTGTGAACCCTGCGAATTTTATTCTCTTGAAATGAAATTGAAATTCGCTTGAGATGAGGGTGTCTGACGCGTTTCGGACGAATCTACTTATAATTAACAGTGACGGCTAGGGAACTCATATCACTTACAAATTGCAATTGGTAATTGCTAAATGACATACACAGAAATGGAGTATAAAATAAATAGGTGAACAATGAGAAATTTTTAATTGATTATTACAAGTAGTCAGGAGTTCCAAATGGTGCTAGTAAAAGCCATAAAAGTAACACGTGAACCGATAGGTAGGCAATCACTCGCGTGGTCTTCACCCTGTCAGAAGAATCCTATTAGGATTCGGTCGTGATGGCCCATCTGTTTTCGGCCCCTTCCTAAATCTGCTAAACGATGCGGTCACAGTAATTTAGCCATTGACTACTGAACGACCTCTTCCTCCTCGTTTACTCCACAAAGGGTTTGAAAATTGAAACGATTCGGGAACATCGTTTCTTTTAACGCGTTTACAATTTTCTGATGTTAAACAGCAGTGGGGTAATTAACGTTCTTATTTCGTCAACGTTCCAGTAGAATTTTATTTAATTTTAAATATTTGACATTAACATTGTCAAAGATTTATTCGATGAAACGACTCGATCAAACTCGACTAAATACCTATGGAGGTATGGCGCATCGATGATCATTGTCTCGTTAACGAGAATAGCCTACTCGGTTGTTTGGACAGCTGAATAAAGGAATTTCTGTATCAAGAGGCATCGCTCAAGTGATAATGAACTCGTTGACCCCGTTGAGCAACCAATTTTTAACGTGCTTGGTTTTCAGTCGTACGGCTCAAAAAACTTATATTTCTGGCCATAATTTCGAATCATTTAAAACGAAAGAAGCCCAGCCTATTATCTTTTTAGCTATGGCCATTGAAAAGAGGATCGTGAAAAAAATCACGCAAGCCTTGTATTTCTTGAAAAACGCTCGTGACTAATTCAATTAAGGAGGCGCGTTGCTTTTTCACGCAATGCGCCACGCGACCTGCGCGTCCGCGTCGTGTCCTTCCTCCAATCGCGAAGGAAGAAAACCGTGCCCCAAGGAGAGAGAAAAAGAAAGAAAGGAAAAAGGGTATGTACGTATCGCGACAATTACCAGTACGGAGTCGGCCAACCTACACATCGCACGAACAAAGATTTATCATGGACACTTTTGCGTGGTTCGTCCACGAGCACCACTATTACTTGCCATTACCCAAGGCAAGTTACACGGGTGGAAAGGTCGAAGCTGATAAATCATGCGACAGGAATGATTCGGCTAAATTGCTGCTCGCACGTATCCGCGCTCGGAACTGCCCCTCGCTCGTTGTTGCGCGCCGCAGCTCGATCTTGTGGCTACGCGGGGTCGAGAGGGTAAACCTTTTCTGCCTGCCCTTCCCTGTCTTGCCCTCGGCCAGTGGAGAAACAGCCACGTAGAAAGAGGCAATGTCCGTCATACGCGTTAAAAGTACGCACGCGTCCAGGTAGCCACTGGTCTATTGATTTTACCGTATCCCCCTGGGGTTGCATTATCGCACGGCAGGGCCGTTTGCCGAGTCGGAGGCCACGTCGAGGAATAGGCGTGGCTGTAGGAGGCGGGCACCGACCCGGTTATCGTGGAGGGGCACGGATACACGATATTGGTCGAGTAGATCGGGACGCGTTAGCCAGCCGCAACGACCACGCTATCTCGGCTCCGAACCGACTCCCGCGCCTTCTACTACGGCTGCCTCTGCTGTTCGTCGGTTTGTCCACTCGTGGATCCTCTTCATCGGCTCGTCAGAACCGTAATGTCCACTCTCTTCCCTCGAACCATACCGGTTTCGGATGTTTTCGTTGCACAGAGGTTCGTTTTGAGATAATTTCTAAAGTACTTAACTACGATTCTGGGTTGGTACCCGGCTCAAGTATCTGCTCTTGTCGCCGCCATTGAGAGAACGCCCTTTTATACTTGGTATCCGTGTGATATTCATTTGAATTTGCGGTTATTTTAATTGAAATATAGCTTATTTTTCTTTTTATAGTAATTGTAAAGCATCGGATTGATATAGATGCAATGTTGAATTCGCGTTTTTGCAACTTTCCCTATGTGCAAATATACAGGCAGACATTAATCAGGATTCTCTTGCATCTCGTCAAAGCTCTCGAAGATCGACAGAGGTATTGTTACGTAGCATGGCAGGAAGGAGCCCGAAGAAAAGAAACTGGCGATTACACCGGTAGAGCAATACGGCCGGTTGCGTTTCACGTTCAACCGTTTCCCGAGTTGAGAAATCGGCTTCGGCTACGTTTCCATCCGGTCGCAGGCGTGTGGAATAGGGCGAAGAAATCGGGACGAGGCGCGAGACGACTTTCGTGGCGAACTCGCGTTTCCATGTTTTGCACTCGCCGAGGGAAAGCTACGCAACGGAAGGGCGGGTCTCTCAACTTCTTTCTCTTTTTTCGAAGAAGAAATTGTTGTGTCGGTCATTGGAATGAAAGCGTTGTCGGTGTGTTCTTTTGTTCCGCTGTTATTCGTAGCCTTCAATCTTTGCGTGCAACGCGCGTATGCGCTGGCTCAGGGTCGGCTTCGTCCCTGGGAAGACTTTGGCGAGGAGAGACTGACAGACGTCGAAAATCACCTGATCTTCCTGCGGCTTTTGTCCAGATGGTCTCGCGAAACTGGGTTAAGGGGCTGGGCCGCCACAGGAATTGCAGGCACGAATCGCAAAATATTTCTTTCCTTCTGTAAGAACGCTTGATACAACAGGAATTAAAATACGATAAGAAAGAAATTTTCGCTAGAGAAAGCTAGACAACGCGATTAAGATTTCTCCCACTTCCTGGGAAACGGATAGACGAGCGTGTACACCGGTTATACGCTGCTTGCTCCGATCATAACGTACCCCGTGATCTTCTCGCGGTTCGGGTAGAAACAAAGAAGGTGGAGAAGCGACGCGACAGGACAATTAAGTCCCGAATATCGTGCGTTACATGCAAATACGTGCGGTTCACGCTCTCGTAGTTACGAGCAACGAGGTACATATTTACGATACCGTGCACCGGTTAACTTATGCAAGGGTCACAATTAGTTCTGCCTCCTCCGTGACGTGTTGTGTAGTTTACAAACGATCAAAAATTGTAACAACACTCCAAGTCTTTTGTGTACTCCGAAGAATCAGCCGAAGGTTTCGAAGCGAAGGTTGGCAATCTGCTACATAGTAGTATTGCTGTTTTAGCCCAAAAGCCTCGAGAAACAATAATCATTCATAAGCAGGTCACGAATATCATTAAAACGTAGAATAATTGTTTCCAACCGAGAAGAAACAAACATCGTGACGTTGCGTCAGCCTGTTCATTTCGTTCCATTATACATAATCCTTTTGAACACTCGTCGAGCCTGAGGCGCGTCTAAATAATTCGAAGGCAACGGGTATCGTCTAATAATGACGCACGAGAGGCTCAGCCATTCTCGAAACAGAAGTAGCAGCAGCCACAGCAGCTTCGCATACTTAGGTGTTACATATTAAACGAGAGACCGTATCCCAAGCTAGTCGAGGCAACCACCTGTGCGCATAGCTAATACCATATAATAAGGGCTCATGCATATGAATTTCGGTGGGCCAGTCCACAGAGCGACTGTTATCGCGATGAATCTATCGGGCCTCTTTTCTGTCGCGTCAACCCTTTTCGATACACTTACGTGGAACAACGGTATAATAATGTCTAGCACCGGTTCCATCATGAGTGCCACGCACCTTACATCGTTTCTTTCATCTATACGCACACCTACGTAAATGGGGTAGATATGGTCTTCTTCATCAACAAAAACGGCCCTTGGGAAAAGGAGAACTGGTCTTCTGGTTGATCGCTCAATTTTACTGTTAACCTTCGAACGTGTAAATTTCCGATAAAAAGTTCAGGGGTGATTTTGAAGCTACGAGTGGAAAGATCGAGTATGCAGTTGCCATTCTAATGAAATGCAAATGAGCTAAGTGGAAACGGTCATCCAGAATATTCTCAAGCTCGTTAGAGACAATGAACTCGTAAAAAAGGATACAAAAGGCGCATTCTCGTGTCCAAAGGAACCGATGGACGATTCGGAGCGTGTACGCGCGAGCAGCACCGTGACACGAGCCCGATTCATTTCTTTTTCTTCGGCCTGTTCGAACGCGTGTGCCGCACAATGAACAAGAGATACGGTCGAACTAATATCCGTGGAGAGACTTCTTATGTTCTTGGGATGTAATAAAGACTGGCTAAAGGGGGACAGATGCGATCGCGTGGCAGACGCGGCGATAAATTCTTCCTGCAGTCGATTCTTCTTCTGATCGATGCGGCTGTAGGGGTTGGCCCTCGGCGTCGCAGCTCGATCCACGATTTCGAAGAAAGAATGCTGCATGGGTTAGGGAATGGATGCTCCGGTTTTTCGTGCAATTCTGCGAGAATGCATCAGCTGCAACCCCTTTTTCATTTTATTTCCGATCGATTTTGGATTCAACTTGCCGTCATTCGAAGCGGATTAGGAATTTTTCGAATATGGACTTTATTGAACGGAAAGAAATCGGTTTCAACTCGCTCGCCTCGACGTATCCTGCCGAATGAGCTTCTTAATTAATAAACGTCTGTCATTTATCCACGCTTTCCGGAGTAACGTCTGCGTCCAAACGATCCACCGGGACTGTGCGAGGAGACAGATGCTCGCACGCAGGCGGTCTCTTTATTCGCGTATACGCGATCCGCGATCTGCTCGACCGTCCATCTGTTTCGCGGCGCTTTCGAACACTCTTGTCCTGCCAATGAGAAAGCAGGACATTGCATCTTAACGAGTTTCAACGACGGTTTGCATACGTTTGTAGCAAAGAAAAATGATAAATATTCAAAATACAATGTTAACCATCGAACGAGTAACGCGTTAACAAACGCCAGTAGAATTCTACACGAGCCTCGTCTATTCCACGCATCGATCTTCTTATCGATCCTGGTTGCCGCACACGCTCGCACATAGAAGCCGCTTATCCGCCCATCCGTCCGAGGCTGTCACATCGTAACTCCTTAGCGATCCGTCATTTTCACCACAGTCCATCCTCCTCTTTCCAACGAGCGACACTCACTCTCGGTCCCGCTGGCGCTTCGTAATGAATAGCGGTTACTGGAGGGACAGAGACTCTGGTCGAAACAAAAAGACGGACCGAGAAGATGAAACGAGACAGAGTTGAAGGGAACACCTGTGCCAACTGGGGCGCAACCGGGCCACAGACGTATGGACGAGCGAACGGGTGGACAAAACAGGTGGGCCGTCACGCCGGGATTCTTCACTCGTCCTCCTGTGGGCCTTGGCTTTTGGGCCTGAAGCCTTTAATTCATCGATTCTCGACGCGGCGCCAGCGTACCTACTCTTTTTCGATCGATCCATCGATTATTCGTTTGTGCCGCGGAGCTTTCCGCTAAGTAGATACCGTTCGAATCAGATGATTGTAGGTTTATAATTCGCTATCACCTGCTTTTTTAAATAGAATTTTGGTTCTATGCTTTTCAAGCTTGAATTAAGCCGTAAATTTTTATACCGAATGGAAGAATCGTGTGGTTGAAAGCTTCGGATCGCGGATTAGAGACTGGAGGCAAGGTTTCTCCTTATTACGCATGCAAATTCCCCTACCACGGATTAGCAGATCGGTAAACATCGTAATAATATAATAGGATGCTGCGGCGTTAAAGACGGCTCGCGTATAATTAACCAATTGCCTTCGGTTCTGCGTGTCTTTCGAGCTTATTTATACTTCTCGGCGACCTCTAATGCGCACGCGAGTGCACGATCCTTCTGGAAGATGCGAATCCATTTTCTTTTCGCAACTTCGACCAAGCTGGTTATCGATCAATCTTCGATCGCGGGGTCGCCAACGTCCCTGACTTCTCGCGACGAATTTTAATTCGCGTGCTCGATCCTCCTCGTCGTTTATGCAACTCGCGTGCAGGGAGCGGTAAACAGTTTAATGATCAGTCAGCGTAGCAGGACGAGCTATAAACTCGCGGATAAAAATTTTATCGAATGAATTGCAACTTGACTAATGCGTATCCAAGCGAGTTCGTGCGCCACGCAACGTCAACCTCAAACAGTTTGAAAAAGATGAAAATTCTTAGGCTACTCGTGAAGTCGCGTTACGTTAATTGGCACGATCGATAACCCACTTAGTCGTTTCGTGCCCTCGAGCTTTGCCTCTCTTGCCTTTTGTTTTATAAAGGAACTTTAGGATTATGGGGTTGGGATAATCCTCAGGAAACGACGAAGGTACTGCAACCCTTGGTTAATCCTAAGTCGCTTCCTTCTTACCAGTGGTATTAATTATCGAAACTCTGGTACATGTGAAACATTTGAGATCGATGTGTATCCCGTGTTTATCCACCTCTCAGAAGGCAACCGTAAGTTTTTGCGAACACAACAGAAGGGTTAAACGATTTGTAAAAAGAAGAAGGGGCGAGTAGCCAGGACCCTTCTAAAGATGGGTTTTGAAGGGAACAGATTGAAGGCCGTTTTTATCCTGTTCAACGGGGGAACCGGTGGTGCCGATAAATCATAACAACGACGATGTATCGGCGTGTCCAGAATCTCTCCGGCGTCTCCACCTTCGCTTCCGGGCCGCGGGCAGGAAGGTGATACCACCTGCCGAATTGGCTGCCTACCGGCGCACGCGGCACGAAATACATACATACTTTGCGGTTGTTGCTCGGTAAGCGTCGAAACCGCGGCCAGATGTTACCCGGAGCTGACTCGAAGGTGGCGAAGATCGCGATCGTACATTACGAGTCCCCTGGTTATCGCTCGAACCGCGAACAACCAGCTGCAATATTCTCTGCAGCGCACACATACTCTCGCTAGTTTCTCTTCAGAAAGAGCCGCGGTGCTGAATTTATCCGCTCGATCAGGGTATAATAAGCTAATCGTACGTTGTATCGATGTTGCACACTTTTTCGCCACGATCTGGTAACACGAGTCTCGCTGGACGATTTCGAGAACGTTTTAACCCTTTGCGGCTATAATCATTCCTTTTCCCTGTAGCCTATAATACTCGGGGGAGTAAAAGATGATTGATCGCAAATTGATAGATTGCTATGTTTGAAAAAGAAAAAAAGTGGAACAATCTCAGCAAACCTTTTTTTATCCTTCTGAAAGAAACGTTTCATCAAACGGTTAGACTATCTATTAACGATGACGTTCACCGTCGTTAAATGGTATCTCTCTAATCTTTCGTTGTAGAGGGAACAGCGACGAACGGATACCTGGCCAGCGTAGCGGCAAAAATCGCGTAAAATAATCGCGCGTACTCGGCCCAGATCCGGCGCGTCGAATTTATCGATCTGTCGATCTCCGTATAATGAGCTAATCGGATGTTATATTGTTCCCCCGGTTCAGGAAAGTACACACGGCCACGAACAGCCAGGCGAATTAAGGCGAGCCCGAGAAAGCGCCGGTCGAAAGAGAAAGAGAGGCGGAAAAAGAAGCTACCAGAAGGGAGATGAGAATATCGTAGGGTGAAACAATGAAAGGAAGTGAAGGTCCAACGAGTCGCGGCTTCTTTCCATTCCCGATTGCCGTGGAACTTTAACCGAAGATATCATCCGTCCCTCCATTCTCTCTCATCAACTTATATCCTACTGTTTTAACTGTACACACAAGTTGAAGAAGCGAAGATATATCTCCTAGCCCGTACGATGCCCCTAACGTCGGCCATTATCTCGATCGGCTTCACCTAACCTATCCATCGCGGTGCCATTCTAAATTACCGCTCTTCTTTTTCCACGAGATACATACTCTCCTTATTCCATACTTTGTTCCTTTCTCTTCGCTGCCAGTTTCCTATGGCTCTGCAACGGTGAGCCGCGTTCGAGGATGCGGAAGATTCGCATAAGGATATTTGTTTGTGAATTTACCGTAACGGTATAACGGAGGAAAGCATATTTTACACTGTTTAAGTGGTGTAACAGGGAAATATTACCGTCAGATTGAATTCACCAGGAAAAAGGATGAACAGACTTCTGTCGAGATTTGCCGATCACGGTGGTTAAACCGTTGATAAGCCTGACGCTTATAATTCGTGTAATTTCCCTGCCTGTTTCTCCGTCGTTTTGACACACCATTAGACGACGATTTTAAAATGCAGCCTTCGTTGCTCGCATGGTCGCGCAGCTGATGTTTAAATCGCGAAATGAATCAGCCGCGCGGAATGCAATGATAACCGGTAATTATGACGACGTTGATTTTTTTAAGAGAAGTCATTCTGTCGTTTGTCACGAAATCGCAATTATTGATGGGTGCAATCATTACTCACGATTGCGCGAACGCTAAAGGTATAGGTATACATCCAGAGCTAGGTACATATATTCGAGAATAACGTATAAATAATTAATTCCACTTGTATCAAACTTAAAGGACAGCTTCACCCCTCGAGGTAAAATAGTGTATCAAATTTCTTCTGGAGCGCTACGCGATATCAAGATTCCATCGAAATCGGGGTGACTCGGTTGGCTAACATTTCCCGCAGGTGACAAGTAGTTCAGAAGATGATCAGACCGTTTCATACTTGACGCGAAGTGAAAAGAAACGAGTCCGAGAGGGTTAGGACGCGAGACGCGCAACATATGCAGCTTAAAAACGTGCGACGAAACGAGCGGGAAACAAAGCGATCGGAGGCGAATCGAAGCGAGTTGGTGCGATGCCACGGAGCGCGTAAGTGTGCGTAAACGGGCGTAATAGTCGGGGAGGAGTACACCAGCTGGCGTCAGAGTGACAAGATCTAAAATTAGAGCGCTTGTATTGCGTGTCGATCGTTGCATGCTCTTATCATACGCCCACTTCCGGTTTCGCCTTATTTTCCGAACTTCTTTCAATTCTTACCTACTTCGTCTCTGTCTTTCCTCCCTTTCTCCTTCTTTCGTCTCCTTGCTTTCCTTTTCTCTCCATTTTGACCGAGGAGAAACCGTGAGAAGGAGATCAATGATTCGAACCCGCGATCGAACCGCGGACTCGTCGACGATGAATGATCCGCGGTTTCGGGGCAGAGCCGAAGAATTTCAGCGTCCGAAAGGAGGGTGACAATCGACGGTCAGGTGTTACAAGACGGATAATCGAACCGTCACGGGTCGCGTACACGCGTGTACTCGCTTGAAAACGATCGAGTCACGAGAGAGTTTTACCGAAGAATAAGGATCCTTTTACCGGGTACGTCGAAAGTTTGCGTAAACGCAGCCCTCCTTTTGAAATTGCCCGCTACGTGAGGCACCGTTGGTCGAAAAGAAAGCTCGATTATCGCGGAAGTACCGTTCGATTTTACGGTTCCCTGGTCTTTTAAATTCCTCGAATATACGTGATCGTGGTGGTTGCATCAGGTGACCGGGACCACTTGCATCGTTTCTTCGAAAAATCAATGAACTTCGAACCCCATTTTCTTTGTTTGCTACCCTCTTACATGGTTACTCATAAATCTATGAAATATCTGCTTTGTCCGCGTGCCAGACAAAGCACGTCCCGGTGAAGTAGGCAGAGACCAAGAGAAAACTAATGGCCGCGACGCGTGTGTCCACCTGTAATTTAACATAAGTACGAGCTCACGGGTCGTTGCAACCGTACCGCCGTTTGTGCGCGCTGTGTAGATAAGTGCAGGCCACCTTACTTTATGCAGCCGCCCACGTCGTTTCGTGTTGCTGGTAAAAAGAAAAAAAGCCTAGGCGATTTAGGAGCGTTGTCGCGAGTCTTTTCCTCACCCTCTACTGGCAACGTGGAAATTCTTACTTGCTATTTACTTCTATCTACTTAGATAACGTATACACACAGCTAACTGCGTTATCAGAAAGTTGGGAAATTATGGAAAATCTTCGAAATATAAATTCCACCTCTCGGTCTTTTTCGTATTCACGTAAATCCCTTGCACGTAACTTTCGCGACAATAGAGGCACACCGTTACGGTGCGGATTTATGGCTGGTCGGTGAAGAGATGAATTTTAAGCATCGAGTCCGCTGCATACTACCGCCGGAATATCGACGAAGCGTAGCAGGTGACACACCGTATGCAAACCTTGTCAGTACGACTCGCGAGAGCCATCTACCTTATTACTTGAGAGCGCCATTTCCCCTGGCAAGTGCGCAATCCGAAGGCAATTTTCGAGATATCCCGATAGCGTAATTACCGTTCCGTGGGAGCTAAAGAAATGGCGGTGTTGTAGCCGCGTCTAGCGTTAAAATGGCGCGCGATTAAAGGTTACGTAGAATTTTTGTGAATTTAAATTATGTAAAGTTTTTTAATTGGAACTATGGAAATTTCGTTGGATATAGAGAGGATAGACGCGGTTGGCCTAGCTAATTATCCTATCCGCAAGATAATTAAGGATGCACTTATTCCGTGGCTGACGGAAGTTCTTCCCACTTGTCGGAGGAGTTGTTTATCGCGCAATGGATCGCACACTCCACGCTCCACATCGTTTTATTCGATTGCCGTTGCCGCCATTTCATTGTTTCGTTACTTTCGAGACAGAAAGAAAGGAAAGGAGGGTCGGTGGCGCGGCTGTATCGGCGATCGTTGTTTTCACGAAGACAAACGCCGAACACCGCTTGTCCCCGATTTCACGTTATGCAAGAAAGTTCGTCCGGCGTGTAGCACGCGCGCGTGCCATGTCTCGCTTCCTGCAGGAGCAGCTGCCGTGAAATCGCGGATCACGGCCGCGGTGTGAAATCGCGGCTGTCCCCTTCAGGCTTCTGCTCCCGTTTCGAACAGATTTTCAGCCGGCGCGGCGTTTCAATCCGCGATCCACGTGCCTGCTTTTTTACGTATGCTCAACAGTCTACACTCTCTTTCTCTTCCGAGTAAAAGGCGACTCGTGAGAACGTCCTTTTTTCATCTTTCCACCACCTTGAATTCTGATACTTTTTGAATAAGAAATGTTTCGAAAGATCCATAGACTCGTCTTAGAACTCGTGATACGTTTGAACTCGCGTAGCGTATGATGGGCCAAACGAAGGGTGATTTATTAAGCTGATCCACCTCGAGCCGTAAACGACGCGATATCAAACCGGGGATTGGTATCTTTTTGCAGTGGATCGACGCAATCTCCTCGTGGCAGGGTTCGCGTGTAGGTAGAGGAATGCGAGGCAAGCAGTGCAAAGGGCGGCACATCTGCGCCGAGCAGCGAAAAGACGGACGCGCGTGCGTTTAGCGGCGTGCAGGTTGGTCGTGCACCGGGTTAAAAGGAGGGTGCATATCGCGAGATAGGATCGGACGCGGTAGCCGCGTACGACCGGCTGTAGCCGAGATAAGAATCGAGCCGAACGAAGGAGGCAACCCCTTTCGGCTGACTTTTCAACCACCTTGCAACGATTCGCTTCTATCGCCAGAGGATCTATCTTCTCCCTCGCATTCGTGGCCCGCCTTATACGATATATCGCCATCTGTGGCTCATTAGCTTAAGCGGTACAAAACAGAGTAGCATGCTCTCTCGCCTCGGTTCGCTGCGTCTTGTCGCTCGTGAACCCTCTCGAGTCCGCGCGATTCCGTTCCTCTTCCTATCTTAGTAGGCCGCTTAACGGCCATTATACGGATTATTACCTTACTTCTCGAGTGGAAAACCGCCAACTGACGCCAGTCTTCGCCCCCCGGAACTAACTTTTCTCCCGTAGTTTCGACTTTTAGTTGCTTGTCGGCTACTTCCGTTCTTTCACGCCTCAGACAAGTGTGAAACCAGGGGCGTCTTTGGTCAAATTTTACTCTCCAGTGTGGGAATCAGCTTTGAGAAAATTGGATATTCCGCGTACGTAGTGATTGTTAACTTATATTCGCTTCAGATTGGAGTTAAGGTCAGTCAGTTAAGTAAATGCAATAAGAGCGACGCGATCACGCTACGCGGCACTCATTTTTATGTAATTTTGTTCGAACAAGATAAAAATTCCATACTTACCTTCGCAGGGTTGTAGAAACGAGTTACAAGTTACGTAACTCAACTTCTCGAACAAGTTACACGAGCATATGAATTGTAATCCCTGCTGGCATTCGATACGCGGATTATATAGAATCGAATAATAAGCCGCTGACGCAAACAACGACCGCGAGTTGCACGCGCTTGGAATGATAATAATTAATCGGTAAGACAACTCGCACGTACAATGAGATTCTTTGTTTCGTCAATATCATATTACCGAGGACTTAATCAGTCTGGCAATGCCACCGATGCAAGATGCGCCCGGTTTCGTGCAAACTGAAATGACTACTCTGAACGGGTCCCCTTCAACAATTCCCCGTGAGCCTTTTGAAATTTCGCTGGCCTTCTCATTTGCTTACGGAACCGTAAAAGGAAGTGTCCGAAGGTTGCACGAATACGATGATACTTTCTTAACGGAGACGTCTCATTATCCTGTTTTTAAGTCTGACAGAGATATCCCTCCATTATTTCTATTAAGGATTCTGATGATAATTACAGACTGGACAATTGATTATACCGATTTTATTAAAGTTTCGATTGGGACCGCACATTCTTGAGATTGCGTGGTCGTTCGGTTCGAAATATTCCGGTTCTATCTTCCGCTTGAATGTGTCCACCGTAGAGGCGAGACGACGGAAGTGTTGTACAACGGTTACGACGTTTCTGGAATCGATGGAAATTGTGCGTGTCAACCGAAAAGCCGGTTCGTGGAGAAAACGAGTGTGGTGTGCACGGTCGCCACCCACGCTGGCAGAAACAGCAAACGAACAGGTACAGGTAGTAGACGATATACGGTGGCACGACAATGGTCGCGTTTGTTGTCACAATGACAAGAAGGGAGCCGGTTATTGAAAGGCAAATGAGAGGCAGAGCTGCTCTTCCTCGGCCTTTAGTTCGTCGTATTCTTTCTGTCGCGCACCCACATCCGCTGCCTTTCAAGTAGCACCCCCAAAACACACCTTACGCAAATTAATGTCGCATGCTAACAGATCCACCGCTCGAACGAGCGGGACAACGAATCGGCCAAAGGACAGACGGCTCGTCATCGTCTTTTAATAATGATTCATCGCCATACGGCGCGACTAATTGTTTACCAGTCGTTCACAAGCAGCCTACACCACCGTGAACGCTTCTTCTGTCGTCGATATACAGTCACGCATGCATATGTATTCTCACGTGGCTTTCTCTTTTCTTTTCTTTCTGTTCCGTTGCTATTTTCTTGTTCGATTCGGTTCCACGGTTTCCTACTCGCTGCTCCTTTTCTTTTCCTTTCCTTCATCCCCCTGCCATCCGATTCTCAACGCGTCGCACCGTTTTCCTTCGACACACCAAGCTCCTGGAAATTTCTTTTCACTTTGCCCGTGAATAATCTCGTTGGTTTTTATGGGTCTCATGGTCGGACTATTTGCATGCATCAATTAACAGCTTCTTGTGTATTTTGGGATCTTTGTCAAGGATGTTAGATAGGTTCTTCTAATTTGTGTCTATTAGGGGGTGGTTTCTAATGAACTCTTATCATTTTGTGTCACATTCTGTTGTATCGATTGGGACCGTTATTGGAATCAATAATATAGCTTTCATTCTTAATTAAAGTGCTTTATCTACTTGATTTTATATGGTAATAAGAAGAAATGTCATCTTGTGATAAAAAGTTTGCATGTATTATGCATTTCATTGCATCTCACAGTACAGCACTGTTAGCGCCATCTAATGGTCAATTCTAACATTAACAAAATAGAAAATTGCAATTTTGTGTAAAATAAGCATCTTTTACCGCGGTCCCCGCGGAATTTGAAAAATGGCACCACGGTTTGATTAGAGCATTAGAAACGATAAATTGAAAAGAATATCACTCGGTAGGCACAGGAATACACTATAGCCATCTAGCAGTAAGAGGCCAACCAGTAGATGACGCTGGTTGTACCATTTTTAAATCGTGCATTGATGTAAAATTAAAAAAAAAAATTGCAAAAGTAAGGCTTGCACAGCATTTTTAATATGAATTGATAATATGAAGCTAATATGAATAATTTAATAGATATTAGTACTCTGAAAATGGGCATGGGTGCAGAATAAGAAGCCGACCTTTACATCTAGATAACTTTTATTAACCAATATAATCGTATATTGTTACAAATGACGGCGGCACAGAATGATGTACCGCCCCAACGGATTACAATGAAACGGCGTGTTAACGTTATACAATCAAAAAATGGGAATTGATGAATGAGCGAATTCATTTTTTTTTTTTTTTTTATTCTTCTTACGAGTGTTAACGGTCGTAATCGTCGCTACTCGACTTCAAAGAACAGCTTACACGACAACATGTAATTTGTAAAGTTTTAATATCCCTTTATTTCTCTCTTGTGAATCCTGCGTCTGTTCAAACCTCTTGTATACCACCAAAGTTCCATCATCCATTCGATCGCCATCCTTCGTATATTTATTGTGTCTCTGATAGAGTCGTGATTATGTCGTTTGTTGTGCGCGGTTTTGTTATTGTGTAATGTGTACAAACTGGTAATTATGCTCGAAGACATCGAAAACTCACTACGTAATGTTAAATGACGACGCGTCGCGGATTTGCTTTCACCTTATTCGTAGCCGAAAATCATTCCCGTGCTTTTATTCGCCGATTCGCGTGATTATTTTTCAATCAATTCAATCGCGAATCGATTTGCCCACGATTCGACGACGTGACATCGACGAAACTGAAATCGTTACACGGAAAAAATTGTCGATTTCTCGGCGCTTCTAATCAGTTCGGCAGAGCAAATCCGCGACTCACTTGGTTAGGCTTACGGCTACTATCGAGATACTGATGTACATATACAAGAACCATGATTCACCTGTTCTTTAGAACACGGCTAGAGTATACAAAGACGTTGTTTGCCGAATAAAAACATTGTCGTACACGCATCGTTCGTCAGTCTCTCGCGCAAGCACACGCACATCCACACGCGTTCTCGTTAAACATGGAAGGGTATTGGCTTCATGTACAGCACGTGGCTGCGATCATTGTACATACGAGGATAGAAAATCATCCCATGCATAATTGTACCATCATCGCAACCGCATCTTGTATCTTCTTTTCATTTATCTCGGAAATCGGCTGGGTTATTTGGTTCCCTCTTTGTATTTGCGCGTGCTTCGTTCTTCTCGCTTCCTTTTCATTTCGTTCTATCTTTGCTCGACATTTGTTGGTCCTGTATGGTGGCAGTGCCTTGTTGATTAATGTCCATTCTCTCTTGTTGTTCCCTGTTTAGGCTCCGTATCCAATTCCTCTCTTTTTCTATCTGGCACACGCTGATTCTCGGGCAGAGCGTTCGTGAAAAGATTCGATATTCGACCAAGCGAACGATTGCTTTGCCCTTTTTTTCTTTCCATCGAAATCAGCGGACGTTGGCGTACGATTACGGTTCTTCTGCTTATGGATTTTCTTTTCTTCGGTCGAAACGAGGGGGTTCCATGGCGAAGGAGCGCGAGTCGACGTCAAGTGCGGTGCGATAAGATTGAGAAATTGAATAGCTTAAAAAATCGAAAATTCCTTTACCATTCCGATAAATTATCAAATAAGATTGGTAAAGCGTTAAGTGTACGTTGAACGTTCGACGAATCACAAGCGCACCCCTTTTCGATCGCACCCCCTCGCGAAACAGAATTCACGAATGTAATTGCTTTTCGTTTCACAGACACTCTGCTGAACAATAATTTACTGTGCATCATTATTTACATGTTTGCACGCAGCACTTGGCTCGCAGTCGTGCACATCGAAGTCAATAAAAGATCTCCATAATCGCATTTTTATATATATATATCTATCTATATATATAATATATATATATATACTTCTTAATTTTTTTTGTCATATTTATATCGTGTTACTTTTTTTTTTTTTAATAATATCGTCTTGGGGTACAATTATGTATCAGGAGTATGCAAAAGTTTCAGTATTCCTTTTGCAAAATTGCTTTATTTTTATACCATATCGTTGGTTTATTAAAAGAGTAATAGAAGAGAAAAATTGTTGCGATCTTTATGAATGATAAAATTTCTCAAAAATGCAAAATGCTGAAAAAGGAACTGATACTTTTGCGTACACTTAATATAATTAATCTTTATGTATAATCACGTTCAGAAATTCCATTCTCTCGTTTCTTGCCTCTCACTCTCTCTCAATTATACGTTACGTCTAAGAATTAAAATATTTAGACTCGAATAGCTAGGTACGTAACCTCGACCGGGGTAAACTTCCGTGTATGGCGGTTGGATTATTTCCTTGGGTCCCACGGGGTTCCGTGGAGGGATTTCACAAAGTATAATCACTATATAAAACACGTTCCCTTGTTTCTTGTATGCTCAACGAATCTACGATGTACGATATCCATTAACACTTTCGCTGCTGGTTGAAATCTATACTGTTCCTCGTGTATCCCGTCGACAGACACACCAGGTGCGTCACCAGTAACGAAAGCGTTAAATTGCGAAAGAATTTGTTGCGTCTTTCTCGGTCGATGTTCGAGATAGCTTTTTTTTTTTTCTTCTTTTAAACTTAGCTAACCGACAATGGTAATAATAATCTTTCATGTGAGTGAATGGGGGTACGTGTGAATGAGCGTGAGTGTTAATGTGTGTGTATGAGAATCTCTACTTGTATACCAACTATAATTTCGTCATCTTTATAATCATTTTTATGCATCCATCTTAAAACAACGTCGTCTACGATATCTCGTTACTCTTTTTTAAATCCCTTAGCCTCGCGATTAAAATCTACATTCGTGGTTCGTCAATTGTCTCCTCTCCGCCGTTGGAACGAACATCCATCGATGGATATCTCGGATGTTCGATATCACCTCGAACGAAAAACGAAGGAAAAAAAAGAAGGAAAGACAAAGAAAGTACCTCTCTACTCTTTATACACACGATTATCGTCGCGGTATCGCAACACGATTCGTCATCCGTTCTCGTTTATACACGCGAATCAACTCGTCAGCGACTCGGATATTCTCAATATCGTATCATGAACGTCGAAAGGTTGTGTATCGATAAAAGATTCTAAAAAGTTAGAAACAATCTTTGTACTTTGCACGCAACGAGAATGAACGTCGGAATATACACATATTTGGCGCGTTTTCTCTCCCTTCGACCCTTCGACATTTTCGTTTCCGGGGGCGGCGAGTCGTTGTACAACCGCGTGCACCGATTTCTTTTTGGAATAATAGGAAAATGTAGAAGAAGACGATGTCGCAGGTTGGGCTGCAGAGTGTATTTCATTTATCGGTAAAGCTATTTAGTAGACACTTGTCTTAAATGCAGCAATAATCACAGTTAGATCAGAGGGGGTAAATTTTTAAATAGAGAATAAGCTGGTCTACGAATACGAGCGATGAGAGTTTACGTTCTCCTACAGTTCCCTTTCTAAGGGAGACGCGTCGTTGCACGCGACTGTACTCGCCGTAGAAAACCGTGTCCTGACTTTGCTTGAGTGCAATGCGAAACAATATTACCACCCTGTTCTTGCATCGAGTCTCTTGTCCTCCTTTCCTCTCCAAATTGCTACTCGTCTTACTTTTATCGCGAAAAAGAGATCACGGTTATTTCCATGTATAAAGCTATCGCGAATCACGCTAACGAAGTGGATACTCGTCTGCTAATGAGATGAAGAAGCTCTTCTTCTGTTTCGGAACGCTCGATTCGATGTGTCCGATTGATTTCTCGCGTTGGTCCAACGATCGAGAATGGTCGTGTTTGTCGAGTGTTCGTTTTTGGAGGGAGGCGGTCGAGAAATCGTCCCGACAAACTCGAAGAGCGAATCGATATTCAGCGATGTTCTCGATGCACGATGGGGCGAAGGTACAATGTATAACATTATAAAAGTAGAAAATTTGACGGCAGTTATATAGAGATCGTGAATGGTTGAGAAACGCGGTGAAACGAAATGGGCCCTGTTTCGTGTTCTCTTCTAGGTTTGACCATTTCTTTTTTTTTTCTTTTTGCATTTTTCTGCTTCGTTCTGTCGAACGAAATAATATTATTTCCATTTGTTTTCCCCTGATTCGTGCTATTTCATCTGGTGTTTACGACCAAGGAAACAACGTTTCAAGCCGCTCTGTCAAGCTAAGAGAACCGAGAAAAAAAAATATAACGCGCGTAAAAAAATAAAACGACGCTCGAGCGATCCTCCTCCGAGTCTCGACAACCCGGGAGGACGCGAAGAGCATCTACGCCTTGCATCGGCTTCACACTCTTATCCCTCGACTCGTCGTCGTTCGAGTTCCTCGACGAGGATCTTGTCGCATCTTTTTACACGCTCGATCCGTAAAGCGCGCGTCTTCGTTCAGAGATTTCTCAAAGAGGCTGCTCTGATTCCTTCAGCGATCCACGAACGTCCCAAGATATGTCCAATACCGAACAGCTTCGAGCTACGATTCGTCGAAGCTTGAAAGCTCCTCTTACCTGCTGCTATCCACCTGCTCCTTCTTCTTTTTCTCTTCAACGGGATCGATTCGAGTGACAAAGGTCGACCGTGCAGCCACAGGAATGTTCGAGTCGTCGAGAGGCGACCTCGGCCTCGTTTATTCTCTTCCCGCCAAAAATTCTTTCGTTTCTTGCCCGTAAACGACGATCACTCCGGGCTATTGATCCCGACGAACGGTCTCTTCCGTCTACTCGAGGCGCGCCTTGTAGCTGGTCTTCCAGATCTCCGCGAACGTGACCGCGCTGTGGAACCTGTGGAAGATGCACAGAGGCAGAGTGACCCTCTGCACGATGGCCCAAGCGAGGAAACCGTAGAAGTCCAGCTGAACTGGATTAGCCATCACTTTCTGGGACTCGAACGTGTAGATCACCCACATGGTCAGGTTGCAGATCAAAAGGAATGTGACCACCTGTCGTCCGGGCTTGCTACGATCGTGTTCCGGAAGATGAACCCTCCTACGAGACACGTCCGCGATGAAGAGCATCTGAAGGATCACCTGTGCGACCGACAGCAGGCCGGTCAGCATCACCAAAAGGTTTGGCTCGTGCGTAAACGCGGCCAACGAGCCGGCGATCACGCTGAACACAGCGTAGACGAAGAAACCGAAGCCTGACACGCGGAGCAGTATGTCGTTCAGGTCGCTTTGCTCTTCGGCTTTGAACTTCAAACTTTGGACACGGATGAAGCCGACGATTATGGCGACGATCGACAGCACCATCAGCACGCAATGCGACACGTCCGCCAGGTAAATCGCGATCAAACCGAAGTCCGGATGATGGATCAGCACGAAGAAGAGGATCAGGCAGATCAGAGAGCCAACCAGCAACAGCAGGCCGAAGAAGAGTCCTTTGCTCGCTCCTACACAGTCCACTCTTGTGTGACCTAATTTTGCGTTGAGACACGGTGCATTTTTAGTCGTCTTTCGATCAATGATTTTAATATTTTAGAAAGCTCAGCGTGAAGAAATAGAGAAAGATATTGTTAGTTGATTTTGGCTCCTCGAATAGCGAAAGACAATCGAAAAGATTTGACAGATATATTCCAGCCATTTACATTAACTGCGGTATTAAAAATGCTTCAAGAATCAGTTGATCAATGCAAAGGGCTAGAACATGCGCGCGATAAGCGAATAATTACCTGCGTGAGCCAAAGCGACAGCCCTTCGGGACAGCATAGCCTCGAGGCGGCGTTCCAAATCAGCTTCAACCTGATGGGGCCAACGTGGATGCCGCCCAATGTGCTTCCACATTACGTAAATCACCGCCGCACCGATCAGGCTGTATTCGATGATGAAGGGGAACAGATACGGCTCCGCATCCTGCACAATGGTTCCCATGATATTAACCCGACCACACGAATTGGATGCCATTTCTTCGTCCGTTAACGCCTCCGCGTAGATCCCGAAGTTTGGACTCCAGTATTCGCTGCTGTTCGTTTGGTTGTTCACGTCGAATATCTGGTGTATCTGTTGACGAAATCAAAGTGTCTTCCATTAAACATCAAACATCATGATGGACCAATGGTGAACTATTCAGGTTCGAATGTCAGTATATGGAAATGAAGCGGTACGGATTACTGTCAGAGCTAAAGCAATCCATTTAGCTCCACATACCATTACCTCTTCTTTGTTGTCGGCCTGCGGTGCGTCGAACAGTTCAATGAAGTAAGATGAGAACGTTGTCGAAGGCGTGGTGGTGGTGGTAGTAGTTGTGGTAGGTGGAGTGATGGTGGTGGTAATGGTAGTGGTACTGGGAGTGGTGCTCTGTTCGGTGGTAGTTTTCGGTGTCAGCGTTGTCAACAAAGTGGACAACGTGTTGGCGGTGGTGGTAGTTAGATTAGGCAAGGGTGCCGAGGTGGAGGTCGTCGTCGAGGTTAGAGGATTCCAATCGGTGGTAGTGGTGGTGGTGGGTATGGTGACAGCCCTAGCGATTGCCCTTGCCGTCGTTCTCATTACGCGACCAAACGAGGCGATCGTTGTGCTGGCGATCGACGAAGTAGCGGTCGACGATGTCCTCGTGGCGGTTAACGGCGCCTCTCGTAAAAGAGCTACGTCGCGAGGTGCCGTTCCCAAAATGGCACCAGCGTTTCTCATCGAGTGTTGTTTAATACTCTCTGAAATTATTCCAAACTTCATAATTCACCCTTTGCTTCTCTCATAAAACGAACTTACCAAGAATGCCAGCTTCCAACTGACCCATCTTTTGGTGATGCTTGGTGATTTCTTTGATGCTCTCCAACACGAGGGTGCGAATCCAAACGCAGAGATTGGTCGCGACCACGTGCATCAATCCGAAACGCGCGATCACTTTGAAGCGATGAATATTCAACTAGAGAGAAACGAATGACGATCAGTCCTTCCAATTCAAAGATTTCGATGGGTACAGTACCTACCCTCGAGTTCATGAAGATGAAGTACATCTGCATGAAGGTAAAGATCATTTGAAGAACTGGATTGACGCCCTGGAGGATCTGGTAGCACGGTGACGAAGGTGGTACCTCGAAGAACGTACCAAATTCCAAACCATTGTACACCATTGTTCCCAAACCGAATGCTACGAAGTTAATTAGAAATCCAGAGATATTTTCTTCTGAAATATCGTCGAATTATATCGCTCACCTATTGCTCCGATTCTAAGGAAGAAGCTTCCATGGCTCTGATCGTTCTGCGACGTCTTTCGTTTTCGCAAAGCCCGGGTGGCCACGCCAGCCTCGACATCAGCCGCGTCCTAAATCATTTTTTCTCTCTCAAATATACGGCGTAGTCGTTAATTTCGTCAAGCTGTTAGATTCGAACTAATTTCATAATTGCACCGAAAAGGCGAGCGAGCTTTAACGAGGACGAGAACTGCCGAGTTTCAGTTTTTCGAAGTGGATTCCACGTGATAATGAATGGACGAACCCGTAGCACGTGCCTCTTAAGTCAGCACCTAGAGTGCCTCTTTAAATCGCTCCATCGACTCGATATTCGTTCCACTGAACCGAAATACGCCTCATGGACAATCTACTTTTATCGTAAACTCGAAACTTGTTCGCGTCAACGCTATTTCTAACGTTGGATGAATCAGTCCTACTTGTTACAAAGCTTCACGCGGTCCAATAGTTGTTTGATTTATCAAAATCTTATTTCGTTGTTAGTTTGAGAAAATTGAAAAAAAAAAAAAAAGAAACTAGAACAGCTAATAACCTGGTACTCTTTCTTGCTCTTCGCCGCCTTCTGCTCTTTGTCCTTCTTATCTTTCTTCTTGTTCTTATCCTTGGGCTCTTTGGGTGGCTTAGGAGGTCTCGGTGGTGGTGGCGGCGAATCGCTGCCCCTCGCGCAGCACGCGCTCTCTTGCAATAGGAAGCAGAACACGTACAACAGGAACAAGATGCTAACCCCGTACAAATACGTGAAGAAACCCTCGTAATAGTATAGCGGCAGTTTGTGTGTGACCACTTCGCTAATCACGTAAGCGATGCACACCACCACCAATAGCTTCGCGTAAATGAAGCTCATGATAATGAACAGCGACGTCCTGAAACGAAAAATAAATGAAGTCGGTAAGAGTTGGGATTCAATCACAACCACTTTGGTCATTATTTTATTGTAGATTCCGTTGCTTATTATTCATACCTGGCGAAGGGATACATAAACATATATGTAGATGAATTTCAAATTCATTTTACCGTTTGATAGAAAATAGAAGAAGAAAATTTATTAAAACTTGTAAAATAAGCATGTAATGACGTCGAAATTGTTGTTTAAATGATGATGAGGAGAGAAGTGAGGTGGAACATGCATGATCGTCACGTTTTTTTAATTTATAAATTTCAAAGCATCAATTCCCAGTCGCGTTATCGCATAAATAATAGAAACCCGTTACTTCCGTCGTCTCACCGTGTTTTTCTTGTTAATTGTACCCTACTACCATGTCGTGGTACATCCCCTCTGACTCCGTTTACATTATTCTCCACAAACGGCACTATCTCCACCTCCATCGTAATGTTTCTACGTTTCACGTGAATTCTACAAGCTTCGATAACTTAAACCCTGTTTATGTGCACGAGTTTGAAAGCACGTTGAGCCCGGATTATTTGCGAACGTCGACTGGTGTGCTGGACATCGTGGCCGATTCGCTGGCATGCTATTTTCGATGTCGAACCGTCTTTCGACCACTAACTCGTTGATTTTTCACTCTTCCCTTTGCTTCTCTTCGTTTACCAGTTAATTTCGATTACGCACTCGTATCGTGCGTGTTTCAGACTCGATGTTCTAAGTTGAAGGGGATTGAAACACACAAAAGGGAGAGAAATCAATTTCACCGATCACTGAACTGTTCACAGAATATCACGTTTATAAATATTTCATCCTTGCAGCATCCGGTTCACTTCGGATATGAAAAACTGAATCTCTCGCGACAGAGCGCGTCCAAGTTTCTGAAACTTGTCGAGCTTCGAAGCGACGCTTTCAGGTTTCGAGTCAACTCTTCCCTCGTCCACCGTCGCTGTGTTCCTTCCTTTTTTTTTCCCTCTCGTTAAAGGTTAGGTCGTGGAATCGATAATTTGCGTGTACCCGAAGGGGAGAGCGTGTTTCTGGCCCGATCTCGTCGAGAATTAATCGCGCGCGAAACCGGATGCACGGCTCGGCTGCTGGCGGAAAGGAATACGACGCAGGCGCGTGAAGTTATGGTGGAAAAGCGAGAAAAGAGGAAAAAGTGTACATATTTCGAAATGCAGCCGTGTGTCGCTGTCGTGATTGCACACGGCGTCGCGACGTCTGCAACGGGGTATCAGGGACCTCGGTTACGTACGGTGCATCTTCGTGAAGAAGGGCTTAACCACCCTTTGTCGCGCTGCCATTTCAGGGGTTGGGGCGCAGACTTTATTGTGTTCCGCACGAGCCTGTACACTCGTGTCAGGCAGTTTTTTTTTTCTTTTTTCTTTTTGCTTCTCTTCGATGATTATCACGACGGATAAAGGATCGTGATATTTAACCGGGAAGTTCAATTTTCATCTCGCTCTGTTTCTTTCGCTCTAACCCTTTGATATTTTCTTGGGCAACATGTTTTTTTTTAATTTCTGAGGAGGCGAGCAAATTGCATCGCTATCGTAGATAGCTTTTTAAAAGTAGATACTCGATAAATTAACACTTTGATGATCAGTGTTACGTATTCGTAATGTCACGAAGCTTGAGATCATCAGAGTGTCAACACGATGATTAATCAAGTAGAAGTATCCGTATATAGCTCGACAAACTGTAATACAAATTAAATTTTTATCCTGTTTCAAATTTCTAGTGAAAGAAAAAGACAATGAAATATAATTTTGAACGTCCCCTGGAGCTAGCGCGAAAATTTCGCAAACTTTCTCCACGAAACCCCTATCTTTCGGTAGCCTGGAGCAAGATGGCAAACGAGACCAGGGGAAGCTGACCCCTGGCAACAAAGTTTTTCCAAGTTTTCGTAGCAATATGGGAGAAAAAAAAAGAAATGGAAAAAGAGTTTGGCGACCTTTTTTCCACTTGTGAAGGAGAAAAGCGGCGA
This sequence comes from Osmia bicornis bicornis, assembly GCF_907164935.1. NCBI lineage: Eukaryota > Metazoa > Arthropoda > Insecta > Hymenoptera > Megachilidae > Osmia > Osmia bicornis. The sequence goes on along the minus strand of NC_060216.1, from coordinate 12,899,616 downwards.
GAAGTGGAAACAGGCTGGATATCAGTCTCCGAGCTGAGCCGGGCTGTGGCTCGGTCGATATTTTCCACCTACTTTCAGCCACTGGTCTTTCTCTCTGTACCTCACCCTCTCGACTCACCCTCGCCTCATCCGTGTCCTCTCCACGAATTTTCCTCTCCCCTTCGCGTTCAATCACAACCGTATTCTTTCCACCGGCCTTTTATATCCATGCCAGATCCTTTTCGCATTCTTCGGTCAGAGATGCATTGTTCTAACCGTTCGATTTAATATTCGAAGGGGTAAAAATCATGGTGATGGAAGTCGTCTGATTCTCGTTTCGAAAAACGAACGACTTCGTTAGACTAATGGAACATCTGTGACGTTCGTGTACTTCATCAATTTTTTTTTAATTATTCTAACGACGATCTATGTGATTTTTCAAGCCTTATTCGGAGTTACCCAAAGAAGGGTTAAAAATAACGTGACATTTATTTACACTTATACACATAAGTACTTTATCGTCGCTTCTATCACAACCACGTAAAAACACTTCGAAGCTTAAAGCATTTCGGTTACATTATTTTTGTTTTCCGTAGATGGTGGACGATTTTAGTTAACGTTTCGAGTAGCTGATGATTTTAGATTTCCGCTCGATGATCGCACGTATCGGCTTGCGAGCGTTTCGTGCTTGTACGGACGCTAGCGCGGATAGGTATGTGCAGTCACGTTCACGAAGCTCGTAACACTGTCTTGTTTCAGCGTCTAGACCGACGAAGGTTCCCTTTCAGTTCGTGTTAATGCAATTGCGACTGTGTAATTCGAGAAGGTATTGCTGCGGCCGTGCGGCCGTGTACTCAGCACCGTATCACCGTCACGCTTTACCGCTCGATCGATATTAATAAATTAATATCTTATTAATCACGGAGATTTTGTTCCCATAAGAATACCGTGTACGTTATCGAACTAAAGACAATTACTTAGAAACCATAGGAAATATACCTACCGAGGCTTCCTCGAAACTCGTAATTTTCATTTTTTTTTCAAACAAGTTGATCATCGATCATTCGCAGTCAGTCGAGCCAGAAACTTTCGGACCCACGCGTATCTACTTTTACATTGCACGAGAAAAGGTGTCGTCATTTTCCAGGGTTAATGCTCGTCGGCTTATCTGAGCTCGATATATCGAAGATAAAACCACACCATACCGTCCCTCGAAATATGTTCGCGCTCCACTTCCTCCATTCCTTCTACAGAATGATTTCCATTCGTTCGTGGCCGCAACCTCGGTCGGTTGATTGCTTGTCGCAGACCTGGGGTAGTAGGTGGTCTATGTACGTGCGAGAGTGCATAAACTCGGGATCGTGTATATATAATGCACACTAGACGCTTGCAAGAAGACGCTTCGTAGGCAACAGCATCGCGACGCCTAACGAAGCGCGTCGCAAATAGACACGCAGACGGAAGGCTACCCACTTCTCGTCATTTCGAGTCGAACGCACCGAGTGTCGCGTAATGAGTACTGCCACTGTAGGAAATGATTCTACGTAGGAAAAAAAGCACAAGTGAGAAATGTCCAATAATTTGTTATCTACTTGTGAAGTCTGGCTTTCGATAGAGTCGCAAGAAATGCAATTTATTCTAAACAGAATAGAAATTGTTCCATGTATTATCCGAGGAAACGTTCAGAATGTTAGACGTAGGACGTTCGTATCCGGATGTTGCTTCCTGTCATGAAAGACATCCGTGGACATTGCGTCCCAGTATTCGCCAATACATTATCGACATTCCAGAACGGATAGCTATTCGAACGATCCGGAGAGTACGGATGCTTTCGCCGACAAGCTGAACGAATATAAATCATCGTGAGATCGTATTCGAGCTTAGACGAGATATAAAGTCGACCTAAATTGTTCCTCGGTTCGTGTTTATAATTTTAGCTTTCCCTAATTGCAAGTGAAACAAACGTCCCGACGAGTAGAAGAAACAATTGAAAGTTGACGGGTCGGATTTCCAGCTCGAGCCGCTAAATAATTAACCATTCGTTAGCACGGGAATTACGTAGTTCCGGTCAAGTGGGTTCTTGACCTAGTCCCGTTTCCTTCGGTGTAATTGCGTCGTGGAAAAGCGTAACGTTCAGCTAATTGCTTGCAATACTGTACACCGCGGACGTTTATGCACTATGGATGATCCTCTCGGCTGCCTTTCTAATGCTTCTTTATATTATAAGCATTTCTGTGCTGGTTAAGAATCAAAGAAGGAGGTCGAGAACCTCGAGGTGATCGCGATCAGCCATTAACATAATTATTATGAATTCTTTAACGTCTTACGTTCGATGACAAAGTCCGATTCCCAAAGCGGTGTTTCGCAAAAAATAAACGCTTCCCTCGCAAAGTGTCGTGGACAGGTGAAATCAGGACAGTTTGCGAGGTAACTACAAAAGCGATGATAACGCGTCGTACATGATTGTTATGAGCTGAAGAGCAAAAGAAAAGATAAAGAAATAAGAAGTCCTTGGTTCTTTCCCATCGGTTTCTCATCTAATTCTCTACAACCGCGCTTACTTTTTCGCTGGGGTAGAACGCACGTTCTTCAGCTCCATCTCTTTGTTAGCCGCATTGTTCTTCTCCGCGTTGTCCTGCGCGTTCTGCGACGAGTTCTGAGGATTCAGGGGTCTGGTCACCGGAAGAGTCGCCGTGTTGTCCGCTGCGGCTGCCTCCACCTCCACGGTGGCGACCTTGCAATCACCACCACCCACCATCGCGGATTCCTTCTCCCTTCGTTACGGGCCCTAACGATCGGCAAAAGATACGGCTGGAAAATACGCTCACCGAATAATAGCGCCACTTCCCGTACGCGAACCGAACGCGAGTGCTCGATCGAACCTCGATTAAAACACGACCGCCATTTTGGCGAACGTATGTAGCAGCCTTACAGTCTCACGGAGAAATTTTCAAACTTGTTTTATTAGAAAATTTAGCGATCATCGTGTCAAGTTGGCTCAATTTTATAAGGAAACCGATCATAGGTGATTCCTTTCGCTATTCGATGTTGAAATTTGATCAGCCTCGCTGTATGTTAAGAAAATTTGAATCAGAGCGGATCGATCAGGGATGAAACTGGGGATGGAGGAGCAACGCTCGAGACGACTAGCACGGAGGACGGTTTCAGAGACACCATTTCCGAAAAGGAGGGCAGCAGGCGCGAGTCAAAAACTCTCTCCCCGAATTGTTGCTGTCTGTTTATTCGATTCCACGGATCACGCCTGCGCGTACCTTCCTCCGCTTTTTTCCTAACGAACATCGAAACGTACCACCTCCTACTCTCATCTCGCGTAACGAAACGCGATCGGATGAATGATCGATGCTTTTAATGAAATTCCTTTGATCATCTCTACAAAAAAGCACAACAGGAGCAAAGAATCTCTCAAGATTCGATCCGGAAATAAATTTCCAATCCAAGTTTTTAAGGATTGTTTTCTGTCACTGGTTCCAGAAAAGAATGCTCTTCGATGCACAGTCAGTTGGTCTCGTTCGAACGGTAGAAAAAAGGTGAGATAAAATGCGAAGCTGAAATTTCAGCGAATCGAACCCGTGCACGATGATCAAACGCGAGAAAACGCAACGAAGGTTATCCCGAAGCTTTACTTCGGAAAGAATGAGTCGAGACGAGAAGAGGAACGGTAACGGTCCACCCCAAAGGTTTTCTCTCAGTCTCTGATCCCGCGCACTTGGTCGAACGAGCTAATTGGAAAATCCTGTGCACACGACCGAACCTAAGGATCGAGCACTCTCGCTTCGATGACTGATGACGACGACGAGAGAGCACGGCACGATGGATGGCTACGATGAACCAGCCGAGTGCAATATACACCCCGACGAACGTCGAACGAGCTGACGGAGCAACGTAACTAAACGACGCGACCAAGGAAGCTCACCTGCTGGAGAGCTGGTTGCCTGAAGGTTCTCGCGGTGACTGCACCCAGGCTTCGGTGGAAAAGGGTGTGAAGCGGAGAGACGGAGAAGGGATGAAGGACGGAAGAGTCGAGCAGAGAAAGAGGATGCTGTTGATAAAGGAGAGGGGGACAGACAGACGAGACCAGACGAGATGTGTGAGAGAGAGAGAGAAAAGGGAGAATTACGTTGGGGTGTATGTAGAATGCGAAGAGAGGGAGAGAGACACCGAAAGGGATGTTAGTCGTCTACCTTACGGTGGTCACCGTAAGCACCAACGACGAGGGTTAACTTTCGAGAGGAGATAGAACAGAGCAAGAGACGGACAGTGGTCGAGCGAGATGGACTATGTTATCGGAGCACGATGAAATGGGGGTAGAATCACGATCGCCGCCCCCAGCATCCCGGAGACTGAGGCTGGGCCGGGAGGTCTCTTCCCGGGCAACGGCAGCTTCTTGCACAAGCGCACTGCCAGCCGCGGCTATACACTCCCCTTCAAAAGTCATACGACATTTTCTCATTCTGATGATCTTCGATTTCACAGGGTGTCCCATGACACGGGGCACTTATTTCAGGAAACGATAAAAAGAAGAAGAAGTTTCAAATACGTGTATTGCACGAGGAGATCCTATCGCGTGATCCGCTCGTTCCTTGAATTTTCACTTGCGAAGTCACTTAAAGTTCTCTGTGCACACAATACCTATTGTCTACGCTGAAGCGCTGTATCGTAGAGTTAAAGAGCAACTTCAAACAACACCGCGAAGTATTGACAAAATAGTAAGATCAATGAGGAGATGTCTACAGATATACCTTCAAACGCAAGATAGATATTTTGAGCATCTTTTGTGAAGGTAATTGGTATATATTTATACGAAGCTTTCTTATTATTTTTAATTATCGAATCAATTCTTGAATTGGGTTCCATGTATCATGTGACATCCTGTACAATGGAAGTGTTACGAAAGGGTCAGATTTAACCCCGTGAAAGTTAAACTTATAGCTTCTATAATCCGAACAAGATTTTTAGTAGGTGCTCTATGAATTTTGTAAGGGAGTGTAACTCGCTCTAGACGGCTGTCCCTTTCTCGCTTCCGGCACCCCTTTTTCTCTTCAATATCCTCCGTCTCCTTCTCGCGATCTTTCCCTATACGGCGTGGCGTCTTTTTCATCCCTCTGGTTTGCGTTCTCCTACGACATTTTCCCTCCACTTCGGCTGTGGTCGTGGAGAATCCTCCACCATGATTCCTCTCCGCTGGGCTACCTCGGCTCGGGACACCCTTTGTTCCATTGGAATCTCTCGCGTCTCGTCATGAATTTTTTCTGCTCGTACTTTCCATGTCCTCGTTTTCCTTCGCTTTTCTCTCCCCGCCTGTCCCTCTTTTATTCTTTTTATTTTCCTGCTAACCCACGGGAAAGTGGCGTTGCTTTTCTTGCTTCACAGGCGTTATTCTTCGATGGTTCGTTGATCGTTGGACCAGGAGTCGCGCGAATATAATCCGTGCTTTCCTTTTCAACTGTCTTTCGCGAACGTCTGTGCCTACCGTTCCTCGTGATCCCGGTCACTGGGTTTCGCGGAGTACTTTCGAAAACTTTGCCAGACTCTTTCACCCTTTCGGAGAAATGATTTCTCTTCGGTACGCGGTGCAATTGATGTTCCTTTACGTTTTCGAGCACCGATTCAGTGATCTGCTTTCCAATGAGGAACGGTGAATAAATCAATTCAGGTAACAACGTCCTCTTTCCCATTTATAGCTCACGATCGCAGGGGTATTTAAATATCCTTTCAGATCTATTCTAAGCGTTCCCGGACATCGTGGATGTTGAAGACACGATATCGATACATTTAACAGCCGCCTTTGTGCGTGGGCGAGCAGTTACTGTCTACGCTTGGCAAGAATCGCTGAAGCACCCTTTTGCGCTATCCTCCTCCTGTATCGTCTCGAGGGAGGCCCGTCTTTTGTCTATGACGGTTTCTTTATGCTAAACGCGTGCGCTATCGCGAATTCACTCTGCTACCGTTCAGAGATCAATCCTCCTCGAAAATACGAGCGTCGATGACCGAGTGGAGCTATTAGGTTGTTGTACATCAAAGTCTTAACACGATCTCATGACGTAAAGATTTTCGATACTTGAAGTTGACTCCGATGGTTAAGTATATGTATTTTGACACATTTCTCAAGAGCCCATTTTTTTCTTTTTTTCTTTTCACATCGACCCGGATGTTTTACTTTCCGAAGGCATCGGTAGTCGTAGCCTCTTGTTTCGGTAAGTGTTGAATTCTAGGAGAAAATGGAACGGAGAAGGCTTCTCGCGAGAGTATTCCCTGGAAGTTGGAGTGTTGCGCGCACATTCGGCTACGTTCCCACGGGAGGATATCCGGAACGGCTAGAGGTAGGAGTAGCCTGGCCTGGGCCACGGTGGGGTGTAAAGGTGGGGAAAGGGGTGTGCGATATGCTCTGTGGTTCTGCGACCCACTGACCCGCTCGATAACGCTAGCACCGAGGTCAGTAACCTTACCCTACCACAAAATTCTCTATCCTACGATTCTTTTCGAACCGACTTGACTGGAATCGACCTCTGATTACGATTGCGATCGAAGGATTACCTTTCATCCACCTCAAAGGAACACAATGTTGCAATCTTTCTTCTACACTCATTTTTTCATGCTTCAGAAATATTCGTTTACAGAGTCAGCATATTTTAAATAGATAATTTTGTTTTAGATCAAAATTACCATTGCAATTATCTATCCAAGTAGCCTTTGATGAATTTTTCATAGAAGCTCATAGTTAATGACACAAACGACGCCAGTTACGGATCGATCTCGAGTCACGTATGCTAATGGACTTGTAGGCCTGTTTTTCCGATTCCCGAGGTCGCTGACCGTTTGGCAGCTCGATTTGATCGAAACTCTTGGCAAACATCTCGCCAAATCCTCGATGCCAAATCTTCGATCATCCTCTTCAACGTTTTTTTATTTTTATTTTTTTTATTTTCCACATTTATCTCGGCAAAGTTTTAGGTACGTTCGATAGGATAACATATTGGTAGCGAAGAGTCTTCGGGTACAAGATCGACCTCGATGGTTGTGGTAATCCTGTACAAAACGATCGCGTGAGAACTATCGCGATGCAAAGTTGTGTCACGCGATACCAGAGGGAAACGATTCTTTTTTCTCTTTTTCTCTCTCTCTCTCTCTCTTTCTTTCTCGATAGGAGACCTTTCGTTCAGGGGTGGAAGACCGCAGAAGATCGCTGAGACGAGTAGCCAACTAGTTAGCGATCGCGTTCCCTGCGATGATTCGAATCGGGTCACCGATACTACACCGTGTGCAATACCGGTGTACCCTAGACATTTTTCTGCGTGTTGTAATATCGCGTTGCAACGATTGCAACAGAGACCAGACTCACGCACACCGAGTATTGATTTCGAGTCTCGTTGGCAGTGCTGCCACGATTCCGCGTCTCTAGAACTAAACCCTGGACGAGGGCCCTGGGGTTAAAACTAGTCAAATCGTGTCTAAAAGGTCAATAAATTGCTTCTTATAAATGTCATTCAAAAAATCATATGTATTTGTCTTTAAAAAAAAATTTGGGGGAGGGGGAGGATTCCAATGATATTTCACGATCATTCAATAATATTTTTCTTCGAGCAGTGACGATCCTTTTAAAAGGAATTCGAGCAACGTCAACTAGTTTTTCATCCACGTGTGCTCGTCGTCGTAAGCTTACCTTCTTTGGACGTACTGCTTCGAACACGGCATTCACCTTTAACATATTTGCCATTCAAGCTTTAATTTCCCGTTTCGTTTTCCTTTGATACAGTCGTAGACGTCTACAGTCCTATGCTAAGTACGTCGATTGCCTGATGGTTGACGTGGTCTTAAAGTAAGCACGGTAGTTGCAGTCGAGTTGGTTATTATCAGTGTTAGTTAAAAGAGTAGCAGAGAAGATCGGTAGTCCGACGATAACGGAAGCTCTCGAATCTCCATGTGGCTATGATTTAATCCATTGCCTTTGCAAGATGTTACGCGACTCGAGTGTGAATTATTTTTAACTTTCTGAAAAACGTGTCGTCTGTAATATTTTATTTCGCAGGTCGACGCGTGAGCGGACGAGAAAAACAACGAGGAACGCATTTATGCAAACCGCGTAGCATTCGCAGCCGATTAGAGGCGTGTAATAAAAGCAATTAGACGACAGCGGCGAAGAATCCTTCGCGGATCGTCGACAAACAATCGCGACGAAAAAAGACCCTCGTAAAGACCGTCCTCGTAGCGAGGATCTTAAGAATGTACTCGTAAGAATGTACTCACTTTGCGTTCTTTGGCTGTGTGCCAGGGTTGGCCGGAGCGGAGTGCGTAGGGGTGAGACAAAGGGGTGGATTGTTGGCGTTCTGCGGTACCAGGGGTTGTTTCGCGTGTGCCGGCGACGTGTGCGATCCGTAGCCATCCGAATTCAGCTAGAAGCGATAAATCAGAATGGTAAAAATAGTGATTCAAAGTGATTACCAGCCTGGAAATAATTCTAGGTAACAATTACTTGCAGCTCTCGATTCTGAAAGTAAAGTTTGTTGGTAATATTCCGCTCTAGATGATTCGATCGATTAGAGAGGTCAATTCTTTCCCTTCTTACGTAAGCTTGCCTTAACTTGGAAACTTTCAACAGAGATATAGTTAAGCGGTAAGAGTTCTTCGCGAACGAAACTTTGAAGAATCATTTGTAAAATGTTCTCTGCCAACTTCGATAAAACTTTTTACAATATCTTAAGTGGTAACTCGAGTTCAGCAATTTTATTACATTTCGATCTTCGTTATTAATGCAAACACGTACTAATAGTATCCTATTGTATTGTAAATGTAAGTCTCGTAGTCAAAGGCGTTAATTAGCAAAGCGATTTGACGAAGGTCTTCGAATAGTACCTTGACCACTGTGCCGATCAACGAATCTGGCGGCATTTCCGGTGGTTCCGGTATTACTCCGGGGTTCGCGTGGGTTGGGTGATCGTTGTGCTGATTGGCCTCCTTCACCGGAGTGCCGTCGAGTCTCTCCATGTCCATGCTATCGGTAGGTGTCATGTTCGAGAGCAGGAGCTCCTTCATCTCTTGGAGATACGGATACCGCTGCGTTCCTTCGGAGCTGTGTTTCTTTGGTCGATCTGCAACACCAGATATCGCGTATATGTAAAAGAAAGAGAAGAAAAATTTGAGAATTTTTTCATAGATAAAGTGTACACACATGTAATTTTAATGAGGGTCGCCATCAAGGGCAGATTCGTTGATTTTATCCCAAATATTTCTTTGGTCGACGTGTACTTAATTTATAACTGGATAAAAGAAAAAAAGATTGATCATTTTTTCTTAAAAATTATATAACACTTCAAGAATAAGAAAAGAGCAGTACATTCTATTTAAAAAAAAAAAAAAATAAGCGCTATAAGCGACTATTGTTCGACATTAGTGGCGAAAAGTTTAAAATCCTAACTAAACTATTACCTACACTTGATTCTATATTCTGAATAACTAGGTCAGTCAATCGCAAAACAGAGACCAAGTCTCCAAAGAACACTTTGACGGTCACAAACTGGATTAAACTCATAATTTTATCAATAGGATTACGTTCGAGAACTTCTACCAAAATGATCAAACTGCTATAAAATTGATGCAATAAACCACTGTAACTGTTAGAACAATCAATATCTTACAAGATCAGCAATAACTTCGTAGTTCACAAGTTTAACCTTCAACCTTGAACTTACTTGACATTACGGTGTCCATCGCTAGCTGGACGTCTACGAATCAAGCGAATCGATCGATCGCGATCGAGGCAGCCACTGCAGACAGACCGATCGATCGAATCGAACGGATCAAAGCGTAAACGCGATCGAACGGACACTGGTTCAAGGTGGAAGTCTCATCCTCGTCGAGTCGCTCTCTCCCCATAGACGAGATCGCCAAACATGGCAGTCTGCGATCGGCGATCGTGCGATCCGCTAGTCACGCGCATTCATCTTTCCGCGTGGACACGCTTCGAGGAACTCGACGAGCACGAGACGGGAAAGCGAATGAGACTTATCCGTCGAGGTTTGTTCCGAGTTCTTTTTACGGTGACTATCCTGGCGCTTTGTATCGAATAGATGAAGAGGAAATGACCCATTAGCGCGGAACACTCTGACGATCCTAAATCTTTTCGAATCCAGACGATTCAAAGATTCGATGTCGACAAATTTTATTCCCGTTAATTAACATTGCATTTGTAGAAAACGGAGCGTGAAAAAAAGAAATGAACAGAGACCCAGTTAATCGTGCGATAGCAAAGGTAATCGATACCTTTCCGCGAAAATAAGATTACTGAGAAATTCGATTCGCGAATCACAACCGTCACGGTAAATCGCACAACAAGTGTAGTTCTTACATAAACACTCGTTGCTCCCGACGTTAATTAGCCGCGCTGCATCGTCGACCGACCTATTTATTCTCGCTCTGCGTTCGAGAATCAATAGCTTTTCACCGGGAAACCGTTCCATTTTCCATAACGCGGTGACTCGTACACCGAGGGAAAATGAAAAATTTATCGCTGACCCATATTTCACTCCTCTACTTTCCACCCTCTTTAATTCATTTTAATTCGTTTTAATTTTTTCGCTCTCTCGATTAAACGTTCTTCAATTCCATCCACTTCAACTTCTTCAGGCTGTGCTCGGTCGTTAAATTCAACAGGAACGAATTAATTATCGAATCTAATAAAAAGAACAGGGTAGTATCGATCATAAACAAAGTCGACGCGCCACGAATGCTCATTATGTATTCTATATTTATACAGTGCAACGGTTTCAACCACGTTTTCACAGGGAATTTATTGATTATCGAACGATGTATCTGGTAAAGTTAACGGAAGCGGTTATTTATAATAACCAGGGAGCCGATGACACCGACACGGATAATAAATAAACTGGTAAAATAAATTCTCGCTTATACGTAGTTTCATTCCGTCCCTTTTCAAAGTATTTTTTTCCGTTCTGATATCGCTTTAGATTGAATGAATTATTATTTCTAGTTGAATGTACACGACGAAGGCTGGTCGTGCATTTGTAAAGAGGCGTCGTGTCGTTAACGAGAAAATCGAGCGAGGTTGCTCGTCGAAAGGAATTGTGGATCGCGAGGCTGGTGTTCGTCAAATGTGCCACGTGTAAATGTTTACCAGCTGTCGCAGACTCGGAATAAATTATGCCTTCTGGTGTGCATTTTAACGTCCCTTCGTAGAAACACGCAGCTAACATCGGACGATTTTATCATAGATATTTGAGGTTGGAAAAGCCTGCATTTCGTTTGAACCCTCCTTCGACGATCCCCTAAACTCTCCCCTCCGGAGTACTAGTAGTCACTCGAATGAGAACAGGAGCAGAAGATGGATTAACCCCTTGCCTTACAGCCGGCCGAGTGGCACTCGTGTCACAGATTAAAGTTTCAACGCCACCACCAAAATACTAAAAATTTTAATTAAAATGTAAAAGTTAGGTCGTCGAAGATTTTCAGCTAAAAGAATACGGGGTTAAAAAGGTAAGGGTGAAGTTACACTGACCTAGCCAGATAATCGCGAGTCATCTCGACGAAAAGACGAGCGGGAAGGAAGTAGTAGTGACGGTAGGGTGGCAAGGACCGACCGTAACGTAAATACGCGAGAAGCATCTCGAGAAAGAGGGACAAAAGAGGCTCCGAGGGAGCGACGAAAGAAGAATAGAAAGGAGGTGAGTCACGGAGGGTCACTCTTGTTCAACAGACGGAATCGTATAAGACGAAGAAAGACAAAAGGGGTATACGAGGGAATAAAACCGTTCAACGACAGTCGATTCTTTGGAGGAAAGATTTGAAGGGTGGCGTGACTGGTGGTGAGTGCTCGCTGACGAATCGTGCAAAGGGGAATTCAACAAGTGCAGTAGTGGTTGAACGTAGTAATTGAGCCGGTCGGTGAGGAAGAATGGATGAAACCAGCGCGAGGATACGCGTTTCGGTTTCGAAACACCCCTATGGATTACGTTGCGAAAGTATCGCCGAGCTGTGAACGGTGGACATTTAGTGATAGAGGGTGAGTCACGAAAGAAAGTGTTTTTTTTTTTAAGTAATAAATTAGAAACTGAGTGGATAATGGATATTTTCACCATGGCGGTCAACGTGTTAATAGGTTGAATGTCCCAGTGAAAAGAACCATGTACAGTCTCGATCAATCTTGGATCGTTCACCAACGACCTCGTTCAATTAATCATCGAACTAAACGATTCAATAGCGATTGATCGAGATCGAAGGAACAAAGATTACAGTGTTGATACGAAAATTAATCCTAAATTCCTTGAGTTTACCTGTGTGCGAGAAAGGTTGATTCAGGATTCTAACGCGAAGCCGCCGGCAAATAGTTTGTTCCGCCATAACTGACCTATCGGAACGCGGGTCGGGATGAGGCCGCGGCGTCGCGGTGCCCGTTGTGAGCTCACGTTCCATTCGTTCTCTGTCGAGACGCGGTCGCGACTCGTTCTGCTTCTGTACGCCTTCTATTCTCGCGCATCGCCAAACGGCTATATATTTAGAAATCCGCGCGGTTCCGCTTCAGCGGTGGCGGGTGCGTTCCACGCTTTAAATCACGATCCTTCCTCTTCGTCTCGATCACTGTACGTTGTTCCTATTTCCCTTTCTCCTTCTTTTATTTACTCGCCCATTATCCTTCGTCTATCTTTCTTCCCTGTCGGATTCCGCACGCGGTATCGTCCGTGTCCGTCTATTCACGTGTCGCGCGTTACGAAAACGGACGGACGTACGGACACGTGTGCGCACGTGTGCCAGCCCGGCAAACGTAGAATTATTTCTGCCTTTTGCCACGAGACCCCTACCTGCCTCTGCCCACGCTACCTTCTGCTTGCCCCTTCTCTCTACCTCGAGCTTCGAACGACGCTTGCTCGCGAGTCAGCCCCACGACGGCGTCGACGCCGATGCCGCTCTGCTCTTGCCGCCGACGCCACCACCACCGCCAACACCACCATCGATCCAAACCCTCCCGCTGCTAATGGAACCGGTATAGGGAACTTAATTTACTCCCCTGTCGCTTTTCAACCCCTCGCGATGGATATCACAGTATGTGCTGTTACCCTCTCTCCCTTACCCTCCTCTTTTGTTTCTCGCGACAATCATTGTACTCGTTACCTTCGTTCGACACCGAAATTCGCCAAATCTGTCTTCATCGCCCCCCTTTTTTTTCTATTCCCTTTCTTTCATTACACGGCTTCGTGGATAGGTGGATCGATATAGGGGTTCCCCTGGATCCCCGGAGTCCCTCTACTTCTTCTTTTTCAATTCATTTTTTATCGGACATTTCTTGTTATATTGCACCGATATCGCAACGATATCGCAACGATATTGCAATTTTAGATTCGTAATTATAATTTTCTGGGAAATAGTATTATCGGTTCAGTTCCGATTCGAACTTTATTTCCGCGCGATCGTTTCCACGAATCGCACGTATACTATCACCGGCGGTCGGAAATTAACGAGCATCCTTTGATAGCTCGAGGGCAAACGCGGTTCGTTCAATTCTCCAGCTCCTCGTTCCCGAGGATCGGCAAAGTCCCCGCAGGCCACGTGAACGATTTAATCGCAAGTCCGCACGACGCGACGCGGAGATGCATCGAGCACGGATCAAAGATTTCCAAATGCGTCCCGGGATGGAGTTCCCTCCGGTCGCCTTTTCATTCGCTATTTCGGTCACCGAGCGTGCTTTCTTCGGATTCGCTGCAGCAGGAAGCTGTAATGCACTCGGCGTGTACAGGTCTGCAGGCTTGAAGAAGTCGACTTATCGATCGAGAACTCGGAGCTAATAGATTGTCGATTGTGAAGCGGCCATCGAGACACTATTGTCGACTGTCGATCCGCGTTATTGTACTCCCGATGCAATTCTCGAATCGTCGCCAATTACCGTATTATCGATCCGCTAAAGAATTCCATCAAATCATTAATATCGACGTCTAATTAATTTTCTCTTTCTTCCATATTTACCCTTTTCTCTCTTCGTTCTATCTTAGAATTAGCATTTGAAATGTTTCCAGAAGCACTCGAAACGAATCTCGAGATCCCTGGTTTATTAATATTCTTCCGTGTTCCCGTTTCGCCGAGACTTCTTTAAATGTTTTGTTCGAACTGAAGAGTTTTCCGCTGTCGAGCTTTCTCATTTGATTTTCCGCGTTTCATCCAGAGAGCGGGCTCGCGTGGATGGTTTCGAACCGGAGGACACAGATCGAAGATCATTGTCCCGGAATAAGCTGCTCTTCGGGTTTGAAAGCGACGGATAAAGGATGGTTTTCTTCGCGAACCTCTTTCCAACCGGAAACGTGGAATTTGTTACGAGTTGATGAGCTTCAAAGCTTGCGGATTCTTTTATTTTCTGTTGCGACGTTTTCGCGGTGACATGCTCCCGTGAACTTTGCATAATCGTATCATTAGTAAGAGAAAAGAATAAATGTAGTTTAAAATGTGTCAGTAATTTTACATGTAACAATACTTGAAATATTAAATTCGAATTTTATACATTTTTTCCACAGCATTTTCTACCGAATGGCTAACCCAGTTTCGCTGGTGCGTTTCATTTAAACTTAAATCACGTCCATTCCACGTTTTTGCGACGACGATTCATTTAAATTTCCACCGTGAGACGGTAACGATTCACGAGTGAAAGTTCGTTGTTGAATCCCTTGCGACGCGGCCGTCACAACCGGCGAAGCGTGCAGCGCGCTATTATCGCTCGTCGAGGGGAACAAAATGGATATGTAATTAAAAATGAAGCGCACCCTCCTGTACGATCGAGCCAGCAAGGGAAGCCTTTTCCGACTACGTTTGTCAATTCCATCTTTTATATTTTCTCGCGTTTCAATACCATAGTAAGATAATATTTTCATCGAGAATCGAAAAATATCAAAACATCGTACTCTACTAATATTGTTATTCACCCTCGTGTCGGTTCATATTTTTCAAGAATGAAAAACACTTCAACTTGTTTGCGAAAAAAAAATCTACCCGGATCCAATTGCTATGGTAAATATTATGTATTGTGAAACGGCGTGCCACGCTTGGAAGGGTTCAGCACGCGGCGTCACAACAACAAACGGAACCGGAAGCGGCAACGGATCGATTCGAAGCGGCCGGCCGGTCGTGAACCTCGAAAAAGCAGCACGCCGAGGTGCTGCCCGCCACGAAACACGGCCAGACTGCATGGCGACCACCTGTGAGCTTCGTACCGGCGCCGGCGTCGCGACGCCCACGTAACGTCCATCGACCCATCCGCGCGCGACCCTCTTATGTGTCGCTTTCCCAACGCTTGGAAATACGATACAGATCGTCGATCTACATTCCCGACAATGGGAATCTTGCTCAAAGATAAGAGAGATAATTAAAAAGATGATCACTGAAAATGATACTCTCTTTTTAATTATTTCAATTTTTTAGCCGAGAAACTTGAATACTCGTATTCTTGTCTTTCTTATATCTCATGCAGACAAGGATGCCACTGTAGTTCAATCAATTATTCAAGCCAATTTAATCAAGATCGTATCAGTTCCCCATACAGTATTGATTCATATTTTTATCATTCTCAGCATAAGAACACATTTCCTCGTTTTTGTCGGACCAAATACTCCTATCTGTTCGACAAAACGTTTTTTACAAAAGCACAAGCATGATTCAGGATGCATTAAATTAAACCACAAAATAAAGAGTAAGGCATGCGGTTGTTAATTAATAATACAAAATCTAATTTAATTATTATTTTATTTAAAAAGAAATATTAAAAATATTAACGTCCAACCGCGGACATTGGTATCCTTTGACAAAGTTCGAATATTGTAACAGGCGGTATCGCGGTAGGAACATAATAATCGCAGCAATTACGATGATTACAAGCGCTATTGTTCCCCTCGTCCGATATTATCCGCTTTCCATGCTCGTCGCTGTTTTCAGCCGGTCTCACGAGCCGGTGAATGCGCGCTCCGTTTGAAAAACGAGAAAAATAGCAGGAGAGAGGGGAAAGTTTGAAGAAAAACTAGGTCGCTGGGATAGCGCGTTGAAATCACGGGAACAACGCGTAGAATTCTGCCTGGTTCGCTCGATATTTCCTCGAGAATCAGCCGTTTAGAGAAGTTACGAGAATGCGGTGGTGGAGAACCAAGCTGGTTGAAACCGGAGAGGATATTCGATCGGATGCAACCTCGTTGAAAGAGTAAAAATCTTGTTGCGATGCTTCTCTTTATTACGTGTGGTTTATACAGAGTGTCCCGAAACGATTCTGTACCATGGAAATAATAAATTCTGCCATTTGTACCATTTTACAATTTAAGGATTCGTTTTTATATACATAAGTAACTGAGAAATAGGGGGGCTGATTTCTGGTCTGATCAATTTAAGACTCTAACTACTGACGGATCGACGGTACCATGGAAAATCTATTATTTTCATGGTGTGTAATTATTTTGAGACGACCTGTACACATCATTAGTGTTGCACCTAGCACGACAACCACGAGGCGAAATGTGCTTTCACCAGAAGCGACGCGATTCAGGAACAATGATGAGAGAAATCAGTCAACGAAGGAATTAACTTAAATATTCATGGACACGATGGTCATTAGCGAATAATTCAATATAGCGACTAATTCTAGGTATAGTAAAAATTTTCAAATTGATCACGAAGATTAATTTTTCTTACCTCCATAACGAATATCAATCTTCATTCTCCGAAAAATAAAAATAAAATCCACATGTTTGCTCGAGCCAAGCCATTCGTTCTGACTTAGAGTCACCGATGGTTTTTAAAAATTTTTTCCATACAAAAATTCAATTATTTTTCGGTTTGTCACTCAACTCTCGCGTCACGAAGTAGTGAAAAAAAAGCTCGCTGTCTGGCTTCGCAGACAACTGTCCTCTCGAAACGAGATCTCGTAATTATCAGCCGCGTAGCGAGGCACTCGCGTCACGATTGGCGGTTCGCACACGAATAATCATGGTTATACGATGGGCGTCCGATGCCTCGTACCTTTCTCTTCGCGAATCCTGCCTTCCCCTCGGCACTTTCGTCCCTTCTCGTTTCTCGCGTCGACCAAATTTTGTTCCACCGGTAGACTGCATGATATTCGATCGCAAATTTTTTACTTTGTTTAAAAAAACTATCGAATTTCGTTTGCGATTGCGAGTTTTCCGTGTTGTTTTTCAAATCTATCGAATTTCACCTCTGATTGCTGTACGATTCCCCGCGTTGCTTTTTGAACCTATCGAATTTCCCACGTAATTGCTACGCGTTTTTTGACTAAAAAACGAACGAATTAGTTTTTTCCTCTTTGTTTCTAAAAATCAACATTCGGTTAAAGCGATTCCTCGTCAATACCGAGCGATGTTTTCGTTCGTAACAGGAATCACATAGAATTTCCAGTGTGGAAATTCGTCAACTCAGAAATCCCTCTCTTTTGGTGGCTTTAATCTCGAACATCGCGGGAGCCTGCTTTTGCGCGACTTTCTTTGATGTTCGCTTAGGAAACACTGACAACGAGTACTTCGCCATGTGAATTCTTTGTCGAAATATCAAGGAAATATAAAAGTTGACGTCGAATAGTTACGATTAACTTATTGTGATCGAAAGCAATGTTACTATACGACTCTGATATGAAACTCGTTAACTCACACGTGATCTAACTATTTATAAACAGGCCATAACAAAAGAACCATGCCAATACAATTGATTCTTGAATAATTTAGGGACTGGCCACGTGCTTATTTTGAATCATTTCATTTAACTTATTTTAATATTTTTCCTTTTTTACATTGACATATTTAACATAAAAATAAGATCTCCAATTATTATAGATCATCAAAATTATCAGTGTTCCTAATTTCCGCGCCCTTGAGGAATCAATTGTATTTACAAATAATCGAAATGCCATTGAAGGTGCACTTACTTCCATAGAACGCCATGGGTCGAATCCGTCGACCGACGGTCCGGGCCAAATGTTCACCGTCTAACCCCCGGGAGCGATCCCTTCTTCAATCTCGTTGGTCGTTTGAACGGGTCGAAATGGTGTCGATTTGTCCACCGTTAGGACACGACGATTGCAAAGCTCGCCGATTATTTTCCTCAGGAGCAACGTGCTTCCTCTGCAGCGTTCGACGAATGTAAACAAGGTATCCGGAGCTTGCGCTCTGGCACGACAACTTCCACACAGAACCTTTATGTCCGTACACGCGACTCGTTGCGTTTTCCCTCTCTTTCCCTCGACCGTTTATCGTTTACCTTTCCTCTTTGTCTATCAGTCGGTCGACCGTGGCGTCCCTTTCTGCACGACCTCACGGTCGCTGACCGTCTCCGTCGCACCCCTCTGATCGTCTTTTTCCCTTCAAAAGGAGAACGCTTCCCTTCAGCCTGCCTTTACGGTCCGTGGCTCGAGAAGTTCGGTCGTAGTTTTACCTTCGTTCCCGTACGATCCATGGCGCTGTAATGGCGACGCGATGCTTATGGGGTTGGACGCGCGCGAAGCCACCCCCATGCACGATGGGGAAGCGAACGATCAATACCTTAACCCACGCGATACGCTTTTCCACTCTCTGACGCTCGCCTGTCCCCGACGATGTTGCTAGATGTGTCGACTTTCTTTGTGTATCGAGTCGAATACCGGGCTGATGGTTGTCGCTTTTGTGCTGCAAGCCGAGTCGAGCACCGTCGCGAAAAACCGACTAACAGACCTCTTACACTCGGTTTTACTTGATGGGTACCAAGGCAGATTCTTAGGGTGGATCAACGAGACTGCACCTCTTTATCTTCCTCGATGCAATTCCAGAGAAGGGTTCGGACTCGAGTACTCGTAGAGACGGCTTAACCCCCTTCTAACCGACACTGATGCACCGATTCATCAATTTTTATGCTTTTCATATAATTTTTCACTGTATTTCCATAGACGAATATAGATAGAAGTGAAATAAAAAATCAATATGTTAATAGACAATGCGATAACCCCTCGAACGGGGTAGCTTCGTACACGAAAGTGTTCGACAGATATTCTTTCGCGGTTATTGATTTTTTCCATTACGATTTTAAACGGGGTCCCCCTGTAACGATGGATACGAGAGCGTATTACCAGCGAGTTTGACGACCAAAGTACACCCTCGTCGGTGAACGGTGGGTGCATGACAACGCCCAGGAGGGTTGAATTTAGCCCTTAATTACGGGGGCCAGTCTCGCGAACGATCAGCCCTCAGAATGTTTATCTTGAACAAGCTGAATTCGATAATCTTTACCAAATACTCTGGTGTAGAAGAAACGATTCTGAAAAATAATTTATCAATTCTTTGCGATGCGTGAAAGGCAACGTAGGTACTGATGCAATTGCTGCAGTAATGCCATTCAAACGAATTTACTGCGTAGCGAGAGTAAAAGGCGTTAGGAGGAAAACAGAAGTGCAAGAGGCATAGAGAGGCGTTAGAAGAGGCGAACGACGAGCGAAGAGAGCAAGATACACACCCACGTCGATCCACCTGCGAGTGAACATTATTACGTCCGCGTAAAGGGTCATTCTGTTCGCACGCTCTTTCATTGCGACGTTCTCTTATCCTCCACTCACGTTGTTCAATCAACACCAACTGAACTGCGTGGATGTTCCAGATCGATTTCCTCGTTTCATTCAATGATCGAAGAATCTTCATTCTTGATCTCGTTGAAGAGAGATTAAATTTCTAATTATTAAAAATATGGATAATTAATTTTCAAATTTAAGAAAAATTTAAGAATCGATACTCGGGAGAAACTTACTCGGTTAGCTAATTATGATAATTTCCCGATTAGGAGAGCATGCACGTAACACGGAAACCAGTTGCATCCAGTGTGCATGAAGGATGCACCGACGTATGCATGTTAACAAGCGTATCTTCTCGCTGGTTGACCTCGATGATTTTAGTCTAACACGAGCGTGATTAGCAAGGAATTATTGAAGGCCGTGTTCAGTACTCGTGACTCGACACGTGTCATACTGTCATGATTATTTTCGTATTCATAGACTCCAATATCCGTAAGACTGCAATATCATGAAAAACAAAAATATATATTGTACTAAATTTCCTTTTATCTCGATTGAATTTCAGCTGCTTCCTCGAACGACCGTGAACTCGAAGCAGGCCTACCGCAACATGAAAAGATCATGGACCGGAATGAGGCGAATTTAGGTCAATGCTCGATCGTAGTCATTCCTGGTACGTGTCTTTTTATTTATGTTCGGCTTGCTTGACTTCGAATTATTAGTGGAATTACAGAAATTACAAGAAAATGATGCTGATTTAAATATTCCATGGCACAGTACTGGTATAGTAAATATTAGAATACTCCTTCAATTTGAATGCCTCGATTTCACCAAGAACAGCACCCGTGCCCTCCTTCCTCGAGGTGTTAACGACCTAATCGGTGTCACGAGCACAGATTCACGGTACGAATAAACCAAGACTGTTTATTATTGCGGACGAGTGTATTGCAATTCGTAAGGTACAAATAGTACAAAGGGTATAAGAGTACAAACATTGCATAGGAACTAGAGTATGCGGACATAGAAAAAGTACAGTTTAGAGATGTGACATAGAAAGGGTATCTTTCTCCGTTCACCTTTTGCTCTCGATTCCCGATTACGAATCGCGAACAATCGTGACTTACCCCCGTATCGTGTTTCGCTTCGCTTTGCTTTCAATTTCGGTTAAAACTCGTGCCGAGATCGTGTCCGCTAGAATCTGTTAAAGGGTCGTGATACCCGAGGAAATTGAACGGAAATTGGACATTCCTTTTTTCTAACGTCTCTTCAACAGACAGTAGGAAATAATATTATTAGAAGGAAGAAAGTGAAAGAAGAAAACAGAGGAACGGAGATCTCGACACGAGCCCCGATCAATAAAACGTAACGTGTCGCGCGTAAATCCTATATCTGATAATACAATAAATATTATATAATAGAACAACGCAATAATAAATATATTTATATTTGTATATATATGTGTATATATATTATATATATAATATAGGAAGAAACATGTCGACACAACTAGCTCTAAACATCGAGAGAATCCATTTTTTTTTTTTTTCGCTTAACCTTTCTCATCTCTTTTCTCTTCTATTTACAGCCGCCTTACAGTCGAATTTACATCTCTTATAAAGAAAGAACAAATCAATCGGATCAACTATTGACGATTTCTCGAAGAAAATAACGTCTAGCACGAAACACGCATTTAACTAGAAAATCTTCCTACGAAAAACGTCTTTCTTTTCACCATTCTCGCTTGGTTTCTTCCTCAAAATGGACACGCATACATACAACACGCAAGGAAACAAACGCACACTCACGCAGAACATTAGTATTGCAGACCGATCGATACGATTTGCTTGTTAGATCGGCCAGACCCTCGTTCAACCCTTCAAAAGCGACTGTTTGTTGAGCAGGAAAAATTGAATTATTCGAATTATTCTCGAGATTTTACGTTCGATCGCGATCAATCTTGATCCCTTTTGGTACTTCCCGTTTAATTAGCAGAGTTTGGACAGCACACTCGACGGATTAAGGCTTAATGATATGATTCGCCATTGTACTCTATTTTTCCTTCGAACGTTATCCTTCCATCCCGTATTCTTTCTTTACGTATCTTATGGGACTCTGCGTGCTATGATCTCGAATCTATGGGAATCTACAGGATGAAATTTCTGCATTTTCTACAGTCTTGAACGACGTTCGCAGAAACGTTTGCTAAAACTGATCTTCTCTTTCTATCTGCGCCGAGTTTCGACGCCTGTCTAACTTGCCACGTCATCGAAAAACTCGCGATTTCGGTGTGAAATACTTACTTACGTTTATATATCGCCTCGAAACATCGATCATTCGCGAGTTGCTACGTGAAATCGAGAGAAACAGACCGCACTCGTCTACGACTAGCATTCGATGGACGTTCGGACTCTTTTATAGTGTATCTTCCTTAAACGCGCGAGTTGCTCGAATTGCTTTCGTACTATCGTCGATTACTCTATCGTCTATCATTTCTATCGTTAGCACGATCGATAGTGCACGGAGAAGCGAGATTTTAACAATGTACGCTCTAGCCGTGGCGGTCGACGCCTAGGAATTTCAGGCGTTAATTTGTTTCCCTCGATCATTGATTCTTCGAATTATCTACTTGGACGCGAGAGGCGCTATTTTAAGTTGCAGTTTGTACTACGTGGAAGACGGATGTCCGTGAGAGTATTCGAGTAACATCGAAGGACAGATCAGTGGGAAGAGGATGGTGGGTGTGGCGGGATTCAGGTCGACTTGCGTTAAAAACGGAATCGTTCTTCTTCTATCAGCTTAACCGTTCTCTTAAAGAATGCTTAAATTTCAGTCTTACGAACATTACCACCAAAGAAAAAACATCTCTCTCTTTCATTCACTCTCTCTCTCTCTCTCTCTCTCTCTCTCTCTCTCTCATTCGCAATTTTTTTGATCGGTATAAAATCGTCTTATCGTTTACTTATCGAACAAAACTGTTATTGTTCCCGGGATAATCGAAGGAACAGCCGTTGCTTCGACGATTCTAAACCGAACTAATCGTCTACATCTAATCTCGTTAAAAATTGTGCGTCGTTAATTGTGCCATTTGCTCCATTTTTTAAATAAATTCTCCAAGAGAATGCGCGCGTTCTATCGCAGTCCGTTCCTGAATCTCGTCGTGGACGAATTATATACATATCGGCTCGTATCAGGATCCATTTAACGCGAGGTTGATCCAAAGAATCCTTACGATAATCTCTAACCGTGACCATTCTCGACGGACGAAAACGGCAACGACCATCGACCTGTCGAGCAGCGTTCGTTTTCGCGTGACATTTAATCTATAACAGCTAGGACATCCTCGCGAACGCAGACTCGACCGATCCTTCTTGCGATATTCGCAAGGAGTCCACGATTACATGAAGTAAACCGGATCGTTCTCCGTGATGGCGTCCAACCTGGCGGGCAGAGTTTTCGGCCGCTGAGGAGCCACGGTGTTGCACACGAGCTCACGGGACCCCTTGCGTCACATGTAGGTAGGTTTCACCTTGTACGCTCTCTTCCAAACCTCGCATAAGCAAACGGTGCTGTGGAACCTGTAGAAGATCGCCAACGGCATCGACACGTGCGTGATGATCGTCCACGCCCAAAGCCCGTAGAAATGCAGCTGCACTGGATGCGATTCCGCTCGCGACTTCTCCAGAGTGTTGATCGCCCACATAGCCAGATTGGTGACCAACAGAAACGTGACGATTTCTCTGCCAGGTTTTCTTCTAATCTGCTTCGCCGTAGCTACAGACCTCCTCGACGCGTCCAAGATAAAGATTGTTTGAAAGGTAGTCTGCAACACGCTCGCCAACGCCGTGACAAGCACCAGAACTGTATGCTTGGCTAGCGTGAACTGAGCACCTATGATCGTGAACGTTGAGTAGATAAACATGCCCGTTTGAGCAGCGACTAGAAGGATATTGTCTAATTCCAGGTTCCTGCTGCCGTCGTAACGGAGCTTACGCATCTGGAACATCCCTATCAGGGTGGCTATCGTCGACATCCCGTATAGTGTCAGCTCGCAGATGTTCACCTCTGTGACCGCGAAGCTGACCAACTCTGGACGAGATATCAAGACGAAGAAGAGGATCAGAGAGATGATTGTCAGCACCAGGATCAGGATACCTACGAACAGGCCCTTGTGGGCCCGGGCGCAGTCTACGCTGTAGTGGTGAGGAGATCTCCTATGAAATTTAATCGTTCGTTAAAGGTTCTCTTCAATTTATAAGCTTATTGACTAGAATATTTTTTTTTTTCTATTTATCTTACCTGTAAGCATGCGTATGATGCCGGGATCCTGGTGGAGTTTTAGGCTGAGAGAACCCTGCCTTTGATATATTCTTCCACATCACGTATAATATCGCGGCGCAGATCAAACTGTACTCTATGGTGCAGGGAAAGAGAAACGGACTGGCGTCTTGGACTAACGATCCCATTATGTTCGTTCGTCGGCACTCGTACATGTGATGCGGTCCCTTCAGACCCCTTGGTAGCCTAAGATGCTCTCCGTGATGGTAATGACTGTGCCCGCCGAGATTCAGATTTCCTTTCGAGCCTAATTTCAGTTTAATTTTCAATCCCATCGAGTTTAGGTTCGAGAAATATAATCATGTTCCATACCTAATCTGTGAGAGATCCTCAAGGAATTGTTCTCCGGGTTGTAGAACGTCAGTATCTCGTGTTTCGTTTCCTGGATGAGGACGTTCAGCCAAACAGACAGATTCGTGCCGATCATGTGCATCAGTCCGAAACGTGCAACCACTCGATGACGATAAACTTTCATTTGCTGCTGAAGAAAATAAAGATTGAGACAATAGTTATCGGCTCTGATTGGACGTAGGAGTATAGGTTCTTCGTTTATAGCGGAGAACAGTTCTTGGACGGTAACAAAAGAATCGCAGCGATCGATCCATGTCCGACGAGAATAATTTGATTGTCTAGTTAGATCGCGAGCCATAGAACGTCGGGTTAATAGACGATGAAGAGGTAAACGATCGGAATCGTCGATCGAGAGGAGGCTCTCGAAAAAGTTTTAATCAAAAGCGGTCGAGTGCGGTGAGAGATACTCATCTGTGGAGGCAAAGGAAAGAGCAAAGGGACTTAGGTACCTGGACGACTCGTGTTCCAGTATTAGTTTCAGGGTTGTTCACCCTTCCGTTTCATTAACCTTTCTGTCGAGCGTCTCGTTTTGCATCGACGCTTTCGCTCTTTCGTTACATTGCCGCTCGCATCGATCTCTACAGCATTGCCTGTTGTCGTTATTTTTAGACCCTTCACCTAGTAAACAACGAACACCGACCTACCCTCGTGATTTCGAAACAACTGTTCCTTTCACGCGATATCATTTGACGAAAAACAAACGATAAAATACCGCTGCGATTTCTTTGTTTCGAAGCACGATATTAATACCACGAACATACCCACCTCGTTGTTCAGAAATATAAAGTACATCTGTATGAAGATGAAGGCCATCCTAGTGGCGGGCGTAAGAGCAAGCATGATGTTGTGACACTTGGTGTTCCGTTCGAGCTCAAAGTATTGGCCGAACTCCAAGCCGGAATAAATCATCGAACCGATGCCAAACGCCACGGCGCCCATTCGTAGATAGAAACTTCCGTAATGTTGCGCTGGCCTGATAGCGGAGACATGCGGACACGTGGTGTCAGCCGCGTCGCTGTCGCCTCCGGCGCCGCTCGACGATCTCGACGAGTCCAGATCACACACGTCCTTTCGTTTCTCTTCTCATGCAAATTTATGGTAATCGACCGGTTAAGATTAATGCGATTTTAACAGGGTCGAGCTCGCTTCCCGTTGTCGGGAGCGAATTGAAAGCGAGCGAGTGAGCAAGCGGAGGATGCTAAGTATATTTATATGTAGACGTAGCGAGACTAGTTTCACTCACTGACAGCGTGACTGTTCTTTAACCCTTTAACGAGATGCTCGAATTTCATCGCGAATAAGGTGTAGATGGATGGATAGCTGGATAAGGACTCGCGAGAAAGTCGGTACCGCGGGTATCCCTCTGTTGGCGGATACAGGAAGCACCGCTTCCTAAATTATACCTTGCAGCATCGTTAAAGGGCTAATCGATGGCAAGCGACTCGATCCACCGCAGGGAACAGTGAATCTTACTAGGAAAAATTATCTCACGAAAATATTCAGCGCGAAGAAGAAATTAGCAAAGCTTCTTCACAGGCAACGTGGCCTGGGTTAGTGATAGCGTTCGCGTTAGAATCGTTTTGGGCAAGAATGGAATTACCTACTCGTAAAACAACACGCGGCAGACGTTCCTGAAATATGAAGTTGAACGTTTCATTCGTGTTTCTCTACGGCTCGTTGACCGAACAACGGATAAACGGAAAGAGAGAGAAAAAAAAAGAAAATCATTGTTCACGATCATGCGCTATAAACTTACTTGACTTGGGTTTGTTGTCGCGAAGCAACGTGGTGTACGTGTAGACGAGGAAGATCATGCTACCGAAGTAGAGATAAAGGTAGAACCCTTCGTAGAACGATGGTGGTATATAGGTGGATATTACTTCAGCCATGGGAAATGCGATTCCCATGACGACCAGTAGCTTTCCATACAGGGCGCTGAACGTCGTCGCCAAGGCGTCGCTGTACAAGAAAACGGTAAACTGCTTCAACCACGAAGAATCTCTGCGTCTTTCTCTAATATACGTTCGACTCTCTTCACCGTGGAGAAATTGGACCATTTCCGGACTTTATCCGACGTTCCCATCGTTTTCTTCGATTTTGAAAACGGCGGCACGATTACCAGTTCCGGTATCCTCTTATCGAAAAGTGGAACTCAAAGTACTTTTCTCTAACGACGGCTACTTATTGAAACGCAAACGAAGTAATCGTTGTCAGTTAAAAATGAAACGTTAGCGAAGATACCATTGGCCGCAAATACATCCACCCCCGTAAGAATTGGCTCAATTACTGGTAATCGTGTAGTCGAGTATGCCCGTGTGCGTGTTTGATTCATAAAGTACCGGTAATTGGCATGCAGACGTCGATCAGGATAACCCGTAGGATCACGTGAAATTTCCGTGGTGACCGGGGCACATATTTCCCCCTCCTGGTCGTTTCTGTTAATTTGCCCGGAGTGGAAATCAGTCAAGTTGAAATGTTTCAGCTGATCGTCACGCTTAAACGTTGAACTGAATCTGACCCGATTCAAATGCACTCGTCGAGGTTCTCTCGTTCCTCGCGGTACGAGGTCGTGTAGCTATCGGTAGCAATGAATATTCGATATTTCACCAATTTCCAAATTGATTTAATTACTGAAGCATTTCAAATTACGTTGATTCACACGGTCGTCTCTGGTAATCGAGATAATCAATTTAAATTAAATAAATTAACACATTGATTGCCTCTACAGTTACCAGGGATCGACGATACGAATTTAATTTAATTGAAAAACAAATATAGGAGGAAAATTCGCGTGAAAAATCAAATCTGATTGTTCGTTTCGAGAGACAAAAGGGAGGGTAGTGAAAATAATCCACTTACCATCCAAGTTTCTTCCACTTCCGATCTTCGACGACGTCGAGGAAGGTAGGTGCCGGGTAGCATACCGCGGAAATCGGCTGCGAGGAGCATGGTAGAGCCAGGGCAAACTGGGGTGGCCGGTGAGCGCGGGAGGGTGAGCTGCTGCTGTGTCTAGACAGCGTTTCCGGTGAAACGATTACCGCGGACGGTGATGCCGGTGACGGTAGCGCAGCCGGCAATCCTGGCCAGCTGAACAGACCGTGTTTCCTCATTATTTCTGTCCTGTCCTTGGCCGATCGATCGATCGGTATCGACGGCTCAATTACAGAGGGATAATTGCGCGGTACCTTGTTCGTTATACCAAATCAATTGTTTTAATAACACAATTCGCTCTTTCCGTTGCTCTCATTAGCTTCGCGAGTTTTAACGTTTCCCTTTTAAATAATTCAAGCCATCGAATGCATTTCAATTAATGCATGCCACGACGAAAGGTGAAAGGGTTAATTGACATAATTCTAATCCTCGTTCCAATTCTCACGCTTTCACCCCTTAGTCGATGGACGCGAATTTACGTCAAAATCGGTGAACAAAACTCGTCTGGTCGGGTTCAAGTGACTTCGCGTCACCGCAACTCCGGGTAATTCGTTTAACCACGTACCCGCGGAGTTGTCGGCTCGCTGTTATACGCGAAAGTCGTTTACCGGGGAAGTTTGAAGCCGCGAAACTGGCTGTCGTCGCACGACGAACGGTGCCAATCGCAACTCGTTAAACTGCGGCAACAAATGGTCGGGAAAACTTTCTCGAGATGCGACGCGCCGCTAGTTTCTACTCGAAAATTTCCACTCGAGCCTCTGCACGCGGTGGCACACCGAGAATCGTTAGGGCTTTCAAAGCCGGTCTATGGTCCGCTGGCGAGAAGAAGTAATTAAGCGTGTCGCGAGGGGAGAGAAAGAAAAAAAAAAGAAAAATACTTTCCGACCTGTTTTCGTGTTGCAATTCGCTTAATGAAACTACGATCCCGACGAGACGCGTTATTTTTTTCACCTTCGAGCCTGATACGGTGAGCAATTAACCTGGTGCCTTATGATTTTCTCAAAACTTCACTGCTCGAGAGTGGAAAATGATTTTAATTCCAATTAGTGCAAAAGAAATCCTGTCGCGTTCAGGACAGATCAATGTTCCATATCGCACTGTGGTTAATCTATTGAAAACGGTCAGAGGTTTCGAGGAATTAGAAGGGGGAGCACAAAGCGGTGTCGCGGATCTAATTTAAGGTCAACGCGGTGGCATACACGTTTTCATACTCGTCACATTGACACTGGCTGCAGGAAGAGAGTTACTATAGCGGGTGGACGGTTTCGTGGGCGTCATTAAGCGACGGCTTCTCGAACGACAGCCGTTTATCTAATAATAATCTGAACCGATCCCTCTGTAATCTGACAGCCGGTGAAATACGGTCGGCTTGATTTCACGGATACGCACACGTGGCGTTCACAAATTCGACCTGTACCACCGGGCGAATCCTGAGGAACGTGCGTCGCGTTACCATGGGATTCGCGGCGACAACTTATCCGCAAGGAACACCAAGAGCGGAGTAAATTATTTCGCCACCGCGATATTGCGTCCCGACGTATTCGGGTGAAATTTCAATTTACAGAGCGAGGATTGGTAGACGAAAAAGAAATGTTCACATTTCGATGGAAATTCCTGAAACCCGGAGGCACCCTCTCCGACATGGAATGAAATTCTTTCTGGGATTATAATTTCATTTAAAAATGAAATCAAATATTTCGCTCATTTTTGTATCTATAAATCACCCCTGAAAAGAAACCCTCTGAGTACGATGCACGTTTACCGTCGCGTTATCTAATATTCTCTGAACCGGATCGCTCCATATTTTCGTCGTTTATGTTACGTTAAAATAAACACGGAGCCGTAGCGAACCCCGGTTGAAAGGCAGCCATCCACGAAGCCTTTCGTTCTAACCCCTGAAAATATATGCGAAACCGGGAGATCGTTGTTCCGCGCGTTTAAGAAGGTAAACGAGTGCCTGCGTAAAACGACCTACCCCTACGAGGCGGATAGTACGGGGGGAGCGAGAGGGAGGTGGGGGTTAGTTTCGTCCTTTTCACGGATAGATAGAAGGGTTAGTTGCACGCGTGCGCGCTTACTCAGGTTGAAAGGAGAAGAAACAGGGTAGGTAAAGTTGACTGTCAGGGGAGGGGGTGGCAAAGGATGGAACGTACGGCTCGCCTCTTGGCTTCGAGCTTTTTGAAATAATCACGTAGTGTTGGAGAAGCAGAAGAACGCGAGAGGGTGTTGCCGGACGAGAGAGATACCGGCGGAGGGGTGCAAGAGGGATTGAGGGGTTGATTCAGTGGCTGAGTACCGTTCCCTCATTGTGCCACGAGTGTATCCGTGGCTCGAGCACTCTGGCCCTCGCTCTCCCTTGTTTCGCTCGATCTGCCACTCCGTCACCCCTGCACGGATATCCTTCAGGATTCCATCCCGCATCTTCCTTCTCTTCTTACGCGTTTCTCTGACCCTCTTACACAGCGAAAAAAAGAGAGAGCAGATTCTTTTAATCGTTCCTTCTGCAAAGCTGCCACGTAAATACTCCGTAAACGTTTTTCTCTCATTTTTCCTTCTTCCACTGTTTTCCAACTGAGGCGTGCGTTTTCGTTTCCTCGATTATTATTGCAGCCACCCCACGTTCCTCTGCCACCTCTAGGGATTATGCTTTCGACGTTTCGCCGAAGGGCGAAGCGCCAGCGTGGCTTGGCTCGATAGGGAGAATCTTTTTTTTTTATCTATCTTCCTGATTCGTTATCCGAACGGTTCACTTGCGTTCACTTAACGACAGTCGCAAGGATTTTTAATCTAGTTAATAACTTTTGGTGTTACCACATGAACGTCTAAGATTTCCACCCTTACCGAGCAATTCCTGAAGCAATTTTCGATGGAAATGCTACATGCAAAAGCACGCGAGGCATACGTGGACTAGGAGGATGTCGTGCCAGAGGAAATAGCAGACGGACGGTTCGGTATGGGTGCGCGATTTTCGGATTCCCGGTCGGTCGTATGGAGCGGGAAGCGCGCGGATCGATCCACCGTCTCGACAGGATGGAATCGTAGTACCTGAGGGAGGTTTCCTTGATGAGCATACCCGTGACCTTGGCTAGAGCTTTCCACGGCCGTCTCGGCGGAATGTTGGCTGCTGAATTCACCAACGAAACGCACAGTCACGGCCCAAATGGCTCGTGTGTGTCACGGTACTCACGGACCCCGCATCACAGACTGAGGCCCTGCTGTCTAGCGATTCAACTCAGCACTCTCGTTTATCACGCTCCTTCTCCATTCGCCACCCTCTTTCCCTCCCACGCTCGTCGTCCATCGTCTCTGAACATGTGGTCGGGGGCTGTTTGATAGCGAGCTCGTTATCCGAATCAGATTCGCAGTGGCGTAACGCGAATGGAAGGTTTTACGACCCGTCTCTTCGACCCCAGCCTCCGTATCCTGGCTTCGGTCATTTCCGACAAAAACCGATATATAGAATACGCTAAAAAATTTTGAAAATTTGTTATTACGCATGATAGTTGTTAAAGAAACTCTGGTGGCTTTGCTCGAAACCGGTCTAATCTGCATGTAAATCGAGGGAATAGGCCAGAACAGTCTCCCTGCTCTCGTTCGCGACAAAGGAGAGGATGGCTCGCGTGGGTTCCGGTGAAACGGGAAAGCAGAAGAGAGAGACGAGGAGGAATTACGATCGGAAGCGGGACGAAGGTCGTCCATTGGCCATAACGAAGTGACAGGTCAATATTAACTTCGGCGCCGTTGGCTAACCGTGCGTTCACGAATTCACGTTCGATATCCGCCGGAAGTAATCGAGTTCGAACGGAACGGAGGCGACGCGACGGACCGTCTGCGGATCGGTCGATCGAGATTCGATGCAAATTGCTGTCCGATTCGTCGCGTCGTTAAACAAGGAAATAACTGCTTCCACGCGTGTTTCACGCGTGTCAAGCAATTAAAGCGCAGATTGCGTATTGCTCGAATATCGTCAATTAACTCTTTGAGATTTCCGAATTTCTTTTTCATCCTTTTCCTGCCCCTTTTCCATACGAACGAATACGCCTTTGAGGTGTCGTTTCTTGCTGACTCGTAGATTAGACCCGGTAGAAGCAGTAATTTCACAGATTGGGGTCAGTGTTTCGCTCTGATGAAAAGCACGTCCCTTTTCGAGCCGTCGACCGTTCCTGAACAACTTTTGTCTCTTTCTTTGACACGAGTTTCGTTCGATCGTGAACGCAGCAGTGATTCCTCGTCTACCACTACTTTGACCACTCTAGCCTTCTCCAGTGGAAATTGATGGAGCAAAGTGGTAGACGTTTGCGAAACGATTTTTCACGATCAAGTTCAATCGTTGCACGCTGTACAAACCACCGTGCTGGACACGGAGGGATGCGCGTTAATCGTGGACAGTGACTAATGTTTCGTGGTTGGTGGCCGTTCGAACGAAGAGGAGAAACGTGTCTGTTTAGGGGGTCTGCGGAGTAATTTACGTCCTGACGTAGTTATGTACGGGGCTAGAAAACGAGAAATAATTGACGGGAAACCGTGAGTACGATCGCGAATTTGAAATCAACGAAAACGGAATAAATTAATTGAAGGTTTAATATAGAAAGGGGGATTCGATTTGGACCGGAAATGATTAGGAACCATTTAAAGAAATCGCTCGTTTCCCTCGCATCCAAGCCGTCGAAGACGTAATTCGTGCTTCCGGCCACGCGATAGTCGTATGATCGCGTTAATATTTCCATCGAATGTTCGCCTCGTGCTCGTCGAGCAATTTACTCGAGACCTCGTCCCCGGAGTTCCTAGAAATAAATTATTTTTCTCCCGCGATTTTCTATTCCGCTTTTCCGCGTTTACCTAGTTAACCGGCAGACAGCTTTTATTTCGAGTCTAGCGCACAATCTGAAGGGATCTCGTTCTGTACGAGACGTATGAGAAGTCGTTAATGGTCGGGAATATTACTGGCAAAGAAACACAGGGGTAGATGAAGCCTGGGTGGAACGTAGAGAGCAACGTCAACCGTTGCTAGCTCATTCTCTACGGTTTCTTCGCAACCATCTTTGAACTCGAGACGCTTTCGACATTGTTTTTTTCCGTCTGAATGTTACATGAATGTAGCCAGATCAAAAGGGTACCAGTTGTATGCATGGTCGTATAGTTGGATAGAAAGGGGAATATTATATCATGCCACATGAAAGTAATTGCAGATAAGCTTCAAAGATTAATGAAACGAAGGAGAATAATGAAATTATTATTATAATTATTATATCCAGAGTAAAGTACGAAGGAACTTTATACAAATTCTGGTATCTAGATCGTTCAAGTCAGACCCGAGAGACTAACGGAAACGGGAAAATAGAAAAAAAGAGAAGAAGACGCGAGGAATTCCAATTAAAACAGAGACCTTTCTCGTTCGAATGAAATTGCCCCCGTAACGACGCTCGTACGAAACGGTAGCAGCAATTTCGTTCCGCAGGATTTCTGCATACTCACTCTTGCGGGGCGAGCGTCGAGAGCTGGGGTTGGGGTTGCTGCGCCGGTTTCTCTGCTTCCGTGTTAATTATGGGACCCTCGGGTGTTCGTAGGGCAGCTTCCATAGCCGCAGCCTCCTCCTCTTCGCGCAACTCCTCGGAAGCTTCCTCCGGGATCGTCGTGATATCCTCGATCGGTGGTAGCTCGGTTCCATTCTCTTCCAGGTGGTTCTCCATCATCGGATCCGAGTTGGTGTCCCCAGGTCGCGTCACCTCCTCGATATCCGAGTCGATGCCCTGCCAGTACGAATAATTAATCATGAAATTTGTCTTTTTTTTTCTTTATCATGATACCACGTTCAAAAGTGTTCGTTTGATATGTAACAATAGAATAGAAATTTTTCATCCGCTCAACATCGGGAAGGAAATTATCGGACAAAGATTATCGATGCATCGAAGGGTGAAGGGGGTTAGTACCTGAGCAAAGTCCATATAGAAGGAATCCCTGGAGTCTGAACTGCCTCGGCGAAGCCGAAGGCTGAGATCCGGTGAGCTCTCTCCCATCTTTCTTATCTCCTTTACTCGCTTCTCTTCGTCCCTTCTTCTCTACCTTCCTTCCTCCGCTGCTCTCTCCCACGCGCTTCGTCTTCTCCACCCTTGGTGCTACCCAACTCCCTTTGTCTTTTACGAGCTTCTTGCTCCACCGACGGGGAATTCTAAAGAGGGTGGCCCTGCGCACACAATCCAGCGAGTTTGCAGGCTGAAAGAATCGTCCTTGAATGACAGATCGTCGTCTCGTTCTATCATCTTTCCCTCTTTTCCCGTTTCTTTCTTTCTCCCTCATTCGCGCCTACCACCCTTTATTTCTTTCTTTCTCTGTTGGAAAGAACAAGAGTTTCTTGGTCGTCGTTGACGCGAAACAAAAATGCCACGGTGAAAGAAGTGCCGTCGAGAGTGGTCGTACGTGAGCCCGTGAATGCAGAGTCCGGATCTCTGAATATCAAACGTCCGCGCGAATTAAAATTTCACCCCCTATCGGCGGTGCTACTTTCACCCGAAACGGGGAGGATTCGACGGCAAGGAAACGATGCGTTTGTACACGGAAACCTCCCTTTGCTTCTCGTACGAGCGAACAGGGAATGTCGACTAACATGCTAACTCGTTGCTTTCAGTATTTTTCTATTGTTCTTATATTTTACCTGCTCCCTGCCGTTGAAACTTAACAGTAATTAAACACTTGGCGAAATTATTTGCAATCTTACAAAATTGTTTTCGATTTTCCAAGGATTTCCGTAGACGCGATCGTCGGGGTTGGTGGATTCGGTTACGCAGAAACTAATTACGAAAGCTAGGAAATTCAATCGGACCTGGCCGTTTGTCTTCGAGTTAATTGCCTTAGCCGCGACTCCGACTCGGGGTGACTTTAATTAAAACTAGGAGACGTCGGTCTCGTGACTCCCCCAATGGGATCGAACTCGCGGAATGAAAAAAAAAAAAAGAAAAAAAGAAAATCTCGTTCGCGTGAACGAGCTTCTTTACTCCGTGACTTAATTAATGCCGGCACGATCGAGAAATTGCCGAGACGTCGTCGTCGCGTTTCCGACGAAAACTCGCGTGCATACTTAACGGCTTAGTCCCGTTTGTTCCAAAGTCTTAGCAGGGCTTAACGCGACGTTTCTCGTTGACGCGGTAACAAGATAGTCTGCCTTGGGCGAACTTCCACTATGAGCCACCGTAGAGTTTCTGAATTAATCCCAATTTGAGGGAGAAAAATTAACCATTAGAAATTTTAGATTGCTCCTTTATGTATGAATAGGTAATTATAAAGTACTCTCTCAGAGAACATTTGTCTTTCTGTAAGCGACCCAGTCTTTGCTAAGACCTCGAAGACCGAACCAGAATGAACAGTCTTCCTGTTCTGAATCGCTCAGAACGCCATTCCGCGTCGGACCCTCTCGTTCGTCCAACATTTTATGGCTCGCGTACGTGGCATCGAATATTTCTCCATCGAACATCCCCGTGCACGTTAAGGTATTACTACGGGGAATAGGAGAGAGAAGATATGGGGTAAAACTGTTTTTTGTACCCGCTTGGGTGAAGTCGGAAACATTTTGGGCGACCGTTTCTCAGATCCACTGGGTGTTCTTTTCGATTACTTCTCTATAAGGGATTTTTGTTGTTAATTTTCCAAAAGAATTTTTAAACAATGTATTACGAAATAAAATTTCCCAGCGATCCGCAGCAACGATTTTCCGTCATTTGCATGGCGCGTGTTGGAAAAGTCAGATAATTTCGTCCGCGTTCATGCTTACCGATAATTCATCCGCTTTTTACGTCGATACAATGCTTTATCTAACGCGTGCCACTGGCGGAGGGTTGGCGGTAATGCACGCGACCGATTCGCCACTTTTTGGCGACCTTTGTTTGCTATCGGAAAAGGGAAATGCACGGTAGCGATAACGACCGCAAATCAATTTAATTAAGGTGAGATTTGAGCGAACTGATCGCCGTAACGAGGCATGAACGCGGAAACGAATTTTACCCGAGTTAATCTTTACTGTCGTAGGAATTAAAAACAAATTACTGCTTTAAATAACATGCAATTTCTATTGCCTGAACATCCTAAGTATTCTAATTGGATCCTTCGAATGCTAAATGAAATTAATGTGAAAACACTTATTTAATGAATCTGCCGTAACAAAACACGTTAGTAACCCTTAAAAATATCTTACAATTAGATCACCACAAAAAGCGCGTAATTCGTCGACAGGGAGATACGTTTGAAAGTGAAATGAAAACACTTGTTCAACGATCCTAACGTGTCAAAACACTCAAACACCCCTTGCGTGCACCCAAACAATAAAAAATCCTGAGTATTATCTAAACGCCTCGAGAAAGCGTGAAAAAAAGAGGGTAATCCACTTACAGGACCTGAAACTCGCCCAGTTGGACGTTGTCCACGCAACGTATCCTTGACTCATCCCCCCGTATCGCGGATCGACTCGTTTTCACTTTCATCCACCGGCTCGTAGTCCCTCCTACCCTCCCGCGCGGGCATCCGTCAGCTAGCCTCCGGCATCCGGAACCTCCGCGGTTCCATGCCCGGCCGCGAAACGGTTGTCCAACCACACGAATCCACCCACCACTCACCACACCAAGCGGATTCGCACCAGGATGAAAATTCGCGCGATGTTCAAAACTGTGGATCCACCGATAGCTAAGGCTGACAAGTCGAACACGCGACGATTAACCACGCGTCAGCTTCGCGTTTGACTGTCGCGCGTGCGAACTCGCTGTAACGGGAGGGTTGTTTTTACCCGTTGAACGTGCAGTGCCGTGAACGAGCCGGATCACCGGCCGTAAACACGGCCGGAACTTGTTGAGCGACCTTGCTAGATGAGCGTGTTTTTCGTCGCGGGTTCAGGGACGACGTACGATCAATCGTGGCGCCGTGACCAGCCACCGAGACACTTTGGCACCCCCCGAAGGGCGCGCCACGCGAGCCATCGACATCCTGCCAGAGCCGCCGGGCTGCTGCGATGGCCCGGGCGTCGCGACCACAGCGCCTGCGACGCCGCCACCCGTTCCACGTCCGCGACGTCGTCGTAGCTCGACCAGGCTCGTAACTATCCTGGAAAACTTTTAGCTCTTAGTAAATCCGTATTTTTTTTGAATTTCTTTCTTTAATAATTTTATCGTATATAGTTTTCTTATAGTTTGAGGGATCTTAGGGTTGCA
Organism: Osmia bicornis bicornis; assembly: GCF_907164935.1. Taxonomy (NCBI): domain Eukaryota; kingdom Metazoa; phylum Arthropoda; class Insecta; order Hymenoptera; family Megachilidae; genus Osmia; species Osmia bicornis. Next base: position 12,863,292 of record NC_060216.1, on the reverse strand, counting down.
ATAGAGTTCTATATCTTTTAACACAGTGAACTTACTGTGTTGTCTTGAATTACGTTTGGTCAGGGTGTTCGTTCCGACTAGTCACTGGAAATTAGAGAAGAAAAATGTATCGGAGCATGCGCCCATATTGGATAAACAATACATGGGATACGCAAAGGATGTAAGGGATTCGTAAGGGATGCAAGGGATACTGGGATGCTGCACATAAGATACCCATTTCCAAGGATGAAATTTTTTATTTAACGAAACAGTCTCGCGCATGGGCGTCCGCAAGGGAGGGCAATCGGGGCACTTGTCCCCCCTTGGATAGAGAGAGAGTCGGATGTCGAATACAGCATTTATTGTCTCCTTCGTTTGGAACGCCGTCTCTTTCTCGCTCGAACTATCTTGTATCTCGAATTGTTCTTGACTCTCCTTTTTTTCGCACGGCTATAGCATACATTCGTTAATCTAGAAGTGATATTTTATATCACCCCCCCCCCCCAAAATAATCCTGCGGATGCCCATGGTCTCGTGTGACATGATATATACCAGCGATATGTAAAGTTCACTTGTTGCACTGGTGGGAGAGGTGACGGAAATATTTAATGAATGACTAATTCGTGAACCAGAATCGTTTTATTCTTTTCTGTTTTTTCGTACAATATATTAGTATAATACAATATATGCTAGTGACGTTAAAATTATATTCATCGTTTGAAAAGATCGACGACATTGGTAAGTTTTTGGTAGTGTATGATATAAAATAATATAAGCGTTATATACGTATTTATCTCTATAGATACATATCTATAATATTCTTCCCGATAAAGTTGCACGATTGAACATCGTTTCTCGGTTACCTGATGCGCGCCGCGAACCAAGAAATAAGATCTGCACCAGTTTAAAATATTTCTTCGCGCATCGCGGCCAATTCAGTCCTCCGAAACCAATTTTCATCACATTTAGAAACACGTGTCTAATTCTTATACGTGTCAATTAATTTCCGACACATTTTGGCCAAGCTAAGCCTCCGCAAGCCATAGACACGATAACGTATATCACAATCTGTAACATTCATAAAATTGTTTGTTTTTAACATTAGGTTGTACTACTTGCGACGTCAATACTTACAATAAGGATAACACCAATAATAACGTAAATTTTAACATTTTTCCAGAATAGCGAGCGGGCCAAATTTCTGCTCGTTTTCCTAAATGTGACTGACTGGAAGAAAATTAAAGATATGTTATTACCTTATGGTTGTTAACATCTGTGTGGAAAAACAGCACCTTACTTACATTGGCAGTTAAATTTTCGGTCTTATTTACGAGAAGCTCTAATCGTTCCCCGCGCATAGCTACATTATCGATATTTTTTACCATTATGTCCTTCAATTCATCTAATTCGCCATGCACTTTAGACAATACATCAATGTCCTGATTAGACTCACTGTAATATTTCTAAACAAAGAGTAGATTGTTTTATATATGTACATTTGATATATTTAGGGCTAATATGGTTATGTATGTTTATTCTTTACCATTTCATTAGCTAGAACTCTAGCAAAGTCTGAGTTCATTGCATATGCCACTGCAGTCTGTGCTCCTTGATCATAAACAGCTATAAACCTTCTTTTAATTTCTGTAAGATACAAAAATGCCCTTGATTTTTGAAAATCCTGTAAGATGAAAACATGTCCATTAGTACTTTACAATCTTATTAAGTTTTATGTACATTTCATTACTTACATCATCTGTGATGCACATGTAAATAATATTATCTTCACAGATGTAATGAAATCGATAAGGTCCTTGTGAATATGTTAATCTATCATTTTGAGGTGGAATTTTAGCTAGAATATTTTCTGTCACTTCCTCAAAATTTCCTGTACAGGCAGCATATTTTGCCAGCACAACTGGCCCTCGAGCCACCACACTGTATAAAATTGGCATGATGAATACTGTAAAAATAAGAAAAAATTACTTAGATAGTTATTATGACCTTCCTTTCAGGACTAACAAGCAATAAATTCTGAATCCACAGAAAATCGTCTGGAAAATAATGTTATCTTTGCAATTTGATTTTCTTATCTACTATCATTCTGAGTAATGTCAAAAACAAAATATAATAGAAAAGAAGTATTGTTGGGAAAACAAGAATATTATCGGGAAAATTATCACACACTGATAGGAACAAAGAAACTAGTCAAATAGACAATAAATGAAACGTCATAGTTTCCTAACCTCTAAATCACCACAGACTTCTTTGTGAACCCTTTAAAAAATATTGTTTGTAGCGAATAAAAAATAAGAACATTATCACATAATCAACGTTTGAATTCAGTAAAGTCAAGGATCAACAACATTCGCGACCCACCTCAATAACTAGGGCCTTACGCGACAAAAATAGGATAATAATCGTGTAATTTTCTCGGCGCTGACTTTAAAATCAGTAAAGATTTTCCTTTCGATGTCGCATCTGTAAACAATGAGATCGATAAACAAATTGTCAGTTCATCGAAAATAATTTTAAGGAATCAAAACACAGGAATCAAAAACTATCCTAAATCAACTTGTACGATTATCACCAGCACATGACAGTTGATCATTGTCAACTTCTGGCAGTGACTAACAGGGTTGGTAACTAGTCACTGCCGTATGTCACTTATTGTTAGTTGGCAATAACTGAAGTGGCGCTTAAATCAGTTTCCGATCGGCCTAATTTTTTATTAAACGTGGGCTGTTTTACCGATGCGGAATTCGGAGTTCATAGCCACCTAGTGCTAGTCTGCCAGAATTAATGAAACTAAATACAATAAACAAGTGAATAGTCTATTTAATATCTCCTTCGTGCCTCCATCAGTGACTATAGATATCTATAGTGATCTATAGTCACTGCCTCCATGGTACATACAAAGTATAACAAGATTTAGTTGCCTAGATCTGTTTAGAAGATTTTAAAAACTATATTTTTCATAATTAGCCTCATTTTCAATTAAGAACAATGAGGTTGACAGGTACTTTACTTTCAAAAATAGGTGAATGGTCTAAAAAATATGGAAATTTGCCAGATCGGTATATAGACCGCGTTATGGAAAAGGTATGTAATTTTGTTTGATTTATTATTTGTATCCTGATTATTGCTGATTTTATCGTTTTTGTATCATTTGTGTATAGGTGTATTGGAAATCACCTCCGGGGAAACCGCAATACCTTCGAAGGAAAATAGTAGCAACAAAAAAATTTTATTTTTCTATTCACCGACCATGGACCACAACATTTCAAGTCGAAAATTTTAAACATAAACGGAGAGATTTCGTTCCAGTTGAACCCATTAAAGATTGGAGTTTCTTTCGCGGAGATCGCGTATGTTACTGTTAAATGTTATGTGAAGCGAACCACAATACAATATTAAAATATTTTTAGGTCGAAGTACTTGTTGGAAAAGATAGAGGAAAACAGGGAATAGTGAGGGATATTATTCAGGAAAGAAATTGGATTATTGTACAAGGCCTAAATACAAAGTTAATAATACAAGGAAAGACCAAAGATTTTCCTGGTATTTGTATGCTTATAGAACAACCATTATTAGTTACTACACAGGTTCAGTTAGTGGATCCCTATGATTTGTAAGTATCATATAGTTTTTCTTTAATATAAGAATTTAAAAATATAACGATGTATGTCATTTTATTTCAGAAAGGGAGCTCCCATAGAATGGAGGTATACAGAAGAAGGTGAAAAAGTAAGAATATCAACTAGATCTAATAGAATAATTCCAATACCTGTATCGAGTAAAGAAACTATAGACTACAAATCCCCTGAATTATATATGGAACGGCCAAAAGATACTGTTGCAGATCATGTAAAGGAGGTAACATTTGAGGTATGTTACAACTTGATACCTACTGACATCATAATATTATTTGTCCCGAACAGTTCTTATCGTTGATTTTATTGATACACAGGCTCATCTAAAAACGTTTGAAATGGATATTATGGACAAGATGGGTATTAAAGAAGACCGTGTACCAAAGAAATATTTTTGGTACTAGTTTTGGTATTAATCTATCATGTTTTTTCAAATAAATATTTATATTACTATCCTCTTCTTTCAATCACTTTGAGGATTATTTGAAATGAAACTAAAATCAGACACATCAACGCTTCTGCAGTTTAATTGTGTAATTTATTATTAATAAAAGTTAGATTGCGATATTTTCTGTTCATGAAATGTATAGAAAATATTTATAGAAGGAAGGATACATATACATAACGTTAAGCGATCGATCGAATATTTCACAGATACCTCTGTTAAAATAAAATGTATTGTTATCGTGTTTCCTTTTTCTTGTGGTACTATCTATTGGGAAATTCGACGAGGAAAAACCGTCTCTATTGATGCTTATTACTTGTACACTAACACACATACATATCACAGCATGATTTTTAACGAACGCAAATCTAGAAACGAATGTCAGTCTACATTTAAATACTTCATTACTGATGCGTTATATTAACAAATCCTTTTTTTTTTATATTATATATGCGATTTTCCTATATCAATTGTATTTCGAACTTCTTCATTCTTATTTACAAATGTTTTCTTTTCATTTATTTCATAAAACCATATTTAACAAAACCGTAAGACAAGCATGTCTAAAATAAAGGCTACTAGTAAATAATTAGGAGAAGCATTCTTTTCATTATCATTAATTAGATACATTGGAACAAGTTGCAAAATGTTACGCGTTATTAGTTGACGAAAAAGAAAGTTGACCATAACAAAAGAAAATGGTCTCCCTGAATACAGAGATATCCAAATAATTATTTATCAAATAACGTTTCCAACGAAATATTCGTTGTATTTTTTAAACGTAAGTACTCGCGACAAAACGTGTCATAAACTGTCACATATTTCTCGTTATTTCGTTCCAATCGTTTATGATCAGAGAATCGTTCATTTATAGCCTTTCATCCGTCGTATTTTTACCATTTTCATACGACATATGTTTACGTTCATTTTAACTACCATTCACGAGGATTTGGTGGCAGGGTGCCTGACTAGGAGGTTCACTTCACCGTCATGTAATTTCTTCATGAGGGACCAGGCTTCGATCCTCGACATACGCGTAACATCGTATCCATTCACTTCTAACAATTGGTCCCCTGCCTTCAAGGCACCCGTCTTATCGGCAGCACCTCCTACATTATCGAATGTAAAATCGTTAATACGAAGCAAGAGAAAATTAAAATTATCCAAGAGCAGACTTTAGCTGATCTAATAATGTTAAAATTAATTTCAGTCTCTAGATCTCTATGCCTAAACTTACCGGTAAATATTTTCTTGATCACCAACGGTCTGTCTCCAAGAGGACTGTCTCTGCCTCCTTCAAGACTGAATCCCAAACCGGCTCCATCTTTGTATACTGCTACAACCGAGGGTGGTCCCCATGCGGTATCTTCTACGGCATCGTTCGTCTCGAATCCTTTTAACAAAAGAAGAGAAACAAATTGTTTCGATAGTAGTTGATAAGTTGTCACTAATAATAATGGTGACGAAAGGCTGAAAAAGGTTTAATCACCTTCGATGATAGTTTCGACGCTTGCTGTTCGCGATTTCAATTTACACCCTTCCTCGTTTCTCGCTCGAGAGACTACCAAGACGACTTCCGACCTGGGCTGTTTAAGCACCGCTATGCTCTCCCTGTGCGTGAGACCTTGCGTGCTTCTTCCGTTTATGCTCAGAATCCTGTCTCCCCTTTGCACACGACCGTCCTTGTCGGCTATGGAATGAGCCAGCACCCGATGAACCGTGATTTCCTTGATCTCACAGTCGGCACCTCCGGCCAACGTGATGCCAACACTACCGGAGTGATTCTCCTTGTGCAGTAACACCACGATCACGTCGTGAGCACCTCGAACTTCCTCCAAACTGGCTTCCTCTACCAGTTGGGCTAATTCTTGTTGCGAGATCAGGCTGGTGCTACTAGCCAAGGAACTGATGCTACCAAATTGTTCGCTATAGCACCTGTCCGTGTCCACGTCCGTTCCAACAGGGGACATATTCTCGTCCACGCTGCTGTCCAGACTCGAGAACCGGTTATGAGCACCTTGATGCGTATTAGGCGAACAATTCACCTCGATCTTCTCCAGAGCCTTTTTCATGTCCGTGACACTGGCGCTCCTTCGACCGAGACTCCTCGCGGTTGGAATCTTCGACAGCAGAGATTTTGATCTTTCGACTTCCGTAATCTCGTCGCCGCTACTGTCCAGCCTCGACCTGTTCAACGTCGGTATCTTCGAAGGTTTGTCCTCGTTCCAAGGCTCGTTCGAGGTCGACGAGCTTCTCCTGATGTATCTATTGTCCCTCGACTCCCAAAGCGATCTGGGCTGAGGGTTAGCGAGTATAGTATTCTTCTCGGTTCGAGAATCACTCGTGGGAGTACGTGGTAATTTCGGATCTGCTTTTGCGCTTAGGATATCCTCCAAGTTCATTTGGCTCTTCGACTTTCCGAAACTTCGTTCGTCCACGTGTATCGCCGATCTGGATCTGCTTTTAGTCGTGAGAATCGTCAAAAGATCGTTCTGATCTTCCGTACGAGTCTTCGGCGTTATACTCGAACCACGTCTTTGTTTCGAACCTTCCGGCGATCCAGAGACCTCGTTTCCTGTGTTCCTGTTCGTCGATGACAAACTGACCTGTTGTTCCTCTATGACAACCGACCTGCCGTTCTTCAGAGGGCTATTTACAGGAGCAGCATCCAGCCCCCCTTCCTGGGGCTTCTTCTCGACCTTGTTGCTCTTCTCTTCCGCCGATCTGGCCAGCGCTTTCGCTTCCGTTCGAACCCACATTTTCAGATCGTTCGACGGTTCCATCGACTCGTACTTGGAGGATATACTTCTCTTTGGGGATAATTTCGACTCGTTCGCCTCTTTCTGGAAGGACTCATCTTCCCCGAACGAGTCGGTTACTTCGATGTACGCGATCTTGACATCCTTCGCCTTCGCGTCCTTCGAGTAATTCCTCTGGTAGCTATCGTCGCCATTTTCGGTGATGCTCGCACGACACTCGTCCTCCGGGAACTTTCTCTGAATCAACGGTGATCCATTCAAGTCCCTACCGCTTCGACACCTGGCACTGGCCAAAATGTTCTTGCGATTAATCGCTTCCACGCTTTGAGGCTTCAGTACTCTTCTCGACAGAGACTCTGCGCTCGCTTGGGAACCGGAAGTGAGGGTCGACGACGTACTGCAGTTCGTCTCGGTGCTGTTGGATCGTTTCAACTGTCTCTGAGGTATTTGGGAGGTTCTAGGATTCGATTCGCTAGTTGGTAACGGTGATCTGTGCTCTGATCCGCTGCTACTAGAGGATGATCGCTCGGATACGAACGTTCTTTCGTTCAGGATGTTCGATCTTCCGGTGTATTCTACGCTCGATTCTCTGCCGTAGCTTCTGGACGAGCTGTCCACGATCAGAGCTCTTCGCGGATAGTTGGTCTCCGTGGAGACGTAGGATCTTTCGGAAGAAACGGTGGATCGTTCGGAAGGAACCGGGGACATGGGCGGACTGAAGCCTCGGGAGATGCTGCTCTGCGAGCTGCTAACCGCGGAATCGTTGTCAGAGTCGTCGTAATCGATTCGCGTCTTCCTCTGGCCGGTTCTCAATGGTCTGTTGCGCAGACCTTCCGGAGAGCTAGCCGTCGATGCAAACTCGAAACTGTAATCGCTTCTTGTCGGACTGCAGATGCTTTCCAAACTCTTTGGCGGCTCGGAGTGAGTTGGCGTAGCTGTTGGAGTCGGCGTAGACGTTGCGCTGGTCGTCGTGGTTGGAGTACTTTTTGCAGTGCTGTATAGCGAGGAATTGGTCGAGGATGAACCATAGACGGCCAAGGTCTTTCTTTTGAAAGCTGGAGAGTACTTGGAGTGTATCTGAGGTGCTGGCATCTTGAAGGAGGTGGTTTTCACCGGCATACTAGCTGTGCTCGCGTTGCTTGCCAATGAACTCTGCGAGCCCCACTTGTCTTGGATGTTCGCCTTAGCCAGCTGTAATGGAAAACAATTTTATTTGCTTCAAACACGTATACACCTAATACGGTACGATATGCACGCTTACCTGGTGCAGCAGTATCGAGTCCCTTGATTTAATTTCAGGTAAATCGACGATAGGCGTGTCGATGGGTATACTCTCCTTCTCCGGGATAACCAGGCCTCTCAGTTTCGATATCGACCTCCTCCTCTGTTCGATCAACTGATTCAGGCTATTTCTTCTGATCTCCTCGTTGGGCCTCTTAAACGTGGACGCGAGTGAATTCGTTCTGGTGATCTGCGAGCTGCTCGACAGCTCGTTCGTCGTCGAGGTTCGATCTTGCCCGTAAGGGCTCGATCCGGAGAAGCTGGTAGCACGCGATAATACCGAGCTCGTCACGGGTTTCAACGACACGTTCGGAGAATTTTGGCCGTTAGTAGGCGAACAATAGCTCTTTATCGGCGATTTCGGCACCGGTGACGATTCGAAAGAGCTTATCAACGTCGTCGGCGTCGACGCGATCGGCTTCTGAGGAACAATCGGGAACGTCTTCGACGTGTGAATAGTCGGCGAAACAAATGACGGACTCTGAGTGATACTGGGCGATCTTTGCCTGTACTTTTTCACGGAGTCCTGATTGACGTTTCGACTCGAGTCGGTCAAGTCGAAAGAGCTTTGCGTTCGATCCGCGAAGAACGAGGCCCTCTCCTTCTGCCCAGAGCTCTTCTCGTCGTTGCAAACGTCCTCGGAGGATTTATACTTCGACAACCTTCTGGTGTTATTCGTCGCAGTAACGACGGTCACCGTGTTTGGGAACAGAGGCCCGTCCAGGCTGCTTTGGGACGAGAACATCGCGATCTTGTCCCTGACGGACTTCTCGGACTTGTCGTCCTTCCTCCACAGTTCGCCGTTCAATGAAAATTTCCTCGGCGATGACTCCAGAATTGGAACGTTCCTCGAGTAGGGAACAACAGTTTCCAACTTGGGTGGGCCTGATGAAAGAAACAATGAAACTATAATTAAGTATCTATTTTGGTTGCACGTTTCAAAAGTTTTAGAGTGTCCCTCATTACCTGTGAGTGGAAGCGGCGGGGGCGTGTCCAGGGTATCCTTCTCCTCTTGCAACTGCTCGATAACCGGGTCTTTGTGATAATATCCAGTGATTTCGATCTTCTTCTCCGAGACGATGACGTTACCGTTACTTTGGTTCCCATAGCTGGAATAGTTGGTCACGGACGTGGTCTTTTTAACGAAGTCCTCCGCGATGAACGGTTTGCCGTCGTCGACGCGGGACTCTCGAGCCGGCACGCTCGCGTCCTGACAAATGCTCTCGATGCTCATCTTGCCGTTTATCTCGATGCTCGGCAGACCGATTTTCCCCACCTCCTGGCAAACGTTCTCCACGCTGTTCAGACCGACTCTGGCGTCGGCGAGGATCATGCTGGTCGCGTTGACTACGTTGTTCTCCAGCTGTTTGAAGCTCTCGTTGAACGACTCGTTCTCGTTGCACAGGACTCTGCCGTTTGCCATGATCGTCGACGTCCTCGCGGCGGTGGTTGCCGCCGTCACGAATCGGTACTGCTGGTTGTTGCCGCCAAACTCTTGATAGGCTGCTGGGAACTCATCCCCGTCCGGGGGCAGGCGTTGACCGCCTCCACAATTGTCCATCCTACCATTTACCGGGTCTAAAATCACAAAGAAAACGATACGGGTTATCGAGAATTCTTGATTTCGGGATTGATTCACGGTCTCGTGAGTTCGACGGGATCGACGCACGCCGCGACGACGCAACGCGTCGTTCAACACGCGTGAGTTGTTGCACTCTCGCGATCTCGCGAACGAACGTTGATCCGTTCAAGCATCTGAAATATGCCAGTAGCGGCCAGATTCCAAGGTAGAAGGGGAAGCGCTTAATAAAATCCACTTTTCGAACCGCGATAAGGTTTAAAAACGTCCAGCTAACTGATTACACGGACGGTTACACGAGCCTCGAGTATTTTCCTCTTTTTCTCGCGGACGTCAGTTTCACCGTTTATCGACAACGGACAGCGAACAGCCTGGCAGGAATTTCAATCTACGTGAGAGCTGGCCAATTCAGATAAATTTCCATTTAGTCCAACATAGACTCTATCTCTACGTGCCTCTACCCGCAGAATTCGCTCGTTAGATCGTGTTCAGAGTTTCGACTCTACTCGGAGTTAGAAAAAGATCGCTGGTATCGGGATTCGCGCACGGATATTAGCTCCCTGCGTAACTCGAGGAATTCGTGGATTAACCAGGTACGTAGGTGGGTGACGTGTCAGGTCAAAGCATCGAAGAAGATGTCCAGTACCAAGGACTCGATTATTTTAGCGATTTACGCAATCGTGTTACTTTCACGAGCGACAGAGAACACGTTCGAAACGATCCACGATGTCGTCCGCGCGACGAGTTAATTTAACCGAGGGAGTCGCGTGTACAGCAGCAGATCCGCGGTTTCCTCCGAACCAACCTGATCGTGTTCGAGTCCAAGGATTTCTACATTCTAACACGCACCCACTGATAAAACCGTTTGCTCGCTTATCCGCGGATACGTCACGCTCTTTAGCTCGAAATTACAGAAAATATTCCACATATACTGTTCGACTTCTTTATCATTGTTCCTATTTCACCGTGAAAACGTTGTTATTCCATCGTTAATAAAACGCGTCCCGCTAACTTCTGATTAACATTCCTGGCCGGTTACCAGTCGATGGAACTAATCGTCGATACACGTGCAAACCGGTGCTTGTTCCGATATCGCGATACGATGCACTAACCACGTGCCATCGGAAATTCCATTGACCGGTAACGAAGAACGTGTATTATGTAATTCGTAGACAAACAGCGCCTACGAGTTTCCTGTTTCTTCCTCAACCGCGTTCCGGCCATTTAACAGAGAAACGAATTCCTGCGATGCCGTTTAAGTATCCCGATCGTGTTCTCGAATTTTCGCGAATTTTTTCCAATTATAATTAGAATAAACTGGAAATACAATTTTACTATAAGTATACTTCATAGGACCATTCCTCGGGTACTGCTTCGGAGGAATGGTCAGTGCGATCCCTGTGCCTCCTTCGTTCTTATTTTTCATATCCCCAAAATTTCTCGTGTTCGCAATGTCTGGCGATTCGCATTCCAGAGTTCTTCATGTGTGACAGCCACTTGTCGGTCCACGTTTACGCGCCACGAACGAACGCACACTCTTGCCTCCCTGCTATCCCTCGCCTGATATCGGTACAAATATGGTGCGATCGCTGGGACGATCATACCGTTCACTGATGAAACGGGTATACTATTGCTTTACAGCAGAATAAGATTTCAGAAAATTTGAAAAAAGTAAGCCACCATATCGAGTACCTGCTTAAATTTCGTTATTTCGATCGATTTATAGACGAACGATTTACGATCAAATGTTAGTTAATTGATTCTCAATCAATAATCGCCGGTATCATAGAGTCTATTAATAGTCTTCCGGTCGGTGAGGTGTTAACACCTATAATAACCCATATTAACGCGTGCCGTACCAGACACGTCTGTATCTACTGCGTCTACTAGTAGTAGAGGTACCGCATTCTTCCCCTAACGTTCTAACGTCGAAAGATTCTACAAATTCTTCCCACACGATTTCCTATTATTTATAGATCTATAAATTAGTATTAGTACTTGTAATTATTAGCAGAGGTTCGAGAATGGCTCAAAGTTTCGAGCTAAAACGGGCAAATATTTAATATAAATTTACAAGTTTCAAATTGTTTATTTCTACTTTGAAGGAGTATGTTTATTTCATTCCATATCCACTTATCGTTGTGACAAGTACTGACCTCGACTTCATCGAAGAAAAAGGCTTCCTGTAGGAAGCTTCCAGTGTGTCAGGCTTCTTCGTGGCTGACATAATATTCTGTCGGGCCGATTTATAACTTCAACAAACAATCGTTCGACACTGTAGAAACTACGAAACGGGTCTCTGTTCGAGATAGGCGGTTTCCTCGAATAAACGAGATGAAACGGTCCGGTCGGGACGAAAAGTAGCGGCCACACGACCCTGAAGGACCACGATTCGAAGAAAAAGCGGCACTGCTCGGTTGGTAAGGGGTTAAAGAGGAGAAGAGGGATAGAGAGGACTCGTTCTTGCCAGTAAGAAGGCTCTTGTAAGACTGGACGACATTGCTTGTTCGAGGCCAGCTTCCGTGGTTAGCTCCGTGATCAAGCGTTATGCGTTCGCGCGAAAAAGTGGGGTGGCACGAGGTGTGGCTAGTAAATATTACCGCAACTGATACTGTAACTTAATTTTCACGAAGAAACCTACATTTTAACTCATTTCCCCTTCGATACACCCCCCTCCTACCATCTGAACTGGATATTCCTCCGTAAACACCTACTTTGAATCTCTGGAAATTTAATTAAGGAAAACCATTAAACCTACCAGCCTGGCGTTTTGCATATATATTGATACATGTCTAAAGTAATAGCAGAAATTTTTACAAGGCATTCTATTAAAAATTGTAGGAGTTATCAATAGATGGGTAGGTACGTGTCGTCGAACGTTATGTATGCAAAATTTTCAAAAGACATTTACTACACCGTGTAATTTACACGTATCCCGGCTATGAACCTAATACTTTCGTGTATATTCGAGGCGATTTGACGCGATTACCAAGCCCCATCGCTGGATATTACCGATTCTTCGTTTTAATGGAAACTCGCGTAGGTGTAATTTACGTAGAATTAACATTTTTTCTTTCCCCAACGGCTTATCTGACACGGGAATATTTACGGTGTTTCATTTTTACCGCGATTTAAGTGCAGGAGAAAGTACCTGGAGACTCGAGAAAGACACGAATATCGCGAGTTCAAGGATCGAACGTTCCTTCGTTCTTCGAACGAGACAACTTTTCTGGTTCGTCTAGTCGTTTAACCTAATTGCAACCATAAATTACGTCATTTAGCATACCGTTTCAACTACGAGATTCTGTTAGTCGTGATATGGGAAAAGATTCATAAATTCTTTTAAACGGAATACACCCATCATTATGAAACATAGAAAGTCTCATAAGATTCGATGACATAAAAGTATCGTGAAATCGCACTTGTGGCGTATCAATTTAAAACTTAAAGTGCGAAGAAAATAATTGTATAAAAGTTCCATCGATGTTCTTGATGCAAACTGATTTAAATTGAAAATTGTATATTCAGTGATGGACATCGCGAAGCTGTAAATTCGTTGATTTTTGTTCTAACGAAGAATACCGACGAAATCTTTTCATAATCATTTTCTTCAAAGTTTAAGCTTTAAATTGACATACCATAAGTGCTATTTCGCACGACTTTTATGTCATCAAATCGGGTTAGACTGTATAGAAGCGCACTTTCAAAATTGAAAGAAAGGAACGTTTTGTCAAGGAGACAAAAAGACGCTCTTGTCCTTGGACACGAGAAGATCGAAATCGCGTCAACGTGTCTCGAAAGTGTGAAACCTTGTCCGTAGATTATTAATTGTTATTTTAATCTTTCGCAATGAGATCCTTTTGTTGCGCGGATTCGCGTCACCGCGCTGGAATGATCGGAGTCGAAACGATCGTAAATCAACTTTGTCGTCATTCGTGAATATACGTGGTGTTTTAGAAGTGTCTTTTCTATCGTTGCACGTGGAATCGATAGCTCCTCGATAGTCTAATCATTATCGAGTCAGCCTGTGCTCGTCGTGGACCATCGAATCGTTCCATCGACCAGCAGATTTACACGATAAACCGGCGAGTTTTTATTTTTGACAAGAATGAATCACTCGGGTAGGACGTGTAGCCAAACGCGATAAGGAATCTGGGTTTTATAACGTACATCGACAGTTTGCTCAGCACTTTTGTGATATTTTAATCGGACCGCCGAAAACATACGCTATCAGATAGATCGTTCCATTAATCGACACATGCTAGACCAAGCTGATTCTCAATGACGTATACAGGGTGTTCGACAACAGGTGGGAGATTTTTTAAGGGGTAACTCTAGGTATCCAAATAAGACGAAATAGCATTTGCGGCTTTGTTTCCCAGTAATTAAAGTTTAAAAATTCCAGTAAAAGAGCCTAAAATCTGCGATCTGCCCAGCACCGACGACTGAACGTCAGGTCAACAGGGGTGGGTACAGTCATAACCAAGAATCGTTGAATAGTAGAAACTTACTTCGTACTATTCTGTTTCTCGGTACTGTAGCATTCGGCTTTCTCTACTTGGTTATGACTGTACCCACCCCTGTTGACCTGACGTTCAGTCGTAGGTGCTGGGCAGATCGCAGGTTTTAGGCGCTTTTTACTCGAATTTTTAAACATTTTGATCCCTAGAATCACCCCTCAAAAAATCTCCCAGCTGTCGTCGAACACCCTGTATACTCGTCGTTCGCGAATCAAGGGTTTCGCGAAGGATGCCGAATAATTATCGTACGCGTAAACGTACGTTTTAGCCGAGCTAACAGGCGTAAACGTGGTTGCAGACGTAGCCGAGGTCACTCGCAGATCTGCAACGTGATATTAACCCTTCAACGCGGTTCGACGTATTAAGTTGCGTCCTACTTTTCTAGGCCTAAGTATCCCGGAGAAGACAATCGGCTTTTTCGATGTACAAATCAACGGACGGAGGCTGGATAATGGGTCGAAATCGTTGCGCAATTAAGGACACGAAACCTTGTTTCTTCCAACGGCTACTGGCCTCGTCGCGCAACCTCTGTATTTAGTCGCACGAACGCGTTTCTGAACGATGACGAACCGTACGCGTCCTACCGTTTGACCATCGTTATCTACTTAATTAATTCGCGATATTCGTTTCTAGCGATGATTCGAAAATAATCATGTCGGTCTTACGGGTTAATTAGCAATTTAACAGATCGGATGGCGCAAACGGGTCTACCGATTCGGTGATGAATTAGAAAGGTTGATTTCGTGGCAGTGATCGTGGCCACCGTTACTTCGCTTTTGCACGCCTTGTTCGCCAACGATCGTGCGGTTCCCACATTATTCCTCCCGTTCGACGAATGACGCGCGGGTTAGGCTCACTTTGACCCAAACTATTGCCATTTTATGCTTTCGTACCGTTATGGATCCCGTGTCCGTTTAACCTTTAATTCGACAACGATATGGCTTTAATTTCCGATATCTCCAAGGTGTTTCTTTTCAAACACCCTGTATATTTCTATATTACTCGGATAATTATCTTCATTTTTAACAAATCTTATCTATTATTCCCAGTATTATATTATCAATTCCAAGTACTCGATTACCAGTATTTCTAGGGTGATGATTACCTTTAAACGTGACAAATTAGACTTACGTCTCACTGTCCACCTTGCAACTAATGACACATAATCATTCGAAAACTCAACATTTACAGTTCAAGGGATGTCATATCGTTTCGCGACAGCTGGCAACGCACACGAACCCGCAAAGACCGCTTCCTTTTGTATAAACTTTCTCGTCTCGCGACGATCCCTCGGTTCCTCGCGTGGGTCACGAACGGTATCGCGAAACGTTTGACACGACGATCACTGGATTTTTATCGCGTTAGACAGCGAATATTCCATAGTCAGAAATAAGGTTGCAGAATGCGGAAACATCGGCGGCGCGTCGTACGTGCCTCGAGACGCCGATGACGCCCGCCGTCGCCGACTAAGCTTCTCTCGGTTCGTGGGAGCGGCTCGTGAAACGGGTAGGATGCGAATCACACCTCGAGAATCTTATCCAATTAATTTTTTTTCACGTGTCCCACTATAAGGGCAGCCGCGGAGAAAAGAAACACGACGCTGATGATGGAAATAATGCGATACGCGACCGATTCAGACTCGATATCGATTCAACGAGCTCCGATAGCTTCGCGTTTGCTTTTTACTCGCCTCCTCCTCGATGCATGCTTCCTAGTTTCTTTCAGTACTTTCATGGAATCGGTTTCTCGACGTATCTACGTAAAACACGGGGATCGTTTGTTGGCTGTTCGGAAGTTGTAGCTTTTAATTGTATTTTCTTGGAAATTAGGGATTCTATACCGCCAAGTGATGTTTTTTATTATCGTGAAAAGCGAATTTGATCGTTTCTGTAGCTATCAGATCGGCAATTTATTTTTCAACCTTCTGAAGGCCTTTGAAGTTATGATTACATCGGTAATCGCAAAATGAATGAGTAAGAAATTTCAATTGCAAGATAATATTTTGATAATAGTATTCGATAACATTATTTTGTTACCATACTGATAATAGAAAGTAGATACTAATTTTTATCAGAATATTGAACGCAATAATCGTTGAAATATCTCCTTTGAAAAGTTAAAGATCGAAGCGATTCGGAGGCTCTACAAATCACTTGAAGATTGAATGCCCATCACTAATTGGGGTTATAAATACACGATTAGTTGCGGACATGAAACAATACCGACCGACACCAGTCTATCGCGATATTGCATCTGTTTTCAATGGCCACGCAATACCTTATCTAAAAAGTCTAGTGACGCTTTTAACCCATGACATCGGTACTAACCCGTTCCTTTATCTTGTAAATTAACAATAACACTTATCAATCGGTTTTCCCCCGTTCCGTTTATTCGATAACGCGTATAGAAAATCATAACCGATCGATCGAAAGAGAGAAATATCGGAGAAATGAAAATCCTGAACAGAATCGTTCTGCGATCTTCTCGGCGCTGATTTTCTTCCTTTAGACGAGACCGAGGCGTTCATTACCGGTGCCGAACGGGTTCGTGACACGTCACGGAGCGTATCTCAATGTGAAGTTCGCGGCACGATCGAGGGCGAATTCTTGCGGACTTTCACCGGCCATCGAAGGACGGGCCATCGTCGTAAACCGTCTCGAGAGCATTTGTGGCTTTAGCACCAGTGTTGCGGCTCGCGGAACCAACGTCGCCGTCGGTCACGTCGCTTTGCTTCGCTTCGCTTTGCAAAAATCCATTCCTCTCGCTCCCTTTGTAAGAGGAAGCGGTTCCAAGAACGCTTTCAGCCAGCTTTGAACGCCTAGGAAATCGAGTCGTACGATTCGAAGCTCGCGCGGAGGAATTTAACGACTGTTCTCCTTCATATTTGCGTCCCATCGGGTCGTAATTAATAAAATAAGCTTTCTTACCTGCTTTTAAATCTTCGACGACAACAGCCTCAGGGAAATTCGTGTTTCGATTCGCACTGTCTACCTCGTCATTCCGTCCTGCGAACAAATCGGTACACCGATCAGAGGACACTTCTATTTAAGAAAAAAAAAAAAAAAATAAAAAATAGAAAATTGCTGACTTATGCAACTGCGTTTCACGACTATTTCCAAGCCATGATCGCGAGCGACAAACAGGGTGCCGTCGATGTCGTTTCAATTAAGTGAAATTACCGGAAGGCGGTCGCGAAACGAAAAGTTCTCTGCGTACACAAACCAGTCCAGTGATAATGAGTCGAGGTAATGGTTGCTAGCTAGTGGACACAGCTGCACGGTTAACTCCATTTGACCCGTTGCTTATTAAACACGCATCAGATACGTAGACGAGAAGTAGAAAAGGCGTACGGCACGCGCGTCTATTGTTCCCTGTCACCCCGCGAGATATTATTAATATCTCGCCATGGATTTTTATACTACTGCGTAGTATATGATATAAAAAAAGTATCTCAAATAAAATTTATAAAATTAACATTAAAGCTTGTATAACTAATTTAGATTAGCATTTACATCGATTAATATTCAAGTAAACATTGCTCTTCTTGCATTCTTAGACGCAAAATCTTCTTATGGGGGTCCTGGATCTTGGGGGACTCTAAACGACCGCCTAGTCTGCCTAGGCCCCCGGCCGGCCTTGTATAAAACATACGGCTGTCAAAGCGTTAAGCTTCGAGTTTCCTTTTTCAAAGAATTGACAGAGAACGTTTGCATATATGCAAGGAAGGATAATACGATGGCGCCATTCAGTAATCAACGGAATACGCGGAAGAGTAAAAAACGGGCTAGGAGGACTCGGTTGATCTCTTGTTTCTACGACCTTGATCGCTTAATGAACGTTGTTGCCCCGTAACCAGATCCGTATCTCGAGACGCGGCTCCTCCAATAATCTTCTTCCTTCAACCAGTTAACGAACCTTTGAACTCGATCGCTATTAATTAATCCCGATCGTTAGGCCGAGTCTGCTTTCGGAACACGGTCCGAATAGAAAAGTGAATTTGATCGCTATAATTTTCAAACGATACTGTAAATAGATTCGGTAAATTACGGGTCGATCTTGATCAACGATCGTTCGGTTGCCAGGGGGGTTTCGATGTGATTAACGAGAATGCCGGGTCTGGCCGATGGAATTCGTGAAGCCAGGATCGGTAGTTGGAATTTCAATAATCTCCTGTGACGAATTATCGTAATGGTAGATTAAAGTTTATAATTAATTGTTATATAATTAGTCGCGGGTTGCGACGCGAACGCGTCCTCGTTTGTTAACGAAAGATGGCGAGTTTGAAGCGGGCCCGAGGAGCCGAGCGCTTCTTTTCAAGGGACATTTTTCAATGGTGATCGAACGGGAAGAAGCTCGACGAAAGGGCCGGCGGGAAGTTGACATTAAGGGAGATACCTGCAATGGAAAGAGGAAGCAAGACAGCAGGAGAATACTGAAAAGGAAAAAAAAGAAGCAATCTGACGAAAGGAAGAATAAGAAGAGGATCGGGTAAAGGAGCGAGTAAGAGGGAATCGGAAGTTAAAGAGTGAACGAGAGTGGAGAAGAGATGAAAAGAGAGGAAAGAGAGCAAGGAAAAATAAGAAGAGTTGTTCTCCTCTCCGGTCTAAGAGGTTGGGAGAGGGTGGCCTTGAGCAGGTCATCACCTCCGGCTGCGGTGCTGATGCTGCTCGTGCTGGACCATCTTAACTTCTTCTTCTTCTTCTTCTTCTTCTTCCTCTTCGTCTTCTTCTACTTGCTCCTTGAACCCTTCTTTACTCCTCTGGCCACCTCTTCTTCGCCAACCTTCTCTTCAATTTAACCTTCTCTTTCTGTCCTCAGCTCTTTCTCTTTTTCTCCTCCTAGCCGTCTCTCTTCCTCTTTCTTTTACTCTCTGTGCGCGCTCTTTACACTTTTCCAGGGACCTCCATCGCGCGGTACGAAACAATCCGTACGAGCTAACTCGGCACCGCGGATTCACGAGAGAACGACGTTTCTTAGGACCCTTTGACCTTCGTACAAGTCATTCATTGGTAAATGCGATAAAAATCGCCGAGAATTCTAGGGATTCCCGTATTTAAAAATTTCAACGGCTAATTTTAACGAAAGCGTCAATTTGACAAGTGGTCGACGAGAAAATAACTTCTAGCGACTAATTGAAGAAAAAGAGAAAAAGAAGAAGAGAGAAGAGGGGAAGATTTCGAGCGGTTGGATTAACACGAAGGGAATCAGGCAAATCGAGTTTGACAAAGTGGATCGTCCGTGACGCCCCTCGAACGTAATGGTGGACGCGTGGCAGCGTCGGTGTCGGCTACAGCAGGTACAATGCGAAATCGTTTCGGTAAAATCGGCCGGTGAACGCGACCGTAGGACCGGCCTCCGTGACTCGGTGCACCGGCTTAAGTGAATGAGAAAGATAAACATAATAATTACGGCAAATTGCTGGCTGCCGTTGAAAACGGCATCGCTGAACCGGCACCGCGTCAGAAGAGGAACGCGAACTCCGATGACCAATGAAATCTCGTCTAACAGGGTGTACCGTGACACCTGGACAGAACTTCGCTGATGGATTCGGTAAATAATAATCAAATCGTTAAGTCGAGTCTTCCGGTGATTCCGGATGATTTTCTCTGATGGAAAATGAATACAGTAGCATGAACGGTAAAAGGTTATTCACCAGGTAATTGTTGGTGTTTTATCAATCGCGAGTTGAAGAGGTAATGGTGTAATAATTGAGCGTAAACACGAAGATTGAATTTTCGATAACGGGAAGAGCACAAAGAAGAACAATTTACGAGGACGTCGATCACGCGATGTGTCGACCTCGACCCAGTAACTTCCAGGCCACGTATAGCCCTGAGGTTGCCGATCGAAATTCATTTCGATCGCACCAACTCGATCGATGTAACCCGCGGCAATACCCCGTTTAAACCGTCCAAGACAAACTTGTTGAATTATTATGAATTTCGATCATTTATGAGGTAATCGATTAATTTGAAACACCTCATAGCCCATCGCACCGATAGAAATAATTATCATTTCTTTTCTGAAATCAGGTAATAATCGGGAATTACACTTGCACGCGATACTAACAGCCTTCATGACCCGGTGAAATAATAAACGTTCTAACAAAGTGTATCTCGAGAGTTACAACGAGGCAAGAGGAGTTGGCGCCTGCTCGATAAACCAAGCTCGCCTTTAACGAACACATTGCTCCGTGTCGTGCAGAAATTTAATACGATATGTACATATATGTACACGATCGTACGGGAGCACGCACGTGGAGATGCGTCCGATGAATGAGCTAATTGTGCCTTCAACGCCGCGAATTCCATCCCCTTTTATTCCTTCGACGCCTTCCTATGCTCGGACGCTTGCATCTCATTCGTGATGGGCTAATAATCGCTTGAAAAATTACTCTCGATCTGTATCAGTATACTCTGTACCCTATGCAATTCTTGTTAATTCTTGCATACCGACGAAACAGAGACTTATAGTATGTCTTCTTAAATTTCAGGGGCTTCGTTGCAGTTGCAAATCAAGCGTGTGCATGATTTCTCGAAGAAACAACAACGGAATGGGACGGTAAATAGTTTCAGGCAGGTGTAGCCCATCTGCAGTGTCAGCTGCCAGCGAACCGAAGCCCCTGCCACGCTCTCTACCCTTGAGATTCAAAAAATATCCTGCGAGCTGCAGCTGTTGCTGGTGCGCTTTTCTTGTGGGTGGCCAGTGAAAGTGCAGCCTCGAGGTCAACCTCGACAAATTGAATTTTTACATCAACATCCTTTGATAAATCTTCGCGAAAATCTTTCAACTATTGCATTATTTTTTTTTATCTTCAAGTAATAACATATTTAAAAGAAAAAATAAAGATACCATAAATTTTTAATAAATCTCATTCTTTTCACGTCGATAAGAAATCGAACGTTACGTGTTACGATTGTCATTAAAGACACGTTCTATCCGGGAACGTGTCAATCGACAAAGTTGTTCGAGTCAAAGAAGATTTCTGATCGAACAGCGCTTTTTCTTCGGCTTTTTTTCACCAACCTACGATCCGGGAGAGAATCTTTTTTTACCCACGAAGCTGCTGCACACTACACTCGTTAATGTCCCACATCCTGCCGTCGAAAGCGTTCTCTCGTTCTTCCTTACGAGCGTCGTGGACGAGTGAATCGTAATTTTCAGTCTCTCGTAATTGCTCCTTAGCCTGCCAGTTCGAAAGCTAAGTTTTCCCTTTCGACTATGCTTCGCACGATGACGCGATTGATTCGTGAGTCAGATCTGAATTGGTTTAATGATTCACTTCGATCGTACGAAACATCGGATTCATCGAAAGAGTATGCCGCTATAGTTGGAATTAATTTCAGTCATCTTTTGAGTAAACTTGCTGTAATTCTTCGAGATTATCCTATGCAATCAGTACGTTGCAAGGAAAGATTAAAGTCTAGCCAACGTACATAGAGATTATAATAATTTATAGCTATTATTCATAATTTGCCTAGTTATTGTGTATACCGTCTAGGTAAAACTGCTACAGGGAAAGTATTAATATATTATTATCTTTCTTTTTTATCGGAAACTTAATCCGAACCTACTACGGATACATCGTATATAAAATATAAGAATTTAATTCCCTATAAATTCCAGTTTAATGAGTTAACTCGACGTTTGATGTTAGTATTAGGTTGTTGCATATCAGATGGTTGATTTCGAAACGCTAGAAAGTCTGACGCAATTTGATAACATAAAAGTATCAGAAAATACCACGTATGTCGTATCAATTTGAAGCTTAAACTTTGACAAAAATAACCACGTAAATGTTTCGTTAATGTTCCTAATATTAACAGCGGAAGGGTTAAGCTGAACACTTGTACACGATTTCCCGGTAAATATTTTTTACAGGAGGATACGTTTACTACCTTGCCTTGTTCCGTTTATTCAATCGATCGTCGGAAAGAAAACAGACTCGCTTCGATGTATTAGCAGCGTAACGCGAATTTTCAAACGCAATACGCGCAGATACCATCGGGCAGGTGAACAAATACGTGGAAAATCGAGACTCGGAGGAGGTAAATATTTAAATACCTTTTCAGTCACGAATCGAACGATTCCGGTGGAACATTCGGTAGCTGTGCCTTGTCGAACCGTAACACGATCCCTTGGAACCACTTATCTTTTAATATCTTTCTCTCTCTGGTACACAATTTTAAACCTCGCGAGGGAACACTTTGGAGAATCGAGTGTCGCGTATTCGAGGAGGAAGAATCAACAACAGTCAGAGATTCTCGTACATCGTCAACTTTGTTCACCTCGTCTATTCCATGTAAATATCATGGAGAATAATCTGTTTACAAATCAATGATCTTCGATCTTCGATAACTTGCTACGAGAAAGATTTCGAAAACGATCCTTTCTTTTCTTTGTAAATCAGAAGGTAATGGAGTGGAATAAACGCGTATACTGATGTGATCAATCTCACGGTGAAATTTTCGGAGAGAAAGAAAAATATATTTTGACAAGTGTATAAAAGAAACACGCGAGGCAGAGAGCAGACGAGAAGGCTCTTGGAAACGCTTTGACTCGGAGCGTCGAGAAGAGACTGGCGAACGCCTTTCTGCCTCTCTGCCTGGGACATCGTTGGCCATCCCTTTCCACCAATGACGAGGCTTCCTTTACTGGTCTCTCACGGAGAGACCGTGGTACCTTTACTCTTGATAGGTTACCTTCGAGTTAACTCGATAGGATCGTAAAACGTGCGCGTGCATACAAATCAGTGCTTCGATGCGTGAAAATCGCAAGGATTTTCGGTAACACCTGGAACATCCAGGAAATGTACCACACCTCAGCATCCAAAACTTTCTGACACCTCAATTTTCTTATTCGAGTTACTATACCTCAAATCTAATCATTCTGTTTAATAAATAAAAGAGACTCGCTTTGCAACGATTTTCTAAATTTTATATTATTTTTGAGCTTGTGAAACCCTTTCGTTTAAAAATAGATACGCGTATCTACACTCGAAACACCCTCGAATACGTTCCATTGATCGAAACATGTTTTGAAATAATTCATCTCCAAATATACCGCCTAAAGAACATCCGATAGAAAAATATGTTTGCGAGTCTGGTCAGCTGCCCAATCAGACGTTAGATCCCGGAAGACGCAGCAGAGATGCGCGGTAGATGTATCGATTCTCAACGATATGTCGATCGTATGCAACAATTACTGTCAGTCAAGTTCGGTGTGCAATCTCTGGCACGGGTCAGAAGTATATCGGAGCCGTCTTGAAGAACGAACGTACATACCGTCTACACGTGCGAGTTATCGCGGACAAAAGAAATCTCTTCTCCTTTTTTATTTTTATTTTTCGTTATAGCGGTGTATTATTGTTCGCGAGATCGTATATCGATAATCCATTTCGATGGCCGCGGGGTGCTGCACACGCACAATAACATTTGCATCGTCTAAAAAGAAAAAAATCGTGTTCCAACTTACAAGCGCATACCTTCGTTCGTTTTGATCGCTTCTGACCCGCGTGACATTCTTTCCGACTTCTTCTCTTATCGCGCCACGCATCTACCGTGTCGCAGTTTTGGAGGGAACGGCCATTTGACCTTAGCAAACGCGACGAGGAACCAGAAGCATCCCGCGCCTTCGTGTTTCGCGACGATTTCTCCCTACGCGACTCATCTTTATCGTTTCGTCACACGATTTCCAGGAGAACGGTCCTTTAATCCTAGCAAACTCGCGATGTCAAACATCTTTAAAACGTTCTTTTTTTCAAAGTAACAGCCTTTTACAGTGAGAGGTGAACTAAAGTAACTTAACTTAATGGCTGTACCAATAAGATTGCATTTGAGAGGAAGTGACATAAAATGTTTTGTGACAAACCAAATGGAACAAACAGTGGTTGGATGTTTAAACGGAAGATTGGAATTTTGGAATAACAATCGCGCAGCAGAATTTTCCTACGATGCGACGGAAAGCAACTATCGATGATGTATTATTCAACGATCGGCGATTCGTTGACCACTCGAACGAGGAATTTCGAGGGGCCTACACGAGCAACCTTGTTACCAGTCTGGCATCGCAACGCGGAATGTTTCGCTACGTAAGTAACGTATATAGACAATACCTTAACGTTGCATGCGTCTCGAGTTATAATTTCGCCTTGTCGATAGCCGGTTCATACATCTTTCATGACGGCTAGAATTCTGAATAGAATCGTCCTGCAACTGCGTTTCGGAAACCCACGAACGCATTCGTGAATGTCGATTAGCATAACGCATAACCTTGTTCGAAACAATGTTTCCTATAAAATGTTGCTACATTTGAATACGTTTGCGAAATTTGTTCGTTGAATGTCACAATAGATAACAATCTTTTTCTTAGAAAATCCGGGTCCGCTTACGATACGTTGTCGATTCGTTCGCGTTACGCTTACGGTCCGATTCCTGCTGTGAATAATTAACATAACACTAATGACATGGGAGTTATCTAAAAAAAGACTGGAACGTTATTCGGTAACACGTAAGTTGCGTGAATTACCGCTAACCGAGACGGTGCATTTTCCATGCACAACGCGTCGCGTGCTCCGATATCCCTGACAATGACGAACGTGACGTAAATGACGGATGCATACTTGTAAAGGCCGACTGATTGACACGCAACGTTTGTACGCGACTTTAAATTGTATCCAGAATTTCGTGGCTGTCGAACGATGTGTGGCACACGACCCAAATCGCGATGGTTAACGGATTTCGCGAATACGAATCGATTTTTTTTTTAGAAAGTTCTCGGCGTTGTCAACTGGCTATTTAAAATATGCCCGATTTCGAGAAGGTGGAGAAAAGCGGATCGATACCGGTCGAAGAAGAAAAGTGCAAGGTTCGGCGGCAGCTCAAAGGATAGTCACGCGCCGTTGATTAGTTAGCGCAAGAATGTTGACCGTGCAAAGTTGATCGCAAACGCGTGGGAAAGCGGCGCGGAAGAACTGCGACGCGGCGCGGCGCGGCGTCGTGATGAAAAATCGGCGTCGCGTTTTGTACCTTCCCGTAGACGATCGGGTGGCGAGAAAACGCTGAAAACGAAAGTCTTCGCGATATGCAAACCGGATCTTCTCGCGGGAAACGCTGCGCTCGATATGCAGCTAAATTTACACGTTCCGCGATTTAGTTTAGTTTGCATAATTTTTTTGCGTTTGCCATTCTCAAAACTTTCGGCGCGAGTCTCGTATAACAGTTGCGTCGCGACGAGCGTACGAGCGATCCCATGGTAGATCTAATTGGTAGAGCTGGTCCTCGGGTGCAGCAGGAATTCGTGCAAGCCGTGCAGATTCTCGCATTCCAACGATACCAGAGGTCCGGCTTCTCTCCCTCTCTTTCTGCATTTATAGAGCTGCTCGCGCCAAGTTTGAACTCAGCCAGGCCTTCGTTCGCGAAACGGAAGATGCTCGACCGGTTTCTTTTTTCTTTTGCCGGACCCCGTGTTAGAACGCGACCACCGAGCAGCCGCTCGCTCGAAGAATCTTAAGCTCGGTTTACACGCTCATGCGATACGCGCACACTTGTGTAATCGAATTTGTGCAATGCGAAACGCCGGGGGATGCTCGTATCAAAAGCTTTCCCGCAACGATTTCGTTTTATCGATGAATTCTCAAAACTTACAGACCGCATCAGTTTTATCGATAGCCAGATCAAAGTCGCGAGCAAGGCGAGATATATCGTAGTAAATATCGTGACTCGACATTATCGGACGGGTGTTGGAGGTCTGAGCAACTTTTTGACCGATCAAACGTTCAAGTCCGAAGGTTATCGATAACTGGTCGTCCTCGCTGGCAGGATCGAAAGAAACTGATCTTTTCCCGGTGTCTAACAGGCATTCGGACAATGTGGCTGGTTAACAGCGGCGTCGTAGACATTCCAAGGGGATAAAAATCCTGGGGGCTGATTGCGCGCGGCGTGCTTACGGCGCGAGTCGCGTTCTGGATCGCGAACGTCGCCGGTTGATGGGCTCGTGCTCGTTTTCTCGGCTGTGTTTTAGCGCCTTGCCTCGAGTCAAGGAGGCCGAGTTACAGCCACGTCGACGATAAGTCAGCCGACGAACCGTGTACATATTCTCCTCTTCGGATACGGTATAACTGTAAAGGGACGTTTCCTCTCTCGTTTCGATCCCAGGTGAATTGACGTTCAGAAAAAAAAGCGGCTTTGCTTTTAAAGCCGAAAATTTACACGAACGTGTCGCGCGACGGACGCTTATATCGCATGCGCGTAATTTCAGAGGGGCGAGGAGGTAGAAATCATCGAATTTTCATTTCGAGAAAGGGAAGATTAAGAAAATATATAAATCTTTTGTCCCCTCGTTGAACCGCGGATTCCTCGAATTCCTCGGATCAAGGAACACAACCGAGCGCTGGCACGAGACGCGGAGTATGACTTATCGAAGCTAATCGAATCGATGTCGAGGCTCGAGCACCTTCCGGGTCGGCAGACTGGAATGTTGTCGCTTCAATCGGACATATTGGCTTCGCGTAGGCGCCGAGCAGATCCTTTCAGACGCGATCGCTTCCATTCTCCGTCCGGATAATGACGAGTATCGTATTCTTAACATGCTAACTACCTACGGTCAGAATGAATAGAAAAGTCCTTTTCTATTTCGCAATTTGACCGTTCCTTTTCGAAATACGTCGAATGGAAAGTTGAACGAATGCTCGGTCGAGTTCCGGGGTGGGACGTTTAAACAGGGCATCCCGATCTTCCGGCACCGTTTAGCCCCGTTGTTTCTCGAGCAAGTCGCTTCGAGGCCTTCTCCGGTGATTTACCATCGATAGTTTCTCCGAATGATTGATTCGGCTAATCATCGTTCGTGACCAGTTCCGTGGAAGAGGATGCCGAGTTATCTTGGTGGTTTGCCTGGGTTAATGCACCGCGAACGAGCACAGCCCGCGCCCTGATACGTTACAGGCTGCCCTTTTATTTCTTCCTTCCTCGAAAACCACCTTCTTTATCGTCTAATCCACCGGCAATTATGAATGAAAACCAACCACTTGGTTACTTCGAGCTTATTACGTTGCTAATTAGCATATCATAAGCTCGTGATTGGATGCACTCGAGAGGAGATGGCCTTATCATTTCTATCCGACGAGCGATCATCGACACCGGTTACGTAAACCAGTAACCGGATAATCATTGGAAATGATAAATGATGGTGGAGAAAAGGAGTTGTTGGATATGTATTGGCTAGGCGGTCGGTCGTGTCACCGCGTTCCATCAGCCGAGGCTTCTATACCTCCGACTGAACGGAACGTACACGCGGATGAAGGCAGAGAGATGGCGAGTGTGGGTGGTTGGTCAGGGTCTGTCAGGGTATATGGTAGTCACAACAATATGGCGGTGGTAAGCGCACACCCATGGCTATGGCAGTGTTTGCCGTCTGGTCGAGCACTCGCGGTGGCTTGACCGCGCTCAAGGTCCTCCATTCCCTCTTTAATCGCCTTCCTTTTCCAGATCTTTCACTTTGCTTCGCTCCCAATCGAACAGACCTTAGACCGCGATCTATAGCCAACCTGGAGCCGCACCGCCTATGAAAATCCGATCGAAGATGACTGCATTCCACCGAGACGGACTTTGCGTGTCGTCCATAGTATACTGACCTAAAGATCATCATCCTACTTTGCTCTTTCATGCCAGCGACGGACGTCAGAAGAATCTCGGGTTATAAGCGAACAAATCAGGGCTGCAACGCGGCACGTCGGTTTTAAACACCCGTCGTATCGCGCGGCTCGATCGTCTTCGTACTTCTCGTGTTGAATGGATCACGATGCTGCTCGTTATTAAGGCACCGAGTGTAAATGATCGCGCGTACACCCACGATAATCGACATCCGGTACATGCGAGCCTACCAATTACTCTGCACCTATTCTACAATAGCTATTCCCATTATATGCTCACATTATAAGCAGAACCTTAATTTTTAAAGATAGTCACAAGACTAAAAATTTCCCTCTAACTGAGATAAATTTATGAATGCAATTGAGGCCACGCGTTCGCTCGTTGCAAAAATTGAAGAATCGCGATAGCCAATCAATTGAAAGGTTAAAATAGTATTCTCGGATTCAGTCGATTGGGAGGATACAGATATTTTTACGGCGGAATCGAGTGTCGCTGGCCGCATCGTTTCGCCTTCGATTTCCCACGTAAGTCGCGATCCATCTTTGGCGGACAATGAGTAGCAACGGGTCTATTTGGTCGTGGATGCCGGATCGGGGCGAGAAGGAATTCTTGGCGTCGAGGGTGCGCCGCAACACACCTTTGTCTCTCGTTTCAGAGAGCTCTGCCTCCGTTTCGAACGCTCGCTCGCTGGAAACTAGAGAACCTTAACGGCGGCGCGTAACGCACCGAGATTAATGCGTAACCTTTATGAAGCGCGACGCGGAGCGGCGCGTGGGCGTGCGTTCCGCGTGTGTTCTCCGCTCCAGCGAATTCCTTCCAGTTCCACTTAACCGTCTTTCATAAAATCGTTTCATTCGTGATCTCTCGAATCGTTTTCGTGTAAAATTTGACAAGAGTCTTTCGTTCTTTTCTTTTTTTTTTTTTTTTTAACTGCGTTTGCGTTTCTTTTTTGTAAATGAAAATTGCAAGCAGAGAGTAATGAAGACATCAAGTACGTGTACTTACCATTTGTATTGAACGAGTCTTTCTTGCTTGGCGATTCTTGGCATTCTGGTTTCTCCGTCGCGTTACTCTCGCTATCGCTCGCCCCTTTGTTCCTGCAAAACAAAGGAGGTCTTCTTAATGAAAAAATTTGTTAGATTCTTCTTCAGATCGATGGTAAATGCATTACTTCATTTCATCGGTATTTTAAAACAAACAATGGATCGACCGATGTAGAGCTTACGGAGTCCAACGACAAACGAACCAGTATTAAGATACACTGTTTAAGTGATAAGATATTTATGGAGTGTTTACGTAGATATTTTCAATAAACATCGATCATTAATTTGATATGTCTTAAGTGTTATTTTGTGATACTTTTACGTCATTGAATCATATCAGAATATCTACATTTCGAAAGCACTCATTTGATTGATCTCCACACGATACGAGCTGGCTACAAACATAATTTCAGAAGTTTTCTACCTATCCGACGAATGCGATACGTTTTTATTATTGGATAAATTTTTGGATAATTTGTTAATCGCAAGAGGAAACTTACGCATTCGTGTATTCGAGAGAATTTGTTTCCTCCTCTTCGCCAATTGTAGCCAAATTGCTTTGCCAATAGTAATCGCCATCGTCGCTTTCCTCGCTCGTATCCTCTTCTTCAACGTTTTCCTTTTCATTCCTCGTTCTGTTCACATTCAAATCGTGCAGATTGATATCGTTACACGATCGATAAGTATCTTCGATTTCTCGTCGATCGAACGCATTCGTCTTCGATGGTGAATCCATTTCACCGGAATGATCCGACGCCTCGGATTGCATATCAATAGGTTCATTAAATTTCGTGCTCATTTCGTGTTCCTCCTCAGAATCCTCCATGTCTGTCGAGATGGTTCCGCTTCTCATTTCCGGCTTGATTCTCTCATTCCTCTTAACATTCTCGGTATCGACGTTCGCTCGTTCATTCTCATCGTGTTTAGGCTTATTCTTAACATCCTTCGAATTAGTAATCAACGGCGCGAAAGCCTTCGCCTTTCTTAACTCGATGATTTCCAGCACTTTGTTCGTCCTGGGTCCGTCATCTTCGTGAACATCGTAGTTCTCCATGGATTCAGTGTCGTCCGTCTCCTCGGTCCTCTTCTTATCACCGAAATCTTCACCTTCGTTTCCAAAATTTTTAGAGAACGTCAGCTGCACTTCAGACTCTTCTTTACCGAGACCATTGGGCCCATTCTCCAGATTCTCTACCCTCGTATCCTCTTCAGGTTTCACGGAGGAAGCTTCGGTCTTCGTTCTCGACGGTTCTTCATTTTCTGTTTCGAAGCTGGACGACATTTCTGTTCTCGGTAGAACGGTGGGCGGAGGCGGAGGAGGCGGCGGTCTCTTTCGTCTGACCTTAACGTCTCTTCTGGGTAATGGCTTCGGTGGCAGGACAGGTGCCTCCGATCGTGTGTCGAAAGTTTCTGGGCTTGATCGTTGCTGACGCTGCTCGACGACTCGATCGTTGCTCGTTTGATTGACGCTAATCCTGTTCACGTGATTCCTGACAGGGAGAGGAGGTGGTGTCCTGTTCGAGCCTCGTCCGTTCAACGTCGAGGTCGAGTCCGAAGCGTCGTACTCCTCCTCGTGGACGCTGTTCACGCGCTCGACCAGCTCGACGTCGTCCTTAATTGGCCGGAAATGCGTGGTCGAGTCGGCGGCCAGGTCGGCCGTGTAGAAGAGATCTGGCCTGGCTTCGTGGCCATAACTCAACGGCGCATCCTGGAAGCTCAATGGTGGCTGAAAGGTGATCGTCTCCTCGATCAGCACCGTGTTAGGTGCCACCACTGCGGTCACCTTCTCGACTTCACCTCGAGACTCGACGTGGGTGACGGCCTCTGAACTGGCCAGACGACGCAGCAGATAATCGGGAGGATTGCTCGCGTAATCGGTGTCCATGTTATCGAAAGGACATACCACTTTGGATAGTTGTAGATCGCTGTTCGAGGATCGGTCGAAGTCTTGATCGATTCGGGAGAATTCACCGGGTTGCTCGGACGTAGTGGAGGCGGTTGATACGGTTGACACGGTGGACACTCGGTCGGACGTTGAGAATCGGTCGATCACCGTGGACATTGAACTTCCTGTGTCGTCCGACGTGCTTCCGTGGGTCGAGCCACACTGGGACCTGGCATCCACGTACACCATCGCTTCTGGAGGTTCCTACGGACATACGTTAACGTTAATCTATTCTTCTTAAACATTCATCATCGTGCGAGTAATTAATCGATAGTAACCTGTTTCGACTTGGCGAGTTCCGGCGAGCGTTCCTTCGGCGAACCCTTGGGACTTTCCTGAATCGATCCATTAAGATGAATCTTCGGCGAAGATTCGCAACTCTCGAAAGAAGTGGACTTGCTGTCAGCATTGTTGCTAGGAGAACTGGTTTGGGAGCTGCTCTGCGACCTGGATCCGTTCCAGGACTTCTTCACAGGACTCGGATTAGCTTCGCCGTCGGCTAAGCCTCGAGCTTGTCTCAGCTTTCGTGGCGGAACAGGCGGAGGCGCCGATGGCAATTCCGGCGGCACTTTGCTCTTCTCCGGGCATGTTTTTTTCTCCGCGCTCACCACCTCGGGCCTGAGCGCTCCTCTGCACCTAACCATCAGCTTGATAACCAGCTGCGATTCCTTCAATCTCCTCACGCAATCCAAACGGGTCATGTGTGTCACTGGTACACCGTCTATCGAGAGTACCTGCAAGGAAAAAAAGAGACCCACTGATGCGACCGGTGTGCAGGTGACACGCGACGAGATGCTCGTCTCTTATTTACGAGGCGAACAAACCGCGCCAGTTCTCTTGAGAATCGTTACACGGGAAGCGAACCCTTGGAAATCATAAACGTCGTTCTCGTGATTTCTTTCGGAATCGAAAAAGAAAATTAAAGAAATTACCTCGTCACCCTCTCCCAAGGTGCCCCACGAGCATTTCGCCCTGCTCGCCGGGCTCTGTTCCGCGCAGCTCTGAACGAACAGCCTCCTGACACGTTCAGAGGTCTTGTTCCCTCCTTCGAACTTCAAACCGAATCCCAATCGTTCTCCAGGCAGCCTGAACACTTCAACTTCCTCCTCGAGCGGTCCATCGACGCCGTTTATTTGGTTCTTCGTCAAGGTCGCGGCTGGTTCCTCATCCTTTTTCCCGTTGCCTATAGACAACACCGTGACGAAGTTCTCTATCGGCGGTGGTTGACTCTCGACGCTGACCACCGTCACGAAATCCTCCGTTGTGCTTTTGGCCAGATCCATTTTCCGGATCGTGCTTAAACCGTCCCATTCATCTTGGACACGTTGTTGATCTTTACAGCTCCGGAATGTTGGCCACTCCCTGAAAACAGGTCCCTGCTATTGTAGACGATCAGTGTCGTAATCGACGGACAAGTTCTCCAACAGATTCGAGCTAACTTTGTCCGATCCGCTGAGACTGAGAATGATCTTTCTTTCTTTGTTTTTTCGCATCGGGATTATTACAACTTTCTCTTTTAATTTCATTCAGAGCAATGTGAGACGGCTTACGTGAGACGGGAATGCGGTTTTATTTACGTTACGTAGGGAATTATGAGAAATTATTAGGTTATCCTTTATTTTCTATATAGAACCATTATTTCTCAATCGAAACGGCTAAATTAGAGATCGGTAAACGGTAAACGAGATCTGGTCGGTCGAGGGAAATTGGAATGTGTGCACCGTTCGCCAGGCAGAAATCTCGTGAATTGTCATCAACGCAACCATAGGAATAGACGTCGGGTAACTGTGTCACGTAAAGTCGGAGATCTTCTCAGACGGTCATTAAGCGTTCTTTAACTACTTGCCGGCGTACTCGCGTGACCAACTTAACGCGGAACTTTCATGTTTCTCGCTGGTAACTGCTCGTTTTCCTGACTACCCATGGTACTGTTACAATACCATTAAACTGCAAATTGCAAACAAATATAAACTCACGCTTTGATGTAAATCACTGACAGCCGGCCGTTCTTGATAATTCTTACTAAAGTGTGCCATCGTTTTCACTGCGGTAATCAACGCGTTAATTATGGAAAAAAGATTCCTATTATGCCAGATTCGTTATGCTTTCGTTTCCCTTTCGCCATACGATTGTATTCGATAGAATCTTGTTGATCAAATAGTTATTACGACTTCTCGATTATCGTACGAAAAAAGAATACGAGTCGCCTTTCGAGCGCAAAGGGTTAAATCCAAGTTTTCTCTTTAACGAGTCAATTAAACTTCGAACAAAGACGGAAAACCAGTTAATCTTGCTCGTCCGTTTAAATTATAAGACACGAACGAGGATGGACACGCGACAAAGATAAAAAGTTTTCCAAACGATCTTTCTCTCCGTTAGAGATCCTCTCTCCAAGAGACTCGACAAGACATACCAACGGCCAATAAGTCTTCAGGGGGCGACTCTTTATTCACCGCCTCCGTACGTTTTCACTCATCACCATCCCGATCCTCTAACGATATGTATATATTCACGTCCCGAGAAAGTATGCTCGTTTCCATCGAACCAACACCACGAACCGGCAGCACGTTTTCCCTTCCCTTTTCGTCGACGTTCCTTCCTCGGCCAAACGATTTCCGTCGAACGCGAGAAGTAGAAAGTAGATTGACCCGGGGTCGCTGGTTCGCAATCAGCTGATCGCCGTCAAGAGACCGGCATCGCGGTCGTAATTTTTTTCATATTTTCACGGTCCTTTTCACGGATAATGCCTCTCTCACGCGGTTCGACAGAATGGAAAGTCTTCCTCGCGGCATCGTAAATCGGTCGGTGAAACACATTCGTACTTGAACCGTGCTTTTACCATCAATTTCACGACACTTTTAGACAAGGTTTTCAACATAAAAAGTATAAAGTGTTCACCTTCGTACGAATGTTCGATGACTAACGGAGTCGTGTTTAGCCGAACACGAGGCCGCGAAAGCTTGAAATCGGCGAGGAAGAAACGGGGATCCATTCGTGGATCCCGAGACTGGTTGCAAGGTAAAAGAATTGATTCGTGGACCGAGGAGGGCGCGGACACGGGGGAAGCCGAAGAACCATACAAGTGCTTGTAACGGAATTCGTAGCCGCAGGCCTGAACTCTGCCACATTCTCGATATGTTGGAATACGCTCTCTCGGCTACTCGGCACCCACCGAACACTTGGTGAAAATATTACGAAACACTGTTCCGATTTGTAAGATGCGCCCGATCGATCCCACCTGTCCCCGATACATTGTTACCCTTCAAACTTGACACAGAAATCGCGGAATCATGCGCGTCGCTTTATCTTCGATCTGCTCCTATTATTCAATTTAACCAAGTCGGAAATGAAAAAATTGGAAGAGGAAATTAGAATAGTAACCCTTCAACTGCCGATCCGTCCCGACACCCAAAACTATACCGCATCCTAATAAATGCACGGCTCGATTACCAGCAGGTTATAATCGGTTTGTCAAACAACCGGGACAGCTGAACCTGCTCTGAATTAATAAACCGCTCGAAACTGACCTACAACTCTTCCCCGTTCTACTCGTACGTCTGCTCTAACGCTAACAGACTTATTCTACTTTTCGTTCTGCTCCATCATCTCGCGTTTTATCACCTATCTTTACCACTCCCCGTTCTCTCGCGTTACGTTTAATTTATTATCAATCTCGATCGATTAACAGCAACACCGATGAACAAACGCTTGCAGAAATAGGATCATTAAATATGGCAAGGATTAATTTCGCATCGGCTGAAATTGCTGAAACGCGTTTTAACGAGTAGCAATTGCAGGAGGAAGGTGGTCGGCCTTATTCGGAAGCAGGAATCGGCTGTTCCGCGCGGAAATGTTTACACTCGGTTAAGCGACGGTCTTTCCTATGGAATTCTGCATTTTCCCAGCCCGTTAAACGACTCTACAATGCGGCAGAATTGCGTAACAAGCGCGTTCTCCGTCACGCTTCACGAATTTTGACAGCGTGCTCCATTCATTACTCGAATCTTCGTGCATTCATCTTGCCGAGAAGAGCGTCATTAAAATTCGACCTGTTTTTTTTTCATTTCCTTCGCGATTCGTTTTCAAGATCCTTTCATTTTTATTTTTCATTCATTATTCCGGTTTTAAAGAAATCACGCGACAGGTGACGTATTCAATGAAACGATTGGGTAATAATCGAAGAATTCGCGTTGTAAATCGCTAAGTATTATTTATAGTGTCGCGTGTCTGTCTTGGAACGAGTTAAAAAGAAACAGAGAAAATTGTGAACATAGAAATGGTGAAAAAAAAAGAAAAAAAGAAAAAAGGGAAATGAAAATAGAATTATTGCAAGGAAGAGCGTGTCGTTGGAGCGTTACGTGCACGCTGCGAAACATGGAACACAGCAAAGAGATCGATGTGGTAGTCGGTTTGTTTGGCAAGCGTCGACGCTTCCTACCTCGAAACTTTCACGAGGATCGAGAATAATAATTATCCATACATCGGGCTTCGGAATGGCTGGCAGCTAGAAAATCACGGTCTCTCGGTTTGCTGGTAAATAAAATAAGAAAAAGTAGAGAAAAACGCGAAATGCCATCGGCTTTCAAAGACCCGGCGCGATGTCCGCCACGACGAAAACTGGTTTCGCCAGAGAGGTTTCTTGTCGATCAAAAGGAAACGTCGCGTCGTCTCGTCTCCTGTTATTGGCAACCTTTTACTCCCACCGTGAGTGGACGGAATCGGCTGTAACGAATCCCTTATTCGGTGGAACCGATCCGAATGACACATTAACCCTTTCGAAGGACGTGCAGGTATGTCTCGGCAAGGTGGAACGAAAGGAAACGGGAAAGTTTTTCAACGCTCGACGATTTCATATCGGTATGACATTCATCGAAGCCTTACTAGTTGCCCTTTAAGAGAATTAACAGGATCAACGAGCGTTCTTTCGATAGAGAATCGCCGTGTCGAGTCCAATATCATCGATTTCCACCTGTCGCGATTCCTCTTTTAAATCTCCCGAACGCGCCCGACTAATACTCCGAATGATAACCGCGACGTTATCACCTCTCGGATAATCAACCTGTTAAACGGCGATAACGATCGTTCGAACGATAAGCAGGGTCCTAATAACTTTCGCCTTTAATTTTATCATTTACACTTGCGTCAGGTGATATAAAATATCAACATTTGTTTTCTCTTGTCCGACATAATTTTAAGCAAATTTACTACCAGCGATGGTCACAGTCTAATCCCGTTAAATTATCGCGTTCATTTGACGAGATTAAGATGGCTGTGACTGCAAGCTTGTTTATTTACGAACGATTACCTCATTACGCGATAATACGAGTATTTATACTGCAATGACACATAATAATCGCGAGTGCATTTCTCAACGCACAGTACGTTTTGCCACGTGTTAGTCGTTTCTAATGGCACTCAAAATGAGGTATTCCAGTCGAACGACTAAGTGGCAGAAAGATATTATTTCGAATAAAGTTCAATGACTTTCATTTTGAAAGTACATCTCGCGATTTCGAAGTAGAGCGTTTCTTTACTCCGAATCGAGACACCTCCGACCTCCGGATCGTTCTGAATCCGCGTTACCCGGTTTCGCGACACGGAAAAATTCGAATCCCTCGCGATTTCTTCACAATTCGTACCAGTTCCCACCCTCTACTCACCGTTCAATCGCCACTCGTTTTCATCTCTGAGAGAAGAGCGAACCGGCTGGCTCCGAAATATCGAAATACCGAAATACCGAAATACCAATATCCAACACCGTTCCCCGCCCACGTGATCTTCTTCAACTTGCCACAGAATTGTCCATTTATCAAGTAACCCACTGTAGATTCTTCGAGCGGAAGTCGCGCGATTTACCAGTTACACCCGATCTTGCATGGGAAACATCAACGTCGAGAGATTTCCAGCAGCGTGCCGAGTGGAATGAAGCAATGAACGCGATGAAATGGTAATTGATGGACAAAGGTGTAATAAGTTAGTGTGCGATCACGTGGCCGCGACAGCCGGAAATCGATGGTTCGACGTGCATTCGGGACAACGCGCCGTGCCGGACTGGCTCCCCAGTAGGCTGACTTTCTTCCACACCGCACCGCGGATCGCCCCTTTGATTACAAACACCGTCCACCGTCTCTCTTCCCCTTTCGCTCCTTATCTTTCTCTCGCTTATTGCCTACGTTGCTCTTTCTCTCTTCCACTATCGAGGCCTGTGTGTGTGTGTGCGTCTGTCGTCCGCCAGAGTGCCCCGTTCACTCAACCTCCTTTGGCCGCGAGCTAAGCGCCCATCCGTTCCTCCCGCTCCGATGCCCATCCGAGTCCCCTTCTTTCCAGTTTTTCAACAATTTCATTATACCATCCTTAGATGAATTTCGTTGATGGTTAATGCGACAGCTTTCTGCTTTAATTGGTACGCTATGCGATAGAGACCGATAGTCTGACTTTTTACATTTGAACTTTAACGATCAAGGCCGATGGATCTCGAGGAATGTTCTAATTTGCAGAGATTTTCAGAGTCGAGGTTTTGCAGAGTATCAGAAGGTTTCGGTCCCACGGCAATCTGGGCTACCAGCCGATCCGATCCAACGAGATTCCTGCGGTGTACCTGTGTATTATCCTTGATCTCCAATGCGGGGCTCGTTGCTTCGAGAAAAAGGACATCTACATATATTCTCCATTGATCTTGCACGAGTTCGTGGGATTCGCCGGTACCTCACATTTCAAATACTCGAATCACTAATTTTATCGTACGTTCCCTTGTATCTATACACTTGTTCAAACCGAAAGATCGCACCGGAATTTGAAATTTTGTTCGAGTTCATCGAACTGTTAAGATCGTCTCGTTACGTTCGAATTTACGTAGAAAGAAGAAAAAAAAGAGCAAGTTAAAAACGTTCGTCTTTCTCGACTGGCGAGAGAATGCGTCGGATACAAGATTCTGCGGCGCACCGACGCGACGTTCCATATTATCCTCGGACTTTCCATAACGATTAAGTCGAGAGAAAAGTGCCGCAGGCGTACTCTCAGTGCGCCTCTTCTCCGTGGCTCTGTTATTACGCTCTGCGGTTCTCTCTTACCGGGTCTAGTCGTCCACTGATTCCAGAGTACCTTCGATAAATCGCGGCCGCCTCGAGGTCGCGACTAACCACACTCCTGCTACACGCTAACAAAGCTAATCAGGGTTACGTTGAAAGTTTCGAGTACGTGTTATTAGAATGAAATTTCGTGCGAGATCATCAAAGCTTCGGCGCGATGGGTATTACCTTGAGGATTCTGAAAAAAGGATTTACGGAGTGAATCTCGCGGCACGGCCTTCGATATTTCAACGGGATACTCGAGTTACGTCGAATCGATTCTCACCGATATAGAGCTGGCAAGTAATCCTGTCAGACGTGTCCGACATACCACTGGCCCCCTTTGCGAAACCACAAATCCAGTAGCCGGGTCGCGGATACCCGCGTGTACTTACTCGGTACACGCTAGCCGACGCGACCGACCGGACCGTTCCTTCGACCATTGACGTTTCCCTCCCACCCGTCTCATCGAACGTTGTTGATTATTTACCATTAGAAGCACTTTCGCCTGCTGGCAAAACCGTGCCGGTCGTTGGATACGGGAGCGGGCGAAAACGAGCGGAATGCCGGAAGTGGAATTATGCAAAAGCCGCAACAATGCAACCAGCAGACGCAGAAGAGTTCGAAAGCGGCGATGGCCGTGAGAATGTTGCGTCGCGTTAAAGGGATCCCTGTGGTTTCTTCAGTTTTTCACTTTTCTCAAACTTCAAACTACAAATTCGCGATAATTTTCTATCACGAAATCGCGCCAGACTTTCGAAATCGGTTCGTTTAATATGCAGCAAGCTGACAAATTAGATACCTACTTTGGGTACCCGGTTCCCACGGCGGCGCGGCGTTTCAAAAGTTTCATTACTTATTTTGTATAGACACCTCGTCAAAGAGAAACGTATCGTTGCTGCAGTTCGTGAACTCGCTTTCTCCGCGAGGATAATTCGTCGCGGGGTCGTCGCGACCCATTTGTCGCGGAACGCGTGGCTACAGGGAAGAAAACGGGACCAGTTTTCACGGTGAGGTCGATCTTCGGATGATCGCGATGGGTTTTGATCGATCATCAAAGGCGGGGAGGGAGTGAGAATAGCTGGTGGCCGAGGATTCGTCGAACGGGAGTAACGATTGCGGGCCCATGGCGAGTTTTAACGGTATATTTCCATCGCGGAACGGAGATCTGGGTTGCTGGAACGAGCGGCACCGCGCAAGGTGCGCTCCTTTGATTTCGCTTGCCGTCTTATCAATTCAAGATTTTCCATTTTATCCTATATCATCGGTGTCACCTATTTCACTTAGATTTCCTTACATTCTCCTAGATCATTTTCCTGATCGTTCAGGATTTAATAAATTCACGGTTAACCCAGCTACGTTCCATGGGACATTTTTGTTGTAGGCGTGTCTTCGTTTTTAAATAACTCTCATAGTTTCTCGAGTATACAGGGTGTGCTTGTATATTTCTTCAATTATAATACCTTCCATCGTGATTCTCGTCTTTACCGTACGTCGTTCTTTTTTCCCCGTGATGATTTAATGATGCGATTCAGATGATTCCGACGATTCTCCGGAGAACCGTTTAAACCCGGAATCTACGGCAAGATAGAGGCGGTAACCGGGGAACAGTTCGAGCAACGGTGCAACATCGTTTCGTGCCAAGAATTTTACCTCCTGCTACGTTTCCTGTCCCACTATGCTCGCGATTTGACGTACTTTTCGTAGCATCGCGAATTAACCAATGACTTCTCTATGCGACCGAATTCAGGATTGATTTACGTAGACCGATATTGCCGCTTTCAGCGCACAATATCTGTTTGACAGGCTTGATTTATTATACCGCGAGGAATGTTTTCAGCCGATTGGAAAATGGTGAAAAGTTTCTAATCGTACGCACGGTATACTCGTTGCAGACAGAGAATGATGCGGGAAAACGAAAAGGCGGCTTGGACTTTCGTGAAAGCGAATCTTTTTTTCGCGAATCGTGTCCCTCTCTCTCTGTTTCTGGTGGTCGGTACCTTTCGGAGAAAGAGCGGAGGCTGCCGCCTCCGGCGACGGAGCAAAAGGTATGCGGCAGGTGACTTTCCGATCGGAGCTGCTAGGTGTTTCGCGCACATATTCTGAACGAGGACAACGATCTCTGCGTGCCTCGGATCCAAATCACAGCGCCACGTATAGCCATTTTTTTTTTGTCTCTCGATATTTTATACCAGTTCAATTATTCGAGAATTCATTACACGTGACCTGAAAATGAGATACTTCGATGCAATTTTTCGTGATTATTAAGGTTTTCTATTAGAGAGTGACGTAAACAATGCTTCGCTCGGTGGCTTGTGAATTTAGGACAGTGTAGTAGAACGTGTAATATTCGTAATGATCGCGTATCGCAGGATCGGCTTGGCAATTAGACGAAAGTGTGCGAATATACAATAGGCAATCATAATTTTGAAAAGTGTCTGGCTCCGAAAGAGCTGTAACTATAGAAACACGATTCCTCGTTAAAATTTCATCTCGTCGGATGCGTCCGAGTGTTAACGCATCTGTAACCGTTATTAAAACACTGCCACTCTTCTGGTCACTGCTCTTTTCTCGGCTTCATCTCACCGAGAAGCAACGAGTCGCACCGTTCCCAGCATAGGTGTCAAAACGGTAGAATTAAGAAAAAGGAAAAAAAAGAAAAAAAGAAAGGAGCAAGCGTTTCCCTGGAAAGGACGCGTTTTCAGGGGTTAACGAACCTGAAATTTCGCGGTCCTCGAGGAACAGGTACTACGGGAGAGATACGACGGAAGGCGGCGGAAGAAAGACAGAGAGAAATAAGAAGTCAAGATGGGTTCCGCGAGAGAAGTTGTGGCCTCTACCTTCTGAACAGAGATAAAACGAGAGATGCTTCGAGGAACAGGTAGTAACGGTACCCACAGGTTCAGGCCATCTCTTCAACCGTCTAACTTTGAATATCGCTTTTTCGGCGAGGCTCACAGTTTAATAGCCTTTTATATTCACCGAGACGAAGGCTCCTTCCTCAGCGACGCATCACGTTCCCATTCACCGTGAAGCTTCTGCCATTTTCGACGCATTCTAACGAGACCGTATCTAATTAAATGCTCGTTTCACCGCGCCATTATTTATTAATCGGAGGAATGGTGCAACCGCTTCTTATTCCGTCGCAGCAACACCAGTCGAATTTCGTTCCACTCGACGAGCTTTTAACGATCAACAGCTGGCCACGCGTTGCACTCGATTTCCGTTCGTTTGGAAATCACATCGATTTTCAGTTATGCTCGTTCAATTGGCCACAACGAGTTGCCATGCGTGTTTCCTCAAAGAGTAGTGGTGCATCCTCGGTTTCGAATGTAACAAGGCTTTTCTGGAACTCGACACGAGTCGAGCACGTGGTCGATTGGTCATCACCTTGTTACATCTGCACTTCAGAGTGTTCCGAAGTCCGGCAAGTGGACAGAAATCTAAATATGCTCTACCGTTTAAGCTGCTTTTTCGTACTTAATGACGTCTTC
This sequence comes from Osmia bicornis bicornis, assembly GCF_907164935.1. Taxonomy (NCBI): domain Eukaryota; kingdom Metazoa; phylum Arthropoda; class Insecta; order Hymenoptera; family Megachilidae; genus Osmia; species Osmia bicornis. Next base: position 12,821,878 of record NC_060216.1, on the reverse strand, counting down.
GCCACGATTCCTTAACCCCTTTTTCCAGTCCATAAAACAGAATCGAGGCAAAGGCCGGAGGCGTTCGTCGATTAACTGTACGTAGAACGATACGTGAAAATCGATGGACGAACGATTCGTGATTGGAATCCGTGGCGTTCCAATGGTAAAATCGTCATCGTGGAACAAGAGGATCGCAAAGGTCGCGACGATTCCGAGTCGTGACGCGAAAAGGCACGTTCTTGAAACGTGGAATCGAGGTCAGTCTCTCGGTGAACGGACTGCATGTTGCATGTTCACCAGAGATTCCTGTGTGGGTGCACGGACGAATAAAGAAAATTACACTCCTGCGTTTTGCAAATTTTTCAAATGACACTTAGATCGCTCGAAGGAGGGAGTGGGGCCAAAGCAAAACTCGAATCACCTTTTCGTTCATTCGCAAAACAGTGTTTTTATTAAAAAACTTGTATTTGGTAAATAATTCTCTTCCCCTTTTGCGCACCGCCTAACGTCTCTAATCGTGACAGCTACAAATCAGGGTTAACCCGTTATAACGACGATTCTTTCTCGCCACCTTGATAAGTTAATCCGTGGGAAGATTAAACAGGGGGATGATTGTTGGAAAGAGGACGCGAGTTACAGCGCTTTCTTTTCGTCGCCAGCGAGAACGATAGTGAAAGCAAGCCATTAACGTTTCGTGTAAAAGAAAAAAAGGGAAAAGAAAAATGAACGTTCCTTGAAAAAATTCCGAATATAAATGATTCCTCGTTCGCTTTCAAATCCAAGCGAACCGAAGAGAGCATAAGCAGCTGTTTTCCGTCGTCGTTAGCGTCGTTTCGAATAAACAGTTACGAAACGAGAGGATTCTATTTCTCAAATACACGCACGCGACGTGTTATCCGGTAGGAAAAACACCATCGTTTTCAAATTCCACCGTGAAAACGATGGGATTGCGAAACAATAAGGCGTGTCTCATCATTCAGAGGCTCGTTGTCCCTCCTGAAAAGGAATTATCTCGCTTAGTAGGCCACGAGGTACAAGGACCGTTGGAAAATTGCATCGTTATTATACACCACGGTCTTTTGATAATTACACCTGATAACAAGAAAAATTCCTGTCTTCTCAGATTTTTTCTATGCCACGTGAAATTTAAGATCCACGAAGAAAACGTAAAATTGCTTTCAAAAATTGGATCATATTTGAATTTAATTACCCCATTCTGTCTTTAATCTCAATGGGTTACTAATGATCCCAATGGCACGGAACGTGTTACTAATCATCAATTTCAATGATCGATTACTCGATCAAAGTGACAGAAGGTACAAAAGGCGTTAGATGATTAGACAATCTTGTATCCGCGTATCGCAAGCTCTTTATTGACAAATAAATAGGACAATAATGTATGTACAAAAAATAAATAAATAATAGGAAAAAACGTTCACCCGTCTAACGAACAAGTATACGTCGATCACCTCAACAGAGGAGGCACGTGTACGTAATGACAATTAAAAAAAAAAAAAAAAAAAAAAAAAAAAAAAGTGTAGAGGAAAAATAAAGAAAAAGGGAACGAGCAGAGTCGATCGATTCGATGAAGAAAAAACAAGAAAACGATCTTCCCTGACAACAGAGAGTACATCCTTTTGCGAGGATACCGGGTAAAAAAAACAGGCTTGCGTTCGTGTCGATACTTTTTTTTTTCACGGGCTTAAACGTAACAATACTAAGAGTACGATCGTCCTTTAACAAGTCGGATTTAACAATACACGATACGGTTTTTTAAAAATATTCTCTCGACTCTTGTCCTTATGCAATATGCAAAATACAGTTCAGCGTAGAAAAACTTCGCCTACAAGATCCCTATAAAAATTAGTTTGTCAACTCTGTGGAAGTCGGGGGAGGGGGCGGGGGGGGTCCGTCTGTCCGTTTTTCGTCCAGTAAGACATACATGCATACGTACTGGAATCGCGGATACGAAACGTTATCAGGAAAGGGAATGAAATCGCGAGGTTAAACGTCTCTATGGAGAAAGGACAGGGATGAAACGATGTGAAAATGGAAAAAAGAAATATAGGAATCAGATTTTCTTCGTCGTTCGATTCTTATTCTTTTTTTTTTTCTTTTTTTTTTCAGTTCAATCTCAGTACGGAGCATGCGACAATGTTTCCCTGATCGGTTTCGCAATCTAATAATTGGGCTTGAGCAATCTAACATTGAGCAGTCGCGTGAGGAATCGATCTTGGACAGAACCGAGAGGCAAACTTCGCGCGTTATAGAAAAATGGAAAAAAAAGGAAATAACGCAAGAATCTTGATCCTCGAGGAGAAAATCTCGGAAGAATAGTGTCGTCGAATTTTGCCCGATCGTTGAACGTATCTCTACTAAACTTTACTTAATCATAAATTGTCGCAAAAAAAGAGAAAAAAAAAAAAATCTTAGGTTACTCGTGTTACATCTATGACTAATCGTACGTAAATTGCAGAGTTAAGAGTACAAAAAACAAGGAGGAAAAAATATTGAAACGATACGGAATAGGAACAAGAGGACAGTCCTCGACGTGTATCATACTTATCATAAGTAACGCTGTTCTCTTCAAGGTAAAGAGACACGCTATAAATCCATCCAAAAAAAAAAAAAAAAAAAATGTAAAAAAAAAGGAAAGGAAATATAGACATTACTCGCAACGTCTAATCGTTAGGATAAACTTAAACGTAAAAGCTTCTGAAAATGAAATACCATGTGTCAAATAGTTCTCCGAGAGAGTGACCAGTGATTTGACGTAAAAACTTTTTCCAAAAGAATTCCCGCGAATGGATGCGATGATCGGAGAACAGGAGATGTTTGGATAAATCGAGGAATGAAACGTTTGTCGTTTCGCAATCAATGATCAATCGATTGCGAAATATTCGACGCGTTCTCGCGGCGACAGTCAAATTGCGCGCGCTTACTCGCCGGATGTCAGTGACGGCCGGACGAACTTGTTCCTGTCTCGCTGCGATCGGTAGCATCGTTTTCGCGTGTTTACGTCGCCACACATTCACCCACATACACACGGGCACATTCATTCGCTCGTTCACCGTTTAAAATATTAATGGTGCGCAAAGAGACACGCGCACGCATACGCGCGATCTCGCGCAATCCTTTCGAAAACCTTACGCGTGTTTCCTCTCAATTACCAACATCTTCGTTCTTAATATACATAGATGTATATGTATATATTACACGATCTCAAAACTATATGTATTATAGGCCTAAGAAATTTCATTTTTCTTTTTTCTCATTTATAGCCACGAGCCGCATTTTGTATGATATAGAGAGAACTCGTCGCTCCGTAGGAAACATTTCTGATTAATCTTATAGCGCCGTACACGGATTTGTCTGCGCGCGCACCCGCGCATGCGCAGTTGACGAGCGCCGCGCGCATGCACGCGCGCAAGTACGAATACGATCTAACGATAAGCGTTAACTGGTTTGTTAAATTTTTTTTTGTTTTTTTTTTTAATCCGTGTTACACTAAATACTTCGAAATACGAGCGAGGCTTGACAAAAGTTTATAATACAACGATCGGTCACGCGAGCGTGATTCGTCTGATCGACGGATCGGCGGCTCGCGTTCCGTTCTTCTTCCTTAACTTAAAGCGTTTAAAGAGACGCGCGTCTTTTCGCGGGACGCAACATTCGAGAACGAGGGTATTCTGTTTTGTATAGCGCGCGTTAACGTTAAGCGAGACGGAGCGTAAGCTGGGAAAAAACAGATAAGCTTCCTGGCCAGCCGTGCTCGCGCGACGTCGAGCCTTCTCTCGTCGGTTCCGCTTCTTGGCACTTTGTTTTCGACGAGGAGAAAACGAGCGCGTGTTCCGACCGACAATTTTTCGTCGAGACAATTTGAAAAAAGCGCAAACGTCGAATCGAAACTCTTTTGCGCTCTTCTCTGCGAGCGGACGCTGTGTCGCGCCGTTCTGTATTTGTACGATTCTCGTTGCTCCGACCGAAACGTACGGTGATGCGTTAAAGCGTGTTAATTAGAGACAGAGTAGAATAGGTACTTGGTATTAGGTCATTGGTGCTCGAATCTCGTTACAGCGGTTTAGATTACTGATTCGCGACGCCAGCAGAAAGACCGTTCCGCGAGGTCGAGGAAAGAAGTTTCCCATGAATTTCAAATGTTGTTGTCCTTCGTGGCTTTTCGCGTATCGCGGAACACCCTTTTCGACCAGACGTGCGCGAAGGACGCGAGAAAGGAACAAAGTACGAGCGACAGTAGTGATTCTCAAGGAGAAAGGTCGCATCTTACGTGGATACTAGGGCTATTGATTCGAATATCCGGTTAGTCAAATATCTTATGCCGGCAGTACACGCTCGCCGAGGCGATTCGAACGCGAGATCTCCCGAGCACCGTGTACACTCTCGCGAGGGCTACCCGTGTACACCTAGTGTCGGCTTCGCTTCCTTTGACTCGTCCTGAAAGCTCGCGTCTAGGCCGAGCGGTCCGAACACGAGGCGAGACCATCAAGTAGTACATGCTCGTGCTCGCCTGATCTCGGGTCGTCTCGGCGAGCGTGTACTGCCGGCATAATGGATACACTTGACGAGCGTGAACCGAAGGAGAATAGGAAAAAATAATAATAAAAAAAAAATAATAATAAAAAACAAACAAACAAAAACAGAGTAGAATAGCCGTTGCGAAGATGAGAAAATACGTATATACATATACACGTGTATGGAACTTCTACCATTTCGTTCGATAACGTTTAACTTACTCAGCGAATACGGGCGTAATAAATGGGATTAGCTAATCAGTCTTCTGTGTTAGAGGCTCGTTTGCATCTAGGGCTTTTTGTCAACGTATGTATGTACTTTATCTTCGACGATTCGAGGGTTCTCTCGTCCGATTGAATATCCATCGAACCGCTTTTCGTAATCGCGCGATGGTCACGAGAAAATTCGTACCCGTTCTCGTTTATCATTTCATCTTTCGATTCGCTCGCGTTTAGCACCAATGGAGAAGGGCGGCAGGGGTCGTGGATGAACCGCGAACAATTCTATTGCACGATTTCGAGGAGTAGAATGAAACGAGCTTTCTCGTAGCCGAACGCGAGAGAAAAAGCGACAAGATTCATACTCTTTCGTCTCCTATACTCACTAACGACTCTTCATTCTGAATCTGCGTCCAGCTATATATTCTCTCTCCCTAACGAACGTAACCTAATCTATAATATACGACAGTGTAACTGGTAAAAAGCCTAAAACCTTGCAAAGTGGCAATTAAGCGCGTTCATCCGTGCGTTCGTTCCTTCGTAAAATATATACGCATAGAATCATCGTAGCGTAGCCGTGGATTAATTGGCTCGCCTAATCGCCACTTTGATAAATTCTCTAACGCGGTATGAACGAAAGGAAGCCGATGTTTTCCCGGTTGTTCGATCGCCTCGCGATCGAAACGAACGCGGGATACACGTAAGAAATAATTAACGTAAACGTTTCGCGTACATGGCTGCAATTTGGCCAGTTGTCTTCGTTTGTCTCGCATTCATTCGCATCTTTTTCTTCCATCAGCATAAAAAAGGCAGTGTCTGCTGTTAACGAGCTTATACGTATTTAAAACTGATGCTTCTCACGAGAGTGACATGACACCTGGTACACCTGGAGAGAGAGAGAGAGGGGGGGAGAGAGAGAGAGACGGCCGTATGAAAGCAATCCCGTTAATGTCGAGAATAAAAATCCAAGTCAAATATCGCGTTTAAAGGCTTAAAAGATACAACTTACTGATAATAAATCTTCTCATTCTAAAAGACGTTGCTCGAGTCTGTGCAAAACACGCCTGGTCAAGACTCTGTTTTTCTTCCGTTTGGAACGTTAGCGTTAAGAAATGATAACTTGCGGAATCGTTGCACAGACACTGCCCCTTCCGAACATGTACGTTCGATCATAGAAATACTAGATAACATGATTCTCGACGATGGACGCGTTCGCTGCCCCCAGCAATCAACGCGAGCGTGTATCAGTCAGTTCGAGCTGAGAAATTCCAAGTGTCTTGGAGTTTCAGTCGCGACAAACTCGGGCCGCGAACGCGTTAAGACTACGTGGTTGCACCGCCGATGTAACCGTTGTTCAACGTCTCTGGTTTGTTCACGTATTCGACCGTCGAGATCGTCTCCTTCTTCTCGATCCCGTTGTCGATATCCATCGCGTCCATGGATGGGAAATCGACCCGTAACGGTACAGTCTCCTTCTTCTCGACGGCAGACAGGATTTCCGGGCTACCGTTCTCGTAATCCGGTGGATTCGTCAACTTGGACGAATTTGGACTACTTAGGAAGCTTCGTTTGCCCGTGCTCCTCGGGCTGCCCGATCTATTGCTCGTCGACAATTGACTGAGGTTGCTACGCGACCCACTCTTCGCGTTTATGAACGGCGAAGTCTTTACGGACTTGAGGCTGTCCTCGACGAAGGGCAGGTTCAACGCATCTTTTCCAGAGATGGCAGAATCCGCGGAGACACCGTCGAAATCATCGAAGCCAGCCTTCAGTGGCACGTTCGAGGAGTTTAGATCGTGGCAATTGGCGGTCGCTTTCGAGTTTTCACCGTAAGAGTCCACTCTGTAGTGAGGACTGAAACTGTTCTTAATACTGCCGGGCTCGAAACTCGCAAAGTCGTCGAAATCCTGCCTCAATGGAGAGTCCTCCTCGCCCTCTGCCTCCTCTTCCTGCAGGTCTTGCAAAGTGGCCAACTCCAGGTGTCTGCAATTTTCAAAATCACCGGATGAAAACTCGCACCTTCGATTGGAGTATCGATTAGAAGTTATCGAGTTACACTTACTGATCGATTTGAGGCGACGTCGATCTGGTCTGATTCCTAGCGTCGATTCCCTCCGTGCTATGGTAAAAACTGATCAACTTGAAGGTATCCGAGTCGATGTGTTGCAGCAAGGTGGTCGCTATGTCCATGAAGGTGGGTCGTTTGGTCGCCTTGTGCCTCCAAGTCCTCTTCATCAGTTCGTATAACAATTCGGGGCAATTCTCTGGCCGTTTCATGACTCCGCCCTCGATCACGTACCGCAGAACCTGTAGAAAATAGGACATGGACGGGTTGAGTAAGTTGGAATTCATGCTTGAAGCGTTATCGTCTACGAGGCAACACGCGCACCTGATCGTTCGATAAACCCTGATAAGGCTGCGACGCGAAAGTCACCATCTCCCACAACACGACCCCATAGCTCCAAACATCGGAATAGCTACTGAACACGCCATCCTTCAAGCTCTCCGGCGCCATCCATCTGACCGGTAAAAGACCTTTGCTTCCCTTTCGATAGTAATCTCTCTCATAAATGTCCCTGGTCATTCCGAAATCGCCCACCTTTACGGTCAGATCCTCGGCTACCATGCAATTACGCGCAGCCAAGTCTCTGTGCACGAACTTCTTGGTGGAAAGGTAGGCCATGCCGTCGGCGATCTCGATCGCCATCTGGAGTATTCGGTCCAATCTCGGTGGTACATTCGTTTCCTCGCAGGCGCCTGGTCTGTGGCGTCTCAAGTACGTCTTTAAATCACCGTTAACCATCAGTTCCATGATGACCAAAGTTGGTTGACCACGAGTAACCACACCCAGCAACTTGACCACGTGGTGAGCGTCGAAACCCCTACGAAAATAAAGAAATAATCAGTCTGATTAACAAAGGATTCGCGGTTTTCGTTTCGACTTACTTCATCACCGAGGCCTCGTTGAGGAACTCGCTGCGTTCTCGATCGGTAGCGTCCTTGTTCACCGTCTTCACGGCGCACCGTACTTCCGGGTTGCCCTTCACGATGTCCCTGGCTATTCCCTCGTACACCATACCGAACGAACCGTTGCCCAGTGACCTGAGCAGCTCGATCTTTTCTCTAGGCACCTCCCACTCGTCCAACACGTACGGGGTGCTCACGTACTCGGGATTCACCGTGGCTATCAGAGTTACGTTCGGCACGTTCCTCATGTACTTGCGTTTGTACACGTAGAACGTAGCAAAGCTGAGAACCATGAGGATCGCGCAGAGCAGCAACCAGAATATAATCCAGAAGATGCCCAGGGCGTTTCGTTCGTCGATGTAAAAGTACTTGACCTGGGTGTAGTCACCGTAGCCCGCCAGACTGGTAGCTCGAACCTTGACGGAGTAATTACCGGATGGCAGTTCCTTCAGGACGTACAAGTTACCAGCTTTCGTGAAGTCCCGTCTAGTGATGCAGACTACCGTTGGTTTGTACTGCAACAGGCAAACCCTTCACTCGTACTTGGGACTCGTCTAACGATAAGAGGGAAATAACTGTTTGATGGAGATTCGAAAGAAGACGGAGCAAAGGTCGATTAATTCCTGCTACTTTTAAGGGTAATAACGAAAGCGTAAAAGGAAATCGGATGACTGGGACGAAGATTGATGGCTTACGCATGACTTTCGACTCACGTTTTGAATGTCGACTCTTTTGTATTCGATTTGATAGGTGATGATCAGACCGTTCGGCTGCGGTGGTTCGTCCCACTGAAGCGTGACCATCGTGAGACTGTTGTTCTCGCCGGATATGCTCATCTTGAACGTATTCGGGGGAATATTATCAGCGGCCTTCATCGGCAACGTGCGGTAGGTCCGCATGCTCTTCGTAGAGCACTTCTTGAACGTGTCGTTCATTTCTTGAGCTCTGCACGCCTGCACCTCGATGTTGTAGGCGGCGAAGTGGCGCAAATTTCTCATCACGAACGAGAGATTCGTACTGGTTACCAGACGCTCGAACACCACATACGTGCCGTTCTCCAATTTGTCCACGACAGGCTGCGGATTTCAAAGAAAATCAGTGATTTCGAACCTGAAGAAATTCCTTGTCGTTAGAAACTTGAACGTTCTGGGACTACTCTACCTGATCCACCGATTTCGGTTTCCTAGACGAAGGAAGGAAAGAAAATTCGTCGAGATCGCGTTTTCTTCTTATGCTGGTCTTTCGTTTCACGTAGACCTGATTGTGAAGCGCATCCTCGAAAGCGATTGCGCTGGAAGCTTCCTTTTCTCGAATAGTCTGATCGGTTTCTCGGTCCGGGCACTCGCAGGTCTCAGTTTCCGGCGTGATGCTCTGCTCCTTCTCCTCCTCCATCCGTTTCCTCTCTTCCTCCGCCAGTGTGATCGCTTTCTTGTCCGGCAGCAGTATGGCTGGAACATCCGGCTCGTTTCAATATTGCAAACGCTATTAGTAAGTCCGTGGAATTGGGGATGACAGTGGCTAAGAACATCGTATTCCCAGACCACTTATGCCCGTGGATCCTACAGGTATACGGAAGGTATCGAGGCTCTCTAATTATTGTTGCGGTACGAAGACCCATTCTATGGCCTTTGCTTTCTGTTTCCCGTGGATTTTACGCAAATATAAGAGAATGGAAAACTTTACTTACGTTCCTCGCAGTAGTTCCTTTGGTCGATGAAGTTGGGATCGTCGGGCTCCCATCTACCAAAGATCCGATAGTGGGTCAAATTTCCGTTTTTGTGAAGTGGCGGTAACCAGGACATGTGAAGCTCGCTGCTCGAATTACTCCAAGTGAAAAGTGACCTGGGAGAACTAGGAGCTTCCGGCATCGTCCTAAAGTACATTAATTTGCTCTGCGCTCCGGACCTCTCCGTGGCAATCGTGTAAGTCTTCACGTAATAAGCGTACTGGGTATAGGGCTTCAGTTGGGACAAGTAGTGCGTGTATACGTTCTTCTCCTGCCGGCCAGGGATCTTAGATGCATCCGTCAGGTTAGCGTTCGTGCTTGCAGCCACGTCGTCCACCTTCCATCCGTCGCCGCCGCACGCGTCCCTTCCGTCGTACATCGTCACGTTTTGATTCGGTGCTTCGATAAAGTACACCACGTAGCCCAGCAAAGATCTCGCGTCGTGATGGATGAAAGGTTCCCATTCGATCACCGCGCCCCACGGTGACTTTGTGCCCACCCTGGTCTTCAGTTCGGTGACGTTACAGGCCACCTTGTCGCCGTTGCTGTTCGGCACCACCTCGTAGTCCGAGAACGGGGGCAGACCCGCTTTTTCGCGGAGTATCTCGATCTTGTACAGACACAGTTTTGGATTCAAGTGGAAGAAGATCTTGCCAGGGCCATTTTTCGACAATATCTGTATGTCCTTGTGCCAGCTCCAGTCCCACAGTTCCTGAAGATTCTGGTTGTCCATTACTTGCAGAGTGTACTTGGAGTTGTCGATGTCGTTGCCTCGTATCACGCGTAGGTTCTTTAGGAAGTTCAGAGATATTAGCGGGAAGCTTCGTACGATCTTCAGATATCCGTCGATCTCCTCTATGGTGCTCAGACCATCCTCCAGTTCCTTGACGATGTTCTTACCGCCCCGTATCTGGATCTCCAGGCTACCAGTTATATGCGTACAACCGCGTAGCTTTTGGGCCGAGGCGATGCTGTCCACGTTAGCACCGGCGCAATCTTTTTGACAGGGACCCTCGCACTTTTTGCACGTACCCTTGCCGTTCACCTCCTCGTCCTCCATGTAGCCTGGGGGGCACTCCATCACGCAGCTGCCGTTGAACGGTTTGTACGGATGTTTCTTCACGTTTAACATCGCCTCGCGAGGTTTCCCCATCCGTCTACACCTGTCCTCGTCGATGCACCGATGATCCATGAACTCGTAGGTGTCGTTCGGACAGTGTTCCCTGCATTCATTGTCGAGGCTAACCACGTACTTGCAGACGGCGCAATCGCGATTCGTTGGTCCCGTACACGTACCCAGACACGTCGGGTGACAACATTTTCCTGTCTCGTCGCAAGCGTTGTTCTCGCACGTTCGGTCGCATACTGAAATTGAAACATCGATCGACCCAGTCAGATGAATGCCGTATCATTTTCAAACAAGGAAATTTTTTGCGAAGCAACAAAATTATAACACGAGTTGGACGGATAATCAGGCGAGTACTCGCGAGAAAGACATAGCAGACGGATCCCTCTGCTGGCGAATTCCGGAAGTATACTCTGAGAGTATTACTCTCGACGAGAGGGAAATTATGAACGATTGAAAGGACGTTTAATTTCGACGGATACAAGGAAAAATATCCCGTTTCCGGATAAACAAGTTTACGCGTGCGGACACCCCACGGACAGGTATCAAGAACTGGCTCATCGGGAAGAAATTCTGTCACGTTATTTCCTAGAGACACGTGGCAAACTTTCCCCGTAATTTTTTCAGGAGGGAGCAGACTGCTAATGAACGCGGTGCGATCGATAAAATAACACGTAGCAAGTATAAAGTATGACTTGTGCGAGGACAAAGAAGGAAGAAGGAAGGGGAAGCAGGTAAGGTGATTTCGTATTAGTGTCTTTAATAACGATTCACGGTGCGGCTGTGGAACTCAAATAAAAAAAAAAAAAAAAAGGAGATGCAGGTATGATTACTTCGTTGGCAGTGTTCTTGATTCCAGCACAGGTACTCATCCTGTTTGGTCGTCCTTTGCGGACAGTGTTTCTCGCACACCGGGCATCCATTCTTACGATTGTTTCCCTGCAAACAAACAAGATAATTATTAAACCTAACTAGGCAACTCGCGGTATCTGCTCGCGAACGATTCACGCTTCTTTAACGCAGAGACGTCAGATGCTCTTGTATTCGTGCGCCGAAAACGTTCGTTCGGGCAAAAATGCATTGTGCCAAAAACGGGAAGGATAACTTCACCTTCTCATCGTTAACCGAGCATCGAACAGAAAAATTCCTTAACTCTCGTGTAAGCTGTAGAGTTGTATAGCCTCGGATCGATACGTCGTCTGGCGCCTTCTATTATTTATTTTTATTCCCGTCGAACTCTACTTCCCTCATCGTCTTAACTAAAACTATTATTTCCATACGCCGATACGATAAACACTGCTTTTCTTCTCTACCTGTTCTTCTAATCCGCCACTTAACGCGTTTACACGGCGAACTTTTTGCCGCCGTACGTAACAAACTGTTCAACTTTTGTTTTCCAATAGTGCGAAAAGAAAAAGCGATCGTACTTGCTTAAATATTTTTTTACAAATAAAAAATAAAGATAGGGGTGTTATGAGGTATTACGTTCTTTATTGAAAAAATAATAAAAAAAGAGAAGGGGATTTGAAAATCATAGAGTGAGTACATTTTGTTTTTTTTGTTTTTTCGAAGGAACAATGAGTAAGCTTTAACGCGTTGCTCTCAACTCGTTGAAAGCTCGAAACTCGACAACGAACCCTCGACCCTCGATACGCTCGAATTTTTTCCACCGCCAGCCGGAAACTAATTAACCCTTTGACCCGGTCACGTTTTATCGATCAGACTCGCAGACTCGATCTGTCTCTTCTATCGAGTCGATTGAAAGCGAGAGAAAATTTAAACAGCCAAGTTTTCTTTCAACATTTTTTCTATTTCTTTCAAAAGTTCTGCCAATTTCGAAGTTTGCATAGCTTTGATAGCGATGGTCTACTTGAAGCCTGGCTGTTTCGATTAATTAGCGCACAGGGGAAAATCATCGAATTACACGCGTACAGAGAGGTCGAGTGAAAATGTCAGAGATTCATCTGGCGGAAACGCGGCGAGTGTACGCGACTCTGTAATACAGAGTAATACACGTGAGCGTCGGGTAAATCAATAAAGAACCACGATGTACGAGGTGGTCGTGGTGGTAGGTCGCGAACGAAACAGTCGCCCGTTGCATTTCAATTAGCGAACAATCGAAATTTTAATAAAACTTGCCGATTAAAAGGGGTCGTTTGCCGTTGTTAAGCGGCGCTCATTCGTTCCGTTCGCTCGGTTTTTCATTAAATTCGCAAGCTCGTTCTCGCACGGGAAATAATTCAGAACGTAACTCAGCCGCGATTATTAACGCCGACGGATTCCCTTGTCCCCTCGATCTCTAAAGCTCGTTTTTAACTCCTTAACGCACAAAGCTCGCGTTTCACGCGAATACTATCCATCGGCGGCTTATTTATTTCTCAGACTATTGTGTTTAACACCTCGACGCTCTCAAAGATACAGAGACGTCGATGGCCAAATTAAACGAACGGTCCTCGCGTTTTAGAGGTCTTTTTGCAATAAGCGGAAGATCCGGGTTGGATATTTTTTACCTTTCGCGAACGATAGAATGATCGGCGGAATTATTCAGATTTTGTAAATGGCGTGCAGAGGGCTGGATTCGAGAGAAGGTAACGAACGAAAACGACACGGTCTACCTTCTTCGTGGACAACACGACCACGATATTATTACCCTGCCACCGAGGACACTCGGTCGGTCTACGCCAGAAATAGTCTGTCGCGACCGGTGCCAGCAGCGATTCTCTGATTTACGCTGGAACCGGCTGATATTATTGCTGTTCGCCGGTTGAAATCGTCGCGGATGTCGTGCGCGACCGGAAGCAATTGGCCCTGAACGAAACGATCCTCGCGGAAACCTGACCTGTCTACTCTTGGACAAAGAACACCTATTCAAGTGTAAAATAAACTAACATAATTTATAAAAAAATATTCGAAATACTGCGCTCTCTCCGATATATGCCGTTTACAAAAATTATATCTCCAGCAGCGTGCACAGTGTAGATGTTTCGTGTGATCAGTAGCCTGTCACGATGTACGATTATTTACTCTCGGCCAAATGGAATTGTTTACAGACGCGACGGGAGGATGCCAACGAGACGGTTCGTTGCTCCTTCGACGGAATAATGCAGCCGTGTAGAGGATGGCAAATTTCTGCCAAGATGGTAACTTGGCTCGTGCCAGAAGGAACCGCTATTAGCCACGATTGCGATTTCTTGCCGTACTAGAATGGAATTCTTGTGCCAAAGGAACGAAACTCGTCTCTAAATGTCATGCCGCGGCGCGTTTCACCCGTTCCTACAAACTTTGACCATAACGATAACAACGAAATTGTCTAATTACTTTCTTCGCACGACTCTGACTCTCTGATTGAAATTTATCCTGGGAAAAGCTAGAGTGCCGTTTAACCTATAACCTTACAAGACTTATTGTTAGCCTTTTAAAGTAACGAAAGCTCAAGTTGAACGTATCCGTACTTACCGAGATGATGTTCTCTCCTTTGCCAGCTATAGTTATCAAGTCCCAGTCGATCGTGTCCACGTAACAAAGCACAGGATTCTTTTCGAATCGAACGGAACCCCGCACGACCGTGGTCAGACTGTGGAGGCCGATCTCTTTAAGATGCATCATCTCGAACGCGACAAGGGCATAGTTGATGAACAATGAATGGCCACGAATCACGGTCAGGTTAGGGAACAGTTGACCGATGCTAGATAACCCCATCACCCTGCAACCAAACGGGAGCAAGAGGGATGAAAAGGAGAAGCCGTGCTCGCGATCGTGCTTGTGAATGGGAAATCCGGCTCCGCGTAGTTTACGATGCTGTAAAAAAGTGGTCAGAAAGGGAAAAACGAACAGTGGAGAAAGTGAAGAAAGAAGGAACCGGTGAGATAATAACAACGTACAACCGACAGGAAGTTTAATGAGCCAGCAGGGTGGAAGGAAGTCGTCTGGACAATGCGATTCCTGCTCGTTTCTATTAGACCGAGTAATTTCAGTCCTAACTCTCCTGGTTTTTTCTTCATTTTCGTTTATAAAAAAACATTGATCGACAATTTTTCGTCATCGAGTGTATCAAGTAACTTTTAGAAAGTTCTATTTACCTGTACAAGAGTAAGTATCCGGTAATTTCCTTCAGTTCCGGGAATGAAATGTTGGCGAGCCCCGTAACCTCTTCAATTAGCAAAATTTGTACAAATCCTTCGACTAAGCGGCACCCCTTCAGTCTTTGAAAATTACTTATCCTGTTCCTAATGTCGATACTTTGGCACACTGCAACAAACAAGCAAACGAACGAAATTCTTTATTTCGAGTCGAGAAAAACGGGGGCTAATACGGATTATAATCACGTTTCACCAGTCTGATTGATGCGTTGCGAACGTAACCGATTATGGTTCGTCTAAAGGCAAGGTCGAGCAACCTTGTCTTTTAACCCGACTAGATCGCTGATATCCGTTTTGCCTTCCCTTCTGCCTCCTCTACCGACAAAACCGAATCAATTTATACGTACAAGTTATTCAAACGATTCCAAGGATTGCACCAATTACACCCTGCGTCTTCGGGCCACTCGTTCGAAATGACAATAACGATAACAAATCAACAGACGACATGGTAGAACGCGTAGAAGATATTGTCAGATACTCTTAAAATTCCTATCTTTCAAACCTTAGAAATCAGGCATTTGATTAACGCCGAGTCCTTAGTTCCTTCAAACACTTCCTGCCGTAACAAAGAGCCATGTGAACCTGGCACCCGACTTTCAAAAAATTAACTTTTTTTTACGGAAAATGGTAGGATATCGTTTGTAGTTGATTGTAGTAAAAAAAGTTTCGTTTGTAGTTGAATAGTTTAAAAGTTATGAGCAATTGCTTATCCGCGTAAGAGGTAACTTCGTCAATTTTCAAGTTAGTTCGGGTCGGCCATCGCCAGGTGGCAGTGCGATGGATCGGTTCTCTCGCTGGCGGTCGGATATACAATATTACCTCGAAATAAGCAACTCGCTCGGGACTGAACAGTTGCTTATTACGAAGCAGGTATGCTATTGGGCTTGACGAATGAAAGATCGTCAAGATACGTCACTCGTCAATCGGACCTCTCACCTTGCGGGCCATTTGAAACAAAGAAGAGGGGATAGCGAGTTGCTTATTTCGAGGCGATACTGTATAAGAGTTCCGAAAAGCGGGGTTATAGGCGTCTGGGGCAGGGATCGTCTGTCGTCTCTCCCTACAATATCGACTTTGATTCAGAATTTTCGAATAACATATTCCCAGGGAACGATGAATTTTTCTTGTACAAGTATATTAAAAAAAAAAAAAAAAACGATTAGATTCAGTCCCCATCGCGGAACCACGAGTCGTCCAGGTAACCCGAACAGAATGTTGATGAGGATGGGTGGTTGCTGTGTTGGTGGGCGCGTAGAAACGCCGAATCAGCCGAGGAATTAAGGAGCTTGGGAATGCTGGTGGAGGAATTATCGCGGCTTGACGTCTTTGGAATGCACGCAGAGAAGGAGCGTGTTCGTCCACGTGCAGACAGACGGTGTCGTCTACCGGCCCCGACCGTGATGGACGTTTGTTACATCGTAGCCTGGAACGAGCCACAGCAAAGTGTCGACTACACCAGCCACGCTCGATTGTAACGGAACGAGCGCTAAAAATACGTACGCCAACGACGGCTGGCATTGGGATAATAAACACGAGGGCGGCAGTTTTCATCTAGCCACGCGATCGCGTCTCCCCGTTTCTCTCCGTCATCCGTCTTACCGAGCCAGAAAAATGAAAATATGCGTCGTTGGAACGATGGAAGATTTGAAAAAATCATCTGCACAGAGGGAATTGATTGGAGAGGCTCATTTTCCTCGACGGCCTCGAAACGAAAATCAACGTCACCCGACGCCTACATGGACGCCCACTTGGCATGTTTGTCATTCAACGATTTGCGATAATATCTCGTTATTATGACTAACGAAAAATCATGATTGTCGCTCTTTTATTTAACTCTCGACACGGTTTCCTAGCGAAGGAAGGGCGAACGGTAAGCTTAGACAAAGCTGAAACAGATCGTTTGCTACACCACTGCCGATTATGTGTTCATAATGAATCAGCCAGCTGCTGCCACGCGCCAACCGAGCTTCCGCTTATCGTCTAACGATCTGACGGTTGACTGATAAGAAAAAGAAAAAACAAAAAAAAACGAAGGGCCGGTCAATCGGCGCCTTTATCACTGCTACTTCTCTCCTTCAAAACAAAATTGTGTTATTATTTACATTATCAGAGCACATCCGGACATTTTGTTATCTTTGAAGATGGAAGGGGGTTATTACTCGGATTTCCCTTAAACTAACAGCTAAAATAACATCGAGTAAACATATTGCGTCAATTTGAATTATGCGATAGCGTTGGCCTGATACGAGCCTGGCGATTTTTCTTCGTACGCGACTAGAATTCGATTCCATGTGAAAGGCGACACCTTGAACGCGAGAAAACGAAGAAACCGCGTCAAGGAAGCGCGGGTGGATCGGATTTTAGCGATTTCAGCTAGTCGATGGAGTCGCATAACGCTAATCGCGGCTGGTAAACGTTTGCCACGCATCCGCTTTTCCCTTTCAACCCTTTCCATACGGAGTAAGTTTATAAAACAAATTACACGGAGCTGGTATCTAATCGTTGCGCGTCTACGCAGAAACGATATCAATTCTACATGGGTATCGTATAAACTCGCGCGGCAAGGGGGGTTTCTCCTCGTTATCAAATCGAATTCTACTTTGCTTTCGTGAGCAAATGTTGCGCAACAACGGATTGCTGAAAGAAATAAAAAATGTACCTGGAATCTGTGCACGAAAAGCGTAATTTGCTACTGTTATCTTGTGTCGCGTTATGCACAGTTACACGCGTTTTGTTTTTTATTTACCCACGCGCAAATTATTTGGAGTTTTATACCAGAAGCCTACGTTCTAATTTAAACGTGACAATTATTTAATATGGTGCAATAATGTTACCACGTGCAACCAGTTCTCTCAGATACCGCCAACAGCGGAATAGCGAATAATTTGTTGCACATAATATCGTATAAAATGATTGTTTTCGTTTGTCTATCAAGCGAATGTCACGATTTTCGCGATAAGCGTTAGGTTGATTAGGTTCACAAAATCGACCAAAAGAATTGTAGTACAACTGTTAAAATGACCGCAAGGATTTTGTATGGATACGGTATGAGAAACTTATCGGTAAAAAGTTGAAATTTATAAGTAGATATACATAGAAACAAAAACTCGAGAGTCTAACAATAAGTACCGTGCGTTGCCGACTTTCCAGACGTATTCTTCTGTATACAGGGTGTTAAAAAATACCCTGAAGAACTCTACACCCGCTGAACGTCGCGCTTACGCATACGCCGATCTTACGGTCTTGCCACTCAAGCTGCGCGCTGATTGGTCAATTTTTCAATTTCCAACAACGAAATGTGGCTAAACTACTGATCCCATAGAAAAATGCTACAGAACTTTTCACTTCGATTTTTCGTGATCTATCCAGCGGTGTAGAGGTCTTCAGGATATTTTTTAACATCCCGTAGAAGCACATGCCTCCAGGAGTATCTGGAGATAGAAGGAACAATTTCGCCATTTGACGTCTTCTATCTCACTCAGATCCTAAAGTCTAAGTACCGTCCGTTACTCAATAGAACACAAACAACGTACAGTTTAGTAAATTATCAGAGTGAGCGTGTGTCGATCATGAGAAATTCGTGTGGTTCTGAATCATTGTATCATGATCGAACCATCTGGTTCTTCCTCCCGATCCTGTCAGGATCAAAGAGCAAATTTTATAACGAATAATAACGGAGCCACGGATCAAAATTGCTGTCGATATTACCGAGCAATTACGCGCTATAAAATTGACTAACATTGTAAGTAGTAAGCCGTGTACAACGCTACGGAATTTTGCGTGGTAATACTTAATATGCACCTCAGTCAGACGTATCTGGTCGAAGCCGGTTTACTCTTCTTCCGTTCTTCAGCGGTTTGCCAAAAACGACTGCAGATCTTGACGTAATCCCTTGCCGCGGTTAAAAAACCAGACTCGATATAGGGATATATATTTAATTGTCAATATTTTCGAAACACTAAGTTGCAAAACCCTTCTAGTACGATGGTCAGGAGTAAACAAAAGACCCACACAACAGTTAAATATCGTTAGGTACGAGAAGCATGATTAAGAAAGGTCGCCGACAGCGGACCCATTCTCGTTCTAAGATACCTAAATATCTGCTTTTCGTATCGTCTGCTGTCTATCTCGTACAAAGTACACTCGTCCTGTATACATTGTATAATTTTTGAGTGTGCATACATATCGGAGCGTCGATCGGCGGCTGCGCGAAAGAATCAACTATTTGCGAAGGAAAGAAGAATCAAAGTGGCTATTGACAGCAGATTTGTAAGTGCCTCACCTGTTAATAAAGAAAATAAAATTTTATTAAAGCGCGAGCATTTACCGGTTGGCAAGGGATGAATACGATCCCAGCGGGTATCTGATTTCCCGTCAAAGAAGATCATTCCCCGTGAGGCAGGCAGTTGGTCAGACCTGATACAAAGTAAAAAGGGACAGTTCGGCAATTAAAAAACTTTTATCTGTGAACACTAATCGGAGCCGGTTTTTGGCCATTGTACCGCGATCATCCTTTGATAGCTTCGATAAGATCGTCGACTCTGCGAAACCTAATGAGTTTCTTTCCATAGGGTCGATTCTTTCTGACCACTCCGGCGAGAAGATTCATTTCTATGCGAACCGATCAGATAGACACGAAAAAGTTTGGGAAATCGCTTCGAACCAAATTCAAGCTAAATTAGAAAGTGGGTAAACGAAAACTTAAGTTCGGATAGCAAAGTGTTTAGATAGAAAGGATTCGATTCGATTATACTTGCCCGATTACGGAAGGATTAGCGAGCAAGTTGTACGGTGACCTATGATACGGTGCTATTTAGAGGCGAGCAGGGTTAAAAATAAACGTAACAGCATCGAGGATGAGACCCAATGGGGTCGATCGAATCGTTGACGCGATCTACTGAAACAGTAGCAACGTTGCTATTATCCTGAACCTCTCTGGAGTCTATTAAAAGCATCTCCCTCCTCCCCGTTTTCAATCGAGAAACCCGCAGATTAAACTCTGCTTTTTGCGCAGTATTCTTTTATAAATAAACCACTTACGTACACCCGTTACTTCGAACAGGAAAAAAGAAGATTCCGCTTTTACTGATCGACCGATTTAACGCTTTCTCGGTCGGACACTTTGCGTATGCAATCACTGATGCCATCTTAAAATCATTTAATCGTATATAAAATAAACGCCAGTTTCGCGTATGCGATAAGATAAATCTCTCTCTCTCTTTTTTTTTTAACATCTTATACACCCAGAACACGAAGTCACCGACTGTTGAAAATAATTAAGGATATGTCGATTTTCTTTTCTCTCATTAAAAATTGACACCTTTCGCGGTGTACATCTTTCGCAAGACACTCTGTACATCGGTCAATGAAACCTCCAGCGGTGATTTCGACGTCTCCCGTTCCTTCGCGCAGTTATTCATTTTTTCCCATCATCGAATGACGACAACACGATAATAGCGTGATTTTCCGTTCCCAATGATTCCATGTTGACGCGTGTGGTCCAGAGCGAAAAGACGACGGGGAGAAAGGAATTCGTCGTGGTAGGTACTCTCTCTCGCCTAAGAAGTCCCGATGTATTTACGTTCTCCTTAATACACCAAGTCGGCCGGCGGTTCTATTAACGGAGTCGTTAGCAGGTGTAAGCCAGTTACAGGGACGTGTACCGGCAATTCTGCCGACAGACGAGCTGAGCTGAGCTGAGCTAAGCCGAGCCGAGCCGAGCCGAGTCGATTCGAGTCGAGTCGAGCTTTACCCTCGTACGATCGGCACGCGCGAGGGCAACAAAATTCTTGCTCGCCATATTGCAATTAACCGAGGTACCGAGCCACCAAGTGGGAGGAGATCGACGGTGATTTAAAAAGAAAAACTTACAACCGACTTACACCGCATTCCGGACGCTCTCCTCAAGGTTATCAGCCATTCACCCAAAGATCTACTGGTGAGGTAAAATCTCTTCGTATACTGTGCTCCACGTCCGCCGCGCAAGGCGATTCTTTAGAAACATCCTGTACATCGAGAAAGTTTATATAGAAACCTAATATTATATATGATTTATGGAGTAGGATTGGTCAGCTGCAGAGTTGGTTTGACCGGCTGGCCGGTCAGCACCGTTTCAGCGGTGCTTTCTGAGAACCCTACCGACCAATCAATGCCCAGCCGCCATGTTCTACCCAGGAATTTTCAATCGCGGGGCCCCGCTTACCGGTTCGCCAATGATTCAGCATCCCTCGATATATCTTTGCGAGGATCAATTCTTCTTTTTAAGAAGTCATTTTCTATAAACGAATTTAAAAAAGTCGAACGTAGCCTCTCGCGATGCGGAACCTAACCGATCCGAATCGATTCCCGTCATCGTTCAAAAATGAATCGCACTCAGTACTAGAAATACAGCGGACTTAATCGCGTTTCGTGAAGAGAAGAGAGGTGAAATTTGTGCGAAGCCGCACAGACATCGCGTCGTCGCGTCGCGGCGTTTCTGGCTTTCGTGCAGCGCCCCGACGCTGCTTTCCGGTCTCTGTCATGGTTTAACGAGCCGAAAGCACGAGAATGACAAACGTTACACGACTCTAATTTATATGCTCGCGCCGTCCCTTTTTCAAGACCGTTCTCCTCTCCCGGCATTCGAGAGGATCGCGAGCGAGTTTGTCGTCGACACGCGACCACCGACTCGTCCTGGCTTTAATTTACTTGTAAGAGGATGGAACAATGTCGGGGTGGAAAAAGCACGTCACGGATATTATCTGCACGCTTAATTGTGGCTAGTAAGATTTCAGACAGAGCCTAACGAGACAATCTAACTCGTTCACTCTTTCTTCGTCTGGAAAGAATCGGTTATTTCTGATACGAAATAAAAGTTTCTGTGAGTTTTCATTAAAAATGAAACTAGGTAGTGAGACTAGGTAGAGTTGTCACAATTGTTATAAAAAAGAAACTAAATAGAAATGTACTCATAACCCATGGCAACTAGTGGAGATATTGTCGCCTCTCCCCCGCGAACGCTCAGTTCGATGTAGATTAGTATCAAGACATGACGGGTCATTGTTAGTTTTGATAAGTATATTGGTTTCTTAGTATCGATTATAATGGCTTTAAAATCCGATAGTTTAAAGTTTTATCTAACTTATTCTGATGATCTTTTTGCATTTTTCGAACTTCGTAATAATAATTGATAAGTTAGCTACAACTACTTTTAATTCATTTTCAATGATATAGAATTCTCTATTGAGAATTTAATATTGTTTAGGATTCATAATCAATACAAAGAATTATATTTTTTATTTTTATTTTTTTCAATATTTTCAATCGTAAGTTTAATTTTGTGTTCAAGACTGTATAGTTTCTTAGTTTCATTATTATTTTGTGTTCGAATTTCAGAATGAAGCTTTAAATATGAGATTTTTATAACGTACGTGATAACACTAATAATAAAATTGTTACTTTTTCAATTGAATTGATTTTTTCTTAATAAATTTGGCTATTTAAATGTACGACAACCAACCCAAGCTCGAGGTACATTGTCATAAAATAATTACTTTCCTTGTCATTTTAAAATTTACATGGGTTCTTACTTCGCTTAAGTCGTCACTCCGTTTAAGTCGTAAAAATTTCTCGGTTTGTTGAGTGACGACTTATCGAGGTTTTATTGTATATCTGAAACAACTTCTCTGCAACTTTATAACCAGTAAAAAATAAAAAAATAAATAAATGTGACAACCATACCCGATCTCCCCTACGGGAAGCGACGTGTTCGCGCGAGCGTACCAGAACCTAAACGAGGTCATCGACCTTGGCCAGCCGATGACCGTAGGGCCAGGTGGAGCGAGTCGACGGGGGTCTTCTTCGAGCGTCTTCTGTTGGGCGTTTCAACGATACCGGAAGTTGCCGTCTAGACGATGCTTTTTTTCCTCCTCCCACCGGTTAGTTCCGGCCACCTCCTACGGCCACCTTGCGTTTCATCACTGAAATTTTTGCGACTCCGAGCCGCAGGTAGCTTTTACGATTAAGATGGGTATAAAGTTAATCGAGCAATCTTGTTTCTTCTCCTTTGCTTCTTTATTGTCTAACGTAACCTTTCGTGTGTGACCCACTTTCGCAGCTATGCTTGACCTACTATCGTTCGAACGCGTCTGAATGTTACGGGGAATGAAGAACAGTAGACAATTTTTCGATAAAACGGTACCAAGGTGAGACTTTGCGTTAATTTCGATAGAACGCGTCACAGGTATGTTTGACGGTCAAATAGGAATTCAATTGCAACTGAGATTAGCTATGAGTAAATTTTATTCTAAAATAGTTTCAAGGAAATCGAATTTTTCCTGACCAACAGCAATTTTCAATCTCGCATTGCAAAGTAATAAATTTTCTACCGTGAAGAAGCCACGGGGTATATATCTTTTTTGAAACAGCTGGTACAAATAGGGTTGTAAAGGATTAAATATCAACGGACCACTTGGGTAGCGCTCCCCTCTGCACAGGGTGACACGTCAGCGTGAACTATCCACAGGAAGTGGCGCGGTCGGTCTCCTTAATAACGGCTGGCCTTGTTTACACAGGAGGGATCCAGAAGCGACGCGATATTTCCTCAAGTTTTCGAGATGCCCCTCAGACTACACCCCTTACTTTCACCTCTAGCCTCTACTATTTATTCGTCCGTCTTTCGTCGCGTTTTACGGTTGGCCGGAAATCATTAAATAATGTCACCGTACGACTTCCGTTGTCACTTACCGTAAACGGTCGCGCCACTTGATATGCAAGCTGACACGCCTTAATTACATCGCTCTCCTCCCACGCGGATTTTCATACACCCGTTGTTTGTCTCTCAACTTTCTCTCTTTAAAGTATTTAGCGTTTTTTGACAACGAAACTTATTACCAACTACCCTGTGTCCTTCGATGCCTTTCGATAGATCAAGTGCCATCGTGAAATATTTACATCGTCTGTACTTTGCGTTTCGTTTAACCTTTATTATCAATCTATTCCGATTCTATTACACCCATTATGTGCTTGTAAATGTCAAAAGGTTGAAGGAAGGGTGTCTTTTCCGCGTTTCGATCCACAGCTGTGGCGGCAGACGTTTTCACGGTCGTTCACCGAGATCGATCCTCGTTTTCGCTTTCCTCGAGAAAGAGAAGTCTTCGTTAACCTTCTCTGACTGAAACAGTCGTAAAAGTCTCGTGAGTACACGCTGCGCTGTTACGTCACGTTCCCGGGATTCTTTCATGGTTCAGCACCGTTATTCGCGTTGCGATGGTTTCGCCTTTGCCACGATAAGAGGATATACTCGATCAATTTGGTGAGAACGGTAACTGGAGGCTCGCGTTAATTGGCAAACGCCACAGGTGGCGGTAATTTGCAAGAATAAAAAGTACAAAATAAACGAACGTGGACGGTTCTCGGCCGCTTTATCGTGCTGTTTACGACTTTTAAGTCATAGCTACGCGATCCATAAATATAAGCTGGACGTGGTGCCGGCTCGTAAATTCGCTTTCCCGACGACCACGATGACGATGTGTGAAACGTTGCGGAATAACAAATCCCGGACGTTTTACGAGAAAATGATTGTCGCTAACGTTTCACGGTACCATAAACTTCGCTAATCGACGCGCAGAACGGCTATCAATGTGCAGGAACGTTTTCAACCTCTTTGAAACGCTTCATTGTGTCGAAAAGTGCACCCGTTTTGTCAATTCTTGATTATCTCAAAAGGACAAAAAAATATTTTCTATTTATTCTATTACAAAAAAATTTAATTTTTCTATTGCACGATGTTGTTTCACAAATAACTTGTGTATATCCAGTAGAGTTTTGAAATAACAATCCCCTGTTGTGTATCCCCCATAGCAATTAACGCGTTAACGTTCGAATTCGTGGCACGGTACGCTGAAATCCCATGGTGACCGTTTCCCATTGTTTGCTTTATTTTCCAGCACGGCTTTACCATTCCCAAATCCGTGTCCACTCGGACAGCGAATCGTGCGAAGGATGAAGAAGAAGAAGGGAAAGAGATCGCGATCGTAATTAGCGAACGCTTGTTCGGACGGAAAATTTACGAGGGAAAATAGGCGGGCGGAGGGCAATTATCTTTCGTTGATTATTTCGCGGGTAAGTTCTTGTTCATCTGCCGTTCCACTTTAGGAGACGAGGTTGTTTTAGTCGAATACACCAACAACATTGCGGCCAGAAAGAGCCAACGCCCTGGGCGAACTTCCACGAGTATAAGCTACGTTTCACGATTTTCAACGAGATAAAAGGAGCTCAAAATTATCTCCTAAAATATTCCTCGCTCTTCTTTGGAATCGGGGACGACGCGGTTTTATTTAATCTCTTTACTGCGCGATAACTAAAAGAGCAAAACGCTTTTCTGCGTAAGATTTCGTAACGCATGTTTATTGTTGGCGGTAGTTTCCGAAGCGACGAGCATAGCGGATTATATACGTCATTCTCAGTTTGGAGCCAAATAGCAATCGTGGTGCGTAGCGCGTCATTCCAGGTCAAGGGGTTAAATGAATCAGAGATGATAATTAGGTAGAAGATCGGTCCAACTCGGCGTCGAAAAGACGCGTTTCCCTTCTTCAACGAGGCTCGACCAAGTGGAATTGGAAGTCCGAGAATCGCGAGAACACGATTCCGCATCGGATCGTTGCTCGTCGAAAATAGTTACCGCTCGGCGACCAAATGTCTCGTGAACCGCGACGTAGAAGGAGCATGGATTCTTTCGACTGACCGAGACGCGTGCAATTCTACTTATACGCGTCCCAAGTCAAAACCATCTCGATGTTTCTGGCACGTACCAAAATTTATAGCCTCCTTTCGATACGTTCGTGGAAATCTCATTGACCCTTTTCCACGATCGTCAAACCCCCTGCTTCTATCATTTCATACGATTGTTTGAAAGAAATCTGAAATTTGTAATATTCGAATGCGTCGCGTCGGGAGGAGTGAATGCTAATTTCCGAAACAATTAGGGATGATTGCTGACGAATGGAACACGTGGCATGGTACGAAAACGAGAGAATGCGGCCCGTGGGATGTCGCTGCTCGCGACAAAGACGTTCTGGACTCGTTTCGAACGGCATTCCGCAACGTGCATCGTTTACCAACGAGCAAGGGGCCACCAGACGGGTCTGGTCAGCTCTCACACAGGTGATGAAGAATAAAAAAAGCACACCTTCGGAGAGCATTGAAATTTTCTCATTCTTACCGATCCCATGACGCGCCATCTTTCTTTCTCGTGATTTCCCGCGGCAATTTCGTGCCTCCCGTTCAATCAGACTGTCGACCTCGCGGTCGATTGACGCATTTAAACTCGTCTCGAACAAGATGCTGTCGTTAATTGTTTATTGCCGCTTGTCTGAGTCTCCTGTCACTACAAACTTCGAGAAATCTCGGTTCATCTTCCTGCAAACGTTTCAAGACCAAAAATGATCATAGAAACAATAAATAAAGAAGGAAAAGGAAGCATTAATGAATGAAACGTACAACTTCGACGCCTCTCAGCGTCGAATGAATTCGTGGTAAACGGTATCCTGTTCCGCGTCCGTATCGCCACGCGCGAGTACTCGATTTCCGCCGGAAGCACTCCGTCGGAGAATCATCGCTCCGTGCCGAGTTTCGCGTTTCAACTTAACTCTTATTTTGCACCATAACGCGACCATCGACTGAGACAAACTGATTAAGAACGAAATTAAAATTCACCCGAACATTTGTAACATTTTTTAAAGAAATTGAATTTTTAATCGACAGTCGCAAAGGATGGCGCGTCGGTTACTGAGTCGATGACCTTTTATAATATAAATGGAATTGTTCAGGAAGAAGGAAGAAATGGTAAAAAAGGTCGTGACACGCATCAAGCGGATCGAAGGGAAGAGAAAAGTTGGTATCGAGAGGGAAAGCGGGAGCCGGCGTCGCGACGCAGCTGCTCACGAAGGGTGTCAATTAGATAACCACCGATCGTAACTCCATTCGCGCGTGACGAACCGAAGGGTGCCTTGCAGTGTCACCGCGAAGCCCTTCACCGCACAATTTCTCGTCATCTCGGTGTTTTAACTTTGTAAAACAAGAGAATAAGTTATCCTAGCCTTTTCTCACGTCTTGACCGCTTCGAAGCTATTTAACGTCGAGTCCGACTATGCAAATTTCGATCAATTTGCGCACATTTTGCTGCCTCGCTGTCAGAATTCCGGTAGGAAGGGTGATTCCCGTGCACGCGATCCCTCGCAAGGATATAATCGTTGCATTCGAGAGGAACCAAAGATAGCGGTCACGAAAATGAATCTGCCAACGTTAACCGCGCTCGAATATTATTTTTTACGAACCTGTTGAAAGTTTACGTGGTAATAAATAGAAAAAGAAATGAACGTCGTGGGGCGCGTACGGAGAAGGAATCGCTTGGAATATCGGTTGAATGTAAAAAGAGAAGACGTTTCCTTTTCACCTGTTCCCTTTGTTCGTTAATTCGACGAGACAGGGAGAAAAACGAGGGCGTCGGGTTAAATATTTCCAGCCCATTTGCTCCCTCTGGACGGCGACGTTCGCTATCGAAGAGTCGCTCGTTGTCGAAATCAAGTCTGATGCAGCTCCCCGGAAGCAACCGCGCCAACCACCGTATGAAAATCGAATCGTACCATGATCGATATAATGGCCAATTTCTCTCGAACTAGTCTCGTTTGTCGCATGGAATTTCTTCGAATTGTCCGCCATAGAAAGCGTTTCAATCTTCTATCGGATGATCAGCGGTTTTCATCAAGTTCCATTGTAACCCGCCTCCAACTCGGCGTTTGCGTTCGATTCAAAAAGAAAATTCTTCGTCGGATCGACAGTTAGACGGATACGTATTAACTATTGCATAAATTATTTGCCTTGTTTATCGCACGAGTACGTTAAAAAACAATTTTTCATCTGAACCAGAATAGGGGATAAAATTGCGTTCAAAAAAGAACTACGTTCCGCGCAAAATAAAATAAGAAACACCAAAAAATATATTGAATATCCCAGGCAATTAATTAATATTTGCGTGCCAGAGGACGTAACGTGTTCATCCGCTTACGGGGTGAAAATGGAAACACGGTCAATATTTTGGAGCACAGAGGGAAATTCATAAATAGCGAGAGAAATTTCGCTTTCGGCAAATACGGCCGTGATATGCTTGCTGTTGTACGGTCATATTTGCAACAGGGAGTTTTTTTTTTTCAGATACTGCTGGTATACTCGGTGAACTCTGGTAAAAGGGTTAAATATTTAAAAGAACCGATGCAAGACTCACCTCCCTCTTCTTTGGCGAAACTGTTAGTGGATCCTTTTTGTGAATCGGTGAGAGCAGGGAACACGAGTACCATTAGGAACAGGGTAAGCCAGATCAAGGTCTGTCTGCTAAACCAACCCCATCGTACGACGCTTGACGCGCAGCTGTTCGACGAGGAGCGCAGGCTGCGACGAGCGATGCTGCGGTGCGACGTCCTGAAGGAAGTCATCGCGCGCGTATCCGTCGCATCGAGTTCCTCGGGATCCCGGAGACGCTCGCAGATTTCGCAACTGGCCCGCGCAGAACGAGCGGACGAGTCTGCAGGGAGGGACGGGTGATCATCAGCGTTCAGACAGCGGCAGTGACAGCCGACGAGGTTGACATTCGTGCAACAAGCAGCGGTCGTCGTGCAAAACTTGACGACTGCTGTTGTTGTATCAGCCAACTCGTCTTCGGACGCCGCGTTACCGAGCCTGCGCATGCACCACGTTGACTTCATCCTTCCGGGAGAAACGCAACCCTTTGGCGAACCTAGAAATCCGCTGCTCGTCCAGGATCACCCTTTGACGATCTACACCCGATGGATCAATGGCCAAGATATTTACTCAGACTCTTTCGACCTTCTCGTTCATTTTCCTCGGACTCCAGTCTTCCGTTTTCCTTTCTCTGCGAAACGGACAATGCCTTTTGTCGGGAAGATGCGCCCTAGCAACTGGCAACTCTTGCCGGGATGATCAGGATCGTTTACAAGATCTACTCAGGCTTTCTCGTTCATCCTATTCGAGGTTTCTTCTCACTTCTACTTTTTTCACTTTGCAAAAAACGAGATTGAATTTTCTTTCGAGGAATACTCGAGAACTGTCCGAGAATAGTCATCTCTTCGAGTCGTTCGAGTATAATCCGAATATCAGCCGTTCGAGTTGCGAAACCGATGTTGATCGATCGGTGGCTCGAACGACTCCATCGAGCGATCCACTTCGCTCGCACTTTCTCTTCGTGATCCCCGATTCGAGTTCAACGAAGATCGATCAACTCGCTTTTAATGTTCCTTGATATCACCACCGTACGAACCGTGGGATTTCTTCCTCTTCTTCGTCTTCTTCTTCTCGTCGCGGTCATGCCACGGCTACGCGATAACGGGCCGCGTTATCTCTTCTTTTTCCTACCGATCTCACGATACTTCACTTAATAATCCACAACATTGTAGTCCTTCCGTGTTCGCACCAGTGTCCTTTTTCACCGTTTTCTTTTTTTCCTTCAGTTTCACGGACATTTACGAGACGAATCGATTCGCTGGATGTGACGAACGGCAAGGTGGATCGAGTTTCTTCGTGCGCCGGTTCTTCCTGTTCTACATGGATCATCGGTCATCCTGTAATCAGAAAAACGTGTTCCTTGTATCGTTCGGTTCGGGAAGCGAATGACTACACTTTTATGAATCATCATTAACAAACATTTCATTCGATCACGTAATCTGGTTCGGACTTAAAATGAAGTTTATTAGGGAAAATAACCGTTCGGATGGATTAATTTGAAGTAGCATTAAAGTAGCCAATATACATATAACGTGTTAACAAGCCTGGCCAGTGAACCAGTCGCGTATCATGCTCCAAGAATAGACCAGGCATACCTCAATGAACTCGTCATCTTTATCGATCATCATCATCGCGATGGAATTCGGAACAGAGAACTCCACTATTTCTGTTATTGGATATAAAAGTGGAAGTAACGGCAGGACATTATTCGTGTCTGCCTGATATCATCTCGTTCTACGTTTTAGAGCCAGAGAGAGGATCTAATATTAGTTCCGTTGGTCCGTGAAATCGTGTCTTGGTTCACCCAAACGTCGTTCCACGAACAGACCAGATGGGCATCTGACATTTTCTGCCGGATCCATAATTAATAATCGAGCTAGTTCGTCTTTTTCTCTTTTTTTTCAGGGAACGAGGGAACACGGTTGGTCGACGATGAAACAGCGTATTTTCACTCGTTCCTTTTTTATACGAAGAAGATGGAATGGCATATCTTTCTTTACATACATCAATTTTTCCGAGTATTCTGTGTAATTGTTAAGTACGAAAGGACGGACGTGTTTCTTTTTCGAGATAGCCGTTTGAAGTGACGCGTGCTCGCAAAATACCGTTCTGGTTACCATGACACTCGGGTTAAGTAACGTGATTCGATTGAAGGTGCATTTTTCTTCGTAACGAGCGATAATTGATTTATTGCGTATGAAGGGGTCAGAGTCGGGCCGTATACGCGGTAGCACGCGCCCTGGTACCGAGCGATACGCTCGATTAAATCTCCGCTCCGCTTCAACTATCCTCCTCGCGTCTTCACCGACCGGTTCGAATCAACGGCAACGATCGAACTTGTCAATTGTCCACGTTCACCAAGCGTTCCACTTGAAATCGATTCCGCTCGATCAGCCTCGATCGTCGCTGGCGCCGAATTTTTCGAATCGCGACATGTCGCTAGTATCACGAGCCTGAGAACACGACCTGACCATCCTTTCCATTGCATGATTCATCGTGTCTCGTTTAGGAATCGTTAGATCATTAAACGGAACTAATCGTTGCAGTTACACGGTAATAGGATGGTTCCTTTGTATTTAAATACTGCTTGCAACGAGGGCAGGAAAACTCTTGAAAGCATGGTTTCCTTAGGAGATGTCAGAACATTTCCGTGGCTGAGAGATAGCCGAGACGGCGACGAAGAGTAAAATATTCAAGCGGAATGCAAATGGAAACGCGAATCTCGGCGTATTTCGTATGACACGTTGACTCGTTGGTTCGACACGTGCGCACGGTTACATTATCGGCCAGATCACCTGAATATATTTGACCCGAAGAGATGGAAGCTTGCGCAAAACCATTTTCGAATTCGAAATTAGTCCGTCAGTTTCGCTTCGAGTTTCAGACCGGGAATTATTTATCAGAAAGAACACGCAGAACCGTAACTCATTGTACTTTGAATAACACAGTGATTGCAAGGCAATTTATTTTTCAGTAACAGCACTGACACGTCAACGATGCTTACGCTCGTGTAGTAATTACACGTGTAAATCTATTAATACATTAACCTCTGCACTTGAATATTCATTCTACGTTATCGCGAGCTGACTAATAAATTAACAATTATATATATCGCAGATAATCTTATTAACCTTTTCAAATGAAAAAAAAAAAGGGGGGGGAACAAAAAAGAAGAAAACTATATTTCCTAGTTCAACTAGTTTGCATATAATTAATTAATTATCTTGCATATAGGGTACACTCGCCCTTAGCTGATTAGCTAAGAAAACGAATACATATATATTTCCTTGTGATTAAATCGTACCGGAAACGGACGATCTGCTACGCATTTGATCCGACGCGACGTCGCGACGCGGCCAGGCTGGCGCGCGTGAATGAGCGAGCGAAACGTAGAACGATAAAGATGAATATAGAGGTGGAGAGTGGGATGGAGTGGGGCAGTTAGAAGGTGAAAGAGTGGTGGAAGCGACGGTGGCGCAGAAAGAGGAGGAGGGGAGAGGATCGACTGGGATAGTGGAGCAGGAGGAGTGGGGATGGTAGCGGCGTCGAGGGAATGGGAGGAAAGGTGTCGTACAGACTGAAAGGGTTGGGGCCGTGGGGAGGGGGTAGTAGGCCGCAGGCTTCATTCACCACGCGGCTACGCTTTACTATGAAGTGTTTGTATTCGCGTTTACCGGCCCGCCGACACCGACCTCCGTTTATCGGCTCCTCTCTCTCGCGCCGCGCGCTCCAACTCGCTCCGTCTTTATCGCGCGTGTATCACCTGTCACGCGCTTTGCCACGACAGACCAAGTTCCGTCCACGGAAGCGTTACACGTGTGACTTTCGAGTTTCAATAAGAATTCCCGTGATATTTTAAGGGTCAGACTAGATGAATCTTTTTCTTTAAAAGTATCTGTAGTGATTAGAAAAATATTGGCTCGTTCAGTTACGTTTTAATTGTTTTGTTTATGACGATGAATGGAGCGGAAGAAAATTCATTCAAATATCGCTAGAATTTCTCAAGAAGACGTTCTTTGTGAATGGAAGAAGACGGTCGATACTTTTTCCCCGCGTTTTCCGTTCGCCTCCGCTTCGCTCGGCTAGCTTGCATTCCTCGGGATCCTTTACTCTCCGCGCGTGGCCCCTACCTCGATACACCGAGTCGAGCGTTTGACCAATCCGCGTCGAGGATCATCGTGGACGATACTCGAGCTGCGGTCTGCATTCACACATTCCTGGCTGCAACGAGCCGTTGTTTGGAGTAAGAGCACCACGTCGAGAGCGATTCTCTGTGTCGTGTGTCGATATCTTCGAACATGTCGCGGGAATACGCTTCAATAGACTCCTTTAGCTTCTGATTTATTTAGCCTCACCAGTCGATGTCTCGAATTCCCGCCTTTTGCTTTCTTTCAGTCTGCGATCTGCGCCCACGACACCGACCGCGTTCAAAACGAGACATCCAGACAGAAATTTTCTGAAGGAGATATACGTGTCTACAAAGAACCTAACAATCGTTTCTATTTTTAATTCGGAGAAAGAGATACCCTTCAGCTAGAAAATTGGCAAGGTCTTTGAAATAAATAATAATGTTGTCAGCCGAAGAAATTCAAGAGCATTCGAAAGTACGAATGAAAATAGAAAGCGGGGCTAAATCATCGCTGCTCTGCACTGCGCCTAAGTCGAGCGTCCTCGTCGAACGGGAACCACAAAACACGCCGCGCCGTTCCCTGCCACCCTCGTTCAATGAACTCCCGGCCCGCGTCCGAAAGTTTGATCGTGTGAGAACCACTGGTATCCCGTGCAAAGCGGACGTTCGTCGTCGCTCGGCCGAGATCGTTGGTTCTCGTTGGATTTCGGCGAATTTCGGCCGGTCGACAGCACCGCTTCGTTGCGGGAAGAATTCGAACGTGTCGCCGCGTCGCCTGGCGTCGCGTCGCATTTCTCGACGCAGAGCGTGAGAGCGCGTGGTGCGCCCGGCGAGCAGACAACCGAAGCGGACAGACGAACGAATAAATTAATTGCACTTTATATGGTCGTGGATAGCCAGGCAAACCACGATGCAAATTCTACAGCTGGCCGGCTGCCCCTGGACGGTTGGGGCTCTAGCCAGCCGCGATTATTCCTTTTAACGCGGTTACGCGGATACTTACAGAGGCGGTTAGAAACCTGAGAAAACCGAGGAACGATGTTCCTCGCGATGCTATCTCGTCGAAAGGGGGGAATCACGTTTGGAATTCAAGGCTGGATGCAGGGACTTCGGCTATATTCCAAGGCGAGAATACACGCGTCGGGTAAAATTTAACCTACGAATTACTAGCACTTAAATTTGAACGTCTGTTTCACCAATAAATATGATTTATTTATCGTACGTTCGTGAATATCGATATGAAAAGAGATAATGCGAAGATGGGAGAATTTATTTCATAGTATTATCTTTACTATAAGATAGAAAAAAAGAATGATTCATTTTGTCTATTCCACGTATCGAATCGGAGAATGAGAAACACTGGTGTGTGTGTGTGTGTGTGTAAGGGTGGTTGAGTGAACCAGGGCGTGGGTGGATTATGCAGGTGGTGGGAGAGCATGGAGGTGCGGGAGAAGCAAGGAAGTATGATACTACGCCGCAGTGTAAGGGCTGGTCGATCGATGCCGACCAAAACATTGCCACATGCCTAGCCAGCGCGAACGCTCTCACAATCGTGTTCACTAACCCAATTGTTCGACTAGAATACGTTTTCTAAACGGGATTACGTAGACAGTGTTAGCGCTGGGCTCGTTTGCACCTGCATAATACAATGTTAAACGATACCTTCGGTCAGAATGAGAAAAAAGGTAGTTTACAATGATACAACGGTCGATCTTGAACAGGAAATCATTAAGTTAGAGTTAAGAAATTTGCGTCACTGAAGTGGCGATCTTTCGCGATAACGTGGATATCACGTTGGTGACTCGTGGGATATAAAACAAAGGTCTGACGATGAGTTTATTTGTTTACGAGAACCGCCTCTGACCTTATCGTACACGCCTAATTTCGAGAAACATGAAATCAGCAGCGAATGAAATAATAGACGGATCAAAGTTCGCTATTATTTAGGTGAAAAACATGGTTCGAGGAAAAGATAACTTCTATTCTATACTTTTGATGTTTATTCTCGTCCAAGGAATAGCCTCGTTTTACGAAGGTAGGACACGATCGATTTCGAACGAAATGGAACACGAGTTAGGAACGTTGAGTAATTATATTTCGCGGGACCAATCGGTTTCTATAATAGCAAGAGTGACGACGGGATTGCAGTTTGCCGAAGCGAAAAGCGTGGTCGAGATGCGTTGCCGAGACGGATAGTAGAGGTAGGTCCATTTATCAGATCAATACGGAATTATCGGCCACACGAAATGTTCCATTGAACGACGAACAGAGAGATGCTGTTGGAAAGCACGCAACCTCGTGGACGGTATCAGCAAGTACACCTACATACCACTAACAAGCCAGGCACGCGCATAGATAATTGGAATTGTCCGTTCCGTGTGTATCCGAGCCGAAGCATCCGCGGTGTTTCCGCCTCGGATCTTGTCGAATGTCAATCCTGTTAACCTCCGAAGACCCCTGAGTGGGTTAGGTTAAATAATTTACGTATTATGATATGTCCTGTATAAACCTTCCAACATCGCACATCGAACGACAGTCGGATGCATTTTCGAATCCGGAAGAACGTTCGATGTTCTATTTCGAGCTGTCTTATGTGAAAAAAAGAAAAAAGCGTTTTTATAAAGTTGGAGACACGTCGAGGCGAAAGCAAACTCCTTACGTAAGGAAACGTTACCATTCAGAGTCGGTGATGACCAAGAGAGATCGGCGTACACGTGTCCCGACGACGAAAGACATCGTGAGAAACCTTCTACCGAGTTGTACACTCGTAAAACAGAAATAAACCTGATAAAAAGTGGCATCACGATTAATCGAGGCTGCGATTACACGAGCCACGAAGAAACGTTGACACGTCGACACGTGTGAATTAACCCCTTTCGTCACTGGCTCCGCTCTGTAATAACCGTAAGATAAAACATTCGAATTCGAATATACGGAGCAGAAATGAAGTAATCAATTTCCGATCGAAACACATTGCGTATTCCTCTTTTACAACTTGGATAATTATATTGTATTATTCCACGAGCTTCAGCCCCTGTTTCGGAAAACCGAACACGTATTCGGCGGATATGCATTTATTAATGCGTATTGTTTTGTCGGTCGGGGCAGGGGTGCGAGAAGGGAAGCTGCTGGTTGGTATAGCGGGATGCGTGGAAAGACACACGAGGGATAACGGTGGAACTGGGAATTGGGATGGAGACGAGAGGGATCAGGACGAGAGAATGTCGTCGGCGGGTGAGGACGAGGGTGAAGGGGTCAATGCACGCGCACCGTGGAGTCACTCGTACTCGAAACTCGAACGAGAACGCGAAGCAAGAGAAGGAGGATGAGCAGGAGGTGAACAGAGCAGAGGAGGGCAGTGGTAAACCGCGTTGCTGGCGCGCCTCGTCCCGCGATTCTCGACTTGTCTCGATGCCGAAGCGATGCACCGACTCAGCTTCCAGATAATTGGATATTAACCGTTCCTCTTCGCTTTTTTCCGTTCTACTCGACGATAACCGTCGATACCAACCGCCTATCGCACCCGACGACTATGTCTTCCCCTCTGATCGTTTCTCCGACGAACCTTTTCCAAGGGAACACCACGTTTACCCTCGCCTTCTTAACTAACTCCCTTCGATATCCGAGCAATTTGCATAAGAACGATTCTTGTAAACCTGTGTCACATATTAACCTCCTCTCCGACTTATCTGAATAAACCTGTATCTGGTAAATGCTCCTATAATCCTTGATATGTTTTCTTATAAAACACCTTCTTAAAACGCCTCAATAACACGTTAATCCTGTAATCCTTGATACATTTTCTTATAAAACATTTTTATAAAATGCCTCAATAACACGAACACACGTTTTATTTTATTGCTACATATTTTAACAGTAAAATGGACAGATGTCGTGGTCTCTTTTTAACACTTCGATGACACCATATTTTATGGAATTGCTTGCTTTTATTAGTTTTGTTTTTGTATTCATAGTGCTAGTCAGAGATGCGCCTTGCGGCGGTCAACGTGTTAAATGCCGCAGCGTGGATCATCTTATCGTAAAACGAAAATGGGTAACTGGCCAAAAAATAAAGATAGAATTGTTAAAAGGACACTGGATCATGGTGGTTCGCGAGTCGACGAGCGTTTCAAACGAAACGTGTTTCAAGAATCCCGCTGGCCCAACATTTGAAAAGGACTCAAATAAAGAACAAAGATCAATAACCAATCCAAACTCTGATGAAGTCGAAACCATTCGATAGAAAAAGGAAGAGCTAGGCTCCTTGTATACATACGTGTAGAATTGTGACGTAGCAGGATGGAGGTAGGCAAGGGTCGGTGTCCGGATATCCGCGTCGATCCGCCTCGTGGGCGCAAACCAGGATTCGACGAAGACAATCCATCAACAGCACCACGCGCACGTGTAATATTGCACCGTGAAAAGGCTAAGAGTAGAGAAGCGAGAAAAGTATAAAGACGGTAGGAAACACGTACGGGGAAGAAGAAAACACGCGACGCCGTCTTTTCCTACGAGCAAACTGTGTGCCCGCGGACGCCGACTCTGACTAGGGTTGAACGCGAACCAGCGGAGGGGTAAGAAAGTGCGCAGTAAGGAAAGGATGGGCCCCGCCTTCTGCAGCCTCCACCCTCGCACCCACCCCTACTACCCCTAACGCCACTCTACCCGCTCACCTATCGCCGCACCTCCAACAAACAGACTTACGCTAGCATCTGGAACCACCCTTGGATCGAGCCACCCTCGCGAGTATCCTTCCTTCTACGCTACTCTGTATCCGAGCGCAAGCGTTTCCTTTCTTCGACCATTTTACAATTTCTCTGCAGGAATTATTAAAATAACCACCATCCAAGGGTCAATTACCTTCTACCTTCGATGGAAGGACACGGTCTAAGAACGGCTCGTTGAATTGCATTGGAAAATAGCCACAATATTGCTGGTGCGCGGTGGTCGAAGAAATCCTTGATACCCCTTCTACCTGTACAGCGTTCTCCAATATGCGGCGTAGTTCCTGGATCGTCTCGACCTGGAATTCCAGTGCGCCGCGGTTCGCCAGAGTCCAGTGAACCGTGGGAAAACGGAGACCCTCCAGCACGCGCTTTCGAACGCGATCGTTCGAGATAGGCGATGCTGCTGCTCTACGTATCGTTAATCGCGTATCGTTAATTTATGTAATTTACATAGGAACGTATATAGTATCGGGATCGATAAAAATCTAACGAATAAAGTATGCGATGGCGTCGTGGATGGCGCTGAAGATCGTGTATAATACGCGCCGTTAGTACGGGTGCTTGCCACTAGATGGATCATTATTTGTATCAACTTTCTCGTAAGTCCTGATTTAGCTATTCGTCCAAACGTCTACTTTTGTTAGTAAAGTACAGTATTGAAAGAAGAATTAAGATGTCAATCGATAAAAAGGCACGCCATCCAACGGCGAGTACGAAAACTGAGCGTATCGTCTACTCTGGTTTAATAAAGCAATCACCATTTTGGTCACGTCAGTTCAACCCTTATACACTCGCCAACTCGCTCGTAGCGACACCTTCGAAGCCTGCGAACCCTCTTTTTATCATGAAATTCGCGCTTCGAAAGGGAAGTTAGCAAACACTCCCTCGAAGATTAGCGAGAAAGTAGGTACCGCGAAGGATCACCCTGGCGGCGCGTGGACGAAGTACCGGGCATGATTGACTTCTTCCAAAAGTTCATCTTCGAGAAAACTGGACGGAACGAAACCAAGAGCGGCACGGTTAACTATAAGAAGCGGTCGCACGTTTGTTGGTCAAAAGAGAGGGAAGAAAGAGGAGGATGACAGAGTAAAGCTGTGAGAGCAATAACGCGAGAGTTTATTAGCGACGATAGGCAGACACTTAAAGCGCTCGCTCAGCTCAAGTATTTACCCACGCCCCAAAGGACAAGGAAGAGGAGAAGCCGAGCCGAGCCGAGCCGAGCCTGCTCCCTTCTCCTCGCGGCCGACAGAAGGCAGAAGAAGAAGAAGGAACGTTAGACGCGAGGGTAATGAAGAACGACAGAAAAGGGGAGAGAGCGGATGGAAAGGGTGAAAAAAAGAGGTAGCAGCCCGTTCCGAAGAAGGAGATGAGCAAAGAAGATGAATACGTGTAGACTGGACCGGGAACGAAGAGGAAACGAGACAGCCTTAAGCCGCGTACACAGCGAGCGAACGGGCGACCTCTGTGAATGTGTACAGCCATAGGAAATGATCACTTTCCTTGATAAGGAAAGGCTTAAGTTATTCGTGAACGGAAGTGTGGACGTGGCATAAGCCATTCTGGATGTGGTTTATGATCAATTAGTGAACTGTTCGTGAACAACAGTGTGGACAGGTTATTGTTCATAACCCGCTCTGCCGTTCCCAAGCTTTTGCTTATACCGGCGGTGTTAAATCTACTCCCAAGCAGCCACCACCCTCCAAGTGGCGCCGGGTCCACGCATGGGCTTGCCAATCATCGTTTTCGGGTACGGAAGACCCAACACTTGACTCGTTGTCGGCGTAAGGAATGTTGACATTGGGACGAAAAAGCTAACCTGAGTGGGTTTAGCGACTACACCCGCCAGGCGCCTTACGCCCGTAGCAGTGTGGATAGGGCATAATATGCCAGGTA
The DNA here is from genome assembly GCF_907164935.1 of Osmia bicornis bicornis. Lineage (NCBI taxonomy): Eukaryota > Metazoa > Arthropoda > Insecta > Hymenoptera > Megachilidae > Osmia > Osmia bicornis. The sequence continues at coordinate 12,783,163 of NC_060216.1, read as the reverse complement.
ACACGGCTAACCCGATGGTTGGTGTTCCACAGAACGGCGGGTAATTCGATTAACCTGCTATCTCTCGCGGGTTACAGTAATGCTGTAAAGCTCAATATTTTGATTGTCATCTCACTTTGAAGAAAAGTAAATGGAAACCTGGATGTTTAAACAAATGTTGTGCAATAACTGTAACAGCTGTGCAATCGGAGCTCGTAAGAAAAAGATCCTGTAAACAACCTCAAATATAATGATATCAATTTACGTGAGAATGCACTCTCGTGAGAATCCGAAATAACAGGATCGTATCTCTATGGTTCAGTGACAAATTCTCATATCGTTATTTACCCAGTTGTCAAGACAATTGAATAAAACAACTGTGCTACGCTTAACCATTGGTTTTATGAACCGATTCAAAATTTTGACGATGGGACTATATCAGTCACTTTTAAGATAGGAACGTACAACGGTAGACGACTCTATCGTTATCATCGATGACTAAAACACAAAAATTATTGCCAGTCTACGTAGCAATGAATTAAAGCCGAATACGCGAGGAATTATTCGCTGTTTTGCCCGATCGTTTCGGTGTATACGTGGCTTAAGAGGTAGAAACGAAGAAGTGGGGTCAAACAGCACGTAGGGGGTGGAGGGGACAACAAGAAGGATTCAAATATGGCGCGAGGTAGCAATGGAATGTGCTTGTAATATACTAGCGAGACATTTGTTTTGGTCTGTTTCTCTGTGTTCGTTGGACTATTGTTGGTGCTTTTTTATCCTTCCTCTGCTTTGTACTGTCTCTTTCTCCCCCATTCAGATCTCTCTTTTCTTTCTCTTTCTCACCATACACTCCCCCGCTATTGCTCGTGGTAGAGCAAAACATGAACCGCTTATTATGACGTATCTTCTCGTGTCCGCTTTGAATTACCCCTTCGAATCGCATTTCTACGATCTTCAAGGATCATGTACGACTTCGATGCTCCAGTAGAAAACTCGCGTATATGGTCGGACGTTCGAAGGGTGGTGTTCCTCGAACTATCAGCGAGATTCTTTGTCTATGATTCTCAAAACTTTCAGAGCGAAACCGGTGACTATGAAACATATGACGCAACGGCAATGAGTCGCAGAAAAGCCGGATACAGTGGTGTGCGTCATACGAGTAGCATGCGTCTTTGCCGGGTCTATTTTACCCCGGCTGGGCGCTGTTACTCGTCGGGTTAAGCCAAATCGAGTAGACTGGCGTCAACTCGAACGCGTTCTGCTGCGCAATAATAGACGACAAACACGTGGAACACATGTGAACGTGTATACGTGTAAGCGATGATACTCTCGCTTTCGATTCGTTACACTATTCCGTCCGTTCTACCAACGGTTCACACTGTTCAAACGGGGAAAAAGAAGCGTTTCTATGAATATTCATAGAAAGCCTTCGGTTCCGTTGTTACGCATTGAATTTAGATTTCTTGCCCCCTTGTTTTAACCGATAGTCTTCTAATTTGTTGCCTCTTCGTTGCACCAGCGGATCATTATAATACAATGAGGTTCGTACGAGCTAGAAAAATTGATGCGTTACTTTTAGCGCATGGACTCCGTTATTAGAGAATTGTCGCTGTGAAACTGACGAAAAGTTGTAGTAATATTTCGCTCCCCCGCGTCCATCTGTTCATTTCCGTTCGATGGTAGGATCGCGAGGGTATGGCGAATTCGTAAACGGTGACTGGCACGTAGGTGGCATATTCTTCTCGCAAACAAGTTAGCAAGACGCAAAGTTGAAACCTCATTGTCTATGTACGTGTATGTAAGTGTATGTACGTGTATATAGTTGTGCGTTAAACTGGGACACGACGTGTGGAGCCTCGATTTGTCTCGCGTAACGTCGAGGCGCGATATGAAACACCGTTGTGCTCCATCCGGGACGCGCCTCCGAAGGAATGCCGGTCTTCACGGAGATAATGAACGCTCGATCGGCAGATTATCGACGAAAAGGAAGAAAAAATCGGCAAGTTAACGAGCAGTTTGTTCGAATTCCTTGGAGTCACGGGGCTAGTTTTGTGACTATGCAAATCGACCCACGATTTTCTCCCCTTCTCCCTCTTTCTTCGTCACTTAACCGCTCGAAATAATAACAAGTGCCAGAAGCGAAAATTTTTAATAGAAAACGAATACTTGTTTGTTTTGGCATTTACATTGTTTATCACTCGAATATCACTCAAATTTAGTACACTTTGTTTTTCAAGAATGGCGCATTGAGAATTGACGAGGGACGGTGCCCTTCGCCCGAATTTGTCTCGATTCGTCGCCCTTCAAATCTGCCGCGTACAGCAAGCGTCGAGGCGTGCTCCGCTCCGACACCGCCTCGTATATGTGCCAAGGTTGTACGCTAGCGTGTATGTACAACTGAAAATCGTCTACCACCTTTATTTTTATAATTTTATCCAAAAAATAAACGCGGTGCCTTCGTATTATCGATCCGTATTATCATTCTCTTGAAATTCGAATTTTGTTAAACTATTCATGCAAAATTGATGCGTACCGTGAGAAATGTTCGTTTTCTACGTTTCATTTTTTATTGTTACTTCTGCTGAACTCATCGCTAGGTTAACGCCGAAACGACGTTGTTTTTAGCCAGTAGGAACAGGTTCTTACCTTTACAACCCGATAGCCTCGGTTTCCTGCTCGATTAGATCCACCTTCTCGCCAATCTCCGCCCGCTCGAATAATTATCTGTCCACGCGAAGCCAGAAAATTCTCGCCAGAAACTCGGAATCGAATTAATTCCGTTAAATGGAACACGTACATGTTCGACCGATCGACCTATCGACCGAGAAATGGGTCGAGACGGGTTTTTAGGACGCCGCCGTAGTTTGGACCGACGACGTACTCTTTCCTTTTTTCCGCAATCTGAATTGCTATCTGACTAATCGTAAGTAGAACTCCATTTGTTCGAAGGAAATTTGACCGATTGCCCGATCAATTGAAATACTGCCCCTATTACAACAACTATTATCTATCATCACACTGATTAGATGAATAGAGATGAGATTGAAGTATACTGCAAGTTCGAGGCACAAATAGCAAAACACTATTGAACAATAAAAAAGATGTAGATACTTAAGTACCGTGCACCGATGACAAGATGTCCCATGAGAAGGCCGCAAATCTGCCCTTCTCAGGGGACATCTTGTCATCGGTGCACTATACTTGGGTACTTGAAATGTCAAACTCGTTTTTCTCAAAAGCAACGTTTCAAAAGAAAAATTAATCCTATAATCGCCGTTTAATTGTACCTTGAATAATACCCGTTCGAACCAAAACAAGCTTATGGCGAATTCCTCGTCGGAACAGTGGCTATAATTACTGCTATAGTTTGAAGGAACAACAAGGTTCGCTTTGTCGATAATCATTTGCTAATCACGGATATTTTACTGGAAATCGAATCAAAGGAATTATAGAAACGGGGTCAAACCATGTAGAAATTCCCATTTTCCATCTATTTCTACCCAAGAATATCTTTGATAACACGACAGAAATTCTTCAAATCCTATGATTATCAACACAGTCGCTTATCCTAAATTCTCCAAATGATTCTAATCTCGGTTTTCGTCTTTTCCATCTTGTTTGATAAGAAAACAGAACGATTTCACGACACGCTTCGTCAGCATAATGGCTCAATTTCTACGATAATAAATCCTAAGTAATTTCAATCTCTATCATTCGAATGTGCGCGATTAAAACCCGTGCTCTAATTACACGGTGAATTATTCGCGCAAAACGATAAGGACTGGGCGGATTTATCGTGCGATTACACGGTTATCAAACGAATTACTTCATTTATTCCAAAATATCGATAATTTAATCGTACCTGGTGAAAGTGACCGCTAGTCAATTAGACTATATTATACTTATATCGTCAGAACTTTCAACGTGCCCTATATAACCATCGAGTAGATATTCACGGCGCTCCTATTTTAGATAAAAATAGGTCAAGCGTGGAGTTAATCTTTTGCGGATATCTCAAAGTTGATATCTCTCCTGGTAAATTAATTATGAAGTTTCTTACAAAAGTTGAGCCGATTATCAACGATACCGCGTTCCATTCTACCCACGCGACACGCAGCTTCGTCTGACGTCATGGTGGTTTTCGCGATGACGAAGTAAACGAGAAGAGGCTTCATAGATCGTTATATGTATTCACGCGTGGCTAGCAACGAATCGGCGAGAGCGATCTCGCGAGCCGTTCGAGCGCCTTGAAGCGTATTTTCTTACGCAAGCCCGGGAAAATAGTCACGACTGAGGCGCGCGGAATATGTAAGGACGACCGAGTGAGCGTGTTGTTGTTATTGCTGCCTTACCGTTGGTGAACGTAATAAAAATTTTGTTTGCGACGCGTACACCAACTCGTTATACCGTGAACGGGTTACGCAATCACACCAGCCACGTGCCGTGTATATAATAATAAAAATACGCAACTTCGCCGCGTGTAATAATAAAAAAAAAAAAAAAGAAACGAAAAAAACGATTTCATTTTCACGGCTAATTTATTCCGTTGGAATTCGAGAACTACGCACGGTAAGGAAGAATTTTGAAAACGATTCATCCTCGATTGTTCTGCGGCTGACACGGTAAACGGAGTGTCACCTATGACCTGTGGCAATGTTGTAAGAACTGTGCAAAAAATTTGAAATATATTGAAGTACAGTAAAAGCTGAATAAGTGCAAGAAAAGATTGGCTGGATAAGTGCAAGGTGGTTATCCCCTCCACGAGGAAGCCATGTAATATGATCCAAACTGTAATATTGGTGTGATTAATTTATTTTTATTTATTTATTTATTCGTTACTAAACGTGATTAACCCTTTAATACAAAGTTTAACAAATATAATATTGAGAACCTTCGTGCATATAAGAAATACAACATGATACTAGCGGCATTCATCAATATGGCACTAATAGTAATTCAACGATAAAACTTTTTTATTTTCCAATTTTTCTTATCTAACATTACTAGCGCATTTGTGAGATTTTTCAGATTAAAATGACACCAAACATATTTATTTATCAAATATTTCTAGCAAAGTACTAAACTGGTCGATGGCTTCATAAACTTATCGTTGCCACGGTTCAGTTCAGAATATTTCTAAGCTGCGGTACTATTGACTGCAAATTAGGTGCTTTATGATGTTAGGAAAAGCCCGTGATTTCCATCAAACCGGACAGTATCTACTGAAAATTACGATATCGATTTCGACAAAGAATTGACACCTCGGCTGGATGTATGCAATGTTTGGATCCCGATCTCTCTTGCATATATCCAGCTTTTACTGTATAAGGCTCGTGACAGCGATCAGCGGTAATCCCTATGGGCAGTAACGTGTTAAATGTCACAACGCGATCATGGGACACGTGTGGTTGAAATGCAACACGTTACTTACCTACTGCACTTTTATCTCGACGCATGCACGCGAGAGAGGGTTGAAAGAGAAAGTCACCGAAAGATAGACTGTCAAGAATCTACTAGATTCGATGAAACAAATATTTGTCCACGTATGATACACCCTATATAATTAATGTTACCGCGATAATTAATGTAGTAGACGGATCTCTGCTCTCGTTCGATTACAATATTCTGCTGCGATCAAGACTACCGTGCATAAACACCATCGTCACATTTCGCTGTTTCAAGATGTCGATCAAAACATTGCCATATATCGTGTGTCAGGAGTCACGCCTATTTTAATTGTTCCCTTCGTTAAACAAACGACGACGTACGGATTTATAGCCTTTCAAGCATTTCTAAAAATATAATGAAAGGAATGCCTCGCATCGTTAACCTTATTTGTTCACCTTCTTTTATCTACTAAGACAGAAGGTTCTATTATGTTAGGCACTTTCTTGATTCTCCCGAAATTGAAAGCAAACAGTGAGAGGCTCCACCTACGTCTCACAGTAATGTTTCATTTATCTATTTATGCGTGTTACAGAAATTTCGCGTAACCGTATGAATCGTAGGCTTTATAACGTAATACCGGCGGATACAAGGGGCCGATTATATTAGTATGTATGCCGTTTTCTTTGATGTAAATCAAATTGTCCCTGTCGGTAAAAGTCAGCGGCATCATTGTCGGACAGATGGTGCTCTATGCTTCCGTATTCTATTCAGGCTCAGAAAGAAGAGAGGATATACATAGTTGGAGGTGAAGGAATCGAAATCGCGACGGAAACAATGAATCCGTACAACGTAAACGCGTCTGGTCGAAAGCCGATTCAAAAGAGTTGTTAAGGCGGATCGATTCGCCTTTAGTTATGTGTATCCTAGTAAACGGCTACGTTTTACCACTCTTTCTCTCTCTCTGTCTATCTTTCTAGAAAATACAGTGCAGGGGAACAAGGGACATTCTTTCGGAGCCGTTTATAAATCCTTTGAAAACGCTTCATCCCCGAATAAGTATGAAAGGAAGAGAGTAGGGAGACAAAGTAGAAGTAGTAGTAGTAGAAGAAGAAGAAGAGAGAGTTTCGAGGAAGCTCTTCCGAGCGAGACGACGGAATATCTTGCTCGAGAGTGGTAAACAAGGAGGCGAGAGTGGCGACGAAACGAGGTTGGCCGAGCAGCCGCGAGGTCAGTGACTAAAGAGAGAAATATCGTGGAATGCGATATAGCTATGCTGCTCTGCCTATTGACGTTCCGTGGACCTTTTACCAAGGAGGAGGTAGGCGGTGGCGACGATAGACAGCGACGCCGATCTTGCGCGCCCGTAATCTCTTCTCTCCTCGTGAAATTCAAACGCCAACGTCTATAAGTGTGTATATATACACCTCTCTGTTTTATCTGTCCCCCACTTTGCCCACTGTAGTCCCTATTCGTCGTTCTTTCTCATTCTCTCTCTCTCTCTCTCTTCCTTTCGCCCTGAACCATTTTTACACCCCGATTTCCTCCCTACACACCCCACAAAGATACACACATACACGCGTTTCAAAGTACGCACACGATTCTCGCATCGAACCGACGACGAAGGGAACATTGACATCGTTGTTTGGACGCGTACACGAAATCACGCGGCGCACACGTCGCTACTCCGAATCGATCTTTATCCGGTTCCGAAGGAAACCCGAGACCGGTGATATCCATGATCGGTCGTATGTCAAAAGCAACGTCGAAGGTAAACGATCGTAATTCTGTGTCCCACTGTCAACTTCATAATATCCGTAGGCGAAACGAACGCGCCACGCCGCACAGCGACCAAACAGAAAAAATGACAGTCACCGATCAATGAGAATCGAAAGGCGTCGGTTCTTGAACGTCACGCGAGATTCGATTGTCGTTGTTGCGGGAAAGGCGCGCACTCCCAAATTCTACAGGAATTCGATCGGCGAAGAGGTATCGAGAGAGAGCTAACACGCGTCCTTCGATTTCGCGTGGCGGTTGCTCGCTCGCGCTGGGTCAACGACGGCCCCGTGTTCCGAAAATACATACAACGTCGCGAACCGTACGCAATCGTATATAAGTACTCGAGAACGACGCGGCATCGTGACAACGGACACATACACTCGCGTTCGTATTAAAAGAAATTCCAACGTGATATCGACTTACCGTGTCGACACTACGGTGGAAGAACTGCCGGATGCTCCTCCGGCGAAACGTCGAGAGACTGGAGGACGATCAAGGGTCGATCGATGACACTGGGAATATCGGTCAGCACCGCGCGAAACACACTTGTTCTCTATGTAAGCACGAGTAGGGCGACCACTACACACGTACACACATACGCGCACCAGAAAACAACACGATTCTAGAACCACGATGAAACTTCGTTAACCGCGCGAGAGATTCCCCGCACGAGTCGCACACAAGTTGTTTACTAGAACGCGCACCACGCCATGCCCCGTGAACGCGCGTCTGCCTCCGTATTCCCCTCGTCCAGCCGAGCAAAACAAGACTCTGCGCAGTAGCCTCGCGCGCACCTTCCGGGCCATGTTCGCACGAGCCGATGTGTGCGCCGTTTGTCGTTGTTGCCTCGTGGTCCACCAAGGCGCCTTCGTTCCTCTGCTTCTTTCCCTTTATCGCTCTCTGTCTCTCTCTCTCTCTCTCTCTCTCTTCCCCTTTCTTTTTCACATACGCGATCGCTCTTTTTCTTCTTCTTTCTCTTTCTCTTTCTCTTTCTCCTGCTCTCGTTTCTCTTCCCTTCTTTGTCTGTCGCGATATTCGCTCGCTCACTCGCTCCTCGTTCTTTCCCCCTACCTATATCGCGAACCTTGCCTCGTGTCTATCGTTATTGTAGGCCCCATACGATAATCGCGGTATATCGTTCTTCTAGAAATAACGGCTAAACAGAATTCAACGGATCTTGCCTTACGTTCCTTACGACGCAACCACGATTCGCCACGTAACGCGTAAATCGAGCAGGTCATCGTACTCTAGCGGCTACTCACGTTGATCCACGTTCTCTGTTGGAAAATTCCGAGGATCATACTGCAGTCACGTCGCGACATCTGTCAGCGAATATCATCAAGCTCGGGCTCGAATCGGTTAAGTCAATTTCTCAGCTGAATCATTTATCGTACGAGAAGCGATGATTACCGCGAAAATTTAATTCGACATATATGATAATCGTGTAGAGCTTAGGCTATCCTTAGTTAAGGAAAAGGGAACAAGTGTCCCGCCACTCATCTTATTTGTTCTTTTATCTACCTGCGGGGGGCAGGAGGTTCTAAGTAGACGAGGCTTTCCCTAATTTTCCTAGTTCTCCTAAAATTTTTCCAAGATTGAAGGCAAGGGATGAGAAGTTCTTTCCTCTATCCTTGCCCTTGCCCGAAGGCAAATCGAGCCCACAGAAGAATTTCAAACTATTTAACTGTTTTACCACGAAAGTTTTATTCGTACAGCTGGCAGTACAATTTTTTCTACAAAAGTATAGACAAAAGTATGAAAATGACGCGATCGATGGTTGCAAAGAATGAGTCCCATGAGAATGATAACTAATAATAAAGAGTTAAGGTTCCTAAGATAGACATCGCGATATTGAGAACAAAGTGACGAGTCCTAGAGACATCGAAAGGACGCAAACCAGTGCCAGAGTGTCTCTATTGTAATTCGGGCAGAGCGCAGGTTCCGTGCACCTCCTAGAAGAAAATCATTCCATTGTTGGTACCTTTTTCAAGAAACGAAATATCACCGTTCTCACCATTTCTCGATTAGAATCACGACCAATCCTGTGACAACCTTATCAAGAAACGTGACGATCGAGTAGACGACCGCGCTTCGCTCGGTTCGCGGCCCGATTATTTCCGCCGTCACGCTCAACGATGTGACCATCGTGATCGAACTTGCGCTACCGATCAACACCGCCACCAAGTATATGATCGGCGCTGAATTTCCAGCGAATTCCGTGATAACCGCGGAAAGCATCCCAATAAGGATGCCCAAAAAATAGCACATCTGTAAAGTGATAAAAAATCGAAATAACTCTTCACCACTAAATAATTCTAAGACCTTACCTTGGTACCGCACGATTTGTTTATATATTTTAACAACAATGCGGCGACAAAGGAAGACACGTATGAAACCAAAGGAACCGTGGCCAGTGCTTCTTTTCCATCGACATCTGTTTCTTCGATGTACAGAGGTAAATATACAGTGGCTAGTGTAATAAATAGCCTGCTGGCCACGTAGAGCATAGCCACTCTTAGAAGAATCGTGATACTGACCCATGAGGTTCGATTGTTTACGGGATTATCGACCAGCCTCCTTGTTTCCTCGATATTCTCTTTCTGTTGATCCTTTGTATCTAAAAGATTCCCTTTCAGAAATACGTGGAAGAGTATGGTAGACACTAGACCGATGCTCGTTAGAGTAAGCACTATGTTCTGCAAAGGGAGATCATCGTTAATCCTTTCGTAGCTTTTGTCACAATATTATTGAGATCTTAAACGGATAAACAGCTGGTAAATAATGAGATTGGGTTTTTGGGAATAAAATTGTCGTTTTGGGATTAGTTATAGAGATAAAGAAGAGATAATGGAGATAAAAAAGAGACGTTTGAATCGTTTTGCATTGTCGTGGATCGAATTAATGGCTGAAATTTTGCAAATTTGAAAATTTGCAAATCACTCACTCGGAATTTATAACTGTCTTGTTGGGTTAATCGAATCACTGCTTCTTCGTTCGTAGGTAATACTATCCAGGTGACGACGAATACCACCACAGCTGCGCCAACCTGGGCGGAATATCTGTTTCGAGAAGAAAAAGGTTGAAATTTATCGTGGACAATGTCAGAAGCGATACGAGGTAAGGGTTGGTGTTACCGTATCGCGGTTAGATCTGCCCGTGTCAGTAGCGAGTTCGTCAACGATGGAATCATGGACAAATGGGAGATCTGCACAGCTGCCCAACCAATTTGAAACACGGTGATGCTGACCACGTAGATAAGCATAACGGCTGTGTTTGACGGTTCTGCGAAACCACCGAAGATCACCGGAAACGTCATGGTAACCATGAACGAGCCAATGATGTGCCATATCTTCTTTTTCAGGTAGCGGTCGACCAACAGCCCGAATATTGGCGTCACGAACGCGTCCACGATTTGACCTTAAATGTAAGATACGTAAAGGTATAGATTTAAAAATTTTTCTATGGATCCATGGTTCGGGGAATCTCATACCTAGAAGTAATAGGGCACCAGCAGTTATAGGTTCCAACAGGGCTACCCTCTGAAAGTAGATAAGGGTGTAAGAGAACCACATGGCAGCTGTCAAGTCGTTAAAAATATGACCCAAGGCATATGCGGCTTTTGTCGAAGCGCTTAGCTTCCTCTCCAATAAGGGAAATCGCTCCTCGTCCCGATCCATTTTCTTCCAAATAAGTAGACTAACAGTGTTGAGGGAAAAACGAGAATTTTCTTTACTCAAGATTCAAGTGAATCCTTTGCAATTGTTGGGGCTGTTCGTCATTTTTGAGAATATTCGTTCTGTAAAACGAGAAGAATACAAAGTTAAAAATGATTGTCACTCCTGATTGCGGGACATCAGGCGGGAGATCATCGTTTAAAATTACTTTAATGAGAATGCAGATGAAGTCACGTTACGACGAGTCTTTCGCGCGTTTAAATAAGTTACGTGATACGAATATCTTCGAAAAGAGTGGCGATATTCTGAAAAAAATATTAATATGACATTCACTTGTTGACGCGATATTGACTCGTCAGTTTCCGCCCCCAAAGCGTCACTGGAAGCCGCACAACGATCGCTCGAAATGTCACTCAGCGTGTAGGTACTGTCTGTTCGAGGGATTATAAATAAACGTTTGGATCGAGCAAAAATGACGAAAGGACGATGTTCACGGCGATCTGGTATTTTTAAGGAAACTGTAACACTCGTATCCTTCCTTTCACCTGTGAATCAATTCGCGGTTGCTAGCGATTTCCGCTTAAGGCTATACCGACGCGAAGCTTGTTAGTCGATCGAACAACCGCAAGAAACTTGGAAACGGTCGTGCCAGTCTTTGTGTCCAGAGGATCGCGTCGTGATGTAGAAACATTGACAAAACGTTCTGTTCTCGTGTATCACGGTATCAGCTTTCCTTTGGCTATGTTGATTGTTTTTCGCAAATATATTCGCGTATCGATCGCTCACATCCGTGTTGAGCTTCGAGTAACATTGTTATGAAGGCAATTGATCCTTCTTCGATCAGAAAGTGATCAAGATTCGGAGATTCGGAGTCAAAATACTTGATTTAAATTTTAACGCGTGCACAATGCACACTTAATAAGTTAAGTTATGCATAAGTTATCGAGTTGAACTTAAATTTAGATTAGAATTGTTAATGTTATGGATTATTACTGTCAAGTTTAACTTACATTAAATATATTTTTAAGAAACGACTTTCGTGTACACCAGCATACCTTTTGCGAGCGTGGACGAGGCATGCGGCTATCCGCGTCGTGATCACCGGACAGACTGAACTTTCAAACGGTAGCCGTTTCCCGCTTCACGGGCCGGCATTTGATTATATCATTAAATGGACGATTCATTTTCAATGTCACAGCACGACCGCCTACCGTTCCGATAATTTCCGATAACTGTAATCTTATCAGTTGCTACTCCTTGAAAATCTCACGTTTATGCTTGATTAGAATTAGAGTATTTCAAATGTCAAGTTAACTGGACGTGCGGACGATAAGTACCTAATGGGGATGATAAGCTTTCAAATAATTTGTATGCCAGGATTAGAGAGATAGGGTACGGTTAAATAAATTATCTTTGTCCCATTTGCATCAAATGATTTAAAAAATACACCTAAATTATATAAAAATGATCTCACCTTATCTCTTTGTTTAGAGGTCGTCCCATACTCTCAATCGTTTAAAAAGAATTTAGAAACTGTTTTGTTGAGTTCCGTTGAAGAGAATTCTAAGTTGGCTGCATCTCGGTAGACAATCGTAATTAATGCGTACGCGGTATGTACGAGAATGTGAAGGTGTCCCATAGGTGGTAGAGACAGGAAAGGCCCTGTAATCTGAGCTGACGAGAGAGAAATGCGAGCGAGAGAAATCGATACCAAGCAAGTTCTTGTACGGTCTCTCAGTTAGGCGGTCTTGCAAACCATAGACATCCTGAGTTCATTCACCGGCATCGCCACAGGCGACGCAGAACCAGGTGAATCGAGCCACTGCTACATCAAACGTAATGCGATTTATCAATAAAACTAGACTCGCTACGTTCCCACCAGTTCGCAAACATTTTATCACCCATGACGTTTCTTACAAAATTATATTTATTTCGATCAAGTATTACATAGATCGAGGTAAACACTGAATAATCCATCGACATTGATTAACAACGAACGAATATTTTTCTTTTCTTATTCAGTTTTCTTAGTATACAATAAGTTTCAATATACCATAAACTTGATACTATGTACATTATTAAAAATTTCAGCATATTTGATATGTTGGGTATATTTGTAGAAGGTTTTGAGATTGCTATCATAAGTATTAATACGTATTACGTAACTGATACACTGTGAAAATCTGGCCGACCGGTATTCAGGGTATAAGTAAAGGAACACGCATACGTGGAATATGTCTTGATATGACGACTTTGAATTTGTTTACTATCCTTAGCTAAATCGCTATAACTTTGTCCTCTCTGAGGCAGAGTACTCGGTTCCTTCGAATTGTCTCAAGTGAATCTGTAAAGTATACATTGGTTCAGCTTAGCAAACGAACGAAATTGTAAACACCATCGACCGAATAGACAACGGCGAATACCTGTAAATGTAAATTTACTTCAGCCGATCGACTCAAATATGGGAAATTTCCACCACTCTTCAAATGTGCCAGTTTGGCATTGGGGTAACACTTGTACATCTCCTCTCTCACTGAATTAGATAACGCGTATTCGTCGAAAACATCGAGAATTGTAATAGGCAGGTGGCATATTTTTTGCGGTTGCACGTAACAATTAACGCAATTCATCGTTAATCGAGACGCCAATTCGGGCTGCGTTAAACTTTCCAGCTATGAATACAAACAGTTCGTTAAACATCGAGCCATTCAACTTGTCTACTATAAGAGGAAAAATATATTTGGTACCCTTTCAACCATGAAATCTATAGCTTCCACGATTTCTCCATCGACCTTATCCGTCACGAAATTTCCCATTAGCATTTTTTTCAATACCAACGATGGTAGGATCCAAAATCTATAAATTGATTAGCAGTTATACGCAGAAGTATTTATGATAACGTATCGCGTTTTCTGTTACTCGCTTTCTCTTATCTCGATACAAACGTTGAAACGTGACAAAATTTGCCTGACTTTATAACGTTTAGAAAATATTTTGACATAGGAAAACAACGCGCTTACACTGCCGCCGAATCGTTGTAACTGAAAACCGACGTATCCGTGAACGTGTTACAGAGTACCAGTGATACCACTCGAGGACAATGAGCGTTCACCTCGGTAAACTTTTGAGCCAGGAATCCACCTGAAAATAAATATTTTTATTGTAATTTTACATATTAATTACCTTTTCTTGAGGTTGACATACTAATTTTTCTTCGTACGTTCTGACCTAATGAAGCGCCGAATAGATGAACCTTATCGAGTTCCATGTAATCCAGGAGTTTCCTGAATCCATCACACCACTCTTTAACGTTCCAGTATACCGGTGGTTCGGCCTGAAAAGGAATTATATTTTTTTTAGTTATAATTTAAAAAAAGTATGTATATACTAATTACCGATATAATTCTATATCCTTTGGCCGCCAAGCCTAAGATTTGTTTAAAGAACACATCCGCTGTTCCGCTGACCGGTGGAAGACATATGAGGGGGCACTTAATAGTTTTTGGACTGGAATCGTATACCTTCCATCCCTAGGAAAAAAAATTAATTTTTGCATTTTTAAAATTTCATATCATTTCTATAAACATTACTTTTTAATATACGAAACTCTTTCGTTTAAAAATTTGCGCGTCTTTAATAGGGCATTGCGTGGCAAATGATTTATCGATCGTGTTGTTCCGGTTTCACTATAAGTTAGTGTCAGTTACTATAATATTCATCGAATGCACACTCGATACTTCGTTTGTTTTATTACGAAGCACAGTTATTCGCTTACGAGATTTGTTTTAAAAAATTACAATCGCGTAAAGGTCATCGTTATGGGTCTCGATCTCGAATCGCAATCATGTTGAATCGATTGTCGAATGTTTTATGATTAAAGGATTAATTGCCTTAGTGCCGTCAGCATCGACGACGATTTTCCTGAGTGGGATAGAACTACGAAAACTGAGATATTCCTGGGATCGTGACAATTCGCTGGAGCACGACATGTTTCTTCTCTCTCTTGCACTGTCCTCAATCACTGGTTTTATCGTTACAGGATTTCTGTTGGCTCGGGGGTTACCGATATCTAGAAAAAGAGAGAAACAATAAGACGCTAGATAGCAGACCTGTGCAAATTTGAAATCGTATGCTTTACGACAAACAAATAAATAAGAATTTGTTTAAAATTATTGTTAAAATAAGGCTGGGGCGTTTAACGGTTACAATTTAAAGCTCCATTTGTTGCAGAGTAAAACTTACCTCAAGACCAGGTTATGAGACCGATGTTTCGCTGTATCGTTACCTCCGAGTAAGCATCTTTGGTTGTCGAAGGTTTCTACTGAGAAACAGTTATCTAGCAATTTCAAAGGTCAAATCACATTAACAACACTTGTTTGTGAAAGTATACTGACAGTGTCAGTAAGTTTAAACCCCCTTCCAAACATTGTCATACTTTATTTTTCTCAGTGTCTACATGGGTCCCGATCCATTATTACTATCTGGAACACCATTGCGCTTGCGCCGAGATTACCCATGTCTCGTTGGTATTGTCACGATACTGTTTTACAATTCGAGGCCGAACTCCGAATTTCGCATCGATAAAACAGTCAACGTTTCATCGCAAATTAGGCAGGAACAGAAACTGATTTAAACGCCACCTCAGTTAATGATGACACACGTTGCATTCGCTGTCGATATTCGATATCGTACAAAACATTTTTTACAGCTGTTTACATATTTATTATTTATGTTTTATTACATAGTTATTCACATAAATTTATATGCATATAAGTTTTAGTTCAATACTAAACAAGATTTATTTGTGCATTTGCAATATACAATTTTTTTTATTCTTATAAAAAGTTAGCTGTGATTAAGAGAAATATTAATTGCAAAATAAGAGTAACAAATATTTAATGTAATGTTTAATGTTCAGTTCTGTTGTGTTTTGTGTATGTAATGTATAAAGACACATAATATATATATATACATACAATTTCAATGACGATATTCGTCACACAAAATAAGAAACTGGCAGTTAATTATCCGTTTCCAAAAATAAATTAGGATAGAATCTTAAAGCTTCAATTGTATCATCTCTACATGCTTTTCCTCTCTTTTCAGTAACTAGTAACCTTTCACGCGCTAGAAGGACCGATATACCTTCTGACTGTGCTAATTCTTCTGCTGTCAAAGATCCTCTTCCTTTTATCTGTAATAGAGAGATAAAATTATGTTTTGTATAAGGATTTAGAATAATGTACTTACAAGATCAGCTATAACATCAGCTATGGAGTCATCATCATAGGATCGAATTTGAAGAATCATAACTCCACTATCGAACACTCGTAGTACTATAGGTAAATCTAAAGGAGCTAATTGTCTACTAGCATTTAATAGATCTTCTGGCGATAGAAGTTCCAAGCCCCTAGCTCTATTTACTCGACAATAAACATCCGTTAATGTCATCATTCCTCCAACTTCCTAGAAAATAAAATTTATTGAGTATTTTGTTCATTTTTACTTTGATTGTGATTATTGGGTATATTAACTTTAATTGGTTCTTCTAAAATATTTGCAAGTTGTTTTGCCAATTGTTTGAAATATTCGTTACTACTTTTATATGCATCTCTGGTAACAGGATCATCAATACCAAGACTCATTAAGTAAGACTTAAATCTCACTGTTTCATCCTCCGTGATATCTCCTTGCCTCTCCTGTAATGGTCTTTGATTATGAATGTCAATTTTAGAAAGTAAATGTCGAGAAAGTCACCCGTATTTTTGCTGAAATTGTTTTTGAAATGGAAACCATGTCTTTAGCCATTTCCATAAGTTTTTTTAGATCTTGAAAGGCCAGTAATATACTTTCATCTGTTGCTTTCTGTTGTTCTTGAAGACTTCTTTCAATACCTATTATACCAGTTCGTGTTTTTATTTGTGGCAGTGGTTTATTATGGTTTCCACTGTTTCTGGTATTGCTAATGGAATGATTTAGGGGTACAATAGGTGCAAATTCCCAAGCTTTTTTCATTACACCATCAGATAACTGTGCAAGAAAATCTGGATCTAAGCCTTCTTTAAATGAGAATTTAACATGGTTATATATACTGTTATCCAATGGACCAGGCCTTTTATCTACAAAAATAAAACATATTAATAAAATTCAATAAAAGCTTTAACACACAATTTTCATATAATGGAAGTATACCAATTGAAGCTTCTGAAAGGTGTATAATAATTTTTTTGCTACGTCCAAAGGAAAATGGACCAGGAACTTCTTCTTCAAAAAAGATTATATGACGAAGGAATAACACGAGACAAGTGTGGCCGTGTGATATATCACCAGGTCTTCCCCATATAAATCTATGGCTTGTAAGAACTAATTCACCTCCCTCAAAACTTGTCTATGTAAAAATGTAGAGGTTATGCTATGTTATATTTGCGCAGAATCATCAATCATATGTACCTTAATATCGCCATCATATAAACGTACACCAGTATCACGTCTAATATAATTTTCATTTGGTAAAAGTCCTGGGTTAGCATATTCAAATCTATTCATTCTTCTTTGAGGTTAAGGTAAAAATGATGTTTCTAACTGTGTAAAGAATGATATTGACATAGGTGTATGTCAGTGGGTTTTGTTCCAAGTACTTACTATCAGCAGTGACTATAGATAGGAGTCACTGTAGGATCTGTAGTCACTGTTATCAGAAAGGAATAGAGAGTACTCAAGCCCGAGATTTTACTGGTGCTGCACCACGCGGTGAAACACAAAAGAGTAGAAATCTGTAAAAAAACATTCACATCAGCATATACAAGAACCACAGATTTTAGTGTCACACGTGTCAGTAAGTTACATAATTTCATTAGCATTCTCAGTAATATAGTGTCACATTCTACCGTATTACACATACATAAACTGTGTATTTATATTTGCACATATAGAGTTGTATTTTGTAATGAACGTGAAACGCATTTTATGTCTTTCTTCTAAATCACTTTGGGAATGATTATTTAATTTATTTAATTAGAAATCGATTTGTCTTTAGGTACAGATACAAATGTTTAGAGGAATAATATCTTTAATAATCCTATTGTAGCTTATTCTTCATTTTACTTCTTCTTCATTTTTCCCGCCAATCAGCAGTTCGAATTTAAACCTAATGCTGCCATCTTTGTAAACCGCTCGAAAGCTGAGTAGTATCGTAGCAGTTGGAATGAGAGGACGCGTGACATCCTTCTCCGTTTTAAAGTAAGTAAACTTTCATTTAATGAAGGTTAATAGTGTTCCGAATTATTTGTATCCATCTTTTCTATATTTTGCTTAATATTTTGTAAGATATTTATGTGAATTAAGAAGAGAAATTGATTTAATTAATATTTCTGTCCTTTCGTTTTATGCCCGTGCTATGCATATATTCGTGCATAGTTGTATCAATGTTGTATGAGATACATATGAATTTTCGCATAGAATTTCCCAAAAAGCATAAAAAACTTAATAATATTAAGTTATGATGCCACATTTTTATTGTAATTTTACACAGATATCTAGTACTGAACTATTAAGGAAGGAAGGAAGGAACGAAGGAAGGAAAGGGAATAAGAATGGCGCGAAAATGGCGGATTTAAAACCATTGGTGCTTTGGATACTGTACGAGACAATTTAAAATGGATTCCACGGTTATACAGGGAACAACTAGTAAGTGGTTTTATTCAATTTTTTCAGTATGATTTAATGACATTCATTATATTTGTATTATTTTTATAATTATTTAGTAGTGTTTCATGTATTTTTTTCTTATATAACATTTTTTATTTTTTATTTTGTTACAGATGTGTACAAGTTTACTGAGACTCCTGGACCTGTTCTGGTAACATCCTAGATGACATTCATGATGACTTCCCTGCTTCTCCTGGATGATAGTTTTCTACTGGACTACTGCAATCAGGTTTTCTCTGCGATCGGTGAGTTGCATGCTATTTTTATTCCTCCGGTGCCCAATCATGTCGTAGGACGAATGGTCCGAATCGACACGGGTTATTGGTTGTATAAGTAGTTTTTGGCGAGCACAATGACCATGGGTATACTGATTATACTCATGAGTAGTAAAATTTTTATTGTGTTTGAGATGATAAAGTCTTGATCATTAGGGATTAAGTCTCACTCAGTTGGGTGGACTACCTGAAGAAAGAAGAGGTCATGTGCCGAAGAGCCCCGGCAAATTTTGCCATAGAAGAGGGGAACTACTAATGATTTTGCATCTTTATGGATGGAAAATCATTATTGTTACTACTTTGTCACTGTGCTCGCTTGTAGTTGTAGTAGTTGTAGATTTTCAGGAAAAAGATGGACCTTACGGGGCTCTCGACGCCCCTAATTTTGGCCAAATCGCGGTTTCAATTTATGATTGCGAATGAATATTGATCGCGATTCAAGTTAGAGTTGGGAATACCTATTAATCGCTATTTCGATTTAGTGTTGTGAACTTCATATATATATACATCGCGCTTGCTTTTTGCTTTGCTTTAAGAAGTAATATTACCTTATAATATTGATTGCTTTACGTTAGTGTTGCGAACAAAAACTTACGGTTCGTTTTAGAATTCTTTTCTTTAAATTTCAATATTATTATTTATTGAATTGTAATTACGTTTCTGTTAAAAATAGTGTTGCGAATAACAATACTTGGATTATTTCCTTTGTGTTGTGATTTGAAAATACGCGATTGCTTTGAATTAATTTGCAGAATTTTTTAATTAGTGTTGCGATACTGAATATTCGCGTTTTTTTTATTTAGCATTGCGATAACGAATATTCGAGCTTTTGCGTTAGTGTTGCGATGTATAATGAAATGGCCAAAAACGGTCGAATGGAAGGCAGCTATCATAGCTATCCAGCTGCAGAGATATAGCCTTTAATCGACTTTACTGTTTTTGAAATTATTGTTGCGTATTACAAAATTTAGGAAATTTGAATAGTGTTGCAAAAAATACAGTTCGCGTTACATTCAATTAGCGTTGCATATAGGGGCACCCTGCTCTTAGAAGTTCTTGTATTTTGTAGTTTATAAAATCAATGTTTCGAATGAATTCGCGATTGATATTGAAATTTTCAGCACTTATTTTTGCATTCATTTCTTCTGTTAAAGGAAAGTGAAAACGCGATATGATAACATCGATAATAACATTTTATTGTCTGAAGTTAATAGTATGATACATATATACGCTCATTCTTTATCGCAGTTAATTCTATACATAATGTTCACATTTTTCACTTGTATAATATGTTATCTGTCGTTTTTATAATTTTATTCTTTTATAATTTTGACAAGTTATTCATACCTGTAATTTATAAAAGCTAAACGATCGTTTATCGAAGAAAAATTCGCATACACAGTTATATATTATTGTTATTGCTGTTTGTACATACAATATGAATTGAATCATTCCGGTTTCACGACGTAGAGAATAAAAATCGATCAATCAACGGATAAAAAAAGTCACTTAAAATACGGGTCAATTTAACTATACAATTATACGGAGTATTTAACTTACACTTATTGTAGAAAGCTATAATCATCGTTGGATTAAGGGGAGGTCTAAGGGAGGCTATAGCATCGGACCCCACTTTCCAGGGGGCCCTATTATAAACCTTCGATTTACCATGTCAAAAAATATTAAATGATGTTTTTTTTACAATTAAAAGTGATAGTAGGTTTAATTATAAATAATTGGGATCTATTTCGTTCAACAGGAATAGAATTATACCTATTTAAATTTTCGTTGTGAGGAATCTAACGAACGAGCAAGTTTATATTCACTTGATTTTTAATACTATATCTTTATGAATGGATAAGTATTATTTAACAAGTGACTAATTCTTTCCTTATCTTTTTTTTTTCAATTTCCATATGTCGCGATACGAGACCATTTAACGTTACATTATACAAAATGTAGTCTCGTTTAACATTACTATCATACTATGTATATTTATATATGTATCATATCATATCATATACATACAACTTATTTACTAATCATTCTTTTATTAATCTCATCGCTCCACGAACAATTCCAACATTCGCTTCTCCGTTATGTACATGTCGCACGCTAATAGTGCATCGTTTTCTCCACAAGCGTATGTACATACATAAAACATGGTCCTATATGATTCATATGTATCGTTGCATGTATACACGTTCTTTTTTAACATCGATAAATTCGCCTTAGTTTTGACGGTATAGTATCCGACACGACCTAAGTGTTTATCATAATAATGTAACGATAAAAGAATATTTACCTGTTTCGTTTATTTCGAACTTAGATAATACGACATGTCGTTTGATTTATTAGGTTTTGTAATAAATTCCCGTGTTTTTTGTAATTTATTTTTTGCCCGTTTTGTGTTTTGTTAGGTAAAGTATATATATATGCATTCGCAAGTCTTTTTCTTGATCTACAAACGTCTCTGCTTCAATTTTTCGAATTAATTAATTTTAATCAATATTTAGGCTTTTGAAATGGAAGTTCCAAGAGGCAAAAAAATTCATTTTCGACATTAGTTTTATTTCGCCTTTCAAAAAGCTACGGAAGCAACTCGCGACATTTGTGATGTGTATGGAGTATATGCTATAGCTCCGAGGACTGCTCAAGATTGGTTTGCCAAGTTCAAAAATGGCAATTTCGACCTTGGCGACGCACCTTGCTCCGGCCGACCTTGCAACTTCGACGAAGATCGTCTCGAAAGGTCGAAAATTGCCATTTTTAAACTTGGCAAATCAATCTTGAGCGGTCCTCGGAGCTATAGGAAAATTTATCCTCGGAAAATTTTTTTCCCTCCTGGAACTTCCATTTCAAAAGCCTGAAAATTAATTAAAATTAATTAATTCGAAATATTGAAGCAGATACGTTTGTAGAGTAAGAAAAAAACTTGCGAATGCATATATATACTTTACCTAACAAAACACAAAACGGGAAAAAAATAAAATACAAAAAACACGGGAATATATTACACAACTTAATATTACTGAAAACTTTGAAGTAGCTGAAATAACAAATCTTCTATTTATCGACCCATTGATATTTTTGATACAGATTTACTCTCCATATAATGTTAATCCGTGAATATAATTTAAAAATAATTGTTTGTTTCTATCCAGTAGGAATGTGCGGGTTCCCGAAGGCACGGGTACCCTCACACCTCTATCTAAATTAATGGATCATTTTGTAAATGTATGTACTCGTTACACTGTTTAATTACTACGCTTTGAAAAAGTATCATGATAAAAAGGTTAATCATTTTCCCAATTATATGTATAGATCAGATAATTGTTGATATTAATGAGTCGATAGTTTTCTAAGAATATTTTAGTAGCGGTGAAGCATACAAAAGAACAAAACAATTTAATTAAAGGAATGTTTTTTGTATTGCTTTTGAGAAAATCCAGTTTAGTGAAAATAAAAGAATGTCGATTAATTTTATCTACAAATATATATAGTAGAGTCGTGTAAAGTTCCTTAAATATAATGTGTTAACTATTAATGAGCATCATTGCTCGCAAGATTTTCTAAGATGTCAACCGAACAAGATTTTATTATATTATACTTATTGTCATTCGTTTTCTCGATGGAGTCAAATTTGTAATTGGTGTTCAGCACGTACACAATTATCAAAACATCCTAATTAAATTATTCCTTCATAAAAAAAGAAGCGGAAAAAATACTATTTACTTTCTAAATTATTTGTTTGGGCCTTTTTATTCTTTCACACCAAAGATTTTTAAATAAATTTTATTAAGGAAGTAGAAGCTATTCTTGCCTGTTGAATAATAATGTGAGACATAATGACCAAGAATATGTCGTTTTTGCTGATAGATTAATAATTAATAAAATTTATGTTATATTGCACATAAAAACACAAGAGATGTAAAAGTAGGTAATATCAATGGATCTAAAAATAGTATAAATTCTTATTCGTCGTATAGAATTACAAAGAATTTCGTTAGACAAAATTTTACAATAAGTAACGATATATTTTATGTCTAAACGGAATTTATCATATAAACGATAAATAAAAAAATATATATAATATCATATCAGATGAAATGATTTTCCATATTAGAATAATTAGAACAATTCTCTTTTTGAAAAAACCTACTTTAAAATATGATTGAGATTTATGAAATATTATACGTGCTCATTTAACTAGTGATAAAAGTCGATGTACAATTATATTGTACCGATGCAAGTAAATGGGTCCATTACACATCTTAATTATGTTTATCGGTTACTATATATGCATATTGTTACTTCATTGTACTTTTGGTTTCTATTACGTTGTGGGATAATACGAAAGTTTTGAAACTTCTTATTCCATACCATGCAGCATTCATGCATTGTTATTAATTTATTAATCGTAAGTTATAATATAAATTTACATTAATCCCGACATCTGTGTATTGCAACTCATCTTTTAACATTCTCTGACACGATTGATTGGTAATTATTTAGAAGTTTGCCCTCCTCATCGATTTTCGTGACCTTGAATTGCCGATTGATTTAAATTGAAAAATTTTCCTTTGGCAGTTTTCCATCGTGAAACTACTTTCACATCTCTTTGTTGTAATGAAAAAATTTCAGTACTAGCTGGCTCATGAAGTTATTATAGCCCCTCGTGTTTTCGGAGAGGTATTCGACACAGTTGCGTTACTACTTTGACAAATAATTTTGCACGTTGAACGTTGCTTTACAAAACTGCGTAAATTGTTTTTAAACGACAAAAATATGAATATCTGTTATATATAAGTATAACGAGAATTTCTTTGAAAGTCCGTTATTTTTTTCTTTTTTTTTTTTTCGTATAAGTTGCTATGATACGAAAACGTTATTTTTATTTTTTTGTTTTTCCGAATGTTCGGGAAATTGTTCGGTTCGTTTAAATTTTTAAAGATAGTCTCCGTCTCGGTAATAATTTCTTCACATCATTCACATATTTACAACATTTCATTAAGAGAAACATTTTCATATTGGTCGCGTTGCAATAACTGTATCTTATTCAATTTAAATACAAAGTTCTTTTTAAGTAGAAGGAAAGGAAGACCTATTTGAAACGTACAAGTTCAAATTGTACCAACTGGAAAAACCTATTTCTTGTTGAATTTTTTGTTAGGTACTAAAGTATTTTCTCATTCTGTACCTCGTTCGATAACTCTTATCTTTGATATTTATTCTTATCCTTTTCGTTGTTGAACTACCTTGGCCATCATAGGTACGATTTAGAGAATAAATATTATGGTTGAGAAAAAGTGGAAGAGAAGTATCGTGATCGATGTTGAGTGATGTTTTGAATTAGCGGTGTTCATTATTACCCAAGGCGGGGACAATGATGGCAGAACCAGAGGTCTCTCCGTTCCGTGACCTTCTTGAAAAGTACTACCAGTCATAATTTGTGTAGTACTTAAATCGTCGTTTCCCAAAGAATCAAATTCATCGAAACCACCTCCGTGTATTCTTCTGTTGCCGTTGTTGTTTTTCTTCTTTCCCTTTGATACGGGTTTTTTCCGAGGTTTCATGTCGATAGTTTTTACAAAACTGGTAGGAGTGGTTTTCTCCGCAAGATGAAGTTCTGAATAAACGAAAATGCAATTGGTTAATTTTAAACTAATGTAGAATAATTGTAATTATAATTACAATATATAATTATTATAATTAATTTTAATTATAATTAATACACGTGATAAAAACTAGGGGTGTACGAATATCCGAAATTTAGGGATCGGATTGGGTAAAATTCAAGGGGCTTGGGCGGGTACCTGAAACATACGAATACCCGGGTAACGCGTCGTCCATGATATATGGCTACTCGCACACTCGCAATTAATATTTTTTTATTCAAACGCACCGATGATTAAGAGAATTTGTAAGATTTGTGTATGTAAAGTAAGAGTTTACCTTGTAAACGTACAACACCGTCTGCTTTTCCAAGAGCGTTTACAGATGAGCAAACGTATTCTCCGAGGTCCCTTTTCTCCAGGGAATTCACAGTAAGGTTCATTTGCAACGAGTAACCGTTCAATGCGTGCTCCGTCATTATATATTTTTCACTGGTTAACAATTTCTCGCCTGAATCAGAAACATTGTCACTTTGATGAATTGAAAACAGCGATGAATTCGTCAACGTCCGTATAATGAATTTCTGTAAAAAAGATTACCTGTGTTTCTGTACCACGTATTCATTGCATGCGGAGACGCTTCAACGTGACATTGAAGAACAACGTTACTGCCGATAGGTGCTGCTAACAGTGTATTTGTTACTTTTATAACCGGTTGAACTGAAACAGAAAGATTTTTCTGTAAATTTCACTCTAGTTTCTGATATCTAACGAGTGTAAAATAAAACACTATATCGACTGTAGAAATTTGAAATATAACTTTTAATTTTGCTAATTATTATGAATGATGTTGAAAGTGTGGCAACGAAGCGAAAAAGTTGCCATTTTTCTTAGAGAATTCCACCATGCTCGGTTCTGTACACGTGTACGTACAATGAACGTCGACGGAATAACGTTTGATGACACTTGGAGGAACATTGTTGCTAGCTATGCAGAGATATACACCCATTTCTTGTCGTAGGATTCCGGACAGTTCTAGAGTTTCACCCACATAAGTTTTTACCGCTGAAAAACAAGACGTTACGTGGTTAATACTCGCGACTTTGTCTTCGATATATGTTATGTAGATCGTTTTCTTCTTCCTGAACGCGATCGCGTATCTTACATCGTTTTTGTCCATCTTCTCTAAGGATGATATTTCGGCCATCTTCTCGTTTCCACGTGACGGTAGGTGTCGGCGAACCCGTCGCGACGCATCTTAATCTCACGTTACCACCTTCGTGGGTTACCATACCCTCCGCGGATTCGTCGTCCATGATATCCGGTGGTATCACTACTTCCATGTATCCGTTCTAAAAATCAAACGATCTCATCAATTCTTATTAACTCCGACTTAAATTTTTATCGAGAGATTAGTAACACGACAGGCCCTTTTGTAACAAATTTTAATTAATTAGACCCCAAATCCCTGAAGACCAATCTACCCCTATCTCTATATCTACTCTAAAGTCTATAGATATACAGAGTGTCTCAGATCGGATAGTGCCACTAGGCAGGAGGTGAATCTATAAGCAAAAATAAGTAGAAAAGAAAAGAATAAATTTTTTTCCTTTCAACTTTTGTTTTCGAGAACGTTGAATTCGAAAATTCGAGTACAAAGTTAACGGCAAATTATTTGTCATAAAAGGACGATATTATAGACATTATTTTTATCCTAAAGGGTTACATCCTTTTACTTATATTAATAAAGGAAAATAACATTTTTTAAATGCTTTATTCTCTTTTTTTGTACTACTCGACCTGAGACACACTGTATATTGATAGTAAGCATGTAAGAAATAAGAAGTAAATATGCATTCACCTGACTACGCATAGGTTCAGTGTTCACTTGGCACATATAAGCGCCTGAGTCGTTCTTTTGAACGTTTGACACGTGCAATTTCCAAGTGTTGTGTCCATTATGCGTGACGGAAAGCCGTGGATTGTGCGCTACTAGATGAGTATGTATCGCCAAGATTGCTCGGGAGTCTGATTTTATCCAAGCCACCTAACAGGAACAAGTTTTTTTTATAAAACTAATGTGCATTACGTACAGTAGTTTCTCGTTCAACGATGTATTTCTAAATGTATTACACTTCGATTCAAGGTTTGATAATTAGCGCACCTTGTATGATTGTAAATGATTAACGACACAGGTGAAGAAAACGTCGCGACCCTGAATCACTGTGTGATTCTCCAAAGGAGCTAAAAATTCTGGCAGTGGTTCTGGAGTTATTTGACCTGAAAAAGAATAAACCCTTATGGTAAACCTTTCCTAAATTATTATTTAACTGTACAGAGAGGCGAAGAAAATATGCTAGTAAAATTCAGAAAATGAAAATAATATGAAATACGAAATTAAATTAAAATTGGAGCTCTCTTCGTGGTTCGTCGTCGTAAGGGTTAAACGCCTTATTCGAATCGAAATAATCGAGAGCCCGTTTCCTTCATGAAACTTGTAACAAAAGCCTTGCAAATATCGAAACGTAGCCAGTGGCGAGAATCGGTATTTACAGAAAAGATTTGGTAGGTGGTAGGTAGCGTATGATGCGAGTTTCCCGCACGTGATGCAACTTCTCTACTTTGTCTTTCCCGAGTGCCGAGCCAATCTTTGCTTTCTAGTAGTGGAATCCATGGAATTTTCCGAGTTAGCACGGAGCTTCTGTGATCTGAAAAGCCGGATAGATATTTGACCTACTCGGCAGTAGAGAAGTCGATGTAATTTCCTCGTCGCGTCGCTTGTTGTCGACCAAAAGTAATCTTCACCCTTTTGCAAAACTCTGCCTAAGAAGTTCAATGCGAGGTTGAAGATTTTTCCACCTCGTTTAATTTCAGTAGAGTAAACCGGGGGCGGTAGTAACACGTTAAATATCTCAAAACATTGAATAGATATGTAATAAAAAATTATATTTGGAACATACTCGTCAATGTTCTAACAGTATAGATACGCAATAGACATGTATAATGAACAAAATAATTTTTCGATACCCTAAAATAATTTTCTCTTACTAATTTAAAATTCTAATATCAATATTCCCTTTGTAATTATGTGCTTGATCTTTTCTTAATCTTTAATTTGATCTTTTTTAAAGTAACGCTGATCGTTACTTAGCAATTTTAAGTCTTATTCGTCAAAATTTATAATTCAAGTTCTAAAGCACTATCGACCCGGCGTCAGAGACGATTTTAACATTTTCCCTGGTCTCCATTTTTTATTAATAACTTGGATATTATTTGCCATAGAACGAAATTGCTATGGATGAATAGCGTCAGGTAACTATGTAAGATTTTGGTATAATGAATTTTGTTGTAAGTGTAATAGTTTTTGCGTAATCCTGTTCTAAATTCAAAGTATTATTACCACCCCCGGTCTACTCTACGATGCAAAGTGCAAGCATACCCCTTTGTTTAAATCGACCAGCTAAAGCAAAATTTAATCATACTGTAGGCGCGAGCTCGCGATAGACTTTCTTCTTTTTTCGTCGATGGAAACACGTTCGGAAAGGTACAAGACAGATTTTCTTGTCAATCCGGAGAAGAAAATAGTTACGGTGGCGCATCTGCTACTCGATACCACGATTTATCATTCCCTATTGCACCTACGTAGGAAACACTGGTGGTGGTGGTGGCTTCTTTTACGATGTTTCCGAATATAGATGGCTCTATTTTTAACGCTTACCTCTGTGCTCATCATTCAAAATTTAATAATATTCGGAATTTGTATTCGCGAAAAATACGATAACTGATTGAAACAAATAATGTATTTGTTTCGAGATGGAATGAAAATCACTTACATAAGCAAAGCTGCAGAACCCAGGTGAAGAGGGCTGCGAGTTTCCGCGCTGCCATGAGAATCAACCACTTTCGCTCTAATACTTTGGGACACTAGTTAGCGATCTGAAAGCAAACAAAATTGGCTTTCTCTTATTTTGCCTAGAATAATGCAATTTTACGCGATGCACGGGTCTCCTGGAGTTTTGTTGGGTGACGATGGGGGGTAGGAGGGAGCTCATTCGACTGGACACGGAGAGGGGAGTCTTATGACTCCAAGATGTCCGATCTCTTTTCCCCGGGAACATAGTCAAAATGATAACATAAGATGATGACGGCGTTGATGGATTTATGTCGGATGATGGTCCAATGATAAGATGTCCGACATAACTCCAGGAGAGCCTGATACACTGCAAGTTTGTTGTTTTCAATCCGGCTAGATGAATATTTCAGTTTGAATAGCAAACGATCTCTAGAAGCAATCTATCGGCCACGATCAGACGAATGTTAGCCCTTTGATAAATTCTATGAAAGTAAAGAAAAACAAAAGTATTTTCGCTCAGTTGCTCTACGAGTAAGATCAGTAGGTTCCTACCATTCGACATCGATAGCTGCTTCTGACAGGTGGCTCGCAACTCGCAGTTATTCAGTCAGGCGATACAAGCATTGCTTATTGGAACGTACACATTCCCTTTTTCCCTTGATCAAGCATGTGTACGCTGTCAGTTTACGTAACTCTGTTATAGCCTAGAACCGATAAAATTTGACCCAGAGATACGTTTGGCATTTTCATCGTTCGCCTCTTTACGATATTTCACGCACAACATACCTGCGCAGGAAATTTATCGAACAAGAATCGTTTCCGCACGTCGAACAGAGAAGAAACGTATGAAACGTAGACGGATCGAACGGGTAATTATAAGCAGAAAAATATACAAATTCCAAAAAATTTGTCAGAGATTGAAAACAGGAATTTCCCTGAGAAAATATTTCTTTGTTCTTGGAAGGCAGCTTCGTCAGAGGATAGGTGCGCGACCCACGAAAAGCCGAACGACAGAATGTGATTCGGCTGCGCGGGCTACACTTCCGTAACACGTTTCCTCTATCAACGCGTCCCTCGTCATTCTGGCAGGTGACCTCGGTGAAACGGATTTCTGCGATGAGAACATTTCATTCCAAGTAACGTATAATCCTCTACTGCTGCTTGCGAGCTTTTTAAAATCACTTGAATTGTCAATTCTCGCGATTGCTATTCCGTGGATAGGAATTAAAAGCAGATGCAAACATGAAACGCGACCAAGCATTCAATTTCGAATATGAACTGGTGTCTGGACTGTTCGATGAAACTTTTGTTATATTTTATCTCCTTTCGTTATTAATTCGTATTGTTAACAATTCGACAATGTGTAACAATTTACAGTTACGAATTGTATGGAGTACATACGTTGCGAAAATACAGTGGGTGATCAAATTATTAAAGCCACGGTACGAAAAATAGGTTTTTCGTGTTTCTGTAGAAATAGAGCCACAATTTTACGGGTTTTACATTGTGTAACTTTTAATCGATAATCCTTCACTAATAATATACAAAAAAATACGTATAAAAATGAACAAGTACATCTAAAAGATTATATTTACATATGTATATTAGTATTTCGTAACGCCGTCTTTTGCTGCAATTACCTACTGCCTCAATTCTTTTCGGCATACGTACTTTATTTTTATTGCTTTATTTCTAGCCCATACTTCTATCAAACGTTCAATCAATTGACATTTATTACTAATAATAAATGTTTCCACAAAGTCCGGAGAATTTCCAGGCCAGTCAAGAACTTTCACTTTTTTTTTCAACTGGGTATCATAATTTTACAAGCATCAATACATCATAAAAAAATTACAAAAACTCTCTTTAACTCGGTTTTCATTTACAAATTAATCATTTTTATGTAAAATCATCAATTTAAGCGAGTGGCTCTAATAATTTGATTATCCACTGTAAATTCGCAAAGTTAGTCGAATAGAATTAACGCCTAGATGGTTGAAAATGTACTTTGATAAAGTACACGCAGGTTAACAAAGATATCAATGGCAATTAGTTCGTCGAGTGGAAGACGCCGCTCTTTTATGTAAAATACGAAGAAACAACTTTTCTTACAGTTAGTATTCCGGTGGTTGTTGTTCGTTGCGGGGAAAAGCCGCGTACCATAATACGAAGACTAAACTTAAATTCGTGTCACCGTTGAGAAACGATGTTTCTGTTTCTGACACGCTCGGCTAGTGTCAACAACATTGTCGGGCGGGGAGACATTCTTTAACAGATTTTGAATCTTTGCCTGGGAAACTTTTCAGTTACCTCTGTCGGAAGAAGCACCGGAAAGTTCGTCAAGTTGCAACGAGGACATTACCGGTGATAATTCGAGTTAGCAGCAATGAAACCTTGTTACTTGGCTTTTCCACTATCGTGAATTCTGAAGTACGACACGAAGGAAGTACTTCGAAACTAGCCAGGTTCGCGGTACGCAACTTTCGACGTGATTAAAAACGCGACGTTATTATTTGCCGCGACAGTTCGTAGATTTTCTCTATTACCTGTAACTATAATTCGACGAGAACATTCTATAAATATTAATTAAAATTAAAATCAAATCAGAACGGTACAAAGCCGTCGTCGAAACGCTGTCGGTCGACGCTGCCTGCAAGAATTGATTCTCGAGCAGACGTGTTTCACCGCTACGTGACATAAAAATCTGCTGTACACGATGCTCCTTGTAATTGGATATTCTGGTCAGGAACAGATAAGAAGATTCCTTGCAGAGCCGGTACAGTAATAATTATGCGAGGAATATCATGGTGATCGCGCCAGTAGCATACCAAGTGGTCGACATTTTCTTCCTCCACCGAAGACTGACCTATTCGGGCTACCATCTTTTTCTCGAGATGATTCATCGACTGGAAGAACTTGTTTCCTCTTTTCCTTTTGCCCCAAAGTTATTTCAGTTACTAGGATCGTAAGCGTTCGGGGGTTGCTCGAGGTCAGGCCTGAAAATGGACTTTCGGAAGTAGCTACTTGCGAACGCCGCGAGACACTGGGGCTCGACTCTAATGGGACAGCGAGCTCGTTCCAATTCAAATCCTATATACTTTTATACCGACTAGACGTACCTTCTTTCTTTCTTCTTTGACACGTTTAAAGTTTCATAGGATCGTATTACGTCGGTTGAAAGTTAACGCGTTAATTATCGCGTTTAGCACTTTATTCTGTTAAGCCTAAGGGAGTGTGCCAGAATTTCACCTGACCTTAATCTATTTTATTTTTCGACGGCAGATAGTGTATTAAAATCTAGTGAAAGAAGGACAAACGGATAAATGTACGAATATTTAGAAATAAAAATAGATAGTTAGCTAATTGAGTTGAGAAGCAAGTAAACTAAGAAACTCTTTATTGGGTCGTCTTATTAACGGTGAGGGTACGTGTTGACAGGAGGGAGGTAGAAAACCTAGGATGTGCGAGAATTTCACCCGACCCGAATCTATTTTATTTTTCGACAGCAGATGGTGTATTAAAATCGTTCTAATGAAAGTAGGGCAAACGGATAAATGTATGAATATTTAAAAATGAAAATAGATAGCTAATTAAGTTGAGAAGCAAATAAACTGAGAAACTTTTTATTGGATCGTCTTATTAACGGTGTGGGTATGCGTCGGCAGGGGAGAGGTAGTAAGCCTTGGAAATGTCCGTTTACCGAGTAGAGGAGCGAGTGTCAGGCAGTGATGGGTGGGCGCGAATTAGCACGATTAAGATGGTATCGCATCCGA
This sequence comes from Osmia bicornis bicornis, assembly GCF_907164935.1. Lineage (NCBI taxonomy): Eukaryota > Metazoa > Arthropoda > Insecta > Hymenoptera > Megachilidae > Osmia > Osmia bicornis. Next base: position 12,751,123 of record NC_060216.1, on the reverse strand, counting down.
GCGGACAGGAGAACAATGCGAAGCCAAAGAGAGAAGAGGTCGGCTTGTTCAACCTCAAAGTAACTGGCAAGAACGACCGCGATGGAGCTCCGTATGGGATATCTATGGGGGTATTTGGTGAGCGTGTTGCTTGGGATTACTGCAATGCAGGAACGACAGGCAAAGCTGGCTCTGGCTCCAGCTTCGGCTTCGGCTTCGGCTTCGGCTTCAGCTTCGTCGGTCAGCTCTGATGCTGAGTTACGTTCTACCCTATATCCCTTGGACCTATTACACACGCGGCATGTCCCCATAAATACAACCTGAAATTCTACCGGATCCGGCATCAATTTTCCTTACTACCATCTATCAAACTTACGCTTACCGATTATTATTCTTCGAGTACAAGCATTTCAAACTCGTCTATACGGTCGTTTAAAACGTCGTCGATACAATTGAGAACCTTGCAGCTAAAGGGGTACAGCTACAATATTATCAACTTCAAGTAAATTAGATAAAAATTAGAATACTAATTTAAAAATATATATTTTCATACGAATATTACTGCTTATTGAGTTGATAAGTTTTTATATTTTTATTTTTGGAAAATTTGTCAAATCTACAGTTTTCACAGACAAACAATAATTCGATCACTTATCATGAAATTTGCATCAAACGATTTAACTTTTTTCTTTTTTCGTGTATTGCACATCGCAAATAAGAAATTCTCCAAAATAGGGCTTCATCTCTCTTACTGCAAGATCCTCAACTGTTCTTTTAACGAAGAACAAAAATAATGGCAGAAAGACGAAGTTACGAGATTCGATAAGAACGAAAGAATGAAAATAAATAGGTATTACACAGGTAAACGAGAATCAGCTGTTTGAAATTTTCACAGTCCGCAGAATTATAATGCAATATAGGGTAAAGACGATTTTTGATTGCAGAGAAAATAATTTGGTTTGCATTATACGGATAATAGGCGAGTTTAAACGCGCGGGATGACATGGTTTTATGTGGATATACCAACGGACATGTATGTGCGTAAGCTTGCTGCAAGCTACACGTCCCTCCCATAAATACACGCGTCCGATGGCTTGAATCCTCCATCAGCTACAACGACGCGCATATCCGTCAAAATTCCATTTAGATATATCGATATATTGCTATACCTAAAAACACTAATTGCACTAGAATCGTATCGCAATCATGCACGTTAAACCCTTAAATGAGATAGTGACGTTTATACCTTAATTGATAATCACGAATCGATAATTTCACAAGTGAGAAATAGAAAAGTTGAAGATAAAAAAAAATTGGAAATTTTAATAAAAATCGTTAAAAATTGGTAATTTACTCTCGATCGAAGTAACGTAAAAAAACCCTTTTACGTTACTATTCGTATAAATGTTGCTATTCATTTTTTGTTTCTTCTCTTTCGCTATCTGCTTTGAGCCTCTCCTCCGTTTCTTTTCTTCTTTCATCTTCCATCCCTGTCAGTCTCGGCTCCCTTTCGTTCTATCGGCTGATATATCGGTAGGCAATACCACTTCTCTGTCTAACGGAACGTAAAGCGGATTCCGGTGCTAAGCAGATGGAAATTCAGGCAATGCGAGCGCGGTAATGTACCTCTCTGCAGCGGCATATATCGGAGCAACCGGGGGAGGATTCGCATCTCACGATTCAGGATAAAAGACGAATTCGGCGAGTGCAAGAATGACGGACGACGGAAGAAACAGAACTGGATGAGAAAGCGAAGAGCCGGGAAAAATAGAACGTGTACGGATGGGTGAACGTGGAAAGGCACAACGGAAACGAATGAAATGAAACGAAGTACGTAGAGGATATTAAAAATACTTTGGTCGAAATAAGTAAAGATGTACGGATTACTCGCTAAAAGAGGGGATATACGCGTCGAGATCTGATTAATACGTAATTTGAATAACAATAAACCTCGTAAACTCGGTCTTCGACCCTCCGCTTAATATCTTTTCGTAACGTATCGCCCCGTTTTGATTGCAACATTAATTCTCGAGAAATTTGCTAGCGATACGTTGTACCAGCAGCTATTCCAACAGGAAATTTCTCTACTAATATCTACGATCCGAGCAATTATTTCGGCTGATTCCACAAAATTGTGTGTGTACAAATCAATTGTTGCGTAATTTACGCTTTTGCTCGAAATTATGGACACGTTGATTGTACATTAGGGAGATAGAGCTCTGTTATTGTGCGCTCATCGTTCACCGTAATGAACAGATACGCGACATCTAAATTTTCCAAAGGTGTCATAATGCGATAGTGAATGGAACAATTACCGCTGCTTATTATAACAAGATTGATAGTCATTTTCTATCGCTTCGGTTCGCTTCGGCTCGAGTTCTCGAAGATAGTAAATGTTCGTGACAACGACCCGACTTGAGTATCAGATAATACCTGATCAAACTGAAATTTCTTGATCGCAGAACGTGTACGTAAACGATCTTATTAGAGTCGCTTTGCTATTAAAAGAAAAGACGAGTGGTGTTACCTGCCACGCGATTCGACTCGAGGAACTCGCTGAAATCGGGTAAAAGGATGAAACGAATGGAAAAGAAAATACAGAAACGCATCGAGGGGAAGAACGGGTTATTAAAACATCTGAAAGGCAGTGGGTTGGCCCGTTGAAACAATAGCCACGCTAGCTGCCGATTGTCACCGACTTCACGAATCTCGTTCGCTCGGTTCTGAATTACCGTGCTGTCATGGATCCTGAATGGCAGTCGTAGAGGCGACGACGCGATGCTGCAGGAAGCTCATTAGGCATCGCTCCGAGCATTTTCTGGCCCTTGCCTCCTAGACTTCGTCAATTTTTACTTTACTCTCTATCCGTCCCGCGACCCCGTCTATCCACCCGACGGCGCCCGCCATCCTCTCTGTATACATATGTAAATACCGAGTATATAGTCTGCTGGCTTTCAGAATAGTAGCCTACAGGATTTCAGATTTGCGGAAAATTTCGTTTCAATTTCAAAGTAACGCTAGCGCCAGGATCGTCGGAGGAGAAACCGACCTTTGATGATTTATCAGAAATCGAACCGCTCGTTCCGCGGCCAATTTTACTCCGTCCAATAAATGGTTTAACAGCTCTGTCTCCCTTAAAACATTTTCTTCGTTGTTTGTGTCTCTTTTTTCGGTTGTACCACCGTGAAATAACGATTAATACCGCGACGATAATAAATACATGCATGCGCAAACGTAAACGATTAAATTGTACGCGAAAGAAGAAAATAACGCAACGCGAGGTTTCGATATTCGACTTGAAATTTAATACATTGTAAAATATTCGAAATTTTAACGAGGAAAGGAATTCGTATAATACGCGTTAAATGCGCGACGCAAGAATCGTTGGTACAAGTTTTCGAAAATGGAAAAGAGAAGACTGAAAATAATGAAGCGTTTCTTAGGGTTCAATGCGAAGGAGATTTTCTGGGATGTAATTTCTTCCATTCAATTGCAACGGAAGCTCGGTTCTTCGAAGGACGATGAATTCTGAAACGAATGATGAATCGCGCTCTACGCGAAGAGGATTCCGACAATGACTGAAAAACGGATGAATAAGAATGCACTCGAGTCGAGTGGCCAGCTGGTCGGCGAAGGGAAAAGAAATCCTGCTAACGAACATCCTGCCACGAGATTCGCGATAGTAATTCCTGACTGAGAGCCCCGTAGCTCCGGAAAACTCGTTTTCAGTATGACGCCACGGATAGAAAACTGCGCCTTCTTCGAAACATCTTCTTCGATTGCTAAGGATTTCGTTCCATTTTTAGCCCGCTTTAACGAATAATCGACTCGCTTTATCGTATAAAATATCGCTTTGGATCGGGTTCTCGAAAGTATAAATGTTCGGGAACTCGACCTGACCCGACCTGAACAGTGCAGGTCTGATCCTAGTATCGGATACCCGAAATTTTTCGATTCTCGCACGTCTCTACTAATCGCCTAACATTTCTCATATTTCACTCATTACACAAAGACAGAACAATGGATCTGATAAAACTGGTTGACTATAAAAAATGTTGTCCCCTTGAGCTAAAGCTTGCTTCTTCGTGGCAATGAGAAACAATAAGCATCGCTGTTCCAACATTCGCTCTCTATAAGAAAAGAAAACGGATAAAAGTAGGAGAATAAATGAAAGCTTGGATTCCATTACCGCAGGATGAGCAGAGTCCTAGCACTAATCTCGGCTTTCTAGATAGACTCTAGGCTAGAGGAACTGAACGCCTGGATGCTTTCGATGGTCCTTCGTTGGACGGTGGATCGACTTGCTCGAACTATGTAGGTGTCGAACTTTCCAGGAGATACAGACTTTTCAACTAATTCTCAGCTTGTATAGTTACATCCGGTTAATAGCGCGATTTTCTTTCGTTAGGAGGAAACTATTGACATTTCTCAGTTACCCTGTCTTATTAACCATTAACTGGTGTAGTGATTTTTCAGGAACGCGAATAATCTAAAATAACACGTTTGGAATAATTATTGCCATGCCAACCTTTATTTTCTATGTTTTACCGAATAGGACAGTTAAAAAAAAATAAGTGACATTGTACATATACCTACGCGTTGTACGAGTAATCGCGTTATCTGAAAACAGTGGCCGCAATATCTTTGGCGCATTATAGAAATTTGCGTTATACAGAAGTCTATTATAATTATGTTCTTATTCAATGATTGATTAGGTCAGACTCCACTTTACCAGTTAAGGGTTAATTTTTTTCTTGCCCTACAACGAAATTTTCAGCGAATATATTTTGAAAATAAATCCGAATATGTCGATCTGCTGATAGAGCTGGCGTTGTTTGTTAAATGCGATGCGAATTATTTGCAGAATGGCTTTGTTTGTGTCGGTTATTCGGCGATCCGAGGACACTTGAAACTGTGCGAATAATGGCAGAATGATTGGCTCCTTATCTACTCTCGTACAGAACTAAATGTTTGTTGGTAACAATGTAGAAACGTGCTATCGGACGGGAACAATTAATCCGAGTGGTCCGGTTCGTCGCTACCTTCGAATTTCAATCCTAATTGCAACGTAACCTTCTGCACCTAACGACGTTGCATTTAAGCCAAAGAGCTTTAAACCCGACTGCGACTGTAGAAACGAAAAACGTCCTATTCAATTTCACAATTTTTTTCCGCTACATAAGTTCAAATTGTAAAATGTCCAGCGAATCATAAGCTTTCTCGTTAAGTAACGACTCGATCCATCCTTTCTCGACCTAGCGGATATATCTGTTGCATATTAAACCGTAGTTTAATCAACGGTATAATAACATCAAATTGCTATCATTTCAAATACGTTTATTTAATCGTTAAAGTTTCAATTCGCAGTGCGATTCGAATGCGGTATAATATTCGGTAAATGTTATATCATGATTAAATATCGACTTGATAAACGTTCGGGAATTAATTTTTTTAATTCGGTAATTTTTATCGAGCAGGAGAATAAATTACACGATCGAAGGTAAAGACAGAAATTAGCACTAATTAGCCGACAGGTGGGTTTGAAAAAATTTATCTAAAATTCTTTTGCCGGCGAAAACTTGTATGTTGCAATTGGTAGGGTCCATTGTTAGGATATATCGAAATATTAAATATAATCTGAATCCAGAGAAATTGTACGCTCAGGGATTTTTATGTAACCAGTATCTATGGAAGGTGGGGGCAGGTATTACCGCGGATTTTGTCAATGGTGCAACCTTCCTCTATAAATCTCCGGACCATCCACTTGTGCCAGAATGAATCTAGAATATATTCAAACGAAGTTCGTTGGAAGAGAACGGTTGAATATATCCCCGTGCCTAGAACACATAGGTATGTACTCTAAAAGTGACCAAGTACACCAAGGATTCCGCTGGAAATGAATTTAACGAACTCAATTAAAATTAAGTGGTCGGGTAAAAAGATAAACGGGTGGAAACTTTGTTGAAATTAAACGGAAAAGCTAACTGTTTGTTCGCGGAAAGTTTAGAATACGACTTGTCGTGTTGCAGTTATAAAGATTATGCGGTTCAATTATGAAAATTGAAACGATTACTTAGTTATTTAGTCAACGAATACTAAGAAATTACTGTGACACATGAAATAGTAGGGTTGCTGACTTACCGTGTTGTAACATGAGGCACCCTTCTTCCAGCGGTATTTATATCGAGGACCTCATCGTTCACCTGCAAATAAATTAAAAGAATTATAAAAATAAAGATAAAAATTTATCAACTCGATAACTAATATTTATTATATAAAAATATATATTTTTCAATTAGTGTTCTGTTTTTAATATCAATCCTAAATTAGTAAAAATGGAGCTGCATCACTTTAGCTGCAAATTCCTCAATTTACCTCTCACTTATAGATACATTGTACGCGTGTAGGTTTAACAATGAAGTAGATGTAGAAAGGATATCGGAAGAGTGTGCTTGGGAAAGATGGAGCCCCGTGGCGTACATAATTGGTGAGTTACCGGTGAATCGAGCGAGTGCTCGGGCTGGTACGCAGCTAAGTTAACGTACACTAGCAGCAAACTGCAGTGGCTGGAAAACCCGGTAACCCTAGGCGCGTCTTCTCCACTGCCATCCATAATTACACTCTCAACGTAGTAACTGCGTTTTCCGTGCTCGAGATAGTCGCGCGCCCATTGTGAATGCACCGGTGTGATGCCGTGAATGCAACGACGACGACGACGACGACTGAAAAGCAAACCGCGGCGCGGACCGGGCGCAATCTTGCCAACACGCCGAGGATAACTGTTTTCACGCCAGTATCGTTGCACTTCCGAAAATGCGCTCGCAAACTTGCGCCCACCCTTCCGCAACCTTCCGCACCAAATCTAATTACATTATAACTTCTTAATTATTCGAAAGCGTCGTTACAGCAAACAAACTGGATAACGTATTGCTCGATTTCAAACAACCTATTTGCCGTTCTTTAATCAAATACGGTATCGAATAAAATAATTGTTGAATCTCGGTTACCCGACCCGATTTTTGTGGTTCTTACACGTTTCGCATCTTTGTTACGGGTACAAGTTGCCTATCGACGATATTCTTTTTTCCTCTTTTCCTTTTTATCCTTTCATCGATAGAACGAATTGAAACAATGGAGGGACGAAACACCGAGTTTCCTCTTCTCCCGGTGGTAATTTTATGGAAATTACTTTGAAACGTTTTACACGAAACGAACTAATTTCTAAATTCGAAATCTCCAGTGCAACCCATTCTTCGCCCGAGCCCAGCGAAAACTCCGTCACGTTTATGCATATGCGACAACACGTAGCTGCATGTTACAAATTTGCATGTTTTATTAATGAATGAAATTTTCATACTACTCGATAGAAAAACTGCTCGCTCGACAGATTTCAACCGCGTTTCAAGCGCAACGCCTCGTTTCAAAGTTGGTCACAACGTTTAATTATTCACACGTTCGTTACTATTTTTATTATTTATTACCATACGCGAAGCACTCGTGTCGAAATCGCGTAGAGTCATCTTTTTACGCGAAGCAATGATTTTTCTTCCTCGTTTTTCTTATCCCTCCGGCGGATAAACGTCTGTTCGAAGCGAGTGAAAGCTTATTTTCCACGCGAAGCCCCCGCCTCTTTCTCCGAATACAGTATTCGTTCAGCGTTTTTACGTCGCGGCCTACTCGTTTATTGCCCGTTATACTCGAACAGTGTAAGTTCGCGATTTATTCCCGCGATCTCTCCGAAAGATTTTTCGGATCGTGCCGTTTGAAATTTATTTCCGGTACTTTCGAAAGAAGACCGTTCGGCAATACCGCGGCTTCGTCGAATTGTTATTGCGATCCTCCAAGTTTTCAGAATCGCGCAATAGCCGTCGAGCCAACCCCCTTCCAAACAGGTTCGCGCTACTTTCTAAACCAACTGCCTGCGTCCGCGGAGAAACAGGGGCCAACGGTTTTCTCCGGCAAAATGGCCATACGTAAATCCGTGCAACAACTATGGCGACGCTTCCTTTCAAACTTATATTCCCCGCAAGTTCGAACGATTTTCTTCGATCACTCTACTTTACCATCGGATATCTAATGTTTTATTTATTAATGTACCAATCTTTTCTCCTACTTTTCTTCCATTTGATCGCTTATGATTTTGTTGTCAAGCTCGTTGCCAGTTTCGTATATTTATTAATCTATAAACACAGAAGAATAATATCGAGGACAATGAGGCGTTTACTTTTGACTCTGTTCCGAGGGCGGGCCATCCGATCGTCATATTCCATTTTCGGCTCATTACGTCGCGGCGACGAGCGTGCGTTTGAATTTTCATACGATTCGGAACGTCACGCGAATTAGCCGTATTACCCGGGTCAATCACATGGTTATTTTGATAGTCACCGAATTAATGCATCTCTAAACATCGCCGATGGATTACGATACGTCGTACATAAACGCGTTTTCCGTTCAGGAAACTGAACGTTCGAGCAAATCGACCGGAACGAATTTATTTCCGCGAAGCAATCGATACGATCGAATAATTTTCGTCGACGATACGCGTCGAGAGTATGGCTAGTTTATTAAATGGTAAAGGTTCGGCCTCACAGTTATCACGGATACAATCGACGAGATATTTGTGTTGCAAATATCCGTTTGTACCTTCGATAGGAGAACGTTGTTACGTCTGATTCGCGGCATTCCCTCCCGCCTCGGTCTGTTTCAATCGTCAAAGTACCAGCCAAAGCACGCTTTAGTCTTATTAATCGCGTCGACAAGGGGATGAAGAGAGGGTTACGAGTTACCATTGATTCGGAGTACCTTCGAAGGTTCTGTAGAGGTCGTTGTCCAGTGATCTGATTCGGTGAAAATGGATCAGAGATGGTCATTTTACGCGTATAGGAGATCGATATGCCTATTCGGTCAATGATCCTTGTATGGTAAATGGAAAATTATTTGGACACGAGTTCCTTCGCGATACCTGTTGTGTTGAACATGTTACGGAGGAATTACCGTGTCACCGATGTAAAAATTAAAAAAGAATTTTGCGAACCCGATAGTTCGAGTATCCGATATTTTCGAAGCTTGTAAAAGATATTTTCCATTCGATGTCGAATAGAATCGAAAGAAAAGTAGAATGCATTGTCGAAGTAAAATGCCTCAGTGGTTAATACGATGAAAAGGAGTAATGTTAAAAAGAGGATGTAGGGGCGCGGCAGCATAAACGAAGCCGCGTTACTAGGAGCAGTCTGCATTCGAGACGTCCATTAAACTCGCAACCCTTTTATCGAGTCTGACCCGCGCCGCGGCGTGCTCGAGGAAAGGACGGGCTCCTCTTTTCTCTTTTCTCCGGTTACTTTCAAATGGTTCGCGATCGTCGTGTCAAATGGCGTCGAGTTGGTGAACAGTAGGATATAAAAGGTAGAAAGGAGAACGGAAAAAGAGCGTGGCTATATGGATAGAAAAACAGCGGTACAGATAGACGAGTCAATAGACCGTGGTAGAGCAACAGCAACCGTACAGGGGAAAAAGAGTCGAGGTGGGGAAACTAGGAAGCTTAAAAAGTCGACGAAGCTGTTACAGCAAAAGGGGACGGTGCACGATTGGATATCGGCCTAGGAAGGCGACAATCGACGCGCTGCTATTCTATCAAAAAATAAACGTTGGACAGTGTGTAATTAGAATTTTCCTAATGCACGCGATACGTCAAAATCCGACCATGAATATACGAGCCACCGCAACGTACACGGTCATAAATTCATGCGTTGGCAGGCAGTGAACTGGCGTCAACGGTGCTTCGTCGATGATCGAGTGGAAATGAGACGCATAGATAGGGATATCAAAGAGGGACAGAGGGAGGATCGAGAGAGTGAAAGAGAGCAGAGTCAAGTAGCTAGAGGGAGGAACAGAGAGACGGGTAGGCGGGATCAATTGGACCAAAGAGGAAGAGGGTTGGTCTCTGTTTGAACGCGGATGGACGAACACGGATACAGCGAATGAGATCTATATATTATATAGAATGCCGCAGGACATACAGGCTGATGTATAGGTACTCTAGAAGGAAGAGAACAGCTAACGGGGATGGTTGGTCCGCGTGTCGCGTTGCGTCGCGTCGCGTCGCGTCGCATCCCATCGGTGTAACCGAGAATCACAAAGGTAGGAGAACGCGAGCGGTTGCGTACACGCGCACAGAGTACGTAAACCGAGCGTAAGTAGAGCTGTGTACACAAGGGGGTGTCGAGGTTAGCGAAGCGACCCTCCATACACGAATATATGCATATTCAGGACTTGTTATGTAGCTGGTGATATGGCTGCAGGTAGGTCTGTGTGACGCGGTGGACCACGCCGGAGATACTGGGGGATAGCCCAGTGACGGACTGCCGGACATCCGACCTGTTACCCCCTCGAGCGTCCTCCGCGTAAGCCGTCGCCGCCTGCACTCCTCCTCTTCCTCCTCGCTGGCTTCCTATCCCCTTTACAGCGGATCCGAGCAGAGTCGTGCGGGCTGTTGCCCGACAACCTACTCTCCGCTCCTATCACTCGCGCCCCTTTATCGGCGATAGTTGATGCCTGCTCGCTACCCCGTGACCGGCGTGACCGCGTATGCTCCAGTTGAGATCGTTCGGCTCCGCTCGGCTCCGCACGAATCGGCTCGAATCGAATCGGTAGCGATCGTGCTGGTGCTTCGGTCCGGTTACGTTGATGTTTCGACTCATCGGATTGTCAGATCGCTTCCACGAATGGTTTTAGTAGATATCAATTTTGACATTGTCATACACGCGCGTAAATGGAGCGTCAAAACTCTCTTTGAAACGCTTCGAGTACTCTCGTGTTTGCTCAAATAACTGTACAGTTATTAGGGATGGGCGAGAATCCGAAATCTTGACATTCTTGCACTTTAAACGTTTGCAATTTTTAAATTCTGATAGAAGGAAATTGACAACACAATTTTTATAAGATAACTTAGAGGTTTTATTTATTATTATTTTTAATCTTATTTATTTATTATTATTTATGCGGCTATGTTTTGCACTCTGGTAGTAAATACTAAATTCTAACGACCCTATGATTTTTCGAGGTTTTATATTTTATCGGTGGGGATGAGTAGTGATAAGGACAGTGATCAAGGAAGGGTACGAAATACAGGGTGACCAAGGAACTAGGAACCAAGATTAACACTAGAACTACCGACGTTTGATCCGCACTAATTTTTAACCTGAAAATAATACAGAAAATTAAGTAAATACGGGATAAAACATAATTTAATATATCTTTATCTCGACAATAGCCAACGTATAAATTAAAATAAGAAACTTGAAACCAGTCATTTTGACTGGTTTGTTAGTTCCAGTGTTAAGATGTTTGGTTGAGGCTGAGTCTATGGTGTTTGTTACGTTATGACTTGGTCGTGTTTGTCATCCAACATCACTAATCAGAGTACAATAAGGATAAAATTGCAACGGAAGGGTGACATTCGTTCTATCGTTACAGCCGGAAATCCGGGATTGGCGATAAGTTGGCGCGAAACTTTTTAGACGACCGTGTGACATCTTGCGTCGGCATTCTCATGTATCTTCGGTAGTACGCTTCGGGCAATGATCAGGAACCAAGCTACGTGCTCGACATCTTCAACGGTTCCCTGAAACGCGAAGGATTTCGCTTCTGCTCTGAATGAGCTTCCAACTATTCTCCTCCCTGCCGACGCCATTCCCTCAGCCCCTTTTTCATCCTCTCGCAGCTCTCCTCCCCTACTATCGAGTAGTTTCCACAGCACGTGGACTTTACTTCGCTAAAGTTTCATACGAAAGTGCTTGCAAACGTGTGACGATTAGAAATGAATCTGGTCGATACGTTCGTAAGGCATTTTTGATGCTGAAACGCAATAAATGTCGGACCTTTTCAACTTTATTTCTCACCTACTTCACGCCCGGTACAACTACCCTTCCTGCTCGTAATTCTTTCTTGTCAGCGGCCCCTTTACGCTCGTTTTTACCAGCAAATACATTAAGTACTCACTTCGGTACATCATTGCTACCATATACCTATAATTAGAAAAAACATTTTTCGTTCGACATGTTTTCGTTTCGTTCGGACTACATTTTCAACCACCTAACTTTGTTGCCGATATCGTTATTCAAAGATCAATTAGATTTTAGCCTAAAATTCCATGTATTTTTTTTATACGCTCGCCGTTAACGTTGAAAATTTCATTTGAACGAGAAAAATTCATGTTACAAGAGTGCGACAAAAACGCTACATAGATTCCAGCATACCTCGTTAAACTTTCAGTAGCGAGTGAACTCGGTAACCGGGCACAGAGATGCCAGGAATTCCATTATAAAAAAGCGCCCAGTATGTGCATGTTTGAATGTACTTCGACTTACTACGATTTTTCCCCTGTTCTCTCCGCGTGCATTCCTTTCAAAGTACACTTTGTGAATGATTTCATCGGTACAATAAAGAAATCTCTTAGTGCTTTCAACTAATCGCCATTCAGAAAAATGGCAAATAGAATATTTTAACTTAGGAGGGCAGTACCGGGTGATTAAAAGATTGTATCGTATAAATGTTGTTACAAGTACCAAAAATATTCATTTGTTCGAGTTTCAAGCAAATGTTGCGATAAAAAGGTAACAAAAAAAAAATAGAAATTGATAAAGTAAATTGTTCTTCGAATCGTTCAGATTTCAAGGTATTCAATGGAGAACGTGGTCGTTGAAAGCGTAACGTTGGTGAACTCGCAAAGAAAATCCGAATTTTCGGAAAAGAATGGTAGAAACGTGAGACTGCTTGATATTCGAAATGCGCGAAGGAAAAGGATAGCAAACGAGGAAGTAGAGCGAGGAAAAAAAAAAAAAGAGGGAATATCGAGTAAAATTTTGGGGATAAAACGCTGAGAGGAGACGGACCGCTTCTCCGTCAAACAAAGCGAAATCTGTGCGTTTTTGACGTGCAATGTTCGGCAGCTTCGGCGATGCGTGAAAACGTTTACGTTTCGTAGTATTAATTTTAACGAATCGCAACGGGCAATTGCAACGAGCGAATACCTTCGATCTTGCAAACGGTGTACGATTCGATGCTTTATTGGTTAACTTTATTCATTGAAACATTAACAACGAAGCGGAACGCGGCGTATCGCAATCAATGCCTCAGTCGCGGTTGCATAGTTTACGGATCTCAATTTCCGTATCAGTTTAGTTTCCTATTTATACCGACGGCTAGCAGTAAAGCCGCGTACCTTTTAAAACCCGAATGCCCGCCTCCGCAACGTATACCTTCTATGCGGTATACGTTTACGGCCGAAAAATTAGGCAAACCTGCTTTTGCCTCTGCGTCTGCTTCGCCTTTCTACCTACGAGCATACGTGCCTACGAGACTACGAAGCTTTTCCGCCGAAACAGCTTTTCATTCCCGATCGTACAGAGCGCGTCAAAGTGTACTGAGAATAATTTCGGAATTCACCGGCACGCCTGCTAGTCTAGTTTCCAGTAAACTTTAAATTTAAATATGTATTCTGATTATCTTTAATTCGAGAGGAAAGTGCTATGTTAGGTGTTAATTTGGGGTGTTCATTCAACTGACCATTCTGACCCCCTCGAGTTGCGCTGCTGCATCTGTTGCCAGGATAATAATGTAGGATGCCGGCGGAAAAATTGACGTGGACGGTCCCTACCCCAACCGCCTGGGTTTACATATATGTATATATGTATCGACAAGGCCCGTGATGGAGCGCTTGCGAGAAAGGATGGATTATACGCGCGACATCTTGCGGCCATCACGGGAAAGAGGCCCAATGGCGCCTGGGGCACCATACTCTGGTTATAACCCTCACAATAAGTATACCATAGAACTTAATCATCGAAAACTGGCGGGAATAGAAAGAAGAGGAAGATTAAGTGAGAGAATCGTGTCTTTTAGCGACTATGTACTTGACCGATCCCTGCTCTCGACGACGACATTCATCGTGACGTGGACGTATTGGAAACGATGGCAAAGTCAGAACTTCCGAAAATAGGATCTGTTGAAAAGTTCTCTAGTGGTTTTATAAAGAGCTGCCTTTCCCGATAGAAGACCAACAAATCCGTCGCGGAATTAGCGTGCACGATAGATTTTCTTTTCCTTTTAAAATTTCTACTTACACTTACGTTAGTAACGGTAGCTTGAATATTTTTGTAGAAGGCTAAGAAGCAACACGTAAACACGCTGGTTTTGAGAAATATTCGTTTGATTTAATTTAAGCTCACTTCGGCGAGCGTTTGCTTCTTCTCGAGCAACACAATTTTCAAGTTACGTCGCTGCCTAAACCGATTTAGTCCCGTCTCGTGCTCCTTTTATCAAATTAGTGTGTCGCGAAAGGCGGAAAAGCAGAATCAAGATCCTTGCTGTCGACTTAACCATTCGGCTCGCAACACTGTTAGAATAGACTCGTTATTACCTGCGTTGAACGTTTTCGAAAATATCTTTCGCGAATGTTGTGCATCTAAAAAGGCGATGCCTTTAAGCCATCGTATGAATTTTACATCCCTTGAATCTCTCGATGCCACAACTGAATCTATTTTTACTTTCAAGCAATTTCACGTGTAATCACAGTGGCCCTCAGGGTGGTTCGTTATTGGAGGTGAGTAAACTTTCATTTCAGGTGTATGAGATTCTCAGCAAATATCCTCTCCTCTCTAGCCATTCTTCCTCGTTTACATTCATCCGATCGTAATTTAATATCGCTAACCGTTTTGTTAAACTGATATGGAAATCGATTCGAATGGAATTTTAATTAATTACGCGTTTCATCAATTTCTTATTTACAAATTACCGAAACATTTGCCTCTATAACCAATAACGTACTTTTTTATTTCTTCCCTAACACCATCACTGATCGTGAATATCCGTGGAAATTTAGATGATCGATTAACTGGTTTTTCAATAATTTACTGTTAATCTCGATGAAAAGTTGTCACGATCTTCCTCCTATCGCCGAATAGAAGATCTTAAATCTTCGGATGAGAGAAAAGAAAAAAGAAAGAGGAGAAAGTGGTCGAGTAGAGCTCTATAAAATTCGGCACTCCATGAGCCGCAAAATGAAGTCTGGTTAAGGAGAAAGATCCGTGAAGGACGATGAATTGAAGAGGCAGAGGCAAATGAGAGTGGGTCGGATACCGGCGTCGAAGAAAGTTTTAAATTGTGCTAGGAAAGGCGAGCGATTAGTGGATTATAAACATACTGAAAACTTCTGATGGGATTAGCTTCTTTAGAAGAGGGGTCGAAAGTGGTTTGGGTAGCTTTTGGCAGGTTCGTATAGCGCGGGGAAAGCACTTGATGCTCTTTTCCATTTCCTTAGTTCGTAAAAAGGAAGCATTCGAATTCCTACTCTTCTAGACCTATTTTACGATCAACTATGCTTCTACACCCTTCTATGCTGCATCCATACACCTGTAACTAGATACGAACTGGAACTTAAATTTTTACCGAGAAATTAGTGACATGACGGGCCCTAATTTCAATTAATTAAGCCCTAAATCCTTCTTGGCTCACCGAAAATTTTCCCCAATGGCAAGTCCGCCACTCCTTGCAACCATATCTAATTATAATACCAATGATAAATGTGTTTGTTCATTACGGTAGCATGCTACATCTAATTGTAGATCGCAAAAATTAACCGCGAATACAACGAAAATATATCTGGTGCGCAGCTGTACGTTGGTAGAGCAATCCGAAAGTTGCGGGCAATAAATTTCGACGTGCTATACACTTTTCTTCTTCCAACGTTTGAACCGCAATAACTGTAAGAGAAAATATAAAACTGCTGCGGATAATGTTTGGAAAACTTTTTCTTTTTTCTCTTTTTATATAATTAACAGCACGTAATTTAATTTAAAAGTTGGTACAACTAATTTTTTACTTAATTCGCGAGACTGAAAAATTGCTTTAACGTCGTATTAAATACATATATCCGTAAAAAATATTTCCTCCATTAAGGTATTTAAACGATTTTATTTGCATTTTTTTTAGAATTGCCTGGTTAATCGTTCGTTCTTAACGATACCTCGAAAAAAGTAAAAAGCATCTAATTCGATACCTTAATCCACCGAATTACTTCCTGGAAAGCATTACGGCCCAAATTCCCGGAAATAATCCTTATTTCCGTCCATGTGCAAGAGAGGGTATTACACACCCCACCTACATTTATAGCTGCACGAGAACATTCGAGTTTTCTCTTGCTTTCTACGGATAATTGTTATCTGCTTCGTGTCTACAATCGCGTCTACCATTTTCATTCTGTTGTTTCCAACAATGAAATTTGCATTTATCGAATTGCTTTTCACCGAAAACACTTTATTCTTTTCATTAAGTATCGGCGTTCGAACTATACTTGCTAAGCGCCAAGCACAAGGAGTGACGAAGGCGGCGCCCTCTTTGCAAAGGAGTCAGGCTTAGGTTAGGTTAGCTTAGGTTAGGCTTTATGCGCGATCTCGCGGAACGTTTTCGTTGCAAATCATAAAAATTAACTCTGCTATCTTTGTTAACACGTTGACTGCCATGGTAGTTACTGGAGATCTACATCTGAAATTTTTTACAATTCAATAATTAATAAAAGAAAAGAGAAGGCAAACTTTAAATAATTTCGGTACTATACTAATAATGTAAGGTACCGATTTAAAAGTTTTCATTTGAAAATTAACTGATCATTTCTTTGATAATTACAGGTTTGGTATGTCTGACTACACATGGTCTTTTCTACTGTGGCAGTGAATGTGTTCTCTTTTCCTTAGGGGATAAAATAGCTTCTCATTTTGAGTTGTCACAGCAACTAAGCAACTGATAGCATAATTCAGAAATAACGCTTTCCTAGATAAAAGAGACCTACTCTTACATTTTATTTTTCCAAGTATTTCAAGATTTATGATTTTTGAGCTGTGTCACTATTCATGCAAACCGTGTATATATGGAAGATAGAGAAACGTATAGGTGCACAATATGCAGTAGGTGCAGCACAGAAGCAGATGCGCGAAGAAAATGCAGGGTGTCCCTTTGGCAGTTTGCATTCTTTTTCTTTTGTGATGTAAGAGCAGTGCTCGAAACGAAATCTATTGTTTCCAGTCGTCGAGCACGAAGCCGTATCAGCAGGGGAACTACCTACTCCACCACTCGAGTGCCCTTGAACGACCGACCTGACGATTAAGCCGAAAAGTATCTTGAAACTACTCGAACAGAGAGGCAAATGACGAATCGAGAATCTCTTGAAACCAGTTTTGTCCTGCGTTTTGTGTATTGAAACGGTTGAACCGCATCGAATCCCGTATTGCCGCGCCGTATCTGATCCGGTTAAGTGGAGCCTCGATGACGATTTTTACCCTTTTTGCTCGCACCTTTGGCGATAGATTAATGCCGAGTGTCGAAGGGCTGATTGTGGCCAATTTTTTTCTACCCTCGATCTTTTAATTTACCATTAAAGAGTTTGTTACAAGGCGCGTTTAATACATGAAAATCATATTAGAATTTTTCTATCGAAACAGAAGGGAATCAGAGCAAGTGCTCTCTCTCTCTCTCTCTCTCTCTATACGATAAATTGATACTTTTAACAAGGAGATAACCGTACTCGTTGAACGGCAACGAAAGAACGGTTGATCGAAGAACTTTCCTCGCATCAACGGTACGTCGAACATAATTATCCGGGAATCCGTCGGTGAACTTGGATTACCGTCGAATCCGGAGCAACAGTGGCCTGGCAGGAAGCCCATAGCGTTTCAGTTGCCGCTTTTTGAATCTTAATAAATTATCCGTCGACCATGGACGATCAGAGAAGGGTGCGCGAGCCTGGTTTAGCGCAGATCTATCGGCATGCTCATTAATCACCCGATATACACTATCGCTCAAAAGTTTCTACCACCCTATGAATCTTGAATAAAACGGTATATTCTTTCTTCTTTACCTTTCCGTTTTTCTTTTTATTCAAAATTACGTCAGCCAAGAAATAACTTTATTCATTTGAAAGTTTCTGTTTAAGGAATAAAACAACAAAGAAGATCGTTCTTGCACGGCTTTCGTGTTAAACGTTTGGTAAACGATGCAACTCTTCTAATTGTAAGTAAATATTGATATATCCAGTAGAATGAGCAGCCGCGTAAAGAAAGTCACGAGTTTGCCTACAATTGATAGTAGAGTGGAAAGTTTTGAACGGTAGTGTATATATAGATATATCCTGGTTCGTCGCCACCGATAATCGGTCGTGCCACAGCCAACCAGGGAATTTCGGGAACGGGCATACGGTTCTGGCTCGAATATTATCGGCATATCGATTTCGCACACGTACCTATCCCCTCCCTCCTCTTCCCGCCCATTTCCTTTTCGCCCGTTTCAATCGTTTCGTTAACTGACCCAAAACAATCCTTTCCAACTTTTCCTTGTTTACTCTTGTGACGCGAACGCGAGAAGTTGCACTTTCACCGGTTGCACTGTGTCGATGCCAAATAAATTACTTAACGCGTTGAATGCCTTAGGGGGGTATCAGTGACCTGCATTGCAAATTAGGTACACTTAAATTTAAAAAAAAAAAGAAAAAAAATATTATTTGAATAGCGTTTCCAAAATTTGCTATTAATCTAAATATTTTTCTATTTCTGTTGGCACGGAAGAAAGAATAAAATTCCTCGAGTTATGATTTTCTCTCTAAGGTAGAGTAGGTTTAAGGAAATAAAATAAGCAACGTAAATTAATTTTTCATAACTACGATTAGATGTAGGTTTAAAAAGGATAATCCACGACCGCGCGGTCCAATGTTGTGTCATTTGACGTGGAATGGCCCGTATACGGGTAGATGTACACGTGTGTGCGTGTAGCGTGTATCCTGAAAGCATTTTCAGCCACTAAAAGCATCCAGGAGAAACTTTGTTGTTCCGCTTCTATGGAAAATCTTATTGTCCGTTTATAAAGAGTGCCGCATCGTCATCGGCTGATGTAATTTCTCTTGCAAAAACAAGCCGGAAACAGGATGTATTAACACAGCATTTAAGAAAGAAAGAAGGGATAAATTTATAAGAAAGCGTCACAGGGATTCTGAAAAAGCAGAGAAGCTAAAAAGGACATATTTTTCGGTGTTGTAAATAAGACGTAGGAAAACTATAATTTCAACTGGAAAATGTAATTTTCTTCTTGAACGGCATTGAATATACGACAAAGTATCGTAGATAATTTTTGTGTAACATTACAGTTGCGGCGCCGATTATCTGGAAGCTACGAAACGCCGTAGTAGGTTGCGGAAAAAGTCGAAGGAGGAACGTACATATAAAACAGAGCGTCCTGAAAGCATTTTGCCCGTTAAAAGCATCGAAGAGAAAATTCGTTCCATTTTCTATGGAAAAGGCGCGGCGCCGTGAAGCGTGCTCAATCGTATCCATCAGGTATAATCGTTCTTGAAAAAAGACGATTAGCACACGACTTAACTCGATGGAAATTGGAAGAAACTGTTTCCCTTTGTTTAAAATCCTACCAGTTGCCGTGAAAACTGATGGGATTAAATGATACCCTTCAATCGATTTTAACGATCGGTATTATACATTTCAAAATCGTTTACATTTTTTTTTTTCTATTCTTATTCAAGATATCTGTTACGAATTGAATTCTATGCGTCAAGCAATATGTATATTTGCCCTTTCGGTACAGTTTAGTAATCGCCGGACATACACACCTGTCAGTATCGTAACATAAATACGTAAAAATAATTCTTTGTTAGAAATGTTAAAAAGGGAAAAGAAAGAAATGTTTTGATCCAGTATATCAATCTGTGATGAATGAAGTCGGTGTTATCGAAATCGCGATTGTTTCTTGACAGCCTATGATTGACACGCAGTACGGATGCTGATAACTATGATCGTGACTCTAACGACAAAGAACCCCCGATCGCATTGTTATGCCATGCTGTGTCGAACGTGAACAATATGTTACGTTGCAATATTGATTACCGACTCGTGTTAGAAAATAATGACCACCTTTTTTTCACGCGTCACAATTACGCTACTGTACGCATAACGCGTCAGACTGCAGAGATTTTCTCTTTTTTTCCGTTCCTTTCTTTCTCTCTTTTTTTTTTTTTACTTCTTTCAGTTAAACTACAATACAGTTTTGGCGAGAAACTATGGCGGATGTATAGTAGAAGGACGCGGCATTGTACCGAACGGGGGCTGTCTCGTATTATTTCCACGGTAGTTTTCTACGTTCCGCGAATATATCAAGCGCCCGAAGGATTTCGATTCTAAAAGCATTTCTCGCGTAAAGAGGTTTCTCGCAATCTTCTTCGCGTTGGCCCGTTTCTCTGTTTAATACTAGTCGTATCGCGACGCAAATGCCACAGAAACTGAAGAGTAAATGCATTGGCAAGATTCGTCGATACGTGTGCGCGGCGTCAAGTCGGCTCGCGCCGTTTCGATGATTTTAATGCAACGCCGATTATCGTCCCTCGGAAATCCACGTTCTCTCTGGTATCTAGCGATTTCGAAAACAGCCTCTTCCTTTCCTTCTACTCCATTAAACTGTACGTGTAACAGTCGCGCAGCTGGTGTTACGATTTTCCACTCGGCGGTCGCGCGAAATTCATCGACGCAACACGGACAGTCAAGCTTTTATCGAAAACTAATTAAGTCAATATTTCCAGCCTCTCTTCTTTCCTTTTCTCCATTCTTTACTTTTTTCTTTCATCTTTTTATTTTCACAACCGACCCGTTCTCTGTGTACCAAATGCGCAGGTTGGTTAAATTTTCACTCGATATCCCGTGCGCGTTCACGAATTTTCTGCCGTTTTTCTTTCTCGCTGGTTGACCAACAACGGCGATAAATTACGCCATACGCGGTTCGTCTCCTCCTTAGCTCTTTCGCACGTTTACTTTACAGCGGAAATAATAGCCGGCAGCAAGCTGAGAGTAAATAGAAATGGCTAGAAAACCGTAAGTTTCAGGCTGCGTGACTGGCTGAACCATTCTCGACGATTCCGGAAAGGAATGTAGTCGGTGCTATTCTTCCTGTCGTTTATTGAAATGCTCTGCATGCTCTCACGCGGCATCCTCCGGCTACCTTTACCCTCTGCACCCCACCGCGCCGACAACCAGCGTCCGAACAGAACACAACGATGAAAACTAAGTCGAGAAACAGACTGGAATGGAATGGAATGGAACGGAACGGAAGGGAACTTGGGGAGTCGGTAACAGTACCATTTCGAGCGGATTCGAAGTTGACCGATTTCGTGTTTCCCGATCGACGGAATCGCGTAATGCATTCGAAATAAAAATGGGTATTTACAGTGGGCGATCAAATTATTAGAGCCACGAGTAATTTCACCCAGGGCCATTTTTCAGTATACAGACCAAAATGCTAAGTTGTCTAATTGTAAGCAATATTATGAAAGTTGAATTTTACGCACCACCCTAATCACATTCATATGTTAGTTAGAGGGGTGGATTACGCGATCGAGCAAAAGGGTCAATTACCTGTTCGACGATCGCAAGTTGGACCGTTTGAAATTGATCAAAGATATTGAATATACGTTATCTGGAGTTTCGTATCCTTATCACAAGTTCCAGGACAGGATCTGAGAAAATCGAACGGAATAAAGTCCAAGGCAAATGTAAAGTTCAGCAATTCCATATAACGGATAGAATCGTGGAATAAGAACAAAATCGATCTTCGTACGAAACGGCAGCATACATCCGGCGACAAATTGTACATATTGAAACGAATTCCGAAGCTTTCCATTCCATACATCTCCCAGTCCTCCCTTCACGATATCAAGATAAAACTCTAAAAATTCATATTTATTAGACGTATGAATTTCAATTTTTGATATACGTGTCAAATAAAAAAGAAGAAAAAAGGACGAAAGAAATTAATCTTGTCGATTCAATTTTTGCGCTTTCTTTGCTGAAATGACTGATTTGAACGTCTGCAGAGACAAGTTGAAATACCTACGAGAGGATGAAGATATCTGAGGCCCCGGGGCTATCTGATTACCATCCTATTACAAACAACTAATTTGAATTTATAGCTCATTTAAAATATATTTGGTAGACAATTTTATCAGAGAACGCAAAATAATATATTGGCTAGGACACCTGGATGGCTCTACGAAAAGGGACACTGCTGTTCTCCAAGTCTTTGTCTACTCGTTTCTGTTTTGTATATATGTATATTCCTGTTTTAGGACACACCGTGGTTGGGCTACGTCGCTTTTTCTCGACTAAATTTTTCCGGTCATACCCTTTCAATAGGGGGTATATACGGTTTTCTCAAACGAACTTTTCCACTCGTATCGTCTGAATAGCAATTGACGCATCGTAAATCCAGCCAAGAACACTCGAGAATCGTAGTTTATAGCACGATTTCATGAACAGACCATTCATTGTTTAGCGTTTCTAGGGGACACGTTTTTCTTTGTAGACGTTTCACGATCAATCAGAAATTTTCTATCGGACTTTTAATGACTCTACTTACCAATGAAATGTTATTAATGTACGACAGAAGATCTATATTCTTTCCAATCTAGTTCCGATTGAGATGGATGTCAAGCAGACCGACTGAGACCGCAGGCTCGATTAGCACCGATTAATCTGCACGGCTTAATACAGTAACGAATACCGTTCAATTCTACTCACTAAACTCGCTTTATTGTTATTTGATTATTTCGTAATACCATTTCATCGACAATACCCATCACGGACTGTATATACCTGAGTTTTTTTCATTTTAATCATAAATATCAAACGCGATAAATTATCCGAATAATACGCGTCCGACTCTATTATACGTTCTTCCGGTTGGTGGCATAAATTGGACTCGAGCAAATTCTTTAATCGATGACTTTCTGTACGAGCAACCGCCTTTCATTTACTTTGCAGTTTGCACTGCCGTCGGCATATAAATCAGCTTCCAAGCTATTTCGCGTAATTTATGTCGACGCTGGATGCAGTGATAATGGGCAAAGTAATGGGTGAGTTTATTATTTACTTGTACGCAACAGCCTCCGCGGAAGAGATTTTAAAGAGAACGAAGGAAGGAACGAACGGACGGAACACTATATGCGCCGTGGCGCGGTATGGGGTGGTATGGCGTGGTGTAGTGCAACGTGACGCGATGGCACAGAGGTGGAAGTGGTTCACAGGGTGGCCAACAAAAAAAGCGTACGTGACATCTGCCGTCCATCGGGACGAAGCTTTTTTGTAATAAAGCGATGAAATCCCAGAGAAACCGTCATCGCGGATTAAGCGGGTGCCGATATTAAAGCGCAATCTGAAATTCGACGGTGGTGGCGGGCAGAAAACGATGGCAACGGGGGGGAGCCGGTGACGAACGAGCAAGAGAAAAAAAGAGGGGGGGATAGGAAAAGAAAAAAGGGTGAAACGAGTGCATCAATGCATCAGCTATTATTTACGCGACAAATGGTCGTTTAATGGTTCACGTTGCGTGTGTTTGGAAACGAACGTATGCCGATCCCGGTATCGCGCGATTGTTTCGTCAAAGTGCGCAAAGTGCTCTGATGTCTCTGTCCATTGAAAATTACTAGCCACCTTGGCGTTGCATAAACAACTTAGGTTCGATGAACGGCTGCCCAACTTCCCAGGCGCTCGGTCCGTTCAATCGATTCAGAATTGTAGAAACATATTTCTTGGGACCCTGAAATCGGGTACCTGAAATTTTCAAATTCTTATTCGAATATTCGCAGCGGGTGCGTTTTAAAATCACGGAGATCGATTCGTAAAACGGAATTTTAATTTAGACCGATTTCATCGTAGGACAGGTCGAGCGTAATCGTATCGTAAAATTCGTTCCGCCTAAAAGATTAAAGAGTTTCGTGATAAATCAAATAAAAAGGAACGATGTAATGCGACGGTGGAGAAGGAGTAGAGTGGTTCAGTTTCGAATGGAGTAAGGCGTACTGCGCCAAGTATTATATCATGCGATTATCAACAGGTCTCTTACGTTTAAGCATTCATTGCCAATCATTCAATAGTAAGCATCTAAAGGAGAGCTTCTCTTCTCTTCCTTCCACTCTCGTCCGAGATTTTCTTACTCTCGAAAGTAGCGAGGAATTGGAACAAAAGCAGAACGACGTCGATGCTTTTCCTAAGACGATAAGACGATTGAAATTATAAGAACGAGACTGATGATGAGAAAAGAAGGCGCATCACCCTACAGACCAATAATTTCCATCAAAGCCACCTACCTTTCTATTTGTTTCGTGTATAAAAGTAAAAGTTACGTCTGCTGAAATATTTAGACAAACGAAGTAGCGGCGTTGAAAATTTTATGAACAGAGCATTTAAACGGTGTATCTGGAATCGAATCGAATCAAATCCATCGCTACAGAAAAATCCATACTCCAGCCATTACGTCACCCTCTTTCCAACGATTGGAAAACTTCTAATTAATGGTTGCACAGTTCGGCTTGCTAATTTTTGTTTCGCTCGACGAGCGTGTAACGAGCGAGAAAATATTGCGAGGTATCGGTGCGAAATCATTCGAATAGCCGTTAAACGTCGATCAATTTTTCGGACAAATGGTCGCGTTCAGAAAACTTTTTAAATTAGATAATACGATAAGAGCGAATGATCGTAGAGGTCGGTTGTTTTAATCGTTTTACCTTGATCGTTTGAACGAGCAAGATCTTAGGAATGCTCGATGTTGGTCTGTACGATGTTCTTCCAAATCGAGTAGGCTTCGAGGATCCTACAGATCTTCCACTCAAAGTGAAAACCACTCGAATACCGCAGCTATGACGGCGAGGCGGCGTCAAGGGGGCAGAAAATAAATTCCTTATTCTCCGAGAACCAAGCAACCCTTCTTATGTATACCCTACGTTGCAGTACGAATTTTTCAATACGTACAATGTAACCGAGCAGAATGCTACACGTTTCTACGTGTACTTCGTAATATAATACAAGACGGAAAAATATTCCCTTGCAAACAGTGTTCGAGTAGTTGAGTATAAAAGAAAAGAATTTGATCTTGGTAACCATAAATTACTGTTATTCTTAATGTTTGCTAAAATTCTAAACTTCTCTTCATCAGTTTCATCAGCATCGTGTCGCATAGATATAGGTTTTTGTACTCTGTAAATTTCGTTTCGAACACGTCCGAAAGGGAATTTTTCACGGTTGCGAAGGAAATTGGAAAATGAAATATTACGCAGATGTGTAGGAGAAATTTGGAAAAAGACGCGATGCAATGGCGATGGCGCGACCTTACGCCCCGGGCTGGTCTAAGCGGATGTATCAGTGTCAGTGTGTCAGTCGGATCGTAAGTACCGTGGATATTTCCGCTCCTTGCGGAAATGTTTCTTCTTTGTAGTGTGTTACGTGCGGCGCGCGTACCGGGTGTATTTATAATATGTACTTACTTATGTACTGCCTATTGTATGAATGTCAGAGTGTGAAATGTGGTAGTGTGGTAGTCGAACAATGTGATTACGGGTAAACGTAACACGCGTGCGACGATTTAAAGCAAGAGAAATGAACTTTAACAAATTCTATTGCAAATGGGTCTTCTAATATTGTGGAATAAATACAAGAGGATAATAAAAAAAGATAAGTCGAAGTAAATGAGAAATAATTAAAATAAATGAAAAATAATATATTATGAAAGTAATCAATGAAATGGTGTATTTAATAATAAATTTCGAAAAAGAATATAAATTTAACTCGCGAACAATACGATTGAAACATACAATTTGGTTGCGGAAACAAATGCAAATTGTTACAAATATGTAAATTCAGGAGTTTTCAGTTAGGGAAATCCCACAGACAATCTCACTGACTGCTGGAAATTGCTTGTCAAAAAGTTCATAGAATATAACTGGAAGAGTAAAAAAAAATAATTCATCAAAATATATATAAATTTTGAAATGGATTTGAAGCTCTATTGTATTGTTTAATCGCCAAGAAACACAGAATCAACAACTGCACTGTTTAAAATTCTGAAAAACCCGAACTATTGCAAAATTTGTTATTTTAACACTACGTTATTGTTTATATATATAAACACTATTTTAAAGAAAAGAAAAGAAAATCAAACGATAATAATGAATTGAATTAAAGATTTTTCTACCTAAAGATAGAGTCTTTCGCCCTAATTTGTCACTTTAAGAAATTACGACAAATCTCATCTAAAATATTCCAGGGACTCACTCTGCACGCACTTCGCGATTATACGTCGAAGAATGTCGCAACTTGGAGCATTCAGAGAAGATCAAAGTAGGCTTAGCGCAATAGAGTAATTATCTTATCGATGAAGAGATCATAATATACAGATACCAGAACTTTTAATTTTTTCCCCCTTGATTTACAACTGATCTTGATCACGCACGAAGAAATATCGAATAAAGAAAGGAAAAAAATGGGAATCGAAGCTTATCGTGACGAATTCAGAAAGCGAGAAACACGGATCGATCGTTCGATTTCACGAGGCTTTGAGCATTCGGAGGAACAACGCGATTACTTTTTTAAAACGTCTTTTATCGCTTCGAACGTTGATTTTAGCTATTTTCAATTCAATGATACTTTAACGAAAATATGAAACTTTTAAATATCGTGCCGTTTCTTTTTTTTCTTCGAAGTTGTAATCAAATCATATTCAATGAATTGAGGGGTTTCATAAAAACGAATTAATTGGGAGCGCGGTACGCTCGGAATGAAAATTTTTTCCAATTGACCGTTTTTTACAGAGGTAGTCGAAAAATCGTTAAAAGGAGGAGAGGACGATTCATTGGTAATACGCGCGTTCTACATTGAGAAAACGTTCCGTGATTGAGGATCAACTTTCGAAAGGATTTCTGAGTAGATAGGGTTTACTTGGCTCGAAAACTCGACGAGTTTCCACTTTTGAATGTTCCTCGTTGCTTTCATTTTTCTATCGAACCTATGGAAATCTGCCCTGAATCTTCTTTCTGCTCGCAATCTATGTCCGATTACGTACCTAACAATGATTTTATTATGCCATTCTACGATCGTAGCTACAGTGGGTGATCAAATTATTATGAACAGATGGAAAACTTACATATTTTATGTTTCCGATGATATTATGTATTCCCTTTCCAGCAAAAACCGTAACAGCCTGCCTAACTAATAAAAAAATTCAAGTTTTACCGTCGCCTGGAAACTCACCAGATATGAACCCAATAGAAAATCTATGGGAATTGTTAAAGCGTCGCATTGCATCAGAGACAATAACTAACAAGCAACAACTGATTGAGAAAATTATATTCGTATGGCATTATGGATCCATAATGTTAACCGGCATCGTAAATTATAACAGATACACTTGAATAATTAAATTAAAAGAAACGGATAGATAAGAAATTAAACTTTACTTCGGTAAGAGGAAATAGAAAATGAAAAAGAAGCTTAGTGCATTGTTAGGTGTTAGTATTTAGGTACACCATCTACCTACAGTTTAAACGTCCGCTTGCGTCATTCTCCGACGGAAAGTTTCTCCATCGGTCGGTGAAAATTGCGTCGGAATGGTTAATGGTCGTCGCGAGGAACAGAGTCCATCGGGCAAGCAGGAAGAACGCATCAACGGAATAAGAGAGAAGAATAGGTAGGAGAAGCGTCGCTAATAAAGCGTTGACATCTCTGCAATGGCTAACATCGTTTGCCTCGACCTTCTCTGCTATTGAGAATAATATCCTAGCTGTCCGTTTCACGCGTCATTGTAAGACGACTTTTATTTCACCAAGGACGTTTTATTATCTATAACTACCCCACTTACGCGTATCCTCGATAAATCTTGTTCTTCGAATCTTCGCAATCTCTTTATTATCGCAATATTAATAAGGTACGACGAACAATTCTTTTACCCCTTTCGCAACTGTTTTATATTCGCGGATAACGACAAACAAATTATTTTTTCCCTTCGAACTTCAATTCGATATTTGAAAAGTCAAAGTCAGCCCGTTTCTATTCCGAAAGGTTTCTTTTTACAATCGACGAGAGCCGCTCGAAATAATCAGAACCCAGCTGCATCGGGTGACGGCAGTCGCTCCGTTTCGATTCTGGCATAACGGAGCAGCAGCAGAAGAAGAAGAAGAATATCCCCGAAGAAGAGTTTCTATAATGGAAGGTCGCGTAACGACGAATACCTACTCTACTTTTTTTTATTCCGGCGATATTTAACAGACATCTCGTGGACGCGCATATATTCACCTGCACTCGACAGCGGTGCATCAAGGATGCACGTTTCGAGGATTTTCAAGGCGAATTCGTGGGCAAAACAAAATAGCCAGTATTAATTGGAGCAGCCAGGAACGCGAGGGAAGGCAAATGAAACGTCGAGGAGAAAAATGCGCTGTGCTGCGGATTCACGGATAGGCGAGATAAAGAAAATAATTAAGAACGTCCCGGACGATTTCCCAGCCGCTGCTGTTGGAACAACCGAAAGCGGAAGGAAACGCCGCGTGGCAAGTTGGTTTCATTCGCCAACGTATAGTGCGAGATACATTCTCGTCTCAGACGCGATATCAACTGAAACAGTGAAATCAGATAATTCAGTTTCTTGCCAGTCGTGTAAACACGCGTTGCGCGAATGCAACCTTGCGTTCAACGCGAAGCTTTTTGTCGAAATAATTTTCTCGAGCAAACACAGAGACCGTAGGAAGGCAAGGTGACAGACGAGTTAATACGATTTTTTCATGATAAAAAGTCGTCGAGGCAACGGGGATCATCAACAGGTTCTACGAGTCAGCCGGAAGTCATTGGCAGTTCTTCAAAGAAAAGTTGAGGCTGGAAAGGGGTCGGCGGTCCACAGGTGCTCGGAACAAGCACGATGGCTCGGGAAAGAGCACTACACGTACGTTCCTACCGAATGAATTGGTAAAGGGTGCGACGAACAAAAGAACTTGACGGTATTCGCGCATGCAGGCTCCTTCTGTTCGCTTATAGAACACCTCCGCAGCTACTCTGTTAAGGAATCACTTTCTACCCTCGGGCTCGGGCTCTTCAACCTCCACCCCTCGATTATAACAGTTTTCCAAACGCAACGCAACGCAACGCGACCGTACAATTTCATTTTCAATTTCACCTATCTTCCTTTCTCCGGACACCTCTTCGAGTGTGGAATATTTCTTTCCTCTTCGCCGCGTACAAAGAAAAAAACGCGCAGGAAACTGACTTTGACACGCGTTTTAATTACATTGTACAATGTACTTTTCGAAAGTAAGCATCGTGAATTATCCAAGGAGAACCTTTCCCTGGAGATTATTTGAAGTTTCAGAGCTCTGAAACGTTAATTACGAACATAAAAGCGTCACCGAACGAACAGAGAATAATTTGAACAGCGAAACGAAGCGCTTCGAGGAGCGATTCGTTTTAAATGTTTGACGGATATTATTTCGTATCGAAGCATTCAGCACGAATCCGCTGCAGTGATTTAGGTCGAATGATAAATTTATTACCGTTATTTAGCGGAAGGAAAAAAGCACTTTCTGCTCGATAAACTTTTTAAAACGAAACGAAACGAAACGAAACAAATATTTAGTAATATAAATACTGTTCGCGGCGCCGAGTACGGTCAGCAGCCTTTCGCGATCAGGACGAGGCAACAGATGCGTTACGGATGCGTCACTTGGTCAGAAAATTCATCGAAGCAGCTTTACGAGTTTACGTTTCACGTATTTCGTCGCGCACGTTGAACAAATCGAAGTAACGAATAATCGACGGTCAGTGATCAAGTTCGATCAACTTACAACGTCCGCAAGCGTTAAGAAACCGTGGCGATTGTAAGACAAACGAGATCTCATCAACAGGTCTCCGTGGAATTTTCTTAGAATCGTAGAACGTAACGGATTCCCTCTGGAGACAACGCTCGTCGAGTAAGTTCGGAAAAGAAAGAAATAACCGTAGAGCGGAAGAATGAATTTTCATAGACGGCATCGAGGTGGTTGGGATTATGAACCACTTACCCGATTAAAAGCTGCTCCTTTTCCACGAAGACGTTCGACTGGTCGACTCGTCGACGTCGAGGAAAACGAGGAGAATGAGAAAAACGAGGAAAAGCTTTGGCCGCGGCCTTAAAAGCATAGCACTGTTCGCAGGTCCTTTCCGGTGTGTACGGCTAGTGGAGCACAGGAGCACGGGAGCACGGGAGTACGGTAGCAGATTGGCACGCGCGCGGTTTCACTCGTGGGGTGTCGCGGTGCGACTGTAGCACAATCGCTAGCCTCTCACGCTCTCTCGGTCTCCATCCCTCCGCTCTTTACCCTTCCGCCGCTTTACCGCCCTCTCTCTACCCTATTCTCTGCCCCCTGCGCTCTCACCCTTACGCGGTCTCACTCTAACTTTCGTCCTTTCCGCGTTTGTTCCCTCCTCGTTTAACGCGGACCACCTATCTTCTCTTACGCCTCGCTATCAAACTCTCACCGTCTCCCTTTCTCCTCCGATTTACCCCCCCGTCTCTGCTCCTGTTATCCGAGCCGAGACGTGCACCCTATTCGCCCTCTCCGTTTCACCCCGCCATCTATCCCACCTATCTCACTCGATCCACGCTCTCTCCGGATCTTTCCGTCTGTCTGTCAGCCCCGTCTCTCTGTCTTGCGCCCTCTACTTTTCTATTTCTGTTTCCGTCTGTAAACCGTCGAGCATCTCCCACCAACGAAACCTGCAAGCCACTCCTGCTGCACCGGTCGCGGCGCGGCGGCTTGCCTTTTCGAAAAGCTCTGCTCGCGACTCTTACGCGATGGCTGAGGTAACCGGTTCACGAGTAGGGCTTGGCTGACTGACTAACTCGCTCGGATCGGTCTCCAAGTCTCTACCCTTTCGAGAGTCGCGCAGAATCCTCTAATTGGCCCGCGCACCGCTTTCGCGCTATCAAATTCTATGCGCATCGCACACACTTTAACCGGCGACTGTGATGAACGCGTGTTTCTACTCGGAATTTACGCGCAGCGTTAGCTCGCTTCAAGGAAACCTAACTTTCAGGAAAAAAGCGTATACGACTTTCAACCCTTTCTGCCTCTTTCTTTCGCTTTCAATTAATAAACCGGCGTATGGGAGGATGGAACTGTACGGGCTAGCGAATCCTTTTCCTTCGATATCTTCAAAGTTCTTCTTTGAAAAGATTCACATGATAAACGGATTCATAGGTGCGCGTGTAATATTGAGTATTTCTTTTTTAACCGTCAGTCAACTTGTCGCGCGGCAAACAAGCTGTTTAATATGGTAAAGTAGAAATTTAAACGGTATATACATACATAACAAAACGTATTGGACTGTTGCGTATCGCGTTTGACCAGCTGAACCGTGAAATGCTACCTTCCGTTGTAATTACTTTTCCATTATTTCGACTCTCCTCTGCATCGTTTTATTTTTTATCTTTCCAATCGTTCGTCCATTTCCCACGATTCCCGTTGATTTCTGCCAAATTTTTCAACAGCCCGTCCTGTATACCTAATAGGCTAAATTTTTAATCGATTCGATTAGCATTCGTCCTTTGCACGTGTTACATGTACATCTTCTATTTTTTAGCAAAATAAATAACTTTCGATCGGTTGGAGTAAAACAAATACCCTTGTCAATCTCGGAAAAAATAAACATTGTCATTCGGTTGGAAAGTAGCATGGCGATGTAAAATTTCGTGCTTATAAATTTAACGTAGCTGCCAGTTATTCGCATGGTCCGCGTAAAATACTGCGTTTCATATGTAAAACAAAATTACAACGGACTGTCGGTTAAAAATCGATAAAAATTGTTGAATGCAAATGCATTCATTTGCGACCGAGAACGAAGTAATAAACTGTTTGTATAGCCATGAATTTCCAATCAGACACATGCATACGATAACGGCATTTGTACAAACTTGTTGTTTGTATGTGCGCTTTTATAGTAAATGTACCGTAGATAAAATCGCGTTATAAAACATACCTTAGTTACAAGTTTATAAGATTTATGCGGCAGCGTTTAGCATTTACGCTTGATACGTCCGTATAAACTAGCTGAACTACAACTAATTTCTATTAAAATTCAAAGATCCTCCTCTGGAGAACACGTGCTAATTTAGCTCATTTACCTTTATTTCATAGACTAGAAACGACTAGGGAACTCGGTTCCACTTCCGACAATTGAATACGAATTGGAAGAAAGATTAGATCTCGATAATTGTACATTATCGAGCGAAATAGGCTTCCCTCGAGAAAATGACGATATAGGGGAAGGTAGAAATCTTAGAATGTTTCTAATTTTTATGAGGCGTTACATGTTTCCATTATTTTATATATTTTTTGTCAGCTTATTTGACTATATAAATATGGTTACATAAACAATAACTATTAGGAATATTAGTCTTGTATTACAATGGCAGGTATATGTAGTCGCTTGGCTTTGACACAGCGTTAACTTTAATTAATTTTTGTATCGCCAATTTTCGTCCGTATTTTTGGAAATTGGTCCGTAAACAGGATAAATAGGACTATATTCTCATTTTTTTTTTTTCAAATTTTTCAATATTTCCCTTCTATTATACAATTGCATTTGTTTAAAACAATTGTAAAATAAGCGGTAAAAAGAACCTTTTTTTTAAACTGAAATAATTTTTATTAGGTACTCCCTTGTCTCTACTTTAAGTACCTGGACGCTCATTTCTATCAGTTTGTTAGTTCTGCAGTTATAATTTATTGAAAAAATGCGAGCACTATATTTCACACAGGTGTAAAATCAGCAATTTGAATAATTTTTAAAAATCACTAAAAGCAAAATCCGACATTGTGTTCCGATTTCACATGGAATGCCCCTATAGCATCGTACAAAATAATCCTTATTTAGACAATAAATAGAAAAAAAAGAATAAAATCCAAATAGAAAGGGTTGATGTACGTAATGATATTTCTGATAATAAGCTATTATTATAAGGAGTTAAGGGCACGATTCTACGGGGCGGTATTTGATCCGCTTATAACCATCGCTATTTTGCTTCTCGAAGGAATTTTCGAATCTTTTGTTTTGGCAGGTTTCTCTGTAAGAGAGTGAGAAGAGTCGAACGTGACCCTGTTCTCCGTCTCTCTTTACCGAACTCTTTACGTTCCTCTCTCGTTCTCTCTCTCGTTTTCACTCTTCTTTTTTTCCTTTTTGCGACGTCACTTCAACATTCTTTTTCAAGGGACGCCGCGCCGGTTCGATATTAGGAAATACCTTTTACCAATTCCCCGTTACATAAGGTGAGCGTGTTTCTACAAAAATCATGGGGTTTCATAGCACACTCCCCTGAATTGGTTTTAGATTAAGAATTTTTATACGCTCAGGTAAGAGGGTCGAAGGAACGATGGTATTTCAAGCTCCCCGATTATTTGCTTCCAGCAGACGTCTATGATAGGTTTTATTTTCTCGTTGAAAACAATTTTTACGCGAATTCATATAGTTATCGTACGGATCGTAGAAAAATCTGTATACATATTTCATTTTCAATTAGACATAAAAATGTCTAAAATTTCGATAATACTTGTCCCATTCGATGGTCGGTTTTAAAACAACGAAAGCAACGTAGCAACGGTTGACGGTGATCGAAAAGAAAAAGAGGTAAAGAAAGAATTTTCTTGATAAGGTGTTTATATTAAAGATAAGGTTGATCGTAGGGGAGAAAGGTGAATGGAAAAGGGAGAAGGGAACCGAGGCAGAAATAAGGTAAGGGTAGCGAATCAGTGGTAGGGGGTTGGTAATGCTACACGGGTACGTGGCTCCATATAAAATAAAGGATGGTTCCGGTTCGCCTCGGGCAAGCTCTTGCTCGTCTATCGGCCGGCAATATCAGCGAGAATTGAAATAGTCGTGATATTTCTTTGAGAGGCGAGAACGAACGAAGCAGCCGTGACCGAAGTCGGCGAAGGCGGCGGCGCGCGACTCTCCGGAATAAGAAATAAAAAGATAGAAATAGATTTTTGCGGGATACAGGCAATGCCGCAGGAAAAATGGAAGCGTTAGCTCGCTCGTCCTTTACAATCAGATTTCTTAGCGGGCCGCTCCATCAGCGACCGACCGATACGGGCCAACTCTTTTGTTGGTATCGGCCGATACCGCGCTATTGCTCGACAATCACAGAAAGAAACAAAGCAAAGGAAATGTTTCGATGAAGGAAACAGCGATCGAATTCCGCTCCGGCACGGATATTAAAACAAACCTATCGTTGCTTTTGGTAAACCTTGAAATTGGAAAAATCGAAAGGCGTACTCGAAAGCTGATTGCGAGATCAACGAAACTTTACGAAAATAACAATTCTAACATAGCGTAATAATTAGAAGTGTGCGGGTACCTGAAATATTCTAACAGTAATCGTAGGTAATTACTTCGTAGGTAAAGTTTGAAAGTATCTTAGGAAGCGAAGGTGCAAGCAGAGGAAGAGGGATAAATTAAGGAAAGTTTTTAGGATAAAATAATTAATACCGAGAGATTTTTTTTTTTTTTCAAGGTATACGCTTTTAAAGTAATTGCTTTTACACGAACAAGCATTCGTGTCCGTTAATATTCGAGATCATATTGCGGCCTTGAGTACCAAGGAAATAGCTAATTAGCTTGTAATACTTATTCGAAAATCTTTATGAGCTTCCGTGATACAAGGGTGTATCTTGGCAACTAAACGAAGATACACTGTTTGGAGATCCTTTTAACGTGAAGCCTTCCAGGAAAGCGAGAACTGAGCGTTCTCAACTTTCACCTTAAGCTCCGTAATTATGTAGCATTTATTCATAAAACATGTATAACAGCTATGAAACTTGTTATTGTTTTCACGAAAGTGGAAGAAAACGTTCCTTTCGATTGTTAGATAAATAAACAAGAAAGTTAAAATATTGATAATTTCTTCCCTTCGCGTTGTATCATCTTTGTCCAAGTGTCATGAAATTTCTATACTTCGGTGTTGGAAATCTTATAATAAAATATCAAAAAAATGAAACGAGTAACGTAGAATAAACGCTATTGTGCCTAGCCTCATTTTTCTGGTGATATATAAATGGTAATATAAAGTACAGTGGCTTCAAATCAGTGCACCGAATTTTGTTTATAGGATGGCGATAGCGAGAAGTGCCATATGATTTGACCGATTTAACTGGCCAAAAGTCAATTTTAAAAATTTATACTAAGTTGTAAAATTTGTGTTGCTAAAGATTGTTTAATGTGCGAGAAATAGTGTAGTGGTACTCTTTTTATCATTTGTGCATTCATAAAATCCTGGGCCTTGTCAAAGTAAAGAGTTTTCGTGCTAGACGTTTCGAAACATATATATATAGTACTTTCAAAATGTTTTTATGCTTTTTATTATCTATTTTTTCGTGATTGCTGAGATTTAAAAACGACTAACATGATAATGATGTTTCCCACAACTGTAATTTTTCATTCATAATTTTGTTATACTTCAGGGTAAGTCCCTGTTTTGTTTTTGGTGTCAATACACGTGGTAAATGTTTGTGTTTACGGCACAATAAAGATTGGTTCCGGAATCGTCCGGATATTGTTTTCAAAGCGTTTTTTTTTTTGTCGATAAATGAAAGAGTTACTTCAGATGAAAAATCACTATTGCTATTATCTGAGTAAAACAAATAAATAACGTATTAAATATAGTATAATATAATATAAAATCAGGATTTTATGCATAAATGATTTTATTATACATAGGATTCTATTCAGATGAATAAAAATAATTAAAAGATTTTTAAAACGAATCTTTTTTGTCTTTATCTTTTTGATTGCCTTAAAATACCATAAACAAGTTAAAAAAGCGTGGTTGAAAACAACAATATAATGCAAATAATTTTGGCCGGCTGGATTGGACGAATATTCCACTATGCGTTGGTGCCTTATGCCTCTTACGATCCCAGTCGCTCAGTAGCCCTTGAAGAAAGAATAAAGATCTGTTCGTAACGAGTATAGAATTTTTTATTAAAATGTCTCATAATATCCAACATTCGGCCACGATTTTTCTCTTTCTCGGTATCATTTTTCCAGACCGATCAAAGCGATCGAGCGCTACTTACTCTTCTTCGCAGAACGTAGATACGTATATTTGCCCTGCGTAACAATAGCTAGTTGCCAAAGCACAACGAGACTCGGCGAACTGACACAGTTGCAAAGAGACATCGATATTCGACAAGTTTAATACCACTGTCAGAACATGGTCTGACCCCTGAGGGTATCCTGCGGTCTGACACAGGAACTCCTCTCTCACGGATTCCAACTTTTGTCCTAGATGACGGAACATACGTAAAAGCTGGTAGCTGTGTCAGCTACTCGATAACTATGCAAGATGATTGCGAATAACGCGATACAAGCGCGTAAGTGGTTCG
Source organism: Osmia bicornis bicornis (assembly GCF_907164935.1). NCBI lineage: Eukaryota > Metazoa > Arthropoda > Insecta > Hymenoptera > Megachilidae > Osmia > Osmia bicornis. Next base: position 12,714,870 of record NC_060216.1, on the reverse strand, counting down.
ACGATGCAACAGTTCCTTGACGATCCTAACTCCTCTTCCTATAAATTAAGACGAGACTTTATCATCAGCGTAACGGTTAAAAATTGCCCGAGAACTACGAAAGTGTACCAGAGAGGAAGCGTTTGATAATTAAACGGTAACAGGGTGATAAATTGAATCGGGGGAAAATTAAATTGTAGCGTAAACGGTGATTAAATTTCCTCCAATCCGGTACTGCGGAAAACACACCTCTGCGGTCACACGTTTCTCGTATAAATAACCGATGTTCCGTGTCCGACGATGAAAAAACAAGCAAGTTCTCTTATCAACGACACGTACGTAAGTAAGTAAGTAGCTAGAGGAGGAGAGTACCGTCGCCTAGTATCGCGCGGTATGTTCGCGATGGTGACGAAAGCAGAGACATAAAGGCAGAAGAGTAACTGGTTCGCTGGAATAAAACGCGTAAGGCTTTCAATCAATAGAAGTTTATCGGGCAGCGTTTGCTTCAAAGAGTTCCTGTTAGCCAGGAAGGACGAAGCGGCAGGATAGCGAAAAGATACGGTAGAGAGGAGCGGCAGGATCCATGCGCACGAGTCTGTATCTGCATTGACTTGTTTACGGTACGGTGAGCGAATATGCAACCGAGTGGAGGACTGCCGAATATAGTCGGTATCAGAGAAACTATTGCCGAAACGAAAAGTAAAACACGTCGGTGTAGCGTGATATGTACCGTCTGCGAGCCGTCGCTGCTGCTTTTTCACCGTCCCTTTCATCGGGGATATCTTTGATTCTGACGTCGAAACACATCGAATACCGATTTTCTAAATTCACACTTTCGAGCCTACCACGAACGCGTTGCTTCGTTAATTTCCAGGAATCGTGGCGATTGAAATTATCTCTAACAAGGCTAATTGTAATTAAAATCTTAAAAAAGTGAAGAAAATACGTTCTGCACCGGAGTAAATTCGAATGGAGGGAGAAATGTTTGGATACAGCGCAGAATCAGTGAAAATGTGATTATCGGAGGATGTGAGTGGAGAAATCTAGAGACTACCCTTCGGCTTAGTCGGTCGACGTAGTCGGCCGGCTACGTTGTTATCCACTACCCCTATAGTCAGTTCGATGTTATCCTTACCTTTGCAATCCTTCTTATTGGGTATGGACTTCTGGAGCCCACGGTATACGTTCTTCGAAACAGATCCCACGAAAAGAAGGCAGCTACCAATATTAGATAGTTTGTTGTAAAAATACGAGGCTTCGTTTCGTCGAGTAAAACTGATAAACGACCTTTCAAACTTACGCAGCTTATCTAAATATATATAATAAAATTGTGAAAAATTTACCACGTTAAATATATCGAAGAAACGTACTATGATATCCCGTTTCATCTTTTCTTTCGTTTTTCTTTCGTACAAACCAACCAGGACATTTTTTTACGAGATCGAGGTTGAATTCTGTTGGTAAAAAGATCCGAGTCGCGGAGATACAGCCGTCTTAGAGGGTAAACTTTAGGAAAGAAATTCACGATGCCTAGTCCATTGTAAAGAAAAGTTTGCAATACGTATCGTCTTATCCGATATAACGTACATTTACACGAATGTTCAACATTTCTAAGCGATATGGACACTATTAGTAACAATATTTATATGTGAATTGTATTTAAATTTTGTGGCAACGACTTTTGAAAACTTTCTTTACGCAAAGATATCAAACTAAACAATTCGAAGGCTGCGTTTAAATGATATTTGTACGAAACTGCTGAAAACTTACTTACGATTAGACAAAGCTCGGACAGCATAATACAGAGAAAGCGAATAAAGAAGGATTATGAGAACGGTGTTCGCCGTTGGTAGCAAACAAACGAGTTAAAAAAGGATACTTGATTTCAGAATCAATTACCTTTCGCAAACAATGCGTCCAAGGTTTGCGTCCTACAGGAAGGAAAAACGTTATCGACCAAGGTATGGTGTGTGCATTGTAATAAAAAGCATTTCGTTGAAAATATATACCTTACCAGTTCAATAAATCTCACTAAAATGAAAAAAAATAAAAAACATTTTTTCAATTAAAATCATTTGAAAAAAACCGACCGCATTCTTATACTTGTCGGCATTATGTCGGAAAGAAAGGCGTGAAATCATTTCTCGAGAGTAATCTTTGTCGACGAGAAAACTCGTGGCTAAAATTTGTAATCGCGAGCTTCGACAATGCAGAGTAATCAACAGAATGAATAGAGCGTAGTCTGCATGTACAGGACGGAACGCAACAGTCTCGTTCGTTTGTTGGCAAAAATGAAAAGGAAAGTGTAATTTGAACCGCACCGAACGAAACGAACGTGAAATAAGTGACAGGATGAATTTTCACGGAGACTGCCGGAAGAGAAGCGAAACGAGCGTTTCGTTATTCGTCGAAGGCCGAGGAACAGGGAAATTTCTCTGGAGATATGTTTGAACGAATTCGCGAGATGCCGGTGTAGAACTGTGCCGTCGATCGATGGACCGACCAGGTTTCGGTTTGCCAGTTCCCTAACAAACGGGCAGAGGAATTGCGAACAAAACGAGACAGTCGCGGACGAGGCGCGAGCATTTCGCTATGCTATGGGACACGATGCTCTTTCAAATTCCAAGAAACTTTTAATTGATTCCCGAGAACTCGCGAATCTACTCTCGGAAATCGCGAACACCGAAACTCGACCAAGGAACGAGTGTTCTCCGCCCTCGCCTCTCCGCCCCTATCGTCCCTCCCTTAATGGCCATGAATTTCTCTTATTAAAATATTGCCCTCGGCTAATCTTGAACTTTGCGTCGAAAACATGCTGTGGGTAGGTCATCAAGAATTAGTTTACCCTTTTGTTTGTAAGGTTAATCAAGAAACAAAGAGACGGGGGAATATTCAATGGCGAACTGGTCAAGGTGTTGGGTTGCTTCACAGCAAGCGACCCCTTTAGAACCAGTTCAACAAACTCGCATTAACATAAAATTTCTATGATATTTATTTAATTGCCAATTACGAAAAGATTAATTATTCAAAGTGAGCCACCTTTGTACCCTTGCAACTAACATTTTTAGACCTAATTCGCCACTGAGAGGATTCATCGCTGTCCTATGTGAAATTGAGTAAAATTTTCTTGACATAAGGGAAACGGACAGAGGGAAGGAACCGTATCTGTGTGATTCGCAACTACGTGATACCTAGCCACTGTTTGTAGTCTGGTTGTCAAAGGGACGAAACGTAGAACGTGGCTCTGGATAACGTTTGCACAAACAGCTGCGAGCTAACAGCTTATATTGGTCTCTCTACCTTCACCCCCGTCGCGCTATCCCTTTTATCTTTCTCTCTATCACACGACCCTCTCTTCACGATATTCGATCGTGTCTCTTTCATAAAGTTTCATTCTCTTTTCTCATCTGTCGTTTTTCTTCTCGGCCAGTATAGTTAGCCCTTTCGGTGTCTCCTTCGTTTCGTTCTTGTTTCGTTCGCCTCGCTGATCGAGCATCCCTTCTTTCTTCTCCACCCGTTCTCGTCCCTTTGTTTCGCCCAGAATGGCTCTCCGCCGCACCGTCTAAATCTCTTTCCAACACTGCCGGTGCACGCATGTGCGAGTTACGCTCCCAGAGCGGCTCCAGGTACGACTAAGCCGACCAGAAAATTACTGGACCAAGCTAAAACCTTCCTGCACCAATCTATACAGCCGTGTCGCTATTGTAACGAACCGTACCCATTTCGGGGCTGAAATTGTTCAGCCATTATTTTTTTTTAGACTCGCCCACCCGCATACGGTACCTACACCGTTGCATTCTGTAATGTCCGAAAGTAAAAACAAATCAAGGCGTACGTCGAGCCGACAATGAAACGTGAGTTTCACTTGCGATACTAAGGCAATTTAACTTATTCGTGGGAATAGCGTTATTTCGATCGCGGTGGATGAACGTCGTCGCGACGCTACCGTGAGAAGCGAGCTAGAACTTGGAAGTATGTATCTATGTACATAGGTGGTTGGAGGACGTCGGACGTCGAGCGTCGGGCGTCGAACGAATTAGATCGGTCGAGATTGAATTACCTGCGCGTGTTTGCCTGATATTGTGTGCTTTATGCCCATAATCAATATGCCGGCATTGAACTTTCAATTAGTGTCACTTAACTGTGTAAACACAGCCGCTCCCGTTCCGGTGAGTCGTGTCACCGGACGCTTCTTCTCTTCCGTCCTTCCTTCCTTCCTTCCTTCCTTCCTTTCCTTTCCTTTCCTTTCCTTTCCTTTCCTTTTTTCCTTCACTTTTCTCGCATCACTTCTGCCGCGAACAGCGTCCCCTCTTTCTTCCTTTAGTTTTCGCTATCGAACGCGCAAACAACCCTGAAACAAGAAACTATGCCATTGCTTGTTCCTCGAGTTCGTTGCAGCTGTCCGCCCGGAATTCTTCGACAAAGCAGCTCGAATCGTTTACGTGTCTTACATAATTCCGAGGATGTTACGACCGTATTAGATAACGTCACCGATCGCTAACGTTTAATCGTTCTATGGTACCATACAGGGGAGGTAATTGGTTTATCATCGATTTCAATTAGAGAAGAGTAGAATGGAAAAATTGGAAGAGGAATTTGTAATAATAAAAAAATTATTAATTGGTCTCTATTATTAAAATATGTAATACAAAATTATTAATTGGACTTTATTACTAAAATGTATAATCAAAAAATTATTAATTGACCTTTATTATTAAAATATATAATAATAAGATTATTAAAAAAAGCCTGTTAACCCTTTGACTGTTGAGTACTCTAAGCTTAAACATTCTGTGTGTACGAAATAAGAATTAAGTCAACATTATTTTATTTCATTTCGCAATTTATTTTTTCATTGTTTTGCAAGAGTATTATAATCTGATAACATGTGGTACGTAATTAATAATATGCATTGATAACTTTTATCAAAAGGTTAATAGGTTTTCAATAAATAAAGTATTAACGGTGATAAGAGTAAATGTTTGTATCTGTCAGAAAGGAAACTGGTGATCAATAATGGAAACAAGGTAGAACCTGATCCTTTCTAGGAAGTTGTGAACAAACCTTTCGTTAACGGTGTGCAAATTCTAAGCGTAAAGCTTCGTTTTTATTACCGCCGGCAGAAAGCGTGACAAAGTTTCACTGTTTTTCCGATAGTTAAAATTTCCAGAAATTGTGCAAGTTAAATTTCCAACAAGTCGAAGCTTTAGCCCGGTGCTCATTAAAACCTGATACTTTGCTAAGTCAATAAAAGTACGGCCGGTGGCCGGCATAAATATCCGATTAAACAATTTTCAGCTTAATACTCGGCCCATAACTTTTGTCCCCTTATGATTTAATCCCTACAGATTTCTTATCTGTTTTATTATTTGATCCGCAGTCGGTGCATTTTACCACGCGATAATTAACATCAATTATCCCCGCATTTCCCATCTTATTTCGTAACATAAATTCAAAGTACAATACTCCTCGAACGTTAAGTTTCAACATTCTATCAAAAAGACGCGATGTCTGGTCAAGTAGTTCTTAATTAACTTTCTTTCAAGTTCTTCATTTACAAGTAATAATATTGAACAAAATACTTGCGAAAGTACGTTAATTAATGCAATTAATCAACGGTAATTTTAGTCTGTAAAATTGTAATGCGTAAAGTTCCATCCTTTTGTCTAATAATAATTAAGAAGACTAGGTCATAAAAAATCGTTGATCGTCGAGTGCGATGAAATAAAATTATCATTCGCGATCAATATATAAACGAAGCGATTTAGCATTTGAAATTATGTACATTTCTAATTAAATGTTAAGTGATCGACACTGTTTGAAAGAAAATATTTGGAGAGCGATAAAATTGAGTACAGTGATCGATAAGGATCTCGAAAGTAATCACAATCCACAGGGATAAGGCAGTGGCCAAAATTGAAAAGGGTGTTTATCGAGGCTCGTCTTAATCGTGGGCTGGATGGTTTACATAGTTAAGGTGCCACGGGCAACGAAAAAGTGGAGAGACACGTCTTCATTAACGACAAATAACGTCGACTCGATAGCCTGGAGGTTTCTTTGACTGTCTCGTCTAGATAAATATATACAATAGCGTATTGTCGCGTTTCATTCTCTTGCGGATGACTTTTAAAAAGCTTCTCGTTGAATAATACGACGAGACGCATGCGTATACACATATATGTATACGCAATTAATTGTATCCCAAGGTATTGTATAAAGAAGGAAAAGTAGAGGAAAGGGTAATAATGTGGCCCCCTAGTTTCATATTTCTTTCTGAAATCTGATTTATATTTTAAATTGCTTTAAATTTTTGCTTAAAATATCCTTAAACTAATAAGGTTATTACTGATAAAAGATAAAATTAAAGATAAAATAATTTAATTAAATTTAATACGTGTTACGAATTAAATCATTTTAAAGAACGAAGCAATTTAGGTCGAATAAATTAAAGTAAAAATGAAAGAAGTGAAAAAGTAACGATAAACTTGGGGTTTATGTTAAGAGTAGATACTTGAATGTTATAGGATAAAGGGGGATAAGTCGGGTAGTCGATGTTGAATTCATTGAATTTAATGGTGTAAATCCAAGCGTAAGCAGGTGTCGTTGGTAAGCTCGCGCGAGACCTAGTTGCAAAGTGATAATAATTCACATAATCCGTAATAACGGTCGGCAAACTATAAGGGACAAACGACTGGGCTCCGGTCGTGGTATGACCGGGAGTGCCGATTAACGGGTGGCTCTCGTGCGCGAGACCGCAAGAGTAAAATTAACTAGAAATTCCGGAAGATTGTAGTGATAATGCTAGTAGATAACGAAGGAGGATAATGTAGCTTAACGATCGCACAGTCGTCCAGTGATTAACCGCATATGCGAACCCGATAACCTCCACAGTCCGGTCGGTGCTGGCCCGTATGCGTGCAACCGTCAAGATCCACCGTCACAAGTGCCAACCGCAGTGGTTCCTGTCGCCTTGGTAATTAGTAGAATAGCATTCGAGTGCAAGTTACGACTCGTGGAGAGTGTTGTGGACTAGCCGTGCGGTGGGCTAATCGATATCCGATCACTCGAGTAATACGTCAAGTACATCCCGCGCGTACTCGCCTCTCTACCACGATCGTTTCCACCTGGCCCCCTACCCAAATAGCCAAATACCAATTTTCCTCTCTGCCATTGCTCCCATACGTACACCCAATGCCATACGTCTTCTACAATTACCTGTTTCTTTCAATTATCACAATTGATACTCTTCTATCACACTGACTTATATGTATACAGGCTGATTCTCTTTCAACTGAAACCAAAAGAAATGCCGACTGTTACTTGGCTACCGTTTTCTTTTCACATGTACGCACCCACACAGTTCTCTAAAATAAAAAGAAAACGGTAGCCAAGTAGCAATCGGCATCTCCTTTGGTTTGAGTTGCGGGAGAATCACACTGTAAGAAAACGTTTAAATGCAGTATGCACCCCCGTGTAATTAGATACTGATTATATCGATCAGATGGTAATTAGATACCGATGACAGGAAAGGGCTTGGGTCCATTCATACTGGTGTGACGACATTTCCTTTGAGTACACTAGCGAGAGAATCACCCTGTAAAATCAGAGGGAAGTCATAGGGTCCCAATTTTCAGGGGGCCGTTTTCCATGCCTTCCATTTACTATGCGAAAAAATATAACAAATTTTTTTTTACATCTTTAAACTCAATAGTTTAAGTTTAAATCTTAATCCGATCCTGGACTTACACCTTCCTATGCACATCTACATGCAAACATACAATTATTAGTGTACCATATGGAGGTTCTCCCTAGAAAACTTGTGATACGTTCCTACCATTTGAAACACGTATGATATTAAAAGTAACCAACACAAAACCATGACTTATGCTCGACGTAGGTGCTGGGTGCATACGGGAAAGCGTACATAGCTGAAACTGGGAGAAACGTGAACATATGAGATAAGGGAGGAGGAGAAATATAGCGCAGTAGGAAACGTACGATTTCCAAAAGGTTATCATACTTTCATAATGATAATACGGAGGAAACTCTTGAAAATCGATAAATATATTAAGGAAGGAAGTCTTAATTTACCTACGCGCGTCTGTGCGAAGGGTGTAGCGGAACGCGGGATAGGAATACGCGAGGGAGGTGGAACGTGACGTTTGCGAGACTGGAGATCCAATAATTAAGTTTACCATTAATCGTGGAGGGTCAGCTGGGCTCACACAAGCCGCGGGCACGTCCACCTTGACAAGGCGTTTGGTCCAACCCTCTCGAGACTGAAATCGAGGCCTATGGCCCGATTGTCAGATCCTCTGTACTGCTAATTGCTCCACGCCAATTAATCGCTCGAATCTTACATATATGCATATTGGATGATGTATGTCATTACACGAATGGTGCATAATCATCGATATGAAAAATTTCGACCAAAATATTACTCGTTTGTTATAATCAGTTACAATTTTCATTAAAAAGAATTTTGTATAACAAGTACCTATACATAGGAAAAAGAAATATTTCTATCGTTGTGTAACGATTGTTCGATAGCTTAATCGTTTAACGCTTAACCGAAACGATACGTTGGAAAAGTTAAAAAATTGTCTTCCGCAGTGCGAACGAAGCTGACGGTGGTGGGAATTGAAGTTTTAGGTAGGGGTCGGTACGGTGTGCTAAGACGGCCTGTAAATTGGATCTATCAGCGCGTTTGGATGGTGCTATATCATGCTGGAAACAGCGGCCAGGGAGAAGGAGCACCACCATCTTTCAACGTCAACGCAGCCTACTCTCGACCATTCGCTTACCCTTCTCCGAAAAGCTCGTGTAACCAGAACCGGTACGCGAAACAATGTACCGGAACATCGGAATAGGACTTGGCTGACCCTCCACTCTCGTTCTTAGAGATGACCGATACGTAGTTTTTACGATTCTCTAGTCGATCCGTTATCGCCGATCGATTAAACACACCCTGTTCGGATGGGCTTAATTGACCGTGTTCATAACTAGTGAAAAAAGACACGAGGATAGAATCATACTTTTCTACCGCGATTTTCGAATAATTTTATAGTAATTTTGTTATATTAGAATCACTTCGTGTCGTTCGAAGGACGGTATATTAGGAATAGGTATAATTAGTAATTCAAGTTATTCGTTATTCAATGTTTGAAAATAATAGCATCGAGTTTATCGATAGGTGAACAGAGAATACTTCGTTCGTAGAGATGACAAGAACGTTATCCGATTGCGGTCCTTCGTTCTTCGAGCAAACTCGACGGAGTTTCGGTGTCGATATTCGGATCCTCGCCTCGGACCGACCAACCAACCACCAACAGTCTTTGGCCTAAAGCGTAACCACGCTAGAGTACTTCCGTGAAATTAGAACGCATCCTTAAATCATGGACACAAGTGCATCTCTATGCTTCTCATAATAAACTCATACTTTTCCTAATAATTCAGTGTTAACGAGAAAATAGTATTTACGTAAAAATCCTTTTGATTTTATCTCTCAAATTATTAGATGGTGAATTAATTACTAACGGCAATGGAAACATTTTTGCGTGTTTGCTTTAATCGTTTCATCGATTCCTGTACGTTTCACTTTATAAATTATCCACCAATTTATTGCTTTAATTCAGAGGTAGGAAAAACCGTGTAAATACCGTTTCCGTGTTTTAATTGCGAATCGCGAGAGAAATTCATTTGTTTACGCGTAGATAGCAGTACGGTTTTACGTTGAACTGCGATCAATCGCAATCTCTCGTATAGAAAGCTGGAGAAGAAAGAAAAACGACGGCGTGATAACAAAGATAAAGCGAAAAAGGAGAGACGGAAAAAGGGGAGAAAGTGGTTGGAAAACCGCGGAGCAAGAAAGCGTTCAGTAAAGAGAAGGTTAAGAGGAGTATAAGGTGAATCTGGATCGACGTTTAAGAGTTAGTAACCGACCACGAGGCAGCCGAGTAAGTCCTGCTCTTCAGCCTGCTAATCCTACATTGGCAAGACAATTAACTCCGAGCGAAAATAGAGACGTTGCTTGTTTGTCTCTGCTCGACAGGCTGTGGGGATCTTCCGTCTCCTTATCCCTCCGCCTATAGTGGCTATAGTATAGCGGTGTAATATCGCGAAACATTGAACAGCGCAAAGTGCAAAGGATCCATTCCCTTTTGAAATATCCGCTCGACGCGACGCGACGTCGCGTCTCCCTCGGCGACCGGTCAAATTAATCAGATTTCAAGATCGTTTCGTGTACCGATTTTCAGACGGTCATCTTTTTCTAGAACAGTGCGAGAATCCGAAGAATCCGGGTACCCAATTCTCAGACCGGGTTGGGAATTATTTCAAAGATCGTTTTGTAAACCGATTTTCAGACGGTCATCTTTTTCTAGAGCTGTGCGAGAACTTGAAGAATCCGGGTACCCGATCCTCAGATCGAGACGGGAATTATTTCGATCGACTCGGGATTCCCAAACTTTTGAAAACTGTATTTCGGGACGAACTTTTTTGAACATAACCATAAATTGAAAAATACTCATTAAAAAATCGTATCTATTTCACTCTGAGCTAAGTAAAACAATTCCTGTCCCACTGCGGGTATCGGGTATCCAACTCGACCCGATATTTTCTGCTTCTCGAACACCTCTACCTTTTTCCTCTTCCGAAAGATCTCTTCTTAATTTTCTCCGTCTATATCCTCTCTCATCTGCGTTTCCTCGCAACGTACTCGTTTTCTTCGTCTCGCCGCGCAGTACCGTCTACTTTCTTCCGTCTGTATCCTCCTCGGCTTCTCCGGACCTCGACTTAGTTATCTGTAACTAAGCTAATCTCAGCCAAGAAGTCGGACTATTCCGCAACGTGGACTACTTAAACACGAGCCCAACCGATCCACCAAAGCCTCCAGACCTCTTCTAATCCACTCCTTCGGGCTTATATATACTCGGATCCTTACTTGGACTCCTTCCTCCGCGCGGCGTAGCCTCCATCTCGGTTGGCCTGGGAGATCAGTAAAGGCAAAGTCTGCGATTCTCTTAGACGAGTTAATGGAAGACCGGTTTTATTACCAATTTTCTCATTCCGTTATCTGTCTGCAACAAGAGATATTCCTTGATTAATTTTTCTCCAACAATTATAGTAAAGAACAAAAGATACTTACCTCTATCTCCTATCGAATTCTAATTTACGCTGCTTGGAAACAGACTGTTCTTTATTTCGAGAGAAAACAAAAACAGTCGTAGGAAAACGCAAATATTTGGCGATTTGTAATAAAGATAGGAGATAGGTCTGTTCTTTAGAACTCGCAGCGTGAACATTCCACGGGGGAAACGTGAAAGAAGAAGCTCTCGGGAGAAATGCAAAAGCGAAGGAAGAATGCGTTACCGGAAGGTAAATCAAAGAAAGCGGGTTACTCGAAAAGGGAGAGTCGCAGTGAATGGAAAAGAAGGGAGAACATAGACAAGAGTGGTTCGATTGGATCGTCGAGATCCGAAAGAAGTTGATTGCCGATTCGGATCTCTACCTTACAAAATAGAATGTTGGCGAAATCAATCGGTGATTCTCTCGCATGCAAGTTGCGTTCTTCTGCTGGTTCTCATTGTCAGTTCGACAGTGTCTCTGGCTGTCGTAGAGGAATGGCGGATTGGGAATGAAATATCTCTATTGCAATCAGATTCTCACCTACTTTTTCGACGCGCGATAAATTCGATAAAATGAATTGATTAAAAATCAATCCCATGTAAATGAAATTACGTGCAAGGTGCCTTTTGAATAAGTTGTATCGATGAAAGGAATGATTTGTTTTTGATCGCTTCTTTTTTCTTGACTGATCGATGCGTTTTCTGTACACTGGTATTTATAGGGCATCGTTAGGAGGACTGAAAGGCAAAAACAATAGCGGTAAATGGGTGATCGGGAGCGAGTAATCCGCGGAGAATCCAGCTGCGTCGAATTGGCAATGAGTCGCGGCGTGATAGGGAAGGGGGCTGATGGCGCGACGTCTTTAAAATTTGAAGCGAGTTAATTTGATTATCGCCATAACGGAGCTCTATCGGGCCGAGGAATAATCCAGCTGTATAACGACATCGGCTTAGCTATCGTCGACGCGTTTCCATTGTACGACTGTACAAGCTCCTGGAAGGCTGCCGTTGCGCGAGGGGCAGGGGTTAAGAATCCTCGTGGAGGGTGTAAGGGACTATACTGATTGGCCCCCAGCTGGGGTAGCAGTAAACATTCTCTCGCCTTCCCGTTGAGTATCCAGAACTACCCCTTACCCTTACGCCTCCTTCTTCACCCACTATCACCCTCTCTCTTCTCGTCTTTCTCACCCACCGCCCTTTCTGCGTCGCCACTCTTCCTACCCTCGGCCGCAATCGTTTGCGCTTTCTCCCCTCGCGTCCTTCTCTGACCTCTTGCTTCCCGCTTGATTCCGCCCCTAACTCCTCTTCGTCTCTCTCTCGCTCACCCCTCCGCTCCTCCTCGCTCTCTCTCTTACGAACTTAAGCCCGATTTAATGGGGTGGAAACGCGCGGCTCGATCAAGTTGTATTCAATTATCCCTCCTTTCCGTCCTACTGTTAACCCCGGCCATCTACAGAGTGTCTTGCAAGAAAGTTTTTCCTCTTTTTTTCTCCTTCTCCATTTCCGTCTAGCCACCGTATACTTCTCTTCTACGTTCGCCCGGTTTGTTTCTTGCAACGCTGCGTCCCCCGTCGCTGTTTTCGGCAACCTCGAAAACCTATTCCTTTACGTTTCGATGGGTCAAGGTCGGTTCGACGAGAAATTACTACTGATCGAAATTCTACTTTTTCTGAAATTCAACCGAGCGAATTAGTTTGCAACTATAATCGACGATATACGTTCTATAGGTAATACTTACCGTCAATTTGATAATTAATGGTTTCGTAGTATTCAATTGAGATATTGTTTAAATAAAGGACGACACCGATACGTTTGATAAATAATTCTTGTGTAATTATAGGTTCATAAAGCTGGATCATCGACGCGCTGTACCGACACAGTCGATACTTTGGCCAAACGAATCGCGAATATACATATCGAGTTACATCTGTTCAATCCTATCCATCGCATAGTCAGCTATGTATCGATACACCAAGAACGTTCTGCGTTTATAAAACTAGCTAAAGCGGCGCGGTACGAGGGAATACGGTGATCGGTCTTTCAGTTAATAGAGTGGTAAATCTGCTTTCCCTGCTTCTGTACCGTTGCACGGGAACGAGATAAACTTCAGAAATGATTACTATTAGCTTTCATTCGCTCTTGCCCTTTCCACCTTTTCTCTTATTTTTTCCCTCGCAATATTATAGCGTTTCGTTGTAATATTAGTTTCATTTGTTCGCTCGTGATATTATTAGAACGGTATAATTTCTATGGAATTTCCATGGCATTTTCAACGACACGTTTAATTCACGGTATTTTGTATTCAACGTTAATTAATTAGTAATCTCAAATTTCGTTCGTACCACGGCTCGATGCCAGAATTTCATTGATGAAAATAAATGAGAAACTTTATGATATTCTCTGATAATAAACGAAATATAAATGATGCATAGCAATAGATGAAAGACAGCGAACAGATGATTTCGGTAGCGTTATTGATTTTGATTGTTAGACAGCCGAGTCGATCTTTTTCAAATTAATCACGATCGCGCGGTTGTTCGATCGGTAAACGGTAAACGGTAGGTAAGAAAAAGGAATTCATGTCGATCGGAGGAGTTGAAGCACACTCGCTGGACTCTACTCTGTACATTCTCCTTTTACGATATCGTTGCTTCCCCTTAGTTGCCATCATTCCGAGCAATTATTCGCAGCCGAAGGGAAACGTGTACACCGATCTACGGCGAACTCTGTTCAAAGACACCCTGACTGCCCCCCCTTCTACGATTCTCTTTACATCCCCCACGTTTCTATGGGTATATACATACATATCACAGAGTTTGTACGCGCGATGCACGGCCCCTGCTTTAGTTTCTATACATCACACTAGTATACCTATATATCGGATACCTTGTGTGTACGAGAGTTGGAGAGAGAGAGAGATGCGTATAGGTTCGCAGAGCTATAGAGCAGCCCTACAGCAACTGCGCCAAACTTCGAATTAGCGCCGACGACGAACTTTGAGATTTACAGTACAACTGCGACCTCCGTGGATGGTGCCGTTCCCGAAAGAATTACACACCCCTTCGCGCACGTTTCCGATTTACGTGTATATGTATGTGTAAGTGCAACAATGGAAAGCCGCACACATCTTCACCTTCAACTTTACGAGCTTACTCGATTATTTTGATATTCCTTTGGTGAACGGGCGCTATCTACTTAAATTCATCGCATCATACCCACCTACTATATTTCATCGAGATAAACGAATAGAAATATTAGACGCGATTTAATCGATCCCTCCGTCGTTCTTACTTGGCCAACGGGACATCCATCACGACGGAAGGATTTCTGCCGAAACACGCTGGCTTTTGTACCAACATCGTTACTGTACAATTACTGGAAACACATTTCGCAAGATCGAAATCTTGTACGTCTAGGCTTTTCTCGGTTTCTCCGTTCAACGATTCCCCATAAAACGATCCGAGAAATTGTTCCGCTATCAAAGCGGTTTAACGTTTGATCAGTGACATAATAATAACATATGTAGTCGCGGACCATGAAACGTAGCCAAGATTCGAATCTAGTTCCTTTTAGCGGAAGTAGCAAAACCACAAATCGATATATCGTTTCATATCATAATCATTTTTGCCGGAAATCATTGTTATTCGAAAAAAAAAATCGATATCTCAAGAACCGTTAACGATATAGGTATCTATTTATGGTTTTGCGACTTCAAAAGAATATGATTTTTGACAATTTTAATTATTTGTAGCTCACGATTCTAAAATTTCCAAATTCCTAAGGGACCTTTATAAAGATTATTCTGTTTCAAAGACCGTACATATATGAGCAGAGATTTATGTATTAAAAAAAGAAACGATATCGTTCAGGGGCGAATATTGGCCGAGGATAGCAGGCACGCGTCGCGTATTCAGCGCCCCGAAGGTTTTCAAACTCGTCGGTCGTCGAGGTAAGCTCGACTGGAACTGGGAATGCGATTTTCCTACACAGACGAACCGGTGTGCAACTACTTCGTGGCAAGAGTATTTGAAATACTCCACGGTCCACGATGAAGTATGCCATAGTATCAGAGGTTTGTGGGCTGTAACAAAGCAGGCCCGCCGGGCACCGAGTGTACATACAGCCCTGGCATTTACCACCAAACGACGACAGCCCGAATACTACAGGACTCCTGAAAACTTCCTCATAAACGTATTTGCGTTCGAGAAATTGGAACACGGATACATCGTTAAATTTTATTTTACCGTAGACGAGCTGGTAATATGCTGTTCCGAGAATCTCTTCTTCGCGTTATCAGAACCAGATTCGTTTTTATTAAATTTCTAAATAACAAGAAATAACAAAGGGACATTCTAAATAAAAAAGAAAAACGATATCTATATTTCATAGTTGAAACAATTTTCACGAATTGATTTTCTAAGTTAAGTTAAAACGACGCATTTTCGAGCACAGATAATTCGGTAATGGTCTACTAAAGATCAACTTTTCATACGTTTTGTTACAAGTTAAAGGTAGTGAAACAAAAATGGTAATATTTAGAAAGTCGACAACTTTCTTGACCTTTCTATTACATCGCACGGTTTAAAATTGTACAAACTAAGAAAGTAAGTTTCCACTGGGTAGGTACGTACGTACTCTCGTCTTTCCAATACGTGCTACTTCAAGAACTTTGAGGCTTTATGTATGAACTCTGCTTCTTTTTATTCCTTCCGAGCGAGGAAATATTTCCCTTATCACGCGGGCAATTCATATTATCCTATTATATGTCTTTTAGAAAATGTAGCTATGAAAAATGAGATCACAAACGCACAATACATCTTGAAATAATCAGAATAAAGGAAAATGAAAAAGGAGATACCATTAATTATTAATATTGATATCGCCGGGATCGAATCATTGTTATTCCATTATTATTTCAATTTCCCTTTTAATTGTTTCGTTACATAACCATTCGTACGCGTTTCAATCAGGAATATCAAAAGAGTTTAACCAATTACAAACTTATGAAATTTTCAAAATTTTACAGTCTGCTGTTTCTATTTTTCCGCTACCAATCGAACAGATATAATGGGCGAATTCAATCGGGTTACCGTATTATAAATTTGTTAAAAATAAAAACACTGTCTATAGAAATTTTCAATAGCGTACCAGTGAACGTATTAAAAAATATTGCTCGATATTTGATCTATTTTCAAGGTACGTATTTCGTATGTATGGAATACCATAACCGTAGGTATATACTTACGCATGTACCTATGTATAGAAGTAGCAACTCACAGAGCTAATAAAAGTAAGCAGTGATGTTACACTTAAATTTTCGTGTGAAAACTAGTTATTTTAAAAATACAACCTCGCATACCAGTCCAGTCTCTTGCTTTATCCACTTTTTCGCTCGTTATCGTTGCTTACGTTAATACGAAGATGTAACGAGTTATACATACATACATAAAAATTCATCACAAAAAATCCTACCTTTTCCTAATCGTATTCCACGTTAATCGCAATGACGAGATATCTAGTTTGCTAAGAAAAGGTCGCATTGATAACATTTCGGCAAAAGATTTGATATTTACTTAAGAACGAGTAAGTCGCAAGTAATTTCTTGTACGCGATTATGGTGAACAGAGGTTTCGTAACAGCTGTTCATTAAGAGATAAATTCAATGAGCATGACAGTTAATGAACAGTATGAAAATATATGTTTAACATTCATTGGCTAATCATATTACTTGTCATCGTGTTAGCAAACGATACGGTACAAAGTTCCCCGTTCTCTGTCTGAAAAATCAGTGGGCATTGTAATATTGCCAGTGTATGCAAATTAACCATAGTGTGTCGTGAGAATAATAGAAAACAGAAAGGAATCCAACATTCTATACGTAAAACTGCGATATTGCAAGAATTGTTACACGCATACATACATGGTAATTATTTATACAATGTTATCAGAATTATAAGAGAAAGTTCGTTCGTTTTATGCACGCTTGTTTTTCTCGGTTTATCTGCTTTGCAAGATGGTGGAACGAGTTAGTTTGTAGGGAAAAATTCATCTTGACATTTATGTTCGTTTTTGACATTTTCGTGTGAAAGTCACTTGAAAATGTCTGTTGAAAATCGTAATTCGTTTCTGTTTACTCAACGAGTTTAAATTTGCTAGTAAAGCCTTTGAGGCTGGAAGCAAAATGTACAGAATGAATGGTGGAAAAGCGGTGGAAAAGTGATCGGGAACATCTCAAAGGAACGGTGTCACGAGATAACGAGAAACGAAATAATGCTATCTAGACAGATCCACAAGTATCGTAGAAAAATTAAAAAGGGAAAGTGGGAAAATTTGGAAAAATTCAGAAGGGTTAAGTTTAATCGTTGTAAAAAAAACTTTTTCAATTCAACAAGTTGTACATTTCAACGTATCAATACTTTATTCGTTCCATCAGCTGTACAAGTTGACAAGTTTGAAGGCCGTTTCCAAAAAAACAGACGATTTTTCCGCCTACGTTACTGACAGCTTTAGTTTCGCCGGTCCAATGTGACAAATTTCTCAGCAATCCGCAAACTGCGACCATTGTCCACCCTTTTTCCAATGTCCCCTTTCGTTTCAACTACGTTTCTATCATACGAATCGAGTTGCATCGACGCGAAGGTGGACAAGTAAAAAATGGAAAAAGCTGGCTTCTGTTTTTATCAAAATATTCGGATGTTCGTTTAACTAAACACAAGGCGGATGGGATAACAGGGATAAAGCTACCGCGTAAGAAATATCGAAGATTTCGTCCAACTTTAATGGTGTTCGTTTGGAGTTCAGCGAAACGAGAAATCCTGCGAATTTGTTTGACGGAAATATACGAACGACATAGAGAAACAGGTGAAGTTGGTTGAACCTAAAAGTGGAAACCGACGTCAATGAGAGAAAGGAGCAATTCTGCGCGACGTCGTAACGACTATTATAAAAGGGACCATTACGGAGTGTAGGTTGTTAAAATTTTACTCAACCATGTCAACGTTTGCGATACGTTTGTATTACCGATTTTCCCAGCGGACGAACATAGACGTTTTCCCCAGCATTATTTTATTCCAAGATACAGCTAAACCATACAGCTCGATAAAGTTACAATTTTACGGATGCCGAGCAAATTCTTCGATGCTTCGAACACCTACAAAAAGAATAACGATTATTATTTGTGTATTTTGTGATTCGTATTGAATTTACTTGAACGGAAGTATTAAGAACATAATGACAAAGGAATGGTTTGTCGTCTTACGTAATGCAAGCATTGTTCGTAGCGATAACAAACTTGTTCACGCAATTTTCCTTGGCTGAAAATTTTCGTGACTGGCTGAAAAGGCTGGCTCGACGTCACTAACGCGATGCCGTTTTCCCGGGCCTGGTAGTGTTATTTATTGTTCGTCCCGATGAATGTCATTTAAAATTTCGATATAAATTAATTTAAGGGGGTAAAGGGGTTTGCAGGGTAGCGCAGTGGGACGGGGCGTAATGGCTCGGAAAATGAAGTTCTTGTAGCCCGGCTGAGAGGGAATCTCACCCTCTCTATTTCACTCTTTCCCTCTTACTCTCTCGCAACCTCTTCCACCACGACGGCCAACCAACCCTCTAGCAACAACCGTTCCTCTCCTCTTCCACCACCATTTCCTCCTCCTCCTCCTGCACCGCCACCTTCGCGTTAGAATTCTCTTCCTCTTCTTCTTCTTCTTCTTCTTGGTTCTTCGATGTTCGAGTTCCTTTTCTATCGCTAACCCGAGACTACTCGGCACTCGATATCCGGCAGTCTATTCCTTCTCGACCGTTCGACTCTCTAGCTACCTTCTTCTTCTTCTTCTTCTTCTTCTTCTTCTCCACCTTCTCCTGTTCGTCCTCCTCGTCTTCCTTCTTGCCAGAGTGCCAGAGAGAAGATTCAACTCAACATTGCCTGCTGAAATATCCTTTCGCCTTTCCCCCGCTAGCTTTCCATCTACGTTCAGCCAGCCACTCTGCTTCGCTATTATCTTAAGTAAACAGGCTACCTGCGCGCTCGGGAATTCCAGATAAAGTCACATGTTATCAAAATCCTGAGGCTGCTTCGAGCGGCCCGTTGCGTTTGCATCGCGCCCGCGCCAACGCCCGCGCCCGAACGCGCGCCCGCCACGCGACAGACGCGATCTCGTTAATTCCCTTAAGTCGCAGCCTTACGTTAATACGAATCTGGAGGCCGGAGACAATCGAATTTCATCGCGAGACAGACTTTTCACGCGGTCTACGTTGATTTTTCATTTCTGGAAAAGCATCCTTTTTATAGCAGTACATTACGTGCTACTTATTAATTAATGTTCTGACTGGCTAATTTATTATTTTATTAATATTTTAAGTTGATTAAATTATCCTGGTATTATTTGCTACTAGGACTTCTATGGGGTGGACAAGGTCCTATAGAAATGATGGAATTTCAGAATTTTAGAATGATGAGCAGGCCACCCTACATTTTTAGAGCCCTAATTATTTGGGGATTATGGGAATTACTTGGACGTTTTGCTGAAAATTTTTCTTTCACCCCAGCTCTCGGTTCACGTACGTGCTAACATCTATGACCTACGATATTCAATTTGCGTTATATTTGTTGGAAACTTTTGTTCTTCTGTTAAAAGCACGTTTTAATTGTCGTGTTCTATTCACGATAGAACACAATGGTTAACGTATTCCACAGCCGTGTCGAATTTCCACAGTCTGGCTGCAAAGCTAAATTACAAAGTTTTGCCAGTAACATAGTACGTAAGTCGCTTCGCTTATCCACTTAAATCTTGTAAAGTCATCAAGTACAAGCTAAATACCGCTATTTCGAGAATCAAATTTCACATCAGACCACGTCAGATACCATTAACTATCGTGATTACCTCGCTCTCTGTTTCATCCTCCAACAGCTCCTCGAAAGCAGCACTGTTCCAAGGAAAACATGTGACCCTTGATTAATTTTGTTTAGTACGCAACGGGAAAACGCGAAAGCACTCGAGGAGTTCAGCTAAACGGACAAATTGTTTCTTGAATGATTATTTCAAAAACCTACTACTTTTGAACAAGAGGTAACAGTATTGTTCAAGTAAAGGAGACGCCGAGTTTACTTTCTCTACATCGTTCCTCTTCTATTTACGTTCGAATAACCGGAGCAAACACCGGAACACAATATATTCGTAGCATTTCTAATGGAAAAAGGTCTTTAACATACGTTTAAACGTCCTCGATACATTTTCTTTTCGTCTACGAAAACTATGATTTTTCAGGAAACTTAGATATCGTACAACTACGACTAGTATCTTCTGTCTGTGCAAAGTACATTCGCGTTGAAAGTTTGCGAAATTTTCTCCTACTTAAGCGATATTTAACCGCTTGTAAACATTTCATGAAATGAAAGTTTGCTGCGTAGAAAAGACTTTCTTTGATCGAACTGTGAAAGTTATGCAGGAAGGAAGAGGAGAGTAGAGAAACTAATGGGTTCAGACATTTCGAACTAGCACGGGAACAAGGGCGAAAGCTTTTTTCTATAAAATATCTCTTTGAACGTGTTCGAGAGGCGCTTTTTGTTGCATGAATTAATTCGGAAGAGGTGAGCACTCGGCTCAGATTTTTTCAAATCTAACAGACGTCCGTCGACTGGGAGCGTCGAAATGACTTTTTAAATATAAAATTGCATTCCACTGTCATAATGTACGCATGGACAAGTTTTCTTTGTGTTCTCGCACCTCGCCGCGTAAAAGACTGAAATTCAAAGTTAAACAAATCCCCTTAAATTTCTAATTTCTAATTTGATATTTTTCATTAGGAAAAAAAAGATATACATAAATATGTTTCGACCAAAGTATTAAAATAAATATGTACAGTGGGTGTAGAAATATTTTTTACACTTATCGTAGAATATAATAGAAATTAGAAATCCTTTTAAAAGCGATTGTCAGTGGCCTTTTCATCGCTGGCCTTTTCATTTCGCTCGAACCGTTACTTTCCAACTTTGTCCCCCTTTGTTGTTACTTTTAACCAAGAGTTAAATTCCAGAGTATTCCGGTTTGGTTCGCAGATTAAACGGGAACACTTTTTAAAACGGTACGGCAGCCCTTAGCTGGAGGTAGCATCGCGGTCGTGTCGCGTCGCGTCGCGTCGCGCAGCGTCGCACGCTTCGGCGAGTCATAAGTATTCTCGGGGTGTCTAGGCACGCCGCATGAAACCAAGAATCGTCGGTATGTGCCTCGTGTGTCCCAGTATGGCTGCTACAATCAGAGTGGCACGCGCCCTCATACTCCGGCTCATCCACCCCTTACCATCCTACACGTATACATACACGCTGAAACTAACCCTGAACACCGATTCCCAGCCAGCCAGCCAAGGCAGTTCAGTGATTTTCGAAAACGCATTCCACCCTCTTCTTCTGCGACGCGTGAATATTCAAGACATCCTGGCCTCATACTTGCCCCGATAATTCGCCAACTCGACAAGTACGTACCTAGTTAACTTCAAACGTTACTTTCACAAATAAATCTAATTAAATTCTAAATCTAATTCTGAAACCTACCAGATCGCTCGACGTTATTTATCAAATCGCGAATCGGTTGAAGACATTCGTGTAATTAAGTGTTGGACATCGGGTTGGAAACGAAATCGTTTCCGGAACGTGAAAACGAAAATATTTTTTTCGCTTTCCTTTCTGTTCCCTGCAGACCAACGAGTCGATACCGAAGGAAAACAATTTGTCAACGAGACGTTTCCATCGTGCTATCGAGTTTTCCTTCCGATTTCGCCGACTTTTCACCACGGTACAAGCACACGATAATTTAATATTATGAGTTTAGGAGCGTCGTATTTTATTCTTGGTTAAACAAGAGTAGACCGTGACTTAGGTACGCGTTTTCAACGCAACCTACATTTATAACCACTGTCTCTGTAAATGCTACCTTACACTAGATTATTGCTGTAACCTGTGTTCTGATATTGGTGTAACTAGAATTTCTTGGGGTAGGCCAGGTTCCTTCAAAATTTAGTAATTTTGGAATTAAAGTTTTGCAATTTCGCAATTTTGCAATTAAAGTTATTTTAGAATTTTTGAATTTAAGTTTTGCCATTTTGGAATGCTAAAACTTCAGAATGATGCGGGGCGACCCACCCTGACTCTTACTTTCATCATTGTAATTTTCAAAATTGTATTCCGAACGCCTTATCATCGGCACGGTTAGATGGAAAAATTGATAATTAGAAACACAGTGATCCCGAAGATCTGTTGAAATGGTCGAAAGGAAGCTAACGGAATCACGAGATTGATCGAACGTACGGTAAATTACATTTAACAGGTAAACCCATCAGGATTCTCCTCGAACTATCTATTTCAGCAAATACTATCGACAGAATCCAAAGTCCACGTATCATTCCATGCTTGAATACACGTCGAGTTTTATCGTGGAATCAGTGGCAGAAGTTGAAGCTAATACCACCACCGACCGCTGAACCAATCTCGAGAAAGTTGTCTGTCTTTCTTAGCGGTAACGATTATTGCAATTGCCCTGACTGAATAGTGAGATACGCGAACACTACTGGTACACTATACACTGTTACCATGGTTTAGAGCTTAGACTGTAGGATTTAGAATTTGGATTATAGATCCTGAGCTGGGAAACATTCGTCCACCGTAGAAATCTCTTATTAACCCTCGGACGGCGGACCATGGAGAGAGCCCCAATTTTCATTTAATTTTGTATTTCATATTATTTTCATTTTCTGAATTTTACACTGTTCTTTTAAAAATTATTCCTCTCGTATGTTTTGTAAGTTTGAGTCTCGATTTACCCCGACTCCGCTATTCAAGCGTTTAACGAATTAACTCGCGGCAAAAAAATATTGCAAATCATGGATCCGATATGCGTCGATGCTGATTTTGTATTCAAGGATAAAATGGAAACGTTCGACTCTGTCACAACTAATATACCTTGTGTCGTCGCTAGATAAAGAACGATTGAAAATGGAAGTAGACCAGAATATAGTCCACGCCTTACCAGCATTAAAGGTACCGAATCTTTCACTAGGACAGTACATATATCAACAACTACGCGAGTACGGTGACAACATTATTCAGGTATAGTAAAAATGACAAATTATTCGAGACAAATATTCTTGAAAAAAATATATTATTAAAAAAACAAAGCAAGGAAATGATTTACAGTGGGTGATGAAATTATTAGAGCCATGGTATGAAAAATGGGTTTTCCGTGTTAATAATTTGATCATCCACTATATTTGTTACATTGTGTGATTTACTTTAGTGTCACTTTTCGTTCATATTTTGAAAATCTCAGTCAGAATGTTATTTATCGTCCATGTGCTTCATTCGTATTCACAGTAACGTTCTTATATTAATATTCCAGGTAGATATTCAGACTGGTAAACAGTTTACGTACGACCAAGTTCTTGAAAAAAGTGTAATATTAGCTACCGTTTTGAAAAGCTATGGGATACAAGTGGAAGATAGAGTTTCGATCGCAAGTGAAAACCACCCTAATTATATGATAACCATGTGTGCTACTTTATTCACTGGGGCTACTTGGGCGCCGTTAAATCCGGCATACACTAAAAGTCAGTCAGACACACTTTATTTTATTCTTTGATGATGAGATAAGAGAAACGTTAGATTCGTGATGTTTTTGATACAGGAGAGTACAGACACATGTTGGATATTTATCAACCACGAATCATGTTCGTAACACACCGCACCGAGAAAATTATGAGAGAAATTGCACCAACGTTGAGCTGGCCCATGAAGTTGATACAAGTGGAGGACGTGGCTCTCGATGGACAGATGGTCACGTTGAAAGAACTTTTGGAGAAACAGAAAAATATCGTAGATCCTTACGCGTTTGAACCGGTACCGGTTGACGATCATGCAAAAAGAATCGCGGTTATTTTGGGATCGAGTGGAACGACAGGGTTTCCGAAAGGTGTAATGTTGTCGCATCGAAATTTATTAACTTTCATGTTCAATACTAGGTGAGCGAGAGATTTTTATCATAGATGGATAAAGGAGAAGGTACGGATATGAGATAGGGTAGAATATGAGATACCAAGGTTTTAACCCGTATTGAAACTTTTAACAATGATTAGATATCAAGTAGTAGAATAGATTTTAAACGGGAATTGTAGAATTGGTTAGAATTGTTTAATTGGTTGTCTTATGCACCCAGACATCTATCATACCGCAATTCGGAACTCCTATACATTCGAACTGCATGCCGGGCGACCGCTAGCGAGAACACTGTGTCATCTCGCTGCCACCTAGCGGTCCCCGGCCCGAACTAAAGGCGTCCAGGGAGACGAAACCCTCTGGTCCCCTCCACTCAACACCCACATATATTTGACGTTCTTTGTATATTTAATTTATCATTATTAATGTTCCGTGTTAATTTTATAACCTTATTTTTCTCAAAAGTAACGCTATCTCATATTACTATACCAAATGACAAAACCGAATTTTCCATCAATTAGAAAAAGTGAAAAAAAACCGAAGTTTTGTAAAGTCTATAATATTTATATTTATAAGGCACATTTCGCATGAAAATCTCCAAATTTCTATATTTGATTTTTCTGTTTATGACTATTTTCAAACTTTCTACATCTAAAAATAACAGGGGTATCCCTTCTCCTCTAACCTAAAACAGGCATAGCTAACCTCTTCCTGTACAAATCATTTAAATAACCAAAATTTATTTTCATTTAAAGAGTTCCAGATCATTTAGATTGTCGACCGGGTGACCGAGTAATACTCTTCTTGCCACTGTTCCATGGCTACGCGTTTGGATTAGCAATTGTATCGCTAAGTACCGGAGGAATCGTATACTTAATGCGAAATTTCGACCTCGTTGCGTTGTTAAAAGCCATCGATGATTACAGAATCACGCATCTACCATTGGTTCCTCCAATCTTGATAATGCTGGCTAAACACCGAATGGTGGAAAACTATGATTTTAGCAGCGTAAGAGAATTATTATCTGGCGCAGCCCCTCTTCAACAGAGCGTAAGTTTTTACCAAAACCTTATCAAAATTGATGGCAAGAGCACTGGTTAGCATAAAAATAAGGTTCAAAGAAACGAAGAAACCAAGTAACAAAAAAGCTACCACAAAATTAAATCATTAACCCGTTGCCGTACAAGGGGTGCCCTTGTTAACCCAAAGTTAACCCCTTGTCGTATTCGTGACGCGAACTTACAGTTCAAATCTATCTTTGGCTGATGCTCTTAGTATGGTTGAATTTTCAGTTAAATTCTAAAGCTGCGTACACACTCGTTACCGCAACTAACGAAAATAAAATAATTAACAATTATAAAAAAAATACTAAGCAGACTATAGAAAACAATGAAACGCAATCAGTTTCTGTGGAAAGTAACCAAGAATTTTGTGCATCCGCAATAAACCGTAGCATCCGGCGAAAAGTTTCAAGGCAGCTGGGAAAGTAACCCCCTCGAGGGAAACAATTTGTGTGCCGCTCGGTTTGCACAAGTATTTAAGCCATTCCCTTCCAAATTGCCGACACATGAAAACGAAATATCGCGATATTTGCGAGCCTTGTTCCGTCCATCAGCCATCTGTTTTCATAATCTCAAATCTTTGTAAAGAAGAAAGATAGAAAAAAAAAATAGAGAAAAACGTGAATCTATTTCAGATATGGGAAGAAGTGAGAAGACGCACGAAAATGAAATACATTCGGAACGGTTACGGTATGACGGAATTATCAATAATATCGAATTTGAGCGGCAGAAGGAGTACCGACAACACGGTTGGCGCTGCGATACCGGGATTCCAGTATAAAATAGTAGATCCGAGCACAGGCAGGACTCTGGCAGTAAAGGAAGTCGGTGAAGTTTGCTTCAAGGGTGAACAAGTGATGCTCGGCTATTTCCAAAACCCTAAGGTCACCGCAGAAACGATCGACAAAGACAGTTGGTGTCACACCGGTGATCTAGGGTACCTGGACGAGAACGGGTTATTGTACATCACGGGTCGGATAAAAGAATTGATCAAATACAAAGGTTTCCAAGTTTCACCGTCCGAGATCGAAGCTGTGATATTGTCGCATCCGAGTGTTAAAGAGGTGGCGGTTGTGGGGAAACCTGACGAGATGTGCGGAGAAATACCAGTCGCGTTTGTCGTAAGGCAACCGGATAGCAGCACGGTATCGGCTAAAGATATTGTCGACTTCGCGAATGGTGAGTGTATCTTTTCTTTCGTTTATAATTTTATATTTAGAGAAATTAAAAAAAGACAATAAGTATATCTCCATTGGTACTAGGACTTTTTTCTGAGAGTGGGTCAGGTCGGCAGAGAATTTTAGAATTTTAGAATAATAAGGGGATGCCAGCCCCTATTTTTGGAGACCCCAAGCCCATTTTACCCCCTACCTAGTTACTTCACTGCAGATCGCATTTGTTTAAAATGAACATTCTACGAAATAATTACAGGGAACCTGTCACCGCAGAAATGGCTAAGAGGAGGTGTTAATTTCATCGAAAATATTCCTAAAACTCTGTCTGGAAAGATTCTGCGACGAGAATTGATCACCATAATTCCGAAACTTTAAACGAAAATTTTCTATTCGTATCGAATGTTGTTGGTAAAAATGGGATGGAGGACAGTTACATATCGTTTGAAAATAAATGAATACCGAATACATCTATTCTCGTTTCAATAGTAGGTAAGAAACTTATTCAATTGTCCGCGTATAGAATCAGTTTAATAGCAAGCAGCGAAACGAAATCTTCTCGTTGTTATCGAGCGAAGGAACGGGAATGACTGACGATGAAAAGAATCGAAAGATTAAAGCGACCTGGAGGCTGTCATCGATAAGTAGACCGATAATTGGCCGTTTCCTCGGTAGAGCAGTCTGAACTATCGCGTTATCTTCGTTAACCAGAAAGTGAGATAGGAATTCCTAGCAGTTTTACCGGATCAACGGAATTAGTGGTATCCGGTATCGGAAAAATTTAAATTTCACGCTATGGTGAGAGCCTCCATGTACACGGATGTACATGTACATACATGTGTCCATACTGGGTGTCTCATGAATCTTTGCCGATCCATTCGATTGTCTTTCGTGCCAGACACGATACGTATTACGAAACTGATACAACCCATACAAGGTAATTAGAACGACATTTTCAATGAGATGCGCATGTAATGCATACAAATTATGGTTTGCCCAGAACACAGCAAAAGTATAAATCACCGAGGCGAGCGGGATTCAAATTATAATTCGACACAGGAATACGAATGGATAAATAATGAAAAGCAATAAACTTTTCACTTTTGCAAATATTTTTTTTTACAGGGCCGAATTAAAGGGATGTCCCACTTTGAAGGAGACTCCCTTATAAACCTTCCATTTATTATATAAAAAAATATTGAATGAAATTTTGTTTTCTTTTACGATGAAATGTTAATTAATTTTTATTAGAACTAAATTTATCAACCAATAGGGCCCTCTAAAATCTGATGGTTCAGGGCTCCAAAAATCTGAATTCGGTCCTGTCTACAGATAAAACAAAAAGGATGGAATTGAATGGCGAATTTACGACACACCTTGTAGATGATACGATTCAGCGAGGGTATACATATCTATTACTGGTTATATGTATGTACGTGTCTACGGCTGGTGTTCCTGTTAATTTCATTACGACGATCACCCTGACAAATCTAATTGACGCGCATCAATTATTTGCCGAACGAAGGCCGCTTAACTCCCTTTCCATTTGCCAGCTACCATGGTTTCCGGATAATTTCATTTTTCACGATACCTTGTACCGATGGAATTCCACCAATCGTCATGGAGTTATGTTCGTAATACTTTGTAATTCCCTGGTGTGCCACTAGTTGAAACCAAGTTCTAAATTAAAACTATAATACGTACACACGCGCATCGTTCCATAATCGAATTAATTTCCATATTAATACACAATTGAAAGATGAAAAGCAATATGTCATAGCGATAAATTTTACTTCGGAAAACTTGGTAAAATTACAATTTTCATATAAAATGAAAAATATCGTTCCCGTGACAATTTGGCGAACGCAAGCCAAGGTTATCGAAATCGACCACGGATGACACGTACACGGCTACCTTTTTCCAGATTCGCCAGTAGAAATATAGAAAAGTATTAGACGTTATCAGGAAAATCGGGAGAAAGTACCATAGAAGGATTGGAAGGTCGCGGATCGAGTGTACATAGAGAATAAAGTTGGGTTTGTTGGCGAGCTGTTATCGAGGGTAGAAATAGAGAGAAATTTCCGCAAGGAGTTTTGATAGGGGACGGTTCGAATAGGATGGGGGAGGGATCGATCGATCGATCTATCGATCGGTTAGTCGAATCCGCGTGGGTCGCGAGTCGCAGGACACGCGGCGCGGCGGGCCAAATGCCGTAGCTGGGACCGGAAGAGGAGAAAACGGGCAGAAACGATGCAGTTGGCTGCAACGGCGATAGAATAGCGAGGCAGTGGCATAACGCGCATAATAACGCACGCTCGAGGCCTTCGTAAAATGAGATACGAGTAGGAGGGTAGGAAACTCGACTGAGAAGGGTAGCTTGTGCTGGAGCGTAGGAAAAAGCGAAACAGAAGCAACGAGATAGAGGAGAATGGATAGATAGGGGGGGGGGGGGGGGGGGGTTGGAAGGAAGGGGGAGTGCCTATCACTCGGAGAGATCCAATACAATGCGAACTATTGTACCCACGTTCGCCATCCATTCCAATTCCTAGGCTGGGAGATATGCAGCTACCTCGATCCTGCACTTGCTGCGCACTCTGCATACGTGTTGGTACATTGCACACGTGGCTACGGGTGTGCGTCTATGTCGGAACTATCGCTACCAAGCGAATAAGTTGACGGAGCAAACGAAGAAAAAGATTGTTTGACATTGTGCGCCGAGCAAAGAGAGCAAACTGGGCAAAAGGACTGTGCCATTCCTCGTACGAACTTGCGGCTTGATCTACGAGTCGAAGACAATGCCTACAGAGCATATTATACCCTTCTTCCTCTACCCTTTTCCCGATTTTCCTTTAAATAAATCTACCATGACAGCCAATAAAAGGTAACGTATCTATTGATTAAAATTCGTACGAGACGAGTTCGCGAGGGGAAAAAGAAGGAAGGTGAGGCAAAGACGGATAGGGATGATAGTGAAGCAAGAGACAGGAGGGTGATTGGGATAGAGAAGGTCCGGAAAAGGAGGAAGAGAGAAGGAAGCAGTAGGAAGGTAGGAAGGGAACAGGCGTTTACGTGCGGCAGACATCCGATGATGCATAGTTGCTGTTGACATGCTGGAACGTCAGACTCACATGACCTCTCGAGCACACCCATTATCCGCAAAGCGACCCCCAAATTGGGACAATAACCGCTTCGTGGAGTCGTGTAATAATTATTGGCCGGTTTTCGACTCCGTTACTCCCTCCCTACCACTTATCATCGCCAGCATTTTCACTAATAATAATTTAACTTTACATTCGCCCGATAATCTTTCTTTCTTATCAGTGTTCGGTTTTCGAATCACTGAAAAATTCCATTCTATCGTTTCCAGAAAATATCAATTTATTTCTTTCGATTAAACTTAACAGTTTATCTACCGGAAGCCTGTAGGCTTTTTTGACAGTATCGGCTTTTTTTGAAAAGATATCAATTAAGAACATTTTGTTTATTACAAATTCGCGTACAACTCAGTTGAAGTAATGAAAGTTGGATGTAGGTACTTCAATTAAGAGGAAATTGAAAAGAAAAGTTACAGTGGGTAGTGTTTATCTATTTTGTTTATAACCGGTGGATAATGTGTTAATCGTGATTCTGAACGGGTGGATTTACGATGCGTCGTCAATTACTATCGGGAGGGTAGGATTTTGGAAAAAAAAAGAATATAAACAAATAAACGAATATTTGAAAAACAGCAGCGTCCTACTTTGCTCGTATAGTAAACCCAGTCGAGTATCCTGAACATGTACATAAATTTTCTGAAAATTGTATGAAACACGAAACGAGGCTGACAACCAACATCAGCAATCGAGTGCCAGCCTCGTCCGTAGTCAGATTTCAGATTTAATAAACGGTAGTACACTAGTGACACACGCAAAATAATATTATAAATAATGCTCTTAGCACGCAAATAATAACACAATTTGTTTTCCTTTCATAAATCAGTATTTTGTAAAAATTATTGAACATTACAATTTCAAAAATACTTATGTACGTGTGATACAGATGGCAGTGGACTCGATTCAACTGTAAATACCGCATGTAATATTTCTGAATAATACCGTCGGAATAGATAACGTCTTATCGGTGCGTAGATAACTGTACAGTACACGGATGATTAATAGCGCAACGTTTGATTGAAATTTATTGATAGTTACGCATCGTTATGGGAAATTTATTATCGACTGACCATATCCTCGACGAGGAAACTCTCATTACTTACGTCGAATTGACTTATTTAAAAAGGCACGAAATACTTCGGTAAGTAAACAGAAGCAACCTGCAGTACAGTAAAATAGAAACAAAGACGTACAAGAAGTTTAATATCGCGTCTTTTGTCTGCAAGTAGGAACGTTTCAAAGATTTCAAGGTCAATTTCGTTTTTTTAAATAAAACTTTCGTACTCTTCTATATACCAATGAAAGCGTATTTTTATTCTCTATCAAAAAGTATTAAGGTACTTGGGTCGAAAATTCATCAGTTCAAAAGTTATTATAAGGAGAGACAGACTCTTCCGATCAGGAAAATTGTTTTTGGAATTTTGTACTTCTAGCGACATCAAATTCTGCATCTTGTTATTCTCTACAAAAAATTATTAAGATACTTGAATCGAAAATGGAATAATTCTAAAGATATCTTGAGGAGAGGCTGCTATGGTCTCTCTCTGTCTCTCCCTAAGATATCTTTTTAATTAATAAACTTTTGACTCCAGTGCCTTGTACTTTCTGGTACAGTATTAAAAAACGCTTCGCTTGATATATAACAAAATACAAAATTCCAATAAAATTTTTTTAAAATTTAAAATAATTCAATTTGAACATTTTTCTCATGCTTCTTCAGCATTATCAAACTCCTCGATGCCATCGATCCAGGAAAACTTCGGAAAAATCCTGAGCATCGTTTTACAATAAAACAAATCGAAACGATACTGCCTCAAATTAGAGTAAGTTAAATAGAGAGTTAATTAGAGATAACAGCTAGATAATTTTGAGCACTTGAATTGATATCATGATAAACTTGAAACTAAATCTGAATCTGATATCGTGATAAACGATTTAATTCAATTTACAATTTCAGTACAGTCCGCTCCATGGTTCGATATATAGAGTGTTCTCGTCGAAAAACGATGGTCATTTAGGGCTCGAAGACGTTTTGGATCTATGTTCGGCATTTTCGAGGGATTGCCCTGAAGATGTTCGCGCTGGTTGGGCATTCCGTATCTTTGGTATAAAATTATTTACATTTTTCATCGATTCCCATAGAACAGTACATTGTAAATGTTCAGTTGCTAACAAGCATCAACTAAAAACTGAATTTAAATCTCCAGAAACAAATCCGCTTTTATTTTTCATCGGGCATTTTTTTTTCCTCGACTAACGAACTGTAACGAATCGACGAGGATTTAAACAAAGGGTAGACAAAAATAGCTTGCGATCCTTTCTGATTGGGAAAGCCTGCCCAATATTACTGGGACGCGAGAACTTTGCTCGATTTCGTTAATCGTGATCGTTTAATTTCACGGTACACACGGTGTCGCGCCAATGCTCGCGGAAGCAGAAAAACAATAGTAGAGAAACAAACAAAGACAGACAGAGAGAATACGTACAACGGGGTAACGTTTCGTGGTTACGGATGAGGAATGTTAACGTAGGACCTAGGGAAGCGAAAGTAGGATATACTGAGAAAAAATAAAAAGTCTCTGAACAGAAAGGAAAAACTGTCATACAGACAGTTTTGATAAAACAGAAAAAAAGAAAACGGAAGCATTTATTTCCTGATTTGTAGTACAATTCGATAAAACTTGTGTTCAATAATAATTAGAGGAGCCTGGGGCAAATTGATACATTTTTCAGTTTATTAATTTCTGCAATTTTTATTTAAATTAATTATATTGTTACACTGTACCAACGTGCCTCGCCGGAGATAGGAATATAAATACATCTTTATATAATAATAAATTTTACACAATAAATTATATTGTAGGCGTTTAGTGGAGGGGGAGAGGATTTGGTTCGGACTGGGGACCGCTAGGTGGCGGCAAGGATGACAGTGTTCTCGCTGGCGTTCGTCCAGCATGCAGTTCTCGAATAACATAGGAGTTCCGAATTGCGGTATGATAGGTGTCTGGGGCAGGGATCGTCTCTTGTCAGCCCCACTGACGAGTCTGACAGACGATCCCGAGACGGGAAATGTCTTTTTCTTTCCTCTCCTACAACTATATAATAAATTATAATAAAATTTATTATAAACTATAATAACTTTTCGACTATATGAAGAAAAAGACAAAACATAAGTATCTACTCTTGAAATGGCTTAATATTAAATCACAGTAATTTATAATTTAATGTTTTGTTCGTTGCTGTAGAAGATCGTCGCCTCTGAACAGACGTAAAATCCATCGTAAACAACGGTTAATTAGTAACTTCAGATACCTAGTCATAATCGGACTAAACGCATATAGTGTCCAGAAAATGTCACTCTATCAACTTGCCCCAATTTCCGCTTCTGTATCGCTTTTATAATTCTAACATTGAAACTCGAGTGATAGAAATACAAGAATGAAAGTAATAGAGTTAGAAGGAGAATTCTGTTCCACTAATCTATTCGAGACAGTTTCCCGACTCATTTTGGATAGATTCAATGCATTTCCATTCCATAAGCGCCGTAAGCCATAAGCGTTGCATAGACACCGACGTGACAGAGTGTAGTGTGATTAGCTTACTAAAGCGTTGCACGATGCGGACAGTACAGTTCGGATAACCCTTTGCGAACACCGACATCGTTAATATCTTTGTTTGCAGACTTGGACGGTGACAATGAAATTTCAGCCAATGATTTGATCGAGGTTGTACGTAGATTGACACGAAACGGCGGGGATGAATACAGTAGCATCGATAAGGCGGAGGCGGAACACGTTGCACGAATGGTAAATATCGGTGATACATATTTATTAGAGGTGAACGAGAACCCGACTCGTACAACTCGACAATATCCGACCCGACCCGACCCGATATTTTCGGGTTCTTGCACACCTCTATTAATTAGCGGTTCAGTAAAAAGAATAGAGTCGGTCGCTGTATGTGGATTATCCTTCTTCCTGTACCGTCTCGCGGGACATCTTAACACTTAATCTCCGGGTCGATTGCGCGCACTTTTATATAACGCGGACCCGTGACTTTATGCACTTACAATTAGAAGAAATTTAATGGTACAGTGGTACCTCGGTATACGACCTTAATCCGTTCCTGATGTTTGGACTTATACCGAATAGGACGTATACCAAACCAATCTTTCCCATAAGAAGTAATGTAAAAATGATTAATCCATTCTCATGTAAAAAAAACTGCTATTGATATTATACCTACATTAATGGGGTTGTAAAATAATTTAAACATTCTTTATGTCATGAACAGCATTTAAACGATTTTCTAGAAGCTTATAAAAAATATTCACCAATTTAACATAATTAATTTGAAAAAAAAAAGGAACCTAATAATAGATTCTAAATTATCAAACCAAGCGGAATAAATTTTATTGTCTCTTGTTTTGCGGTGATAGTTTATTATATGATATCCTCAATTGTATAATCAGCCAGTAAATAATACATCAACTTCGAATATAATTGATTATTAATTTAATTTTTCCTCTGAAACAATTATTTAATAATGACGCATGACGTATTTAGTAATGACGTATACCGAGCAAAATTTGTCGGTTTGTATTCCAAAGCAGTTGTATACCGAGGTACCACTCTACATATTTAATACAAATACTTATAAGAATTTCAATGAACATTGAATTTAAATGATTCTTTTTTACTTTTGCTCACCTTTTATTGCAGAATCGGGATATGTATCCCGTCAAAAAATAAAACATATCCATAGACTATTAAAAATGAAAAATTCCGATTCCCACAGATAACACATAAACTGAAAAGAACGAAAATCTTAAAATCACGAGAACACGACAGAAGCCACAAAAGTGTTAAGAAAATAGGAAGTGTTACAATCTCAATCTCAGTTATCAGACTTATACTCTGGTACTCGTTCAATGGGTAGAAATATTTATCTTCGCCTCTTATACGTACTATTTGTTTATCACTTTAGGGCTTTATGATTTTTCGAATTTCTCGTAGATATTATCGATATTTATTCAACATTTGTTTCATCCTTCTTTAACATCACAGTCTTAAAGTTCAAAATGTTGTTAAACCTTCATCGGTTTCGAAAGTTTAATACTATCTAATCTTTCTTAACTTTGTATTTGAGACCGCCATCAGGGCTCTTAAGATTGATCATTTTCCAAGTTCCCCAGACTGTAAGACTTTTATGAATGGAAAGACACGTTTAACATTTTTCCCGTGGATTCATCAAAACAAACTTAGGTGATAATAAAGAAAATTATGAGAAAAAATAATCGTAGCCAATGATTTTCAAAACGTAACAAAGTATTTTAATGTCATTTATTATTATTGTTCTGAATTCTGAAAAATTATTCTTCCAATATCGATTACTCGAAAGAAATTTCCTCGGTTTTTAATCCTCGGCTAATCGACTAAATCAGTTTTATATTTTTTACTTTCCGAATAAATCTTGGTGTCTCTTAAAACGACCGCAGGTCTCTATCAATCTGTCAGATTGATAAAGATTGATTTTAAACGTACGTGGCGTTGATTGAGAGCAAGTCCACTAAATCTTTTCGTTCTTTTTCAAATTTACCAACGAACAATTTTGCACCACTGAAAATAAGAAAAATATGAAAAGGTATTAACCCTCTGTTTAA
The DNA here is from genome assembly GCF_907164935.1 of Osmia bicornis bicornis. Taxonomy (NCBI): domain Eukaryota; kingdom Metazoa; phylum Arthropoda; class Insecta; order Hymenoptera; family Megachilidae; genus Osmia; species Osmia bicornis. The sequence goes on along the minus strand of NC_060216.1, from coordinate 12,679,736 downwards.
AATCCCTTTAATCCTCTGTTACATTCTATACAAAGGTATAAACGGAAAAACCCAAAGACAAAGCGAAAATAATTAAACTCGATGATATACCGTCTTAAAATACATATTTATATTAACAGATTCCTTTTTTAATCCTAGGTGCTTGACGAAATACTGTTCAATGAACTGGCAAGTATTACACCCGACGAATTTTTACACTACTCCTCGAGGTTATCAGAATTTTCGTCCACGTTTCACTTCAAAATTTAATTACGCTCCAATTTAAACACGCTTTCGAAAGGATAATTGTTCTTGCGACTTCATTGTGCATATTAAAGTACATGCAGCTTCAGTTCGTAGTTCGTACACGCACGCGTATTAATGCATAATTAACTATGAATTATATCATTTCCACGAAAAGCTAACGTTTCTATAAATGAATTCTGTTTCAATCATTTTTCATTTTTTGCTTGAAGTAGATTTGGGTATGGAGCACAGTAGGTAAAGCAGAAATTCTTAAAACCTTAATTTTAATGATAATGATATTAAATATGTTTTAAAAAATAAAATAACATAATTTTTAATTATTAAATGTTATTAAATTTAATATATAATTAAGAAATATGAATTCAAATTCTTCCGCATAAACGTTCATACGCAAGTGGTGGGAGGCCACAAACCTATATGGTACATATGTACCATATATGTATAAGGGGCCCTCTCTCCTGAATCGTTATTCTCCTCGTAACCACCAATGAGGTAGGATGGGAGCCCGTAAGCCCGGGGTAAAACTTACGGTGGGGTCATTGCCATTTTCTCTGGAGAAGCCTACCATGCTCGATGTTGTACACGCGTATTGTAAATATGTAAAAAGATAAATACACATACTTTTTTTGTAAGCAGAAAATATTCAGAGTTTCAGCTTCCAGTACCCTCTTCCAGCTATCGTTTATAAGCGATACAACTCGTCTTATTGTAAATGCCAGAAAGAGATAAGTCCGTCGTGTTAGGTATTTCTTTCCTTCTGCCATGCGTAAGGGGCAGCACTATAGGTGTCTTATAGGAGATATAATTTACAGGATATTTCGTGATATACGACGTTGTCATTCCTGGTGCACATTGATACTTATAATAATCGGGTTTAAAGTACGTTAAGGGATGGAAAGTTCCAGTGCGATCTTTATATTGACTGCGATGCATTTGTATTCCCTATAAAAATACAGATATTACGATATTACTAGCATCGTTAAAATCAACTAGGATCAAATTAAGATTTCTAGGGCCTTGAGCTACCAGACCTTTAATGGCCCCTCTCGGTTAGTGAACTTGACGAGGCCTAGTATCTGGCACAGATTTCACTACCTTATACAAGTCATCGACTTCCTTCATGCGAATTACGTCGATAGTGGAGATGTCGTTCGAGGGTAGCATTAAATCACGATTAATGTTTCGACGCTTTGTGGTTGCGATGATTTCAGGTTGCGCACCGTACGATGGCTCTTGCATTCCCCATTGATATCGTGGTATCTTCGATAAAGAAAATGAAAGGATAATGTGTAATCAATCAATAGCAACAAACAGTTTAGCAATAATAAATAAATACAATTGGCTGGTAATAATTAAACGTCAGAACGTTGAGAAAATTAATTTACCGAGAATTTTGACAATGTTTCAGTCCTATACTTTTGAAAATAATTGATACTCATCCCATCGTACGAGATGGTATCTAACTTGGTTGGAGGATAAGCGCCCATGAAGGGTGGCATTAACGAAGCTGGATAAAATGTAGCTTGGGTTTTCGATGAAGTATCTACAGTCATCTTTTTATATATTTAAGCGATCGATAAACAATTTTTATTTTTTACTTTTAATTTTTTATTTAATAGGTTACCCTATCGAAGCGCCACGTCGTTCTGATAAACGTAAACGTAAACAAACAGACAAACGAAGTTTCACTTATTTTCTAATAACTTCCAATAGGATAGGTATCGATAATTTAGATTTTCATTCAGATTTTCTTCATTATCAAACTGCATTTTGTTTCAATAGGTTAGATTAAAAATAAAAAAACAGCCTAAAGTTCAAGACACGTAAATGTATGTAAAATTTAAAATATGACATTTGTAAATTTAAGTGTGTTATATATATGCTGCAAATTTCATCGAGGTCGGTCAATACTTTTAGAAGTTACAAGTAATTAAAGATCGCAATTTTCGGAAATTTTAATTACTTGTAACTTCTAAGTGCACTGATCGATCTCAATGGAATTTTCAACACACACATAACTTATTTGAATCTACGAAATAGATATTCATATTTTAAATTTTTATTATAGACTCACAAAAAAGTTGAAAAATTACCCTTCACTATGTTTTTCAACGATTTCAACAAATTGTAATTTTTTAAAACGACAAAAGCACATATCTTAGTAAATTAATTTGTATAGCTTCTCGAGAAACCTCAAGTCATTTGATCCAATTTTAAACGAGGTACATATGTATGTACATCTGTTAACAGATGTTTAAAATTTTAAACGGTATGTACATACAGTGTAGAACCGACGTTTGATATCGTTATTGAAGTAAAGCTATCCATCATACACCTTACTGCGTACGTTTTGTCGGAGACGTAAATAACCATTATCACTTGCTGTAATTGATTATGATAAGTATTTTCACCAATTTATCACGTGCGATATCACGTGGTAATTTAATAATCAATATGATTATATCAACAAATTTTATTAAACAGCAGCTTAGCGTAAAGGTGAAACGTAATGTGGTACTGGACGTATACGATGTAAATGTACTTATCTGATTAAATAAATGACAAAAATAAAAAGTTTTGATCGATATAATATAGATTTATCAAAATGTACAGAGTGATTCTCTCGCAACGCAACACAAAACCCGTTCCGCATAATGGTACCCCTATTGTACTGCCGGCAGTACACGCTCGCCGAGGCGACCCGAGACCAGGCGAGCACGAACATGTACTGTACGCGTCTAAGTACTAAGTTGAGACTCCTAAGGAATTGGGTCTGATTGGTCGGAGCTAGATGGGCCAGGCTAAGACACGCACAGTTATACAGTTGACCCACACGCATTCTCGCTATTCGCTTCCTAGGTTACAACTACTAGTAGAAATGAAATGTGTCGCGTGACTGAGAAAAAGAAAGGTATACGCGTCGACAGAGAAAAAGAACGGTAGGCACCGCCTCAAGTCTCAACTTACAATTAGTGGACGCATACAGTACTTGATGGCCTCGCCTCGTGCTCGGAGCGCTCGCCCTAGACGCGAGATTTCAGGACGAGTCAAAGGAAGCGAAGCCGACACTAGGTCTCGGGACTCTCGTCTCGGGAGATCTCGCGTGCGTGTACTGCCGGCATTCCATTTCTTGTCTTCGTCTCATTGTCAGCCATAAACACACACAAAGCAGTTTTGGGTCCGGCGATATGGCCCCTGGGTCTCTTTACCCGCAAAAACAGCAGGGTTCCATTGTGCGGGGCGGCTATTGTGTTGCGCGCCGAGAGAATCTCCCTGTACTATATTAAACTTATCATAATTCAAGGGGCGGAGTGAGATTTAAATTTTTATCGGGAGATTAGAGACATAACGAGCCCTAATTTGAACTACATAATTAGGCTGTAAATTCCTTTCGGCTTACCGGGAATTTTCTCAAACTCCCGATGGTCAGTTTAGAAGCAGAAAGATCAATTGATCCCCTTATTAACACCTCCCCTGCTATACCTGACTAAAGGTGTCACTGGCTAAAGGTCCGATCACGCGACATAGCGTGCGCGACTGTCAACTCTTTAATAGCAAAAATATAGCGTGGCATGAGCAAGAAGTTCAAAGTGTACCGAAAACGGTACGCATGGCAGGGAACGCGTTAAGAAATTACTCTTTTTTTTTTAAATAAATAGAATATTTTCGAAAATTTCAGAAAACGTAATCAGAAATTAACATGAATGAAGGAAATTAGACTTAATATTATCACTATACTAATAAAACTTTGGTTGACCCCCTCTACCGAATAATTATGGTTGCGCCACTGATTTATGCATTTTTGAATATAATAAATGATTCTGAAATCATGATCACGATTATGATCGCGTGACTCGAGACAAGATGTACTTACAACTTCGACATCAATTTAATTAATTACATTAATATCAGTCACTTTTGTAGATACGATCAAAACTTTTTTACTTCGAATACTGAAACATCCCTCCTTCCATTTTATCGGATAATCAGTAATGCTTCCTGATCACGTAATCAAAGTTATAAATGATATTTCTTTTTTGACATATAAATAGTACGAATCGTGAGAGCGACAGTGTTCCCATTTCCTTTATTTTCAATAAATTCAATTCTCACTACTCACATTCGTGTACAACGTTACAATAATGGTTTTCATCAAATCGTTTAGATACTTGCAAATACTTTTGTTGTTAGTTTTGTTCCTTCAGTTTGTTACAGCAACTGTCGAACTTGAATTAGTGCAAATTGTAAGTATATCTGAACAATTTTTAGATTAGTAAATACATTAATTTGTATGTTATAAATATAAATAGTTTCAAAAAATTCTTTTATTAATTAATGTAGGACGTCGTGTAGTATTGCAATAATATTAAATAATAAAACGTGTCACCCTTTTATAACGTAATTCTTTTTAGTAGCTTCATATAGGTTTAATAATACCTAAACCTAATAGGTTTAATTATTGTCTTTTCATTGTCTAGGGAAGCATAAAATTCGAATTTATAAATTAATATTTACAAAGAATTTCTTTTTTCTTTTTACACGTGCTCTTTCAAATCTTCTAACATCAAGCATAGGCTTTGTAACGCTTACTCCTATCTTCAGCAATAACGAATATCGGTAATTCTCCCGATAAGCAAACACATCGATGATCAATCGACTGTTTTAATCAATTTTGAAATATAACTCGGCATTTGTACCGTCACCTTCAATTAATCCGTTACTTTTTGCAAATAATCTCTGTACTTAGTTATCAAGAACTGAGAGTTCATATAAAGTCTGATTATTTTTAAAATTTATATCTATTTATACCTGATTTACAGTTATTCCGACATGGAGATCGAACACCCGATAAAAAAGAAATATATCCTAAATTACCTACCAATCACATCTATGAGACGCTTGGGTACGGCCAATTAACCGAGGTAAATAGGCTTTACGTTTCATAGATTTATTTATTAAAGCAGTTTCTTATTCAAGCAACAGGCCCAATTTATTTTCAAGCAAACAGGTAGTTAAATATATTACCTTCACACACAGTGGCGTAACCATAATTGTCTGATAGGGGGTGAAAAAAATCTGTTTTTCATAATTTATTAGCATCATTATAATATTAAGTCTAATTTTCTTTATTTTTATTTATTACTGACAACGCTATAAAAATGGAAAAATATTAAATGATGCCGAAAATTAGGTACACCTACAGGTATACATTTGTTTCATTCATAGGTAGGGAAAATGAGGGTGCATCGTCTTGGAAAGATGTTGAGACAACGATATGATAAATTTTTGGGTAAAGCTCAGTATGGCGAAGTTTATGCGATCAGTACAGATTTTGATCGCACAAAAATGTCCCTACAGCTGATTTTGAACGGACTATATTCACCGACAACAAACGAGACCCAGAACCAAATCCATTCGTCTGCCATACCAACACTGTACTATCCAAGACTTTTAGACACTGTACTGTTGTCGCAGGTTTGTCCAACGTAGGTATATGCATACCACGCATGCACCGATCATGTATTTACCTTTCTTATCCTGTCTATTGTATAGTAATAAAATATTATATTAGATACGTGGAAGAATTGCGAGGGGTGAAAAAGTCGGCTGCAATTGCCAAAAAACTATCGGAATACAATGATCTTTTAGAACATCTTTATGAAGAAACTGGCAAGAGCAGAGACGATCCGATCATGATGGTAACTGAACTTTACCAACTCTTGGTATCACAGGTATGTACAGTATCGAGCAAAGTAGGCTTCTCGAGAGATAATGGCGATATAGGAAAAGCAGAAATTCTCAAAATTCTAATTTTCACAGTATGTTTTAAAAGTGATTTATAAATAAAATAATGTAACATTTAGCGTAGCATGAACATTCCTTTGCCGGAATGGGCCACCGAGAACGTTCAAAAACGTATGGAAGAAATAGTACGGTTAGATCTTGAAACTCAATCGTATACCATGCAACTGAAGCGACTAAACGGCGGTTCGATTGTAAAACGATTCATTGAAAATATACGTAACACAACGAATAAAACCAGACCGAAGATTTACTTATACAGTGGGCATGACATCAATATTGCTAGTTTTGCCAAAGCGAACGGTTTCACCGAACCGAAGATACCGACTTACGGGTCTGCAATTATAGTTGAGACTTTGAAAAATCTGCTCGGCGTACGGTTTATTCGGGTATGTTTTCCAATATAATCCCTGTTTATTCAACTAACGATAAGTATACTTGCTTTCAAAAATCTGAACTTTCTAAACATACGTTTTTTTTATTTTCACTGCCGTGGAATTCAAACATTTTCCATGATAATAATTAACGCTATAAAATTGTTCAACAGATGTATCTTTGGATTGGCACTACAGAAAAATTGATACCTTATAAAATTCCTAAATGCCTGCAAAGTTATTGCCCGTTCGATCTGTATGTAGCGTACATGCAGAATGTTATCCCTACGAACGGGGAATCGGAATGTTTGTGGAATACTATGACAATGAAACGGTTACGGGAGTATTATAAACTACTAGAATATTGAACAACAGATTCTCGATAACCAACCTGTGCACACAAATATTTAAAATTATAAAAATATAGCTATATTAATTTGAAATATTTATATCATAATTTATGTACAAAAATTGTTTATGTTTTTCATTCCTTAACTATAGGCTGAATTCGTTTAACAGATTTCGTTCGTAATAAATTACGTTGTTTTTCTTCTTCCAGCGTTTCCTTTAACTTTTTAACATGGCTCGAATAGTCTATTGAATCTGCGACAGAATTCAACTCCAATTTTTCGATGTGCGGTACCGCTTTATGAACATTACTCAACATATCTTTAAATATTCCAACTTGTTTCGACGTCAGGATAGATATCACTATGCCAGATTTACCAGCACGTCCTGTTCTTCCAGCTCTATGAATATATCCTTTAATATGCTTAGGAAGATCGTAAGATACAACCGTATGTATATCTGGAATGTCCACGCCTCGAGCTAGCGCATCTGAGCTTATAAGTCTGTAAACGGTAATAAAACGTTATTTTAATAAAATACACTGAAATTCGCATATTAATCTATTGGTAGGTAGATAATACATACATTTTAACTTCACCAGTAATAAACTTCCCAAGGACATGTTCGCGTTCTTTAGGCTTAAGCTGTGCCGAAAGCTTCCCAATTGTTACATTCTTTTCAGCTAACAACGATCCAAGTAAAATACTTAATCTATGAGCAGTTTCTCCAGAATTTGTGAATATTAAGGTTTTACTGATTTTATTATTCCTGTTTAGTAGGTCGTATAGAGCAACAGGTTTATACTCTGCTATACATTCCACCGCGTATTCTGTTAATCCATCGGGACTTGTATAACGGCCTATGTAATTACCCACTTCCATGTCTAAATTCACATCGGTATCTTTGCCTGACACCACAACGGATGTGAACAATACTGGTTGAAATAGTCTAAGGTGATTCAATTTTTTAGGATCTTGCGATAAGGTGGCACTAAACAACAGTTTCTGCACGGGGGCTTTGCTATTGAGAAATTAAAATATCATTATAGGAAATTCAATTGATACAGAATGCGACTAAAAATCAATTCGAAAATGCGAAAACAATTTACCCGCAGCGTAGATCGAAGAGCGTTAATCTTGCAGCACGATTATGAGGTTCGGGAAGATATTCCAACCAATCTGCGACTCGATCAGCTTCATCGATAACAAGAAATCTGAGATCGTTTAAAGAAAATTCTGGTGTTTTTAATATATGATCGATTAATCGGCCCGGTGTAGCAACGATAATGTCTACTGCAGGAACGTATTCCCCTCGAGCATCTTGAACAGAAATACAAATTGGAAATTGTATAGGGTGATCCTCTCGCGATTGGACCCAAAGGAAATGCCGCAACAATAGAATGAAGAAGACATCTTACTTCTGTCATCACTTACTTGACGGAGATGGTCGACTTCTCCATTCTATTATTGCGGCACTTTGGGTCCAATAACGAGAGGATCACCCTGTACTACACTTTCTATACGATGTAGACAGGATAACTACTATCGAATTTCTAGGATAAGCGGATACATACTCATTCTTAGAATGTTACTTTGTTCTTGTTGAAACGAACAAGCTCCAGAAAGCAAACCAACTGTGAGAGTTGTGTGAGATGTGTACGCAACCATCACCTTGTAAACTTGTGCAGCCAATTCTTGTACAGGTACAACAACTATGCAACGTATTTTTGGCACTAATCGAGATTGTAATATATGCACAATTGGTAATACATACGCCAAAGTCTTACCTAAAAAAAACAAATATTAATGTATTAATTTTATGTTTTCTTTTGCAAGTATTAATATAACAATATTAAAGACATTCTACATTCAGTTACATCCAGAGAAGCTTTGGGCTTCTCCTACTTTGTGTCTCCTTGTTTTATCGCAATCTATTTAAAGGAAGGAAACACAGAGTATGAGAAACTCGAAGCTCCGCTGAACATCACTGTTTTGTATGCCCGTACCGCTGCCTGTAGGAGCAGATACGCACGTATCTCGTAACCACCATCCTTGTTGCTTATCCTTGTTACATTTCAATAACCAAGTTATCATACTAGCTTGAACAGGAAATAATTTATCGATACCATTAGCTTTTAAAACTTGAATAAGTTTAGCATCTAAAACTGAATTCAAGCTCTCTATACTTGGACCATCATTCAAATCATTTGATATAATATTTGGATTAGCCAACCATTCTGGTAATACTCTCTTCACTTCGTACTTTTTTCTTTTACTTTTTACACCTAATACCATAAAATCACTTTGCTCCTGTACATTATTTACATCTGCAGATTTATTTAACAACATATTTTTTTGATCATCTACAACTGCTTCCTGCAATCCTTTATTATCACCCTCAGTACCTTCATAATTTACATTATTTTCTATGTTATGAACATTTTTCTTTTTCTTTTTCTTCTTTTTATGCAATTTTTCTGGGTGTACAAGCTGTGTTTCAACATTATTCTGATTAGCATCTTCATTAACAGAAGTATTTTCTAATGGATCTTGTTTAGATATTTCTATTTTTCTTTTTTTTCTTTTACGGTCATCTTCTTTTACATTTTGCACATTTTCCTTTTTAAAAACCCTTTCTTTTTTACGTTCTTCTATTCTTTTTAATAATTCTGATAATTGTTTATTTTCAGTTTTAGTCTCTACCTCCTTTTCACCTTCGTACCTATTCAAACATATAATAATTTTAAAAGTAAGTTTAACAAAGTTGGAGGTTTCATAAAGTTATAACGCCAGTTTTAATCAATTCCGTAATAACATGCAGAAATAAACGTTAGAATAGTAATAATCAAGCTTATTATTGTACTTTATCTCTTATTACACTTACCTGTTTATTACAAATAAACTCATTTTATTAAACTATTTATTTGTATGAAATACACGTGTATACGATCAATATTTAAAGGTTAGGTATTCATTGGTATTTATATATATGTATATGTATATATACCGCAGTTCACCATAGTCCATAACTGCGAAAAGACCTGTTTTCGTTCTTCGCGCATCTCTAGTACGCATGTTCGCCCTGATTGGCGGTACTCCCAAACGAAGTGCAAAGCGATTAGCAGAGAGCTCGTTGCGTTCCCCCACCATCTTCCAACCTGCGCGTCGCAGTTATCGACTCTGGTGAACTGCGGTATATGTATGATAGATTTAGTGAAATATGTATTTATTGCTGTCAAGCTGTTAAAAGTATCAGTCCCTTACAATTTATCAGTAGTTTTATACTAATTCACGTGGTATTAAAAATGTAATCTTTTATTTATGCAAAAATAACCCCACGAGAGTCCATAACTGCGAAAAGACCAGTTTTCGTTCTTTCGTGCGCATCTTCGCCCTGATTGGCAATACTCCCACTCCCATCTACGTGAAAGTGCATCATTTGGAATGTATAACGAGTAGCACGGTTTTCTACTCATGTGTATCATTCTGTATTCTTCCTATTCAACCGTACTATTGTTTCACCCCGTATATTAGAAGCGATTAGCGGAGTAGAAGTTTCGACTTCGAGGCTCGCTAAGTTCCCCCACCACCTGCGCGGCTTAGTTATGAACTCTGGTGACGGCGACGGCAGGTACACTTATCGTTGGGTGTTTAAAAAGTATACATATAGTACTTGTGAAGAATTTATTATTATAAGAAAGTAGTATTGTTAATGAGTAACAATGCGCAATATTGAAATAAAAGCAACAATTAATGACCCGACAGATGTAGTTTCTCGAATTAAACAGTTAACTGATACTGATTGTGTTATTATAAATCAGCATGATACGTTTTTCAAAGTAGCAGAAGGAAGATTAAAATTACGGAAATTTAAAGTAAAATATAGATTACAAACTTTTTTTAATTTTATGTTATGTGTTATTCATACTTGTGTCTTTTATTCTGTAGAATGGTTCAGGAGAATTAATTTATTATAAAAGATGTAATACATTGGGTCCAAAGCTTTGTAATTATGATAAAGCGGTGTTAGAAGCCAATACTTGTACTGAGATTGAAAGTATCTTAAGTGCATCAAATGGTTGTGCAGGTATTGTGAAAAAGACTAGACAGTTGTACATGATTGGGCAAACCCGTGTACATGTTGATGATGTTGAAGGTTTAGGACACTTTTTAGAATTAGAGGTATATAATAACATTATAAGAATAATGGATGTTTCCTCTTGCATAAATTATATATTGTTATTACTATTGTTTTAGGTAGTTCTAACTGAGGAAGAAGACACAGATAATGGAGAGAAGATTGCACAAGATCTAATGACTAAGTTGGGTATAAAAGCCCAGGATTTGATAGCAGAAGCTTACGTAGATCTACTTAATAAATCTTCTGTATAATTATAATAAAATTTATATATTTTCATATATTTGTGATATTGTTTTCTATTACCTAATCCTAAGAGTATAAATTAATTCTTTTATACCTATATTTAACAAAAAATACGCGTAATTTATTAAACAATGAATATCATTTATAAACTTTATATTACTACATGAATGAAAAGAACAGAAAAGGAAAGAAAGATGCAAAAACGAAAACAGAAGATAATGAAAAGGCAATGGTACTTTACTATCATAACCGGGATATGTCTCAGTGATAAGACCTCCCACGCTTCTCTTCCTTCCTTTCCGACGGTCACATTTGCTTCTTACATAAATTATAATATATTATTGCCTCTTCATTAAATGCTTTTTAATTACATATTATTGCTTTTGATATACTTTCCAAGCATTTACATTTTTATACCCAAAGAGTTAAATCTTATTCACCCCTGCTCAATAGCTACCCTAGAAGCGACCTTTGACTATGGTTAAAACCCGAGGTTTACTCCGAGGCACTGGTCAGTCCTACAGTTCGACACACTAGCTGTACCTAAACCACGTTTAAAGAAAAACGAAAGAAACCGAATACAAGTGTGCTGCACGTGTGAATGGCAACCAACTGGTTGGCGTTGTACACGTGCAGATGTAGTCCATTAAAGACTTCGTACACGATGAGACTTGCCTCGAGACTTGCATAATAATAATTGTGTAACAACAAACAATAAGAAGGTTTCTTCAAAAATCATATTCATGGCTTGAACAATCATTCAAAGTTACTTGCTCCAAAATTTAAACTAGTAATTCAACAATATCTATCTCAGAAATTCAATTATTGCATCGAAATTATCAAACTAACAAAAAAAGAAAGCCAAGAAGTAAAAGCGTAACAACAAAATTGCTGATCCTCGAGCAAGTAAGTACAGTAAGCGTGTATTTTCTCTCCAGCCTCCCCCGCAATCACTTCCCTACTCTTCATTCTGTAAGTCCTACCTTGCCCCTCGGCCTCCGCTAAAACCCAGCTTTCGTTCGAAGAGCACGAGCAAGAAAGGGATCTCATTCTACGTACGGCACTGGCCGCTTTCGGAGTCGGAGGTTCTCTTTAACCGAGAGACCGTGCGAGAAACGCGCCATCAGGCGTCCACGACATTGTCTCTTGTTCATTCCTCGTCTTGTGATAACATTCTTGCTCCGTTCATGTGATCCAGCCTCGTAGATCATTTTCCCAGTGACGATCGCGTTTTACTCAAGCCTTTTCGAGCGTAGTTGCAAACAGAGTCACAGAACAACACGCTCCACCAAAGGCACACCGAGTTAGGTAAGACTGGCCGCTTCTTTTCTTCTTTTTTCCTCTCTTCCATGCTTACTTTAAACGCGATGCTTAGACGCTGCACCAGTGTCTCTTCGAGTTTCTTTCTTTATCGGCAAACAGAAGGTTGATTCATGCGGAGGAAAGATTGTGCTTCAGATTCGGCGCGGTTTTGTGACCACCGCCGGAGCAGCAGTGTTTTAATTAACATCGCCGTGTGCTATTGTTTGTTTGACGTTTGATCGCAGACCGTGTTTGATGTAAACCGATAATCACAAACATTGTAGTTTAAACGATTGAAATTCGCTTTTTAAATGACAATTTAATGAGTCATTGATAAACATCGATAGAAAATGCTGTGTACGCTCTCAGATAAATATAATAAATATTGGAGCATCCCAGTGTCAGATAACTTGCATTTCTTCGGCGCGTTTAATAGCTTTAGACGAAATTAATAAATGAAAGAGATTTTCTTGAAAGAAGATACGTTTTAAAATAGGACAAGCTGGAAGTTTATCAGAAATTCTTCATAGTTCTTCGTTCAACGTACATAGATACATACTTAGAAATTTATCAAGCATTCTAGATCTCCGTAAGCATCGCTTTTGTCCGGTCATTCAACTTTAGCATGCATTTTTTTTCTCTACAAAGCTGCACTGTAATATAGAAATTGTTATTAATCACGAATAAAAATACGATCCAGTGAATTGAAAGACGCGTAACAAACCTTTGCGATTCTTGATCTTTATCTTTTAGAATTAAAAATAAATTCATCCTTTGCTACGTATTCTTTTCAGATGAAACATAACGCCCATGGCTTAGATTTGGAAACTTGAATAACAGAGAGGAGGAGTGAAAATGGCTGGAATGTGTTCTTATCAAACGATCCTTGCAATATTGTTATTTGCAACGGTTATCGCAACAAGTAAGCATCTATCGAGGGTACAAGTTTTGTTGTAATAAAATAGTTAAGATTCATCTACTCATGATCGAAACGTGCTTTCATTCATTCCTCCTACGAGAATACATTTTATCCATTACGATTAGATAGCGGGACGACCCCTTGACCTGTCTTCCTCCTGAACTCTTCAACTTTATTTCGGTGTCAAAAATTTCAGCGCCTTAGAAATTTAGAACACGAAAATCGGATAATACTAATCATCTTTAATGAAGAAATAAAAAATTTTATGTATGTAGTTATAAAAAAATGGAACAATTTGTATAAATTATTAATTATCATACATTTTATGACAAATTTTTTGTTCAAGTAAAATGATTTAAAAATGAATTTGTTAAGACCGTTTAATAACGAAAGAATAATATAGTAACAAGAAGAGGAATACGAGCAAAGGCGAAATAAGACAAGTTTTTTTTTAACTTCTGTGCGTTTAAGGGATTCGTTGAATGGTGATTTCCAGGGAAGATAGATCATAAACATCCGGCGATAGGCCTTACCAGTAATGGAACGTTTGATATCTGTGTTAGATTCGTTTAAAGTTTCCTCAGAGAAAAATGAGCGCGCATACACTTGACGAATCTTCACTAGCGATTTATTTAAAAAAATGAAAAAATGTATACTTCTATATAAATTTGATAAATAAAATAATAGACTGTTTTCAATGAAATTCATCATTTTTCCAGGTGCTGCAGATCCACAATATCCTAGAGAAAGGGTACCAATCAGAGGTAAGTTCAATAAGAAAAGTTTTCGATACCTAAGCTTATTAAAATCACAATTAGTTATCACCTAAGAACTTCATCGATAGAAACGAAAAAGATATTTTAAATACTGTTAGCAAACGTGTTGAGACATTTTCTGGCGACGAATTTGAATTTTCCTTAAGAACAATTTCTATTAATTGTATTTTGCTTCAATATACTTCCCTGGGTTTCTGTATAAGAGTGTATAGAGATAAATATGACTAGCAATCTGAGATGAAAACGAGGGTGTTGTAGGATCAGTCCAGAGAGGAGATATGCCACCCATGGAGGTGGCCGAGGAACGCCATTATTGGCCACGGCTGACCGTTCCTAGTTCAAGAGGTAGCCATTTTAGCTACTCCCATAAATCCATCTTGTACATTACTATCGAACGTTTAAAACCAGCATGAGAATGTTGTTCTGGCTATTACCCGGCCTGTCCGTTATTGTTTCCTTAACACATTGATTGTCAGCGTAGAAATGCCTATATCTACTAAGGCATACAATCATTAATTATATTAAGAAATAACTTTATCATTAATTCTTAATCGTTTGACTAAACGAGATTTCTCAAGGTAATCAATGATGATTTAAAACTTCTTCTTTTACCTTACTTCATAATGTGGTTAAGGTTTCCGACCGCTAACTTGTATTCTTTGGGAATATAAATAACAAACTATAATTACAAGTTAATAGGTGATCTTAACGATACATTGTAGGGGACGGAGATAACCAAAACTGTGGCTAACTTGGTCTATTTTTTAATGGTACCTTTCATTTATCGTTATTCCTCGTAGGTCCATTGAAAAGGAAGCATCCTTGCGAGCAAAGTTCGTGTTATCCCGCCACAGGTAATTTACTAATTGGAAGGAAAAGTCGGCTGAACGCGTCTTCGACTTGCGGTCTTCACGGACCAGAAAGATATTGCATCGTTTCCCATTTGAAGGACAGGAAGAAATGCTTCTTCTGCGATGCATCATTGCCGAAGCAACAACACAATATCGAAAACATTGTTACCGAGTATGTACGATCGTGACATTAATCTTCGGTCGAGAATGATTTTTCTAAAATTACCAATTTGTACGTTTTAATTAATAGGAAGAACTGGTGGCAAGCAGAGAATGGCGTTGAAAATGTAACGATACGTTTCGATTTAGAAGCGGAATTTCATTTCACCCACATCATCATCCGTTTCAAGACCTTTCGACCAGCGGCGATGCTGATCGAAAGATCTTACGATTTCGGAAGAACTTGGAAAGTCTATCGATACTTCGCCCACAACTGCGAGCAATATTTCCCAGGCGTGTCTACCGAACAACCCCAAACCTTGACTGACGTCATCTGCGAGACGAGATATTCTGGCGTGGCGCCATCGACAGGAGGCGACGTTATCTTCAGGTACGTAAACAACGATAAGCAATGGTCATTCGATGCTCAACGATATCTTTCAAACTTTGTGCTATAATCTAAAGATGACCGAATATCAACCATCATCATTTTTCAGAGTGTTACCTCGAAATCTAGAGATCGACAACCCTTATTCGAAGGAGGTGCAGGATCTTTTAAAAATTACGAACCTCCGCATAAATATGACCAGGCTACATACCTTAGGTGACGATCTGTTGGACGATCGCGCTGAAATTCGCGAGAAATACTACTACGGCATTCAGAACATGGTGATCCGTGGTTCTTGCTCCTGCTACGGTCACGCATCAAGATGTCTACCTCTGCCCGGTGTCGCTGACGAGGAGAACATGGTGCACGGTAGATGCGAGTGTACGCATAACACGACAGGTTTGAATTGCGAAAAGTGTCAGGACTTCTACAACGATCTGCCATGGAAGCCGGCCGTTGGAAAACAGACGAACGCGTGCAGACCATGCAATTGCAACAATCACTCGACTTCCTGTCACTTCGACGAAGATGTTTATGAACAGTCTGGCCGCGTGTCTGGCGGTGTTTGCAACGACTGCCAACACAATACCGAAGGGCGAAACTGCGAATTATGTAAATTGTTCTATTACCATGACGTCACTAAGGACATATCTCACCCTGAAGCTTGCTTACGTACGTTTACACGGAGTTGTAGTTCAACAGCTTGTACATAATTCTTTTTCCTAAGACCTTCTCTCTTTTAATGTCGTTTACAGCTTGCGACTGCGATCTCGGTGGTTCTTTGGACGACGGTGTATGCGATTCGAGAACCGATCCACTTAGCGGAGACGAATCTGGTCGCTGTCGCTGCAAAGCAAACGTGGAGGGTCGTCGTTGTGATCGCTGCAAAAATGGATATTGGAATTTCGATCCTGAAAATCCTGATGGATGTCAAGGTACCAATATCAGATATTTCGGTACAATTATAAGTAGTATATTAAAATTTGTATTCCCGTTTAGCTTGCACATGTAACACTCTGGGCACTATCGACAATCGAGGCTGTAACACGATCACCGGCGAGTGTACCTGCAAGCGTTTCGTCACTGCTCGTGACTGTAACCAGTGCCTTCTGGATTACTGGGGCCTGTCGGAGGATCCGGACGGTTGCAAGCCTTGCGACTGTGATCCTGGTGGTTCGTACGAGAATTCCTGCGACGTTATAAGTGGCCAATGCCGTTGCAGACCTCACATTAGCGGGAGAACTTGCAACCAACCCGAGCAGAGTTACTACACCGGATCGTTGGACTTCTTAATTTACGAGGGAGAATTAGCCAGAGCTTCCGATGTAATTATTTCTTCTTTGCATTTTTGTTTAATTAATAATATTTAATAAAAATCGAATTTCTTTAATTACTTCGACAGAATTGCCAAGTGGTGATTAGAGAGCCTTATCGTGATGGAAGAAACAGCACTTGGACCGGGACTGGATTTATGAAGGCGCTAGAAGGTTCAGTGCTGAATTTCACGATCGACGATATTCGTAAAACATTGTGGTACGATATAATCGTCCGTTACGAACCGGTCCAGCAAGGATCCTGGGAAAATGTCCAGATAATCATCGAAAGAGACGGCCCGGTGGATCCAAATGGCCTCTGTGCCGATTCGAGGCCGGAGTACGATCAGCTGTGGGCACAGCTTCCTTTACGATCCAGAAGCATCGTTGCGCAGCCTTCCGTTTGCCTGGAAGCTGGAAAAAGATACAATCTACTACTACAGTTCCGGAAATTTAACAACCATGTAGACACGCCCTCCGCATCTATCTTGGTTGACTCGGTAAACATTTGTTAATCTCTAACATTTCTAAAACTTCTATAAGACTTATGTATTAATTAGAACTTAATTTTGTTCAGATCGTTCTGAGACCAAAAATAGATGAGATACCTTTCTTCAAAACACCTGGAGTTGGTGAATTACGTCGCCAGGAATATGAGAGACACCACTGCAGCGAATTCTTTAACGATTTCAATGCTGTGTGGACCCATATGCCAGAAGTATGCAAGAAGTATCAAAACAGCATCGGTTATTACGTTTACGACGGTGCACATTGTGAGTGATAACATTATTTATTAAGTCAGCAGAGTAATTTGTGTAATTTCTAAAAAGTTTCATTGAGAAACAACAGCTGTAACAGCTCCATCAATTTTCCATTTCAGCCTGCGAATGTAATCCAACAGGATCCCACAGTTTGTTGTGCGAGAATTACGGAGGTACTTGTCCCTGTAAACCGAACGTCGTTGGTAGAAGGTGTGATCGTTGCGCACCTGGCACCTACGGTTTTGGCCCGGAGGGTTGCATCCCCTGCGACTGTGACGGTGTGGGCGCTCTGGACAATTTCTGCGACGTGGAAACTGGTCGTTGCAAGTGTCGACCGAATACTTACGGTAGAACCTGCGGTCAATGCGAGCCAGGATTCTGGAATTTTCCGCATTGCCAACGGTGCGAGTGCAACGGGCACGCAGAGAACTGTGACTCGAAAACCGGAGCTTGCATCAATTGTCGCGATTATACGACTGGGCACAACTGCGATCGATGCATTGAAACCTACTACGGCGATCCTAGAATCGGGGTGGACATTCCTTGCAGAGCATGCCCTTGTCCAGGTAAGATTTAAATGTCCCTCGGTATCTTTCAATTCTCTCAAAATTAATACAAATTTCATTCGTACAGGAGCTCTGGACTCTGGCCATTCCTACGCCGACAGTTGTTCCTTGGATTCGATCACTCACGATGTGATCTGCGAATGCTACGACGGCTACACGGGTCCTCGTTGCGAAAGCTGTGCTGAAAATTACTTCGGCAATCCTGAAGTTCCAGGCGGCAACTGCGAGTTTTGCAACTGCAACAACAACACTGATCTTCGACGAATTGGAAATTGCGATTCTGAAACTGGCCGTTGCTTGCAGTGCCTTTACAACACCGACGGAGCGAATTGTCACATTTGTAAAGCTGGCTTCTACGGCAATGCCCTGGAACAGGACTGCCAGGATTGTCAATGCGACGTCTTGGGTACCGATAGAAACGCAGGTCCTTGCGATCACCGAACTGGACAGTGTCCTTGTCTACCTCACGTTATCGGACAGCATTGCGATTCTTGCGAGGAAAATCATTGGAAGATCGCCAGCGGACAAGGATGCGATCCTTGCGAATGTGACTCGATTGGAAGCGTTTCCGACAGGTTTGTAGCTGAAGGTAATTTTCTAACAATTTCTCCAAGTATTACTGAAAAGTTGTTTCTCGTCGTAGTTGCAATCCATTCGACGGTACCTGCGAGTGTAAACCAGGTTTCGGAGGAAGACGGTGCAACGAGTGCCAAACGAATTTCTGGGGCAATCCGACCATCAAGTGTTATCCCTGCGATTGCGATTTAACCGGTTCAGCGAGCCAACAGTGCGACGGAGAAACAGGAATGTGCATCTGTCACAAAGGGATCGGTGGCGAGAAGTGTGACCAGTGTTATCGTGGTTATTATGGAAACGCTCCTCAATGTAATCCTTGCGGAGAATGTTTCGACAATTGGGATATAACGCTGACTGGCTTAAGAAACAAAACGAACCTCGTCATCGAGGAAGCGTCGAGGATCCAGAAGGTCGGAACAACCGGCGTTTACAGCCAGGAATTCGACGACATGATCGAGTCTTTAGACCAGGTGAAGGGATTGATCAGCAGCACCTCCATCAGAAGTCAAGATCTAGATGAACTGAACGATCTAGCCATCGACTTGAACCGTAATGTCTCCATGTCCACCAAGCAATTAGAGGAAGTAAACAATCTTCTAGAGACCGTCAGTCAAAGGGTGAATCTAGGTGACGCTGCTTTGAAGAACCTTAAAAATAGAACGAACAATTTGCACCAAGCTGCGGCAGACCTCAAAGGAAACGCCACTAGATTGCAGGAGGAAAATGTGCAAGGCGCTTTGAACGTTACCCAGCAAATGGCTGAGCAGTCGAAGCAAGCAGAGAAAATGGCGAACGACACGAGCAACGTTCTAGCTGACGCGGAAAGGTACCGCAAACACACGGAGAGTTTGCTGGCCAAGAATCGTGGCTTCGTGGACGAGGCACAGAAGAGGAACAGAGAGTCCCTGGATCAAATAAACGATAAATTGAGGACTTTCGATAAGACCATGCCAGGATTGAATCTGGAAATGTGTGGAGATAACGTGACAGACTGCAGCAGCGTGTGCGGTGGTGCTGGCTGCGGTTTTTGCGGCGGTTTATCCTGTGATGCAGGTGCGGTTACTAAGGCCAATCAAGCTTTGGACGTGGCTAAGAAACAGGCTGCTAAAATCAAGAATTATAAGGACGAGGCTGAGCAATTGCTTCGTAATGTATGTTTCTTTTCATTACTAGATTCTGTTATTTTTACTATTATTTATATACTTCTATCATTCTTCTACTTTCCTTTTTGCTTAGATGATCCAAGTGAAACGTGACGCCACCACGGCCAGATCGAACGCCCAGGACGCGTTCAATTTCGCCTGGAGAGCTCGCAACTTATCCGACAACGTGACGAAGGATCTCTCCGACATAAACAAACGAATACGTAGCACTCTGGATGAAGAACAGTCCACGCCACCCATGGTGAGGGACTTAGCTAACGAGGTGTTGTCTAAGGACATCCAACTGAAACCCAACGAGATCAATATGTTGGCTGATCGCATAAAGAGCATCGTCGGTTCTCTGACCGATTCTGAGAAGATTCTCGCGGACACCAAGGATGATCTTCATCGAGCAGAAGAGCTGAAACAACGCGCAAATAGTGCGAAGGAAAGCGCGATAGAAAAGCAGGCTTTAGCCAACAAAGTAGTCGTTTTACTGAACGACGCGCAGAAGGCTCAGGATTTGGCACAGTTTGCAATTAATCAAGCTGAACGGGACGTGAAGAGGTCCGAGATGGATCTGGAGGAGATAGCGGAGGTGACCAGAGGGGCTCAGATGCAAGCGAACAGCACTACGCAGACAGTGAATCAACTGGATGGTCGCCTAAAGCTGCTGCAGACTCAGTCGGTAAGAAACGACTTCGTTCTGAACCAAGAGATCGGTATCGAGGCTCAAAAAGTGGCCGACGAGGCGAAGAACGTCGATGCGAAGACGAGGAAACTCTCCGAGGAGTACAAACGTGCCGACGAGTCGTTGGGTCTCAGAGTGAACAAGAGCAAAGATAACATTCAGAGGGCGAAGAAGCTCCTGCAGAGGGCCTCGGAATTGACGGCAGACACGTCGACCAAATTTAAGGATCTCGATGGCATGGAGATCGTTTACAGGGATAACGAAAGGATGTTGTTCGATTTGAAGTCTGAAGTCGATTCACTGACCGGAGAAATGGAGAAACACTTAGCAGAGATAGAACAGAAGGCGCAACAGTATAGACAATGTACTTCTTGAATGTTTGAAGAGACTGTCGATAGAGGCTTTTTTCGTTTACCTTCATGATATTATTTTTCATTATTCATTTCGACAGAAACATTTCCTGGGGTGTTTTATATCCCTTTATCAAATTATTATCCTTCTAATCCAGTATGTTTTTTCTCAATTTCAAGATTCTTTATGGTTCTCATCGTTCAGAAGTTCACTTACTGAAATTGAGAAATTAACGATTATGTAACTAATAAATGTAGTTTATTATTAATATTGTATGATAGTGAGCCATGTAATATAAAATACAAAGATTAGGTTTAAAGGATAATCTAAAACGAAAACAATTTGTAAAAACAATTTGTACCTTTACAGATAATAAAGTAATTAAGATTAGCAAAGTTAGGTACTGCGCTCTGTATTATACACAATAAAAACTTATTCTATTAACATAAACTATCAAAATTCCTTTTTCAATTACTGAAGTCTTAATAATTAACAGGATTCTGAAACAGCCATATTAGAATTTTAATTCTCTACAAATGATAATAGTTGTTATAAACAGTTGTTATAAGGATAGTGTTTAGAATGTAAGGTACGAGGAAAATAAAACCTATGACAGAGTTGCTTTATAAAAATAGTATTTGTGGTTTATTATCGTATAGCCTGGTTTCGACCTGCACGTGTTTCCTGTACGTACCATACCCCTGTCTAAATCCTTGACAAGATGTTCTATCCATCAGTATCTTAGCATTCTGAATCAGTATTCGTTGCTGATACAGAATAAATTTTTATTTAATTAAACGAGTGATTTTTAATATTAAAAAAAAGAAGAAAATTTATCTGACAATTACCAAATTCTATTTTCCTTTCGAGTGGTAGAAAACTGATTGTTCCGTGAAAGCAGCCGGGCTGAAGAAAGCTTCTGTCCCTACATATGGGACTTTTTTATTTATTATTTCGACGCACCTCGCCCTTAAGCCGCCCCCCTTTTGGCTTTTAGAATCGAGTTCAGACGCCGTAGTACTCCGTGAATAGACAGCATTGTTGAACAGAACTGAAATGAAATAGTGTATAGGCTTGTGGGACTATACATAATGAGTTCATTCAGAACACCCAACAGTGGTTGTCCAATACCCTGCCTTGCTGTTAAAAATATTTAATAAGTTGAATACGACGAGAAATAATAAACGTATAAAAGATTTCTATTTTTTTAGAAAATATAAAAATTTGCCTCAAGTATATTTCTATCGTGAATATTTCGTAGAACAACGTCCTATTTTTATAATTTTCAAATTACTTTCTATCATTTAATTACAACGCACAGAATTATTCTTCTGTTTATTAATCATCGACAAAGAAGTTTTTTTAATGTACAATCCACGGTAGCACTTATCGTTCTCTGTGCTGCATTCTAAGATTTATTGTTACAGATCATTTTTATTGCTTGTAGATTATAACTATCGACATATGTTTTATGTACGCTCAGATTCTTTGCCTTTCCGGTTGGTATGTAAAACTCGGATCACTGCCACGAAGAAAATCGCTAATTACTCAAAGTCAATAAAATGATTTTTCCATATCAGCCTGTTATATACAGCTCGCTTCTTATATTCAATCCTGAGCTCTGTTAAATATAACGACTGATGTTTTACTTTCTCTTAATATTCTAAAATTACAGTAAAATTTGAAACTTCACAAATCTGTTGTTAATTGAATAATAAAAAAAAAAAAATTAATCAGCATGACTCTGTTGAGGCGGGATCTGTTTTGGGAAATTTTATCGTGTAGATAGCTTATCGGTAATAAATATAGCCGGAAGGGCCCGCCCTTTTCGCGTGGGTACTATCTCTATCTTTTATTTAACCACATATTTTGGTATCCAGCTTCCATTGACGACAACGGAAATGAACAAAACGTTTGCGATAATCTGACATAATTATTCCTTCAGATAATATAACGTAATCACCTCAAAGTATTCAATGAAGTTTTCAGTAAAAATGAAAATTTGATAAAAATATTTCAAAAAATAATACCAAGATCTGTGACATTGTTCTTTGAAATAATTTGGAAAAATCTTGATCAAATAAAAACGAGCAGTTCGTCTATGATCTGGTAACTCAACCCTCGAACTCAATGAATTTCTAGATATGAAAATAGACTAACCACGTCGTAAAACGGTGGGCTATGTAAATTGAAAAACTTATTTTCGAAGGGACAGTCGAGATAACGAGATGAATTCTCCTTGGGTAAGATAAAATATTGTCGCAACGATAGTAAGGGTTCCAGGCGAAAGGGAGGCTTGTATGCATAGCCTGATTACACGGGCCCGTCGCCTCAGGAAACATTTCGCCTCTATTATCCTGAAAACAGGCAACGAAACAACTACTATTCTTCTCGCGGAGCATTCCTCTTGTAAGCAGGTTACTTGAACCGGTCTAATCGGGAGTTGCTTATTCACAATGGCTCGTTCGAGGAATTTTCGAGCTGCCTGGTGCATCTCATTTGAATTTTCGTAAGGTTTTACGAATCGCATCGGAGAAATTCGGAAAAATTCTGCAAGATAAAATTGTTTGACTTAGGAGACTGGATGGAGCGACTACGATATAATATTTCTCCATGATTACCTTTAATCACAGGGTAGAGGGCCATATGGAAGTACTATAGGGATGCAAAGGAAAGGGAGAAGGGGGAGGGGGATTCAGTTTTGTTTGCGGGATCGTTCCTTTCGATTGTTAGACTTCGGCTTTGTGCTGGCAGCTGGCCTACGTGATGGTAAGTCGCCTTTACGGTTATCTTCAACATTAGCGAGGGGTTAACTTGTATTGAAGTTGCTCGTGAGAAATCTTCGCTCAACTGCATATACCGCATACCTAAAAGAATTCGTATGATCAGTAAATAAATACAATATTTATGTAACAATACGCGTTACAAAAACATTACCAAGAAGGTGGGAAAATTGCAAAGTAAATTGAATTTTTTCTGAACAGTTTCCTATAAATAAACGTTTGATATTTATATACGGTTTGTAGACGCTGAAATAAATGTTAAAAAAAAAGCAGTGTTCGTGTCATTATCAATTAATCCTCACCGTTTTGTCTCGTGGAGTTGATCAATTCGTTAATGAAATAAGTGAAAAACCAATTCATCAGAGAGTAGAGGGCATTCAATTGATAGCAGCTCGTTAATCTAAGAATTAATAGCTCGTAGTAGAGAAATAACATACGAATACGCGGTTATTTTTCTGCCACCCCTTACACCCCGTTGACAGCGATAATTTCAATGTGTGCCAATCGCGTTTCGTCCAACGCTCCTTCGTCCGTTTTCACCACCGCCTCGACCTCGTCGTAAGGAACAGCCCGGCAGTGCGTGAAACGTGTGCCGTGAGAGCGAATGGAGCGGAAGTTGGGGCGGAGAGTGCACGTTCGGGCGAGCTTTTGACAAAAACAATTAATGAAGAGTAATATTGTTAAAAATAATAACAAGTACTGTTAACAGTTTGTCGAAAGATTGTTCTATTCCAATGAAATGCGATTCATTTTTATGTATCCGAATTGATATTAAAGTTAAGTGAACACGAAGAATAATGTGATCTTCAAAGACGAATTGGAAAATTTGAGTGCGAAATGATCCATCATTCAGAGTGCACAACGATAGAGATGTCAGTTATTTATTTTTCTTTTTGAAAATTTGTTACTATATAAAAAGACATTTAATTCAAACGAGAAGCTCTATTGAAGAACTTTATAATTGTGAGTACCTATTGTTATTGTACTGTTTATGATTGTAGAAAATAATATTATATAAATCTGTTCATAATAAGAGTTGGTCAGAAATAAAATTTGTCAGGAGGTGATATAATTATTACGTGGTTTGTGAATAATAGTTTTGTAACACAAGTAATTATAATACAATGTAAGTAAGGGTTGATAAGAAGTGTAAGGGAAAAGCGCCCCACCACTTGCCTTATTTATTTATATTCTTTATTTGCGAGAATAGAAGATTAGACTTTCCTTAGGACCTCCTGAGGTTCTCCCGAGGCTTTGCTGGCTCTTTCAGGGTTTTTCTCCCAAGACCAAGTACTAGTGGAGGGAGGATTCTTCCCCTACACTTATTCTTAGCAAAAGGTAGCCCACGTTGCACCTGAGGGTACACGGCTGATTTGTCCGGTACGCGGTGCAGCTTGCACGCTAGCAAGATTGTCGCAAGGTAGAGAAACAGTGGAGAATTCTCACGGTGTATCTCGACGAGTATCGTTTCATTCTACTGCACTTGAACGACGCTACACGGCATAACAATGATCTCCAAAGAGATTTATTAATTACACGATTCTTCGCGGACAGTGGTGCTCAAAGCGGATCGAACACTGCCCCAAGCACGCGTGTACATGAAATAAAAGTTGAAATAAAAAAGCAACGAGAGAGGAAACGAGCGAGTTAGATGAAGAAGTAACAGATAAGGAGGCTCCGTGGATTCGAAGTAAAAGGGGAGTTACAGATTCAGTACTTGCTGTGCTAGCTAAATGATTGAAGCGTTTGGGACTGTTCTTGCTTTAGAAATCTTTCCTTAGGAGTGAATCCTTCAGAGAAATTTTATCGAATACTTTTATTCGAGTGTTATTATGTGAAAATTTTACTAAATTTTATCGAAGAGTCGCAAACAAGGTTTAACGTTGATAAATTGCCAGAAATCTGTGACGAACTATGGTGAAATGAATACGAGAATGATTCTTCGTTGAAATTGTATTATCTTCAGAATGGTTCCAAGATAAGAAATTTTGCAATAAAGGATGAAAGAATTTCGTTATACGTGGTAAGATGTGTGCGCAGAAGGTTTGATGATTGTTGTCAGTGAAAAAAGGAAAAGTGTAAAACTGTGAAAATCAATTATTTTCAATCAGACAAGAGCAAAGTCCACGAAAACCTGATAACTCGAAGAGATTGCTGTCGCGGGAAAGCTAGATGTTCTTCTTTCGTGGATGACAAATACACGATTTTTATCTCTTTTTTTCCTCTGATACATCGGCAAGATCGAAGGAGCAAGAAAATTTAAGAAGCAACTGACGAACATGCAAAAAGACGAAACGAAGTGAGTGAATTCAAGTGGCTGGTGGAATAAAAAGGCATAGGCGCGTATGAACGTTCCAGACATTGGGGAGGGTCGACAGTAGATTAAGAATCATTTACATTATTGAAAAACAGAAATCCAGCATTATCCAATGCCTGTTTTTCAATAATCTAAATCCATATGTTTTGCAATAATTTAATAATCATGAATGAAATATCATAAAAGTCTTAAAGTTTTCGTTTCATATTTTCAGAACATATCACGACCGAGAAGCTCATTAATAAGGAAAAAGATGGACGATACTCTAATGAACGGCACTTTCAGCCTCACCTCGGAAGTTGGTCTAAACCACTTCCCTCGACCAGTTACAATCGCAGCTGCAGTTTGCGCGATAATCTTCAGTATCGTTGGAGTTGCGGGTAAAATTCTATTTTCTTCACTTCCGTTTCACATTCATTTCTTCCATTCACAATTAATATTTTTCTGAATTCCAGGTAATTTGGTAACAGTGATCGCCCTGTTAAAATACACAAGACTGAGGCGACACGCAACGACCGCGTTCGTGATAAGCCTTAGCATTTCGGATTTGATTTTCTCCGCAGTGAATTTGCCATTAACCGCGAGCAGATACTTGAACGAGGCATGGGTGCTCGGTGAAACTCTATGCAAAATATTCCCCCTGTTCTTTTATGGGAACGTGGCTGTGTCTTTGCTTAGTATGGTGGCGATTACAATCAATCGGTTTGTAACTCCGAATATATAGCAAAGACTTTTGTGATTCCATATATTAATTAAAGTTGAAATTCCAGATACATACTGATATCGCGATCCGAAATCTACGCGCAGCTGTACACTACGCAACGGATCATCTTGATGTTAATCGCAATATGGACCCTCAGTTTCTCCTTACTTTTGCCTCCGTTGTTCGGTTTCTGGGGAACTTTGGGCTTGGAACCAACAACGTTTTCCTGCACCATACTCAAGAAGAACGGTACCAGCCCGAAAAAGTTTCTCTTCGTTCTAGGATTCATCGTCCCCTGCGTAGTGATAAGTGTCTCCTATTTATGCATCTACTGGCGGGTGAGGAAAAGCAGGAAGAATTTGAAGGCACACGCGGGTGCGTCGAGAAAGAAATCTGGAGGATTCCAGCGAAGAGAAGACTCGAGAGTAACTAGACTGATGTTGACGATATTTCTTTGCTTCCTGTTATGTTTCATGCCACTGATGCTGGCTAACGTGATCGACGACAAGATAAAGATCCCTATTTTACACGTGATCGCGTCTGTGTTAGCGTGGGCCTCGTCTGTCATCAATCCCTTCATTTATGCAGGTACTAATAAACTTTACAGAGAGGCCTATAAGCAGATCTTGTGTCCAGCCTCAGCAAAGACGCCGAACATGGGACCGAAACCGACCCATTCACATTCGAGCAAGGTCTCGACACCTCAAGTGACTTAACAACGATACAAATTGTTCATTGTAAATAGTAAATATGATAAATATACGTCGATTGGTGCCATTCAGAGCGGGAAAGATGTCTATGTGTAAAGATGAAAATGTGTAAATCAAAGACAATTATTTATTTTCCATCGTTTCTACTTTTCATACTCTTTGAAGTTTCTTTCTATTTACAAATTTCTTAATCTTCGATATCTAAATGATTTGGAAATTTTGCATGTAATTATTATAAAAATGAGAAGAAATTAGTTTTAATTTTAAAATAAAAAAATTTGTAGAAAGAAATCGTATGTTCGTTATATTTCCATCCATATTTTCCACCTTATCCCCTGGCCGGTTTTTACGAAACCGGAGAAATAGAAATATTTCATGAATATCTCGTCACTCGTTTATACGCGACTTATGTTAGTTACAGAACTTTATCAAACATTTAGTTAACGCCGAGACACATGAGATAAGATGATGTAGGACAGAGGACTGTATCATACCTGTAACCTGTGACAGTAGGTCAAGGTATATGGGTCATAGCACCCTCATGCGGGTGGGCCATTGTCTTTTCTTGTCTGGTTAATATGACTAATATTATCAACAGCCTTGCCTTATTTAGACTTATCGCCAGGGTCAGATTGTTGCCATGATTTCAGTCTTTTCACGGGCAAGATAAAGGTGAAGTTGTATTTCGAAAACTCAATCGTATATACAAACGATTAAAATTATTTCCATAATTCATTATTTATTTATCAAAGATCGAACCGTTTGTCGTTAGACTTGAATGACTAATTCGTAAGACTAGAGATAAAATATAGATATAGAAAGAGGCTAAAACTACGTGTAAATTACGTTGCACTTTCGCGTAAATGTTTGCCCCATAAACTATTGCATACATCGTTATTTCATTCGGCAAACCCGCTTACCGCGTAACCCGCCCGCTTTCGTATATTTACGTAAAGAAACATGCACTTTCTTACCGAGAAAGATTAATGAAATTAATTAATCAAAAATTTGTTCGATACAGTTTTCCCGATTTATCCGAAACAATAGAAACGAACTGATCACTTACCTACTTCAGTGTAACAATTACAATTACAAATGTTATTGCGTAGCACTAGTCGTTCCAATGGAGTTACGAAACCTTTTGTAGTGATTGAAACAGCATGTAAAAAGTGATGGAACCATTGTATCACTCTGCTTAACACCAATTAGATATTTGCTTTAGCATTATGAATCTTAAAACAAGGGCAAGCAACTATTACATTGACCCAGTTTCAACCGCAATAGTAACCCAGTGAATATTTCCACGGTGTCGGGAACTTCTTGGAATCTTCTCTAATAAAACTTTTATTGCTTACACATACTTCACCCAGGATTGTTTCGTTGTTTCAAGAGATTTATCATTTTCCTCGGTATCTCTTGATACATTCAAAAGACGAAGAATTTCACGGAAGGATACATACGTCGTTAATCTTTACCTCCGTCAGTGAAACCTATTCCAACAAGTTCCCTTGATGTCTCTGAAAACATTTCATCATTCTAAGACAACAGCAGAAGAGGTTCAAGGGAGGGAATGAAAACCTTTCGTTGACGAAACTGACATTGATCTAGTCTGCTGGATATCTGAAAGGAAGGAAGGAAGGACACGAAGAGAAGAGTGTCTGGTCGTTTAAGAGAAGTGAGAAGGAGATGGTCCGGGTTGACATTGGTCGTTGTTGGTGGTCGTCGTTCGATTGTGATGTATAGCGTCTCCCCTTGGTGTACGTACACACGAACATCGTTATTTTGCGAGTATATCCATATCTGTGTACAGGTGAGACAATGCTTCGTACACGAATATACTTCGACTGATTTAAAGGCTGTCGCATGCAACATCTGCCAATGCAAACGTACCACTCAAGGCTAACGATCCCCACCGACACCGGGCAGGGTTCTTCAATAGTTATAATTTACTATAAAACGGCAAAACAGCCACGGTACCTTTAGGATTTTCACGCCCGACGCAGGCACGTGCACCGGATCGAAAGCTCCCTGCTTTACCTGTCTACCAGTAATTCTACTGTTACCGTAATACTGTAATACTTAGCCGTGCAACAATGCAACGCAGATTGCTGTTATTACTGTGGATTACCTGTTTTACCTATGCGTCCCCGCTGGTGGTGAGTTATTACTAATTCTTACAAGGAACGATAGTGAAATTATTTCAATGAAAGTGGTGTTTCCTATAATTTTCTTTTATTTCTGTTTATCTTTCGAGTAAAATATGGTATAAGTAAAGAAATAATCGGTTCTACCATTGCTCTTCTTTTATAAAAACTTGCGACTTAATTGGAATTAAGTTTTCTATTTCTTAGCTATTCTGTTTCAGATACAACAAATCAGTGAAAAGAATTTGCCTTCATCGAACGTTCAGGTGCACTATAATATCACGAGTGCAGAGATTAACAATTTCAAACCGATCGACGAAGTATCCTACATTGATTTCAATTCACCACCTTCGTTTCCCTCAAAGAGACCAAACGTCTGCAACAATTGTGGTAATTAAATTCGATTTACGTGAAAAGAAGATTCACCGTTTTCTTTAACAAAACATAATTAACATTGACAAATGAACAATGTATTGCAGTGTGCGGGGTGGGCAGAAAAACAAGAATCGTCGGGGGTAACGTAACAAATATTTCTGAATATCCCTGGATCGTTAGCTTCAGTAAACAAGGTACATTTTACTGTGCTGGCAGCTTAATAACCCGGAGGCATGTACTCACAGCAGCTCACTGCTTGGAGGGGTGAGTAATAACATAAAGTAGACCTGTGTCAGGTAGAAGAGAAATTTATTGCACTTATCGCTGCGCGAAATGTAAGCTTTCCGATAGCTGTACGTGCAATAATTGCAGTTTCCAACACAAAAATGACACTGCAATTTTTCGTATCATACGAATATTCAACCGCAATGGAATGTTTATGATATTTGAAATATTAGGTTGTGTAATAAATTCCCGCGTTTTTTGTATTTTATTCTTTTCCCGCAATTTTGTGTTTTGTTAGGTAAAGTATACATATGCATTCGCGAGTTTTCTCCTTGCTCTACAAAATTAATCTTAATCAAATTTCAGGCTTTTGAAATGGAAGTTCCAGGAGAAGCAAAAATTCATTTTCGACATCTGCTCTATTTCGCCTTTCGTCGTGGAGTGAAGATGGTTAGCGATGGTCTTGAAGGGACGCCCATCTTTTCGGCCAACTCTCGCGTTGTTTGACGACCATCTTCCTTCCGAAACGTCTTGAGACGATCTTCGTCGAAATCGGAAGGTCGGCCGGAACGAGGTGGGTCGTCAAGGTCGAAATTGCCATTTTTGAACTTGGCAAACCAATCTTGAACGGTCCTCGGAGCTATAACATCTACTCCGTACACGTTATAAATGTTGCGGGCCACTTCCGTTGCTTTTTGACCGCGACGAAAGGCGAAATAGAGTAGATGACGAAAATGAACTTTTTTGCCTCCTGGAACTCCCATTTCAAAAGCCTGAAATATGATTAAAATTAATTAATTGGAAAAATTGAAGCAGATAGATTTAGAGCAAGAAAAAGACTTGCGAATGCACATATAGGGTGTTAAAAAATACCCTGAAGACCTCTACACCGCTGGATAGATCACGAAAAATCGAAGTGAAAAGTTCTGTAGCATTTTTCGATGGGATCAGTAGTTTAGCCAAATTTCGTTGTTAAAAATTGAAAAATTGACCAATCAGCGTGCAGCTTGAGTGGCAACACCCGCGGAGTAGGAGACTAGCCTCCTCTGTCGCCGACGAGCCGCGCTGCTGAGCGTCGCGCTTACGCATGCGCCGAGAGTCTGCGCGCTGATTGGTCAATTTTTCAATTTTCAACAACGAAATGTGGCTAAACTACTGATCCCATCGAAAAATGCTACAGAACTTTTCACTTTGATTTTTCGTGATCTATCCAGCGGTATAGAGGTCTTATGTATACTTTACCTAAGAAAACACAAAATTGCGGGAATAAATAAAATACAAAAAACGCGAGAATTTATTACATTTTCGATAGTATAGGTAATAGAATATAGAGTGATAAAAGAAAACCATTTTAGATTTGAAACTAGAAGCATCAAGATCATATTGGCTGACACTGACCGGCCAAATGTGGAGAAAAATGCCATAATTCGACGCATTAAATCAGTGGCTATTCACGAAGACTTTCACACGTATACATTCAACAATGATATTGCTATCGTCGAATTGGATCGTCCAGTGGATTTAAGTGGTATTGTTCGAACCGCGTGCTTACCCGAAGACAGTAAGTATTTACATACTTCTAGCTTAATCGTAAAAGAGAAATGGAACCGATTGCAACACAAGTGCAGGAATTATAAAACACTTATTAGTGAAAAATTGTTCATTAATCCATGTCATATTTTTGAAGAAAATGTATTATTTATTTATCTGGATAAACTTTTCAGATTTAATGTATCGTGTGATTGTGTAATACCAATTACAGATAGATAGTACAATAACATGAGCAATAATACAAATCAACAAAGGAAGGAAAAACTATTAACCAATTTTGCTTATTATAACGAGTCATGAGACGTAAAATCATTTTCATGATTTATTCAAGTGAAATATATATTTTGCAGAAGCCATTGATTATACCGGTGCAACGGCCACGGTAATTGGTTGGGGTCGAACCGGAGAGAATCAACCCGTGAGTGACGAACTTCGAAAGGTGAATCTTCCAATTTTATCACAAGAAGAATGCGACCAAGCAGGATACCAAAAACAACGAATCACTGAGAACATGTTCTGTGCTGGATACTTGGAAGGCGAACGTGACGCTTGTTTTGTAAGTATTTGATTAAATTCCAACAGAATTTTGTAAAAGACTTTCAAACGTATTTTATAAAAAGTATAATCATGAATGCAAATGAAATCGTGTTATTTTAAGGGTGACAGTGGTGGTCCTCTTCACGTGAAAGGCACGTTTGGACATTTAGAAGTAATAGGTAAGCCTAGAAATTTTGAAGAAATATGCAGAGTTGCATTTAAATTGTAAATATTTAATTACAGGTATTATTTCCTGGGGTCGTGGATGTGCAAGGCCGAATTTCCCAGGAATTTACACAAAATTAACCAATTACCTCGGATGGCTTAAAGATCACCTGGACGGTGAATGCGTGTGTCCACCACCTCGTCGCCAATAAATCTTTGTTCTGAACGTATTATCCGTATAAAGTATCGGTAATAACCAGTAGGATAATCAGTATTAAGTCAAAGTATATTTTATAATTTATTTCATTAGACGATCTCAAGTGCATTCATATCTGTTTTATTATCCCGACGTGTTATCGGTGGATCTATTTTGTAAATAGTTGCGTAACATATTTCATTATAATTTATTTATTATAATCGTTAAATCATTGCACATAATTTACGTACTCTAGTCGAATATATAAATAGAAAAAGTTCCAACTTTGTGATGTCACATTTCCTGTACAAAACAGTTATTGAATAAAAAATATATTTAAGTATAATTTGATGTTTTCTCTTGTAAAAATTATTTATCCCTATCTTGTGAATTATGTTAATTTCGAATTTCTTTAAAATAATGGTCATTAGAAGGATGTCTTAAAAAAGGGAGAAATGGAGTTAGATCGTTAGATCAATCATTGTCGATCGTCGATCAAGATGAGCAAGGAATGACAGAAACCAGGTCAGTAGTCAGAAACGTTTTGCTTTCAACGGTGAATGTGGGTTAGTGAAACCTGCAGCCCGTTACCAACGACTTCTGACTCTTCCCGAATTGAAACAGGAACAGTTCTTCAGTAAAATCAACTTCATGAATACTGTAAATGCCTCAACGTACTGAACGCTGTTACGATATGAAAGTCAAACAGATACTGAGAAAGCTTACAGTTAACAGAGTGGCAGTTACTAATTAATCGTTACGTGACTAGTAGATGAAATGCAAACACTTAGATACTTTACTTATAACGTCAAGTAATTTTAGCACTAGGAGTTCAGAAAAGATGAACTGTAAATACGAAATAACGATGGTAGTAGAACAACTCGATTCTAGAAAACGATCGTTAAGATCGCTAATCAACGATGGTCACGTGACAGGAATCTTGAACCTCCACCATCTCGCTAATTTTAAATCGAAAGGATTATGTGTGATCAGCCTCGCATACTGAATGGGAAGAGCAACAGGATAGTGAAAGAACTTTCTTCGCAAGAGTTGAACATTTGCCGTGCTCTGTTGGCCGGTCAGTCTGGTGTCTTCGTAGAAGGACGGTGAAAGCGTCTGATACACGGTACTAGCCTCTCTCGCAGCCTTTAGATGAAGTTTAAAGACAAAAGGTGAAGGACGTTGAGAATCAGCGGAAAGTGTGTGCGCGAACATGTGATAGAATGTGCGATTATGAAAAATTCTTTGAATGGATCAAGTGTTTGGGAAGATTCATCGATGAGAAGAAGAAAAAATTCGATCGTAATCCTTTGAGTTGACGACTGATCGGAAAATGTGTCCGCGAAGTATATTTCGGAAAACTTGGATCTGTACTTTAATCCTAATCCTTTCTTCAACTATAGGGAGTTTGAATGTCAGAAGTCGACAGAATAATTTAAACTTCGCTACTGATTTTGCTGTAAGTGGTAAATTGAATAATCTATAACTGTTCAGACTCGACAACTGATAAATCATCGATAACCGAAGTTCTGATTAATAAATCAGATTCCCTGTATTGAACACACTTTCCTCCATATTTCGGATCATTGTTACTTTCTCCGGCTGCCCCTTTCGTTTGCGATAGAAAGTGAGCGTACTACCAAAGATGATTTTCTTTCAGACGACGAATTCAACTAACTATCGAAAGAGCAAATTTCTGTTCGATGAATTATTTGGTCTCGATATAGACAGCAATGTGGATGATAACGAAACATTGAGAAATTGTTCGTGCGGTAAGATGAAATTATTAAATCCTTAAGCTCTTCTTAAAATATCATTTAAACTAATCAATTGTCAACCTAACACAGAATGCGGTGTGTCTAATCAAGAACATCGAATCGTTGGTGGAAAACCAACAGCTCCTAACAAATATCCTTGGGTAGCGCGCTTAGTGTACGAGGGTCGCTTTCATTGCGGAGCCAGTCTTGTTAATAATGATTATGTACTTACCGCGGCTCACTGTGTACGTAGGTAAGTTCCTAGTCTTCCTCAATAGTCGGATCAGATAAGAATCGGTAATCCTTTCGTCGTTCTTAAACGAGAAGATTTTGGGCTGAGACAGGATTTACCTAAAAGAGGAAGATTTAAAGTAACGAGCTCTGATCGTGATTCGAAAGTGTTCTAGTTTCAAAAATTTACTTTCAGATTGAAACGTTCGAAGATACGTGTAGTACTTGGAGATTACGATCAACACATTAATACCGATGGACGTTCTGTGATGAGGGCAGTAAGCGCCGTAATTCGTCATAGAAATTTTGACATGAATTCGTACAACCACGATGTCGCGTTATTGAAACTTCGGAAATCTGTTAAGTTTTCTAAAACTATTAGACCAGTATGTTTGCCACAAACAGGTAAGAGGATTCGATTACTTTGAAAATCTTACTTACTTGTAATCTAGCGTTAGGAGAAGGCATCACTTATGAAAATAAATAAAAAATAGTTAGCACGTGAAGCAAGATTTTACGTGAATTTAGGAATTATATTAATATCTACAGGTACTGACCCAGCTGGTAAAGAAGGAACCGTGGTTGGTTGGGGCCGGACATCGGAAGGAGGTATGCTAGCCGGACAAGTACAGGAAGTACAAGTACCGATATTAAGTTTAACCCAATGTCGTAAAATGAAGTATCGAGCGAATCGAATTACAGACAATATGATTTGCGCTGGTCGAAATAGTCAGGATTCTTGTCAAGGTGATAGTGGTGGTCCACTGCTTGTTCAGGAAGGGGACAGACTCGAAATAGTTGGTAAGAAATTGGTAATTAACATTATACGTGTAATGTTAACATTAATCATCGAATTGATACAGGAATAGTTTCCTGGGGTGTTGGATGCGGAAGAGCAGGATATCCTGGGGTATACACCAGAGTAACGAGGTACCTGAAATGGATAAATACAAATATGGAAGATGGATGTATATGCGCAAATTAACTAATATTTAAAAAATTAAAAAATATCCTCATTCCGATATTTATGTAAAATAAGGTATTTATTTAGATTAGTTATTAACTTAACGATTCTGAATGCGAATTAAATATTTATTTGCAGAAACGAATCATATTGATAATTGCTAAAATTATTGTACCAACTTGTAAGTCAAGAAAGCTACTGTATAGTTATTTATTACATTGTAATTATTGAAATCGTATACAATACGAAATACTGTAACGGTACATGTACATAATATAGTAGTATATTTCAATGAAACAAATAAATTTTTTATATTTTAAGAATTTAGTATTTCTTTCTGACTATAAACTACTACTAAAAAAAAAATGAAATTTCAACGATTAAAACGAATCGTTGAAGAATCCACCGTGACCCTGATGACGGTCAATAACAGTCACCTGTAATTCGACCCTGAACATGAACCTGAAGTGGTCAGGTACTGTCCAGTCGCCAACCAGTCGGCTATGCCCTCCTTCTCTTCTGGAATAATAATTACCTATTCGACCTGAGTCGTTCTCAGTCGCTACGGGACATTGGTGATGTCCTAACCAGGAATATGTCAGTAACCCCTTCCTGACAGTGTCCGCGTGGTAATATCTTCATGATAAACCTCTCTTCGAAATTGAACGTGCAAAATCCTTGTTAAAATAAAACGTGATATAATTAGATCGTAAAAAAATGAAATCCTCCTGGTGCTTTGGATTATTGGCTGTTCTAATTTTCACCACAGTGGCTTGTCAAGTAAGATCGTCTATTAAGTAAACTTTGATAATTATCCTAAAAATGAGAAATTATTTAGATAAAAAATAAAATAAATTTCGTACTCCTTTCTCTCAAATCCATCGTCACTTTTTCCAAGTGTAATTTCTGTACTCAGTTCAGATAGATTTAAATTCACTGCAAACGAAGACCATACATTCAATTCAAAATAATTCAAGCTTCAGTTCGAACCAGGATAATATAATATAGTAGTAATTGAAATTTTTATTACAATGGGACTATTCTCATATTTAAAATTTTTAGGCAAGCACGTTAGGTGAAAAAGTGAAAAATTTTTTTGGGATCTTTGGTAACAAACCACCGTATTCTGTAGAAGCACCTGGGCCATGTTATTGCAGTGAGTACAAATATGTACTTTTATAAATAATAGTGCAACTTTTTAGTGGTTCACTACGATTTAATAATATTTAATTATTACGGTGTAATATTAAACGAGGTAAACGATTAATTATTGGAACACAGACTGCGGACTGCGAAACGAGGAAAGTCGAATAGTTGGAGGTCAAACAACTCGTATGAACGAATTCCCATGGATGGCAAGGTTATCGTATTTGAATAAATTTTATTGTGGTGGAACTTTAATAAACGATCGCTATGTCCTCACTGCTGCTCATTGCGTCAAAGGGTAATTATGATTTAAATTAAGTGGAAAAAAAATCATTTTCCTTTTAAGGATCAACAGAAACTTGACAAAGAAAGGAATTATTTAAATTAAAACTATTTTTTATGTCGTTGTTTCTAAGAAAAGTGTAATCAGTTAGCCCAGTCCTATTTTCAGATTCATGTGGTTTATGATCAAAGTCACCTTCGGCGAACACGACAGGTGTATCGAAAAGGGAGCCGAAACTAGATACGTAGTCAGAGTACTGACAGGTGATTTTAGCTTCCTCAATTTTGACAACGACATCGCCCTATTGCGGTTAAACGAGAGGGTACCTTTAAGTGACACCATAAGACCTATATGTCTACCATCTGTAAGAGGTGAGATTTCTACATATTATTAATTTCCTTAGTTATAAACGTATACCGGATGTTAATGTTGCAGATAATCAATATGTCGGGACAAAAGCAATTGCATCCGGCTGGGGTACGTTACACGAGGACGGAAAGCCATCTTGTCTTTTACAGGAAGTCGAAGTACCGGTTATGAGTCTTGTGGACTGCCGTAACACCAGCTATAGCCCTCGCATGATTTCTGATAACATGATATGTGCTGGATATCTTGATGGCAAAAAGGATTCTTGTCAAGTAATTAATTTTATATTGTCGCGAAAAATATAGCGTGCAATATCATACCTTTTTCCTATTTTAGGGAGACAGCGGAGGACCGCTCATAGCTGAACGCGAAGACAAGAAATACGAACTAATAGGTATAGTATCGTGGGGTAATGGATGCGCCCGGGAAGGATATCCTGGTGTTTATACAAGAGTCACACGATACATTGATTGGATCATTTATCATTCCCGAGAAGGATGTTTCTGTGATCAAAACTAAATGCAATAGTTGCGTGTACTTAGGCAGTACAGGAACAAGAAAACTCAAACCGTTACTTTTTTATAATAAATTATTCTGTAAATCCTCCCGAATAAAATAACCTATTACTTCCAAGTTGAAAAGAAAAATTTAAATACGTGATGTATGGTGTAAAAACGGCGATGTATGGTGTAATGCACAAATAACGAGCTACAATTAAAAATACATTTGTTGATATTAAAATTTCAGTTCAAAGTAATAAAATTACAAGGTATTAATTCAAATGTTACAAATATTTAGTTATTTCATACTGCAATTAAATACTATTTTACTTAATAACGGTGGATTCTAACGTGGTAACAACTAAATATTAACAAGCAATTAATTTCTTAGAAACGAACTTATATAATAAAAGTATACTTGAATATAAAATATGTTACATGAGTGCTATTATGCACTTACTTTAAAGTATCTGATATATTACATGTATTAATATATGACATGGGTGACATTCGCGTTACACTGTGAAGTAACTGCCTCTTCTAATGTACAATCTAGCTTACGATAATTAGCTGTGCTTGGTCGTCGTCTACCACGATTATTTCGCGATCTTCGTCCTTCCAATACAATAGCTAGTATCTAAAATATCAAGATACCAAAATAATATGTACAGATAGTAAACGATAGAAACCTCATAAACAACACGTATAAAACAAAAATATACCTTTTGTTTATTATGATAACCTATATATGCTGCTATAGAGATCAGGAAAACGAGTGTAAAGTAAGTGAAAAAATGAGATTCTTCATCTGATCTTCTACTATGATAATGAGATATAATATCCCTTTGTTCTGAAGGTTCAGGTATGTTTTGATTTTGATCAACTGCTATAAAAGTATATAATAAACATTAATAATTGCTGAATATTAAAAATTTAGTATATTATATGATATTTTACCCGTATCAAGAAGACGAAAAGGTCCATCATTTGGATCTGAAAAAATATATTCAATTTAAATATACACAAATTATAACAAATGTTAAACAGGTCTAAATTGTATACCATATTGATTAACAGAGTTATCATGATCCTGAGTATTTTCTGATATTGTACTTGTTTTAATATCAGTAATATCTTTTTTGTTTTCTTCAATGTCATTCATATCATCTGGAATTTCAGGTGTTTTATCTTGATTTTCAAGTGTTTTATCTGCATTCTCAGATATTTTATCTACATTCTCAGGTGGTTTATTTGGATTCTCAGGTGTTTGATCTGGATTCTCAGATGCTTTATCTAGATTCTTAAGTGTTTTATCTGGATCCTCAAGTGCTTTCTCTAATTTCTCAGGTGCTTTCGCTGATTTCTCGGATGCTTTCTCTGATTTCTCTGGTAATTTCTCTGATTTCTCAGATACTCGATTCTCAAAAACATTTTTCTTATTATCAACTGATTCAGATTTTATGGAAGATTTATCCTTTGCAATTATCTGAGGCAATGTATGTACTGAGTTTGGCAATGATGGTTTCATTGAACTTTGTTTCTTTTGTTGAATATCAGCATCCTTTGTTGCTATTTTTTCTGGTGTTTTATTTAATTCTGAATTTGGATTCTTAGACTGAGATACTCCAATGTTCGTTGGTAAATGTTGTAACTGTGTCTGTTTAGGTTTACTCACATTTATTACGTATTCATCAATACTTTTACTCCATGCTAATACTACGCAAAGTGGATTAAAATTTTCTTTTATATCAAAACACGTTGAATCACATACATTAGATTTGTCAATATGTATAGGTGATAACAATGGTTTTAATTTTTTATATGTAAATGTAACACTTTTAATATTTTCACAGAACATTGTTTCATGACCTTTTGTAGGAAGAAATTTCTCAATGTATGGTTTAAATTTAATACTATCAGGTGGTATCTGATGAGAAGTATTAGAATTACAAACTTTATGCCATGTATCATAAAAGGCTAAGCATAAAAAAGTATTTGGATTATTAATTGTTATATTTTTATCAGGATAATTTAAAGAAGAACAATCCTTTATAATATCATTTTCATACACAAATGGTGGCAAAGTACATAGTTCTGTATCATTTTTCATGACGTTTATAATATTTTCAGTTGTTGATTTACTTGCTTCACTTAACACTTTTGTGAAAAAAAGAAAGTAGATTAAAAAACCAAGCTCGTAGAACGAACGAGCTATACGATTTCCCATTATTTACTCTATTCACTAAGTCAATCTGTTATGTCACTTCTGATTGCCTGAGCTGTTTTTTCTCGAAATTTAATATCTTTTCTAATTTTTGCGTTCTTACTAAACATAACCTTTCACGATCAAATTTGTTTGACGCACCACTCAACATGTCAAAGAATTTTAGATCAGCGCCATCTGTTGTCTTGAATTTCTGCCTCGAGAACGAATGCTCTTCTCTATCCTAGTGCAAAAATGTGAAATACTTCGCACTGCAACAATCTAACGTAACAACAGTTAACGATAACAACAGATTGCTTCAATACCAAAGATTATACCCCATCTCAAGCTCAGCATTAGTATATTTCATCGTCAGTAACAAAGCATGTCCAGTCTTCTTGTATCTGTAGTCACTGATGGATATATTCCTTCATTTCGATCGTCTCGCCGTCTATATATACAAAAGTGGCACAAACTACTCAACGATTTACCGATCGATGAAAAGGGGCTTAACTTCCGAAAACCTCCATGAGTAGTTTGCGGCGTTTTTGTATAGATGGCGGTGGGATCGAATTTTAAAAATAATTTATGGCGGTTTTTTTAAAATATAAGTCGCAGGTCTATCCTCGCCTAGGGGTGTTTGAGACACCCTAAATCGTGACCTCTCAAGAACAAAAGCATGTCCAATTCTTTTGTATCTGTAGTCATTGATAAAATGCAACCGTATTCATGGCTGTACTATGGTAGTATTCTCCTGGATCGTCTTTATTTTAACCCTCGCTCTTACTTCATCAAAATATTATAGTCTAGAAATCTGTGTTATTTTCCTCGTGACCGTTCATGATCATTCGACTATCGATTTGTCAGTTTAATGCGTGATTTCATCTGTGTATGAAGTGAATAGATATATATACAGTGCATGCATTATACGGAAGTGTAAAAGGAAAAAGAAATGGCTAAGTGTAATAAAAAACGGTGGAGCTCGAGACGCGTTTCTATAAAGCAAAAAATGCAGAATTTGAGACGACAAAAAAATGTACTGCGGCATAAGATGGACAACATGCTAACACCAAGTATGGACGTATTTAAATATCAAAAATATCGTTTTACGTGATAGGATCATTTTAATATGGCGGAAAATAGTAAAGCGCAATAAATACAGCGCTGCTATCGTGGTATTTTCCGAAGTTCGATTTACCGTGTTTGGCTCACACGTCTGGCGCCTAATGCATGAAATTTTTTTATTATTCCTTTGTTTTCGGTTATAGTAACCACTGACAATGAAAATGTATTTTCAATAATTTAAGATACTTTAAAATGCTTTTACATGCTGTGTCACGCTGTAAGAGTAGCAAATATAAAAATGTAAAAAAAAGTTCAACTTTTTAAGCGCCAAATGACGAAACTCTGAGGGAAAAGTGGAGCATGTCCATTCCAGGAGTGGAATTTTTAAAATCGAATCAACGCGCGTGTGAATTTCATTTTGAGGATCATTTTTTAATCAAAGAATATAAAAAACATGATCACAGTGATAATATTATAGCACAGGTAAGATTTTAAAACAGAGTTTTATAATAACGTAAATTTTAGTTAAATTATTCTTTTTTTCTCGTATTATGTATTAGTATAATAATTTGCATAAACTAACTTAAGAATTTCAAACTTTATTAGGTTCCTCTTGCACATGCTCATTTAGAAAAAGGTGCTGTGCCAACAATATTTGACCACACTTATGGATCAAAAAGTGTTCCTACTGCTGTAACTATAGACCATACATATGCATTACCACCATGTGAGTTTAAGTCAGTATTTCTTATGATATTGCAAAAATAGATTTAAGTTTTCATTTAAACATATTCGCTTGTTGATTTCATTGTATTTATTTACCAATAATTTATTTTAAATCTACAGGTTCCTCCCACCCAGTGATAAAGGTTGAAGCTGAAGATGTTAATATAAATACCAATGATGAACGTATGTTTGTAAAGTATATTTTGTGAAATTTTAAAAACTGAAGAATAATATGTATAGTTATTAATGTAATAATTATTAATAGTAACTGTTAATTGTTTGTATATTAACAGAGTTACTAGATCCATCAAGAAAGGATGAATTACAGAGTGAAGATTTATCTCCAAAAATTGATACAAATTTTGTGTCCACTCAGTTTCAATGTTTTACTTCTACGTCTTCTGACATTCACACTAATGTGGATTTTAAGTGTAAGTACTCTGTTATTTATATATTGATTAATTCTGAACTAAGGTATACAACTCATCAGGTGAGAATGAAATACTGAGCGAGGACGTGGAAATAAAGCATGAATGTTCAACAAATGATGATTTACAATCTCAATCGAATGATAATCCGCAAGAGGACACGAATATGTACAAAAATTCCGAGTGTGTTTGGACCAGTGTTGTTTTTGATTCTATTTCATTCAAATTAAGATCTCTAAGTAAGTATAATTAATGTTATGTTCAAGTTCGTTATTACGAGTAATTTGCAACTGATGCAAACATAATTTATATGAATTTCTTTTTTAATAGCTGATGGCGGTTATGAGGACAATTTATGTATAAAACTGCCAAAACCGTGGAACGTGAATAAATTACCGAATGGGTCGGAAGAAACTCTTTTATTCACGTGCATTGTACAGAACGAAGAATACGGAATTCAAAAACATATTCTTGAGAAAGCCGTCATAATTAAGGCATCTAGAGAAATAACTTATGAAGTTTATTCTACACCTGTTGATGTTAGTTGTGCAAAACTTCCAACATTTTTAAAAGAGATTTCAAGATTGCCAGAGATATTAAAAAAGTTTAAGGATTTACGTATTTGCCAAGGTATTATGCCTGTAGACATAGATTATGTACAAGACAAAGCTGATTTCAGAAGAGACATCTATTCAAATTTACGTCATAAAGATTGCTCTATTTTATCGATTAATAGCAAAAGATGCACTGTTTGCAAAAAATCTTCTAAAACGTTGTCACAAAAAGTTAAAAGAATAAGAAACAGAAAGAACATACGTATATTTAATTCCGTAAATCTTCTCGATCAAATGAAATTTAAAGCTTTAAAAAAGAAAATTAAGTTTCGTGCTGCGAAAACTTATTGTTTAAAAAAGAGATATAAGTCACTAACCGATTCCTTACAAAATCAGCAAAATAAAGTTACTATCATCACAAATAAATGAACTCTGGTATAGTGATGAATATCAGATACTAAAGTTACTATAAATTCTTACGGAAAAATGATATTGTCCGTTGGAAATGCTCTGTTATTTGAGTCGGAAATGCTCCAATAGATCCAAGATTATCTAGAAGGCATGTATGTACAGATAGATAATCTAGCCAAAATTCGTACGCGTTTTCTAACCCAGGTAAAATATATTCATATCTATTTCTATATAACGATAATTTTTCAAAATTATATATCATAAATGATTTTTTATAAAATCATTACGTTCTGCAGGATGGAGCATAAACGACAGATACCAGACATGGTGTGCCGGAAACGCCTTACCCCACTTTCCGTTCAGTGTCGTGCACCATCTGTCGGAATATCAATGAGGAAGAAGTTTTACTGTATATTCTTGTATATAATAATTCCGATAATATTTATATCTTTTTATCGGCTGTATCTTAAATAAAATTATCCTCCTCACTTACCTTTGTCTATTTCCCAATACAAAACATCTTTAAAAATAATGGTATGAAGTTGGTAGCATTGTGATGTAAACGTTTCGTTTGGGTGGAGGACAACTCGCGGCCGACGGCCTCGTGATTCTGGTACCACTGCATTGCAGGCAAGGAAGTTGTTCAAACGATTCGCACGTGCATTTACAGACGAATTTGTGACCCAGTCGATTGGTTTTCTGAAAAAAAATGGCTAGTTCTGATAAACGAGCAGCATACAAAAAATGTGCTTTTCGTGGCTGTACCATAACATCACGTAATAAGAAAAACGTGTCCCTTCATTGCTTTCCAGTTCAGGATACTGAACGGTTGATAGAGTGGATAGTGAACAGTGGCAACGATGATTTTGCTGATCTATCCAACGAAACTCTGAAGAAGCGATATATTTGCACGAAACATTTTGCAGAGAAACACAAAGTTGTTCAAATTAAATTAACAAAGGATGCCGTGCCAATACTATATGATTTGTCGAACAATAACCAGATGTCTGTACGAAAGAATAGTGTTCGTAAACGTACTTGCAAACACCTTCCTGTTTTTCGACAGAAAGTCAGGCAAATTGAACAATTAACAACAGCTGCACAAAGATTGCGTAAGATCTTAACCGAGAAAAATAAAAAAATAGC
This sequence comes from Osmia bicornis bicornis, assembly GCF_907164935.1. NCBI lineage: Eukaryota > Metazoa > Arthropoda > Insecta > Hymenoptera > Megachilidae > Osmia > Osmia bicornis. The sequence continues at coordinate 12,635,302 of NC_060216.1, read as the reverse complement.
ATTATTAGAACGTGAAATAAAATCATACAAAATGCCAGAATCATATTTCATTCAGAATCTAAAAGGTAAAGTTTCAGATAAAGTAAAACAATTACTTCTGACGTGAAATAACGGTCAAATTAATGTATGTTATACCTTGCCCCGCGAGAAATCTGAAGTTAATCGAACTGCGCAATACAGATACGTTACATCGTGGAATAACGTATAGATAGTGGTAGCTAACCTATACAATTGAATTCAAAGAAGCGGGGAAAAAGATGTTCTATTAACAAAATTTAAAAACACTTTGAAAAAGTTAAATAATGTAAATATGTGATACATTAACTGTCGTATAATACATATATGGGAATGATTTTACGTAGCGCGATGTGTTCCCTTACTTTAAGTAAATTAAAAAAGAAGATAGCCGTAGAAAAGCTCGACAAACCAAAAAAGAAAATTGATCGATTCGATGGGTTATCAGAGGAAGAGGTACAGAAACATACTCTGCCAGACTATTTGGAAATGAACTTGGACATGGTTTTCGTTGGAATAAATCCTGGTTTAATGTCAGCATATCGTGGTAGATATTACGCGGGTCCGGGTAATCACTTTTACAAACTTTTATACGAATCAGGACTAACTCCTCGATGTTTAACATACGAAGAAGATTACAAACTCCTTCGATACGGAATTGGCTTGACGAATATAGTAGAACGAGCCACAAAATCCTCCGCTGACTTGAAACGTACGGAACTTAAAGAAGGTTCCAAAATCGTCGAAGAAAAACTGTTACTGTATAGACCAAAAATTGCTGTTTTTAATGGCAAATGCATCTATGAGGTGTTTGCTAATAAAACAGGTAATTTCAATTTTGGATTGCAACCAGAATGCATCGGAGATGTTGCAATTTGGGTTACTCCGTCGAGCAGTGCCCGTTGTGCGAATTTCCCTAGAATGTCCGACAAATTGCACTTTTTTACCTCTCTGAAGAAATACTTACAGTTCTTAAAAGGAGAAATTACGGACGTCGATACAAAGGAGTTTTCGTTCGAAGGAAAATGTAAACAATTTATTCCAAGAACCTCGAAGATGTGGAGGCGAAAAAATGTATCTGCGTTCTTGCATGGGGGAAGAGTCGCTAATAAGGATACTATATGTTTAGATACCTCTGATGTAGCAATAGCTCATAGCACGGAATTTATTGTGGATCAAGTACAGTCTGTTGGGCAGGAAACTGACGAAAAGGAAGAAATTACGTCACTGGATAATTCAGTAGCATGTATTTCGCAAGATGGCGTAAAGACGTTTTTTGAAAATAATTCACTTTCGCAAACGGTAAGCGGTTCAACTGATTCGGAAAAAAATGTAAAATCTGAAACGACGATATCAAAAGTTCGAACGAATGTTAATAAAAAAAAAAGAAGTGTTAAAAGACTTTCACAAAAATCAGCTAAAACCAGAGACTACTGTAGAAACAACCCTGATTCAGATTTTGTAAACATAATAAAACAAAGACTTATGAACAAGGTTGAGAATAATTCTGATGAAGAAAGTGATATAGAAAATAAATAAGTCATAGTGTTCTGATTTAAAAATAAAGTTAGAACCATTTGACTCAGAAAGTACAAATGAGGAGAAAGAGATGTACAGCAGGAGAGATGTTATTCTGTAAAAGACAAATATTTTAGTAATATGTTTGCATTTTCTTTTCATGTTTATAAAAATGTTATGAAGAATAATCAATCTCTATTATTAGGTTCATTAAAATTTTTTTATCTTTAATTATACAAGCTTGGCATTCATGATATTAAAAAGTATACCAACATTTATAATATATGTACATTTTATTCCCAGTTCAACCTCCCATCTCCCATAACTATATAGTAATTAACATTTATAAAAATGTAAAAATACTTAATAATAAATAATAATAACTATATATCTTAATATGATAAAATAACAATTTATATAATATTACAACTTCGATTTACCAGCATCCATAAGTGACTTTAGTTTTTGCGTGAGCATGATATTTCCTGTAATTTTTAGTTTCTTTTGTATAAATGCCATTTGTGGATTTAATTTTCCCAAAGCCTATAAAAAAAATAATGAATACCACAACAACACTTAAATAAATTACCAGACCGTAATTAATATGAAAAATCGTATACCATTTGAATCATATCCGCATCTTCCAGAGTCAGCGTTGCATCGGGCTTACCCGATTTCGGTTCGCCCTTATAAACTTCAGCTTTTTTCAAATCCAAAGCTATAAAATATATGAAAACAAAATGCTAAAATATATAGGGGATTAGGTTACGAGAATCGTGGTTGCAAACAAATTACTCAATACTTGAGCCTGCGCACTAGGCGCGCGCTTCTTGGTCGGTGTTTTTAATTAATAACTCAAAAATTAAGCCTTAACGAATATTTTGGTAAAGGAAAAAGTTGTTCAGAATCACCCCAGCTACCATCCCCTGTAAGAATACCCACCCGTAGCCAAATACCGTGTATAAGTATACTTACTCCACGTTGCCTGTGGTTTCCCTTTCACTAAAATATGGTAAAGAAAGATTCCGTTAATTTTCTTTACTTCTTCTGGATGCTGTTTTACATATTCACTGATTGTGGTGAACACCGGATCACTTTCAAGATTTGTAGCATTAGTAGAAACATTTATTGAAGGTGTTACTGATTGCTTAGATTTTACATCTTTCAAATCAACATAGCCACCTACATATAACAAATACGATCCTTAATAAATTTGTATAATTTTAAATTTTCATTAACTTACCTGTTAAAATTGGTACATTGTCATCTGTTTTATACGTTTGGAAATGTATCCTATTTCCTTCTCGCCACATGTCGGTTCGCAATGCTTGTCCTGGATAGAACGGTTTCGCAAAACGAGCCTGAAACGTTTATTAAAATAAAACATTCCTTCCTGTTCCAGTATGAACAGTGCTATTATGAACGTTGATTATACTTTTAAAATACTGCTCGTAATGGATACAATTTGAATAATAATATACAATATTACAAATATTCCTTAGCATATTGTTGGCTTTCAGCCGCTATATCTAGTACTGCTATTACTTCTATATGTATTATGCATTAAAATAAATAAATATACATAAGCGCAAATACCTTAACGCATTTAAATAAACTTGGATCACCGTCAGCATATGATTGAAGTACATGACGAACAGAAAATCCAAGGGAGCATAGTCCATGCAGAATGGGTTTTTTATGACCAGCCATCGTAGCTATAGTTAAATCAATGTGTAAAGGATTTGTATCTCCACTCAATCTATATAATGCAGCCTACGAATCGACAAATTAATATTGAAGTAAGAGAAAAAAAAATTATTGGAAATTTAATCCAGATCTGAAGAGAAGAAACGATTATTACTCTTTACCTGATCATAGCTGGTCTGTTGAGTAACCGATGCATCAGGTTTTCGATTTGGGGGATCAATGACTGGTACACTGTGCGAAGATGTTCGCTTTCCTTTGAAACCACCTGCTCCTATTACATATAGTGTCATTTGTCCTACAGCTAACTTTTCACCAGTGGCAGTATCAAATGTTTCCTCTGTACAAATAAGCTAGAGGATTTAAATTGCATTTTATATTTGAAAACAAATTATTGTGTATACGTACGATGTATCAGAAGCACAGCACCCTTATCCTTATCCAATACATCCAGAAGCTTGAATCGTGATTCCACTGTACCTTCCGTCGGCAATTGTTTGTAAACTTCAATATATTGTTCCCCGTGCAATATCTAAAATTATAATATAATACATCCATTCAAATATTATTTTGAAAAGCAGTTTATAATAAAAGTTACCCGCGTTGGGTCCATTTGCAAACCGGGTAGACTGTTTTCGAGCATCGAAGAAGACATAAAGTATATCGGAGCATGTAAAACGTAAAACGTAGGTATTACAGCAAAATTGCTGTCATTTTCGTACAAATAACGGTAATCAGATGGTTCTTGAACAGTAGCACCAACTAAAATAAAAATTTAATAGTAATAATTGATAAATGTAACATGATTACTGTAATAGTTTCACTATACCTCCTAAAGCGTATAGTATTGTATCCCGGTGATTGTAAGTGTGTTTATAGACACTGTTGTTCTAAAAAACAAAAATTTATCGTAAGAAACAGTAATATTCAATTTTAAACTACAGAGCAAGGTTGTAATCTTACCTCAGATCCGGAATTTCCAGATTTCATTTCTTCAACAGAAGTTAACAAGTGTCCTGTCACTTCCTGTAAAACATAATAATGCAATGTATTTCTAAAACCAAAAAAGACTGTTTAAATCTTAAACCACTTATATACTTCGATGGAATTATAACGTTTAGCGGATGACATATCGGTAACAGTTTCCCAATTTTTCTCAACATCTTCCAGAGTCACATCACTCGATAAATCTTGCCTCAAAGTGGCACCTGAAGAGCGAATCACGTGGCCTAAAAAATAATAATAAAATGTATGTTCTTGTTTATTTTATTGTATTTCCTGCACTTACATTTCCCAGCCCAACCTAGTGCAGATTCAATAATTGAACCATTTTCTGTACATTTCTCATGGCACAACCAAGCAACTACCGGCGCTATTAATTCAGGTTTCAATTGCTGAAAGAACTCTATGAAAAGAGAAGAAAATTAATTTACGATTAATATGTAAAGAAACAACCTACAACTTGATATTATATCTATAATACTATTTTAACCTGGTGGCAAAATATTTTCTGTTAAACGAGAAGCAGCAGTCGGAATTATTACATTGGTATTTATGTTTTTTGATCTCCCTTCGATAGCCAATGTATTAGCCAAACCAACAAGACCCATTTTTGCTGAACTGTAATTAGCTTGGCCAAAATTTCCATATAATCCACTATTACTTGCTGTCATTATTATTCGACCATAATTTTGTTTAGTAAAATATGGCCAAGCAGCTTGAGCAACTTTAAAAGAACCTTTCAGGTGAACATTTTGTACCAAATCTATAAAAATTAAAAATAAATATATTCCTTAGATTTGAACTAAACAGAGATATTCTATTAATATACTACACGTACCCCAGTCTGACTCTGACATTTTAGCAAATGATTTATCTCTCAAAATTCCAGCATTATTAACAACCACATCTAATCTCCCAAATGTATCAATAGCTGTTTTAACAATTTTTGCACCATCAAGCACAGAATCATAATTGGCAACTGCTTTACCACCTAAAACATTTCAAATTATAAACTAATGAAACAGCTACAAAATTGTAAAATAAAAGCATGGTACATCCCTGTTTGCAATAAATATTTATAGTACATTTTTGCAACATAACAAAAACATTAGCAACTTTCTTTAAAATTTACAAAACATGGTACTAATGATAAGATATGTATATTTATAGAATATTTTATCCAGCACTGAAACAATATTTATGAAATGGATGAATTTTGATAATGCTTTCATGATCTTGCATTAATTGCCATTCAGTCATATATATAAACCATATATATAACATGTTTATATATGGTAATTAAATACATTTTTGATTATAATGTAAAAAGTATGTACAATCATAAATAATTAAACATAGGGAATGGAACAGTATTTAATAAAAAAATGTATAATATACGTATTGGATTAAAAAGGTTCAAAATATACCATTCTTTTTAATTTCTGCAACAACTGCATTTGCACTCTTGGTACTTTTTCCATCACCGTCTTTTCCTCCACCTAAATCATTTACTACAACACTGGCTCCTCTTGAAGCAAAGAGCAATGCATATGCACGGCCTAGGCCTAAAAAAGTGAAGATAGTAACAAATTTCATATAACAACAGCTTTACATGACAATAAGGTAAATATTACTCACCTGCCCCAGCTCCAGTTACTATAACTACTCGGCCGTCAAAACGTAGTTCTCCTGGACCCTTCATTATATTGAGTTCGATAGAAACCAAAAGTTGCTTTTGTCAATTGTAAGTTTTATACGAATGCTTCCTTTACTCAGTGACTACAGATCTACAATCACTGCTTTACTGTGCTTTACTGCTGAGTAAGCGGAACTGCTGAACTACAAGTACAAGTAGTTTAAAGTCCACCGAGTTTCAATTGACATAATACTGTACCAAAGAGGAGGATATCTTTGACTGTACTATGCAGAGATCGTAGGTTCACACCTGGTCACATCTATATGTATATTACTTTTACTTACGAGGGGAACTACCCAAGTGTTACGCCCACTTATTAATGAAACTTTGCCACCTTGTAGAGCTTGTCGCTTTGAACACGCCTATACCGCCTTTTGGGGGCAGACGGTTGTTTAAAAGATATTAACAATTAAAGTTAGTTATTCCTTACATTGAGAAGTATGACAAACAAACACATACAAACGGTTAGATATGCGGTAAAACGCTTGATTTGCAATCTAACTGTCCATGGTTCAAGTCCACGTTTCCCAACTTTTTTTTTCTTTTTTCTTTTTAATGATAATTTGTCTCTTTTTGAATAACTATTACAACTGTGCTATAATCATTGCATTTATTAATAATTAATTACATGTGCTGCAATTTTTATAGAATTTAAGTTATCTTTTCTATCCAATACGTACATTAACATCCTTACCGCATTCGAAATTTACACGTGTTTATTTGTTGTAAATATTGTAAATGTTGTAAATATGAATTCTTTTGCACGGTAGTATAAATAAATGTAACTAAATAAATATAATTAAATAAATTGAACTTGTAAAAACAAATAATAACATACATAGGATTTTTTCCTGAGATGGATCAAATCCCTGTATTTTGTTAATAATATCAGGTGTTTAATTCTCGTTATTCATAATTTCACGTAATAAGAATATTACAGCATGTTTTGTTTTTGTTGCATTATAGAGTTTTAGAATGGAAAGAGGACCAATGAACATTTTTTAAAGAGACCAAGTCCACCTTGGTTTTTACCTAGTTACGCCAATGTAAAAATTCAAGTGTGCTTATCTTTCCGTTATCATATTTATTATACTTGATAAAAGTATATATCTAATCTGAAAAATGTTTATTTATATTCTGCATAGTTGAAAGTCGATTGCGATAGCGGTTAATTCGAACAAATGCAACAATAATTTTCAAAATCTTGATTTTGACGATATTGATATCGGTTAAGGCGTTTCTTGGGCTGAATAGAAAAATGTTTGATGTACTTGAATCACATAATATCCGAGAAAGGTTGCTTACAGTTTTAAGGGCTTATTGTGTAATTTTATTTCTCAAAACTGTATAACATCCATACATATCTTTTGAAACATAAAACGCAGAAACAGTTAGAACAGCAGTAAAATATTATGAAATTTAAGTCTTATAAATTTCCTTATTTAATCGAAGTTTCTTGTGATTATGAATCATGAAAAAAGAGATAATAATAAAAACGGTATTAATATGTGTGTCGTACAATCACTGATAAAAGTACAATTGAAATAAATATATTTTCCTTTTATTGCATGTGTTGACGCCTACGCGCTGCTCTTTGCTTGTCAAATCGCAATTCCATTTCTTCCAAGACACGTGGAGTGTATCGTACAACCAGTTTCACAGAATTTTGTGCTTGTTTTAGTAATTCTACTGCCTTTTCATGATTTTCTCCTTCAACACACTGAAAAAAAAAAGATATAAACATAATACTACAAACAAAATTTAAACAAAGTATGATGTATAAAAGTAAAACTAACGACTCCGTTCACTGAAAGAAGCTGATCACCGCGTTTCAAGCCTCCATGTCGATCGGCAACACCTCCAGGGATAATTCGTGAAATATAAATTGGCGAGTTTTGTTCCTTGCCTCCCATCACATTAAAACCAAGACCTTCTTCGGTTTTTGGTAATTCAACTACCCGTGGATGTGCGTGACCTTCGCTTGCCGCAAAAGCAGCAACCGTTGCTTTAGCAGTAGCCGATGCACGAACATCTTGAGAACCCTAAAATTGTTAATGTTAATACCAAATTAAAACAAACTACAATGCAATATAGGTATGTAAAAATACCTAAATGCACAATACCTGAATATCTACAGTTTCATATACATGTTCGTATACTTCGCGAACAGCGCTCAAAAAATCACTTTGTAAAACTTTTTGTAAGGCAGCTAATTTTGTGGCAGGTATTTCTCCACCTGAAACAATAAATATACAACTATTAAATTCAAATAAAAGACGCTCTATCTAATTTCCTTATTAATAATATCATGTATATGATTTACATAAGAAAATAAATCAAACCAAGAATACTACGAGTAGTAACAATTGTATTACAAAGACATAACTCTTATCGTAATCCTTGATATAATAACACTGCCCATTAGCATGTGCCATCGATACTAACATAGATTTAATTAATTACCTTTCTGTAATTTGTCTAATAATTCAATGGACCTCTTAACATCTGCAAATAGAAGCAATATTATATTCTGTATTTTTATTAATTAACAAGTAACAATTAAATTATTAAATTAATTAGAAGTTTGATCAAATTATCTTATTAACTTTCTTACAAACACATATATATCATTTTTATTTAAAAGATCATAGATTAAATTTTACCATTTGCTAAAGTGAGGGGTTCGCCCATCGTAACCATACCTAAAAACAAATAAAACAAACCTTGAAGGATATCTTAGAAAGTAATAAAGAGTCGTAATTATTGAAAAACGTACTAATAACGACTTAAACAACCTACAAATACAATAACTTCGTTGACCGTGACACTTAACAGTCACTGACAGTCACTACTGTCACGAAAATACGTCAACAATTTGATCTATCGACCAAGAGTTGTAAACCAAGAACGTGAAACATCTTGTAAGGTAACTGAACGTCTTTTCTCATACTATGTAGTGAAAATAATACCCCATTGCTCCTGCTTTCATCGCCCTCTATAACTGGGGAGATAAAATGTGAACTTCAATCATTTTCGCGCCAAACGTATTCAGTAAGCATGTAAGATCAGTCAGTAGTTATGTTATATTACGCGGTGTAGTTAGATTTCAGGACAGTGTCAATTGTATTTCAAGTACAGATTTTATTTAAAACTAATAGTTATTTAAAGATTTTCAAGGCTTTAGAAATAATGATGGACACAACATTGTAAGTTACTGATTTTATAACGACCTTAGTTTAAGAGACAGGAACCTGTTTGAATTGTTAAGGAATTGTATTTTAGGAAAATGAATGATTGTAATTTGGACGATGCGAATAACGTAGATAACGGATCTAATGTACCAGATTCAAAAGAAATAAACTCTATTGAAATCGAACCAGAGCTGTGTAAATCTGAAATTAAAAACCATTTAAACAATGAAACTGATATCAATGTATCCGATAAAACTTTGGAAAGCAAAGATGAACAGAAGAATACTCAGAAAGATGATGAACTCAAAGAAAATAATGATGCTCATAGAAAGCTACTGACAATAATAGATAGTGATTCAGAAGATGACAATATCTTTATTTCTAAATCCATAAATAAGAAAACTATTCACGAGAGTTCAGACGATGAAATGCCCAATTTAGATCAAAATAATAAATTTAAAAAGCATTCAATTAATAAGAACAAAAAGAATGACTTTGACAGTGATTCTGACGATACATCTAATATTATTAATGGTAATGACAATGAAGAAACAATCACAAGTGAGAGAAAAGATACAAATAATGTAGGTAATAACTTTAGAATGTATACAATGTAGTTATTGAAATAATTATTCCCATTCATATTTTACAGATACAGAGTAGGATTCAAACTTTAGTAGATCTGGATTCAGAAACAGAAGATGATGAGAAGCAACTAAGTCCTATGAAAAATAAAAAAAGAACAAAGAAACAAGGTGAAAAGAAATCTAATTCTAAGATGAGAAAAGTAAGTTATTAAGAAGTATCGCATATGATTTCTACAACATGTATTATGAATAAAAAATATTATTGTATTACAGGTTTCATTGAGAGCCTCTAAAGAGGAGGCTATGAAACAGATACATAGTGAAACTCAAAGGTTAGTAAGAGAAACAGAAGTTTCTCTTCCTTATCACAGACCAAAGCAACGATCATTACAAGAATTTTTAAGCAGAAGAAAGGTAATAACGTCACTTCCAAAGGCACCCACAATGGCAGCTAAGTTAAAAATGTCTTCTGCTATTGTCGAGTAAGTAATTTTTTTAGCACTATATGTTGTTACAGTGTAATTAAATATAATATCAATTCAAACATTCTGTCATTTATTTGTTAAACAGTGAAGTTTTGAAAGAAAAAGAGAAAGAAGCAGAAATCTTCTATAAATCCTCAGATTCAGAAGAAGAAATTATAGAGGATCATTCATCGGACAAAGAAAATTTAGAATCCAAACAGGAGATTAAAAATAATAATGTTTCACGAAAATTGTTTACCGATATTAGTTCATCTGTAAATGATAATAAAGAGGGAAATATTTCGAATGAAACACAAGAAACTTTAGCTGAAATGAAAGAATGTGAAGATAACGAAGTAATAACAAACGACGAAACAAAAAATCCAAACGATTCATTGATAGTAGAGGTTCATTGTGATTCTGATGATGCAGAGAATATAAATGAAACCTCTGAACTGAAAGTCGTAGAATCATGTGAAATCTCTGAAAATGCAAAAGTAAGCGATACTTCGTTACCAAAAGATGTTACTGATATTTCCGAAAATGAAAACAATGACCATGAAGAAAATAACATAAAAGCTCCAGAATCTCCAGATTCTTCTGTTGTAAAAGTTAACAACGATTATGCTAAACCTGTAAAACGGTCTTTAGGATTGGATGAAAATGAGTTAGATGAATACGGTTTACCGCCACCTAAATTCGATGACTTACTAAATATAAATGAAAAGAAAACTTCGTTGAATTTCATGAGTTTAAAACCTAAACTAAGTGGCGCTCCTGGTAGCATGATCGATTTAACAGATGAGATTAAACCGAATAAAAATGGAGTAAATGCTTTGATAGATAGATTTATGAATAAGCATTCGAAAGCCAGCGGACGCACCGATGATACACCTAATGTTACGGTAACTCATGTAATCAAATCTCCAGACGGAATATCGGTTGTGAAAGAAACACTTCCATACAAATCAGCAGCTACAATGAATGAAGATTTTAAATTGAAAAAACCTGGAGCTAAATTGGTGCGTTTAAAGGAGGAATTGAAACATAAAATGGCGCTGAAACGCGACGAGGAATGGAAACAAAGAGAGCAAGAAATGAAAGAACAGGAGATAGAGTGGGATGATTCTATAATCGAGGAAGAGCATTTAAGCGATACAAGCGTAGAGTCTGTAAATAGCGATGAGGATGAGTTAGAAGAAGATGATGTATATATAATGAAAGAAAAAAAGAAAAAGAGAAATGCTTATGTAGATGACGAAGCTGATGTTAGCGATGATTACATAAATGATAGCGAAGAAGATGAATCGTCGGAACATTCAGAAAACGAAGAAGATAATGAAAAAGATGTAAAATGTAAAACGTTCAAGAGAATCTTAGAACCTTCGGATGATGATTCCTTGTATTCGAATACCGATAATGTTGAAAGTACAGCGGATAAAGAAAAAACGGCTTCCCTTTCTCAAGTGATAGGAGTAGATATGTTTGATATAAATGCTAAAGCGAATGAAGAGAATAGTGATAACGAAAGTGATATTCAAGCCTTTCAAGTACACGCGGCAAACAATTTAAAATGTCAAACGCCGCAAATTAAAATGAACTGCTTCGATTTTATTTCTCCTGTGACGCAGTTGACGGCATTAAATGCGCGCGTAGAATCCGAAAACGAATCTCCTGAAATTGAAAAGCAGTTACCTATTAATAAAATTAATTCTATCTTAATAGGATATACGCAGTCTCAGGAATTATCTCAAGAATTGAATGATCTTAAGAAACGATCACTGCCGCAAAGAGAACTATTTCCCGATCAAAGCAAACTGTTAGGCAAACATTCGACGCAGGATAACTTTCGTTTATCAAGCGAACCTAATGTAACTGAATCACAATTATTAGATTTATGTTCAGGAACATTTGGTTCTCAAGTAAGTGATCCTAAGCAATCAACGAATGAGTTCTTCGATGAAACATCACAAAGTGTGCAGGCATCTCCTGAAAAAGATTCTCTAATTGCTAAGGAAAACACATATAACGAAGGCGAGGAAATAACATCTCGGAACAAGTTAAGGGTTGTATTATCCGATGAAGAAGATTCAGCACAAGATAAAATTAACAATCGATCAAAGAGAAAAGTAAAAAAACTAGATTTATCTGATGATGAGAGTGAAAAAGATTCTGCGGAGTCCAGTGATGATGAAGAAAAAGAAGACGACGACCAAGACAAATATGTAGATTATGATTCAGAGGAGAACGAGATAGTTGTTTCGAAGAAAAACATTAAACAATATGCGACTACATTTTTAGAAGAAGAAGCTGAACTCAGTGAGAGTGACTGTGAAGTATCTGCAGATGAAGATGAAGATGAATTGGACAAACTTGAATTAGAAGAAGTAGATGATGAAGATATCGACGAGTCACAAGTGAAGAAGCAATTAGAAAAATTGCACGTGAAACAACTACTGGACGAAGATCAAAAGGAAGTAAGAATGCTTAAAGAGTTACTTTTTGAAGATGGAGATTTGTACAGTGAGAGTGCACGAGAGCGAAAATTTAAATGGAAAAATATAGGTATAATATGGTTATTTCGACAATTTTTGAGCACACGAAATTGCGTGAGCAGTTATGGAAATTATTGTTTCTTTTAGATAAACAGGAAGACAATGATAATTCTCCATTATTGGAAGGTAAAGATGGTTGGGTTGATTTATCAGACGACGAGGAAGATTTCAAATGGCGTCAATTAAAATTTGAAAGAGACAAATTCTTGGCTGAACAAATGGTAAAATAAATTATAGCAAAATTGAAAACATATTTATAACTATACATTTGCTTTTAGGGAAAACTCGATGATGACATTGAGAAAGACTTAGGTACAAGTCAGATATTTAACTATGGAATGAAGATTTTAAAGAAAAGACGAATTACTGAATCACTTAAAGAAGATACGTTATTAGAAGTTGACTCCAAAACGGAATCAAGAATACCTCATACTGTGGCGGAAATGTTGAATAGTACAAAATTAGAAGGAAGTTCAAGTGTGATACATGTAAGTGTGATATTACTTAGTTATCCCATCAGTAATATTGGCAAAACTCAATCAACACGTTTTGATTTTTTAGAGTGTTCTGCAGAAGCGCTCATTTCTTGCAAAGGGAGAAGAATCTTTGGCGCGTTTGGCCGCTGTAGCTAAAAAGAAAGATAAAAGTTTGGCAGCCATCGATAGGAAAAAATTTGTGTTTATTCCTATAGATCGATCTACCAAAAAAGAAAATTCACCAGTGATAAAAATACAACCAAAACCTTTTAACGTGAGAAAGAAGCGTTGATATTATACAATTTCGTCAATAAACAGTAAATATTAAATATAAATAAATTAAAAAGGTGAAAATATAATTCTTAAGCAAGTTTATACAAAAGACTGATTACAATTTACCGGAATGCATATGTCAAATTTATCATTCTTATGAAATAGAGTAATATTATAATCAATTAATTGCTACAAAACCGTTAAAAAATGTTTATACAATACAAAAATCATTTTAATTTATAAAATGTTATAAATTATATAAAACCATTGTATAAGTTTATTGTTGTTAAAAAAATTATAAATAAATACTTATACGAAAATAAATAGTTGTTTAATATTCATTGAAGCGAAACTTTGGCTTGAGAAAAAAACACATTGATAAAAAGAGACAGGTTGATGTATGGGACGTTTGTTTAATGTAATTCAACCCAATAATGCTCACCCTTGCCTAGGGCGATTTTCACATGTAGCATTGAATCGTTCCATTTAAATGTACAAGTCGATAACATAGAAATCCATTGATATGCAACTTTAAAGTGAACACAATATAGGAATTGATTGTTGTATAAAGTTCTAATAATGTTAGACAATAAAAGTATTTTGTAATAAAAATTACATATTTTAAATAGATCTGTAATATAACGCTAATGATACTTCTGTGAACTTATTACACGAATAGCTTTATATCATACAACTTTAAAATAAGAATTACCCTTTAATTAGGCACCATTTCTTTTCCCTAAGCGTTCAAAGCGTCTCCACCCTTTAATGAGCAATTTAATATTTCTGCCAGTAAAGTGCCCATTAAAACCCCTGCAGTAAGAAAATAAGAAAACTGTAAAGTAGAAGAAAATGCTGCACTCGGTCCACGATAAAACATCGGGAGCTTTTTCGAAAAAAGGAAAACAACTGGTCGCATACATATATATTTTAGAGGACAAAAAGCAGGCAGGAAGGAGGATAGCGGGTAGGAAAGTAGCATCCAACCGCAGAATAACAGGGAACGTTGTCGAAGACGATGGTCGGGGTGGAAGATGTTGTTCGTTCGGTGAGCGAGGTGAGGGCGCTCGGGGGCTGTGATGGGAGGAACGTAGGGATAAGGGTGGCTTGTTGCGTAAGCCGATTAGAGCATCACGGCAGTCACTCGTGTCTGGTGGGCCAACGTGGTGTTTCTGGTGCTATTGGTGCACAGGACGCGGATATGCCAGGCAGAGAGACATTAAAATCGCATCAAATATGTAGAAGCTGCCCTCCCGTTCCCTCCATACCAGCGGATGCGGGAGCACTCGTCGACATCCGTGCAGGCAAAAAGCTTGTTCCCTGTCCTGTTAGTCGCTTCTCTCTCGTACCTTTTTCGCTACTCCTACACTTCAGCCTCCCAAAACTGTATGCCCTTGCACGAACTCAAAGAAAGTAGATTTCAGATGGACCTGAAATGGAGGAACACGACAAAATGTTAGATGGTTTATCTAATTTTATAAATAGTACCGAGCTCGAATAGAAGTATGGAGTTAAATTTTTCCACAGAGTTGTCGATTCGCGCAATGGAATATGGCGAAGCGAGATTTTAGCATTCTGTAATTCGAGTATCGAACACGTAACGGTGTTTTCAAACGTTCATGCATACGTAGCCAGAAGCGGAGAGTGCAACACGTGGTAAAATGTTTCACGTAGTATCAAATAATCATGGCAAATCCGTATCGACCGACTTATCCCACGTTAATACCTTGTATTTTATGTTCACCGCAAGCGGTATTAGTCCACGCGATGTTTCCACGTAATAATGGATCATATGCCGTTTGTTTTTGTTCGTTCCGCCAATAGAATTATTATGTTGACTATATGAAAATTTGAATTTCTCCTGTTTGCGAGAAAATATCCGATTGATCCGGTATCATCAATGTTTATCATTATAATGAACGCGTTGCCGATGAGTGCAATGGAACGATATTAAGAAAAAAAAGGACGAATAAATAGAACGGTGAGAAAATTGAAAGAAAAGATTTCTACTTGACTCGTCGAGTGGGCAAAAATGGTAACAACATAGCGATTTCGTTGATTGTTGATTGTCGTTGGCTTGACGAACTTAAGAGAACGTCTTGGCGTGTTCTCGATGGACTCTCGTCCAATTACAGTAGGCGATTGTCCGGCTTGAACGATTCCCAAGGGTGAGGATTAACTAGCGGGAAATCGGCTGAAGCCTACACGTTCACACGTAAGTCCATCGACTTTGATGGTGAAGCTCAGCCTTATTTTGTGGTGGACCCATCAGCAGCATGAAATTATTTATCATGATTAATCGAACATACTCCGCGGCTAATTAAGTAAGAAGATCAAGAGATTAGTATGCGGTCGAGGAATGAATGTCCCCACCTCCCTGCGACTTACGCCTAGCTTGTTCACCGTGCTGCAGTATCGCGTATCCGTTTGTGGTTATTCTTGTTGAATGTAATAAGGAACAAAAGTTCGATGATTCGATTGGAAAGTAGAAACCTACTATGAAAAATGAACAGTTTAATAGCAAGGGTAAGGTGTGCTCGAGGCAGCAACACTCGGGGGATTTTATTCTAGCAGCGTGCGTGCAATTACTGGCGTTAAATTGTACGTTTATCACGTGCGGTCACGCGGACAGCTGGATGACTTGAAATGTTCTCACGCTGTCATATTCCGGTACACGTTTCTCTTTCTTCTCAAAATTTTCGTCGAAGGTATCTGGTATTGAAATTTGTTTCGTTTGTACATTATTGTAAGTACAGGGTATTCTGAGTTCCATCTTCAACGAGTATATTTCTTCACAAGTGAAAGGGTTAAATATGAACAACGTTATATTCAGCTATTTTTCATAGAGCATACTTTGAGAAATGCTGGATTGAAGCACCAAGAGGAGCGGCATCAAACACCATTCGGTGGCTACGAGGTAACATCCCCAGCGAACACCTATATTCATTAGTTACGTGGTCGACTGGGCGGTGAGCGTTTAAATGAGCACGCGCCGAAATTCCAGCAGAGTGGGGGCAACCGTGCAGCGCGGTAGGGGATGTGGGCTGGAGGATGGTCGACCAATAGCGGGCGAAACGAAAGCGAGTACCCGGGCGGAGCATTGGAATATACTGCACGCGGTGCGGGCTTCCTTCTGTCAAACGGCGTCTAGCCGCCGAGGAGGAAGATAGTGTGTTTCGTTGCTGGAAGAGACTTCGAGGAGACGTCAACTAACCGGTGACTAAGTGACAGAAGTCGTTTGGGAACCGGTGGAATACGTTCTTTACGAACATTCTACGCAAAGACAGTGGTCTTAAAAAGAAAACAGCATGGAAACGGCAGAAATTTTGATCGTATGGGCTGTGTGAGGGGAATCGTGGTGAAGAAAACTTGAACCGAAAACGAACGTCAACATGTTGCAAAGTTCTTTGCCGCGGGCGTTCTTGCCCCCCGGGCTAAACTACTTGGGCTATTACGGTGACGAGATCCATCAGCATCCGTACGGTACACCCACTACCTGGCACATTCCTATGGAGAGTCCCTCTTATTCAAGGCTTCCCGACAATCACGTCCTTCAGACGTGGGACCTGTCCAGATCGTCGACTCCGTGCCCTCTGGATCTGTCTCTGAAGCCTCCACCTACGCCGAGTACACCGAAAACCGAAGATTCGGAATCAAAGAAAGATCAGGGTATATTGGACGAAGCGCAAAAAGAGCCGGAGAGCGTCAAGTATCAAAGAGTCGAGGATGAAACGGTTCCAGTGGTGGTCGACGATTACGACAGCATCCCTCGAAGCTCTTCCGTGCACAGTCATTCTAGCTACGAGCAGTTGCTTTCGAAGAAGGAGTCTGTTCAGCTCCAGGAGGCAGCGGACAAAACCAGCATACTGGACGAGACGACTCGTCTGATCCCTTTCGGTTCACCTAGCGAGATCAATTCAAAGTATTACGCGCACAGTCAAAAATTCTTATTGACCAGCCCCAGCCACCTGCAGGGATACCATCAGCAGCTTTTATTGACACCGCAGCACCATTTGCAAAGTATGCAACATGCGCCTATGACTCCACCGAGTACACCGTCGCCACCCCAGTGTCCCAGGAGAAAGATCAGGGAAGAAAACGCTAGCCCCCCGTCTACGACCAGCAATGCCGGGATGTCTAGCGGGTCAAGGGCTAGCTCGACCGAGAAACTTCTGCAGAGGCCGAAGAAGAAACACGCGAGACGACTAAAGTTCGACGAGGACACCAGCAGTCCGGTGTCCGGTACCGTGATCTTGGGTCCGGACGAAGCCGTGGTCACAGGAGACATCGATCCAGCGTTCAACATCGTTGAAGTCACCGAGGAGGCGCGGGCGGAGCTGGCTAAGATCGAAAACAGGCTGGGTCCGTATCAGTGCAAACTTTGCAGGCAACTTCACGAGGACGCGTTCCAATTGGCGCAGCACAGGTGCTCCAGGATAGCCCACGTCGAGTACAGATGTCCCGAATGTGATAAGAGGTTCTCGTGTCCGGCCAATTTGGCGTCCCATCGACGTTGGCACAAACCAAGGCTGGCCAACGGTGAGCATTCCACATCCTCGGCCATCATCGAGATACCCTGCACCAGGTGCGACGCCAAGTTCACCAGGCAGGCTGCATTGAGGAAACACTTGGCCACGCAACATCCGGAGACCAACAACAACGGTAACGTCCTGTTCGAGGGTCAGGGTGCTATTGGTAAGAACGACGTTGCTCAGGTGGTTTCTGATAGTACGTTGAACACCGAGATGGCCTGACATCAATTTCCTGCCAGACCTTTGCCGTGTAGACCGGGCCTCTATTGGAGATTCGGGCTTGATTTATAAACAACTGCTCTTTCATTTGAAACTTCATTTGGTAGTTAAATGTTTGAAAAGCATCCTTTTTTGCATCCTTGTCTTTTTTTTATTGTTGATCGGATTCTTTTTTATCAGTCTATAGGATTAATTTCAAGGTTATTTTTTAAGGTTAGATAAGTGCAATTTCAAATAACCGTGAAATTCGGTGACACTGATTACACATCTTTCGGTGACATTCATTTTAACGACGACTCTCATCAGTTTGAGACAATAATCGCCGTTACAACGGAAATGATACACCTATCGTGCAAGCAACACTAGTGGGGGAGGGAACGAATTGGATTGTAAATTTGCATAGAATTAGAAGTATACCGAAGCAACAAGGTTAACACGGTGTTGCGTGCGATGTAAATTTGTAGATAGCGAGAAGAGGTCAGCTATAAACTGTGACTGTGCGTGTACATACCAATTCTCATTTATCTGTTCTGTAATATTTACCGAACCCGGCAATTTGTCATCTCTCATTATACATATACGTATAGGGTGTCCCACCTTTTACCCGACAAAATGTGCGAGCATATTTTATAGGCAATACTTGAGACACTGTGTAGATTTAAGTCAATATGTATGTTATTTAAAACAGATATTCCTTAGCGTAGATTTATCTCATCGATCCGTGGAATCGTGATCATACAGCTAAACATCAAAGATAATTAAGTCACTCGAAGCATGCGTTGTCTAGTCAATAGTGTAATCCGCGTTGGTTATTTTTAAGTTTAGGACTAGTTCGATAGCGTTTAATCGTCGTTAACGTAATACACCGAGCCAGGGACGACTTTTCAGAATCCACTGTGGATTTTTGCAATTGTAAAATTCGTCTAAGTCTTTTGGTCGAGCCTCTCGCTAATAACTTTGAACCGAACACCCACCGGCAAGGCATATTGAACAGTTACTTAATAGACTTAGCGTGAGAAAATATCACTAGAATATCCATATTATGTAACAGTTTACGAAATATTAATAGTATAATGGCCAAATTAACACGAATTGTAGCAGGGGCATCTATAATAAGAAATCGTTTGTATTGTATATAGTTCCCAGTCAGAGAGCATAGTCGAACGACAATTGTAGAAATTATATCTAGTCGTAGGGCGGGAAAATATTTATTGTTGTTAAAGGGTACTCTTACGATGTACAAGGAAACCATCCCAAGTGTTCCTTGTAGAGTTTAATGTACTTTTGCATGTTATCAGTTTCGTCATAAAAAAAATTTTATATTTTATTTGAATAACGTATGAAGTAACTTATAGACTTTAGCATGGAACATTATAAAAGTAATCTTTTTTTTTTCTCATTTCAATTTGGCAAATAATTTTTTGTTACTAAAACAATAGGGGCAATGAGTATACGAGTATGTAGTGTTATTATCTCATATATTACTATTATTCCTTGTTATTAATTAAGGTGATTTAAAATGGCATTGTAATATCGTTTATTTATTTACTCACAAATTATTACTAAATAATATTTATGAAAAAGATACAATACCATTTCACGTCACCGTCGCTATAATATTTTTATTTCTATTTATTTTTTGTTTCGCATTATCCTTTATTCTACTCGTCTAGAATAAATGAGTATGATCTAGTCCAAGAATAGAGAAGGCGCTGTGTTTCTTTAAGATTAGTACGTAGGTAATAACGATCCAAGAGAACAATCACGTGGTAGTTTAGAAAATAATTATATCTGCATCAAGCATGCACACGAATTTACCTATAAGGCGACCGATTGCCCGTGCCCCTATCACTACTTGCTGTGCATGCCTGATCTATACATAAGTTGTCCATTATTCAACTTAGCGTTCCAATTAAACGGCAGAGAGTCTTTGAATAAACGCATTGAATGTTGTTTAAAATAAAGTCTAGTCAAAGCTAGTCGTACATATTGTCTGCGAAGTAAAAATTAATTATTCCGTGTGATCTATAAGAAATGATTAGCAACCCCTCTCGTCTACCGCACGAAGCAAAAGAACATCTGTATAATCTAATCTTTAATTGTCATTAGTTAAGTGTCTGTAATATAACAGTCAACGAGCCGATTGTATATACATGCGTAAGCGTTAGATTGTTGCAAAGAATTTGTCTGTGTGATATATTGTTTATATAAAAAGAATTTCTTATGTAATTTTCTTTTTTTTTATAAAAGAAAAATTTTGATTTGATCTCACTAATTTTTTGTTGTCTCTTAAATATAAAAATAGAACATGCTTTATTTGTAAAACCACTGAAAATATAAATTACGAAGGGTGCTATGGATGGCACAATACATTGCGTGTTTGCTCGAACGAGCAACCAGCGGCTACGGCTACGTACTGTAACGCGTTACGGTATCAAATTTGTTTTCAACGTTTTATTTGCACGCTGATAAAGAATGTACATCATCGAGAAGAAAATTTGATACTTTCGTGTAGCCCGTAAGATTGACAAAATTGTAACGATCTTGTCTCAGCGATACGTGCACCTGTATCTCTTTATAAATATGTATAATAAAAATTGAGCTTGTACCATCACACGTTTACAGTATAGCTGGTTATATGTTAGTTTAGCTTCAGAATGTACGTTTCTGTTCATATCTGTATATAAAAGTTCCATTTCAAGCAAATACACATATCGTGAAATTGAATCTCTGTTTCGTTGTTATTTCATTCATATCCGTTTTCAGCCTTCGTACGTAAAATTCGTTTGATAACACGGTACTTTGAACTATCAATTTATTCTATTATTTTTAAGTTATCGTCGATTATAAAACTATTAGAATGTTCAAAAGTGGATTTCATTTGTTAAACTATTTTTATATAGCAATAAATGTTGGAATTTTAGAACGATGAGGGGACCAGTTTCCATTTTTAGAGGAAGGGGAGACTGCATTCTTGGGGAGGTGCCAGACACCCTGACCCCCACCTAGTTACGCCAATGGCGATGATCCAAGGATTAAAAATCTATTAGATCCAATAGATGCACATACCTACATTTTGAATCTTCCGAAAAATTTCGTATCAGATTAAGATTCTTTTGTGTTAAATGATAAGACATCCACCCTATTCTATTCTATCTGTATATTTCACGTTGCAGTGTTCTCATGGTTTTGTCCTCGAATTAGCCGCGATGATTGATTTCTATTGATCGAAAGAAACTGTGGAAAGATCAATAAAGCATTATAAGAGGAAGCATAGCATGATCCAAGTCAGTATTGTCCAGGGATGATGTCCTCCCACGTTACTTTGCCGTGTGCTGCTATAATGTGTCGTCCTCGAATCCATAGAGGAGGGATTGCTGGCTCTGTAATCTGCGCGGTGCCTTTGTGCAAGTCGAATAAAGAGATCTGTCGCGCCCTTGCCGTTCAACGGAGACCATTAAATCCATGAAGCTGATTTTTCGAAATTCCCAGCTTCCAGAGCAACCACCACCGGCCTCTTTAAAACCTTCCCGATCATGAATTCCCTCGTTCCTTTGTACGCGTAATAAGGCTTACCCTGCTCCTCTTCTGACTCATCTAGAGAATTCGTGTTTTGCGATTTTTTCACAATTACGTTTCAGGAATCGTAATAAATGATTTAGAATCGTGGTGTACCCTTGTATGTTTTGACGGATGGTTTTATCATTTTTCTTGAACGTTTTCAAGTGTCAGTTGATACAAATTGAGGTAAGGAGTTATTACCGTTCCTTTCTTAAGTTCATAAGAAGTTAAGCAAAGAAGTAGCAAAAAAGGAACACCATCCTATCTTATCGCGAGGAGGCAATGGAATTAAACAAAATTAAAAGAATTTCGTCTGAATATTTACGACTACTGCATTTCGTTTTACAATGTATGCTTTCAGATAAATGTGTTCCAGGTGAAAAATAAACGACGATTGCAACTTTTAA
The DNA here is from genome assembly GCF_907164935.1 of Osmia bicornis bicornis. NCBI lineage: Eukaryota > Metazoa > Arthropoda > Insecta > Hymenoptera > Megachilidae > Osmia > Osmia bicornis. Next base: position 12,613,102 of record NC_060216.1, on the reverse strand, counting down.
CACGTAATAAGAAAGGAAATGAAGGATACATTTTTCTATCTTTCAGTGTAAGTTGATCCGAAATCAAGAATAGAACGTACCCTTTTCGCTTTCCCCTTTGAGGTCCAGGAATTCGATTGCCGATGCATTTCAGGTACATCAAGGATGAGCCAAAGGATCCTAGCGGTATCCAAAGAAAGATGACACATTCTAAATCAAAAGATCCACTTAGGCCAGGGTCTCCTGGTTTTCGTCTTCCTATCATAGGATTGATCGACGGTAAAGGCGACATTCGTAAAGGTCAGGATACACCTTCGAAGTATCTTGCGCCGTTGCAGGAAGCAATTTCGCAATTTTTCTTCGCGACTTTGTCATCTTCGCTTTACTATTCGCCCAGGCCGAAATACAATTTCCCCGAGCGTCGGATAAGAAAGTGTTCAACAGAGAGGGACACTGAGAGGAAGAAAGAGACTCTCGAGAGTGTAGCAGCATAGTCCTTTATCGACGTGTCTTCGAAGAATTTTCAGAATCGCTTTCTCCCGTGGGAAGCTCCCCCTTGTCGTGTCATACGTATCTATCTTTATCTGCATGTATGTGTGAGGGTGTCGGTGGAAAAAATTTTCTAAAATAAAAGAAAAAAAAACAAACTTCATCCATTGATTTTGATGCGAGTGATTTTTCAAAGTTATTCTCTTCTCTCGTGTATTTGTTTCTATAACGAAACATAAAATAATAGCAAAATGTAATGATAACATCAAGGTATTCGTATGTAATTAAATATGGAGCAGAGGTTTCCTCCGTGTTAAAGAGATGGACCGAAGTTTCTAAGTTCCTCTGCATCAGGCTCCAAAAATTGATTCGAACTTAGGCCGTGGCTCCTGTTGATCCTTATGGTCCCGATGCAACAAAGTCTGAAAGAATTCGTTACATGATTTAGTTATTTGAGACGAGGAAGAAGGAAACGATAGGATAGAAGTGGAAGGTCGAGATGTATTTGAAAGACTGGCAGGCAAACAGAAAACGGTGCTTTTATCATTAGGTAAACAATCGCAGTTATAGTGCTCGCCGTGCTCTGCCACAATATCACCTCGATATCTCGTAAACGACAAACATCTGTGGGATAATAACTGTAAAAGCTTTCGGAAAGCACGTCTGAAGAAACCTCTGCCACGCCAGTGGATTTCTTGGAAGAGAAATTTTCACCTCGACCTCTCATTCCACCGTTTCCTTCATTCGCCTACTCTCTCCGCAAATCTGTTATGAAATAATAGCGTTACACGTAGTAGAGGTACCATCTACTCTTCGTACAATTTTTGGACTGAGAAAAATTTAACGCAAAGTTATTTGTCGGTAGGAAGAAAAGTTTAAAATTAAGTAAACTCGCGAGAACAAGATTTGTCATTGGTGGAAAATCACTTTTACGAAAGGGCAGGCTGCCTTTGATTTTATTTTATCTCGGGGTATTAGAGCACGATTGCCTTCGAAGCCGAAAATTGCTTTGACCCGACCCTATGAATGTCTCCGTTCGTCACCAGGCTTCATCCATTCTTCGACCATCCTTGAAACATCCCCGTGGATCAATTGATTCCTTCGTCCTAGTCAGACCTGTGCGAGGGGTGTTAACGAAAGTCGAGAATCTTCAATAATAGTTACAAGAAAACATACGTGATTCAGTAAATATTATGGAAACAATACGATGCGGTCCATTAGATCCTACACAAATCCATCAAAGTGTAAAAATGGATAATGAATAAAAAAAATAGACCAGATGTCTGGTCTCACGTCACGAGTGATCCTTTTACCCTGCTAGAATTCGAACTGAATACATGGTGGTCTAATAAAAATCACCGTCGGAAGGAGTATAATTACAGGAGTACACGGTGGTAGTTCGAAAAGGGATGGGTGAATGAAGGGCGGATGAGGTGGGGGAGAATAGCGGTTGGAATCAACCATCCCAGAAATCCGCATTCACGTAAAGGAGGATCAGCCGTGGAAAAGCATCTTACACCGAGTCTACGACATCTAATTCCCCGGGGTATATATGTACCTACACCAGTTCGTTCTGTCGCTACAAGAGAGAGTCTATACAAAGGGAGAAATAAATATCATGGTAATCTCGGGATTCGCGATGTGGGACACACGGAGATCTTCGATGTGTCTCTGTACGCCGTGGGAGTTCATCTGGTACGTTTGCTCTTCAAGGTACACCTAACTTATAAGGAAGGTGAAACTGAAGAACGTTTCATTTATTGATGACGTATTTACAAATAATGTCAGATGCATCTAAATAAATTTCCAAAGTTAACTAATCACCGCGTAAATCTCTCGTTTATTCAACAATAAAGCACCTCTAAAAATAACCCCAATAAAAATAATCTAAACAATGTAAGCGAAAGCTGAACGAACATGTTCAAGGAAGAAAGTGTACATAAGCTATCGTTGTAGAAGAAGGGACAGAGGAATCGAACGGAAGCGTAGAAGACAAAAGAAAGGGAAGGTAATTTCCAGTGAATCAAGAACAGCCAGTTTAAGTATAGCGAAGAAAGATTTCTTTTGATCGGTGCTATCCACTGGCAACGTCAGTTTGTCTAACAGACTTTTAGAAGGAGCCCTCGTTTGACGGGCAAACGGTTGGCCCGTTGTGTCAGACTACTGATACAGAGGACAGTCATCATCCTTTTCGAACGAGGAAAAGGTCCAGCCTGTCCCCGTCTGTGTTGGTCGTTTATGCATTTCCGCTCGGCTGGATATCGAGTACGCTCGTTTCTGCTTCCATCAAAGGAAACCACAGTACAGAAACGGTCAGTCTCGTCTAATGATGTGGTCGAACTTGTGTCAGACCAGGCGAGAATCGACGTATCTCCACACATTTTGTGATTGTTGTCGGCGACCGGAGTATTTTCTTGGCCTCGTCACCTCGCGTTCTTTCGCACAACTGTGAACTTGCCTTTTTCCATTCCTCCTTTATTCACCGTAGTCAACAACTTGAAAAGAAAGGTCATTCTGTAATTGCTCTTTGGGTAGTAGGACATATTCTGGAATCTACTGTATTATTATTCGATAGGGTTAAAACTCGTATTCTTATTCATTATACACTACATTAAGGATCCTTCCCATATAGATAAATGAATGTACTTGTTGTGGAGCAAATCGATTCTTAACGTCTTCTTCGTGTCTTAAAGGTTCTTGAAAGGTCCTTTGGGTTATTTCTATTTTTCTATGAACTACAAATGGTCAATCTCTGAATCGGAGAATGAGTATAAGGAACACGAGGAGCTACTCGATATCCAGTCGTCATCGTTTAACAACGTTGATGGCTTCTTGACCTGCTGTGTATTCAGGTGTTTTAGAGTGTACCATTGATTTTTATAATAAACCACGTTAGGTTACGTTCGACTCTAATGAAATTCTCAATTTTACCAGCTTCCTGAAACATTAATAACTTCCAGACGTACTTGTCGCCTGCTCCTCCACCGCTTTCTCTCTAGTCTGTGTCTCGCCGGATCCTTCAGTCGCCTCAATTTGATTCTCGCTCTTCTTTCAGTGAGGATCAGCTTCTCCGTGATATCCTCCACGGCGACGTCGACCCTTCGATTAAGAGATTCGTCTGAATAACTGCTATCCGTGTTGAAATCGTAAGTCGGTAGCAAATCCGATTCTCTAGCTCGGCTCTTTTCTTCCTGTCCACTTTCCCGCCATTTCTTCCTGCCTAAACGACCTTTCGACGCGATCCGAAAATGATCGCGCGAGCAATCGGCCAAAATTCCGGAATCCAACGACTCCGTGATCGGTTTCGAGGAACTTTTCAATTTTGGCGTGGAGTTCCGTTGATAGCAGCACATCGCGTACGAATTCACCAGCGACCGATCGAAAAATTCCCTAGGTTCTTGGAATGTTTCGTTCTCTTCCTTCGAGACATCGTCCGACAAGCAATTTTCGGTCAAGTAACTTTGAACCATCGTGTCGAAAGATTTGTCCCGCGAACAGTGCATTTCTGATAAGGAAACATTACTAGCAGTATAGTACTCGATCGAAGAATTCGGACTGCACCTTTGTTCTCGAAAGGTGGTGTGATAACTGCTCTCTGACCTACTTATACCCAGATTTGAAAAACGTATCGAAGATGTGCACGTCAAATTGGTGCGAATTGATTTTCTTCCTTTCTTGCCATCCGAATTTCCATGAAATTGCTGCAACTTTTGCTGTTTCAACGACGTCGTCATTAACATAAAACTTTCTTGTGACGGATTTTGATCTACTTGAATGCTCGAAGAGGACAGATTGGTCTCAAAGAATTCATTCGAATCATCGTTGCCTAAATCGTATTCACTGATCGAGAAATAATCATCGAAGTCCTTTTCTAGCCTCTTTTTAACATTCCCTAGGATCATTATCTCCGAAGCTTTGTCTTCCACGATGAAGTTTCGTGGTTGCCACGAGACGCTAGAGATTTCTGGTGAAGTAGTGTTGGATTTAATGACTTCTCCTCCACCACCAAAATCTTCCTCGCCGAAAAGAAACTGAGAATTGTTACGGATTTCTAATGAATTCCTGTCGTAGATTTTGTTGGTTGAATATGTTTTGGATTTATAATGATTATCCTTGTCCCTGAGAAGAACCAGCGATTTACTTTTAATTGTATTATTCCATTGTCGACGAAGTTTTGATAGATCATAATTTTTATAGTTTCCGGTATTATTCCTGGGAGATATTGCTTTTGCTGGTTCAGTATCTTCTCGTGCTTGAATTTTGACATCTTCGTGACATTTTTTTCTGCTAGATGTTCCTCGATGGATTTTGTTGTTTTTTGGTGAATTGGTCTTCCTGGTTTTATTATTGAAATTTGAAGAACTGGTTTTAAAGATAGTTTTAATATCCTTTGAAGAGGAATCTTCTTTAAGTTCATTTTCACATTTTTCCTTTATCTTTCTTCGCCTTGGTCTCTTTTTGTCTGAAGTTTGAACAGAAACATTTTTCTTTGTTTTTTCTTTAGGACTGTCAATGAGATGTTGAGATTCAATATGTTGCTGATTGGAATAACATTCTGTTAAACTTGAGGAATTTTTTAATGTTGATTCAAATTCAGATGATTTTTCACAAGACGATCGTTCATCTCCGTGATGTATTATTATGCAATCAGTTATGGGATTTTTATTTTGCATTTTTTTCGAGCATTCCGCGATCATCGAGGTGAAGGAATTGAATGAGAAAATCTTTTTTTCGTCGCTGCTATCGATACAAGGGGATTTCCATACGTGTAAGAAACTTTGATAACTGAAAATAAAAATATGTTCCTTTTAAAATTGACTTTTAAATTTGAAGTTTTATTACTTTTAGAGATACCTCCGAACGATGTCAAAATATTGCTTCAAAAGATTCTTGATATCATCAATTTTCCAAAATTGTCGAGTATTTGTATCTTTGCAATTCAGTCGTAAACCAATAGTTGTGATTTTCGGTGTTCTTGGTACGAAATTCATGGAAACGCTTTTAACTTGACATTCCTTAGAATTTGACTTTTTGCGTTCCTGGTCACGAAAGAGTTTAATCAAAAGCCATGAAAACCAATTTTCACTAGCACTCGTGCGAAGAATAAAACGTTCGGCTGTTGGAAAATCACTCTTCAATCGGTCGATGTAGAGGAACGCCATTTTAAATGTGTTTAATTATTGCTGTTTTGAAAATTTAAAACATTTAATTTCTCGGCTAAAATAATGTCATTGAAAACACTTACAGCGAATTAAACACATTTCCGTTTCGTAGTTTGAGTAAGTTTGGAGATTAGCCCATGAGTAAATGATATCACATTTTGGTTGTTATCAAATTTCCAACTAACTGAACGTAATCCATCGTGACAAATGAATTTGTACGGATTGTTTCATGGCTCGCATCAACATGAAATTATTCATAATTGACAGAGGACTTGCTTCTCGTATTTCCAGCTAAATCCCGACCATGTAAATAACGTGACATTAAACAATAAACAAAACATATATATGTTACGATATAATAATTACTGAAAATTGAAATTGCAACAAGTTTAATATTTAAATTGTCACGGTTTTAACAATTAGCCATTCGACAATCCAGTATTGAATGACGCACCAGGTATGTATGTCATACATAAATTAATGAAAATATTGAAGATAACAATTGTCTTGGATAAATGAAAAATCATTGGAAAATGAGGCTGGTCGTTTAGTAGCATGGTGGTCGTATCGAATCTCGTGTAGTAGCCTCTAGGGACACGTTAGCTAAATGCATTTGCGTCTCTGTAATCAAAGAGCCATTATCATGCTGGCAAAGGAGCTAATGGAGAGCTATGAAATTCTCTCTATGAAACTGTCGACGATCGCCATGATGTTAAGTCATGTGCAATGGAATGCTTCATCACGTAGCCCAGGTAGTTAGTACACGCATTCAATATAGCTCACCTCTGTGCCCCTTTCCGATCTACGTTCCTTTTCCGCTTTGCACAGGCTAAATCATTACGCGCGTTCTAGACCCCTCTACCCAACCATCGACTTATTAATTTTCTAATTAACAAAGGCAGCCAGAAATTACAAGATCGAAATCAGTATTAAAATTTCACTATCGGAATGGTAAGTTTCAAAATTTCGAGACTAAACTTTCAAAGTTTCCAAAATTGACAAGTTTCACAATTACAATATCTACATTTTTAAATCTAAATTGTTAATTTATGAAATTCGAATTTTGAAGTTTCTTCAAGATACAAGTAAGATAATAGTGATCCAGTGTTTCTATTCGAAGTAATTCGTGACGAGGCTGAAAATTTCGGACAGTTTGATATCGTGACGAAGCAACAAGTGCACGATAACAGGGGAAACAGGATGTAGGGTGAACCGTAGGAGGCGAAGAGGGGAAACGGAAGAAAGAAAGAGAAACAAATGGAACACGATGAGAGGAAGATCGAAGTAGTGTAAGCAAAGAACTGAACCGACACGAAACCGTGTACTATGACAGGCGTGCAAAGTCTTTATTTTACAAGTTAATCGCGTTCGCCACGAAACTGGTTACAAATGATTTGACGCGTTCGTGCACGTTCACGGGTCTCGATGAAAAATGAACCGTGGTATAAGTTTTAATTCTTTGCTGTCCAAAGTGGACTTGTCTTATCGTATAAAAGTATCTCTTTAGATCTGACGTACGGCAGAACTTATATATTATTCGAGCTAATTCGATATCTTGTTACCTAAATCCCTACATTTAACCCTTTCGCTACTATTGAAGCCGAAATAAAATAATTTCATTTACAACAAGAAATTTTCCATTGCATGCATGCTTATTTGAAAGGTAAACGCATCGCGTTGGACGACTACAGTTACTTGCAATATTAAAATAGTTCCTATTTTTTTTCACGAAATCCTCTAATCTGAACATCTCTTTTTCACCTGTTCCTTTTTCTTCATACGAGCGGCGGTTTTCTCGAGATAAAAAAAATCGCGGTATCGTTTCTCACGACATTCAACGTTTAGTGAGCAACCAGGCTTCGCTACAAACGAAGTGTGCTCAGACTTTTTATCAGGATCGACACGGGGCAAAGTTTGAGGACGAATGCTTCGTGTGACCTCGCTGGAAAAAAAAAGTTTTCATTGCACGAGATATCCGTGCAGCTTCACCTCATTCCGTGTCATTTCTGCCTCGACTGCGACTTTAATGAGTTCTCATAGAAATGAGTTCTTTCTATATTGTCAAGTAACCGGCGATACAGCGAGAATTCGCTGTAATCATTTCGATCAGTTAATTTTTATTACTCATTAGCGATCGATTATCGATTGAATTTATTCCCTGATAATGGAAGCTGGATGACCCTATGGTTTTGTATAGGTAATTTTATTCAATGATGATTTTAAATAATTCATACGTCGCTTTAATAGCAGGTTTCTGGGTTAGCCAGCATTTATTACTCGCGGGTAGTATTGCTCGCGATATTATCCTTTTTTTTTCGTTATCTACATCAGCTCGTTCAATAAATTACAGTGTACAGGTCTAAAGTGTAAGCGCGAATAATATAGTCCACCCTCGCATGTAGATTACGTACGCAGAACGTGCAACGGCTGCAATGCCAAGCGATTTCCTAAGAATTTGCTAATTGACTGCTCGTGCTGGCCGTTGCTCATGATAGCCCTTTATACACATAGGTAACGTACATTGGTTAGGCTTTTACAGCCGCTACTCCTGAGGTCGCGAAATTGATTCCTCCGCCTGAAAGATTTGTTTAACCCTTTCACCGCTAAACACTTCTGACACATGGACCGTGCGTGTAACATTCTCTTTCACGTAGTTCATTTTTATTCTATTTCTTAACTGCTTTCATGACCTCCTTAATCTATCCACCATTCACGTCGGTACAATTTACATTAATTCACGAAAGCAAACATACTTAAGTACATTACATCTTTAAGATAAACTGCAGAAGGAAACGTCAAAAGAATTTTAAGTCGAGTGAGCATATCCACCGAGATATCAAAATTTTCATCGTGAACTTGTTTCGAGTAATTTCTTACAGTGCGTGCGTTACGTGCTGACATATCAGAAAACGTAACGCTAATGCATTTGTACGCTTATTAAAATAAAGCAATTATTCAAATTTACACTCGGAAATTCTAAAATTCTAAAATTCGACAAATGCCTCCAGTTCCAATGATGTATTTACCAAAATTATTTGCAATCTACCTATAACCGATCCTTATGGAAAATCAGATATGCATAAAAGAAGAAAATGGCACACTGAGCTTCCACGTTCTCCCTCATACCCGGCTAGGCGATAGGGTTAAACGCATATTCAGAAAAGTGGAAAAAGCGACGGCATTCGAGAGGCGCAAAAAACGGAAAACGATATCGTCCAGCTAAGAAAGTTAATCGTGAGTAATGTATTTCGTTTGGTTATGCGAACTGCACACGCACGGAGAGCAGAACGTCGTCGTTATAATGTCACATAATTACGCGTTAACAATTAGTAATAGCACGTGACGAAAGGCGGAGAAGGCCCATGGGAGAAGAGTGTAACTTTAGCAACGATTTCGAGCATTATCTGGGCCAACGATTGCCTGCTTCTACCATTCAACCCCTGTAATTGAATAGCGTCGCGACGCCTTATCTCAATTGTAATTCCCCCCCCGCTCAAGTACTCTTACAAACTCGTAGAATTTTAAATCAGAGAACATTGTATGACCGCCGAACGATAAGCATCCGCTATTTCTTTCTGATTCGAATATGAACTTGCAATTTAACTTTCCACTTTTTCTTTCCTGCTGTATTATTATTTAACACAATTTATGGTCTTATGACAATTACTCGATAAATATAAAGCTTCGAAATGATTGATACTAAAAGAAAAAGAAAAAATGCAAACAAGGGGTCTGATATCCCCCGTTTTATTCAAAGCCCAGATTTTACCTAGCAATTAGCCGAAAACGAGCGGATCGTTTGTCAGCGAAGAAGAGAAACGGAAAAGCAAGTTTCTAAATGAGTTCCATCCCCGATTGTGACGGGACGAATCCAGTATCTTTTCATCATCCGGCGTGCTCATCAGCATCTTAGCGCGGTCTGTCACGAGCTTTTCAATTATAAGGACCGTGCATTGTTTTATCGAGCCCGTTCAGGCATTCAAACGGTACTTTTCGATCTCCACGGGTTCTCATAGAGTCGACGCTCCTGTGGGAACACGGTCCTCAGCGATGTGCACAACCACCAATTCCTGTGGGAAATATCTTCACCCTCGTGCGTCTAACAGATTGCTATCAAAGGGGCTTCATGGTGTGCAAATTGGTTTACATGGTCGGTGTTTTCGCTCTCATCGCGTTGCACATCCCCATAAAAAGGAAGCCACCTATAGTGGCGCGTTTCCATTCGGGGTGGACCGACACGTGCTGGAAATATTACTGTTAAACGAAATTAAAAAGCGGTGTCATCGAGATGCGCCCAGTGGCAGTATTTATTTGGGGGACCGGTACCGTGTATTATTTCGAACGTCTCTGAAGACCATGATTATGGGTTCTTCATGGGAACCGGATTTACTTAAAATTAAATTCGTATCTGTATCCTAGAGTTTTATTTTTAATTTAAATATCGAGATTCGTTAAATCTTCGTTAGAATATTTTTGCTCAGAATCAATGATGTATTACAGGATTAACTCATTGACGTCCTGTATATCCCATGATACATTTTAGCTGAAGTTCAATGATGCGTCATCTAATTTTCATGGTAAAACAATATTCTATCACGCAGCTATGATTAACAAGGTGACGAAGCGCAGCACCACCCTCGGCCGAAACTCATTTTACAGTAGGTACACTTGGTCTTCGTCGATTACCGGCTACCGTGCGTGATCCTCTCCGCAGGGACCTCGAGGAGATGGGCTCGAATATCGTGAATCAGTGTAAGCACGTATGTAGGTGGTGGGTTGTACGTGTGTACGGTTGTCTCATCATGGGAACAACAGGGGCCACGCCACGACAGAGAGCACAATGCGCCATAGAAGGTAGAAAATTTGCGATTTCGACGCGTGCACGACACGTGCCTGACCAACCTCCGGCTAGATTAACGAAGCTTTCTGTACCCAACGCTTTCCTTTTCCCCTCGTTGATTTTCCTAGCTGGAAATTTGCTACTACACTGTCAGAACGTTCGGAGGACTTAACAATGGACCGTAGGAAATTTATGTTTCTGGCTTTCTAGGCCCACGCAGTGTGCTGTTATTTAATTAACTCATCGACGTCGTTCGAATAATTGGTCAATTGGAATCGTTGGGAATTAACACTTGGCAGGAGTTCAGTTGGGTATATCGTATTTGAAGAAATTTTGATTTCCTTGATTTCCGAAGCTAAGCAACGTGGTACGATGATAAATTTATCGTCACGTGAAAATATACCTTTAAAGTATCCTATGGATACACGTATCCCGGTAACGTCGAAATCCGATACACAGGAAGTTCAATGCAATTTCTCGGGGTAAAATCAACAGAAGACATCAAAGGAAGTGACCCAACCCCGCCTTGGGCACCGGCGGCGTCGGCGACGCGTGTTCGCACACGGTCCTGCGTAAAAAGCGTGTACCCTGATGGCGTAAATACACACGCACACGTGGATGGTATGCGTATGAGTTTGTACGGTCGCGACAAGACGGCGCGCTCGTACGTACGAACTACCGAGGCCAGAAACTGACTCATAGGCCACGGCCCATTATAGTGTCCTACCAAGGCACAGAATCGTTTGTTTGACTCGGTGAAGCTTCACGAGAAACGCACGGACACAAAACGAAGAAAAAATTGAACGAGAGAGAGATGAAAAGTTGGCTACTGAAGTGGTACAGGGGTGAGAAGAACACTCCGTTTAGGTTGCCTGGTCCCACCTCTGATACTTTTAAAATGGTACGCGTAGGTATAGTAACAGTAATCATTCGATAATTTCCTACCACATAATTCTTAATTAGGAATTACATCGTGCTTGTATGCGTACTTACAAGTGATCAAAAGTGGATGGTAGAGTTGCTCGTCCAGACTATGTTTATTCGAAACAGCATGAAACGAGGAGTTTATGGTGCAATTTTTGAGTGCCATTGGCAATGGGTTCAAAAGTTATGGGACTTTGTAATTTTCATATTTTTAAGTGCAAATAATCACACAAGTACAAATTGCATCACACATGCAATCCCTGAAACTCATCTTAATTGTTAGTCACTTTTATACTTAATTTTCACTTCATATTTCGATTTCTCATGTTTTCTAACCATTTGTACTTAAAAATATGAAAATTTCAAAGTCCCATAACTTTTGAACCCGTTGACCATTCCCTTGTCAGATCCACATGCCTTTCGCTAGCCAACTTTTCAAGCCTGTGTTGGAGTTGCATACATAAATGACAGTGGTCCGAGTAGCTATACGTCAGCGACCCCTAAACAAATAAAATCTTGTTGGGTGTAGAGTAGAAACATGCTTTCGGTCTCATTTTGATGTCTTCCCGACATGTTTGATCAGATTGACTACACGCCGTCCAGTTGATCCAACTGGAGGGCAAGGGTTCATTGGAAAGGGGCTAAGTCCGGTAATTTTATTACGCTCTCTTTCAACCGACCCTTAAGCTTTTTTAATTCGTTTGATTTTGTCGAGTTTAGTTAAACGATCTGAACTGACTATCGGTAAGATTATTTTTAGTCTTTCTACAGCAACCAACGTGTAGTAAGATTGATTTCAATTGTTGGGTAATTTACTATTCCGCTTGGAAATCTTAAACCATTTCCACGTTTCTAGCTGTTTTACGATGTTTCCGTACGATTTAAAGTTGTGTGTGCCTATAGACAGGATTGCTCCGGCAGTTACTTCGAATAACTTCGTTACTTCAAAGAGAGGAGAGGTCGCGCCGGTTCCGTTTAACCCTATTAACGCGCGTACGCCGTGCTTATTTGCTGAATATTTGCCCGACTGCGCCCCACTACTATCAGCCTTGCCGTGTTCTGTCCCTAGGATCCTGGCTCCGCCGATCCGAAGTGTACGCGTTAATTGCTGTATTCACGTACAATCCGAAAGGGTTCCCGATTCACGCTCACTTCTGAATAGTGAAGCTAATACAGCGTCGTAATTCGTTTAAAGGGAAACAGCAAGTGCGCGGACTATTCGGCGAAGAAAAGTCGGGAAAGTTGCGCGACAGCGGTTCTGTTCCTGTCTGCACGAATTTTCGTTTATTTCTGGGAATAACCGTTGGGAAATTGAAGCTGACGAACGTAACCAAGTGAAAAGAAATTGCTTGATTAATCACTACACTTCCTATTTTCAAGCTTTTTGCTCAAACTGGGTGTAGAAATTGAAAAGCTTGGAATAAATTGAAATGAATTGAAAATAAGATGTACACTCTTGGACACCTCAGAATCTTATAATGATAATGGGACCAATCTACACTTAGACTAGAGGGAGCGGCCAAGTTACACCAATAAGAAGGGGATTTACACTTTTCAAAGATTCCAAGATTAATTTGCACCATCAAATATTTCAACGCGTTAACAGGTCGATCGCAACAGGCATCCTATTAGTTTTGTCCGGATACGAGTTATTTTTCACTTTCCTCGGTGTGCCTTCGTGAAAGAAAACCGAGACACTGGGGTCCCCCATTAAGAAACGTTTCGGTAGCAGATTGTAGGTTTGCCATTCATGACACGGATAGGGAGGATTCTTTATTCTGAATTTTTCTTTTAGACTTTCTATTGACATCGTTCAGTTCCAAGGCAACAATGCCACGACCGAAGCGACTAGACTAATGAGCGCGTGTCACTGACAGAAGTACACGGCCATTATGTGTGCATGCCCCTTGTTGTCGTAAACGATGCATAGAGTACGCGTGCACGTGGGTATTTTAAAGCAAACAAGTTTTTCCTGTTTTTATTTATTTGATTCTTGGCTTCTTTTATAGCTGACTATCATTACAATTGGTATCTTTAACACTTAGGTATGTTCTTATTTGAAAAATAAAAAATTTCAATCGAAAAAGATATCCTTCCATCGAGAATGTTTCAACCCAATGTTGGATCGAATGTTACCAAGCAGTCGTGAATTGTAAAGACACCTTCAGGAGTGCAGGTGCGTTCCAGCAAGCGTTACAAATTCAATCGATGAACACCACTCTCGTCATTAGTATGAATCACCTATCAACCGTAAACTATTTCCAGGGGTTACTTGCTACCATTTTGCGACGAGGCACTTAAATTCGTGTCCTTACTTAAATATTGTTGATCGCGGCCGGGGGTTCCCATGGATTCGTATTGAAATATAATAAATATTTTCGTCTTAATTTTTCTTGCATCCAACACAATTAGAAAATATCCCACAATCATTTTGAAAGTTCTAAGAGCAAAATTAGGGATGATCGTTTCTAAATGAAACAGCTGGCCCGTATAAACGAACCTGACGAGGCGATAGCACGTGGGAATATGAAAATTTGTCTTCGACGCACCATTAGACAGACACTTTTCGATCGTGCGACCGTTAGATCGAATTCCAAACGAGTGTGAGGGGGGCGTTGGTGTAATCAAGGCATCGATGTTCGCTTAGGACCCCTGGCAAACAGACGGTTCCGCTCACGTGGGAATTTCACGTTATAGCACATTCCTTGTAAGTACAACTTCCAATACAGGAAGTTTAGAGTTCATTGGGGAAGATTAGGTTTAATGGACACCAGGTTACCGTTCTCAGGAAATGAGAATGACAAATTTAACATTCATTCACTAATTCTGAAAATCTAAAATTAAGAACCCAATGATAGCGCGCATACGCTATCTTTTTATCCAAGAATATAAATAATTGATGTTCCATGAAAAGTAACCAACTTTATATATCTCCCCATTTAGAAATTCGGAAAATTGTTTTAGTGGCTATTTAAAATCGTTCTTCCCGTCGTGTCGCGTCGGTTTAACAATTCACACGAGCAATTACATTGCGCCGGCGAGACGTACAGTGACAGAAACTAAGATACGGTCTCGTCAGATCCGTTTTTCTCTCGATGTCCCAGAAACGAAAGGAGTTTCTCGAGTGTCTATTATGGCGAATCTATTTCGGTTAACGCCACCCGTGTAGGAATGCGTCCCCTGCCACATAGCGTACGCGACCCTGACAAAGACCACTTGATCTCTTCACCGTAAACAAGATTAAGCATCCAATTATAGAATTCTTTTGTAAAATATTACACCCTCTCATCCTCTCAACGCGAATCTTTTTTTAGACATACTTTAACCGTGCGTGCAATTTATTTCAAAACGAAATTGCTCCAACAATGGTTTGTAGACAATTTTGCAAAGTTCTGAATAACGATTGTTATAAACTTATAACACTTGAACGATGAAGTTGAGTCGAATGTACCTCAAGGCTAAAATTTTACTCAAGTATTTTTCTACCCATAGAAATGGGTAGGTGGGTAGCATATACAATGGTTAAACGGTTAATTATGTAAAAGGTACGTTTTATATTGCAAAATTCGTAACGGACAATGACAGACCCTTAAAATAGCCTGGTGTTAATAATTCACGTGACCCTGAAGAAGGAAAAGGGAGTTGGATGCAACGTGCGTTACTTCGCTTGTAGAACTATTTCAAAGCATCGTGTGTCATTGCGTGCACGCAATATTTAGCCATGCCTCCCTACAAGTCGGACGTCGGCGTCGCGAGTGAGTCAGTGCGACGACGTCAACGACATCCACGACGACAACGTCTAGACGCCATCACCCCAACGTCATCGTCACTGATTTGTCCGCTGTCCTCTTGTTCTTGCTATCTCGTAAAATGGGTGAAGTCATTCTCGATTTCTAATCCAGTGATGATGGTGTGCGGAACACCGCACCCTTCGGACAAACACGCGGAAAAAGGAACGCATGAATCAGAAGAAAGAACAGGATTTTCGATGACTCTTGTGCTAGTATTATGCTTTGAAAATTTTCTATACCCTCCAATGTGAACTGATTCCCTCCCCCATTTTAAAATTCTAAAATTTTGTGGTACTGATCCACCCCCGAAAAAGTTCTAGTTACCTCGATGCAACTAAATACCTAGAAAAGTAACTAGAAAATACACAGCAAGTCACAGCTAGGAATGAAAAGGTTACTCCAGTGCCCTAATGTCCCATTCGCATCAAATAACTGTATAAGAAAAAAGAAATATTAAAGATTAAAAAATACTTGTGATAAAGATACGTTATAGGGTTTTATATAAGTAAAACCCTTGGTCTTTACTGGAAGGGCCGATGGATAACTATCAAGTAACTATAGTAACACGATGGTTCAGGTGAATCATAGTTGGTATAGCAAGTTGCGTGTGCCACCCTCTTGGCGAACGCAGCCCCCTTAGACCGGGTGCGTAAAGACACGCATCCCCCCATGGTAATTATTGTGGCGACGCATGCCTCGTCATGCCAGGTATGCGATCAATCCCGATAAACATCGAATTCTCAAAACCCAATAAAGGTGGACGCACAACGGTCCCAAGGCAAATGTAATGCGTATATCGGTGACGCCCATTTACTCGATCCGAGCTAAACTCGCGGCTTGCACGCTATTTCGCTCGGTTTACAAGGGGAATTCCATGTGATTTTCGACTGTCATGCTCTCCGTTATTACTTCCGGTCTTGAACATTCGTAGACTCGAATTCAAGACATTTCAAGACAAACCCTTTCAATTTGGATAATATTCGGATATCAATGACTTGAGGTTAAAGCCGGTATCAGCAATCAAGATTTTATTAAAAGTCATTTGGTAATTATCATATTACTTTCAATTACAAGTTAAGAACTTGCGAAACACGAAGGAAAAGGTAGAGTAAATAACCGAGAAAAATGTTCCAGCGAGTTGATCGACATTAACATTTATAGAGGATATTAAAGAGCCATCAGTTCACACGAACGATGCTGCGAAACGGTAGCATGCTGTATTTTAAACGGGCAATTTTACGAGTCCTTGGTCACTGTAGTGATTTCATCCCCTGAATGACGGAAGGGCGCTAACTACCCTTATATCTACTCGCGACAAGAGGGACGCATATTCTACCCCAACCCTAAACGCATCTTGAACGCCTCAACAGGTCCATGAATAAGTTAGGGCTCAACGCGAAGTGTCGAAGACGTAATAGATTTTGAGTCCCCCCCACACTTTTAGAAAGGCTTTCCTTCGAAATTGAGCGAAACGTTAGACCTGATTTCCTTTCAGCCCGGATATACCAAGACTAACACCGTTGTTTACCTTATTACCAATTTTTTGATACGAATAGGAGACTGCGATTCGGATAAATAATAAAACGACAGCAATTACGTTGGTTGGACTTAATAGAGACATGTGCTTGTTGATCTATTCGAAAACGCCTATTCTCCTGTGCGGTGAAAAAGATGGATAAAATAAAATAGATCGGTGCGATGATTAATTATTAAAGATCCTCGAGCTCGATACGGACGTTACCGTTTCTCGAAAGATAGATTTGCTGACGGCGCAAAAACGGAAATGCGATTAGCCACTGTGACATTTCGTGTATTGCGACGACATATTTCTGGATTTTATCGGGACTAGTGATATTCGAAGGTAGAAATAATTAATTGGACGTACGTAATGAGACCCCTTTTCATCCCTTACCAACGAAAACAATAATTATATGTGTTATGAGTAATCATAATTACGACTCTATAAAATGTAACTTGAGAACTAAAGATAGATTAATTAAAACCACGATTTCTAATATTATTATAATTTATAACATAATAAGGAAGTAAGATATTAGATAGTATCAAAATATTTCAAATTAAAAATAGAATAAGACGTCTGAATATTTCTGTGCTCATGAAAACTGCAACCATTTAAAACATTTAAGAATCCAGACAATGATTTTCTTAAGGTTCTGTATGATAAAACAGGAACCGTGTTACGATATATTTGAACTTTCGCGCTTAATTGTTTTATAGCTTCCGGTGAGTGGTACATAAGTAAAGGGGAACGTTCACGGTAAGATGCATATATTGAACAATTTAATATCGAATTTGTAGGAAATTTGCCTCACAATCTGTTCGTAGGTTCGGCAGTATCGAAGACAGGAGGAGGGTGAAAAAAGAGGGCGGGCGAGGTCGTTTAAGAGCCACTTTCAATGCAAATTCATTGCAGCCATTTGCCCCCTCGACGCATCCCTCCCATCTTCTTTCGATCTTCGAACAGTATTCAATTTGTTTTTCACGAAGATATAATACTGTTTTATTTTGAAAAAAATAATTTTAAAAAAATTAGATGTTTTGGCAATGCTGCTACAGAACCCCATAATATATTAAGCATGGTTGAAATTGCCACGTGCCATAATTATGCAGCATGCAACAAGCGTAAAATTCTTATTCCGGTTCTTTTTTTTTTTATTTAGATGAAACGCTTCCGTGACAACGTTAATTAATAAAATCTTATGGTTACGTAGGTATAAGGCTGAAGAGAGGGTCCGTATAAATCATGGCCCTGTCATAGGTGCACCATATGGTCAATGTTCAAAGGGCCTGACTCCTGCGTAACACCCATATACATGGTGAGGGGTGTCCATGACAACCACGTGTCTTGGAAATCGAGTATACTGTCGCTATTCTTTGAACTCCTCTGTAATTTCATCGCAATTTATTTAACAGTCCGTTGATTATCGCCTATTATTTCCAATCAAATGCTTTTCAATAATGGTACAAGAATTGTAGTTATTATAGATTCCTAGAAATTTACTAAAGGGGTGGTTGGTGTAAATTGAAATTTTCGTCATTTTCTGCGTTTTCAAATACGATCGGGTGAAATAAGAAACTTTTGCGCTGGAACACTATTATGAAATGAAAAATTTAATAAGTCTTTTGGAAAGTTTCATCCCCTGGATTATTTCCCTGTAAACAAACAACCGACGGGGATTTTTTTTTTTAGCCATAATAACTTTTGCGACATCCCTTCGAAACAACTGAAATCATTACGCGATAAAGTTTCATCGGGCATATTATTTCTGTTGGCGGAATTTCAAACAAGTTATAGATTGCGGGAAACTGAAAGCGTACATTCGCTCATGTAGTATTTATTCAATCTCAGGGACGAAGGAATAAAAAAAATAGAAAGTTAAAAACAAAAAGATAAATTATTTAAAAAAAAAAAAAGTTTTCAACATGAAAATATTTCCCTTCCGATTCTAGGAACGTCGGTATAAAAAGGTTCGTCGAAATTACATACGAGGGGTGACAGGCATATTGCATCGCAGATCGATCGGCAAGCTGCAAGGTAATTTTAATGAAAGATGATATTTTTTGACCGTGTATCGCTAAATTCACGCTCGACAGTTAATATATGTATAAGGTAAGTCATCCGAGACTGTAACCCAAAATATCTTCACTAATTTCAATGACATTATATATTTATGTTCATTTAAAAAAAATACTTAGATATCTGAATTTAAAATTGTTAATGGAAAGATATTTTGTATCGTAGAAATACTTTCTATCAGTGTAAGTGATTTTGTTTGGTTGATACCGCTGTCCTCACCTGCCTTTCGCGCCTCGACCAGGCGGAATCTCTTCGTGCGCCCCTCGAGCATAACACGGCAGTCCTATGAGCCTATTTTTCTCCCTTTATGGGTTGAAGCCAGATGATGACTCACCCCATAAGAGTACCAAAGGGGTACTTCATACACGTACGTTTTCTATAAGTGTGCAGCGATGTTCTCATCTGCTCGCTTGCCGATCTTTTTTCCAGGCGTTTCGAAACACGCGCCTGTCAAACGTTCTTATAGCTACCGACTAGCCCGTAAACGTGTAGGGTGCATTGTATATTCCCTCGATCAATGTGCTCGTGAAATCTCGGTACATAGAAAATAAATTTTATTCAGAATTTTAAGATAGGAAATTTCTAAAAAAATTGAAATAAAAGACGATACACGAATTGTTATAACGTAAAAGTAACCGTAGTTATTGAAAATAATATTGAACTAATTTACTTTGTAGCTTTATCTGTCAGTGACAAAGGAGCACAAACCTAATAGGGCGACATATCCTTTGCGAATTCCTTGGAGCCACCGACCGGATTCGAAGACAGTGAAACCTGTTGGTCGATTGTCGTGTGCCCGACCGTGTAACACCTTGTGCTTACCAGGTTCTATTTACACGAGAAACCCTCAACCCAAGACTCGCCCCCAAGAAAAGGGGGCCTCGTAATCTTTCCTTCATTCAACAGAACACGTCGTCGGCCCTTTTAGAAGCTCTTACACTAGAGAAGTGTACGCGTGTTACCGAATGAACCCCTCCGCCGGAAGAGACGCGTTTCGTTGCAAATTGTAGGATTGCCGAGGATCGTTTACACGATATCGATCTGAAATGCACGAGTCTGCCTTCAACGGAGACACACTCCAGACAAGGATGGATCATCCAAGAAATTCTTTTAAAAGAAAATAAAAATCGTTGGTGGGTCTTTTTAGACCTAGAAAAGCTAACCTAAATAATGTGTACACGTTAATCACACTAATTACGAGATAGCCTTGATGAACGTTTCCGTCCTTGCGCCATTAGCCTAGATATTCTCCTACAATGCCAAGCACATCATCAATCCGTTGTTCACCTAAACACTCTCCGACCCATAGATAAACACCCGTACACATACGAAAGCGTTGCTCCCTACCGTGGAAATGAATGAAGTGACGGAAAGGAAAGAAGCTGGAGGCCTTACGGTTACCCTACTTCGTAAGATCTACTAGGTATTTGGATGTCCATATACGTGTACGCAACTGTGTGTATTTACGTGGGTTTGACTCATGAATGGAGAAGACGTAATATGACCTATGGCAAGAAACCATAGATATGCTTCCCTTCATTCTGGATCCAAAACGTGACGGTGAATGAAACCGTAACGATTGCCGATGGGACTACGAGAATTTATGGTGTAGTATACGGGAAACGCGTAAAATAATTTTAAAGGTTGCAAGAGAAACAGATCCTTTCAAATCCCCATAGGTTTAGTTTGAATGTTTCCAGACAAACTGAACAAAGCCGAGTTTATCTTGGGCAAGGTCTACTGGACCGACTACTTGCCTAATGTAAACTTGGCCCAATCTATCAAATTAATACAATTTCTGGTTGTAATATAACTCTGTAAGGTATCGTCAGAGGAAAGACATAACCAAAATAATTTCCCGCTTGCTTATTTGCCGCACTAAAACATTCCTGATTCATAATATCGATCGCATCGAACCGCCTGCGGCAATGGACTTACACATCTGTTCGACGCGTGCTAACGCATCCTCCTGAATGGATTTGTCCAGGTGCTCAGAATGGATTGCCAGATTCCAGCTTCACGTTTCGATTCGCTGCATCCTTTTCGCGATGTTTTCAACTCTTTCTGGGATTCCTGACAGGCTGTGCATTTATTGAAAACGCAAAACTCCCCTTTCATCCAAGGTATGAATCACGAATTAGCCAGATAGTAAAGATGAAATGTATTATAAAAGACATTATGAAAAATTATTATTGAAATTTTATAATATATGCTTCGTGGACACAACTTTGTATAAAATGCCAAGAAAAGAAATGATCGAAAATTTATCACCGTGTAGGAAGGCACGGTCGCAACTGGACAAAAAAGTTTAATGGACCAGGAGGTAGCATTAAGCCAGACCAGCTTTTGGAAAGATAATACTGGGTAAACGAAATTTCAGCAAGTATTTACTTTCTCTGCAGAGAAGGTGGACGCGGGGATTGGAGGACCCTTCCTCCCCTGAACCGACAGGAACCAGCCAAAGGGGGTGAAACAAGGGATCTAGAGAACGGAGGGGACGGGGAAGTAGCACGCAGCTGCCTGAACTCAATGACACACAGCTTTCCGACTTACAATGCGAGCCGCCACAATGCATGATTTTCGCCATTGTTTGCATCCTAGACAGCACGCGTCTAGCACGGACGGGATGCATTCCTGTAGCCCCAAGTGGCGTGTGCCACCACTCCGGAGGAGGTCTGCACGAGCCAATTCCTTTCTCGCGAATAGGAACCCTATTCATTGATCTCAAACATCGACGCTAAATCTGTTCGGAACTAGAGAATTTATTCTTGCGTTTATGGTTAAAAATTAATTTGGTTAAATCCAATTTCATTTTTAATGAACTTAACGAGCCTATCGTACACTAAATAAAAATTATCCTAACGATTCGGTAATTAGATATATTTTAAAAATTAGCCACGTGCTAGGAAGCATTACGAAAAATCTGAAATACAGGAAATGACTTTCCTATTCGGGACAAGTCCAACGCGTATGGTGTCCGTAAGAGTGAGAAGTGGCTAAAGAATTCAGGGGTGCGAATAGACCGAGCATTCTTAAACCTATATACCAGCAGCAAACCTGTGCCTTTCAAGGGAGAGATTGAGAAAAATGTTCTTGAACCGAGGGTCGAGCCCTTCCACATGGCAAATTGCGACCAATTACATGCTTCAAAATTACAAACGACATTCGAAGCATTATCGCGTTACATTTCAGCCAAGTTATAAATTTTTTCGAATTTCCGAAATATCGAACCCCCTCCTTTGCATGCATGCACACTGCATGATTTTTACTGCGACCGACTGTACGTGTTGCATATGGAACACGAACAGCGATGGTCACACTCAGATACATTATCATCCGTATACTAAATACGGATCCAATTAATTAATAGCTAAGCATCGTAATGCCACGCACGTTTATAAACACAGTGAGCCAGATGGGCGCACGATGCGACAGATACAGTACTCTCCCTTAAAAGCGAACACGTGCCTGTTAATTAAAAAGACAGAACTTTATTGCAACGATCTATGGAAGCAGTCGAGTATAATTAAAGAAATTGGAAAGTTTTTCGTTGAACGGTTAGCAACATGGCCTGCAGTTGTGACGCTTAAAAATAGATGGTGAATAATATTTCCTACGCAAATTTGTCAATATTTGCTCTTTCGAGGGAGGGATTGGCTGTGATTGAATGAGTTATGAAAGGAAAACATGGAACGTTTGGTGCCTACTTATATTGGTACATCAGTGTAATTACACCATATCGATGTAATTAACTGGGGTTACTTAATAACTCGTAGCGAAACAATGATTTGTTCGATCCGTCATCGTATCGCCATATGAGCGCTATGAAGAGAAAATAAATAGTCTTTGTTGCAAGGAAAAAACATGCAAAAAAAAAGAATTCTACAGCGAATGGGACCCCGGTGTAAGGTGAACGTCTTTGTGACCCTCTTCAAAGACGCCTGTTGTTAGGTGGCACGCGACTAAAAGATATATCTTAGTGAATGGACCCCACCGCAGGCGCACCTTAAGTCGTTCCACAAGCATAATTCCAATACAACCTGTTTCCTTCTGACGTTTCTGCGATGACGTCACGGTTCTTATGAACACACGCGTCTTTGAGACACCCTGCCAAGGTGCACGTGACGTCTTTGGGTGTGCCACTGGCGCAGGCACCGAATCTTTCAAAAAACTTATTTTATTAATTCCTTAAATAAGAAATCCCAAAGATTGCACAGACGGATACTATCTATAACAAACTGTCTTCTATCATCTTCTTTCATGATCCACACTATAACTTAATGTTAAAAGTACAACTGCCTTGGGGGTTCTAAAGAGAGAACAATCATCGCTAAGCCATATTGAAATATAAACGAGATTTTGCAAAGTATAAAACTAGATTCGCAAGGTTGGCAAAGGTTTGCGAAAAATCTAAAAGTTTGAATGTTGCTAAGCCAATGGGGTACACCTCTGTCCTTCCCTAATCGCGGTGCCGGGCACGCCATGAAGCCACGGTGGTCTTTCCTCCGTGCTTTTTTGTGCCGGTGCATTGTCGGAATCAAGTTGCAGCTGCCTGTAGAAGAACCCCCATAAGCGCCTCCATAAGAGAGCCACGTCATACCACCTGGCCCTATCTGCATGTGTGTACACGAGGGGGTCGTGCACCCTTCGAAACTTTAGGTACACCGGGCTCGGACGTACATGTATGTATGGGGTGCCCTGGACGCTTTATACGTACGCACACACGTGTGACCCATGGCTGTACTAGCATGGTCTTTTCTCTATCACCGGGCTGCTCGTGCACGGGCTGCAATGGCACGTGTGCATTTTCACACACGACAGCACCGGTATACATGAACTTAACGAGCACGCGTTTGGTCGCTGGATAGAAATGCGTGAATCGTTCGGAGCGGATTTGTTTTGGCACACCTAACCGTGAAAGAGACGAGATTTCTCTGGAGAACGATTGGTTGATAGAGGAGGCCATTAATGATATGTAAAACTTGAAAAGTAATGCCATTAAACACTATAGAGATAGTTTAAAACGTAGTATGGTTTTTAAGATAATTGTTATCCAGTGATACCAGGTATATCCTGCTTATTCAGATACTTGGACGCGTGTCCCATCAGTAGATACTGTTCTTTTTTTTCAACAGTGCGTGAAGCCTATTGGTTAATACCTTATATGGTGTACCACGCGTAACTTATTTTCATGTATTTTCATAGATAAGATCAGGTGGCATGGCACGTGCCCCCTTGCCGCGAACCGATTCGACATAAGTCGTAAAGCTTTCTCACGTTTCTCCAGCACCCTCTACCATTTCAATTTGTTTATTGAAAAAACTAAAATAGTAGATGTAAAATAAATGGAAGTAAACAGAGTGACTAAAGAGATTATCAATTGTAAAAAGAAATATCAGGAATCGTGAGTACACAGGACACTGTATCTTATCTGTTGTCACATGCCACCCTCTGCAAACCAGGATTCGGCAAGCGATCATGTTTGATGTCCCGATAATTGTGTTTGATGTTCGTCGATCGAAAAAGAAAAGTCGTTTGATTACCCGTAACTTTCAGTCGAAACGACCATAATCAAAGCTGGTGGCTGTGATCCGATCGTCGCGTGGAAGAAAATTCAATTTTATTTTCACGGGTAGATTCTGACGCACCGTTTAGAAACGTTTATTTAGCCAGCATTTACCGGTGAAACTCGGTTAATTTAGCTCGAAAAGTTTCCGATGTTAAACGAGTTCGTTAACCGTTTCAGCATCTATAGGATACAGATCGAACAGTTTTATTGAACTGAGCAATAGCAACTCTGTTTAAAAAAACATTTATTTTATGCTAAATTACGAGATTAAAGCTCCTGATAGAATAGGGCAAAGGGTAATAAACGTCACGGTTAGATACCAGTCTTTTCAGACTAATTTAGCATAGAATCATTCGTACGCATCTGTGCGTGAGCTTTCCACGTGTCAAGCACGCATGATGAATAACAATAGCACGACATATTTAACACGTATATGCGCATCTTTTTCTTCGAGGATTTCGATGGCATAATGGCACCAATCGAGTGGATAGTGCACGCTCGAGCGTAATGGATGTGCACGCATAGCGGTTAGGGAATCGCAATGCCAACGTGATCTAGTGCACCCTAGATTTCAGTGTAGGGAAACGGTTGGGGTGGAACGAAAGGAGCGGAAATTGAAATGCAGAGTCAAAGGTTGATAAATACCAGTCGTAGTTCATCAAATCATCAATATATGACTTGGAAACTATAATTTTGAAATATTATTTAAATGATGCCTTATCTATTTTTTTAACACTTTATGTACAAGTTACCTTGTATGGGTTCTAGCACAACTTTTTTAATTAATAGTTTTAATATACTAAAACTATTTAACAGAAAAAAATCTGGTGTTAATCTTTATTCGATTAATAAAATCATGCGGATCGGAATACAGCGTATCTGAAGTCATGGGAGATCACTGGGAGTTCCCTTTATGGGGGGTGTACCCACTTACACATCTGTCCACCAGCATCCCTCGATAAATACGGCTACGGAACACATAGAATGTGAACAACGGGAACATTAGAAGTCCCATCATTGACCACATGCCGAGCGTATTTGGCCAGTGGTAGCAGTAAAGGGAAGAAGAGAGACAGGAAGGGAAAGATACGTATACCCTACAGTGTTGTGAGATCTTAATCGCAGATTAGGCATCTACGAAAGGCAAAATCGATTACGCCATCGAAACCAGTACTTTGAATTTCGTTCATCATTTAGGGTACCGACAAAGAAACTAATCATTGTATGAGCCCCTTGAATTTTTTTAAATTTTATATAATAAATACATAATAATAAAAATGTATTCCAAAAAATTACACATGTTCTACAACTGACTGTACGTGGTTCTAAGGGGTTAGCCCGTCTAACCCATGAAAAATAAATACCATTCCGGCGATTAGTAAAACTTTCGAGACACATCACGCCACCAGCCAGCTACCGATCTCTTATTGCATTATAAATGTCCTAGGTATTTCTGAGTAATTCCGAATAGCCCGCAGAATATGGGTCGCAGCGGGAATCCAAGAAATACGATCCTCATCCCTGACATTTCTTTTCAGGAAGTGCATTCGATCGACCTGCGCACCTAGTCTCCCTCTAAATGAGTACACTTAAAATACTCCTGAACGCATACGGGTAAAAATGAGGATATTTTCAAGATGACTCGAAGTTTTTTGGGGGATTTCCAAGTGCCCATATTGCCAGACGTTCCATGATACATCATGAATATACGGGTTAAGATAGACGTCTCAAGAAGGCTGTGGATGAATTGTAAGATTATTCTTTATATATATATTTTTTTTTTGATTGTCGAATTCCAACGAATCTTTTAGTCTCTTTTACTACCAGCATCGTTTTGGAGAATGTTAGAAGTATTATTAGGTATAACGTTTTTGATAGAGCATATTATTCGAATGCCAGAGATGAAAGATGGAGGCTACCTGTGTTTAAGGGTACTTGTATTATGTACAACTAGCTAGGGGCCTGACTTCCAAAAAAATGTGAACTAACATCCTCATCATCCTAGAGTTCTAATATTCTAATTTTATTTTTGTAACTAGGTCAAAATGATTTTCTATCCACCGTGTTATAGCAAATGAAAAGTAAATTGCAATTCTTCTAAAGTACCGTTCTTGACACGAAAGAAAAGTGTAACAAGAGAGAAATGAATTTTATTCGCAGCAGGTACAAGATGAAAAAAATATTTCGGCTAGGAGGGAAAGACCGTGAAAAATGTCGACTGAGTTAATATCTTCATAATTGTCTGTCAAGGAACAAAAGGAGCAATCGTGTCGTAAAATGACCGGTTATTAACATCAAGTTATTTCGGAGGAGCATTAACAATTACCTTTTCTTCCTCATATTGTCTGTTCGCTTGAAAATTGAAAGCATTCACGAGGACAACATCATTCTCATAAAACTCTTAAAGCACTCATTTAAGAACCTTATCGACCGTTCCAGGAAAAGTCGAAGCAACCTCGGCTCCTACTTTCAATATGATCCTTGCTTTAATTTCTAACTAGATAAGTGGCGACCGCCCTGTCCTAATTGTAATTAAAATTCCAACTGAAATGAACTTTTAATCGCGGATTATTAATACATCGTACCGGGATACCACCATTGGCGTAACTAGTATTTTTGTCTGGGGTAGACTAGCTCCCTTAGCTTTACTAATAATATATATGTATATTGTTTCTGATTTTTATTACATATTTCGTTTTGAAATTTTGAAACTCTAGAACAAAGTACGATTGTCCTGCTTTACACATAACGTCACATAACGGACGTTGAAATACCATAGGAAAAAAAAAATCCCACGTTCGAGGCCAGAAAAGTTGTTAACCGAACAAAACAGCAAATAAAATAACGGCGTCAGGAAATGAAAAAGGCAAAAAGAAACGAGTAAATATAATATTTATCCAGATCCTAATTATGAACCACGAGGTATTAAATGAAGCCCTTGGTACCATCACCCCTCCCACCCTCCAGTAGTAATGGCACTTGTACGGTGTCCTATAGTGGATTACTTTACCATAGTACCTGTATGCCAATATCCAGAGCAGCTGTCCGGAAGAGCGACCCCGACACTTCCTTCCTGAACGCCTCCTGCCTATCTACTTTCTACGGTGTCTCATGCTCTCGAACCCACACGAATGCTGCGAACGATATTCGTCATCGATACTTCTCTCGATCATTATCTTTTCCCTCTGTTCTTTAAAAGAGGATCAAGAGATTGATGATAAAAATTGGAATGACAAAAGATTAGGAAAGATTCCATGGAAACTAATTGGAGGGTTGATCCATATAGATTCATAGTGGTGTGAGAGGAGCAGACTGCTATCGATAATTCCCTCCATTTAACGCAAGGCCAATACATTTCATTTTAATACAACTAATTCAAAATTTCACGGAATAACTAAACTTCATATTATTTGTGTCAAGAGGGAACAAGTTCCCATAGCTACAGAGTGAAAAAAAAAACCGTAAAACTCATCCATTTGTCCCACCTGTACGAGGAAAGTACACCCCACCCCCCTGTTAAACCGTGCATTGTGTACTATCATCCCCCTTTTTATCATGTACCGTGGGAAGAATGCACGTTTGTTGATCGATTGCTTTTGCCACCAGTAAACGTATGTACAAGTGCTACCAACTTAGAATTTGAAATTTGAATAATGATTTGTTTTCTCCTTGAACGATTTTAAAAAATGTATACTATAGCAGGATCTTGAAGCAACTGCTATTACTCGTATCGTTACTAAAACAATGGCTACCTAAAGGTTTTTTTCAGCAAGTCATGAGAGCAACGGCACGTGCGGAAAGTATCGAAACCCGACATCCTCCGGGTAACATTATATCCTTAAGATGCATCTGGTACGAAATTATGTATATCTACCTGGGCTCCCTTGTATCGAATATATTTAGCCGGTTATGTACAGCGCGGTTGGCAAGAAGGAAACACGTAAGGGATCCCTGTTGGCACGTGTCAGGATGCGGCGTGTCTTACTGCGTATACGCATTTTATCGATTAACCAGAAATTACCAGTATCGGTGTTATACATAGCCTATTTAACTTCCAATACGACTGGTCAAATGAAAGATAATGCAAGAATTGCGCAAAAAATTGTACTCGAATGATAAGTGATATCATCTCCAGTTCAATAGTTATATCAGGTACTTGAGATACCCTGCACGTGAATTTATTAATCAGTAAACGCTTCCACCGTAACCGCAATTTAATACGTAGTAATTTTCAAGTATCAAGATCAGTAGACAGAAATTTCAGTTACATGTAACAGTTATCCATATATGAATATATCTTCATTAGAAGATTCCTTATATAACTGTTTCAATTAGATCCTTTATATAACTGTTATTAACAGTTATTTTCAGAACCTTTTCAACCCCTGGTTATGGTCACCAATTTCGTTTCGTTTTGTTCGAACCCTTAATATTAATTCCGTAGAATTTAGCATACCAGATAAATGGAACATAAGAACATTCCACAAGTTTCCATACTTTTCTGAAATTATTGAACCATTTAATTTTCGCTAAAAATATGACCAATTAAAGTGAAATAATCAAACAAGCATTACGAATGAAATTTAATTTTCCTGCAGCTTTCGCATGAACGAGTGTCAAAAATTCCAAGGTGCACCGTATCAACTGATACACGCTTTTTTCCTTGCTCGCTACATCATTTATCGCTGCTGAATAAGATTTTATCACAGCAAGGAGGCCTTCATTTTCATGCGACATGCAATGAACAAGCAAACCATGTAAGCTCTACGAGAGAAAATCGCGTTTTGCTTGAACACTTTGACCACTATGTTGAGTTCGTTAAAAGTCCTTAACGAGCAGTAATTTTTTTTTCAGCAAACCTGATTCGAACCTTATTCCGACGATATCTGGTTCTCTTTAATGTATGTAGCTGTACTCTCAGATGTTTAATAAGATTATTTATCGTGGAACGAATAAAAATGTAACAAACTTTAACGAAAAGGAGAATATCAAAATTCTTTTTTTCAAAAGAAAATTTGATAAATTTCAAATTTTTAGAATAACACGAAGGTGACAGAAAACTTTTTCTCTTTCATGGAACATCCTGTAGGTAAACGGTACACACCAGGTAAAACATTATCTTAGCCAGCAATCCAGTAGATTAGTTCTTAATACAGCCCGCTCACGGCGACGTACGGTCGTGCAATTAAACAAGTCTCAGATGAAAATTACCGGCGTGACCGCCACTCGATAGAGATCTTATTAGGTTCACTTGCACGTATACTGTCGTTTAACACGAAGGCTCTCCACGATGATTGCTTCGTGAGAACTTGCACCGACTTATTCTGCATTGATCCAAACGTAATCCAAAATTGTGGCTCCCTTGATTGTATGGTAATTAAATAACCTGGATGAATATAACATCCAGCATATTTACATTCGATTGAATTCCTCTGGGAAAGTTGGTATTTTACAATTTATTAGATATTTCAAAACCATACTATCCACCACTTTTCTAAAGATATTTTTAATTCAATTACAATGTGGTTAGAAATTGTTTACAACAATTGACATTTTTAGTCAGCGACGAATAGCGTCTAGAAAATTGTAGCAAAAGAAAATGACGAGAAACCTTACAAGAAACCTGAAGAAGTTTTCTGAGCTAAAGTAGCATAAAACTGAAACAGGACAGCTGGGAATACTCGATGGAAGACGTACAACAATCGTGATTGGTTGTCATTAGAAGACCAAAATGACTAAAAACGTTTCCTTTTTAAATTGATGCCTGTTTCAATTAAGAGCAGTCCAACCACCTTCCTGTCACTCTGTATAAAAAATGTTAAATCGTGCCCCAATGTTAAATTCACTCCCATTGCTATACAATATAACCAGTAGCGCATGTAAGACATTTTCGTGTTCCAAACGATAAATGGTACATCGTGTATCACGAGTAAATGCTAGAAAATTGCAGTTTCCGATAGGGTCGCTGCAGTGGAGTTCCTTGGATCGTTACGAATCATTTTCCCTTCTCTCTTATCGTCACCGTAAGTTCACCTTCTTTTTTTTCTCCCACAAGATCGATGCTGTACTTAAGTACTTCCAAAGTTTTCTACCTGGCGATTACCAGGGCACTGTTTTTCGCACTAGCTACAATAACCCGCATTAATATTCGGACATCAGAATATTTAAGTAGCTATTTTTCTACACTTTGGAAACTGCAATAATGGATCGTAAAGGGCTAATCGACTTCAATTTGAAGCATGACGAATTGCAACTGAGCATTACAATGCATTCTATACTTGGTCGAATGAAAAAGGTAGCGATTTTGATGAAAAACATGTAACTTTTCGTTTCAGACACCATGTAAGTTCCCCTAATCGGAGCGTCGAATCTGATTGTAAAAAATTTTACTCAAACCATGCAGAACCATATACAGCCTTATGCCTCGACTAACCCAAAGATTGCATGCTCGCCTAACCTAACACCGTCACTTTTACGGTACTTTATACTTGGCGTGAAGTTATCGTTAATTGCTTATAATAATGCAACGCTCGACCGAAGCACAGGTAAAATTCATATTAATCCGTCACGAGAGATTTTCAGTTTGGTTTTATTACCGACTAGTACTCGCGAAAAAGAAATTAATCTAGAGCAACTGAGCGGAACTTAAAAATGCCAAGTGACATTTTAAAACTTAAACGGTTTCGACATTTTATTAGCCTTTCTAGTATTTTTCTTCAAAATGTGACGCTTTCCTAACGTGAAATATTTACCGGAAAAATTCCCACGGAAAGACCTTACATTATTGACGGGTATTTAATTGGCCCCGTAGAAAATTATAGACCGAAGCATTGTAATTTTCTGCGTTTATGATACCCCCCATGGTAAGGATACATATGGACATTGCTTTCATTGGCTATCTAGGCGAGTAGGTGGAGTACATATCTAACAGGGAATTAGCGAGCACCTACTGTGCAAAGGGAAAACTGAATATTTCTATTTTTGTCGTATAGTCAACTCACTGTGCATTGGTGTGTTGATCAGCGTAACGAGTTGTTAGAGCAGCTATTGCAACAGGTGGGCCCTTTGGATCACCGATCCCTTCCGTGTCTCCTTCGTACATATAATGACGCTCGTCCCATCGTGTCTCGTGTGAAAAGCGTCATTGAATCGAATGAATACACTGCAACATAATAAAGGATGAAACGTGATAGGATTGTTACGAAGCACACCCGAGTACTTTGAGCGTTAGCAAAAAATAATGACACTACTCTCTATTCTTCTCTACTCGCGCCATATTTGCCTGCGATCATTTGTACGTTTAATTAACCACCATACAGGGTGTATGAGAACGTTACCTCAACATGATTCTTAATAAAAATAATCAAGGAACACGTATTAATTTAACTTTATTCAACATTGTGTAAGATTATGTAACCCAAGAACAGGTGCGTAGCTTACTTGGAAAACATGAAAGGCGTCGATCTTGATGACAGACCGACTGAATTTTTCCATTTGAAATATTACAACTATGAGTAAAATAGAAGAGTACATCAGAGATGGTAGCAATTTACATACAACCAGGACACTTGTGGTGAGGCACCATTGTAATTTGCATGGGTTCCGAAACAACGCTTAACAATAGTGTTCGCGATACGATAGGGCCATTCGTCAAACAAAAAGACCACTTCATTTCCGAGTGCACGTCTGTGCTTTTTTGTCCCTGAACACCACCTGTTCGTGGGAAATGTTATTGGTAACTCCTTGGAAGTCTTACATTAACGAACCTATTGTAGCGTGCGATCTAGTATCATGTTTTCTTTAATAATTTTCAACATTTTGTTTAAGAAACTTATAGCTTCAACGGATATAGTCGTTCGATTTCGTAACCACAAATAGAGTTCTACTAGATAATTTATAGAAATAACTTCGCAAGTCATTTAAACATCTGCTTTCTCGTTTTCTCTTTTATCCTCGTGTCATAGAGATAAAAAACGGCCTTCCCCAACTGTTATGCCCACCATTGCTATTTTAATCGAACCCTATAAATCTATTGTGCCACTGGTCGGGCAGCGCCTGGAACTTAATTGCCTCCGAATTCCATAAATCGGCTCATTCAGTAAACGAAATTGATTCGAATCGTAGGTATCACCTACGTATCTATTCGATGATACATCGTAAGTAATCAATTTTCGCATCTGACGGTTAAATTTCCGTTACTGGTAACGCGGATATGCAAGGAAAATGTATTTATCATACTAAAGGCCAAAAATGTAAGTTCCACTCGAGATGAAGGGAAGAAAGTCTAAGTCTTGTGCATCGCCGACCTTCCGTACTGTATTAGAAGTAATCGTATCAATAACGTTTATTTCATACGCTAGCGTGACCAGAGGGTTCGTATGCGACTAGATACCCTTTCGGGTGGGTTATTTCGTGGGTTGCACGAGAATACTGGAGAGGGGAATGAAAATATCTATTGCCTGGTGGGTAGTAAAATGCGGTGTAATAATGTCCC
This sequence comes from Osmia bicornis bicornis, assembly GCF_907164935.1. NCBI lineage: Eukaryota > Metazoa > Arthropoda > Insecta > Hymenoptera > Megachilidae > Osmia > Osmia bicornis. The sequence continues at coordinate 12,580,256 of NC_060216.1, read as the reverse complement.
GCCGCAGGCATACTTAGCTAATTAAATCGTATAGGATACTCGTTTTGAGATTAGGTTACAAGAGGGCAGGAACCTCAATAGTGGAGAGGAATCGAAAACACGTGGGGGGTGATGAATAAGTTCTAGAAATTTCTTCTCTGTAATTTTCTATATCTACCCCTAAAATACTTACACGCAACTAAATTATCGCTAACTTGGCCCAGTTTATTTTATATTTAACAATTTTGTATCTGTTCGTCTATTTTCATTCGACAACTCTGTGACTCGTTCCTACATCATCATCTGCCGAAAGACATTTTAATTAATGATAGAAAACCGCGACGTGTTCTGGAAATGCGGGCATGGCATTGGTATTCACGGTCGTCTCGCGATGTTTTAAGAACCGTTCGCATTGTCAAACCCCTATTCGATTCACGGACACTTACGATAATGATTATCACGACCTTCGGTATTTTCTTTTCGCAAGGTATTTTACAGTTTATGATTCCAATTGAAAAATTGTAAGTTAAGAAATCAGTCAATCAGAGAAGACAACATACGTGGGTAGCCTGTACGGATTCTGTGTACGCAGACGCAGAGAAGAACCTCCAAGAAGAGATCCTTTCGCATTACTTTGGAACACAATGACGGTTAATGGCGCGATACATGGGCACACGCGCAAGCGCACGTTCAGTGGAGCAAAAATCTTGGGAATTGGCCTGGTGGTGGGGAATCACCGCGCGAATCCCTGAACGGAATGTTGTCTGAAAGCGTTTCTGTAGGATGTGACAAGCAGTCCGGCAAAGAGGGGAAAGGCCTGGATGGAGGGGGATAAAAGCAACGGGCTATGAAGCGGAAGTGGGGCACGTGCCAACTTATACACCTAGAATTGTCGCGCAGTGGAAGGGAGAAGGACAAAGAGTGGGGGAAATATGCATCCTCGAGCGCATCGAACAAAATTTCAGGTAGTCTGCAGGCAGGCGAGCAAGTATGCGCTTGCGTGGCCCTCGGAGAATCTCGTTCCATTTTTACTTTCCCCTCTTCTTGTTTTTCTATATTTCCTTTTCCACTTTACCATCCTTTCTCTTCTCTTTTCCTTCTACCCGAAAGCCGATTCAATCTCCGAGGGCCTACAATTGTTTTGCTTTGCTTGAATTCCGACTTCGACACGTTAAATTAAAATCACCGATGACAATCAACAACCGAACACGCTTCGAGCTGATACAAATCCTGGAACAAGAGATTTCTTCAAAATTTTCAAGTGACGTCAAGGCAACATTTGTGGAAACTGCTAAGAAGTAACCAGACATCTAACGCTGTAAGTACTACTGAAAATCACTACACCGACGACAGTGTTTTAATCATCAAAATCATCGTAAAGATATCGAAGCACTGATCAATGTACGTTTACCTCTAGAATCCAATCTGACATGATCAGTGGTGTCGAAATTCAGAAGACAACGAAAGCAAAATTATTCTCCGATGAATAACATCGGCTATCAAGGATTTATGTAAATAAATTTATACATACAAACTGTATATATTTAATCTGTACAAAGAGAGAGATGTAGAGTACTGATGTCAAAAGTACAACGCTACTCAAGTCACCCGCCCGGTGAATGGGAATTTTCTTCAAAGTTTGCCACTAGCCGGAGTTGCGGATTACTACAACCTGAAGCTACCGTAATTATGAATTATCGAGATACGTGCTGTGGACCCAATTTGGAATGACCTCGAAACACAACATCTTTTACTTGAAGTTCTATCGGTATGGTAATTAATTTCAATTTATTACTATTCGTAATCTGTTCTAAAACTGAAAAATGAAAAACGTATCACGATCTCAAGTAATTTAAATCCGTAATTATCGATACTAATGTAAATATATGATCTTGGCGTTATATTTGATAATATTAACTTAACTAATCATAAATTTAAGAATTTAGAATTCTGTTAAGTAATAAATTATTATTATAGTAGATCGGTAAGTTTCTTGAAGATTTCCGAACATTGAGCAACAACTGTACTTATAAGTTTGAACTTAATTTTTCTTCTTAATTTATTTATTATTAAAATTAGCGGTAGAAATAACTTTAAGATGAAAGAATACGACGATCTAGTCAAAAAGTGATAAGAATTTTATATTCAGTGCAAATAATCAAAATAAAAAATCTAGTCAGAAAAGGAAAAAATGTAGTCATAATCTAGTCAAAAAAAAAAAAAAAATTAAAATACTATATTCTAGTCACTATTATTTAGTCGTTCAAATGGTGCCATAAATTTGAGCCCCGGTTTTTAATTTTTTCATTTAAATTAAATTCTGAATTTTAGCGCCAAACGTTTTCTAGTCAACTATATTTCTAGTCACTTCAATGATAAGTATCCTAAGTAACGTTTCATATTCACAGTAGAATATGCAGGCCACAAGCAAATGCAATTTTGAATTTTATTTCGAATTACCATGTAATTGCGTGTCATTTGTTTACATTGTAAAATGGATGTCGTCCGTGGATAAGATGCCATACAAAAGTTAAGCCACAGAAGTATATAACATTCATCGGCCATAATGTAAAGAAAGTCGTTGTCTTGTAATAAAAGCAACGACAATGAAATGACACTGTAAATTGTAGTTTTACGTAAGTATAATAACTTCTGGTCAGTAATTCTAGTCACCGTGTGCTAGGAATGTAATAGTATAAATGTAGTCGTTCTATTTATTTTGGGAAACGTGCCAGTGAATTGAATATCTATATTACGATTGTATGGAATTGTGAAATAAAAAGAGGTCTAAAATTCTAAAAACAAAAAAAAAATTTTAAATAATCTTATAAAAGAACAAGTTTCCACTAACAATTTGGCAAAATAAAATAAATTAGCTACAAAATGATTTTTCACAGAAATAAAACATTTTTTTATTTCATGTCCATATAATCTATCACGCTGAACTAGTCAATCAGCTAACAAGTCCTTAGCGGCAGCTAGTCATTTAGTTTTAAAACGAACAAGTCAGTAGGACATTAAAAAATGAGTACAAAATAACAAAGTATTAACTGGCTGTGTTTAATGATTAAGAATAATATTTTGTATTGTATGTAATCTGCATTTCGTTCCAACTTACAATGGTACAAATGAACGATGATCCTACCGACTGCGTTTAAAGATACCTACAATTTCTTTTAACGGAGATCAAGTCCAAGTATACCGATCGAAGTCGGAAAAAGAAAATTCTGATCTCAATAATAATTTATTCGTACGTAATGAATTCTAGTCAAAAATATATATATAAGATTATCTAATAGAAGTAACTTATCTACAGAGAGTATATTATTAAGAGTGGTATCTAGTCAATGAACCCACGGACAATAACTCGAACAGTTTAAACTAGCCATATGAGAAAAAAAGGAAAAAAAAAATGTACATAGAGCTTGGTAAACTTAGTAGAGTAACCGATCTCAGTCCGTGAGTAATCTAGTCTATAACGTTTTAAAACAGAATAATTAATTAAGATTATGGCCTCAGTATGGACGAAAACATACGTATGTAAATATGTATGTGTTTATGGAAAATTCCATCCTCGTTGATTCATATAATATCAATAGCGAGATATATAACGCTGTACGTATGTTTGAATCACAACACAATACGTATTAAAATAGGCAGGTTTAGTATCTAGTAAATTACCTTTAATTTATAATATTTAATTCATAAGGCTATCATATACGTTTGTACTCTTTCACGTATCTTTATCATAACTTATGGTTTTTACTGTGTGTGTGTGTGTGTGTGTGTATGTGTGTATTTCAAATATTTATTCATTACATTAATATTTATAACATTTTGTATGTTTTTAAAATATATTTAAAGATTTGTGTGTGATGCATGCGTTTTATATATCAAATTTTTCTGTTCATGAATTGAAATAGCACTGTCTAAAACGAAATATTATTTACGTATTTTACACGAACAAAAACCTAACCTCCGCAAATAACGAGAAATTCCTGTATTCAATAAAATAGTTATCTATCTTTCCTAAATGTAGCCCGCTTTACACTCTCGAGATGTCCTGAGAACAGCCGAGTATGAGAGTGTGTTGAATACGCTCGTATCACGTCGTATATATACGCGTCGAGGCTGAACTCCGAATTCCGCATCGGTAAAACAGGCCATGTTTGATCGAAAATTAAGCTGAACAGAAACTGATTTAAGCGCCACCTGAATTATTACATCCAACTAACGGCATGCTACACTACGTTATCTTTCGCAGATACCTAAATGACACATGTATTCTATATCACCGACGAGATACTGTTAAAGACTGCCATCCTTATGGGAGGTTGCGGCGGCGAAAAAATTCGACGTTTTCTTACGCCCTCTAGAATATATTGCGACCGCAGTAAGAAACAGAACCTGAATCAGTGAGTTTACCAACGACGAGTGTCGGTGCTGAACTGTATCATGAGACATGAGATGATATTTTATCTGGTCGATGCTATTATTATTTCTCCGGTGATTCACTTTTTAAGACGTCAAATATTTTCTTTAGTTCATTGGAAATTATTTTTTTAATAAATGACCAACTCTAGTTCTAATCGTAAGTGTAAAGTATGTGTTTTTAAGGTAAATAAATATTCATTTAGAAAAAATGATGAATCGAAAAAAAAATTAGGAAAAAATTATTTTCTTCTAATTTCATTTATGCAAATTATTTAAATAAGTAGACTATGCGTACTTTTGTAATGCTTATACGGGAGCACAACCTCAACACGTCTTGTCCCTTCGACGCTCGAGAGAGCAATGGCGAGACCTTCCTTCCCATCGTAGACCGGTCGGCACTTCGGCAACGCTCGGCATTGTCCGGTATATTCTGCTATCGGCCGATACCTAACGAAGTACACGAACAAGTCTAAACAGAAATAATATTACGATGCTCAAGAAAAAACGTTATTAAATTAAAAACAGCAAATTGTGTGAAACAATACGAAAAACATTGAATAATGTTCAAGAAATTACTGATATAAAGGGAAAATAATTGGAAAATAAACTGATATAAAATCAGATTCTGCTATTCCAATTCCATTGTGAATTCACAACAAGAGCAACAAATGTCAACTCACGTATTTTTAAAGATAACCTCGAATTAATGTCAAAAATCAGGAATCTAGACTTGTCTCCAGCTATTCTTTCTATTTTTTGTACTTTTAACACCCGAAAGACAATTTAATTTAATGTTTGAAGAAAATTTAATCTTACCTGTTGCAGACGCGTGGAAAGCAGACGAAGCTTTGAAGAGGAATGCTGCACTGCGCCACAAATCGACGCACTCGCTCACACAACGACGTGTCTGATTGGTCGAAATGAGAGGACGCCAACATGGGACGACCAATCACAGTCATCGATAGAAGTTTCAAAGTGCTTCGAAACTTTAATACTAAACTTAAGGGAAAGGTTCGTTAAAAATTATCGACGCCATATTGAAATAAAATCAAGACTACTTTTCTCAACTTTAAACACCAAAATATAAGAAACAAAGTAGAAAAAATATAAGATATTGACGGGATTTAAGAAATTATTGATATAAAAGCAGAATAAATGAAGGAAATGTTATTTTAATTCGTATCTATATCGGCGTAATAGTAAAAAACGAGAAAATCAATTATCATGATATATAACAATAAATTACGGGAAAAATGTACTAAGAACATGAAAAAATGCAATAATATTCGAAAAATTATTGATATACAGGGAAAATAATTCAGATTCTGTTCTTCCAACTTCATTGTCAATTCACGGCAAGAGCAAAAAATTTCAACTCACGTATTTTTAAAGATAACCTCGAATTAATGTCAAAAAATTAATGTCATCAGCTATTTTTTCTTTTTTTTGTATTTTCAACACCCGAACGACCAAAGTTTAGCTATATGTTGTCATTTTAAGAAAAAAGTGGACTGTCAAGACAAGTTAAATGTTCTAATTCTTAATTACAGAAAATCAAAAGATATTGATTCTTGTATAAATTTCTTATTTAACTCATATTATAATGGTCATGGATTTACTGCAACATTTTTAAAAAAACTTTTAGATCTCTCTGAACATGAAATAAATACAATTATTACATTTTTAACAGCAATGAAGCGCTATAAAGCACCAATACCGCCTGCTGATGTAGAAGATATACTAGACCAAATTTCGTATAAGAATTTTATCTTAATAAATAACTTTTAAATTTTGCTTTAACATAGTATTATAACTATTTATTGAATCAAAAGCATCTGTTTTCACTGGTCCATAGTCGCTACGTTCCTTTTGTTTTTCAATAAAATTTTCAATTTTTTTATGTTCTTCTATTAAATTTTCCATTGTATTTTCTAGCACACTGATTTGACTATACACACTATTATTTTCTAATCGTTGCTTAATTTCATTATATTCGGACCGAATCTCTTCAAGTTCTTGTTCATGTGTTACTTGCTGTTGTTTTAATTGTTCACATTCTGTTGTCAGTTGCCCTTGTTTTATTGCCAATTTAGTTTTCAGGGTATCTAAATCTTCTAACGTTATCAATTTACTTTCTTCTTTTTTCATTCTTTCATTGAGATCATCGGACTCGACCTTAAGTCTTCTTTCTAACATTTCCATTTCACTCAAAATCTGTTGCAGCCTCAGATTGTCTTTCGACAATCTTTCAAAACTTTGATCACCGTTAGTATACTCGTGTTCGTTAAATGGAGGTAAATTGTTTAAAATTGCTATCTCATCACTTCCTGTAAAATTAATATTGATGTTTGTCATATTTGAAATATTTTCCAAATACTCAATTATTGTATTTTCTAATTTCTGTAATTTAGTTGTTTCATCGTGTTTATTTTGTTCGAAGGATGTCATAAACTGTTCTATAATTTCCTCTCGTTTACGAAGTTCTTTGTACTTGATTTGCTTTTCAGATTGAGTATCCTCGATGTCGGTTTCCAATTGTTCTAATTTTTGTTCAACTTCTTGCATTTGTTTCTTTTTCTCGGTTAACTGTGCCTCCGCTGCTGCGATGTCCATATTTTCCTGCTTTATTTTTTGCAACAATTTTTCTCTTTCTTCTTCTGGTGAAATTCTATGCCTTTCTTCTTCCCGCAATTTATTCCTTTTTTCCTCTGCTTCAATAATTTTCAAATGTAATTTAACTGCTTCCTGTTTCAAAGGAGACAGCGTTATTTCCTCTTCCAAATAAAGTTGTTCTTTGTATAATTCATCTAGCTCTTGTTGCATCTTAGTTGCTTTCTCTTGTAGATATGCTTTTTCTTTTAATAATTCGTCATATTTTTCTCTCGTATCGTCATCCATACTCTCTACGAGTCTCTCAGTTCTCTTCTTCTCATTCTCTAATTGCTTTTCTATCTTATTCAGCTTGTCTTGTAATTGTTTTCTTTCTTCATACATATTTTCGATTTTTAATAGATTGTGTTCATTTTTCATCGCAAGTTCTTCAGTTTCTTGTTCAATGATTTCCTTCCCAATATCGGAAGTCATTTTATCGACAACGATATTATAATCCGCTAATTGTCCTTGTAAAGCTGTTAATTCAGCTGCTAAATCTTTCGCCCTTTTATCATAATGTATATAAGTAGCTCTTTCCTTATTTTGATCTTCAATATCTTTCATAATGACAGCAATTTCTTGATTTAATTCCCTTATTTTTAACTGCATAACTCCAATGTAGTATCTCTTGTCCTGAATTTGCCTATGGATATAAAGTTTAAATCAGAATGGTTTTATTGTTTCTGTTACTTGTAATAATGTAGTTACAAGTTTTGAATTTAGGTACCTTGTCATCCCCCTACCAGTACCAGGTCTAATAGCTGCTACCCCATGTTGAGTGATCGGTCTTTCCATAACATTTATATTCATGTAACCAGTTGTTGGAAATCCTACATTTAAATGTCCAGAACCAGTCGAACTGATCGTATTTAACCGTGAATTAGCTGTTGGCATTTGGTTATGTAAAATTGACACAGACGGTGGTCTTGCAAGAACATTTTGACCTGGAGTTGCAGGATGATTACTTGCTGAAATATAAAATTCTAATTTAATTTATACTATCTTATGAAACTTATTAATTTTATTTTGTGACATAGTTGTACCTGTCTGTGATCTTTGCATTGTAATTATTTTATCTAAAATTTCTTGTTCCAATAAATAGAGTTGGTTGAAACTTGATAAAAACGAGTGATTTAAATCACTATACAAGTGTCACATTTGAAGAACTTGTAATAGTTGTTTTGATTCTAGTTACTATAGAAACAACTTTGTACAGCATCGAGAATAGTTGGCTTTCCCAAGCAAAATGGCAATGTCCTGGGCACTGGGCTCCTTCCGTAGAGTTCCATGGTAACGTCATTTTCTTCAGGGAAGCCTATCGTGTTCGATACTCTACAGAAATGCTACAAATAGAACAAAATAACGATAGATGGCAGCAGGATGCTTGTATTTTGCTAGTAGCAGTTGCTAAGCAACAAAAGAGACGCGGTGAGCCAACCAAGTGGTAAAGCATGATGGTGACGACGCGGCGACGGTAACGGCGGTAGCGACGCCGGTTCCCCAAACTCGAATTAATATACAGTAGTCCAAGAATATCTTCAGTGTGCCTCGGGATAGCCAGAAACCGATTGACGTTACTACAGTAACTCGCGTTGTGGCTACGTTCATCCGCAGCGTACAATTTATTCCGTCGACATATAAACGACCCGCCGTTCACTCGTTCGTCCGCTCGTTGTGTTGGCATTTCTTCTCGGTTGCCTTTTCTTTTTTTTTTTCTCTCTTCTCTTTTCTATCCAATACGTTTACCATATGCACGGTCGGCACATGTATTCGTTGATAGCGCATCTAGTGCAGATCGTAGAAAAGCGTACACGCTGTTCAGTAAACCGGTTTCACTGCAACGAAGCGGTGACCTCCTCGTGCTTGAGAATGCTTTAAACTGTGACAAGTATTTTATGTGTTCACGTTCATAGAAACTGTCGGCTGGCACGTTAGTGAACAGGATCAACAATCCGGTGGGGTTTAAACAGAAATTGAGAACGTTGCTGGTGTGATGGACGAAGAAGAAATCGACGGCGTGAAGTCGCCCATCAAGAGGCTTGGCTCCACGCGGAAGCTGCTCGTATTTAACAGTAAGTTGCACTCACGCACTTGTCATATCTCTCTCTCTTCCTCTCTCTCTGCTTCCGTCTTTTGCTTATTCCACTCGCTTGCTACTTTTTTCCCTCTTTTTATTCACAGAGAAAGTTAATTTTTCTGTAAACGGCGTATCCTGTGACGATCGTAAGTTCGTTTCTTCTCATTCGAATTTGAAATTAATGAAATTTATTACGACAATTTTTCTTATTGTCTGTAATGATTTTATGAGAATACTAAATTATATACTTTGTCTGGAGAGAGTTAAATTTATTCGCGGCTTGATTCAAGTCAAAGGTCAATTTGTTTCAATAAAATACGTATCTACATCCATTAAGATGCGTCTATCCGATTGATCAAAAAGTTACAATCTCTGCTTTAGTCGACCGTTAATAATGTTACATAGTTGTTTTTCTAACGTGGAAAAAGCTTGGCAAGTGTGTAGCAGATGTTAGAAAATCTTGTAGCACGGAACCTGATGCTGCGAACATAGCAGCGCTAGGCTCCATGGAATAACGTGGACATGTCGATTCTTTTATTTAAAGAAAAATTTTATTTATGCACTTATTCTTGCAACCTAATATCCTGTACTGCGGGATACTAAAAATGATTGTCATTTTTTCAAATAATGATATACCAATCTTATAATCAGATGAAAAATGTTCGTCATAATGAGAATTTCTCAAAAATAAGTAGTTATTTGGCGTTATCGGTGTGAACCATTGTACCGGATAATTAAGCGGAGCCTATAATACCTTCTGTGGAATGCTGGTGCTTACAAAGGTTGCGTTAGACATTCTTATTTACTGGTGCACTCGTATTACGTTGGAGAGGTAATAGCCTTTAGTTATGGCGTTACCAACGTATGCTATAAATTATATGATTCTTTTGATTTTCCCAGTAAATTGCATAATTTTCAAATTGAATAATTTCAATGAGAAATCATTCTATATAGATATGTAGATAAAAAAAGTGCATTTTATGGGATCGATGAATGATCGTGTAACACCAATTGGTTTTCGATGGAACAAATTGAGGTGCTTGCACGTCTTTCAGTTGAAGTGTTGGCACGGCGCTCTTGAAATTGCCTCGTCTGCATATTAAAGTCGTGGGAAGTAACAGGGATAGGTTTCATGGCATTCTACGTTCGCGTAAAAACTCTCACATACTCGGCATTGTCAACTTATATCTATCATTCCATTATTCCCTGTCTCAAACACGACTCGTTCGTGACATGCAACAATCAATGTTTGTTAACTAAAGCTAAATAGAATTACTTTACCGACGAATAAAATTAAATATACTACATGCTATTATTTTAATAAGCGTGTTTTATGTATTCGAGCAAAAATTCTTAGAAAAACGTAGATCCGATACCCGTCCCCTTATATCCGTTTACAAAATTTCAAGATTCTTTTTATTTTATTTTAACGTTCGTTGTTCCTTTCTCTCTTCGCTCCTTTCCTCTGTCCGATGAATACATGCACGCGTTAGAAAACATTTTCAGGCACGTCGCGTGGTTGTATATGTGCTTATGTATTCTTTCATTCCCTTACGCGCATGCGTACATTTCCGTTGTTCATCGGGGTACCCCCTCCACGCGTCGTGCGTGCCTGCGTCGACCGTTTCTTTTGTGCATTTTCATTTTTGTGTTTATGTCCGTTCGTACGGTTGCAACATTGTCTGTTTCAATATTGATTTCACCGTGCATTACCGATGCATTAGAATATTCACCAGCGTAGACACCGGTCGATAATAAACATGTTTACAAATGTTGTTTACCTGGTAGGATATTTTAGGATTCAAGCATGCATTACGTATGAAAATCAAATTTATTGAACAGCACGGTATTTTCGTACGATTATAATTATTGGATTACGAATGTTTATGCAAATGCGTATTTTTATAGAAAACGAGACCTAAATATTTCAATGAATGTTAATTAAAATAATCAACAGTTCCATGAATATTAAAATTAATACCAGTGAAGAGCTACATATCAAAAGGGAAATCAATTTTCCTTTTTTTTTAAATTTATTTTAGAGATAAGTTCACACGAGAAATCTGGACAAAATAAAGAACTGAAAGTGAGCCTCGTTTCCTGCTTTCCGCGACAGATGTTTTTACCAACATACCATTTTTAGACTCAAAGGATATCTGCCTTGTACGATCAAGCACGTGTCTTCTTTTAGGGTGCCATATTACCATTACGTATTTTATTTCTGAATAAAAATGAGATCGATTTTTTTTTCTCTATCTATAAATATCAGGCATGTTCCAGCTTTTGAAATTGTGGGAAATAACATACACGTCCAAGTGTAATTTTTTTTATGTACGTGTGTAAGTACTAGGCCATCCATTTCAGTTCAGCTCATTAACGACGAAGTCCCAACAGGATACAAAAAAGACATTACAAAGAAACCGTGTAGCTCCTTTATCATTGTTAGATCAATTAACTCGCAGTGTGCGTAAATTTTAATCTAGATACATGACACGATTGTCGAAAGGAACCATTAATTGAGATTAATCGTTCGAAAATAGATCGAATAATTCGTTCGTAATGATGATCAATTGTTGTGCATCCCCGATACTATTACGTTCTGAAAACTATAATAGATTCTGAAAGAGTCTTTAGTTTTTATTCAGAATATTTGATCCAGGATCGTAGAAGGTAAAGCGAGAATTCTGTATCGGAAATAACTGTCTCAGCTTGACACGAATTTGATGGGTCAATGAAGAGTTTCGGGTAAGCACACGGTAAGAAGGCCAAGTGGTACTGAATTTGCACGCTTATCTGGACGAAGGTCGGAACCCCGAACGAATTGTGGCTTTAAAATAGCAATGCTACGTAATGATCACATGCATAGAAGGTTCACTTTTAGAATAGTCACACGCTGAATGAACTTCAGCCATATCCTATACTTAACTAGTGATTCTTGTTTCGTGTGAAAACTAGCGTCCAAAAAGGCTGGGTAAAATAGTATTTCAAATAAAAAGTAAAAAGAAAAAAAAACATTTTGAACTTCTTGAGAAGTCATCAAGATTAGATAACGTGCACTTTTTTGTGTGCCCATTACCCTTAAGAAATAAAGGGTTGTCCAGATTTACTGCAGATACTCTACTATAGGTATAGAGTGTCATAAAATCGGTCAGGCGTTAAAGTACATGAAATCCGATCCGACACTTCAACCAAAATGGTTCAAATAAATTTTGTACACACGGCCAACCTCGGCTACCCCTAAGGAAATTTTGGCTGTAACATGCCTGTTCCAGTGCTAAAGCTAGCACTCCGGTAATCCTGAAGTGGTCACTAAAGGAATGAAACATTTATTGACCAAACTAACATTATAGTGTATAGTGTGCGTGGCTGTTGTGTTAAATAACGGCCTCGAAATGAAGAACGACACAATTCCACGTGGAGAGACGAGTCACAGAGAGACAGGACGAAGAAGAAGAGCAGCGCGCAGGGAATATCGTACACACGGTGGACACGTGCACTCGGGTTTGATCAGAGTCACAGTCACGGTCACGCTTCGAGGGTTGGACGAGTCTATATAGAACAACGCGATGGGAGAGCCGGTGGTAGAGGAATATGTTCGAGCGGGATAGACGAGGAGAGAAACAAAAGCCGTGGCGCGAGTAACTCATTGATTCCCCTACCCGAGTATACAGCCGTCTCTTTTCCACCGATTCACTTGCTTTATTGCGATTGTTTCGTCTCTTTCTCACTTGGTCTCTCATTAACCCTCTCCCTCTTGGCTAATGGTGTCTCTCTCTCTTGGACGCGCGATATACTTTCCGCTCGATGCTTCCACAACGGTATTACGCGATTCAGTTGATTTCGAAACGGTGCATCGGAAGGTGGAGTTTCTCTGGTAATCAGTTTTCTACAGACGCGTCCCCTTTTTCCGTTCACGAGTGAAACGTAGAAAGTTCCCGGCTATTTCGACCGATGGTTCCCTTTTTTCCTGCGTCCATCGCGGCCGACATCCGCTGGTATCTTAGAATCGTTGCGTCTGTTGTGAAAATTGTTTTGAAGACGTGCCAGTACTCTGCAAACAAAACGCATCGAGAAATAGAATAAACCGGTCCATTTCGTTTCCAATTAAATGTTTTCTTCCGTATTTCAGGTAGCCTTAATTCAACTATTTATCTTCCGCAAATTCACGATAGAGTAGATGCCCAATGCAAGATACGGGGCTGAAGGAGCTTCCTTGGTTTGACCTCGTACCGAATCGACATACGTTAACGTTGCACCCACGCTAGTCCTTTTATCAAGTCCGATCGTATACGAAAATACGATAATCTTTTGTGCAAGTAATTAGAAGTACAGTGTTTAATGTCGCATACTTATCGTTAGTAAAAATTCCAAAATATTGATCAATCTTGCGCAATGTTAATTAGACGAAAATGAAGAGATACCGTGACACGGAAGTTGCTTCATTTCTTTCCTAACATTAATGAAGGAACAGATTTTCCAAATTTTCTTTCCATCAGTATCGTATTTTCGTTGGCGCAGCAGATCGGTGTGCGGTCGGCCTAAAGTCATCGGCCAAGGTACGAGAGAATCCTCTGCGTTCCGGAGGATGCAGGGGGTGGCAAGTTGGCAAAAGAGGAACCGGTGTGCTGCGCCTCTGATGGGAAGGAGAGACAGCAACAGCGAGCCGGGTGAGAAGGTGGGGCGCGGTGGTTAGCGGCGGACGAGAGAAGAGCACCGGTACGAAACCGAGACGGAGGAACAGGGAGAGCTGGACAAAGAGAGAACGAGTGTAAAGGGAGGGAGACTTGAGAGAGAGAGAAAGAAAATCCGGTTGCCTGGCGACGAGCCATCTAGTTCGATCCCAGCCAGCCGACCAGCCACCCTCTGGACGCAGGAGCAACGAGAGAAGGCGACTACCTTTTGCCTTCCTTTCCTTTTTCTTGTCATTCTTAACTTTTCTACACCGCCGCGCCTTTATTTCCCCAGGCTGCGCTGGATACCCTCCGCGCTCAACCCCCTCCGTTTTTCGTGTTAACATAGTACGTCGGCTTGCTGTACCGTTCGGATGATAATGAGTTTCGGTTAGTCCGACAGAAGAGAACTGCAGGTTTCAACCGAGCCTAGTGATGGTCGATCAAGAGTGAAACGTGTGTGCATCGAATGTGGAATCGTTCGTAGCAGTGTTTCATTTTGTTGTGAAGATGAGAGTGGTCGTTAGAATCGGCTACCGCGGTGGAAGCTTCGTTTGAAGGGAAGGAAACAAGAAAGAGTAACCTCGTTGATGGGAGAACGAGCGAGCGTAAGAGGGATAAAAACAGCGGAAAGTGTGCGTGCGGATGTACACACATGTGCGAAAAGAAAGGAGAGAGGCAAGCATCGAGGAGAAGCGAAACCAATATTGCTAGAAAGATGAAGTTTTTCGGCCCTTGTGATTTTTGTTACGCAATGGAGATCTTGAAACTCCTCGACGTACTTCGATGGAACGTAATCGGGAAATAACTAGGGAAATGCAAGACTTCACCAGCGTTATGATAGCTGGAAACGATTTTGAAGAAAGGAATATTGTGTCTCGGTAGTAATGCATTGTCAGACAGACATGTTCTAGAAAGAAATTTTGATCAAGGAATTGTGCACGGCTGTCTACTTTGTTGTACGATAAGTTCAATCGATAATTAACAAAGAAATCGATGTTGACCACTGAATTGATGTTGCGAACAATTCGAGTGCTCTAGGGATATTTTTAAAAGGAACAGAGGGAGAGAAGTTGGCCCATTGAAAGAGCTTGCCAACTATAACGGATCTCGCATCTTTTTTCACCCTGTTTCCTCGTCTTTCTTTTTTTTTTTCTTTCTCTCTTCCTCTTGTTCGGTCGTTCGTTACAGCCGATCAACGCGAATCGAAACCTACGCATAGGCCAGCAACATGTTCCAGTGCATTATTCAGCAAAGGAACGGATGGATTCATCCTTATAACCCCGACACCAAGGACGTATTTCCAGGTATAGTTTATTAGATGCAAATACATTTTATTTTTTCATTGCATCTGAAGTAGCTGGGGATGATAAAATAAAGCGAAGTATCAGTAGTTGGTCGTTTGTTATAATTCGAGTCTCTAAGTAGGCTATCAAGTTAACTTCTTCTTTTTTTCTTTTTTTTTTCAATTTGTTTGCGTTCAAGTAATCTTCGCTTCGCTCCGTTCATTTCACGTTGCTTATATCGACCTCATCTTCCCATTTCCGTTTTAAAAGCATCATCGTACGGTTTTTGTTCTCTGAATCTCTATCTTTCTATGCATTGTAGGTATTCTTTTGATTTTATGCCTATATCGTATTCGCACAATGTACGCGCGTTATACAATATTGGAAATTCTAGATAGGTGAGGATATCTAATGCCACTGGTTGCTGTAGAGCCGTGCGAACATTCGTTTAGATGTATAGAATTTCTCTGTTCGTGTTACTTGGAATGCAAGAAAAGCTGTACAATAGCGATCAAAACAGAAAATCTTGAAGATTCCGATCGGATCGGAAGAAGTCGGACGGCTACTCGACCGAACCCACTCGACTTCTTTCGATCCAACCCGATCTCTGATACTACATCATAATGTTTTATCGTCAAATTAGATTTCCATATTATTTAAACGCAACTGTATATTTTCATTATTTTTACTAATTGAATTATAAAATATCACGTTGAAAAGGAAACGTGAAAGGATGCGTATTCCCGTATAGTAAGTTTCGCGAAAGTTTGAATTCCCTAAACGATTGAAGTCACGCTTCCGTGACGCCACTGTTTCCGAGCAGAGTTACGTGTATATCCGTTCAGTGAACGAATTCGTTTCTACCATATGGCGTTACGAACTGGGAGCAAACTAGTTTCCGGTTGAGACGATCGTGAAGGTCTCGCTAACATGTCACATGGAAAATCTAAAGGTTCCATATGGCTTCCTGATCGTTTGTACTTGTGTAATCCGTTTGAACGATTACCTCGTCAAGATTTTGGTACCGAATTCTTTTATTTCGAATAACGAATAAATAGTATCGTAAAGAAAGAAAAAATCTGGATAATTAGTAACATGATGTTAGTCGCAAAGTACACATCTAATGAGTAATTTTCGATGCGATACTATTCAGAATACTATCTTTCGGCTTCCTATTACAGCACTGTTTCTAGCTGGCCGCATACACGCGAGTTTCGACACAATTACAGTTCGTTGGTGTGCTTCAGAATTGAGATAACGAAAAGCGAACTAAACCGACGACGCAATAACCATTTAACGCTTCCCTTCAATTCGTACAGGAAGGAAGCTGATAGAGAAACATTGCACTGCATATCAATTTATGACTCGTGTGTGAAGATTCTCCCTCCATCTTCCTACCAATGTCATCCTAATTACATCTCTTCGATCCCACCGGTGGCATTATATTACCAAATGAAAAAATTAAATCGTTAAATTGTTTTCATTAAAAATGTTATCTTTTTATATTGTATTTGCAAACAAGTAGCTTAAAAGGCGATAATATCAATATTTGTTATCTCAAATAACAATTATCGATTTCTTTGTTTACTTGACATAAATGATAAGTCACTAAAATTGTTAATTTACTTCTGCGTCTCATTTTTCGTCTGGTAGTATAATTGTAAAAAATTTAATTCAATAAAGCCGTCAACAAATTGTGCGCATGACGTGTTTGCTCATGCGACGGTATCACGAACGATAACGTGGTAATTGGCAACTAACTTGCCAATTGCCGTGGCCATCTCCCTTCTAAATCTGTCGCTACCGAATCACGTGGCTTTCCCAAATATTGTTCAACGTCGTCTCCATTTATGAAGCTGAGAGTATACTCCAAGAAACTTGCATCTTCCTGTTTAATTATCGTGACAAGAAGATATTTTTATTTCATAAATTCTAAGTATTTTTCTGCTATTTCGGTTTCCCTGATAACGTCCACTTTGCCGCGATAATTTCGCGTTGCTTATCAGTAAATTGACCAACGTTCTTTTGTTTAGTATGTTTCTTACTTCCACGTTAAGACATAGCACATCTTAAATGAACAATTTTCGGTCAGTATGGCGTTCCAGGAATATTATATTTAAATAAAACGTTGCTGAACCAGCGGGGTCAGGTCTTTGCGGTTCAATCGTAACCATTTAAATCTTGTTACTCGAAATGTTTAATTACTATTTTACTTCTAAATTAACGTTATAAAAAGCTATGAAAAATTAAAAAAAAAAAAGAAAGAAATTCAATTCAATTGATCATTCTTTCTCTCGTTAATACTTTATAGAGATCACAGCGTGTACCGCTGGTTTAATGGCGTTCGCGCAAGTGTAAACGCACACGAACGCGTTAAGTTAAGACGGATATGTGTACGTGTACGGTAATGCACAGCGGTAGGCGTAGAGAGGAAGGCGCGTGCGTGTAGGCCTTGCTGGTAATTGTGGTTAATTTAACGACAGTCAAAGCAACGACTAGCTGTCCTTACTGGTCAGTTCACGCGGCCAAGTCCCTCTCGACTGGTCGGTCAATGTGCAATACTGTAGCGGTCACTTAAACCGCACGGCCGCTGTTATTTGCCTGGGTATAGAGTCCCGTCCTGATTTGCCTAGGAACGTGAAACGCTTTGCCAATTTCGCGGCATCGGTTCCTTCGAACTTTATGACACGATATCCACGGTTATTTCGCAACGGTCTCGGTCGACTTAACGCAAGCCATCGACAGGAAACTGTCTCGATCGAGTTTCGTCCGATTCGCAGTTTCAGTACAGTGTTGCCTCTTTCCCGGATCCCTTCCCCTCCCCAGTGTGTATTATTCTGACGAAGAATATTTATGAACAAGAAAATAAAGGACATTTAACGGTGGCAACTGTGCACGGTTACCGAACTCTCACATGTAAATTCCTTTGAGCCCCGAAGCTCCGTTGTGGATACGTAACCTCGATAATCAAAATAACGCCGGATATACGTGTCGCGAGTGATCTAGTGATACGGTGTTCAATTTATCGATGATATTTTTTTCCGTTAAACACGCATGACATTTACGGTAATTCTCGTTTACAGTTCACCGGTCGCGTTTTTTTAGTGTACGCGGAGCACGAGGAATGAATGCGTGCGAATGCAACTGGTTTCGTAGCTTAATATTTCTTTTAATACAGTAGGAATAAAGTGTTCGAGGCAACGGCTGAGTCGAACTTTTCTTGTCTGCTGCACAAAAGTCGTCTGAGTCATAGAAAGATATATTTATGTTTTGAACGAACAGCATCGTATTACCGGTCGCGAAACCGTTTGCGTTAGGAGTGAACGTGGCAAAAGGCGAGGTAAAAACAGCCGACTACAGAAACTGCTAACCTATGTTTGATCAGCTAATCGAGGAACTAGTATGGCGGCCAGTTGTTACTGATAAATCCTTTTTTCAAAATACCAACCGCTTAAGCATTCGTATTTTTATTTTTAACATTACAAAATTGTCCACAACCGCTACTTTACTCGGCCATTATGTACTTGAAGAAATAATAAGGATTCGTGACAATGGAATAAAACAAAAAGTTAATTGTAATTTAGAGGGAATTCGCTTCAGTGAACAAAATAAGTGAACGACCTTTATTTTTATTTTGTAAAATATGTTTCTGTTTTTACTACCGCGCTAATAAAGTCGATGTCCAGTGAATGGGTAGATCCTTTCTCTTTTCGATTGAATCTAGTCCAGTTACAATCAATATCTCACCTGTTCGTTGAAAACAGGAATTTGTACCGTAAAATAATTCGTATCGATAAGTAAGAACAGTAGATGCAACCAATTTTTTAACCCACGGTTATTTTTTTTTTTTTACACTATAAATTAATTTTATAAGGATTTTATAACTCTCAGGAGTGGGCGATCTGGTCCCCCTTTGGATTCGCCACTGCTTCAAGTGTGTCAAACGAAACGGTGTGGTCAAAAGTACATTTTAATTTAAGGGCAATTGTGCTACAGTCAGACGCTTTCAATCGACCGTGGGCGTTTGATTCGTTGACGAACAAACGAATGAACGAACCCACGGACGAACTATTTTCTTCTATCTTCTATTGTCAGACGTACGACTTCCCTTTCCGCTGCTGCTGCTTCGCTGCATGTTATTAAAATTGCTCCGTTTTAATCACTGTCTGTTGCACAATACGTATTGATACCTCGGTGACGATGATTAATCGTACGTCTGCGAATCTGATTGACTGCTACGGTATTTTGTGATTGCACCCGTGATGAATAATGCAAAAATATAAGATCATAGTAAATTCCAATGTATTCCACTGACGGAAGTTTTTATTATATGACAGAACGTTCAGACAAACCGTCATGGAAATAAAGAAATTTTTATAGAATGTCATTAAGGTGGATTTTCATGGAAATACATACGCGTTCGTATCTTCTTGATGAGTACTTAAATGTTCACTCTTAGGTAATCAGTAATTCCGATACATTCTGATATTACGAGTTGAAAGTTATGGCAAGTTTCCATATTTTCGTCCAGTCAGATAAAATTAGGTTCAGCTTAATTATTTATTCAAAGCAGGAAGTTGTTTAAGTGCATGAATAATTTAAAGGTTATCGAACAATCATCCATTGGATTCATTGTATGGAGATCTGCATATAATGATGTTGGAAACTAGATCAGACTGTGGTTCTGAATAAGCTCGTAGAAAATTGATGCAGTGATTTATCACCGTACTTTAACCATAATCTTTCCATTTCAAAAAATAGTAAATCAAAATTTTGTCCAAACGGCATTGTACACAAGCAAATAAATACAGAACTACTAGCTACGTACATCTATTTATACAGAGATAACAATATTTGTACGCATTATCAGAAAGTACATATTCAAAACGTTAACGCGTGATTAATGTTTGTGTACTTAGTAAAATAATTAATTTGTAAGAAATTAATTGTAATTAATCGTCTAATATCTAGCTCGTTATTTAATTGCCTGTTTGAAGAAGCTATTTGTTGGACAATTTTGAAAAATGAAATTGATAAGATTACATCTTGCAGCGATATAAATAAAAATGGAAGTGATCTTTCATATTTATTAAATAATAAGGTTTTCCCCTATTAAGAACATCCTCGGTAGGCAGCTTAAAAATAGTCTTTTGCGCATCCATCGCGCTATGAAAACAGGGCTTGTAGTTCTTTGAGAACTTCACGCACAGCGTGCATCATCTAACCTATCAGAGCCGATAATCGCGAAACAAAAGCTTGCAAGGGAACGAGAGCGAGGGCTGATCGTTGCATTCTATTAACAGAATCCTTTCTCGAGTTATAACGGCCCGTGAAACTCATAGGAGTTGCAATTTTTTTTTTTTTTATATGCCAGCGCGCTTTCAGTTTTCTAGCACGCGATACGAGGCACATTTTTCTACGCTTTGTTGATCGTGAAACGTCATATGGAAATGTACATATTCCGTTTCAGTCAGTATCATTTCAACAGAATCAAAGAGCCGAGTTTTATCAACCTTTCATAGTATCTTTTGTAGTTATAACCAGGGTTATAAAAGTGTCATGTTGAAAAAAAAAATAGGTAGTATTTAAAAAGAAATGATTTTCACAATTTTCATAGAAGAAGGCTATAGCACTGCTATAAATTCGATGCTTAAATTCTCGCTTCGCCTGAGTTTCTTCACGCTAAACGATTAAACAAGCGTTAACAACCATAACTATCAAAAGATCATCTCGAACACTATCGCTTTTGTTTTCATTCTTCGAATCATCGTGTAAACGCGCCATAACATTTTTATCGGGCATTATCATTTCCATTATGTAACTATTATTTTCCAGCGATCCGTTCATAATACATCTGTCTGTCGGTATCATCGCAACAATTAACGGGATTATTATAGTTTGTCGAGTTAACTGCAACGAGCTCGCGATTAGATTATAGTTTCTTCGGCTTTGCTCGTTCCATCCCCGCTCCATCGATGCTCTCGCGCCGAATCTAACACGCCTCTGACGAATATAATTTAGATGAGATCGTTTGTCGAAGCCGAGAAATGTCAAAGATCACGGCAGAGTGATCCAGGTGCAACCACGATCCTCTTCTTCGAGAAACTGGCCGATTCGTTAAATGGAAAGTAGTTTGACGACGTGTTGAATAGCGTGAAAATAAAAAAAGAAAAAAAAAAACGTGAACTACGTGTTGTGTTGTTGAGAAACGGAAAAGTGATTTGTGCACGACAAGGACAATCGCCATCAACGGAAATCAGTGGAGGGTTCACGGATCACAGGGAAAAATGTTCAAGCTCGCCGGACGCCAAGAATGGGAGGCTTTGACGAAAGGTAAATGGCGTAGCCGTTTACGAACCGTAACCATTATCAGTTCCCACGGGGTGTGAACTTTATTGTGTTGAATGGGGTGGTTGAGTGGGGAATAGGTGCATGGATCCTGCAGTATATGTATGTTTTCAAAACCTTGCACAATCGATGTCCGTGCACCAAGTTGTACATATTAGTATAATCCAGGAATTGTATCAGGGTAGTCTACCCCGGACGATGCGACGCATCGTGTCAGTTTTACGTCATAAACGTTTTAAGAATCTCCGTATACAGGATGTCTAACGCCACCCCTAATTAGTTATACACCTCAGTTCAGAAAATGACAATGATCTGGGACCTTTTGTCACGGTATAGTTTGGCCCAGTTGCGCGGTACACCCTGTACAGGGAGATTCCTAGTAACATACTCCATGAACGTGTAAAGGCTTGTTAAAATCTTTGGGGAAGATCCAGGTCCCTTTGTGAACGAACAACTGACACAGTAAGCACTATAGACAGTGAGAGAGGTCGTTCACCCTTGGTCCTTGCAGGCCTACACAATAAGTAGTGCACCGGGCAAGGATGCCCTTCAGTACCCATAGGCAAAACAAAGGGCATCTCTAGGCAGGGGTGTAACCATCCCCATTAGTATTTAGCACTTTACGGAATATGCTCGCAATAAAATAGTTGTCCTTAAGTTAGCCAGAAAATCGGATGCCCATTGGGTAACTTGATGAGCCAGGCCCCTCTATCTATACCTCATTATGTCTCCCATCGACATGTTCAGTTATAAAAAACACCCTGTTGTATCTTTTATTGGTAAAATCAAGTAAAAGTTTTTGAATGGGTCATCGGGTGGCACGCGCAGGACAGAACCCGTTGACCGTTCGTTCTTGTGAACCAAACGCATGCTGCACATTGTTATTAAGGCCGATTATGTAACGTCGATAACCATGTAGAGCATAAAGGCATGTGCTATTATAATTCGAATAAAAATACCACTCTGGTGGGATAGAAAACATCTGAAGCGTCGAAAGCAACGGCTTTTCAGAGGAAATTACCACGGGCCTGTGTATCCTCTTTCTACGGTTGCCCTAACTCGCCTTCTGATCAATGCCTGCAACCCGGCATATGCCCCGACGTGCAGCGAACTGCGTTTATTTACCTTCTTGAGGGACGTAGGTCGATTCATGCGTTCCAACCCCTCGTAGGGTTCGAGAATCTCCTGGCCACTTGGGGAATGAATCACACACCACGGAAGCACGAAAAATCGATAAGTTCCGAACCGAATTCAGGAGCAAATGGTGCGAGTTCGTTAAAGAAGACCCAAGTTCAAGGGAAGATTTTTTTTTTCCATTTCCTAGAAACGTGAGAAATCGTCCGGTTTCACTGAAGCCTCTAAGGGTCATTTTCTTCCCTAAATTTGTTTAATTTGATTTTGACGAAATTTCCAAATTGAAACATAAATAAATAAATAATTCATTTGTACAGTTGCTTTGTTCTCTAGGAAACGCTATCGTTTCCTTTCCGTACCATCAGGAAATACCATAGCTCGTTAAGTTTTTATGGGCAACGTTTCTCTGCTCTTTTTCTGATCCCATTTCAACTTCTTCTGCTTTGTGTTGTTTCTTCTCTCGAATGCTATAAAGAGAATCGTTTAATCCATGAGAAAGGGGTCGGTAGAAATGGTTTGCTCTTTTCCCTCCAGTCACAATGACCTTCATTGATTCATTGATTAGATGCAAATTATAGGGAACCCTAGAATCTAAAGTTCCAGCTTTGTCTAGTTAGGTCAGTGACACAGGTAATGAAACAACGATCATGACTTTCAAAGTATTGTTCATTTTATTTTATTTCATTTAATTTGAATACTTTTAAATTTTATGTTTCTAATGTTTTATACGTAGCAATAAATATTATTTATTATTTTGTATCATTTCTGGTTTTCAATAAATATTGTTTTATTTATGTTCAACCCTTTATTCCTTGTTTAATTTTCTCTTAAAAAATTTTGCATTTTTAAATTGTTTATTTGATTTCTAAAAATTATAACCGTTGTAGTATATCAATATTATACAATGTCTAAAATAAAAAATTATTTGTTACCACTTAAAATCCATATTTCTTTCCAAAATTAAAGAAAAATCGTGCAACGAAGAGTAAAACGTTCACTGGACGTGTTCGAGGAAAGGCGCAAAGAAATAAAACGATAGGACGATCGAATCCAGACCGTTACGAGTCGTCTCCCCCGACAGTAAATTCGTTTGTAACACGAAACATGTTGCAGCGAAGCCAACCCGATCGATTAACGAAAAAGGAAAGGCCAAGCAAAGTCTTTTATCCTTATCGTTTTCTTTCCATCTTTCAGACATAAGGCTGCAGCTGAACGAACAGCTGAGATGTCTCGACATCAGGATGGAGGCCCAAGTCGCCCTCGTGGCGGAGCTTCAGGATTTTTTTCGAAGGAGAGCCGAGCTGGAGCTCGATTACAGCAAGTCTCTAGACAAGATGGCCAGAAGCATACAGCTCAGACACAAGGAGCAAAAGCAAAAGTATATTATCCAGAGACTTTTAACTGGAGCTTAGATAAATTTCATACTTAATATATTAATTAATGAAATAATCCTTAGGCGAGAACAATGGCCCCTATTCTCCAGCTACGCTTGCTGGCAACAACTTATCAACGAAACAAAATCCTTAAGCAGAGATCATGCAGCACTTTCGGAGGTCTACAGCACGCACCTCGTTGGTCGTCTCAACCAGGTGATGGAAGACGTACAGCGGATATACAAGCGTGTGAGTATGATCCAGGCATGGGCAGCAAATAGTAAGGCGGGCACGCGGGTCATAACTATGGGCAAAGGAGGTCGCAGACACGCAGTCACCCATGTTACCTGTGACATTTTTTTTTTTTTTTTGTTTACGATAGAAGAATCCTTGTTTTTCAGTGCCGTGAGATAGGATACGAGACGCACGAGGAGATCCTCCGGGTGCTGCACGAGTTGCATACAACGATGAAAACGTATCAGGCTTACCAGGCAGAGTCCCGGCAAGCGGAAACAAAGCTTCGGGTGGCGGAACAGCAGCGCACCAAGCTCGAAGTGGCGAACGCCCCGCCCGAGAAACTGGCGCGCAGCAAGAAGTACAAGCTGATTGAGAAGGAAGTGAACAAGGTAGGGTGAAAATCTCAAGGCTATCCCCGAGCGCAGACGAGGAGGACTGGGTGCTCTCGTGTTTCGATTCAACTCTGTCGGCTGACCCTGGAAAGGGTCGAGTAGTACTTGAAGACACGGAGTATCGATTTCCGTCACGAAAGCTCTTGCCGTTGAAAACACGTGAACACAGAGGCCTCGTTGAATAAAGCACTGTTTCATTCATCTCACGTCGAAGTTTCACGGCGTTCCGTCACTTTTAGAACCCTGTTGATCTATCGTTCGCATGCTTCGGACCTTAACACCTCACCGACCGGAAGTCTATTAATAGGCTTTTCGATGCCAAGCGGTTATTCACTGGAAAGCAATTAATACGTCTTTCGCCGTTAATGGTTTCTCCATTATTCGATTGAAATAATATCATTTAATCATGCTATAATTATCAGGACATTGATAAACATTATTGAATTTCTTGCTTACTTTAGAGGAAGAGCAAGTATCAGGAAGCAAAGCTGAAGGCGTTAAAAGCGAGAAACGAGTACATTTTGTGTCTCGAGGCATCAAACACGACAATACACAAATACTTTGTGGACGATCTGTCTGATCTCATTGATGTAAGTTATAGACTTAACAATTTTTAATATTTACTACAGTAAAGTAGAACGTTTCAACGTCACGATAAGCGTATCTATGAACTAATTACACTCGTTTGAAAACGACTTAAAAGAGCATTAATCTGGCTTCTTGATACCGTACACGTGACTCGATAGTGGGTCAGTGAATCGGTTGAGTCACCTGAAAATGTTAATCGTCTTTAGTGATTGATACTTTAAACAATCATTCACGTGTCCAATAACGTGCGCCCAAATTGCTCGCGGGCATTTGAACATCGATGGCTTACGAAATCATCAGTGATCATTGGTATCATTTTTCTAGTGCATGGATTTTGGTTTTCACAATTGCATTGCCAGAGCGTTGCTAATGCACTGCAGTGCAGAAGAGGGTAGGCAACGTTCCTTGCAATCGGGTGCTGAACAACTGGCTTCCTGTGTCGGTGCTCTAGATTCGAGAGCGGATAAACAAAGGTTTCTAGAATCCCATCATTCTGCTTTTATGATCCCTAAGAAATTCGAGTTCCAAGGACAACGAGGGGACGAGGTAGTATTTTGGCATAAAAATTCACTACTACATTGAGGACTACGTTTGAATACTATAACTGATAAAATTCATCGGACCCTACAGACCCCAGAGCCTGAATTGCAAAAGCTATTGCACGCCGAGATGGAACAACGATTGACGCAATTGCAACAGAGAGTGACGTCCTTGAGAACCGAGTCTGAGGAAGTGTGGAAAACTTTAGAAACGGCAGAGGCCAGCCTGCTAGAAATGCTCACCGCGAAAGACTACGACTGCTCTAGATATTTTGGAGAGAACGCTGTGCCCACTTCTAGACCTCCTGAAACGATACAGATCAAGCTCAGAGCCGACAGACAGGAAACCGAAGAATTCTACCTCACGGTGGGTTCCAAGTTGAAGTATTCAACTGATCTTTAACTAACTTGTTATTAGTGCGTTGGTAATAAATAATCTGTTAATTGAAATTTTACAGAAATTCAGGGAATACCTTCTTGGAACCTCAAGAATAGCTAGGTTAGACGCGAAGCAAGAATACATTCGACAAAGCCTACTAGATGGCTCCACTGCTAGCCCAAACCCATCAATATCGGCAACGAAACAAAAACAGGCACGAAGGAAACGAATCGGTAGATTACAGATGAACGGTCAACCAAAACTATTCGGTGGCTCGTTAGAAGAATACTTAGAAAGCACAAATCAAGAAATTCCTTTGATCATGAAGAGCTGCATTAGAGTAATCAATCTGTACGGTCTACATCATCAGGGTATCTTTCGTGTTTCGGGCTCCCAAGTAGAAATCAACAACTTCCGGGAATGGTTTGAGAGGGGAGAAGATCCTTTGGCCGATGTAACAGATGCATCGGATATTAATAGTGTTGCCGGTGTATTGAAACTTTATTTAAGAGAATTGAGAGAGCCACTCTTCCCAATTATTTACTTTGAACATTTAATGGAGTTAGCACAGTTGGAATCGAAGCAGGAGTTCGTTAATAAGATGAAGGAACTAATTGCGAGTCTTCCAAGACCGGTCGTCATTGTAATGCGATATCTTTTCGCCTTTCTAAATCAGTAAGCATCGCCATTTCTTTCGGATGAATATTTAAATATCCTATTGTTTACAACAGGCATGCACGAGTAATATCGCAGGGGTGTCCAAGTAAAACGTATATATTTTTTTTTTTTCAAATAGCCTTTCAGAATTTTCGGATGAAAACATGATGGACCCCTACAATTTAGCTATCTGCTTTGGTCCTACTTTAGTACCAGTTCCTGAGGACAAGGATCAGGTGCAGTACCAAAATCAAGTAAACGAACTGATCAAAAACATCATCACATTCTGTGAGGAAATATTCCCAGAAGACATTGGGGGTACTCAGTACGAAAAATACATCAGTAGGGAACCAGACGACGTGTAAGTATATGTCGAAAGGTTATAAATTAATTTGCTAATAGATGATTCCTGATCGAAATAAATTGTTAATACAGAGACGTAGGAGACTCGCCAACGG
Source organism: Osmia bicornis bicornis (assembly GCF_907164935.1). Lineage (NCBI taxonomy): Eukaryota > Metazoa > Arthropoda > Insecta > Hymenoptera > Megachilidae > Osmia > Osmia bicornis. Next base: position 12,553,053 of record NC_060216.1, on the reverse strand, counting down.
ATCAGGTCCAGGAAGACATGGACTCCGAAGTGTATCCATCCGAGGATGGTGAGTAAGATAATAATATTTCATTTGTCGCTCGGTATCCAACAACAGAGCGGGATCTACGTATTTTGTGTATTCCCAGAATCGGAAAACCTCGAAGCCACAGCGCAATTCGATTTCAATGCAAGGTCCGAAAGAGAGTTAAGCTTCAAAAAGGGGGATACCTTGACTCTATACACACAAGTCAGTAATGATTGGTGGCGAGGTGCCTTGGCTGGTAGAGAGGGGCTTATTCCCGATAAATATATTATGATCAAGATAAAGTAAGTGAGATTTAATCAGCCGCAGTGGCGAATTATTATCTTCGAAGAATGCCTTCTATTCAACTAGTGGCTGAATTTAGCAATCGAAAAGGGAATAAAACTTCGATCAATCGAAATTTTCCTACATCAACAAAATGTTGATTAGGTTTAAAATGCTTCTTTAGTCTAATCACTTTCAAGGAATAAACCTTCTTTCCCGTATGATCCTTTCCACTGTCCATCGCTTTACATGTTGTACTGTACAAAGTATTTCTATAACATGTATACACGCTTTAAATGTTAATATTAAACTAGAGTGTTAAACGGCTTTCTTTTCTGTGTCTTCATTTATTTAGTCGTTTTGAACATTTATAAACAGCAAATTAGTGCCTTTACGATAATAAAATGTGTATACATTTTATTGGGACACTTCATTGTAAACTTGTGGTATTTCTAAGTTATAATTATAGTTTTTATTTAAATAAACCTACTGCAGGGGGACTTTCCGAATATTTTTTTCAATGCAAGCTTTTTTATAAAATCAGCTTAACTAAGCTTTTTTTTTATCAACCATTTCTGCGCTATAAAGAGTTTCATATCGTTTGTTCAGGGATGAAGAACGCGAAAAGGAACTTCTAAAATCGTCAAGCGAAGAATCAATGCGAAGAAGAACTTCTAGCTCTGCCGATAGTGTTCTATCGAGTAACAACTCACCATTGATGGGACCGTCTGGGAATACAGCTACTTGGTCGTCTAGTACCATGTCCGACACACCAGCTACCACGAATATAATATCAACAGACAATATCAGTAACAGCGGTGTGATCTCAACGATTGTGACAAATGTCCCTTGCATTTCTTCGGCCCAACCGATCATCAGCCGAGAGGTATTGGAAACTACCGTTTAGTATAATTACTTTATCCGACTTTTTCTTTTCATACATTCGTCTGCTTGTACATCTTCTGCGACGCACTGAAAAGATTTGAATTTCAAAGCACAAGTGCATGGCTATTGTGCTGATATTTGTTTTCTTTAAGTGCAATAGCAATGAGAGATTGGAATGCACATTGCCATTTAAGGCGCAGATTCGTTGCCTGTTACACCATGCCTAATTAGAAATCAGCATCGCTTATTTTATGGGACCAAAATCACAAACGAACCTCTTTTAATATATTCAAACCCTTCGTTGCATGACTTTTTGTTTTTATTTCCTGAAAGAATATACGGTTTTAAACGATAAATATTTTTCTATTTCAGAAGTTTCCTTTAAAAAAAATTCTATAATATCGGAGATTCGCAAATGCCCCCTCTAAGCGTGCATACACAGACGCGCACTGACGTAAGCGCTTTCGCTAAAAAATACAAGAATTTGCAAAAACATAATGCAACAAAGGGTTAAACCAAGACCAAGTATCGATCAGTAATTTAATTTGAGCAATGAGAATAAGTATTGTTTTAGTTTTTCATGTTTCCATAACGTATAATTCTTTTTTTATTTTTCGTTGAATTATAATCTGTGATTTTATGATTCGACGAACTTGCCTTTACCAAATGACGGGAGACGAGTCTATGGCTATGTTAAGTTAAATTTACATTGAGATAGTTGTATCTCAGTTAACTGTAATAATTTGTACGATATGTTTTTTTGTAAATAAAATAGAAATATACATGTTTGTTGCTGCATGTGCCTCGGTCCCTTTGTCTTGTGCCGCCTTGTGTCCTTTGAGTCTTGCGTCACATATTATTTCTTTTGTGTATTGTTTACGAGTTTTCAATGTTAATAGTTGGGATGGTTTTTCCAGATATACGTTTAATCAGCCTTTAGTTGACAAGAAAAAAAAAAAAAAAGTTTCACGTAAATAGGTAGTGGGTGAAACGGACTAAAAACTGTTCGATAAAATTGCTGCCAGTGTTGTGTGGTTCTGTTGTCTATATTTTTCGTTTCATTAAAGGAGTGCATCTGTTTTTGTAACAGTTCAGTTGGTTTGTGAATCCTAGCATTCTGTAAAACAATTTCAGTCTATAGACGAAACCAAAATGGAATGCTACTCGCAGAGCCTACTTAACCAGTGGATATTCTTTTGGCTTAGGTGAGTAAAAATACATCTCACCCTCAGACCAGTTAATATTACGAACCTCTCATCGTTGGCATCTGTAGAGAGATAGGTATCAAATGCAGAGTTGTTGTCATGTTTACATATTTGCCTGCTTATATTCATCCTGTTCATTGTCAGTTTTACGAGCAGTTTTTAATCCCCCCCCCCCTCCTGGCATGAATATCAATATTGTGCATTTATTAGGGATGCGCGGGTAGGCAGATATGTCGGGTACCAGAGCTTTGGGACAGCTCAGTAAAAGTCGGGCGGGATCGGAGGAAGATACTTTCGGGCATTCCCCCGATCCCTCCCATAATCTACGGTACTCGCACATCCCTAGCATTTATGTATATTCATTTCCTTATTTCCATATTAATGCATGTAAATCTAAATTTTTATTTCTGTATTATATCGTTCGTTTTCGGATATAAAAAGTATTCATCATTAACATTTCGCAATTCACCACATATGAAACATTAAAAATAAGGATGTTGGATATTTTCGAAATCTAATACATCTTTTGTCTTTTAATAAAAATAACAATCTGAAGAAGTTCCAGGGCACTACATATGCATAACGACACAGAATATAATTTGCACTTCATTGCAACAAACATGGTTGGTAACTTGGAAAACATCGCTAGCTTCCCCTTTACTACGTACCAGAACATTTCATTTCGAAACGTTTACCTTACAATTTATATTCAATTCACCTAATTGAATTGCTTTCAGGAATGTGGATCTCGCATGGCAAAAGTGTCAACGCCTGAGAAAGAGAAGCACTCCTTTGCTTCAGACGCTACGCAAATCATTGTTGGTAACAATGCAGAAAATGAAAAGACGGATTTTAGCGAATCATCGATACAGCAACAGCAGCAACGTAACGAAGAAGCTGGAGGCGAAGAAGCGGAACGTATCTCGTTACTGAATTTGGACGGCAGCGCAAAACGTGGAACCAGCAGGAAACAACATTGGAAATCTCAGAGTATGGGGGACACTGCGCAGCAAACGGTAAACCCTTTACAGGCGAACACCGCTATCACCCAAGAAGAAGAACCTCAAGAACAACCAACTTTCTCGGCAAATCGGGAGCTCTGGCAGAGACGTGCAACGTCGCAAACACAATTGAATCCTCCCGTGCCTCCGAATCATAAGCTTTTCCGCTCTTCTCAAGAATTCCGTGAAATGCGTCAGAAACACACGCCGGATCTCGTCATGGATCTTCCTTTATCCGCGCAGGATGCAAGCAAAAAGTCTGCTTCGTCGAATAGTCTGAGTAGTTCCGACGAGGAGAGCCCTAACTTAAATCAGCCATCACGAGCGGAGGCAGCCACGTCGCCCACGGGAGGACCCGAGTCTCCCGACATGAGCACAGCCGCAGAACGGTTTGCCAAGCAAAATCAGTGCACCTTGAAGAAAAACACGAAAACAAATTCGGACGCGCCGAAATTGAAACGCGTCGAACCTGAGCACGAGCCCGAACAGGAGCCCGAGGATATGGTCAGATCAACCAGTTCCAATCAAATCTCAGATTCGATGCCCTTAAGGTCACCGCTTCCTTCGCGTTCGACGCCTAAGGTTGTCGCGAAGTTCGCGGATATGCACCTAAGCCGCGGCAGTCAGGTGTCCTCGTTCAAACCGCAGGTAAAGGTGAAGCCAACGATCCTCAGGAAACCGGTGCTGCCATTCCCGCATCCGCACATGAGTCCGGAGCTCGCAAGGAAGATCGAAAAGCAAGCGCAGAGCGCCGAACAGTCGAATTAATTGCTGCCAGGGTATTGGAGAGTTTTAGCAGCAAAAGATGTATTTATTTTTAGCAATCCATGCGTGTTTGAGTAAGGTTTCCAGGCGCGTAGATTTGCCATTGACTTTCCATTGACCAGTTACTCCGCCCAATCGCAAGGACATAAACGAAGTGTGTTAATTACTGTATCCAAGAAGAAAGGAAAGCCGGGCAGTATCGTTCCTTGGTACGATGATACGTTACATACCAGGTTCGATGCTACCCTCGGGCCGAGTTTATTTTTTCTACGACTATTTTCCATTTTCGCATAATTTTTTTACCAAATGACCCGCGAAACGATGTTTCTAGTCATCGAGAGACGATTGAAAAACGATGCGAGAAATGTGTGAGCGAGATAATACATCGAAAAAAAGAAAAATGAATTACAATTTCGAGGTTAAATAGTTATTTGCCGTGAGAGTGAGTGTGTGAGAGAGGGAGAAAAAGATTTTGTACGTTGGACAATATGTAATTTATTACAAGGAATATTTCTTCTCAAGGTGTATCAGTATGTTTGCAACAAACGTGTTCGATGTTCCTTTAAAATGCACGTGAGTGGGTATGAGTTAAACGAAAAAAAAAAAAAAAGAGCCTTTTCCGGAAGTTTCTTTCATAGGAAGAATGAGTGAGATGATTTCGGGACCCGAAACCCGGCTTATTATTTTTATTATTATTATTATTATTATTATTATTATTATTAATATTATTATTATTAGACATTGTAACATGTCACCGACGTCTTTAATTAAGAACTATACGACAATGATGTTCGATATATTCGAGAGTAATAAGTGTACAATAATGCACGAATATTTAACAATTCGACGTCAGCTTTAGGTATTTACTGATAATTCTGCTATGAAAAATTCAACGAAATAGGAAAAAAGCGATGTAACACCTCAACGTATTCATGCCCTTTTTCCTTATAACCCATTAAACAAAAAAAAAAGATTATACTCAATTAAATAATATGCGTACAGTAACCCGATATTCAAGTATTCTATAATTATACTCGGAACAAAAAAAATTCGGAATGGGCATAAAGGGAGGTATTAGGTACCCGACATGTCGGATTTGGGTAAGGTTAGAAGAAGTCGGGCGGGTTCGGCTACACCAGGGTGCTGAATCCGTCCCACTTCTTTCTAACTTACCCGACACATTCGGTTGTCCTCACACCCCTAATCGCAGCCCAAAGTAACAAGAATTGCGAATTCAGTTAGGGTGACTATAACTTAATACTCTTTATAGTTACTGATTAAATATTAGTACTAAATATTATCACATTATACCCACCGCAATAAGAAATACCAAAGCCAATGAAATATTGTCCCTTTTTTTTTCTTTTTTTGAATGTATCATATTTGTTGGAAGAACATGCTAAAGTTTCAATTCCTACGATGCGTTCGTTTTTATATTTCACAACGAAAGTTACGTTTTTATAATAGTTTTTTCTATACTATATCGAATTGTTATTTGTGAGAGGATTCAGTGTAACTTAATGCGTAATTTAATCTTGTTACGTCTTTATGTCAATTTGACCTATTCAGCAGCAACAGGAGCTTAATTTGACGATTTTTCGTTAGGGTTACTGATATTAATTTCAATAAAGAAACTTGCAGGCTGCATTGGCCGTCTCATAGAATAATTTTGAACACTCCTAAAATATTTGTACATACAGTACCGAGCAAGGTATGCTTTCCCAGAGAAAATGGCGATGTCCCAAGCTTTCCCCTTCCCAGGACTCCGACACATCTTCGGAGGTGACCTCAGGGAAAATGATGATGATAATTGAATTGATACTTTGTTTGATGCTATACATTTGTTCAAGGTAAGTATTTTATTTCATTTATAACAATTTAAAAAAAAGAAAAATTCTCTTTTTGTCAGTTAACGAAAAATAAAAACTTAAATGAAAATAAAATCGAAGACTTCTTTTTTAAAAGAAGTTTAAGTGTATTAGTTTTCACGTTAATTGCTTCGTGCAATATAGAAAAACGTTTTGAAATAACTTAGTAATTTTCCGTGTATAACTGTATCCCGAAAACGTATAGAGGAAGAGTAGGAAAAGGTATATTTATACTTACTCCTAACTACTGCAAATACATAAGCATGCCTGTGATCAGCTGATGTCAGCTGATATATCTATATATTGTTAAAGAAACGGTAGGAATATCGATGTATTTCTCGATTGTGCATGTTTATTAACGATAAAAATACTTTTGTTAGTTACCGTATTGACCATCATAATTGTGATTTCATTATTTCATTAAATTTAATTATTATTTAACATTCCTTTTGATTTCTTAAACAAGACGTATATATGCATGTAGCTATCGGCGATTATCTCAATTCATTGTACTGTTTGCAGATTGATAAATTAAAAGTGTTAGAAAAATAACACAATGTTAATACATCATATACATTGAAAATAGAATACTGACCAGCAAAGGAAACTATCATTTTTAGTTCTAAAATTTGTTCATTATAAATGTTTTCAATGCTAGAAATTGATAAAGGCTTCTGGATATGGAGATCAATGAAATTGTGAGAAACATTTTTGGATCCGATGTGCCCTTAGAGAGTCCTGTCACAAAACCTAAGAAGGAGAGCTCAAAACATTCAAGGTACTTTTAATAACTCATACCTTTCACCATTAAATCAATATTTATTGAAATGTACATTTATATTTTAGGATATCAATTAATTTAAATTCTGTAAATCAGTATATTGAAACTACCCTTGGGGAAAATGCTCCAATTGAAAATGTCCAAGATAATAGGGTTGGTCGATTGGGACCAAATGTGGTCAAGTTTGATATATCAACACACCAAGGGCTTTTTATAATTTCACCTAATAGACTTAGCATTAACTCTCAAAGTAACTTCAGTACAATGAAAGCAAACGTGGCAGTGTATAAGGGAAAGTGGATGTATGAATTGCAGCTTGGATCTAAAGGTCTCATGCAAATTGGTTGGAGTACAGCTAAATGTGAATTTAATCAGCAATTGGGAGTTGGTAAGAGTAAATTAAATAACAATTATGTAATTATTTATCAATTTTAATAAATGTATTTTCAGGAGACACTGTTAATTCCTATGCGTATGATGGAAATCGTGTTAGAAAATGGAATGTAGCTACGCATAAATATGGAGAGCCATGGCTTCCAGGAGACATTATTGCATGTGCTATAGATATGGATAATGGAACAATTGATTTCTGTAGAAATGGTAGAAACTTGGGTCGAGCATTTGAAAATATAACAACAGGTGCTGGTTTTGCATATTTTCCCACAGTGAGCCTTGCACTGACAGAAAATTTAACAGCCAATTTCGGTTCTACACCGATGCGCTATCCTATCGAAGGATACGAACCTTTGCAAGCGGCACCAAAGCAACAAATAGATCAGGCTACACTGTTATTTAACTGGTTTCTGAGAATAACAGAAGTGATAAACGCAAGACAGAATGTGAACGATGAAAATACATTACGCGACGGGAATATGAGCGTTCAGGCCTATTTAATGTGTCTTACGAGAACCGTTGTAAAACACATAGGACCTCTTGTTACTGTACCATATATCGCAGAATATATTTTAGTTCCATTTATACAACAACTTTCTGAATCGAAAACAGATCCTCCTCTGTTATTAACTTGTTTAGATTTGTTCTGGACATTTCTTGAAGAACACGAAATGAAAGTGTGTTTAGAAAGTACAGTTATGTATTTGTTATCCGCATTCAGACACGTTTCTTTGTTACTTGAATATCCTGATCAATGTAAGAGTTTGCATCTGTTGACAAAAATTTGTCAACATTCGTCGACACGTCAATATTTATTGCAACATTTACTGTTTGATCGAGTAAGATTTGCAAACTTTATGCATGTTAAACCACTTGATGAAGGAGGTCTTGCCGATGTGGTTAAAGACGTATGGTGGGAAATGAGTCCTACGGACTCAACGATCGAGGTTAATAAAGCAAGTTATTTGAATGCCTGTGAGAAAATTAAGACTGCTATATCTGGTACGACCAACATACGTACTTTCAAAATTAATACAAATTCGTGTACTAATAATTTATGTTTTGCAGAAGTAGAAACATTGCAAGTAGAATTACTAGTGATTCTGCTTAATAATTCTGATGGCAATGAAAAAAAGCCGACGTCCAGAGCAATATTCTTAAGGAAATTAAAACGTTTTGTTCAAGAAAACCTTGACACGAGTCGGGTAAGTATAAAAATGATCAAATTTAGTATTATAATTTTCGGCAGTACTTTTACAAATAATAATTGATACTTTAGACTCTACCGATCACGTTATGTTGTTTTCACCGACTTCTGGTTGCATTCAGAGTTTTATGGGACGCTGAAGTGGGAACATCTCCGGTTTATATACCTTGCAGGTAAACTTCCATTTAATTCATTTACAGTTCCTTTAGTGCGTGTACTTTTTATTAACTTCAAACAAAGGATACAACAATAAATGTTGCTTTGTGTATATTTGTAAGCATTATTGAGCCGTATTTAATTTACGTAATAGCATTTCCTTATAAATTGGAATGGGCAGGGCGTTCTACGACGCGTCGATTGATCACTCTAGAACTGAGAGACTGGGAGGAGTCTTGTCCCATTTAAATAAAACGTTCAGGAATGAATTGCAACAATTATTAGGACCTGAACACGAAGTAATTACCGCAATGGATCAGGCTCAAGATTCGTCCAATGTACATAACAGAACAAGACTGATGGATTTACCTATAGTTAACCCAACGTTCTCTCGAGTAACTGGCACGGACGCATCGGGTCAAGGAAATTCAATGATCTTTGAGAGAGTAGGATACTTTCCATATACAAGGGAAGACAGAAGTCCGCTTCGCTTAGGCCCTCTAAATCCAACAACTTCCTTGCTTGAACTACTCGACAGCATAATTTTATTTTATCACATAGTAGCAAAGAAGCAGTTGGCAAAGGTGGCTATTCTTAGAAACAGCATGTCCGAGTACATCACTGCTATGCAAGATACAAAGGCAAAGTTGGAAAAAGCAAAGAAGAAGAAAGATCCTATGTTTCAATCGATTCAGCAAGAACTGTTAAGAACAATAAACGTATTCAATACTAAATTAACAGAACAAGCAAGACACATGGCATGGATCCGGGCTGCTGTTTACTCAAAAGAAAAACAATCACAGATAGCGTGGCTTCTAAAAGTAGTCGCGCTAACTTTGAAAAATGCCAGCCTGGAAGAAAACATGTTTAGCTTTGTACCTGATTTCTACTTGGACGCATTGGCCGATCTGTGCGTTGGTCTAAGGAATCACATGCACCCAACAGCATCCATCGAACAAGTTCCAAATTATAGAGAAATGTTTCTCGACATAGCTGAATTTCTTTGCGAACATTTCATGGATCCACGTATAGTGAATGCAAACTCAAAAAGCTCGTTGCTTCTGACGTTGGCTGGATTCGTGTTCAATCCCCTTACCTTGGAAATTTTGGAAAATGTACCGGAAGAGAGTAGAATAAAAGTTGTGACGAATTTATTAAAATCGTATGACAATAGAGCATGGGCTGAATCAAATTGGATTCTAGTTAGATTTTGGCAAGGTAACGGCTTTGTTTTCCGCTACGAAAAGAGTCCACATCTGTCGAAGAAGGTTGGACCGAAACTGCTTCAACAAGAATCAATCTCTCAGCCTATAAGTACGTAATCATTGTTTTTAATAATTATTTGAAAAAAAAATTGGATAATCTGTATCTTTGTCTTTTAGAACCGTGTCCATCCGCTGTGTACCAGAATCACGTGAGGGATGTATTACTAAAGAATCCACAAGCTACAACGAAACTTTTAAATTCTTTGTTAAATCAATTGAACTGGGCCTTTTCTGAATTCATTGGAATGGTACAAGAAATTCACAATGTCTCGTCGAGACCAGAAAGAGTCTTCATTGAATCTAGACAATTGAAAATTTGTGCTACTTGTTTTGATTTAGCTATTTCACTTTTAAGAGTATTAGAGATGATTGCTACAGTGGCTCCTAGTATTTTTAACAATCCGTCGCAGTTTTCCAATGAAAATTTATTGTCCAGGTTATGCCAGGTACGTTCCTCGGGTTTGCTCGATGACAGAGATAGCTATGCTGTTTAATATTATTTTATTAATATTATATTACCTTTACAGTTGTTGTGTCAAGTGTTAAACAGAATGAGTTCGCAAACTAGCTGTTTCCAACATATTGTATTATTGGAAATCCCGGATTTAGAATCGGTAGATCATTTTCCAATACTAGCAGCGGTTGCTGGTATCTTATTAGCTCTACTTAACGAGGATATGGCCAATTTTAAATGTAAGAATCCCCTTTAACTGTTGGATCAATAGAGGATATGTATAATATAACTTGATTTAAAGAAAATAAATTTTATTAGCGAAAGGGTTAACGGAGGTACCAAAGGTCACTCAAACCTTACTGATGGAACCTAGTTTTCAAATGAGCTCTCTTTACTTCATGTTAGGAGATTCCAAGGTTAAAACGGAAAAAAATATAAAACCATTTTCTTTCGCAAACTGTAAGTATGCTTGAATAGTATTAAGCTTAATAATAATTATACAATGTTTCTCGCAGATCCAGATGATGTAACGAAGGAAGAAATAAAAAAGGTAAAAGATATGATTGAATATTTAGACAAATGCCGTGCCATTTTGCCAGATTCTAAAATATTAAGCGATGACGATAGTACCTGTACGATATGTTATGCATACCCTGTCGCAGCAACATTTGAGCCTTGTCATCATCAAACATGTCGTATTTGTATCGATCGACATCTCTTAAATACTAGAGAATGTTTCTTTTGTAAAGCAAGAATCGATAAAGTTGTAGATCTTTCTGGCAACGTGTTACACGATTTTAGTAATGAAAGTGCATTAGCAAAACAATCTGAAGAATTGTCTTGATGCAAATGTTATAAAGTTGTTATGAAATTAATTCGATGAATAAATTCTTGTAAAGATTATCACCTTCTAATTCCAAAGAAAAGTAAACATACTGTACAAAATATTATGTATAATTCTATTTATTTAATATATTTTTTGTTTCAAGATATATAAATACAGTATAAAAATAAAATTTCAGTTTCTAAAAATTTCCTGGCACAACCCATCAGATATGGCAATGATTTTGTACATACATCAGTCTTTTCTGACTTAATACTAAAATTAAAATTATACATTGAGCAAACTTTTGAAAAGTACATTATTGCAGACTATACGTTTCGTCTTGAGATCGGTAGTTTACAGGAAATTCTCTTACATAATATTTTTTCTATTAAATTCTGAGGAACAAATCATTTACACAAACTTTCTCTTAGCTGTCTAAAACCAGTTACTAATGATGGTTTATGCGGTGTTGGAGATAAATCTTGTATACATTCGATTAAAATAACACCCGATACAAATGCACCGAGTCCAGTAATAAAAATGGCAAAAAATATTAGCAAGCGATCTTTATTCAAGTGTAATTCTGAATCTTTTAAAAGAATGCTTTGAAACAGACAAATGCCTGGAAAAACGAAGATAAAAAGGGCTGATAATGTCCCTAATACATTAATAACTGGTGAAATATCGGGTACTACTATCGCGATTATCAAAGATAATGTATACCAGATCAATGTTATAAAAACTCTAAACTTAATATTTACGTTAATATCCATTCCAAGCAGATTTAAAAGAGCATCACGGCCGCAATATAGTATAATTGGATACGTTGTAAAATTTTTAACGGCTATAAATATAATGGCTAAAGTGAGGATTACACTTTTGTCTGTGTATCCTTGAAGTATATCGCTAGGAACTTTTCCAGCACCAAATGTTGCATATCCACATATTCCAACCACTGTATAAGCGATAAAACAAATAATCATACTCATTACGGCACAGAACGTAAATTTTCCAAGTTTTCGATCCTTCATACAAGCATACATCGGTATCGCTGTCATGTGACTCTATAAATGAAGTTTAATGTTAATTAATGTATTACTATTGCTGTTAAAATTTTTATACTTACTTGATAAGCAAAGCAAATTACTGGAATTATTTGAAGTGTTTCCAAGTTATTATCTGGCCATATTTTCATGGGATTAACAGGAGATTCAGTTTTTGTAAAATTTTTGTAAATAATTAACCATATCACATACAGAATAGTTATACAACCAACAGAGCTAGCATAACTTAAAATATCCAGTCTTTTAAAAAAGCATAAGGGTAATATAAATGCACTACACGTTACAGCTGTGATAAATGATCTAGATAAATACCTGAAATATCAAATATGTTAATAATAGAAGGTTTAAAAAAAAAGTTTTATATGTAATTCAACTTCAATTACCAAGTATGACAATAATTCAGTCCATAATATGTTGCTAAAACTCTATCAAACTGATCACCAATAACTATTAAAAATGTTAAACAAGCTCCAAAACTGTATATTATAATACATATAGCACATAATAAGAATGATTTCTGTCCAAAAAATTTAGAAAACATATCTTGCATAGAACAGGTATTTGTAACATCACTACAATTTGCTAAAATTACAAGCGCAGCTGTGATGAAAATTAGAAAAAGAAATTGAGCAATAATGGATGTAGCCAATCCTCCAGCTTTGTCAAAGGCTTGTGGAAAATTCAAAAGGCCTGCTCCAAGGGTAGCATTGGTAATTAAAAATATTGTGCTTAACACATTTGTTCCTGCAAACATACAATTTCTGTAAAATTCCAATTATATTCTGTTTGATAAAATTACGGCATTGCCACAAATCGCTGTACCACAAATTGTCGTACCATAATGTAACAAATGCGATAATATTATCAGACAAACGAATGATACAACACACTTTGTTCATTGAATTCTAATATAAGTGATTCCAAAACAATATAATATACCTGATCGGGGGGTTTCATCACGGGTAGACGAAGGATGTGGTGCAGTACATAATAACATATCATTGCTAATAAGTTCCTCGGTTTCACCGATTAAATAATTCATGGCAAACGAGACTACAGATCGAGCGGTTATTTATGACTAACAATCTATTTCGCTCGTATCTGAAATTATGCTTTCTCCCAAACAAAAAGAAGACATTTATCAGTAATGTCTACGATTTGACTGAACTGAGACCAAAGGTCATTTTAAGAAAAAACACTTCGTGTTTGTTGTTTTAAGACAAAAATAGTACATTCTGTGTATACCAGTGTATGCATATAAATATTACGTATATATACATAATATATACGTTTAGAATTTCTGTAAATGCTGTTTAATACAAAATTTGTCATAATTAAGTTCGCATGAAATCGCTTTATAAAAATTGGGAAGTTTATTAAACAATAAATTATGGTATCATATCGTTTTTGTTTGAAACCGGTTGGAGGTTAGGTAGAAAATGATAGAAACCGAACTACAGAAGTCATTTTGAATATTTGAATTATTTTTTAATAGCATTTTTGAAAATTAAAGTTCGTTATTAACAAAATATATTAAATTATTCAGTCTGTACATATATATACATCCATGTTTGTTGCTAAATTATTCGATTTACAGTATATTTATATATGATTCAGATCACTATAAAACGTTAACTAATGTTGTTAATTTATTTGATATTTGTATAGCGATATTTAAGCTATATGTATACATAAATATGTAAAATTTACAAAACTTTGTTAGATGCAAGAAATGGTTCTGTACAAAATTAAGGATCATCTATGATTCAGGAACACTTGTGTATATCCTAACACCATGCATGTCTTTAATCTCCTCTTTAAGTGCCTAGAAAAATACGAAATGTTAATTAAATATTAATTTTCAATTCTAATCACACTTACTTCATTAATCATTCGATGTTGCTTAACAGTGTTCAGTCCTTTAAATTCTGTAGCAACAACATTTATTTCAAACATAGCACCACATCCTCCTAAAAGAATAAATTGTGGATGTAAGATTTCAAAAAGAATGTTATAGATCCCAAAAACTTGAAATATCTTTTTAATAACTTCTTTTACCTGATACATCATTTACTTCAATAAGCTTAGCATTAGGAAATTTATTTTTTAAAATTCCTATCATTTTTTGTTCAGCTTGTTTTCCAGCAAGTGCTCTGTTGGGTCCATTCCATACCCTGGATAAAAGCTGCAAAACTTTCATTTTATTCATCTTTCGCATTTTTAAATTAATTTATTGTGAAGTGTTTTATGGGTAGGGAATGAAAGAAAATTGCATATTTCTTCAAATGTTAGAATTGGACATTTAATGACTTGACTTCAATGTATTAAGTTTACATTGTATGTTGTAATTATTATACAATTTTTGTAATATAAAAACTTTGTTACTTAGATGAAATCGTGTTTTTTACCTACCGAAATATTACGAAAATTTAACATAAACACACGACCGAACATAGTTGCTACGGTAGGTCGTGTTAAACGTCGTTTGTTTCTATATTTCGAATTTATAGTGTAATAATTCTTTACTGGAAATAATTGAAAAAGATACTAGAATAACGCCGCATGGACACGAATATTTTGCAATCAGCTGATTTGTAGATCTATGGTGGCGGCATCTATCCGTAATTCCAACACTTTATAAAACAAAATGGTATCAAAAGCAAGGCAGAATAAAAATATATATACACTAAGTATTTTATTACTTTATTATGAACGTAACATGTGTGTAAATTACGTAATCGTAGATTTATTTATAATGTAATATACATTGCATCTTAGAATGCATACAATTTTGTTTTTATAAAGTAGAATGTAAATACCTAGTATCTGTACTAAATACATATCTTGAGGTATTAAAAATTGAATTGTGTAAAGTATCTAAAGATAGAAAATGCAGTTTCAAGTAGCTAAAACCTATTTCTATTTTTAGATTCTATTTTTTCATTAATCAATAATATTTCTTGATCAACGAAACATCCATTCATAAATTCGAGAAACAATAAACTTAGTATATTTATTATTGTTTCAGCTTCTGCAACTAATGAGTACAATATCAATAATACCTCTATCAATATAAATAAACAAATGTTATACATTTCATTAATATTTAAAGCAGAAAAAATTACATAACCAATTTCAAATTACATAACCTCATTATATGCACCACAAAAATGTGGATATATTTATCGTAATACAATATTATCTAGCTCAATGATGCGTCATAGTTTTTAGGCAATCATCTACGTAAGAAAGGTACACGTATACGGTGATGTAATGGAAATAACCTTTCATAGAATTTCGTAATATTTAGTCGATAAGTGTTTTGAAATATACATAGGTGTATGTACAACAGGTAACGTTGTGTCTTGGAGGTTAGGATAATGAATGATTCGCTAGGTGCAGATAAATGTGTATGGTAAACATATATATCGGGAGTAGAAATCGGGAACACGCGCGTGTGCGCACGCACGATAAACTTGGCAAAGGATGACGTAGATTAACACACGGGTCGAGTGTAACCTTGATCCGTACATTGCAGCTTCTCTCCCTTTACCCTGCGACCCCTGATCATGCTATTTTGTCGAAAGCTTAAACGCTTCTTAGGAGTAAGAGGGTACATACAAGTTGACTCATACGAATTACTTCATGCGAGAAATGCATGCTTATTAGAAACCCAACAGCGATCGGAGTAAAGTTGTTTCACCTTATGTGTTCAAATATGGTATTCCGAAGGGGCAGGGGACCGAGGAACAAGGAAGTAGCATAGGTATTATCGATTCGCCAGAGCTCACGAGTTAACGGTTTGTTTACACGAGCGTGGGGGAAAGTGCGCATGCGCCGCAGAACCAAAACAATAATAAGAGAGTAGAAGGTTTGTGGCTGGCGGATGAGCGGTCGCTCGCTTGGGCGTACGAACGAACGTTGCTGTACTTTTAATTCTCGTACGTGCACAAGGCCCGTTTCAACGAAAAAGCGTTCAAGTTTAACCTTTCTCAAACGGTTTAGTCAACGTTCGTCCAACTATTCATCGCATGTGTATATTTCTCGTTTCTCAACGTACACGCTGCCCGAGCCAGAACCAGACTTGCGTCAAAACGTGTATTATTGTGCAACGTGCGTTCGGCTCGAAATGTAATACGATCGAGCAACAATGTTGCTGAAGTAATCACTATCAAGTGGCCGAAGGAATGAAGAGGAATTCGTACATATCGAACAAAGTACCGTGTGTAACGAACCGGTGTGTGCGTTAACGTGAGTGCATTCATTCAATTCGAAGCAAAGCACCAAGCAAAACTTGATGAGTCGCTCAACATTCGAGAAAAGGAAAGGTTTCAGAGAGGGGGAAGGATAGATGGTGCGTATTTACCCAGTGAATCACGCGTTCCATGCGATTATGAGACGTGGTTGCTAGTTTAGGCCATCTATGTTTACACGAACGTTTTTCTCAAAATACATTCGTAAACATCCATGTGGATGAAGAGTCGGAGAAACACTGAGTACTTACCTGTCTGACTGTATAAACAAGTGTTTTGCATTAGCAAAAGAACTTGCAGTGAAGAGCATTTACGTGTATCTTTGAAAAAAAGGGAAAGAGAATTTTATTGTAGTCTCTACTCGCCCGTATTACACAGACGTGGAGGTGTAAACACGACGTTCGTGCCATTGTCCTTTTGTTCTCATAGCCGGCAAACGGGGGAAAGTACGCCATGCCGAGCGCTGAAGAAACAACATACCTGATCGAAGTAGTGCCTAACACGACGCAGGACTTCCTCTCCCGCGACGTAGACCTCCTCGTCTCACAGATCAAGGAGAATCTTCGATTGTCTAGCTTAAAGGCCAAGTCGAGTATCAGTTATAAAAATCGCCCCTCGCCCTATCAAATACCGTCGAGGTCGTGGGCAGATCCGAATAGCTGTGAAGTATGTGGCACGAAGAATGCCGGAACTCACGATCATCGTCATCACATAAGTCATCATCACAAAAGATCCACCGCCAGGGAGGACGATCCTTACGAGCTTCTGCAAGAATTGCTGAGAGAAGGTGGTTTGATAAAGGAGGCTGTGAAGAGACTTCAAACGAATCTCGACGACCTGGATAATTCGGAGGAAGAGGAGGATGACCAACGGTCGGCGGTATACAGAAGGAAACCATATTTTTATGACTCCGAGGATGAACAATTACCGCCGGTATACGAGCCGCTCGAGCTGTGAAATTAAATTATTTAGTCGGCTTCGTCCGTGGTTACAATTTTTTGTCTAGATCAAGGTGAAAACTTTCGGTGTTCCTCATTTACTTTCGATGTGTGTACGAAAAGTGTCGTTAGGCATGAACATTCGTCTCGGGAATCGAAAGAAAGTACAACGAGGTAAACATAATTAGCCAAGAACCCGCCTTACATGGCCGTGTTTGTAAATATAGTATGTTGTTATTCAAAGCAGTTTCACACATGGCTTCGTGCAACTTCGGCTAAGATCGCCGCTCTATCGACAATCCACGAAGCTTACGTGGAAGACATGGCTGCCTCGATTCAAGCTCTTGGACTCGATTTACATGACAACATTCGTCGGGTTTTTTTTTAACTACCAGTTCGTCTCTCTTTGAATAAGAAAGAGTTCCTGAGTGCTATTCTCGTCCAGGGTAACAGAAGTGCGACAGTCACCGATGAAATTACCAAGTCGCTCTTATGATTTGTTTCTTTGTTCGGTCGACAAGCTTGGAAATTTTCATTCATTTAGTTCGTTATTTTTCTCGCAATTGTACAAATAGTTTATACAACAGTCATTTGAAGGAAAAGAAACGTTGGCGAATTTTTGCCACTTGACTCAGACGACGAAATAATAAACCAAGTAACTGTACACCTTTGCAAGCTCATCTGTTACCTCTGTTATATGATTAGAACTTTTGTAATAGCATGAAATACGGAAAAAAGAGCACGTGTATGAACGAGAAGTATCCTATAGGATATTATAGTTGAACAATTTACCTCGATTTATTCGGGATGATATGGTCCAGTTACTAGTAGAAGAATAATAAATTGTCTAATAAGGAGAAGTTACGACTTGAGAGAACGCGTTTTGGACGAAATGGGGCTTGAAACATAGACAATGCGAAGTAGAAATAATTCTGAAAGATCGACCATTAACTCTTTGATTTCAATTTGAAAAAAAATACAAATTTTGAAGGCACAAGTGTAAAACATTTAAGTTATTAATTAGAAGTTCGGTATTTAAGGTTCATGCGTATAGTATGCTTCAGTTTGTGAAATAATACTCATGGTTATGTCACTCCTAGTATTGAATTCAATGTCGCTATGATTGGTCAATTATCAAGATAGAGACGGATTTGAGGGTGAATGAGTAGGAAATGAAATGTTGAAACCGATTATTTGATGTATAAGGACAGATTATGGAACGGAAAATGTAAATTTATGAGGATTACACGATATAATTTGTGAAGTAACTTTTTTTATACTGAAACTAAAGCGTTAATGGATAATCTTTTAATCGTACACATTAGTGTTTAAACACTTTCCGCCCAGGATCGGACCACCGTAGAATCCTGCCGTTATTCTAGACTGCATTTAAAAGCACACTCAAAGGGGGGCTAAATTCACGTGGTCGGTCACTACAGTTCGTCTCACAGGGGGGGTAACTTACTTCGTTTGGGTGGAATGTGTTAGTCCAATTTCGTTGAAGCACTCAACCATTTCGGGACTTCTCTTTGTAAGAATCAATCAACGAATTAGAAGGTCTTTACGCGTTGGAGCATTGCAACTTGAAGGATAGTGATCTCATTTATTTGTTTTTATTCGTGCGCCACGAACAGGACTATTTGATTGATTGTGAGAAACATGAAGGGTTATTGGTTGAGTCGCTTTCGGTTAAGTTCCATAATTAATGCCCACGAGTCTACCGTTCTCGTGGACTATAGCAGACTTCTTTGAATAGACAGCACAGCCGGCTTGTAAAAAGTTATGCGAGCGCGTGGGCTTGTTACAATCGACACGTAGATTTATATTTGCTCCGCATATATAGTACATAGTTATTTATCACTATCAATTGTTAGCGACGTAACAAATGCTGTACGCGCGTGTAAATTTGTGTATATAGAATACATTGCATGCACATCCGTGACTGGCTTAACGGTACAGCATGATTCATTTACGAAGGACTTGGCGCAATAATTGATTTGTGTAACGACGTGACATTCTGACAACCAGAAAAGTAAATAACGTGTGCGATGTCACACATGTGTCATATTTGCGCAGTGTACAAACGTTAATGAGTTAAATACAAATGTTGAGTTAGACCGTAATTCCGGTGAATACGTGATTATACGAGACGAATGAATGTTGAATTAGTGTGTTTTCCTTCGATATCGTGTGAAGTTTTGTCTGCGCAGGTATAAGTGTATAGATTATGAGAGATACTTCTTTAAATTTACCCTTCAAGCGTAAATTAAGGATGCTGTACCTCGTTGTGATGACCGGATTTGTTGTCCGGCTAACCTTAATTATGAATAAAGAAATAAAACATTTAATGTTGAGTTTTTTCGATATTTTTTTAATTTCTTATTAGAAGTTATATCTTTTAAATCTCTGTCGTCATTGTACTATACATAAGTACAGTTATGGTCGCTTAGTTGTAGATTTGGAATCTAATTGAAACCATTATCCAGGTATTCTAGAAATTTTTTCAAAAATGTCCACTTGACTTTGACGTTTCTTTCTAAACCCTTAAAGGACTATTGAATACGAATGAGACATATGGTTATTCTTGGATCGTTACCTGGGTAGTTATTATCCTGGGTCACTACGTAAACCTGTAAAGTTTCATTCAAGTCGGTGATTAATGTTTACGATGTTCTCTTGTTAGTAATTTGAATAAAGCAATTTCATAAAATTAAATATTTTTTTTTTTGATGAATCATTAACACTTGTGTCATCGTTGATGGAAGGTGTAGATAATGTTGATCATCGGAGCTCTGAACAACCAGTTCCAAGAATTGATAGGAATGACTTTGCGACTATTAAACGAGCATTAGCAGTACACATATGTGAAAAATCACGAATCAATCTTGCTCTACATTTTTCTGATCTCAACTCGAAGTTTTATTAGAAATATAACGACTTCTAAAAATTGGTACAGCAATATACGTATCCTTTCTCTGCTGTTTATAATTGATATTACGTAACAATTTCTTTGTGTCACAGTAGCAGCTGTTGAAAATATTATCAAATATTATCGCGAAATATAGGGAGATCTTTGAATCACCTCGCTACTACAAAATTAAAAGGAAGTGCAATAGATAATAATTTCCAACGATTCAAATGGTGAATTTGACTGGTTAGAAACGTTTGCGTCATCACTTAGAAATAGTGATAACGGAAATCTATATACGTAAACATAAGTACGCGATTAAAAATAGTGATAGTTAAAATTATTCTCGTTATGTTCGTCACAAAATAGTGAACATAAAGATAAAGATCTTTGACCTATAAAAATAATGTTATTACTATGTTATGACCTCCTCGATACCACGCAACTTTTGTAAATTAAGTTTCTTCATGTATCTAAAAATAACGGAGATAATTTAGGCGATCGAAGTTATTACCCCACCCTACATAAAAGTCTACAATTTCATTCATGAACTGACCACTATAACTTTCGAAATGGTGAAAAATAGATAGTCTTTAATATCATGAATTTACTTAAATAAGCAACAGTATTAATATAACAACTACTATATCGATTTTCTTCTGAAGGTTACATAACAAATAATATTATAATACATCTTTCTTGGAATTTTCATATTTTCAATTCCTAAATCGATTAATTCCAGGGTTTATAGAAAAATGTAAAAAGACATAAATAATGTTTTGCCTAACAATATAGCTATCATAAAAAGTTAATAACTTAATATTGCGATATTGCTATCAAATATGACTTTTTAAAGCTAAGAATCCTCATTGGTTTATTTGAATTCATCACATGACATGATTTAAAGATATTCCATTGTCACAGATAAAACATATCGAAGTCAAACGTCAGACCTGTGCTTCTATAAAAGACGGTTTTACGAATATTAAAGAAATTTTCCTTTAATTGAACATTATACCTTTCATCAATTACATTTCAAAGGAACTGAATCAGTGTTACAGGAAATTTCAGTGATCTACCAGTGATTCGACAAGTGACAGCAATTAAAATGGCGGATGCCACGCATTCGTATGTATAGAAGTTATTGACTTTCATTTTTTATCGCTGTTTTTGAGAGAGGATCAATAATCGTTAAATATAAATACATAATTGTTATATTAATACCAAAAACTAATTATTTGCTTATTATGTTTCAAATATTTTGTTTCCTTCATTCCTTTTTCCATTGTTATTCACTCCTTTGTTACATATATCGCAGTACATTTGAATTATGTTATTTAGCGGCTCATCATTACATTTGATTAGCATTTGAGTAATCATTCGATGTTGAAAGAATGTTTTCAAGTATGATTATTTCTATTAAATCTTTAGGTTATGTATGGACAGTATATAACTGTCAATTTTCTACCGCGCATGTGTAACTGATTTTATGTTATGGAAAATTTTTTCAGATTTATCATATGATTTTATTCCTTTTATCTTATATCAAGTATATTGTACCTGTTTATTTTAAAGAATCGTGTGTCGTCTTAAATAAAAAATGTAATTCTATTAATTTCTTAAGTATTTCATTTTTAACATATGCTGTAAATTCTAATTTAAAAATAAAAACGATAATTTTGTTAAATAATTAATGATTGTGTGTAAATAATATTTCGGAATTATGTAATCTCATTGTATAGATTTTTTGTAATAAAACTACTGAACATTCAGCCTACATGTATTTTAAACTGCAGTCAAGATTTTCAAATATTTAGAAACATTACTTATTTTAGGAATGCATTGGAATCTTACTTTCAAAGAGGCAATCGCACTTTGAAAGTGCCTATGTCACTTTTTCAAAATAATCGCAAAAGGTTAGTTGCACGTATTAAAGCAAAAGCAGGGAGTCAGGTTGCAGGAAGTTACATTGTTCTTCAAGGAGGAGTTGAAATTGCATTTAATGATACAGATATAAACTGGCCATTTAGACAGGTAAGTAAATTTTCATTGATACAACTCATTAACAAGTACAGACATTCACTAATATATTTGTTTCCACAGGAATCATTTTTTCAATGGTGCTTTGGTGTTGAAGAACCAGGATGTTATGGTGCTATTGATACTTCAACAGGAACTTCAATTCTGTTTGTGCCAAGATTGCCAGCAGAGTATGCAATTTGGCAGGGAAAGTTACACACATTGGAGGATTTTAAAAAGCGATATGTAGTAGATGAGGTCCACTATACTGATGAAATAGCCAATGTTTTGAAAACAAAACAGGCTTCTTTTCTTCTTACTTTAGTACGTCTTTCTTCTATGTATGTACACAATATCATTTTTCAAAAATATTGTTCTAATTGAATTTTATTTACAGCGTGGTCAAAACAGTGACAGTGGTCTAGAAGCACAGGAGGCAGTGTTTGATGGCATTAATCAGTAACTATCAATTATTTCCAGTTTATTTTATGCTATGAAAAAACACTTTATGAGTATTGTAATATGTTACAGGTTCAAAGTGGATAATAAAATTTTATATCCAGAGATATGTGAATGGTAAGTACATAAAACAAATTAATGATTACAGAGATAAATTTTTATCTTCGAAAATTCTAGTTATCAGCGGTTGCATAAACTGATATAGTTTAGGTAACTTGATATTAAATCTGTTTTATCGATAAAATATCGTTCAATCGATAATTTGTTATATCGATAATCACCGTTATAGTTATTTTCTTTACGTTTGTCATGAGTCTTTTACATTAAACTTTTTAATAAGGATCCAATAACATCAAAGTATAATCGTTAAATTGAAAGTATCATTGAAAATAGTTTCAAGGTCGTATAAAGGTGTCGTAACATAAATTCGTAAAAGTAATTTTATCCTGTTTAACTTTTCCACGTTATAACTAAAGAAGGTACATTATAAATAAAGCAATGAAGATGAATTTATTATTACGTTTAATTTCATTAGATGCTTATATGCTCTATGCAGATGATATTAGCTGGTCATTTATGGGCAAAATCTCTAATGCGTATGCAACCATCAGGTTTGATGTTTAATATCAAAAAACGATGGTACGAATCCAACTCGGGTGAACATATTAGACAACAAGTTTTAACGCACACTAGTATTTTCGTAGAAGAAGGATTAGCGATACAAGAAGTTCCTTTGATCGTTAGAAAGATTAATAATATCGAAGCAATATGTAATAATAAGGATAAACATAGCCTCTCTGTTGTTAATCTCCCTAATATATCCAAAAAGAACAATCAAGTCAAATCGCGCGATAAAAATGAATTAAATCCGCAAAGTAATTCCAAAATAAAAGATAAATCATTGAGTCGAAGACTGGATATTGAAACAGAGGATGGAACTGCGATATTATTCTGCCCCGATTTGAAATCATTTAAAGAAGCAGATGTTGAGAAAGCTTTGCAAGAATTACAGTCGTTTAATACAGCCAATGGTTCCTATTCAATGCTGGACGATAAGATCACGCAAGAATTAAATTGCAGAGTAGCTTTAGAAGGATTAAAAAAAGTCATAGAATTAGAGAATAGTTGGGTTAAGCAGAAATCTAATAAGATGCAGAGAAATAGACATATGGAGATTGACACTACTGCTAGAGATATCGTGATGAAACAATTGATTAAATTAATTATTAGCAGCAATGATAGCGAAATGATACTTCAAGGTCTTATCGCATTGAAGAAGGATAAAATTAGTCCTGCTAGAAATACATGTAGGGACTGGATGTGTGATGAGGCTTTAGGTCGAGCGACAGATGGAGAATTTTCACCTGCACAGTTGATAAATTTAATAAAAATTTTATCGTCTTATAAGGATTCCAAGTATCGTAAATCGGTAGACACTTTATGGGTCGGTATTGTGCTTCGACAAAACGAGATCACTTCCCATACATTAGTGGC
Source organism: Osmia bicornis bicornis (assembly GCF_907164935.1). NCBI lineage: Eukaryota > Metazoa > Arthropoda > Insecta > Hymenoptera > Megachilidae > Osmia > Osmia bicornis. Next base: position 12,528,824 of record NC_060216.1, on the reverse strand, counting down.
GTTATTTAAAATGTTAAAATATTTTAATCAGAGTAAAAACATGGTGAAGCTTATTCTTGAAAGGAAACTTTCTAGCTATTATTTAAAGTTAACGGGCACACAAATTTCAGAAATACTAAATTGTTTTTACGACGATGTCTCCGCGAAGAATTGTTTGCAGAGTGCCAGCAAATGGACAGAGGTAAACATGAATACATCAACTGAAAGAGATCTAATAAATTTTATACGAAGTTTAAACGCGAAAGATTATATTGACGATAAAATTGAGTACAGTTTACAAGATTATTTGAAGTTTAAAGCACCGCAGATCGAAAATTCAAAATTAATAGCAGCGATTATGGAGTATTGTAAAAATCTTCAAGTTAGAAATGAACATATCATGTCGGAATGTGGGGAATATTTTATAAAACATGCTACGAATATACCAACTTCTTTACTACCCTCTATTCTTACACCATTTGGATTTTTGTATGTACAACTACCAAATTCCATGGAATTTTGGAAAACATTTGATGATGTGTTATCAGTAAAATTTCACGACTTAAAATTAGACGATGCTCTAGATATTCTTCTCTCTTGTACTTATTTAGAAAGATATCCTACAAAATTTTTCGATAAAATATTTATTTCACAATTGCTTCATAAATTTAATTTAAGAAGTCATTCTGGCTTTTTTAATCGAATAAAGAACAAATTAAAGCTATTAGATGCCACTATGTTTTTGGAATGCAAGGATTATAAAACTATGCATTTCCCTTTAGGGAGAATAGACAAACCATTATTTCTAGATGAAAGAATTCGAAGATCAGTGAATATGATATATCAACCATTAGCGTCTTTGATCGGTGGAGATAAAAAATTGAGTAAAAACGTGATTTTAAATCAACTTCCAGTCATAAATTTTTACGTGCTTGATATTGTAATACATCCTCGTATAGTATCAAGTTCAGTATTTCATTTGAATTCGGGACAGAAGAAGAATATAAATACTGCAGTTTTGATTTATTTGCCAGAGTATTATTGTAGAAATACAAATTTCTTAATAGGACCTCAAATAATGAGAAAAAGACAAATAAAAAAGTTAGGTTTCCGAGTTATGGTATTGGACTATACAACATTGCAAGAAATCTGGAATCAGTCTGATAAATTGTCATCTTATTTGTTAGAAAGTTTACATTCGGCAGAAGATGCTTTGTAATGCGTAAGCGATAAGAATTAAAAGCAATGTGATTATCGAAATGTATTGCGTAATGTATGAAATACAAATTTCTCAGAAGATCATTTTTTAGTGACAATAAAAATGTATGAATTTTTTTTTTCTAAATCAAAGCGTTATGTATATTTTTGCTAGTTCGATATGTTAATAAATTCATTTTTTTTTTTTTTCAGCCGAGTTATAAAATCAGCAGAAGAAATTAAGGTATTAGAGTATGTGATTAAAATAAGTTCCGATGCGCACAAATCAGTGATGCAAATGGTAAAGCCAGGCTTAGCAGAATTTCAAATGGAATCAGCTTTCCAGCACTATGTATATTATAATGGAGGCTGTAGACACGTGTCTTACACCTGCATATGTGGATCTGGGCATAATGCATCTATATTGCATTACGGGCATGCTGGTGCTCCTAATAACAAAGTTATAAATGACGGCGACATGTGGTAAGTTTTAATATATTTTATTATTTTTTCATATTTTATAATTACCAATCTAAACTAATAATACATTATTGAATTACAAAAGTCTGTTCGACATGGGCGGTAATTACTGTGGATACGCGGCTGATATTACATGCAGTTTTCCCGCTAATGGAAAGTTTACAGCTGATCAGAAAATTGTATACAATGCAGTGCTCGCTGCTCGCGATGCAGTGATGAACGCTGTAAAACCAAATGTCGCTTGGACAGACATGCATTTGTTAGCGAATAAAACAATGTTAGCTTCGTTAAAGTCTGGGGGCCTATTGACGGGAGATGTCGATGACATGATGAAAGCAGGATTGAACGAAGTCTTTCAACCTCATGGGCTTGGGCATCTTATGGGATTAGATGTTCACGATGTCGGTGGATATCTGTCAGGGAATCCGGAACGTTCTAAGGCACCTGGATTAAGAAAATTGAGAACCAGTCGCATTTTGCAAGCTGGTATGGTTCTAACGATCGAACCAGGTTGCTATTTCATTGATTGTGTAAGTGTATTCTTGTCACCTAACGTAACGAATTCAGGAAATTAATGAATGAATGGTAGTTGCTAGATGCAGCCTTGAAAGACCCGAATCAATCGAAATTCATCGTGGCTGATGCACTGAAAAGATTCCGTGGTTGGGGTGGTGTTAGGATAGAGGATGATGTGCTTGTCACGGAAACTGGAGTAAGAAATTTGACAGAAGTACCGCGCACGTAAGTGTTAGAAAATTCAAACGAGTCAATCATTTATAAAACGTTAATGGATAATTTAATTACAGAGTTGAAGAAATAGAAAAGTGGATGGCTGCTAGAAAAAATTAAGGTTGATCTCAGGAATGGAAAAGTGGACTTCGAGCAAAACCAATTACATTTACATATGTATATTCTTTTTCGTGATATAATAACAGTTGTGATACGACGCGTAACGTCACAAAATATTTTCACACTGGTTTCTTATAGAGCATATAATGCAATAACTACATTATAGGCTTAAAGCATTCCTTTATAAATTGTATATATAAAGAGCAACAAGCAAATAAAAAGAAGAAGATATTTTTTATCACGCTGATCCATTATAATAATGATTTTTCAACAAGAATTTTCGTAAAGCCGAGTAGAATATAAATTCTTGTTTAATCAAAGTAATAATATTTATATTGTGTTTTATATTGAGCGCATACAGGTGTATCAGGTTGGACGCATATGAATTTTCATGATGAAAATTTGTATCTGTAGTAACATTTTGTATGACGTTCGGTGAGAGAAGAGGGGAGACAGTGTCAAGTGTAACCTTGGATGCGATATCTTACGTTTATTGAAAGAGAACTCGAGTGCCGGTATTATCGGGTATGGTGTTACAGTCGTAGCCGCGCTGTGAATACGAGCAGTCTTCGTTACAATTGCTTTGGAAAAAGTGTCTGAATTTTTCTAGAACCTTATTTTTCACTGTCAAATGATTCTCCACGACATGTTTATCAGTGGTGCGTACATTTCACACTTTAATATTTACGTTTAACTACATATAAAGTGTATGTTGCAAAGGTATTTCGTTTTGTTATTTTAAATAACTTGAATCAAGTTTAACTCAGATCAGGATTATTCTACGGCAATTAATGATATTTAGATAGGATATTTTTGAGGATCTATTGTAGATTCTTAAAAATATTAAACAGTGCTAAATTTTGTGGATAATTCTGTGACATCTCTGTGCCTTTTTTTCCCCCCTTTTGTCAACAATCGTCGACGTCAAAAGCGAAAGTGGACTAACTTACGATATGGCCTGATTTTTTGAAGGAGATCGTTGCTGGCGCCAGATCAGATAAGTTATAATGACCGATCAATCATCGATGTTAAGCCAATAATCAATGACCGAAAATACCAATTTCCCCGCCGTTTCGTATAACATACAAATATATTATTATTAAGCAGTTGCCAACTGCTAATTATTTAATGATTTTGAAAATTAAAAATATGGAATCAAAATGGTTTCTTTTTCTTTTTATTAAATATAAAATATCGGTTTATTTATATAAAGTTCATTAAAGCAATACGAAAACGTTAATAGATGTTGAATAATCAGCGTGGAATAAAAATTTGACGATTTAAGGCAATTAATGTAAATTTATCTTCCTTCTGACGTGTTTGTATATTCTTGACCTTTTAGATCACACCATCGTTTATCAATGATTTTGACAACTACTGTAATCAGGCTAATTGTTGCTTTTTTCCAGCAATCATTAATTTGTAACATCAATATAATTAAAAAATTGGGAATTTTTTATTTTCAAACAAGTAATCAGATATTTCGGTTTTTGAGTTAAAAATATTTTATGGTTGTTTAATCGAAGCTATGAATTTTATATAAAATCGTGAAAAAAAGGAGATAATTGGCAGTTTAAAAAATTGAATTTTGATAAACAGGATCCACATTGTCCAACAACTCCAAAAAAAAAAGAAATCTTAATTTCAACTGAATTTCGCAAACCTGAAATAGCAATACAATTTTATAATAACATAATAATAAGGGGAACAAAGAACAGTTTAGTCTTAAAACGTACGTCATTACCCAGGAAAACGCGATAATACCATCAACCATTTATCTTTGCCCCTTCCTTTAGCCAATTACTATTTTACATCCTTTATACATTAAAACAAGCCTATTTTAATATTCACTATTAACATTAATTAAATTAAATTTATCTAATAGAAAATTCGCAGAACCCCACAGAAATGTTGAGTAATTTACAGATGAATTAAAAAAAATATTTGAAAGGTAATTCGTGGGTTATACAGATGATTTTATTTAAATTTCATCTTTTGAAAATGTAAAAACTGCTAGAGTCTGATAGACTGTACCGTCACCACTTATGGGTTAAGTGTGAACAGTCGTTATCTATGTTTTGTCAGCATAATATCGTTAATGAACCGGATTAACACGTTGACCGTCACAGTAGAAGTAGCCATATCTAGTCAGACACCTAATAACATGGCGTATTGAAGATACTATAAAAAATAATTTCTTAATACAATCCTTTAGTTAGTTATATTATTAATGTATCTCTATTATAAAAGGAGTTGCTAATGCAACGGCAAGAAGGAGGAAAACAACGAATTTAAATTCTTGCTAGCTAAACCTGTTTTCTTTCCTACTAGCTAGTTGGCTAACTTTTTTTCGCCCCTAACCCATTCTCGTACGGTTAGCTTAAGCTGGTGATCAAGGTGAAGGTGATCGATGAGGGCGGAGCGTTTACGCAGAGAGACACGCGGTTTTACAAACACGAACAGCTACTTTTGACGCAACGCGGATATACGGCAGTCAGCTGCATCGCATGATCCAGGACACGCGATGAGGTTGCACTGTCAATGATTCGAATACCGAATGATTTTAATTAAGCTTTACTGTCAAATACCGTTGAATACTGTCGACTACGGTTAAATACCGTCGAATACCATCGGAAAGTACGTACAGAGAAATATGTTACAGGTAGGCATTGAATTTAATGAATAAATATTTTACAACCTCGAAATCAAAGTGGTTAATGGATTACGACACTTGTATACATACGGATCATTCACACAGCAGTCTGCATTTATAGCTGCATTTTGAGCGTTTTATTTTAGGAACAGCTCTGGTTTAGTACAGCGACTCCTCTCGTCGGGAAAGATCGGTCAATGAACCGTTTCCAATATGTACCTACTCCTCGAACAATACACGTTGCAATATAAGATGCAGGAATTAAAAAATTAGTGTATTGTTGTTACATTGATTACTGCGGGGATAGGGGAGCATCAATGATCGGTATTATTATTGTAAAGGTAATAAATCTCATATGTATACTGCTTAGGAACAACCAGAACTTATTATTTATTCTCCGGAATGATTAAGGAAAAATAGGCAATAAAGAAAAAAAAAAAAAATGATTGAAATTGCAGTTATGTAAGAAACACTAAATGTTGTTTCGTTTAATGATTCTCGTAATTTTATGTATCTTTATATCTAAAGGAGCTTGTTCATTGTGTTACGAAATAAATTACAGTCACTTATGAAAGTCATCGTACATCTTATAAAAGAGCCATTTTGTTCGACAAAATATTGATGTAGTCAGTGATGTCAAGAAATAAAAATGTACGAACACTTTTTTGAGATGTATCTACAGTACCCAGAATGATAGGCTTTTTCAGGAAAAATGGCGATACAGGGGAAAGAGTCATGCTACCCACCATAATACTTAAGAGGTACCAGCCGTTATGAACTTTTGTTTTTCATTTGAAAGTCGAATATCCCATTAGATGAGTAATGAACTTTACTCGCGTTAACATTTAATATGTTTAGGGGGAAAAGTACGTGGGTGTGAATTAAGCTTAAAAAACATCCAGTGGGAGTTTCAAAACAAAAAAAAGGATGTAGGAACGGTGTCTCTAGAGATTCTGTGTACGAAATACGTACACACGTAAAAGTCTCGTATCATAAATTTAATTCTTTGCGTCATAAACGCGTCTCCTCCGGCGATGGCGTCATTCGATGAGAACATTTTGAACGAACCAACTTTATTTCTTTCTTTGATTTGAAAAATTTATGTCTGATCAAAAATGTCTTTCTAAAGATTGTCAGCACTTAGCGAAACATTCGTAGCTATTGGGCAATGTGAATTCCATTTATCAACGATGTTTAACAATTTAAAGTTAATCTTTAAATTGTCTTTTCGAAGATCAAGATTCGATCCTGGGGTGAGATAATAGATTTTTAAAGGACAGGATAAAGCAAGTTTGTCAGATATTCAAAATTGTACGACAGAGTGGTTAATTTTAGCGATGTTTCGATCACTGTCCTGGTCCACTTCACCCCCTATTACGAAGGATATTAACCCTTACTCGGTAAACGTGGGTCAATTTTGTCTAGGTTAGTTCCAAAGGTATTGATTTCTCGGAAACTAATAAGTAACAGGCTTTTGTTTATCCTCCTAGAAAAAGCTGGTTAGTGGAATCTAACAACACAAGGTTTACGTTCTATGTTAATTGCCTGTTGAAATTTATAGAGGACATAATGGATTCACGTTTGCAATTCGAAGAGGATCAATAATGAAAAAGTTGCTAAAATGAAAAATAGCAATTTTTATTAGATTATTGTACTATCATCATAAATAGAAATTAGACATCAATACTGTACATGTTACATATCAATCTAATTTAGCACTGTTAACAAAAGGAATTATTTACAAAATGTACATATACTTAGATAATCAATCATCATCGATTACTAAATTTGCGAAGAAAGCGAAGAATTTTGAATTTAGTGAAAACGCGCGTGAATTCCATTTCAAAAAGAACCGCTTAAAAATTGGAAGCGCTGCGCAGTATGGAAATTCAATGGTTCCGACGTATTTTCGGAAAAGAGTCTTTCAATTATTTCAACGAGGTGTTCGATGTATTTACGTGCGATTTCGGATCCGGATTTAGTTGTACGCGATTTTTCCGCTGCTGTCCGCAACGAGGTAGAGGGCAAAAGAGAGAGAGAGAGAGAGAGGAAGAGAAGCGTGGTGGAACGCGATAATTCCAAGCAAACTCACGACTAGTCATTGATCGGCCGCGAGACGCCGAGCGCCGCGACGCCCTCTCCTTTTCTTAACCCCAGCGTCCCCACCTGTCCTGTTCACAACCGTGTCAGACATTTAAGCGTCACGTCGGAAACGCGCCTCCCTCTTTCTCTCGCTCTCTCCTTCTCCCCGCTTTGTTCTTCTCTTCTTCGCTCTTTTTCGTGGCTCGTTCATCGACTCCGGGCATCTCCGCGACGAATTCGAGCTGATCAGCGACACGGTTCTCCGCTCTACGTCGACGCTTTGACGGTTTCGACTGATTTTTCCAGAGGGGAAAGTGCCGCGTTGGTCGGACAGTTGTTTCACACGAGATTCACGGTTCGGCCAGGTGAGTGAGAATTGAGGCAACCGACCAGTCCCATACAGTGCTTACGGAGCAAAATGTGTCGTCGTGATCCGTTGCAACGCGTGAAGAAAAAAGTGGACGACGAAGCTTGATCGTTCGGAGGGATCTGCTTTGCCACAATGGTGGAATCAGTATGGGCGAGGATCTCGTTAACGTGGTTGCTCCCCGTTGCTCATTGAATCGCTTTGTCTGAATGAGGGAGGCGGTGAACGACCGTTTCTAGGTCGGACCACAGATCCATGGGTGCTTAATTGATCGTTGTTTCCGAGGGATTGCGTGACAACAAGGACGAGGAAAAGTGGGACGTTGAGGTAGATTTTTCCAATAGGGACCGCAACGATTTTCGAGCTCAAAACTGTTCCCAAGGAAATTCGGGTCGAACGTGTTGTCGATCGGTCTGGTCCGAATTGGGTCAGTAGGATAGCACGGCAACAGCAACGGCCAGCTTTTTCGCGCAGAGGACAGGAGCGCGATCTAACTTTCGTGAACGTTCAACGAACAGATTCGATCGACATGTTTTGTTTCCAAACTCCCTTCACACGCGCTTCTCGCGTGCTCGTGTCACCTCTGTCTTCTAGCAAGGGGAAAACCACCTCCATGAGTATGATCCTGCCGATGAGTAAGTCGTCCTCCGGTTCCAAGTGCGACAGACGTGGTTCCGAGGCGACCAGCGAAGATTCTGGCTCGTCCATCAGGTACATCGATCAGGAGCCCTCGATATCAGCGAGCAGCAGCACGGACACGTTACCCGACATCAAAGCGGACTACTTGGACCCAGAGTCTCTGTCCCCGGGGCCAGATTCCTTAACTGCGCCTGCCGCGATCGTCCCCAACGGCGTAGACGAGGAGAAGCTGTTGGAGGAGGATAAGGATGAAAATTGTCGATCGTCATCCCCCGCGAAAGCTTCTCCCAAGAAGAGGTTCTACAGCAACAGGCGCTGCAGGAAGCTGCTCCTGCGACTCAGGTCAAACGAGTCTTCCAGTTCCAGTAACAAAGAAGCCTGTTCAGCCGCGTCTCACTCTCCAGCGAGTGACTCAATCGAAACTGAGTCCCCTGAGTCTTCCAGGGATCGCGAGAACGAGTATAAGACAGACGACGCGAACCACCTAACGAAATCTTCCCCGTCGGTGCTGATCGACTCCGTGGAACCTGAGGAGGCTCTGAAGAGCTGCAGAGCCACCTCCGAGAACGATATATCCTCGTTACAGAACACCTTCAGCGAGTCGGAGAAGGAGAATATTTATCAAGAAACGGAAACAGAGACGGAGGAGGGATCGTCGTTGCCGTTGAGCCCGGCGGGTCCATCGGCCACCGGTTTGTCTTCTTCAACCGTACCCTACTACAACTTCCTATGTGTGAACGGCGGAGCAATGCGTCAAGAGATGACCAGCACAAGTTCTCCGCAACTCTCTTCGGGCAGCAACCTCAGATCCAGCACGGAATCCACTCCCGCCGATGTGTGCAGCTCCGAAAAGAGCTCTCGGATGGATACCCTAAAGCCAGAGGGTTTAGAGAGCCAGTTTTCCTTACCAGCCGCCAGATCCTGTCCGAATCTCGAACGACAAAGCGCTGGTTGTTCACCAATCAGTGGTTCTTCCAGTTCTAGTCTTAGTCCCGGACCTGTTGGGCCTAGGTTCAAACCAGTAGAAGAGGGTGACATCCAGGTGTGCTTTTTGAATCACACAAAGACTCTGGTCAGGAAGATTCTGTCCAGCAAGTTCTTGAGGAGATGGGAAACTCATCATCTTTATTTAAACGACACCTGCATCTCTTCTAAAACGGTAAGTTGTATCGTTTCATCTTTGGGGTTATCTATTCGGGCTACATCTAACAGATTATGCTCTAGCAAAAAGAACTTTATGCAAAAATTTTAATAAGAACTTCTGAATAATATTCACAATGAAAATTCATCTATTGGTTTGTTCGTTTTATTGCACGGTAATATTTGGACCTGCTCCCTTTGTCGCGTCTGTAACTAAAAATTCAACGTGACTAACAGTCACGTGTATCTGGGAACGTAATATTCTTTATACTATGCGCTGTTTTCTTAACATATTGTTACTGCAAACAATATGTTTGCAGCAGAGAATGATTTTTATATTGCAAAATTATTTTTTGTTTTTTTTTCAATTTTTCTTCTTGAATAAAGTCGTGCTTTATATTCGGCAACGAAAATATTTCACGCGCTAGCTGTTACTTTTTTTATATCAAAAGTAGTCCGAAATTGATAATTACGGGTCGCACTTAGAATTGACGTAGATGATATTCCAAATGTGATAGGTCACACCGACGGTGATATTGCGTTAGTACAATCTGTCAGTGTTTCATCAGATCTCAAGCTCGAATGTTCGGTTTTAGCTTGTAGATATCAAATTAAAAAAAGAAATTAGACTTCACAATTAATTTTAGTGCTATCAGAATGTTGATAATGTTTTATCTATTTTTTCTTTGTCGAATATATGTCTACATATGAAATTTCAAATTACACTAAAACCAAATTATCTATTCTTGACATAAAATTGCCAGCAACCATTGAAATAAATAAACTTCCGTCAGTATTTGTTAAAAAAAGGAAATGAGCTACGTTCCATTTGTCACGTAATCACTTTAGCTTGAATTTATCGGGTGAAACGATAGATGCCGTTTTTCAGAAACAGAATACACAAATACAGCGGATGATTATTATTATGAATTATTATGAATAGATGGAAAGATGACAATTTTCGATGTTATTAATAATAATGATTACCATTTAGTATGGTAACCCCAAGGGGGATCGAATAAAAAAATACCATTACCATTTAGTAATAGTGAAGTACAAGGCTTTCCCTGGAGATTATAGTGTTAGAGTAGACCTACTGTTCTCTCAAGTACGTGGACTGGCCCACACTATTCTAAAATTCTAAACTTCTAAAATTCTAAAATTCTAAAATATCAAAATTCTAAAATTCTAAGATTCTAAGATCCTCTCATAAAATTTGATCTTAATAGAAATAAGTATTTTGATCTAAAATCCTAATTACGCCATTGTACCATTATGAGTGTGTTGCCAGTTTTGTTCTTGATTAAACGTCAGATGAGTGATAATTGCGGAATGTTTATGATAATTTGATCACCCACTGCATAAACTACACGGGAGTCGCGATTGCACCGGGTGATCGCAAAAAAATGAATCGACAGATCTTTTTTCTTTTCACGATACAAGCGTAATCCGAAGCGGTCGCAAAATGCATTCAGGGTCGGCTTTGACGTAAATGAAATACACGTTCACGCACATGCACCTCTCTTTTGTCTGTTTTTCGTTCGCGATCATACACGTGTATCTAATTGTACATATTACACTTATATAGAAACTTGTCTACTCCTTTGGACTAGAATTAAAATTGATATAGAAAATTCAAGATTTATGAAAAAAGATTCTTCTCTTTTTATTAAAAAGGGGATACATTTTATTTAAAAATTGTTGCATGTGAACATAGCTGTACTCTCCGTTTATTCAGGTTTTCATAATAATCTGATTGAAAAATGAATGGAATTTTATTAAAAATTTCGAATATAATCTATAGAAAATCGACTTTTAAATTCAAAAAGATTATAAGAATTACATAATTAGAAAAAAAAAAAAATCTGCTCGTTTATTAAAATTAAAAAAATAAAGATAATCTTACCAATATTATATGTCCCAAATTTAATGAAAAAATAATGAAAATTGATAGAGTTATCAAGAAGGGAGTCTCTAAAAATATGTTTCAGATCTTTAAATGTAAATTAACGTTTAATTACTCATTCCTGGGTCACAGGTGTTACTCTCCTGTGCTTTTATGTACAGGGTGTTCACGTCATTAACCAGCGTTTTTCTTAGAAATGAAAAAGAAATGAAAGAGGAAAACGTTTCACTGCTTTTTTTAAGCAAGATAATAACGTATGTCAATTTTTTATATTTACAATATCTTTTAAGCAATGAAGATGACTTTTAATTTTTCCTTTTTAATAGAACTGCATATTTTTCTTAATATTAATGGTTTCGTTGAAACATTTTGCATAAAAAGAGGATTGAGATACAATGTTAAAGGTTGAATTGTAAATTTCGTAAATATTATGTTTTTTCATGAGATTGAAATGACCTAGTTATCGTCGTATAAGGATTAATAGAGAAATTATCTTTTGAAACGAAAACGAAATTCTTTTAGCCCGTAATTACCCGTAGCTATTGGAGTAAATACGGACGGTTGCGTGGGTAATTACGGACGGTCAGGGATAATTACGAGCAAGTTATTTTTGTTATGAAAGTCACTGATATGGTATAACCCTTGAATGAGACTTTTCCAAAATAATTTCCATGCGTAAAGAAAATCTTTTATTAAAAAATTGCACAAGATTAATTCAAATAAATAATTTGATTTCAGCCTACAGGATTCCTTCAGCAACCAATACCGTACAGCAACATGTCGGACATTCGGAAGTACGCTGTTGCTAGATGGGATCCTACTTACAAGAACTGTCTTAGTATAGTTCTGTCAGACAGCTCGATTCTTCTTCAAGCCAATAATGCTTACACGAGGGACCAATGGTATCATTCGATACTGTGGAAGGTAAATTATTATCTCTATCGTTTTAAAAATGTAAATGTTCTAAAAACTTTAATTATTGTTTTCTAATTTTCAGAGGAGTATCTTCAAGTACCAGCACCTAGTATCGTTGAGCACGCGTGAAGAGGTGATCATCAAAGAGCTAAAGTCAATGGTGGATTTCGCGCTTTGGACTTCGCTTCAGGATGAAAGAGTTACTGCAGCGCCACTGGAAGCTGTGGCGAAACTTCTGGAAGATTCCGTGACGGAGGATTCGGAGCGGAAGTTGGAAAAGTCAGGCGAGGAGATAACCCGATATCAAAACGACCGGAAACAGTGGGCAGAGGCGGTTCTCTCTGTAGTCTCTCCTTTGTTAGACAAAGTTGCCCTTCCAGCATGTCTCGCAAAGGTTCTCGCGAAATTGGCCCAACATCATCCCCAATCGCCCTTAGTCTCCGCTATTAGCCCAGCTATCACGAGATGCCTGAAGCATACCGTGGACTTTGGAAAATCTCCGGATATGAGAAGGTTGCTTCAGGTGTTCATAGCTGCTCTCTACGCGGGTGTAGGAGGTGAACAAGTGATCAGGGAGTACGTCGCTTCCGTTCACGGGCCCGGAAGTGACTGTCCTCATCCAAGGGTACTTCCAAATTTGGTGTCCGTTTGTGTTGCTGCCATTTTTCATAGGTAATACTATTTCTGTAACAATAAATTATTATTACAAATATTTGAATTAATATTGATGGAAATAACTCTAGATTCGAGGTAGCCAATTGTTCTCTGTCAGAACAAGACAAATCAACGACTTTGCCTCCGTTGGATTGTTATTTGTTGGTGTTAAATGTCGCGTAAGTATTACCAAATTAGAAACATTGTTGGCATTATACTAGTAAACTTATGACTGATTACTCATTCGTTTTCAGATCAGAGTATGCCGACTGGAGGCCAGGTTTCGGCGCGCTGCTGCAACCAGTACCATTTCCGGAGGAAGCTCTGGCTATAAAAGAGGTCCAACAGTCAATATTAATGTGTGTGATCAAGCGTTTGGCCAAAGATTCAAGATGCATAGTACATCGTGTTCTACTTCCGGTGAGAGAACCACGTCCTGGCTGGATCCATATTGCGGCGCCATCTAGTCCAGCTTGTCCCGATCAAGGAGAGCTGTTTGGTGAAATGGTACTTTTCTTACCTTTCTTTTTAAACTATATAAAGACTTTGTTTTTTAAAGTATATTAAATATATTCTTGGAATGGACCTTGTAGGACATCCGGTACCCTGGGGGTCCATAGACTACAAGGACATTCCGAAAACATTTGCTAGAATAAACTTAGTTTATATAATAGTTTTTGATTAGTAAATAATTCTTATTGCTTTCCAATAAGCTCACAACACTGTTGGCGTGCTGCTGCCGGAGGAAGAGGTTCATAACCTCGATAATGAAACAGGCTCGAGATGATTGTATACTCTTGGCGGTGAGAGGTTGCGAAGCTGCGCAGGAAGCTCTTTGCTTGATGCTGGAGTGGTATTTGTTACCGAACGAGGAAGCTCGTTTGCAAATAGTCAATGCACTGGAGTCGACGACGTCAGGCAAGAACCGTTATGCTGCTCTTTGCCAGAGACAGAGGAATCTACAAGAATTGGTGAGTACATTGTGACTCTTCGAATTCGATTGAGAATTACTAAAATCGGTATCGAACTGTTTACAGCAACAGAAAGGAGGTCCTCGGAAGCTGACGCTACCAGTCCGAGCGACGGACGCTGATGTGGCGCTTCTGTTAGGTGGAAGAGCTCTCGGCAATCTTGAATGTCTCAGCTTAGCCTTCACTTCAGTGACTTCCGCTTGTGCTGAACAGCTAATCAAATTACCAGCCTTGAGGTATCTCAATTTATGGGCCACGCAGTTCGGCGATGCTGGTTTACAAATGATCAGCGAACACCTTCAGAAACTGCAAGTGTTGAATCTCTGCGAAACCCCTGTTTCGGATAAGGGAATCTCTACTTTGGTCTGTAAGTATGATTTAGCTTATTGTTAGTCAATGAATTTGTCACCTAAGACCATGTACACATTTGAATACTTTCGTTTTGCAGCACTGACAAGTTTGAGGAAATTGAATCTGAACAGCACGAAACTGTCCGTTCAGACGTTCGAGTCCCTGAAGAAATGTTTACCAGCATTGCAGGAGTTTGACGTGAGGTACACGGAGGCATGGTGACCAGAACTTTCACCGTACATCAAATCGGACAATTCCACTAACTCTAGCCTTCAGGAGAAAAGACAACGTTAAAGTTACATTAGATAAGTGAAGAAAAGATTCGATCGTGATTAGTTACGAGTTAAGTAGAATGTTTGCTGGCACACGTACGTGCCGTTCTGATCAGTAACGAAAGTTCTATTTAGACGTATCTCTGGGACCGGAAACGGCTGTTAGAAAAACAAATCGAGAAGCTGAGTGACTCGGATTTAGTCGGATCTCATTTAATTTTGCGGATGTTAGAATCGTTAGTACGTGGCTAGGACCACAATAAAAGCCTGAAGTGAATGAGTCATCCGAGGAACTTCAAAGAAGTGTTGCAAACTGCCGAAGAACCGTCGTTGAAATAGAAAGATGAAAGACACGTTCGAGGAGGCGGGTGAAACTTAGAATAGCTTAGAATTGGAATCCGGTTGCGTCTCTATAAATAGTTGATCCATGCGACAGCGATTAAGAGGACATCGAGAGGTTACTTCAATGGCGCTGGGACTTGCTTGCGAGTCCCCAAGTGCCTTCATCTTTTTTGGATCCTACATATGTATATGTTCCAATCGTTCTATTTTACGTCTTCTATATCAGATACAACGGACGATTTTAATATTTATTTCAATTGAATGATTTTTATTTGAGATTCTGTTGCTGATTACTTAACAAGAATCGTTGGTCCTCTTTTGTAGCATCAACGAGACTTATTCCAAAGGTGACCAAACTTGCTCTGTGATTCTCTTCGTGTCCATTCTCCTCCTGTAGATACGAGAACTTAACTTGCCATAATTTATGGGAAACATGGATACAAAGAGAGGAAAGGTCCATAGAGATATAAGAATTGACCGTTTTCTTTTTATTCTTATATCTTTAGAGGGAAGTCTTAAATCTCAAGTCAAATTGGTCATCTCTGTACATCGTAACACTTTGATGGCCGGTTTTTACATGTCTGTAACCTTAACCTATACTTAATCTTCAACAGTTTATGTGGTGATTATCTACTAAATACAATTTAAAATCATACATCACTGGTAAAAAGTTTGAGATTATCTAATTCGTTACTGAAGTAGACGATAATTCTACCAACAATGTTCAACTTCCGGATGTTCTGTGATTTACACGGCAGACGGATGCAGGGTCATTTTGACCCATTGCTAAGATGTCATTATATGGGAGTTTTGAAGACTAAATTGTGTATGTACAAAGTTTAAGATATGTTTTCATCTGTAAATATTATATTTAAGTATAACGAAATATATCCAGAAAAAGAGGTAAATACAATGCTGCAAATGTGTATTTAACTCTCTAAAAGGGTTAATATAGGTACACTTGATACAGAGAGCAGTTTTATTTTTTGCATTAATGTCACAAATAAATCTGCTATATTTTTCATATATTTTTCCTTTTAACATATTTGGATCAAAATGATCTTGTATCTGCCATGCAGGATTAATTTATTCGTTTAGCTGTTATTAACTAAACTTTTTTCTGAGGTTTATAATTCATGTTTTCCACAGTAACAGGATTAACTCTGTACTCTAAACCATTTTTATTTTAAATACTCAATAATCCAAAAGTAATGGCCCAAATATGGATTGATATTGGGGACCTCATGCGGAGAAACTTAGAAACTTTGGAGAATCTTTGTCTCTCCTACACGTAGACAGGGATAGAACAACCCTCAAATAAGAGAGACAAGGATAGTCTGAAGTTTCTAAGTTTCCCCACATGAGGCCCCCAATATCAATTCAAACTTACGATTAGGCCGCCATTCCTGTTGACCTCTAACTGACATGAACAAATAAAGGACTCGAAAATAATAAAAGATGAAATTATTTAATGTATTTTAGTGAACAATTTATTGAAAATATGAAAATCATTACGTTTATTAATTTATACATAATAAACTTAGATGTTGACTGTGAAACATTAATGTTTCTTGTCCTTTATAGGGTATCATTCATGTACAATGAATATTCCTTGAAACCTGAGGCCGTCAAAGCGGTTAGGGAAGATTATTTTTCAAAGGAAATGTTAATCCTTGAAGACAAAGTGACGAATGTTTCTTCAAATGTGATCTGTGTAGTTGAATGAATGTAGTTTTATAAAAGGGAACAGAAATATGCATTTAATTGAGAGTTGATTTAATTGTGCAAATATCAAAAAAGGACTAATTAATAGCGTTAAGTGAAACAAACTTCTGTATAAGTGCGTTTCATTCGGATTTGTTTGAGTTTAATTATAAGTAACCAATGACTTGTTCATTTAGATCCACACTTTGGGAACTTGTTGAAATGCCGAGCAGGAAATGCCATCGGTTTTTAAATTATTATTAAAAATCGGTGCTTTTCATTTTGTCAAATGCACATGTTCTTATACAAACAGTAGTTTCCTATTAAAAGACGAGGTGTTCATATTAGTTTGTTAACAGGAGCGAATGAAACGAGCGTTACCGGAAGCGAGGTGAGATTTATTTTATGTATATACTTTAGCTAGAGGATAAACGAACTTCCTGCAAGCGAAAGGATTCTTTGATGAAGCTCTTTTCTTATAAAGAATTCTTGCTCCTTTCCTTCAAATAGCGCTCAACTGCCTTAGCGATCAAGCTCTGAGCGACCACTGCCACAAAGCGCGTGAAACTGGAACAGGTCGAAATTAACCCGTTCAGGACGTTAACGAAATTCACAAAAGGCTCGATACTGTAACGTGTGTTATCGTTAATTTTTCAGTTTCTAATTCAGTCATGAACTCTTCTTTCTGTTCTGAAAATAATATTACCTATACTTACCCTATAAGTTACATTTCTTTATTTTTATTACCTAGTATTGCGTTCAAAGATTGAGACTAAAGAACAAAGGTTGCTCATTAGTGAGTTACGTGGTCCTGAACGTGTTAATTTGTTCCAACCGTATTAGAGTCGAATCACTCCGTTCGAATCGAACTCTGTACACGCGAACCGCGCTACACTTTACTTTAAGACTCGAAGGAATTTGTATTATTTACCTTTTTCTCGCCTACGATAGATTAAATCAAAGATGCCCAAGCTCGGGGCTTCCCTCTCTTCGTGTACATTCCTCTCGTATTAGTTATAATTTGGATACGACTTCGAGTACGTCGGTAAATTATGATTAATTTTGTTAAATATCAAATAGTTTCGAATAAGATGTTCATTGAGTTCGCATGTGATCAGTGATTGAATTTTAAGGGAAGAGTGGGTAGCCCCAGGTATTTAAATGAAACAAAAAAACAATATATAATCAATAAATTTTAATGAAATTACTCTCTCACGAAATAAATATAAGAATTTCCTGATTCATTATAACTAAAAAGAATAGAACATTTTTTAAAAATAATTTTAGAAAGAAAATTAATAAATTGTAGCCTCTATTTTTAAGCAATTAAAAAGATGGCGGGTAGCCTCGGACATAATTTTCAACGATCATACAGGCGTTCTTTATCCTTACATACATCATAATAAAAATATAAATTTGACGGATCAATATTTGCATATTCATCGTGCGATTAACCTTTGCATTTAATATCTTGTATCCAGTCTTCTTCTTAAAAAGATTTTGAATGTTTTGTTTCGTCTTCAGCTGTTTATCTTTAGTGCTTATACCTCATAGGTGTTAATATTCGTGACGTGGGTTTTGCATTAATTTCCAATTAATACATTGGTTTATCTAAACTCAGCCACCACAGCCCATCCTATATCTTCAGTGTATTATCGGATATAAGGTATGTGTATAATGCGACATATCTGCAGAGGTACAGATAATATGTATACAGTTTATGGGACACCTAACAATTCTCCTACATAATTTCCTATCAATACGTAGTACGTGCATTTTATCAATTTTTAAGGAACAATATACCAAAAATAAAGTTTCCTTTCTTGAATCATTTTCCGTATGATCAGGGTACATAAAATTATACTGAGTATTTGCACGGGGTATCTGCTAATATACTTACCGAAGCTCGCGACCGAGTTCAAATCGTGTTGGTCTTCCGGTCTAGAGAGCACAGTTAATATTCAAACCAGTGACTACAGATCCAATAAGACTGGTCATGCCTTTGTTTTCGAGGGGTGCTGCATTTGTATTTAAAGAACAAGCGTTATTTGATCTAAACTAGTGAAACACGTCGCATTGCAACAGTTTAACGCACGTCTACGGTGAGACCAGATGGCTTCGATACCATGCAATGACTATACCCCATCACTCAATGTCTCGAGCCAATGACTACAGATACGAAAAGACTGGACATGCCTTTGTTCTTGAGGAGCCATCATTTTGGAAGTCCCAGATACCCCCAGGCGAGGTTAAATCTGCACGTCCCTCTTTTACCACACCTCGCACTCACAACTGAAAAGACCCAATTATGAATCCCTTTGATTCTATTACTTTAGAAATCAGTTAAGATCAGTATAAGACCGAAAAATTATTAAAATAGTTGTTTGACAAACTTGTATTCACTTTGTGCGCCTTGATAAATAAATCATTTCAACAAAAATAAGAGAGTTATTATTTAAATTCCTTATATTCCTTATATCATTGTATCCCTTATATCTCTGCATCCCTTAGATCCTTGCATCCCTTACATCTTTCTACCCCTCACATCCTTGCAGCCCTTACATCCTTGCATTCCAATGTTTTCCTTCTTAATTATGTATACATATAATTATTGCTAAATAGTGCTACTTGTATTTCTACAAATAGGCGGAAAATTTGCAAAAATGTTGGCCCCCTAGCGGCAAAAATTTCAACTACATTTCAAATGTCGAATCAGCGCCCCCTGGTTGCGAAAAAAGGAACTAAATCTTGCTGGATTTCTGGCCCTCTGGCGGCAAAAATGCGAACTAAAATTTCGATGTCGAATCAGCGCCTCCTGGTGGCGAAAAAAGGAACTAAATCTCGCTCGATTTCTGGCCCTCTGGCGGCAAAAATGCGAACTAAAATTTCGATGTCGAATCAGCGCCTTCTGGTGGCGAAAAAAGGAACTAAATCTCGCTCGATTTCTGGCCCTCTGGCGGCAAAAATGCGAACTAAAATTTCGATGTCGAATCAGCGCCTCCTGGTGGCGAAAAAAGGAACTAAATCTCGCTCGATTTCTGGCCCTCTGGCGGCAAAAATGCGAACTAAAATTTCGATGTCGAATTAGCGCCCTCTGGTGGCGAAAAAAGGAACTAAATCTTGCTCAATTTCTGGCCCTCTGGCAGCAAAAATGCGAACTAAAATTTCGATGTCGAATCAGCCCCCTCTGATGGCGAAAAAAGGAACTCACTTACCTTTACTTACCTTTATTCGAAGCAGTCTTTATAATATATTTATTATAAGGAATGTAGGGATGGAAAGAATGTAGGGATGATAATAATGTAGGGATTTAAGGGATGATAAGAATGTAGGGATTTAAGGGATGAACAGATATAAGGAATGTAGGGATGCAAGGGATGCAGGGTAACAGGAATACAGGAGTGGATTTCACGTGTCCAACAAAGAGGGAAAACATAAATAATTGGGAAGGGTGGACTCCGCAAGGTCCATAAAGAGGGATGGAATAATAAATAACTGGGAAGGGTGGGCTTTGACCTATAAATAGAGAAGGTATATTTGACAGGTAGATCCGCACTCTTCGGCAGCCGTGATAGGAATGACTAGGTTTCCCCTTATACCAGGTCGAACGGTCGACAGCGGTGTCCGATCATCGGTGACGTTCCGTTTTACCGCTGCCGCCTAATTAATCATCTTATAAGGATGAAAAGCCATCTTTAGGTCAATTAGTTCAGTTTAAGTTCTGAAAATGAAACCAAAGCGCGTTGCACTGGAGATTGAAGAAACCAATAAAATTTTCACCTGCAAAGTGATTTATCTGTAATCTAGAGTTAATCCAGCAATAAAACAGAAGCATCCAAAGCCGGTGTTAATTTATAGTTTTGTTTTTGCGGTATTCGCTGGCTAAGCGGTTTAACGTGCATGGATTAGTGGCCGCTCGTAGGGCTCCGTACCTGCGCTTGGTTCGCGTATGCAACGTAGAAACGTTTTTTCCCAATTAGACACATTTGTTCGTCTACTTGGCGATGAAGATAAAAAGAAACGTTTAATTTACAGAATTATCGTGTGGCGCGAAATCCGCGAATAAAAATAAGTGAATAACTTCACCATCCTGCGTTTCTAATCCTCGTTCTAAGAAATATAGCCAGGAGAAGATAACAGGAAGAAGAAATTAACGAGAATACTTTATTCCTTTCAAGGGACTTTTTGCAAACAGCGCAATATACATCAGTAAGCAGTTACCATAGGTGTTTCAGTCAAGTGTAACCCAGTAGAGAGGCGAGATACGTTTGAAACGTAATCTGATCACTGCATCAGGGCATGTATCAATTACGTTTGTCGTAAGCCGTACTAATCAAGTACAGTTGCTTCAGATATCTCTGTACAACAGAGATAATGCAAGGAAATGGCGGGAATATGTTGACTTCATTGTTGGAGACGCGTCTGACGAGTGACTAATTACCATGCTAAAGGCATCCGAACGCATCATTGTTCTTTGAAGAATAGTTGGTTACTCGATTCGAAGGAAGAAGAAGAAAACGAAAGGGGAATGGGAAGATAAACGAAGAAGGAAACGTTTCAAGCGTAGGCGACGAAAAAGCAAAGCTGTTACACCTCTCGATTCAGCCTCGTTTCTCGGCTCATTAGCTTCAAAATGGCGTCTAATGTGATTTACACAGTTCCATACTATGCTTCGCCAGACATTACTGGGAACGAGCTTCGATTGCTTTCGTGGCAGAGCAAATAGAACCGAGGGTAACAAAGAGAACGTTCCTTCCTGTTAGGTTAAGGAAAATCGTTTGCACAAATTATCAAATTAATTGAAAATTCATGACTGTCTTTTGTCATCGTATATTGCCTTCAAACAGCAAGTTTTGTGGTTTATTTAATTTCGTAGTCTTGTCGGTAACAAATGTTCGTAAACAAAATTAATTAAAAAGCTATTTTATTCGTACAGAAAGTGGTAACAAAGTTACAAAAAGAATATGTAAATATACATATCACCATACATTAAATTGGGTCAATCATGAGTAAATGAAGAAAATAAAATTACTTTTTTAATTACATTGCTAATAATCTATTAAATATATATCGATTACGTTATCTGTTTAATTCATTGGTTATAAAACAATCAGTGATAATTAAAATCATTTTTTGTTTCAGGATACAATAAATACTTTTTAAAACGTAATTAATTAATTGTATCACCTTTCAGTATTCAAAGCCAGCCCTTCATCTTTAATTAAGCCGAAAGCTACTTTCTAGGTCGGTTTACATTTGGCTGAAATTCAAGCGTGAATTTGCACCAACTTTTTCCATTGTTTCGTAAAAATATATAAATATTATGCAAGTGTGGGAGATTGTAATTAACAAGTTGTATATCAACGGATTGTATTAATTTACACGAGCGCGTTGTTGGTCTAATTGGTGCTGTCCGAATCGATGTAGCCCAGAAACAAAGCACAGTTGGGTCAGTGTAATGTCATCTAAAAATGTAATGGAAGGCTTTCTATATTTAAAATTGATATGCAACAACCTAACATAGGTAACCAACAGAATGTCCAGTTAATTAATGACGATTAACTTACCTTATTCATTCTGATTGTACCTCTCTCCATCCTATACCGGTCCGAATTACCAATTTTTTTTCTTCCATCGATTCATTCCGTTCTTCTTCTCTCTCTGTCCCTTGTCTCTATGTCGTCATGTCTTCATTCCCGGTTTTGTTCGCTTCTCGTCGTCCACGTCCTCCGCTTTCAGTGTCGTAGTTCCGAGCGACACGTTCGAATGCACGCGGCACCGGTAAGCTAGCTTTTCGACTAATTAAATTTCCTTCGTACACGAAAACGACATAGGAACAACAGGAAATACCCTCTTCTCTCGACGCATAGCCACCCCTTCTCTGTCCACCCCCGCCCGCAATTGCGGTCCTATTTTCCGTCACGGATCTCGTCGGTCCGAATAGAATTATGATCCAAGAATTATCGTCAACGACTGTCCTCGTCGTTTCGCGAATGCGACGTGTGATTTTGCCCTGGAATTATCGTGATAAGCTGAAAGGGGATACGATCCCGTGAATCGTTGATTCCCGTTAATTTAAGAGACGCCCGAGTGCGATATTAACCGTCTCGTCGGTTCATCGACGATGGGACATTTCTCTGTTAAGCTTTTTTGATGGATTTATAGTCTTGTCTGAGGATTCCTTTACAGAGAATGGTATCTATATCTGGATGCATAGAAAGGATTGTTAAATTTTTAACTAACTTTATTAAAAATGGAATGAACTTTGTTCTTTTGTTTGTAAGTTCTAATGGAGAAAGTTCGGTTAAAGGACGTTTGAGGAACTTTGTTTCTTAAATGAAAGATTAATGTTCTGTACGTTCTTATAAAATTTTAAATGACGCACCCCTTGCTCTTACCCCTTCCTGACGATTTCCTTACAGATTAATTTTTTGATTTTTCGCATAATCGTTCCGTCTTTATTGATCATTTATGTACAATGTACAGTGTTGAGTATACGCCAGGAGCTGCTCATTTGCGGTATGGCGCGTAAAGAGAACCGGAAACCGCGATTCCGCGACGAACGCGTCCGCCCCGCAAGCCGGCATACACGCGTGCAATAATTCACTGGTCCGTAATAACGAGTTGGTAACTGGCTAATGAATAACCGGTGAAAATTAAACAGCTTGCAAATCGAGTTTCGAGTTACGTACAGATTTGTGAAACAACAGTCGACATCTGTTGTATTCGTGTGTGAACGTGTTGATTGAGCTGTGTTACACAACGCAAAACAAAAATATCCTTCGCCGTTGATGAATGCTTAATTTGAACGAAAGACTGATATGGACTTTAAGTCCACTCCAAAATAATAAAACCTTTATGTTTGGAGTGGACGTATACTTTTTTTATTGCCTTGTAAGCTGGTCGTTGCTTCCCCATAAGTTCCTGGAACTCGCCTCGTTGAGTGGTCCTCTGATGTTTAAAATTTTAATATTTTCAGATGGATTTAAATCCGAGTTTCATATGTTTTTATACATCAAATTGGGAAAGATCGGTAGTAAAACTCATGTTACAACCTTCTCTGCTTTTTAAAGGGAAATGTAATAAAGAATACCTATTTACGTGGCGGCCATCTACAACGAAACCTTACTTTAAAATTACATACGTAGAATTTGCTAATGGACACGGGGCAGGTGCGTTGTGGTAACCCGTTAATTAAAATATAGTGTACACATTTCTGACGTTACACGTGGTTGTTGTGCAGAAGCTTTTGGCACTTAAAACTGACCCTGTACCCGGTTTAACAAGCTGTAGCCCGGTTGAGGTTTGCGGATTTACGTCTTTGCGCCGACATGATGTATCGGGGACATGTTTTATTTAGGTTACCTGCCAGTGAATTAATTAAATCCTAATGATTAAAAATTATCACATAAATTCTAATTGTTGAAGAAGGCGTACATTATTAATTATAACACTTACATTCATTTATGCATGTATTTATTTTTAATTAGAATACCAGAGTTAATATGTTTCAAAATATATTTATATACAGGATTTTGGTGAAGGAAAATAATTGAACACGTATTGACATAATTTTAAAAATAAACGATGGAACAGATTTAATATAAATATTGAATTTCATTGATTTTTATTATTACAACAAATATTTGTACATTTTTACAGAAAATATTACTGAACGATGAATAGGTACACATTTCTCGCGAAAACGCATTTCTCACAAATATGCATTTGATCTAGTGACAATATTTACAAGTAATTAACGAGCAAATAATTGAACAGAATCATCAAAGCTAGCTTTACTGGCACGCAATTTTCGTCTCGATAAATAAATAGAAAGACTACTTTTCAACTATTTCAAACTATTAATCAAAAATTATGTACCTCAGCTCCACGATCTGGTAAGTAATTATTAATTAATTGAAACATAATGTAATGAATTTATGTATTGTCATATTTGTAAATTTGAAAGCAACCTTGATTAAATTCGATTCAAATTACAATGTCGTTTTGTTTAAATTAATTCTATTAATTTATTATGTATACACATGTTGCTTTGTATGCATTTCATTTGGTCAAAATAATTAGCTTCTCTTAATTACCAACATCATTATTAATAAATCATTTCATTGTTAATAATTGATTATTTCAAAAAGCTATCGTTACCATTCGTGGTTAATCAAGTACATTCTCCAAGGAGGCAGTCAGAACTTTCGAAGGCCTTCGTTGAAACGAAAATTACGGTGTGCAAGCAAATGAAGGAAATCAGTTGCTCACGGATGGGATTTAATTGAACAAACATTAGAAAGAGCGTGTCGGGTCAGGGAGCACTTCCCTTCAAGTATACTGCCGTCGACAGTTTGAGGGGGACGGCCGGGTAGGTTGGAGGCAGTGTTTGCACCCCCGTGGCAAGCTCTCCCGTAGCTTCTGCAACCCGAGACATAAGTGCAACTCGATTTGCATATTTAACTCGACGAGCGTACTGAACTGCCAACCCTCCGTTCCTTTAACATACACTTCCCGCCCATCTACGTCCTTCCTCGGCGATCCTTCGCCACCCTGGCTCGGATTCGATTTACTTGCAATCATGCTGCGGATTAATTAGTTCCTCCTAACATAAGTGCATACGAAGCAGATCGGCAATGTCGAATGGCCGTTGCTTTCCTAGTTGATTGGGCCTGACGGTGGGCACGTTGTTTGCCGATCAACTGACGGAAAGAAAGTACTAAAAGCTGATAGTAGAGGAACCAATGGGAAATAATCGGGGTCATTCAGTTCGAGTCTGAAGTCAGAAATATCTTTCCTTTAAACAATTCCCATAAGTACACCTTACAACAGAACTTCTTCATTAGGCTCATTAGCCGGTGCTTCGTTTCATTAGCGGAATGGCAACAGTCGGGAAAGTATAATCAAATAAAATTATGACTGTCTCACGCTTTGTGTCCAGACATATTACATTCCTCTAAAGTGTCTTCTCTATTTACTTTTCAACGATCTGCGTCGAGATTCTATCTCCCAGAGGACTATGAGGATTCGACTCTGGTCGGGGCTAACTCCTGGTAAATTTTGATGGGGATAGGGAAACTATGACTAATCTCATATAGAATCTACTTTTAAAGTGGGTACGGTGAAATATGGAACTATACATATATATATATATACTTTATATTTAACTGTAAAGTGATTTTTTACCTGAAAATCTTTCACGCCTCAAAGATGATAAATGATTCGTTTCCTTAGAAGCGGCACGAACATCATGTAGACTTTGTAAGTTCACGGATAAGAGTGCTTTCCATCAATGACTTTCAAGCAGTTTCTCGAAAGAATTCGATCCGCGAGCGTCTCGACTGACCTCGGCCAAGTGAATTTTGAAGATGAATTTTCGCTGGCGCGCTTCGGAAGAGGACGTGAATTAAGATCGAAGGTTGAGGAGATTAGAAAGGTGCCAGAAGCATGCCAGGACCATTTGTCAAGGGCAGCAAATTCGATTCGAACGGCGCAAACATGATGTAAATCCACCGACATCGAAGTTTTACGCCATCGGCAATTTATTAAGTTCCATGAATAAAGGAATCTTAAGAAAATTCAGAAAATTCTGATCCCTCTTTCGCTAAATTTTTAGTAGTACCTGTTAAAACGATTATCAAGTCCTAACAAGTTAATCAGGGCTTAATTGCAAACAAGCGAAAGTTCGATGCTTCCGTCGAAAATTACAAGCACAACAACCTGGGTTTACATTCCAACAGCGTTTCCTTTCGACGCGTTGTCGTCTCAAGCTATACGTTCGATGCACCAGAACACATTGCACACATGTGCACTTTCCTAGCGGAACTCATATCGCTCTTATAGATATAGCTTGCGTACATACACACGTGTGTTCCTGTCCACGAAGCATAGGTTCGAGTAAACACTATGGCATAGGAGGCTGCAAGGACCTCCGGAAAATGCAGGGAATTCAGAGATCTGCGATGCAATGTTGCTATTTCTTCTGCTTCAGAGAGGACAGATATGAAACATGACATTCAATTACGTTCAGTTTCTATTGCGTCTCGTGGTTTTCACATTTTCTTATTTCACAGCAGATGTGCTGGATTCGTGTTATTTGAAATATCTCATTTTAGTTACCACACTGATTGACATATTGAAAATGTTTCATAATTGTCCTCTTTTAGGGGCTGCAGAAATAGGTCCTTCAGGAAACGAGAAAAAAAGATTGAGATGTTTCTAAGTCCTAATGGTATACAATATTAAATTTATCATAGAAATTTGTTAATTAACTTCAAAGTAACACGGAAGTTTATAGAGTTTAAGTTCTGAAGCGTGACTGAAGCGTGAATAACCGATGTGTGCACATTATCTCGTTGAAAGACCGGTCAATAGCGTTCGAACGTGCTATAACTTGTCCGTGGTTGTTACTCGACCATAATTCCATACTTCGTCTGCCCATATTCATGAGGATCAATCACGAATTGGTCGCATCCTAAAACAGCATGATGCATTGCATAATTTCAAAGGGGTCTTATCCTGTAGCGTATAGCGAGGCTTTCTTTCCCTATACCGCCATTTTTCCCCTAGAGAATCCTACCGTACTCGGTACTGTACAAATGTCCTAATATGTACTTATGGGCATTGGTGTATAGCCTGCCAGTTACCTGGCAATAGCGAGCGGCAATCTGGTCTGGCTGTTCCATGAATGTTCCATAAATGTATTATACAAGCCGTCTTTCATAACCTCGTTTCGATTTGGCCTGGAAGCTTCCGTAGCCTACGTGTAAATAATCTTAAACTGTCAAATGCACGTGCCAAAGACCGATCTCCGACGATTCACTGCGAAACATTCACTGCATGTATGTATGAACATGCTTGTTTGTGCGTGGCTGTATGTGTGATTATGACACGTCGGGACAGTGAAATAATCGTGCAGCCATCATATGGTACAATGGCGAAATAGTAGCTTCATGGGAATATGGTATGTACATAGGGGTGCTTAGTAACACGTGGGACCCGCTTTGATACCGAACAAAGAAATTCGTGTAAATACGCTGCTAGACAATATCATAAGATACATTGATAA
This sequence comes from Osmia bicornis bicornis, assembly GCF_907164935.1. Classification (NCBI taxonomy): domain Eukaryota; kingdom Metazoa; phylum Arthropoda; class Insecta; order Hymenoptera; family Megachilidae; genus Osmia; species Osmia bicornis. Next base: position 12,501,252 of record NC_060216.1, on the reverse strand, counting down.
TTATTAAAACACAAAAGAGATTAAAAAATAAAATTTCATATGGAATAGTCGATCAACGAGCATAACAAGTGTGAAATATTTATACTCCTTCCAAGAATTAATAAACGACGTTCGCTAATAATGTGCAATAATTCATTGCAATAAAATCGTATTTGGTAGGTGGAATTAAATCGATTTATGACAGAAAATCCGTTCAGAATGTTTCTGGTACACAGCAGTATACTCCTTATTATTTATGGTATTACATTACACTGTATCACTGTCACAATAATTAATGGTTCCCGTTCCCGTTTTGAAGTTTCCAACGTTAAACGCAAAACACTAATGAACGGTTTCAGTCGACATGGGAGAGGAGCTGCGTCAATTTACTTTGACGATTCTCTGAAGACTCTCCAAATTATTTGCCCAGCTCCTCATAAATAAGGATCTAATCTGGTTACAGATGTAACCAAAGCATCTATGTACTTAGGAAACGATTCACCTAGCGTCTACACAGAGCGTACCAGAGTTTAGTACCTAGAAAACAGCATATGTAGGATGTACAGCACTGACAAACTTAAGTTCCCCTAGGGAGAATGGCGCTCTAGTGGAAAACGGCTGCACTACATGCGCTTAAGCGTTTACTCAGGAAAATTGTATTTAATATTTTTTGAAATTTTATATTATAAAACTTATAACTTTGGATTTAATTTTGTTGATATAAAACGGTTCATTTTTCAAAATGAATGAAAAAAGAAAATATCGATTACGCTAAAGACGCGGTTTAACGGAAGTGCATCGTGGTTAAGCTTGTTTTAAACCACATGCGACCAGGCGTCGCATAAGCGCAAGCACTGAAACCGAATTAATGTAACGAAATATCTAATATGCGTCCCAGAGTTGAGGCTAACTGGCTACCCTAAAATTGCGTTTTCGGTATATGGCTATGAGCCAAGAATTCACTACATTGCATTCACTACAGATATATCGTTAAACTGACGATAATTATGTAATTGATATTAGGTTATATTAAAATCTATATGTTATTCGAAACGATCTTAATCGCTCCGCTATTACCTCCAGCAGCTACAGAATCACTATTTTCCCTTGGCCACGTTCGTGGCAAAATCCTTCAAGTGGTTTGCTTTTCCGCCAGCAAAAACTCTTCTTCCTTCTTGCTCTCGGACTTCCTCTAAACAGCAGAAAGAAGTTCCTTTATAACCTCTAGCCAGAGTCTAGTTTGTGGCACGACGTTCACGTACTCCTTGCATTTCCTTCAACACAGCACCCTTCCTACTTCCACATCTCTGTTTCTTCATTTCGATTTCTATTTATTTCTTTTTCTTCACTGTTTTTCTTTACCTTGAAAAACTGCTAAGTAAAACCAACAGATGAATGTTTTTAACCCTTGGTGCAGTAAAGTATCAAATCGTCCCATAAAATTTATAAAGAGACTGATAATTAGTAAATTTAAAAATTTGATATGTTACCATTGAATGTCTGTAAGTTACTTTCCTTCGTCCATACACACCTACGAATTATTATATATGTATATTTTGGATAAAGTTTTGTGCCAACAGGGTGCAGTTTATGTTATAAACTCATCAAGTTTCCTTATCCTTTAAACTTAGTCGTATTACGGTATGTGATAAATTAAGCAACAAGAAACTGTTCTGGAAATATATTTATCACTGTAACAAACTGAGAAAGCTCCAGATAGCCAAGTTCCCACAGCAAAAATATTGATAATAAAAAATGCAGTTCATAAAATTACCGTTTCACCGTTGGACTGAGAATACTTCCGACTTTTATTCGTTGACCGAATAACTGTCAAAAAGAATCATTGTGATATGTTGAAGAGCCAAAGAATCGTTTGTTTTCTGCTGTGGGAGCAGGGATGAGAAACGAGAACAAGACGTCCATTGAAAAAAGTGGCTAAAAATAAGAGGAAAAAGACAGTCTGTTTCTGGTCTGAAGTATACTTTCCCTTCAAGTTTGACTTTCGTTGTTAGCAGTTTCATTAGATCAAAGGGAGTACATACAATACCGACGGGGAAGGTGTTTTAAGTGGCTGTGAAAGGGGACGAAGATCGTTAGTGTTCTACTTTTTCTCGTAACACGTGGTCTCAGCACTCAAAGCCTTATTGGGTAGAATTGAAGGGTTGTCTTCTCTTTGAATGAAATCAGATTGCTAAATACGTATCATCTGCATTAGGGTAATTAGGTATGGACTGGGCATTCGAAACGTAAAGATTATATGATTAAAGTTTTACAATTTTACAGTTTTAAGATTAGGAAATTTCAGAATCTTGAAATTCTACAACTTTAACAACGAGATTCTACGATTCTAAATCACCCTTTTGGGACTAATTTTGATTAGGAGAAGCTCGGAGTTCCTAGTTTCTGTTCGAACCAAAACTCACACCTTAACAACTGTAATTGTTAGACCATGTAATCCAGGCTGACAAGGTGGCCAAGTAATTCTGACGGTCATTAACATTCGCCCATGAGCGTACGTGTGTTGCTTGCAACTTTATTCAAAGTTTCTCTATGATTATGGCAATGTTTTGAACGAAGACCTTGCGTAAATACGTGAATCTCCATCTTGGCCCGTGGCAACAATTAATGGAATCGCGAGTCCATTCTCGCTCATTAACGATTTCCCAGTTACGTGCAAGACTTGGGTAATACTTTGAACTTTCTAGACTTCTGATATCTTGTCAAGACTCTTGGGACACATATGTAATTCCTACATCGTGCGGGATGTCTTACATAACTGGGTCGAGGTACCTAAGAGGGTAGAAAATAGGCTTTATTTTCATTACCAAAATTTTAACATCGAATGGAGTATCGCGTAAAGAGACATTTCGGCCATTTTTCAATGCAATCACCTTAAATGACGGACACCTAGTAGCAATATCAACTCGAAGATTAGGTCTCGAATTCGAATTTCAGCCTCAAATCCAGCGTTACGTATTCCGACGACCACGGAAGCGGAAATATCTGCGGGAAGGGTGGTTTCTAGTAGTGGGGGCGGAAAGAGCGTAACCCATAAAGCTGCGCAACCAGGCATTCTCCCGGCAGTAAGCGTCGCGACACCCCTCGAGGATGTGGTATACGGTGTTTCTGCGTGAAGATCCTCGTCACGTGGTTACCCGAATGGTCGCCGATACATTTTTGTGTGGTAAAAGAGGAACCCTTGTTTTATTTATCAAATCAATCTTTGTTTCGCGTTAACACGATTGAAATTAAAAGGATTTCGAAAGATAGTGCTTTTGTGTGTCTTTTGCAAGAGTGACGCTAATTGCTTGGAACTGCTGGAATGTCTTCGATCATTCATCACCAGTGAGCCTTTTTCCTTATTTCATCAGTAATTTGTAAGAATTTGACAGTGGATTATGTATTTATTTATTTTTTATTATTTAAAAGTGAAGACTTTCAGATTTTATTTTTTATTTTACTTCAAGATTAAATCCGAAAAATACACTGAGTCGATTAATGTTTCTTTTATGGTTTCTCTCGTAAGCTATGGGTAAGCCACGGATAAGCTAGGTATCACGGAATGTGTCAATTGCCTTCCCGAGGCGCCTTTTAATACCGTATTAAAACTATAAATAGGTAATTTTAAAATTAACACGTCCTTGAAATCTTTTACTCAAACTACATAATATTGCAAAATTAATTCAAAACACCTTTCCATACACTTCTTTAAATGGTATGTAAAATATTCAAATACCATTTACTAACCAAACCATTTCTGTTCAAATATAGTATCTGATGAAAATAAAATAGATTTAAGTAGAAAATGTTTTGTAAAATATACTTACTATCACGTACATCAGCGTTAGACAGACATTCGCTAGGTCATACTGGAAAAGTTCCGAGCAAACATCCATCAAAACTTCAAATCTTTATTCAAACTGATCCCTCTGGTTCCAGTGAAGTACATAAATCACGAAGAAGCGAAGAGTTATACCAGGCGCAATATATTTGGTTTTAATGGAGAAAAAGAATTTCGTTCAATAAATAGAATAGGATAAATCTAGTTACAAAGAAATATAAAATAAAAATACAATCAATTCCAATTGACTGCTACTATTGAATTAGATCACTAGACACACTGGAAACCTGTGAAGCACTCTGTATTGTATATTCAATGTTATTAAGTACTTACATAACAATAGAGTTCAGATTAAAGCAGAGAACTTTTTCTCAAATTAAATTCAACTAAATCGTGGAAACAGCATACTGTGCGGCTGTGTAATTACGATGGGCTGGCGTAACTGAGAAAAGGTGGAGCCCACGTAAAAGGGGTTCCGTGTAAGCGTAGGGCGTAATCATCCGAAGAATGAGTTAGGTAAGTCGAGAAATCCGCACGTAAGCCTTGCGAGTAAAAAGCACGATGAATTGCGAGAACTTGGAGCCTCGTTCCAACGTGACTTTTTCTCTTGAGTTATAGTGATCGCAAGTGGAAGGTACAGTCACGTCGCGTGAAGCAACGTTTTTCCGAAAATTTCTTCCTACGTGCTGGGATATTTGAGGATCTCGAATAAAAACTTATCTTTACTCTGGTCTATAACAGTAAGACTATAACAGGGTGTTCATGAATTCTTTTAACGTCCTTATCAGTACACAGGAATCCTAATGTACTATGTTCAAGGATCAGTGAAAGAGTATTAGCCAACTTTCATTCGACGCGATATTACGAACTTTCCGTGTATCAATTATTCATTGCTTACCAAGAAAAGTCGTTCAGAAGTGTCTCTTTGTTCTGTTCACAGGGGGTCGCTGGAAACTAAAGAAGCTCACAATAACAACCACTCTTCAACCGCCTAACATAACATCAATACAATGAGCAGGTTGTAAAGTATACCCAGGACTAAGCGTCCCAAGCCAGAAGAGACTATCCTCCCTGGAAAGTATCTATAAAACTTCACCAGTTGTCATCTTTAATTCACGCAACTAACGCGTATTGCGGTACAAGTTTCAATGCAGTAGGACATTCGGGACAATTCAAACTGACATACATAATGCGTGGAGAACAGTTATACTGGCTGTGGAAGGAAACTACCGAAGTTTCGGCCATCTTGCCCTAGAGTGCAGTCATACCGGAAGGATAAATCGTCCTTAGGGAACAGCAACGATTTGATTTGCTTACGATGAGACTCTGTGCAGTTTAAACGATCTTGGAAGACATGTCCTGCGAAAAGGCATCACGACGGTTGAGGTTCTTGCTCAACAAGACCAAGAGGCTGGGTTTGAGCACGGACGAAGTAGTCGAGCTACCAGCTGTTAAAAGACTCCTCTCTGCTCGAGTCACATCTTCCTCCACCGGTTGGACGATTTTAGCCATGATCGCTTTGATCCTTGGTGGCGGTGTTGTGCTCGTTTTCTTTTGTGCACCCTGTGTCGCCAAGAGCAGAACGTGAGGATCATTTTATGGAAGCCCATCAGGTAATTATTTGACACCGAATATACCTCACAGGACCAGCATTCTCAAATAGGGAAAAATCTAGTCCTGAGGCTAATAAATTTACATTGGGTAAGTAGCCGGACCAGTACGCCTTCCCAGTACCTGAGGGCAAGGAAAAGTAAAATGATTGCTTTAATTATTATTTATGAAATTGATGCATTAATTATGTCCCCCATTACTCTTACTAGTTATTAATTTAGACAGCCATAGAAGCGTATAGTCGTTAATTTAGAATATATTTATTCGGTTATTCGCGTATTTTGCCACGACTGACCCAGTAACAAGTTACCCAACAAAGCGGCCCAATTATTTTACGGTTGATTAAATTTACATGACGCAATAATTGACGCCAGTACGGCGCTATTGTAATTAGTTGTTGGTGAATAATTTAAATGGTCGTACGTATTACGACTTACGTTCGACAAAATTTCACGCGACTAACGTTATTTCGTGCAATTTAACCTAGGTGAAGTTTCAATCGAAACTAGGTACTCTGGTAAATTCATCTACCAATTTGGCAACTGTTCTAACAAAGGATCACAAATAAAAACTCGCCTTTCAATTTAGATATTGTCGCAGTTGATAGTCATTTCGAATGCTCCATTTATTAAACTATTGTACAATTTGCACGAGTCCGATATAAGGACTAATTCAGAAAAGATTAATATAGATATATGACAATACGAATGTGAATAAATGTAATGATTTCTGTATTATCGCTGGTAATAGATGACAGACATAGTCGATTTTTAGTTGATTGTCGATAACCGAAATCAATAAAACGGTGATTTATAGGCTGCCGGTCAATAAACGTTGACAGTGTAAATCCTATTATTTTGCTGTCGGTAAGTGATGTATTAAAAGGATAAGAGGCAAAATTTTGACGAAAGTAATTAATATTTTGATGAAATTTTGTTTAAAACAATTTCTATTAAAGACTCTCTTTTGTTTATAAGAAATACTAAAGGGGAAAGTAGTCTATCTGTGTCATTAATCCCTAATAATAATCACTGTTGAAGTAACTCTTGTCTATACAGATTCGGCACGAAATTTAATGTTATATATTTCATGTTTAATTAACCCTTATTTAATTTGTAACATCTTAATCCATCATAAGACTGCAATTCCCTTTTAAATTGTGTAAAACGGGGACCGTAAGCTAGCAAGCTTTCCATCCAAGAAGGCGCAAGTAAGAACGCCGTAGCGGCCGCTAGATGGTCAGCAGGAGCGAGTTTTCCCGCAAGTAAGCGAATTCTGCGCGATTATAAATATCGTAACGAAAGGGTCAATGAACTGCGATTCATTGCCGCAGGTTCTCTTGCACCAATTCATGTTTTTCAGGTTATAGACCAATACGGTCCTTCAGAGCCGGATGGCTTGCATTAAATACAGCCTCCTGGGATAACTGTTAGTGCTATGCCAACGTATGAAGTGTGTGTACCAACAGGGTTTTTGTTTTTGGCTAGTGCAGTGTTAGGTTAAGAGCGAGCGAAGTAGGCCTACAAAAATTTCCACAAATAAAAACAACCCTAATTGGGTACACCGACTATAAGATTAGTCGGTATTACTCGAGTGACGGGTTCCAACAACCACCAAAATTTTTTTATTGTTGAGCTTGTGTTCAAACATGAACGCAGTGCTCTGAAAATATTTAGGTATAAATAAAAGTATTACCATTGAACATATTTTCAATTATCAATTAATTCTGTTTCAGATCGAAATCGATCCCTTTGGCTCTCTAATAAACCTGGAAAGTATCTTAAGATTCAGTATATATTATTTAAATAAGAAATCGATTGTAATTAATGCGTAAAATAAGAATTTACAGTGGTAATGTAAAAAAATTCCATAAAATCAGTATGAAGTTAGGTCTTTCATACTTTACTGTAGTTACTTGGACGAATAAACAAAAATAATTTAATGTTATCAAAAAATTGTATTTTCTGATATAACAAAGAATAAAATTGATGGATTTCTTTAGTTGCAAAATGATACGTCACAATATAAAACTAGTAGATATTGTCTAGTTTTTCAGAATGTGGAATACAATGAAGAAAGTAATTGAATTAATTTATTCGCGAGAATAGATGAGCTCCTCATTTGCTAAATCGATTAATTTTACAAAACAAAAGAAAGAGAAATTAGCAAATGCTTTGACACTAAAATTTTAAAAAATTCAGCAAGTAGAGTGAATCAATTTGATCTATGAACAGTTCATATGGAATTTGATTGTTACACGATTAGAATATTGCTCAATTGTACGGGATGATCTTTAAACACTGTGTGGAAACCATGTAAAGGTTTACTTTTGTATGTGACAAAATAAATTTTTGCTAAAGTAGAATGGCATCGTTTCACTTCCCTTCTCGACATCTTATTATAAATGGATTTCAAGTAAACGATAAAAGGTGAAAGGTATGCGTAATAAAATTTTGATTTACCTTTAAGTGACGTTTTATGGGTTAAACCGAGAAATATCCCCTTAATGCAACAACCTAATAAAATATATGCTAATTTCGGATCCTCGCTAGTTTCTCACGCGTTCGTCCAATTCAGTTTCCTTCTTTCCTTCTACTTCCCTCATCCACCAAACTACCCTCTGTTTACCTGCTTTCTTGCTTATCTTTCCCTAACCCACCCCCTTTCATTCAACCTTGTCTAACGAGAGTTCGGCAAGAACTTTGACCTGGTCGTTGTGCATCAGACGTTACCCACGTACACGTACGTTCAAGTAGGGGTGAAATTCACGGACAATCGGCCGTACTCGACCGGACAATCGTAAATTGTCAGGGTGCTCGCTACTTAAGTAATGAGCAAAACTTGTCTTAACAGCCCCCTTGTCAGCTTCTGCAGTTACGCAAATTATGGGATAAAATGTATGCAAAAAATTGGGACGAGGAGGTGCAGAAATTAAAAGCTTTTTGGTATGCTTCTTCGAAAAGGGTTCTTTGGAGACCATAGTAACTGCTTAAATTTTTAAACTAACAATAAATGTGTTCATATATATATGCTTGGTAATAGGATCATTTACCTTCATGAAACGACAATTAAACTTGTTCACATTTATCACTTAACTTTCAGGGATTTCAGTAATGTATTTAATAACATACTAAACTTTTCATTAATTAAAACAATTTCTGTTTCGCGAATTGCGGAAAGTTTTGTAATCATTGAAATAACATCAAGCTAAAATGTTTCTCTAAAGCGAGACTGTGTTTGCTTTGAATATATATATACCGATTTAATTTTAGTGAATTTATCAGTGCTATTAATTTCTAGATTAAAATCGTTCCTTCAGTTGCTTTCTGAGTACATAAACCCCTTAAATAATTTAGCAAACAGACAACGCTCTTGCGGAAAAAGGAAAAGTCGAGTTGGTTGAATTTTAATTAATTAAAAGCTAACAATTGTGGTGTGTACAAATTAAGTAGCAAAAATAAATTACGTGTCGTTTAAAAAAAAAAAGAAATGGAAACTTAAATTAAAAAAAAAATGAAATCCTGTATTAATTTTTGGATTTCAGATTCATGAGACGCACTATTATGAATTACATTTTATTTTCAAATATACTATCACTCCTTTAAAATCCGAGTTATTCGCGTACCAAAACGATAAATTATTTTAACCCGTGCTCATCCTTTAACCGGATTGAAAATATAAACTTTCCAGTAATCTTCACTGGAAACTAAACAAAATGTCCGTAATAAATTAAGTACTTATTACATACACTCTTATCGACTATTTAATGCTTTTTAATTTTTTCTATTTTTCAACCTATTAAACGTTCTTGTACGTTTAACGGAGTGATCGATAACTACTCGACAAGTGTGATCAAAGATAAAAAGGCAATACTAAAAGGTAGCATAAGAAATTTCTAAATTTTCTAATTAATTAAGGTGAAAATAAACGTCAAAGACAATGATTGCTAAAGTGGAAAGCACTTATAAGGTAAACCGGGTTAACGATATCCTTTCGGATTTCTAACGCGTCCTCCCTGCCAAGATTTTGATTTATTAATCCTGTAGCAATGTCTGCAAAAGGACCAAATGGAGATGGTGAACCCTCGTCGATCACTCTGACCAGCGGAAAGGAGCGAGTGCTCTTCAAACCCCTTTCTCTGACAGCTCCACGATGCTGTATATACGTTGTTCCAGAGATTTTTCGTAAAAACTTTAACAGTATATCCCGTGGATAAAAATATAATTAAAATGTCATATAAAAACAGTGTATAAAGTTACAATGAAAATATGAAACGTGAAGGACACAGTAATCCACTTGCTTTTACGCCGTTTAATGAGGAGCAAAATACAAGATGAAATAATATTTCAATAAAATTTACAAACTTTTAAAATCAAATGATCTTCTAGGAAGGGAATATCATGAAAAAATTACCCAATGTGAAAAACGTGAAACAGCCAATGCACCATGCAAAAACAAAACATTCTCATTGTATGATTAAGTCAAGTAACTTTGTCATATTGCAAGTTGACAAAGTTTCGGGAAGAAAAGCGCGGACTTGTATAACCGTTTCAGTCTGCAGGAAACATAAAAACTTTCCTAATATAAACTTCGTCTATCAACGTCGGTTCTTTGGATGGATTTTATTCGTGATGTGATACGAGACTCATAATCGTTGCCGGTTCCTCGTATGCTTTGATGAAATAAGAAAAAGTAGATAGAAACATGAGTATCATCGTGAATTCCATGTTTATTGCATTTTTCATTAAATTTTCTTAGAATACTCTATTACGGTATTCTGATCAGTAGAACTGTTTTCCTTCTTACCTAAACGCGATCCATCAATTTCGAGGATTATTTATCGGCAGAAGTGGTAGAATCCATTTGCAGCTGGTGCTTAGAGTTTCTCCCGTTATGAATATCAGTTTTGATCAAGATCTAGATATCATCGATTATCCTCTATTCGATTATACTCACGGATACTAGTCTCCTTTACGAGCAAGGTAATATCGCGGCCGTGTATGTCCATTTGAGGAACGCGAATCTATTAATCCGACATCGATTAGCAAACTCCCCAATATCGTGTTTCCTGTTACGGATGTATTCTGCTTGATACTGCGTTAAACATTGACTATAATCATCAATTCACAGCTGTATTATCAAACAAAGAATAGATAAATGACTTCGAATTCTGGAGCTTTAGAATGTTAGAAGGTTATACCCGTCCTAACCCCTTAATGGTTCCAAAGATACTCTACCAAACTACAATAGTATGACTTTTAAGGTATAAACAGAAAATTGAAAAAAATGACATTACTTTGCAGTTTCCAATATTACACGTTTGAAACGACTTTGTAACTTCAAAAACAGCCTGAAAGTCACGTTCGTGTTGTAAACTTTGTTTCTGTAGCTGTTTTCAACGCACTCTGTACATTAAGCTTCTATACCCTTTCGTTTCACTCGAAACATTTAATTTCCGACATAAAAGCCCGTGCAACATTTTATAGCTCTACGGGTTTAACGTACTTCATCCAAAGCTAGGTTCCTTTCATCCTATGAAATGAATCAAAAGCTTCAAGCCCGTTTGACTTGACTGACGAAGACTTTCTCGACAATATTTTCATCGATATTATATATTTTTATCGACCAGTTAAATGGAGCCAAAGTTATAGGTTTTCTTGACAATGTCAATGCAACTGGAACTGGTCAAATGGTTCAAAGGAGAAGAGCGAATACGTCGATAGAGTATAGTAACGAATATACCTTCGAGTTAATTGGAAAACTGAAGCTGAGAGAAAGAGAGAGAGGAGAGGGAGTCTGTTTCCGTAGTAATTGACAATTTCACACTCGAGTGTGGACGGTAATTAAGCTGCCACGCGTGTAGCTGGCCTGCGTCAATTTTTTCTTTCCCTCTGCTCACGAATCTTTCGAACTGACCCGACCAATCCTTGCCAAAGAAGCTCTGTCCATTTGGTTTCCACCCATTTGTCCATTTCTTTTCTCGCTCGAAAAAGCGCGACAATTAGTTTTTATAAGGACCCTCTTCTTATTTGGATTTGAACACTAGATTTACGGACATGTTTGTATACCTATCTTTACGGCCACCCGTCAAATTGACAGCTAAAGGAAACCACGTATTTTCTTAAAAAAAAAAAAAAAACGATTAATTTAATTTAAAAACAACTTAATATAAGTTAATTAAATTTGATAGGATTGCATAAATAATCGTTTCTTAGTCTTGGGCCTAACGCTTTGTGTTTACGCTTTAGGCGTAATTTGCTCATGAAGTTTGAAATTCGTTAAAATGACGGGGTCCCGTAAACCTACATAGTGTTAAAGAGGACATCCAGAGGAACGGTAGATAAATCACTGTTTCATTCTCAAAATATTAGGAAATATTGAGATATTCGACTACCAGGGTGGCATCTTTGCCTAATAATATGATCATCGAAGAATGGAGATTATTTGTAAAGAATTAAAAGTATAGAAACGCGTATGATGTGTGTATACGTATACAGAAGGCAGAGGGGGTTACGATCGTTTCGCACGAGTAGAATCTTTGATACGCAAGTGACACGTAATTTCCTCACCTTCTTCCTTCATTCTCGCCGTGTAAACCCAGGAAACGGAGTAAGTTTTGACGAAGGGATCCAATCACAGGCGTCTCGTCGTTTGAACCTATTCCTTTCACCGTGGAATCGACGAATTCCTCTTGGATTTCATCTCGACACGGCAGTGACGCGAAAAAAGGAACGACTATCGACGACTTAAACCATTCTACAATTTGGAACACTGTGCTCCTATCAATCTTTTTAACATCGTTCAAAATGATGTTTTGCAGTGAGTTTATGTATATAATCAAATTTGATACACTATTTGATATGCCTCAACCTAATTATAGAATCTTATAATGTTTCTATAAATGAAATTGATTGACACCTTGTATATGCTGAGAACAAAGATCGCAAACTGTATGGCATTGACGTGGGTGACATTTGGATACAAACCTGATAAGATTTCATTTGCATATGTATTCACTGTCAGCATGATATGCAAGTGTAATGCACGTGGGTTGTTATCTGCTAATGAATGTGACAAAGATTCAAGAGTGTATCGTTAATTACGCGCATGCTGAGCTTGTCGATTGGAATTTTACCTTTTATGAAATAGAACAGATGTCACCTCTCCTGTCGCAACAATTCAATTTAATTTCGGTCACGAGTGATCAAAATTGTCATTATGTTTTTTGGTTTCGACGCTCGATTGTACGAATAATAAATAATTAAATAAATAAATGTTTGACAAATGTTTGAATTCAAAATTATTTTCCATACAAAATTTAATATTGTCCTACATCCTATGCTTTCAGTCACAAATTCTATTTTATAGCTACATTAATTTTAGTAACAGTCATTAACCCGTTTATTGTCTGGAAAAATTAATTTATTATATGAGAAAGTGCAAAATTATATTAAGAAGAAAAGTGCACTTGCATTACAGTATTTTGGAACCACGTTCGATTCACTTATTTATCGTTTGAAAAATAGACTGATATTTTGTAAAATAAAAAAAATTTATATCTAGTGGATTTTACCCGTAAATACATACGTGTTGTTTTGCACGTGTGAACGTTTACCGGCATATATCTAACGCGTAGAGATGATATCGTGCGCAACGAGAGATGTAAGGGAAAGGAAACACTGTAACAGCTTGTCTAAATTCCATCTAAATTCAAAACAGGAGCGAAATTGCTACCAACAGCTGCATATAAAGCACTTACGAGTGGCAGCCATTTGGGTTAGCCAGTTCACATTATACTAAAGAGCAATACTACCTCTTATGATATCAACCCCTTTATACTAGACTAAAATTGTATATATGATCATTAAAATAACAATTATTAAACCTGTAATGATACTTGTCCCTACGTCTTCTTTTGATTTACGTTTATTTAACATTTATCAATTTATTTACTATAATTATTAAATAATTTGTATGTTCGTATGCGGATAGTTTCTTGGGAATTTTTCAAGATTTATTTACTTATACATAAATTCAAGTCATAATACAATATAAATGATACAATCGTCTTTTGACAACATGAAAAAGTATACGAACTCCGTACTGCGATTCACTGAATGATCGACGAAATATTACGGAAAAGGAAGCAAGTTGTTATTTGTAATAGTTTCTTTCCATTTGCGCAAATAATGAGAACATCAGCTTACATATAAATCCCAAAGAACAAAATAATTAACATATATCTCTAACTTATTGTGAGGTACATTGCTCAAATAATGTCTTAAATAGCAATACTTTTCAAATATTTATGTATGCTTGTACTTAAATCGATTAAAATGCCATTCAATAACATTAATAACCAAACTAAGAGTTTCAAATATAATTAAATAAATTCTTTACACGCGAACACCATCGAAAGACCATGTAAAGTTGTTTACTATTTCCTTTTCACATTTTATTCTTTATCAATATATTTTTTAACGCGTGCCGTTTACGATGCTTTCATTCTCGAATATGAAATTCGACAAAGGAATTTGATATAAAGTTTAAATCTTGATATATCCGCTTGAAAATCAAATAAAATTACATACTAATTACCTAACGCTAAATCTTACTGTACACCGTACATGTTGCACGTAAAATTAAAAAAATGATTCATATAATTTCGTATCAAATCTATAGAGTCCGATTAAACACGGACTCCAAGAAATTATAATTTTCATCAGTAATTATTCTTCAAATTTACAACTTGACCGATAATAGTATTTCTATACTATAATCAAGTTATAAGTTTTTAGTCGGGTTCCTGTAAAATCTCGTAGAATATAACTATGTAGCAACAGCTGCGCACATGGATAGCACTTTAATTTGAGATAGCTATTAAAAGTTATCTTACCTATTATCTTGTATGCTCTAAGAAATTCGCGTGCAATTCTCAATTATCGTCGGCATCATCGTCATCGTCTGATATATATTTCTTAGTAACTCTTTTTCTTCGTCCCCCTCTGCCTTCCCCTTTCCTTCCTTTCAATTTAATTTTCATTCTCACACTGGAATCTGCATCTGACCCGTCTTCGCCATCTTCAAACAGAATACAATTACGTGAAATAATAGTTCATGCCAATTTTTTTATCGAATTACAATTATGAAACATACCTTTATCGTCTAAGTCTGAATTATTACCCTCTTCCTCGATGCGCTGACGGGCATTTGTAAAGACAGACTGCAAGACAATGGAATCTTCGTGTATTAGAGAAGCTTCTTCATTATAAACTTGCGCGTTCTTACAGAGCTGCATGAAGTCTTTTTCAAGATCGTCAAAGTCGGCATACTGAAAAAGAGAATATATTAATTGAAAGATAATCAATAGGCGCGTGCACGATCCGAAAGTTTAAATGATAATCAGTATTTACCTTTCCTTCCTCAATTTTCTGAAGCAATTTATTAATAGTCAATGGTTTCTTAATAATTTCATAATAATCCGGTAATTCTCTTCTAGATGGTAATTTCATAAATGGTTCACTAAGGAGTCTACCGTCCGTGCTATCGGTGTAATTAACAACTATCATAAGCAACTTCTTCATGGCCCTTTTCATTTTTGGATCAATCGAAGAGCCACCACCTCTGCGTTTCTTTGGCATAGGTTCGTCGTCTTCCTCGCCTTTTTTCTTTCGTTTCCTGGTCTTCTTTTTCTTTTTATCATCTTCCTCTTCCTCTTCGTACTCAGCACCATCGTCATCAATTGCTTTCAGCCATTCTTTCTCGGTAAGACTATCGGTGTAATCAACTTCCTTTCGTTGCCTGGAACCACGTCCGAGGAACCTGTCTTCGTCCTCTTCGTAAGTCCATCGTTCAACCTCGTCGTCATCTTTCACCAACCAATCAGGCAACTCGGCTTCTTCCAGCAATCTAGATTTTCTATTTGGACCTAACTTTGCTTCTTCCCTTCTTCGTTCTAAATCTAATTTTTGGAATATCTCAAATTCACCTTCGGTTCGAGCAATCATCTGATTGACGGTCTCGTCGTCTGGTACCTCGTTTTCTTCCTCATCATCAGCATCGTCCTGGTGCAAAATGCTTTGCAAGAACTGCTGTCGCTCAGAACCGGTTGACTTCTGATCGAACATTCCTGCCTGTATAACCTTCTCATCCATGTTTAACTTGTATCTAGCAGCAGCCAATATTCTTTCTTCCACCGAATTAACCGTCATCAATCTCAGCACACGCACTTCGTTCTTCTGACCAATTCTGTGCGCTCTGTCCTGTGCCTGTAAATCCTGATGAGGATTCCAGTCAGAGTCGAAAATGATGACGGTATCAGCAGCCTGAAGGTTCAACCCAAGACCACCGGCACGTGTCGACAGCAAGAATAAGAAATACTCGGAACCAGGGTCATTGAATTTCTTTAACAAATCTCCTCTGTCCTCAGCTTTTGTTGTTCCATCTAATCGCAGATACATGAATCCTCTCCAGCTCAGATAATCTTCCATAATTGTCATTAACTGTGTCATCTGACAGAACAATAAAACTCTGTGATTCGTTGCTTTCAATTTTGGAAGAATGCGATCCAACAACTCAAATTTGCCAGAGGCACGAAAGAGATCAGGTCCGGTAATGACCCCGGATCCTTGGGTGCCAACATGTTCGCAATATTTCTCTTCGATAGCTTGGAACATGAATGGATGATTACATAATTTTCTTAACTGTACGATAGTGTTCATCAAAGCTTTGGCACCTCCTTTACCCTGTTTTCCCTTCTCAGAACCGTCGGTTAGCAATACACCCTTACTTTGCATATGTTTATAAAGGACCTTCTGCAATCCTGACATATCACACTTGATAATATATTCAACCTTATCTGGCAATTGAGATTCAACTTCCTTCTTCAAACGTCTCAATAGGAAAGGACGCAATACTTTGTGCAGACGACGAATAATAAGGATCGTTTCTTCTTCGTTCAACTCAACCTTTTCACCAGTGGTTGCGAAAGGAGCATTGAACCACTGTTCGAAAGTACTACAGGATTTAAAGATTGATGGTAGTAAGAAATTCAATAACGCCCACAGCTCGGGTAGTTTGTTTTGCAATGGTGTTCCAGTTAGAAGAAGTCGATGAGGAGCCAAGTAATGTGTGTTCAACACTTGAGTTAATTTACAGTGGTGATTTTTCATTCTGTGACCTTCGTCAATGATCATGTATTTCCATTGCAATTTTGCTAACACACCCTTATCCTTAATGACATATTCATATGTTGTGAGTAAAACATTGAATTTTGTAGCTCTCATCTGAGACTGAATAGCTCTTCTACCAGCTGGCGAACCTTTGTACGACACTACTACTACACTGGGGGCCCATTTTTCAAACTCCAACACCCAATTTGACAAAGTTCTAAAAGGATATAACCAATTAAAATCTAGTTCTTTTTTTAATTCAAGATATTTTGTAATGATAATACGTACGATAATGGTACTATAATCAGGAACGGCCCATTAACTTTCTTTTTCTCCATGAGGTAAGTAACCAAAGCTATAGTTTGAATGGTTTTTCCGAGACCCATTTCATCAGCAAGAATACCATTCAGGTTATTGTTGAACAATGAAACAAGCCATTCCAAACCCTAAATCAAAGGTTTGTTTCAAAATCCAAATATTATAAAATGCAATATTATGTAATAAATGTTAGTGTCAGACCTTTATTTGATATTCCTTTAATTTTCCATTAACCATAATTGATGCTTGTTCTGTTACTACTTCGTGGACAGTATGAGCAATACTGTAATACGTTTGTTCCTCTGTTTTGTATTCATCGTCTTCCACCTTTGCTTTGTGTATCGTTTTCTTGACTTTATCATCTTCAGGATCGCCAGGAGCCTTCACTTTATGTTCGCCTTTTTCTTCACCGTCATTATCGTCGTCGTCATCATCGTCATCATCCTCACTTTCTGATTCAATTGGTTCCCAACCTGGGTGAGATTCTAAAAAGGCTTGAAGTTGGCTCATTAATGGAGCGTCGTCTCCAGTTAATGTGCGACCAGTAGATGTTTCAATCACTCCAACACGACTATCCTCGTTACCATTCCCATCTTCACCTCCTTCGCCATCTTGCATCTTCTTCTTTTTTTGCTGAAATTATTGTTTAAGATATACAGCAACTTGATAAAAAAATTATTCGCGTAATTGCCACCTACCTAATTACATCAATGGACGAAACATAATATTATACATACCTTCTTACGTTTCTGTTCTTCCACCTGTTTTCTCTTTTGCTCAATCTTGTGTTGTTTCACCATTTCAGTTAAATTACTGATATATTCATCGGTCTGAGACAACAGGAAGGCTAATCGTTTATCTTTTTTCTGATCAATCAACTTCCTGTAACCTTCTTCGTCCTCTGCCATCAAACGTCTCATACGTTCTTTTTCAATACGTTCTTGTTCTTTCTTCTGTTCTCTTTCTGCATTAGCGTGGTAATTAAGAACTGCTTTGTTAAGCCTAGCCAGTTTAGCAACATTGTTCCGATGGAACTCTTTAAAATCTTTGCCATGTTGAAGAACAGAACTAAGAAATTCCTTTTTAAAAAGAAAAAAAAAACAAATTAGGATAAATTTATACATCATATGTATAAAGGATTGTAAATATAGTTACTTGATGCTTTTGCCTGCGTTTACGTTCTGCCTCTAATTTCTGTTGCTTCTCAAGTTTCTCAGTAGCCCTAGCTTCTCGAAGACCTTGCTTCTTTGTGCGTTTATAGGCTTTTACGTTTACTGCAGTTTCTAAAGTGGTGTCTTTTCGAGTACACGCTAAAATCTGAAGGAATAAATATATAATTAGAAGAAGTATTATTTACAATATTTCCTGGATAATTACCTCCGATCGTAATTGCCTTTGGAAATTCAACACTCTAAGCATACGCAATTCGATCTGTGCCTGAATACGAAGATCTTCTGGCATGTTGGTTGGCATATTACTCAGTTGCTCCATACGCAATGCTATACGTGCTGCAACCCTGTTATTAAATTATTAGAATTAATTTTTTAGTCTATAGATCATTTTAATAAATTCGGTAAGTACCTATTCTCACGTTCTTGTAAAATCAACAGTGGATCTAAACCAGCTGGTTTTGCTACACTAGTCACTCTGTTAGTCTTGGCACCTGGTTGCGGAGGCTGCTGTTGTTGTGGCGTTTGACAACCTAGCCTTGGAGGAACTGCAGGACCAATTACGTTTGGTCCAGAGATTGGTAGACCTGTGGTAGTAGCGGGTCCTTGAGATGGATCTATAGGGGGACGTTGTGCCATACCTGGGGGAGGAGGTGCTCCACCTATTTACATTAATCTTACATCAAACCCCTACTATGGATCATTCTACTCTACTTTTGTATTTCCACGCTACAAGTGTGTCAATTCAAAGAAATAAGATTGAACAACAACTATGTCTCACGATACAAATTATTAAATAACACGTAACAAATTATTAAATAATGACGTGTACTAAATAAACGACAAATTGTGCTTAATTACGAAGGAGAAACAAATTCATTGCAGCCATCAAATATATTGCACAGTTAAGTGATTATTGATATTCACATTTACATTATGTAAAAGCAGACAACTAAACTTAAATTTATGACAATCAAGACAGAGCAAGCAGAATATAGCAAATAAAAATAGGAACAGAAATCAATGCGATACAAAACGATACAAAACGATACAAAAGATGGAGTAGTCACCTACTACAATATATAAATTATAACATGTTTAATTAATTTACCTTGAACAGCTAAAGCAAGTTGCTGAGACAATGGTTGATTTCTTGCCAACAACCGATATGCCATTATTTGTACACTGTAAACGATGATATATTAATTTTTAAATAATGAAAGTGAGTGTATAAATCATCATCAAGATGTTAATGAATTATATGTAACATACCGTAATTGCTGCAACTGTGGCGGACTAAATGTTTGTTTTTCACTGATACTGCCTTGACGAGCTCTCAGAGCCAGCAACTGAGAATAACGAGGATCTTCTTGAAGTCCTTTTTCTTCCATAGAGTCAATAGCCTTTTGTAAAGCATTTAAATTTTCTTGCCCAGCTGCTGGTGGACCGCTTGGCCCCGTGGGACCAATCGGACCAGGGCCAGTCTGACTCATCTGATTTACCGGAGCTCCAGGACCCATCGGTGTCGTGCCTCCAGGAACGATTTGTTGATTCTGTGAACCAGGCCCCATTGGACCAGAAGATGGTTGTCCACTCGGTCCATTCGGTCCCATCGGGCCACTACTTGCACCAGTGTGACCTAACTGACTGTTTGGACCACCTGATCCCATCTGATTACCGGGACCACCCGGCCCTATTTGGTTAGAAGGACCACCAGGTGGTATTTGTCCACCTGGAACCATTTGTCCACCTGGACCCATTTGTCCACCTGGACCCATTTGCGACCCTGGACCACTTCCAGGACCCATTTGACTACTAGGGCCATTCCCAGGGCCCATTTGTCCGCTAGGACCACTCCCAGGACCCATTTGACCACTAGGTCCATTACCTGGACCCATCTGCCCACTAGCACCACTTCCAGGTGCCATTGGATTTCCAGGAGGATTTCCTGGACCCATTTGACTTCCAGTACCACTTCCTGGTCCTATTTGCCCACTAGGACCACTTCCAGGACCCATTTGTCCTCCAGGTCCGCTGCTCGATCCCATCTGTCCACCCGGACCGCTTCCAGGACCCATAGGACCTCCTGGTCCGTTACCTGGAGGCATTTGCCCTCCTGGGGTATTCCCTGGCCCCATTTGTCCAAGTCCATTTGGTCCTAATTGGCCTCCAGGCCCACTTCCCGGACCCATTTGACTAACTGGTCCTCCTGGACCCATTTGACTTCCAGGTCCCCCCGGTCCCATTCCCATTTGAGACGATGGACCTCCCATGTTCATTTGTCCAGGACCATTTGGACCTATTTGCGAAGGCCCGTTATGTCCCATTTGCCCAGGTCCGTTTGGACCCATCTGCCCTCCTGGACCAACAGGCCCCATTGGACTAGGCCCCATCGGGGATTGACTACTAGGGACCATTTGGTTTGGACCACCAGGACCCATTTGATTTGGACCTCCTGGTCCCATACTGTGCGACCCAGGACCACTCGGTGGCATCTGCCCTGGGCCTCCAGGCCCCATGTGATTTCCTGGCCCGCTAACATTCATGTGCCCGGATCCCGGTGGGCCACTCGCGTTCATGTGACTCGGAATAGGCGGTCCGCTGTTTAGATGACTTCCAGGCGGGCCACTGGCGTTCATGTGCGTTGACCCTGGAGGAGGCCCACTAGTGTTCATATGTCCGGAACCTGGCGGGCCAGACGTATTAACGTGTTGTCCTGGACCTGGTGGACCACCCGAACTCATATGACCAGGTCCTGGCGGACCTGATGCGTTCATATGCCCTGGCCCTGGTGGACCACTCATATGTCCTGGTCCTCCAGGTACCATCTGTGAATTTGGAGGTCCACCAGGACCCATCTGAGAACCTGGTCCACTTCCTGGGCCCATCTGATTTGGACCTTGACCCATGTGAGGACCTCCCGGTGGACCTCCACCTCCTTGCCCCATATGACCTGGCCCAATTGGTCCTCCTGGACCTCCTGGACCCATCTGACCAGGACCTCCCGGGCCCATTTGACCAGGTCCACCGCCACCCATTTGACCTGGACCGTTAGAACCCATTTGATTCGGACCAGACTGCATCATGTGAGATGTTCCTTGAGGCCCATTCGGTCCCATCTGACCTGGGACCATGGGTCCTCCAGGAGAATGACCTTGCTGAGAATTAGAATTCTGACCGACTGGACCGCCAGGACCACCTTGGTTCTATAACAACGAAAGCAAAGTTCCTTTTATTTATCACATGTCCCTTAAAAGAAAATAAATTCGATGCCACAAGAAACGACTGCAAATAAAACCTTTTCATTTTATAAATTTTTATCTATTATAGAAGGGATTTACACAGTAAAAATATTTATCTAATCCATTATGAAATTAAAAAATAGATGGATCTAATTTATTGCTTCTAATCATTCACAGATGCTCCAATAAATACCGTAATAAAACAATAAAAAGTCGATGTAAAAATGTGTACACGTCTCAGGTCAATTAGCAATACAGCTGTACCAGATAATTTTTCAATCGTATTTACTTATTCGGCATCCATCTTTCAAACTGGGTCAAAATTGCTTCCGAAAAGTGTACGGTCACCGAATCGAAGAAAATTTTTTGTCACGGATAGTTCTATGTACTGTAACCGTACACTGATAATCGTCAGCACATTTTTAGCTGCTATTAATGCAGTGACGCATCGTGGAAGATTATTTCCGTCATATAGATAAAATTAAGGTTGGGTTGATCGTAAACCCCGCACGTGGTCCAGGCATAGCACAACATGGACACGTGGACACGGTGTGAAATACCACCAGGTTGCTGAGGTTTTAGCTAACTCTCTATTCTTAGGTTTGCTATGACTAATTTCACACAAACAGTAAGCTAACAGTGTCGTTACTTTCTGTAAACTTCGATGACAGATATTGATAAACAACACAGTAATCTTGCGTGTAAATAACAATCAGATAAATTATGAATTCAGTCACATGGACCGTACATGAAATTAAATGCAACGTCCCTCTTTAGCGATCTGATAGTGGGGGTTGATAATTGTGACATAAAAGCAGAGCTTTCGTGAACGATACTGTTATTTTCAAATTGAAACGAGTTGACTAAGCACAGTTGGTTCCGCAAAGAACAGTCAGCATGGTCAGCAAAGAGGAAGTGACCCGTTGCTACGATTATGTTCTGAAACTCACCATGGAATCAGGAAAGGTACTTTCATTCGAAGTTTTGACGTTATCAAATAATTTATCATTTAATTATGAAAGTATTTTATTTGTATTCATTGGCATTGATTATTATCTTGACAGACAACATCTAAGTAAACCCGAATAAAGTCCACAAAGAAACAAAATATTTCCATTGCTTTGTCAAATATTTAATTTGCTGATTGATTATGTCACAGAACCTTTTTCCATAAGAAATTAACGACTTAATAATACATTTGTGAATATTTGCAAATCAAACAATAACAGTGAAGGTGATCAATAACTGATTATTTTGTATTTTTTTAGGTAATTCGTGACGCTATTCAAGGATGCAAGAATATAGAGACCAAAGGTGGAGACTGGGACTTGGTAACCCAGTATGACAAACAAGTCGAAGAAATTTTGATGAGCAATATATCAAAAGAATTTCCACAACACAAGTACGCTTTTTTACACAAATAAATACTAGATCTTTGAGTTAACCCTTAATTTATTGTTAAAGAATCATCGGTGAAGAAACAGTTTCATCGACAAAACATCTACCAGAATTAACGAACGATCCAACATGGATCATCGACCCCATTGATGGCACCACAAACTTTGTACACTCATTTCCATTCACCTGTATATCAATCGCATTAGTAGTGAAAAAGGAGATAGAAATTGGCATTGTATACAATCCAATCTTAGAACAATTGTTCACTGCCAGAAAAGGTCGTGGTGCCTATCTGAATGGAAAGTCTATCAAGAGCTCTAATGTAGAAAGTAAGTTACATTCATCAATTTTATTTCATCAACTAACAATTTTAATTCATTTTTAGAATTACAACACTCTCTGCTGTGCATAGAAGCCTCATACGCAACGATCGAGAATATTAGAGACATTATTTTAGGAAGAACAGAAGCTTTCGTTTCAATAGCTCATGGAATACGAACAATGGGATCAGCAGCACTAACACTTTGTTACATAGCAATGGGTGCAGCAGAAGCTTATCACACTGATAATCTAATGCCTTGGGATGTGGCTGCTGGTGTGCTTATCATCAGAGAAGCGGGTGGTGTTGTAATAGATACGAATGGTATGATTTAATGAAATTGCTGATGGGTTCGTTTTGAAACTTGCTTGTCAAATAACCAATATGCATCACGCTTAGGAATAGCGAGTATGTAAAAGGTGGCGCCCTCTGTGCCGCTATAACTCCGGAGAAACCAATCCGCTTGTAGTAGCAGTGTAAAAATCACAAATGACATTACTGCAAGATAGTATCTTAAATACTTAAATTGCAAGATTAAACAACTGAATCCTTAATAACTGTTATTATACACGGTGGTAGTAATTGAACTTTTTTATTTATTGAAGTTATTTATTCAAGATAAGCTACTATTAGAATTGCTTCATTTAACACTGTGAACGCTAATATCGTATATTCGTTAATGAAATAAGCTTAATGAGATAAAAATTCTGTTTCAGGAGGGGAATTCAACATTATGTCGCCAAAAGTGATAGCAGCTAATACCAGCAAATTAGCCAACGAATTAGTGAAATTAATTAGGAATGCCGATTCAAAGACGTTACAAAAGCGAAATCACGAATCATTGAAATGAATAGTAATCGAGACTTACGTAAAATAATTCACGTAACAATAAGATCCTAAATGATTTACGTGTTTGAGCTAATAGTATTTCTCAAAATCATTTTGTAATCCTGATGATTCATACGAACCAAGCATCGTTAGACAATTAAATAAGTTTCCACGAAAAATCAGATTATAGTGCTAAACATGTGTCGGCTAGTTTCTTATTAACATTAATTGCGTTAACTGCTGACTTCAAAGCTCGATAATAGAGTTTAGCACTATAAGAGCTACATGGAAACGTTGTAAATAATTTCGACGTTGTTTTACATAAAATCTGACAAAATCGACAATTGTAAAATAATGAAAATTAATATAGTATTAAGTGATAATAAAGGATATTTAAATATTTCTATATTATAAATTGTGTCCCCCTCCCCTTTATATCATCAATTTCTTTGTATTTCCAATATATTATTCTAGGGTATGTAGCTACAATTAGCAAGTATATGAATAGACTAGCGTTTTGACTGCTCGATAAGTAGCTGCTTTTTGAAAAAGAGCCCCGAATTTGGTCATTTATCAAGTGGCAAACTTCAAATTGCTGATTCACTATAAAACCTCAAAGTTCACAATTTACTGGAATTGATGCGACATCTTAGATAAGGTATGCTTCACGAATGTTTAGATTCAGCTGTCTATGCCGTTTGCGCGATTCTGTATCACTGGTGACAAAGATAAGAGGATGCCGACACGAGGACCGAGCGTTCGATCGATCAGTCGTTCCCTCGAAGGCCTCGCTACCAGTGATCATGTCGAGTGAACAGGATATCAGAAGTTACTTCGAAACCGCCAAGGAGTTAACTTTAAAAGCTGGCGTGGTGAGTCAGCCTAATGAAATTTCATTGACGCGAAGAAAACGCGGGAAACTTAATCGAATTATATAATTGAGAATTTCAATTTAAGTACGTTACAAAATTATTAATTTTTGAACTGTAATTACCGGATAAAAATGGCAAGTGAAATGTCAAAAAACAAACGTACTTGTACGCCTAACTGCATATCCCATTGATTTTGATAATTATAACGAGTATTTCCAAGAAATACTTACCGGTTACTAAATTGTTCAGTGAAATATACGGTTAAATACAGATGAAAATGAATTGATAGTAGATCACAAACAAAAGATTCGCTTTTACTTATCTCACCGTCGACACTTATCAGATAAAAGCAAGCAAATGGCACTCAAGAATTTATACATATCTTAACGATCATAATATTTGTATCTCGTTTCCTCCACAGCTATTCAAATCTGGCTTCGAAGGACAGAAAACCGTGCAGACCAAGGATAACGAGTGGGACCTGGTAACAGAATATGACAAAAAAATCGAAGAGCTGTTAACCAGCGGTCTGAAGGAGAAATTTCCTGATCATGAGTGAGTCTTCGAATGATTTTCAATATTATAAAATCAATTTTGTAAACGTTAGTTATATTAAATAAAATATTGCAGATTTATTGGAGAAGAAAGCGCGGCTGAGACGAAAGAACCGCCAGTGTTAACGGATAAGCCAACATGGATCATAGATCCCATAGACGGAACAGTGAATTTTGTTAATTCATTTCCATTCACTTGCATATCAGTGGCTTTGTCAATTCGCAAGGATATTGTGATAGGGATCATTTACAATCCGCTGAGTTCCGAATTGTACACTGCGATCAAAGGACAGGGAGCGTTTTTAAACGACAAACTTATCAGGACCACTCGAGTCACTGGTAATTTTACTCTCATAATCGTTTCATAATAAGAATTATAAGAGCGAAGAGTTAGGATGCGTGGGTAGGCAGACACGTACACGACGTATCTAGCTACCCACGTATCCCTACTTCCATAGAGAAGAAATTAATTTGAAGAACATTACAACTAATTGAACTTTACCATTGCAGAGTTAAAAAAATCTTTGATAGAAATAGAATTGTTTTCACTTCAATTTCCATCGAGAAATCGAGATATCAAAATGGGCAGATTGGAAGCTTTCATTAAGGCTGCACGAGGGTAAATATTACATACTTAAATATTCTCTGCACTGTGTTTTACTTTTGGCCCTATTTTATTGTTCAGGGTCAGATACACGGGATCGGCAACATTGTCCATGGCATACGTAGCAAAAGGTGCACTGGATTGTTTTCAAATGGACAACCTTAAAGCTTGGGACGTTGCAGCTGGAATACTGCTCGTGTGCGAAGCAGGTGGCTCGATAATGGACACGAAAGGTACGATAATTAGCCTGTTAGTCCTCTATGTCATGGACGTACATCAGGCCAATGTCTGAGAGCAATGTATTACGCTGTGACCCAAAGAAACTAGAGCAGTGATATAGCGATTTAAGTACATTACCGAGCATGGTAGTCTTTCCTAAGGGGAAAAATGGTGACGTAGAGAAAGGAACTCCCACTCAAAAGTTGCCACAGATTATGAATAAATCTTAATACACGTCATAGTATTAACTATTTAAATATTATTTTGCCAATTTAACCAGGAAAGTTCTATTCTGTTTAGCGGACCAGTATGATCTTATGAAGCCAAACACAATTGCGGCGGCAACCGAAACGCTGGCCACGGAAATAAAACAATTAGTTCTCGACACCGACCTGAAAATACTGCGGAAAAGATTGACGAAGATGTAATCATATTTCTAATCACGTTCCTCAAGAATGAACATCAAGTAATAGTTTATCATAAATAGAATAAGCGATTCATTGTATGACGAAAAGAATGATAACTCGACTGTATTGTGGTGAAAACAATAAAAGTATTATTATATTTTTAATCATTTTAAACTATGGTTTGACTAACAAACAGTTAATTTTATTGTCTGTTATTTTACTGTTTAATCTTCGTAACTGCCCACAATTTTACGTTGAGATTCAAATCGATCACAATGACTCATGAAATTTCCGATTTACCAGCGTTTCAGCTAACCAGAATGATTTAATTGATCCAGAAAGTATCTGCATCACTTCGAAGTCCTATATAAAGAATAAGTGAATCATAGAGTCCAGGTGATCCACTAAAGAGATAATTATTGCTGAGAATGCGATCAGGTAACATTAAAGCGGGGATTTTAGTGACTAAACACGAGCTCAGACTTGTCTGGTGATTCCAACTCGAATAGATGAGCTACGAATGACAAACTCAATTAAAAATAAATGAGAATTCGAGTGATTCGTAAAATGGAAACTCCTAGTTTGAAACACGATAACTCACAATACTGCTATCTAATAATTACAGCGCAAGTAATATAGATTTCAAGAAATCTGAGGCAACATCTTGGAAGGATAATAGGATAATTAGCGATTACTCCAAGTTATGTTAATAAAGAGCGAAGAAAAAAATGAAACAAGAAGATTGTAAATCAAGCCGAGCCTCCACGACTCGCTATATCCTGTTTTGAGTGGAACATTACTTTGACGGTTATATTATAGAAACGCAAAAGTGCAACTCGAAGGTTGCCAAAGGAAGTACAGCAATACACGGATATCTGAAATTGCACTTGCGAAACTTCATGGCTGGGTGAACATTACAGGCGAGGAAAAAGATAATAACAATAATAATAATTAAAAAAAAAGAAAAACAATAAAAATACTAATTCATGTGTTAAATGTTCACATATAAACTACAATTAACTATAATAAATAGTCTTGTTTGAAGATTGAACATCACAATAAATATAACAAATCTTTGGCCATTAGATTAATATAAAGCTTTGAAGTTTGATTAATCATGTATTCGATTTCTAGGTAGATTACACGTGAAAGTGTGATCGAGCCTCGGTGATTTACCTTGGCACAGTCTTTTACTGCATGCATTTATATTGTGATGGTGTAGCTGTGGTAAAATCGCTTGGTAAATTGCTAACTACGTTGATAATGATCTTGATTCTTTCATAATGATCGTACTGTGCAAAATATTATTCGAGAATATTTTAGAATTATTAGATTCGTAGCTACTGGGTTGTTACTTAAATATTAGAAGCATTAAGGGTATGCAAAAATTTCCATCATTTTGAAGGCCTTTCATGCCCACTCTCTGAGAACTTAGCTTATTTCAAATTTTTAAATTCAGAAACCGATTACTCAAATTTACAAATTTAAAAATTTGATATTTCTATGTTTCTGAAGTTTACACTCACAATTCCAAAATGCAGTTTCAAACATTCAAACAAATCTAAAATGCATCGTCTCTATTTTATCTCGAATCACGGAAACGATTATTTGCCAAATTAATCATATGTCAACCTCATTATCACCGTGCGTAATCAGAGGAAGAGAAATCCATGCAGGTGGATGGAGATCGACGGTACGAGTCATCCTTGAATCGCTCCTACGACACGCTCTAACTCGAAACGAATAAAAAGTAGCCGGTGCTGTTGCACCCAACAGTACCTGTTTCCACGCCGAGGATCTCGCCGTTCACCAGGAAGCTAGATGGCACGTTACGCGGAGGACGTTTACTACGAGTTCGCCATTAAACTGACCCACGATGCTGCCCAAGTAAGCAACAGAACCTACTCTTCCTCTTGATAAGAGATTGCCAAACAGAAAGTTAACGTTTCTAATTATTGATAAAAGGGTAATAACATGATACGTTGTAACTCGATTAATTCGTTCGTTGTCATTCACCTGCACCATCGTCAACGCGAATTTAGTTGCTAACTTAATTGCCAGAAATTATGCAAGAAAAATGAATAATTACCGAGAAAAAAATAAGATGGTTACCGGAGATGTTTTTGCACTTACTTAAACGTAAAATTGCTTAGTTATTAATAGCTGGAAATGATTGCAATAATATGCAATGCGATAGTATATGTTCGTAGAAAAACGAATAGAAGCGGAATTTATTATAAACTTGAGAAACTACAATACTATGAATGGCACACATATTGTGATTTCTAATATTCATGATTTTAAATGATTTCATTGTAAATTCAATGATCACTGAATGATCATCTACCGCTAAATCATATACTTAGATAAATACCATCTATAATATTGAAATAAGGAGAAAGTAACCAGTTTTCACGATTTTCTATCAAAGATACTCAAGACAGCCATCAACGGTATGAAGAAAGTTGACGAGAAGTTAGGCGACTGGGACTTGGTAACCGAATATGATCGGAAGATAGAGGATGTCATCATTGGCAATCTTAAATCCAAATTCCCGAACCATAGGTATACGCTTCCTCTGAATATTTATTAATGAAGTACACTCGAGTGCATGTTATGGGCTCCCCTATTTTTAAACGACTAGCTCGAGCCTTTGCCCAATTAAAAATCATATAAAATTGCAAATAAAAATAGAAACATCTGAAAAGGAATATTTGACGTCAGATTCATAGGCGAGGAATCGACTGGAAAAGAACTTCCGGAATTAACAGACGATCCAACGTGGATCATAGATCCCATCGATGGCACCACCAACTTCGTTCACGGTTTCCCGCACACCTGTGTCGTGATTGGTCTGGCAATTAAGAAGGAAATGGTGATTGGTATCGTTTATAATCCTGTTCTCGAGCAGCTGTTCACCGCGAGGAAAGGACGTGGAGCGTTCTTAAATGAAAAACCCATAAAAGTTTCCACGGTGCAAGGTAAATCAAATGTAAAGTATGAGTGGTTAATTACGAGCCGTGATTTATTAGATATAAATCATAAGCTCTGGTCTCACTGAATCAAAGATTGTGATTTATTAATTATAAGTCATGGAATTATCTATGGCTAGAGATACGAATCATGAGTTATACTTTGTAAGTACTGAATCGTAAAATCTGGTATTTTTATAGAATTGTCAAAAGCTTTAGTCTGCCTGGAGGGTGGTTTCATAAAAGTGGACGAACTCAGGGAGAAAACTCTTGAAAGATTACGAATAATTGTTCAAAAGGTGCAGGGGTAAGTCTGTCCATAAGATTGAATTTTTGATTGATTAATAAATTCAAGACTTAATCTCTGAATAAACACATTGCAAAACTGCAATTTATGTAAAAGAAAAAACAAGTGTTAATATCGTGATATTTGCATTGGTAATTGCATAATCTTTCTATCTTGATTTGTCCTCCTTCATAGTATCCGTACGCTCGGCGTGGCGGCCTTATCATTGTGTTATGTTGCGATGGGAATCGTGGAGGCTTATTACATAGAGGGGCCAGGAATCTCAACATGGGATATCGCAGCAGCGTCGTTAATCATCTCCGAAGCAGGTGGTGTCGTCGTTGATCGCGTAACAGGTAAATACACCCTCACCCAAGAGTCATAGGACATTTACTGTTTTTAGCTTTAACTACCCGTATTCTTTACATCGAATGCAATTTTAGAACTTTAGCAATTCTGCAGGTTCACTTACGGTGTTTCGTTTTTAAATCTATACTCTAAAGTTTGCCGTACAACACGCCATTCTACTTCCATTCTAATGCCATATTCTAATTCCATACTCGTGATTCAAGCAGCCAATATTACGCAAACCGCCACAACTATACACAACAATCAACATTTTATTACGTATCTTGACAAATAGGATTTTTGTATTGATAACAATTAAATTATAGGAGAGAAGATTGATATCATGAAGCCAAGGGCAATTGGAGCGTGCAATGAACAAATCGCGAAGGAGATGGTCAAACTTATTCGCGAAGCGGATCAAACAGTGGAACGAAGAAATAAATAATAATAAAATTAAGTTGCTATATACTGTACAATAAATGTACTATAAAATGAAAATAAAAGTTTCAATTCAAACGTTTATTATCTTTATACTCAATTCCTTAGAAAAATAATAGAAATTACTTAAATTTCCATTTCACCGATGGAGTTTCATATGAAGAAGGAATTCCCCGGAATATACGGGAAAA
Source organism: Osmia bicornis bicornis (assembly GCF_907164935.1). Taxonomy (NCBI): domain Eukaryota; kingdom Metazoa; phylum Arthropoda; class Insecta; order Hymenoptera; family Megachilidae; genus Osmia; species Osmia bicornis. The sequence goes on along the minus strand of NC_060216.1, from coordinate 12,470,485 downwards.
AATTCCGATGACAATCGAGGGAAAACCGTATCAAGAAATGTGATCTAATGACGTCAAACGCAGAGGAAAGCAACGAAGGATTCATTGACGTCCTTTCCAAGCGGTGACGCACCTTATGCGCCCCGCATTATCTATCCAGTGAAATCGATTGACGCACCATGTGCGTTTTACGGAATTTATATCAGCCAGTAATCGAAAATCTAATAAGATAATGTTACAGTCAAAAGAAAATAAATACAAATATTTGAAGTTAAAATAAAAAAAAAAGAATACATCTCTTAAGATCTCAGTATCTTAAATAGATTATATGTACTTCTTTGTATGAAGAATCGCGTCAAGACGATGCATGTTTGTTAACAAACACATTTTCGCCCCACCTATTCCTCTCTGCCCCGCTCTTTCTTTCTTCCATTCTACTCGGTTATATAGACCAGCTTGTGCATCGTTAGAGTGTCAGTGTTGGTTCGTTCACGCTCGTGAAAAGAGAATATCAAACGGTTAATTATAATTAGTGAAATATGAGCGAGTCGTACGACATCGATGAGTACTACAAGGTCGCCGAAGGACTTGTTTTAAAAGCAGGAAATGTACGAACATTACCCTTTAAGTAGGAAGACTGATTAACACTTTTTGTGATTAAGCAGTCGTTTCTTTTCAGGTGATAGAGAATGCCATTAATTTAAATAAAAGTGTTAAAAGCAAGGGGATTGACTGGGACCTTGTCACGGAATATGACAAAAAAATAGAAGATGATTTACAGAAACAATTATTAAAAATGTATCCACATCACAGGTACACAGATTAAACACTAACAAATTTAAGAAGATACATATTAAATAATATATAAATGAACTTCTAGATTTATTGGCGAAGAAACGACTGCTGAAGAGAATTGTTTGCCAAAATTAAGTGATGAACCAACATGGATCATAGATCCTATAGATGGCACGACAAATTTCGTTCACCGATTTCCGCACACGTGTATTTCCTTAGCATTATTGATAAATAAGAAAATAGAAATCGGAATGGTGTACAATCCACTGATGCGACAATTTTTTTCCGCAAAGAGGCAGAAGGGAGCTTTTTTAAATGGACATCCTATAAAAACATCAAATATAACAGGTAAATGAAATTTAAAGAATTTTTGTTTAAAATGTTTCTATAATAAACAAGTTTCTATTCTAAAAATGCTACCATCCTTTCAGAAATCTCTCAAACATTAGTTGCAATGGAACCATGGATTGCCAAGGATCCGAATTATCTAGTCAGCATATACAGCAGAATGCATGCTTTAATCCAAGGAACTCACGGGTAATCTTTTGTTTTTACTTTTAAACTATTTTTATTTTAGAAAGGCTATTGAAAACAGTTTTGCATTTTTAGAATAAGATCATTAGGTACTGCTGCTCTTACATTATGTTATGTTGCAATGGGTGCAATAGAAGCATATCATGTTGAAAGTATAGATGCCTGGGATGTTGCTGCAGGCAAACTAATAATAGAAGAAGCAGGAGGAATAGTAATAGACACAGCTGGTACATAATTCAATATCTCAACAATTATGTTCAATAATTATCAGAATCTTAAGACAATATAATTTTAGGTGGAGAGTTGAATTTGCTAACACCAAGAGTCATAGCAGCGTGCAACCAACAGATTGCTGATCAACTAGTCAACTTATTTAAAAGTGCTGATTTGAAAGCTATTGATAAAAATTTAAGATGAACCTGATAATTTCATTAAGAACCATGTAAATAGTACATTCTACATATGTATAAATTATAAATAAAATAAGTTCAAATTTTAATGAGTTTGTTTCCCTCGTTCAGCAACTGCTAACTAATATTATATGTGAATTTATGGCAAACTATAATATTGAAACTATAAATTATAATATTGAAAGTTTGTTTCTTACCTGTGGACCCATGTTAGGTTGCATTTGTTGTGGATGCGATGAATAATTCTGCTGTTGGGGTGGAGGTTGTTGAGGTGGTTGAGACATTGGTGGACCTCCAGGTTGCATCGATGGACCAGTTTGATATGGTTGTGTCGGACTATGAGGATGATGCTGTGGTGGTCCCATTGGGCTACCTTGTGGATTAGATGGTGATGGTGCTTGTTGAGGGGGACCCATAGGACTTGGTGCTTGCGGCGGAGGCATAGGAGAAGATTGTGGCGAAGGGCTTGCCATATTGGTTCACTTTAATTCCGATGCATAAAGGTTACCTCCTGAAATACAAGAAAAAGGATTAAAACAATAATATATATTCTATATAAGTGGCAATACATATAAATACTCAAAGCTTTCATTATTAAAATGAGTAAATTAAAAAGTAAACATCTTTTAGCTTAACATAAGCTAAAATAATGTATGTATGTACAAGATATACGTAATATATATAGATTAATACTATCATAAAAAACTTGTTGATAGGATATGGAATATCCTATTATTTTAAATCAACAAGTTGTAAATTTTTGATATGATATTCACTCAATTAATCAATTATTATCTACAAATAATTCAACTGGTTTAGCTATTTATGTAACAATATTCTAAATTGATATAAATATATTTAAAATAGGTACACAGTAAAAATTCTCGTGTTATACAATATACACAATCCCACTTACGCATAACTAAAAGTTCACCAAATATTCATACAACAATATCAACGAAATGGATTTTTCATACAAATATTAAATTTATACTGTTTAAATTAAAATACTTTTATCCAGCAAAAAAATCTGACAACTCATTTTGGTTTCCAGCAAGGAACTAAGATTCTATGACATCATGAAATTTTTATCAGACTCATAGACAACCTCTGTTTATACATACCGTATAAAAATTTACTTTACTCCATGAGCAAATTTAGCCATATATTCGTGAATGTTGAACGAAATAGGTTGACCAAAATCTACACCACCTTCGACAACACCGACGAACACACGCTAACCGGCCATTTTCCTTCTATCCCTACCCGTAATACGTTAGTATGTCGAAAATCATGGCCGTCTGTTTGAAGCTATATCCTACGCCTATGATCATTTCCTTGATGTCTACAATGCATTTCTATTCGTCGATATTAAATTCAATTTCTTAGTGCTGATAAAAAAAATATCCATATGCTATTATCTATTATTTCTTAAAATATTAAACCTTTCTTCTGCCTTTATTTAAAATTAAAATCAACTTTGTATTATAAAGAACTTTAAAACCCTAGATTTCAAGTTGCTGTAAATGTTTTCTGTAATAATAGCTTATTTGATTCATAATTATATCATTAAATAAAAATATTTAAGTTTTTTTTGCAATGACAATCTTTTGTTAATATCGATTTTCCCATAAACTTAGGAACATATGTATATTTTTAAAGTTTCTTGGACTTCGTGGGCCATCCTCAATTCCCGGTGTGTATTTACAAACATGGCGGTTGTAAGAAAAATCGGGAAATTATCAAATAAGTTACTTAAAAACAATATACCTCGTATATGCATCGCCAGAGGTGCATCCAACGAAGAAGGGGAATTTGACGATGAAGAATTTCGAAAATTTTGGGAAATGAAGAAACGTAAGTGAAAATATTATTTCTGTACGTAACTATTGCCTTTTCACAGGTTATTCGTTACATAATTATAATTAAATGAATTTGTTGAATATTTTCTTGTTATTTTTGCAGCTGCTGCAGTAAAAGAGTATATGCCAGGGTTTTATCCAAGAAACGAAGAAGAAAGACGTAAAGCTGCCGAAAAATATGGAATGCATCCAGATGAATACAAACCATATCCTAATGATCACAGATATACTGGAGATTATCCAGACTTACCATGGATAGGTGTTGCAGCTAAAGATCCTTATTACCCTTGGGATTATCCTGCCATGAAAAGAAATTTTGAAGATCCTGTTAGTGTTCAATTAAATTTGAATTTTAAATATTTCAATATTTCTAATCTTAATACTACTTATTATCTTAATATTAAATAATACTACAGATACATCAAAACTTGGACATGATGGGAGAAGATCGTTATGACTATGGTGTTAGGAAACTAGTTGGTGATAATCAAGGACTTTTTTATTGTATTGTTACATTGGCTATATGCTTTATTCTTCATGAAATAACTCCAGAAACAAGTCAACCAAGAGTAAGTACTGTTTTCATCTGTAATTTTTATTCTCCTATAATTCATTGATGAATACATCAATTTATATTTTAGATGGAAAAGCAAATTGCATTCACAGGAGTTCATTATACCTTTGAACCACGTGAATAAACATGTAGCAACATGTACAATTATAAGTAGTCCTAATAAATAAACCAGCTTATGCTGATCAGTTTATAATTTGTATTATATTCATATTAAATATGAGATTCTTCAGTTAAGATGAATCAATTCAGTTCCATTTAAAAAGTTACTTTAAGTATGAAAAGGAATACTCTAAGTGTTTTAGTTAACTTAAATTGTTGTTATAATAAAGCTATTATTTGAAGAAAATATTTAAATTATAATTCATTTATTACTGACGTAAAACTTTTGAGAACACGCTATATACAATTAAATCAATTCTCTAAGTTATTGATAATTTTATTAGTTACTTTAGTATCACCAATGACTACAGGTACAAAAAGATTGGATAGGTTTTTGTTGTTGAGGGGTCCCAGACACCCCCAGCTAAAGATAGTTCTGCATATATACAGCAGGTTGGTATGACAGTCGTGTCAGTTTTACCCACTATCTCTTTGGTGTTCGAAGACAGGCTATAGGCTACAGCAGGCCTATCCGACTCTTATATGCATACCGCAATTCACCAGAGTCCATAACTGCGAAAAGACCAGTTTTCGTTCTTCGCGCATCTCTAGTACGCATCTTCGCCCTGATTGGCGATACTCCCAAACGAAGTGCAAAGCGATTAGCAGAGAGCTCGCTGCGTTCCCCCACCATCTTCCAACCTGCGCGTCGCAGTGATGGACTCTGGTGAACTGCGGTATTACATACATACAAATCATAGTGTCCGTTCGTCTAGTGAAAATGCACTAAGCCATTATGCTTTGTTCGCATGAGAAATACCTTTGTATTTCAGGAGAAAATAAATTTTTTCAAAAAGTGAGGCGGTTCATTCCTCAACGAGGAAAATATATAACCGAGTGCCGATTTAATCGAATCGCGCCGAGCCTCGGACGGCGAAGGTGGCTCCCTCCGCCCTATAGGATGGTGCACGAAACTACGAACGCATATCGTGATTCCATACCGAAGCGTATGGGAGTGGGAGTATTGCCAATCAGGGCGAAGATGCGCACGAAAGAACGAAAACTGGTCTTTTCGCAATTATGGACTCTCGTGGGGTTATTTTTGCATAAATGAAAGATTACATTTTTAATACCACGTGAATTAGTATAAAACTACTCATAAATTGTAAGGGACTGATATTTTTAATAGCTTGACAGCAATAAATACATATTTCACTAACTCTATCATACAAATTGTTACGACGTTCTAGAGGGCGCAGTTATCTAACTCCTCGTACTTCGTGCAGTAACTATAGATAGTAGTGACTATAGACTATCTATAGTCACTGATTATACCTTGAAACATTTACCGGTTGTGTTGCATTTTGTATAAAACAACATTCATATCAAGGATTATTTAATTGAATGTGGAATTTAGATCCCGATAATTTTTGGACATTAGTTTGTGTAACATTATTTAAAAGACAGAAAAATGTTTAAAAAGTACGCAAGTTATTGGATCTGTTAAAAGAATATAACCTTTATTTAAAAATATCAATGTTACTACTGTTTATATTTTAATAGATTTGACGAGAAGGACAGTGTCTCTGGTATACAACAACTAAAATCATCAGTTCAAAAAGGAATTCGTTCAAAACTTTTAGAACTTTATCCTTATTTGGAAAATTATGTGGATACTATAATTCCAAAAAAAGATGCTTTTCGAATTGTAAAATGGTAAATTTGTATTTAAAATTAACTTATTTAAAATTTTTTAATAAATAAGTGAATTTTATTATATTTATTTTTGCATATTAGTCATGATCATATAGAAATTATAGTAAACGCGGCAGGAGAGCTTTTATTTTTTCGTCAACGTGAGGGACCTTGGATGCCAACATTAAAATTGTTACATAAATGTAAGCAACATTTTTTTTACACAAAGTTTTAGTCAATAATTATACTTATAACATACTAATAAAATTTTAGATCCTTTTTTTTTACCAAAGGAACAAGTTGACAAAGGTGCTATCCGGTTTGTTCTTAGTGGAGCAAATATTATGTGTCCAGGTTTAACATCAAAAGGTGCAAAGATGACACCTGTAGAAAAGGGAACAGTTGTTGTATCCTTTGTTGAAATAATATCAATATTTAATTACTAGTCTTAAAATATATAATACTATTAAATTCTTAATTTAAAAGAATATAGGCAGTTATGGCAGAAGGCAAGCAGCATGCGTTAGCTGTGGGTGTCACTACATTATCAACTGAAGATATGTAAGTAAATAAAAAGTATAATATTTAATGTGTAAAATATTTAAAAGATATTTTGTGCATTATAATAATGTAATTTCCAGAGCTAAAGTGAATAAAGGAGTAGGCATAGAGAATTGTCATTACTTAAATGATGGACTTTGGCAAATGAAATCTGTAAAATAAAAGACTGATGTATGTTGTATAAGATTTAATATATAAAGGTCTTGTTGTACGAACGCATTTTTCAATGTTTTTTAAAAATTAAATACGTTAAGAAATTGTAATTAAAGTATTACTGCTCAACAATGAGGAAAAAATCAATAATTCGTTTTTATTATACAAACCGAATCATTATGACAATTTTATTGTAACTGTTTAAATGCATTAATATTATTTAAATGTAATTTCATGATTTTACATAAAATTAAAGAAATCGTATAAACTGATATAATTATAAAAAATAATTAACCAGATCCTGGTTTAATATCTATCTGGCCTTCTTGATTTTCTGAAGGAATAGAACGTTCACTTTCGCAGTGTCCTGATGCTGGAGAATAAGATGAATTACTATTATCAGAAGTTGGTGCAGAAGTAGTACCTGAACCAGGTACACTGTTGTTAGAAGTATTATTTTCACCAACAGCATGGGGAGATTGGGGGTGATAATGAGGACTGTGCGGACTATGAGGACCATGAGCATGTGGACGTCCCATAGCGTGTGGTGAATATTGAGAATATGGTTGATGATAATATGGATGTGCATATTGAGGATATGGTTGATGATATGGTTGCTGTTGGGAGTAAGCATAAGACGGATGCGGTGGTCTTGGAGCTAACGGAACATTTTGAGCTTGCTGAGTCGGTCCTGGTTGATACTGTTGACTGTATCCTTGAGTTGGTGGAATCATTTGAGGAGTATGTGGATTAGAAACTGGTCCTTGAGGTGGAAGTACTTGGGTTGCTTGGCTTCCTTGTGATCCTGGATGAGGTGACAGTGAATGATTAGTTAAAATTCCTTGTTGGTGTGGATTATGTTGTATAGAGGGAGCTGGTGAAGAAACAGGAGGTATTGTTGATGTATTTGCAGTTGTGTTTCCACTTGCAGAGACATTTGTATTTGCAGTTGGAGTAGCACTAGCTGTTGTTGCAATGGGTTGCTGTGGTTGTAAAGATGGTGGCTGTGCTTGAGTTGATTGCTGTTGGTGTTGTTGATGCGGCTGAGGTGTTGATTGTTGATTTGATAATGGTTGTGGTGGTTGGTGTTGATTTGATAGTGGTTGTTGTTGTGACTGGTGCTGATTTGATAGTGGTTGTGGTTGATGTTGAGTTGATATTGGCTGTTGTTGAGGTTGGGAAGGAGATGGTTGCTGCTGCTGCTGTGACTGTTGTTGTTGCTGTTGCAATGGCTGAGATGGTAGTGGCGGCGGTGGCGGAGTTTGTTGTTGCTGTGGTTGTTGCTGCTGCTGCTGCTGCTGCTGTTGTTGCTGTACTGGACTAACAGCCCCACAATACATTCCGGAATTAGATGTATGTTGATTAGAATTTCCTTGATTTGGTGGAGGTTCAGCCTTATTATCATTATACGGCGGAGAAGAAGTTTCCTTTTTTATTTCTTGCGATTTTTCTGGTCCATTTGGTTTCTTATCCATTGAATCATTGTCAGGAATCTGCAAACGAACGATATTATTGATATTAATATAATTAATGTTGAATAAATAATACTTACGTCAGATGGTGTTTCTTCGTTAACTGGAGCAGGAGTTGGGGTAGGAGTAGAGTTTGGAGTTGATTCACTTGATGCAGGTCCGTCTGAACGATTTTCTTCTGCACCTTTTAATCTATCTCGTCTAAGCGCCTCGTATTGTCGTTCCACCATTTTATTAAATGTTTCTTCATCTACCGCAGGTTTACAATGCTAAAATAAATCTTTTTTACTATTTGAATGCACATATTAAAAAATAATAATTTACCTTCTTTAATTCCTCCTGAAATATCTCACTCGTTTCAATGAATTTACGTTTCTTTGCCTCAAATTTTTCTTCTATTTGTTGTAATTCTGCCTCAAGCTTTTTCTGTAAATATCAAAGTTTCATTAATCAGATAAATTCAGGATTAATCTATTTGTGTCCTTGTATTACCTGATGCATCGTTAAAGACTGAACTTGACGGCGTAGTACTTGCATTCGTTGAGTAGTAACAACGGAGCGAACATCAGGAACCACAGTATCGCTGAAAATTTCATTAATAAGACGGTGATTTCGTGTATATCTAGAATATGCAACATGTTTTACAGAATATCCATCATCTTGATCTGTAAAATAAAAAAAAAATAATGTAAATTATTTGCACATTTTTTATTTGTATTTATTTACATACCATCATCATCTTCAGCAGGTAAGATATCTATTCTTCTATCTTGAGCTGCTTGGCCCTTAGTACTACCTGAGGAACGTTCGTGACTTTCTCGGTCATCGTTATTTTGTTGTGCCGCGCATAAGGCTGTTTTAAACATAAAGTATCAATAACTGTTATGTAGAATGCCACACACGTGAATATAGTCAGTAATATTTACCAGACTTTCCTCTATTTTTTGCTGCAATGTAAGCTAAATATGCAGGTGAATTGTGATAAGTTTTTAAACTCTTTTCATATTCAACCTGTTTGATATATAAAAAATATTAATATTTCTTTTATTTCATAACAGAAATAATATTTTCTTATACCTTCTCTGCTTCATACTCTTCAATAAATTCCGTTTTATCTTCTTCTGGTAAATCTCTCCACATTTGACCGATAATCTTCCCTATTTCCCATAGTTTTAATTCTGGATTTTGAGCTTTTACCTGATCCCATACTTTTCTACTATATCTCATATAAGGCATAAGTGGTTTCTCTGGTGGTTTAGGTGGTTTAGGCATACGTGAATCAGCCTGTTTATTAGAGTAAGTTTATTAGAGATCAGCTAGTTTATGAAGATACTATTAGAATTTCAATAATACTGTATTAAATGATTAATGCACAAAAAATACATACACTTGTATTCTTTCCAACTTTCTGAGGTGTAAACCCTGGATGACTATGAGGTGTTTGAATAAATGGACTCTGTGCATCTTTCTAGAAATTGTTGAAAAAATTAATTTTACATTTTAGCACTATATTTTATTTATAAAAATTTACTTACACTGTTCGTTGAACTACTACTACTTCCACCAGATGCTCTAAGTCGTTCTAAAAAATAAATATTACTTTTTAGATACTTATTAATGAAAAAGCTTGTTAAATACAATTTGAAGAATGAAGTATTAATAATGCTTACGATTAGATGCAACAATATTGGATGCAGCCATTGCTACTTGCTTATAGTTTGGAGGTAAAGCCATTTTGTATGCTAGGATGAGAAAATTGTATTCTCTTTATTATGTGAAAAATAAGATCAATTGTATAAATAAAGAATTGATTATTCGGTTACTTACAATTAAAACAAACTGTAAAGGACTTAGAACTTCATGTAATTCTATAAATCGCGTTACTCTGTACCATGTATACACTCGGGATCAAATGTATGATGGGCTCGTTTTAAAACCTTCAACTTAGCATTGGTGTCAAAAGGACTATATGATATATATTAATTATTTTACAATCGAGTTTCAATACGAGCCCATCATGCATTTTACTCGTTATTAATTGAATTAGCTTGTTTTTATGAATAATCAGTTACTTGTGAAAATTTGGTTCTTTGTAGGGTACAAATACGTCTCTTGTGAATAAGGCATAATATCTGTAAGCTATTCAGCGGTGGGGATGCATTCTCTTCCGCCACCATTTTCCCTAGGGAAGTTTGATTTTATGCCGAGTGTGTAAATTTTCCATAAGTCGATATTGAAGGAAACTGCATTTACTGCTGGTAATTATATGAAATTCTAGAATTTTATAAAACTGTTTTACCACAAGCGAGGTATAGAACACAAACCTGCCAATTTTTTTTTGCCAACCGTTTTGTTACGCACTCTACAGTTCACGACGGTGATCTTAGGAACTACTTACTTACGTACTTATTTTAATTCGATTGTTTATTTGAAGAATAATTTCAAAAATGTTTTTCAAATATCGAACAGTATACTTTTTTCTTAAACTAAATTTTTACGTAAGATGTATTTGATGATTCTAGAAAAACTACTTTCATTCGTGTTTGTTATGCAACTGGTTAACCAATAAGAGTATACTATCAGTAACCGTAAAGAAACGTCTCAATTCCATTTTGATCAGTTCACGATTACATTTAAAATAAAATCAATGGTCGAAAATATTTTTAAAAGATTGAGTCAGATTCTGACACAAACGATATAAATTTTCATGTGTGGGTCGATTGTTGGAAATAAAAGTTGGTGGGGATTTGAAGAAACGAAGTATGTAAATCGAGCGAGAAAAGCCGAACGTTGCCGATTCGTCGCTCGAGCGTATTCGGCATCTGACCCGAACTACATTCGTTGCTCTACTTGGAAAGTGTCAACATCGTGTTCGTCCTATAGTGTTCTATGTTTTTCTTTCTATCGCGTGATTAAACTCATACAATTTAAGTGATAATTATTAACACACTTTTATACTATCTAGTCTGATAACGAAAATCGTTTATTGAAACAATAGAATAAATATGGCCGTAGCGAGCAATGCTATGTATAATGCAAAAACCGTTGTCCCGTCGTTCTTGTCGTCGAATATGTATTACGGTTATGTACCACTTTATAGAAAAGAAAATCAGCTTAACGTTACTTTTGAAAATACGGATATTACAAAATCACCGGTACTCGATCGCTGTTCCTACGACACAGCTATGGAAACCGATGACGACGGATACGATTATTCCATGGCATCTCGCTACGTGAATAATGATTCCGTGATTCCAGAAGCATCTGCTCAAAATCGGCTAAAAGTTAATGAGAAGCAACAACAACGTCAACAACAGACAAACCACGGCGTGGATATGCTTCGACGCAGGAACCGGAAACGATGCAACAGTGATCTCAACCCTACCAGCGAATTGAAAAAGTTTCGGGCAGGTAGGAGAGGATTTATAATTTCTTATTTTAAAAATTTTGTTATCTAAGCTGTAAATAAAACTGTTGAAATTTCCTATTTATGGAAACGTTACACAAAACTGCGACCTCATCAATTCATATTTGTATGTGCTTCAAATAGAACTTGTTAGAGGTCGTTGTTTTCTTCCCTCTTTACGTTTAAGCGGGAGAATTTTTGTGCACGGAAAAGTGTTTATTGTAACAAGGCCAATGTATTTATGTCGAATAGTATAAAGTTTAGTAGAAATATTTCTTATATACATATACCGTTTCAAAATAAAAAAAAATAAATAAATATAATCATAATATACAAAAACGAATCGAAATTTAGAAAATAGTAAAAACATTTGTTTAAAATCGCTCCAGTATTGTACTCGTTATTAATTGATATTAAAATATGAGTATTCAATTTTCCCTGGTATGGGGAAAAAGGTTGTATATTTACATGTGACCACAGAGATTTTCATCCAGTCCTGGCATTAAATTTATTTTGAAGCTTAATGCATCCTGTCGTCTTCTGTACCATGGATAATGGTATGCAACGGAAAGCATGGATGCTAATATTTTTTCATAAACTAATGACACTTAGTAAGTTTGGTCTTTTTTTAATGGTAAGGACACAATTTGCTGACAAAATGGATGACATAGGAGATATTCAGTTAAATTAGTTGATAAGGCAATCGGTTTTCTTTCAGAGGCGGTGGTAACAACAACCATATACACTGTGGTACACGAAGTATAAAGGACTATGGATCAACCATGATGTTTGATGACTCAAGGGCATTACGTGTAAATACAATCAACAATAATAATCTGGAGCAATCCATGATTGTAAACAATCGCTGCTGGGCGGCAGGTAGTCATAATCTGTTGAATAATTCAGATTATAAACATTTATTGTCCAACAATGGACATAAATCGGTTGAAAACAATGTTGAATATGAAAAAATTTTATTTGAAACACATGGATGTTCTGTATATCAATTTCATCGGTTGCAACTGACTGACAATGACTGTACTGAGACAGAATTTTAAGTAAGATAATTGACAATCATTTTTAATGTTTATATTTTTTGTATTTGTATTGCAAAGCATACATTCATTATGCACATATACATAAGTATGGCATTGCACTGTATTATATAGTTAATAAATAAATAACTTACTTTTCTAAGTTACAACTTTTATTATAATCTAAATAATAATGCATATTACAAGTAAAAAAAAAAGTTTTCGGTCAAAACTGTTATGTTTGAAATTAAATTATTATATTTTGGAAAAAAAAACCTAAAAAATACTGAACAATAAGAGAGTTAAATTTTTGAGAGTTTTGAATATTCCGCTTCAACGAAATAACGTATACATAGCAACCATAGCTTTTACAATACATTTGTTCGTTAAATTGTTGTATGTATACAATTTGAAATAATTTTTAGGAAAACTCAATATCAAAATATTAGTGCATTATTCTCGTTTCTCTCGTCTTCAGCTTTTGCAGCTAAACTTTCTAAATCTCCATCACCGTTAAATCTTACTTGTACAGATGCAATTTGACCAGCTGCTTCTCCATAGCCTTGTTGATTTTCTTCCTCGTTATCAAGAAGCTATACAAAAATATTTGGATCGTATTTGCTTTCTTTCGTTATTAAAATAAAAAAATATATTTCAACTACCTGTTGATTACCAGAAGATTGAGGTCTCGATTGATCTGCTTCTGCTAGATCTTCATTGTAACCTGGTTTAACAGTAGATGTTGAAGGTAATGCACTTGCAGAATCAACTGTAGATGTCCCCTATGAAAAGCATATCAAATTTACATTAATCCTCTATATATTTAACATTATTTTACTAATGGCATACTTACTGGCATATCCAAATGGTCTATCAATGGTATATGTGCGGTAGGAGATGAAGCTCCTGCTTGAGATGATGCAACTAATTCTCCTACAGACGATTGATTTTCTGTACCCAAGCCTAAAACTACATCTATTTCAGAATCCTCATCACTGGATTGACAACTTTCACTTCCAGTTTGATCAGTTATTTCATTCTGCAAACAATTTCATGAAAAGTATTATTTATTACATACTTAATGATATATATGTATGTATATTATACAAACCAATGGATTGCTTAGCGATTGTGTATCTTGTAAAGCACGTAGTGATCTTAATAGACGAGGTCGCAATCTATGATCTTCACTTATTGCCTTAATTTCTCGTAATATAATAACTAGATAGTCTGGTCGTTTTTTATTTACAGAAATGAGTGAATTTAAAACGTCTCTCATTTCAGGGCTATAACAACAATTTTCCTTAATTAAATATTTTTCAAAATTAATCGATTAAAAGATAATGTGTAGGAACAAAATAAACCTTAAATTTTGAAATAGGTGATCATCATTTATTACAGATGGTAGTCGAAACGATGAATGAGCTTCTTCCCAAAGATTATCAGCTTGTTGCTGAGATACCTCATTCGTTAAAATATTGCTACGCATAACGGTATTTTCCCTTTCTTGTTGTTGTAAATTTGATTGTAACTGTAAGTTTGACGAATACTGCGTTTCTACTCCACTTAACGAGGGTATAGGTAAATTATCAGTTCCTTGATCCCGATTACGCTTATCCTTCCTTTGATTCAAATGTATAATGTGTTAGAACGTAAATTTTATTCTTACAAATTTACTAAATAATTGATATTACGTACATCAGGGAGGTATTAACACTGGATACAGTATTTCCAGATGCATTTGCAATAGGTCCTGAAGTAATATCAGTCATTGTTTTCACATTTCCCGAGAGTAAGTTTTGTCTGGAGTAACTGAAAACGTAAAAAAATTTATCAATTTTCAAAGCAGTACGATTTTTAAGCTATTCATACCATGCTGAACGTGGTGAAGTGAATGATAATGTTATAGGGTTTTATTTCGTAAAAAAAAATATATATATATATATAGAAAAAACAAATCGCACAAAAAACTAAAGCTGCGGTTATTGCTGATTCGATAAACATGTTAGTCAAAATCAAACTATTTCAAATATACATGTTTTTCTTAAATATATTTTTTGCTACATACCCTTAGTTTACGTACCAAAATACTATCCTCATTTAGATTCATATTCATTAACCATTGGTCTATAGAACTAACAGAGATTTGATGTGCGATATGGCTTAAACGAGGGTAGCAATAAGTAACAAGTACAAGACAGAGAGTGCACAGATAGACCGTGAAGTTTATTACTTAATGAAATGATACATTAGGTTTACACAAAAATGCAAGATGGATGTGCACGATCTATTGATTATAAAATACCTAAATTCATAGAAAACCTTTTTTTTTTAAATATCAACTAATTAGTACGAAAACATTGATTGTTTCAAGTAATCCAATATCTGCAAAATCAACTTCATAAATCATAAAACAAATCATACTTTATACTTTAATCGAATACATTTTTTTGTACTAAACGATTATACGATTAAGAAACTCATTTTTGATATGCGATACCGTTGTATCAATGCAATTAACAATTTACATTGTACTAGAACGAGTAGTCGTGTCAATGAACGTATTATATGTATATTCTATTACCTTCTGAAATTATCCCAGTAGTTGTTTGCTCTATTTCCAGGAGGTACTTGATTGTTCAATTGTTGTTGTTGATGTTGAGAATTGACAGAAGTAACTGCACCTGGAGAAGAATTCGGTAGTGACACTAAGTTTGGTAGGGATGAACTTGGTGGTAATGCAGAATCTAATGTTTCGCTTAGATGATGGATGTTACGGCCTAAGTTGGAATATTCATCGTTGTTTTCATTATTATTTCGCTGTTGTAGCTGTGGTTGTCTCAGATGTAATTGTAATTGAGTAATAGCCGAGCGCATAGCTTGCAATTCACGTTGTTGTGACCATAACAATTGACAACATTGTTGTATTGTTGTACCCATCATTTGAAGTTGTTGAGTTTGAGAACCCAATAATAATTGACGATAATATTCGGTTGAACCTTGAAGAGAACATGTATAATTTATTATGTATAATTACACTTTAAAAGTATCAATCTTCCTTAACGCGTATTTAACTTTACCATGTTGTAGCTGATTTAACGGAGGCGGTGGATATGTCCACCAATTTCCAGTAAATCCATTTTCAATTGCTGTTGTATGAGGACCAATATCCATTAAATTATCTGAAGATACACCGTCCACACTTTGATCATTAGACCCACCTGATTATTAAAACATCATTTAAAAATCGATAACGTAACAAATAACAAAAGTTACTTGATTTACCTATCACTGTAGGAGGAGGCCAAACGTTAGCAGGAGTACTGCTATGACTAATCTGTGAACTGGAGCTTCTATGGCTATTCAAATCAGTTGGTCCTCCCATATCGCGATTAATACTAGACGCTTGAGATGACTCCTATTTTTTTCAATAACATATAAACAATAACGTATATTAGTTCTTTCACATTAATACAAAAATATTTTATTAAATACCTTTCGCATAAGATCTTCGATTTGACGTCTTTTTCCTTGCATAGGTTGTTGAATTTCCGAATTACTGTTGTTACTTTGCTTTTTTTCAGAACAGGTTGATGTTGTAAGCGAGGGAGGAGGTGTCGAAGTAGGAACTATAGAAGTAGAATTTGAATGAACCGCTGATAATGGTTGCTTCAGCCGTTGTAATTCTGCCCTAGTTGATTGTAACAAAGCTGATTGTTCTTGAAGTTCTCGTGTCACAGCCTGTAAAATATATTTGGTATATGTGTAATGTATATAACAAATAATTATAAATTACATTTAAGTTACTACCTGAATTTCTTCAACCGTTGGTCGGTCTCTGGTATTTCTAGTTTTCTCATGATTTATTTCGTCGGTATCACTTTGACGTTCGAACGAAATATTTGTTCCATTATCTTCTTCGTTCGCATCTACTTCAGCTGCAGCTGAATCACCATTTACATCTACTTCAGGTTCAGGATCAGAATTAGAATCAAGACATTCACGAACTCTTGTTGCTTCTTCCATTAGTGATTTCAAGTGAGCAAGTTGCGCTTTCATAGCTTCTAATTCAGCAGCTTTGTCTCTTCCAAAATTTCTTGAACCTTCAGAACTCTATAATAATAAAATGATAATGCTATACGTCGCTTGTGTCAAGATAATGCAAATAATGAAATAATATACTAACACAACTGCCTCTGTCAGATACTTCTACAGCTTGTAATTCAGCTACAAGATGATCCATATTTTTCTTCTTTGTTTGAAGCTGAGCTAGCTTTCCTCTCAGTTCAGCTGTTTCAGATTCAAGTTGTTCAACATTCACGGGTAATGGCACAGCTAAACCAACCGAATTTTGATTTTCTTGTTGTAAAAGAGCTTGTTGAGCTTGACGAGCTTCGTTTAGTCTTTCTCTGACGCGTAACTGCATTCCAACTAAACTAGCTTGATGCTCCTGTAGCTGTGCAAGTTTCCTCTGTGATTCTTCCATTTTCTTTCTTAGTTGAATTTCTCTACCCGCATCACCATTCTCTTCTGTATCTTCTCTGCTACTTTCACCATTCTGAAAGAATAATTTTACGATTTATTATTATCAAAGAAAAACGAAGATTTGAGTGTGGTATGAATTCGTCTACAAAGAGTTTGACTTGTAACTTTCAGATTATAAAAAACATGCATGAAAAGTTATTAGTATGCAATAGTTTGAAACCAGTTAATGTACAAAAATTCTATAAGTTCAATAACCTCATAAAATATCCCAGTACTTTGATATTGTTCCAAGAGTTTGGTTAATTTTCTTTCACTGTCATGAAGATCCTCCACCATTCTACTTAACTTCTCATTTTGAGCTTGCGCACGCTACATTGTAATTACATAGTTAAAGAATTCAATTGTATAAAAGACAAAAATATTTGATATAGTAACTAATATTCTATCCACTTACTGGATCACTGGATTGATTAAGCGAATCCATCATTGTTGATGTAACTCTGATATAATCTCTAATTTGATTTAAACGAGATTCAACTTGGCTTCTATCAGGCTGTAAGAAAGGAGAAAAAAATTATATTAAGAAACCATTTAATAAAATACCAGATGGGGCAGTGTAAAGATAAAATTTAATATGATGTATCACCATTTTATCAACATTAGAAGGTTTTGTTCCTTGAATTCGTGCGGAAGATTCGGTTTGGGAATCAGTAGGGGGGACCATTTTTTGCCAATGTGAATATTCGTCCGAACGGTAATTATATGGCTGAGTACAACTATATGTTGCTATTATAATAATAGTTTAAAGTCATTAATTAAAACATTGAAAAAAATCCAGAATGATGTATAATTAAATACATACCCAAATCAGATATATCTTGATAAGATGTAGATGGTATTGAAACAACTGATCTTGTATTGCTATTCTTTGTTATCCTTAGATGTTTTCTTTCGCCAACTGGTTTCCAATCCAGTTGATACTATCCCATGTAATTTATGAAATAGAAATGATTAGTAGATAAATAGGAAAATAACATTACTTTTTAGAAATAATGAACGAAACACTGCAACTCTACTGCTTCAAGGTAGAATTGTATCTGGATATGTATTCTTAGAGAGAACTTCCCCACTATTCAGCTACCTATTAATAGATTATCTTTTGAACTACTATATACAGAATGCTGTATAAAGTTTTCCTTTAGAAAGTTCAAATTACATTAAATTTAGTAATGTACTTAACTATGCTAAATACCTAAGATTGCAGAATAATAAAATATTTCTTGTACTTTTAAATAATGACATATAGATGAAATTAAAAAAAAATTATTTTTGTTTCTACTTGTAAGAAATAAAACCTTTAATTCTCTGAAAAATATTTTAATATTATTATAAAAAAAAAATAAAAATATCATTCAAATTTTGTAACTATTTTACCAAATTGTTAGAATGTTGTGCATGTCCATGATAGGAAGAACAGTTTGCAAATTGATTAGCTGCTGACCGTTCTCTGTTTCTATCATTTCTTCTATTACTTTTTGGTAGCGTGCCTGTGTTGCGTGGACCATCATTAACACCCGGCGACATGTTCTTTATATAAAATATTCTTACACTGTTGAAAAAATAGTCTCTGATCGTTGGCTTTTTCACAGTTAACCTTGTTAGACAACGTTTATCACGATACGATTTTAATTAAGTTAATCTTATTTTATACAAATAGAATAATACTAGTTACCTGCAAATATTATAGAGTCAGTTGTACAAAATGCTGCATTTTAAGTAAACGTACGACTGAATCAGTGACCGTCTCGGCGAACTTTATGAGCAAGGGGCAAATGTAAAAGTATGAATCGGTATTCACGAGACTCTTACGTCAAAATACTTGGCAGGCTAATATAAAGAATTAGATACTATAAATAAGTTAGGCCATTGACGTATTTATTACGACGATTACAAGAATATATCGATTGTAATCCCGAAATCACTGTTTGGTTACTTGGTGACTTGCGGCCATTTTTAAATGCTAATTTGACATGTTATTAAACAAAATTTGAATTGAGCATATAATATATGGAAAACCTTTGTTTTTAATGTCATTTATAGGAAATAATTTTCTATAATAGTCTTTTGTATCATAGGATATAAAGAAACTTCAAACCTATCATTACTTAATTTCTTGCGTTTTAATATGGGCAAATAAGTTATACATTTATATTTAAATAAAAGTAGAAACGCATTATTATTTGTCCATATAAAATTTTATTCATAAACTAACATTTTTTATCAATACAACACATTTGTGATGGATTATTTTTTATTCTTTTGATATAAACATGGTAATTTTTGGAATTAATATCAATCTTTAGCATCGGTATCACGTTGGCAGGTTCAGTATTTCAATTTAAAAAATACTTGTGCCGACTCATCAGTAATACCGATGCACTAATAAGGCTCGATACATATTGGTTACAAAAATATTTTTGCTTTTTTTTTATAGATAGCGCTTGCGTTGGTAGATGGCGACATCTGGCAACAGAAGGAAACATTAATCTGAGCGCACCGCACCATGACACTTGCAGAGGGACGCCGTTTCGCGCCCATAGCCCGAGGGGTTAATAATAAATAACCGATTTCGTCACATGTACTTTACTTCTACGTGCTTTACGTCTAGTCTTTAGAATTCTAGGCAGCGCCTATGACAGACGACGTAGATCTCAATAGTGTCGCACACGCGGCTTGCGTTTCTTCAAAGTATAGCTTACGAGCTACCGATTCGTGCAGATCCTTGAAGCGTTTTAAAAAAAGAAAGAAAGAGTGAAGGATTGAAAGGAAACTCGAGAATCGTTGAGCCGTTACCGGTAAATCAATTTAATCGTCCACAGATGCCCATATGTTCTCATCGAGCTGAGTGCCAAACTGTTCATTTTTCTCTCAACCACTACCCGGGTGCGGAACGGGTGTGTGCCAGTGGTTACGTTTCGTGTGTAAGTGCATGCCGTGGAGTTTTCTTGGAGTTTTACTTGGATTTATCTTCGGACGCTGTGAAATGCTGACAAGCTGGCACCATGCTTATGGCAGTATAGTTGATACGGTCACACGGTTTAGTACCTGTAAGTACCAATATTCTTGGACAAATTTTCTTCACTTCCGAAATATGTATACTAAATATTAGAGGTTATATTGTATATACGATCACATTTGATATTTACGCAGGATAAAAGATGGATACTAAAATGCACGCTATGGAATGCTCAACGTTTACCTTTTTTGTTAATCATTTCTTTGCGCGTTAGTAGAACATGAATTATAGTCCCTTGTTAATTAGTTAATTACAGTTTCAGCTACTAGTTTAATTCATGTTTTTCTGTCAATTACATATCATCTCATAGCTCGGATATCCTTTTACGTTATCAATTAGAAGAACCGTGAGTGACATATAAACTCCTCTCATACGTTACTTTGTTCGCTTAAAAACTCTATGAAAAATCATTCATAAAATCATTAATTTTATAGAATTTAATGAATCACAGAAATATTAGACTTTGTTCAGTCTACCGTAAGAACGAGTTCCTGAAGTTAACTTTTAAACCGTATAAACTCGATATCGAACGTTTTACATTCCATCTAATTAAGGCTACATAGTAATTCGGTGTCAATGAAATCGGTCGAAGGCGTATACCTATTAAACGCGAATCAAAAAATTTCATCCCACTGCTCTCTGGAGGCCTCTATTCACGTTCCCTGTCCCTAATTACGTTCAACGATTACACAAGGACAAAGTTGGATTCACGCAAGAGCGGGAGAATTATTTACCTTACGCGTCACGTTAAACATGATCGGCGATGATAGCGCGGCCCACCTACGCTCTTTGTCGCCTCTATATTTATGGAGCTTTCACGGGAATAGGCTGTACGTTCCGCTTAACTACTTGTTGCATAATGCATCGATCACGGTAACCTAACTCGAACGTCTTGGCGTAAACGTTTTTCTATTTTCGCGGGATTAAAATCAATTTTCCGAGTTATACGGGATAAATCGTCGAGACACCCGGTATACGCGTTCCGACAGTACGAAAAGTCGATATCGTTTCATTTCTTTCATTCAACAAAACATGGACACTTGGCCTTGTGATAATTTCACCACAAAATGATCGATAATACGGTTGGCGTGTTAATGCTAAATACTGGGCTCGATTCGGTCTGTCATCCATCCCACCTATTGTCCTTACGAATCACGAAAGTAAAATTAATTTTCACGCGACATGCGAAAGGTTCGTTTTCGTGCTTGCCAAAGATTGATTGTAATCCTCTGATTGTGAGATCTAGGTTTTTTTTTCTATAAATTAACGAGGAGTAGGGGAAAAGTCGGCATGTAGAAAATTAAATAGATAAAGAATGAAACATAATTAACTCTTTCGCTGCCACGGTGGTCCAATGGGACGGGCGCTTGTCTTTTCATTTGGGCCATGGTGATCACCACTAACTATAAGAAAAATGTGCTATTGGCAAGATTGTACCGTTATTTTAATATATTTTGCAGTTCTTGCCATTATAAAATTTTTAATATGAAATTTGTAGACCACTGGTGCAAGTTCAAAAATTCGCGTGGCAGCGAAAGGGTTTCGATCAAATTTATAAATTAAAATAAGAAAGACTGATTTGGTAGTTCTGGTGTTAATTCATTTTCTAAACTATTCCATTGAAAATTATTCTTCCAATATTTAAAACTCTTTAATCTAAAAATTATACACTTATTTTTAGAAAAGATTCGAATTTATTCTTAGCTTCTATGCATTCAGTTAAAACAAGTTTTACAAACAGACAAGGAGGAGATAATGCAAGGCTTGTTTAATAAGTTGTAGTTGAGAAAACTATGTAGAGCCTAGTCTGCATGCCTTTTCTCACGAACACTGAAATAACTGTATAAAGACTATTTGTAAACGTTCGTTTCGAAACGTTTACGTTTATACAAACGTTCGAGTGCTTTTTTGTTTTCCATTCAGGATAGAAACCATACGTTTTCAAAGGAAACAAATAGTGGCAAAGCAGGATGAAATGTTTCCATACACTAAGGCTTTAGATGTTACAACAAGAAGAGGTTTCGAAACAAACGTTTCTTTGCTACTCAATTTGCATAAGAACACTAGCAGCGTTTTAAAGCAACTTGTATCTATCTTTTTATTCGTTCGTACTTGTTTCGCGATTGCATTAAAAAAATCATTTATTTTTGCGATCGATTTGAATATTTCATTTGTCAAAGCGAAATAGTCAAACGAATTTCTTTCGTTCACGTGAGTCGCATGTGTCGCTGAACGTCGGCCAGCTTTTCATTTCGTTTGTTCCACTTTTCCCAGGAGGGTTACTGGGTTAAACCGGCCGGCTTTGCCCGGGCTTTTCATACCTACGCGCGAATATCAAACATTTAATCTGATACTTTCAGAAAAGCTTTTATCGTAGTATAATATTTTCAAATTAACTGCTGCCCTGTGAGATAAAAAACTGTATTTATTATACAAAGGGATGGATTCACGAGAAGGATTATTTTATCCAAGTTTCATGCTGGCCTATATTTATCAAAGAAATCCTTGTAAAATTCTATCATTTCTGTTTTATATGAATACATATTTAGGTTTTCGTTTGGCCAATTGCATTCCTGAATTCGTGTCAATCTTGTAAAAATCAGCTTGGCAAAAATTCCAGCCTCGATCGTTAAGTTGTTTTGCCACCGGATAATGTGCCATGAATCCTGCCAAATGATAGTTATCATGGACTATTTGGAACGGTCGAATAGCGTTTTAATAAAAAAGATACATTGTCGAATTATTTCTGGAATTTGGCACCGTCTTTAATCGTCAAAAATCAGTTTTTTATTTTTATTACGGTCACAGATGCTTTTGGGATATTTGAAAAATAAGTTTTCTTATAAAGAAATTCTTAGAGGGACGTTTCTTTGAAAATTACGCTTATGTCATACCAACAGGTAGTTTGATATCCGCGAAAGTATGTTCACCGTTTCGATCACGTGCAGCCAACAGATGTTTCCGAAGGCGACCTGTTTCATAGCAATTTGTAGGTACATGATCGCGTTGACAACTGTAAGATCTTCGGACAGTGCCAATTACAAAACGTGATTTGGAAGTTTGCCTGCACGCGTGATTAAAATGTAATTCATCGTTACCGTGCGTTCTCAGACCCGCGATGCTCGTTATCCGTCATTCATTTACGGCAGGCCTGTCCAAGTAGGAGAATTTACTCCTGGAACACATGTTTTGGGTCCCCTTCCAACGTTGCTCCTTCAAGTAAGATGGGACCGAGGAGACAATACCACCGCTAAGAAAGACATCTTACTTGAAGGAGCAGCGTTGGAAGGGGACCCAAAACATGTGTTCCAGGAGTGGATTCCCCTACTTGGACAGGCTTGATTTACGGAAATCATGATCATCTGTTTATAATTCACATTTGTTAATTCGTTATATTTGAAAACGATGGAAAAGAAAGCTGTGAAGTTCAGACTGGAGAATTAATAATTCATTTGACAGAGTATAAACCTATCATCGCGGATCATTCTATCGAAAGAAACGAATCCTATGTTCTTGAAAAATGAGTGTCTGATTTATTAATTTCGATATAATTAGATATTACACGATAGCTCGATTAGATTCCTCGATTCTGATTAAAAGATAAGATATTAAAAAACAGTAAAGATTTTACTTCGGCACGCGATATCAGTGATTCGTACGTTGGTTTCCTATGTGCACTAAGAAAATTCGAGAAATTTCATTCTTAAATGGTTTTCGAGTAAAAATATTCACTCACGCAATTTCCACATTGTTCTACTCGGAACACGAGGTTATTAAGCAGAAAATTCGTAAGTAAAAAAAGGGGGTAGAAAATCGCGTGATCCGTGTAATTGGTGTATGGGCGCAACCGTGTCTCGAATCAGGAATAAAAGCAGATAAGTTGGTAGAATCGTGTAACGAGCAGGAGCGGCCCTTTATCCATCACTCCCTTGTGGGCGCGTATGTGAAAAAGTGTGGGTGACTATACGTGTTTATGGTGTACGGTAAATATAACCGGGTTTCGTGTTTGCGATCGGCAACCAGGTTGATCCGATACACGTAACGCCGCACCCTTCTCAAAATAATCTTTTATATCTTTCCCATAATCTTATCAGGGAGTGGATTAAAACGAAATCAGAAAGAATAAATTAGATTTCGTGATGTTCAAATGAAGTCATTGTACAGGGGCGTTCGAATCAGCTTTCTCTAGAGAAAGGAGTAAATTCCCCATTGTTAGAAAGTAAACGTTGATTTTTCTCCGCGCAAAGGTTGATACGCGAATGGCAGTCTGGCGCAAACCTAGAAAGCCCTTTTCGTTGCGTTATCATTTTCCCTAGAGGAGCCAATGGGGATGGACGGGAACCTGGGACATTTATTTTTTATTTATTTATTCGTTACTAAACGGGATTAACCCTTTGATTTAGTAGAAATTTAACAAAATTTAAGATACAATATGGTACTAGCGGCATTCAGAAATATGGTACAAGAACAATAAATTAGGCAGAACAAGTAGTACACCGCTATTTTCCCCTAGAAAGACCGATTTAACCGCGGGTGTAGTTATTAGAGAAGATATCGAAAAGGAAAAGAAAACTCTTTAATATTTGTCATATGTGGGAGAGTTTATCGTGTCTGAGAAAGAGGAGGATAAAAGTATACAGTTATTTCAGCAGAAAATCGATGTATATGAAAGCACTCTGGAGGATTGACATTTCCACTGCTGGCTCTCGAGAGTGTAACGTCCTTTGCTAGTCCTAGCAACCCATATCCGCTAAAGGGCGGTCCTTGGTAATATCGACTTTTAAATAGAAATTAATATTTTCGCGCGGCTCCGTGACTCCGGTGCTATGGTCTAATCTTTCGAAATCGATAAAATTCAATTATTCGACGACCCCCTTCCCTTTGGTCAAATCATCCCCACGAGGCCCGTTGATCGATTTATTTTCATTATAAATGCTTTCCAACATTCCATTCTTTGTTATTATCTTTCCTCTTCGCTAAGTGCGCTGGGCTTGCAATACGACGTCTGTTTTCAAGGAGAGAGCTACGTAAACCGTGCATTTTTATATTTACTATCTTTACTCTGATAGTATCGTTTGGCTGATCTAAATCGTTCAACTTATTTCGTTGTTCTATTATTTTAGATTACCAACCGTGCCGGATGATTTCTTCATTTCCTTTCTTTAGTGAATCTTTAGTGATTTGTCGAACACATCTTTCTCACTATAAACATCTAAAGAATGTTCATTCATATTTCTCAGATATAACATCTGTTACATAATACGTTTTTGCAATCTCTTATGCAAAATTTGTAGTCGAAGCAACGAGAGGATAATATTCGAGCCAAAAATAACTTTGAAATTTCAGTGCCTCCGGCTTTCCCTCTACCCGTATGTTTGTTCATAAACTGTTAGCATTAATGCATGCAATAACAGAGCAAATATTTCGTTCAAACTTTCGCTTAATAAACACGGATAATCAATATATTTATCTCTGGTAGAATTTAAATGATTAAAGTCGATGAATTTTTAAATGAAAATTTGCGACAGAATATTACGAACAGATCCGTCTCTAATTATACGTGCAGCTAATAATAATTGGTCGGAGGAGTAATTTAAATATGGTTAAGGAGACACTCAGAGAGTGAAATCATTCGATGGACTAATTTGTCAATGTCAATGGTAAGCAAGTCAGAGGCAAGTGGAACGCGCAAGTGATCCTAGGTGGTATTTTATATCAAGGGGAGAGAAAGAGGAGAGCCGACGCGTCTGTCAGGTAATAGTATACGCCGTCCCGTCGATATAGAAACCCGCGTCCAGGAACGGAGACAAAGAAGTTAGCACACGTGTACGGTTCGCGAGCGAAGGAACATCGGGATAGATGAAGAAGTCGACGCGTACTGTCTACTCTAAAACTAGAAACATTCCTCGACGAGCGAATCACGATTTAATTACCGTTTTATCTCCGTCGTAGCCGAGCAACAGAGCCGTCTCGAGCCGTGCTTACGATATCTGTGATCTTTCAAAGACGACTAGTGTTTCCTTGCTCCTTCTCGAAAGTGATAAGAGAACTTCGAACGGTATCGCGATGTGCATTTTAAAGGAGACAACATTAATTCCGTAAAAGGTGTATACAGTAGGTATCGCGTGAAGCTTATCGGTGTAAAATATGTAATATTCCCGCGGTTCCTCTTGAAGCCGATTCTTATCTGTTTCTATAAATGAAACTGTCATGGGATTCGATCGTGTCGAGAAGGAAGCTTTTCAAAATTGCTTGACATTTAAAAAGTGTACGAGTCATAGAAGAATTTATGGATTAAACTATTTTTAAATAACAATACGATGTTTAATACGATTTAAATAACGATATTTTCTTTAAAATATCAATTAGAAAAAATTCTAACGCAGATTTTCAATCACCTAAATGTATATAGAGCTATTTTGTTTTTTAGTTCGAAAGCAAATCCGTTTCGGTAAATTCCGGTGTTGGGCAAAAATTTAATCAAGAATTAATAATTAAATTTCTGCTTTAATCGATAATAGCAAATAATTACTAAATTCCTAATTTAATCGATAATCGCAACTAATGACTAAATTCGTACTTTAATCGTTAATTACGACGATCAGATTAATTAGCTTTTAATTATTAATTGCGATTTATGATTTACGATTAACTTCTGAAATTTTTTTTAATGAAATTAATATATAGTTAGTATTAATGCTGATGGATTAATGCCAATCTCTGATGAATTCTTGATGAAAATCTATGAAATTTATTGGACGGTGTACCAAATTCAAAGTACGGTTCTACCAGTTTACATCAGCGCAACATTCTGTACTGTTCCTCGATTATCTCATTCATTACTATCAATAAACTCTAAACGATGCTAATATGCATACGCGAAAAATGTCTACATAGGTATATCGCAACTTTAAATGCTCCTCGTTTTCCATTCGCAAAAATTTACCGCGGTTTGCGTGACGATTCGTTAAAAATCAATGAAAGTGTGTTTACTATTGACGTTACTGAATGGAAGCTTCTTGTCGTTGATCGATTCTACATATTAGTGTTTGGCATCAAAGTGCGTGTTTCATTGTATTTCATTCATACCCACGGGCGATATTTTCATAAATTCGATTTATTATCGCAATTCGTGGATACCTTATACCCGGTAATTTTATCGTGATGATTTGATTGATCGTCGTTCAGGGAAGAACCGAAGTCTCGCGTGGCAGAAATATCGTTGAGTGCAGACGTATTTTGCACACAGTGCTCGCTACGACGCGTTATTGACAAGGTGTTCGTTCCTGAGAACCTGTTGTGTTTCAAATGAAAAATTTCTTAGAATTTCAGTATTTTAAGTGATATCACGTGTTTTCGTAACTTTGATAATATTTTAATCGCCATTGTGTCATCACTAATTAAAAAGTGTAGTACTCGAAACGGAATTGTTCAATTGTACTTTTTCCTTTAATTCTGGAGTTGAAGTGGTTGTTAGATTTATTCTTTTATCTTCTTCAAAATATATAGTAAAATAATTCTCGAATATTTCGTTCTTGCCAGTAACAGATTCTCGCTCTACTTTTTAATTGTAACGGGTTTTTATTGACAACGGGAATTCCGTTATTGTTACACGATTCGTCTGACCAGAAATTCGTGTTCGCTACTGAATCCTGAATAGCTGTGGTCGAATCGTCATTGACTCGGATATTTCTGACAGGAATAATATACATATATTTTTCTGTGGAAATACAATTAGTGTTACTTGTTCCGTGGTGCCAACCAAGTGTGTTCGTTACGCAAGATAAGGAAATTTTAAATGCAGAAACGAAGTGCAATCGCGCGTATCTCGGTTAAAGTTAGGTAACGTGATAATAGATTCCAACGAAAGAGATCGTTAAACGGATCGAAGACGGCTACCAGAAATCCGCCTTGGCCTATTCGATTGAAAGTAGTGAGTAGCAATTTGGACTAGCGATCAAATCAGTAGCACCCACGTGACAGGATCTGTGTACGTATGGGACCATTTCTCTACGTTGTCATTTTCCCCAGGGGTTGGGTGCCTAGGGGAAGGGTGAGAACCCGGACATTGCGATTTTTTTCTCGGGAAGCCTGATTTGATTGCGGATCTACAGATTTTACAGATCTAGATCTAGATTACAAATTATTACCGGAAATATGATATTTGAACGGGAATAGAACTCGAAAGATAGTTAGCATCCGTGTCAAGGTAAATTTTACGCAAAGCTACAGACAATCATCTGTACTCGTCCAGTGACAGTTGATTTATTAACGTCCATTATTCGAGCAATTTTTTCGTTCCAATTTCTGTCTGTAAATAAACTTTCCTCTTATCGTGACACGATGCTCCGTTCGTTTCCATTAGTGCAGCTTTTCCCTGACAACTTTTTACAAAGTAAACTGTCCTTAAGTCACGTACACGTACGCATACGATTGGCGACGAGTTATCACGGTGTAACTGTTAATTGTCGCAAAGTGCTGATGTCGTAAATCGTTCACGCCCATAATATCAATATTGGCTTTTGGTTCAGTCCATCGAGTCGGCGTTTTTAAAACGTAATGGAATATGGGATTATATTTAAAAAAACTCTACTAATTCTTTATATTAGATATTTTATTTTGAAGACTTGAAAGAAATGCACGCAGGAAAACTGGCGCCCATTTTCATAAAAGAAAATAACGGGCCCCAGGCATTCAATGTGTTCATTACTCTAGGCCTGGTACGACTAGAGACTAGGGCCGGCCCTGAGATTTCGGGGCTCCGAGATCCTTCACATATATGACATAAAAAAAGTAGCTCAAATAAAATTTATAAAATTAACATTAAAGCTTGTTAAACCTTTAGGCTGCAGTCTGCCTAGGCCCAGGGCCGGCCCTGCTAGAGACCCATCGACTCTGGTGACAGAGCTAGGCCTTTTGTTTAATGGGCAGTGTCTCTCAACGTAGAGATTCATATTTGCACAAACCAAATACATAATATTATTCCAACAAAACGTACAAAGGGAATCTTCAAACGGCAGACGAAACCAGTTGTCGCGTGATTTTCGACCTTTTTTCGTATTCGATCTTTGCCTTTATAATTTATGATTCATCGCGTACAAAAGAGTCGTTAAATAAACCGTGACGCGTATAGGGAGCTTGAAATCGTTCGTAAACGTTTGCTCATCAAAATCTCGTGAAATATAGGTACGCATACGAACCGTGTATTCTTAACTTCGTCGTTACATCATCGTTTCTTTATGTTTCTTCGCGTTCTAGTAATAAACAGTTATATTTTACGGCACAATTTTAAACGCGTGCAAGAATCCAGCTCTCGAACACGGTTCGTGTCGCTTTGACTGTTTGCTCGTCTTATTATTACTGCACCGGCTGCAACACGCAACAGCTAATTAGCAGGGGCAAACTTGGAGTGGTTCAATTACGGAATCGGAATTTAGACGCCACTATTCTACTGTTCAATGAACAGTAAAACAGGAGGGAGGAAAATGTTAATGTAACTTTTAAAATGAATAATGTTCATCGTCGACGTAAAGTTTCAGAACTTTGTCCTCGTTACATTTTTCAAAAGTAATAATTTTACAAAGTTGTATCTTTCCAATGAGATTCGCGTCCAAAGTTTGTTAATGTTTAGTTAACTATGTTTGAATTGTAATTACATAAATGCAAAATCTAGTTTAGCCCGATGGTGAAGTGGGCACCTATGTATGTATAAAGTAACTTAAAGTAAACTGTAGTAAACTTTACTAGACGTAACAAAGGAATTTAATTTTAAATCATAAGTGGTTGTTTTTAAATACGTTCCACGATGTTGGTAACCTTAGATTAACAAATACCAATTGATTTAGGCCCCGCTGCATTCAATGCAACCGACTGCCAGGGGGAGCCCCCGGGTTCCCAGTCCTGGCTCGTTGCGTCCATTTACACCTCCGGACCTCTCCTCTATACCTCATATGGACGGTACACCACCTCAGAACAGTGGTGTTCGTAACAGTTTCTCACCTGCGTCCGGTCGAGCCAACAATGGATCTCAAGAGCAAACAGGACCCTATATCATCGGTAGTCCAATCGACCTCGGGGATATCGATAACGTCGACAATATCGGCCTACGAATAGATCCTCTGTCCAGTGGACGTCGGACTCGCGAACATATCGAGCTACAGGAAGCTGGGGCAACCGAGACGAATTCCGAAGGTAAGATTATATGCATATTATACTAGTAGAGGAGAAGGTACGAATATGAAATACTCATTTTATTTTTAAATTTAGGGAATTTCTTGCGAAATCAGCTGTATAAATATGAATATTATAGACTTTATAAAACTTTTTCCTTTTACTTTTTCTAATTGATATTCAAATTTGGGTTAATAGAAATTCGGCTAGTAATATGAGACGGTGTTAATTTGAAAAAAAATAAAGTTATCAAACGTAATAAGACAACCAATTAAGAGAAACGTTTATTTTATTTTGCCCATCCACAATTCGCCTTTACAATCTTTAGAAAATCTTTTATTGTAATATATGTACATTTTATATGTTTATATGTTGATTTTATCGATTAGTAATAAGACTGTCTCATATTGCTACGAATCAAGTATCTCATATTTATACCAACTTGTCAATTCACTATCTATTATTATTTATCATAATTCAAAAACAAATATTTTAAATATCTTTTGATTACAGCTAAAAGTTACAATAGTTGTTATGAGCGAGTATTTTACTCGTTGTAATACTTGATATACAATCATTGTTAAAAGTGTCAATACCGCGTGCCGGTTAAAACCTTGGTACACACATTTCTACCGTATCTCATATTCGTACCTTCTCTACACTTTTATCATCATAATTCCATGAAACTTCCTCTTATCAGAAATGTTCTATGTCCCTATCGATTCGACTAATGAAGCTTCTACTGTCCACTGAATGTAAAATAAATATGCTAAATTGGAAACGGTATTTTACGATTGTTAAGTGTCCATAGTTCAGTGAAACATTGAAGATTGTTTCTATAGGATACGGCGGGCAATCGTAAAGATACAACGTTGTCATAAAAATATACGCGAAAACGATATGCATCGATAAAGTTTATAGCCGCGGTTGTATACCGATGACGGCGAAGGTCAAGCACGTAACTTTCCACGACGCTCGAATATGTGGGAATTCATCGAAATGCGTAAGGTATTAATTTAAAAGCATTCCTTCGATATTGTTGATACCGGAAGAATACGATTGATCGATTTAAAGTGTATCTCCATGTTGATGGAAAGAAGTAGTTTATAACATGTCGAAACGAGGTACAATTTGATTTGATTTTTCCTTGCGCCCCGCGAATGCATCGTTATGCTTTCATCAAAGTGGCATGAGCGGATTTTCCAATAAGGTTTAATATCATTCGTGCGGAGCTACCGTCATCCCCTTTCAGCCCACCCCCGGCCGGAATTGTCCTTGGCCCAGAGTCTACGAGCAACGAGGTTGTTTATTGATGCAACCTTACCGTACACGTCCCCGTATTAACGACAAATGCTGGTGGAGTACAGCACGGTGCTGACGCCAACTTGTTGCCGGTGGCGAGCGCATGCGTTTTCGGAGTAACACGTGCGCAGGGCTGTCGCATTTCTTGGACAACCCCCGTTGAGACAGTGTTGTACCGAATCATTTGGGAACCCGTGTTCAGTGAAGATATTCAATTTTCAACCCCCGGACAGTAGACCATCATCCGGAAGTTAATATTTTAATCATCTTTATATTTAATTTATCCCCTTAATTTTCAATTAAAATATCAAAAGTCATTTTGAATTACAATTTTGGTTGATCCGTTGTTATATATGTATATTTCTAATTTGGTCTGGCGCATAATTTCAGCTCCGCAGTTAAACGTATTTATTTGTTGGTTATATTCGTTTAATGTGTTTAATCGTTGGACTGCATTTATATTAATAATTTCTATGATTTTCTGTACAGTTGTAACATAAATTGCTTTCTCTTTTTGCATTTATTGAACGAACGAATAAAAATTAAATGATAAAGATTATTTGTAGAGTATTGACGCTATATACCTCGGTAAAGAAGTAGTTGATGGCTAGTGCCACCTACGTACTAAAGTCAGTCTGGTGAGGAAATTTGTAAGCGTAATGTGGTCATGGATATTTTCGATTGACAAATTTCTATGAAAGAACCTTAGTTTCGGTTAATATCATTTTTCTATGGATTGATTCGGTGTATCGTACACGTACTCACGTATTGTGCTGGGTATGGTAGGGGTGTGGCGTCAGGCGCGAGTCTTCTTTCGGCACTATGACGCAGATAGGTAGTTTGTTTAACCGATCGTTATCTCGTGCAGAAAAGTGTCCTGTTAGTGTACGTTAACTACCAAACAAACGCGTACGTTTCCACCAAATGTTAGCCGTGTATATTAATATCTTCTTACGACGAGTTAAAATTTCTCGAGGACATTTAAAAAACATCAGACAGTGAATTCATTTTGATCACTGTTATTTAATCGATAGCGAAAGAAATATATTAGTTTAAATGTCAATTTGACGCTGACTGTTGCTTCACGATTTTCATTGATTCTATTTGTATTTAATTTTATAATTTCCTTATACAGGCTATCTTTTCACCTCGGTTTTCGGTTCACGTTTTTATCTACTTGTCATACAACTGATTTATTAACGGTGACGTACCAATGGATAATATATTACCGGAAGTAATTATTAAATGATTGGTGCCGAGAAACTGTGGGTGTACGAGTTCAAATATTTTGTATACACGCATATCGCGAGATGATACATGTACAGTATCAAAGAATCACTATCTAACACCTATGTTCAAAGTTTGATGTTACACAATGTTTGTTTCCCGTAATTTAATTTAAAGCGTTAGATAGGATTGGTAACAGCATGAGTAACTGCGTTGGTATATGCGTGAACGCGATAATATTGATATTGGGAGTATACGTATAAAAAGATAATATATGTACATATAATGTACTTTCATATATTTAATGTTAATTATAACGTTGATGCTGACTTAATAAGATTCGAAAAATTCACGCTTAAAGATACGAGTGTTTGATATTTAAAATTTGAAATTTCATTTTTAGAATTTTTTTTTTCTGGGATATCGTAATGAACGTAAATGCAATTGATTTAAGAAACGTTAAGAATGTTATTGACATTTAATACAGTCTCTATTGGCCAGTATAATCTCTATTGACCGCGATAAGAACTTTTTATAGAATTCCTCTTTAGATATGCGGCTATAACCTCCAAGATAGTACAAACTACGTCAACTCTTTCTTGAATAACATAGTACCGCGATCAAATTCCTCTTTGTTGTTAGATCGGCTCCACGTAGGGTCGTATAATTTCAAGTAATACATACATTATTTCAAATAAAATAGAATTCCCAATTGTATAACCTTGAATTATTTACGTTATTGATTTGTCATTCAATCCATGCGTAATGATATGTTGTCTTATCGCGGGTTACATTTAAATCGTATTGTCGAAGGGAAGTGATGTGAAAGACATTTCATCTGGCTAACAACAACATGGATGTAGCGTGTACGAAGGTGATACAATGGTTCAACGAACTCAGAGCTCGTTTTCATCTTTATTTGTACGCTCAAAATTGTAAGTGAACGTATTAAAAAATCGTAAAGATGATTAAAGAGCCACGTATCTATTATTGTAATCAGATAAGAATATTTTCCTATTTCTTCACTATAAATCATATAAGAAGTTATATGGAATTACTCGTTAGATTATAAAAAAATAATTTTTATTATATAACTTATAATTTTAAACAAAGAATAATATGAAAATAATGTGTATTTTTTTTATCACAGTGGGCCCCATAAGAGCGGAAAATGGTGGATCTCAAGGTGACGCTCGGCGGTCTTCGCATCAACACGACAGTAGCGAAGAGAGGGTGGTTTTTATCAATGCTCCTCATCAGCCCGCGAAATATAGAAACAATCACATTACTACCGCAAAGTATTCGCTTCTTTCGTTTATACCTATGTTCCTTTTTGAACAATTTCGTCGATACAGTAATTGCTTCTTCCTATTCATCGCCCTTATGCAGGTATTTGTGAAATTTAAATAATATGTTCTTATTAAAATTTTTTGAATATTAATTTTTCACTTTTGATCTTAGCAAATACCGGATGTATCGCCAACAGGTCGATACACAACTTTAGTTCCATTAATTTTTATTCTTAGTGTGTCTGCATTGAAAGAAATAGTTGAAGATATTGTAAGTATTTTTTAACTGTAAATCATTGATTTTTATTTCATACATTTTATTTGAACGATACTTGTTACAGAAAAGGCACAGGGCAGATGATGAAATAAATATGCGCGAAGTGGAGGTCTTGAGAGATGGGCATTGGCAGTGGATTCAGTGGCGGCATGTTGCTGTTGGCGATGTAGTTAAGGTTGCACCTTATTTTCTTCAAGATCATCAATGCGGTAATTACTGGCGATTAATTCATTCCTGCTAGAATCCTTTTCTTTAATATGCACAGGTCCGTAACAACAATTTCTTCCCTGCTGACTTGATCTTATTGTCATCATCGGAGCCGCAGGGTATGTCTTTCATAGAGACTGCCAATTTGGATGGTGAAACGAATTTGAAAATACGACAAGCCCATCCTGACACTGCCAGTCTCTTGGATACTGCAGAATTAATGACCTTTCGTGCAAATATTCAATGCGAGCCACCAAACAGACATCTGTATGAATTCCATGGAGTATTAAGGGAAACTAATAAACAGTATGATCATTTTTTGGAAAGATTTCGATTTAAAGGTGTGAAATTCATTCAAACAATACGGCTTTCAGAAGTGTAGCTTTGGGACCTGATCAAGTATTGCTCCGTGGTGCAATGCTGAGGAATACACGTTGGGTGTTTGGTGTAGTAATCTATACAGGGCATGATACAAAACTTATGCAGAACAATACTACAACTGCACCTCTCAAAAGGTCTACGTTGGACCGACTGACCAATACACAAATACTCATGTTGTTCTTCATACTTCTTTTATTGTGCCTTCTGTCTGCAATATTCAATGTTGTATGGATGAAAGCTAATAATAATGGATTATGGTATTTAGGTTTACAAGGTAAACGATTAATTTTTTTCCCTTATCGTTTTCACAGATAACAATTGAACAACTGAATAATTATTTATTTATTTTATTTCAGAGGAAATGACTAAAAATTTTGCTTTTAATCTTCTAACATTTATGATTTTATTTAATAATTTGATCCCTATTTCGTTGCAAGTTACATTGGAAGTCGTAAGATTTGTTCAAGCTACATTTATTAATATGGATATTGAAATGTACCATGCAGAAACAGATACCCCCGCAATGGCTCGTACAAGTAATCTTAACGAAGAACTTGGTATGGTTAATTATGTATTTACCGATAAAACCGGAACCCTTACGAAAAATGTAATGGAATTTAAAAGATGTTCAATTGGTGGCAAGATGTATGAGTAAGTTTGTTAAATTATTTAATTTTATTTTTTTTTACATTTATTCTCATTAATTTTTATTAAAAAGCAATGTTTTACAGATTGCCAGAGCCTGTAAATGATACCGAAGGTGGTAGTAGCATTAATAGCGAACTAATTAGAGATATTGTAGATGGAAGAGCAGTAGAAAATTCTTCTCGTCCTGTTGATAAGAAAGCTGCGCACCATGCAAAAATAGTGGACGAGTTCATGATTATGCTCTCAGTATGTCATACAGTTATTCCCGAAAAGATAGATGATACTATCATTTATCATGCTGCATCTCCGGGTAATTTATTTACATACAATTATCTAAAATAAAATACTATTCATGGTATGAATTCTTTTATTGTTTTATTCTTTTAATAGATGAAAGAGCATTAGTAGATGGAGCACGAAAATTTGATTATGTGTTTGATACTAGAACGCCTGCTTATGTGGAAATAATAGCTTTGGGTAAAAGACTTCGGTACGAAATATTAAATGTTATAGAATTCACGTCGACTAGAAAAAGAATGTCAGTAATTGTTAAAACACCAGAAGGAAAAGTCAAACTTTTTTGTAAAGGAGCAGATTCTGTTATTTACGAAAGATTATCTCCATCTTCTGTAGAAGATACTGATCCTGAACAGGGTATAAGCAATTTCCGTGATGTAACCTTGGAACATTTGGAAGCGTTTGCAACAGATGGTTTAAGAACACTTTGTTTTGCTGTTGCAGATATACCCGACACTGTTTATCAGGTACATATCACTTATTCATATTTCATTACATTTCATTTCGTACTTAATCAAGCTTTCCTTTCATAATAGTGGTGGCAAGAAACTTATCACAATGCAACAGTTAGTTTAGCGAATCGTGATACTCTGATCGAAAATGCTGCGAATCTTATCGAAACAAAATTGAGATTATTAGGGGCAACTGCTATCGAAGATCAGTTACAAGATCAAGTGAGTAAAATTATATATTTATATTCGTGTTTATAATTTAACATTTATAATTATTTAGGTACCAGAAACGATACAGTCTCTTCTTCAAGCTGATATTAATGTATGGGTATTAACTGGTGATAAGCAGGAAACTGCTATTAACATTGGTTATTCGTGTAGATTGATCACACATGGAATGCCGTTGTATATTATTAATGAATCATCCTTAGATGTAAGGAGAATGAACACTATTACTTCTTTGTTCATATAAATTTACACTGAAGATTCTTAAAATAATATTGTATTTACAGAAAACTAGAGAGGTGATAATACAACGTTGTCTAGATTTTGGTATTGATTTAAAATGTCAAAACGATGTAGCTCTTATCATAGATGGAAATACATTGGACTTTGCATTATCCTGTGATATTAGAATGGACTTTCTGGATTTATGCTCGTCTTGTAAAGTTGTTATTTGTTGTAGAGTTTCACCAATGCAAAAAGCTGAGGTTACTTTCACATAATTATAAATCTTTATGCGTTACCTTAATGAAAGAATAGAGGAATAATTTTGTAACATAATTTTCCAGGTGGTTGATTTAATTACGAGTAATAAAAAAGCTGTAACACTTGCAATTGGAGATGGTGCAAATGATGTAGCCATGATTCAAAAAGCTCACATTGGTGTTGGTAAGTTTATTAATTTCTTA
Organism: Osmia bicornis bicornis; assembly: GCF_907164935.1. NCBI lineage: Eukaryota > Metazoa > Arthropoda > Insecta > Hymenoptera > Megachilidae > Osmia > Osmia bicornis. Next base: position 12,433,189 of record NC_060216.1, on the reverse strand, counting down.
ATTGCGGGGAAGAAGAATGTACGATATCAACCTGTGTTCCTTGTGTTTAGGAATTTCAGGCGTCGAAGGTCTTCAAGCAGCTTGTGCTTCAGACTATTCCATAGCGCAATTTCGTTTTCTGAAACGCTTATTATTTGTTCACGGCTCTTGGAATTATAGTAGAATGTGTAAATTGATATTATACTCGTTTTACAAAAATATTTGTCTCTATATTATTGAATTGTGGTTTGCTATTTCCTCCGGCTGGTCCGGACAAATCCTTTTCGAACGATGGTCTATCGGTCTTTATAATGTTGTAAGTTATTCAGCTACTATGTTTTATTAAAGTAAAAAATTCTTTATATCAAAAATTATAATTTACTGTATTTATATTAGGTATTTACAGCAGCACCTCCATTAGCGATGGGACTTTTTGATAAAGTATGTTCTGCAGAAACTCATTTAGCTCATCCAGCATTGTATGCCACAAAAAATACTGGAGAGTCATCCTTCAATATTAAGGTGATTTTAATAATATTTACTTTCTTAATATTGCCCAGTTATATTTCACATTGTATTTTACACGAAATCGTTTATGCAGGTGTTTTGGATTTGGATTGCAAATGCTTTAGTACATTCATCTCTTCTCTATTGGTTGTCGTTAATGGTTCTAAAGGAGGACGTGATATGGTCACACGGTAGAGATAGTGGTTATATAATTCTAGGAAATTTTGTGTATACTGTACGTTCTAATTATACATTTAATATATTTTTATTAGAAAAATAATTATATCTGAATTTGTTGATAGTATGTTGTAGTGACTGTATGCGGAAAGGCAGGTTTAGTAACCAATTCCTGGACGTGGGTTACTTATGTAGCAACATGGGGATCTATTGTGCTTTGGTTTTTATTTATTTGTATTTATAGGTAAATTTTATAACATCTTTGTAATTTTACTTACTTTAAAAGAATCAATGATACAATTTTCATAAATTTCAGCAATTTCTGGCCTGTTTTAAATGTGGGAGCTGTAATGTTAGGTAATGATAGGATGCTGTTTTCGACACCCGTATTTTGGCTGGGTTTGGTACTTATACCATCAGCAGTACTACTCTTGGATGTTACAGTTAAGGCGTAAGTACATATCTATATCAATATTAATAGATGTTCCTAAATACTAAGTGAATATATGTGAAAAATTCTTTATTACAGAGTGAAGAATACAGTGTGGAAATCTGTAACTGCGGCAGCTAGGGAAAATGAAATTAGAAAGTCTGATCCTGGGGACATATTTAACAGCCACGATTATAGAAGCTCGTAAGTATTACTTGTATTGAATATTAGTATATAAAAAGTTTAATTTAGCGGTTCAGTACGCGTGATTATTAATAAAAATGAATGTTTTTAGTAACTTACATTGGATGAGTTACTAATAACGTTTCTCACGTGTTGTTACAAGTTTTCCTACGTCAAGATATACGATGGTGTACACATTGCATGAAATATTAGTAGATTAATCTGGGAATAAAATTCATTTTTTAATGTTTAATATGCATGGCTTAGCGGGTGTAATATTATAAAAAAGAACTTAATCAAGTAAAGTTTTATAAGCATTTATTTATCAACATACGGTAATTGATTTTCATAGTTTTCAAAATTTAACATCAATTAACCAATCATTTAGGTGCATGCATGCCTTGGTGAAAGTGATATTTAACCTGCTTTCGTCGTAGTTGATTTTTTTTCAGAAAGCAATCAATTTTTATTTTTAACAAAAATGATACGTTTAATGTTTAAAAAAATTTCGCCTAAGTGGACATATAAAAATTGTAAACAGGAGGTCGAGACCATGTTCGAGGAGGCGATGGTTTATTTGGTGTCGGACCTCGGTCTGGTCGCCAAGAAGGCGAAATAAATTCAGAATCTTCCCACTAGCGTTCGCGGCGCGTGATTTATGGTTCACTCATCATACAGAATACGTTTCGTCTACACCATTCCATGTTCCATATTCCTAAAAACTTTCAAGAAACTCCTGTCCAATGTGGAATCCGTAAGCATTCCAAAATCTTACATTCTCTTTATCCCTTTTGAATATACCTTTTAGTCTTCAAAGTTGTACCTGTTAACTATTTTTGTATCGAGTATATGTACCAGAGACATACGTTATTTTCTACATATGTAGTACAAAGTCTATTATACATTTGTATATAAACGAGATAAATGTTTTCTTCTCTTCCCACCTAGTAGCATTTCCCACCAGATGTAGCATTGGTTTAGAAGTTTAAGTAGCAATTTAAGTAACATCATTTGTATCAGTATAATTAGCTCTCATTATCATCAATTATCACATTCCTTATTCTGTTTAATCTATTTAGAATTTTTTGCAGTAAACGGTGGATGTGTAGTGGAAAGAAGATCAAAGCTTCATTAACAGTACCATGCATATTTACACATAAAAATTTCCTTTTGTATTATTCTAATTTTATCGTTGCACATTGAGTACAAGTAGATCTGCTTGGAATAAGACGTAATCAGGAACATTGTAACTAACGATAGAACACGTATCTATTCAGAGTGAATTAATTCTCTTGTTGATTACACACATGTCCAGTATCAAGTGCTGTTTGTTAATGCGGTTTTCTGGTATGTTTTATTCGCGGTATCCCGTGAAGGCCTGTGCATGCCATCGCCAACCTTGCGAGGTGTAAGTACCCCCAGTAGTTTGTAAATCATTGCGCTCCTGTTAATTCTACACTTTCAGATGAAAGCACTGCTAATTAATCAAATCGCATGATCGTTCGACTTTTCGCTTGCAACAGCACCGCGGTATGAGTAACCACTGTCACTATATTTTTATTGCTCACGAATATCTCAAATGCAATATAAATAGTCTTTCTGTATCAAGATACATGAATTAAACTTCCTGTGTTGGAAAGAATTTTAAGATGAGATTTGTCTGAAAAATTATCTCAGAATTTCTGGTTTGATTAATTTTTATTAGAAGATTTGAAAAGATCTATAGACAGTCTTAATAAAAGGCATCACGAGTCAGAAAGATTTGCACCATCCGATTAACGCACCGCATGTTATCACGATAGCCAAGTAACCATCAGGTAAATTTTCGATCATCGATGAAAATGTCAAGGAAAAATTGAATTAGATAAGCGTAATACGCGTAAGGATGAGGACGACCGCTAGCCAGACGAGTATTCCTAAATCAATTTTTTTGATTGCACGGCTTTACAGATTAACGGAGACGGCTCGGCTACTGAAAAACGTTAAAAGTGTTTTCACCAGGCGATCGAACGCCGCCTCCAGAGTTAATGTCGAGGTGGAGCTATCACGTAAGTTGTTTTATTTTGTAGTATAACGACGGGCAGGAATTGAGAAAAAAAGACTAATATGGAATGATTCAAATCGACTAACTTTTATACAGTTTCTTTGTCTAATTAAGCTCCGTCGTTTGGTATCTTTTATTTCTTACAAAAGAGCACACGCTTTAAATAATTCTTCACGATATTTGCACTCGCACTATTTTTCTAGTGTACGCTTTAACAATGCATAAGTATCGAGCAAAGTAAGCTTCTTTAACGTTACATTTAAATCAATCAAATTTTCGCGCGTAAACGGTTATACGTAAGTGGTGGGGAGTCATGGACCAATGGGGAGGGCTGGAACCCGAAATTACGTAATTTTCTCCGAGGAAGCTCACCATGCTCGATTCTGTACACACGCTTGTTACTACTATTAGACTATAAGTTACACAATAATTGTGGGTTTTTTTCAACTCTTTGCACACAAGTGATGTTTGTAAAATTACGCGTGCAAAGGATTAATTTTTCTCTCAAAACGTGTAAGAACTCTAACATTAACTAAAATAGTAGAAACGTAGTTTAGAGTCTGATAGAAAGTTCTAACATCTAACATTGTAGGTAGTGCATGCTGATGTGTTGTAATGTTGTAACAACAGAGACTAATAGGTTGCGCTCTTTATTATTGCGCATGCTGCGGGATGCAGATGGATTTGCATTCTCTCAAGAGGAAGGAGGTTCGGTGACCCAGACGGATGTGATCAGAGCTTACGATACAAATCTTCCGAAACCTGGCGGCATGTAATCTTAATGTAACTACAAAGATGTACATTATAAAATAGGTATAAATTTTACTCAAGCGAATACAAAAAGAAAATAGGTATTTGGAACATTTGACTTTGAACAAATGCCCTACGCAACGCCTATCTACGTTTCAACGACTGATTCGATATATCGATGGTTCTCCATCGAAAGAAAAAAAAAAAAAAACTCCGTTAAAGGGAAAGAAACGTACGGTTTCGCGATCGAACGATGGGCCTCGCAACAAATAGTATTAGAAAGACTATCAGACGACAATTTTTCAGGAAGTATTTCATCTATTTTGAACTCTTAGGATCACGCGCGAAAGAGACAGAATTTTAACGGTGCTCTAGATAATTCTTTTTGATACTCTACGAGATTTATTGTATCGTATTTATCGTATATACCTCGGACCTCGTCTTGTGAAACCTCATATTGTAATTTTCGCGACGATACGTTACCGATCGTGCATTTGTGATGAGCGCATTTTATCTTAGTTCGAAATTTAGAAAGTCATCGATGGCAGCCGGGTACATTTAGATTACTTTTTTATCGTAGTTCAACGGGAACGGGATTTTAGAGAATCGGAGGGATGGATAAAGCCGAGGTTAGGACGAACCACTTTTGAACCACAACCGCGCGACAAAATGGCGGCGGGGCCGTGATCCAAATGTGCGACACGCCGATTTCCCGCGAGACTAATATAACATCGGCAAGTGAACCGCAGGCGGCTTCGTGAGTGATCGGCGTATTTTATCGTGCGGCTGTGGTTCAAAAGTGGTTCGTTTAAGCACGGCCTAAAAATTAAATGGTAAATGGGGAGATTTATTTTTATGGCAATACGCAAGGTAATGAACGCGTATATGTGTTTGAAGAAAATTATAGTTAATAGTCTCAAAGGCGTTAGCACGTTGACTGCCATGAGAATTTAGTCAAATAATGGAAAAAAGTATTTGCATACCTTGGTAATTTTAACTTTGCTTAATATGTTTAATAATCTACATTATTCTGTGCTGGATTATAAGCAGTCAAAATTTTAATATAATCTATATTATCTTGTGCCATATTATCCGTATAAAAGTCAACGTGTTAAAAAAATATATATTTCAACGATCCATTAATCATAATTGATCTAATATCGTGCCAGATAAAGATTGTTCCCATTCGTTCAACTTTATTCAATTGTTTCTCTCCTCCCACTCATTCTTTTTTTTTAAATCTGCGACTGTATATTTTATTATTGTAAATACGATGATTGCGTTGTTATCTAGTCAACAGTTTGATATGGATCTTTCCGTTCGAGATTCACTCTTCCGCCCATCATAAACACTCGCGTTTAACGACTGAATGAATATTTGTTAAAGGAGACAATGTGTGTGTGCATATGTATAGCAACAATTGTATGCATTATGCTTGAAATACGTATATTTAAAATATAATACATATAAACTATGTTCGGAATAAAATGATGATGATGAAATTGCTATCTGGTTAACAATTGTTTAGTGAAATATTTGAGATAATTGTTTGATTAAACTTGAGTGTATAAGTGGATCGGAAATTTTTATTAAAAGAAATGGTATAAATATGTAAGTACAAAGAAAGCATATGTAGATACACTGTGCCAGCAAGCGATCGATGTATGTATATAAAATGTGTATATATATATATATAATTCTCTCTCTTTTCTCTTTCTCTCTCTTTATATTGTATATATATATAAAAATTTGCTTAATTTCTACAATTCATTACTTCATCTTTCTTACATTTTTTTTTCTTTTTAATCTCTTGTATTATAGAATACAGCGTACCCCTCATCGACGATGACCAGGTCAACGATGGCGATGGATTGTTCGAGGAATACCTAAATTGCGTTGGGAAACCTGAACATTTCTATGGAAGACTTTAGCGATCATTAAGGTTTTTCATGTATTTTATTTTTCTAAGTTGACGATTCTACCTCGATGATCTTAATACTTGATCATGTTCATGTTCATTATTAATGTGATATACTATCTTTTTTTATATTTTTATTCAAGTTATCATTGGCGGTTCCAGTTTCAGACTAATAAAGAAATTCTCTCGGTCCTCCCTGTATCGAGTTTTCAATAGAAATTCACGAGTGAACGAGTGTCCTGGAAAATCATACCCCGCAGCACGTTTCTGACAATCGATCAGCCAGGATACAACATCGAGAATCCGTTTCATCCTTGGATCCATGTTCTTTAATCTCTCCTGTTCCTCGACTCGTGCTCTACGTTGGAGAATGATATTATTCCACTGGTAAAAGTATTTCCATGCTAAGTCCTGTTCCCTCGACGTCCATAATAAATCCGTTTTCTCCTCGTAAATCGTTTTCTGATCCCCTTTTATTTTACTTAAAACCGACTCCAGAATACGCTTACTTAATCCCTGTTTCTGATCTGAATCCTGATTACTTTTCAGAGACGATGCATCTTTACACCCATTCGTCGACCCTGTGCGACTGAAGCGAGCAGGTTTGAAACGAATGTCTTTATTTTTCGCAACGTAAGGATCATCAGATTGCCGCTGGGATAGCGGATTATTTAGAGCAAGAAGTCTCATTAGAAGATCACTAACGTGGGGCATAGAAGGTGGGTTTCTTTCCGCTTTGCCCCATGCTCGACGGTACGAGGAGTTACAGGGATTTCTGTAGATCTTGCAAAGCCTTTCCATGATTTCGTACCTGCGGAAAGGATGAAACATTAAGAAGTACATAAGGATTAGGCCGCGGCCCGCCGGAGCTCGTTCGAATCTGCCCGACATTATCCGACCTGACCCGAAACAGTCGGGCTACCCGACTGCACGCACTCGTACACTCGCCCGAGTCCGCCCGATGTTTACCGAACCGAGCCTAGTAATCGGGCCGCTCATCACTAACCTATTGGCGTGATGGGTTCGCAAGTAGGACCAGCTGCCTCGTAGCCTATAAACAGGAGGCGCCTGCAATCCAGCTAAAATTGACCTACACGAATGAAAATTTCCCATGGCGAAACATTTATTAGCAGCGTTGATGAATCTCGCTATGATTCTACTTCTCATTGCTAACTTCTTCATCGCCAGAATCTCGCTGGCGGTCAGACAAGAAACTCGGTGACCGAAGGCTATCCACGCAGCTAAATTCGGAGCATTTCTAGAGTTCCTTTGGAAGAGCAAGATTTCGATCTCGTCCGAGGGAATTCGAACGAAAAGATCACGATCGATCAATGCCAATTGCCTGGCCAGTATAGTACTATCTATATCCCAGATTGTAATTCTGAAATCCATTCTCAACAATCTCCTCAATTGAGTAGTTGCATTGTTCTCTCGTACTTCAGATGTCTTCTTCTTTTTGCCAGATCCATTTGTAGAAAAGATTCGTCCTAGAATACTAGGTTTCTCTTCAACAACGATCGACTCTTCCTGACACTGACACTTCTTCCTTCTACAAAACAGCTTCCGTTTCATTGGACGCTCCTTTTCCTGCCGAAAATTTCTCAGATGGTTCAAGTGTTGCCTCAGCTCCCTGTTGCAATACCATTAATAACAGATCTAATTTCAAATTGTACGCAGCGTTTCGTTAAGGTGGAGAATCCACTTGGGTCGGTTGCGTATCAAAATCTGATACAAAGTATAGAGGATGATACATGAAAAGGTTACACTCCGTTGTATCATTAAATTGATGATGATATTTAAAACAAATGGATGCTCGTTAATTACCTGTAGGCAGCTGCAGCAGGTCTGGGTCTGTACCAGTAATCCGGTGTCCAGAATAGAATCACTCGTCCTTTAGCAGTGGTACCAATTGACCCGAACCTACCCAACTGCAGAGCAGTATGAGAGATACTGGTCGCCAGTTGTCGTCGAGATACAGGAAGCCTCAGTTCCGTATCAATGGGCTGTCGGCGAACGGTGACCAGACTGAACGATCTACGACCCTGAAGAGTCCGTTCTCCAGGTTGAACGGACCAGGGGCCAAGAGCGTAAAGAAAATGAGGCGCGGTGCAAAGACCGTATCTTCTGAAGTGTCTGAAGCGTTTCGAGGACTTGGAACGACCTTTCTCTTCACCTTCCCAGACCTTTACGCCGCTCTCCATGAGAACGTAAAGACTCAGCATGTTCTTTTCATTCGACATCGAAGCTTCGTAGCGTACTCTGTCCCTTCGTGTAGGACCAAGTACCAGTCCTGAATGACATTTTTCTGGTACACCAAATCCGAATCGCGATATCCTTTGCGCCAAAGATTTCTTAGGACTCTTTGACTCTTCATGTTTCATTGTCGTTTCGTATAATGTTTGTTCGTCGTACCAGACGGTTCGTTTCTCATCGTCGAAGGGCTTGTTTTGAAAACGATTGCAAGGGCAACTCTGACAAGCGACAGAGAATTTCTTGGCATTGTAGTATTTACGATTATGGTCCCTGATGAAGAGCACGTCGCAGAGTCCACCATTTTGACCCTTGTCTTTCGAACACTGACACGTAGGCCAACTTCTGCTAAATTTATCCGCTCTGTTCGGTGATAGATCTCTTAGCTCATTCTTAATATCTTCCAGACTTGCTCCGGCGAATCGCACTGGAATTGGGGTGTACTGACCATTGACTAACTCGTCGTAAGAAGGACCCAGGTACAGGTCCTTCTTGGTCCAAGTTGGAGGAACGTAATCACCGGCACCCCCGTAATGAGCCCATACTCTGTTTACAATCATTTCTATCAAATTATAGAAGTGTCTGTTTTATAGGTAAGAAAAGTCGGCCACGTTTTACTTGTACTGGCGGCAAATATTAGTCATGCCATTTGAAGAAATAGGCCACAATTGCCGCCGGTGTAAGTAAAAGGCAACCGAAAAGTCAATCGAAACTTGTACGACCTGTACACTGTCTTTTTCCCTTCTTTTTCAGTGTTTCTTTGAATCTCAATCTCCGAAGACAGGATATACAGAGTTGTACTACTCGAAGAACTTGCAGCTGTCGTTTCTGACAAGGAACTTCCATCAATTTTCTTCGCGAGTAATCTGTCTACCTCTTCGCACCACCTTTTCCAGAGAGACTTTCTTCTTTGTATACCAGAGAGTTCATAGTAGTTTGTCCTTCCATCGATGAATCTAATTGCATCGGATCATTGATCAGGTATTGTTGTGTATAGATTATGATTAATCAAGACCCCGGTCAGTTAAGAGGAAGTGTAGGGGAAGGAGGACGTAAGGTTTTAGGGTGGGATTCTTGCTAGGCTTTCTCTAAATAAAAAGCAAGTAACAGAGAACCTTCTTCCTCTTACATTTGCTTTCAACTAAAGAAAGTCTGCGTTACAGAGGAGATACCAGTTAGGCTTAAGTTGCATTGGTATAGTATCTACCCTTAGGACATTGAAGTGATAAGAAAAGGCGAGTGGTAAAGTTACCATTAACCACTTGCCAAATCTTTTACACAAATCTTTTTCTTAAACGTCTACCTTGCCTTTAATGTTTTGCGACGTCTCCTGCTGAACACACTGATGGTGACGTATTGCAAAGGATACACCGAGATCAGCTCAAAACTTTCGATGCTGGGGTCAAGATCACGGGGACAAAAGAACTCTGAATTCCCTCTGAAAACGTCTCCAGCTATGATCAACTTGGTCGGCGTGAGAGCAAGAGAAACTTGACGAATTCCTCGTCCATTTCTATTGGTCTCAGCGAAGGAAGACTCCACGATGATGGTGTCAGAGAAGTCGGTGTATTCGGAAGCCAATAATCTTTGAATTCTATTCTCTTCCATTTCATGGTTACTCGTTCGGTGACGAGGTTTTCTAGTTGTATGCATCGAGTAGGAGGGTCTTTTAGACAAATCATCTAAGAAATTCAATTGGACAACTTTTCCAATGACGACTGATTTGTGCAGCGAGTTGTTCACTCGGCATAGGTTAATCTAAGAGCCAAATGTGCTCGCTTAAAAGTTCAACAGCTTCTCGGATCATGACAGAGGGCGTTTAGAATTTTGCAATATTTCTGTGGCTCGATTAGACTTGAACGTAGTTGCATAGAAATGAAGTAATCAAAAAGGGTCGTCGATAGTTTATTTTGAAGAATCATTGTTTTGAAATAGGTAGTGAAGTTGTATTGTAAAGAACGTGAACGGGGAGCCACGCAACCGTGTTAGGGGAATACAGTAAAAAACAACCAAATTTTATTACATATCATCGTGTTTATTTTTCAGTTCGATGCCTCCATCGAGGTTCACGACTCGTACATAGTCGGCGACGGAGGAGACTAAGGTTTAAAGACAACCGGCTCTACGTGGTAAAAAGGTATCGCAGTGCCTTGTCTTGGTTAATTAAGGGTGTTTAGCCTTTTTTTTTTTTTTTAACTCCTTACTCGCTATAATACGATAATAAATAACATACAAAAAAAGACGTACAGGTAAAAGACGTAAAAAAGAAGCTCGCCAATAGGGGGAGCGGTCTTTAATCTAGAATAAAAATCGATGTAGGTTCAAAGAACGTGCAAAAATGTACAAAGTGGCATCAGAGGTACATGGTGGACTCCTAATCGTTACGTTCGACTTAAACGAATGCTAACTTCTTATCGATTATTATTCTCTGGATTCACTTTGATGGTGACTTTGTTGTTCAGAGCAGACGCGAGCTTCTCTACGTTACTTTGAGCCAGCTTTCCTGCTTCCGAATTCGTTGTCTCGGTGGTGGACGCTGCTGAGTTCTCGGGAATCGGCTTGATGGGTGGTTGTGCTTCCTGAAATGGAAAATTCTTGAGTTTCGTGAAACTTTGTAAAAATCATTAATATTTCCGGAATAATTATCCAAAATATTTTTTATCGTCATCCTTTAGGCCAACGATCACCAAACTATGGCCCGAGGTTTTCATCGGGTCCCTAACTTTTATTTATAAATATTTTATATAAGAAATATTAATTTTATAAAATTTTATGATTTCATTGATTTTTCGTCCAGCTCCCATGTTTTTAAAAATTTCCCGTTTCTCAAAAATGTTTGGTGATCCCAGCTTTAGGCAAAAGATGGGCACAGTGTCTTTCGTTTGTTCTCGTTATTTAAAAATTGTCGCACTTGTTAAACATTGCGAAACCGTGTACATATCCTTATCTATACGCGATAGAAACTTCTGCATATCTCTGGTCACATAATTTCCGTTTTCAGAGACGCAGTTCGCTTACGTATATAATATTCCAAGAACACGTTATCTCGTGTAGAATGGTCAGTGAAATAAACTTTTACCCCTTCAGTCTTTCTTCTTAAATTCGATCTCTGCAAAGTTGCAGCCAATTCGTTCTGCAGCCTGGAAACCACTGGCCCGTTCGCCAGTTCTTCGGTACCGTTTCTGTCGTTGCGCGGTTGCTGCGACAGGAAGTCCAACTTGGAAGGCTGTTTAGCTTCTCCTTCGTACGCTCCTATCCTAATGGCGACCTTTCCGCTGGCGGGTTTCAAATTTTGTGCGTTCGGAGCTGGCGGTGGTGGGATAGTCTTCGGTGTTTCCGATACGGGACTCGTTGACTCTTTCCCGTTAACCTGCGGTTTGTTTCCGGTAGGGGTATGTCGAGGACTTCCGTTCGTCGTTGGCACGGAATTTTGGAAGTAGGTCGGAGGTGGTTTTGGAATCACTGGATTCGGTGTTTCCTTTAATTTAAAAGATTCGATGCTTTGCATCTCCACCGAATCCTCGTTAGGCTTGCTTTTGGAAGGAAGCGGAAGTGGTGGTGGAGCTGGCGGAGCGGGGGGTGCTGTAGACGCTGGAGGTGCTGGAGGTGCAGGTGGAATATTCGGCGGTGATGTGTTCAGTACCCTCTTCTCTTGTTCCTAGTGACAATTAGGGATGAAAAATTATAATTCAATTTTCTACAATAATTTGTAGAACAGTGAAAATTAAAGGATATGCATTTCTCTTTCTTTCACCTTACATTCTGAATCGGTTTCGTTTAAACAATTACGTATCCTTTAATTTTTTCAATCTACAAAGGTGTAAATTAGTGTTCCTCTTTGCTCCACTGCGTATTAAATTGATGTTAAACAGAGTGATACAGGTGACAACTAACATCGTAAGGTGTAATAGTAACCACCACGCGACTTCTCTTCTTCGATTGATTGTTCATGATTTCGAAACTTCAAGAAGCATTTTTCGATCAACTATTATCCTTTTCGTCAGCGCTGCGTGACTGGAAGCAATTTTTCTAAGTCACTCTCAGGGTTTGTTAATTAACATAGTCCGCGTAGAACGATGGTAACACTACAGAGAAACAACTTCTCCTCTATTTTTCTTCGAATTTCGCATCACCCGATTATGGCAATTCGTAACAACGTTCCTTAGTCGGAAAATGGTAATCACACTTTTTACTTAATTACAGTGCGGAGTCAACGTTGGCCGTAGGTTGCGGTATCTGTCGGCTGGCCACCTTGAAACCGATCGCACGCCACGGACTCGAGTCGACTGAAAACAGTCACGAGCTCCTCAAGCTCTTATGTAAACTCTATTATTTTGCACTTTTGCCGCAATTCGTAAGATGTACGACCGTGGGAGGGACAAAACTGGGGAACAAAAGTGGACGGTGTACGCGCTCGCGCGTGTACCAACCGAGGCCGATGATTGATAAATCGTTTAATAAATACGCTTGATTATCGTCTGATAACTCGATTACATAATCAGCTAACGAATCCACGGTAGTAGAATATTTTTAAAATTCGATTCGATTTGTATAAGAGTACCGATCATTTTCTGATTAGTTAATTAGTTAATTAATGAAATCGTTCGAGCGGTTTAGAAAGCCTTCGGTGTTCAACCGCGCTATTATTGTATCTTGAATGTCGATCGGCTTAATTAATCGGTTACGTTTTAATTAAAGGCGCGATTTAAAACCACCGTTCTACAGAATTCGGCTACAGAAGCGCCAAGTAATACGTGACACGGAAATACGAATATTATCTCTCTGTTTCAACGATCCACGGTGTATTACGGTTATTAAACGTGACTCGTACATAAACTTCAACCGCACCTGACCGTTTATGCACTCACACGATCGCGTACAGTTCCTTTCGAACGTCAGACAATGACTGTTCCGGGACCTTTGTAATTTCGATGCTTTATCTGTTTACTTTGGCAGATCTCTCGGTGGTGGTTGTGTAATTACCATTGCAAGAAAGCATTCCCGGCTACCATCGAAAGATTCACCGAGAGTGTATTTGCTTTTATATCTTCCCCCTCTAGTTTTATATCAATATTTAATTTACCTCGGTTGCCAAGCGTACGTTCGCTCGGGATTACATTTTTTTTTCCTTTTTCTTGTCCGTCTTTCTCTCGTTGCAAATTCAATCGCAAGTGCTAATAGGATTTTTAATTAACCGCTTGTCGAGTATCCCTAGTTTCCGCTTTTTCCATCGCGAGCATCGCCCTCCGCGTGCGCTCGCGTTCGACCAATTTTACCTACGCACGCTCGAGATCCTTTCTGTAATTAGAAGCTCTTGTCTTCTCGCTAAAGAAAGGAGACGGTGAAAGTAACGAGTGTAGTTTTTAATAATCGTTCCTGTCCATATAATTATGTACAATTTATCTGGAAACATTGCATTCTGTGTAAAAGTGTATTTAACACTAGATTGCCGGAGCGATTCAATTTGACTCATTTACGATTTTTAGAAAAACTTAAATAATTTAAAAATTTTTAAATTTAATTTTATATACAAATACTAATTCCTTCTCCTCTCCGCATTTTAATTCGAAAAATCCATATGTACTATACTTATTTTGAAGGATCTATTTGTCCGCCAATCTAGGGTTAAAAGCTACATCCTTATCAATGTGCTTAAAATTAAAAAAAAAAAAGTTAGAACCTCTCTAAAGTTCTTCCTCGACAAAAGAAACGCTTATATAAATACCGCGAATTGTTCGAAAACAATTGAAAAAGAATCACGTAATGGAGCATACAAAAGGAACACTGGTTTACCAGAAAGATAAGCTTATCATTCTCTTACCTGCTCCGACGTTTGATCAGAGAAGTGAACCTTTTGCTGAGCGGAGTTGAACATCTTCCGGTGTGCGCGTTTGAATTCCTCCATCAGCTGCAAAGAATGTTGCAATTACTTGAAAATAAAGAGAACGAAATGAAATCGCGAGTGCGCAGCTCGCTCCATCCGCGTTCACTTATAAACTGGAGAAGATCCCCGAGCGTACTCGAGCGAGCTGCGCGCCTGTGAATCCGTCCTTCGATCGTGCAATAATTTTTTAATTAGATCAACTCTCTACTCGTTATTACCGCGCACCGTTTAACGACAACTATTAATGTATATCGTACTTATTAGAAAATCCACAGGCAAATGTATGTGTGTACCGATTCATTTTACAGATTACTATTACCCTGATGTACACTTTAATGGACGATTAATTACACGGACAATTAAGTAGCGTTGGAAGTGAATGAACCTCTGGTACGATAGAGAGGAACAAGTGTCGGAGATAGTGCAGGAGAGATCGAGTGGGTGTTGCTGATATGAACATCTGGTTCTCACGTTAAGGGAAGAATGATAGGAGCGCGTTGTTTGTGTCGGTATAATTGCATCGAGAGTCATATAATAGAGTCATAGCGTGTAATGGAGTATAATTGGAGGGTCATAGAGTTGAATTAACCCTTTCCCTGTGAATCGCGTGTGGATTCGCATTTTCGAAAATTGATCGTTAATCGCAAAGAGGATATGTGAACGGTTGATCGTTGCAATTGTCGAGGATATTCTTTGTATTTCTCAACTTTTAATATTAGGTACATCATTACACTATTGCGTAATTATATTATTAATTAAACTATTGAAACAAAAAGATTTGAAATTGCAGGTACCTTATCGTGCGTCACTTTCTGTTCCTGTGCCCTAAGTGCTTCCGGATTCGGTGGCTTCCGTGGCTCCAGATTTTTCTCCTTACCGGCATCCGTTTTGGCAGCGTTGTTCATTCTCTGGAAGATCGCAAGAAGCGTGTCGATGATCAGGTGTTTCGCGAAAGACTGATCAAATTAATCATTCGCTAACGCGAAGAAGCATCAATAACTACGTCATACTTTTGAATTTTTTCTAAAACGAAATGACGAATTAAATCTCTGATTATTTTATCGTCGTGAAGGAGAAACTATCTATAAAGGGAATCCTTATCTTCGCGGATAACGCAGAGATAACAGAAGGAGGGAAACAGTTACAGCGAATCACGATGTCGCAAATATTTCCTATTCAACGAGCTGTATTATTAGGAATTTTTTGATTGATACTCGAGGTAATCGATAACAGATGAAAATAATAAAATGAAATTTTAAGCGCCTTCTCGAGAAGAGGAGAAAACGGGAAGAGGAAAAATCGGAATTCCAGTAACGCGATACACAGACCGTGCGTGCATCGCGTATTACTTTCTTTGAAAATAAGAAAAACAGAAAGATCCCTTGATCCTACTACCTGCTGCGCCCGCCTCTGCAATTCTTGCGTTATGGCAGTGCTTAGGTCGGTGCAGGCGATCGGCGATGTCCTTGTGGCGCAATTGCGAGACGTTGGGTGCGCGGTGGTCGCGGTGGTCACGGTGGTGTCATTGGTTTTATTGGTCCCAGTCGAGGCAGCAGTGATCGAACCATAGGAAACCGTCGACGGAGGCTCGCAGGATGACGTCGATAAGGAGGAAGAAGTCGAGGCGGAATCTTTGCTACAAGACGACTCGAGGCTCGATTCGGTCTCGGTCGAGCCAGTACTGCCCATCGACATCGTGCTACCCATTTGCATACCCATGGCGTTCATTGGCTTCGTTTCTGCAACCATTGGAAACTCTTTATGATCCTAATATAGGATTTTGAAAAATATCAAAAAGGTATTTGGATATTGGTTTCAAATCTTCCCTTTAAATTTTTATTTCATTTATTATTAACAAACCTGCAGGCCACTTGTAAGGCAGAGGTGGAGGAGGTGCTGGTGGACACACCGATTGATGAACCTCTACTGTCGTCACTGTTTTTCTTTCCCCTTCTTGGGAGCCATTTTCCTGGAACAAGATGGAACAGAGAAGTTTAAAAATAATAATTCTTTCACTTTATAATTAAGTCACGCTAATTTGATCAGATAGTCGCGATGATTATGAGGACTCGGAGTTAGAAAGCGCGGTTGGCAACTACTTAATTATCAAATAACATGATTTCCTTTCTATTTTATTTCTAAAACTTTCATCGACAGATGTTTTGTATAGACTTACTTTGGGTACGTGATAGGGAATGTCATCAGCAGGACCATCGTAAATGACGTCCTGTTGCCTGATATTGTCCCGTCGGTAAGCAAGACGACGATTAGCCTCGTCACGGGGATTGGCATCGAAATCGTGTACCTCGTAATCGATTCTAGGAGCAACGGGATCGTAAAGTGGCTCGTTGTCGATGTCATCTTCGTAAGTGTCTCTTGAATTCGGCCGACCTTGTCCACCCATAAACCTATGATTCTGGTTCTGATTCTGGTTCTGATTCTGGTTCTGATTGATACGAATTACCGTAGTGTTATTTGGTTTCCTTGTCCACTCTTGACTCTGTAAATTCATAATTTATTATTTAAATCTCGGATACATCGAGTTGCTTGTTCGATGAAAGAATCATTACCTGATCCAGCTGGGGCCATTCCGAGGTACTGCAACTGCTCGTGGACAAGGCTAACGGACAGCAGATCCTGAAAACAAACACGTGTTTCGATATAATTGTCCACGAAGCACACGTGAAGCGGTACTTTCTAATCCCAATTAAAGTAAGCAGGAGGCGGGCATTGCGCGAGGTTAAGAGCAGGATGAACGTTTCGTGTGGCCGCCAGGAATTCGTCGTTCGTGGCTTGTATCGCGATTGTTATCGCGAAATGTCCTATTAATAGAACGACTTTCTCCTGGTGTAAATTCACCGATGCCACTCGATAACGGCTGCTAACCAGAGAGATATGCATCCGGTATATTTTATGCATTTTCCCTGATTACGCGCCAAAGGAACGTTCAACCGGTTATTGTTAATCGCAATTACAATAGGTGCGATCGTGATACCCCGTAGAGTATTAATATTATGTCACCGAGGACGTATCGTTAATCCTCGGACGGCGGACCATGGAGGGAGCCCCGTTTGAATTGTTTACAACTAACCTTCCATTTCGGTAGCAGGAATCATCCCGAGGATATCGATGATGCATTCTCGGATCTTGATGATGCTGAGGCGAATAGGAAGAATTTTGTTGAGGCTGAGGACTGGCTGCAGCCATGCTCGACGTTTCCGAGTCGTAACCACTGGAGCCTCGAGTCCAGAGTGGCTCCGGGCAGTCGTAAAGGTGATTCGTCGTGGTTCGTTGCACTATTAGGTCCAGGATGGCAGAGCTTCTCATTACCTCGATGGCTCGTTCGAATGGAAGATCGGTGAGCCTTTGCCCGTTGCACCAAATGATCACGTCGCCGGCTTTCAAGCCTGCTGCTTTCGCTGGTCCGTCGTCTCTGGTACCCTGAATAAATTTCGATTAATTATCATCGAGGCTTACTAATCCCCTCGATCGATCAATCGAGAATATAATGTTCACCTGAACGGTGAGACCGGGCACGAGACCTCTGCAAACGCCGCAACCTAAACGTCCCTTCTCCCCGACAAGAATTCGAATTCTGACTTCGTTGCTCGGCACAGCACCCAAACCAGTTTCGTTGTACTGGAGCTGTTGCTGTTGCTGTTGTACCATGTGCCAGGTGACCGGATCGTTTGGATTGCTTTAAGAATCATAAAACAGGTATTATGTTCTTAGACCTCAACTAAGGATTTCACATGAAACCGAAGCTTTCAAAGTATTTTAAGTTTAAGTCTTTGATATTACTTTTAACAAACTGTTGGTACTTACTCTTTCACAGGAATCATTCCCACGCCTGGAAGGAACAGAAAAACATAATTAGTTCGCATCATCGACACAGGAAGAGGATACTTAGTGTGAAACTTGGTTAATTACTTCGAATCTTAAGGACGAGAACTTGTTGATTCTTCGCTAGAAGCGCGACTTCCTGATGGACCGCATCCTCCACCGGATACCCGTTCACCCTTATAATTTGATCACCGACCTGGCGGAGAAAAAAAAAAGTGACAAAGTGAAACGAAGGAAAAACGTGAAGCCATGGACGAAGTAGAGCATAAAGGTAGCTCTTTCGCAATCACAAAATCGATTCATATTGATTAATGCGTATCGAATGAACCGGTTAGTATGTAGTTGGATCGCTACCACTGTACGACAGGAATTTACCCTTAATCCGTTTCTATGAGCCTCGCTTCCTGGTTGCACGTCGCTGACGTAAAATCCGGCAGCGTATTCCCTTCCTCCTCGCAGGGAAAAACCGAATCCGGATGCTCCGCGTCGTCTTAGCCTGACGTTCCTGGTGACACCGATGACGGCCATCCTACCGCCTCCTGTTGGATTCCCAGGACCTCCACCGGTCGATGGAACCATACCAGCACTGGGTGTGCCGGATGAACCACCGGACCTAAGAAGGTAAATAATTTCCATTATAGATTTCAATTCGAATATAAACTGCGAGAGTATTTCGTTTGGAAATTCGAACGATTAATTTTACCTTTGAAAAACGATCGACCCAGCCACGGGTTAAATCAACAAAAGCGTAAAAAAGATAGGTAGGCATTGAACCGTGTACACCCAAGCGTCATTAAACATATTCTTTCATGAATCGCATCACGAGTGAAAATGGGCCACGATTCATTTAACCGAACGCATTCACAAGCACGCGTACCAGCGATATAATATTTTATTCTGAATTTAACCGACTTTAATGAGCCTCCTCTTTTCGTTGCGTAAAACCAGCAACGCTACTTTCACGCTTTTATTCCCATGCGTTTTACCTTCGCACGAGCAGCAAGCTAATAACGACGATTATTTTTACAGCTGAAAATCGTATTCAGCGAACTGTGGAAAGTTTCGTTTCCCGTGTCGAGATGGGTTTAATCGTATATTTCGAATATGATACACAGGTGGGTGTATTAGTCGCATGCCTGCGGCGAGACAATCATGCGACCGGAATACCTGTCGAGGGTGACGGTGATGGTCGCGGTTGGAACGGTTTCCGATCGATTTCCGTCTTCTCTTCGTTTTACCGATACAATTATCAACAACGGTAAGCTGCGCCAGGTATTAGTGACAAACGCAACGAAAATGACACGGGGACATTTTTTTCCCTTCGAGACTCGCGGGTCACGGGATAAAACGCTCGGAAAATTGGTCCTCGCCCGACGACAGAGAATTATAGTAATTCCGTGTTCGACGTGGCTCGTCTTGGCGAATAATCGCTTGGCAAAAATGCGACGGTTGAATCCAACGAAAGAGCTCTCCGGTAGCTTTGTTCGGCTCGAAACTTTTTCCAACTCGCTGGGAAATTAATGACCACACCTGGCGGT
The DNA here is from genome assembly GCF_907164935.1 of Osmia bicornis bicornis. Classification (NCBI taxonomy): domain Eukaryota; kingdom Metazoa; phylum Arthropoda; class Insecta; order Hymenoptera; family Megachilidae; genus Osmia; species Osmia bicornis. The sequence continues at coordinate 12,413,686 of NC_060216.1, read as the reverse complement.
ACTATTGCCGCGCGAGCAGGCTGACAGAAGCGGAGGAGTCGAGGCAAATTCCAGCAGGTAGACGGAAAAGAGTGCGTGGCAAAAGGAGGAGGTGAAACGTAGAGGCGAACGAAGAAGTAAAGAAAGACACTTTATGTTCCCTAATGACGTCGGGAATCCATCTTGCGTCGGACATTGAAAAGATTACGCGGAGTATGAAGGGCTGTCGTAGATTGTCGGACGTTGCAGGACACGAGGATGACACCCGGGTAAATGACAGTCATTAGAAAGAACGAGACACTAGTTTAAAATGACTCCGCCTAGCCGGAGGGCCCGACGTCTTCCACGGCGCGCCTTCGTGCCTCCGTTTCTTTTGCTCCTCGAACCTTACTACCGAAGGCAAAGGGAAATTCCATCTGGTCTTTCCTATGAACAGCTACGGGCGCAAAGCACCTGGTGGGTGTAGTCGCTAACCCACTCAGGTTAGCTTTTTCGTCCCGATATCAACGTCCCTTAGCGTTGGGTCTTCCGTACCCGAAAACGATGATTGGCAAGCCCAGGAGTGGACAGGTAATCCAAACCCGGCGCCACTTGGAGGGTGGTAGCTGCTGAGGAGTGGATTTATTTTTAGCCCAATTTGCGCCCTTTACAAAAGCTTAGGAACGGTAGAGCGGATTATGAGCGGGTTTTCGTTTATTCTTAGATTTTAAAGCTATACTAGCTGCTCTAAATTATCCGATATTCGATTTTTGCCTGCATTTGATATCTTCGTCTTCGATTTACTCGGAGAATAGAGTTTGCGCATTTCAGAAAAAAACGTTCGAAGGGAAGTTCGAAGCTGAGGGATCGTTAGGTGAAGATTTTTCATCCAAGAGGTTCTTACCGAACGAGGACACCGTCGCGTTTACCGAGCTGTCGAGCAACGGCACAAGCGTCGGAGCATTTGTTGAAAAGCTGCTGGAAGCTCGCGACTGTTTTCCAACGCGTCTACAGCCTCTTGAACGAAACAGCCGACGACTTTCTTAAGACGACGCGACGTTAAAAATAACGTTAACAGCTCGTAAGAAGTAGCCTCCGTGTCAGTGATCTCTGAACGAGAAATCTCGGTAAGACCGGCCGTAGGTGTCGTAGTCGACAGGTATCTCACCTGGCCGTTCAGAAAAGGAGGATCTTCTTTCTTGCACCGCTTTTCTCTTATCTACCGCGGTTCAAGGGACTAGTCTGTCGAGATCGAACCCAAGGGAACGGGTAGAAACCCATCGAACACGGTAGTCGCGTTTCACGAACGTTTCTTATTAAAGCCCTATAAGGAAATATGTAATTCCCCTATAATTGCGAGTTCGCTTGTGCTCGCGGTGGTAATTACCTCGTGAATAGACGTATGGAAATTGGCTGGAATAGAAAGTTTCTGGCCTTCGCGATTCGTAGACTCGAGTCTACCCCGAAAGGTATACAGGCTCTTTGCCTGCTAATAGTCAGTAGTAGCGATGTGCGGCCCGACTAATTCGGCCGTGTCCGAATCTGACCCGAAATAGTCGGGCTACCCGACTGTGCGCATGTATCGGACACCCGTCCGATTTTTTTCGAGCCCGCCCGAGTCCGTAATATCGGGTACCCGCGCATCCCTAGTCAATACCGATGATACGCATCAACGAAGCGATAACTAGCTTCTTATTGACCTGCAGGCGTCGAAGAAATACCGATTTCAAGAACAGCGCGCAATCGCTTATGTAATCTCGAGGACAATGGACGCGTGTAGATTGTCAAGGAGCCAGGGCATCGATATAAACGGACATACCGTTACTGTCGTCGATATCGGTGTTTAACGATCGACCCACGAAAGTGTTACGACTGTCACGAACCTCTTCCATACCGTTTTCCATCCGAGAAACAATCGTCAGAGCTCGCGTGTTGCCCCATTATCGCATCAGATACCCTGTATTCCATCCACATTTTATGCTAATCATTTCCTTCGCGGACCAGAAGTAATATTCGTCGAAAGGATCAAGGAGGAAGAGCAGAGGTGTTTCTCGTGTACCGGGGTCAACGTAGTGTCTGCTTTTGGAGGGAAAGCAGGGAACGCTGGTCGTTGCACGATAAACGTTGCCCCTTTCCAAGAAATTATTTCGTTTCTTAATACCTCGGTTGCGGTAATAAACCGCGTGAAGCAACATCGTAGTTTCAATGCGTTCGAATCGTCACGCGCGAATTATAGTCGCTGAATGTTGAACGTTTTTTTCAACACGAATTGGCACTTTTACTAAAGTACTTTTGTAGACGGTAGTCGTTTGGCTTTCAATAGTTTAGAAAAAAAATATCGTTGAAAGCTCCTTTTGGATAATGCCTTTCTTAATCCTCGAACGGTAAAGATTGGAACCAGAATTCTAATTTAGGGTTCGATCATATGGGGGTGAGTAACTGTATATACGTTACCCCAGTTGATATTTCTCTACTTTCAATTTTTACGTCGCTATAACATTTATTTCGTCTCTTTACTTCATGAATTAAAAATACACGATTTGCATTCAAGCGTCGCCTGCATCGAACAGCTGTACCGGCGAGACAATTACAATGCTCTCGGAGCACGTCGGGCTCGAATACCGATCATTCGTGCGAGCGTAAACGTAATTAAGTAACAGGACCCTTGAATTATCGAATCAAGATTCCGTTCACGGTTTATGATAATCGTGGGACGTGCGAAGGGACCTGGCTCTGGGTTAAGTTCGTTCCTTGACACAAATGGTGCTGCGAAAGAAAACGTAGATTGTACCCTGTGAGTAATGGTTGACTTTATACATTGCTACTAAACGACCCATTATCAGGTAGTTAACGATGTCAGATTTATTTTCTATAATGGAGCTGGGAATTAACTCGATTGCACATGTTGTTGTAACGATTGCAGACTGTTAAGTGAATTTCTATTGCCACATCTGATGGGACATTAAGGGACGTAATTGATTAAACGACAGTGGTTGCAAGGCTGTGTACTACTTTACATAAGAAAGTAAGAGCTGACTTGTTTCTTCTTGTTTCAGGAAAGCGAATATCGAATCCATATCGACTCGTTCACTTTTTCCTTTCATCTGTGACACGGGTTTCTCGAATGATCGGGTACCGAAGGGATGCCCGGAACGTCCAGCTCGCTAACAATGCAGAGAAAGTGGATGCAAGCTGCAGGTAACACGGAAAAGACACGCCCTGAGTATTCCCGTTCCATCGAGTCCCGTTTCTCGGTACGTATTAGATTGGAAATAAATAACGACGGGTCACGATTCTGATACACGACCACGATGATTTCATTTTTATGAAATTCCAAGGAGATCCAGGAAAAACTGGATTGGACAGACCGCTAGAAATATTCGATACCTTCAGGTATATAAATTATGACTGATACGCGCCACGATGGCTAGTGCGGTAGTAATTAATTACGGAATGACTGGATAATTGAACGGCTCGCTTTACGAACTATATTTCAAACGAAGAATGATCATATATTAGGTACGTGTATGTTTATATATTGCACGTGCGTCTACGTTTCAATTATTTTTTATTCTTTTTTTTTATTTCCCAGCATGTAAGTAATTTTAAAGCCTTTCTGATCTGTTGATTAACACGTTCCTTGTCAGGTGGATCACCGATGATCTATGAAATGTTTTTCTTCGAATAAAATTTCGAGCTACAGGTATGCACGATAAACTATTTTCTTTGTTTTCACTGGAACGGAATTGCCCTTTGATAAATCGATCGCGGTGTATTAAAGACATTCTGTCAGAGACCCTCTGGCTAAAGTTTATTAAACGACGAAATTGCTTGTAAGCTGACAATGAAAACCAATATCGGTGTTTCTCTGGCTCGAACGATCCATTATGTAAGAAGAGTAGAAAACGTTGTTGAAAAGTACACGGTCGATACTCGTAGAATAATATTCTTTAATTGACGTTTCCCGTTCCGCGGCTAAGCGAGTCTCGATTACAAGAATTTCGTAGCCGTTTCTTCGGTACGGAATACATTCGAGGCACCGTATCGTGCGCGCGGGTAATTAACCGCGGACGGCAAATTAATGGGAAGATCGAGTGAGCTCGTATTTCAGAAAAATCGCATATTACTGGTTTTTCTGGTTTCTCTTTCGCTGGCCTGGGTAAAACGCATCGAAAAGGATTAATGGGCAAAGAGAACATTAGAACAAAGCCAATCGGGGAAGAATAAATTACCGCTCGAATAACGAACGTGATTCAACAGTGAACTCTAGCATGTACCGTTTAAATATCCATGTTGTACTCATATTTTATCTAGGACGATCGAAAAAGGGACTCTGAAGGTTTTAGTATCCACGGGAGAGGAGCAAAAAACTCCAATTAACACATCGGTTTTAAAATTAATTTTAATGAGTAGAGGAAAAGAATATGAGATACCAAGATTTTAACGATGATTGTATATCAAGTATTATTACGAGTAAAATATGCTCCCATAACTTTTTTGATAGGTGTCATTTCGTTTAACAAACGTTTTAATTTTTGACCGCAAAAGAAAGTTTCTATGCGTAAAATTTATTTTCGTCGAATTGTCGGCTTAACTATGTTCCAGTCGGAGCCTCGAGGAACATTATCGGAAAAGGGCAAACGCTTCATAATCTCGGGCGTGTTTCTTCCCTTCACGCGCGACCGATCTCGAGAATTCGCGCCTTCGATCGATCGTTGATTCACGCTCCGTGTCGCAATCATTTATTTCATTTAATGTCACACCCCCAAGTGGATGCTGATAATTTCGACGATCCACGCATTGTTACCGCAACAGTGTTTTTTCTTATTTTTCTAAATCCTGGAAGGAGATGAGTGAAAAATGATACAGCGACTGAAACCGTCGGCGAAGTCGATAAACCGGATATCGCTGATCAGAGAATCGAATTACTGTAATCAAGTTTCCCTTGCGTCCTTTTATTTGCCATTAACTCGATATTGAACGGCCGACGCTGCCCTTGAGATATTTCCAATATTCTCGTTTATTGGATGCACGGAGGCAGTGAGAACGGGCACGCGGAAAAGTATGATAGTGAACGATTTTAAAGTTCACTGGTTCTTTGTTCCATCGACTTCGTGACTCGAACGAACGCAGAGGTTCAACCCAGATATAACAAGAAGCATGGCTGATGAAATGCAGCACGTAAACTTTGGCAATTTTATTATAGTTCTTTAGCTTTTATATACCTTTTAAAAATTGGAATATAATAGCGAAAGTTGTATTTGAACTTTTCCTTTAGTAATTACTTATTAAAAAATTTCCAAACTTTAAAAAATTCCCAGTCTTCCGCTGAGAAAAAGTCCTATGGAAATAACGCGATCTGATTGGTCACGCCCTACCTCAGCTCCCACGAGCTTTCAGCCGTGGCATATGATTGGTCGAACCGGTCACGTGTACTAATAGGCCATGTAAAATTACAGGGTCGGTCGATGTGTGCGCAGTACCCCCTCTAACCTCTTTGAAGTCCTGCAAGATTTCTTGAGAGCGAAGGACAGTACCTACTTTCAGACACCTCATGTGTAAGTACATTATTTTCTCAAAATCCTTTTTAATAAATGGTGTTCGTGGACACCGGACATTTATTACCCATGTTAGGTAAAACGAGAAAAAACCATAGACACATTGATCGAGCGTTTCGAACGCGTCCCAGCCATCGATCATGATAAACGACGCGATGTATCGATCAAAGATCTGTCGTGGTACCAGGGGAATTAATCGTCAGTGAATCTCTCGTTAAATAAAGTTTAATTATAAATACAGAAGTTTATAAATTAAGTCTTTACGATTTTTCAAGTTTTACATGATTTCAGTTCAGATCGACAATTTCAAAAGAAATTTGAAATTTTTATACGGAACGACTAAATTTTAGAAATAACTTTTAAAATTTAATTAATAATTATCATGGCAGAGTTAATGCATTAAATTTAGAATTTAAGTATATAAGCTTTTAATTGGTACGGCTTTCCTAACTTTGTTAGAGCGGAAAATTTTACGAATCGACAAGATTTAATTTCCTGAAACTTTAAATAAATAAAATTTCAGTTCATTATATAGTTTCCTTCTTGAAAGAGGAACGCGCGAGTCGTTTTGTTTCCGCGATTCTTTCGAACCGCGAACGATTTACGGGTCTCGTTACCGGTTTCTTTTCGCCGTTGTCGTAGCGAGAGATGCAACGTGGACGGACGGGAAGCACAATATTGGTTGGCGTGTTTGCGGTGAACGGTAACGGTGATCATCCGACGCTCGTAAAGTTTCAGTTCGTCCCTAGGCGTCCGATTATGGCCTTTAATGCCGCGCAATGCCGATAGAATGGTAAATAATTTCTTCTGCGTGTCTAACGGGAATGCTGTTCGCCAACGTTGCCTCGGTATCGGCGATAATTTTCGCCAGGCGCCTGGCTTCGCCTCGTCGAAACTTTCATGAAATGCAAATGCATTCTGACGGCGGGGCAAATATTTCCTCGTTAGCTCGGAGGCTTCGTTCTTCAGCAATTTGTGCTTGTTACGCGAAAAGCGTATCTATAGCGTTCGAGTGGCTTTCGAAGGCCTGTACTCGTGGCTCGTTAACAGAACCACTTTTGTTGTTTCGTTCCGCGTTCCAGAAACGACATGTTTCACTGACGAAGAATGAACGCTTATTAAGAAGACAAGTTATTGTTACACTTATGTCGAAATCAGGCGGTCGTTAAATTTTAGCAATTAAATTTGCAACTTTTTAGAAACTCGCAACCATTGCCCGGTGCATTATTTTTGGTGTAATCGTATGTCAATTATATTTTCTCGCGATTGATTTTAAATTACAAAACAGATAAGATGATATATAAAATATGAACATAATGATAACGCAATGTGCGGGCAGTGGTGCGCAAAACTAAACTCTTGCATTTTTATGTAGCTCCATTTTGTCTTTTTCTACTTGTCGCTCGACTTCCATCTGGAGCCATTCGTTTTCTTTCGAGAGATCGGCGTAACTGACCATTCGTGTCCTTTTTTTTTTTCGACTTATGAAACGGAAGATTCACTTTCACGCGATGGAAAGTAAGGCTCGTTACTCGGTTAGATCGTATCTCTGCGTTCATTTTTGTTACGCGATCGCTGCTGAATAATTAAAAGGAAAAACTTTGGGCACGATGTCAAAACAACGATTACGCGATCAAACTATTTCGTGTGAAAGTATCATAGATTTTCGGTTGTAAAGGAGGTGCTACCGTTGTCGGCGATCATAAATCTTCGAACGCCTCCGTATTTATTTTTATTATGTCAGAAAGGCTCATACGTATCGAGCATAGATAAGATCGACGTTAGTCATAGTTGATCGATGGGTCTAGAAAACCGATAAATCCTTCAACTTGATTCTTTTTTTTTTTTTCACCCATCAGTATACAGATCGACAGACGTGCGATCGTTGACATATGGTGGTTTCCTATAAAAGTATCCGCGAGGAAGTTCGCAGCCGAGCAAGAAACTAGCGTGTACCTCTAGATGTGTGTCAACGGGTCAGTGACACCCATTAAGCGGCCACAAACTTCGATGTTTAGTTGCTGGTTATCGACCTTGCAACGTAAACCTAATTGGAGTATACTCGATCAGGCTCCCCTAGGGAAAATGGTGATACAAGGGAAGTAGGACTTCTCAAAACCATCATTTTCATGATATTAGTATTATTAGTTAAAAATGATTTAGAAAAGAAAATAATATAATTTTTAACTATTAAATATTATAAAATTTAGTATACAATTGAGAAATATGGATAATAAATAAATATCAATTCAAATTTTCCCGCGTAAACGTTTAAGGCCCCTATATATACGGGTCCTCTTTCGCTACATTGTCATTCCACTCGGGGATGCCTAAGAGGAAGGGCAAGATCCCGGGACATCACTATCTTTCCTGGGTAAGCTTGATTTGATCGCGAGTGTACAACTGTACAACCCAACCGTGAATCACGATATACTTGATCAATTTAAGTTAATTTTCTTACGGGAACAACTTTCTCCAAAGACGAACAAACAAGAATGTTTTCAATACTATCAAAAATTTCTAGAAACTGCGATCGGCTTATAAAATATATACGTTGCAAATTTTCTCGGTCAGTTTTGTTTGAATACGACCCACGCGTGTTCTCGTAAAACATATGGCGAACGACAGCTCAAGACCGACAGGATCCAGCTGGAACGTACATTTCAAGTTGATCACATATAATTAGACTGACGTTAAAAACGTTCGTTAAACGTCGATCCGTTCGATAAATTAGAGTAGGAAGAAAAAAATCGCGTCGCTTAATTGCTTCGTCCAATTTTTACGTGTTATCGAGATACTTGACGCGGTCGCGCTAATTGCGATGGTTTTGCTTGCAACCGCGACGCTTTCTAAATTGTAGAGCATTGGGAGCCTCGTAGTAGAGTGGCAAATTACGAGACAGAAAACGATCGAACTGCACCTTTTTTTTTTTTAACGAATATCAATCCATGGAGATACATCTGTACAATTTCACCGATTGATCAGTCTATTCTAACTCGCTTTGGTTGCAAAGTTTTCCACAAAACCGCAAATAGATTCCGTCGTAACGCTTTCTATCGTGCTCTCCCTCGTTTAGATATCGAAGAATTGTTCCTATCAGCAGTTTTACTAAAAGTTTTTCCATTCCCCCCTTCGGTGAAAGTTGGACACAACAGAGTTTTTGTCCGGTTTTAACGAGCAAAGAGAGACGATTCAGGATAATCGTTATTATTCGAGATTCCTTTATTTCGCATTAACAGGCGCTGCTTCGATACGCACGATGCATTTCAGGTGGCCGGTGAAAATTAATTGTACGGAACTACAGTTACGTATAGAATCTGTGTCAGGATGCGGTATAATTTTTAATGGTCTCATGCTAGAATGAAATATGAAGTCGAATTTTTAATATCGCGCCTTTGATCTGCGTAAGAAGAAACATGCATCGTTGCAATGATATTAAAGTGAACACGAGAATGAGATACTTTCGATCATTATTCACACTTTATTAAAGCAACACAGCACGATTACGGAGTAGAAAATATTTACCAAGGGGATTAAATAACCCGCTGGAAGTGATCCCCGGCAATGTTATAAAATCAACGGGAACTAGAGTCTCCATTTACGTCTAATGGCGTAGGGATCTTAATTTAAGCCCGGCTATCTACGTTTTCTCCGGTGTGTCTTATAAGGAAAGGAAAGTTCCAGGCGTCAATTCGTTAATCCAACCTCTTCGGGCTAGAATGTGTACACGTAACCCTTGTTGGGTCGATATGCGCTTACTCTACCTGAAGAAGTTACGTAAGGTAATGCCTGAAGCGCAACGATGCCTATTATAATATGCAATCGTAAGAATTTGATTCAACGGTGGTTCAACCCGTTCTCAAGATCATCGAGCTCGTTTCGTGACATAACTCGCTGTTCCTTCGAAATTCATTACACCCAAGGCTAGCTACTCGTTGTCCGATTAATCCGACGAAAACTACTGTTGCCTCGTCCCCTGGATCAAAACAGGTACACACTGTGAAACGTATCGCGATAGGGCATGCTTTCAATGGTAATGCACGACGTGTTTACACTGATGGATCATAAACAGCGGAGGCATGGAAGGAAAAGGTGTGAGCCGACCTTTGTTGATCTGCTAGGAAAACGGCAGCAATCTACTTCGGTAAATTCAGCGAACCGTGCGACTGTCGACCTCCTTTTCCGTTCCCTTAATTACCAAAGGTCTTCAACAGGCCGCGGTAATATCGCTCGCGTTTTTTCTCGAACCTCGTCGAAAACAAAAAGATCATGGGAGTGTAGGAAGGCGGCTTTCTATTTGGAGCGATTTAACTCATCCTCGATGAGGTAACGTGAAAGCGACGCGTATCGAGTGTTATCATCGCGAGATTAGCCTGTTGATGAAACAACTGACAACTTACCTCATCCGTACAAGCTAACGACTAAATTCTAACCGGCTAATGTTGCCTTGTGCCTAGGTACCTAGCTAGCTAACATTTTTAAATGACCTTTCCCATGACACAAGTGCTCGCACTCGCGTTGCTTCAACCTGCGGATAAATATCCATCGAATACCATGTTGTGTATCCGTACGTGCATTCGCATACATTTATCCAATCTCGTTTATATTGGGGGTGATTGTTCAGCTTCTTTGTCGATGATACGATAAGAGATTCAGGAGAAAGAAAAACAAAAGTACCAGACGAATTTTCCTTCTCGATACGTTATGAGCGATGAAAATGTTGAATTCAATTACTCGATGATTGCTCTACCACGCGCAGCTATATGTATATCTAGAATCTAGGTCATCGACAGGTTCTCTAAGCTTCGATATCGGAAAAGAAGAGATAAATGTATTAACAACTTTATATATTGTACAAGAGTATGACGGGTTTCGCGATCTGGTCGAAGGGAAGAAGTGAAATGAAAAAATACTCTGGCATTCGCTTGGGAATCGCTGATACAAGCGAGGGAAAAAAACACACGTATAGAAAGGACGATAGAAAAGGAGGGGCATCGCGTATTTGCTTCACTTCCACGAGAGGTTAGCCGCGACGTAACCGGCATCGCAATCCCTAATTATGCAACCTTCTTCTTCTTTCATCTAGTCATATCCCTCGCTGATATTCTCTTGGTTTGCTCGCGAAGGTAGCGCAAAGTTTCTCACGCACCTGAGTTTCCGAATACCGAACACAGACGATCGTTGTGCTGCGGCATTTTCACTGTCTTGCGCGTTATTTAACACCTGTTACTGAGACGCACGCAACCTACTCACGAAGGATATAGTTTTTCTATTTATCGAACATTTATAATTGCATCTTATTGCAAATATGATATAAGTGCAATATGTTTTAGATTCAAATTTTTAAATGTTTGCCACGCGTGCGCAGTAAACACCGCGCATGCGCAGTACCCGTCAATTTAAAACTTCAACTGTCCACCGCGCGTGCGCAGTGCAACATTTAGCAGTTGTCAGTTGCCCGCGTCGCGGTTAATTTGTCGTTCGCGAAACAATTGCTCAATATTCAGTTACGTGTCGAGGTTCGCGAATGTGGTAATGAAACGATAACGATCATGAACGTGTCTCGAGTTTCCACGTCCCAATTGACATTGAAACGCGTACAAGGACGACGTGATCTTTGGAATTTCTTTGCACACGCGTTTCTTCGATCGTATTACGTGGGGTTCTGTTTCGATCGATCCGTACAGGTTATGTACGTTCGAGACCGCGTTGTCGATACGAAGGAAACAAATTGCGCTGTTTGTCGGAATGCAAGGTATAAAGAGGATGCAATTCAAACAAGAAGAGTCTGAACCGGTACGAAACATTCACCGGTAAGGAGATAGGACTTCGCGGCGAGGTTAGGTGTAGCAACATCACCGACGTCAATCGTCGAATTGGCGTGAAGGTATCATCGAAAGGGTGAGTTCAGAAATATTCAAATATTTGTAATTAATGAAGGTGTTCTTATACGAAAAGAATACGCGTTGTCATGAGAAAGTCACAAACAAAGTTTTCACGCGCACCTATGTTACGTTGCACGTTTTAAGTACTTATTTTGCAACCTCAAGAAATATTCGCAATATTTATCGTTTGCTTTAATAGTCCAACTATCGTCTAAGTGTTTCACTTACGACTACAAATTGCACCAACGTTCTACCAGCTATGAATTCAAATTTATGAATTCTTTATTAGATGTTTCGTGAATATTTTCCAAGTAAGATTTTTCACCTTTCATTTGACTTTTACGCGCCAAGAAACCATTCGAACGTATAGGTTAAAAACTGTGCCCGGTTTTTCTCGTGCTACCAGTGTGTTCTCAAGTAAGTAGTTCAGCCTTGAGTAGGTAATTGTAAACAAATGGGGTGATCGACCTCGATGGAAGCCTTGAAACTCGCTCTCGGAATTCTTGATATTGGGAAGAATTTCGATTGCGTGATTCAGAGGACAGCACGTGAATAGACTATACGTAGATCGTTTCGCGGATGAGCATGTCGCGATTAATCCTGTCCAAGGCTCGTCACAGTACGCCCAGCCATGTCTCGCTCGCGTTGTCATTAAAAGAAACCGAGACAATGGTCCGTTGCACAAGCCGCGACACGATTGCCGGAAAAATTTCGAGGTAGAAAAGCGTGGTGCAGAGGATTCCTAACGAGAATCCCAGAATTGTGCTACCTTTTGCGTCCTGCTGTGTGAATTGAGCACAAGCTGTTCCTCGGTGCCGCGAGTAGAAAGAAGAAATAATTGCAATTCGAGAAATAAAACGATATAAAAATCCGATAGAAAGTAGTTATGAACGTGAAAGTCGACCTTGAAACGCTATTTACTTACGGTAAGCCCGGATAAACCCGTTCACTGGAATCTGCACGAAATACTGAAATCCTGCGAATCCATCTTGAATAGAAATCGACAGTTCCCGTAATCCGACTTACGGATTCGTGTAACGTAAAATAGAGGAGATGATACGAATATGGGATATCCATTTTATTTTTAAATGTACAGAGACTTAAAATTTCTGAAAATTGCCTTTTACTATTTATATACTTAAACAAAACAATAACACTTATTAGGGATGGTCGTTTTAGTACTTATAGTACGGTATACAATCGACCTCATATTCGTACCTTCACTTCTACATCTCTGTTCACTTATAAAAATTCATCTCCGTTTTTCCGCTATTCCACTTGCGGTCATTTGACCAGTGTAAATAAAAGTGAAATTGCGGCTGCTCTTTGTAATTTGCGATAGTAAACCGTAACTTTCACTAGAACTTTCGTTGCTTCTTTCGAAAGAGCATCGCATGAAATACACGCGAATCATTATTGTCGTCCATCCGGCAAAAGCGAGAGTCGATGCCAGTGCAGGTATCCGCGTGCTACTTAAAGGGGTAATGCAACGAGATGACATTATCGGCGAAAATGGGCCTGAAAAGGGGTTTACGGGAATACACTTTTCGTCCCTATACGAGAAGATTCGGGGCTGGGTCGTTCGAAAGAGGAAGGTCCAATTGTGTTGATATCTAAGTAAAAATCGAGAAAATACACCCGCAGAATCCAAGTATTTTTAGGTCATTAAAAGAGTTTTTTGACTCAAACGGTGACCTGACCGCCCTGCATTGAACCTTCCTCTTTGCATAATTGCTCGATATCTGGATACCGATATGATAAATGAACGATCGTTAATCGTCGTTACTCGTCACCTGTTCCTCTGGCGAAAGATTCTGCCCGTATCTGGATAAAACGATCCTCGGCATTCAGTTCCGAATGTGTTCGGCGGGAATGTTCGATCGAATAACGCGATGTCTCGGTACGCGCATACCGATACTCTCTGCTCGCGCATCAAGAACGGTCAAGATAATCGCGCGGCGAGTTCTTAAAGGACGACCACGTGTATCTTTATACTAAGCCAATTTAAATACCTTCCCTTGGTATAGTGACTTCTTTTCCCAAGCCGGTTCGGGAAGCTTGCATCGCGATCCTCTATAATTATACGCGGCTTTAATAATGACTTACGAACTGTCAACGAACCTCCGTTCGTTTGTTTAGTGCCACCGATACCCGCGCACCCGAGGCCGACCGCGAGACGTTGTTATTGCATTAAATTGCATCGCGCTAATCTACCGAGCGTGTTCTCCTTGCTCCGCGCAATTGCAAACCTCGCCATTTTTGTCGGCCGAGAAATTTTCTCACGTAGTAAACCGCGATCCGTTGCCGACTGTTTATCCGACTTGTTAAATTCATTCGAAACATTTAAAATTTCTGAGATACTAATATCGAGAAAAGGATGGAACAATAAAGCGATCGTTCTTTATTCATTTCTCCGGCCTGAATTGATCCCGGGTGGTATTCCGTTAAAAGGAACGCGATCTCGATACGTTTTCACCGAACGGCGAAAGAACTTCCCCGGATAAAAAGAAGCCGAGAAACAGTCGAGTTTTCAGTCGATTCTCAGCAGAGGCAAAAAATTCGTAGCATTGGTCCCGGTAAGGAAGCTTCGCCTCCCTCCTGTATTCGCCTCTCTCATTATCGTCTCCTCCAATGCATGACGCTATGGTTAATGCACTGTTATTGCCGTGTATCGTATACACGGCACCGACGTAATCACCGTACTCGGTGCATAATCCAGTACTCCTCCCTTTGTCGTCGTACGCCTCGAAATACCCGAGTACTTGAATCGATGAATGTTAATCCGTGTCGTTGAGCGCTTAGCACCGTGCCTTTCGGATATCGCGCGAATCGATGCGATGAAAATACCTGATTCGTTAGGATAAACGGATGATCCAGCGAATAATTGCATCGAAGATCGGCTTAAATCAATAGAAAAGTTTTAGAAAAATTTTTTAATAAAAGAAGGTACCGAGTGGTGTTTTAGAAATAGATTAATTTAGAATTTACATGGGTTATTAATAAATACTAATGCGACGATAAACAAGAACCAAGTACATACCTATTAATGGTACTTGAGAAGGGGGCTATAGCATTTAGACTTTTTTTTTGTCACTTCCGGTCTGACCGGAAATGACCGAAAAAGGGTTGGCTCCAGAACGAATTTCGCTCTAGTTCACTTTAGCTTGTTTGAAAGTTGGATAATTTTCTCTTGACAGTCATGAAATTTTATCGATTCCTAGTTACCAGTTCGCTTCGATGTCAATTATTTAGCGTATGATCGAGGGGTTTCTTAACGGTGTCGTCAGTGTAACAAGAAGACTAGCTCGGTAGAGCGTCGTTTTAGAAAGGAACGAAAGGCTGAAACGCTTGTGATTAATCAATTCCTCGAAAACGAGCAGCGCGAGACTTCTCTCCATAGAACCCGGGTAGCCCGAGGAGCTTGAAGTGGCGGTAAAAACGCTTATGAAAAAAAAAAGGGGGGCAAGTGGGCTTTATGCGAGAGAATCACTTCCTCTCCATCGATCTTCCGGGTTCCTACGGCAAATGCTCGTAACCAATATCGTTTCTCGCAGTAAAACGAGCCTCACTCTACATTGTCCGTTGAACTGCACTCGTGTGCACAGATACCCGCTGCTCCTATTCGGCAGCAAACTTTCAGCGGTAGTTTATAAGAGAAATTGCTTCTATTTCACGGACACTCGGTATTTTAAACAGGAAACAGTTCCGTTTAAATTATCCCAGAATCATAAAATGAATTTTCTTTCAAAGATATTTTTATAATAATATGAATCTTCCAGGTGTTTTTAGATTTTACGATTTTACAAAAGTCGTGGTTTCAAAAAAAGTATTTATCTGGAGGGTTGAAGGGACGAATTTTAGCCAAAAGCTGAATTAGCTGGGGTCGTCTCATATCCCAGAGTGCCAGCTAAAAGGTTAACATAAATTTGCTTGAACGAATAAATAGTTTATTTTGAGGCAGGTTGACCCAACAATCGGTTGATTGATTTAATCACCTCGAATCTCGTTCGCGAATTAAGATCAATCGGGTTGAAACCTGAAACACGGTGATTCTAAAGACGATATAAACTTCAAAGCAACGAGCTACGTAATTAATTACTGTCGCCTGTTTATGAGAATCAGGATCGATGTTACATGCACCACTTCCGTCGAATCAATCTTCCGGGTTCCACGTAAGTAGCGAACGGCTCGATTCACCGGTATTCCATAACGACCGACTAGTAAAACGAGTTTCGATTCGATACGACGCAAAACCAAGTAACTGCTATGCGATCTCTTTCTCCCCGGATAAACAACGTTATTGAAAAAGGCTTGCTCTGCGAGAGTAGCTTCTCTCATTCATATATCCCGTACGATCATTCATAAAACGATGCGAGGAAATAAAACGAACGCAAACTAATATATATTTTAATATTTAAAAATACCTCTTCTCGTATAAAAGCAATGGTAATGCGTGCAATTCATAATTCGAAATGAAATATAAGTAAATAATTTCGAAATTAGAAAAATGAAAAACTCCGAAAAGGTCGAAATTTCAAACGGTAAAAGATTCTCGATAACGTGTTTCTTTTTCCATCGAAACGCGAGGTGACACGGTTCAAGTTCGTGGGCCACTTCCGATCGATCGATCTTCCGGGTTCCATGTAAGTAACAACAAATGCTCGACTTGCCGGTAACCGATATCGTGCAACGAGTAAAACTCGTTTCGGTACGGCATAAAGGGGGCAGACAGGACAGACACTCTCTCGTGGATGGCCGTGTAACCCTATAGGAAACCTTCGACGAGTTTCACTTTGCGGGCTCTCCGTTACCGGACTCCGCGTTCCTGGCTCCTCGTCACGGATACAAGGTAAACGTAACGCGGCTCGCAACGACGAGATTCGACGCATCGTACCGGTACGCGCCGCCTATCGAGCGCATCGTGGTGCGCAACGCGACGGTGCAGTTGCATGGCCGCGTGTGAATGCACTTGTAACAACGCGCGCTGCCCTAATACGACCGCCACTATGGCCTTATTCTTTCGCCAGCTTCGCCAAGTGTCACGCTTATCTTGGAAAAGTAGAGAGGACCGGTTACTGTGTTATTCTCGTTCCCCATTTTTTTTTTCCTTACTTGCTCCAGTTAGACAATGTTCTATTCTCTGAATGCATCTCGAACGTTCAACTTTAGTAGTTTCTACGTTTCGCTGTTGAATGCGCGACATTAGAGGCTTGATTTTCAACTTATTAATTTGCAAGAATGAAAATTATATTATTTTTAGGATAATCAGCAAAAGAAACAGATTGTAAATTATTTTTTTTTGCAATGAGTTAGGGATGGGAGACCAACGTCGTTCCCGCCAGTGTTTCCCTCCCTGCAGCTGTTTCTGTGAGCTCGTGGCCCACTTACCAGCTAAAAAAATAAAGATAATAATTGGTATTACCGGAGTAAGGTTAACGGAATATTAATAAGGAGTGGAAAAATTTTCAAAACGATTCCCCACTGGCGCAATTAAGCGACACACCACGTCGTAGTAGGGTTGGCAGAAAAATCATAAATTGCTATTGTGGTCGATTAACCCTTGAAGAGAGAGCTACAATTTTAATTGAACCTTGTATTTCATATTATTTTTATGTTCTAAGTATATATTGATACTGGTCGTGTAATCTAGCAAGTAGAGAGGTTAAATTTTCTTCTATTTTATTTCTATAGGATCTGTTCATTCTAACAGGTGTTCGAGTAGCGATTGATAACAGTAATTGGGATGCATCGTCGGAATGCGTTCGACTGGTCGGCTAGTTTTCCTAACGTCCTTGCGATCGCAGGAAGTAACGTTCAAAGGGGGTTTGTCTTGGCGTTCGTTGCTCCGTGTTCAGTCTCTCGAATATGGTGCTCATGTATGATTCATTAGCTGGGATCTCGGATGTAGGACGCGGTCGGCAGAGAACGTAGCACGCCCGTAAAGCCCGTGTTGAACTCTCTATTGTCATCGGAAAAGTAACTGTTCCTTAGGATGACTGCCATAGAATCGTACGTTTTTCTCTTGTACATAAGTCACATACGAAACGGCATGTTCGCGGTAGCTGTCGACGTCCACGGAATTCGAGGCGACACACGATCGCTAAGGCGGATACCGGTGAAACGAAAGTCGATAAATTCCTCGTAATCCCGTTTTCTATGGACACCTCGCGCCACTCATATCGCGCATCTACTTTTTCTGCTGAAACACCATTGCTATCGTAAAGCTGGATCACGCCTAAAGCCGTATATCCTATGTCGTATCGCGCGCACGGCGGAGAAGAAGACGCGAAACAACAAATCCACCGGTGTGTTTCAAGCTTGGAAATGCTATCGATCTTGTATCAGGAATTACGACCGTAATCTTTGCTATCCGCTCGAATCTGTAACGAATTTTTTCGTTACAAATCCTGAGAGATGTATCGAATACGAATTCAAGTTTCCCCTTCGCAAGGGAGCAAGAGACGTTTCCTGCGCGGGGATGCACTACTCGCTAGGTGTAGAGGGGTCAAAGATACCGAGGGTAACGCGACAGAAATTAATGCGGAATGACTAAGCTGCTTATCGACCGGAACCAAGGAACACGCGTTCTATCGATAAAATATTCCTCCTGGTACCTGCATTACGCCTCCTTTATTCCGACTGTTTATCGCATTTATTTTATAAACTCTTAAAATATTTTATGAAGCTTGTACTTTCGCGATTGGCGATGCTGCTTAGAGGGCGTGTTCCATCTTGCTTGGTTCTTCTCATAGGCTTTTCTTTGTCGAGAGTTCGTATGTACATCGCCGTGGGGGCTTACGGATTTTATTTTTAAAACAAAGATAATATACTAGGCGGGCCGAGTAATTGTTTCCTCAGAGCAATTAAAAAAGATTAATATTTCATTATTTCATTAAACAGAAAACAAGATTCCCTATCGATACTATAAATTTCTAAATCAAGGAACAGATTGTTTAGCTCTCCGCAAAATATGTTTCCGATAAGAGTGAAACACGTCCCGCCGGCATTATTCGTAATCACTTTTCGCGGCCTTCGATAAATCGAGTGCGTCAGTCTGATATTCAAATGAGCTAGGGACACCAACGGTGAAGATAGGCAGGACGAGTCTGCGCGAGGGAGAGAGATAAAAGACGAGCGAGGGAGGAAGAGAGAATGCGTGTGCGGTGTGCGCGCGCGAGAGAGAGAGAGAGAGAGAGAGAGGAGGAATAGAGAATGACCGCACTTAGGTCCTTTCGTTACGGAGCGTAGGAATAAGCCGCGGTCAATGGCTGCGGTATCCGCAGGTTCAAGGAAAGCGGGCTGGTCCGATTCGACATCGTGTCGTTCTGCGTGGAAGTGAACAGGTGACGCGCTGATGAAAATACAGGTTAATAGAATGCCGTCTAGAAAGAGTCTCGGAATTAATGGCACGCGTTCTCCTTCAAAGGAACCTTTTCAAATATCTGCCTCCTCGAACGGTGTCGAATAGCCGTTTCAACAAAATTATTCTGATTTTTTAAATAATTCGCATTTCGAACAAAAGGCGAGCATAGAATTGTATTAAAATAAAAAAAAAAAAAAAAAATTGTTTCCATTATTGTTAGGAGCGATTTCGTAAACAGGTACACCTATTCGCGGAACAATTTGCAACGTAGCAGCTTATCGATCACGTACGCGAAACAGACCGGCAATTTTCTCATCGTTCGGAAATTGAAAGATTCGATTACGTCGGAGTGGCGGGCACAACGCCCTAACGTGCAAACAGCAGCCGCACCATGAAAATATACCACCACCTTTTTTTTTTTGTTTTTTTTTTTTTTTTTTCACCTGGCGTACACTCTCGATTTGACCATTTGAGTTTTGCGCAACGTAGAGCACGTTTCTTCGTGCAGAATATCGAAAATAATTTTTGCTATGCGTGAAATCGATTCGCGTCGCGTAGAAAGTGGGCGCGTTTCTATGAGGAAAAACGGAGTACGTATAATCTAAGCGGAGCCGATCTATCGGGTACAGGATACCGGTCGAATAAATGCGACGACTTCGCCAATCTTCGAGGACACTTTACCGAACCCTTTTGGCCGGGAAGCCGAGGTGTGCATAGCAACAAACCGATCGATCGAAGCCGAGGCTGGCAATTTCGACAATGTTTTTTCGGGACGAGCCAGGAGCGTGAGACAAAAGCGAACCGGGCCGAGAGGCGAAGCCATCGCAGGGGACTACGAGTTATCGATCTTAAAGTTTCCCATACCGGTGTATGAAGGCGGCCGTCGACATGTTACTATCCATGGGGTGGTTCCATAAATCGCAGCCCTCCTACGGTAACACGGCTTTTTAACACTCGCCCGTTTTCCCGCCGTGTCACCCGGTTCGCAGATTCTTTCCTTTAACGGTGTTCCTACGGTCAACGATTGTCGCGTTCCTTTTGCTACAAGAACCAGGTAGATGTACTCGCGAACCCCGTATCCCGGGGGAATATCCGCGGAATCGGATGGCAACAATCGTGTGCCAACAGCTGCACGACTTGGCAGGTTGAAACCGTCGGTTGAACTGAAGTCAGAATGCGCATTCGTCGGTTTCCATGGTAGTGGCCGACGATGCCGGTGGTGGTGGTGGTGGTGGTGGCAGTGGTGGTGCAGTAGAGGAGCCCGGTAGCTCCGACGATGGTGGGGATTGACAGAACAAACCGTCTGCCCGGCTCTGGTTGGCGCGTTCACAACCAGGTGCTGATACCGAACCTAAGGTTCCATTCACATTAGGTTCACATTAGGGTGCGGGTACCCGATATTACGGGCTCGGGCGGGCTCGGAAAAAAAGCGGGTGTCCGATTCATCCGAACCGACCCGAATAGTCGGGCCGCACATCAGTAATTCACATGATCAGCTTTGTTCGATCAGTAGGACAAATTTCCTATCGGATCTGACTGTTTTAGAGTTGTTACAAAGGGGTGTGGTCTACTCGAGAGGGCCAAGTAACTTTGCGAGTTTTCAATTATTTTTCTTTCAACACTTTGTATAAAATTTCAATAGATTTTTAGTATTCGCGATCGAGAAGGTACAAAGGTAGTCCGTTTGATCGTGGAAAACGATTTCTTCTTCTGTTCCCTTTTTCGAATGCAAAGCACGTGTGCTGAACTTTAATAACGTTCTTGTAGGCGGCAGTCGCGATTACAGCATCGGGATAGCGAAACCACGCGAATATATTTCCCTCTCGGCGTATCTGCCGTCAATCGCGTAATCGGTTATAAAACGATCCGCCTTTTTCCTTTGCCATTTCACCTGTATAGTAACCTGGCAGAAGCGATACTACGAAATACTCGCACACGATCGAGGGATCGGTAAATCGATCTCACAAGGTTGCAATTATCTAGATCTATATCCGATATGTATTTATTCAAGATGAATTACCCGGGACTCGATTCAACGTCGTGATTCTTAATGAGAAAGGAATTTCTTTTTGTAATATTGTTGCAAATCATTTATTACAATCTACCGACGGTGTAACGCATAAATCCTTTTGATATTTAATTAAATGCTTTTATTTTTAAACAACATACATAATTGCAAATTCAAACTCTTAAAGTGTACCCTTATATTTCATGCGTCGGGAAGCAATGCATCTCTCAAAACGAAGAAACTGCAAGTTTAAATGCAGCTTCTTAATGCACCAGTCTTCTTTCAATCCTATAGTTATACTTTTTTCTTTCCTCGTTATCCTAGCAGACTTGGCGAGAGTCTATCGGCAAAGCTCTTTGCTCGGAAAATTTCGCGTTTGCAGAGAATCTCTGCTTCCGCTGATTCTTTTCACTCCGGCTACCAGGGTATCTCGACGAAATTAAAATATATATAAGCCCGGTTTTTCAATACTAGCGTAGTCTCTTCGTTTATAATCACATAGACGATGTATACGCGTTCAGGTTTCGTTCATCATGCGATTCGCCCTCGATTACGGCATCCTTTTCATTTCACGTAGCAAAGAAGTTGAAGCGAAGAGAGGTCAGGAATCCACTCGGAACCAGTCTTTGAGAACTTTTCGTTATTACTTGCTTTTCTATTTAATTCCCCCTCGTATTCTATTTTTCTTTCTTCCCTCCTCTCGAAGGCTAAGTTGGACCGTACGGGAAATCTGCCGCTCTACTTTCAGCCCCGCGAGGATTTCTTCTTCTTCTTCTTCTTCATCGAAATGAGAATGCCTTCGCCGGGTCGTGTCTCGTGGATGCACTTTTTCCGCGCGAATTCGGCCGAGTGAATCACAACACTCCCATCGCGAGGGGCATTTTTCGCGGTGAATAACGGTGAAACGCAAATATTTGCGAAGAACCGAGCGGTGAAATAACGTTCCCGTAACTCGCTTGATTAATTGACACGTCAAATAAAGCATGACCGAAAGCAGACTCGGCATCGTCACGGTATATTAAATGTTATCATCATTAGCGTAATTTAATGTTCTCCATTTCGAACCAGCTCGATTCGTTTACGGGCAAACTTTTCTCTTTCGGGATCTTCTTCTTTTTTCGTCGGTGAAAGAAAGTTGGAAATTTATGACAGAAATTTCGCATACGTTGCCTGATGATTCCTCGTATACGGAGAGAATTAACGTTGTAATATTGTTATTGTGCGTCGAGTAAAATGTCGCGTCGCCAACAATGGTTAGATGATGCAAACGCGACGATATTAACTTGCATAATAGTTAGGTCTCGGGCGAATTGCATTGGCCTACTCGCGGTTGGCTGCCGAGTTCGAGTACAATTTAATTTGCAACGGAACACCGGCTGAAGTGGCTCGGTAGTTTTCCGTTTCACCTGGACGACTCCCTCGGTTCCGGCCTATTCGAATTTAATGCTCGAGACGAAATCAATACGTAGATATCTCTCGTCTACTCTCTATTTCCCTGCATCCGACGTGTTCCTCTCTTTTTTCCTTGTTTTCTCTCTGTCGGAGCAAGTCCGACGTCAGCAGGGCGGAAAGTGTACCAATAAAGGTAAAAAGAGCGGGCAGAAGCAAGGAAAAACCGGCGCCATACAAAATTTAATACATTTTTTCTCTATTTAAAGTACAGATATGCAAATCTCTGTTTAATTTAAAGAAAGATATTTCATAATTCGTTGAGAATAATTTTATGTAAAATACTTGCCAAGTTAAATGATCGATTGTACCTAATACAAAAATTGGGGCTCTCTCCATGGTCCGCCGTCCGATAGATGTATCATTCAAACTCGAAAAACAAATCGTTCGTCGAGTTGCTCTCCTCTTCAGTTTTTGCAACGAAACAAATGGTTGGTAAAGATTAGGATAGATCAGGAAACGTAGGAGAAGAGGCATCATTCTCGATTTCAATCGTTCGAACGATTTTCAATTGTCCTGGCGTGGGATGGTGTGCAAGAAGCACGGAAAAGAATGGAGGGAAGTAGCCTGGTACGTGGGTATCGGAGGAGATCTCGGGACCACGGGACGAGTAGCATTATCGACGAGTAGTGTGTTGCGATTCATTTGTCATTGTCCGAGAGGGAGGGCTTTGTAACGTGGCGCGGGAACGGCACACGGCGTATGAGCTTATTCGGCGGGGAAAGAATAGTTACCGAGTATCGTTGCACGCACGCACGCATGGTTGCGTGGGATTACGACACGAGCTTCACGCTTACCACCGTTTTGCGTACCTAGAACGGCGAAACAGCGTGAAAAGTTGTCGTGAACCGTGTGTATGTGTGACGACGCGTAGCTGAACCTGCAGGGCGAATACTACCAGCGCAGAAAATCGCGGTGAAAGTCGTGTGCGAATTGAGAAAACGAAGAGAGCCGAGAGAGAGGAATTTCTGGTGATTACTTGGAAGAAATTGAAATCGTTGTAATACATATAGGACTCTTCATAGTAAAATTGCTTGTTTTAAATTGATCGGTAAGGAAAATGAGAAAAACTGATTGGCTAGAAAAGCGTACGGCACGCACGGATCGTTTGGACGCCTTTAGAATGGCAGCCAGTCACGCCTGGGCGCAAAGACGCACGAAGGGTGACGCATGTTGGGGTGAATAAACCTAAAGGGAAAGAAGGACCCGGTGATTATAGATACAAAAAGACTGGTCATTCCTTTGTTCTTGAAGGGTCATGATTTTGGGGATCCCAGAAACCCCAGGTGAGGTTAGGTCTGCAGTCGGTACGACAGTCGTACCTGTTTTATCTGTCTCTCTTTTACCACACCTCGCACTGACAACTGAAACGATCCAATTTTCACTCCTATTTCATCTGCAGTGTACTGAATTTTTCTACAGACTGTACGACTTGCCCTGGAGCCATGAAAAATTTGACAGAAATTCTGCTCCCTGACCAGGTGTCCCCGTGAATGTTTTAAAACCTGAACCGAGACTTTCCTGCCGTAAAGTGTATCATAAAACAGTTGTGAAAATCCCTTGTAAACGTGAAATAATTCTTTCTCGAATCCGAATTTGAATCGCGGAACTATTTTATAAATTTACAAGGGTTTAATAAAATTATACATTATTCTTGGTTACCAAGAGTATCCTATATTATAAAAATGAAAACAATTGTAAGATATTTATTGAATTTTCATGAAAGACTGTACCGCCGTTCGATAATTAAACGGAAAATAAAAAGACGGCTGATAGAGTGCGACGAAGGTTTATTTTGGCGAGACGCCTGGATTACGGCAACCCGTCGCGCTTTAATGCAAGGAGGCGCGCAGCCTGACAACAAAGGGGTGAATAAGCTGTAGGCAAACATAGAGGAGCCAGTCGCTTATTGGGTACGCAGACTTTGAAATTCTAAACTTGAATCCTTCTACCAATACACTATGTATGTTTGATTTCAAATTCCATTCACATGCAATTCACAAAATCTATATATCGTAAGTCTGGTTTCATTTTGAAAACTTATAACATTCCAAACATGATTTACGATATTTTCACAAGAATATCAAAAATTGATCAAGGAAATATAAAGTTAATTCCAATTAAGGGATTAATTCGACGTCTTTGTAAATGAAAATAAGAATCGTTGAAATATTCAAAGATTTCTTGCTTCCGCTGTACAATGACCAGACGGTCATGTCGGGGATATCGACGTGGAGTATGGTTTCTATGGGACTCGGATTGGTCCATGGGTGTCTTTGTATCGGAGATTCCCGAACGTACCGGCTGTTTCCGAAACAAAAGCTATATACGCCCTCTCATTACCGAAGATTGTAGCCACGTTACTCGACTTTTTTCCATTTCCACCGAAACACAGGCTACGACGGAGAAAACGAGTAATAAGACTCCTGTCTTTCTACTTTTTCTCTCAAATAATTCTACCTGCAGCCTGTAATGAACACCACAGACACTATAGAACGTTCCATTAAAAAGAAAGTTGTTTTAACAATTTCATCTTCGGTACAATGGTGATTGACAGATTACTTTGCCAAACCTTTGTACAGACAAGCAAATCGTTTGAAAGGAATTATCGCATGCACGTCCGTTTCACTATTGGATGGACAGGATATGGCGTGTGCAGAGGGTGTCTGAATAGGATTCGCGGAAGGGAAAACGCCGTTCGCTAACGAAATTAAAGAGCTCGATCGAATGTCCATCAGAAAGAGCAACGATGAAAAATTAGATAAACTCCTTGTTAACGCAGCGAAAGTATTCAGATTTAAAAGAAGAGAAAGTTTCGTGATAGATCTATCGTTTCAAAGTGTTTAGGATTAATAAAGCTTAGAAATATCAATTAAAGATCGATAGATAATATTCCAGAATCAATAGATCAATCTCGCAATTGAAATAAACTTTTCAATTTTTCAACTTTGTACACGTTGTTTATTTATTACGCATATAAGGTATATATTGTTTTACCATACAAATTCCATATAGTACGGTACGCGATCGAAGGGGAGTACTCAGAGTGTTTCTTATAAATTACAAAAGAAAAAAAGAGAAATCGTTGAACGGAGGTACATACATCGAAGTAACATACTAAACGTAACAAAAATGGTGAAATCTGTACATTGGAAAGTAGATGCGCGTGAAGATGCATTTTGATTCTCGTACTTCAGCTTGGGGTTCGCTCATATGACGATGATTATGAATTCATGAGTTGCTCAAGGACGGCTGCCATATCCACTTCATTAGCTCGACAACTCTCTTGAGTTTATTCTATCATCTTGAACAGCACGCAAGAGAATATCATACCGAAGAACTGTAAACAATGAAAATAACCAGGCGTTAAAAGAAAAAAATATATATTTTCACTCTTTCAACTTGAAGTTGTAATTAAACTCGATTAATCAAAACCTGTTAGTTCATAATGCAGCAATCAATCAGAGAGAAAAGAATAATTTTCCAATGATATCGCTCGCAACGATCGTGCATAAAATGAAAAGTGTTCAATTATCGCGTTTCTTAATGAATCTTCACCGTAGCCAGATTCGATTAAAATGCAAATGAAAAAGAGAAAGTTTCACCATCAGACACGCGACGGCAATTCCAGCGCCACCCATGATTGTTGCGTGCTTCTGCATGTAAATCTGCGTTCCATTGATGCAACCGGCCAGATAGGCATTCGAAGGATTCACTGTGTCTGGTCCAGCGCTGCAGTTGAATCGCTGCAACAAAGATCGATCGGGTCGACGTGAGGAAACAATTTCGGGCTTGAGAAAGTCGTTCGAACCGAGTGAAAGCGTGAGAGGCGAAACAACGTTGAGGTCGATTAAGAGATTGCTAAGGGAAGGATGATTTTCTGAACGTAATCGATAGATCGTGACTCTGTCGGAACTTGGGATCGTTTGTCAGACTTCCCTGATAGTCTGATTAAGTATAACAGAATGGCTTCAGAACAGTCGAGTCCTTTTAATTAAAATTAACTTTATGCATTGAATTATAAAAATATCTCATTTTTCTTATTTCATTTGCAACACATCCAACTGTAGAAGTATCAATCGTCGATACGAGCAACAGAGCTCTGTTAAACCGGCTGTAGGTATTATCGCTCTTTAATTATTTAATTAAGGAAAAACAAAGATCTGACAGAAAGTACTTCAGATTTATATGAAAGCAGACATAAATTAGAAGTCTTTAGACAGGACAAATTCCATCAAGGTAATAACGTTAGACGCTATGTATAGACGGGACTAGAGTGTAAATCACTAATTACTCTAATTACGTATGCACGGATTCGCCAAAGGCTATGGCGTATCCGAAGAACGAGCTCGTTAAGGAAATTAATCTTTTACCTGGTTAGGTTGTATTTCGCGACAACAGCTCTGTGGCACGTTGAGTCCCTGAATTCCCCAGTCTCTCCAGCCGTGTACACCGCAGCAGTGGAGCTAAAAAAAAAAATAAAAAAACGTGGCAAAGTGTCGGAGTCAGACAGAGAGCTCCTCGAAAATACATAATTAATCGCGTGAAATTTTTCACAATTCTTCGCCGGTACTTACCGTGCTCTGCGTCGTGTCCCAGGCCTCTCTGACGGCCTTACGGGAATCGTAAACTCTCATCGAACTCGTCATCTCTCTTTCGAGGCCCTTCACTAACTTTTCACGGAACACGTACGCCAATACTCCGCCAATTAGCATTGTCACGAAGAGAAGAAATACGATGATGAAGTACTGAAATCATATTTTTCGTTTCAATGTTAATTCGATCATCGGTTTAAGGGAGGTTTGATTTTCCGCGTGAACACGGAGAGTGTTTTACCGTGAGTAGCATGCATTTCACTTCCCGTGATGCACCGATGCAACCAAAGAAAGAGATGATGGCGACGAGCACACCACCGGCCAATAACACGTAGATTGCACCTGTTAGGAGATCGTTACCAACAAGTTCACCTATCCAGGGAACCTTGTCCAACATGGCCCACGATGCTAATCCAACTATCGTAACTCCACCAATCTGCAAATACATTTATTTATTCATTATAACAGTGATGTTATACAGATTTTTTTATCGTTGAAAATGAAAGAAATGATGCTTACGAATATTACGAAGTTGATGAAGAACAAGGAATACTTCATACAGCGTCCACAGCTGTCCATTTCCGTCCCGTAGCCCATTGTTAGTTATTTTTTTGAGCTGCGAACAATAATATCCAGAAAATAAGTTACTTATTGCAAATAAGTATCAATTGATAAGTCGTTTCGGAAAGAAATGAATTCTTCCCCCGAAACGGACTGTACTTAGAAAGTCTTGGAATGTTGTTTTGCAAGTGCAACAGTAACTTCAAGTCCATACAAGGACCGAACGATCGCGTAATCTTCGTCATTGTGATTCCTAAAGGCGAGCAGACGTTAGCTAGTCGGTTTAGTAATTGTTTCCGTGCTGATGTCACGGCAAGCAGAAGACTCCTTCATGATTCCATGTTGCTCATGATCGTCCTCAATTTTTTCCTTCCGCCGACCTACATTCTTACTAGCAATTGGTCGTGATTACGCCATTACCGCGTCACTTTTAATTTTTCATATCAATTAATCTTCAATCTCGACGCATCTTTGACCGACGATGCATAGCCTTACCGAAATCCTAATTTTGACGATATTATTATTAAAGGTAATTTAAAAAATAAAATGATATAATTTATAGTTATTATAGATATATTATAATACTTAGTATAAATATCAATTCGAATTTTCCCGAAATTGGGAACCCCGGTCCCACCATTTTCCTCAGGGAACCCTGATTTTAAACTATGATTTTTCCATGAATTTCCTTATACGATCAACGTAACATTGTTTCAGTGGACCTCGAGACTTTCACAAGTCCTTGCAACAAATCATTTATTCCGTGTTCACAATTTTTATCTTCTATGAATATCTAAGGACACAACCGCTTTTGTGAAACAACAGTTTCATAATTCCCCCAAAATTTCAAGATCCTTCGTAGAGAAGGACACAGATCGAGAGATTAAAAAAAAGCTTCCATTAAAACAGATCACGAAGATCCTGCCGTTTTATTGTGCGTCGAATGAATTTCAAGACCATCGCTGTTGATGAGTAACAAACGGCGCGATTGTTGTTCTCTGAATCACCAACGAGCGTTGTTACTCATAACTAGCTGACGGATCTATGTGACGTAAGAATAACGATCGATTCACTTCGCATATCGTGATCATTGAGCGCGATCCTCGCGTTCAGAAGCGAGCATTCAATACTCGCGGGGCGGATTCGCTTTGCACCTGCCAGCCATCATGAACGATGACCTTCGCATAGATGGAGGCGTACCAACTATTGTTACGGGAAGTGGGTCATCACGCACAATTAGGAAACGTAGTATGTCAAAGAAAAACGGGGTAGAAATGTTTGTAAGATTACCAACCAATAATTGATCACTTGAATTCTTATTATGGAATAATAATAACTTTGAAGGTAATGCAATGTGGCACTTAAAAAATATTTGAAAATTAAAAATAGACCAATTTAACCAAAGATTAAAGTGATGAACTGTATTTCTTAATGACCCTCGTTTTAATTTTTAAACCGCGATGCCTTCATTTTCGAGGCTCCTTGATCAGACATTATTCAATTGTCTCCGCATTATTCCTCACAATTTTCTTCAACGCGTTTGACCTAGATCGAGAAAAGTCGAACGGCTTCAGCGGGGGTTTTCGTGACAGGAAAAAGAATTATGTTGTTTACGTGGAATAGCAGAATCCTGCGCACTCGCAATAGCAGACAGCAATTTCCGTGTTTGCAATTTGTTGTAACGATAGTGATGCAGGCTTTTTAAATACCGAAGAAAAATTACACAGGTGAAGACTGGTCGAGCGAGAAACTGCATTCGCTTCACAGTTCGATTCAAAAGATCTTCCTAATAGATTTGCAGTAAACCGGCATGATCTTCGCGGCTGTTCTATTGTTCCATCCGGCAATAATAAAGATGAGTCCATGCAACAAGCGTGAAGATCATGCTATTACGCTTTCGTGTCCCAAACGAAGGTCGTCTATATAATTAACTTGCGTGTTCTTCATTACCCTTGATTACTTCAACTTACATCATAATTAATGCACGTTTGTTGTCATAAAAAAATGTATAAGGTTCTCGCGTGACATTGCCTGTACGTGTTCCCGTCTATTGATTCCTTCGTCACCATGGAGGAACGTTCTAGTTCTATATCTAACAATAATGGTGACAGAAGTTGACATTTTTCCAAGCTTCAGATTTTCACAAAGATAAGTCTTCCGTGTTAGCGTTCAACGACCTTTAATCGTTACGAAATTATCGCGATGGTATTCATACGCGTCGACAGCAATGACCCAGTCGTGTGTTGTACTGGATATCTAGAGTATGACGCATCAAATGCTCTAAAAAATAATCACCAACCCCTATGGTATTAAATTCAACGTTTAAAATGCGTTGATATTACGTAATACTATATTTGTAGTGGATACAAGTACTGTCCAGCGATGACAAGAAGTCTCGCGTGGCGGCAGAGGGGCAAGAGAGGGTACAACGCACACATCGACTGGTCCCCTAATTTTACACGAGTCTAGTAGACGCGACCAATCATACGTCAGCCCCGAAAGTACGTGCAAGCTGTGGTGGGGCGCGACCAATCAGATTGCATTATTCTCGTTGGACTTGTTGCGATCGGTGGACAGTACAATGAGTCCCATCGAAGTTGTCGCAGTGAAGTTGGCGCGCTAACGCCGCCGCGGCGTGATTGCGTTAGCGCGCCAACTTCACTGCGACAACTTCGATGGGACTGAGTGTACACCGGTTTTGCAATATGCTATAGAGGTTCTGGCAAGACTCGGTCACGCACCGGCATACTGCCTTAAAGACACGTTACACGAGAGAGAAAGTGGCTTCTCCCTTCGCATTAAGTAATCCACGGGCAATGTAAAAAGGTAAAAATAATAATGCGAGCGGACCTGCACCGCGTGACGTCATTCAGACGCTTCCTTCCTCGTTCTAACAGGTAATGGAGGCACTGACCAACACAGGGAACTTAATTAGAGCAACGCGGATCCTTTCCTCCTGGTAATTGCGAACATGTTCAAGCAACTTCACTTATCGATCACTCTCGCGAACCTCGTTACGGCGTTATTACCTCATCTAACGAAATAACCTGCTTACAATGTTGTCCTCTTTGATGAGCAATTTGTAAAATTTAATAATCGTGCGATATAGTAGTTATCATTTTCGTATTCAAACTTTCCGCTTATTATCTGCCGCGTGACTCAGAAGTGGGAAATGGAAGTAAAACGTACTCGAATTGACATCATCGTTTATACCTGCATCATTGACGCATACCAAGGCGCCCATTTTACGCTGCGCTGCAGTCACGACTTCTCGCGAATCGTTTTCTCCGGAGACGGTAACATTTATCCAAGCGCCGTTTGCTAAACGTCCGTTGAATTATACCGGAAAAACAACTAAAGAATCTACGCTCCGACGCTGAAACATCCTTTCGAAGGTTAAATCAACGATGAGAAAATCGTTAAAAATACGTTTCTCGTTCTTGCTATAGCGATCATCAGATGATCGACACTTCAGATTTTGTATAATCAAGCAATTAGTAAAATAAAAGAGCAAATAAATTCTTAGCAGGTTGTGAATAATGCTAATAATGAAAAATAACAAACTAAGAGTCTTGGAGCGTGCGATCAGACGTGTCTACTTCTACTGTGCCGATTAAAGCGTTACAATGGCACGTAAAAATGATTGAATTCATGAAATCTAATTAAAGTTAGGTTAAGTATAGCCTGCACGTGACCTTTCATTTGTACCGTAAGGATAAATCGAAATCGATGAACGCGAAAGTGGAAATATTATTTCCTGTCGGCGATACGATCGAACGATACTGAAAGGCACGTTATAACATGAAGAAGTCTGACCTACAAAGGAAAGAAGGGTCGCCAGCTAAGAGGCGAAAAAAAAAACGATCGAAGGAAAAGCCAAAGGGAGGGCTCCTTTCAGTCGGTCGAAAGTTACGTCGAAGCCGAGGTCGTCTGGTTTTATACGCTCCGTATTATACATACGATCACCGAGCTCGGGTTATGATGCTCGGTATGTCTACGATTACAGACTCTTTCTTCTCGATTTCACTTGTTAACACATTGGCTACTATTGGGGGTCATTGGTGACCGGCATTCGATAACTAGAGGGAAAAGAAAATTAGAGACAAATCACAAGGTGGCGAGTGAAAAAACTTGAAGCGTTCGTTGAGAACGCCGCGAAGTCGGCTGTGATTTTGACGCATATTAATATTAATATTTATTGAATATATTAATAATATCGTCAAGATTCAAGTAAAACGACGGAGAACTTTAACGCGGACCATGACAGCGTCCCTGCTAAATTGAAAGCTGCATCAATCATATTTTCAATAGTTGCAATTACAACGTGCCGTACTGTACGCGCTTTTATTCACTATAGCGTTAACGGCGCATAAAGGAAAATAGTCGCGACAATTGGATGCTTCGTAACAACATGGATGCTGGAAAATAATTCCTCATCAAGATTTATGGCCGTATACATCTTTCCTCTTTTCGTTTTCTGTATAACCTCTGGGTACACATTTTACGATTATCAGCGTGGTGCGCATGCGCGGTCGCAAGCACGCGTTTTTTAAACATCTCGATCAATCGATCGTAATCGAAATCGTATTCGCGCGCGATACGATCGAAATGATATTCGAACGGAGATTTCTAACCTCATGGCTATACCGCGACTTCTCGGTTCACTTTCGTAGGCGTCATTTAATCCGTGAATTATCGTTCCAGCACGCTAGATCGCATCTAATTGAACTTCCTTACTGATTCACGTTCGTCAATTGTCGTCCACGGTCCTTTGTCCGCGAAAAAAGCTGAGCACCGCGTTTCAATGTTCAATTCATGAACAACGATCGATTCGTCATCGATGAATTCGCAATCGTATTGAATCTTAAGGCTTCGCCGTGAATAAATAGAACATTTTGAACTGGTTGCAGGTTGTCCGCCCGCTCCAATGTGCGTCGTAGTTCGCGACGACTTAAAAACGCGTATATTAACGAGATACTCAAAGGGTTTCTACTCACATCGTGTCGTATATCAAAGTAGCCTGTTTTGTCGGTAGCGCACGAAAGATAAACAATTTCTTTCGCCGATGAAACGTGACACCGTTTCACGCAGCACGATTTGTAACTGTTGCTTCGCGGGGTGGAAAAAAAATCACTGACCGGGTAGTTTTATCTCACGGTTAACCGGCAAGTAGAAAAATTGGTCGCTTAATTCAGACACGAAGCTGCGGCTCGAGTATCGTTGTGGACACGCGCGATTTCAGGCCGGGTCTGAGTGAAACTGAAATGGTAAAACCGACTCGGCTTCTCTCTTTCGCTCCTCCTTCTCTCTCCCTCTCTCTCCCTTACCGCTTTCCGTGTTGCTCGGTCTCCTTGATTATCTCCCTCTCTTTCTCATATTATTTCTCTCCTCGTCGTTTGCAAACTTCTCCGTCTTTCTCTTTTTCCCCTCTCTCGCTCTACGTTCTTATTCGAATCTCCCTTTTCCACCGCGAGTCATCGTTTACCATCCTATACCTGTGTGTACACAACGCAGTCTTCGCTTCTATGTGCTATGTGTAGGTACCCATTGTACGATCCACGGTGAATCCGTCGTCACGAAGGGGAGAGCTACCGAAAGTGGGATACGTGACGTCTTTGGTCGTTGCGTGTGAAATATATGTATGCACCGAGATACATCTCGTATTCTCGTATCGTGCCACATACCAAATGAAGTACCCTAGTGTTGCTAGATATTACGTATATTGTAGGGAATCGGGTACGGGAACTAATCCTAGTAAGGTCCTTGTGTCGCCAACTAGTTTTATTTATTTCAATTGATCGATATTCCCTATACATATTTCGCGTATCATCGTTCTGTCACAGTAGCAGTAGCTACGTGTGATCAAGCACGTTATAATTATAGATATAATTACTATAGCTTGTGTACTTTTTTATTTTATTAATAAAATATGATCCCTATGGCATCCAACCCGTTGACACGATATTTCATTCATAACATATTTAATAATCATTGTCAATCGAATTCTTACGATCATTAAATGTAATTAGCAGACTCGAAGGAAGAATACAAATTCTGTCATAATCGTCTGAATTTTTAACACGTATCTCCTAAATATCTGAACTTCGTGGCCGCAAAATGTGAAATGGCAAACAGGTTCTTTTTTATCGACGATTTCGTAATTCACGTTAATCTTTATACGAAATGGTATCGCATTGTATCTCTTTGGATAATTTAGTTAATGCATGAGAAAGTTAAAAATGATAACTTCATTTCGCAGAAATATGTAAATGTACTTACTTCTGTATTATTTATATCTAACGTGACCCACCTTTAGCATGATAAGGTTTCATTTAAAATGAATTTTATATATGTATTTTACGCGGAATTTTAATTAATAATTTATGATAATGATCATCGTTTTTGGTAAATGAAATTGCTGGTACGATGATATGGGTGGGTCTTGGTCTTAATCATGCCTATATGCTTCCGTCATCTCTGAAGTTAGTTCCTGTCTGATCTAATTTCATCGTTTGTTCAAACGGAGCTCCACCCGAGCAATAATCGTCAGCTGAAATTGAACCGATCAGCAGTTAATGACTTTCTTATACCTCGTTACTATAGGGGTTGCCGGTGATAGTGACCTCTGTGAAACTTGTCAGCCATAATTGGTTTACATGACTTATTCGAACATATTTACCTACGATACGAAATAATTTATACAGCCTACATTACTATTTTTAGTATTCTAAAATTGTAATTACAATGAAACTTGTATGTGAAGCAGTTTAATTTATGTAGAAATAACGGCTGTGCAATCAATGGAATTTCAAGGATCCGAGGAACGCCACTCTTACAATTCAGTGAAACTTGATTTTAGAACTAAACGCATGAAACCTGACCTATTTTCTGCCCGTGCAATCATTTTTCAGTATCATTCTCAAATAACGATGTATTACATTCAATTACTCCAATGAACTATTTGAGTTGTTTTATGAGATTTCTTCTGAAGTTTAATAGTTTCACTTTGCTTATATTAAATGCAATTACTATGTAACTATAATATTACATAACTCCTTAAATGTTTCTTCAAGTGTTGAACTTGAGTGTACTTCAATTTTGTAGTTTTTTAGGATCATATATCTTTCAAAAAAGGTTTATAAATGAATACGACTAAAAAACAATTTAAAATTATAACCTTTGTAATCGGTTACTTATAACCTTTTAGGTTTAGGGTAAAGGGTACTTATAACCTTTTAATAAAATGAGCAAATAATCGAGGCTTTACATTTCTATGTTAAAATACCCAAGAATATTACGGTGGGTGCTAATTCACTGCTAATTAATAAAGTAATTATATTGTTAAGTTTAAACAACAAACGATGTATCGATAGTGACGTGTTAGTGCACAGCACCGATATATCGATCTTGAAATCACGGTAGAGTAAATGTTCAAGATGGTGGCAGAGAATTGGAGGTTTGATAGGCGCGGTTCCTTTTGTTCGTTACTTGGAAGAAGCAGGTGGCATCAGACCGTATAATAAACGGCGTCAGATACCTGCGAAAATATTCGATTTTCGTTTTACAGCCATCAATTTTTCAAAAATATATTTCTTATCGGTTTACACGTCAGCTGACACATGTTTATGTACAAGTCGAATACATGCATGTAACGTGCATGAAATTTCTCCTAATAAAGTTGGCAAAATAAATCAGTTATTTCGTTGAGAAATCCGACTCAATAAACAAAATTACTGTGGATATTATGGAAAAGTTAAAAGATAAGGGGTGGTGCGTATAGAACCTAATCTATTGTGATGCTTATCAGAACTC
The DNA here is from genome assembly GCF_907164935.1 of Osmia bicornis bicornis. Classification (NCBI taxonomy): domain Eukaryota; kingdom Metazoa; phylum Arthropoda; class Insecta; order Hymenoptera; family Megachilidae; genus Osmia; species Osmia bicornis. The sequence goes on along the minus strand of NC_060216.1, from coordinate 12,378,497 downwards.
TGTAGATTTAAGTATCTCTTTAAATTTGAATATATAAATACTTATGAACATTTGAATTAGGTACATTACAGATCATGGTTATACCGTTGCAAGTGATTCTGAAAATATTACTGATATACAAAAGATCATTAAGCGATTATTGGATGTAAGTACAATTTAACCCATAAATATCAGTGAATAGAAATGATTATTCCTTTGTTTCCTGTGTAGCTTGATTTAAGAGAGATTGGTAGTGGTCAAGGAGATATTAATGAGGGTAATATTGTGTTACAAATACAAAAGTTACGTAATGTTGCTGCACCAAAAAGCAATGAGGAATCCCGTGCAGCTCCACGATTGTTGAAATTATTTTTAACGGATGGTAAAAATAATTTTCAAGCTGTAGAAGTTGAACATATTTCATTTTTAAGGTAAGAAACAAATACTTGTATAATTTTTATTTGTGCAATTAACTTAATTATATTTTAGCTTAAATACTCCTCCTGGCACAAAAATATTGCTTGGATCAGGAAGTCCGCCGATGTCTCATGGAATTATCTTACTTAGACCATCACAGATAGCACAAGTGCTCGGAGGAAAAGTAACAAGCCTTGTAGAAAAATGGGAACTGAACAAAGTAAGTTAATTAATTTAATTTTAATGTATATGAAATTAACATTATCTTTTTATAACAGAAATTGGCATTGCATACAAGAGTAAGGTCTACAGAAGAAGGTGGACCACCACCATGGATACCATTTGGTAAAAAGATTATAAAAGTCTCTGAACATGATAAGAATTTCAAAGCTTTAGCAGAGAAAGAAAAAGCTAGTAAAGAAAATGCTGAGTTTGAAGCTCAGCGTAAGGATGCTATAGCAGAAGCTGCTAAACAAGGTAGCAAGAAAGTGTTTGGTGGTGGAAATAAACAGGTACAAATTAACACTTTTGTTTAGAGCAATCACGATTATTTTACAATTTGTTTAAACTGTTATGATTATTTTGCAGCTTTTAGATCATAGTGTACAAAAAATTGTAGACCAAGGCTTTTCTATAGAACAAGCAGAATATGCATTGAAAGTCAATCGAAATAATGTTGATAAAGCTTTGAAAAGTTTGCAGAAAGCAGAGAGTAAACAGAGGTATATCTGGTTTCTTTTATTTGAATGCATTCAATATTTACAATCTTCTTAACCTTATAGTTTTAATTATTTTAGTACATTCAAAGAAGTCCGGGAACCACGTGAACCGCGAAATAAACGATTCGAGAAGAAATCTGAGGAAAGCAAACCAAGTAGCGGAAAAATATCCCTTTTTGATTTTCTTGAAGATAAATTACCTTTACAGTCTGAATCTGCAGAAACAAATAATTTATCTCAGAATAGTTATACACAAAATACAGAAAGTAATCACGAGAGAATTGAGTTTAAAAATAATGAAATACAAAGTGGAAAAAGTGGAAGGTATACATTTGCAATAGTAGGATTTTTTGAATAATAATATAATTGAAATAATAACTAAAAACGTCTGTTTTAATAGAGCTCAAAAAGGAGGCAGAGGATATCAAGTACCTCCAAGACATTCGGACGAAAATAGGAGCAGTAAAAAATCAAATTTTACCAATACTGTACCTCCCCAATTTTCTCAATATAATGGAGGAAACCATTCTCAGCAAAATAAACCGCCAAGATTTCAACGAAACCAAGATACTCATAATCATTCTCAACAAGATACTGGAATAAAAACGTATCAAAAATCTCAATCAAATGATTTACGAACTTCCGGTTTACACACGCGTACAGATGGAGTAAATGTAACCAATAGTAATAATTATTATAAAGCTCCGCAAGATCAACAGGGAAAAAATTTTGGTACCAGCAGGAATTATAATCATCATGATCCTGATGCCAGGAATAGGCAAACTTATGATGCTTCTTACGGTAGGCACAATCGAGCGCAAGAAGACGGAACGCATAGGGCTTATCCTGCAAGTACAACTGATAAAAATTACAAAAATCAACTGAACAGATTTCAACCGAATGACAATTCTGGTGGCAAAGGAACTATAGGGCCCAACAATCAAAGAGGTCAAAATCAGTATAATAGCAATCAAAATGCGAATATTCCTGTTGGCAGTACCTGGGTTTGGCGAGTAGGTGACAAATGTCTAGCCAAATACTGGGAAGATAACAGGGTAAAATAATATATCCATTTATGTGCATGGTAAAACATTATTGTATTTGTTTTAATTAATATTTCTAACATACAGTATTACACCGCAAAAGTAACTGGTGTATCAGACAGGACATGTGTTGTTCAATTCAAAGGATTTGAAAACTATGAAGAAGTGCTACAAGTGGACTGTTTACCTTTAACAAATGATGTACGTAAAGTGAGCTTAATTTTATCATGTATTTAATATTGTGTACATAAGTTAATAACTATTCTATTTCAATTACACTAGCATCAAGTTGTTCAAGATTACGCGCTAGATCAAAAGCAGTTAGATCAACGATTTAACAACAGGCAACTACGTTATGATCAAACGCAAAATCACATAGCTGGTAAATTAACAAAACTTTTGAAAATAGATGTCTATTCTTTTCGTAAAAGAAATAAGGACCTAAAATTTTTATAGCAGGAATGGAATTTCGTAGAGGTGGAAATGGAGTTGTTCCTGCAAATAAATCTGGTAGTTATAATAAGAAACGTAATCAGCAACGAAGTACACAGCCCATTTATCAACCTCCAGCACAACGATGCCAGAGTTCTATGCCTATGAATACTCCAAATAATACCTTACTTTAATGTACCATTAAAGTTTTTAGCAAAAGTACTGAACTTCACTAAATTTCTGATTGTAGTTGTGTTATTTTTGATCATTGACCTCATGAAAAAGAATTACATACTTTTTGTGTATGGTGGTTTAAATAATAGGTCAATAGTTTAAGACGCGACATGAATAAGTCCTGTGCCACAAATAATTCATAAATTAAATATGTAATATGTGTATATCATTTATTTCCTTACATACCGAAAGTGAAACTAATGGCTAAAAACGTTAATGTAAGGTATTTATTATATTACCCAGAACATCAAGATATTTATATTGTAGACTAATTGCATACTAATATTAAAAAAATGTGCAACATTTCGATATTTCATCCATTTTCGCTAAAACATTAACATTCAATCCAAATGCATAATGTAAAAATTGTGCTGTATATTATTTGTAATTAATTTGTAATTGTAGATATTTAGAGTAAATTACAGTTGTGAAAAAAAAAATATGTTTAAATTGATAATTTGTGTTTCGAGAATGAACGCCATCTGCTCTTCGTTAAAATAGTCTGGATGTCGACCTTGTAGCATCGTGGAGTGTTAGGGACCACTTTGCGACGGGACTCGCCCGGTATATCGACTTGATATACAGGGGTGTTAGGGACCCCGAAACACCAGCGACTCTTTCTGCATACCAACAAAATATCATACTGTGGTATTAGGGACCACTAAGCGCCGGCGACATTGCATACACCTCCATGAAGCTAGCCGAAAGGAATAATAAAATATTATTTTTAATTTTTCTTAGTGTATTCCGTTTGTAAATTGTTTGTGATTGATTGTGAGTCCATTTCTAACGTTTGTAACAAATTAGCTCTTTTGTAGTTAGCAATTTTATTTCAATCATGATGTGAGCCGAAACTTTTTAGTAATTGTTTATAATAAACAGATTTTGTGATAACTGATAACTGTAATTGATTGGCAATCGTTTGTCATTTACAAATATATCATTTTCATTTTTTGTGAGTGAATAATTTCTTAATCATTTACAAGTTTGTTTCATAATAAATAATTGTAGTGCGCAAGCGCTACAGATCCGGTCGTATTCATCACTATCTCGAACAAGTGAGTTTCAGGATTTGTTCGTTTTTAGGTCTTATATTTCGCTATTTGCTTCGAAGTCCCTGACACACCGGTGGCATAATATTGGTATGCAGCGTCACCGGTACATCGGGGTCTCAGATACCCCAAATGCCGTAGTGTCGGTAAGCAAAAAGCGTCATCGATGCTTCGGGGTCCTTGACACCCCGGTGGCATAATATTGGGATACGGCGTCACCGGTACTTCGGGATCTCAGATACCCCAAATGCCTTAATGTCTCTTTTCATCCCTACACTCTTTTCATCCCTACATTCCTGACATCTCTTCATCCCTTAAATCCCTACATTCTTTTCATCTCTACACTCTTTTCATCCCTACATTTCTTACATTGCTTCTTCCCTTACATCCCTACATTCCTTTCATCCCTGCATTCCTTACATCTCTGCATCCCTTATAATAAATATATTATAAAGACTGCTCGAGTAAAGGTAAGTAAAGGTAAGTAAAGGTAAGTAAAGGTAAGTAAAGGTAAGTTAGTTCCTCTTTTCACCGCCAGAGGGCGCTGATTCGACATCGAAATTTTAGTTCACATTTTTGCCGCCAGAGGGCCAGAAATTAAGCAAGATTTAGTTCCTTTTTTCGCGAAAATTTCGGAAAAATAGCGCCCCCTAGCGGCAAAAAATTGAACTAAAATTTCGATGTCGAGTCAGCGCCCTCTGAGGGCGAAAAAAGGAACTAAATCTTGCTCAATTTCTGGCCCTCTGGCGGCAAAAATGCGAACTAAAATTTCGATGTCGAGTCAGCGCCCTCTGAGGGCGAAAAAAGGAACTAAATCTTGCTCAATTTCTGGCCCTCTGGCGGCAAAAATGCGAACTAAAATTTCGATGTCGTATCAGCGCCCTCTGGTGGAGAAAAATAGAACTAAATCATGCGCGATTTCTGGCCCTCTAGCGGCAAAAATGTGAACTAAAATTTCGCTGTCGAATCAGCGCCCTCTGGCGGCGAAAGGAGGAACTAAATTTGTATAAAATCGCAGGCCTTATAGCCGCAAAGTTTCAACTCAATTTCAGGGAGGTACTGGGATGTACGGAATGCAGGAATATAAGGGATACAAGGATGTAAAGGGTACAGGCATGTAAGGGATGCAGGGATGTAAGGGATGTTGGGATATAAAGAAGGCAGGAATGTGAAGAATGCAGAGATGTAAGGGATGAAGGGTTGTAAGGAATGTAGGGATGAAAAGAATGTAGGGATGAAGAGAATGTAGGGCTGAAGAAAATGTAGGGATAAATAGAATGTAGGGATACAAAGAATGTAGGGATGAAAGTAATGCAGGGATGTTAGGGATGTGTAACCCTGCTATGTCTGGGACCCCTTAGTGAAGACAAAGCATGTCTAGTCTGGTTCATGGTTGGATCTGTAGTCACTGCCATCTATCATGATACAAGATATATTAAAATTTATATATGGCGGTCGCGCCATGTCATTTATATTTACAAAATTTATTGATATATTTCCTAAATATATTTCATTTCCATCGAATTTCATGTATTAAAAAAGTGCTATTTATTGACCGTGGTGATTGAAAGTATTTTACTATTCTGTCACCTCGGTACTGGAAATGCCACCGCTATCGGGAGGTTTCGGTGAACAAATAGAGGTTAGCTTTTTAAATTTATACGCTTGTTTCATTGATACATTCCATTAATTACTTCTAATTTTAGGATTATGAGGTATTAAATTTACTTGGAAAAGGCGGCTTTGCTAGTGTCTATCGAGCGAAATGTCTTCGCAGCGGCATGGAAGTGGCGATCAAGATGGTAATTCAAATTTATAGGTTAAAAAGTGATACGTCATTCAAAATTGAATTTAAAAAATAATTCTAGATCGACAAGAAATTGATGCAAGCTGCTGGGATGGTGGGTAGAGTACGTCAAGAAGTCGCAATACATTCAAGACTAAAGCATCCAGCAGTACTTGAATTGTATACATTCTTTGAGGATGCTAATTATGTTTATTTGGTATTAGAGCTGTGTCATAATGGAGAGCTTCAACGTTTTCTTAAACTACAGGGTTCTCGTTCATTACCCGAAGAGCAAGGTATGATTCTAAACCAAGTTATACTTTCAATTATTTTATAAGTTTACACATACTTCATGAGGTTTCATTGTTTTAGCTGCTCGTATAATTAGACAAGTAGTGCAAGGATTGTTATATTTGCATTCACATCAAATACTGCATAGAGATATGTCCTTGTCTAATTTGCTCTTAAGTAGAGATATGCAAGTGGTAAGGGAAACTATATATTATAGCTTTCTAATTTGATTGAATTGAGAATATTAAGTATAGTTGAGTATTAATTTATAGAAAATAGCAGATTTTGGTTTGGCTACTCAATTGACAAGGCCTGATGAGAAACACTTAACGATGTGCGGTACTCCTAATTATATATCGCCCGAGGTTTGTTAAGTAATTTTTTATAATAGTTTATGTAAGAAAAAAGTGTAGGCACTTCCAAAATATTCGTTCATATATTCTTGTAGATAGCAACGAGATCATCGCATGGTTTAGAAGCAGATGTATGGAGTTTAGGGTGTATGCTATATACTTTATTAGTTGGCAAGCCACCATTTGATACAGACGCTGTTAAAAGTACGTTGACACGTGTTGTGATGGCTGATTATGTAATGCCAGCTCATTTATCAGATAATGCTAAGGATCTTATTGACAAATTGTTAAAGAAAAATCCAAAAGATAGAATTCGCTTGCGCGATATTCCGAAACATCCGTTTATAAGTAATTTAGAAAGAAATAAATTACATAGTGTGAGTAATATCTATATAAATATAAATTGAACATAATTTTACTCTTAAATTATATTAAATATTTATATTAATAGGAGAAAAATGGTATGAGTAAAGGGCTATTCGGGGATGGTATGCTTGATTCAGGAGTAGGAAGAACTTTGTCTTCCTACGGTAGACCGAGAATGCGTTCTAAATCGGAAGAAAGAATGTCAACGATGCCGATGATGTCCAATGGTCTAGGACCAATGTTTAGTGCAAGAAGCGAAGCTTTATCTGAACCTATTACAAAAACAAATTTATACAAAGCAAATTGCATCGATTACCGCGCAAAAGAAAATTCGATGTTAGCTGGGATACCACCACCTCCGCAAAGTAGGGTATGTTCGCAGAATGAGCATTATAGCAATTGTGATGTATATGAAGAGATTGAAAAGCAGAAGAATGATAAATATAAAAGAAAGGAGAAGGCTGAGAACTGTTTTGAAAATACCGAAGATGGGGGAAAATTGCAAGTTCCACCTTTGAGTTCAGAAAGACTACAACCTACTAGACATAGAACAAAAAATGCGATCCTTACTATTTTAGATAACGGAGAAGTGTGCATTGAATTTATCAAACGTCGAAATGGTGTGGTATGTATAAAGTAAAATAAAAGCCAGAGATCATTGTAATGTGATTGTTATATTACAGGAAAAAATAAGCGAAGTATGCCGTATATCGAGTGACGGTTTAAGAGTTATCCTTTATAAACCCATCGTTTCAACGGAAGTGGGTAATCAACCACCTCCATTACCATCTCGTGGTGCAGATAGTATTTATTCCTACGAAAATTTACCTACACGTCATCATAGGAAATATGTATACGCTTCGCGTTTTATTAAACTTGTGAGAGCTAAAACACCAAAACTAACGCTGTACACGCAACGATCAAAATGTCTTTTCATGGAAAATGGGCCACATCCTGATTGTGAAGTTCACTTCTATAATGGAGTGAAGGTATATAAATAAGTATTTCAAATATTGAACAAATGAAAATGTTGATAATTGCTGCAGGTTGTGCGTGTTGATGGTAATGTTAAAATAACTGAGAGAAGCGATGGTTCTACTTATACAGAAAGTGAATTTCCATCACATTATGATGAATATTATGAACATTATTCGGAGTGCTATCAACGTTGCTTGTTGCTGGAGTCTACTTTAACATCTCTAGAAGCGGCAACGGGACATACTTGTTTTCCCGTAATAATTGGACGTAGGCCTAACACGGCCTTAAATGATTCTCCTTGTTCGCAAGGAAAAGAAAATATTTCGCAGACAACGAACAGCACACCCGTGGTATGTAACGAAAAATATGTATATGTATGTAAATTTCTTGAAAAGTATAATTTATGTATCTGTCTGGTGTTTCAGATGCCATCTTTTGATGCCAGTTCTGTTATTTCGACAGTAGCGTCACGGTCACGAAAACTAAATTCCATAAGAAATTTAAATAATACTAATAAGATAGCGATTCCGGGTATAGGTACGGCGACACAACTATCATCCGGAGATATTCGCGTTGATTATAAGGATGGTACTGCTTTAACTGTAAGTAAGATAAAAAATTGTAATCAAATCTATACTAATTTTGTTTTGATCAAATTCAATTGTTATCCTTAGGTAAGTCCTCAAACCTATGGTGGGGGTATAGTTTATGAGAGCAACAATGGTATGGTTACAAGATATAATCAACATCATCAACAAAATTCGGAAGTACCACATATTGTTAAAGAAAAATTACGTCACCTCCCAGTAGTTATTAAATACATAGTTCAACCGAAGCATAAAAATATCCGGTAGTTGTAAATGTATATTTAGAGAATTGAATATTTTGTATAGAATATAGATTTAGAGTAGTATAATTATATATAAGTACATTATTTTTATAGATTTATAAAGTATATTATATTTTCCCATTATAAAATAACAGATTTTTTAAGAATAATAAAAAATATATATTTTAATATTTTTTATGTGTTGGTTAATCCTTCCTTTTAATAATGCGAAAACATGTCTGTGAGTGACGCTGAGGGCAACGTCCCATTCACTTTTACCTTCTGACGCCATATTGATTTGTTTTAAAGGGTCATTGAAAAACACAGAAACGATATTATAAAGTTACGAATCTTTAACTTAAATCATTATGAATACTGTGTAAATTCGTCGTATTGAATGTATTCTCTCGAGTTTCATACATGAAACATAGAAAATTATTTTCATTCTTAAAAATAAATAATAGCAACAGTTTGTCAAAAGGAATAGTAAGGTCTTCACAAATGAATGGTATGACGTGCGGATATATAATTAAGAGAAGTGTGTGGGATGTTATTCACTAATACAGCAAACGACATTCAATTGCAACAATAAGTGAGAGAATTCTAACGATATAGTCTCGGAGTCAGTTATAGGCAGTGTCCATTTGGAAGTATTCTAACCACGAACAACAATAAACTCGAAACATGGGTAAGCAGACGATTTGTAAAAGTACTTGGGAGAATCTCTTATTCATAGAAAGATCGTTTTTCATTGAATTTACGCCTTTATTAGTCAGAATTCGATACGTAAGCTACTCACGTACGATACGCTTCGTAATCTTATCTATAATATACATATGTAAGATTACTCATTGATGGTTCAGTCATCGTTTCACACCTCGTTCGAACAGGTGTTAAAGTTATTTGTAGTTGAAAATGAGGGATCAACAAGAAGCAACCGATAGTTTACCATTGCGTCGACGATTTGATAGTAATTTTAGTGTTGATAGATTTTCTGAAAAAAGTCTGCATGGATTTGATTTTGAAATTCGATCTTGTAGTGAGTTTTTTGAAAAATAAATATATTTTTTAGCAGAATTCATAGATTCAATGTTTAATTTTTTCAGGAAATATGTGTAATGATTGTATGGCCAGAGTGCCCTATGCAACTCTTATTGCAACTATAATGTGTTGCTTAGGGGTGGGTATATTTTGTGGCACAATGTACAGAGGTGTTACATTGGGTTCTTTAATGATGGATCAGGTAAGATTTTAACTGTAATGTATATTATATATTCTACTGTATTTAAAATGCTTATTAATGATTATATATTATAAGGTATTTCACTTACATCTTGGGTGGCTAGAAGCTGTTCAGTTAACTTTTGCAACAATTGGTGCTAGTATGGCAGCTTTAGGATTTATGATATTATGTGTTGGTTGTCTCGCAACTGGAGCTACAAGGCATAAAGTATATAGAGCATGGAGATCCAGAGTTGGTGGACGTATTTCTTGTGCTGTTGTATGTATTTTTATTATCATATATTTCTAAAAAAAAAAAAAACAGAATAAGAAAATATATTTTATATTTTCCAGTTCATGACAATCACCTACATACTACAACTAGGCTGGCTTGTAATATTTGCATTCTTGGTTATAATTACCTGGATTTTCACTATATTTTGGGGATTATGCAGTAATCCTAGAGTTCAGTCTCTTGATCAATGCATTGATTTCACTCAATTCAGTAAGTGTTTTTCAATTTAAAGAAATTTCTATAAATTTTTTTAAACAAAACGCAATGTTATGTGTAATTTAATTATTGCAGGTTTCATATTCCCAAATAATACAAGAATAGAGGACATGAAGGTATGTGGACCACAAGAGGTAAAGCTGTTTTGTAAAGATTTTGTTGAAAAAGCAGAGGTGATGTTTATTTTGGCTACAGTAGCCACAATGCTAGTGGTGTTAAGTTTGATACATTACTTGATGTGTCTATCTGCCAATTACGCGCATATCCGGGATCATGAGAAATTCCAAGAATTACAAGAACTTCAGTATCTGCAAGAGCCAGGAGATCCAGATTCTCCTCAACCCGGTATGGGAACTTTGGGTTCGCATCATCGTACTAAAGACAGGTTCTAGGATACGGCCCGCGAGATCTTCGCGATGAATCCTTTATAATTAACATTCCTGTTTAAAAAAGATCGAGAATCTTTTCACTCCAAGGATTGATAACAGTTTCGTGTTGTTCTTCTCCTACGTACCTAAACTCAGTATTCTACTTAATCAATTATTATCACAGTAGTTTACTGACCGAAGATCTTGCGGGAACACATCATGCCGTCCATTATCTGCGACTGTCTTGTAAGCATTTATTTTGTTTTAAAGTTATAAATCGATTAAGTAATTAGAGGTAAGTAAAATTTCATTTATATATCGTTGAATTTCAATACATACATGAGAACATTCCATAATTTATATTTGTAAGAAGATAAAATATTTTATTTTGAACGCAAATGTATAGTGATTATGCGCGAAGATTAGAAAATATAAGCGCACAGAGTATACTTTTCAAATTGTTTGGTAGATGAAAATATATATAATTATTATCGACCTACATAAATTAGGTACGTAATAGTTGCACAAAAGTATTATTTCGTATTAAAGATTTGATTAACGATGTGTTTATGAGACTGTTTATAAATACAAACTGTATTGTTAAGTGCTATTCATATCATTAATATGAAGATTTGTTCAATGAAAAATATATAGATCTTTTCATATGTTAGAGTAAAGTAATCATCTGCTCTCATCATACTGGAGGAAAAGTAAAAAAAATATGATTGGTTTTTGTTATTTTTTTTTTTAATTTGCTACTTATTACACTTGTATTAAAAAATATGTTCGAATGTTTTATATTTTCCTCCGGTATGAATAAGTTAAGTATTATATTAGAGATCTATCACTCTTGTACAATTACCTGAAGAGATTAAATTGTAATGTGAATTATCAGAGAAGACAATAGAAAATTAGTTCAAATTGTATTTTTAATGCACAATACATAACTGTGCCAAATTTATGCGATTTAAACTTACGTCTATATGGAAGAAAAAACGATCACGTATATATATTACACGTTATTATTGGTAGACAATATTTAACACAAATACCTATGGTTAAGATATGACACAAGTTCAACTTGCTCAAATTATTTCGTAATTCTGACTATTTCCGACTGTATGATACGTTCAAAAAGTACTATATCGCGCACATTATATAAATACATATCAAATTGGACAATGAGTTTCATTTATATAAAGTTACAATAAATAATTGTATGAGAAAAATTACTGTACGAACAAAAGATGGATTTATTATTAAGTTTGTTCTATATTTGTTTTTCTAAACATTTGTATATTCTTGTAAGATCAAATAAAAAATACTTTCTAATCGACACATATGTTTAGTTGTTTAAAATAGTTTTAAAGTACTTTCAGAATCCTATCATTTTATTATACATTAATAGACAAATTTTATTATGTACAATTAATTACAATCTGTACAAATTTACGATTTAACATGACTTACTCGTCAAAAAATTGGAGGTCCAACTCTAGATCAAGAGCACTCATTTCTTGCAAGGTATTAACGAACGTATATCGCGAAAATATCATGTACAACTTCCGAAACCACACATATTGCGACTTGTGTGCAGTCATGGCTTTCTGCAAGACAAGAAGCAGTTCCAAAAATTTCATATTTTCTATTTTTTTCAAAAAATGAAAATTATGAATATATATTGATTCAACACTTACTCTTATGACTTTTCTTTGATCGTATGTCACTAAATACCAGTATGAAGCACATAATAAACTAACTGGTAAATCTAAGAGTTGCATATATTTTCTAATTATATTCACAGACTCTAACACGTATAGTTTACAATCTGTAAAGAGATTGAATTAGTATTCTATTAAAGTTGGTTTAACTATGGTAATGACATAGATACTAACAGTGTGGTACTTTCTTTTCTATACATAATGCAGCTATGGCAAAATACAGAGAGATATGATTTTTGTGTCTACTTATACCATGCTTGTCAAATGTTACAACTGCATTGATTTTATAACATTCTATGTGATGTAAAATACATTCTGCCACTATCTCTGTTGGCCATTGTACATTTTGATCATCAGGTAACTCTGTGCTCCTATACATGTATTTATTGTACTAAGATAGAAGATTAAAGGGATAGTTTTCGATGATATTCAGATAAACAAGAATGAATTATTTTACAAAATAATTAAATAAAATAGTGTCTCACATTACTATAGTCACATTAGCTTCTGGAATTCCTAATATTTTTGTACAATCATATAATTCTTCTTTTCTCCTCTTATCCCCACCTACAAGGACGATTGACATTTGATATAGCAGTATATATGTTATTTATACATTTAATACTTGAAGTATATTTGTTTTATTACAAGACAATAAGTTCAATCTTATGCATACCATTGCTAAGACATAGAAGATAAATCTCACTAGCCTTTGATTTTGTTATCCAATATAACAGTGGTCCAAAGAACATGACCTCATCATCAGGATGAGCAGTGACTAACAATATTCTGGCAGGTGGACCTGGAAGCTGCCACGCTGTGTGGCTAACTTTCTTCAAGATTGAATAAAGAAAAATACAAACGCAAAGGTACGCGACAATAGCTATTAACAATTGCCATGAAATTTCTTTAATGTAATACCACCACCAACAAATTATTTCGTTAACTTGCATACTAAAATATTCCCTAATAATATCGAGATCTAACATTTTGAACGACAAGTACGATCTTTTCCACTTACAAATATCACGGTCCTGTCATATTTCCGGAAGCGTGTGTCGTTTCTTCGAAGTTTAGGATAAAATCTCTTTGATTAAAAGAACATTGTAAGGTTATGAAGTATAACCAGATAATTGGATTCAGCGCCATATTTGTTCACATTAATATATGCATAACTATATCATTGCAATACTATTATAATACTTTTTGACAGTTAAAATAGTCAAAAATTTGAGAAACTGATTTAATTAATTGTATTTCAAATATTTCATACCGCATATCAAGTGCAAGTGATGTGTCAAAATCATTAGGATCTAAAATTCCCTATATTTGAAATTTTGTTCGTATATGTTTTCAGCCTGTTTAAAGGACTGTACTTTTTTTACATTCCACTTTATTATTAGCTTACGACAATTGTATTTTTTTTAAAGTAATTTATTGGATTTATGTTAACTAGTAAAAGTACAATTTATACAACTTACATTATATTCATATGAATTAGACCGTGCCAATATATAATATTTGAAACATATTTCTAGCACATTAGGTTAGATTCTACCCGGTAGTATAAAAATTATATAAAAAACAAACATTTTAGTATGAAGGAAACACAAGGAAAAGTAGATATATATCGTGACACACCTGTCAGATACTTGGGTAATAAAGAACAGGTTATCAAATGCTGTTATTTAACTTTTCATTAATCTATTTGATTTTAAATTTATTGTTTCCATGCATTGATACTTATAACTTCATAAATATTTTATTGTGATTTTTGTAGTAATAATACTTAAAGATTATAATTACTTTTCTAGGATATGCAAATGAGGTAGGAGAAGCCTTCAGGTCTCTAATTCCAAATTCAGTAGTATGGTTCAGTTACATTGTATCTACTGGATATGTTTTTGCAGATACAATTGACAAAGGTTTACAAGCCTATCATGTAAGTTAAATGTAAAAAAAAGTTGTCTAGCAAATAGATTGAAAATATAATAAATGTATTATATTTTAGAAAAATCCAAACGCAACAAAAGATGTTCTAATTTCTATGAGTGATACTTTACTATGGCAATCATTTGCATCAGTGATTATTCCTGGCTTTACAATTAACAGAATTTGCACTGCTGTTCAATATGTACAAAAGAGTAATGTGGCCTTAAAAAGTCGATGGATTCCCACAATTGTTGGTTTGGCATCCATACCTTTTATAATACATCCTATAGATGCTGCTGTGGAAGAAGCAATGAATATGACTTATAGAAAGTGGATAGGATATTATCCTAAATGACCACTACTTTAAAATGTGTATATGAAGCTGTAGGATTTGCTGAAAGTATATTTTAAGTTTGCTTATTGTTAGTTTGAAAGGGAAATACTGCATTATTGCAGTTGAAAATTGTATACATTTTGTTATATTGTACATATTAAATTTTGTTTCAATATTATAAAACACTGTATATTGAATATACACTCTACAACAACAAAATTATATGCAGCTAATAATAAAATGCATTAAATTGTTATTTTTCCATTTTCACTTTTCGATTTACTTTCGAACTTGGGGGAGTTGGGGGAGTCAGGAGTGTCGAGAAAGACAGGTAGACTCCGTCATAGAATTCCCTATCTTTCAAATAACAATTCACACTTCTCTTTATCTAAGAGAAGCCTGAATTGCATGAGACTGTACACGATTCAGTGGTACATATTTGAAACTAGAGTAAACGAAGTAGAATTGTCCACTATATAGTCAGCCGCGGTGAAAATGTTAGTTTACCGGAAATCTCATAATGCGCCGAAATTAAGATATATATTTGAAATTTTAATTATTTAAAATATCGATTCGTAAATCGGTCGTTTGCTCGAGAAAGTTGAAATGAAATAAACGGGTCTGGTTGAAAACCAATTAATAATTACCGCATACGGAAGATCATAACTCGTAGGCCACGTTTATTTTTCCCATTTATCGTCTTGTCGAGTCGGATGAGCTAGCCGCAGAACAATGGCTCGACATTGCGTAGGAACGAATAGCCTGTCATACCTGTGACATATATTTTTTTTGTCGCAAGTACAATCACCACGTCAGTCAAGAAGAAAAACTGATCGTATTTCTTTGCTCATGGGAATAACCTCGTGGTCTTGTAAGACGAATACCGTCCCGTATATAAACATTTTGATGAATTTATCTATAAACAGTTTGTATAAAAAGTAATGGCAGGTCTGAAGGGGGATGATCGTTCCACCCATACGTATCGTAATTTTTGTTTTTTTTTCATAATGCATTAATAATTCATTCAAACAAATTTTAAATTATAAAAAACAAGATTCAATTTTCCGTAAAATTTAACACCCACTCATACGAGTTATAAACAAAATATTTAGAGGTCAAGTAGAAGTTGATTTGCGAAGTGGTATTAATTCCTCGTTAATTATTTCTTCTACAGTTATTGCGCATTGCCGCATTATATTACCTTTCGAGGAGCTAGCGTAATACAATTTACTGCTGTTCGAGTTGCGAATAAAACGCGCAAAGAATCCGCGTCTCGAGGATTCACGCGATTACGAAATTTCATGTATCCGTCTTCGCCATAGGATTTATGGCACAATAATAACGGGATGCATTGAAAGAGAAGTATTTTGATATCGACAGTAACATACGATCGCTTGTAGGTAATCTTACGAGTCGTAGTTTATATTTATAGTAAAATTTGCGAATGAAGTATGAACCAAAATTCTTTTGGAAAAGATAGTAATTTAAAAACAGTCAAACATGGATTAAAGTGCATAGGGTGTTTTAAAAGGGCACGATTTTTGCTTACGAAAGGAGAGAAAAGGATAATAAAGGAGAATACTTACTCAGGCGCCCCGTTACGAATTGACACATCTAAGTGGCGGTCGATTTTTCACGGGACCCTATAATAATCTTGACAGCTTTTCAGTAGTCTATGGTCGACCCTCGTAATAAGCTTAACCAGTCCACCGTGATATAATTTATAGAGGCCACTTGTTTACAGCTAATTATGGCGGCACGCGGACAACCGTAAAATTTTTTTGTGACACGCGTTTCGGATTACATTGTAAATCCTGTGGAATTTCTATCGAAACTTACGTAACGCAATTTCGATCTCTCAAAGAATCAATGTAACTCGAAAACGTTTCTATTTATAATAAAGGAATAAACCCGAAGGTTTTACTACTAGCAAGTTACAATTAAATTTGTATAAACAATGATTGCGACTAGATATTCAATGTCGCAGGAGGTTCCTGGAACAATGACAGTGATTTGTAATTCACAGAAAAAAATAGTTTTCTAACATCGACCCTTAAAACTATCGAACAATAACGCGAAGAGGTCTTTAATCGATAGAAAGCAATGCGTCGCCTCGGTACACGCCTCCGTCACAAAACGAGCCTCGCGATAAGGTTATGTCTCGTGAGTCGAACAGAGGGCGCGTATACACTCGTATACGTTCAGGTATGTGTGCTATCGGTGCGAATAACGGTGCAACGGAGAAAGAAGATCGAAGAACGTTGCGCGAGAAGAAAAGGGACGGATAAAAACAAAAAAGAAAGAGCGGTGGTTTGGTTGCGAGAGGGGTCCGGTAAACGTGCAGGGGTAAGAGAAAGAAGAAAATAAGACGGAAGAAGATAGAGCGGCACGGTTGAAGGGAGAATAAAGGATGGAGGAGGAGAGTATTTCGCGGGCGCGAGGAGGTAAAGATTCTCATGAAACCTGTGGCATTTCGCGAGGCACTCTTCTCTTCGGTATACGCCGAACAGGGATCGATAGCGCCTCGTCAGAGACGAGGAGAATCAGGCGGCAGGCTATTTCGAGCAACAACACGGCGGCAGAAGCAGCAGAAGCAGTAGCAACGACAGAAGCGTCCCGTCCGCCGCCAGAGATCCGCAGCCATTCTACGGCCATGTCTGCCGGCGCACGGGGTTGGTTACGCCCGAGCGGGGTCTCGCCGGCCAATCGGATGGAAGCGCGGAAGGTCCCGCGCCGTGGTCGTGGCCAATGGGCGTAGCCGTTCTAGCGAGGCGCGCGACGACTTGTCGAAGTAGAGGGGGTAGTCCTCGCGACTGTCACAGGTGCAGCCAGTTGGCTGGCGAACTCGAGGCGAGCATGCTCGGGATTGCCGCGTTGTTCCTAGCGTGTCGCTGATCGAACCTTGTCCCGTTCGCCCGATTTCTTTCATTCGTTCGCGTTCTCCGGGTCATCTCGTCGTCTCGAGTTACATTTATCCGTCACGCTTATCACCGAGCATCGACACACGAATACCAGTGCGAATTTTCATTAAAAATCGCACAGTTCCAGACTACTTGTTCGACCGGGGAAAAAAAAAAAAACGGCAACAAGGTTTCGTTGTGAATGTAACAGGCTCACCGGAGCTCTTGATGCTGTCCGTCGCGCGGACGCGCAAGCCGCGTCTGAGAGATTTGCCGCGATACCGGTCCCATCGGCGCCATGATCCACCACGGACTGTTTAGGTTCGAACAGGGACGATCTTAACGCGACTAGTGGTGCCAATGTGCCGGCGGTACCGGCCTGTCAGCTGAGAAACACGAGGGATGAACAACGGTGCGCGAAGAATCGGAGGACTCATTGGTTCGGTGAGTTCTCGGTAGAACTATACCTACTACAGAGATACGAAACCGAATTAACTAAGAAAAGAAATTTGCAAACTGAACATCCCCAAGGAGTGACAACGGGAACGTGTTGCAATCGAGAAAAACGCGAACGAACAAGAACGACTTTCGACTTAAGGAAAAGGACGAAATTGTCGAAATAACGAGTGTGTGCTGGCAAGAAGAAAAAGGGGGAAAAAAAAGAAAAACTGGCAGCCGAGGGGGGAAGTGTGAGAAGTGCGATTTAACAGCCGTTGGGATAACACCGCAGTAAAAGTGGGTGCACTGGGGCCCTCGGGACCGTTCGGCCGATACGGGCCCGTGGAAGGTGGGCCTGGTGGTGGTCCCGGGCCCGGCGAGGGAGTGGGGACAGGGGTGGCCGCAGTCGCGGCTGGGGAGGTGGAGGGCTACGGGGGCGCCGGGGGCGGGGGTGGGGGCCCCGGGGGGGTTGGTACCCCCCGAATAAGGGTCGCGACCCTCGGCGGGCCTTGCTGCGCACCCCTGCCCGTCACCCAAGCCTGTAACATAGGTAAGTTACATATGTAATTCTTCTCGTTTTTTCTACCCTATTTGTCGCCGAAGCATTGAACAATGATTTAATCCTTTTCAAGGAGTTCCAAAAGGTTTTCATTTATTTAATTGGATTAAGAAATAATGGTTAATTAACATGGACAAGTCTTACTAGTCATTTACGGTTCGTCTTAGTTTTGAAATAAAACTAGTGGAAGAAAATATTGCGAAAGTTATTTACTTCCGAACATTATTTGCCAGTCATTTATTTTAAATCGAAGGATTTTCTCCTTCGAAGGCAGTTTTTCGCGATTCGAGCGAAGAGAAACGGTTCCTCCTCAATTTTTTTAATTTTTTTTTTTTAAAGATCGTAGAAACACCGTTCCGTTCGCTTATCGTGATTGATCGTACTGTAATTTGGATGTCATAGGAACGCGTGTTTTTTTTATCCACGTTGATGGATTATCCCGCGGTTCGAATCTAACGAGGATAAATTTGTTTCGGACAGGGTTGAACATTCGTCGAAATACGCGTCATTGTGCGTGACGAACGAGCGATTCGAGGAAATCGTAATCTTCTTGGATGGAAATGCATGCGGGATTATTATCCAATACGTTTTCTCGTGAAAAATGATACCGATTAAAAGAAAAAAAGAACTACAAACCTCGGAATCTAATGTTTATCCGCACAGTTTTTCGCTATAACAAATGCGGAAATTATTTTCAAATAGTCTGGAAGAAGATGATTTATATCAAACACGTTCAATTGGAATCTTAATTGAAAAGCAATGAATTTTAAAGCATGCTCGTATCGAATTCTAGCGACGGGAGGATGCTATGTAGTCGTAGATTAATAAAAACAATATTTACAAAACGTCACTGATTAAAAATAGACAATCGTTGATGACCATTTAATATATTCTACTTAGTCACTTTTATTTCTCATATTAATTAGCCTACTCCGTTTTGAAATTCCCTAAAGCACGTTAAATTAACCGTGGAATGATAACACTGGGTCAGTAGTAAAATTCATATTTTCAAATAAGACACTCGAGAATTTCATCTAATATCTGAAAAGAATAATTTACCGCGTAGAAAATAAAAATGGTAAAAAAGTGTAGAATTAAATTAAAATAGTTTCTGTCTCCATCGCTCACTGTCCGTAATTTAAATATCATCTTTTCCCGGCACTTTCGGTATTCCATTACGCTGTACATCCTTTGTTCTTTATTCTTTTAAGACGTTCCCGTAGATAGCGTGCAAACTTAAACCGCGAAAGGGTTTTCAAGAGCGCATTACCATATTCCAGAGGGTGGTTCGAAGAAAAATATTGACACTGAACGTATCGGATCACACTTGACTTGATGGATTTACGTAGACCTGCAATCGTATCGATTACCAATTCACCGTGAGGATTGCTCATTGTCTTGTATTAATTATTCGACCAATTAACCCTTCAAAATCGACATCGCCGGTGCTACATAAATGTTCATTCGTAAAATCGTCTCGAAATTTATTGACATAATGAAACTTTTATTGCCACTGGTTCAGAGGAATTAATCCTCCTGTAGTATGCATCGAAAGTTGAATATTTAAAATTGTTGAGTAAATTTTTATTTTGAAAATGAAGGTAGAAAATTAATAAAACCAAAAAGGAACTGGGTTTGCGTGAGGGTTAAGTAAGATTATTTTCCTTACATGGAAGTATTTTCATCAAGGCGAATATCGTAACGAAAGGGTTAAAAAAGTTGATTAAGTGATACAAATTGGAAACTAGAGTTGACACGATAAAATGACGGAGGTAAAGATGGCACGCGTCACACGGTTGATAGAAAAGAATTGGATTAATCGAGCCCCGTATTCGGTTTGCCCGTCCAAGGGTTCTCGTATCACGTACACTTAATCCTGATCTGGTTTGGACGATTCCAGGAAATCTTTCTCCCCCGGAGCGACTTTTTCCTTTTTTCCGCGCGATTCAAGCCGTGAAATCGCCTCGTGATATCTGACTTAACAAGTAGGAAGGTCGGCTGGATTAACAGGGAATGTATTCCTGACAGATGTTCTACTCGTTTACGTTCGTTCGGTACTTCGTTAGTCGTTTGTCAATTAATCCTTAGAAGCGAGATGAAGTTGATCGCTTCAATATGCCTGAGGATAATTTCATTTTTGCGCCACATAAAAACAGTTAACGTAAAGGTGACTAAACTTAGACCTTTTATCACCGCGATTGATAAAATAATCGTTATAAATTTTCGTTACTAAATGCAACAATTTTTTCCTACGTTAGGTTAACTCTAAGGGTTGAATTTCAAACTAGAAATTTTTAAAAATTTTTAAGTACTTGGATGAATAACGCTTGTCATCTTCGGGATGACTCGCGATCATCGAGAGTCATCAGAGAATTTGCAGGTGTAACATGACCGCGTCTACTCTCGCGTGGAACGGAAAATTCTTCGTGGGAACCCAATTTCAGCGTGGAAATTACTCGTAAGTCGATTTCGCGTGGAACGATTTAAATCTTGAGGTAACCACGGGGTGGTTGCCTCGGTACGGGATCCTGTTTCTCCTTTTTTCTTCTCGCCCACCCGCGAAACGGAGGGAGATGAGATGCGCAAGGTCAGACTTTAAGGGTGGGAGAAGGGTTGCTAGGTTGACAACCCTGCCAGCAGGGTTGGAACTCCGCCCATTGGTGGAAACCGCGAAAAAAAGAGAGGAGTGAACCCCAGAGGGTTTACAATGGCGAAAAAAGAAGTCAGAGGTCGAGAGAGGAGAACGATTTAGATATAAATGAAGAAACAGAGTGAGGAGCGAGAGACATCCGAGTCGAAACAACCGAGTAATAAAGGACAATCTCGTCCATGAATGTTAATTAACAACGAATCATAATTGTGTTACGAGTACATTCGTCTCATCGAAATACACTCGCTTTGATGATCATTGATAAACAATTATCAAATAATAAAGACGTATGATCATTAAAATTGACAGTGTAATAGATTGTCTAGTGGTTTCTTGGAGTAGGAATTGTGATCATGTATCAGTCTAGTATGTTTTTCTAAGTAGTTTCATTTCCACTTGATTTACTCCATTTTTTTTGTTTTTTTTTTGTTGTTAATTTATTGCTATCGAGTGGTGTCACGAATCCTCTCTTATTTCTATCTGTCTATCATTCAATCACACCAATTACAATTGGAAAACTATTTGTAATAACCAGTAGTAATTATCCATTGGTAATTTAAAAAAATTGAAAGAATATAATGTAACTGAATAATTAATAAATGTCTGTCTACATATGTTCGTTTCTACTATGACAGTAACCTGTTCACACGTGCGCCATAGTGAAACAAGCCATGTGTTATAAGACGCATAAAAATTAATTTTTAATTCTTCATTATTAACATAACAGTAATGCTACTAAAAAATTGTATATTCATCTCTTTGATTAATCGTCTGATTATATAAAATTTGAGGCGCCAGCCGCCGTTGTTAACATGTTAAACTACTTAGGATCACATTTCCTTCATCTTTTTACAATTTTTTCCACATCAGTACTAGAGATGTGCAACACTTTTATCCCCAAGATTGACAACGACAACGAAGAAGTTGTACAGTGTTTACGGTCGAGCTACATTCTACACAGTTCCTTATCCTGCACGGTAATCAAAGCGTTGTAATTAAGAAAAAAAATTACTATACAGTACGTAGTTCGTTATGCACGTGCGCAGCCGTGACAAGTGCGACCGATTTTCAGGCGACTTTGAATTCAATCGACAATGGAGTATGTTTCGAACACGCGTTACACTTGTATTTAATCGGACCCTAATTATCCTACAACTATAATTATAATTAATTTTACCGTGGTTACCGATACTAGTTTCCCTAATTAGACGACAGAAAAACATTTTCCATCGGATAAACATGCACCGTATTAAGAATTTCCTAACGTTACTTGCAATTTAAATAATTAACCAACTTTTTTCTCTCCGTTCGCAGAACAAGCTGCAAAATAAAAATAAGACGATTTGAAAATGCGACACCAGTTTTTTTCACGATGTCGAGCTAACGTTTTGAAATTAAAACGACTCGTCGGATCGCGGTCGTGTACCATCAACTTTTCTCTGCGCTCGACGTTTCCGCTCGAACCGATATTTTCTAAACGCGTTTGCGACATAAATTTACTAGACGCGAAGCTGGAATGGCTAAGGATTGCTAGAATTCTAACCCTTTCGTTACCGCTGTCTTTACTAGAAAATGTATCTCTAAATTTCTTCATGTAAATTAGACGGTGGCACCGCAAATTTAATATAAACGAAGGAAAAAGAATTAAGAAAATTCTACGTATCGTTAATATTATATTAATTTTCAATTAGAAAACGAAGCGATGGCATTTTGAATAATTAAAATTGTAACGCGTCGTACTCGTTAATGTACTAGTGCAAATAAAGTAATTTGAATTGCGAACAAGGAAAATGGTTAAAATTATTCGAGATGAACGAAACAATCCATCTGTGTATGATATCGTCGTACTCACCGATGCTCTTTCTTTCCGAAGCAGGGAGACGCGGTTTGGCGATGCTCCTGTCATGTGCAGGATGCGAGAAACCAATTATGGATCAGTACCTGCTGAATGTTTTGGACCGAGCATGGCACGTCGAGTGCGTCCGCTGTTTCGATTGCAGAACCACGTTACAGGACAAGTGTTTCTCCAGGGAGGCGAAGCTCTTCTGCAGGGAGGACTTCTTCAGGTACTTGTGATCACTGTTTAACATATTGAAGTTTATCATTATGGGGAACGATTTAAATATTATATTCTTGAAAGAAAAATTAATAAAAGGCGCGCTAAACATTGTACACAAAATTAGATAAAATTTAACGAAAATAAAATTATTGCAATTTTATTTATTTATGGAAATAAATTTATTTATTATTCATTTTATGGAAAAATTAGGAGCCATAGAGTGATGATTTTATTTTCCTTCTGAAAAAAGAAGCGCGCATCAACGGTACGGCAAAGCGTTTCCCGTTTACATAATTAGATAAACAGTCGTGTCATAACCAGTTTCAGCTCGTCAACACTTAAGGAAATCGAAAGATTTATGATCGATGAATTAGCAGACAATCGTCGCGACATTTGTCGTTCGATACCTATCCCCGTGTTTCTTTTTGCACGGGCAAAAGGATAGTCGTTTGAGCGACAGAAAAAGCATTTCACGACGAATGGAAAGGAGGCCTTGACATTTTCCGAGACAAGCCTAACGTGATTTTACTTTCGAGTAGAAATCAATCGATAGGATCGTAAACTAAATGATGACGTTATGATTATTTGGTCCATTATCGATACAATTTGATAAGAGACAAAAATCCACCTCAGTGTTTTTCTAAATTCCAACGAGTAACTGATAAGCCAAACAGAAAAATGTATAAATTAAATATGTTTCAGTATAAATCATGCAAGAAACGAAACTTTAATTAATGGAACAACTTGAAAAAAAAATAAGAAAAAAATTAAAAAAAAAAACGAAAAATGTTGCACCGTGTGCTTCGGAAGATCAGAGGACCACCGGTCGCGAACGGGTTACCTTCGAAGAATCTTGTAGTTGGTTCGAAACGAAAAAAAGGGGATAAAACAGTAGACGGAACTAATCTCGAAACGATCGAGTACACTTCTTATGGATCGAAAAGCGAAATAAAAACTGGGATCCTTAGAGGAGTGGAAGACCGTCAGTCACGTCGTAAAGCGTTGTTGCGAACGTTGATTTACGGACTTCGTATCGAATATTTATAGTGTAGCGAAAATTGATGGTGCCAGGTCGAGTGGACTGGCTAGACAGCGTGTAGTCGTTACGAATAAATCGCGTGAAAAATAGAAAAAGATAAAAAGGGACGCGTGAGCGGAGTTTTCAAAGTGTCCGGGTATTATCAACGACTTCGAGAACCGTCCCGCTGGATTTCGCGGAAAACTTGTCGCAAAAGCGGAACTTTTCACCCGTTGCTGAATACGATAATCCAAGTCGCGATTCATCGTCGCGAGGACCTTGACATTTGTGCTAGAAAGCGCCAAGTTTTCACGAATTCGGGTAATGCAAATGTTCGACGTGTTTGAAATTTGGATGATTTGAATATTTCAAGTTTAACGATAACTTTTTCGTCCGATCGCGTTGACAAAAAGCAATTGGATTAGAAAAAGCAGCAACGAGTCGCTTAAGTTAATTAGGATTTGAGCGACAAGGTATTATATGCTTGGTTTCTTCTTCTTTTTTTTATTAATCAACACGTAACGAACCGAGAAATAGATCAACAGCTCGATTTTGATGAAACTAGTAGTAGCTATCGTGGTATTTAATTTCAGCGAATAGCGTTCGGGATCGCGAATAAAATGGTTTACCTTTCCGGTTACCAAAGAGACGTTTCTGTTTCGTGACTTCTGGAAGCGATGAACGATCTCCTTTATAACTAAGGACCGTGTAGAAGCAGAAAGTGGTGAGGGTAAGGCGTTTAAAAGGGGGGCCCTTTGATACTTGTACGAACGAGTGTATAACGAACGTGTTGTATACTTTACGAGCCACTTTGCATTTCATCCCGATGAAAAATTCATTAGATGTAAGACGAGCGCGAGAAGTGGCTACGCTCGAACGGCGTAGAAAATCTTTCGGGGTCAAAAATAACTCTTACCCGTCTCGTTAATTAACATTATCCTCTTTATCACCGTTATTCGACGCGAAGAATGTTCGATCCGTTTTCTCGATCACATCCAAGAGAACTTGGAAATTTTACGAACTTCGAGTTAATAAAAATCTGAATAATTCTAAAAATTTCACTGTAGCCGAATTAGATCTCAGTTCAGTTTCGAATCGGCCGAAGCTTGTATCCTTTCGCGACGTTGATGAAAATGGAAGACACCGAGTGGAAGGCCGATCGATTCCCACGACAGGACGAATCTATCGATGTCGTTTCACGAATCAAACGAGTCTCGTCCCCCTTTCTTTCAGCGAATCGCTGTTGGGAATACTGTAACACCTCCGGGAGGTCCGAGGTATCGGCCGAAAAGAAAGGTACGCGGTTATGGTAACCGGCTCTACGAGTCGCAGCAAGGTCCTTAAAGGTCGATAATGGCCCGTGGGGGCCCGAAAGGGACCAGGATCAAAAGGACCGATGTCCCCGTTTCAGCGCCGCCTCGACTGCCGTATCTTGCGGTCGACGGCCCGGTGTGTACCCGCCGAGAAAATTATTACCTTAAAATATGGTCCACGCGGTCGTCGAAATACACCGATGAAAACATTAACTCCGATGTTAGAGGGGGGATGCGATGGTGCGTCAGCACACCGTGAACGGTTCTTAGAACGCTTTGCTAACTGTCGAGCTTGTTTCGAAGCATCCCGTGAGTTTCGAACTTGATTCTCTCTCTCTCTCTTATCGGCTTGTAAATTACCGCGGGAATATTCACCGAATTACGTGGAGAATGCAGTTACATCGTTAACGCTCGGAGGGAATATTGATGGCGATGTGTGTCGTAGGTGTTGTACCGGCATCCCGAAGAAATCTTACGTTTGGGAATAAATCACCTTGAGACAAGTCTTGTCGCAACCGAGTGTAACTTGATTTGTAACTTAGATTGGTAATTTTGATAAAAAAATAAATAAACCTGACGTTATGCACATCTCAATTAGTTTTGTTGATATAAGGTAATCATCTTAACGAATAATATTATCTCGGATGGGTGCGTCGAGCAACGATAAGGGACTTTTAATTGCTACCAAAGAAAATATTTACAAAAATTGATTTTGTACCTAGATGATTTAACAAGCTCTATGTCAAAGAATTTGAATTTGATCCATTGATCCGATCATAAATTAACTTGG
This sequence comes from Osmia bicornis bicornis, assembly GCF_907164935.1. Taxonomy (NCBI): domain Eukaryota; kingdom Metazoa; phylum Arthropoda; class Insecta; order Hymenoptera; family Megachilidae; genus Osmia; species Osmia bicornis. Next base: position 12,352,204 of record NC_060216.1, on the reverse strand, counting down.
TGTACAATTAATTGGTAATCAAAGTGTATCGACTGATAGAAAGTTCGGATTAATTAGAAACTTTACCACATGAGTCATTTCGATCGTCTACCGTGTTGTTGCGTGGCCTTTCTCTCGGCTAGACGAGTAAAGTTGCGACGCGACGGGACGGGGAAAACAGACTCCAGCCAGACGTTAGTCCCTGTTGGAAATCAAAGCGAAACGATCGAAGGTAATCATAGATCGGCGGAGGCTTTCCTCGAGCTCGCTCGAAAGGGCGCCGACGAGAGGTCCATTGTCCTTGCTTTCCACCCGCGGTGCTGGCCTCCTCGGGAGTAGACCCGTCGAAACTCGAACGTGGAAACATTATAAATGCGGCGTGACGCCCGCTACGAACCGTAGGAGAAGTTTGTTGGGCGTGACGGGGCCGGCGCGGTCGGACAGACAGAGAAACAGGGAGAAAGAGCGGGAGAGAGATGCCTGGAGTTGTTTCCCTTCCAGGAAGGTTCGGCAATGCTACATATATCGCGATGCGTATTCCTCTAAGTATACCCGGCTACGTTTTTGCCAACCACTGCCTCTTGCGTCACATTCGAGACAGGCCCTCGTTTGCTCGTTTCCCTAGCTCATACGTGGCCGAGTTTTCTTTCGATCTTCATTTTCTTTTGTTTTCTAATAACTGAATACTTTTAAAAACAGACAGTGAAAACGGAATCGCGTAATCGTGGCCCTGTAAGATTTATTTAACGATCATTTGTCGTCTTGTCACGCGCGCGAGCCTTATCCGCGGATAACGAAACGACCGAGAGAAAGCGGTAGGACAACACCATGAAAGTTTAACGAACAAGAAGAAGGAGAAGGAGAAGAAGTTAAAGATGGAAAAGAACGGCCCAAATTCGTCGGTCATCGCGGCTCCCGGGATTTTATGCAAACGGCGTGTCGCAGTACCGCGCGGGGAACGCGGCGCGCATTAGCATAACTATTATGAATCGTTTCGTAAGGATGCCTTCAACCCTCGGTTGACCGTAATCGACGATATTTCACGAATTAATCGATACTCGACCGAAACTCGTCCCGATAACCAGCCGGATCCGTTCGCGTTACGAGCCTTCCGCGCGATAAAACAGCGAGAAACTGTGGACGTTCGGTTGAAACGTGTCGTCACCGTGACTGGTCTTGGTCGCTTTGAAAAATGAACGAAATAGGGAATCGAAGGTGCACGGAAGCGCGCGAATTCACGCTGCTAATTGGATTCCCGTAATTAGTCTGCTATCCCGCCTTGCGAGTAACCTCGCGGTTCTTTATTTCCTTTATCGTCGCGTAATCGTGTCGAACGCGCATGCGCAACGGAAGGAGGTGGTCGACTGTTTACACAGAAATAATGAATCGGAGGGTAATTAAAGTTTCTGTAATAGGTCAAGGTGTAAGGCTGCTCGGTGGCGCGCGATTTCACCCGCGAATTACCGTTCCGTTTGAAAGTTTTAAATATCATTTCATTGTTACTCGGAGGTATTTTTTTTTTTTTTTTTTAAGGAAAAATGATTAGGGAGTAGTCAGAGACTAGCGTAGGTCTACGAAAGGATGGTTCCCCGGAGTCGTCTACGGGACCCCGGTGGAAGCAGCACGCACCACATACATAAACTCTAGGGTCCGTGGCAAATCGTGGCCCGGTCCCACCCCCTTTTTTTTATCCAGACCCGGCTGTCCTATATTTCTTGCTACACGCCAGAATTCCAAGCTCTTTACGCTCTCCTCTTTAACGGAGCCCCACACCCCCTTCTTCCTGCCCTCTGATTGCCCCACGGAGTTCGCTTTCTCACACACGAACGAGCCACGAAAGCACCGCGTAAGCCTTTCTATTAATGATTTTTACGGCCGGCCTCCGTTTCTTTTTCTTCCACGAGGAAGGAAGGAGCCGGGCTGCTGCCCCTCGCGCGACCTCCGAAAGAAGAGAAAAGAGAAAAACAAATTGGACGCGCGTCTTCCAAACGATGCTTACGTGGAACAAGGCGAGAGAGAGAGAGAGGGAGAGAGAGAGAAAGAAAAAGAAAAAGAAGGAAAGAGAACCGATGCGGTGCGGTACCGGTGACGTATGCATTCGTGGAAGTTGACACGGGCCGGCTAATTGCTATAATTAATTAAATAATTCCTGTAATTAGACGAAAGGGATTTGTACGCGCGGAAAGTAGCAAGGTGAGAGTAGGATGGAAACGTTGGGGAGAGAGAAAGCGAGGCTAGCAACGTAATGACCGTTGGTCAAGAAATATCTCTGGCTTCTGCTTCCGTGAGAAGATTGTTAGGGAAGTGCGCTTAGGACTGCTAATTTGGACAGGTTGATGAATACTTTGAAAAAGTGTGCCGGTTGATTATAGGATGCTTCGCGTAAGTACTCGGTATAATAGTTATAGATGACCGTGTCGATCGATGAAGGAGAATAATCCTTGTAATTTGCACTCTTCCCTTCTCGTTCGCCTTTCTAAGCAAACAAAACGCGATTTTGCAACTCGCAACAAAGGATTATTATTATATTTAAAATGAATCTGGTTAAACGCGTCTAGTCTCGACGATTGCCTGATCGTTCACCGTTCGTTTGTACGCGTCATCCGAAACTTTTCTCCTCGATTCGATTCGATTCGATTCGATTCGATTCGCATCGAATAAGAATTCGCGATATTAGAGCAATGTGGGTCGCCGGTCAGGTTGGACGCGAGTTTCCGACGGGAAACGCGATAGCAATAAAATAGTAGCAGCTGCGAGGGTCGCGAATCGGGTCAACCGATACTTGTGTGTATAACGTGGTAAGCGGAAAAGCGACGTGAAAATTCTGTGACAGACATCCGCTGGGAATTTGAATGCACGCTCTCTCGCGTCGGAAGTGCAACGGTAGAGAGGAGTAGGCATCGATTGAGATATATTTACTTTCGAAAGGCGGCAGCCCTAAGGGATTGCGGTAATTGCTATAATTAATCGCGTGATTCCTGTAATTAAAGCGATCGGAATTACTAGCTGGGAAGTATGCGGCCACGATGCTTCCGTAATAATACAGCCGCGAGAGGATCGGACAGACGAATCGTTTCGGTTAGATTTATTAACTGGAACTCTAGAGCGGCAACGCGGAGTTTGGATCGACTAAATCGTTGTTGCAAATTGGATACAATTCTTTTTTAAATAAGTTCCCTTTTTTGCTTGGTCATTTGCGTTTTAAGCAAGACGACAAGAATGAAAGAAGAAATTAATCTCTTATTTCAATGATGTGTTATAATTTTCCTATAAACCATAAATTTCTATCTGTACGACGAATTTCGAGGGTTTTTAGGTTTTATATAGTTAAATATATAAAATGATGCGGTGAAGGGTTAACAAGTAGGACAGGGGTAAACTAGAAAAAGAAGAGTATTCGACAGGCTTGTAACCACGGGTCGCTTTTACGGCACCGAAGGGTTTTAACTTTTTATGCCCTATCGGGACGTTAAAGTCCTATCTGTTTAAAAGCGTCATATTTCTTTTATCGACGTTCGCGAGTCGCGCGGCTTAATGACAGGACTTGTAAGTTCCCTGCTCAATAAACGTCGTCGTTCTACAACATTGACTTTCCTTTTCGTTCCGTACGATCAGCATCGACGAATTTATGGTTAAAAAGGAAAGAGGCTGAAAAGTGAATTCTACGTGTCACGATTCGCGTGTTGTTAAGAGAAATAGTTACGCGATACTCTAAAATATTTGTTCAAATTAGATTAGCTGGTTAATTATTATTATTTAGGTTCGTTTGTCGCGCTTGTTCCAGGCGATACGGTACGAAATGCAGTGGTTGCCTCCAAGGAATAAGCCCTCAGGACCTCGTGAGGAAGGCAAGGGACAAGGTTTTCCACTTGAATTGCTTCACCTGCCTGGTGTGTCGGAAGCAGATGAGCACCGGAGAGGAGCTCTACGTCCTGGACGACAACAAGTTCGTCTGCAAGCAGGACTACCTGTCGGGCAAGCCGTTGCCGGACACGCATCACGTGCACGGTCATCATGGTGAGTTACAAGTGTCATTGTACCTCGTTATCCACTGCTAACAGATATAACAATCGCCTTGTCCGTTTCGTTTCATTCGTTTGTTCGTTTGAAACGGATTTACAGAGGGACGATATCGATCGCTTCTGTTCCAATTTTTGTTCACTCTGCAATTTAAAACCCTCGTTATTTCGTTCACGGAACAATCATGACACGTAGATGCGTTGGTGTCGTTGACACGTAATTATTAAAAATCATTCCACGCTGGATTTTAATCGGGACTCGGATGTCTAAGTCCAGAGACAGCTGTTACTTAGAAACTCGTTAAACTACGAATAAATTAGACTCGAGTTGCTCGTTGCTTAGAGATCTCGTCGTGGAGTGTCATTCGATAAGTTGAAACTCGACAGAATAATTTCTGACGCAAAGAAAATAAAATTGAAACGGTCAAGATTCTTCATTTTTTTTGTTTAAATTCGAAACTAGCGAACTAGGGGTTAGATAGCTAAAAGAGACAAGAGGGAGGGGATCACAGTTCAACGCGTTCGACGCCCGAGATTTCACGGAGTCAGGATCGCTCTGCAAAAAAAAAGAGAGCGCGAGAGGGGCTGGGGGTGGATTTTTCACGGGGGTTTCACCCCGGTTGAACGGCAAGCTGTGAAAACAGCGTGCATGTAACCGACCGTCAGCCACCAGCCAATGAGAGAAACAGAGAGGGAAGGTATAAAAGGGAAAAAAGGGCTAGCGAGAGAAAGAGCGAGAGCAACAGCTCGGTTTCACGAGGGCCACGCTGATGTGTAAGCCGTGAAACGAAAACCGAAAGGTCGTTAGGCAGGGGCAAACCTTTTGTCGCTTCGATGCCGACGACGTCGAAACCGCAAAACGTCCGACAACTCGTTTCTTTTTCCTTTTTCTTCCGAAAGCACACGGTGCCTTCTTCTTCGAGACGCTAGTTTCGCGCGCGTCAGACCATCGTAATCGTCCCGACGTCACGATCCTTCGACCGGCGATTATCGTACGACGCTTTCGATCATTCGAACGCGCAGACCTTTTCTATTTTTCTTTCAAACCCTTTCGTTACGGACGGTGCGCCATCGTTTAATGGAACTTGGCGCATAGGGGGAGGAGCCACCCACCATTTGCCTTTAGTTTTCGCAGAACCATGCGATAGCCCACGGAGAGCGTATTTTCATTTCTAACAAACAAGGCTCTCCCGTAAAAATTTTCTGGACAATCGAACGCGTCTGTAACGAAAGGGTTAAAGTGTATTTTCTGAGCGACAGGTGAGCATTTCGCGAAACAACACGGTTATCGATTCGTCGTCAGAGAAAAAAAGATACGCGCAAGGGGACGACGATTACCTGTTTCGATGATCAAACATCATGACGTCCCGATGTTCCACGCGTTTCCGACATTAATCTCTATCACCGAGCGGCCATTTGTCAGTTGTCGAATTCGTGGTGATCGTCTGCGGCGCACGTGAAAAGCGCAGCAATTACGCGGCCGTGCGTCGATTAATCAGCCAACGTTTATCGATAACTTTTAGCGTCTTTTGTCGGTGAATACGGGAAAATTGCGACGCGAAACGCGAAGCTCCTAGCGAATTACAATTTTTTCGAAAAATCATAATGAACGCGAAACGCTGCCCGCTGCGGCGCGCTTCCAGAAGCGAATAACCGTGAACACGTTTAATTGCTAATTTCGTACGGAACATCGACAAATTTACTCGTCCCGTTGACAAATTATGTTCTATTTACTATAGCGAATATTCGTTGCTTCGTACACCCATGCGTCACGTTGAACGACGCAATTTTACAATCCTAAATTATTTCCAATGCGATAATCCAAGCCATAAAAGCCTCAAATTTCTTCTGAATTTGGAGAAAATTCAATTTCTTGAGTAGTTTGTAACGAATACAAATCATTGAACGGAAAAGTGACTGATGTTCTTTTTAAAATCAATGATTCGACGACTGAAATGATTAAAACGTACGATTCGAATCGTTCACGAGCAGAATCGTCCAACCTGTCGACAGGAGGTGACTCGTTGATGGGTTCAGGATCGGAAGACGAGGACGAGGACGGTAGTGGTCACCACCATCACAGCGGTGTCGGAGGTCCTCACCTGGGACCCCATAATCTGGGTACAGGTGGTCCTGGTGATCAAACGGTCGGGCACACGGGAGATCTACCTCTTGGAAGCGATCCCTGTAAGCAGGAGGATTCCGAGGATCAAGGTAGGTCGCTTATTTCAATCGTACTACTATCAAATTAATTTTAAACAAATTAAACCGTTAATTTAGAAAATGTATGAAATCACGACGAAACTTATGGGATGTCTTAATTAAATTGATTTCATTGTACGGTTAACCCATCGATAAAGTAGACTTTGAAAGGACGATTGACTGATACCTACTAACGACTTAATCGTGACCAATCTTGCCCTTTCGAAGCCGTCAAACGAGGGAGGAAATTCGGTAGTTTGACCTGGAGCGTCAGTACGAATTACTAAGCGCGTCAGGTCTTCCCACTCCATTATTCGCTTCTGCTCTTTTATCCGCGTACCGTAACAATGACCCCCTCGATTTTACCTCTCTCGAAGCATGCTATACACCCGGTACAACCATCTTCCCGTGGTATACTAAAGGAGAAGGAGAGAGGGGTGCGTAAGCGAAGGGTGGCCCCTGTAGTGCGGTGTGACACTGTCCAAACATTTTCTTTGTCCCGTGGTTAAGACCTCCCTGGGTATATATAGATTATCGTGAAGAGTTGGCCTTCTATTATACGAACTCGCGTGGATGTATGCGCGTTATTCATTGTACGTGTATGCACGCATACACGGACGTTGTAGAGTATAGCTTTCAAGCGTAGAGCAGCCACGATAATCCGATGGGGGTTTCGCATCGCTTCCGGGGGATTGGCTCCGATTGTTGTGTACCTCGATCCGACCGATCAAGATTCCGAGATACGTTATGTTATTTAGAAGGCGTTTTGTCGAAAAACGTTATTTTTCATGTAAAAAAACGGAGGAAATATAAAAAGACAGAGTAATATGGTGCTACTTGGTAGTACTCGAGTCTCGAAGAATTTGTAGCAGAGGACTGGTTATTTCTCACGCGGGAAATCGATTATTAAACGGGTTTGTTTGGTCTGGTCGAAGGTTCCCTGGATGGAGATCCCGAGACGAGGGATAGCCAAACGGAGAACAAAAGTCCGGACGGTGGTGCCGGTGGTGGTAGCGGCGACGGGGGCGCCGGTTCGAAGAGGCGAGGTCCAAGAACGACCATAAAGGCGAAACAGTTGGAGATTCTCAAGTCAGCATTTTCCTCGACTCCGAAGCCCACCAGGCACATCAGGGAACAGTTAGCGAAAGAGACCGGCCTGCCCATGAGAGTGATACAGGTTCATACTTTGAGTTTACCTCTCTTTCTATCCTTTAATCACTTGCTGTATAAGATTCTTACATCTCGTGTAAAAAAAATCTAATTTTTCCAAGAATAACGGATCAAGATCAATAAATTCAATTGAGAAGCAGTCGGTCATATCGTTTGGTTGCAGGTCTGGTTTCAAAATAAGAGGAGCAAGGAGCGTAGGTTAAAACAACTTACGTCGATGGGCAGGAGCCCGTTCTTCGGAGGCTCTAGAAAAATGAGAGGCTTCCCATTGAACCTGAATCCCGGCGCTTTGGGCGGTGAGGACGGACCGCCGCCTGGTTTTCCATATTTCAGCGCGGAGAAGTTCGAATTTGGTTACAGCGGACCCATGGCGTTTCACCCTGAATTCTTTGGTGCTCATCAACCTCCTCATCCTCACGGACCGCCCTTTAGCGGACCAGGTAATCCTGGTAAGTGTTTTAATTCTACTTCGATAGATCCTTTTAATAACAGGTTGCCTTGATACCCCTATTTTTCAACTGAAACGATTTATCGTCTTTTGAAGTTTTTCCAAATTCTTTTGAAATTTTCAATGTTTTCTAATCTATGGATTCGACGAATTTCTCTCTTCAATATTTATAGAGTTAATCGTGTATACGTAACACGAATTGTCTGCTTTGTAATAAGTAGAACACAATTCGTATCCGTGTTTAGAATATCGAAAGCAACCTCGTCTGGAATTCTATAGCGACTATAATAAACATCGTAGCGGGTAGGTGGGTCGCGATAATTATGACAGCTGGGTTCGGAGATAGCCGACCGGATACGATCCTCTCTGAATAGTACGTAATCTGTTTCTGACAGGTTTGGACCCGGCGAGTTTAGCGGGTATGGCAGCCGCAGTGGCGGTGACAGGAGAATATCCACCTCCGGGTGCGGGAGGTGGCCCTCCGGAATTTCTCACGGGCCCTCCTGGACAGGGGCCCCCTGCACCTCCTGGCGGTAGTCCTGAGTTCCTAGCACCTTCAGGTACGACCAGGACCTTTTAAAACAAGGTTGTACTTACTAGTCTATTCGTTTTGTTACCATTTCATTTAATGTAACATAATATATAGGGTGTTAGAAATGTCTTTCTGTAGGTGTTCATCTTTATATCTATATAGATATAATCCATCAAATTGTTAATAATTTTTCAACCATCGTTGGTAATTCATCGAATTGTTTAATTATCCAGAAATGATTATGGTAATCAGGATGATTCTAGCACCCTGTTTTAGTTTGAAATAAAGGCCCAACGATAAGAAGGGTGTCGATTTTTATTTCTTTTCTCCTTTGGATCCCACGTTTCTTGGGAGATCGAGGCAGCAGAGGGAAACCGATTCGATGGGTTTGATATTTCTCAGGTGGAGCACAGGGTAATCCCAGTGCCGGTGGAAACGGCGGTGGTCCAGGTGGCGGCGGCGGCGGGGGCGGGTTCCTGGAGCCGCACCAGATGCAGAGCGAAGGTCTGGCCTGGTAGTACGAGTTTTAATTATCCTTCGTTTTCGTATTTCGTTGCTTTCCATCGGCCACAAAAGTGAGCATCGATGATTCCGAGAAAAATCGGTTGCTCGCAACCCGATTGGACGAGCCCGTTCCACTTTGTTCCGGTTCGAGACTTTTGTCCACGACCAAAAGAGGGGTAAGGCTCCTTCGTTAAAGTCGACCATTAAAGTTTTGTAAGTTACGTTTCTGTAAGATACGATAAAACGATCGATCGTTTTAACTTCGTTTTCCTTTTTTTTTTTCTCACGACCGTTATCATTCTCCATTATTAACATTATCTTTATTATTATTATTATATTATTATTATTATTATGTCAATCGGTTAACATCGAAGTTACTATTTTATTATTATTTTTATTATTATTACGAATTATTAGATATTAATATTATTGTGTATAAAATTTCGAATGTCCTATCGTGTAATATTATACCCTCCCTGTTGATTAATTTTCGACGTTACTTTTAAGAAACATCCTGTAGATATCTGCTGTTCTATACAACCGAGACACCTACACAATGACACGATGTATGTACATCTTTATACAGTGTCGCTCATAAATATGGAGCGTATTAAGATTTCAAAACGAAAGCCAATAAAAATTGAACGTTTGAAAAGGTATACTTTTCTCGGTAATAGAAAATTGTTGCAAATATTTCGGCGACACTGTATCAGGTACGTAACAACGTTATACCCAACACAAACACCGTGCAAAACAGTTACACGCGTACAGGTGACACAGAGTAACACGTGCGTAAATGATACACTTAACAACGTTGTACTAATTATCATTAAAGTATAAATATAAATAGGAATGTGTAACCTGTAACTGTTAAGGCGGCAATCGATGTAAATAAAAACTGTCTTATCCTTTTTTTTTTCTGTTGCGAAGAGCGCGCGATCAAATGTTTGTTGGTTGGATTCTGTATCACCGAATCGTGTCTGTAATTGTAACTGCATTGCAATTGTCACAAGAGAGAAAGAGACACGCCGCCGCGATGCATAATGATTATAAATATTATTATAATAAACCACCTCGTATTTCCGTACACGTACAGTTGTGTCGAATTTCTTACCGTACCCTTTCATTTCGTTCCGTTTAATCATATACTTTTTGTTTCTCTTCATAGTTGTTAGTTGTAACCTGAAAAAAATCCATCGTCCGAAGATTCCTACAAATTCATCGTAAAGGTAAGTGAAATTTTTCATTATATTTTTCTAACAAATCTCATCGTCGATACGCGGAACGATGACATTTTCACCCCGCTAAAATCTCGGTTTCTTTCGTTCCCAACGGGGCAAACACCTGAGACCATCGGCACGATCGTCGAATCCTTTTGCCCTGTAAATCGTGGTCGGCAAACGCATCTGCGCCCTAGGGGGTTCTTCGTGTACCCTAACGTCGTTATCCGGTGCAACGTCGTTTTCTACGAGGAAAGGGACGGGAGATTCGTTTTCCTGGACATCTGGTGAATTCGATTTTGATGTGTTTCTGCCCTCCGGGGGTTGCTACGGTTCTTCGGGGCGCCGTTTCTGTATCCCATGACAGTCCCGTTGGGGGTAGAAACGATGCTTCCTACGTCCCCGTGTGTTTCCCCGGTACAACCGTGTGTACATACACGATATCGACCCCCCGCGATCTCTCTTCCTACAAGTGTGTCTCTTAAGTACGTGTACGGAGAGACTCGCCCGCTGTTACAGTTTACCGTCCGCTCCCCAGGTGGTTGTCTATTTTTCAGTGGCGTGAAAACGTGTCTTGCCAGAACCTACCGACATCTTTTAAATAATGCACACATTGTTTGTCTTCTTGACTACTTTCTGAGACACCTTGGATCATATTTTTTCATATTATATCTTTCACTTAGAAATTGCACAGCTAAAAAATCCCTCTTATTAGCCAACTCGTATCTAAGGCCGAAAATTTTAACGCATGTCCGAACATTTTTTTTTTTGCTACTTCAAAATAAATTGATGAAAAGTTTTAGTTTAGTTCCAAGGGTTGGCTTCAGAGCGAATCTCGCTGTACTTTTACCTAGTTAATCCTGGTAAATTCGTTCTTGAGGGATTTGATCGTGGAATTTAACCGGATAGAGTACCGATCTCGTGTGTACATTGTAACAACGATTTCGCAGGAGGAAGGGGTTCAGCGTAGCGTGTAATGCTTGTCCTGACGGATCTCTTGCAGAAGATCCATCGGGAGATTCGACAGATGCGTGGCCGCCTCCGCGCCCCAGGAACTACCACGGGGGTCCCGCGGGACTTGTGCAGAGACAAACCGTCCCAGCGGGTCGGTCTACACCCTATCGTATCAGTTTTGTTACCCTCTCGATGACGTAGAGAAGTATTCCTGTACGACGACATTCTTACGCAACTCGTCGTCCGATCGACTCGTGATTATGCCGCGTGTTAATTGATAATTCATGTTTTTACAAAAGCACGATGAGAATAACGTACGTTCGATTACACGTTGTTACCCGTGAGTTTCGGCACGTCCACCGAATTTATTTCAAGACACAACGTCGCGTTCAAAGGGGAACGGGATATCGAGGAGAGTCGAATTTTCGTTGTAAAGAGAAACGTTCGATGGTTGTATCGCAAAGGGATAGAAGGGATGGTAAGACGTAGGGGTTACTACGCGTCACAGTTGAAAGCGTTTCGAATACTCACGTGTCCGAGCACGTGTCGGGAAACAAAAACCCCCGGTCGTGCATACCCTTCGGCTCCTTCTTCTATCATTTTGCGAGGAGACCTTACAAAATCACGCCCTGCTTGGCGTGCACGTTCCAACCCTAACGCTCGTCACTGGCTCGAATTAACGTACCAAAGCTACCAATTAACCCTTGCCCTTTGATCGCGGCTATTTACCCGGCAAATAGTTTTCTCTTACTTCTCGCGCGTATTTTCTTCCGTAAAACACGAATGGAATTCTTTCGTTGTCGCGCGTCCATTCCGATTGTTCCGCGAAGCGAGTATTCCTGGAAGCATACGAATTCCTGGAGAACTATCGGGGATGACACAATGGAAACGTCTACCGTCCGTTGTCACCGATCGGTCCCGACACGGATGAAAACGTGTCTTTTCGTGGCGCGACTTATTTTCGTCTCGTTTCAACCGGACAGACGGCAGAAGTGTCCAGAACGACCTCCTGGTGTTCAGGCTGGCTTAGGCTAATCCGAAATCCGGATTACTCGTGCTTCAGCTGGTCCAGTCTTACGGGTACTGGTCGTGTAACACCGATAGGCTCTGTGTTTCTTTTTTTCTTTTCTTCTTTCCTTTTTATTTCGATCTTGGGCATACGAATTTCATGCGTCGAAAGAAGAAGAAGAGAGAGAGAGAAAAAAAAAGAAAGCGTTCGCCTCCATACGTTTCCGAATTTATATCCGTTAAGAACACGATATGCATAAAATATACTTATGCTAATTGTTACGGATTGTACGCGGTGATCTGCTGAATCACGTGCACACACGCACGGCTGTCTATAAGTGTGTCCGTTCGGAACGGAAGTTCTTACGGCGTGTTCTTATTACCGAGCCACTCGACGACGCGTGTATGTAAATAACAACGTCGTCGTACGTAGATCGCTTTATTTCGCGCGTTAAGTACACGTACTTTATTCCGTCCGCGATAAGGGCTCTCGACGTCCACGCGAATTTCGAGAAAATAATTTTCAAATTTTCGGTGGACCGGAGTTCTTCCCGTCCTGAGTAGTAAAAATATTACAGAGACTTGGAATTCTAAGGAAATTATTAATTTCGATGGTATATCCATGCTTTTTATATTTGACACGAAGAATCTGAGATGAATCTAGCGATTTCTTTTGGTCTTACGGTTCCCAATGTTGTCGCGTGTGCGTATCTACCCTCTCGACCTGCTTATCGGTACTTCCACCCTGCTACGGGAACGAGATAAGTATTTGCTATTTAAAATACCAGTCGTCGTGGCACGGGCCCCAAGATAAACTGTTCATGCATCGTCGAGGGGTTAGAAGCCGTGAAAGAGAAAGAGCGCGATAGAAAATAGGGGTTGATTATAAACCGAAGGCAGTAAGCGGGGCGGTGGAGTGTGCAGCAACAGCAACAGCAACAGCAGCCACGGCGGTCCACCGGTGAGGGTGGTTTATGGGGGGTTGTACCGGGTATTGTTGTATAAATAGGTTTGGCGAGTTAGGGGTTGCTACCCCCGAGGGAACTGCACATGTCCGCATCGATTATACCACCCCTTCCTGACCCCCTGTGCGCCTTCTATCTCGTTTCGTTCCTCGTTTCTCTCTATCCTTACGGGCCTCTTCTCGATTCTCTGCCATCGGTGGGTGGTTTCAACCCACCCCCTTCCTCCTCTTCTCTATCCCTCTTTCTATCTATCCGTCTCTGTTCCTTGGCCACCCTCTTATGCCCATCGAATGCTTTCTCCCCGCGGAGCCCACGGGGCACACAGCTCGGTTATTTTCAAGCCATTTGCTTTGTAAACGCACGCAATCTCGACCAGTCACCCTCTCCCTACATTCTATGCTACAATTTCACCCTCTCCGTCCACCCTCGCGTCAAAACTGGAATATTCGTAATTACCTGGCTAATAATCGTCGTGTAACTAGAGCATTAACTAGAGCAACGAACAGGTGGTTAACTTTCCGTGGCCCGACGTAGGAAGAACGCGAGGTAAGTTTTCCTCTTTGACGATCGACCTACATGAACTCCGCTGTCAGGAATTATTTATTCGAGGCACCAGTTGTACGCGATCCTGTTTACATATCGTTCTCTTTAATAATACATTCCCGTTTAAACCGTACGGGAGCAGTCACGGTTCTTCGGCTTCTTTTTTTCATCGTCCGGACGCATTCATAAAATATCTCTGTTCATATTTCTTTCTTAAGTCCTGGCTGGCAGGCACCGTCTCGATTCGGGGCATCGGGTGTAGGCTACCAGTCAAAGGGGGGGGCGTCGAATCCACGAGACGAAAGGGTCGGAATCGAATACCGCGGGGTGAGGCTGTAAAGCGAACCTTAATGCTACTAGGGTGAACCAGCCTCGAAAATAACCAGCTTGCACACCTCGATACCTAGCTACAAGTGGTAGTTTTCATCAAAGACTCGCCCCCACTTGACTTCTAGCAAGTTGAAGCTTCATTCGTATTTTATGACTAAATAGTAATTAGTGAATGATTGCAATTTGAAAATTGCTAATTTTGCGAAATATAAAACTATCCCTTGTAGGCGTTTACGGTCGACGACGGAATTTTAATAAGACCGAAAGGCGAAAGAGAGAAAATAAACTTCGCCTCGTCTGACGGTGAATATAAAAAAGAGAATTGAGACTTTAGAGGGTGAAACTAGAATTTATATTTCGACGCGGGAAGTTGTAGCGTCGCAATCAGCACCACCCTCGCTGTGCCACCCCATGGACACGAGAATCCTCCGGCACCTGGCGCATGACAGAGTACACTCCAGCGAAATCACACTCCGCTTCGAAACCCCATCCCCCAACCAACCCCTTGCTTCCCTTCCTTCTCTGATGATGTTACGGCACGTTTGACCTCGTGTTTTTATTAACAACAGGTACTATTACGGTCGATCGACGATGACGGCGCGATTCTACGAGCGGACCCGATGCCTTTAGGGCTTTCGATAGCTAGTCGAAAATCACCGACCGACCCTCCGAAGGTGATTTCAGTTTCGACCATGTAAACGACTTTCTCTCCAACGACACGGTAGCGAATTTTTCCATTTTATTTTTCCACTTGCTCTCCTTTTTATCCCCCCTCTACCGCTCTCTTTCACGTTTGTTATTCCGTCGTTTAATATCCTTCTCCATCTACCTCCATCCCTCGTTTTTTGTTTTTAATTTTCACGCGGATACAATGGGTATTTCGTTCGGACTCGTTCGTTTAACTTTGATGTCAAATAATTTGATTTCGCGTCCATATATTTGCACGTTTCTACGTGAATATTATACGCGTTGATATTTGAATTCGTCCGAGAGCCGATGGTGCACGGGAATATTTCGTTCGTCTTTCCGGTGCGAGTGAAATCGATCGCGTGTTTTCATAGATTCTACAATATTATCTTAGATCGTCGCGTCGGGTTTGGAATGCATTTTCCGTCGCGGCCGATCTTCCCTCCCGCTTCTGTTCCGTCGATTCGTAATTCCAGGATGCTACTCGACGGGCTGACTCTGCGTCGAGGATAATTGCGTTTCGTGTTCTCCTAATTGTGTTAGCAGGTCTTATAGGGGGATTAACATAGTTTGCCGGAGTTTGGTACACAGTTTTACCAGTTGCCACTGGAAAAAGTATTCCATCAGAGAAACCGACGGAATATCGAAATATAATTGATAATCTCCTACGTATATTATCTCGATTCTTTCAGAAGCACGTAATTCGTATTTCTGTCACGTTCCGTTTTCCCATTTTGCACACCAGATTGACGCCTTACTTATGAACGCTGGTCCACAAAGAGACCGTTGCTTTAACACGTGATAAAGCAATTTTTATGACCGCAAACTCCGTTACGTTGGAATAATAGCCGATACACAATGTAGGGAGGCTAGGAATGTAACATCGAGTCGATTGACAATTACCCGGAGCGACACGGTACACCGGTTATAACTATAATTTTTCCCTTTACCGACTCCCCTACAGATGGGCGGTGTTTACGGGGTACAAAACGAATCGACGAGTAAGGAAGATACCGTGGCGGTCATAGAGGCACTTACGATGCGTGTAAGGGGGTGGAAAAGCGTTGCACAGATACGTAGAGGCGTCCAAAGAGATACGCCCCCCATCTGTCCACCCTTTGCGATCTCTTTGCTTCGTCTCTCTACCGAATACAACGCTTCTCTTTCATTTGATAGACGATGGCATGCGTGCAAAGAGGGTGAACGGGGTCACCGTAGGGGGTGTCGTCTTCGGAGGGGTTGTTTCTTTCACAATTATAACTCGTTTAATGTAACAACGTGTCGCGCATACGCGTTGTTACGCGAAGAAGAAAGAAACAGGTGTCCATGGGAAAAGTGGGTATTAAAGGGTGAATATCGTATCACCACTTTGCGCCCTGTTACGGTAGCGCAGGGTTGGAGCGTGCTGTACGCACGGGATTCATAGCACCATGGTCTAATCTTGTTTCTAAGTGGTAATTAATTGGAGAAGTATGACCCATGACGATGGTACGAAAGTTAGACGTAGATACTTGGATGGAGACTGATGGTGTAGCTTGATCGTTAGACCAGTCGGTAGCGATAGTTGAATAATGCGATTTCGTTGTTCAAATATGGTATTTTCCATTTTGTAAGTATATAAAATTTATCCCGTGCGGTTCTATAAGGGTTAACAGGCTTGATGCGTGTACAAAGCGAAGCGCTTCAGACTGGAAACTCGTATCCACGATAAAGAAAAAGAGAGAAAGAACGAAGAGGAGCGAGTGTCGAAGGGGTACGAAGGTAAGGAAAAGAAAAGAACGATGGAAAGAAAGGGACGAAGTCCGTCGAGGGAGTATGTTATGCGATATCCCGCGTTGCAGTCGGCAAGGTGGGGTCGCGAAAGGTGTACGGAACGAGAGGAAGAAAAAGTCGGGAGGAAAGGGTGCAGGAGGGGTGAGGCTGGGAAACGGGGGTCCCGGATGACCCTATGGCCCGGCACGTATGGGGCCCCCAGACTGCTGGGCCCGACTCCTGACTCCCAGCTTCTACCAGAAGGCTAACCCTGAAGAAGCGAACTCTCGAGTCCCTCTTTCTTCTCGTTTCTCTTTCGTCCACCTCAAACCACTTGCCTTCTCACAGCCTATACTTATCCTCCTACTAATACCACCACCACCACCACCATCACCACCACCACCGCCAGCTTTACCTCCCTCCCTCCGTCTTCTTCTTCGTCTTCTTCTTTGGGTTACCTTATACTTATTGCCTCTGGTGGGCTCCGGGGCCTGCCCCTACAGGGTGTGTTATTATTATCTGACATTATCTATAATTCCGAAGCGGGCAGGAAGCCCACTTAGGGATTGTGATAGCCCCCGTGATTAAACCACCCTCCCCCGACCTTTACCCCCACCACCGTTCTATCCGAGGGTACACCTACACGGCTAACCGACGGTGGACGCGGTTAGAAGCCGATACAGGACCTTTCAAAGCGATCGATGATCTCTTTTTAATCCACTCGTGTTGTTAATGATTCTTAATCAATACTCAATTAGAAATATGAATTGGGAGGGTACGTAGTTCAGAACAAGCTTTAATCATTATCAATGATTTTGGTAAGGTTTCAAATGAATTATTGCAAATATCGTACGCACCTAGCCAGTTGATCGAAGAAAATTATCAAGTACAAAAAACAGAACAATTTTACGTTCTACATCATAACAGACAAGTGCAGTAAAGATTGACGTAGCCCCGATGAATAATAGCAAATTTCGAGACACACCTTGGTAATATTTCTCTTTGATTACCCTCGATTTGTTAGGGAGCAACCTGTCGGAAGTGTCGTCGTTCCAGAATAAAGATAAAGAATCAGGTGAGCGTTCGAGGTGCGTGTTCGTATCTGATCATCGTTGAAGGGTCCTGTATAGGAAAGCTACACCTCTAATCGTACACCCCCGTCGGGCCTGAACCAATGCGAGGGGAGGGGGGAGAGCGGGTGAAGTCCAACAGTAGGCACCCAGGGACCGGCCCCAGGACGCTACTTCGGTAATCGTTGGCCGATTATAAACCGAAAAAGCCGGAAACCACTTACGTCCGATACCGTGTGGCGTTTATATGGCAGTTATGCCGGTGAAACCACACCTTGCCAACATCGGAGAATTGTCTTGTTCAACGAACAACCGTCTAAAAGGAATAAACATCGATATCCGCTCGGTGCTCTTTGATAGAAATACTTGAAAAATATCATTTAATATTTTTCAAAATTTTCCTTTAAATCATGAAAACATATTATTTGATCGTATTCAGTCTAATCGCGTTTTACGCGAAGGGAAGAATATTAAAGAGAAAAATCATCGAAATTGCCGCAACCCACTTCCTGGATACGATGAATCCTTTATTTTTTCCCCGTCTGTCCTTGACTCATAAGAGGTGCTAATTTAGCAGACGATGTCTGATCCGCAAAGATCATCGTTGGAGGGGTCTACGCGGAGGAAGGAGGAACGGGTAATAATCGAACATCCCCTCGGGCCGAAAGGCCTCAACAGTAGGCGGCCAGGTCCAGCCCCGGAACGCTACCTCGGGTAATCGTTCGGCGATTATAAATCGAAAAAAGCCGGAAACCACTTAGGTAGAACGTCGGCCGTTTATATAGCAGGCAGGTTACGTCCCTGGAACCACACCTTGTCGCCACCAGGACGACAAGTTCCTTGTGCTTACTAGAAATTCGACTTGGTGTCGAAGGAGTGGGTGTCGATGCGTATCTCGTGTCCTGGACCCCTGCAGCGTAGAAGGCCCCTGAATGTCTCGTTGAGGACCACTTATGGTGATCCTTCGAAGCCTGAGGTGGTGCTACCGTGCACGTGCATATCGGTCAGAAATCTTAACCAGGATATAATCGATCGTTTCGATACGTAAAACAGGGCCTCGCGCGAGGAGGTCCTTCTCCATCGCGAGGAGGAAATGATTCTTTCCCGAAGAGACATTATTTTTTTCTGATGAATCACGTAAAATTTGTCTTTGACATTTTGATGCCGGGATAAAATTTCTTTGAAGATATTAAAGAATGGTGAACGGTGATTTTACGAAAGTTGGACACGTTCTGCGAAGAAAAAAGAGAGGGAAGAAGAAGAAGGGTGGCACGTAGCCGAAATCATCGAGGTAACGTCGAAAACACGCGAGCCTCGCGGGTATCCATGTGGAAACATCATCGGCAGCTGGGATCGCGGGGGCCCTTTCAGGGTGTATTTTTGGCGAAGTTCGTCGGAAGGCGGAGGGATGGAAGGGAGTCAGTCGTTCCAGGCGAGTGTGTAGGCGCCCCTAAGCCGCCCCAAAGCGCGACCACCAAAACCCTGCGGAGCTTATTTCACGAACGACCGGCCACCCTACTCGACTCTGTGTCTCTGCACACACTTTCTCTGTTAACCTCCCCCTTGTCACCCGCCTCTCGGCAACCCCTCTTAGGCTCGCGAGAAAAAGAGACGGAGAAGGTGGCTTATCTTACCCCTAACAGTACCGAAAGCTCGGTACAGAAGTGAAACTCGATCATTCTATACTGGGTGTACTGCGTCTTGTCGATAGTTGACTTAATCAATAGAATTCTTCAAGTATGTCAAGTAGATTTTATTATTCCGGCTCTTTCAGTCTAAAAGACCAAGCCTCTTTAACCAGTTAACTGCGGAATTTAACTAGGGGAGCAATGACGAGTATACACGTCGAACACTGGCCAAATACTCTTATTATAAATTTTACGAAGAAAGTAAAGCAAAACGTGGAACGATTCAATTTTTATTCGATGAGAAATTAACAATTCATTGTCGAAAGGTTATTGTTATTAAAAACTAAAAAATTGTCAAAAAATAATAAAATTCATCATTTTAAGAAGTTAAAATATATAGTAAAGTATACAAAACAATTCGGAGAATACCAGATGCACAGGGAATATCCAATATACCAAAGAGAGTAATCAAACTTTTTTTTTACAAAGTACATAGCAGTTTTATTGGTAATACAAGGGAAACATACCACCAAATGACATTTATATTATTGCTTATTGAAATGACGAGTTTTTATAGTAAATGGGGATTTTTTATTTTACACGACGAGTATATGCGTCAACCGCAGCGAAATGGATTGACGTATATACGCGTCGAATGCAGTTAACTGGTTAAAGAACGACATTTGTACAGCGAATGGCTTTTTTAAAAAACGGAACACATACGAGTTAGCCGGAAGAATGCGTAGCATTAACGATGACAATAGTTCTCCTTTCCAGGTCATTGTTTCGTCGTCTTTTCTTTTCAAAGGTTTTGATATATGAAAAAAATAGCTCGTTAGAATCAGCCGCTGTACTTTTTTCACTTTTTCTTTTTCTGGGTAACGCAAAAGCGCAGAGTCAATTCGACGACTTCGACACCCAGTATAGGAGAGGGGTGCCGTACGGAAGGGGGGAACGTTATCTACCGGGTCCCAGGCTGACGGGGTTCGCCCTTCGGGAATAACGCGGAGATAAGCACCCCCGTAGCCCACTCTCGCCCACACCCCGTCGTCGTCCACCGCCTAGCAGAGATGCAAAGAGATCTTGATACGGGCTACATCGAAGCCCTCTTGCTCTTCTCCTCTCTTTTCATCTCGAGCGTCGGTATCCTTGCAGATACGGCCACCCCTGGCCTACGGGAGCTCCCCGGTAACTTATGAGTCAGATTTATCTCACCGACTGGTGACTGATCGTCCCCCCACGAATTTCCAAACTTCCAGCTTCGAACTGGGCCCCCCTACAAAGAATCAGGGGGTAGAATTTTGTGGCAAGATGCCTACCTTCGACCACGGACGAGATCCGAGCATTACGTTACTATTAAATCGTAGACGAATTCTTTCTTCAACCCTTGAAATGTTTCGAATTATCAGCTTCCAACCCTTTGTATTGAAATCGACTCGAATTTGATCCTATCCTTACCTACAAGCATTCTGGACGTCCTCGTTCGTTCCAGATGCTCGAACAGACGCTGCTGCGTTTCCGCGAACGCGATTATTCTTCCTGCTACGAAGGCGGCCACCGCTGACTGAAACTAATGGCACAGAACGGAGAAATCGGTTCATCGGTTTCACCGATGCTGTACGTTGGTCGTGTTGAATCATGTGTCGATGACGTTTTCGCAAGCTTGGATACTTTTTTTTTATATTCATACAGGGAGAAATCGAAGGAAAGCAAAACGTGGACAAATTGTACAGGCGTATTTTCGCTGAAACACGACAAGATTCGATGCTAATCGTAAGTGATAAACAGGTGAATTTATTTTGGAAACGGATCGCAAGAATCGTCGAGGAGTCAGTTCGGATTTCGACGAGTGGATCCGTTTTTGTTTTCGTAACAGCCGGTGCGTATCTGTGGTCGGTCACCGGCAAACGAGCGTAAAACTCGATGCCGAGGACAATAGAATACGGTGCGTGCCGCATTTCGGTGGCACCGCCTCTGTCGCGTACCCGTGTAAGTGTACATCATTTGTGCGCAACAGTGGTTTCGATCGTGCATTATAGGGCGTAGAAGGCAACACGGTTCTACGTCGGCCCCGTTGCACGCATGAATCAGGTTAATCAAGTGGAACTGTCTGCCGGTTATTGCAAAGGGCGCGGAAAGACAGACTGGCTGCGTGAGCGACGGACAGCACCTACGCGATAGCGTGCAGGTGGCACGATTCCTTCTTCTGTTATTTCCTACGAATACCACGATAAAAGTGTCTACCATTTTACCCTTCTTAGTTCAGATTTATAATTTTTCATGTTTCAAAGTATTTTCAAGTGTTCAAAGCGAGTCGAATTACCCTGTGTGCCAAAGAATCTCATGAAGTTTAGATATCTTTAGGGGAAGCGTCGAACTCGAACTAAATTCCCTCCCCTATTTGGTGCGAGGCTAGTGTTTACCATTCAAATTGTACACAGACGATGTTACGGGCTTCGATACCCTCGTTGAAGTCGATCACTTTCGACGCTTAAAACGACTATCACAAATGAATTCCAGGAAACTTGTCGATACGTACAGTTTCATGGGAGAACGTCATCTGCGTTACAGTTCTCTTGACCATGAAGAAGTCTACGAGATCTCTCACTTAGCCTCGTACGAGTGTTGCAGACGCGGGGAAGCAGGAAAATTACCGCAGACTGTCGATACTTGCGAATGAAGACAGATGGTGGAGCGAGAGGGTGTGTCGAGGGTGGCGGGCAAGGGCTATTCGGCGTGTGCCGGCTCGGTCAGAGAAAGCAGGGAGAAGAAGAGGGTCTTTAAAGGAGAAGAAAGAAGAAGCAGAGCCGTCGGCCACCAGATGACAGAGCCATGACCTAGGAAATCCCACGAAAAGAAAGAGGAATGGTAGGGGAAGAGGCATACGTCGGACGAGGCACTGAAAAATTGATGTTCCCGCGTCGGTTCCACCCCCGAGAGACGCGGGGGTGGTGGCTGGTGGTAGAAGAAGAGAGTAACGTAGGTGATGGTGAAACACGATGACTGGCGATCCGTTTTTTCCAGATCAGGGCGGCGAAACTTCAAGGACCTTCACGAAGGCCAGAAACACTCGCTTGGCCCCCTAATTATCACTACGGGGGTTCCCCTTTCGGGCGTAGGGCCTCTTCTGGTACAAAACTGCACGGCAGGGGTCCCGCGTGGGGCCCCCTTTAACCTCCTCCAGCCCCTTACTCCCTTCCTCCCTCCACGATCGACCCACAAAAATATCTTTCTCTCTTTCTCACCGCCCGCAACCGATCTTCCAACGTTTACTAATATTTTCGTTGCCGTGGAGCCGAGCGGCCGGCAAGTGCAACTCTCCGAGGAGAGGCTGTTGCGATAATTGAGAGCGCGTTGCTCGTTGATATCGAATGGAATCAAAGGAACGAGTCAATTGATTGTTCGCTCGACTGTGGAATTGTGCCCCGGAATCGAGTGCGCCCACTTGTTGGCACCGACTACTTTATTAAGGATCGAAATCAGCTGACATTGCCGGGCGAACTCGCGTAGAAGATATTGCTAAGGACGAAAAGTTTGAGCCCTTTTCATAAATCGTTGATTAATTCAAAATCTCGTGTTAATTGTAATTGGAATCTAATCGAGAAACCATCCGCTTGATCCAATTTCCTTGCAAATCTACGATTAACGTCGATCGTTTCCTCTATCCAATCCCAAACACGTAGGAACACATCCTGAAAACGCACTGGCGGCTACGAAGGGTGGAAGTAAGCGAAGGGCCATCGACAAACACGGTAAGACCATTCCTGCGGCCTCGTAGCAACCCTACGCAGACCAGGAATTCCGTCCTGTCCCGTGCACGCATCCACCACCGAGCCACCCCCGATCCGACACTTGGCCAGCTCGCGGCAGTTACACGCTTCTCCTCGGTTCTTCGTGCTTAGGGGTGGTCCCGTGTTCGCTTAGGGTGGTTAACTTGATCGTTGATGTTTTGCCCTCGTGTAGAGAGGAGCACGGAAAACAGAGGAGGAAGAGAACCTTATACGATTGAAGCGTAGAAAAGGAGAGAGAGAATGGTAGGGGTTGAAATGGAGTAGAACGAGGAGGGAAATATCGAAGGAAGGAGAAGAGACGAGCATACTTCGTGTTTCCCACGTGCTGTTCGGTGCAAACGTCGTGCATCGCGTGCACACCTATACGTGCAACCGTCACTCTGAAAAGGGAATGGGATTAGTCAGGGGGTTGGCTACAATAGGGAGGAAGAGTAGAGGGTGGTGGTGGTGGTGGTGGTGATGGTGGTGGTGGTGGATCCGTGGATGATTGCAGGGACGACCGCGTGACGGTAACTACTGGGGCTTGCCATGACGGACAGCCCCCGACGGCACACGGCTGCACACTACGGTCACGCGCCTGTCTCTTTGGAAAACTTTTCCTCCCCGTTCCATCTTCTTCCGCCGCACGGGATAACCACCTACTGTCGTGCGATCGTTTTCTGACGTGACACCTTACACGCTCGATGCTATTTGCTTGCATGTCGTTAGGGAGGATCTGCTTGTAGGCAGTTCGGATTTATGGCTCAGGCAGATTACCGCATTTGTTCGTAACCACCCACGGAAAAACGAGGCTCTGCAATTGGTACTCGAGAATCATATTAACTTGTCAGAAATGTAGGTATTTTGGTGGTTAATTTTCCTGTTAAAAATATTCAACTTCGTAGACAGGCTATGTGTACGTTCGTAGACAGAACGAACGGGTGAACGTCGAACCAGAATCAATGAATAAACTGTCAATTATTATCAATTATCGCATCTACATCGAAGCTGGACCTTGGTTTCGACCGATCGGATCGTTTCATTTTACGAAAGGTATATTTCATGGAACAATAATGATCGCCGTGGGACGTGATGCATGATTCTCGCGCGATTACGAACGAATGATAGATAATAGATTTACCCCCTGCGAAGATTTCATCATCACCATCATCATCATCGTCGGTCCATCGGTACCGTACGTCTAACACCTTCCCGATGGACTACCTCACAATACGATAAATTGAATTTCCCGTAACACGATAATGTTATCGTTATTCGCGCGTAAGGATGACGAATGACGCTATTGGCCGCTCCGGGGCCCACTAACATCGTTTTGTCCGAATATTAGCAGAAGTTTATCCATCCTTTTCCGCGCACCTGCTCGCGGCTTCGTTAGATGATTTATAGAAAGTAACGCGAACGATACAGAGAATTTTCTTCGTCGACCGTTCGATAATTCATTTATTCTTCTATCTAATGGTTCGTAATGTCAATGAATGGAAGACGACACAGTTTCTCGTCGAGTTCTCGGTCATCGATCGGTGAATTCGGGACTAATGTACGCAAATTACCAGCGACCTTGACTGCACTACTGGAAGAGTGCAATTCCGATGGAATTAGCTTCGATGAAGAGGCAAACGCGTTTCTTCTTATTTCGTACGGTTCAACGGACGAAGGAGTCGAAGACCGACATTTACTCCTATCAATCTTACGATGCAATATGCAATATGCTATCGTAAATTACTTTCAGAGTTTCTTTCTGCCGACCTTTGCTTTCTCGATGAATTTCCTGCTTTCGCATAATCGTTCCTTCTGTAACTTCAACCTCGGAACAAAGTTTTCGGATCGCTTGGTACCTTCTCGAAAACTGAATCCCTACTTATACTTTAAATTACAAAAATTCATACAATAATTACACAACCTGGTAATGATACTTGTTCGATAGTTTACATTTGAAAATTTCTACATATTCTTAAACCGTCGCTTCGAGTTTCGAAATTGATTTGAAAACCGATACTAATTTACTGAAATTATAATCGACCTTGGTCGGATCGAAGGATCAATTCCAGTGTAATCGTTATCGAAGAAGCACCTAGACCCCTTTCGTGTATACCGGTGCGTATATAAGAAGAAGCCGAAGTTCCTTGCCGATCCCCGTGGAATCTTAATGGGGAAGCAACGAACCAAGCTGGAGGCAGGGACGTACAAGAACTCCCGTCCTTAACCACCTTTAACAAATTGCGCCAGCCAATCGTTGACCGACAGAGGATGTGTCTAAAGTCTTGTACCGTTTTTGCATGTACAACTCGACGTATTTGCGAACACTTTCGCGACGACGATAAATTTGTTACAAGACTGGCACGTGTATGGATGCCTTGAAAAAAAAAGAAATAAAAAAAATAAAATAAGACTTATTATCATTTATTAACAAACGAGGAGGAGAGACGATCGTTTTCGGGACGAATCGTTGCGTTTCACGCGAGAAGCAGGCAATTCGATTTGCACCTTATGGATCCGGGCTGAACCGATGGACCTCTAAAAAATTTACCACCGATGGCCACGTGTGCGCGTTTGTGCACACGCGTGGAAAACACACGTGTCCGGGCGTGATGCACGCACGCACATTTCCAGTAGGTAATCAGACGTGCGGCAGGGGTGCGTTAACCTTTCGATCGCAGATTGCCAGATTGCAAACACGCAAAAATAAATCTGCCCGTGCAATTTTTACATCGTCGACGCTGGTACCGAAAATCGACTACGAATACGAGAATTATTCGAGCGTGCGGAACGGAATACGATATATGTATAGGGTACCATCGGGGCTGAAAACGGTCCAGTTTTACATTCAGAAAATTAGAAATTATTTCGAATTATTCCAAATATTTCATTTATTACGTTCGAGCTTGAAAATATGATTATATTTGTATATTGGTACATGGAACATTGGAATTAGGTATTCGAGGGAGGTCCGTGGACGTCGTAATTGCGGCTACGATTTACCACGTACCGTGGAACATCTTTTCTGGTGCCGACGTATCAGGCGGAGCATCGAACATCGTTCCGCGCGATTCTTAAACATCGGAATCTCGAAGAAGAGAGAGAAGCCTAAAGAGTTCCGAAGAATAATACTTCGTAAACGAGCAACTACCCTTAACCCATCAACGGTACTAAATTTGGAAAGCCGAATAAGGGTTGAAAGAATCTGAAACGCAAGGCGCAAGGAAAGAAGGTCAATCCGTGCAATTGCATGGACGATTTAACGCGTGCAGTTGAAAGAACTAGCGCGGGTTAGGTCGGTGCGATAAGTAGGATGCAGCAGTAGTTGGGTGGTTGCAGTCGGTGGATGCAGAGAGAGAGAGAGAGAGAGAGAGAGAGTCGGGGCCGAATACGCAAAAGAGAAGCGTGTGTTGTGGGTTTCCATAGGGTCGTCCGGTGGCGAGTCGGAGGCTGTCCATGACGAGGGAACGAGAGGGGTATCGAGGAGGGGGTTAGTCGACCAGAAGAGGGGTAAAGAGGGGTGGACCGTGGGGCTTTAATGAACCAATTTAAATGCATGCGATGATCAGTTGGCCTCTGAGCCCTCTTCTTCTTCTTCTGCGGGCTCTTTCGACGACGACCGGCTACCTTTACACACGATAGGCCACGCCACACGACACACGCTGCCTCCTAGGACTCCCTCGCTCCTTCCCTCCCACCCATTTACTCCTCTATTGCTCTCGACCCACCTTCCTTTCTTTCTTTATTTCCCTCTGTTTCTACACCTGCAAGCTCCATCTCCATTTTTTAATGAAATCGGAATTGCGGCTCGAAAGCGTCCGCTTCAACGGAGACGAAAGATAGGTATTACCCGCGTATACACGCCCTCTTTTTCTACGGACGATGATCGCGAGAGAAGAGACGCGGCATTTTGAAGCGGTGGCCCGCAGCGACAAGCTCCGGAATGGTATTAACCGATAAGTGAGATCGTACCGCGAGAGATTTCTGGGAATCGGGTCTCGGCATTTTCTCAGCCGATCTCTCGCGCGCGGTTTCCTTTTTACACTTCGATGACCAGTAATAATTGACCGTATTTGGGTAAGAATCAGCTTGCTCGCGAACCGTATATCCACGTAAACAACCAGGATGTCGGTCCATTTCGATCCTCAAATTCGCTTCGCTTTTTCATTCAATTAAATATTTTCATTCACTCCGCTGGTAATTAAAGAATTATTTGAAAGTCTCGAAGTGCGCGGCGAGTTTTGATGAGAACGGACGGTTGATTCTCTATCCGAGTCGCAAACGTCACCCTGCAGAGTTTATGCGCGATATTTAAGAATGAACGAGAACGAGAGAAAGAAAACAAACGAACGGAAATGAAAGGAGCGAAGGCTGTAAAGGTAGAGGCTGTACACCTGTCCGTGTGTCCCATGCGAGGCCAATGATTGCAACGACAAGACGTCTTGACACCCTATAAAAAAGAAAGATACGCGTCATCGTGCCACGACCCCCTACGACGAATCGGCACCCACGTTCGCGTTTGTCATCGACACCGTTTTCGAACTGACGCGTTTTATTGGTGATTAATGTCGTCGGATCCTTGTAATAATATTAGCTCGCTAAGTAAATTAAAAATCCTTCCTATCGCGACTCGAAACCGTATTGGAAAAATTAATACATCAAATTTTCTTTCAACGAATTGATAGTCGTGAGAAATCAATTATGTACATGTAATTGAATAATCAAAGAAAATGAACCTGAAGTCAATTTATATTAATTACACAAGGTAGCAAATGGAAAGCTTAAATTGAAAAATGAAACGAGAACATGGACGGTCGTTTACTTTGTAGCATTAAACGTGTTAATATTTTCTGAAATTTTATTTTTTTACCGGAATAAGTAGGTACCACTTCGTCAGGTTTACAGCAAACGACGACACTCGATGCTCCAGTAATTAGGTCAAAAATACGATCAGCATTAAGAACGAGAGAGCATCTCTTGATGACCCAGTTTCATCAAACAGCAGGACATCGAAGAAATGTTCTTCGCTCGATAATATTTCAGGAAAGATGAAAACAGAAGGCGACTTCGTTTATCGCCATGTCTCGCCACGCATCGAGGTTCGCGTAAAAATCCGTAAACATACCGTAGAGGATCGCTCGTCATCGTCAGGGGGCTGTCGAAGCGACGTGTTTTGTCGATAATCAACGTCTATCGAACGCGTAATCGAGTGCAAGCACGCCCACGTTCCTCCGCCTCCGCTTCGGCTTCCTCGCCACTTTCATTTCGAGCGAGCGAAAACGCTTCCATGAAAATTCGTTTCCTCGACATCGTCGACTCGTCGTTTCCGTACTTACGTCGCTGCCCTTTCGCTCTACCCTGTTGATTACTTTCGTTCCTTCGTCTCACCCCCTCGGACCGTTTCTTTCTCCTTCCTCCTTCGCTGATCGAGATCATACCGTGACAGGGAAATAGAGCGTGGGGTAAAAAACGTCGCTGGCAGGTTGACGAGACGATATTCTCGTCTTGAAAATCACGAATCAACGAAAATAATAAAAGGAAATGTATAGAATTGAAATTTGTATAGAAACTGAGTTAAAATTCATTATAGGTGACTCTCCCTTGACGATAGTCCGGAAGAAAAAGTTGAATGGAACATTTCCCGACGAGAAGTTCTTTCGAGGTTACAAGAACTTTCAGTTCTTGGAGTTGGATAAGAGGGAACGAGAGGGATAGAAATGTGAAGCAGAAAAATCGCGTAAACTGGCAATGATTTATGTCATCGGGTTTCACCTTTCATTTACAAGCCCGTGGACCGTAAACTATGTAATTAGCGGGAAAAATGCCGGAGTCTCGTATAGATCGTTGTTCGGGTGGCCGCGGAACGGGGGCTACTCGAAGGAGAGCGGGACGCGTGAGCGAGAGAAAGAAAGTGAGGGGGCATTTTTCGCCCGGTGGCTCACGGCCTGGAGCGAGCATCGCCTCCTGCAAAGTCACGGCAGTGAAATTTAGTGCCCCGCCACTAAATTTCTCAGGTATTCCAATATATTCCGCGGTGCGTATCTACCTGTTCCGCGCCTCCTCTCTCTTTTACCCTCGCCACTCCTCGCGGGATCCGTTCGTCGCGTCGATCCTTCTCGCACAACCGTGGCCAACCCCTCGGCTCCCTATTTCCATTTCTCTCTGTTTCTGTTTTACTCTCCGTTTCACGCGGACGTGCGCTCCGCGCCGAGTGAACCGGGATAAAGCGAGACGGAGGGAACGCGTTCACGTGAGACGAACGTTTGTTGCACACGCTCGACTTTAAAAGAAAAGGCACGAGATGAGGATGGGCGTTCCCACCGGAGTTATTAATGGCTTTGACTTCGTTGCTATGGATATCCATAAGTCTTTGGCCTGCGTGAAAAAGGGAGAAAGAGAGATCGGGCCGAGGGTGGGCGAGAGGGAGACAGGACGAGGGAGAAAGACGAGACCGCCGCCACGGTCTTCTTCTTCTCGTGGACCTCGGCACCGCTGCCGGACTGAAGGACGTGAAACACGAGAAAAAGGCAGAAAAGAAAGACGAGAACGGGCAGACGGGGGAGGTTGTGGTACTCGCGGTTATCGTGAATTTGTCAATTTTTCCCATGATTCATCCGAAATTTCGATTCAACGATTCATGGTTCAAGTTTTTCAACTCGTGCCCGTATACCATGAACGTTTTGCCGTTAATCAGTTTCACCGGGTAATTACGAGCGATCGGGGATGATGATAAAACCGGCGCGGCGAGCAATGGGGAATCCATTTTCCGTGGTTACGCAAATAGAAGAGCGCTACGTGGCGGTCGTGCGGAGCTTGAAATCGAAGAAATCGATAAGAGGTGGTCCACGGTGGACGGCGTTAGATATATGGAAGGGAAGGAAGGATCTTTACGAACCAAGGAGAATCGAGAACCCGTTCTCGAAGACGATCGAGACGAGTTTCCTGGTCGCGGATCAAGCGAGTGTGTGTATTCGAGAAAACGGGATTGCTCGTAACGCCTACTTCGCGGTGTAACCACGTGTTACCGATCGAGACACGAAAGAGCGAGTGTGAGTAAACATGTAATAGCAGAAATAACGTTCGCGAGTAGATGCCTGAAGATACGCGGGCTCCTTTTTATATTACCCCCGAAGAACTATCGGTGGGACGCTACGTGGTACGATTTCACGTGTGAGTAGTCGCGTTGATCGTGCGAAGAAAGAAAGCGAAACGTGAGCAAACGTAATAGTAGAAACGCACTGCTGTAAGAATTCAGCTTCGTCTCTTTCGCCGACGACTATCGTATCCAAGCGATCGGGAATCGATCTAATAAATGTAAACAGTGCATAATTCATCGAGGAACGAAGCTGATGATTCGACTTTCGAGTGGTCAAAGAATTTCTTATATTCTAAGCTAACAGGTTTATCTCGATCCTGATCTACCTTACGATAGCTGAACTAGAAGAAAGATAGACTGAAACGTCGAAAGCAGTGCCAGTGGTCGAACATCGATGAAATTCCACAATATCCAAGATAAGAGTTCGATTTAAACAGTCCGGTAAATCGATCAACTATTTATCAATAGCATCCTCTTCGCGAATACAGGGAAATCAAACGACACAGTAATTCTATATCATCGATCTCTTCAGGAAGAAACGATTCTTTCCTCTCGGAATTCCGCTAGATTTCCATTCTTTTAAGGGTAAGAAAGAAAAGTTCTCGAGACAAGTGAAACGCTGCCAGAGTGTTATCGGCGAGACGAGACGCCATTAGGGAATCCTTTGAAAAGGTGGCGATAATAAAAAGAACCGTTCCTTCCGGCGTACTGCAATAATGAGGACGAAAGTTCGGCCGTGTCGTTTCGCATGGAAGAAAAGAAATTTAAGAAGAAGAAGAAGAAGAAGAAGAAGAAGAAGAAGAAGAAGAATAAGGAGAAGGGAGAAACTGGAAGGAAACGGTTCCTCGTTCCTGGATTAAGGACATTATGGTCCACGGGCTTTTTAAAAGGGACGAGAAGTTTCATAGCTTATCGGACCGTTAGAATCTCGTTCCGTGCGTCGCGGTCGCTGCGATTCTTCTTCGTTCACGGAATAAAAACGCGATTTTCTTCGACGAACGGACGGCATTCGTGTTTCGAAACCCTCACAATTTCTATCCGACTTGGAAACTCTCCTACGGGAAGCGTGGCGGAGATCGGAGTCGTTCGATCCACGAAGAGACTCAATTATCGAGCGCGGAATCTGGAACAACCATGGGAGTGGCAACGAATGCTCCGAGAAGAATCATCGTTCAGGGTTTCCAAGCGTTAAGGTTTGTATCAACCGTGCGTCGCCGACTCTTCGGACACGATATAAATCCTCCTCTACCTTTCGGTATCGCGGTCACGAGTCGTTGTTTGAAAGAATGCATCGAAATTTGAAAGATGGAGAGTGGAGGAAGGTGCAAAGAGTGAAGAAATCTCAAGACGATGAAGAAGAAGTAAGCGAAAGAGAGATAGCTCGCGGTCGAGAGTTTTGGCGTAATGAAAGAAAAAGAGAAAGAAAAAGAAAAAAGGAGCAGCAAATTGACCGCTGCCAGCGGGAAGCCGAACGCGACGGGGAGTCCTCTTTGCCCAAAAAATCTTCCGTCCTTCTCCCTTCCGATTCTTCGCTTCGAGCACCTTTATATAACCGTCTCTTTCCCGCCGCGAACCGAGAACACCTTTTCTCTCGTTCTTCTCGTCGCTCATCTCCGAAGCGAGACAAATGAGCGGCATCCGTCTGCGTCACCTGTCCGTCAGCCCGTTCGTAACTTTTGACTCGAGGCAAATCGACGAGAGGGAGAAAGGAACGAAAACCGACTTTTTATCGTTGGTACGTCGTCGGTGACCCGTGGACGTAACGCAGCGTGCATGACTACCAGTACACCGACTGACTTTTGCTCATTGCCAGCTGTCCTTCCGCGATGGTGTCTGTTTTCAACTTTCCGATAATGCAATAGAACGTATCCTACGAGTAATACCGTTCAAATGTACATATTCAATTATTTAATTCATTTTTGAAGGAAATTATACAATGGATGCATAGAAGAAACTATAACATAATAGATAAAAGAATCTACCTGCAACAATCAATGAAAAGGGTTTCGCGTTATCGGATCGCTCTTCAAAGGAACTAACGCAACACAATGAATCTAGTGCACAAAATGCAGAGAGGAGAAAAGAATCAAGGGAGATAGATAAAAATTCTAGCCGTGACAATCGTTGAGAAAGGGACTGGTATTAGTATCATAGAAATAGAATTCGCGTTATCGGATAAAGTACGTTTCCATGGCGTGGATCGGGTGATGGAAAAGGCAGGAAAGTCAGGCGTCGGGTAACTGCAACTCCGTTGCATATTGCGCCCGTCACTTCTGCATAAGTCGATTACGTCTCGCGGGATCACGATCGGGAATATTTTTCCGTCGAGCCCCGTCGTGGCAGCGTGAAAAACTTTTCAACCAGCCAGCCGAGTATCCAGGTAACGTTCGTTATCTACCAGGTGTATCTTTCAATATACGCGCGAACCGTGTTGTAATATATTTTACAAGTGTTACTTCCTCGAAACGTTCGATAAGGTAACAAAAGTGTTCAACGTTTATCAGGGTTATCTTGGACGGGGCCAACCAGAAGCGTAATGAGAAATTATATACATCGACGCTTACCCTGTCTATTCAGATAAAAGGAATCGTCCATAGAAGTTTATCGGACGTTGTCGTTGCGTTAATGTAGAATTAATTAAATCGAATCCACCGATGGCGTCAATAAAGAATGTAATCTTATCGTGGATGCCAGAGGTTCGCGAGTTCCTAAGATTGTTACGACGCTACCGTAGCTGCTTGTACGACAGTATCGTTCACAAGGATTCATTAAGATAACGAGATATTTTTCCTTCGTTCGGCATGAAACGACACTCGACCCAAGGCATCGACGATTAACGTGACGCGTTTTGTAGTATCTTTAACGAACGGAATGCCAGGTGACGATTCGTCGTCGAGAAATTGTATTGGGTGGTCGACGGACCTCTTTCCCCTTTCAAAGCGTATAATTTTGTGTCCTTTCTCAGTGGAAAAAGAATCACCGGAGTTTTTGCTATTGGTTCAAACTCGAGTTTCAAAGTTATTTTGATTATTATTTAAAATGAAAAATTTTTGGAGACCATGAAAATTGATGATAATTCAATCAATCTCCGAGACTCGTTAATCCATCGCTATCTATAGCTCCAACTTCCTCCTCTTGGTCTGATAATCGAAAACCTTACGGTAGTTGGTAATTATTCCCCATAAAAGTACGACACGGTTTTTAATCGTTCCGATGGCAATTTATTAGCTGAACGACGCGCGATGATTTACGAGAATTTCTGCGACGAAACGTGTGATATTCTGTATGCAATGTATTCACGGTGAAACTCACGCCTAAGGTACACGCATAAATCCTGCCCACGTGATCGTCGAACCAGGATACATTTAAACCATCCGAATAAGACGAGAAGGTTTCAGATGGTCTCGAGATTAGGATCGGAACGACTCCTTAGGTGTGTCGTCCCACTCGTTTTGAAACGCATCCGGAATTCATGGTAGCTCCTGTCCACGTGCGTCAAGGTCCCGTGAAAAAGTTGTTCGAATGTCGTCCGTGATCGCGGTGCCATTTCTTCGCAAGCTTAAGTTCAAAATCAAAAGTAATAACGCTGGTAATGCAATAAGAGAACTATTAGCTTATCCCGATCAACGAAAGTGAACATGTATGTACAGGAATGCAGCTTGTCGCGAATGTATAGAACAATACGTACGATGCAATGAGAGAAAGAAAGAAAAAAAAAAAGGTTCGATCCGGGTAGTCGCCGCGGGAAAATGTTTCATGCAGAAAACAAATTGGTCACGATCATTAACGCCCTCCTCGTTTCGAGTACCGAGCCTTTGGCAGTTACAAAGCGATATTTTATGTGGCCGTGCATATTCGTACGTGCCGCGTTTTGAGATAGATTAAATAACGTTTAATGCACTTGTTGCCATCTCGTTGGAATAATTAAAGCGGTATGCCGGTTAGGCACGTTTCCTGGGGAAAATAAATCGATGATTTGTCGTCGGAACGAACCGTTTTTCAGATTCGTTTATTCCACATTTCTAAGCAGGAAAAATAGCCCGGTACAAAGGCTGTAGGTTAATTAAACGTTCCTAAAGGAAAATTAACTAGGTCAGGAAAATGGTGTTAGTCTAAAATACGAATTGCCTTACGTTTTCTCCTCCCCGTCCATTGTGTCTATCGAATATTTACTCTGGCTACCACGGTTGTTTACGTTAAACTAAATAATTCACTGCGCCGATATACGCGTTCGAAGTTTTACTCCGTAGGAACAATTGAAAATTGTAGGCACGAACATTTCCGAAGCGGTATAAATCGTTCAGGATTATTAATAACTTGCTGCCCACCCTCGCCGTACTACCCAGGATCGTTCTCCAACGTTCGGAAGCGAAGCTTTTGGCAGTTACAAAGCCACGTTTTATGCGGTTACATACGGCTCGTTTCGAATGTATTAAATAACGTTGAACGTTGTAATATCGTTGAAATAATTAAAGCGATACGGTAGGCCGGTATACAGGAGAAAAATAAATCGGGTCCCACCATTTTCGAGCTATTCAAACGGCCGCGATGTGTAAACCCAACGGATGCGTCGCTTTTTAATTATTAAATAAATTAACACCACTAACGAATCGATCGATTCGCCATTGTTTTGTTGCGCGTTACACGCGCGATTATTTATCTAGAGAAAAAGTCCTTTCGTTGCTGATCGATGTTGACAACGCTCGTTGATATCGATCGATGTAACACGCATTATCTTTCTCTTGATTAATCGATTAAAATCTCGTTCACGCGACTGGCCGTATAAGTATTCCATTTACAGCTGCTAATGAATGTAGCTCGCGGAAGCTTCGCAGCCTTTCTGATATTTCAATTAAAAGCACCCTCTGTTCGCTACAAAGTCGGAAAAGCGGAGTGTTTTTGCGCCGGTAACCCGTGAAAAATCATCCATCTGTCCGTCGCACGTTTTTACACGCACGCGATTAACATAATTACGGCAACGACGTATGTATCTGGAAGCGTTCCATGCGGAAAACAAATTGAACACGATCCATTATCGCCCTCTACGATCACCGAGAACGATGTTCGCCATGCTCGTCGACACGCACGTCTACATATGCTCCACAAAAGACTACCAATGTGAATTGTGCTCAAGTTTCGCCTTGGCTATGATAGTTTCAACGAGGATGGTATCGGGCAGGGAACGGAGTGAAAATGGAGGAGATTCTGGAAACTTCTGGTGTTCGATCAAAATGGTAAACCATTAGAAGTATAATTAGGGGCAGGGCAGGCCCTGAGATTTCGGGGGTCCGAGGCGAGCTCCGAAAAAGGGCCCCTTCACCTCAAAAAAGTAGCTCAAATAAAATTTATAAAATTAACATTAAAGCTTGCATTTACATCGATTAATATTCAAGTAAACGTTACTCTTCTTGAATTCTTAGACGCAAAATCGTCTTATGGGGGCTCCGGACCTTGGAGAGCTACTTAGGCCCAGGGCTAGCCCTGATTAGGGGATATCGTTACAATGTCTAAGCGATAACGTCGAGTTGTAACCGAGATACATACATTAATTCAATCGAGAAGAGATAGAATCGAGGAAAAAAGGGACGGTATCGATGAATGATAAGATCAGATAATTACACACTCATAGTCGAGTTGTAACGCGTGCGACAACGGGCTTCGAGAAACGGTGAATGTTTGAGATCGCCGAGATCAGTGTCACTGCACCGTTCGATCAGATTTTTACGCGTTCTCCAACCCATCGCGTTTTTTCTCCCATCTTTCATAGCTGCATTTCGAAGCTGCCTTCTAATTTCCTCCGACGCATTCCCCGTGTAATCTCGTCAGCATATTTTCCTGGCATCGTTCAAATATCAACGATACCCACGAACGAAAAAGCAAAAAGGATTTTTCAGATATCCCTGGAAAATCAACATATCTCCGCTGGAAGAATCAACCGTGGCTCGGCTCTTATTACAATTTCGCGAAATTTTAAATTAACCCGTTCAATCAAAGAGAAATTCAGTAAACATTTCATGGTTTTCTTTTTTTATCATCGAGGTGGTTTGATGACTATGTTGCAAATCAACGCGATGGTCCGAAGCAAGGATAATATTTAACAGTATTACAGTGCCACGCCTTTTGGGCTTCAAACGAGTGTCTCAGATTTATGCCGGAAATCGACCTTTTGCCAAACGGAAGAGATGATCAAGCAACGATGCTTATTTATTTAAAAAAAAAAAAAAATGAAGTTAGAATGTACAAGAGGTTCTCGTACAAGTAGGATAAAATTTTTAATAGTTTCTTATGAATTCTGTCGTAAAATATCGCCGGTGTAATGTAATCAAGGATGGTTTCCGTGTCTTCGATTCTAATCGAATCAGCCGCGGCATCTGACGACGATCGTGCCTCGAGATCGGCTACGCGTCGGGATGACAGAACATCGTCTACTAATTTTTTGGCAATTAACGAATACCGGATAAAGATGAGCGCTGAATTCGAGATTCCATTGGATCGTCGGCGAGTCGCAAGGGATATCGCGATATCTCGTGGCATCCTCGGGTAGCCGTGTCTCGTCGCTTTTACCTTTCGAACTCGGTGGTCCGACCTGCGGCTAACGATTATCATTATCGCCTCGCCGCCTTTAACTTTCCGAACGACCGTCTTACGCAATCCTTGAAATTGGCGTTGAAGGAAGAGAAAGAGAAAAAGTGAAGCGAGGTTCGCTGGAGGAACAACAGGAAGAAGAGCACAAAGTATCTCGAGGATGTCCTTCGAGAACCGAAGAATCTGAAGGAGTTTGAATTCTGAATAATTGCAAATTATCTTCACTGTGGCGGTGAAAGTTTACGATTTTCTTGATAACTAAATTTTGTTTTGAAAATAAAAGTTTTTCAGATAAATCATCCGGAGAACGAGATGCAAGGCTTGCAGAGATTTCGATAAGAGCGACGTTATTTGCTTTCCTAGACGGTGCGAGCTTCGTCATCGTGGCAACTGACGATCCCCGGCTTTCGAAGCTTCGGTTACGACGAAGGATCGAGGGCGTTTTGATCGTTCGAAAGCAACCTTCCCTCGGATAAGTTTTATTTCTCTGTCCGTTGACTCCCTTCTTCGCGTTCCTGCGTGCCGTACGTGCGTACAAATTCGATTTCACGCGATTCTATTGCGATCGACTGCCACCTATAAACTATTTTCGACTCGATCCACCTTCTACCGTCTCGGGTATCGAAGAAAAAGAATCAGACAATTAAGCAAGCTGCGGTAGAGGTTGCCAGTTTCGACTTGGATCGGGCAGTTTCTTTTTATTCCTTTCGAGAACGGAGGTGAGACACGTTTTCGATGGGACAGACGGAATCTTTCGAACGAACTGTTTCAGTTTAACCCCGACGAAAGGTTCTTCGCGAACGGATCGATTCCTTACCGGTTAACAGGCTGCTTCTGTATCTAATTCGAAAGTTAAATTGTACTGTCCAAACGAACGAAGTCGAAATCGTTCCGGGCAACAGAACGATCGTTGTACATCGACAGGGAAACGAGGCTGCGAACATTTCATTAAAAGAGAAAAAACAATTCCGGATGAAAAGACTTTCGATCACTTTCAGAAATGTAATATTTTTTCGAATTGGTTGAATGATGTGAATTTTGAAAACTGCAATTCGAATATCCGCTGCCGAAAATTGAATTCCGCTCGCGAAAAGATTCTTCCTCTTTCTCCGCGGCATCCCTTAGCGTATTTTGCCTTTGCCCTCGTCCTCCTCCTCCTCCTCTTCGTATTCTCGTGGCTCGAGCTTCGAAGCTTTTAAATTCCAGCCGCGAAGCCGGGATATCCGTTTTTTCGAGATTGAAATCCGCGCGGAGCCGGCCGCATCCTCTCTGTCGCGTATTCTTCTTCTACTTTTCGCTTCGCTCACGGCTTTGCGCCGCTTTTTCATCCTCGCGTCGCGCGTCCTTTGAAATCCCGTCCGGTGCGAAACACCTTAGCCCCCGCGGTGATTTTACTTGGAAAACAATGGACAATCTTTCCCTCGGCGCGAAAATGCCAAAGTATATTTTCTCTTTCATCTCTGCACTTTTTCTGTCAACCGATATTCTAATATCTTCTTGGATCATAAACTTTATTTACCGATTCCTTTTTTGCTCGTGGAACGTAACCGCGTCTACTTGCACCTGTCTTCTCAGACGGTCCGTTTCTACTCGAGACCCGCTGATCCGCTTTCTGCGAGCTGTCCTCCGTTCGTACGCTGCTGTTTATCATCAAAGTTTCTTTTTCAATGTAACAACGTTGAAAAACATAGACGCGTACTTTGTATTTGTTTCAAATTTATATTAAATTCGAAGCGTCAATCAAAGCGACCACCGTGGTAGTGGACGTGTTAAAAATTTCAGGGAAGAAATAGAGATGCAAAGCATCGTAGGCCTTTACCGATGGAACCGGGTAAAAACAGAAGGAGAATCGCGAGAAAAAGGGGAATGCAAAGAAGGAAGAAGCGCGTCAGGAAGGAAGGAAGGAAGGAAGGAAGGAAGGAAGGAAGGAAGGAAGGAAGGAAGGGATCCTGGAAGGCGGATTCACCGCAGGAACGCAGGTAGTAGCAGGGTACGGTAGGACGATTTCTACGTGGCCCATCCCTCCGTTCATTTTCTTCTCTTTCTTCCACCACGTACCACCTCATCCTCTCCACCCTTCTGGTTTTCGTGCCGAACGAAAGCCGAGGTAAAGCCGGAGCCGAACGAAACGAAACACGGTTCTCTCTTATTCGCTCCACCTCCTACCTCTCTTGCATATATACACACACTCGGCAGCCGCTCTTCCTCGCGGAACAGAGTCTCTCTCCTCTCCTTCGTGACATCTCCGTTTCTCTTGGCCGATTTCTCGCTCGTTCCCTCTCGCATCAACCCTCGAAACAGAGCGGCGCGGCGCGGCGCGGCGCGGCGTGGCAAAGCTTCCTTTCCTCTTCTTCTAATTCTATCTCGTTGCTCGTTCGGCCTCTCTCTTTCCCTCAGCCTCGTTCGTTCGCGTTCTCCTATCATCTTTGTCTCGCTTCACCCATCCCTGCGTATCCTTCTCCCTTCCACCCTCATGTTTCATCCTCTCCGTCGCTCTTTATCCGCAGCTCGCTCTCTCGCTCGAACAACCTATCAACTCGGTGGGTAGACGCGAGGTCCGGACGACGATTTCTCTCTCTCTCTCTCATCCCATCGACCGACCGTTCTTACACCGATATAGTCCGCGGCCTGGCTCCGCTGTGTTCGTGGACGGGAACACGGGTCGTTCTCTACCGGGTGTTCCACCGAAAACATCCTGGCAACCTCGTGAAAGACGAACGGTCTCGGAACAAGTAGAGACCGTCTGACCATCGATGGATCTTCTACTTCCTTTATTTTTTCTCTGCTCCCGCCTTTCCAGGCTCCCAGTTGAAAAATACCAGATAAATCGGTAGGTTAATTGGTTTCTTGGACGGTAGCGTAATCGATCGTACGATTATTCGCCACGGCACCGGGGATTTATAATGCAGGAAGCTGAATTTTTATTTACACAAGAGGATTGCGTGCTTTCGAATAAGCAACCGGCCAACTATCCCCTATTTACAACAAATTCGATCTCTGCTACGCGTTTCATCGTCGAATACCGTGAAAGAGTAATGGATGTTTAAAGGACGAACGGTGGCAACGTTTTTGCGTGTACCCCATTCGCGTTGCTTCGTCGTCGGTTGCAATTTAAATTACGCCCGGTCGGACCCTATTTTCCATTTCGGATTTAAAATACCGTACAATACGCGTCTGGTTACGAGCCGCGTGTTTGATAACAGAGGACCGTGTAATGTCGAATAGTGCGGAACCGCTGATAACAGGTGTTCAGCCTGGCGGTAGCCTTCGGTGCTAGCACGAAACCGCGTATCATGGAATATTAGATTTCCCGTAAATCGTGTATCGCA
Organism: Osmia bicornis bicornis; assembly: GCF_907164935.1. Taxonomy (NCBI): domain Eukaryota; kingdom Metazoa; phylum Arthropoda; class Insecta; order Hymenoptera; family Megachilidae; genus Osmia; species Osmia bicornis. The sequence continues at coordinate 12,312,416 of NC_060216.1, read as the reverse complement.
ACACCGTTGGGTTAGTTAATTTTCGAATTTTTATCGAATAATTTAACGATTCGAGAGGAAAAGCGTGAACGAGTAATTATCGTATCACTGAGAATGGAAACATCATGGTCGTTTCTTTCTCCCAGACAGACCGGGAGAATTATTCCACGTTAATTGTTTCGGATTCTAGAACGTCAAAGGGTGAAGTCAGCATCGCGGGAATAACTGAGAATGTGAAATCATGGTTGCACGTGCGAGAACGCGGAGAGGTGAACACCGTGCGATGAGATTCCGCTAATCACCGCACCGTCAGTTTCAAGTACGAGAAAAAGGATCTTTCTAATCGCAACGTCCTGCCGATGGTAGGATCCAAGAAGGACTCGAGTCATCGTTACCACGTACCCGACTCGTAGTAAGAGGAATAGGATCCAACGGGTGTACGATTTTCATAATTAGACGAATTTCATTGATTATCAAAGTAGTCGATCAAAATGTATCATTCAACGAGTTGATTGCTACAGTGATAATTAACACTAGAATTACCGAACCAGTCAAAATCACTGGTTTCAAGTTTCTTATTTTCAATTACAAATTTGTTGAAATTGGCTATTGTCGAGATAACGAATAGATGTATAAATTTAATTATTTTCAATCTTAAAATAAGCGATAATCAAGCAGACATAATATCATATTATATATTTAACACAAAACCATTTAAATATCAATTATTCGATTTAACAAACTGTTTCCATTAAATCGTATCGAAGAGAAAGAGACAAGTAAATATTGTAAAGTCTCTTCGACAAACATCGCAGTCAGAGATGAAAAATTTTCTATATCGCAAACTATTATCGTTGCTTTAACTGTATTCAACGGGCGCGCTTTTTCAATCGCGCCGCCGGCTGTTGAGTGCATTTTGTTCGCAAATCGGAATGGAATAGTGGGCGAGAGAAGGGTGGCGATAGACAAGGAGGGCGAAAAAATTGCTACGGTTGCACGAAATTTCATATTTTTCCCGCCCTGTCCACGATGGACGATAATTCAGAAACAGAATGGCGGATCGTACGATAACGCGAACGCGATAACGCTGCAAAAGTGTATTTACAAAACTGTGAACGAAAGTTATATTGGAATCATATCTAACTTATTAATAAAAAGAAAAACACGATTCTATCCTTCGCAACTTAGCATGTTGCACTATCGAATCTTTCCAGTTTGATCATCTTGTTCTAACTTTTTTGATAGAGATATTTACGAAGTCGTATATTTGAACAGAAGCCCCAGAAAATCTTTCCTAGCGTCACTGTTCTTTACGCACGTGCGAGTAACGGAGGGCTTTTTCTCTGTGACAAATCAAACAGAACACTAGACCTAAACCATTTATAATTCACATCAGGGTGTTTACTAAAGCGCAACAAAATAGACAGACAAATATTCTTATAAACTGTTGCAAACATACGATCTAAATGATATTCGAAAAAGAGAATTTAAAAATTTATATTGAATACGTTATAATAAAATGAAGTAAGAAACGTTAAGGAAATAAGAGCCAAGAGGAGCAGGTACTTTTGCAAGAAATCCTACATTTTCCTTAAACATTCAAAGTAGAACGATCAAAATTTTCCCTGAACGATGATGAAAAAAAAAAGGTGTGCACGTTTCGAGTACACCCGGTACGTACGGTGGCACATACAGCCCCGCGGTAGACGAAGCTTTGGGTCGCCGCTAGCTGCGGGCGTCCGGACCTCGCGTCTACCCTCTCATTTACCATTTGGTACCTATAGATAGGTACCTATATATACGCGCAGGTACCTAATGTACGTGTACGCAGACAGAGGCGCGGGAGCCGGCCGGTGAAGACGAGCGTACGGGGCCACTAACATGAAACGCGTAGGTACACGTGAACACACGTATAGGTAACACGGCAGAGAGGACACTGATAGAGAGAAAGAGAGGTGGTGAACGGGCTGAGAGTGCAGGACTTGGTCCGTCTCTCGTTCCTTCTCCTTTTTCTTCGTTTCTCCCTCTGTTCTTCACGCTGGGTGCCTAGGTGGCTCCATGTACTTATTTTTCTACATAACAGCCTCGAAGAGCGAGAGAAGAAAAGCCGCTTGCATACGTGTGCAACGTTGCATCCGTATTTACGTGTATTATACCGTGCTCTCTACTTATTTTCTCTCCCTTTCTCTCTTTTTTATCCCGCCTCTCTTTATACAATACTTGACAAAAGTGTAGATGATTTTTATTTGGTAACCTTTGATTTTTAATAACCCCTTAGCTTTGATATAAATATCTAGCGTTTATCTAATGTTGCTTAATTCATAATTTCGTATAAAATTGCATTTACTTGCATTGCAAATTGCATTTCAACCCAAAGAATGCAGCGGCAACGAAACTTCTGGACGGTAATGTAGATGCATACGCATGGTTTTGCGCACAAACAACCGCGAGCAACTTTATTTTTGCGCATCTTTAACGTAAAGGGCAGAGAGCGGAGAAAAGGTGGAGGTGGCGGCATTGACGTGAACCGGAGGCGGGAAGAGGATCTCGGGACGACGGAAGCTACCAGAGTCCTGCCCTAAAGGGGCATTTTTTCGTCGACTCGAAAAGGAGGGACGAAAGCCGTGGCAAGGTAAAGGGGACGAGTAGAAGGAAGGCCAGAGGGAGGATAGAGGCAATGATGAAGAGAGGGTGAAGGTTGGAAAGGGAAGTTTAGAAGGGAGCATCCTCTCTTTCTACACGAAATTGATCAACGTCCTCGGGAAACCGATTAACCGAGACAGACGTCTGCCATGAATTTTATAAATATATATTTCCCTTCGACCAGACCGTTCCCATCACTTTTCCACCAATTTTTCCAGCATTTCTAACGAAAAGATTTAGAAATTACTGCGATCGTTTGCTTTTACTTTCTACACGCTCTGCTATCCATCATTTTTCTAAACGATTTCCTAAACATCCTGTACACAGGAGACTTATCAGAATAGCGAACTTCTGTACAAACGTAATTCATGTTTTTCATTAATATCGAACGAGAAGTTTCCGAGTTTCCCGCAGGGGGTTCGCTCAATTTCCCGATCGGGCGTTTTAGATACGACCACCTCTCAATTTATGTTGTTACAAAATTATGTAACAGGGCACGCGCGGTTTAATCGAACGCTCCTTTCGTACTCGGCCAGGATAATTCAGCCGCGCGCGAACGACAGACTCCCTTTATCTGAAAATTGAAAAGAGTCTCGAAATCGTGGCTCACCGTCCTTCAACCGCGTAATTATAGCCCCTTCATTGAGAAAGATGTTACCGGTAAAGTATCGTTAGACGCGACAATGAATCATTATCGATGCGGCAATTAATCATAATCCACGGGCCTCTGCAATTAATGTCCCCTATGTTCGTAGGGTTGTAATTACACGCAGTCTCCAAGATTTGCGCAAAAAGAAAAAAATACTAACAAATTTTTCTTTTATGTCGTTATGAAAAAAAAAAAATTTGTCATCGCGTGGGAGTTCGATCAACTCCGAGTACCGTGTTGTTGTGCAAGTTTAATTTTTACTTGAAATTGTTCCATTAAATTCATTGATTAATCGTCAACGCGTTTATTCCCGATTTTGCAGTTGGAAACGAACGTCCGTTGTTTTCGAGCACAGATTAATATTTCTATTTTTCAGTGGGAAAAGGCGTTGAGAAGAAACGACAAACGAATCTTTTTGTTTCTTACCTCGAAACGATTTTCTCACGGCATTCACGGCCAGATAATTAAAGCGTGTCTTTGAGGACGGAACGGACGGGAATGGAAATGCACTGAACGTGATTTTCGCGAAACAGTTTGCGGTCTGGCTTAGCTCGGTGGTCTTTTTTAAGTCTCAAATGAGCCGGCAACAGTTTTTTCTTCTTCTTGCACGTTATTATTTACAGCGTCATTGGTTGTGCGCAGCGTTTATTTTCCAGCGAACCAGTTATTTGTTTTTCGATTTCGAAATATAAACAGCCTAATGCAATTCGAAGGCCAGTGGTAATCCCGAAGTGTTAACCAGAGTATTCTAATTTGAACTAGCTGATAATTACCGAACGTCGATGACTTCCGTTTCACCGGCGCTCAACTACGTATCCTCCACCCCCGTTTGCCGCGTTCTGGTCACGATGTTACACGGAAATTAGACGCGTTCCGGTTTAACGCTTACACGAAAACGAGCCGAGAAAAAAGCTACTTTAACCGGCTAAAGTTACACTACCGACAAATTAGTGAAGCAATGGCACGGGTAGACGAGTTAGCTCGAGGGGTTGGTAGGTTTCACGGAAACGCAGACACGGACCACGTGGCTCGGCGTACAGAAAGGCGACGAAGACGGCATATGTCTGACAAGCGCTTAATCATCGAGGAAAATTCTCTGTCGTCGACAGATTAGCCGCGCGTTCGAATCTAACTCTCCAACGCTTTGCGCCCCGTGCTTCGCCACCCTCGTCTCTCCTCGAGCGAACACCGTTCCTTTGCGATCAACTGATCGCACGAGGCTCGTTGGAAAAGTGATGATGCACAAATTAATTCTTTCCATTTAAAGAGCGAAAACGATAATTTTGTGCCACGAACGAGTACCTCGCCTTACTTTCCGAATAACCCCAATAATTTTTCCAACCGTTTCCTTCCTATCCGAGTTCCGGCAAACTTGAACGCTTCCAAGAAACGACCACCTAACGGGAGCACCGTTCACGTGCAATTAAGTATCGACTCGCGAGAGAGAATGAAAAAAAAAAAACGAAACCGGGGAATCAAGATGCAAATTGTAGCACATAATGTTCGAGTACCGACGAAATTTCGGTCGCAATTTCGGCCACTTTAAACCCGCTTTGCAGCGGAAAGAGGCGCGACGAAACGCGTTCAAGATCTTACGTTATATACGGTGATGTAGTGGGTACATTAAACCTATATAAAAAATACTGGAGATTATGTAAAATTTTCATTTGTTCCTCAACTTTTCAAAGGCAACGAGAGTTGTACGCTCTATGAGGACGTTTGGTCGTGAAACGAGAAACCGGTAAATCGCGATTATTGCCGCTGTATTAAATATCCGTTAAATAAAATAATGTATTATAATTGGTGTTTACGGTGTCATAGTGGCGGCAGATTTTAATCGCGTTACCGAACCGATAATTGAATACGATAAACGAGTCCGATGAAATCAATAGAGAACAACGCCGTGTGCCAGGTACCTAGTTTCGTTAATCCACGAGGAAATGAGGATGAAATGAAATAAAATTCCTGGGCAAATATGTTTGCGAACGTTTTTACATTAAGTAGTTTCGGACAGTAAGAATTATCAATACCGTTCGGTGATTCAATTCGTCAATTTTCGTTCAATAGTTTTCATCAGATTCGACGTACAACGAGGCTGTTTTGTTTGTAAGTCCGCGAATCGCCGACGAGACCGAAGCAAGATGATAAATCTTCGCGGGGAAACTTTGTGCGCTCACGAGTTTTCGTCGAAAATTTATTCGTTTCGTTATCAGAAAGTTTCGCGTCGGCCTTGAACGTTGATCGCATCCCCTTTGCCCTGATACGCGGGCCAAAACAAATGAGAATAAGAACGCGTTCAGGCTCGGAATAATTTCTCAAAGTTTCAGATATCACGGTATCAAACTCGACGATTCAATGGCACGAGATTTCGATAGGGTGGAATGATTTGTAATTAAATATGTACGATCTCGGTTATAAGAAAATGATAGCAGAAAGGTAAGGATCCTTGATCAGAATACCGCTAGCAATTTCTAATTTCTTTCTGAGATATCTAGAAATAGTTTGTTGAAATTGACTGAATTCTTATGACATTCTAGCGTTCAAGGAGAAGTAACGAGAAACAGGGATAAAAAAGAGAGCAGCATCGAAATATAAAGGGAAATAGGTGGAGTAAGAGGAGGTATAAGAGGTAGAAGAAGAAGAAGAAGAAGACGGGCGTGTGGCGTGCGTTCGTCGTACGGGACGTGTTATTAGCCGGCACCCTCTTTCACGTTGGCCCATCTCCTCGAGCACCGCTCGTCTCATCTCCTTTTTTCTCTGATTTCCTATGCGGGGGCTAGAAACGCGTTTAATTAACATAGCTGGCGTGGCTGCATCCCTCTTCTCTTGGGTGCCGAGCAGACAGTCAGCTTTCACGGGCCATTGCACGCACGATGCACCTATTACAAACTATATTTCTTTCTCCTCCCTTTCCTCTCTATCCGTCTCTCTCATTCCGTCTACGTCCATATGTACAGTGTGGGTGTGATTTAAACGTTAACAGGAAAATTTGAGGACCGATGACCCGTTGAAAAATACCAGGCGGATGCGTCTTGCACGGTCGTTAAGGATACAAGGTAGATACACGGGCTAGAGCTCATATTTTCTCCGCAAATCGACTCAAATTTATAGCTTTTAAATTATCGCATTTGAATTTCAAATCGCGCGCCATTCGATACGATATTGTATATTGTTACGTAACAAGGATAATTTATTTTGGTATTCAAATGTAAAGTGAACTGGATAATGATTTAGTGAAATTTTATAGGTTTATGAATCTCCAGTGTATCTTTGTTGATATTTAAATTGGATAATTTTTACTTTGAAATTTTTGTATAGATATTTTGAGAAATCATTTGCTTGTTAACGTTTAAATTATATAATGTAATAAATCCTATCGCGAACTTTGAAGACTGCGCAGGCGCGTCTGCGCATGAAATACCATGTGACTAGGGACCTCGCGATGGATATAATGCACGCCTACCACGGAAATGCTCTTTTTGACGGATCGGCCGACTAATTTGGTCGTTGTCACCGGCTATGCCCGAGGATTAATGGCGACCACCTAGCTTACTCTACCGCGAATTCCTTGGAAATTCTTTTGCGTCTTCTTTCGGACGAAGAAACCCACGACCCCTTAATTAAGAGTTCCGAATAGAAACAATAATAATGTGCCAACGCTGCCACCCTCAATTTCTTCGCCTTGACTCGTGACTAATCACATACGTTAGTTAAAAAAACGGAATTCTCCTTGAATCTACTCTATGACAACCATATGTTTTGCTATCCTTTCGCAAGAAAAAATAAAACAATCATGGCGACCTTAGGTTACGATTTGAATCCGTGTCTACGAACGAAAATGGCGCCAAATGACGTCATTAGCATTTGATACACCAAACTGATAATTCTTACTTGAGTAATGAATGTTGTGACATATTATCAGACACAAATACATTAATCATAACGAGTTTTGCTACATTTTGATCCTAATTATACGACACGAGTAAAGCTGTGTACGTTTTTGCTTAAACTACGGTCATGCGAAATTTATTTGAGAAACTTACCGTTTGAAGAACTGTTATTTTGCAAAATATGTGCATGGGCTGATATTGCTTCGTAGGCAGCTACACTTCTCCAATATCCCGTCATTAGTGTATCCATTTTCACTTAAACTTGCACTGACAACACAAATAATTATATTAATTAGGAGAAATTTAGTTACGGAGAACCGACACAACTTCTACGCACCATTGCCGCGATTCAACTGCCAGCCACAGCCCGCCACCTAGTGGGCATGAGGGGAAATATTTCCCTACCTTACCGGCTTAAGGCGTTTATACAACTAAACAGAAAATAAAAATTAGTTTAATATTAACTAGTATTAATTGGCGTCTCTGAGGAAATGAAAACTAACAATTACATCTATAAATAAATTGTGTTTTCGTTTAATTTCGATAAACTATATCACTAACGTCATCTAATAGCTTATAGTAAAACTAATGAAAATTGCATTTTGTGGATTATTTTCCACTAGATGACGCGGGTGCTACCTTTTTCAAAACGCGCAGTGAAATACAAATTCAAGACTAAGAAATTAATCTTTTATAAGAATAAACATAATTGAAATTCATATTTCTACAGTAATCAATTTATTTCTTGAATAATACAACGTACAGTAACCTCATCGTTGAAGTATCGTTTCAAACAGTTATGATATAACCGAGTCTTGCAAACATGATAATGAATGAAAAAGTTATAATATAGGAAACAATACCGTGATATTGCCAGTACAAATACGACTAGAATGACAAGCTCGAAATGATAAATAAAAAAAATACAAATTACTTTCATCGTTCGGAGTATAATTTTTACAAAAGTGAACAAGATTCGAGTAGTATTTTTTTAATTGCATGTTTAAGCGTCTCAAACATTAGTACAATATAGAGTTGATTAATTATTAATCTGGAACGGCTTCGATATCACCTATTCATTAAATTGTAGTACCGATATTATTATAGACTATGATGAGTCTTCACTAGCGTTCAATAATATGCGCTAAATGCAATACATTTCAAGTTATAAAACAATACCTTTGAACGACCCAAACATATTAATAATTTACTTGCAACACACCTAACACAGCATAGAAAATTGGCGACGAAAAACGACGCAATACAAAAAATTCAAACGCAAACTATTGTTAAGCTTGGCACAATATAATCAGGCCTGCAAATTAACGAAATATCAATCTAGGATTCATTTCAAGGATGTAGGCGAAGATTTTGCTTTAGCCGCGTTGAGAGAAGACATGAGTTTATGTTCTTCTTGGACAACAGCGTCGTGTATCACAGTCTGATGTGATCGAGTAATTCGTTCCTTGTCACGGATAGCGAGACCCTGCCATTCTTTCTCCAAAACGTTCATCAACTTCTCCCTCTGCACTCGCGCATCTTCGATCACGAATCTTTCATCTTCGTGCACCCATTTCTTCCACAGTGCTTTGGCATCCTCGCTAAAAGAAACACAAATGTACAAAGAATTTAATTAACAAAAAAAAAAAAAAATAGAATTCTTTTTTCACCACTCGAATTTTTGGACACACAATTATAAATGTCCATCCTATTTGTGATCTATCGAGGGACGAATCTAGAGCGTGAAGGGTGACGAACGTCTTGGCAAACATTTGCAAAGCGCTGAACGCGTGTAAAAGTGTCGTATACCGAGAGACGTGAATGAATCATGATTTTTAATTGCATCATCGACAGAGTTCAACTAATTCGAGAAGCAAGATGTGCCATTCGTCGTCCTAGACCCTTAACATTGCTCACGGTCACCTATCGAATTCGCAATAGAATGACAATATAAGAGTTGAAAATTCAAACCAACCTGTACATCGTTGAATCCGTACAAGCATCCTCGCGTTCAGCAAGTTCGTTCTCTCTTTTATCAATGCTCATCAGTGCTAGTTTCTTCGTCTCCTCATCGAAAACAATATTATCAATGCTGTACAGCTTTTTCTCGCGATGCAATTCCAATCTGTTTCTCATATCCCTCAGTCTAAGCGCCTCGTCCCAACATTGTTTCTTGCAAGCATGCGATTCTCTCACGATTAGATCCTCAATTTTGGTCTTCAACTCTTTATGAGTCAAATACAGAAACATTTGCTTGGAGAGATTCTTGTCTGTAGGATCCATTCGTAGCCAAGGCATGCTTTTCTCCACTTCGAACTGCCGATTGTCCGTTGTTTTCACATCTTCCACGATATGATCCTCTTCGGAGCTGTATTTGTCTTGTAGGTCCCGTTTTTGATGCGGATCTTCAATTGGAGTCTCCGTTTGATCCTCCATACTTTGATTCAGCTCAGTGTTATCGTTGTCTTGGGACCTTCTATGAGGACTCTCCTTCTGATGAGCGAGGTCCTTGGTATTCATTTCAGGATCGCCCATCCTGCTGTAGGAACGATTCTTGATCACTCGAACTTCTTGAGGACTTAATAAAGCGTTCTCTTTATCGTTCTTGCGAAGAGGAGTCTTGCTGTTTAGTGACAAATACGTTTCACTAGGTGCTCCAAAGGAAGATCTGCTCGATACCCTGTTCGACCCGTAGTCAGTCGAATCGTCACTTCTGACGTTGGTGTTTTCCAAACTCCTGCGCGCGTAACGAGCGGAATACCTTGTGTTAGGCCTGACGACTTCGTTGGAGAACTGAAGCGATGCACGTCGATGAACTTCCTTTCGCGTATCGAAATTTTCCTGTTCCTGCGATTTTCTGTTGCTCCCTTTGCTCATACCAGAACTACTACAGCGAGAATTTTGTCCGTTCTGATGAATTAGATTTGTAGAATCTCTACAAACACGCGAATATTGAAGATTTGTATCCCTGAGGGTGCTCGAACCGGAACTGTTAGATTCTTTAGGACAGACGAAGTACGATTGGTATCTTCGACAGGTTCTAGGGAAATAAAGGCTCTCTTCTGCTCGTTTCTCCTTTAATTTTCGTTTCAACTGCTCCAACGAAGGCACTTCGCTACGATTCTTCAATATTTTCTGTTCCTCCAATTCGTTTCTGTATGATTCATCTTCTTCCTTCAACAGATTTCGTAGCTTGTTCCTTCTGACCAGCAATCTTTCAGCTTTCTTAGCCTTCGCAAGCTCTCCCTTGGGATCTATACCCCTGGAATTCCACGAATCGTATTGCTTCGCGATTCTACATTGCTGCTCGTAGTATTTAGCGATTTGTTGGTAATGATCGTACTTGAGGAACTCCTGGTTGTGTCTCTGGGCTGCTAGCTGGTACTGCTTCTCTCGGTATCGACTCACCCTTTAACACGACAAGCCTCGATGATGATCTCTTGAAACAACTCAAATCTGATGGGAATATAAAAGAATTATAAAGATATATAAAAATAATTGAACCGAGGTTGTTTGCGTTTTTATTAAAATCACAACAACACAGTCGAAAATTCTTCTGTATTTTATTGTTGGTATATCTTTCTATGTTTAAGTGCAAATTAAATTACAAAGCATGTAGGTTACACAAAGTATCGATTAAGGTGATGAAAAATGTTTCTCTAAAACGCTGAGCTTTCGAAGACGCGTTGGGTGCCCCTGAAGATCGATCGACCTTCGTGTCGATCAACACTCGGGTGCATCGTAAACAAGACCCAGTGCGATACGTAGGTAGGATCAAGAGAAGAGGCGTTTGAATCAAGAGAGTCACCGAAAGCATCCTAGAAGAAGAGGACCGTCTTCTATTTCGAGCTTGTGTCTCTCTGTGACGTCACGTGGACGAAAATATCGTGCGGTTAGGGAGGTGCAGTCGTGGCCCTGATGTGTGGTCCAGGTCTCAATCTTTCCCAGACTCTCAAAAATTCTCAACCACTTCGCTCTTCGACATTTTCTACCGCTCCGAGGCACCTGGATCGGAAGAAAGGGAGATCCACGGAATAGTTCATCCCTCGGGGTCCAACGGGACCGACGAACCGCGTCCACAATCCGGAAGATTTCCCGAGTGTGAAACGTCTCGAGAAAAGTGGGTCGTGGTTTCTCCCACGTAAAACCGATCATCTCCCACCTATTTCGTTTCATCGTCCAGAAGGTCCGTCAGTGGCGTATCGTTCACGTCCTCGAGAGGATCCTCGAGTTGTTCTTTCGTACGGATCTCGCGGTCACCGACAGCGGAAACGTATCACCCGGAAAGTGTCACCGAGACGGGTGGAATTTGAAAAGAAAAGTCGAGAACAAGAGGAAGAAAGAAGTTTGCGACAAGAACAAAGAAGAATGCCAGGTGCCGGTGGTCAACCACCGCAGAGGACCACCTTCAGGCCACCATGGGTCAAAGATGGTCCGAACCCTCTACCTATGCCTACTGCACCATGGACTCTCAACTCCAGGAGAGACTCCAAACCCATAACGGACGAACCGCCTGCGTTTACTCAAGTTACACTTAAAGTGAGCAGTCTTTTTTATTCATTTTCTAACAATTATATAATACGTTCAAAATAATATCTTTATTAAACCAAGATTATTTAACTAATCGATTATTTTTATGGTTAATAAAAGAAAAAAGAAAGAAAGCTCTAAATAGCATTACTATTATACTAACAATAATGTAAGATTTGGGTTTAGTTTTTTATTTTGCCTCTAGTTCTGTATCATTTATAAGGTACACAAACCATGATGTCTGATTTTCTATGAACTTGTTCTACTAGAAATACGAAAGGAAGAAAGAACGACGCCCGAATTCTGCAGTCTTTTTCCATTCAGATATTAGGTTTCAAAGTCACCGGACTCTACTATTAATAACCCGGTGTGGGTGTCGTGTAACAAGTTCGCGTTATAAACATTTGGACACGATGAGATTTACAAGGGCGTTGCATCGAAACCACTTCTAATAATTATTATTAGAAAATCTGATGATTCGATTCTGATTTTCGAAGAACTTGACTCATGACATTACGACACTTAACCCACCCTTAATTTCTTTTTTTAAATACAACTCAACGCGTCAGCGTGGACTTTGTTTATTTCCGTTTTTCCATTATCGCTTATTTACTTCGAAACGCGTACTTTCGATATTTTGGCAACGAGCCACCCGGAATTACCGAAAGACAAAACCGATCCAAAGTATACGAGAGAAACGTGCTACTCGAAGTTTCGAAGACACGTGGATACGTCATGAGCGTTCACGTCAACCGATTGTTTACAACTGTTGCATGCAGTTAGATCATCGACGAGTATGTTCATGATTTACGAGATCTACGAACACTTCTCGGTTATCGATATGGCGCGGGTGAAAATTTATGGTTGAAAATTTTCCAACAAGCGCAAAATCCAGAAATATCATTTTATTCGTTTCCGTTCCGTCACCCTCTTCCAATGTCGACGGTTGTTCGAATAAAATTATATTCCCTGTTTCAACTTCAACACGAATTGAATTCGACAATTCAAATTGATTAAGTTATACAACTGTCTGGACAAATTATTCAGAGAGTAATGTAGATTAATCTCACTTTCTCGATACGAGAGAGATCAGAGAGAAGGCCAGCCTCACGGGTCCTCGCATATAAGCCTCTGGGTCACGATTATTTAAAGAACACGCGTTTCTATTTCAAATGTCTTGCCAGCTGCGTCTTCCGCCAGTTTCTTAACGAGTTTATATTACGCTTTCGCGCAAATTTGTCGCCAAATTTCATCGAATATGCAAATTTCACATCAGACATCTTTCAACTTCTACGTTTCACTGACCATCACAACCCTATGAAAATCAAAACTACCCTTGCATTTCATTATATTCTAACGACATATCAATGTTACTTTATTAAAAAGAAAAAAAAGATGAATGTTATCGGATCGATTATAAAAGTAATCCTACTATGGAGGAGGAAAAACGACGGAGGAGGAAGTGCGAATTGGATTATTTAAAGACGACCGAACGAGCATCGACAGTTGCCAACAGAATTCTCGAGACTTTCTTTCTTTAGTATAGCAGAACGACTAGGTGGGGGGTGTACACCTTTTTTCCCTTCTATTTTTTAACACAACTAATTTTCACGTTACGTTAAATAGTCTTGATCTAAGATGGTGAAGAATTAAATGTTCATCGATCATGAGCAATAAAGTGACTGTGATTGAAACGAATGTTAACGTTACAAAGAACACGATCTTCTTTACTAACAAAGAATCCTATACGGTATTGCAAAAACTCTGTGTAAAAGTGGAATGAAGAGTGAGCGCAAAATATTGTGTTTCTAATGATAAGAAATTCTTGTTTTTATAGAGTGTACCAAAAGCAGAAGCAAAGCCCTCGACGGAAGCGCAGCCTCGTAAACAGAGCAAGATCACAATAATCCCGTCACAGCCTAAAAGTGAAAAGAATGCGACTAGTCAACCGGCACCGACGAAGCTCCGCGAGAATGGACGACAAGAGCCAATTTCGAGGCCACAGCTCGAACGACAGGTTCGAATCGAGAGGTCCCGATCTCGAGGTGACACGATACCTCTCTCCAAGAGCGAGAGCACCACAGGTAACAGCATGAACCATCCCGCTCCATTTAGTCCCATCAAACACCCCATGAGTATCCTAGAAAAAAAACAGAAAAATGCAGTCAGTACAGATCAGAATATCAAACGTTATAAAATTAAGACATTAATTTGACTCTTTTAACAAACCCATTATAATAATCTACTTACCCCTAGGATAACTCACTGTAAAGCCCTCTTTCTTCCATCAGACACGTGCAATAGAAAAGATTCACAATTTTGTCACTGAATGAAACATTCTTGCAACCAGGTGCACCGACGCTATCGAAAAGTTCGTCGAGAGCAGCTATTCCACCACCGCCACCACCGAGACCACCTCCACCACCTCCGGCCCGTACGATCATCAAGGATCTTCCTCCGCTCAGCCAGGAACAACAACAGAAGATAGAGATGCTAAAGCAAAGACCAAGGAAACGTCCGGATTGGGCGAGTATGATGAAGGAGGTGGAAAGCGGTAAACGTTTGAGGCACGTAAAATGCAACGACAGGAGTGCGCCCTTGATCGAGAGGGTGAACAAGGTTACAGCTGACCCAGCAGGTGATCGTCGATCGAACTTCGATCCTACTACGATTCCCCTTGGCCGATTCTCTTAGAGAAAACTAGTCGCACCGTGTTCGTCGATTTGTTTTATTCGTAGCCCCTCCACCCCTTTAAGTCTCCTTTTACCCTCTAGCGAATGTTGATTGAAATTGACCCCTGTATCGACAAGTGTAATTAGTTGAATTGTTAATGAACTTCAAATTCAATTAGCTTTTGTTTCTGGACTGTGATATGAGCTGTTTGTAGTAGTCATTGTTTTGTCCCTGTTCTCCAGCAAGAGAACCCTTCAGTTTTTGTGGCTGAATAATATTATTATCGTTCAATTAACTACTGTCTTCGTATTTCCTGAATTTTATCGATAAATCCCCCCTCTTTTCCTATTCCCCTTTCTTCTAATAAATCAGTTGTAGAATGGATTGTGTGTGATCCGGTTCAATGACCCAAACTTCAAGTTGTATAAAACATGGGAAGACTAGAATGAATTGAACGAAGCATTCGTTCAAGAATTATGCGTTGAATTATTTATCGCATTTGTGGTTGGTGGGTTGTACTGATTGAGTGTTTCTAACTAGGGAACGCACACTTTGTGTTCGAATCCGAAAAATCGAACATGCATAACCAACTGCTGAAGCAGATTCAGCAGGGTGTACCGCTAAAAAGGGTGCAGACGAATGACCGTTCGAAACCGATGCTGCAAGGGCTGAGGAAATTCCGAAGGCAATTGACGATAGAGGAGCAAATACAGAAAGCGGAGGAGCCAACCGATGACTCGATCTCGGACGATATGGACGATATCGATGCGGTGAGGGACGATTTGCAAAGTACCAAGCAAATGCTTGCACTGGAGCTTAGAAACAAGGAAGCGTTGGAAAGGGACAATAAGAGACTACAAGTACAATTTCATTTCTGATTCCTTTGTAAACTCGAACAGGAAAATATTAACAATCTATTAATTCTCTGTACTGTTTTTCTTCATAGGCAAGGATTTTGAACCTCGAGGCTGAAGTTGACCGGGAGAGATCTAAGAAAAGCGTACAAGAACACAAGAAATACGATGAAGCGCTTACAACATCTTTGAAACAAGAAATTCAACAAGCCAGAAAGGATGCTGAGAAGTTTGAAAAGGAATACATCACGGTCGCGGAGGAAAGAGACAAATTCAAGAACGAACTAGAAGAAATGAGGAGAATGTATGCAACCTTGGAGAGACGTATGAAAGCCGGTACGAATGATTATAGTTTCGTTGTTAATTAATAATTTATTCGCAAACGTCGCATACGCAATAACGTGGGCGAGCATAGAGCAGCATTCAATGCATATATCAATGTTTTAACACTGCACGCAATAAATGTATTAATTGTCCATCAAATGCTTTTATGCTTATACTAATTTTGCTTCTTTACCAAACGCTTTGGGGATTAGAGCAGGAGCTTGAGCCTGAGCCAGTAATAGAACTAGCGGACGATTACGACGAAGCAGTTTGGTACGCTGTTTCAGGAATGGCACTGGCCGGTTGTCCGAGTGCAAAAGATGTAGCAAAAATTGCTTCGCAGAAAAGTATAGATAAGAAAGAGCCAAGCGAAAGCGAAGAAGAGGAAGAAGAAGAAAGTTCAGAGGAGGAAGATGAGAAAGATCCAAAGGCAGCAGAGAAACGGTTACAAAGAGAAATCAAACTTCTGACGACAAAGATAAAAACTTCACAGTGAGTATTGATCTATTAAGACTTTATATACGAGAGAAAATAACATTTTTTTTAAACAGGGATAAAGCAGGTAACGCTAGAAAAGAGCGGCATGCTTTGAAAGACCAAATTAAGCAACAACAAAAATTATTGAAAGAAGAGAAAAAGAAATTTAAGCGTCTACAGAAGGAAGTTGACAAAATGGCAAAGTTGGTGTCAGAAAGCGAAGAGGATGAAGAAGAAGAAGATGATGAAGAGACAGAGTCTGAAGAAGAATCTGAATCTGAGGAATCTGAAGAAGATGAAGAAACTGAGACAGAAGATGAAGATGATTCTTTTGAAGGACAAAGAAATTCTTTACAGGTAAGTATTCAAAATGTTTTACAAAATTTATGCATAGAATATTGCGTATTCTTTTAAATGTATGTTTAATATTTTTACAGAAAAAAGTTAAAAAACATGAGGGACGTTTAGCTGCATTAAAGAAGGGTAACTATTTACTTAAGGCACAAGTTGATAGACTGAAAGATGATTTAGCAAAGCAACGAGAAGAAAGCCTTACTTTGCAAGAGGATCTTGACTCTGTTTTAGCAGAATTAGGTTAAGCTAATGTAAAGAACAGTTAAATATTATTATGGACAATTGTATACATGCACATATAAGTATTATATATGAAAATATAGAAAATGTTATGTCTGAAAAAAATAGACACGTAAACTAATACACGCACACTCACCTAAACGCCTCTTGGAGATGATCTTACACTCAAACAGAATTTTTGTTCATATTAACTGCGGACTATAATACGTCGTACGACCATTTTTTACAATCGTTTAGTAAACGCGCTAATTTGTTTTCTCTAGTATCTATGGTAAATAATTTACATGAGCAACGAATTGACGAGGAAACATCAAAACGTGTCTATCGATTAAAACAAAAGACAAAAGTTTTAACATGTAAATTTTCTACACTAAGTTAGTAATTCTTTGCAGATGTAAGAAACGTTTATATAAAATTATTAATATGCTTGTTTTTGCTATCACCTTGTAAAGTAATTTTTTAATAAAGACCAATAATTAGTCAATGACAGTTCCCGATAGGTTATTACGAAACGAAAAATCAACGCTAACTCACATGCTTAATATTGAAATGAATCGATGAGCAGGGTTTTCTGGATTTTACAAACTTTTATTTTTTTTCAATGACGATATTTTATTTAAAATACACAACATAAATAATTATATGTTTGTCACAAATTTCGGAAAAAGCTACGCTATCTCTGAAAATGGTAAGAAATGATACACTCAAATGGCGTCGGAAGAAATCTCTAGCATTGATCCTTACTGTGTCCTTACATGTGTAACCCTATCGTTTGAATTGGATGAATGTAGTATGGCGACAATGACACGTGAATATGGCAATTATTTATTTGAATTGAAATCTATAAATATTATCAAGTCTTCACAGTTTGATGAATGAGGAAAAAATTAATTTTCAGGAAAGTTATTTGAATTTTGTTTATAAAAATAAATGATGACCGAAAACGACTAATAAAGGCGGCGTCGACAATTTCTTCTTTATGGACATTCTCTTTCTTATCGATCTCGACGCCCGCCGCCCCAAAAACTTTATCAGTAGCGTCATCTAATAGTGTACAGTAAAACTAATGAAAATTGCATTTTGTGGATTATTTTCCACTAGATGAGGCGGGTGGTACCTTTTTCAAAACGCGCAATGACATAGAAATTTAAGAATCAGAAATTAATCTTTTATAAGGATAAACATAAGTGAAAGTCATATTTCCACAGTAATCACTTTATTTCTTCAATAATGCAACATACAGTAACCTCATCGTTGAAGTATCGTTCTAAACAGTTATGGTTAAACCGAGTCTTGCAAACACGACAATGACTGAAAAAGTTATAATAACATCGGAAACAATACCGTGATATTGACAGTACAAATACTACTAAAATGACAAGTTCAAAATGATAAATAAAAAAAATACAGATTATTTTTATCGATCGAGTATAATTTTTACAAGTGTGAACAACATTGGAGTGGTATTTTAATTGCGTGTTTAAGCGTCTGAAACATTAATACAATATAGAATTGATTAATTATTAATCTGGAATGGCTTCGATATCACCTATTCATTAAATTGTAGTACCGATATAATTATAGACTGTGATGAGTCTTTATTAGCGTGCAATATTATGTGCTAAATGCAATACATTGCAACACACCTAAACAGCATAGAATATTGGCGACGAAATTCGACATAATTCAAAACATTCAAATGTAAACTATTGTTAAGCTTGGTACAATAATCAGGCCTACAAATTAACGAAACGTGGATCTAGGACTTATTTTAAGGAGAAGATTTTGCTTTAGCCGCGTTGAGAGAAGTCATGAGTTTATGTTCTTCTTGGACAATAGCATCGTGTATCACACTCTGATATGATCGAGTAATTCGTTCCTTGTCATGGATAGCGAGACCCTGCCATGCTTTCTCCAAAATGTTCATCAACTTCTCCCTCCGCAGTCGCGCATCTTCGATCACGAATCTTTCATCTTCGTGCACCCATTTCTTCCACAGTGTTTTGGCATCCTCGCTAAAAGGAACACAAAGGCATAAAGAATTTAATTAACAAAAAAAATAGAATTCTTTTTTCACTACTCGAAATCTTAGACACACAATTATAATTGTCCATCCTATTTGTAATCTATCGAGGAATGAATCTAGAGCGTGGAGGGTGACGAACGTCTTGGCAAACATTTGCAAAGCACTGAACATGTGTAAAAGTGCAGTATACCGAGAGATGTGAATAATTCATGATTTTTAGTTGCAATATCAACAGAGTTCGATTAATTCGAGAAGCAAGATGTGCCATTCGTTGTCCTAGACCCTTAACATTGTTCACGGCCAAGTATCGAATTCGCAACAGATTGACAATATAAGAGTCGAAAATTAGAACCGACCTGTACATCGTTGAATCCGTACAAGCATTCTCGCGTTTAGCAAGTTCGTTCTCTCTTTTATCAATGTTCACCATTACTTGTTTCTTCATCTTCTCATCAAAAATAAAATCATCAACGTTGTACAGCTTTTTCTCACGAAGCAATTCCAATCTGTTTCTCATATCCCTCAGTCTAAGGGCTACATCCCAACATTGTTTCTGGCAAGCATGCGATTCTTTCACAGTTAGATCCTCAATTTTGTTGGTCAACTCCTTATGAGTCAAATACAGAAACATTTGCTTGGAGAGATTCTTGTCGGTAGGATCTATTCGTTGCCAAGGCATGCCTTTTTCCATTTCGAACTGCCGATTATCGGTCGTTTTCACAGTTTCCACGGCATGATCCTCTTTGGAGCTGTATTTGTCTTGTGGATCCCGTTCTTGATGCGCCATGCTTTGATTCAGCTCGGACTTCTTGAGGACTTAATAAAGCGTTCTCTGTATCGTTCTTGCGAAGAAGAGTCTCGCTGTTGAGTGACAAATACGTCTTAAAATTATTGAAAGAGGAGAAAAAGAAAAGTAATTCTTTGCAGATTTAAGAAACGTTTATATAAAATTATTAAAAACCAATAATTAGTTAATGACAGTTTCCGATAGCTTATTAAGAAACGAAAAATCAACTTTTACTCACATGCTTAATAATGAAATTAATCGATGAGCAGGATTTTCTGGATTTCACAAATTTTTCCTTTTCAACGACGATATTTTATTTAAAATACACAACATAAATAATTATATGTTTGTCACAAATTTCGGAACAACTACGTAGTAAAGATACACTCGACTGGCGTCGAAGGAGATCTGAAGCATCGATCCTTACATGCATTTGCGTCGCACTGACCACCGACAACAAGTTCCTTGAGAATAGCGCAATCGGATTGGTCGCGCCCAGTCGTGCCCCACGCCGCACCTACTTTCCGATCGTGACGTAACTGGCGAAGTGACATTGCATCTACTAATTAGGTCAATCGATATGTGCGCAGTATCCCCTCTTGTCCCCGTGCCGCATCGCCAGACTTCTTGTCCTCGGTGGATAGTACATACATACATACATACATACATACATACATACATACATTTCATTCATACAGTATAATTGTTATCGTTAATATACAAAACTCTTTTTTTATGATCACATCATTTTTTGTTAAATAAGCTTTATTCACTTTTTACATTATATTAATGTGTAAAATACAACACTGAAAGGAGAAACGCGAATTGCGAAAATGAATGGGGTAGTGATGATCACGTTATCATTAAAATTCAAAATTATATTTGAAAATCAGAATATCACTATTGTTCTCTGTGGATTACATATTTTTATACAGTAGTGTCATAGTTTAGAACATTATCCGTATCTTAGTGTTTCTAATATATGCTTGAATTATAAAAATGAATTCGTGACGAACAGTTCGACATCAACGAGTATAATAAAAACATTGCACTGCGGGCTAAGTTGAAAAAATATGTTGAACTTTTTTTAGTGCGAGTAACTCGTGTCTTTCTAGGTGATATTTTTCACAGAGATAATACAAACAATACGTGATACTTTAATTGTACATACAATAAATTTATGAGCTAATGGTAGCATTAAAGTGCAAGTACTTAACTTCTTATTGCTCGGTATTATTATCACTCACGAATTACGCACATAATATGCATACTAACGAAATAAAACTGAAACTCATAAAATGAAAAAACATCGTATGTACATTCGTTTACATTAAAAAAAAAAAAAAAAAAAGAAAATTGATTTTACCTTCAACATAGTTTAGGTCAATAATTAAAACATTAATGTAATGTACATATTTTTCAGCGTAATGTTAACGTACCTATCTAACGTTATGAAATGGAATAGTCGAATATGTTTCATTGCGCGCTTTCGTTTTTATAGTTAGAGTAATGAGTTTACATGGTCAGCAGGTTGCTTCAGTTTTGCGACTTAACAAATTAGTGATCTTCACGTTGGAAAATTATCCAATCACACATACAAATAAATATACCTCTTTCTTTTCTTGTTATTAATATATAGGTGATCAATAGCCGATACGATATTTCGCCAAGTTCTTCGCAAGACTACAGACTCTTTATCTCTGTTTACCCGCATTTCGTATTTCTACATCTGTATAGAATTGCAAAACAAATACCGTACGCTCGTTTTTCGGCACGACAGTAAAAATCTCTATATTGATATATTTTATCTTCATTTAACAAAATACTGAATATTAAGTAAGTAATGATTTCGTTCGTTACACTGAACGTCGAACTAAACATATATTTCTCCAAAAATCGCAAAAACATCTAGTGCAGCTTTACATTTGTCATTTGTGTATATTGTTCATCGAATCTGCATTACTTATTTAATATCCTGTATTCTTTAATCTTCTTCTTCTTAATATTCTTTAATTAAGAATAAAGGAAAACAGCATCTACTATAAAAAAAAGGCAGAAAATAAAATAATCGTTGGTTACTTCGAATCAAGTATTTTTTGCTCAAATTGCATAGTGACATCGATAAAACTGAAGGTTATCGAATAGAAATCCTATACTAGTCAGGTCCACTTTCTTACATTATGAAGATGCGATACAGTGCTGATGGATTTTCATGACAAATAAATAATTATTCCACGAAGTTCGGCGTTACGTTAATTACTGTTCATGGTTTTATACAATAATCAAATTGCACTTGCCGAAAATTCTCGTAAACAAATACATTTCCTTTCACGTAACTTCAACTTTGAACTTCTTTTCTTCCACTAGTTTAACATCCGTTACATGCAAATTGTGAATACTTTTGGCAGCAAACTTAATTACAGACTGAGTGGAAACTTGAGTTGTGTGTCTGAGATCCAAACGTTTAAGCACTTTACACCTTGCCAAATGATCTAATGTTGTTTCTGTAAGTAATCTACAATTTGCCAGATTCAGTGATGATAAATTCGTTACTGCCTGCGCTGATGGAGTTGCTAATTGAGCTACACCAGCGTCGGTAACTCTGCCGCAAGAAGAGAGATTTAACGTCTCCAGATAAGGTAAATGTTGAACTATATACCTTAAAGCTACATCAGTTATATCACATCCAGCCAAAGACAAATTTTTAAGATGTTTTAATCTTGAAGTTTTATCGATTAGACCAGGTCTCGAATCTGTAGGTGGACTAAGGACCTCTCTTAAACTCGAATCATTTAATCCAGATACATGACCGAGGTCTAACGTGATAAGCGGCGGACAAGTGCAAGTTCTCAAAGCACAGACTCCAGCCCACGTACAACCTTGTACAGATAATGTTCTGAGCTGTGGTAATCTACTTAACAGCCAGGCTAATTGTCTTTTAGTTACATTTGTCCAGTCAAGAGACAGATTTTCCGGTTGGCGGCGTATAATACCAGTTAAATGCAAAGCTGTTAGATGAGAATGAGACATATCCAATTTTCTCCACAAACTAGGATCTATACTATATCTGGCCCATGTACGGCAAACCAAGGCACAATTCGCCAGGTCCTTTGCATTTAAAAATCTAAAAATAGCAAGTAATGCTGTCTTGTCATATGCTAAAGATTGTCCATTAAAATCAGGCCCTGGTCTTTGAACAGGCGGAAGTGGAACAGGCCTAACCACCACGTGGGGCCTCTTCAATGACTTACTACTTGAACCAGTTAATTGTACAGCTAATTGTGTACGCAAAGCTGTTCGCTGTTCACCCTCAGCCGGTTCTCTGTCATTCCATGCCTGGAATTTTTTGTATAGAAACCATGAATATTTCGTATTCTTAGACCGTTTCAGATTCCATTTGGGGACTTACATCGCTGGGATCGGGTCTTGAACGTTTACTTGGTGTAGTTGCCCTTTCAGAATCTGTTGTAGGTGCTGATGAAGCTGCGCTAGATACGGAAAGTTTTCGAGCACGAGCCTTAGGTTGACGTGGCCTACAGTCTAAATTTCGACCGCTTTCACAACACTCGGGACATTCCCAGCTGTTTGGTAAATCATCGCTAACGGTTATAGTTTGAGGATCCAATCCTATGCATTCGGGATGTACAATGTCAAAACATATTGAACATTCTACTAAACTCGATGGAGCTGTTGGTGTTGGTTTCCCTGGATTAAAGATCGGAAATTAAAATACCTCTCCTTATTACTTTAATTAAAAATTTAACATCGTAACGAAAAAGTACATACCCATTAGTGGTGCAGGTGGTTGACCCCAGCCGTCTAATCGGCAAACTTTACAAGCTGCTGTAACTGGAAGCATGGGCCTCAAACATTGTCTCATTAAGCATGTTTGTTTCGCACGACCGCTTCCACCGAATTTCACCATATCCTGACAATACATGCATTCCCCACAATCAGTCCTTGTACATGCTTCACACTTTTTACACCTAGTACGCCTTCGTCGTGGGAAAGCTCTTTCAGACTTTTCTTGCGAGTGATGCCTTTGTATCTTTGCAAAACTTTTTTTGGTTACCCTCAGACGTTCCTGTTAATAAATTTATGTTATAAATGAATACATCCTATTGTAAGGATGGGTAAGTTTCACTTACCCTTTCGGCAATTGTTAACGGAGGTGGAGGTGGTAAAACAGGATTTCCTGTTACAGCCGCGTCTGGATTATCGTGTCTATGTTGCTCTACCAAACATCGAACATCGTGAATTAAGGCAACGGGATCGCGGATCAGCTCAGGCACATTCTTCTTAGTAGAAGGTAATGAGTGTAAATACATAACTATTGCTTTTAAACCATGTAATTCGAAGGGTGTTAGATGCAGATGTTGATGATGTTGTGGAACTGAATGTTGACGTTGTGATTCGGTAATATCTAAGTGACTCCTGCCGAGGAGTACGTGAACGTACCTCTCCAAAACATACCTACGAATATAACGATTATGTGAATGATCATGATAGTTAAAAATTTACGTTTCAATAATTTTATAACCATACCATAACATTTCAGTGAAAAATGGGTATCTGAATTTTTGTGGAACTTTCGTATGTTCCTCAACTTGTGCAACTTTCAACTGTTTTTCAATACCAAAACTATGTAAAAAATTTCCACCAAATACTAAAGAATCTTGAGGGGTATACACAGCATGAATCCAACCAGTTGGGATAAACAATGTCATTCCAGCTGTTAAACTTATTCTACCACATCTGTCTACCATATCGCCAAAAAAGACATCGGACTGTTTACCGCTTAGTACCCATTCTTGATAAAGAGATAAATTTTTTTCCGTCGGAGGAATAAGCCAAAATATTTTTCCACCTCTTAAGATATGGTACCAAACGCTAGTTCCACCAAAGTCAACATGGAAGTCTGTATAACAACCTTTCACAGACATCAGACAGTACTTTTGTACTTTTGGATACATCATATCTTCCAAAAGATTTGTAGATTCTACCTGTGCTTCTTTCAGATGCCTTGGCCATACAACATCCACCCAATCAACCTGCCGTACCAATGCAGGTGATTGTACATAGTTTTCTAGCTTGGTATGGCTGAATTCTAAAGAAATTACATTTAATAATCTCTCTTTATTAGGATCTTCATAATACTTCTGCCATTCTTTCATTGTCATATCTTCGTTCTTTTGTGTGTTAACATCCATTACATCTAATACTCTTTTGGAACCTAAAAACAAACATTTCTTTCAGATACAACATATTGAATGATATATTTTTAATTACAACAATCTTTAGTTTAAAGTGATATGTTAAACATACCAACACATGTTCTCACATCATTAACTGAAAAATTTGAACTGGGAACTCTTAATCCCAATCCAGATTTATCTCTGAAGAGCAGCGGTATACTGAGTCCATGCTTCTGGAGGAACGATAAGTTTAAGTCAGAACCATTCATTTCACGGAATAATCCACTGAAATTATTCAGGTTGTATCTTTCACACTCAATTTTTTCATCGAGTTGGAAAGTCCTACGACCCTCGATTTCCTCATCGCCTATGGTCCAGTCATCTGTATATAACTTTCTAGTTCTTTCCCGCTATAATTAAATTCAAAATAAATATAAAATTTTTATCTAACTTTGATAAAAATTTCATACAAAACAACTGTATTCAATGTTAAATTGCAAAGTTATCTTTAGTTTGTTTACCAATTGACGCCTTTTTGGCAGAGAAGTAGAGTCATCGGCCATTGCGGACACGCTGTCAGAAACGTATCACC
This sequence comes from Osmia bicornis bicornis, assembly GCF_907164935.1. Lineage (NCBI taxonomy): Eukaryota > Metazoa > Arthropoda > Insecta > Hymenoptera > Megachilidae > Osmia > Osmia bicornis. The sequence continues at coordinate 12,287,203 of NC_060216.1, read as the reverse complement.
GAAAACTCATCGAATATTCAATGTATGTTATATGTTAAACGTTAAAATAGTTCTTTTAATATTATATAATTGAAATTTCGTTTATTATTTACATGTCACGCACGATAGCCTAATATTAACATCAAACTTTTCCTTGATTTTACTTTCCCAGTAAAATGAGGTCGCCATTTTGCTGCCGGCCAATGTTACCAATAAGATCATAAAAAACTTCCAACTATTTCAAGTTGAATTATTATACGCATATGATTTTAATTTGATAATCTAAAACTTTACATAGTATCTAGATGTAACAATGTATATTTTTTAACGATATTGTAAGCATACAGTTCTTGGTATTACATTTCTTGAAGATTATTAATAGTAGTCTAGAGATTTTGCGTCATTTCGTAGAACTATTGATGTGTCCTATATTGCAAGAATTGAGTTCTAGCAGAACTTTATGCTGCGTGGATGATTTTTGACAATCCACAGTTAAAAGTTAAAAGTCGAATGTTGACATATGTATTTGAGATATAATATTTCCAATTGTTTGGTTCTTTATGTAGTCCTAAAATTACATATATTAACCTAACAAAAACTTCACATTTAAGAAGTAGTAAAGTACTTGTTACAAAAGATTTGTAATAGAAGTAAAGATTTCTATAAAACGGGTTAACCATGATGAGTTTACGTGACAGGCAGATAAATGCCTTAAAACAGATGTTAAATTTAAATCAACCCGAACAAAAATTGGAAGAAGCAGTACCAGTATGGAAAGTTTTAATTTACGATCGACTTGGACAAGATATTATCTCACCATTAATATCTGTAAAAGAACTTAGAGAACTTGGCATTACTCTCCACATGCAGTTGCACTCTGACAGAGATTCTATTCCTGAGGTACCAGCAATTTACTTTTGTGCACCAACGGATGAAAATCTTGGTAGGATCGGACAGGATTTACAGAATGGTTTATATGATATTTATCACTTAAACTTTATCTCACCGATATCTCGACAAAAAATGGAAGATTTAGCAGCTGCAGCCTTACTTGGAGGTGTTGTATCAAATATTCACAAAGTATTTGATCAATATTTAAATTTCATCTCTTTGGAAGATGATTTATTTATTCTTAGACATCAAAATAGCGATGTTATATCTTATCATGCGATTAACAGAGGTGAAGTAAAAGACACTGAAATGGAATCTGTAATGGATATTATTGTTGACTGTTTATTTTCTGTATTTGTCACATTGGGAACTGTTCCAATCATAAGATGTCCAAGAGGAAATGCAGCTGAAATGGTTGCCAAAATGATAGACAAAAAATTAAGAGAAAATGTTTGGGACACAAGAAATAATTTATTTGAAAGTGAAACAAGTGGCCATTATAGTTTTCAGAGACCACTTCTTATAATATTAGATCGTAATATAGATATGGCCACACTATTACATCATACATGGACATATCAAGCATTAGCACATGATGTATTGGAAATGGCCTTAAATAGGTTGGTTGTAGAGGAAAATGTAGGAAGATCTCCTGCAGGTGGAACACGATCAAAGACCAGAGCTTATGAGCTGGACAATAAAGATAGATTTTGGTGCCAACACAAGGGCAGTCCATTCCCTAGAGTAGCTGAGGCTATACAAGAAGAACTAGAACAATATCGTACTTTTGAAGAGGATGTTAAAAAACTTAAATCTTCTATGGGTATTGATAATGAGAGTGAAGTAGCATTGTCAATGGTTTCCAATAATACAGCACGTTTGACAAATGCTGTAAATTCTTTACCACAACTTTTAGAAATGAAGAGATTGATAGATATGCATACATCAATTGCAACAGGTATTTTAAATTTCATAAAATCTCGTAGACTGGATACATTTTTTGAATTAGAAGAAAAAATAATGTGCAAGCAAACATTAGATAGAAGTGTATTGGAAACAATAAGCGATCCCGATTGTGGTACTCCAGAGGACAAGTTACGTCTTGCTATTATATATTATCTTTATACTAATATGTCGGATAGCGAGTATAATAAACTTGAGGCAGCATTGTCTGCTGCTGGTTGTGATTTAAATCCTTTAGTATACATAAAAAGATTGAGAAGTTATACTAGAATAGCAGAAATTCAAAACAGTTATGAAGGTGGTGGAACTAAGACAGTTAGTATGTTTTCAAAACTTATGAATCAAGGATCATCTTTTGTGATGGAAGGAGTAAAAAATTTAGTTGTTAAAAAGCATAATTTACCAGTCACAAAAATAGTTGATGAATTAATGGAATCAAGACAATCGTCTCAAACGGATGATTACTGTTATTTAGATCCAAAGCAGCTGAAGCATACCGAACAAATGCCAAAGAATCGACCAACATTCCAAGATGTAATTGTTTTTATTGTTGGTGGTGGAAATTACATAGAATATCAAAATCTAGTGGACTATGTAAAACAGAAAAGTGGGGCTGGGTTTAATAAACGAATCACATATGGTTCAACAACATTTATTAATGCTAAACAATTACTTAAGCAACTTTCGGTTTTGGGACAGGAGGTTCATTCGTAAATTTCAAAGATTAAACAATTACCTAAAGAAATATTTATCGTTTACTTTTCTTATAACGTACGCTGATTTTTCATATTGTTGTTATTGCCTACTTGTAAAAATGTAAAATAAATAAAATACGATTAATTATTTTAGATATAATTTTTCTAGGTGTATTTTACCCGCCCTTTGCATATCTGGTGTCCACGTGGTCGATTGTCCTATCTTATTTGAATAATGAATGTTTCATTAGCGCGTCATTAAAATACCTAGGGACTTTTTCACGGTATGAAAGCAAACCTGTATTTCAAATTGTTTGATCAATACATTGTGAACAGTTATAACATCGTTTGATGTTTTGTTAAAAATTTATTGAATATTGACGTTAAATATTAATTTCTATTGATTCAAAACAGTTAAAATGACGTCGAACCATAAAGGAATGAAACATTTTATTCGACGAGCACCTATTACGACAAATTCAGAAAAAGCTGTCGTGGAATATTTCTTGTCGAAGCAAGAAGATCGTAACATTAAGTAATGTAACAAAACTAATTATTATAATGAACGTATGACACATTGCAAGTACACTTTGTGCATTCTTTTATTTTCAGTTCGGTAACAATTAGGAAAACCGATGTAAAAAGTTCTGTATGAAAAAGGTTGTCCACTTAGTTTTTCCTGTGAACTTTCTTTTTTCATTTCATTTGTAAAAGAAATTAACATCTATAAAAGATGCTTTATAATCTGAAATCTATGTTTTCTATATTAGAAAGTATCCGGAATGGGATAAGCCAAGAGTTTACCCGGCATTAGAAGCAGTTAGAGCTCGTTGTGAGTTAGCAAAAGTCGAGAAGAAATTACAAGCGAAATGGGTCGAACAGGAGAAAAAGCGAAAAATCATGGACAAACAGTGGAGGGAAATGAGATTGCAAGAGTCGATATTGCGTGAATCATTTATAAAATTCAATAGATTCGTAAGGGAAAATCAGGAAAAACGTGAACGCGCCGAGATGAAAATCAAAGAGGAACGGGAGCGTCAAGCGAAGCGGATGGAAGAAGTAAAAACACAAAATTATATCAGTAAAAAAATTTGTTTAGTTTCCGTATCGTATTGATTGCATTGATTGAGTTAAACATGTATGTTTCAGGTCAACGATTTGATCGATAAGCTAAATTATATGAAAGAAACTCGTGACAAGATGAAGAAACACGTGGATGAATATAAAAAGTATCAAACTTATTTGGATAATGTTGTCAACGATACAGGAGAATTTCAGTCAATCGCAGAAATTTTTAATCGTTACGAAACTTTAATGGAGGCACGAATGATCTTAGCCGAGCACCAAGATAAGAATCTTCAAATATTAGAGCATCAGGGAACGGAACTGGTAATATGGTTTTTTTTCTAGAGTGTAAAATTTATTCAGCCTTTCGCTTGTAATTACATAATGACAAGAGGAAATCTATGTATCGTTACAGCATCACATGACGGAATCAAAGACCGAAAAATTCATGGGATTGAATAATCAATTAGCGCAATTACAAGCGAGACGCGACAGGGCAGAAGCGCGAGCCCGTAAATGGGAGACGATCGTATCTAAGATAAAAGTAACTGCGGCGGAGAAAAATCTAGAGCACACGCAAGTAAAGATTTGTTGCTGGAATCTGTATCAACAGATCTGTAAGAGAAAGGGTATTGCCGTCACCGTCAGTAAAGACGATGTCGAGCAACAATTGAATCAAATCAAACAAACGATCCGTGAACTAAAACGACTGATCAAAGTCGCTAAAAAACGTGCACCGAAGGAAGAGGTACGAAAGCTTTGAAAGAAGATTTTCAATTCCTTGTAAATAAATATATTTGATCGCAAAGTAATAAAGTAAATACTGATAAATGCTATGTTACTGTATTAAAATAATACTAAAACGATGGTTATAAACAAACTACAGTTAATATTTTATAAATCACATAAGATAGCGATCATCATTGTGCCATAAATATATTCGCTATACGGATGTAAAAAATATGAATGTTAAAATTCTTCCTCGCCTATGAAGATTGATGATTCTCTACTCAGTTTAAGAACCCTCCGTGATCACTTTATTGATATCGTTTCTGTATGATTTTTCTAGCTGCCGGTAAGTGACAACCTGATATGTTATGCAGAAGTTCTGAATAGTCTTCTTGGAGCCTTTCTTTCAACTTTTTAGTGGCTTCATCGCGTGTCAATGGTCGTTCCAATCCTTCGGACACGATTTGTAATTCTGCTTTCTCGACGCATCTGTGCAATTGTTCAAGATAGGGTGATATTCAGGAAACAGTAAAGGGAAGTATTTTAAAATAAAAAAATACATAGGGATACAGAAGTAGGAAATAAGGACTCACAGGGCACAAGGCTGGGTAGGGGCAATGTATTCAATAGGAGGTACTTTCAATTTGGGCCTCTTTTCCTCATCGAGTCGCAAATGTTGCGCCTTCGTTGCTTTATCTATCCAATAAACTTTATGGAACATTTGTGTTATTCGTTTCTCGATGATTCCTAAGTACAACATGACGTTGTTTCTTGTTATCTGATCATGATCACCCAGTAGTTCGAGGATCGGTGAATTGTCACAACGAATCGCTTTGAACAGGGAATCGATTCCCTTCAGTAGCTTCTCCATTACGTCGTCACACTGGAACAAATGCGATAAAATCATTCGTAGATCGGTCAAGGGTGAAAAAGAAATAAATGATTTCCAAAGGATGATTTTTATAGGTTTTCGATATTCGATGAGATTAAAGAAGCGTCACCTGTATCAGACTTTCTTCAGACGTATCAGCAAGAACAGTTTGCTCTTCGAGTTCTTTCTTGAGCTTCTCCAATGTCTCGGTCTGTTCGTGGCCACGATGTTCGAACAGAACACGTGCTTCCTCGATAGCTGTTGTCAACTGGGACATTCTCGCTTGGAGGCCGTCCAGCTCATCGTTTAATTCGTTCACGTAACTGAATAGAGCAAAGTTTTCTTCCTCTTGTTTGATAAAATGCGCGATCAGTTTGTCGATTTCTTCTTCACCTAATGCGACGATGCAAACATTAATTTCTCAATCATTTTGAAAATGAATGAAAAGAAAAGAAAAGGGATACCAGTAAATTCTTTGATCATGTATAAAATTTCTTTATAAGAAGCAATCTTATTTTGCTTCTCTTCCAGCTTCGCTTTCCTTTCGGCTTCTCGTTTGATATTTAAATCGACCATCTCGCGATACTGTCCCTTTACTCCAAGGAATTCTTGCAATTTCATCTCGTTGTCCAAAGTTCTTTGTAGCTCGCACATTTCTGACACGTGCGCCTTCAAATCTCTTATTCCTCTGAAAGAAAAATGATAGAGATTAGACTGTTGGCGGAAGCGATGAAAGTGCAAGTGGATTAACGAGCCTACAAATAAAAATATTGAATGAATGGAATCGAGAAGGTTGATCGGCGGATACTATCACGCGCCATTGCATTCGGTTCCGAGTTTCTACTTCGACTAAAAGTATAAATCATTCTACACGAAATACGAATAACTTTCAGGTCGTTAACGCAACTCTCAAAGTTATGGGGACAACGATCCGATATTTTGCAACTTTCTCGGCTGTTCTTCGAATATCGCCGGGCACAGTAGCACAGTTCCATGATTTTATTTTATAGCAACATTTTTAGGGTACGATAAATATTAATACCTATCGCGAAGCGCTTGAATCTTATTCATCTCTTCGTCCCTTTGATTAAACGCGATTGTAGTTTGTTCTACCAAATCGTTGATAATTTGCTTTCCAGCATTCAACTGATTGATAAGTTTATTCCAAAGCGTTGTGAACTGGGTCCTTTCGATCAGCAACGCTTCGATTTCTTCACGAAGTTTCGCATTTTGAGTAATCACAACGTTGAATCTTTTTGTCGCCACTTCCAAACGATTCTCCAACATCGAAGACACTTTGTCTTGTCGTAGAGCCATCTCCTTAAGTTGCGTATCCGTTCGAACTTTTGATTTCAAGTACGTGGTTTCCTTCGTTAACTGCAAAGAAAACAATTAAGCAGAGATTTTGGGACAGTGATCGAAGTATCGGCAAACCTTGCGGATATGATCGTCGAGTTCGTTTATTTCCTGCTTCTCTGTTTCTATCATACTCTCATATTTTTCTTGCATCTCTAACAGACACTTGAGCTTTTCCTCCATTTCCTTATCCTGACGGATAAACGTTTTCGAGCTGGCGGTTTTAATACGAAGAAGAAGCTCCGCCTTCTCGTACTCCAAACGGTCGATCATGTTCAATTGATTACGAAGCTGTAATTTCGCATCCTCCACGCAAGCGACCCGGTCGTTCTCCATTATCCTGTATTGCCTCTTCAGCCTTGAGAGTTCCGTTTGTGCCATCGTCTCGAGCTCTGTTTCGTTCGCAGCCTGGTGCGTTTTGTGTGCCATTTTATTAGCCTTTAATTCTTGGAGAATAGGATTTCAATTAACGATGATTAATCGTTACGTGTTATTTAAATTTAGATACTACCTGTTGCGTAAGGTTGTTTCTATCAATTGACATCCGAGTGTAAAGGTTACCGAGATTCAGAATTTGTCAAACATTTATTAGAAAGTGAACGTTCGGCTAATCAATGACGATTCGAAAAGTTGTCAACGCGTTCGTTTGTATCTTCCTCGTCGTCCACGTCGATGATGTCGAGGACCCACGGAGGGGAGGAAAACACTTTCCAGACGTGACCCTCGATGATATTCAACGGCGACATTTGAGAAAGACATCTGCCACCCTGTATTACCTTTGCCAGCTGTACGTGCGGCACCGTTGTTCTTGTTGGTGCTTCCGGTTGCCAAGCACCCTCTCAGGGGTGTATGGTAACCGGAATTTTCATTTCACCATATAACGGCATCACGCGAATCGCTTAATGAATGCAATAACATATTGATTGCAAAAAATTATCAAGTATCATTCCAAGAGAAATATCAAACGAATCGCTAACGTTTATCTAATAATAAATGATATGCTGATAAAATCAGTTGCTCGCAAGACCACCAGATGGTGTAACTTGTTTTAATGATAACCAATGGTTATTAAATCTGTACGATTACATTGCTAATTAGAGCGCTTAATGAGTCTCACATTCCGCTATTGCTTACACTTGTAATTAACCAAACGATTATTAACAATTTTATACAATAATTTGATCGTTTCATCGTACAGTTTATTATCGTATAGTTTATAAATCTAGAGTATGCTAATACAGTCTTTCTTTTTGCACGATGATATTTTGTTTTATGCATCCGTTCGATTTCACGTAGGAATTATAGTGAAACTATCTGATTGTGAATCATTTCGCATGGAACGTATTTTCTACCTTGGAAAGATCGAGGCAATGTATTTTATTATTACATACTCATGTGTGTATAATTATTTATCCATACTACTTCAACATGAAATTCAAATATAAATATTTGAGGAGCATTTTAGTTATTATTGAAATTCTTGTTTTAGGGATTTAAAGCAGCTGAACATTGTCAATGTTAAGCGTGGGAGGATCGTGCATTAAACACGATCCATCGATTTCGTGAGATCGAGTCAGGTGGCGGTTCGACCAGGTGGGTCACGTGGTGGGGGAAACGGTTGGGTGGTGGGTACCGACAAGGGAGAGGTTAGTATGCCTTTAGAGGGGAAGGTCGACAGGTCGATTGTCTCGCGTGTATGAATATTTAAGCTCTCCTCATTATATTTTCATAATTATTCCGAGTGTTCCAGCACAATTATTATTCGAAAAAGTCAATGTTACGTCTACGCGATGTGAAGTGAATGTCGCTATATACGACGTATAATCGAAATAGGTAATTTTGGAGTATGCGGTGAGTCGAATGATGAAAATCAAGATAATCGTATTGGATCGAATTTGAGCAGTGTTAGTGAACGTTTTCGTAGCGGAACAAGCTCGAGTAGAACGAATTACTTTCAGCCAGAGTCTCGGAGGTGGGAGAATCTCTACCTGGCTGGGAAGTACGGCACACGATTCCGTAATATTTATTTTCTACTGGCGGCTAGTGAGTCACTACCTGGCCGACCACGGTGCGGCGAGCTGGTCGCCTCGCGTGTTCGCGTCCCTCTGCGAGTGTTTATTGCAAACAGTGAGCTCACGGTGACGCTTTGAGCCAGACAACAGTTTCAGAAGAAAGGACCCGTAATAACACCAAAATTCCTGAAGAAAAGCAGTTATCAGTGGAAATTTGTGATCACCAAAATAAGTCACATCCAACTCCCCGCGTTTATAGTGTCAAATAAAATGCTTGTAATTATTATTCTCCCTTCTAATTAACGAGAATTTGAAACGAACATAATACATGTACTTGTTGTGCCGCGAAGGTTACATCGATATCCGTAGAAACGGATCGCATAACGCTGCAGTTTTCTGACATGTGTCAGTTCGATGTTTGTTCGATCCTCAAAGGGATTTAGACTGGCAGTCAAGTGCAATTCGTGCAACGATAGCGATCGCTTATTTACCCGTTTCAGTGAACAGTTGTTGCAGCAATTTTGCGCGTGTGCTGTATGTACCTGGAAACGATCGCGCGAACAAAGAAACGTGGGAGGGGTTACGTTCGTACGTTATACCCGATGTTCGTAGTTTTCGAGCGAGGTATTGTTGACTTTCTACCGTAAAGGCAGGAATCGTTGCTGTACGCGCGGTTCGTACGTGTTGTAACGAGGAAACGGAGCAGAACAACGGAATTAATCCTGTAATAGTTTACCCTCGTTTCCAGTGCGTAGACAGATACGAATCGCATTGACATTCGATTCGATATCGATCGATGGTAACGCGTGATCAGTTCGAGGGCAATTTCAGCTGATTCCGTCTATTCGTATCGAACCGAGTCGATCGTAGTGCGCGCGTGCGATGTATCGAACAGTAAACGAAAGTGCTCGAAAGCAGCAATACACTTGACCAAGAAAATTATGCCGGTGAGTGTGATCACAGCTGATCGTTTCCGGTAGTGAGAGACTGTTAACCGTCAATGAGAAAACCTGTTCCGATTCCGATGTTACGCGTACCAGACGGAAGGAAAGAAAAAGTGAAGTATTCATTTTACTCTCGCACAACTCGTAAAATTTATTGACAATATTCGAAGGTGAAACCGCATGACTCATTCGTGGATTATCGATCGCTCAATTATTCTGTTGCGTTTTACGAAACAATTTTTTCCTTTTTGCATCATCGATTCGAACAGATAGGTTATCGATGTTTCCTTTAAATACAAAGAACGAGTAAAACTGTACCCTGCGCAGCATCTGTTGCGCAATCGGTACATATTCGACCGTACTACACTCGCATCGATTCTCGATTTGCCTCGATCGAAAGCGGGAAAAGTTTAGATATGTATTTATTTCTTAATCGATCGCAACATGATTATCGACTTGCACACGACGCTGAATCCACGTTACACGTCGAGTTGGGGCGTTCACATTGATTAGTGTATTTTTTACTCTGAACATTACAAATGATTGTGACGCGCGGCTAGTCGACACCTGGTTCTTCGCGTGTCATTACGAACGACAATAAAGGTCAGGCATAAGTCGGACACGGGACATTCGAGCGACAAACGAACAGCGCGGAAGAACCAAGGCGCGGGCAGGATGCCGCCGAAAAAGGACGGCCAACCGGAGCCGTACGCTCTCGAGGATATGATTTCTGATCTCCAGGAGCGACGAAATTCCCTAGATCACGAGGATCTCGAGGATCCGGTGGAGCTTTTGAGAAAACGAGACAAGGACCTTGTATTGGCTGCGGAATTGGGCAAAGCGCTTTTGGAGAGGAACCAGGAGTTGACTAGACAGAGTGAGGCCCTTGCTGAAGAGTATGCGTCGAAATTAGAGGTGAGCATTTTTACCACTTTATTTTATTCCTAGTGTTATTATAGCGTTCAATAATATTCCAACGAACCAGGCGATAGAGTATTGGACCTTGGTCCACATTGATGCCCGTATATGGGTTCATGGTCGTGAAAGAATTAATCGCAATAGCAAGAGCCAACATTTTATGCCCGCTATGTTTCTATCTCGAGAATTCCTACTAAAGTGTTAAAAGTTAAAAAATTCTTTTTGTACAAACAGTAAAGGAATTACAACGGACAATCCCGAACTGATATGATTAATAACATGTTTCCACAGTAATTAGGAAATTGTACGTAGTTAATTTTATCACTCGCTAAGTCATTTTCTTACGTCAATTTCCCCCGAGACCAAGGTAACGCGTCACTTCGTCGAATTTTCATTAACATTGGCTCGTTAAACGATTCGTCAGGTTGTTCGAGAAATTCAGCGTTTCGAATATCGTCCCGCTAATCGTAATTACCTTATAATCATCGCGCGTTTATTTACATACTTGGTTGTAATTTTCTGGAATACCCGATGCGGTGCAGGATGCATTTCGAGCGAATGTTTTCCGTGGAACCGTGGCACGCGAGTTATAGCGGTACGATGAGCAGCGTGTGCAATCGATACGCGAGCGTAAGAAAGCGTCAGGAAAGCGTAAAAGCGACGAGTTCTCGGCTACGTAACGAAACCAATTTTCTTTACTGTCGCGTGAATTTCGAGGAAGAAGATCATTGGTTCACCGTGGATCGTTTTAAGTTGAAGACGAAGCTCGCGTCCAACATGGAACGGGTTTACGAAGGTGGTAGAGAGCCACGAAAGCGTGGAAACAAGTCACTTAGGCAACGTAACGTCGAAGACAATGCCCGGCACCACGCTCTGCCTGTCCCCGTACCCGCTTCTTCTCCTATCTTTCCGCGTTTTGCCTGTCACCGTATTTTTGACCTCCGCCGAACAAGCCTCCCGCGACTCTGTTCTTCTCTTTTGTCTTCGATTACAATGCCGGTTACACGTGGCGCGGTTCACGCTCGTAAACCAGGATTCAGATCAGTGGGCTACTTTACACTTTGCTGAATCGAGACTGCTACGAACAGAGCTTAAAGTCAAAGTCCCGTGCGTCGCCGACTTTCCGGACGGATTCTTGGTATCCATAGGGGAGCATGGTTCGAAGAAAACCCTAGAGACCGGGGAAACATTTTCAACTCCCTAATACTGTTATCTATCTCTGTAAATAATAATTAGGACAAAAATTCAGATATTCTGTCGAGTTTCTCCCAGTAAGTGAAATTAAGAGAACAAGAGGGTACTATAGGGTAGTTCCACGAAAGGAAGGTAAACACAGGATAGCCTATGATTCTCTTTATGGTGTAACGATGCCCATTCCAGGAACGAGTGGGCTTTCTTTTATACCTACGTGTCTTCCGCCTTGCTTCCGGATATAATTACTGCTCGCGTCAGTTCTGCGAAGATGTACAAATTTTTAAAACGAATATAATAATGGTTCTGTTTTCTGTGTATCGTTTGTTAAACGCGAGCAAGACGTGGCATGTCACAGTAGATATGGATATGCATAGATAATAATTTCCATTTATGATAATTAATAATATTAGAACGTATATTTGCCTAGGATCTACAAGAAACTGTTATTCATTCTCACCTTATTCTTCTTATTTACTTTCTGTCAGGTTAATAATTTTACTTTCACATCGATTCACGTTTCGATACATTCGTAATCGATGCACGATCGCGTCTTAATTCGTGTGAACACGTTCGGTTACAACGTGCGTGCAGAAATTGTAAAGAAGATGCATCTAATAACAACCCGAGGCACGTTGTTTTTTCGACTGCACTATTGCCAGTTAATACCGCGTTTCCGGATATTTTAATTAGTACTAGGTTATTTTTACAGACAGTATATCCGGCGTTATCGCACGTGCTTCGTATCGTTAAAAATTCGATTATGTAAAGTCTAAGTAGAAAGCATTCCGTGCTCGGTTTCCTCGATAGACGAATTTTCACTACGTTTTTAATGATACGCGTGTCATTTTAATTTCTTATGCACACTCGTTAATTATGCATAATTTATCCGTGAATAAACGTCGGCCATGATTACGTGTTCGGTCGATGGTATCGATGGATTGCGAAATACACGATCATTCGAATAAATTGTGTTTTCGAAATGTCTCGCTAATTTGTTCACGGTTAAATAAACGTAGGAATTTTAATTGCGGAACTTAGCGTTTTCAGCGGGTGTAGAAATTGCATTGTTTAGTCATGGAAGAATGTTGATGGTAAACAACTAGGTACACTTCGAAATTTATACTAGCGAGGTAATTTCTTATAAATGCGCATTGTAGTTGGTTGAACAATGAGTCATAATTTTAATTTAAGAACTCGACTCTTTTAGCGCTTCTTCGTTCATTGGAAGGTGCAGATTTTAACACTTGACACTAAACTCTTAATGAATGCAAATACACGATGCAGTACTTATGAATGATTTTTTTGAACGAAAGTAATTGCAGAACTCTACGAACAGCCCTTTATTGCACAACAAGTTGACTCTTTCTTTTTCACAAAAGGGGTTGAACGTACCGTAGAGTTAATAAAAAGGAAACACTGAATGTCACGGTCCGAGGTCATCGAAATCACCTCGTTCATTTCGTCAAGCTTATGATAGGTGGTCGACAAAGGTTTGAAGGAAAAGAAAAGAAATGAAAAGAAGTGGGTCAGAGTGTAGCAATGAAAATCGAGCCGCTAACTTAGCTTCTCGTTATTGTATAAATTGACGGTCTGAAAGCGGCAGCGGAATGATCGTGGCACCGTGTCGGCAATAAAAAGCCCGCTTAACACGGCTGGCATAAGCGAAGAGATCTAGAAAGCCGAGATTCCACGAGATGTTCGTAGCAAGCGACCTGGGAATCTCGAGCGCGTGAATTACGCGATCTGCTGTTTGCTTCTCGCCCGAGTAAGCCGTTTCGCTTGTCTTCTCTATTAAAAATTAAGATCACTCGTTAACCTCGCGATAATTAACCGCGAAAGACAGGTAAGATCATTTTCGCTCGCATTGGCGCGAGCATCGTTTCGCGTTTAGAAACTTTTCTTATTCATCGATCTTCGGGAGAGTTTCTTTTGGATAAGTTTCCGAATGGCCCCCTCAAAATTGAGAACTAAGGTTTGTTATATAATCTAAATTGACTACAAGAAACCAATTAAAGTTAGTCTCAGAGCTGGATGTCTTACCGTTTTCGAGATATCGTGGTAAGAAATTTTTGTACAATTTTGGGACTGCGCATGCGCTATTCAATACTGCGCATGCGCTATTCGATTCTGCGCATACACGGAACCTAGCCCAACCCAACCTAACCTCACCACGATATCTCCAAAACGGTAAGATATCCAGCTCTGAAACCAACTCTAATCGGTTTCTTGTAGGTAATTTAGGTTATATACCGAACCTGAGTTCTCAATTTTTGGGGGGGCCATTCGGAAACACAGCTTTTCTTTTTCTCAGCCGTTCGCTATGACGTTGACCATCTGGTTTTTTCGCTGTCGGTGTTAACACGATGTTTGGGTAGATATTTTTGGAAGCACGTTTACCAAACATTCGTGTTAGGGTTACTCTTTCTGTAACAACTGTTAGATAATTCAATGCGATGAGAGATTGAAAGAAGTCGCTCGAATCATTATACAATCGTTTAGGATGCCATACCGTGGGAAAGTGGGAATTGCAGTTAGGACTGAAGGTTTCGCTGCTACGACGAGATGCGAGGCTTTAGGAAAGTGGTTGGCGAGATCGCGGTTAGCCGATTATAAGGGGATTCCAGACTCCATACGCCTTTCCTTTTTAATATTTATCGCATCTCCTTCGAGAGTTCGACGGGTTTTCCTTTTGTCGAGCATGAAACAAGTCATGGATTTTCACGTTCGCGTTTCTCAGGTAGGATTAACGCGACCGTGGTTGGCCGGTTACGCTAGAATTCCTGGCTCGTTTCTTTGTTCAAACGATCCCCAGGGAAATTCACTTTTAACAAAAAGACCCTTCTCTCGGTCAAACACGAAAAGTCGTGAGAAGGCAGGATATTTAGCGTCGCGGACAATGGCCCTTCGTGTTTCGAATACAATACTGTAATGTTCTCTTTCTTCTGAAATTACAATTAACAATTACTGAAAATATCAGGCATTATTAAAGAATTACAAGATATGAAATCTTTATATATCTCAAGAAATGAATGAATAGAATTTATGCGGTAAGCTGATGTATTATTAAAGAAAATTTAAGAAAGTGAATATGTATGATGTAATAATTTCCATTTTATCAACTTAACTTGAACTTATCAACAGAATTCTAAGATAGGATTGAATAGATACAATTAGCAATAGATAGAATTTCCCAAGTACGCAGGATTAATTGTCATGAAACGAGCCAGCGATTCGGAGTGGAGATGATTGGTAAAACAGAGCGGAAATCCTCGAAAAAGCAGACCGTTAGCCATGTTCTACCCTCTTTACTCGGCTTGTTTACTTGCAAGCGCATTCAATGAAACGTCGAGGAGTTCACACGTCGTTATTGTGTACTTTATTCTCTAGCTGGTGACATAGAGTCACTATGACCTCGTTGACCAATCATTTTATAGTCTTAGGATTTTTATAAACTTTCATAGAAAAACTTTGAAATTTCACTTCGAAATCACGAAGTCGATTTACGAAACGAGCGATCGACTAAGAGATTTAAAAAAACCCGATACCGTCGCTCGAATCAGGCCAATCGTTCTCCTAATCCTCCTCGAACTGTAAAACGATTTCATTGGTGGCAAACGGATTTCACGCGATTGAATGAAATTTCTCAAGAATCGCCTTCGACGCAGTTAGTTCTTCATCTTTCAGCACCTTTTTCCAAGGTTTTTTCCTTCCGCAAGTTAATCGCGTTTCTACGTACCGGATCATAAATCTACACCGTTACAGTTTGTTAGAGCTTTGGCCAGGGTCCGAATTGGTCGCGAGACAGTAGGGAAAGGCACCCTCGAGGAAGGTGGAATTAAAAGAGCGGAAAGAATCACGCGGATAGAAGAATTTGAAGGCGGTTTGTCACGAAACGAGATAATTAAGCGAGCGTTTCTTACCGTTAGACGGAAACACTTCTCCTGGTGTGATTTTCAATCTTGTTGCACCTTGTTCGTTATCTTTTGCCATTGTTCTCTTGGTCGAGCATCCTCGCAGAAATGTAATTGCACCGATGATATCCCTAGAAACTAACGGAGACGTAGTGAAATTGAATAGAAACTTGTTCTAACTGTACCATAAAATTAAATAAAATTGAACGATGACAAAATTCGCAATTTTTCTTTGGAAACGAAAACGACTCTCGTGCAGGTGGCGCTTAATTGTCGCGTCTGTGTTCCGGATCGTTTCTTCCACGATGCGTTCATTCAATTCTATATGTATGCATGTGAACGCGATGACCGGGAAAATTTCACAGTCTACATGCAAGTTTTTCCTTCGTTCTCACAACGCTTATACACGACCATGGTGCGTGCACAAAGTGCGTGCACTCTCACCTGTATCGGTGTCGAATGACGATTTGAAACGAGAGATCGGTACACTCGTTTTCTCGAGACGCGGTTTACCGCTTAAGGGAGCATTGTAAAACAAGATAGTGATTTTTCTTGGCTACGTCGCCTCGTTTCCCACGAGAGATTATCGACGGTAAATAAAAAAATATTCTTGATCGTAGAAAATTTACGAAGTGAAAGGTTTTCATGATTTTCACCGTGATTTTCGTTCTACTTTGGCGATCGATCTATTCGCGATCAAAGATTTCTCGAGCAATAGTTTAGAAATCAAGGAGCGTCAGGTGTCGTCTTGCATCTTCTTCTAGATGATATTTCATACGGTCGTTTCCAGTCGCGAATCGACCAGAAATAAGAGCGTGACCCGTTAATTTTTATCTGTACGAAAAGCCTACGCTATTAGATTAAATGCTGACGTGAAAAATCATTTGACGAAAAATCTCTGAACCTTTCAAGCGTCTGACGATTGGTCGATGGTACGAAACGATAAGATAAGACCTTCTGCAAATACCTGTACGCTCGCATCGAATCACGGTAGCCTTGATACATTTCGAAAGGTGCAGGCACCGCAAAACCCGTTGTTACCCAATAACGTTTTAATTGCCGGTGAGTCACATAAGTTTTGTAAACAATAATAGTGACCGCGGAACGGCAGCGGTTGGCGGTAACTGTCTCTGACACGATTACGACACGATACTGTAGCGTACCTTTACTTCGTGGCAATCAGACGGTAATCTCGTTAATCGTTTACCCGGGATCCCACTTTCGCGGATTCTACAGATAGAATCGGTGTGGCCTTGTTTTCTAGCCCCAACCGCGATTTTACCCTATTCGTATCCTTCTTGCGTTACGATGCCTCGTTGAACGAGTTTCGATAAGAAGTTATGCCGATGTACCTGACATTCTCGCTTTTTACGACCATCGGTTTAACGAGCTTCTGTCGGTAATTTCTTAATAACGGACGTGATTTCGAGCGCGCATCGGTGTCAGGAATTCTATACCGTTAAATTGAATTAATAATATTCCATTGTGCTCGCATTCGCACCAGAATCTAGTACATTGTTTGGAAGAGTTCTAATCATCGATGGGTTTCACGTTCTTCTTCGATTTGGGTTACGATTAACCCTACCACCCTTTAAGCAGGGCCGGCCCTGATATTTCGGAGGTCCGAGGCAAGCTCCAAAAAGGGCCCCTTTACAAATATGAGAAAAAAAGTAGCTCAAATAAATTTTATAAAATTAACATTAAAGCTTGTATAACTAATTTAGATTTGCATATTCAAGTAAACATTACTCTTCTTGGGGGGCCCTAGGTGGCCGTCTAGTCTGCCTAAGCCCTTCAAGGGTTAATCTAATCATTGGTATTATGAATTATATGCCATTTTCAATTGCATCATTAAAATGCAATTTTCCTGCAACGCGAATATACCTGCTCGACCGAATGCATGCGATATCAAAGCAACTATGGTCCGGTTAGTATACGTGGCCTTATTTTCTGGCAAGTTTTGCCTGCCCACCTTTCGTCGAAATTACGCAACGATTTTTACTACGGTTCGACACAGCGCATTAAACGTTCGATCTTGTTAACGGCTCTGTTCGTAGGCAGCCACTCGATGGAATCGAGTTAGTCTGTCGCTTACGTAAAACGATAACGTGATATCGAAGTTGATTACTCCGTTATTCGGTACATTGTGCAGCTACAATAATTACGTAGCACAATACCGGTGCCACGTGTATCGGATATCGATGAAAGGTAATTGTGTGACACTCGGCGACTTCTCGCAGCTGCACAAATGCACACATCGCTCTAATTACATGGTGCATTGTTTAAGAAAACACGGCTTGTCTTTAAAAATGTATGTCCTAATACCGACGATACAACACCTTTAGGTTAAAAGTAACACATTATTTGTTAATTATATGCCTGATACAAGCTCTCGTTAGAGAATCGAAGAAAATCGAAGCAGAACTTCGATCCAATTAGTTACCCTTTTCCTGATGAACCAATACCCTGACCGTAATAGGCAAGCAGAAATTACCCAACGCTTAACACCGATCTCCATGGGTTTCCTTTGCTCTTTAGGTCGATGCTTTAGGACGTATCAGATTCTAGCGTTACCTCTGTGCCAATGAGACAATGGTGAAATATTTTTTTTTAATTATTGACCACCGTAATGAAATTGGTATACGAATAAAGTTTACGGTTTTTGTAAATTGAGTCATTCGAGTAATAACAATTTTCGAAATTAGACATTTTTCTGCTTATCTGGTCGAGTGCGACCGGTTGCGCGTAGAAATTATCATTTAACAAAATATTTAAAAATTTTAATTTTGGGAATTAAAGATATTGATGAAGTCTACAAATCCACGTTCAATTTTATTTAACAAGAATACTTGAATATTTCTAAAATATTCAATTTTAACAAGAGGTATTAAAATGATTTATTATTTCTTATTCAATTGCTGGTTAAGTCTTGAAGTCGACAGTGCAATACCCGGATAGTTTGTGTATTGCGATACTATGCGATCATTGCCGGACTCGTCACGGGCCATTGCCGCGCTATTACGAGCCTCCCTACTTTTGCTCCTTTTCCTCCTTCTACCAGCAGAAGGTTTGCCTCGCGTAATCGTTTTCTTCTCGGGGGAAAGTGAACGAGAAACGATGCAATGGCTGTTGTGCACCGAAAGTCTCTCGTTGGTATAACGTCCCTACAAAGTGCAATGCCAATTAACTGAAATATTTCTTCCTTTGCCACGTTGACAATGGCTGACTCAGCATTGCTATTCGTTCCAACACCTGTAAATGTAGTTTTCTATTTATTCAGATCGGTACGATAAGATTGTAAGATCAACAACGTTTATCAAAGAAAAATAATACCTTACTCTGTGGAAATTGTTACATAAATAGATGAAATCTATTCTATAATTTATATTTTAATTCACCGTACCAATTAATTGTTTCAACGAAGAAGGATATATTAAATTTATCATTAGGAAACCGTAATTAATTGTTCAGAAAGATTTCACCAGGATCGTTACACAATTTCATCAAGCTGTTGCTCCAGTACCTGGCTTTTATTTAACGGTGTACCAGGCCCAATGAACGGAGAAACGAAGGATCTTTCGTAGCAGGAAACAGATTTGCGAGGAGGTCTTAGCCGTCGTACCGTGTAATTAAATTAGACTCGGTACAAAAATCGTTGCCTTCCATACGAAAGAAGGAAACACGTGCTTATTGCTACACGTTGAAAACACGGCTCATCCTTTTTCGCAACGCAGAAATCATCGAAAGCATCTGGAATGCTTACCAAACTTGGAAGAAACCGTACATCCTGAGCGTTCGAAATTCTCAAGGAAAAATTAGAAACTTATCTAAACATTATTTGTTTTCGATCACTCGAGAAAAAAGGAGATTTGAATTTTTCTTTAATGGAACCACATGGCTGGTTCTGACGGGTTAATCTACCGGTTCTGGCCACGTGGTCGCATCAGAATACGATAAATCGAAGATCCGCGCCCATTCGTACCAGTCGCTGTTCACTCTGCTTCCTTGTTTCGGTTATTTCCCGTTCTATCGACCGGATGTCTGTTTCTTCGAGCAGAAAGCGACAGGAGCTCAGCCATTAAATTAGAAGTCCGTTAAACTGTGCCGGAAGATGTATTGCCTCGGTCTCAGTCGTATAATTAGAATAACTTTGTCCACAATACTTTCCTTTTCGATGCCAACAGAAATATTGTTTACCTAGGGAAAGAAAACCTGTTGTTCCACCTTTATTAGCCAACCCATATCTAAGATTGAGAATCTTGGGAAGGGGGCTAAAGCACTTAGACTTTCTACCACTTTTGTACAGGGCAAAAAAATTCTTGCGCCATTTCGTTTAGTGGGTCAAAATCTCAACGAATGGCCGAAATTTTTCGGCCTGACGGGGGTTGGCTTTAGAGCGAATCCTGCTCTACTTTTACCTAGTTATTCTTACCATTGTCAACAGGTATCTTGGTAACACGAATTATTCCAACAAATTGTGGATCTTCATGAAATTTCACTTATTTCAATTGACAGAATTTTGAAGTACATCTTAGGTATCCGGAGTCAAGAGTAAAAGGCGTTATTACAAATATATGAAACATAGAAATTTTCTCCACGTTTCTCGGTCAATTAATTTTCTCTTTCAATGGAAGAATTTCGTCACGGTACGTATCGTTAACGACATTAGATTCGATGTCGAAAGAGGTAAGAGGTAGACGAGGATTGAGCATCAAACAGGATTCGTGAGTCAACCAGCACTTAGACCTTGCGACGAGCACGATTTCGCAGCGATTGATGGCCGTCTGCAATTATATCTGCAACAGACCGGTTAGATACATACCTGTACGTAACCTGTATATAATTGAACGGTTGGATTAGCTGAAAGCAACAGATGCCTAAGTTTGCGCGCTTAATGCTCGCCTATCAATGACTCATCTCGTGTGATATTAATAACGATAGATAAGGGGATTGTTATCGGTAGCTGGTGCTATTTTTGCGACAAAATGAATTTGCAAATGACAGGTGCGAGAAGATTATTTGGCCACGGTTATTGAAAAATGAAATCGACACTATTTGCGTGGGCGACTGTTTAACGTCATCGATGATGAAACCAACAGAATCGGAGCAACGAAACTGGACGGAGATCCATGAGTCACGGATCTCCGTTAGCTGCTTCTGGCTCTGTTACTTTATGGAAAAAACGTGTTCACCAGTTCCTTGTCGCGAGTGTGCATCGTACATCCGTTTATCTATTTAGTTTCCGCTCGCAATCTTATGTATCCTTCCTACATTCCGCCGTAAGGTATACGACCTTATTATTGAATCTATACAAACGAGAGTATTCAAGTTAACAACTTCCCGCACCGTGCGTCGCCGATTCTCCGGACGTATTCTTGATATTTATAGGGAAGCATGGGCGAGGATCGTCGGTTCTATTATAAGCAACCTCGCAGAAATATTTGATTCGAACTTGAGGAATAAATTCATTAGCCTTTCGCGATCTTCAGGGGATCGGCGAACCTTTGGCAAACCTTTGGCTTCGTAGACGATCGGTCGATGTGTAACCACGGGAGACCAAGGCCGTATATACCTTCTAGCTCGATAAACTCCACCGACATCGAACCGTGCGATTGTTTGTGTGCACATGCCCGTATTATAGCCACCTTTTCGTTCGATCACTCGAGCATGCATCGCGATTTGTACCGCGGAATCGTATATCGTGATTGCATCGATGCAACTGGATTAAAATTGTCTGCTTTTTGCGTGAAATCGACTACTCCATTCCGCTCGTCTTTCGTTCTCTTTGTTTTTCAACGGCTAATCGATGCAATTACGTCCATCTATGCTTCTTCTTCAGTCTTTCAAACCGTTTATTTGTAATTGGAGGAAGAAGAAAAGAGCAAACGAATAACGAAGTTTATGCTAGTTGGATCCGAAATCAGGCGAGGGCGATGTTGTTGCAATCAGCCACATTACGTCACTAATTTCCTTTCTCTTAACCGGAATGCGGATTTGCAAAATTGCGCGAATGATCAGCGATAAGTTTGCGCCGATTCGATCGACTGGGCAACACGTGATAATCTCCCGTTTGATTTTCAACGAAATCAAAATGGAAGCGACCTTTTCGTAATCGCTCAGTTGTTCTAGAGCTTTTACTCCGTTACGAAACAGTCAAACATTTGTCCTTTCACCGGCTTCGGCTTCTCTAGAGCTCTCGGTCGTGTTCGTCTGTCAGAAGTAGGCGAGCTACTTGGTCGTTCATGAGTCAGCTGGGTCTTTTTAAAATTCGAACGCGCGCGTCCAAACGAGAGACGAATTTCGAGAGAGGAAACGTTCCGTCGAATCCTGTTTTTTGATATTCCATTCAGGGACGTTTGCGGTAGCCTTTCGGCTTGTGTCGAGGTTGAAAGTAGCCAAGCGGTTCGAGAACGGTGGATTTTATAAACAACAATCAAGTGACTCATCGTTGTACTTTGTTTTCCGGTTCTTTCTTTTCTTTTTTAACCCTGAACTGACGGTGGTGAAATACAAACGTAACTTGAACAATTGAAAGCAAAGCAAATATTATACAGTACCTGAATTAATCAGGATCTGAAATTATAATTTCAGAATTAAAATATATTAAATTTCTGCTAAAAGTGCAGAGGGACAGATACGTCTACACCTGTCGCGTCGTGCGGTTTAAAAGCATAAGAAGCACGCGATGCATAAATTGGCTTTCATCGATCACCTCTAATACTCTTACGTTGTTTGTTGCCGCAGAGCCTGGAACAAGAGAGGCACCTGCTTCGAAGAAGGCTGGAGGAAGTCAAGGGCGAGAACGAGGCGAGAACTTTGGAGTTACAAACGGACGTGGAGACGTTGAGGAGCCAGCTAGAGGAGCAGAATGAACGAGCGAGAAGGGCGGAACGAGATCAGGCGACTTTGGTTACAGAGTTGACTGCTCAGAACGCGAGGCTGGCCGATCAGCTGAGAGAAGCCGCGAAACAGGAAGAACAGCTGCTCATCGAGGTCAAGGTGCTCAGGGAAAACTGTGCCCTAAGAAATACCAGGCTCCAGGATCACGTCAGCAGTTTGGAGCTTCTCAAGGACGAGGTAAAATTAACAATTTCCGTGAGCTAGCCCCCTTTAACGAGCCTTTCTTACCCGCCAATACGAGCGCCACAACTTTTCCTTGCAATTTACCTTTCGTCTCGGCGCTCGTTACATCAATCGTCCTCGTAATCCTGTTACGGTTACCAGGAATCCGGCGGACCAGCGTGCAGGAGACAAGTCGCGAGAGAAAACTGGACACCGTTGACCCTCGACGATCGACTTAACTTGCCCGTCCTTCGATCCTACACGCCCTTTCTTCTCTCCTTACAACGTCTAACTAGTTCTCGAATTTCAGGAAACACTCTTCACGCGCGAATTCTCTTCGCTATGTTACATCGTTACATCGTTACGTCGATGTTATCGATTATATCATGGACATTATGGGACACGATCTCCAGGAATCATTTTATCGAAGCTTCTTTTCACGAGGAAAGAAACGATGAAAGTCGTTCTAGCGTTGTAAATATGTATATTCACCGAGGAGAGTTTGTAGTTTCTAACTTTCCTGTTCTCTTCTACGAGAATGGGAACGGAAGGGTGACCGTGAAATAACTATGAATTCTTTAGTAATGAAACGAATGTCTTGCAACATTTCTTTTTGTATCGGTTACAAGGACACGAAGGAAAAGGGGGAATTGCAACATTTCAGGAATCGGAGAGTAACCACGAGTTAGATGACTTCGTTGGAATCGCGATCACGTGTTGACCGTTCGAAAACACGCGATCCGTGCATAATATTCGCTGATACGACAAAGAACAGTCGAATCGAATGAAACGTAAGCCAATTAAGTTGGGCTCGATGTTTCAGATGCAGTTAGTGTCCGCGCAAAGAACAGAATTAGAGAAGAGGTCCTTGGAACTGCGCGAAGAGAGGACGAGGGCAATCGCGGCCCTGGAAGAAGCCGAAGAGAGAGCAGCGGCCTTGGAGCGGCTCGGCCACGAGGCGGAACACAGGGCGAAACTGGCTGAACGAGAGAGGTAAGCTTCTTGGGACGCATCGACCTCTTCATATTTTTGGATAACGCATCGTCAAGGTGATTAGCTTACTTTCCGAGCTAACTTTAAATGACCCATGTTTTGGAGTCACCGACCCATTAGATTCTATCTTCCTCCCTTTCCTTTTCTTCTTTATTTTTTCCAAAGTAATCTTGGTTCCACCTCTCGCGACAGCAAACGCGGACTACATTAGAATTCATAGCTTCTCGTTTACAACCTACGCGAAAGTTGTTCATAATACAACAAGTCGAGAGAATGTTAACCTCGCGTACGTGAAATGGAATAAAACTGGAGTCACGTGGCCGCAATCCGTTCGCTGGAAGTCGTGTTTTTATCACAATTCAAATGTAGTCTACCTGGTTGTCTGTTTGCGAACGTCGAGCAAACCGCGACGAGTTTGTTCAGTTTATACAGCTGTGTCGCGTCGGATAAAAGAGCTCGATCAAGGGGTGGATCGACGTTAATCGTTGGGTCAATTGAATTGTCAGAGACGAGCTGGCCGCAACGTTGGCGGTGATCGAGGCGGATAGGAGAGGAAGATCCGGTTCGATACAGAAACCACCGAGGTCCTTGCAAGCGGAGATGGAGTGCGAGGAGAGCGGAAGTTCGCTGGGGGAGCAGGAGGACCTTCGGGCAGAGGTGGCCAGGGCGGTGAAGCGGTTGAAGGAACTGTGCGTCCATTTGAGACGGGGAGAGGATGACTCGGGGCTACAAAGCGACTGCGACGAGTCGATGCTCGTGATCCCGAACAACACCGCGGAAACGGACGAGACGAACACCAATGGACAGGAGACACTGCCTAGCTCGGTAAGGGACTCTCTCTTGAAACCCTCTCCTTTGTTCGCCGACTTCCGGTTTCCGCTTGCGGTTGAAACACACCGAGAATCTCGAGTGTCCAGAAAAAGCAGTTGCGAACGTGTCTGGCTCACCGATCGCACCTGGTAAATCTTAGATAAGTAATCGAGCGTGATTGGTGCTTCTGTGATAAACATTTGGCGTACAGTATATTTGCACGTCGCATTATGACGCGTTACTCAAATGTTTTTCGATTTGATTAATCAACAGTAGCGTTCTCTTTCAGGGTGATGTAGAGATTTGGCGAACTCATACTCACTATCTTTTCTTCCATTTTTCACAGACCAACTGTCCCGGTGCTTTATTGGAGCTAGTAGAAGAGGTGTACAATTTGGCATTGTCTGGAAGAGGAGCACCCGTGGAGCTAGGTTTGGCAGTGGAGCTGCACAGGGCTCGAGAAGAGTTGGACCACACGAAGGACCAGTTGAAGCAGACGCAGGAAGAGCTGAAGAGGCGAGGGGAGGCTCTGCTCGACACGACTAGCAAATTGAGCGTGTGCGAAGCTGAATTGCGCGGCGTTAAAGAAGAACGAGACCGAGCTCGCAACGACATGGATGATTCGCAATTAACCAAGGACGAGATCCTTTCTCAGGCTTACAAAGTCAGGGACCAGGCAGTAGCCAGGAAGAACAGAGCGGAAGTGGAATTAGCCAAAACTAGGATAGACGTGCTACAAGCCAACAGCCAACTGATGGAAGCTATTCAACAGAAGATCGAACTGAGCCAACAGCTGGAACAATGGCAAATGGACATGCAATCGTTATTGGACGAACAGGTGCGAAGTAAACTGACGTCTGTGACGAACGCCATCGCCGCGGCGAACGCTGAAAATTCGGATATCGTAGCTCCGGCGAGGAAGAAGAGGAGCACCGGTTCGTCGAGAAAAATGTTCGGTCTGTTTTGACGAAAATGACTGTTCGCGTTGCGCGAAACGAAAGCCAAGAGACACCGGTGTGCACGGTGAGAGAAGAAGACTGCGCTCGAGAGGATGTTCTTTCTCGTGTTTCCTAGCAATATCAGTGTATCAGGGACCAATCGGCACCGTTGTTGCGTTCAAAAAGCAGACTGTGCTGATACGAATTTAAACGGCGAACCCGCCGTAAATCGTTCGACGCGCGTATCACTTTCCACGACGCTTCTAGAGCAACCGGGCCGTAAATTTTTCGTTCGTTCTACTTTCCGGCTGTTCGTGCAGGTTCGTCGAAAAATTTCGTTTCGCCAGCAGAGATTACTGCCTCGATCTTCCTTGATATATTTTCGCGCCGCGGAACTAGGACTTTCTCAAAGAAAGATTCCCGACAATAGATATATCTTCGTTTATAATCTCTCCTAGAGTACGTTGCGGAATACGTAGTATAAAGCAAGACAACGAACGAGACTTCTTTGTAACGTCAAAGCCCTCGAGGAAAGAAGGAGAACGACATAGGAGGGTGAAACATTTACTTCACAGTGAAGCGTGAACCGTTTCGAGAACGGCGTGTCATTGTGGTAATCGTGGAACGGCTCTCGTTGCACCACGGTTTCAACGATCTCTACCGACGCCGCTTTGTAAGGATCTCTCGATTTTAAACTGTTATTTCCAACGCTGCGTTTAAGCGAAACTAGCCGATTTCCTCGTTGCTTCTCCACCGGGTGAGATGTAATAACACGGCCTAAACAGCTACGATCTGTTTATTCACGGTTGTAAATAAAATCTTTGTGATAGACTCGTACATAAACTTGTTAGGTTTTTCAGAAAGGAATTTCTTTATCGTTGATTGTGATATGGATATTTTATTGCTGTTATAATAAAGGACAACGATGGAAGGTGGCCAATTTTAGAATTAAACGGGAAAGAAACATCCCTGAACAGAAATTAGACATTTTTAATCTAATGAGAATTTTATTATAGTTTTACAACCGCGTTCAGAATTTAGACTTTTATCTATTCCGTTATACGTTCCAAACTTGGCTACTTTCCATCATCGTCCTTCACATTCTAAATCAAAATGCTGCAATTCATTCATTTGTACAGTAGTTACAAATATCATGTTATTGTAAAATAATCAATTTAATAAGCTGAGAATTTTGTGCAAGCCTTATTCTTATATATTCTTGAAATTTTATGTTAGTACCACTAGCCTTGTCTTCCTTTTGTAGATAGAAAGCTGCATCCTTCGCTTCCACTGTCATTCATATGTATATATAAAATATATACATTACAATGCAAAAATATACATTAACAGTCAAATTATTATAAATCTTATAGATCGAAGAACTATCAAAATAAACGATTGACAAAGTTGTATTTTAAAAAGACCGCCATAAATTATTTTTAAAATTTGATGTTAGCGCCATCTATACAGAGGCGGTGGAAACTACACGACAACTTACCGCCGATATTTTCAAGGGCTCGTTACCTATGGGGTTCCAGACACCCCAAGATGACATCAAGTCGGTAAGTAAAGAGCGCCACTTGTTCAACGGGGTCCCTGGCACCCCGGATGCCAAAATGTGGGTAGGCGACCAGTGTCACCGGTGCTTCGGGGTTCCTGATACCCCAAGATGATATGCCGGTATGTAGAGATAGTCACTGGTGCTTCGGGGTCCTTGGAACCCCAGATGCTATATTATTGGTATGCAAAGATAGTTACCGGCGTTTCGGGGTCCTTAATAACCCAATATGATATCAGGTCGGTACGCAGAGGGCGTCATTGGCGCTGCGGGGTCCCTGACACCCCAAAATAATATCAGCGAAATTTTATCGAAATTTTAACGAAGAATTTCGCGAAATTCTCGGAAAAATAGCGCCCGCTAGCGGCAAAAATTTGAACTAAAACCTCGATGTCGAGTCAGCGCCCTATGGGGGCGAGAAAAGGAACTAAATCTTGCTCGATTTCTGGCCCTCTAGCGGCAAAAATTTGAACTAAAACCTCGATGTCGAGTCAGCGCCCTATGGGGGCGAGAAAAGGAACTAAATCTTGCTCGATTTCTGGCCCTCTAGCGGCAAAAATGCGAACTAAAATTTCGACGCTGAATCAGCGCCCTCTGGTGGCGAAAAAAGGAACTAAATCTTGCTCGATTTCTGGCCCTCTAGCGGCAAAAATGCGAACTAAAATTTCGACGTTGAATCAGCGCCCTCTGGTGGCGAAAAAAGGAACTAAATCTTGCTCGATTTCTGGCCCTCTAGCGGCAAAAATGTGAATTAAAATTTCGATACCGAATCAGCGCTCTCTGGCGGCGAAAAAAGGAACTAAATTTGTATAAAATCGAAGGCCTTATAGCCGCAAAAATTTCAACTCACCTTCAGGGAGGTACTGGGATGTATGGAATGTGAGGAATGCAGAGATATAAGGGATGTAGAGATGTGAGGAATGCAGGGATGTAAGGGAAGCAGATATGTAAGGGATGAAGAGATGTAAGGAATGTAGTGATGGAAAGAATGTAGTATTCCTTTTCTTTCTCTGATTCCTTCCGGCCAGCTTCATGTAGGTAGCTAAAGGCATACATATACCCTTATTTTGTTTTCTGCGTTCATTTAATTTACTCTATTTATCTTCTTAGTTTATTGAATAAACTCATTAGGAGGACGAACGTGTTGATTTTATTACTCCCGCGTGCATCCTTTACATCCCTTAGGATCGGTGAAAGTGTTAGCAGAGTTAGAACGAGATTGAAAAGAAACAAATAGGCATTTATTCACAAGAGGCAGGTGTAGTTACAGTAGTTTCATTCTTGTCGCTTTTATATATATATTTATATATATATATAATATGTATATATACGTATATATATATATAATAGTATTCTCACGTCCGTTATAATTATCGATCGGTTCAACTACGCGATATAAATGGGCATGAACAAATGGGAGAGGGGCGGGGGGGGGGGGGGGGGGAGTGGGTGCATACAAAGTGTATTTTTCTCCTTTCGTACGCTCTTTCTAAAACGACACGTGGACGTCGAACATTACGAAACGCGTCGTTTATTTCTCTCCTCGTTTGTTAGAACTTGTTCCGGTCACGAGATACGAGCAGCGAGATTCTATTTCGAAGAGGGACAAAAAAAGAAAGAGAACGGAAACTCGCTGAAGAATTTCGAAAATAGAATCTCGTTGGACTGCTCCTGACGTCGACGAAAATGTCGATCGCGCGATAATTCGAAGCCGATCGCCACGCGAACATAATCCTTCTCTTATCATCCTTTCATTTCAACTACTCGATGATAAGGATCTTTTTTTTTTTATTTCGATCCTCATCTCTCGTTTCCCCGTATCAACGCGACGATAATGATCGTGACAATAATTAATGATTAACAATGATCGACGGTGCGTGTTTTCAGTGATCGGTGTAAATAGGTAATTAACGATGAGGTCGAATTAAAACGATGACGAGAATCGTTCGCGGCGCGGTTAGCGTTCCACATTTATTAGAATTTTTTTTCCTTCTTCTTCTCAATGCCGAAACATATTGGTTATTATTAAATTGCCATTAGGTACAGAGAGGTATGTACTTTTCGAAGATAGAGAGATAGAGAAAGAGAGAAAGAGAGAGACACTATAATTATCAATGAAGCATCGTGTTTGTGCAAGAACAACTCTTTCTATCAGTAGATCGCATTTTTTTTCCATTTTTTTTTTGCTTTCATTTAGGATATTACATGTCACAGTTAAATATAGTTAGGTTTGCACTATTCTATTAGTCCAGTTACAAGTGGCTTCCCTTCTCCTTTACCCTCCTCCACCTCCTTTTCACCTCTTTCGAACCCTCTCGGGGGGGGGTGGGTTTCTGTTAACTCTCGCATTTTATCCGGCGACGTTTCAACACCTATATTAAAGGAGACAGTTAAGCTACGCGCAATTTTTTCTGGATGTGTGTATACGCGTGAATGTGTGTATGTATGTATGCGTGTGTACATGTTCTCTCTTTCATATGCGTGTTTCGTGTGTACAGGGTTGAATCCGTGTGTCTTGGTTTCTCGCACGACGGTGTGCAACGATGTGTCCTCGACCTCTGAACTGTTCAACCTTCACCTTTCTTTTCTTTAAGTCTCTTAATTTTCTACACGAGCGTATAATAATAATAATGATAATAATAATAATA
The DNA here is from genome assembly GCF_907164935.1 of Osmia bicornis bicornis. Lineage (NCBI taxonomy): Eukaryota > Metazoa > Arthropoda > Insecta > Hymenoptera > Megachilidae > Osmia > Osmia bicornis. The sequence continues at coordinate 12,257,666 of NC_060216.1, read as the reverse complement.
ATATTTACATCCACACCATATTTCGTCGTCGCGCTCTCGAGGCTGTCTCGTACCACCCTCGATCGCTCGTCCGCCTTTATACCTTTTCGGTAATATAAATTCAACAACTATATATATATATATATATTTATTCATTCATTTATTTATATTTATATTTATATTCATATTTATACTCATATATATATTATATTCATTATATATACATATATATATATATATGAATATTAAAGCAAGAAACTGTATCAACGACATATCGATAGCGGAAGAAACGTCGCTGGTTGGTTAATCTGTGTAAAATTTCGGGATGGGGATTCGAGTTGGGGGGTCGCAGGGGAGGCCTCGTCGCGCGACGTTTCGATTCATTATTGTTCCTGATACGGTTCTCAATTCCTACACTGATCCCTCTTTTCACGCGGTCAAAAATCATTATCATTACATATCGGACGCATTCGCGGGCCAGCGATCAAAAAAGCAGTTCAAAATTCAGGGACCCGAAATGATAATGACGAACCATGTCTTTAATTGACAACCGCTTGAAAAGAAACCACGGGACCAGTGTACTCATGTAGAGATTGAGAGTGACCAGATAAATGGAATGAATGCAAAAGTAATTCAAGTGAAAGAAAAAGAGAAAGGTCGAAGCGGCGTGAAAAATCGAAAGGAAATATCCAAAAGGATCCGACGTAGCTTATGGATCCTCGAGGAGGTTCTCTTTCGAGGTAACATTCAGCTCAATAGATGAGGCGTATCTTCTTGTTCGTTATGGTAAAAGGCGGGTGATCCTCGTAACATGTATTTATGTACAAATAATGATCCATCATCGCGGTTCTATTCTCCGTAACATCCTCTATCTAGATAATATATTTGTCACGAGAGGGATCCCTCGTTATTATGCAGTCTATGTTATCACGCATACGTTCTTCCACTCATCCTTTCTTCACGCAAGCTTTCCTCCTACCTTGCCAGCCGTCTTATTTAAACGCTACATTAGAAATATTTCTTCGTTCTGGGTCCCGCAACAACTTTGTATCATTCGCAATGACGATGGCTCCCACGACGCGATTTTCGTCGCAAGAAAACCTTTCCTTGTCGACAGTGCACGCGTTCATTTACGTTAATTATCGTCTCTACTCGTCTCGTTTCGTCTTTCTAATTCCTTGGTACGTTCATTGTATATCGCTCGTAGGAGAATCCAAGGTTCTTTCAAATTAACACGTTTGTCGTGGACATAGCTGACCTCCGCAGCATTCGACGCCTTAACGTTAATATTATTTTTTATTTATCGTTCCATAACGAACGTGCTAACTAGAACCGAAAGCGAATGATGTTCGAACAAGCGAAAACACGCGGTTCGAATAAACGAGGGGTCGTATATATATCTTCGGTTAGCAGTCGTTGTAGCCGGTGAACAATACGGGTGATGCGACGTCGGTTCGCTATATCGTCAGGTATGTTAATCGCAAGGCTATCGTAGGAAAATAATCAGGAGGGATCGAGGGACGAAATATCTTCGCTTTGTTCATCTGTATACAATTCGCTGCCGTTGTTGTCGGGTTTCTGTACGCGTGGAAAACTATCCTAGAGCTACCGGTAGAAAATCAATAGTAAGGAAAACGGCACACGAATGGTACACCACCCAGAAGGGTGTGTCTTCTAAGCTATCGATGTTAGGCATCGCGAGCACTCGTCAACGATCCGTTCTTCAGCTTCTAAATCGTCGATGTTGCGCTTGACCGATCGAATAAACTGACTCGTGTGACGGTGCTGTGCACGTGCGAATAATGACGAATTTTGCGAGTAATATACGTGTACGCGTATGGTTTATTATTCTGTGAACACGCTTGCAAACGTCTCGGGAAAAAAAGATTTGTCGTGGCGGTGAATAAACTCTTTCTGTACGAGTCGCTAACGATTTCTGTTTTTCTTTCTTTTCTCACGAAACTTTATTATCGTTCATAGCGTTGCAGCGTACGACGACGATCATGATTCGTTACAACGTTAACAGAGAATGAATGTTTGAATCGTGTTTCTTTTGTGTAGGCGTTATTGCACAGCGATTGTGCGTACGACAATACGTGTATTGTTTTATTGCGAGTGTCAATATCGGTAGGTAGCTCGATTCCGATTCCAATTCCATTCGTTTCGTTTCGGTCTTTTATTTTTCCCGTGGATATAAAGGACGGTCGCGTTTAGCACTTGTCGTGTCGTGTTATCGTTTCACAATGTGCAAGCTCTTCTATTAGTTTGCAATAAAAAATAAACTCCCTGTTACCTTCCTGTACGAGTGTGTGTCTCTCTGTGTGTGTATGTGTGTGTGACATTTTGCGTGTGAATTAATGTTTCGTGGCGTGGGAATCTCTCTATGCGTGTCTTTCCTATACGTATAATTCACGTGTTATGTGTTTAGAAGTTCGTGTGGTCTGGTCATCCTCGTCTCGTTTTTCTCTAATCTGTACACCCGAGAATACACATGTAAGTTATACATTTAAGCTCTCTATAGCTTTGTTGTCGATCGTTTAAATCTTCGAATGCCTCGTGGATAACGCTAAGAACGCTACTTTCAGTCATTTCATCACTCACTCGTGTCAATTTCTCCCCCTTTCATTCTCCTCTTCTAGACTCCCTTTTTAAACCCAGCGAATTCACTAAATTTAGCGCGATAAATTACCATCCCGTATGTATATACAAACTCCCTCTTTTTACTATGCTATCCCATGCTCGCAGGATATTATTCTGCCCCTAAGAAGGTTCTCCGTTTGCTCGACATCGAGTCGCGAGACGATCATCGAATCCTCCCATCGAATTTCGTGGCGTCGATCCACGAGTTTCAGTCGGTCTCCATCGCCGACGATAATATTTTTAAATCATTTTTTTTTTTCTTTTTTTTGTCAGACACTGCGTGTAACATACATAACATCATATCGACACACGTAAGCGTAGTCCACTATAGCTGTGGTTAATTATTTATAGCACTCTGCAGAATTCACGATTCAGTCGTTAAACGTACGAATATAATTCCTGTGTCTCGCGTTCCTCCGTGCTTCCTTACTTGGCTCGAACTGCGGCGGTCGTTCGTTTTTATTTCCATTAAGGGTTGCTCTCCCAACGGGCTAACTGTATACGCCTGTTGTCCAGAGACGGCGAAAGTAGCGACCTGAGGGATGCGCTTGGCGGCGATCCGCTAAAATATTTCAAGGTCAGCGGCGATTGGAGATGTCTGTGTCTGATCACCTCTCGCTCAGCAGGCAGCGGCCACAGTTCCTGCGAAGGAACGAGCCAACTTATCAACTACAACACAGTCGTTCTACGATTCGACGAACTTTTCGTTGTTCCACGAACACGATTCCGTTTGCTTTTTAATAAATTCTCATCGCTAGTCACATTATTTTCGTACTTTAACGGCTGAGCGTGATCATTTACCTGCAGCGAGAGAGCCTCGTCTCAGGACTCACCCTGCTTATTTCTACGTCCAGTTAGTGAACCGACCAACGACTTCAGGGTTGCGCCAAGACCTTTACCGCTCGGAGTGTTCAGACTGCTGGCGTTTCTGAAGCCTTGAGGATGTGCGTCTAAGCATTTCTGGTACCTCAGCTATCAGAAAGACAAATAAAACTGGTGCTTTTTGCTCTATGCCGTCCATATAGAGAAAATAATTACCTTGCAAGCAGCCTCGATGGTTTTGCAAAGGGCACCGCTGCTAGGCTCACAGTTGAAGACGTGTGCGATGAAGAGATCTTGCGCGGTGTGCATTATAAAAGCGCATTGCTTCACGTTGCGACCGATACCGAGGAACGACAGATAACGTACTCGACACTCGGTGATAAGTTTCTCCTCCTGCAAATTTCGTTAACCTACTTCGTAAAAGATTCTTTTATTAAAAAATTCTATACATTCCCTGATAGACTTACGTTTGGTGTAAGGATTGAAATCATACTAGGAGCGACAGCAACGTTTACGTTTCGCCATTGATTGATAGGAGTATTAGCTACGATATGATCTATCGCGTCGTTCAACACCTCCATTCCAGTCGCCTGTGAAACTTGCATGGATCCAAGATATTGTGCTCGTAACACTTTCTTCGGTTCTTCCATCGGCGTTGGGAAAGATTGCGCTGAAATTAGATGAATATTTTCAGGGTGTTCTTTTAGAAGAGAAATTGACATTTTCCTGGGCTAGGATGGACATCTCTTACCCATGTTGTTGTCCATGGTAATTTAAAAAATTTTTCTCGGTACTCACTGACTAGTGCTTGCCCGTTTCTATGAAAGCGTCGATGCTCCGTTGGCAGATTAGTGGGTCTCGTTGCCAGGCTCGTTCTTCCATTAATGTCGACCGGTTTCGCGAGGTTCTGATGCTGCGATCGTTCGATCATGATCTTCTTGCAAATGTCGCGAAGCGTGTTAGCGATCGTGCGAGCCGGTATGTCGCAACGGAACACGTGGCACATGTGCTTTCGGGTCGATCGGTCTCTTGCCACGTAAGCAAAGTCCCTGATAAAGAAATTCAATTAACGTGTTTGTCAAACATTATAAGAGAGAATGAATATTATAGCTTTATACTGGTCGTTACCTTTCACTGTACACGGGACAACCAGCGAGGAGGGCCATGAAAAGAATTGCAAACGCGTTATTAAAGCGGTTCAATCTTGGAGTGTGCATTAAAAATTCAATGATCCACTTACCGGCAGTGGTCTCTGCCAACACCCCACACCCTGACTGTGTGAATCGGTTGTGTGTTGAGCACGGTTAGGTTCTCCGGGTCTATCAGCTTCAGAGCACCTTCGTCCAAATCCATGAACAAGTCTTTGCCCTGAAAAATTTCAAATTCCACGTAAACTGACCTATATTTTTTATGAAAAATTGTTTATAGAATCGATACTAACGTCACCCCATCGACCAACGACGTCTAGAAGATCATTTCTACCGAGAGACAAGTCGACGATACATTTGTTCACCGCTTTGCTGCTTCTTTCGGGTGTCAAATCTTCCTCGGCGATCTCTGTCCATCCGAGAGAGCGCACAGCAAATCGGATGGGCTTGTCTCTGCCCTCGGAATCTGCTCGTGCTGGATAGCTCCTTCGTCTGAAACATTAAACGTAAAGCATCGTGTATGCAGGATAAAAGAATAAATTTAAACCACTTGAAGTATCTTACTTGAGAGCTAGTTCCACTTTTCTCTTGTTCTCTAGTTCCTGATCCAAAGCGGAGCTCGTGTTGCTGCGTGTCACTGTGTTCACCATACCGCTCAGGGTGTGGAAATTATTTATCTGTAATGGTAATGAAAGAAGTATAACGATATTCTATTAGAATAATATACTTCGAAGAATTTTACTCACGCTATCGTTGTCTTTGATAAGACTCCGGCGAGACTCCCTCTTGGAGTGCGGGGGTGCCTCGGGTGGCTCTCTTTGAATATTACCGCTTTTTACGTGCCAGTAATAAGGACCATTCTCGTCTGAACAAAAAAGGAACATTCGATCGTTTGTTTAATTGCAGTAACAGGGAGAGAAGAAGGCGTTTCGTCTCGGGATCGTCTGCCAGAATCGTCAATGACGGTGTCGTCGACAGACGATCCCTGCCCCAGACGCCTATAATATCGGCGTCTGCATAATTCGGAAGTTGCATGCCGGGCGACCGCTAGCGAGAACACCGTCGATCTCGCCGCCACCTAACGGTCCCCGGCCCGAACCAAAGGCGTCCGGGGAGACGAAACCCTCTCCCCCTCTACTAGTGTATAATAAATAATTTATCGATTTCAATCGTACAATTGATCGGCTGGCGAAATCCTCGATACCCACCCTCGTGTTTTTGCCATCCGGGCGGTAGATTCTCATCTTTATCCTCGCACTCGTTGGCATCCACCTCCGACGGTTTCTCCTGGGCATTGTTTTGCAGAGTGGCATTGTTCTTTTGATCCTTCGGTTGCCTTCGTTTCACGGGAACCGCGTACAATTCGCTGTTCAGTCCACCCTCGACGTGGGGCACGCCACCCATTTCAGTCGTTTCGTTATCCGGTTTCTCGCAGTAACTGTAATATCCAGGGTGCGGGGTTATCTCTAGTACCATTCGCTTTGTAGTAGATAATAATCAGTTTCTTTGCCAAAAGAATCACACGAACATCGTTAACCCTTCTTTGAATTATGGAGTCCACGCTGGTCTTTCAACATTTTTAATTAAGCATGCCTTGTTTAGAGAATCCGAAGAAAGGTTAATAAATTGTAAAGCCACGAAATCTACTTCAAGCCATTCTACCCTGATATTTCTTCAAAAGATCGGATCAGTTTTGGAAATGAACCACGATCGATCGCAACATCGCCTAAATATCATCGGTCGAACAGCATTCTCGTTGCAGATGGATCATGGTCGTTAACATTTACTTATCGTCTTCGACGCGTACAGCCTGACGAATCGATTGCCGCGTAATTGGCCATTGGCCGGCTCGTAAAGTTTTATCGATCGCGCGGCTAACATCGACAGAGACAAATCGCGTTGTCGATTCGATCGCGCGTCATCAGGACTTACTGTTGTCGGCCCATCCTTTCATACTGGATAATGACCGTCAAATTATGAAATATATTTGAAATTTTGTCACGGGTCAAAGTGACCCTGTATCTAACTATCGCGTGAAAATTTCACGGATTAAAAATACGAAGACAAAGAATCGGCCTACGAAAGCTCACGATAACAGCCGTCGAATAGATCGGATATGAAAACGCGATTAGCGATTGTACAATTTGGAGCAATAGCAGCAGCAACAACAACAACATTAATAATAACAACAACAACAACATTACACAAACAGTGAAGCAAGAATCGTTTCGATAAATGGGTGCAGCGATCTAGGGGAGAGGGTACGACGAGGCGCTATCGTACGTACTTTCTCGGACCGGATAGATTTTCAGCGTCGATCGTGTCCGAAGTGGATCCTGACTGAAGGGGAGGCAGAATCGAAGAAGACGACGGCGAAGATCGAGGATTTCCGTTGAGGGTGTCGTCGACGAGAGCGGACTCCGCAACACCCTCGCTGCCGTACCTGAATCACCACGTTGCCGAATGTACAATGGGTTCAATCATCGATGATCAAATTAATCGTGCTGACCAAGAGATCATTAGACAGTAGGTACATGTTATAATTCACATCATTGATAAGAGGGATTATTATTCTACAAAGGGGTTGTAAGAAAAGGTTCAGGATTTCATGTTTTGGAGTTACGAAAAGAGGAGAGGAAAATATTCTTGTTTCTTTTTACAATTGAGCGCGATTTGCTCAATTAACACGTCGACTGCCACTGCGAATTAAATATATAATTATTAATTATTTGGTTATAGAAAAATGACCAATCTATTCCGATGACGATCAACGCGTTAATTAAATGATACATGTATCGTAATAGAAACTTTTTGCATACGATTGCGAGAATAACTAGTTCCAGAAGCGATCTGGGATTAAAAGTTGCTCGTTTCGAACACGAAGGAAACGTCGAAGAAGACCAGCTCGAACGATGCTCAAGAGAGGCGAGCGGCGTTAGTCAGCAAACCGCTCGGCTAATCCCTTAATTACTTCGACATGGTTAGCGACCCTGTACTAACCGCGTCGGTGCCTGGCTCCGTTCCCTGATCGTTAATTAAAATGGCACTTCGTTGCACCCGTGTAATTTCTGCGGTGTACGCTGCCATACTCGCGACGGTCAGTTAACTTCGCCTTTGAACGTACTTGATCCTCAGAAAATTTATAATACCGGTGTCGCTTTCCTCGGTGGCTGTGCTGCAGTTTCTCGTTGCTTTGTGCCGTGTCTCTATAAATTATGTTAAGGATCCGTTTGTAAGGTCGGCGACGCACGGCTCTTCGGCTCCGAGCTATGGAACTTGAGATATCAAACACTCTTAATTTGCGAAATTCGAAGAAATAAGGACTTGGAAATTTTTTCCTTAGTCAAAGCGCTCATTTTTATTATGCTTCTTTATAAATATCAACGATCCGTCCGGAAGGTCGGCGACGTACGAAGATTAGACTTTACCCTGTGGGACTTGGTATTTTCAGATCTTGTATCAGGAGTTATTAATTCACCACGTATGAAGATACAAAAAGAAAAAGGAGAAGATGGATTATTCTTTTGACAGCCTGAAACTCGATCCTTTATCCGGACACGGTGCTTGCCTTTGAATGACACTTATCCCTCTTTTCCCAGCTAAACTATGTTTTCAGATGACGCGAACTGTCACAGGGCTTCCTCGGCTAGATATTAAATGTCCCTCGGTGTGGACTAGAGGGATGACACATCAAGATGATCATAAATGATAATTAGGTAAAATATCAAATTTCCAAATTTCTACCCACGTTATTCGCTAAAATCATTATTCCCTCCACTCTGATCCATAAAAATGTTAGCACGTCGCGAAAGCTCGTTTCAGTTCGCATTGACTCGCGTGCCTTGTAAAGAGGCTCTTTCTCCCCGAGTAGCGACGTTTAATCTCGTCTGTTTTCATTTTGCAAGAAAGACTTCTTTAGAATGACGCGGTTGGAACAGCGGAGAGGAAAAGAAGAAACGAGAAAAAAGGAGAAGTCCAGTGGTTGGGGCTTAATAACACCGTTTTAACCAGGTATGTAGGTTAGCAAAGGCACCAGTCGAACCTTGGAAATTCGCCAGAAGTTGGCAGCGGGAAGGTATTGTGCATAAATGCGGTCGGACCACGGATGGCGATCGATTAAACCGAATACCGGATCGCGGCAATTCGCTATTGATTATATCGTCGATGTGACAACTTTCGTGGTGTTCGATTGTCCGTTTGTACGATTGTCGTTATACTGGTTGATTCCTCGAAATAGGTGACCATTATGCTACTCGAATTCCTTATTGTCCCAAATACTTCGCTCGGATGAGAAATCGGCTAACGAGATGAGAAAGGGGTAACTGAGGCACCTATTCTGTTCCTTGAAAATGACAAACACGACATAGTACAATAGGATTTTTTTATTAGCCAAGTTTTTATCTTACAAACTATGTTTCCTAGAACGATGTAACCGGTCGCCAACTTCCACGCTACGTTTCACGCGTTCAGATTCTATTCCGAGTCTCTTATTATGTTCTCGAGGCGTGGTTGTTCGAGTGCGAGTCACGGAAATGCGGTTCGCGGAGTTCAAGTGGTACTAGGAACATTGTGTGCCTTGCGAGAGCGTCAATATTTAGTTTCCTTTTCCTTCGAGCTGGCAAAAGTTCTTTCCACCCCGGTGTTCCTCCGCGGCGCGGATTCTCTTCTGAAAGCTCCATACTGAAAAGCTGCGAACTCCACGCGGGATGTTATTTTTTCAAGCAAGAAAAATAACGCGAGAGGAGAGAATCGTTTGACAGTTATTGTGTGAAACGACGCGATTCCCCAGGCCCAATAATATTGTTTCTCTTCTGACAATTTTTTCGACAAAGTAAACATTGAAATTTAGCGAAAGGGTGAAACTGCTAATGTTAGGAATATCTTGACACGCAGCCTCAAAGGGTTTAATTGCACGCGTAAGTACGTTCGTTACCCCGTAAACGGAAATTTCAGAGACGAGAGATTTGTGCTACCAATCGCGAGCCTAGTGATCAAAGCGAGAGTCGAAGACACGTTAAGGGACCGGCTCGACGATCGATTAGCTGGTCTATTTGCTTTGCTCGCGATCACCCCCAAGATACTCTCTAACGACCCAGGAAACCGTTTGCAAATGGGTGAACTACCGGTGGAGGGGCGGCTGATTAAAATTCTTACACGGGCTATAAAATGCGTACACTGATCTCCATTTTTGCGAGAGATCATAGTTAATAAGTAACTAAAATCAGCTGTCGCCGGTTAGTAATTGTATCCCAGCCGATATAAGGACGCACGGCGTCGTCGTAACTTTCAGTGAAGTATAATTAAACCCAATTAGGTCGTAAGGTGAGCAACTTCTGACGCACCTGGCTAAACCGTAAATTACACCCGCAACTTCTCTGCCTACCGCAACCATAATTGCGGAAATGCATAGTTTCCGTTAGACTGGCCGGATATCGACGACGATTAAACATTTCAGAGAGGAAAATTATATCACCGATATTCTCAATTAGCCTTTGTAGTTTAATTACCATCGGCGGTCGATCGTTTATCGATCACTTGGCCATAGTCGAAGGAAAGTAATCAGTTACGTTAGAAGGTAGAAAATCGTGGGTGTAAATGAAGCGACGAGGTGGTTCGCATTCAGGTGTCGCGGGGCTGCAGATATGGAGGAAGGAGCGAAGGGTGGCGCGAGTAAAATGGAAAAGGACGATGTAAGAAGAAAGAATCGTACACGAACGAAAGACCGCGCGTACGTGGGTGTTCGTACGAAGTACAGTAGAGTCGGGGGTGCTCTTCTCCTAGCTCGATCAATACACACTACCAGCAACCCCTCTGCGTCCCACGCCGTCCCTCGTCCATTTCGTTCACCCCTGACACCCTATCTCCACCCGTAACCCCCTCATTCCATTTCGAACGACCCCTACCACCACGGTTTAGATGGTCGACACCGGTGTCGTTTATCTATACATTGAAAGTGTCCGTCTTATCGTTTGATTCTCGCGGTTTTTATCAAAGGAATAGATGCAATCAACACTCTGATAGAAATTGGGTCAACGATTTTTATACGCCCCTCTGTAGAGACAAGGAAAACATTAAATTTATTGTGTTCAAATGAGGAGGCGGTGGTTAAACACGTGCCAAATTTCGTGTCCAAGTTTATTCGAGACAATTTCCAAGTAAACAAGCGACGCTTCGCATACGAGACGAGACGCGGCACTGTTCTAAGTATTATCTTCAGGGGGGGTTGGCTAGCTGGTACAAGAAGGGTGGCTAGTTAGGTCTTGTCGAACCGGCACCGTATTCCCTCCGGCCTTTGCGCCCTTCGAGAGGGTTTCAGGGCCGTACACAGTGAACCGAGGTAATTAAGTTTCCAGGATGGTAGAAGGAACACTAGCGGAGTTCGGGGGAACACGCTCTTGGCTTCTCCGTAGACACCGTCTGCTTTCAGATTAAATTCTATAAATATCGCGTTCTCCCGGAGAAGCAGCGGCGTGAATTTAGATTCGACACTGGCAACAATTCCCAACTTTCCCCGGTCGAAAGCAATTAAAGGACCGTTGTCCGATCCGGCTGAAGCTCTAATTGCCTTTGAACGATATTCTAATCGGGAAACTCATCTGTTCCCGAATCGTTTGCGGGGAAGCAAAACTCCTATCGTTCCTGTAATATTAATTTCTCGGAGAAAGAAAGTTATCGTGGATCAAACTTGTTCCATTAAGCGTGACAAGATGAAACTGTTTATACTTTTCTGCTTTATTTTATAATTTTTCAAACTAACAATATAAATAGCGAAGCAAAATTTTTCAAGTAGCCCTAACGCACGTATCTCGAGAAATTTACCGAACATCCTTGAAGGATAATCATGAAGAACGAGACACTCGGTGCTCGCGACAGAGTAGCATCGTGTTTCACGGGGGAAGTTCGAGCCCGCGGAGTCTAAGTGCGAAAACTTTCGCGCCAGCGACCATAAACTTTTATTATTGGCGTCGCTAAATCGAGCATTCTTTCTCGTCACGGAATCCAACACGTAGCAGCCGGTTAATAAACTTTTGAGTCTGAAACCTCGGTCCCGCTGTAGAAGCGGCCTCACCCTGCTGCGTCGTTTTACGAGCACTTTTCCTTTTTTTTTTTTTTTTTACGGGACACGGAAACTCGCTGCTGCACCCTCTGCCTTCCTTCCTGACCCTAACACGTTTCCCTGTCCCTTTGTACTTCGCGCGACGAGATTTTCATTCGACTCGCGTTAAAAGTACCGATCAAAAAGGAATCAACCGCGCGTCGCCGACTATCCGGAGCAAAGGGGTGGATATCATCGATTTTATTGGTCGTCCTTCTTTTTTTTTTTCATTTTTTCGAGGTATCTTTTTGCGACGAGCGCATATTTGCGTCGCGATGGAAATTTCCGATCCTTTTTTTCCTATGGAATATTTAGAGCTTTCGCGTGTCGATCCATTTATCGTATCCTCTGTTTTTATTGTTGGTAAACGATACGGAAGGGATCGGGAGCAAAAAGAAAAAGGAAAGAAAAATATTATGACAGGAGAAACAAGATGAATATCGTTCACGAACAACAATATCCAATAATTGAAGCTTTCACGGTTTAGATTCTCACGGATGGTATTGTTTGATGCTTCCGAATATCAGCCCTGCCCTTTTCGAACAACGTACCGACGAAACACCGATATTCCCTGGGTAAATCGAAATGTTATCCTAAAAGAGGATAGCTTACATCCGACAAGTTCGAACAGCATCGGCTACAAATGTGGTTATCCTATCTGCATTCGTGTAACGTAGCCACCTCCTGGCTGACGAAACGTGAGAGAAAGATGGAAATAAATGATGAGAGAATATAATTACGGGCCGCGTTTAACTACTATGAATAAAAGATACCAAAGGCGTTTAATTAGTCTTTGCTAAAAAGGAGAATCAATTACCTAATAGGACGCGCGATAATGCGAATTACTTTTTCAATTTTATTTAGGAAGAAATTTATCAAACGAGAATAAAATAAAAATATTGTAATTTGCTGTGATAAATAAAAACGAAAGTAATCAACGTGTTTGACACGTTGAACTTATCAGTAAAGGTTCGTGAAAAATTGCATCGGAAACAGATGGACTCGTTCATTTCCATGTAACGTTGAGAAATTACCAATGTCGCAGACGTGCATGCATGCAAACGCGCCAGTCCCCATAAATCCTCGAAATGGAATCCTCTGGCTCATGCTCGCTCCTCTTCGCGACGTTCTAGATACTTTTTCTTCCTTTCAACCTCCTTTCTCTCTCTCCGGTAATACCTGTACTACGTAATCGTTGGATCCAAGGAAGTTGCGCGCTTGATAAGTCCAGCCGCGTCTCGGTTTGAAAAAGCTTTTCCGATTTCAGAGAAAGGGAACAGACGCGTTTCCGGCTGGAGGGTATCACGAACAGGAGAAAGAGTAATGTTGGAAAAAGTCCTGTCGGGATATCCAGCCGGGACGAGATTATCGGGCTAAACTGAAATCCGGAACGGGGACGGTACCAGCTGTCCGACGATCTGTGTCCTCGATCGTGCTTCCGGTTCCAACTGCTTTTTCTTCTTTTGTTGTTTGCCTGAATAGCTCGCCACGCGAATGAATAATAGGGCAGTTTATTTCGGTGCTTCAGAATTCTTCTCTGATTTATTTTCTGTGCTTTTCTATTACTTTTTATGCCAAGAAGAAAACACTATAATTAATTGATAATTTTTTCGAAATCTGTGCAAGTACATCGCGAATATTTATTCGAGTGAAACGCTTCAAAGTGGTTCGGTGAACTGTTAAAAGCTCGTCTGCGGCGAATAGATGAGTATACTTGGTGCTGAAAATGCAAGGGGTCGTCTATTGCAAGTCTTAAAAGGATATATTTTTAGCGAGCCAGACGGGGTGAAATATTTCGATGGAGTAACCGGTCGGGTTTTATCGCGAGCTGAAAGCAATGGACTCGAGAGCTGCTACTAGAATCTTCACAGTTTACAGATCGTTGTTGATTGACTTATTCCATTTTCCCAAGGAAATCTTGCAACGAAAAGTTTAATCCTAATAAACAACAACGTTTCAATCAATAGCTCGATCATCTGATCGATGAAAAAGTTACAAAATTCTAAACAATAACCTGGATACCAAGATTGAATAACTTCAGTACATTATATTTCTTTTTTAACGAAGCTCGAAGAATCCAGAATGGAGGAGAATTCTCAGCCCAGAAGAGAACAATTCTACGTTCCGCGAAGCTGCTCCTTAACCGAGGACAATTGGTGCACCTGTTGTTATCTGCAAGCACGGGCCGAGAGACGCCATTACCATTAGAATAGCCAACGTTCGTTGGATGTTAATGGAAAACGGACGCGTTAGAAGCGTTCCAACTTGCTCGCAGAAAATCGTTCTCACCCTCGTTACGCAGATCGTAAAATTCCTCGATTCTTGAACGATTGCAATTCGATCCCTTATCGAACGACGACTTCAGTGATCTCGTATGTTAAAAACACACGAGAGAAACAAGAAGGAATTTAATAGTCTATTGCAGCGGTCATTCCAAAGATTTTCATCCGGCCCCCAACTTTTATTTATAAATATTTTATATAAGAAACATTAATTTTATAAAATTGTACGATTTGGTTGCAGCTCGTTTTTCAAAAAGTTCGATGACCCCTAATCTATTGCATTTAAACCGTAATGTCCGCCACGAATGATGCTCGATATCACTTAAGGCAGGGGTTAACGAATACGACGTCTAACGAAAGTTGAATATCATCGATAATGAATTTGGACATCAGTTCGCATCGAATGCTCTAGTAACGCGTTTATAATCGATTCGACGGATTAACAGGGCGACGTTTCGACTTGCTGTCCAATTAACGAAACAGCTTTGCGAGATTGTCTCCGTTTAACGAGGCTGCATCGCCGTGATTGAATTTCAATCGATCGTTCATCAAACTGGAAGCAGTACCATAAATCATGGGACACCTTACAATTTTCAAATAACATCCGAGTCGCCTTGCGGACCGACAATAATATCCAAGCATCCTACTCGGATATATTAAAATTGTCTGGTATACTTTTGATGCACGCTAGAGATTTCAAGCGATTCGTTGAAATCCTATTCGATTCTATCCGTGCATGCACGCAATGGCGACGCGTTAATCCTTCGTCTGTGTATTCTAGCTTGGTTGCATTCCAGCTGGAATAGGAATGGCGAGTGAATAGAAATGGGATAGGATAGGAAACGACAAGGGGGCTGCAGCTGGATTAGACGAGCAAAGTGGATTCCAAGACTACGGGCTAAATAGAATTATACCTGAGCACTGGTAATTGCTTGCTTTCTTTGTTCGAATTCATTGCATTAGGCATCGGGAAACCATATCGAATCAGAAGGGTTCATCATTGCATTGTGATAACTCAACGCGTACACTTATAATTCAGTATTTTTAGTATTGAAAGCAGCGTGTCAAATTTAACTAAATGAAATAAATATCCATTAAATGTACGAGTTTAATGAAGGGGGAGAGAAGGTTTCGTCTCCCCGGACGCCTTTGGTTCGGGCCGGGGACCGCTAGGTGGCGTCGAGATGATCGGGGATCAGTGTTCTCGCTAGCGGTCGCCTAGCATGCAGTTCAAATATACTATAGGAGTTCCGAATTGCGGTATGATAGGTGCCTGGGGCAGGGATCGTCTGTTGTCAGTCCCGCTGACGAGTCTGACAGACGATCCCGAGACGAAACGCCTTTTTCTCCCATCTCCTACATAAACTTAGTTAATTTCGAACAAACCGATTCTACTTTTATAGAAAACCTTTGGAAGACTAGGAACATGGGAAAGGTCAGGAAGGGGTGGGTAGTAAAACAGGAGTACCAGAGAAAATTGTTTTCCTACGCTTCGCTCCATGAAACTCGAAAAGGAAGAATGTTAAATGGATATCATTTGTATCAAACTACCCGAGCAACGAAATAAAAAAGAAAATTTAACCGGAGGAAGAGGAAACAATTTCAGGAGACGATTTGATTCTCTGAAATTTTCACAGACACGGCATGGAAAAAAAAAGAAGAAAAACACGCGTTTACTCGCACATGAATTTTACACAGCCACTAGAGGTGTACTGCCGAGAAGATGGGTAAGAGAGGGTTGAAGAGAGTAGACACGATCAAAGGAGAGCGAGGGAGATGATTAGGCAGCGAGGGAATACAGAGGGAAGGCGGCCGAAAGAGAAAAAGGACGGGAAGGATCAGACAAGCGAAGTGGATTCTAATTTTAGAGAGACTCTGTGTGTATCAAGCTCGTCTCTTTCTCTTTCTCTCTCGATGATCACAGAGAGCCGGCCGACTGATACGAATGCGCGTTCAAGTGCAGTCTTGCATCGAAATACGATTACGACCTGCTCGCCACTTTAGCTAGTACTCCGCGAACAACAACGACGACCACGACGATGAAATCCTCATCGAGTCGCATAGAAATCGCAGCTTCAAAGGTTGCCAATACAACCAGGCGATTTTTCTTCGAATCAAATGAGCCAAGAGGCAATTGACGACAAACGACAAACATTCGATGCTTATTTCACGCGTTTATCGTTACTGGAGTTGCTGGCAATTTATGCTGCTAATAAATTTAATCGATTAACTGCCACAGTGGAAAAGGTCAGGCATTGTAATAGCAATTGTGCAGGGTACAATTGCTTTGAATTTGCTAACATCTTTTGTTAGTCATTCGATAATATTCAATTCATGGGGCTGAAGGTGTTAATTTTATATATATTCACTGTTTTCCATATTCCAATTAATATCAATAGAAATGCAACGATACGGCAGGATGGTTTTCAGCGAATAAAAGCAATTTCGTGGATTTCGAAACGGCACGTGCCATTGGCAGGCTGGACGCGGGAAATTTATTTGTTCGTGCGGGGTAACGCCACACGAGCGCTATTTATAGATCCTTTGAAGGTGATTATACTCGAATCGCGGCCTCATAAAATCCATTCCACCGGTGGCGAACCACGATTAACGAGGTATTGAACGTACGAGAGGAGAGAAAGAAGGGCTCGCGGATCGACCAGTTACGATTCCCAAGTGCAAGTGCAAGTGCTCTGGAGGACATTCGGCTTTAATTAACGATTGTCGCGAAAGCGGGGAATGGCGAAGTGGCCCGACTGAATGTGCCATACCTCCCGCTGCCTTTCCACCTGAAAAAAAAACTCTCTATCCTTTGTTCCCTTTCCCGTTTTCATTGCAGTCGAACCCCCTCCGTTCGACTGGCTATGTGAACCTGGCACCCGACTATCAAAAAATTAACTTTTTTTTTCATTAAACGGTAGTATATCGTTTGTAGTTGATTGTAGTAAAAATATTTTCGTTTGTAGTTGAATCAATTAATAAATAAACAAAATTGAAAAATTGACCAGCACCCGACATTGAGATATTTCAAATCGGTTTTTTGCATATGATAGAGAATCGTTTGTAGTTGTTTGTAGTGAAAAAAGTTTCGTTTGTAGTTGAATAGTTTAAAAGTTATAGGTGATTGTTTATCCGCACAAGAGGTAACTTCGTAAATTTTCAAGATTTTTGAAATCGGTCTTTTCCATGTGATTCAGAGTCGTCTGTAGTTGTTTGTAGTGAACGGAGTTTCGTTTGTAGTTGAATAGTTTAAAAGTTACAGCCGATTGTTTATACTCCGAAGAGGTAACTTTCTCAATTTTTAATATTTTTCAAATCTTCCTTTTCCATGTGATAGGGAATCGTTCGTAGTTGTTTGTAGTGAAAAGAGTTTCGTTTGTAGTTGAATAGTTTAAAAGTTATACGTGATTGTTTATACCCATCAGCCAACTTCGTCAATTTTTAATATTTTTCAAATCTTCCTTTTCCATCTGATAGTGAATCGTTTGTAGTTGTTTGTAGTGAAAAAAGTTTCGTTTGTAGTTGAATAGTATAAAAGTTATCGGTCATTGTTTATACCCATCAGCCAACCCTGTTAATTTTTAATATTTTTCAAATCTTCCTTTTCCATGTGATAAAGAATCGTTCGTAGTTGTTTGTAGTGAAAAAAGTTTCGTTTGTAGTTGAATAGTTTAAAAGTTATAGGTGATTGTTTATCCGCACAAGAGGTAACTTCGTGAATTTTCAAGATTTTTGAAATCGGTCTTTTCCATGTGATTCAGAGTCGTCTGTAGTTGTTTGTAGTGAAAAGAGTTTCGTTTGTAGTTGAATAGTTTAAAAGTTACAGCCGATTGTTTATACTCCGAAGAGGTAACTTTCTCAATTTTTAATATTTTTCAAATCTTCCTTTTCCATCTGATAGGGAATCGTTTGTAGTTGTTTGTAGTGAAAAAAGTTTCGTTTGTAGTTGAATAGTTTAAAAGTTATAGGTGATTGTTTATACCCATCAGCCAACTTCGTCAATTTTTAATATTTTTCAAATCTTCCTTTTCCATCTGATAGGGAATCGTTTGTAGTTGTTTGTAGTGAAAAAAGTTTCGTTTGTAGTTGAATAGTATAAAAGTTATCGGTCATTGTTTATACCCATCAGCCAACCCTGTTAATTTTTAATATTTTTCAAATCTTCCTTTTCCATGTGATAGGGAATCGTTCGTAGTTGTTTGTAGTGAAAAGAGTTTCGTTTGTAGTTGAATAGTTTAAAAGTTATACGTGATTGTTTATCCGCACAAGAGGTAACTTCGTAAATTTTCAAGATTTTTGAAATCGGTCTTTTCCATGTGATTCAGAGTCGTCTGTAGTTGTTTGTAGTGAAAAGAGTTTCGTTTGTAGTTGAATAGTTTAAAAGTTACAGCCGATTGTTTATACTCCGAAGAGGTAACTTTCTCAATTTTTAATATTTTTCAAATCTTCCTTTTCCATCTGATAGGGAATCGTTCGTACTTGTTTGTAGTGAAAAAAGTTTCGTTTGTAGTTGAATAGTTTAAAAGTTATAGGTGATTGTTTATACCCATCAGCCAACTTCGTCAATTTTTAATATTTTTCAAATCTTCCTTTTCCATCTGATAGGGAATCGTTCGTACTTGTTTGTAGTGAAAAGAGTTTCGTTTGTAGTTGAATAGTATAAAAGTTATCGGTCATTGTTTATACCCATCAGCCAACCCTGTTAATTTTTAATATTTTTCAAATCTTCCTTTTCTACGTGATAGGGAATCGTTCGTAGTTGTTTGTAGTGAAAAGAGTTTCGTTTGTAGTTGAATAGTTGAAAAGTTACAGCCGATTGTTTATACTCCGAAGAGGTAACTTTCTCAATTTTTAATATTTTTCAAATCTTCCTTTTCCATCTGATAGGGAATCGTTTGTAGTTGTTTGTAGTGAAAAAAGTTTCGTGGGTACCCCATAGGTGTGGGTACTGGAATAATATATAAACTGACATAAAATAATTTGTAACGAAAATACAACCTAGTTCTAAATGCACTGAATTATATGAAATACTTTCTATTTTCTTATTGTAATAATTTCTATTACATTTATACCAACATTCCATAACTGTTAATAATAAAAGCTATTTAATCGTCAAATAGTATACTAAATACATTTCAATCTTTTCGGAGGCGGTGCAAAATTAAACATAGTCGAATAAATTAATGATGCTGCCAATAACGATTTGATCGCGGTATGGCGAAGTTGGTAATTAATAATTATTTTATATTTTATTTTATTTTGTACTTTTTAGTGCAATTTGTTAATGTAGAACGAGGTTTTATTAGTAATTGTCACGTAATTGTGAAAACGAAATAGAAGTTATTTTATACTTTTTAGTGCATCTCGAAGTTGGTTGCAGTTTGTTGATAGAAATTATTTCATTTCACACTTTTTAGAGGAATGAACGGAATTGGTCGGATATCGTAAGGTGGTTTATTGTTATTATTGGTTAATTGATAAAAGAGAACGATGTGAATAATATTGTTTTTAATATTTTTATTTTTGTTTAAGTTTGATAAGATGCAGGGTTGAAATAAAATGTGGATTATTTATGTACAGTGCACTGCCAAAGTATTCGTCCACCTTTTAAAACACAATACCTCCCTTAAAACTGGACCAAATAACTTAAGGATTCTCGAGAAGCTACAAAAATTAATTTACTAAGATATATGCCTTTGTCGTTTTAAAAAATTAAAATTTGCTGAAATCGGGAAAGAAATAATAAAAGACAATTTATTATTTTTTTATTTCAACCTGTAACGAAAATTTGAAATACAACATTTGTAAATATAAATATGTTATGTGTATCCTGAACAATTGATGAAGATCGGTCAACGCATTTAAAAGTTATAAGTAATTGAAATCTCCGAAAATCGCGACTTTTCATGTAAGAACGGACTTAATCACGATCTTAGCTGAAAAGTCGCGATTTTCAGAGATTTCAATTACTTATAACTTTTAAATGCGTTGACCGATCTCGATGAATTTTTCAGGATACACATAACATTTAAATTTACAAATGTCATATTTTAAATTTTCGTTACAGGTTGAAATAAAAAAATAATAAATTGTCTTTTATTATTTCTTTCCCGATTTCAGCAAATTTTAATTTTTTAAAACGACAAAGGCATATATCTTAGTAAATTAATTTTTGTAGCTTCTCGAGAATCCTTAAGTTATTTGGTCCAGTTTTAAGGGAGGTATTGTGTTTTAAAAGGTGGGCGAATACTTTGGCAGTGCACTGTACATAAATAATCCACATTTTATTTCAACCCTGCATCTTATCAAACTTAAACAAAAAATAAAAATATTAAAAACAATATTATTCACATTGTTCTCTTTTATCAATTAACCAATAATAACAATAAACCACCTTACGATATCCGACCAATTCCGTTCATTCCTCTAAAAAGTGTGAAATGAAATAATTTCTATCAACAAACTGCAACCAACTTCGAGATGCACTAAAAAGTATAAAATAACTTCTATTTCGTTTTCACAATTACGTGACAATTACTAATAAAACCTCGTTCTACATTAACAAAATGCACTAAAAAGTACAAAATAAAATAAAAATATAAAATAATTATTAATTACCAACTTCGCCATACCGCGATCAAATCGTTATTGGCAGCATCATTAATTTATTCGACTATGTTTAATTTTGCACCGCCTCCGAAAAGATTGAAATGTATTTAGTATACTATTTGACGATTAAATAGCTTTTATTATTAACAGTTATGGAATGTTGGTATAAATGTAATAGAAATTATTACAATAAGAAAATAGAAAGTATTTCATATAATTCAGTGCATTTAGAACTAGGTTGTATTTTCGTTACAAATTATTTTATGTCAGTTTATATATTATTCCAGTACCCACACCTATGGGGTACCCACGAAACTTTTTTCACTACAAACAACTACAAACGATTCCCTATCAGATGGAAAAAACAGATTTGAAAAATATTAAAAATTGAGAAAGTTACCTCTTCGGAGTATAAACAATCGGCTATAACTTTTAAACTATTCAACTACAAACGAAACTCTTTTCACTACAAACAACTACAAACGATTGCCTATCAGATGGAAAAGGAAGATTTGAAAAATATTAAAAATTAACAGGGTTGGCTGATGGGTATAAACAATGACCGATAACTTTTATACTATTCAACTACAAACGAAACTTTTTTCACTACAAACAACTACAAACGATTCCCTATCAGATGGAAAAGGAAGATTTGAAAAATATTAAAAATTGACGAAGTTGGCTGATGGGTATAAACAATCACCTATAACTTTTAAACTATTCAACTACAAACGAAACTTTTTTCACTACAATCAACTACAAACGATTCACTATCAGATGGAAAAGGAAGTTTTGAAAAATATTAAAAATTGAGAAAGTTACCTCTTCGGAGTATAAACAATCGGCTGTAACTTTTAAACTATTCAACTACAAACGAAACTCTTTTCACTACAAACAACTACAGACGACTCTGAATCACATGGAAAAGACCGATTTCAAAAATCTTGAAAATTTACGAAGTTACCTCTTGTGCGGATAAACAATTGCTCATAACTTTTAAACTATTCAACTACAAACGAAACTTTTTTCACTACAAACAACTACAAACGATTCTCTATCATATGCAAAAAACCGATTTGAAATATCTCAATGTCGGGTGCTGGTCAATTTTTCAATTTTGTTTATTTATTAATTGATTCAACTACAAACGAAAATATTTTTACTACAATCAACTACAAACGATATACTACCGTTTTATGAAAAAAAAAAGTTAATTTTTTAAAAGTCGGGTGCCAGGTTCACATAGCTCGTTCGACTCCCGTTTCGAAAACGGATTAATGGAATATTCGTATCAGTATGAATGACGGTGTTCTGGCTTTCCGATTCGACTGTTCTTCTCTTTCGAAGTCGATTCTCGTCGAGGGGTCGAGTAATCGAGTGAAATATCGTCCATGGTGTTCGCTTTTAGGGGGAAAGAGTGTTATCGAGCGTGGTTAGCCAAAGAGTGATTAATAATTAGGTTAAAGGGTGCATAAATTCATGAGATACCGATCTGTCGGAACTGTATCACCATCTTCTATTTATAAATGAAATACGCCTCGACCACAATGAACAATTTAACCTGGAGGAACGGATATATCCTCCGCAGCGAGTAATTTCTAAATTGGGTTAGATAAATCCAACGCTGTTTGCATTTCAAACGAGAATCGCGATTGTTCTCCGCTTCGTGGATTTAAATTTAACAAACAACTGGATGACATTTTACAAAAAAAAGTGCTAAAAACATCTCGTTCTAGATACAGTAATTTTCACTGTACCAGTCGATGCGTTAATGAATTCGTTAAGGAGGGTTCATAGATCCCATTTTCCAGGTAAACGGTCGATGAACGACCGCGTTAAAGACTGCGCCAAAAGAAAAGCTGCAACGGGCTGACGGTTCCCGTTAACCCGATCGATATTCGCATAACAACGACGCAACGCGAAATTTCCTTTCCGCGGCGATACGTCGTTCAGATTACGCCGGCTTAATCGTTCGATCGTTATTATCGAACGATACCGAAAGGCGCGGGAGAATCGAGAGCGGAGCGTGGCGAAGCGCGTGCACGCGAGAAGCGAAGTGCAGTCATCGAGAGGCGCAATCCCCGCTTTATACGTAATAACGCAGCCACGCGAGGGTAGCTTTTATCGACCACCCCTTCGTCTACTCCTAGCTTGGCTGCCCCCTATCCTTTCTATCCATCCCTAGAATCTCCCACCCAGACTCTTTTCAGTCGGCCAGGCTTCCGGGCAAGCGGTAAACTCGGCGCAACTTTGACGACCGCCCCTAACGTTAAACAGAGGAACGCGAGCATCGAGTAGCGTTGCTTAACTCGCACGAAAGATCGCTCGAGCGTCGAGCTGAACGCCCTTTAAATTTTATCGACGTCTACCACCCCCCGTTTCACCCGCCGCCAACTTGCTATATCATTTTCCCATTTACCGATCGCTTTAACCAGTTCACCGTTCGTTAATTATACACCGTTGCAAAGCCATGCTTAGAAGGTAGATGAAAATTTAATTATCGTATTCGCGTTGCCTTCCGTGCATATTCTGGGCCGTACTTTTTCTTTTCAAAGTATCTTATTCTGCATGGATGCGTGGGTGGTTCTTAATATAAGAACTCTTCCTTGGAGAGGATCCGAAGTATCGGTTATCCGAGACTATATTGTAAGGAACGATTTATTTCTGATTCGAAGGTTAAAAACGTTATCATTTCTTGGAACATATCGCAGGTGAACGAAGTAGTGTTCGATAATTATTTTCCGCCATTCGATCCATTTCACGCGGATGTCCGAGGAGAATTTGCGCTGCGCATCCAACACACGCACTTCGGCAAGCGAAGCGTGTGCATCGGAGAACGCATTGTTGTCGACGATCTCAAACGATATTCCCATCGATCAACGGTGCCGAGCGCGTTCGCGTCGATCGATTCTTTTGCGCAAAGATTCGCGGCAATTTCAAAGCTTTCGTTCTCTCTTCGATCCGCGGAAAAGAATCGCCGAGTACGCTTTCGCAGGTATACAAAAGATGTGGAAGGTAAAAAGAAGAAGGTTTTAGCATGGTCGTGGCGACGAAAGCGCGTCGGTGCAAGTAGGCAGATCGAGTAGCGTAGGTTCGCGGCAGTGGAACGAATCAATATTTCTTCCGGCGGCTTGAAACTTCGATTACCGGCCGCCACTCGTTTCCAGACGCTTCGACGTGGTCGAGTTACACCGCTGGCGGATAAAGAAGCAAGGTGACTAACGGAGAGACGGGAGGGGTAGGGTGCGGGCGAGGCTGCGGCTCGTCAGACTGAATACAGAGGGCGATGAACTTTTGAAACGAACATTCGAACCACTTACAGTCAGCTGCCAGCAAGATCGGCGTGCGACGGGAGTCGCGGCACTAGCTCGACTTCCACCGCACCGGGATTGTTATTCATTTAGAAGCGTGCAATCAATACTCTCCTCTTCCGAATTCGGCCAGGGAGAGACCGCCGCAAACGCCGCCGTTGTTGGAACCTTTGCGATTTCGAAACGAGTACTCGCCGCGTCAACAGCGAAATCGATCGAACGACGCGATCGTTTCACCGGCACGAGATCGCCGGACCGATCGATCGACAGAGAACCGTTCGATTTTCACGCGAACGATTCATCGAGACCGGCTGTTCGATAACGCGCGTAGAGGGGATGAAAAGAAAACGAGACTATACTAGGGTAGGAAACGCACCGTGTACGCGCCACGACCCTACGACGGTCGACGACAGACTGAGCGCTGTTCGCCAACCAGGCGGTACATTTCGGCCAACTTCGTGCCACATCGGCGATATTCGACCATGGCCAATGACGTCATTCTGCCGTACCATCGCGTGTCCATACTACTGGCGCCTTGCGGTCGCCGCAGCTGGACCGCCATGTATTTTTCATTCGCCGATGTACCGTCACTGTTTCTTTATTGCTTTTCCTTCAAATTGCTTGCATGGAATGCGAAACAGTGTACAAAGTAGCGTTTGAATTAGACTTGCTGCCGGAATGTAGATGAAAACAGCCGTCGACTATTTGGTAGACCTTTACTACTTCCTCGCGTGGCGAGGATGAATTGTAAGCAGCAAGGATGCATCAATTTACATAACTATAAATTCTGTTGAAGAAAATCGAATACCACGAATTACTTTATATTAGTTCCTTGAAAAAAAAAAAAAAAAAGATTACGTAACACGTATAGTACAGGTACCAGATTGGAGTTGCACGCGACTTTCTGTAATCAGCAACGCTTACAACACGAGGCACAACCAGAAGCATTCTTTTCCTTTCCTTTTCTCACGAAAGCGACTCGTGCGTGCACGTTGCCGGCCGGGTTGCTGACATTAGTCAGGATCACGCGAATTTTAAATTACTCCGATCCCGATAGCGTAATCTGCGTAGGGGGGTGAGATCGTTGAACGACGAAAACGCGTAATCCTGCGAGCCCTGAGCCGTTTAACGCTGCGAGTATGCAGCTCGTTCGTCGGTCCTTTTAATCGCGATCCCAACGAGGACGATATAATAGAAAGGAATTGCCATCGAGCGAGCCGGGGCTCGTAAAGGGCTATCAAAATTTCGAACGAGCAGGGATCTTAAGGAACGTGTGCATTAACATGCAGTTGTGATTCAGTGAAGATTCGACTGTTTCAAGGGTTGCAACACCGCGCTATCATCAGGGTGGAAGCAATGATTTCGAGACTTTCATTTCCCCTACTTTCCCGGAACTTTTCACCCAGCACTTAATAAACGCGAGGAAGAGGCTGTGCCAGTTGCCTTCGGCTAGGGCAACTCTGCGAGAACTCGACAAAGTAAATTCGAAAGTTTCGTCTGGGCACGCACGTATACACGTAAGTACATACAAGTATAGAGAGATGCGAAGCGGAGCGGAAACGGCTGAACAAAGCGCGGAAAGACGAACAAGCGCTTTCGCAACGATGTTTGCCGACGAAGAAGTAGTTTGTCTAATTGAGTAGATAAGGTGGAAGTTGCCGACAGCAGAAACGACTTGTTTACGCAAGAAACGAGACTACTGGCTGATATATTCACCCCGCGATCAACCGGGCTACGGGAACGAAGAAGAGTAGAAAAGTAAAATGTATTTTCCCCTCGAATCTTTCCCTGCATCTTCGAACAGAGGAGTCGGTTGATTGGATGCAAAATTTTTCTGTTTTTATCCGGTTGATATACATGAGACGTCGTTCTCCCGAAGTTTCAATTTCAAGGGGGTAGTTTTAAGTTAATTAATTGTTTGTTGTAATTCAGGAGGTAATTGAAAAATTGCTCCCATGTCGATGAATCCTCTTTCGTTACACATCACGGAACGGTGAAACGAAAATAGATATCGTCGGTAAACGAGAAACGCACACGAAAAATGGATTGTTATTTATTCAACGCGTATCGCGATTGAATCCATTACTAAAAAGGGGAGGATTAAATATTTTCCACCGTGAAACAATGAAAATATCGAGAGAAACAACCATCAAGATGGAAGCGTGATTTTCCGTCGAAAAATCCACGTGAAAAACACACCGCCCTCCGGACAACGTTGTTTACACCCGTGTTTCAATCGAAATAAAATAACTCTTTTATCTCGTTCATGTGTTAGTAACGGGATAATAAATTAGCCCTCTAAATCCGTCAATAGTTAAATACTACATTCGACGGTAATAAACCCATAAAGCCGACATGTGCAGTAGAAAATTTGCAATTTTTTCAAATTAATACCAAAGTAATGTATTTTTCCAAGTCACAGTTAAATCGCAACGAACAGCCAGAATATACCAATCGAATAAACGAATTCACAGTTAGTCCATCTATTCTCCCGTGCATCGTTCCTCCAATGATTTATTAAATTAACGGATTCCTCTTGAATAGACGGACGCACGTGTGCACGCAACGGCAGCGGAGATTACAGGACAGAATTCGACAGAGAAATGCCGCAGCCGAATCAATAGAGAGAACAGTGCTCCCCCTCGGGCCTTATCGAGTGCATTCTCTCGATCGCAGATATATTCCCGTTTCTCTGAACAAGCT
This sequence comes from Osmia bicornis bicornis, assembly GCF_907164935.1. Taxonomy (NCBI): domain Eukaryota; kingdom Metazoa; phylum Arthropoda; class Insecta; order Hymenoptera; family Megachilidae; genus Osmia; species Osmia bicornis. The sequence goes on along the minus strand of NC_060216.1, from coordinate 12,231,076 downwards.
GGCTGCATTCTATCGTCCACGTGACCAAAGTGCCGTGTCGTCTATGTTTGCCGAACCCCTCGGAAGGGTTCTTCCACCCTCGCCACGGCGAGCGACTGGAACGGTTGAAAAGACGGGAAGAAGGAAGGAGAAGAAAGGGAAGAGCTCGTTGGCAACGTTTGAGACAAAGATGACGAACTGATAATAACGCGGGACAAAACTCGTGCTTCCATTCTCCCGGGGGAATAAAGCTAGCTAGCTTGCCAGACTAGAAATCGTTTTCTCCCGATATTCTTCGCGGGTAGAAAGAGAATTGTTATCGTGCCCGTTGTAAAATTACCACCGATAAAGCAACGGTTCGTCGACGAGCAACAATCTCGCCGCGCAGCGTCGCGTTGCGTTGCGATAACAACATCGTTGCCGAAACAATATGTCCGAGAGAAATGTATCGATACTCGAGGAACGCGCGGTTTTTTACCCTCTTCTATTTCCCCTTTTTCTTTATCCCTCGATATCGGAGAACGCACGGTGGTTGCCTGTTCGTTGTCGCGGTTGCAATTGCTGCTCGATCGAGTCGGTTCGTTATTGAGTCGATTACAGAGGCGGCGTCGTTTGCCAATGAAATTGAACGACTATAGGGGGAAAGAGGTTATTGCATAGGGAAACAGTGAATCGGGTTAGAGACGCGGATGGTACTTATGGGCGACATTCTTCTTTCATGCGAAACCGCGAAGAGAAAAGAAGCCGAGTGGAAGGAGTATAGTTTCATCGATGCCTAAGCTCCGTGAACGTAACACGTAAAATAACTGGAACGTTTCGTAAGCATAATTGGAGATTCTATCGGTGCCGCGATGCTGCTATCGTGCTGGAAGGCGAAATTTTATGGATTCATTCGTTACCACCCTCCACTTTTCCCACCAGATAGCGCCGTTTCACCGTGATATTCACCTTGATTTCCGCCGCCTCTGTAATTGATAGCCACTCTATTTAATTCCTTCGTTTATTCAACGACAACGCGCCGGAAACTGGACTGTCAGGATCGATTCGACGGTCACTTATCGCCGTTTCGTTAAGCGTCTGACGGGGCCAAGGTTTCAGTGCGTTTAATGCCGCAGTGAAATAGTTGTAATTATGTCGAAGAAACGAGATCCGAGAGTTTGAATTCCATCGTTGACTAGATAGTTTGCAAACTGTGTATCCGCGCGGCGTGGCGCGACGCACCTCACGCGTTAAATGCAAGTCTCATAATTCCCAACTGCGCAAGTTAATTAGTCGACGTGACTCGATAACTCTCGTGGTAAACTCGATAAGGACGGCCAATACCCTCGAGTCTTCGAGTTGGTCTCGCGACAGAATTTCTAATCAGTTGATGGGATCGTTGACACCTTTGAAACAAGTTCACCTCATCGGAAATTTCTACGGTGCAGAAATTGCTAATTATCAAAGGTATTCTACAAATAGCGGTTGCTTTGACAAATATTATTTTCCTTCGTGGCTTTACATCAGCTTCCTTATTTCCAATGGCTTTAGGCTACCAATCAGAGAAGACTAAAATTTGTTAGAAATTTTGAACGTCTCATTAGTTTCTGGTCGATATTTTAAAGATAGTTGTTGGGTTAATATTTAATAAGTGATCCAAATTCGAAATCCATCAATCTGATTGATGTAATGAGATAGACAAATTTCGACGACCCGCTTAAGAACTATTTCAAGTGAGGCGATCAGTATGGCGCAGGTCCATAATGATGGACAGAAATGAGGGGACGAAGGGAGGTTAAATGCAACACAATCCCGAGCACTGCTCGGACGAAGACGATAAATTAAATCCGGGAGTTAAGCGCAGACTCGCGTGAGCAATGAAATTGCTGAACCGGAAGTTATCACGGCTCAAAGCGGCGTGGCCCGTTGGATCACCAGAAATTTCGTTATCACAGTGACCGAGGGAAGAGAAGAGGGACAGAGTGAAACAGTAACGGGACGACATGGAAATGGTTTAACATCGTTTATCGCGTGTCAAGAAGCGTAACGCATTCGAATCGCTTGATTCTCGTGTTCGCATCGGTTCGTTAACCGTTCGACGAGTAAAAATATCCACGGGGTTTCGTCGTCGACCTATATTTTCCATATGCTTCATCATTTAACGTTTCTGTGTGTTGTTAAATACCGAGAGGATTAATCAGATTTTCAATAGGGCAGAATCGTGAAGCTCGGATTCGAGATTAGAAGAGAAAATAGAACAAAGGTACGACAGAGTTTATCCACCCTGCCACGTCCTGGAATATCGACCTAGCCATTTTTCACCTTCTATCCGGGATGCTCTGTGTTTCGAAGGGCGAAGTAACACGATTTTCAAAGGTACTCCTGACTCCGCGTTGTTGGTAATTCCCTTTTCGTGCGTTTCCTTTCGTGTCACGGCCGTTGTTCACCGAGTCAGCTACCACAGAGAGAAGAATTCCAAGGAAAACACGGGAAGAAGAAGACGAAGACAGAGGGTGACCGGTATAAGACAACGTTACGATCCTCGCGGGATGGGCAGAACGAGCCAGCAAGCAAGAAAAAGAAACACGTCCACGGATCGTGTCGAGGGTCCACTCGAACGTGGCGGTCTCTTCTCCAACGAAACGAGGAACAAAAAAAAAAGAGGGTGGACGAGGGTTGAATATTTATTCATAGATTTTTTTTCACTCGATACCTCCACTCAGACTTTCGTGGATTGTCCAACGCAGAGGAGGCAGAGAGCACTTCATTTCGAATACCGGCTCGCGCAATATCGAACCATCTCTCTTTCTGTGTGCGTATTCCAACACCAGTTGGAATAATTTGCAAACACAGCGAGAAAATTACACGGGACGAGCCATTCGATCTAAGCGACGCGAGGTATCGATCGTTGGAAAAAAAATAATTCACTGAAAAGCTTGTCTTATGAAAGGAAAAAATATTCAATGAACCGCCTCGTTCGTAGTCTGACCCTTTGAAACCGCGAGGAAACAGACTCTATACGAAAATGAAAATTGAAAAAGTCGAAGAAAGCACGACGGAAATGGTATCCACCCTGTTTATTCCCAAGTTGCGGCCTTTCGAGCCGAGGCATCGGAGTCGAAGACCGCGTTTCCGTGAACGCGACGAGACGCGGCTCTATTTAAACGCGAAATGATGAAAAAAGAAAAAAAGAAAAGCGTGGCTCGTGTGGCAGTCGCACGAACGGATCGACCTCTCGATTTTCGCACTGTCGATCGATTCCCCATTGCACTTCGTTTCAAGCCTCCTGCTGCACCTTGCTACAAAGACCTCTGCGCACCCGTCCCGGCGACTTGCATTGCAAAGCACTTCCGGTCGAGAGGATCCTCCACGTCGTCACTCCGCCCACGGGGCTGTACGAAAGGGTCAAAGGGTAAGAAGGGTTCGTTGGCCCTCGATCAACTCCCTACCAAGCGTACAGGTCACCTACTATCAACCTGTGCTGTCTGTATGCATTTACCTGCGGTTCCAACTCACCCTGTCTCTGCACTTTCAGTCGCCAACCTTTATTTTCCAACCCTTCCGCCAGACGATCGACGATTACACTAGTGCCGAAAGTCACGTTTTTCTCTCTTTCAACCGTTTAATCAATTTATAAATTAGATTTATGTAGATTTTTCAGGTCATTTTTCAAAAAGACTTTTTAATTTTCCAATCATATCCGAAGAATCCAATATTATTTGCTGGAAATATTATTGTTCGCTGGATGTAAGTCGATAGTCATCTGTTTTCTTGATTATTGAACAGGTAGCTCCTTTACGTACCGTGCTCGGACATTTGCATATTTTGTTTCGGACACGAATTTCGTTCTATCTCGGAAGTGCATCTTTTGTATGCATACCCTATACCCGTGGATTACGAAAGAACGAGCCTGTTCCGAGAATTTTTTACCGTCGAAATTTCGAGACGCAAAGCCGCGGCAAATCGAGCGTACAATCTGGAAGGCTGTCTCTTGCTTCGAAATTGCAAAATCGTCTCGTAAACTTTACGAGTTTTTTCTATACCGCGCCGTAGGGGGAGGTTTTATGTACGATAGACCGTCCCAGATTTCTGATGGAGTCATTTTTTTTTTTTTTTATTCTCCCTGTAATTTCGTTTTATTAGTTTCGAACATACGCGCCGTTTAGTCAACGTTTCGATGGAGTACTCCTTTCGTTTCGTTTTTAATGAACGACGGCAAATTTTTCGCGTGAAAACGTACGAAACGTCCCTTCCAGCTTCCGTTCGAACGGACAGCAGGCGGATCACGGGACTTTACGATGTCGCTCACGCACCGTTGACTTTTGTCTCCGGGAACCGGCAAGTTTTTCAAGCTCTGCCGATTTTTCCTCCAGTCACGGCCTTTGAAGGCTACGCGACGAATGGAAAACGTTCAGCGGGATAGGGTGGAATTAGGATATACGGGAATCTTTTTTCACGAGAAACGTAGCAAATGTTTGGACTCGTCCACTTAAAGTTTCTTGCGAAGCGCAATTTTTCTCCGGAAGAACGTAATTCCAGAAGGTGCGAAATGCAATTTCTCGTGGAATCTTCTTTCCGCACAACTGTGTTCAACGTTGCGCTCAAAAATCCCCTTCTCGAGAGAGAGAGAGATGTAATACACGGAGCTGAAGAGCGCAAAATTCCTCTCGAAAGTACGTCGATTTTTCTGCTCATCTGGCTGCTCCGTGTCGTGAAGGGATCGCACGAGAGGTTACGTTGCCCCTGAAGGTATTTGTTCGCATAACACGCGTCAACACGCTGCTTCGGCCCCGAGGAGAATTTTTCGTTCGTTTTTTCTTTCTTTTTTAGGAACGTTTCGCGAAGATGAGCAGGACAGGAAAAGGGCGAACGACGGCGAAGAAAAGTTTACGACGTGACGCGTGTCCCATATGATACACCAAACTGTCTCCATTCATTCCACGTTTCTTATTCCGTTTTAGTACGTCTCTTTCGTTGTGTGCACGTTACATTATTCGGCGAAACAACGCGTAAATTTGTTAAAAAAAAAAAAAAAACGGTAAAAATATACACCAATTTAGACTCTCCCTCAATTAAATCAAAAGGAGCACGATTCAATTCAATTATTATTCTTACAATTCATATAAAATATAAAGGAAAAAAAAATGTAATATTATATTGAAATTTTCTAAATATTTCTAAAACAAATCCCGCAGAATTTTCTCTGTTTAATGATCAACGAAAACGTAATCATTTTAACGTACTCGACAAGGCGTATTCACGGAATCACCCCTTTCTGAAAGATCGCTTTGACGCGTGCCGCGCGTTCCTTTTACGCCTTTTCCTCTCGCGAACAAAGACCGCGAAGAAGAGAAATTTAACTCTCAATTAACGGAGTCGGTTTCGCTAACGAACCGTGGCTGGTCGACGTCCCTCCACGACGTCGGCTAAGGACGTCGACCGCGTCAGGACGAATTATCACGCTTAAGGACACAACGCGGCCGTCCCGACGCTATAACGACGTCCTCTCGTGGCTGCATCCTGCCCCGCTCAATTATCGTACGGCGTTAATTACGCCGCGATTAAGCCGGCCAGCCGAGCGACCGCAGTCGCGCCAAACCGCGAGGGAATTTGAATTTCCCGCGGGAACCATCGTTCGTCCTCTACGAACGTCTATCTCCAGTGAGGAACATCGAATTTCTTATTTGTTTAAGAAAATTCAAGTTATTTGACGTGGTTTATTAAAAAATAAAATGTTCGTTATTTTAAAAGAGGAAACGTTAAATTTGCAAGGATGAATCCCACAGAAGTCGACGCGTTAATAATACACGTTTCGCTCGGCAAACTATATTTTCCGTCTACCGTAGGAATAATTTATTGCTTGTGAAAGAGGAGAAAGTGGAGACGGATCAATTATTGGTAGGAGCTGGGATCCCGAGGAACGTTCTTCTAAGTAGTTCGCCGGAAAGCGTGCGAGGGTGCGGTTGACGCGTTTCGTCGGGGATCTCAAGGTGGAGACAGGGACGGCCGCGTCGCTTCGAGTTAGCATATAAATGAAATTTCTGGTGGTCCGGTGAATGCCAATAGACGGGCCAGGCTTTCTACGATGTTGCACGCGTGTGCAAGAGCCGCGTATACCCCGAAACATTCCGTCGAGACACGTACGACCTTTGAATGGCTACATCTTGGGGAAACTCCTTCGTGGAAACAAGAATTGACTTTGTTTCTCGAAAATTTTGCATCACAATTACAATATTAAATTTAACCAAATAATTAATATATATTGTCCGCTTCGAGTCACGACTGCGAATGCAAATAATGATAATAATAATAAAAAAAAGAAAGAAACATTCATGTAAATTGATGCATACGCGCGATTTCATCGCGGCCGTGCATCATTAGCTACAACTTTCCTGGCCAATTTATTTCACCAGAGGGGCAGACGGTCGCGGAACACGCGGCAATTCAGTTCCCGTAATTTCCGTTCCGTGTAATATATCGGTATGAATCATTTATGGCGTCGTTAATTGAGTCGGTACAATGCGATGGTCGATACGGTACCGTGGGAGGAAGTAGCACGAGCAATGGTACTACAATCCGGCACCGTTGGCAGAATGTCAATGAGCCGGTCGGTTTTGTACGACGAAATAACGTGTTCGTGGAAAGCCGTCCGCGTTGGAAGGATCACCCCGGTACCTGTGCATTCTGTACACGATGGAAAACGATGCCAATGTGTGACCAAAGCCGATTGGCTACCACCCCCTTTCTTTCGCTGGCTTCGCGAAATTTCCGATCGACTCGCATTCGTCTGCCCGGAATTCCCTATGAACCGAGTGACTGACGTTCGCCCGGTTTGTCGGTCGATAGGAAAAACCTCCACGTTTCTCTGCAAACGTTTCGTCTTTTTTGAAACAATGCCGATGAAATAAAAAGAGATTCGAATTTTGAAAAATCAATTTGGAGAATTATTCAAGGATTAATTTATTAATTACTAGACTTAATTAAAATCATCGAGACGATTTGAAAAGTACAGTCTACATTATTTTACATTTCCTACGAAGTAGATGGAATACAAAAATGGAACAGCGATTCCCTGTTACAGGGTAACGAGAGATTAACACGATCCTTCGAATTAAACAATGAACCGCTCGCCAATTAAAACTTTTCCATGAAGTTCGGGTCGAAGTTGAGAGAGAGAAGCCGGGGCGGACGAAAGTTTCACACGGGCCGGACGTTAAACGGCGCCTCAGGAAAATAATTATTCGCATCGGCCGTTATCTTGCGGCGTTTACACGGTGTGCCAGGAACGGCGATAAGATGCTACGCGGTGGCATTCACTTGGCGCAACTTCGCCGAGCGTCGGCGTGGCCATTATCGGCATTAACGGGCAAATTCGACGATAGCCTCGAAGCCGAGTGCAACTGCAATTAAGGCCGTCGGAGAAGAACCGATTCGTGCCAAGTGCATCCTCCGCAACGTTCTCGCTCCTTTCTCCACCGCCCCTATTCTTCCCTCCGTCTAGCTCGTTTAATAGACGAACCAAGAGGAAGGAGAAGCAAGTGTGCTTCAACAAGAAATACTGTGAGACCGAGTGATTCTAGTGTATGTGTTAGAGTATATGAAAGTATCTTCCACAACGTATCGGTTTTCGGGTGGCATGTGTGAAACACTTTAGAAAGTTTCAGCTATCAAAGATAGTCAAGACGGACGATCTGTATACTTTATTTCAAAAGTAATTAAATTATATTTTTATTCGAATTAGTTTTTTTATTCAGAAAAAAAAAAACGATGCTTTGAACGACGGTTCACGATGCGCCTGTTATCGGGGAAATTCGACGAGAACGGTCGAGTGCAATTGCAATTAAGGTGCATCGATGAAAAGCGATTCGTGCCAAGCGCTACGTTACCGCTGCACCTCCGTCTCGTCTAAGATGTACCTTCTCTACTGCGGCTCAACGGGAACCTGGTAATTCGACGTACGAGCAGGGAATTCAATATCGATTGTTGGCAACGCGAAGGGTCTTCAAGTTTCTTCGTATTCGCACGGTGGACTTTAAACAGCGTTGCAAACGAACTTGCAATGCTGTTTGTCTTCTTCTCGAGAATCACGTTGGTGATTTATACGATAGTTTAACACTCCTTAGAAACTTTATTACGCTGCACTAAAGAAGATTTATGTTAATAATCAATTTCTCTGTTATCGCGACAAGATTTACAACCAGCTTGTTTATCATCGCGCGTTCGCAATTTTCTCAGCGCAAACATTATCGACAAGCAAGCATAATCTAATAAACAGCCCCGAGGAAGGGAAGGTAGCTACGTAAATATCGTTCTCGTCAGGGATAATAAGAGAGCCCCGTTTCTCCTGGCCAAGGAAGAAAACGGCTGTAAACGAGAATTTAAACGCGGCCGAATGAGCCAACGCTCGCAGGTCGTGGACCGTTTCCGGATAATGCGATTTATCGGCGTTTTGCGCAGTGCGGCGAAAATTGGCGATGAATACGAAAGGAGGCGAGCAGGAAGAAGGGAGGCGATCGGCAGGAAGGAAAATCGTCGGGATGGATACTACGGCTTAACGGGAGGCGTTTAGCTCGCCTCGTTTCATCCAGCCTGTTCCAATCGCGAGCATCGTTTGCCTGCCAGTTTTGATGCTCTATAATCGTTTAATAAGTCGGCTGACATCGGATCTGCCAACGACAGACTATTCCGAGCGACATCGTTCAGAATTTATGTTATTGAACGATGTACATATGTATAGCTTAGACAGGATGTTTCGTTATTCAGCGACCTGGTTTAATCGATCAAACCGTTAAAGGACGATGAACCTAAATACACTGGGTGTTCCATTAATCATACTGAAATTAGGATTTCTGTTATTTTCAATTAGAATAAAATTTGTATTTTCCGAATTTTAACGGATCGACTAGCGGACGCGGGCTGATTTTGATCTTATAATTTCGTTGGATCTCAAAAGGACGAAATTATATCGGGGTCTGGGAGAAGTTTCGTTGTTCCGGGGGGGCAATAAATACTGACCTATTTTATGCAAATTGCTGGTTACAGGCGCGAAACTGACTACCTCCCTTCAGGCTCGTATAAACGCGCTTCCGACGCCCGTTATTAAAGCGCTTATAACGTAGAGTAGTTCCATCCAAAAAGAAGCATCTCGTTGAGGATGAGAAGAAAGAAAAGAAGAACAGAGAGATAGAATTGTAACGGCTAGAAATGAAGGGGGTAAAGTAGGAATTTTATGCAGAACACCGGCAACGTTTCTCCATTTACGTTCCATACATTCAGAATCGCGCGGTAAATTGTGGTACAAAATACCGTGGTCAGTTAAATAGTTGCAATTTGCAAAAAATTAATTTAGTATCAGTACTATCGAAATGAAATATATATTATCCACTTGGTTCAGAATATATCTTTTCCCTACGAAATCCTCCAATTGGAAAAACGACACAACGTGAAGCACGAAGCGGTTCCCTTTTATCGGGGAAGCCAAAGGGAGGTCGGTTTTCATAAGACGAAAAGAAAAAAAAAAAAAAAAGGAGGGGCAGAGAAATTTTCGTGAACGGCGAGCAACGTCGGTTGGTGGCTGGAAAAATCCGCAATATCCGGTGTGTTCCAGCGACCCTCGGCCGGTGTAAGCATTTTAATAACAAGCAACCGGAGCGGCGCGACGGTGCTCCCTTACGCTCGCACGTTCAACGACGTCGTGCTGTGTTTGTGCTGCCTCTTGCAACGATGCCCGACGATTTGCATGAAATTGAAAGGTTCTCGGCCTGGTGCGCCGCGATCGGAGCCGGCCTCTCGTTAGAATGGAAATCGTGGATTGAAATTTTCAGACGACCGGCGAGCGTGTCTCCTCGTGCGTGAACGCGGCGCGCGACCACCCACGAGCACAGCTTTTTCAGACTGGATCGATATAGAGTAAAATCTGTCTATACGCTCGCTCGAACTACAGGCTCAGTCAAAAATAACGTACACTGGGAGAATTGAAAATAAAATTGAAATATTTTCGAATTTCCATGCGGTGGAAATAAACTTACGAAATTACGTGTACTCGGAAAAGTGTTCAGGAAAATCGAGAATCCTTCTATTCTATAGAACGGGACATGAAATGATCATACGACACCTTCGCGTTTCTCCTTTTTCACTCCTCGCGCGCCAGTGAACGAAACGAGAAGATTAAATCTGATTGGAAAAACATCACACGAATGGAATACACAGGTGCCACGTACGCTTTGAGGACCACGTATCGAGAACACTGAGTGCATTCAGCGTACCGTGAAGTCCTGTTTATCTGCGTGGGTGTGGAACGAATGTACATTCATAGCTGGTGCTACCGCGACGCCTATCTATGACGTACAAAAGCAAACAGCAAATGGCAGAGGAGAAATTGTATCGCGGTTCGATATTTACTTTGTGAAACAACATCGAAGCACGACGTGCATAACATTATTGCCTTCTTGCAATGTAGCTAATTAAATTAGAAGGGAACAGAGTTTCTACACCGTATTGTAACCTTTTGACATTAATCACCCATGCACGAAAATTAACTACATTTGTTTATATTTTATATGACAATGAGTTAATGGACGGATAACCCAATTACCTGGCATTTTAAACAGACTGTACCAATTAACTGTATCATAATACACTGACTGTGATTTAGTATTCAAGAGTTTCTAAGAACGATCCAACCTGGATATCGAACACATAATAACTACTCTCGTATTCCGCAAATCGATTCGTTCCATCTCAAACCCCCATTACCAGGCTTTCTATTCCGATCGGAAATATTCAACCGAACAAAAGAACAAAGTACATATTTTCTGTGCAACGCGATGCATCGTTCATCCGCGAAATTATTCTCGTGAATTCTGAACAATTATAATCGCGCGGCAAGTAGATTCGGTATAAAAGCGTCGACCGATTCGATTCAAGAGCATTAAAACGATTCGGTGGTGCGGTTTTGTCGCGCGTCGACGAAACCAGAAGGAGGAAAAAAGGAGGAAGATCGGAGTTCGATTGGGCATCAACGTCCCGAGCAGAGAAATCATCCAATTACATGGTTGACAGATAATCGATAAGCCGCGATAAAAGTTCGATCCGTGGGTGGTTCGTGCAAGTTTTATCGGGGAACGCGGTCGACGGTGAACCACCGTGCAAACGTGACCACGTATGTGCGGTTTCTGCATGCATTCGTTGCATTATTTAACCGTCCGACATTACGCTCGGCCCACTCGCGAGCGTCCACGAGTACTTACTCGCCAGGCACGTCGACGAGTATCCAATGAATGTACTTGCGATACGCGAACAATGTGTCATTTACCCTAGCATGCTTGTTGCTCTTTCAAATATCGCATTCGCTGTCTGTTCGTTGCCTTTGGCTGCATTTATGTAATTATTAAAATTATTAATTTCAGGAATGACAAGGTGGTCGCAGGTGTAAAGTCAAGGGTGAAAATCATTTCTTTTGAAAATAGCCGTTAATTACTGATAACTGATATACCTATAATAATATTCAACTGAACCACGAAGTTGGTAACTTATTAACAAGGGTCTCGGTAGTTGCTTGCGCTGAACGTTCTACACGTCTGACTATGCATTGACCGACGCTCCTGAAACCACTGGGAGAACTCGTTAGGGAACCTTATGCTTTGAGTTTAATACATTAAAGGTTCCTCGAGTAAATGTTCCTAGTTTAATTAAGATGATATTCGTTTCTGAGACGAAAGGATAGAAGGAAGACAAAGCACGATAGAACAATACCACTGATTCTGGTTGGAGAAAAAAGTGACAGACGCGTCATAGAATAAGATTACTTGGGGTAATCTAGTTTATCTTCGACCCAGCTTTTCGGCAATCTCTATTCCGATCGGGTTGCACGTCGACGCGTGATCGATGACATCAGCGAGACGAAATTTTCAGGAGCAGAGAAATAAAGAAAGCGAGGCGTGCGTTGCAGGTAAAGGGATTAGAGGGACGCGAGGACGCCCGGTGGCAGCCTATCATAAATTTTCACCCCGTATACCGGGAAGGGCGAGACGTGACAGGCTTGAAGATACTGTGACGAGCGTACGGAGTGCATACGATATCACCCGTCTATCATCCGCTGGATTTCGGTTCAAGGTTAAGACAACGAGGTATTTTCCGAGATCACCGGGGAAAATATTTTAAGCTGCGTGAAAAACGAGCGGAAGGAAACGGTAACGAAAGGGTGTAAGAAAATTCGAGACGGGCAAACACGCAAACTGCTAGTTTCTCGGTTTCACGAACTCTCAGGGAAAGCAGGGTGAACGGTATCCGGTGCGGTCGGCACGAGGAAGTAGTTTTCCGCGGCTCCTTTTCCATCTAGTAGCCAGAGAACGAGCGTGGCTAAACTATGGAGTGTCAGAGACGGCTAACCCTCTTCGGTGATCCTGACAGCGGTTGCGGTTGCGAGGGTGCCAGCGTAGAAAACTAAAGGCGAATGCTTTGAGTGTCGGAAAAGGGGGTGGTTTGAGGTGGCTCTAAAGAAAAGCTGCCCTAACAAAGGCGCCTTATTTCACGCCCAATGTATCCCGCCTCAGACACGATCGTTAAGATACCTATCCTTGCGAGGTGCGAGTTCCGCCACTCCTATCCCTCCCTTACAACCCTCTTTTCTCTCTCTTTTTTCTCCATACAAAACCCTCGAAAATGGTTCGTTCCTCCTCACGGCTGTGTGCCTTTCGGCTTTCGAGTGCTCCGGAGGGTGTTGCCGAGGTGACTTACAACGTCGCTACGAGAGGCTTGCGCCCGTGAAACGTCCGAAAATTTCCCCCTTACTTTTCTTTTCTTCCAAAGCACAGAAGATATCGCGGTGTTTCGAAGTCGATATAAAATATAACGAGGATAATACGGGATCGCTGGAGGCCGTTAATGTTCCAGGGACGTATTGTCGACAGGATGCCGGCAGATAAGAAGCGAACGGTAAGACGAAACAGGGATGGAGGGATGAAACGAACGAGCTGATAGAGGAGGGGTCGATATTGTACAAGATGACCCGCAATTCGCAGCCAACCTCGAATAGAGGTTCGCGTCGTTCCTTATGAGTTTACGCTTCCTGAATGGCCCGAGTCTTGGGAGGACTTTATCAGGAGGCGAAGACATCCTGTTACCATGCCTTTGTGCAAACGCTGCGATTATACCGCGCTATTCAATGGCCTCGTGTGGTTTGCCCTTGAAAAGCACTCGCCGGTTTGGTGTCACCGCGCATATATATTACCGCATAATATAACGGCAGGATAATAAAAATGAAAGGCTGCCCCGGAAGCGAGGCGAGGATCCTGGCGCATACGCGGTAATGGTAATCTTTCGCAGGCGCGAAATTAAGGGAGGATTACACGTGACACTTTTCTGTGCCATCGCGTATAAAGGATTTTTACAGAAAGGAATGCAATACAGGCGGGGTAAATGGTATCTGATAAACAGGGTAGTAACTTTGGCAAACATAGGGATTGAAAAACTGTGAGAATACCAGTGACGTTAAGGATGCCTGATAAAAATTCAATTACTAGGAGAGAAATCGACTCGTAAATAATCGGTCCATTTGCTAACTCTCTTGGAAGCACGACGAGATGATCACTTGGAAAAAACAAGAACAGCATGATGCATAATAACGATGAATAGCAGTAAGTGAATAGGAACGGCGATGCTGATGGCTTCCTGGGAGGAAGACGGCCCTTCAACTCCGATGGAGATTGATGCGGATTGCATTAATCTATCTCTGTCTGGCCTGTTCTTGTCGTTACTACTGCGGCCGCCACAGTTGAGCCAGTTTTCGTTGGACGAAGAATAATGCGGACATATTAATCCTCGAAGGATCAAATGAAAACAGCAACGCGTCAGCTGACACTCGCTTGCTTTTCACTCAAAGCTGAATTTTATGACTTTGTGCGATGATCCACCCCTTCGGTTTAGCTGAAAATTATCACCAGCTCGTCCAGTCAATGTTCGAACAAGATTTACTCTGGTTTCAAGTACGCGTGCATCGACGACTGACTCGAGTTTCATGGATGTCTGTCTCTTCTTGCCAAGGGAGAAACGAGCTCGTTAAAGAAGATCTTCGGGAAGCCCACGAGACGGATATCAAAGACGAATGATCGCTAATTGATACCACCGACGTCTTCCAAGTTGGACCGTTGATCTCTGCTTTGATCGTTCGAGGAAATTTCTCCTTCAGACACGAAACACGTATCTCTTGTCTTACGAAGCTAAGGGAGTTTTCAGCTCTTGTTGCGTCTCCTTCGTGAATTACATTCTTACACTTTCGGACCGGAACAAGGTTAACGGTTGTAGGCGGTGAGATTCGACAGAAGTTTGAGAGATAGCGCAGAGTACGAGCAAAGTTTGTCGCAAGTTTAGATTGAGTTCAATCTCTGACCCGGACGATCATTGCTCAGCCGTCCCTCGATCCTCCTTCCTCGGGAGCTTATCGTCTAATATCCAACCAAGGGACGGAGAATGAAACGAAATATCAGGACGTCTCGTGTGGAGATCTGTCTTCTCTTCTCTCTTCGTTCAGCTCGAATTCTCTTTCTCTGCACTCGACAAAGTGGCTTGATTCTCAAAATTACATCGACATCACGAGTCCTCCAGCGATTAATTATCTTCTAAATTCGAATATTCCAAAGAAAAAGATTCTGCAGCGTTAAAACGCGAACACTCGAAGGGGTAATTATTTAGAGTAAAGCTATTGCCCTACAAATCCCCACGCGAAACTGGAGATACTACGGGATATCAAATAGCGGACTCTATTCCTGAAGTCTGTCGATCCGTTTACTTCGCTAAACTTCGAAAAGGAATCTCCTTAAGAAACTGAGATGATTCCTTCAGCTTCAGACCCTTTAAGTCTAAGGTTTCAAACGTCTGATATCGAGGTACACCGATCACCCGACTCGAACGTCAGAGACGAAGTTTAAATAGCCAAGTTTTCCCGAAAAGATTCGAACATACCGCGATTACCTGAACCGATTGCCGAATAATCGAGCGTGCTATTAGGTTACCGATATTCCAGAAGCGCGGTTACGACGCAGCCTAGCATGGAACACCATGAAATTAGTGAGGCACGTCGAGTGCCTGATAACATAACGTTGCGTACATTTCAGGCGCATCAACGCTTAAACGAAGTTAACGTTACAGCGTCGATGAAAGCGAGCGGCCTGCAGGCACGGAAATTCGCTTTTCCACTCTGCCTCGACCGGAAAATTCGATCAAGTGCAACGGATTGTCGTTCGTTGATGGGTTCGTTAACTTGCTGCAACACGACGAACAGAGAGAGATCGGTATCTACCGTGTAGACGCTTTAGAAACTGCTACCGGTAGAAAACAATGAATTTCATATTCCACAGGTGATCAATGAGAAACCTGTTCATAATTAACGACGTTAAAATAACGGGGACGATTAAAGAACGCCTTTCATCGATCGTCCATTGAACCCTTTCACGGTGAAACCTTTCGGGATACTAATTGCTCGAGGTCGATGCTTCATCCCTCGCTATCACGACGGTGTTTTATCTATTCTGTTCGTCGAGTCTGCGGCCATTTAACCGACCAGAGGCACGGTGAACTGAATTTCGGTGGAGACCAAAGGAAATGAAAGGCAAAGAAGAGGTAACGAAGGGTGAGGTGGATGGGTTGAGGAGGAACGGGCAAGAAGAAGCCACCTTTCACGAGGAGAAGAAGTATGCAGCCCTCAGTGCCAGACGCCAGGCGTTTCCTTAATTGCATTTTTATGCTCGCCCGGATTTCCGGACGGTGAGAAAAAAGGACGAGGCAGAAAAGGAGGGACGATGAGAAGAGAGCAGTTTATTATCCTGCTGGGAAGAAGTTCACGGCACCGCGGCTGTCCATTAACGTGTATCTCGATCAAATGTACTAGAGATACGATTCTCTTTCCGTCTCGTTAAACCAAGCCTGATTCAGACAATTATTTGAAGGAAATAAATTAATTGCCAGCGTGAATCGACGAGAAAAGGGGAAGAGGAAAAGATCGTTCGTTTAATTTTTATATATCGAAATAATAAGGAATATAAAATTAAAGGTTAATTAATAAGGTAGATTCGAAAGAGACGTAAACGATGCCAGCCTATCGAATAGAACGTTTCGAAGATCTCGTTTGGGAGATTAACGAGCCGGGATGGGATTTCGGTAATTCCAAGCATCGTCGACAAAAGATCCTCTCCAGATGAAGGAACTTAACGCGCCGCGTGAATCAAAGGGGAGTACACGAAGTAGCAGGGAAAATTCCGGCCCGTTGAACAATCAGCGGCGAAACTCGTGTAACTTTGAATCGTTCTCTGAAGTTGTTCCATCCTCCGTTAGACTTGCTTTATTTTCCTTTCGTAGAAAAGTCTTGATTCCCCGACGAACGAGGAACGTTCGATCAAACTTTTCTTCCGACGTTGAAAAACAAGTTCGTTCGCAAATTTATTCCGCGTGATTTTATACGTCGTAGAGAAAATTTTCGAATTACGATCGAAGTCGAAAAATATCTGACATCCAGTATGAAAATGTAAAAATTAGAAGGGAACGTTTATCAGAGTTCGATAACGGGTTCGGAGAGACAGAAGGGCATCGATGAGAGTGTCGGAACTAGAAATGGAGAATTTTCGATCGAACAAATAACCAGGGGCCCCGCTGAGCCCTTGTAACAGTCGGGAATAAGTTCGAACTGGCATGTAGCATTGGCCCATTCGTTCCTTCTGTCCGAGTCCCTTTTCACGGGTTCGGATTTATTGAAATTTTATGCGGTGGCCCGATGAAGTCCGGCTGGAAGTTTTATCAACGGCTCTACGCGGCAGGACCTTATATTACAGTAGAACGAGGACGATCGGGGGTGGATTCGTTCTTCGATTTTCTCGCTCGTTCCACGCTTACGCGGCTCGGAGAGGAGATATTCCAGGATATTCCTACCGGTTGGATAAAGAAAATTCGGGGTGGAATTCTATCGATTGCCTTGGCTCATGTTTAAAAGCAAAAGCATCAAAATATCTTGGATAGAAAATGGAAGATGATTACGTGGACGAATATAAATCGCGGATATTTTTCATTTCAAACCTGATGCGTATTGTTGTTCAGATTCTATCTGAATTATCTTATAAATCGTAAGATTCGCAAGATCATGAAAACTGCACATGGTTGCTCGATTCCGTCTAACCTGAATTATCCGCTTCCACGAATCAAATTGTAATCGTACGTTATTCGAGTCGCGTATCGGATGTATATAGCCGTAGACCTCGAGGAAAGGTTATCCGATGTAGCAGAGCCAAGAATCGAATCGCAGTCACGTCGTTCATTTCGCGGAAAGACCGGCTACGCGACAACGTGATCCGTTTAATAACCAATGTCAAAAATGAACGTTCCGACTCACCCTAGGTTATGGTTGTCAGTGTTGTCAGCCGCATCGTCCGTCACGGAATCCTGTGTGAGAGGACCTTGGCTGACGTCCACCCCCATACTGCCCAAATCCAACGTCGCGTAAGTTCTGCGTGCCTGCACCCTCGTACCGCCGCCACCCCCGCTGTCGCCGCCGGTCACTTCGCCGCTTCTACCACCGTTTCCGACCAATTCCTGATACAATTCATCGTACAGAGAACTGCCGTTCTCGTTGCTGTTCAAAGCGTCGTCCAGTCGGGCTGGATCCAGGTGGTAGTTGGGATTCTCGAAGGAGAGCAGACCGTTTTCTGGAAAACACAATAAAACGTACGATTTAAATATTTGTTCGACTGTTTAAATTAATGGAAGTTGTAAAAGACGCAAGCGAAAATTATTGTAATTGAAGAGTAATTACATCATTGGGCACCTTTTAAACAAATTTTATCGTACTTCTGTGCGAACGAAAGGTACTCGAAGCTGCGTACGACCCTCGAAGGAGTTATTACTTTTGCATAGCATGCGACGTGTTCGCGCGTGCTGCAAATTGTTGAATAAAAGACAGAGAATGAGATACTTTCGTGTGATACGAGAAGCAGAGGTCAAGGTTTTGCCAAGAGCAGACTGGAGTGAGTACAGTCGACTGTGTCGAGCGAAGCGTGAAACAGCAGAAACGAGGCTCTCGAGAGATAACTCTGTATATTGTTTGGAAAAAAAAGATTCAAGTACGCGAGGAACAACCTAGGGATCGATAGGTGCCGTTCGGTATGGAATTGTACTCGTTTCTAGATATTACGAAAGCAGCGTCTCTAAGATCGATCATTCCGACGTGAAAAATAAATCAGACCAAGCGAAGTTAAAGGCGAAACAAGACGAATACGTGGACGAATCTATCGCGTAGACGACCTCGTCAGCAGAGACAGCCTGGAGAATCCTCTGAAGTCTAAAGCGGGACTCTTGCCGAGTATAAGAGGATTAAAAACATTGACCGGCCGATCGTAAGAGGTTGAAAGTTAAGAAGCGTAGAGAAAATGAGGTTCAAGCGTTCTAGTGAAAGAGAACACCCAGGATTATTAAATGCTCTTGTGATCTACTCACTGATGCTCCTGACCAACACCACAGTGGCTAGGAATACGTTGTACAGAAATCGACAGAACGCGTCCATGCTGACGCGAGGTCGGTCATTTTGGTAAAAGATCTCGTTCGATAATCGCGAAACGTCGCGGCGAGGCTTCGTATACTTATCGACACGATATCGCCACGTAGAAGGTGTAAATGCACGCTTGTGTACATAGAGAACAGCGCCCAATAACGTATGGGTGTGTTATGTGTGGGTGTCTAAGACGAATCTCCTTGGCCTCCTTTGTCCCTTCCTTCCTTTCTTCCTTTCTGTCTTCTATCCTTGACACTCCTATCTCTTCTCGCCTCTACCTATCTCTCTCCTGTTCCCGGTATTGATTCAACCGCGAGCTTTAAAGCTCTGTTCTTCGACAAGTCGAGCTTCTTTCGGTCAAAGGGACGCGGTAATTTGACTTCGATTCGATTCGTTCGGCAAACAACGATTTCCTCTCCACCCGTGTATAGATTTCATATTTACGAACACGTTTTCCGATAGATTCAGCGTACAGCGGATTAAATTCGCGCGTAACACTGCTACACTTAATGCTGTTATCTTAACGTTGTTTGAGGCTTCTGGGTGTAAGCCTCGAGTCTTCATCAGGGGTCGAAGGACGCACCGGTAATGTTGGAGAGATATTGAGAATGTTTTCTTATTGGACACGGCTTACACCCGGAAGCCTCGCATAGTGTCAAACGAAATAGCGTTAGGTGTAACGAGACCATCGTTAGTTCCCTTTTTTCTTTTTTTTTTTAATTCACGAATCATTCCGTTCGCGAAAGCGGAAGCGCGCACTTTTTACACGGGTCCCAGGAAACAATGGAGCCATCGAGAAGCAGAGGTAATTAGTCGATCGAATCGGAGCGAATGAAACTTGTTTCCGCGACCCTTTGACGGCTAATTCGACGTTTGTCGCGACCCTCTGCCACTTTTGCCGACCATCGACTGACGCGACTCGAGTTCGTACGCCCGTTTTCCGAACAAAAGGGTAACGAAAGCCCTCCTTCTCTCGGATACTCGATCCGCCGAGGATCTTGTCCGTCGACGATTTCACGAACCGTCGCGTCCAACGATTTCTCGCGTTCGACGGATTCACCGAGCTCGTTAATTCGTCCACCGACTCGAGGTCATAATTATCCTGAAATTCGGCGAACCTTCGACGATTATTCGACGGGGAAAGATCGAATGAATCAGCAGAAGGGTGGCTCTCGACCATGGGGCGATAAATTGACCCATGCTCTGGTTAAGGGGACTAGATAGCCAAAGATTTGACTTTCTTTTTTCATTTTCGAACGATTTAATTAATAGTCTTATAAAATTTTGCTCGTGTTGCAAGCTTTTCAAGTACATCTTGTTATTTCGTACGAAAGAAGCTCGAAGAGGAAGCTTCAAAGTTTTCGCGCAAAGAAGCAGCCGGAAGTTCGAGACAGAGTTTCGGATGCCTGTCGTTGGCAAGAAAATGCGACGAAAAACCGGAGCAAAAGAAGAAGAAGATCCTTGGGATTGTTCGCGATGACGGTATACGCTCGTTTAGATTCCATTAACCTGCCTTTCGTCGATATTTCAATAAGGTAAATCCAGCCTGTAATCTCTGGGTAATTAATTATTTTAGATAGCTGGGAAAAACGTTTGGAAAAACGTTTAACTTGTACGCTGGTATCTCGTCGATTTCAAAGATTTCCTTAATTCAGGAAGGACGTAGGATGACTCAGCAACACGAGGGTGGGTCATCCCTGTGCGTCAAATTGGCTGGCGACTGGTCGTTTTGCCGCATGCTCGTTATAGGTGGATGCGATTGCAGCTGCTGCACCCTTCTCGAACGGATCTCGTTATTTCTCGTGGAGGTAGTTCCATTTGAAATTAAAATAAGAAATAGCTATTCGAAGTAATATTTCCCTCCGATATTGTTATTTCTTTCCGATACCGTTATTTGAAATCTTGATGCGTTCGAAACAATAGCAATTTCAAAAGCAATATCACGATACGAATCAACTGTTTAATGAATTATATTACATATAGGATGAACGAAATGCAAGAGAAAAGTAAAGAGTGTCGTCTGGTTGTTAACGCGTCTGTCTGTAACCAAGTTTCTGAAGATAAGAAGGAACGAGAAAGTAGAAAGAATCGTTTTAAGCATTACCAAGGTAGCACCGATTCAAACGAGACTGTCCTTCGAAGGTAGGGAACTTTATTCGTCGTTACTGGAAGACTGCAGTGCGGATGAGATGACTTGGGGCAAGAAAACGGACGGAAGCGGAGCGTCCTTTTTAGAAGGACGCAACTTTTCGAGGAACGACCGAGTCAGCGAATTCCACGAACGAGGAATCGCAAAGCCTCCGAGTGCATTTCGTTATTTCACTAGCAAACAGGAGAAGTCTTCGCGAAAGAAGAAGAAGAAGGGTAGAAACGACGCCTGAACAGGGAGTTTTAAAGTTTGGACACGCTTTCGGCGTTAGAACCGGAAGCAAGAGGATGGAAGAGAGAAGGAGAAGGGCGTGGGAAGGTTGAAGAAGGAGGACGGAGAATAGAAAGGAGGGAGAGAACTTCGTCACCGCCCCTCGATGAGTCACCCTATCGATTCCTCGGTCGAGAGTCTAGGTGAAGTCTAAGGGGTGAAGGGGCTCTTTACCACCGGCGAGCACCTTTCTTTTTTTCCCCCTTGATTCCCCCTCTCCTTCCTCTCGACGTCCTTACGTAAGTCCTTTCCATGGAATATTAACTTTCATGGACGCGGAGCAACCTCTTTTGCCACGTTCCTTAGCCATTCGGAACTGCAGGGGTCACGTATCTCATAAGTACCGGAGACGATTGGCCGTGTCCGTCGAGTATTCTCAAGACTCTCCAACAAGACTGTCATTTTCTAGACACAGTGCGAATCAATTTTTCTTTAAGGTCAATGCTCGGGGATGATAATTTAAAATTATTATCAAGTTTTTCAATTCAAGAACTGTTTTTCAATAATGAAATCTAATAAACAATACTGTACGTCTCTCGATGGTCACAGAATGGTTATTTCTAAAGGCGTTATTATTTCATGGCACATAATAGAAAATAACCGGGATTCGAGTCCTTTTGCATTCTGCGTTCCATTCTTTCTGTTCACGGTTCACCGCGATAAGATTCTTCATGGGCCGTGGAATAAAGTGATTCTCGCGCCCCATGGTCACCCTTTCACGGAATTCAACGTTTATTCGAGCCCAGTCTTGCGATTATGCCCGAAGCGTGGGGGGACTCGATGCTGTTACCCGGGCTCTACCTCTCGCACTTCAGCTTTTCCCTTTACCCCCATAACAATGGAGTTACGGTCTTAAATGTCTCTCGCACGGGAGACCATAGAGAATGGGGTGCGAAGAAGCAAGTACCGTGTCTCGTTACGGCGAAAAAAGGCCGGGGCAATTTCAAAAGCGATCGTTAAGTTTTACAGCCAGCCGAAAATGTTGGCGGCCCTTCGAAAAGGTCAAGATTTTTCAGGTAATGGTGTCTGACGCTACTTTTCCCCCGTCACCCATTTACGCTACCCCGTTTCACCCCCCGTCAATTTCCATTCCACCCAGAATCGTCGATTCTCCTCGTTACCTTTTTTTCCATGTAACCAAACCGAAAAGAGACCATTCCAGTCTCCAAACGATACTCTAACTATGTAACTTGATTAAATTGAATTTTATCCATTCCTGATTCTATACTCAAACATACTTCACTTGTTAACAAAAAACAATCAAAATATTCGAAGCGACAGAACGCAACAATCGAAACCTTTCAATGGCCATCGAAATCCGTTCAATGGACAACGAAAGGATCGCGAATCGACACGAAAGAGAGAATATCGAAAAAAAAAAAAGAAAAAAAAGAAATAATAGGAATCAGGGAACAAGAGCTTCCTCTTTATCCCCTTGGTTCATTTTCGTCAAACAAGCTACGAACGATCTCGTTGGAGGGCGATTGCGCTGGCAATGGCGTATCCCGAGGCAAGTTGAACGGTTAGGTAGATTGGCTCCGTCGAATGGGACGCTTACGCCTACTTTTTCTCGAATACATTCAGAAACAAGGAATACGACGGAACGACGCATAGTTTGCAAACGGTCGTCTGGTCGACGCTTAGACGTCCTGGCGCCGTTCACCTACGGCGCCGCACGCAACCCTTAAACGCTATTAGCCGCGCCATACCCGCCTCCGACTAACCTCCCCACCCTCTTTGCCTCACTGCCAGACCTCGTCAACATCCACCGCCCCTTCCACACACCCCCACGCTGTTATCTGGCTTCTCGATACCGTCCAACATTCGCTACGAGTGGACCAATAAAGTCTTCTGTTAGATTAGAAGGTCGCGACGCGTGCTTGTTCGCTTATCGCCACCTTATCCAGCCTGACACTACCACTTGGAAAGAAAATTGCACCCCAAGCGTGGTATTATTACCGGGTAATTGCGATCGATAGACGACGGATCGCTTGACCCTCGCTTCTCGATGACTCACGTACAACCGTTCCATGATTTATCAAAAGTCAATGGAACGAAGTTTAGAAAACATATATCGCGTATTTTTCCAGCCGGGCAATTTGCAAAGAATCGAGCAATGCCGTCCTTGGTGCTGAAAGCATTTACTCTTCGTTAACGCATCAGCAAACAGCAATCGGGTAAAGTAGCCGCGACGCGACGCGACGTGGCGACAGGAAACCGCGAGGAAACTGAAAGCTAAAACGGTTAAACGCAGGAAGGAACGAGAGACACCTGACGCCGTCTCGTAAATACACTCCCCGCGAATTACGCGGACACTTATTCATATTCATTGGGCGTCTCTACTTTACACGAGCCATAAACCACCAACGGTACTTTAACCGCGGCGCTCGCGTTCGCGCTTCTACGTTTAAGTGAAAACCCTCGGCGCTTAGTCAGACGCGCTCGCGCATCCTCGCTTCCTGTCTACATACCGGGATCCTTACCTCTCGACTCTTCAAATTCATTGTCAGATAGTGTCGAATAGTATATATGTTTTCGTTAAATTGAAATAAAAGGTATTAAAGGGTTAATCTCATTTAGTAATGAATAAATAAATAAATAAAAAGAGTGCAATTTTGTTCGTCAAATGTGAAAGAATTTTAAAACCAGTTAAGAGGCAAGAAATAAATTGGGAATCCAATCTCCTAGGAAACATTGTGATCAACGAAGGAGACCAAGTGGATATGTCGTTGGGCATCGAGGCGAGGTATCTGGTGTTTCGGAAAGCGAGCGGTGACACAGGGTTAGGAAAAGCCCTTGGGCAAGGAATTTCGGCGGTGGCGGCGGGAATTCAATAGAGAGGCTGTCGAGAGGGCTTTGACAAAACGGCTTCCCTCGTGACGACGACAGGTGCTTCGTCACCGGTTCGATTCGAGGGTGGTTCGTAAAAATAGCCACGAAACGCTGGTTGTTCGGCACCGCCGGATGCTGCGGCCAGGGAAAAAGGGGCTTAGAAAAGTGTACGTGAAGCGGGCGTGAACGTGTGAGAGGAGGTCTGACGGAAAAAGATTGCAACAAAACACGAGTGACCGAGTCCTGGCGCAAAGCCATACGTCGTGGTAACGCCAGCACTGGCTATCGATCTAAATGGCTCCCTTGTCTCAGGCGTTGTTTCGCCTGGATTCCGCGTGCCAGATAATTCCGATTGGCCAAACCGATTTCCCTCGAATTAAGATCGCTCGATGACAGTGTCAGCAGACGACGACCGCTGATGATGAACATTTTTTTCTATACAACCTACTAATTCTCCCATTAGAGCACTCAGTTTCCCATCAGGCAGAAGAGATTTTATTTAAAGCAAACTGGCTTTTCTTCGGATCAAGCAAAGCGGACAGAAGGAAGAGAGCTTTTTAAGGATTACTCCCGATCGCTATTAAGACGAATTATGCAAATATATGCAGAGAGCAGTGCATTCGACTAGGTTTCGAGGTAGTTCAGAAATCCGTGCTTCCTTAAGAACGAGGAAAACAGTGAGAGAAGAGATATTCTTGAATCCAGGACGGGGATAATCTAATTTGGCTACGTCTTCTGGCCTGCTTCGTTCCCGTCACCGCCATCTTGAAACCGTTCGAAGTACTCTTAGTTGCGAATCGATATCTCAAGGACGGACCGCGGCACGCATAATTAACGATAACCCTCTGCATCGCGAATTCCATCGAAAGCATCCGACGAAGAAATAATTAATTAAGAAACATCGATTTCTTCGATCCTGTTTAAACGACAAGTCGGACAACTTTGCCGCTAATGTTCGGATTATTAATTCGATCAAAAGATATGTAGTCTGGAAAGTTGAAAAGGTCGCAGGGTAAAATGAGAAACGATTGTACACGTTAACGACGAGACAGAAAGCGAGTGGAGGGTGAACGACGACGCATAGAAAGTTGAGCTTGTACAGGTTGAGAAGTACCATTGTCGACCAGTTTCGAGTGTACACCGTCACACGGACGAGCTTCGTCCTCGTTAGATTCGCATTTAGATTAAACTCGGTGCCCCGGTAATAACCCAAGTTTGGTCATCATTTTTTTCCTTGCTCGCCGGCGAGGCGATCCCTCTCGGCTACCAACTACCACTCGTAATTCCACGCGGCCCGATTTCGGCCAACGAGGCTTGCCAACTTTCGGCAACTCGTTTCCAAAGTATGTCGAAGACTTCCTCCAGGGGATCCTCGCGACGACCAGCACGTTTCCCTGAATTGTCCCATCTACGACCCACCGTTACTCTCGATATTTTAACGCGACTCTAACCGTTTCTTGCTTAATTATTGTATTAAAAAAAAATAATAGCGAAACAAGGCTCGATTACAATTCCCAAAACAAAATGGTTTCGTGCTTGAAACGCAATCTGAGAGCTTTATCGAGCTTCGTGGTCGTGATTCTCCATTTTCAGATCGTGCTCGGTTCACGGCGAATCGTGTTGGCACATGTACTTAAAGCGGCACGAGAACGAGCCGTTTCGTAAGAGCGGCAAAGCTAGCAGCCCGGACGTTTCTGGTCGTGCTTTCGATCGCCGTTTTTCACCTAAGACCCTCGTGCCATAAATCAACTCGCCTTTAACTTTTCATGTCGCGAAATCCCCTAGTACTTTTCTCGTGTCGTGTATTAGCTAGCCGTGCGCTTCTACCTCATCTCGGCCGTCGCGTCGTTTTCCCCCTTCGACTTTTTCGCTCATTATTCTCCTCGATATTGTTAGCTTAGTTCCTTTAGTGAATTCGGTTTCGTTTATAACTCGATCAACTACGGCAAATATTTGTCGTCGAAGGTCCATTCATAAGTCAATTTCCGTGGTACTCGATGGAACAAGCTGGATATTACGAGAAAAGGTGTTTTCGATCCCTGATACAAGCTTTCTCACGTGCCTTAACCCCTTCACGCCCGTCAAGAAGCACGTACGCCTCGTACGACCGGCTTAGACGCATCTTTCGCTTTTTACCGCGCACCCGTAAAACCGATATTGCAACCGGTTCCTGGTGAAATTTTTACCCAACGCAATCGTCGTCCTTCTCTCAGCCCGATAGGGGCGGAATGGCATCCAGGACTAATCCATTTAACTACGGTACCAGCCACGAGTTTTTCCAACGGTGTTACGTTTACGACGCGTCGTTTTTATTGACTCGGTTCCTCTCGTTTTGCTAGACTTATCCTGTTTCCTTGATACTCAACCGTAGCAAGATCAATTTCGTGAAATAATTTCTGTCGTTTCGAAAGTGCAGTCGTTCCACGAACGACCGTATAAACCCGGCCTGTAACGCGTTTCGTACACGTACACAGACTTGTTTATTATGCCGGTCGGAACGCACGAACCAACTTATTCCCTGTACCCGGCCGATCCCGGGTTCGTATATAGATTATGTAAAGAGAACGTAATAGACTGCGGAGCCGGCGGATTATAGGATTATACAGGAAAATCGTGCAGTACGTTGCATCGAGTAAGAAACTATCTCGGATTACAGCAGACCGGTACACGACGCTTTGATTATCCCGTCGTACACGCTACTTTAACACGGTGTCGCGTTACGTATTAAACGCGTATCGTTGTTAAGTTCTGACAGTGGTGTTGCACGGTGTCTATACACGCGCCAACGGGATGGTAATTCAATTGTTCCGGAAAGTAAACGACCACGACAGCTGCGAGGCTACGGTGTCTATCGAAACGAAAGGGGTGGCTCTGCTATCGTTTTTCATAAGGGCGGCTAACTTCGAGGGTGGCGTAAAATGCACGCTTTACTCCTGCTTTTTAAGCGTCCATCGAGCGGCATGCGTTTTGCGTAAATTGTACGGTTTACGGTGTGCCTCGAGACCTTAAAGGAAAAATTGGCTGAAAGTGGTCGAGGGAGAAACTTCTTGATTAGAGAAGTGGAGGAAAAATGTAAAATATTTGAAAATGAAGATACAAATAATTTCTAATAGAAGCTTGAAGAATTCTAGCCATCCGTGAAAAATCAGTTGTAAGAAGATTTTCCAAGACAGTCAGGTACCATTTGGTGCTGGAACTTCTCGGGAAATATTAACGGCAATAACGGGTATCCGCCGTGATATTGGTTGTTGACCAAAAAAAGCAGAAAGCAGCGAGGGAACGTCGCGGTGGAACTGGCGCGCGTAAAAATATCGCCTTAGCGAGCGTCGCGGAGAACGTCGAAAGTATTACGGAAACGAGAACACGTTTATTGGAAAAAGTAAGTTAAGAACAGCTTCGAAACGCTGGAATACTGGGTCGTTGCGAAGATTCGAACTGGCTTGACAAGAACCCGTTCGAAAATATATGGAAGGATATCGTGTAACTGGTGCTACACGTGCGAACTTTACGTAAGAAAATAAGCCAAAAATATGGAATAAAATTTTCCTGTACGAGACTTCTCGTCGCGAAAATCAATTTTGAATACTCCCTTACTACTACCCTGTACATATTTCATTTTTCAAAATGAAAAGAAAGCAGAATCGTCTTTCAGTTTTATTCACAGATGACGCCCTATGTATTTTGAAAGATCCTGTATCAATGATTCTCTTTGAAATGTTTGAAATGAAAGAAACGCTGCTCGAATTGGCTTACATCGAAAGATGAACTTTAACAATTTATTAACATGCTAACGTTGTTTGAGGTTTCCGAGTTCAAGCCGTGTCTACTTTGAGGATTTTCCCGAGCTTTCGTCAGCATTGCAGTCGGTTTCATCAGAGCGAAACATTGGGAAAATTCTCAAAGTAGACACGGTTTAAACCTGGAAGCCCCAAAGAGAGTTAACTTTGATAATCTAAGCCGAGAAAACTTCAAACATTTTATATTTAAACATTGTTTCTCCTAGTGAAAATTGTTCCTGTCTGGTACACCATATTGTTAATAAAAATGGTTTAATTCGAGATTTTATTCTGTTCAGCAGTATAATATTAAACGAGTGCAAATAGCAGGAAATAGTAATTGCAATTATTCAGCAATGCAATTGTTTAATTTTTCAATTTAGATTCCCATTTGCTACCTCGAGAAATTAATGTAATATCAATGTTATTTAAAATTATTCGATCGCATTAACACATTAAACGCTGCAGTACACATAATATCGGCGCGATATAATTACAATTATTCGAGATACGATCGTTTCATTTTCCAATTAAAACTTTCCACTTTTACCTTGCCAAATTAATATAATAGATATTAATACTACGTAGAATTTCTTTTTGCTGCATAAGAAGAGAAATTACTTAACTGAATTAAAAATTACTTTAAACTCCCAGAAATAAGTTTCTGCACAGAAGAATAAATAATTCAAAATGATACCCCGATTCGTCAGACGATAAATTAGCAGGAAGAAGAGTGCACTCATTGGTTAATAAAGTTAGTAAAAATCTGTCGGAGGATATAACACAATTTTCCTACGCCGTTGTGTTTCCATTCTGTTTAATCTGGAGAGAATTGTCTGTTTTCCCGTTGGGAAAACGGGAAGCAACGCATTAAGGGTGGAACGAGGTGCGATGTGGACGGTATCGTTCGCAAACCTTTTGCCATGGAACGGGGGGAAATGTTGGAACGGTATAAGGAGATTTTCCAAGGCTGGTTTCGGTGCTGGAACTTCTCGCGAAATATTAGAGGCAATAACAGTATTTCTCGCGATATTAGCTGCTGGTCGTTTAGTTGTTCGGCCTTGCAACCCTCCTTCCCGAAGCTTTTCCATGCTAACCTATTTCTTTCTCTTTCTCTCATTCTCGTAAATTGCTCTTTCCAGTCTTTTAATTGATCCAGCCTGCTTTTCACGTTGGCTTTTACCGTTAACGGCCGCGAAGAAGGCTCTCGTTGAGTTCGGGCGATCCAGAAAATCGTCGAAACGTATCGTTGGCGAATAGCCAGTAGAAGCAAGACTTTCCAGCCAAAAGCAGCTTCCTGATATTTCGATGGACGTTTCTGTTAGCTCGCAATCGATGGAACCAGGGTCGAAAAGTTTCACCTACGTTCTATGTTCATTTTAACACGAAGCGTGTAAAGATCGAACGAAAAGACTGAAAATTTTATGCCATCGAAGGCTATCTTCCTTACGACCATTTCAATTTTCAAACATTCCAGACGATCTTCAATTTTTCGTACAGTTACACAACAATTTGATGTCCGCATTTTACTGGTAGGTACTAGAATATTGACTATGCGATATTCTCCTTCGGTATGAAAGCCAAGAAGCGATATATAATGCACGAGTAATTTAATGACGTACGAGTTGTGTCGACCCAATCCTCGAACAGAGTAATCCAATGAATCGTGACCCAGACCTACAAAACTATGCTTCGACCAAAGTTAGGTGTATTAATTTTTAAATAAGAAGGTTTCATATATCGAGAGGTAATACCCGAAGGAAAATAGCGTGGACTTATAAAAGGCCCTCGAACACGTAAGACCGATACGTTTGATTGGCGATCGGTTTTCCACGATTTACTATCGGTCAGCGGAGATGCGATGTTTCAAAAAAGAGATCTCTCGAAGACAATGCTTCCCGGTACAAGAATCCCTCGGGAATGTTCAGTAACTACGTCACGAATCTAGCGTTTCTTTTATACCGTTCCTCTCGGTTATTGCTAGCCCTTCCATTTCCCACCTTATAATTGACTTACGGACTTTGTGTCTTTGGCTGGGTCTGGCAAAGAAATTGCAGAGAAGATTTGCTGGCTGTCCGCCAGCCGCCAATAAGAGGCAACGAAAGCGTCGAGTTTTCTCCTGGCTGAGTCACGGAACGCTTATTCGTTTCGTTCGATCGATGGTTATGCGGTGTTGAGGCTCCTTCCATGCCCACGGGCAACGATAAAATATCGTTCCTTCGAGCGATAGAACGCCGGTTCGTTTCGCTTTTTTGATAAAAAAATGTTTTCCAAACGGACGCATCTGACGCTCGAACACGCTCGTGAAAAATAAGCAAAGAACGTTGAGCGCGTTCGCAAACACGCGTCGATTAAAGAATTTTCAGGGTGAATTGAGAAATGAAAAAAAAGCGTCGTTTTGCGAATTAACAGCAATTTTTTCAGCGTTCGTTAATTTGAGGGTGATGGTATAATCGGGTCAGAGTACGAAAATAGGTTGGACGATAATCATCCGAGGTATGCGTAAGTCAGTTTTAACGGTGTTTGCGAGAAAAACGAACTTCTCACATTATGGAGAATTATGCGCGCTCCTGAAATTGCCACGGTATCGCGCGAGCTGGCCCCGTTGTGAATAAAATACGAGCGATATGCAAATGTGAAATGTAGCGTGCTCGTTAATTAATAGACTGGCGACTGAAATTAGCGATGGGACCGAGTTTCAGGAAAGTTGTTTCCCCTCGGCACTCGTAAGACGGAACAACCGTGTAAGGTCGTCGTATAAATACCGCGGACGTTCATTTTTCATTTTTGAATAGAAATCAAACGATTTCTCGCGTGAAAAATCGGTTGCGTTGAATCGGGAAATAACGTGCGTTAAGGGTAGGAAATGTTGAGGGGTATAAGGGAGGGAAAATAAGGTAAAAAATCGGCGCGGTTAATGCGAGCGGAGAAGAAAGGGAGGAGGAGGAGGAGGAAGCGGGGAAGGAGAAAAGCTGTTCGGTAACTGCGGCGTGCACGCACCGCTTCGAGGGTGAAAAAGCACGACGATGGAGGTGGTACGTGGCGTTAACGTAACTACGAGGGTGGAATTACAAGGGGGTTAATCAACGTGCACACACACTGACTTTGCCTTTCGAGTCCAGGGGTTGTAAATGCGCCCCGCTAGTCCACCGTGGACTTTATGCTTCTGGAAAATAGAGAGAACTACGAAGTAGAAAGAGAAGGGAGAAGTATGAAAAGGAGACGGAGGGTTGTGAAAGGTGGAAAGAAAGAGAGAGGCATAGATTTTACGAGGTGGACGCGCCACTTGTCTACGAGCTCGCCGCCTTCCTCGTAAATTTATCTCGAGATCTTTCTTTTTCCCTTTTCCAACCTGCTGTGGGCTTCCATCCCTCTTTCTTCTTCTCCTTCTTCGTTTTTTTTTATAATTTACTACTAGCCAGTCGTGGCAACCGGAATACTTATGCCTCATATTTCCTTATAACGCGACGGTAACACGATTCTCCGGTTCAACCACGCGTAATTAAAAATGTAATCGTAGCCGAAGCGCGCGACGTGACGAATTTATACGCAGCCGAGAATTCCCGGGACGCGTATCGCCTCGTTCCGCGCAATTAAAAACGAATTTTCGAAATGAAACGGGTCCGGGGGAAAACGCATTCGCACGCGGTAGTTCGATAGGGAAAGGGGCCAGCTGACGTAGCAAATAACAATCAGTTACATTAATGAGGCGGGTAATTAATTATTGAACATTTTATACGACGGCCCAGACCTGGCGAATAGTTACATCGTAGCTTGATATTACCGGTGATGCAATTAATTATTTCCGATAAGTAGAGACGGCGCGGTAAGAGGCGGCGAACTGCTCCGCCGCCAGCCGGTAATTAATTAGCTCGAATTAATGTAGTTCAACGTTCTCGCGGTTCTCCACGGTGATATTTCAATATTTCAACCGCGACATCGCGGAACCGTTTTTTCTCCTCGATTAACCCCGTTGCTGACTTACGCCGCTTTTATCGAATACGAACAAAAAGAGTGCCGAGAATTGAACGTCTAAAAGGCAAGGAAAGAAAGCGATAAATGCTTCATCCTTTTATCGCTGCGTCTATTAAAGTAACCTTTCGATCAATCTTTTTTAGAACGATACATTAGCATAATTTCTTTTTCTACTTGTTTCTTCAACATGTTCACTGGCGCAGTAGAAGTGGGAAGTAAAA
The DNA here is from genome assembly GCF_907164935.1 of Osmia bicornis bicornis. Classification (NCBI taxonomy): domain Eukaryota; kingdom Metazoa; phylum Arthropoda; class Insecta; order Hymenoptera; family Megachilidae; genus Osmia; species Osmia bicornis. The sequence goes on along the minus strand of NC_060216.1, from coordinate 12,199,363 downwards.
GGTTCTTAGAGGCGGATATTTTCAAATAATTCGAAACATTTCCTCCTTCTCGACTAAAGTTCTAAAAACATTGCAATTGGAATCGGGCTGGTACCCTTATTATTAATTCAACCGTAACTTATTCAAATAACTTATAAAGTAGCCCTCTAATAGAATCGCAGGTGTCTCAAGATTTCTTCAAGAATTTATCTGGCAATCCCCAAACGTATCGGATCGATAGCAATCGCATAAAACTATTCCGTATTTCTTTTCTACAGTTGCGCGAAGTTAATCCAACGCGATATTCAAGCCGGAAAATCGATTTCGAGTTTCTGCAAATTTTATACGTTCCCTCGCGAAGCAATTGAAGGCGGTACCGATAAAACATTGAAATGTAAGGGGTAACGTAAACGTTCGCGGAAGTTGAATACGGAACCATCGCGTTACAAGTTATTTACGTTTCGCATTGAGAACTTCCGATGCGTGAAACGTTTCTCCTGAATTATGACGGCAGTAGTCTCGTGTCTACCACCGCAGCCCGTACCATTTTTCCGCCTTTCTTTCCTCCGCGATTTAATATCTGCGAGCTGTCACACGGTAACCACCACTGCCGTTTTGTTCCAAGGTGTCACCAGACGGAGGACACAAGTTTGCGAATTTTCGTGACACCTTTCACAGGAAGCGTCGTTAGTACCCCGTATTTCTTTCGCTTTTTAAGCTTTTCTTTCCAGTTACCCTTTCAAGCCTCCCTCCTGGCGAGCGTAATTATGACCCGGTGCAATATTTTTCATTGACGTAGGTCAGGGCGCTGTTAATACGGGTACACTTAAAAAGCTGGCTGACATTCTTGTACGAGTAGCTTTAATTAAAAGTTCAAAAGACGAAGAAATTTTCTTCCTTAAACAAAACAATCCTGCATCTTCCGGGGAAACCATCATCTCGAAGTTACCGCGGTTGAGTTTTATAATCTTTCAAATTTTCGAAGTTGAATTGCAACGAGCGGACGGAACGATTCGCACAGGAGACGATGTGTTCAAAGGATATGCCTACGGAATGTCGAGATCGCGTATAAGGAATCGGAGAATGTTATAAAGAACTCGTAACGACCAGAACACGTTATTGCTGCTCTTCTACGAGACACTACCCTGTCCCGAATAAAACGAGCCGACGAAAAATGGAGCCGGGAAAAGAAACGATAAGGGATGGCGAACAATCACTTTCGATATCGTGATAACGCGTCGTTACACGCGTAAATGCATTTAGGAAAATAGTTAAAAGATACTTGATAGGCGGATGGTTAGCTTCCCCTTTAGGCGTAACAGCCGTCGTAAGCCGAGGAGGAATCTCGTAAGTTGCCGTTACAAGGAGGACTTTAACGACATCGTGGAATATCGGTTGACGGGATGGAAAAGCAACACAGAGGGATAAAGGTATAAAGACGTAAAGCGGTACCGCGACGATAGACAGGTTTACGAGAGCAAAATGCACCGGTGAAAGCCGACTTAGATAGGATTTAACGGTTACGTAGCGCGGCATCGTTTCGAGGAGTAAAAACCGTGAGAAAACGAGGAAAGAAATAAAAAAAAGTATATATATATATCTCGTCGAGATAACTGAGGGAAAAGCGAAACGAAGGTAAACTCGTTGATTCGCGACGCCTTCTCATCAACGCAACTCACTCGACTCCTTTCCGTGTCGCGATTCCTCAAGAAGAAAGCTACATTTCAGCCATTTCAGTTTCTTCAAGACCGCTCGAGTAACTCGAGTTCATCCGGATTATCGTACCTTTAATTCCTAGCAATTTGCTCCCCGAGCTATTAGACGAAGAAGAAAAAATAATTGGCCACGATATCCTGGCTCGCGAACGTCAGCCGAGAGACGACAGATAGACCCAGGGAGAAAGATTAAAAAAGAGAGAGAGAGAGGGGAGAAGAAAAAAAATAAAAGAAGCGTAAAGGACAAGGGGTTCTCGAAGAATTCGTGACTAATTAGGACAATGGCAGGGTACTCGGTGAGTAAGCAGGATTTTAATGGACGGGCCTTCGAATCATTAAGGAAAAGTGCTCTTTTATTTCATCCAGGCCCTCCTTTCGTCACTCGTTTCTTCGCTTCGATTGTCTAATCTTTCGTCCCGCTGTTTCGACCCAGATCCCATCTGGATAGCGGAACGTTTCCGAAGGTTCGATCGCGATAACCTTTCGAATATCTGTCAAACGCTTTCGTACGATCATCTATCTTGTCGCGTGTATCAAAGGACATCGCGTTACTCGTAAGTGAATGATAAGTATTTCTTTCGGTCCTGGAAAGTTTCAACAGTTCTACGTGAACGCGATACAGCGCTTTCGAGGGAATGGCGAATAGGTACGCGCACGCAGTCAGGTAAATTTGTTAAAGACATTGCTGCATTAAATATCGCGTTGCAACCGGCGGAGTAAAGCACTTCGGTATCGTTCCCCGGCATGAATAATTCAATAAAACGATAACTGCGTTGCGTGTTAATTTACCGACTCGAGAGTCGCCGCGCTAATAATTCACGCTTTATGATATATCACTGACGTTTCGCTCTTGACGATTATACAACGCGCTGCCACGGTCACTCGTAATTTTCCTCTAAATATTTTTCCATTTTACATGACCATGGAGAAAGATTGAAAAAATAATCAAATTCTGACGAATTGCCCTGGCGTTGATCGGTGTGTCGAGCACACCGGAGTTGGAAGTTGTCTAGTTTTCGACAACCAATACCTACCGATCTGGCGCATACGATTAGTCGCGACCCTATCCCTACCGGTCTCCTACTGACAACGGTACCGCCCAAATTGGGGGCGATATCGGTGTATAAGGAATTAATTATCACCACGTATGAAAAAAGGGAAGAACGTATTAAGGTTATTCTTACATTGGACAGAGTATAGAGGGAAACGTAAGGAGAGTAGGAACCATGGGTGGTTAGTGTCATGAATTTATGAAGCGATACTGGCTGACGATAATTGCACGATTCTACAGAAAGCATTATAGGATCGTATCGTAGCCGGTTTTATCGTCGATATTTGTCAACGTGCGGATACAAACACCCTTGTTGCTCGTGTTACTTACCCCGTCGCCTTTACGGCCGCCTAAGCCAGTATCGTAATTATGGCGGGGTTATGGGGGCATAAAGGGAGAAGTAGAGACGAAGTAACACTCTCGATCTCACCTATAAATGGCCTAAGGCCGACACACGCCTTTCGTATTTACACGAGACCAGGCCACCACCTGTGTATACGTCGAAGGTCGAATGTACAAGCACACATATGCACATATGTGTTAACGTGGTACACACATGCCCGAGGGTAATGCAGTATGTTAACCGTAGTCAACAACAACGGCAATGTTTACTGAAATCCAACAAGCGACGTCGTTCGATTGTCTGTTAATTCAAGTAATCGAAATTCCGCGGAAATTAGGTGTACAATTGTTAATTAAATTCTTGTTTTCGATCGTCCCGTCTACGATGGGAGAGCTATTTCGTTGCCAGACGCATTCGATTCGTAGCTACGAACGGAGATACAACTCGATCGAAGTTTTATTGGTTGATTGTCGTTGGGAAAAATCGGAAAAGGGCAAACCAGTGGGCGTCCCCGAAGCGACTCTTTCGACCGTTATAATTATCCTTTCACGCTGCCTGCTGCTTCGACTTTTTCGATAGCCAACAAACTGCGAGAACCCGTGAAAACGGCAATGTTGCTTTTAAACTGCTGCGCGAAACGTGTTTCGTTGCGTGTTTAAATATTCCTTAAATCACTTGACCCTTCTTTGAGATACCTTGTATATTACTGAAATACTTCAACAAGTTTCTGCTCAAAGAACTGACTAAATAAACATTCCATTTAATGAGATTCTGTGGTAGATTTCTCTCCAAGTATGCAACAATTTCAAAGATCTTCCAGAGTGAATTTACATACATACATATCAGAAAGCATTTCGTAATTTTCTGGCGATTTTCACCGGAGCGAAATTCAGTTGCAAAGTGTGAAAGATTTTATTCAATTTTCCGACCATCGTGGCTCGTGTTACGGGCTTTCTGTAAACGTTGACGAGTAAAACGAACGTCGCGTCGATGTTGCATCCCGAGAGCAGTGGTTTGAATGAAATTATAATCTGATGGAACGTGAAAACTCCGGGAAAACGTTGAATAAATTCCTCTTCTCAGTCGAATGTAACGGGAGAAAAAAAATTGTTCCAGATTTCATTTTTATCCCTGTTTCGTGAATCGAACACGTTCTTATCTGTGCTAGAAAAACTTGAAAGAATAGTTCATTGTAATCTTTGTTTCTGGTAAATGGTCGAGAGGAATAAAAACGACAAGGAACTTTTCTCCAACTTTTGTCGAGTGGTTAAGGCGAGAGTCGTAGAATAGACAAAATAACAGGAATATTAAAGAAACAAGACCAGGGAAGCTTGCGCAGGTATATCTACCGATAAAAGCAGAGGAGGGTTTCTTTTAAAGAAGGCGTCAAAAATTTTTCTTTCGACCGACGAAACACGCTCAAGGCCAGTGTCTCGAGTCCGAGACTGTGTTTCATAAAAGGAGGAACAGCCTCTTTTCACCGAAGAAGAAAAGTTATCGACAACATGCAAATTCTTAGTCGTTGGGGGAGAGGTCGATTGGAAGTTTCGATAGCGATTCGAGGTCAGCTGAAGACCCTTCTGATATGAAGTTTCTCAGTCACGGGGGTGAAAGCTTATACTCTCGTTTAGGACAGAACTTTCCCGTGGAAAGAAAGGATGTTTCGGAAGGCGTATCGACGGAAAATTCGTCGAAGAGGCGTTCGCGTAATGGCGCGTGCTCGTTCTCGAAATGGCTGACGAACCATCGTTCAGGATGGGGGTAAAAAATGATAACGAGGCGGCTATTAAATCAGATTAGCCAGAGAAAATGGAAAGGAAAATGAAATTTTTTGCGCTCTCTCAAAATTTCCTTTTAATACTTGCGCGCTAATCCGGCCGAAGAATTCCAAGCTGAATCGAGCCCTCCGGGTAAATTATGTAGCCACGGAATGAAAGCGGTCGCTGGAAATACCGGCACGCTTAAGCTGATGAAAATTTCGAAAAACTTTGCATCGTCTCGTTGGAAAATAAAAGTCTCGTCGACAAGGAATCGAGGATAAATTCCTGAGGATCGATCCTGGCCTACCTTGCCAAAGATGAATTTGTTGTTCAAGAGCAAGACCACCGCTCCGAGTGGATTTTCCTGCGTGTTTTTCAGACCCGTAACGAGATCAGCGTTCGTTTCTACGCCAGTCACCTAGACGGATAAGGCTTCAAGTAGAGCACGCGGGTTCCACCCTCTCGGCAACGCTCGTTCGTGGCAGTCCACCTCGTTCGAACCCCTGTCCCTCCCTCCCGCCCGTTCACCCTCCGCCGCACCGCAGCTCGTGCTTCTTCTACGGGATAATCTTGTTACCGGCGATACCTACCCCCTTAATCCGTGGGAGCTTGTCTACGAACGAGCACCTAATCGTTCACCGAACCAGCCTACAGATTTCTAACCCAGCAATCCCTACGTTTCCCTATGTTTCTCGATACCAGGAAAGGTTGCTTCGTTAGACGTGCTACTCTCGTTCAGGGGACGATGTTGGACTTTGTAAGGACTCGGGGGAAACAGACTGTTTTTAAAAACTTTTTTTCTAGTACAGGTGCAACTAGTTTCAATCATCGATCGCGAACGAGTACCGGGAGCATAGCTACGTCTAATTTATTCGTTAACTGAGTGAAACGGATATTTTGCAAGAATGGAAAGTTGATTTCTGGGTTATTGGAGGATCGATTGACACGGCCGGCCGGGGTGGCTAGCTTGTTAACCTCGAGTAGCGGAACGATTATCGATAAGAAAGTTATTAAAGTTCCCAGCCATTCGAGTCGCGTTGGGATAAACTAGCGGGGTAGGAAAGAGGGACGCGTACCGTTCCCCTATCAGTCACGATTAGGGTAGACAAATAGAAACAGCCTGTTCAACGTTCCCACGAGGAAGCAACGGGAATACGCGTACCTATATTATGCAGTAGGTTAATCGCGAGCTTGGGATCCTGTCCATTAAAGGATCAGCCTGGCCGTGTTCCTATTTAGCCAACGAGAATTCGTGAAACGGTTCTTTGATACCAAACGAGGTTAAAGCTTATTACAAATGGATCGTTGGCCTCGTTGCTTCTAATTTAACCGATTCTTTTCCATCCCTTTCAAATTCAAGCAAGAAAAGTATCACTGGAGATGCTTTCACGAAGTAGACCGAGGTCGAAGGTAAAAATTTCACTTCGAAATACGATCACGCGTTGAAAGAGAATTATTTTTATCTATTCGAAATTATTGAGTAAAAGAAGAAATGATCCTTGTGTACAATAGTACAGTAGAATCTTGATTATCATAACTAATTCTATTTAGAATATTCGGATAATCGAACGATTTATATTAGAAACATATTTCGTACGAAAAATGATGATTTATCACATAAATATTGTTTACTCATTTTTGTGTCGAATATTATTTTTTAAATTTAATAATTCCGCTGGGAAACTTTCTTTCTGTGCTTCATACCATCTCAGGAGTATTTATTTACGCAGAGAAATCAGCTATCAGAATTCTACGTTAGAATATAATAGTAAGTAGAATCGGGTCTGGTTGTATTCGGGAGGGTTGATCCGCGCGTTTTGATCTGCTGACAAGGTCCACAAAGACAATTCCAGCGTAATAGAGACTGCGACCCTTGAGGCAACTCGCGCCATTCAGAACGGACCGGACCAACGTTACCGCGACACAGATGGCCACCTTCGTCCTAGCTTCTTCCCCGACCTACGATAGAGCAAACAATAGCCAACCCCCGATCCTGGCCGTCTGAAATTAACGCTAAAATGCTGCGCGATACTTTGGCGAAACCCAAGGGAGCCTCCAGGGTAAGCCGCGTTAACTGGAATCCGTTCTTGTTTCTCTGTTGGTCTTTCTTAACAATGCAATGGTTAATTACTGCCGGCGCAGAATTTCCATATCCACTACAGTTGAATATTATACGTACTCTTGAGTTCGAAAAATATTTAAAGAAATATCCTTCCGTCGCTCGCATCGAACCAGTGAACGATCGAAAATTAACTGACAGAGGTTCGTTAAGTCGTCCTTCGTCAAGAGTTAATCAGATGACAGGGTGACCGTTCGACGCCGGGAACCGTCGGAGGGTGGAAAACAGTGAGAAACCGATGGAAAGCTGGCAGAAGGGAGTAAGAGGGAGCGATAGAGAAATAGCAGAGAGATCAGGGCAAATCGGTCGTGCGAGTATTACAGGCACGTTCACGCGTGGCTGTTTGCACGCGACAGGCGAAGAGCAAATACGTGTTTCCATTTGATGCGTTAAGCTTTTACCTCTCTGTGTGAGTTTGCCAGCTCTGCGTGTGCCTGTAACTGTATGTGCACAGGTGTGCCGGTACGTGCGTGACGGATTCCGTTGCCACGGAACGAAAGGGACGATACCGACGACCCGACCAGGCCGATGATCCGCGTGCCACGCCGTTGCAAAAGTGGGACGGTAATTTCATTTGCACGGGGTTCTGCCAACTGCGCCGCGACGCGGCTAAAACCGACCAGAAGGGAGGAGAGATAATGGAGAGGAACAGCGGGAGCCCGTTAAAGCGAGGACGAGAGAACAACACAGAAAGGAAAAAAGGAGAAGCAAATGAAAGAGAGAATGTTCGCTTGACGAAGAATCCTATAGGAATGTCATTCCAGTCAGGAGAGTGTTTTTTTTTTTTTTCGTTTCATCACCTTCGCCGACTTTATTACATATCCTTGTTTCTCCTTTCTCTTTCCTCTCCGTCGCTCGTGAGTTATGCAGGAAGAACGTGAGATAGAAACGGAATTTAAATCATTCATACAAGATTCTATTAGACGAGTAATAAGGAAATTTGAATTTAGGTTTATATCAATGTATTCCAAACGTGTATCTTGGATTCAGACCTCCTAGTAATTCCCGGTATTCCTTTTACCATAAACTTCGTTGCAGAACACAAATTTCGAGATGACGTGTACAGGGAAAGGGCAGGCACGGAAGAACCTCGGGTGAGGGAGACACGGAAGAGTTCGGAAAATGTATTAATATTCCGTGGTTGATGTAACCCTCGAAGGGTACATTTCGGGTCGAGACACTCGTGCGAGACTTTCATTTCTTCCCTCCGAGAAACGAAATTCTCGAGGTAATTCGTACGAATATATACAGGTACCTATGGTACAATCTCCTGACTACCTTCTTTGACACAATCGTAAAGACCGGGGGGCACGTATCATCGTTATTAGCCAAAATGATAAATACGCTAATATCAAGTGAGCAGGATAAGCCTGGGTTATAGCAAAGCGATCTCGAAAAACAAAAATTAATAATAAAAATGACGGTAGCTACAAATCAGCGCGTCTAATGGACCCACTGTCGGACTATCCCTCGTAATTTCGCCCCTTCTGCAATCCATTTTTCATTCTTGTTAGTACTAGCACGCGTCCGCCCGTTACTCCCGCTTTCTTATCCTCTTAAGTGTTATAAATCAACCTTTAACGTCGGTTTAGTCGACCGAATAAATTTCCTCGTGTCGTTGCGCCGTTGCGCGAATTCCACGTAATACTCCGAAAGCTGTTGGTCTAACGACCGAGTCGTTTCGAGCATACGCGGGGGCGGACCGGTGCGCTTTGTTCAGAGAAACCAGAGCCAGAGAAACTGCTCGTTCTTTTCCATCCTCTTCTTCATCTTCTTCTTCATGCAGGCTAAACATGCTTTGTCCTCTCTGGCTTAATACCTGCGTCACTTTCTGCTCCAATTTCTTCGAGAATCTTTGTCATTCGAGGAGCTCGGAGCGTTTCAATTTTCTCCGTTCGGCGTGCCGGTCGCAGAGCTTTACATTCCTCAGACTCTCGAGGAATCTGGCTTTTTGTCCCGGCAATTGAAACGGCGGCAACGATCTCGCCGTCGTCGTGGCGGCCGGCACAATGCTCCGTATGGAACGAATCGCCTCGCATCTCCGTGCCGTTTCCACGACAATGAAGTTTGCGCCTCGTTCCAGAAATAATGAGCCGCGAACGCACGGTATAAACTCGCCGCGCATACTGTCGCGTTTAAACGTAATTAAAAATGCCGTTCGAAAACACATTGCCCCCCCGCGAACGTGTCCGCGCGTCCGTGTTGTCCGGTACTCGTTGTTCCAACTTTCATTCGTTTCGAATTTTCTACGTACATTAATTACTCGCGGATGTTACGCGAATTATAATTATTTGTCTCTGTACTCGTGCCGTTTAACAACGTGCTCGTTGTTCCAAGTTACAAACAGGTAAACGAAAAAAGGAAAAAAAAATGGGAGAGGAGAAACGTACGCTTTCCTACTCTCTGGTTATTTTTTTCCTTTTTGCTACTCGTTTCAACCACTCTTGCTTCTTGCAACTTCAAGATACGGTGCTAGAAAGAAACAAGTTAAAGGTGTACGCGAACTCTTCTAGTCTCCTCATCTTACCCGTCCCACCCCCGCTTCCTCTCTGTTCGCGGAAGTTAATAGGTAGGAAAGTCGACGTAAGCCTCGTAATAAAGTGGCGAAACGTACGGTTCTCTTTTCTGCGAGCAGACAGCAAAGTATTTGTCCTCCCGCGGCCAAGCTTTCCTTCATTTCTTCTCGGGATTTTGCTTCGGTAAAGCTTCCTCTGCGACGCTCGTCTAGCGGCCAACTTTACGACGATAATAATTTCGGCGGACTACGTTAATAGGATTACGGTGTCCTTTCGTAATTGTCCAGGGTATCGAGCGTGTTATACCGTTCAGAAGAGAAAATAGCAGGTGTTAGTCTGCTAGGACGCGTCGTCCTAGTTTCTTCTTGCGTATCGTATCGGAACGCAAAAAGAAGAGGTAGAAGCTTTCGCGAAATCTGCTACGAGACCGCCGTCTGCTTTCACAGGGTCGAGGTATATTTCGTGCACCAGGTGTTACCACGCAGACGGTTAAAACAATTTGCCATAAATTTTGCTGGGCTAAAAGGTAAACGACCAAAGGAGAGGGTTCGGTGAGAGGAAAACGGACCAAGGATTTTCAGACGAATCCACCGTCTTTGCTTTTCTTCTTCCATCTGTTCCGTTTCAATTTCCCACGCTCATTATTCCCTTAATTAAATACGAGTATCGTTAATACCTTGTCTGAAAAGTACCATCGCGGCACGGTTTTTCGATTACTCGTGTTCCTTGAACGCACGATGCTTTCAAGGTAGTCACCGTTCGGAATTGTTTTTCGAGTTGCCAGGCTAACGACGCACGGAAAAATAATTTTCAAGTAGGGTCGGGTGTGTTTCGGGTTAGTGGATCTCGAGTAGCGTGCTTCTTGCGAGAGAAGGAAACAACGACGAATCTCGTCCCTAGCCGGAGGCACTGAAATACTGTGGCGAGGCTTGGAAGCAGTTGAGATAGCCGGTCTGAAGGGACAAAAAGAAGGATTCATAAAACAAGGGAGCAAGGCGAGGGCGACATATTGCTGCGCGTGGTATGTATTATGCATGAACAGGCCAGGCCTAGTCTCTGCCACTTCACCTCCTCCTTTACTTTCGCTCGACTCGCCTTTCGTTCATTTCTTTAAAGACGAGTCTATTAATTCGCAAAAATTTTACCTTCCGTTTTGTTACCACTTCCGTCGATGAGTTTAATATACAAACGAGTTAACGTCGGATCTTGGGATTCCGGGCAATTTCTTCACCTTGGTAACCGAAGATTCCATGGAACGTCGAATAAAGCGACGCAAATTGCGCCGTTACTCGTTACGGGCAAAGCCCTTTCATTTAGCCAACTTGTCCGGCTAATTGAAGAAGCCCGCACAGAAATCAGCCCCTGTCGAGCGCGAACGTTGTTTCGCATTGCGTTCCAGCAATTTGCGAAATTTCTGTTCATTACCATCGACCGTGGCCGCCCGCATCCTCGGCAACACGCTTTAAATAAACCGTCGAGTAAGTCGTCGCGAGATACCCGACTCGTCTGCCAGCCGTTCCTCTCTTCTCCAAATTTCTACCCCGACTCGAGAGTTTCGCCGTCGACGACGACAGAATTATGCCACTTTTACCGTCGAACTTTCTTGCTGGTAATTCTTTTTCCAGATTTGCAACGATTTACAAGCGTATACTTCGCATATCTTTGCTTCACCGAAATCACAATTTCAGAAAATAGAGAACGGGTGTTCGATTAAAAATATCATTGCAATTCTTTACTCGTATCATTCCAGGTATTTCCTGATCGAACCTCGTATTTTTAACCGAATTGCCGCAGCTCGAGGCTGGTCCTAATAATAATTCCGGATGGTCCCAGGGATAATTCAAAGGTGGTTGTCTTTATTTACGCGTGACGTCAGCAGAGGTCGGATGGAAGCCGGTGTAACCCTCACCTTGTTCGCCCACGTAGAATCACAGGGGACCAAGATAAGCCCTGACGTATCGGATAAAGACATCCCTTTCATCCTTAGGAGGGGCGCGCTTGCAACACACCGGCGTGTAGCAAACAGCAGCTAGCGATTCCCCGTGGCCGTGTGTTTTATCGCGCCATGAAAAGCGGAATATAATTCGCGAGTGCAAACACGGACGAAGGTATACGATATTGAATAAGTAGCCCCTCGTCGTGTTTCGAGGGCTCTATTACCGAGTTGTACCCAGAGGAAGGGAGATCGTAAAAGCACGCGTACGACACCAAGACCTTTAACCCCCCCGTGTGCGGATCCGCGCTTAAATACAACCATTTCAGCCCCTTTTACACCGCGTAAATTCCCCCCCACCGACTCGTCCGTAGACGAAATAAAAATCGTCTTTTCGAGAGGTGCGACGACCGGCTAACGTTACGACGCGATGCGGTGACTTTATCGTCTGCGACGAAAACGCGGCTAGGAATGGAGAGGCAGCTTTGTCGGTACACGTGCCACGATTCATCACATCGAAAGGTACACGTGTAAGCGTGTCGACTACGGATGGAAGTAAAATAAGCTTGATGCGAAACCGATAACGTCGTCGGGCTGCACCGACCTACTGCATCTAGAAGCAACCCCCGACCTTCTGTTTCTACCCTTCGTGGACGTAGCCAGTTACGCGACCCGCTGCAAATATGTATTAGATTTTCGTTTGCCCATGGAAAATACCATTTAGGTTCGTTCTGCGATCTATTGTATCGAGTATATCATCTTGCCTCTAGAACGTTAGACATTGGGATTTTTTCTATTTTTTTTCTTTGCCAAGTGGTGGAATTCTAATGATCATTGAAATGTAATAGATACACTTGGAGAAGTTTTCTATATCAGAGAATAGTGTAGCGAAGTATATTAAACCAGATACGAAACAAGGATGGAAACTCCTCATCGCGGATGCACCTCAAGAATCTCGTTCGTTTCGCGTTATGCGATGCAAACAGCATACGCTCGTGGGACGTGTACATACAATACAACCGTTCAATCGTGTGGAATGTTTGCTCGTATTCCTCTCACGTAATCCTTCTATTCTAACCGAATTTAATAAATACTAATTATCACTGTCCAATGTTTTCGAGCATCAATCCTGATTTCATGTATCCTAATCTTTCACTTATTTCACGACCATCCTGTATCTCATTTTTCAACTTTAGCAACGTTCGGAAATTTAGTTCGTTAAAAGAGCGAAGAGTAAAACGAACGGATCGATTCTCACGGTGAAAGGCAAACAAACGAAATCGCGGTAGCTCATCGCGAATGCATCCCGAGGATTCCGTTCGGCTCCCATTACGGAATGCAAGTTGCATGCAGCCGAGCGAAGCGTAGAACAAACCTTCGAGGCGTTACATCGTGTCTGATGCATGCATGCATGCATTCACGACCCCTGCAACGCTCGTATTTCGTGAGAGGCATCGTAGCACCGTCGAGACGCTACCAGTTACACGCGTCGAGCAATTTATACCGAAGACCAGGGAATTTAGGATCGATATCGTAAAATTTACTTTTTGAAGAGCTTTCGTTCGCTTTCATCGAGAATAGTTTATTCGATTCACCGAATAACACCGTTACCCTGCAACTCCAAAATCCTTTCTTCAAACGCTCTTGCGGAGAAATGTCGGGATTCGAGGTTATTCGGGTCAGGATCGAGCATCAGCTAACCGCAGAGTCTCGGTTCCGCGAGGGATGTTGATTCAAACGGGAGAGATTTAGACGTCGAGTCTCCCAGCCTCGCAGGATTAATGATATTTGAGGAAAAACAATGGCGGTTCGCGCGAGTAAAACCGCATATGCATATTGAAAGGATGAATACATGGAAGACAAATGATAAATCTTCGAGAGGGTGCTGCTCGGATTAACGCTCATCCGTGGTGGTTGAAGAGCGGATAAACGGAAGAGAAGCGTGTAACGAGACTTTTCCGAGCTCCCCTAACAGGCTGAAAGCTAATTACCCTGTTCGCGTCGTTATCACGAATATACCTGAACCCCACGACGCGACGATACGTTACAGACGTCTAAACTTTCTCAAATATTATTAATATCGCGACCTTTTAGCCGGAATAACTTTGAGTACTGTCACCGCTGATAGGCGTAGTTCACAGAAGAGTATGTCACAACCACCTCTCGTCTCTCATTATTACAGCCTGTGTCACGAGTGAAAAGCTCCCACCAACGTTGGAACATTGATGTCACGCTGGATGGAGAAAATGGAAGGGGTTAAGGCAACCCCGTACCCGTTCTAACTTTCCAGTAATTAAATGCGTCGAAACTTGCCTAAGATTCGTAATTGTGTTTTATAAAGAAGCAGCGGGATAGCTTTCCTAGACGCTGACTTTCTCCCTACTTTCGAGTAGCTTTTTAACAAAGGAAACTATCGAAAAAAAAAAACAGAAAAAGAAATATAGAAAAAGTCGGTTAAAAATACGTGAGTCGGTGGTTAATTTCACCCCTTTCGCGATATTTTCGCATACAGTTTACAGAATTGAGAATTTTCAAAGTATCGTTCTAGCGTACTATAATAATTGTAAGACAAGGAGGTTAAATGACCCAGAGGGACACTTTGGTACGCTCTGCTCGCAAACATGGGTAACCTTGTTACAATACGTAGCTTGCGAAACTCTTTATCCTATAGAGTGCATTATTTCGTAACCCATATTCTTGACTGGAAACGGAGATAATCCATGAGTCACGTTACACGGCTGTGTTTCAAATAAAACTTAATTTACCATCTGTGTGTGCGTGTATCAGCACATATGAAACTTCTCGTTAAAACAACATCCTCTTTATTCTTCATAAACTGTGTTAATTGTTCATAGCTTTTACGAACGAGTCACGTTATTGCCTTTCTAATTAAAACGACGATAGTTCTCACGATGGAAAATAGATTTCTAAGTGATCGATATACGAACAGCTTGGATAGTCAATATCTATCGGGACAAATTTACTTACACCAATTTCCGGTCGGTGAATTGGCTCGCCGAGGATTGTACGGCAAACGGAAATGATAAACGAATTGGATACACGTCGACGATAATTAGCCCGTTACGCGAGATAGGCCGATCGATACACAGGGAAATGTAATTTTCCCTTGAAAATCGATTCGCGTCGAATGCATGGAAATACGCGATAAAATTTCGCCAGAATTAGCAACGCCGATAAATTCTCGTCTCACGAACGATGCTTCCAACGATTGCGTCAAACTACGGCCTGTTAATTACGATATCGACGTACCTCGTTGAAAAATTCTCTTTGGTTTCCGATTGAATGAGAAATAAAATAAGAGACCTAAATGGAGCGAATCGATGTCATAATTAGCTATTAATTTATTCGATAGAAATAACAACACATTATTTTCGAAAAATAATGATATATTCTCCTGGAATCCTCTGAAAATCAAAAGAAATTGAAAAGCTTACATTGCACCCGAGTGTACATCATGAAGTACCCCATTGACTCGTTACCCGTCATCCTCTTTCGCTCCCGTTTCCAACCCTTCCGCTCTCGAAACAGAGGAAAAGAACCCCTCGAAAAGTTTACGTAGCCAGTTCGAGTTTCTTCGTTTCTTTTCACGAGTTTGCGACCAGTCGCGTCGAACAGCCGACGCGACGCGACGCGACGCCGGTTGAGATCGATAGCCACGAAAAAGAGAGGAACGACTGCAGGATCGCGTGTGGGACAGATTTACCGGTGACGGCTCGTAAATTCTTAGTAAAAGTCAGTGGTTAATCGATCGTGGCCGGAGAAGAAGCCTCTCGAGTATTTTTAACGTTGACTATCTTTTGAAATGCAACGAGCTGCGAGCAAACGGGAGGTCGCATATTTTCGTCGCGGCGATATACCTTGCCTTTCGATCACGATACCAGCGAAACAAGGGATTTTCTTGTTTATCAGGTTCGGTTAGGGGTAGCTGGGAGTGATATCGTCGCGTTCTTTCTGCAACGAGTAACGAGGCGTGCCCTGGCTTCTTTCCTCGGGTCACGCGATCAAACCAGCCCGTTTTTCGTGTGTGCGGCTGGTCAGGGTTGACACACATGCACGGTACCGAGCACCGGTGCCAAAGACCCCTGAAGAGCACGCTCGAAAAATAAAAAAGCTCTCGATGGAAAACAAGGCGCGAGTGCGTACTAACGAAACCTGTTATCTCGATAGCGACTCGTTAACGCAAACGTGGGTATACGCTTCCGATCGTTTTAATTGCTATTGGATAGTAATTAAAGGGCAATCAAAATACATAAACGAGGAAGAAAGGAAGTAACGTGAAGCATACTCGATGACTTTTAAACGAACCTCGTGAAAGTTTGCTCGATTCTCATGGCAAGCTTGTTTTCGAACCTGTTCAATGTCTATGACGTCGATTATAGGATATAAAAAAAAGTCATTGTATATGCTTCTGAGGGTGAAGAGGACGATAGGGGGCACATAACTTACGATTCACTCCGTGGAGGACCATCGTGGTCGTGTTTTAAGCAATTATAAAAGTGTCTTCGACAGGTCCACTGGTTTCCCGAACTCGTGCACGAAGTATTCGGTGCTTTCCACCCTCTCACGAGGTTAGCTCATTGTTTTTCTCGTTAAGTGAACAGGATTACTTCCGAAGAAGAGGCGATCGTTCCGAATTCCCGGCTAAACGGGGGCAAAAAAAAAGAGAACGGGAGAAATGGGAGTTTCTAACGCATCTTCGCGTCCGATAGACCGACGAAACGCAACGTGACAACTCTCGATGAAAAGAAAAAAAAAAAGGAAACGACAAATGCAATCCGAGTTTCGTCTCCGACACTGATAACGAATTCGCGCCTAATTCGGTATCATCGAACTCGTCTTCATTCGCGGCCGTAAAACAAGCCGAAGCACCCCCGCGTGAATCGAGGATGTTTCCTCTATACTCGTCTCGAAATCGGTAAAGTAGGTGTCGGTGAGAATTACGACGATTTTTAAGGTCAGTAGCGGACAAATGGCACCCCGAGACGTTGGGGCGTCGCGGTCGTCGCAGTGACTGGCGAGACTCGCGGCTACCCCCTCCAATCTCAACCCCTTCCAACAATTCTCTTTCACCCTCTAGCTTCATCCCCACCAACGCGCTATCTATAGACGGCTATATTCTCGATCTTTTTCTCGCGCGGAACATCGGATCCCTCGGTCGCGTCGCCTCCTTCGCAACCCCTGTCTCTTTATCTTGCCAACTTTGTCCGTCGTTTTCTTCACCCTCTACCATTTTCCCTCTCTCTCCTTTCCAAGCTCGCGAAATTCGTCTTTCTCCCTCTATCGCGCGTTGTTCTCGCTCGCGTTTCCAACCCTCTCCCTTAGTCAC
This sequence comes from Osmia bicornis bicornis, assembly GCF_907164935.1. Lineage (NCBI taxonomy): Eukaryota > Metazoa > Arthropoda > Insecta > Hymenoptera > Megachilidae > Osmia > Osmia bicornis. The sequence goes on along the minus strand of NC_060216.1, from coordinate 12,182,600 downwards.
TCTACAACCCCCCAGACGCTGGCCAACCGAGTGGTCACGTGAGCGTTAGCTTCGGCCAATCATGCGCTGGCTGACGTCATCCGCAGGGGTTCTCATAGCCCTGCGTACGAACGAGCAACGCGAATGTATATTTGCGAACTTTGAGGTACGTGGAAGGGATAGATAGACGGTCGTATGTTCGATCATGGAACGATGTGTGACGCAATGGCAGGATTGTCGATCCTTGAGATCCTCGGGGAAGGATTAAAGTCGCGGCATACTTTGTTCGTGGAACAAAAGAGTCTCTTATGGCTTTGATGTTCTCTACTTTGCATCCCCTTGGTATTATGAGTATTTAAACATCCCCGCAAGAGGGATGAAAAAAAAAAAAAAACGAATTCGTCCGTTGGAAATCGTCCGTTTCGTTCTAATGAAACGTTAACGTTGATGGGTGAAACGGTTCGATTGAAGCGTTTAAAAGAGATCGCAGTACGTGACAGGGTGGCGGCACAGCGTAGCCTCTATAAATTGCGACACAATGCAACGCATGCCAAGCCCCATTTTTCCCCGGACCTGGGAAAAATAGGTTAGCACCGAAAACTTCCCTGTTTGTATTCCACACTCGAGCGAGGTTTTTTCCAGCGTCGCGGCTACGAGGTCGTCGTTGTCGAAATGAAATTCCATAGAGTAAAGAGAGAGAGAGAAAAAGGGGGTTAAATCAATGGTGAGAGAGAGAGAGTAGAAGAAGCCGGTGGTAAATCAACGCTGTAGGTGTTTTCTTCCGAAAAATTTTCACGGAAAATCGCCTTAACTGCGGCGAAGCCGTCCCCACCACCCTCTCACCCTCATCCTTCCGATTCAACCGTCACACTGCGATCGGTACAGAGCTGCCAGATGTGGATTTACTGGGAAACTTTTATGCGCCCAAAAAGTTCCTCGTAAATCTTGTACGTCGTAAAAATTTTCCATTCTCCTTTTATTTGCATTTCTCCGCAGACTTTGCGGAACACCCTCGTAACTCATCCTCCGCCGCGCGAAATAATGCCAGTTAATCCGCGCCGTAAACAGTTCATGAACCGCAAATGATCGAGGAGTCGCGAGCCGAATCGTCGATCGTTTATCGGCTTAAGCCGCACGCGGTAGTCGTGTATTCATTTTTATCCTACTTTTTATCATACTTCGACGTTTTCTGAATTTCTTCCTCTTATCGATAGAAGAATCGACGCTGGCTTTACTCGAATAAAAAGTTAATCTAATACCATCTTCGTCGTTTTCTTTTTTCTCTTCGAACCTTATCTCTTCTACCGATACAATTACGGGGAGTAAATTCGACCGGACGAGAAAACCGATACGTGTAATACCTGTCGCTGAAGCGTATGCTGAAAGGCCGACGCGAACCGGGTAAAAGGGATTTGAAATTAAATTGCGGCGTGCAATTATTAAGCGGTGGAACGCGCTTTTAATTACGCGTCTTTGCCGGCCGTGCTCGCTTTTTAGCTTACCCGGGAAACCAAAGTAGTAGTTGCGGCCAACTGCACTATTGCCCTCGTTTCTGACTTTTTAGAGACCAGCTAGACCCACTGACCGAGTGGTCGACCAGCAAAGATTTTAAGATATAAAAAATAGAAGAAGAAATACTTAGTCGTTTACGCGTTAACGTCTCCGCGAAAATCATCCTCTATTATCGCCGCGAAAACGTCGATTACCGATTCGCCGAGGGAATTTAATTCGGTTTATGGATTCGGTGAATCAATTTCATTAATGCGAAAATTACGAGCCGCACAGTGCACGATTAATAACCAATAATCGTGTTCTGCTTATAAACGTCAAGTTAACCGCGATTCGAGGACGCGAACGCGTTCGTATTCGAGCGGCTGCGTTGTTCGTTTGCAAAATGCAACGAGTGCCGTTGCCTGGAGAAGACCCGCCGTCAGACTGGACCATGCGTCCCGTTCGTTATTCCCAAAACGTTTCTATCTCGATCCCATAAATCGAGCCGTATCCAATGGACGTCAATATATTGTCAGATTATACAGTTTTTTTCCGATGCTATCTAGCGTCCAATGCCTTTAAAATAATCCCGATGATCTCTATTCACCCGATAAACCCCTGTTAATAGAGTCATCGATCGTTGGATGACGTTTCAACAGATAGGATGAAAAACAACCGATCGCGCGTTTCTTTCTTTCACCCCGTTGCTTTTCAGGATTACAGATGTTTTGGAATCGGCGCAATTTTCACGATCGATGATTCTGGGAATGACGAACGGATTATTTTCCATGTTGTCTTAGAGATCGCTGAATACTCGGACGTGTTTGCGTCTCTATTCCCTGTTGCACCTTTTTTCGTTTCATTCAGGGTATCCGTATCGATAGCGGCACCCGGATACAGATTTCATCCACGATTTTCTGCCGGTCGACGGGGACCAGTTATAAATTTACGATCCCCGCGGAGTGTTCGACGGCGATGCGATAAAAAACGAGATCGCGCTTCATCGGTGATAAAGTTGATAGCCGGTAACAAGAGCGAGTCGTAACCGATACTTTCTCCTTTGAACGATTTAGAACGGTAATAGAAATTTATGTACTCTTTCCTTGAACTCGTTACTGAAATTTATATTGCGAGTTATGGCAACTTTCCAGATAGATATTTTCCGGACGAATTTGATTAGAAATTTTATATATACGAACGGGTAATTTTGAAATTTCAGCTTCCATTTAGCTACTTTACATTATTAGCTCGGTGGTAGATAGTAGCAGGCGCCTTAAATGGCACGTTATTAGGAAATGCGACGGAGAGACAAACTTTATGCGTTCATGTACGAGCAAATTGCAAGTTTAAATTTAAAAAAATTACCATTTTTTAAGGATTATGTTAAATCATTTATTTAGAGTTTGCGTTATGAACAATTCTAAAAGTATCACTCATAGTCGATACTCGAAGCTCATCTAAACTTGCCAGATGCAAACCGCTCGCAGCGAGTATGTAACTCAGTTACGAGTAAATCAGAGTTCACCACACGAGTCTCGCTTCGTCTGCCAGATTGCATGTGTCTCGTAGCAACGAAAACAGCTGCTGGTTCGCCCACACAAATCAGCCTGGGCGCACCATTCGGTAACCGCTGAATATTCGTCAGGTCTCTGCAGGTGACAGGATCGCGAAAAACTCGACCGTTCCAGCTGTCACTGGACGGGGAAATAACCGACAACGGTGTTCGTGAAACGGTTAAGTAACCGAGTTACCGAACTAACGCATCGCTAGTGAAACCGTGGATCGATCTCGTGAAAACTCGAGACGATCGTCGACGCCCGGATGCAGAGGAAACTGGTGAAAATGTAAATTGAAGCGACGAATGAAACGCAAAGTAGGAAGCTCCGTTAGAGAGAGATTTCGTCGTTGCTTCAACAAAAGATTTCGCTACGGAATTAAACGATTGCGCGTAGAAGTCACGAGACAAGGATTTTCCTTCGGGCGACGTGGAGAAAAAAAAAAATGGAGAAATCACGACGAGACGACCGTCATATTTTTACGACGAGCACGTCGTCGACGTCGCTCGAGCCTCGTGCACACCTATACAGAGGATTTTATCGTCGTCCTTTTCATCGTTCACGCAACCCCTGTTCGCATGTAGGTTACGCGGATTAATACCGTCGAGAAGTGCAGCGACGAGGGGGTGGTCGCGTTGGCGCTCGACGATGGCGAGGAAAAGACGGAAAAAAAGAGAAAAGGTTAGAATAGGGACGAAAATTCGAAAGAGAAAAAGGAAGGCGGTCGATTCGATTGGATTTATTCCCGACCGCAAGGACTCGCAGGAACGATGGCACAGGGAAATGGTGAACGGCAAAAGATGGAAAAAATAAAATAAAAAAAGAAGTAGAGAAGGGAAAATGAGAGAGCGAGTAGGTCGGGGAGAAAGAATCGTACGCACGGAGAAATAAGGAAAGAAAGAAAAACAGAAGGGTGCCTCGAGGGTTTGTATATTTTTTTTTCTTTTTTTTTTGCATCCATTTAACGATCACCCACCGGTCGTGCTGCCTGCAGGGAACGAGCGCTGGGCGAAGGGGCGAGGGGCAGGTGTGGATTACGAGGATGTGGCACTTTTTAGCGATGAAAAAAAGTATGTCGCATTAATTAAAAGCGACGCCGACGGTGAACGCAATTACGGGGGCTGCGCGACGACGCTCTAGGTTCATTCGGGGCCTCGCGTTTTCACCGAGCAACCTGTTTTTTCTTCCCATTTTTTTTTTTTCGCTTATTTCTGTTCCCCTTTCCGTTTCCTTGCCCCCGTCGCATGGGCTCTTTCCTATTTCTCGGTTCGCGTGCGACGAGACTTCGAAAAAATATCGTGACACGCTTCTTTGCCAGTTATTCCAGCGGTCGACGAAGTCGTAATTAACGTTCGACTTAACGGAACGTAAAATTCCCTCGTAGCCGAGCGAAACGAACGGAAATCCAGTTACCCGGGTCGACGTTGCAACGAACTGAGTTTTCGATTTGATTTTAACCCGGTCAATGAACCACCCCTTCTCTTGTTTCTTTTCAACGATCACAGGTGGAGCAGCGGATTAGTCAGTGCAAACATAGGCGAGAAAGGAAGACGAGAGGGAAGGATGAGGACCGAAGAGGAGGGCTGGTCATCAGCTAACAGAGAGGGACGTGGTATCGTACCCCCTGGCAATTTCCGTCCTCGAATTGAAATGTTATTACGTTAGCGACACATTCCGGTTCCTACTCTCTTCTTTATCTTACGTTTCCTGTTATTTGGTAAATGCAATTTGAGGTCGCTGTTTAACGAAACGAACGAAAGAAAAAAGCAAAGTCAAGGAAGAAGAACCGGAGGTGTCTTTCGTGAATTTGATTCCTCGAGTCGGTTCAGAAAAGGCAGAAACTAGAAGAAGATTGCATCCACTTTCGTTTCGACACCGGTGAATTGCACACTTTCTTTGGAATCGAATTAAATTCGTTAGAGCACAGAGTTCTCTAAGTCTGCCCGTGAAGGTACGCGCATTACTCGATCAGGTATCTGGCTGAAAGAGCTCCTCTGGACTCCATTTCGTGTCGTCGCAAAGCGACGAACCGATACGGAGGAATGCGGCCAGGATATTTCACCCGGTGCATCGGTATTTCCGGCTTTCGAAGTCGCCCGATGAAACGTTAGGGGAGATTTGCGCGAACGGTGAGTGTAGGCGGCTTGGAAATCGCTGATTCGAATGTCTTCTCTCGTGTACGTGAACGGTTTCAACTCCCCTAAAACCTGCTACCTGTATACCATACGGAATCCGGTGTATTTCTATGGCGATCGAGGCTTGTCGCGTTACCTATCAGTTGAATTTATTAAACCTTTTCTCTTAGCAGATTTATTGCATACCGTGAACACTAAATTCTGGTTCAGTGAAGCGGAAGTATAATTTCTTCCCGAATTGCTTAATAACTAACGCGATCGCTAATGACGATTTCTTCGTCCACCCTCTGGTATTTCGTTCATCATCCCTCTCGGCGAGATTCTTTGCCTCTTGTTCCAAGCGAATGCTCGTATTCGTGTCTGTACAAAACCAATCTGCATGCCACGATCCATTGCATCACTCTACGAGGCTTTTTATCCGCTGCGTCGAGAAGAAAGTGCTACAGAGAGGGTTGAAGAAAGGGGTAGAGCGAAAGGAAGGAGATTCGCCGAGTGGAGGCGGAGTGTCTCAAAAACAGGAACATTCTCGTGGTTTAATGCCGGCGGTACTGTCCATTGCTTGTGAACGGAGAAAGGGGTAGCGTTTCTCGCTCCTTCCCCATTTTCTCTTCTCGAGAGAATCGAGGGGAGCCGAAGGGAGGACGAAGAAACGAAGAAATAAAAGAACAAACGGTTTTGGACGGTGAAACTTTTGCGAGGTAAGCGGGAACGGGACAGAGATAAAGGCGACAGATGACGGAGTATTTCGTGAAAACCGGAGGAGGAAAAGAAATGAAGGTTGTGGGCAGGGAAGGAAGAAAGATGGAAGACTGACCAGAACGAGTGACTTTTATTGCAGCGAACCGTGTTAATCTCGAGCGCCCATAAATTCATCCGAGCAGAATTGCTTCTTAACCGCCGCCATTCCCCTCGAGAAACCGACAATCCATCGAAGTCTTTAACTAACGTACATGATCTCTGCCTTTTTTACCCGAGCCAAAGCTTCAACCATCCCTGGATATCCTCTTCTACGTTTCAACCGACAAGTATCTTCGTGGTGAAGTCGAAAATATCTCTGGCCAGGGTAAATTCAAGGAAAGGAGACCGTGCGGCAAAAATAACCCCCAAAACGAGAGAGCGTAAATACCAATCGGATTTGCGAACGACAAATATTTAATTACGGCAGAGAAAACGGTTCGTTTCCAACGCGGGCGTAAATGACGGAGGCGAAGGGATGATGAAAAAAAAAAAAAGAGGGCGAAGGATAAAAAGGGAAACGGAGGCTTTCAATCTCCCGTTCCTCCCATTATCCGCGCAGCCATTTCGATTCCTCGAGGCTTCCAACGTCCCGGCTAACAGCTAGTTCACCAGCCGAATTACACCGGCGGGTAATATCTTTTCGAGGCATTAATTAGCTTCTGTTTTCCGGACCCATCAATTTGCGACTCGCGCTGCAATTCAACTAGCCTTCTCTCCAGTCTCTTTTGTTCGCGATCGATACTCCCCGTCGAACTTGAAGATACTTCAAATATACATATTTTCACGCGATTTTATTTAGGAAAAGAAAGTAAGACGATTTAAAGGTTCCTCTTGGAACACCGTGTACTCGTGACCTCGCATGGACAAATTCGCGTTACCCCTTAACGAACCACCGGGAATCGTATCGAGAATCGTTAATTAAGAGGGCTTCAGCGGGCAAAACAAAATCGATAGGGAAATTAAATTAAAACGAGAACAGGACGAAGCACGACGTGGATGAACGACAAGAGAGAACCGTAGGAGAACCATTGAAACGCCATCGTGGCTCTCTTCACACTTTGAAAATCTGGCTTCGAGGGACTCAAACTTCGCTCTTCCCGCATCCATCTTTCTCTTTTTCTCTCTCGTCAGAGTCGTTCGATATTCACGTACCGTGAGGTTTTGAGGGAAACCTTATACGCCACTTCGATCCCCCCGACAGGACTTGGGCGCCGCGTTTCCAAAGGCCCGCGGCAAAACTGGCACGGAACGAGTCTCTACGTCGTGTACATACGGCTATGTACCGTATATATACCTATCTACGAGGTGCAATTTGCATGCTCGTCCTCGTTTTAAAGCCTACCGGTGATTTCCGGCGTCATAGTTTCTATACCCGCTGCGAAAACTCGACCCGAATCCTTCTCTTCCAATAGACCCTGCGATTTCGTTCGAAATCATTTTCCAACCGTGGAATTAACAAAACAATGACAGATTCGACAAATTCGGGCTATTTGAAAAAGAATGAAAAATTTTAAATATATGAAAACTTTATCCGATCCTTTGATCGTTAATATCGGTCGAAAGAAAAGAAGAAAAATGTCCCCGGGAGGATATTAAAATATCGATGTCAACAGCGAGTCCGGCAGGAACGGTGTCCTACTTCGAAGACATCGATGGAAGGAAGGAAAAGACAGGGAATTAGCCGCGAAACGAGCAATGCCGGAATCACGTGTACCAGAGAGCTCCGCAGGAAGCTAGGTCTTTCCTTTGAATGCGCTTAATTGCGAGCACAGTTTCGTTTCCAGTAGGGAGCAGACGGTCTGACGAGGAGCACGGAAATGATTAACGACAAAGCCTGTCTCCGTCGGATCCCGGTGAACCGAACGAGACGGTAGAACGAAAGAAGAAATAAATCTCGAACGTGAACAAAATGAACGGGACCTTGCAATTATCCCGTGACTTCGAAACTATCGACGGGATCGGGATAGTACCGCTACCGGCAAGAACATTTTAATCATCGCTGAAGCCGGTTACCTTTCATTCCAACTTTCCACCGTACCGTGCAATTATTTATTCCACGAATAATACATCTTGTTACGACCACCGTGAACATCATTGTTCCCTGTCCATTGTTCAATCGTTACAATCTGTTTCATAAATAACGTCTACTGTGTCCGCAAAAAGATTACTCGTCTGACGTTACACGCTACTAATTTGGAGAACTATAGGCGTGTTTTGATAAACGAGCCCGATAAAATTGAACGGGTTACGAGTCGTTTCATCCTCGCGGATTAAACATCCGGGACACGAGGGGAGTTGTTCGTTGATTTGGCAAACATCGCGTTCGTTATCTACGATCGCGTTCGGATCGATGGACTTTATAAAAATATGACGTGCCAGTTCGAAACAATATACGAAACATTAACGAAATACTATGAGAGATCATCGTCGTTGAAGCTAACAATCTTTGACGATTTAACGGCAAGGAAAATTCCATAAACGAGATAAATATTTCCTTTAATCAAACGCATCGGGATGGAGGGAACACGAGAACGAAGTAGAGGAAAGAAATTAAGTGGCGATTCCCTCGGTCAAACGAAACAACGTCGAGGAGACGAGTTTATTCGTTTATCCGGCAAATATCGAGCCCTTGTAATCTTGAATGCCGGCCCGAAAATATGATGGTATGCCGTTGTAGCGACAGGAAGAAGCCGAGGCAGACAGCGAGGCTGGCGGAAAAGGAACAGAGAAGATCGGGATAGAGAATGAGGGGCTTGTACAAGGGGGTGGACGGACGAAGCGAGTAACCGGAGGGTGGGTGGTTGGTCTGACGCAGCAAATAGAAAATAATACCGCGGCCATTGTTCCCGTTTCGCTTTTCTGTCTCGCTTCATTCACTCTCCGCTACAATCGAGCCTCTGTCCTAGGAACCCTCTTCTATTGTCATGTTTCGTTAGTTTCCTTCTCTCCCTCTTTCATCATTTCCATCCCCCATCTTCATCCTATCTCCTCTCTATTCTCCGGTCTGTCTCCTGTCCTATATTCTTCAGAACGGTACGCGCATTCCCCTATTTATAACACTACGAATTCTTAATTATCGGATGCTCTGTTATGTCTCAGCGCTTTGTGCCGCGTTGCTTTCTCCCCGTATAAATCAATTTTTTCGTTCGTTTGGAATCGTACAACTTCAAAGTGACTTCTCTCGTTATCCACGACGCCGTGGAAATTAATTGAATCCAACGCGTTTTCTCCGTTCTTTCATCTCCCGGCAAATCAACTTTCATATCTGAAGAGATGATATTAAGTTTTTCCATTTTCCTGTCGTATCAAGCAATGCCTGTTTCTCTCTTTGATCGTTCAGGTGCGTTGAAACCTATTGCCTCGTTTACACGTATTCGATTTCGATTCGCGGCAAAGGCAACGATTTCGCGTCAAACTGATTCATACTTGAGCGATTGTTCAAATGCAGGAAAGATATGTTTATAAATCACCGATCACGGTAGCCTTTTCTTTCTCCCTCATTTTTTTCTGCCTGCTCATATTCGATTGTCTCCCATCGAGGTGGAACGAGGGGAATTATACACGCAGGGCGTTGGGAGATGAATTGAAACGTTTATTCAATCGATAGGAACAGAACGATCCATCGTTCCCGCACCCACATCCTCTGTCAAATGAATTAATTTGCTGGGTAATTTTCAATATGCACCAAAAACATCGATTCAATCCGAGCTCGCCTGTTTTTTTCCTCTCTGCTGCTGTTTCGTTCGTTTACCATTCTATAACTGGGGTGGATAATCAAGAGATATGTGTCGACGTCATTCAGCCTGTTGAAGCTTTATCAATGAATCGTTACGATCTCTGTCCGTGCAAACGTAACAGAATCGTATTTAACCGAGCAAGAGGAGACGACCAGTCTACGACTGATAAGAGTAACAAACCCGCGAGTTTGATTCAATTTCCACGGCGATCCGTTCGAATCGCGAGATTGGATCGGTTAATTGAAAAATTCAACGTGCGCGATTGCTACCTAACGAGATTTTCGTTACACCGTGGATTATCTCTGTGACATTATTCCAACGGCATGGAAATGTGCAAATTTTACGAATTGACGTATCTCAACTTCATCCGACTGGTTGACGATAGCCGAGTGTAAGTCCGAATAGAAAATATAATATATTATTCATGATTAAATTGTCACGGAAAAATGAAACATCGTTCATCTTGACGTCAGTCAAAAGTGCAAAACAAACGCGAAAGCTGTGTTTTCTTTTCGTATTTTTATCGTCGAAGAAGTTTCGTTCCAGTAATATTGCTAGACAGCGTTTCGAGCGAGGATTATTTTCTACCGGACACGACTGCTTCTCGAGGGTGGAGGTAAGCAGTGACCGATAAAAGTAGCTCGCTAGCTACGAAGTTCGATTCAATTTCAGCAAGTTTCCGGTCGTCGTGCGACACGAAGCGCTGTCGTTGTCATCAAACTCGCATTCGCTTTACACCAGCTGAGAGGACAACCGTGCTGTGTGCAACGCTCGCGAAAATCCACTTTCCAGCTTTGAGTTCCACTACCGTTCGATGAATTATTCCATCGAACAAGACAGATGAGGAATAATATTCCAATTTCGCTGCTCTAACGCGGCCACCTTCGATCCTCGACATAATGGGCCGCCACGATCTTGTTATGTGAATTATGCGACATCCTGTCCAGACTCGTGCACACTGTAGGAACAACGTCGAAATTCCCGAGAACGTGCTCCGAACCTGTTACGATGTTACACGAGTTTCGAGTTAATTTCAAAAAGAAGAGATTATTTTGAAGAGAAATATTTTGTGACAATAAAAGGCTACTTTACACAGAAGAAAGCCACGTAGTAATAAGAAACTTGAAACTGTATCGGTTACCGCTGGTCTATTATATTTTATCGAAGCTGATATCCTGAGAATAGTACAGCTATTACAAAAGAACACTTTCGACTTTGATTTACCGGAAGAATCAGGCCGGTATTCAATCTTGCAACGAAAAAAACGATACAAGAAAGACTATACACGAAAGCTCTCATCTTAGGTAAGCGATCGATCAGTTGTTCAAGACAGATAGCTTCGTTCCGTACCGTGATAATCTCCTCATCAAAGTCTTCGATAACACCGATTCGTGTCACACGAGGTGATAAAACAGTTCTCTAGCCTGAAAATCGTTCTTTCTCCTCCCAAGGACGAAGAAATTACCGTAATCGTCGCTCGTTACATCGATGGCGCTCTGATAAGGTTAAATTATCTTCGGATTAAAAGTGTCGCGTACAACGACGTCCGACAATCATGAACGGGATACCCTCGTGAAACGATAGTTTCCTCTATTTCTCATTTACAAAGATATCGATGTAATTTTTTCCATATAAAATTATACATTTTTGTTAGGTGTTTCAAATGCCATGCGTCGCCGACTCTACGGACGGATCCTTGGATTTTAGATCTCGCAGACAAATCGTTAAAATTAAAAGCGTCACGGCGACGACAGACGGTAATGAAGCGGAAGTGCCTTCCAAGAATCACGTACCGCCTGGCGAGAAAGCTTCCTGTTAATATAGGGCACTCTTAAATTCTCGTCCGGAGACGGAACGCGAACGTGGCACGGTAACGTTCGCGTAACGACTCGGTCGAGATCTAAATCTTGATAAACAGCTGCGAAGATTGTTAACGTTCCGCCATTATTTAACGGGGGATGCGAACGTTCTCGCGAGTTCCAGCAGAGAAAAACGGTGGAAAAGGCGAAGAGTCGGAAGGGAAGAAAGCGTTTGGACGCCAGCCAGACTCCGCTTCCGGAGCTGAATAGACGACGATCGCCAAAAGGCGGATCGTTTAGGACTACGTTGAATGCATATCGAGAACGTTTTGTCACGGGGATGATTGAAATGCATACGCCGACGAATGTCGCGGGTTAAAATAAACCTCTAACTATAGTTGATCGATCGAAATGAATGAAGAACGCGAAAGTTCAATGGTGGAATTGTCTACGAATCGTGCCAAAAGGTTGCATATAAAATCACGGTAAATGTCATAATTCCAGTCGACGGACGTATTTATCGGTGGATGCAACATGCCGCCACTCACTTCTGCCAACGCATGGCTACTTTCGCGATGTCGTCATGCCAGCGTATTGGCCATTAACGAGAAATACGGCGCCTTCGTTACACCGCAATGTTCGCTTTCGAAATAAACCCATTCAACTACGATATAACTGTGCTTTTTTATGGTGTCCCAAGTGTGAAGCGAATTAGTCACCCACACGAGGGCCATTCGATAAATAAAGAGCAAAGGAAAGCAAAATATATGTGAAAATCACAGTGTTAGTATTCGCAAATTGCGCTGCATTTCGAATGTTAAGTAAATAAATCTGGGTCAAGTGAATTTTTCAATGGATAACGATGAACAGGTAAGTACTCACCGAGGAAGACGTTCTCGTCGATGTCGTCGCCGTGCAGATCGATGTCAAGGTCGACCGCACCGTTGGTAGGAGCCTGATGGCTCCTTTTAGCGAGGTCCATCAGCTCGCTTCGAAGATCCAGGTGGCCCCTGGCCAGCAATTCGGCCAATAGGGTGAGATAAGAGGAATTCAGGGAGGTAGGACTGGTGGCGCGTAGACAGCCGGGTAACCAGAATCCTAAGAGACCGTAGGGAACCACCGGTACCGCTCCGGTACTGACGAAGCCACCGTTCAGGAGTTCGCCGCACAACATAGGTGCAGCGATGACCTCAGCTCCTCCCTCGTGACCTTGGCAACGCCTCGATCTCGAATATCTGCATGACCAAACCATCCAACAGAGTTAAAATTAATCGTAGCCATAACGAAGCGACGTATACCGCGATATTCAATTAAAAAGAAATCCTCCATTGTCGAACAGAGTTTCTGTTACGGTATCGCTTTCTCTTTGAGCAGATTTTCACAGGTGCCTTAAATCAAAAGGGAACAAAAGGGAACGAAATGGAACGGGTTAAGATACCGTTCGGGGAAGAGAAACAGGCGAAACGTGTGCCCCCGTGAAATAGCTATTTTACGTAGGTAACTTAAGGTCGTTACTCTCGCTGGATCCGGCCACGAAACCGAATAATATGCCGGCCACGAAAGGCGTTATGCGCCGTTGAGAGCAAAACTTCGAGACCATCTGCATGACAAAAGAGTTGGCGCAACGCTGGACACCGAGGAGCCAGGAACAATACCGTGATTCACAAACACACTCGTTTCACCGCACAATTATCACGGGAATTAATGTCACAAGCACGCGAAACATGGCCCACGAGTGGCCGGCACGCCAACGGGGGAATAATTCCGACAGTGGCTCGTAAAAATTCGGTTCCGAAAGGCGACGCGCGTGTTCGTATCGTAAAATCTCGCGATAGAAATCTGTGATATCGAACCCACCGGGCATCTTCGGGCGTACACCGGTTGTTTCTGATTCTCCGAGAGGCGAGTTCCGGGCAGAAATCACATTCGCGCGGAATTTACGGATATTTTCGCGCGAACGAGCGCCGAGACGTTCGATCGAGAGAACCGGTAACGCGACAGTGGACCCGGTTAAATGGAGTGTGACCGAGAGAGGAACAGAAGCGATCCAATGGTAACGGGTACATTCTTCTGTAGCCGACCAGTGGGTGCCATGCTGTCGCGCTGACGTCACCGGTCACTCGCGTGGGTGTGTACACGCTCGATGATCTCACGTTCGCCAAGCTGCATCGAACAAAGTTTCTTGCGACGGAACGTTCGTTCCGTTTAATCGATTCGATTGTACCTTATCTCGGGCGTAAATCGCTTTTCAAATAGAGAGGAAACAGGCGGAAAATAGAATGGATTCGAAGCCAGTAAGATTCGAAACAAGTTTCGCTTTGAAACGTAGAAAATGTGGGAGGGAAATGATAACGCGTAACACGATCGCCTTAATCGCGCGTACGATAAGCTGACAAATACGCTAATTTATATTCTGATCATTTTTATGGAACTAGGTGAAGCAAGACTGGTATCGGATATACGGATACATTGTTACGAGCCTGGAAACGGGCAGGCGTTTCTCTCGCGGAGTAAACTGACGGATCCGAAGAAACACCCAGGGAAATGATTTGCCGTTAATTCGATCGTCTACCCACGGATCATCCGCGACATACATATTTCATGGGAATTCGGATTACATCGCGAGAAATCGCTGCCGAGTCGGAGTTCCAGAAATTCCTGATCGGAATTTCGAGCGTGTACACCGGAGGGATGAAGGGAGAGATCGATTACCAATCTTCGTTGCATCTTTTCCTAACATACCTTTACAAATATGTTATTATACTTCCACTTGAAAATTTTCATACAGAGTGTCCCGAGAATTGATAAAAAATTATGAAACGCTTGGATTATGGTAATTCAAGAATTCCATCTCTCGTTGCATCTTTCTTGCCGAAGAAATTACAGCAAGCATCGTAGCGGTGTAAGTACACGGTTGGAATATTCGGTCGATGTTACAACCGTAACATGGAAACGCGGTTTCACGGTCATCTTTTCGTTAACGTCTGTGGAAACGATTATTCGGTTCGAACACGGGGAAACGGTACGTTCCGTTGCGCGGAACGACGCGAAGAGATAGCGAGTCGGTGCTTAGCAAAGTGATTTAATTTTCCGGAAACACGTGCACGATCGTAGCCCGGTGGAAGACGGTGAATTGAACGGCAAGAAGAACGACCCTTTTTACCCTGCTACTATTTTCGCGAAAAAGCATTACTGCGCATAGCACGCGAACGGAATATTCCATTCGACGACACAACCCTGCGAAATCTTGGATAGCGACGTGACTAGGGCGACGAATTTATTTCGATAATCCCTATCGAATATAACGGGACGTCCTGCCAGTCGATGCGATTCCATCTCGTTCAATGATCTAACCTATATCGTTCCGTGAATTTGTTTAACGATATCGTTATTGAAGATTAATGAACCGTGGAGCTGATATGCTGCGTTCGAAATTGAAACGATTCCGCTGTCCGATAACGAGAAATTTGATGCGCTGAGTTTAATACATATTACACATATACGATAAAAAACGAGCAGATATTAACCGGTGCGATGGTAAATTCGAAGCGTAAATTATACAAGTTTTCGTCTAATTAGTAATAAAATTTTCAAGCAGACCAGAATTAACGATGGAAACGTTGCATGACGAAGAACACTAAAATAACACTGTAGACGAAGAATTGATTTTTGTTTTGTTTGAAAGAATGAAACATAGCGATGCAGGGTTAAAGGAGAGGGAAAACAATCGTGGCGCGCGATCGAGGCGTGCAAAATTGATAAACCGCGCTCGCAGGCGGCTAAGTTAAATCGATAAAGGGATTAAAACTTAAGTAGTGCGAATACGGGACGCGTCGGTGTTCGTTGCATGGAAACTCACCTTTTTCAACGATTGCACGCGATTCGGTTAACGTTCATGATCGTCGAATTACACAGTTACCGGTACGGAATGAATCATGACCGGCTACGAATACTGCGATACCGGTACTGAGAAGTTTTGCGGATAACACCGGGTAACAGGAGGGGTTAAAGGAAGCCATCGACCAGGAGCGGCAGACGAACGGGCGCCGTGGCCACCCCGTTACACCCCCGCTACCCTCGATCCTCCTTTTATTCAGCGCGGCTTATCCAAAACTGGAACAACCCCTCTTGCTCGCGGCTCGAGAGCATGAAACGTATGAGAGCCGGACACGAGATATTCGTTCCACCTTCGTGGCCATTCATAAAACAACCTTAAACGCAGCTTTTAACCGTTAAATACGTTGTGATTTATATAACAGGTATCCTCGCCTTTTGCCCATAATTTCATGGATCGTTAACCTTCCACGGTGGAGAGAAACGAACCGTGGATGAATTTCCGAGAATGTCTTGATATACTCCGTGTATACATTCGACAATTATACGATTTCTCGATAGCAAAGGAGTTGCGTGAAATTTTCGAATCGAACCACGCGTTGTTTCCACCCACGAACTTACCAACCCCGTATTACTATGTTGGTTCGATTCTCAAGGGCCGTTGAACTCTTGCCGCATTCACAAAGTAGCTGCAAGTTGGCGCGGGTCGATAGATATATAAACGAGTGGTAAGTTTCTCGATGCAAGACCTGGTGAACGGTGTTGCGAGATCACGTACACATTCGGATCCTGCAGGATCGTTTCCACCCTCTACTCGTGTCTGGGTAAACATCGTCGACGCGTCGTTACCAGCACCAATCTCGTCGGTAGCCGCGAAAATCCGACGGGAGCCGATATCACCTGCCGGAAAATCGTCACGTCGTCGACCTCGTACATGGTAAACTGGTGTGCTTGATATCGCGACGTTCGGGAGAGCCCGCCCTCGGCAACCAACCTTCGACCGTGGATACACTCTACCTTTGATAACCTTCCTCGAGCTAGGCCTTCGGGCTATACGCGTCTACGGAAATGTCGATCAGAATCGACGGAGTATGCGTGTACGCTCGTGTTACTTCTGGTTCAACGGAAATTTGAAAATTTCTATGCCGAGTAATATCGATTGCAATTCGAACAATCCGCTGCAGGAAAACAGAAGCGAGAAACAAAGATAAGGAGTTTTGCAGAAGATGAGAAGGTTGAACGAATTTTTTTTTTTATCAGACTGCACAGCTTGGCTAAGAGCAGCTATCCGACTCGATAAGGAGCGAACATCATTTGCCTCCGAACCTCCGTTCAACGGAAAAACGAAATCTTCTAAATCGAAGATGACTCGCTGTTCGACAAGAATCTCTGCGTTCAGATTTTTGATCTGAATGCAAATAGGCTGCTACTTTCCCCTATCTCTGTTCTCCTCGTTTCCCCGAGATGCTTCACACCGCGTACATGGGAAATAGACTTTATCCTCCGAAACGGTGTGGGGAAACTTGAAACGATGCGGGGCTTTAGCGAACTCGTTCCATGACAAACTTTTATAATTACTTTCGTACAAGGAATGATTACAAGATCTCTCCATTTCCGAAGGATCGCTTAGCAAGTCATTCTTCCAACTAATTACCTATGTTCTACCTTGATATTTTGTATCGTTAACGAATTCTGGAGGAATCAAGATTTCAGGTTCGGCGAAGCTTCGGGGTCAAGGGACAGGTTGAAATAGATTTCGCGGTGTACAGCACGGTAAGGCCAGGTAAGACCAGGTAAGGCAAGACATAATTTTACCGGTTTCTGCTTGTTACACCGACCGCACGACGTCCTGTCGCCGTGGCGTAGCTCGTAAAGACGACAAACTCGACGTAATTTTATCCCGTCTGGCCGCGCCTATGCACACACACACACACACACACACGTCGCGACGCCCTTCGTCCAAATGAGATTTCACCTTGCGTCAGGTACGCGCCGACACGCGCTAACAACGCCTCCGATGAAAATAAAACGGTTTATACGAGACTTGAACGTCTTTCTTCGTGCCCTTCCTTACCCTCGTTACCCGCCCCTGTCTCGCGATCTAACGTTACATCGTTGGAAATTTTTGTTAACGAGAAATAAGGTGAAAATAAACCCGAGAGGCAAGATGCTGTTGACGGAAAATAACTCACCGGGTCGACTCGCGTTTCATCCTGATTCCTCGCGATGAATCGCGCCGTAGCGAACCGACTATCATTCCTGGTTGCAAACTGTTCGACGAAAAACAGTATCGCTGATCGAAAGTGATATGAAATTAGCAGGGACAATAACAGAGTGGCCACGGTATCGCGTTTCGATCGGCAACAGACGATTACATGGAAACGGCTTTTGATACCGCGATGGCTTGGCAATAGGATTTGCCAGTGAGTCGAGGTTATCCCTTTACGAAAGGAGAATTTACACGTGGATTTACACAGTTTCGCGATGCCTGAATAAAGGGGAGAGAAACGAACGTATCGTCGAATAGAAATTTAAATATATTCGATGTTCTCGATGATACCGTCGAAGGGAGGATACTATGTCCTAAACTTTTATGTAAACCATCGAAATTTCGAACGTGTCAGCTGTAAATATAACTTCTCTATAAATATGTATACACAAGGGATGTTTCTCTTCTTTTTTTTTTCCTTTATACCAGAATAATTACGTTCAATTAACGAATCACGCTTTCCGAACGAGCGAACTGTTCGCTGTTTTAATTAAAACTTTTCGTTTTAGTTTCTCGTTGAAGGAAGAAATTCTGCAGCGCATTTAGAGCGCGAATTCAAACTAAAGCGATGAGGTAAACCAGCAGGTAAACCCTGGATAGTGGACAGGGCAACGGGTTGATTGATCGCGTGTCAGGTTCCAGCCAACCTGGCGCCAGCACAGAGTCTCTCAACCTGGCGCCAGTTACCACCCTCTACACCCGCACCCTCTACAATCTGTCCTCGCTCTCTTATCTACACGACATTTAAGCATAAATTTCCTGACTCATATTTTCCTCGAACCATATACATAAATGTTAAATATTCTTCAGCAGCTTTACGGAGAAGAACCTTGAAAGGTGACGAATAAATTTTCGTTTAACACCGTTGATTACTAGCGGAGGGGTCACGGCTGACTCTGAATTTAATTTACAATTAATCGCGTAATTAAAATATTCCAAAGGAGGAAAGAATAATGATGCAGCAAACTTGAGGAAGTAATAAGCTTTCAATTTGCTGTCCTCGTGACAATCGTCGTGTAAGAGAACGAGTGCTCGATACAAATCGTAGACATTTACAGTCTTTCTATCAGTCACTTATTCCTTCGTTCACGTTCTTCGTCCGCGGTGCCCCGCGTCGTTGAACCTTTTTATTTGATCGACGAGTGACGTTATCGCGGGTAATATTGGAAAAAGAGGCGGCTCCACCACTTCCGACCGATCTGGCTCGCTCCATCAAACATTCATGCCTGCCCCGTCCGCGAGTTCCGCGTTGCAGCTCCGTGAAAATGCTCCCGATAAAATGCACTGTCCCTTCCCCCATTTCTCTCTCTCTATCCTCCCTTCATCCCGCTCGGCGCTCTTTTGTGCGCGATATGACGTCGCCTGCCGTCGCCGCTAATATTCTTCAGGTCGGTTTCCGCTTTTACGGAGCTACTTTTCAAAAAATCGTTCCGCTTGCTCGAGCCCGATGATGATCCCCTTTTCCCATCGCGAAAATACTTCCTCGTTTCATGGCAATTTACAGCTTGTTCGATTCGTACGATAATGCTCGAACAACGAATTAACCGGATCGATTTTCCACGCGGAACTTGTTGCGAGAACGCGGCAACACTCTCAGGGGGAAAATAGATGACCTCGGAAATGTAAGTTTAAAAAACCGTGAACCGCAAGCGAAAGAGGGTGGACAGGAAGAGTGACTTCTGGATGCAAAGAGAGGAGAGTGAACTCTAGACCACTTCGTCACACTCGAGAGAAGACGGAGAGGGCAACACGGCAGCTTGTTCTACTTTACGGTCCTCGGAACAAACGGTAGAGAAAACTCAACTCTACCTGGATAACCCCCGTCCCACGCGGCTGAACAGACCAACCCCGAAATTGTGACGAAACTCGGGCAAATTTCCTGTCGAAATAAATCCCAAAGGCTGCTCGCGAATGGTGCTTTCATAAGAGAAGTACCTTTCGATGCAATCTGTAAAATCTCGCCGATGTATACGCCGTTGAAATGTTTACAGTATTAATATATTATTACGATTAAATGTGACGATAATGATTTACGCGAGCATCCGCACGTCTGTCACCGGAATCGTTATGGAATCAGAGGAACGACGTCAGGGCATATCGGAAGATATGCACGCTCTGTCAGGCATTCGTCTCAGGAATGCAAATGCACTCGACGCGAATGGTAATATGTAGATTAATCCCCAGCTGGTCGAAAACTCCGTCGGAACTAACCTCGTTTTCCACGGATATATGTATATAAATGTCTGGAGAGCCTTTATAACGAATGCCTCTCATATTAGCGGTTCAATTCTACCTATAAATTACATTTTTCTGTCTTTAATCTTCCAATTGAAACGTTAAACTTCTCGTATGATTATCCTAATACATGACTTACATCACGCGAATTAAATTGTCTCCTTTATTTATGAAGAAACATAGCCATTAGTTTGAAGTTACACAGAAAAAACGCGATAACGTTTTCTTTTCCGAAAACGACGGAAAGTTTAAAGTACAGTTTCATAATTACACTCAATCATAACATGCAAGTTTCGTGAAAGTTTTGTCGAGTCATAACGATTACTGAAAGTCATTAAGATGATATAAACAGAGAAAAGGATTAAAATAATAAACTTCAAAATATTGAGAATTAATAATTCTACTAATTATTTATAGAACATTAACTATGATGTAACTATTGAAGATACTATCTTATCAGCAAGCCTATAAATCTCATACGTTCTGTTATTATAAAAAACTGATAAACGCTAATGTCAAAAAAATAACCAAAACAATTCTTAATTTAGTCTTCGTGGCAGTCAACGTGTTAATGAATCGGGTATGCATCGTTCGATTTCTCTCAAAATTGCTATGAAATCAACGAGAAAACGTTGCGAAAATATGGTTAATTGCTCGAGAAGTTCGAGTGTCCTCGCGAACGTACTTTCGTTACTTATCTATCTCGCATAATACGCCGCGATGCATCTCGAAAACGGCACGGTAAGAGTTTCTCGGAATACAAAACAGTTTTCCGATAGTTCTCGCTAGTGCGAAAACGAACAGAGTTCGCGAAGCCTAGCCATCGGCGCGGGAACAGCAGAAACTCGGCATGTATCATCGTGGAAGAAGAATGAATTACGAATCTGAACGGTACTTACCAAAGTTTTCATAAAGTTCAACACCACGAGAAGGCCGCTGCATCAAACGAGCCACAACTGTAACAGAAAAGGTAGTTACGGTTAATTCGACGTAACGACAGGAAGAATCATTGCACCAATTCGTTACATCAATTCAGTTGGATGCGAAACTGCAACATATAGGCTTGATTCAAAATACCAAAATTTAATTTACAAATTCAATTTAATTTAATTTAATATTTTTTAAAACGTTACAATAAAAATTCCGAAACCCGTCACTTTGAGAAGTTACGCACCATATCTGGCGCTTTCAAACATATGGATTATTATTAAGATAAAGAAGTAATCACCACTTATCTTCGTTCTATATGTAAAACAAATTTAAACACACGATAGCAGTATCGTTCAGAGCAGCGCGAAACATCGTTCGTATAAGTACTTCTGCGTGCGAAGAAACAAAAGAAAAAAAATGGCGTCTGCGTGTTTTACACTTGTCATTGGTGCATTGGTTCTGCTAACCCTTTACCTGATTAAAAAGTACACCTATTGGAAAAGACGTGGAATTCCAACGGTGAGGGGAACCGTTCCATTCGTGGGTAACATATTACCAGTACTAACTATGAAATACAATTTCTTCGACTACAACACCAAACTGTACAACGATTACAAAAATTACAGCATGATTGGATATTACAAATTACTGAAGCCAGTGTTGTTGATTCGCGATCCTGAATTAGTGAAAACAGTGATGCAAAGCAAGTTTTCAAATTTCCACGATACTGGAATATCACTTCGACCGGAATTGGATCCTCTGTTATCCAAGGATCCATTCTTTGCTTCCGGCGACGAATGGTCGCGTGGTAGGAAAAAACTGACTTATGCATTTTCTAATACCAAATTGAAGGTATTTTACGCAGCGGTTAGTGGAGTGTGTAAAAAGTTCGAAGACTTTCTTATCCGGCAATTAACCGACAACGAGAAATACGAAATTGAATTGAAGCAATTGTTTTCAAAATTCACTGCTGAGATTGTGGCTAATGCCGGTTTCGGTTTGGAGGGATTCTCTTTCCAGGAGAAGAAGAAACCCGAGGCGTTCGAAGCGATTTCACAGACAATGTCCGATTTCAGCTTCTTCAGAGGGTTCATAAACAACATTGTATTCATTCCTGAAATCAGAAACCTTCTGAGGCTGAGACTCCTACCAAGGGAGTTCGATCAGCTGTTCAGAAATATCGTCAAGGAGAGTCTGGAAATCAGACGAAATGATCCAACGCCTAAAAACGACTATCTGCAATTAATGATGGATCTTTCGAAAAGTACGAACGAGCCAATAAGCGATGAAGATACTGCCGCAGGAGCGTTATCCTTTTACGTGAACGGTTTCGAAACATCCGGCAACGCCCTTAGCTTCGCTAGCTATTACCTGGCGACACATCCAGACATTCAAGAAAAACTGAGACAGGAGATTACGTCTAAAATCGCTGATTACGAGGGTGTACTGACATTCGAAGCACTGAAGGAAATGACGTATATGGATCAAGTGATCAGCGAGTCGCTAAGATGTTATCCTGTCATATCCTCTTTTTCGAGAGTGTGTACCGAAGCGTACGAACTACAAGGACCAGATGGATTGAAATGTCGAGTGGAACCTGGTACACAGGTGATTATACCTGTTCACGCATTGCAAGTGGATCCACAATACTGGTCCGACCCCGAAGTTTTTGATCCAGAGCGATTCAACGAAGACAGGAAGAAAAGTATAGTGAAAATGACTTTCCTCCCTTTCGGGGAAGGGCCAAGAATGTGCGTAGGAATGAAAATGGGTATGTTGCAAGTGAAATCGTGTTTGGCTACCTTGTTGAACAAGTACAAATTGGAATTATCAAATAAAACGCAGCTTCCTTTGAAATTATCGCCATACGCCTTCGTGACGGTACCAATTGGAGGCTTATGGGTTCATATCTCAAAAATTTAAAAATGATTTTTCAAAAACTCGTATGTAACATGTACTATATATTATTTTGAAGTTTCATGTTGGTTAGCCGTTAGGAATGTAAGTGTATAAACTACAGAATTCCGGAGCAATAATTAATAGATTATACAGTATTCATGATGACAATTATCACGATAATATTGTTCCTACTTGGGAATAAATATCAATCTACTTTATTCCTAATCCTGTCTTCTCTCGCTTAACATCCCTTGTCAGTCAGATTTCGATTAGCCGCTCGTGGCAAGCTTCCTAACATCGAAACACTGTGTTTAATCGATTGATTTATCGCTTTAAGAATTCGTGACAAGACTTCCTGGTTCAGGAAGCCGTTATTCACCGTACGGATCGGTGTATCCGAACATCGTGTAATTCCTTAGGAACGAGACGGATTCTCGGAGCGTCAGGTGGTTCCCAGACCGCAGCTGATCGATAGAAACGTGGTTTAATGACAAGAGCAGCCATCGATGGGCGTCCAATATCCCTCGTCTTACATGAAGTTGATGGTACGTGGTCGATGGTAATTGACGCCGTTTGTCATGGTAACCGGAAAATCTTGGAACCGAATAACCACGCCGGTGATTGCGTATTCTTTCCACGTACGTAAAATATTTGCAACCTGTCGCCAAAGTTCACCGTGATAGCAAAGTTTTCTGGGAAACTAGATTCGTTCGACGTCTGAAAATTACGACTATCCTTTTATCGAATTTCCCTACGTATAGCAATTTAGAATTTTTTATTTCTGATATGGAGATTTTCCTTGAGAAAATTAAGTCCAGGATATTCGTCTCAGAGGTTGACGGTGATTGATTCGCGAAGGTAAGTTTGAAATTAGGAGTCAAGAAGGGGTGATCTTCGGCGAGAAGTAATTTCGCTTGGGCAAAAATAAAAAAGGATATTCCTTTTATCGGTAGAAGCAGTTGCAACCAAAGTGACGTACTTTAGATATTCCTGGCACGTTTTTAAAGCGTCCCGTGTCAAAGAGTTCGCTGGAACTCTTCAAGAGAAGTACAGCACGAATCGTCGTCCACTCCCCAGAGAGGATTTTCCTGAATTCGTTTCAACTGGATTTTCTGTAAGCGTGCGCTTACAGACCCACGGATACGCCAAGATACATACAAAAGAGTAGCTGGAAAGAGGAGGTGACACGAACAGAATGTATCTTCGTGAAACAATATTTTCGTTCCCTCTTACAAGATCTGTGTCCCCCACTGTTTGGCGAAATACGTTCGGAAAGGGAGAACCATGTATTATTATCGTCGAATCAGGTTTCATTCGACCAGATTTGACTCAGTCAGACTCGAAACTCGTTCCCTCGCAAATCCTTCCAGCGGATGTGCTCCTAAGGTTTCAAGGCAAATACTTCCAGCTGAATTTTTACCAATGCCGATGAAACGAGTACCCTTTCTAACGCAATAAATTCATCGTCGCAGATTGCATTTCGGAATTTTTGGAGAACTATTGCCTTGCTTATAGCTGCTGTAAAGGTCTCGAACCGAAGTTTAATCCTCGCGTTTTCGCCTTCTATCTTATACTACTCAACAAATTCGAATTCTCCCAAACGTTCCCCCCGTGACTATCTTTTTAAAACAGGAAGACAAAGTGGTTTAATCAACAGATCATAGCGAACTGTCAAGGATCTACATGTAAGCAACAATATGATATGGCTACCTATATGTCATCACCTATATTATTGGGATAAATAAATCATCGCTAACGGTAGCAGTTACAGTATTTAAGTACAAAACCTATCTACTATGCAGTTACACTTCAATAAGATCGACCTAGGAGTATTCGTAGAGTTCAGAGTAATCATTCAATCAGTGAACATCATATATTCAGTTAAACCAGGCGTACATTACACTAGCATACAAGGGAAGAACCCTAACTATTCGCCTTCGATGTTAACACGTTAAATGTTGCAGTGGAAACAGCCTTGTACAGTAAGGCACACTAAAAATCTTTCAATTCAAGTTTCATACCTGATAACTTGCACAAATTATACAATATTTATATTGAATTTATGGCCCACGTGGCATTCAACGCGTTAACGAGTTTCTATGAGACGATAGTGAAAACGATAGAACTAATTTAGAGGGAAAGAAGACTCTCAGATAGATGGAGGGTGAACGTGAGAGGGATGTATGGTGATCGATTGCGTCGGTACATGCACAATAACAGGGAGGGGGGGATGGAGTCATGTATCTGGGCTAAACAGCCCATTTGCCCTGCACAATGGAAGCGACGTAGCTGTGGGCTCGACTTAATTACCAGAGGCTGCCTTTGGCAGACAACAGAAGAGCGGCAAGAGGATCCTTTATCGGAAGCAGCCTACATCTAAGCTCCATTTAATTGACTCGGACGAATGGAAAATTCATCGATGAATCGGTGCCCATACATCCTAAATTAATTAACACTCCAGAGCCTCCTGAACAACCGTTCATTTCTAATAGGATTGAACAGATCCTTTCAAAATCAAGCGAAGGAAACGTTACGTAAACAGGGCAAATTGCGCGAGAAGTTGAAGCATCCTTGTAAGTATACTTTCGTTACTTATCTCTCTCGTATAATACAGCGCGATGCATCTCGAGAACGAAAAGATAAGAGCTTCTTGGAATACAAAACAGTTTTCCGATAGTTCTCGCTAGTGCGAAAACTAACAGAGTTCTTAAAGCTTAGCCATTAGTACGGGAACAGCAGAAACTTGGCATCTATCATCGTATATAGAAGGATGCAGTACTCACCGAAGTTTTCATCAAATTCACCACCTCGGAAAGACCACTGCATTAAACAAGATACAGCTGTAACAGAAAAAAATTATAATTATTAAATTAAATTTAATTAATAATTAATAAATTCTAAAAAATAAATTATTAATTTAATAATTGCATGCGAGTGTAATATACGCCTGGTTTAACTGAATACATGATGTTTACCGCTTTAATTATTATATTACTGATAAAATCAATTATTCATTTATCTTACTGCAACGTCACGGAACAAACTTACATTGCACATAATACGATGTACGTAGTTTAATTAAAAGAAACATTGGTGATAAACGTTAATAAATATCGTATCGTGTGTTTGAAAACACAGGCCTGCAGTAGAGATAATACACACAACCTCGTTCGTAATACCGACGCCTATATGTTGCGTTTAAATTGATATGACCATTATCGTCATACTATATATAGGGGCACGTTCAAGAGCAATATGACAGTGTGGTTCAGAATAGTGTGAAATAACGTGCGTGAAAAGACAGAAGTATGGCTTCTACGTTTTTCACGCTTCTCGTGGGTGCGGTGCTCCTGTTCATCTTGTACTTCATCAAGAAGTACACCTACTGGAAAAGACGTGGAGTTCCAACAGTTAAAGGGGTTGTTCCATTCGCGGGCAATATATTACCGGTATTAACATTACAATCAAATTTCAATGACATGCACACCAAAATGTACAAAGATTACAAGCAGTACAGCATGGTAGGGTACTATAAATTATGGACACCGGTACTGATAGTTCGCGAGCCTCAGATGGTAAAAACCATATTGCAAAGCAATTTTTCAAGCTTTCACAAAAACGCATTAACGGTCCGAGAAGATCTGGATCCACTGTTAGTTAAAAATCCGTTTTTCACATCCGGCGAATCATGGTCCCGTTCCAGGAAACGCATGACCTATGCATTTTCCAACGTAAGATTGAAATCACTTTTCGTAACTGTCAACGGAGTGTGCAAAAAGTTTGAAGATTTTCTGAACCGACGATTAGCTTTCGACGATAAATATGAAACTGAACTGAAGCACTTATTTTCGAAATTCACCGGTGAAGTCGTAGCGAATGCCGGATTGGGTATCGAAGGATTTTGTTTCGAGGACACGAAGCATGCTGGGGCGTTCGATATAATATCTGAACCTATTTTTGAACCAAGCTTCTTCCGAGCTTTTGAGAATAATGCGTTATTCATAACGGAACTGAGGAATCTTCTGAGATCAAAATGGATACCTAAAGAGTTTGATGCATTCTTCCGAAACATCGTGAAAGAGAACATAGAAATCAGACAAAAGGAATCAACACCTAGAAACGATTTTCTTCAGGTCATGATCGATCTTATGAAGACATCGAACGAGAACATAGACATGGAGTCTATTACCGCGGAAGCGTTATCCTTCTACGTCGACGGTTTTGAAACATCCAGCATTACCCTAAGTTTCATTGGCTATAATCTAGCCGCACATCCCGACGTTCAAGAAAAGCTGAGACAGGAAATTACCTCTAAAATCGCTAAATACGACGGGGTACTAACCTTCGATGCGTTGAAGGAGATGACGTACATGGAACAAGTGATGAACGAATCGCAAAGATTGTATCCCGCTTTATCTGCCTTATCCAAGATATGTACAGAGAAGTTCGAATTGCAAGGATCAGACGGACTGACGTTGCAAGTGGAGCCTGGTACTGAAATCATTATACCCCACCATGGCTTTCAATTAGATCCCCAATACTGGGTTGACCCGGAGGTTTTCGATCCAGAACGATTCAACGAAGAGAAAAAGCAAAGTATAGTAAAAATGACTTTCCTTCCTTTTGGAGAAGGTCCGAGAATGTGTGTCGGTATGAAGATGGCTATGTTGCAAATGAAAGCGTGTTTGGCTACCTTGGTAGGCAAGTACAAATTTACGTTATCACCTAAGACACAGATTCCTTTGAAGATGACCCCTTATCATTTCCTAGCGGCAGCACAGGGAGGCTTGTGGGTTCATATTTCGAAAATTTAATAATTGTTATTTCTGAGCTTTTGATTATTCTGTATAAAGGGGCTACGCCCGTATATATGTATATATATAAATAATTTTTATTCAAAAGATGTAAATTAATATTGTGCTAAAGTTTTGTTTTGTTTGATCGTCGACAACGTAAGAGTTTAGATTCTAAGTTCCTGACGTCAACTAAGATTGCGTAAATATGGAAGCGATAAACTAATAAGACCTCCGAACTTGCAACATCATCGTTATGAATTAAATTACTATAACCACTTACAACACAAATCAAAATAACACATGGTTTTTAATCAACAGTCAATGTACACGTGTTGCGTATCTTTATTTACTTCGATTTTGCTACTTGACACGAAACGTATGAAAACGATTATCACAATAATTTATTAAACAAAAAATCTAACAGTAGGAAACTGATAAAGCGATACTGGCGTCTTGACACCACTCAGACAAAACTCAAGAGATTTATTGCGAACTGTTATTGCTATATAGTAGTAAAGTAAGGAGAAAAATAGAACAAAATAGCGAATATATGGTGGTGCGTGTCGAGTGCAAGTCTGTTTGCCGCTTCTCGGAATGTGGGGACAAGAATGAGTTTCCTGAGTGGTTTCCCGTGTTCACTATTGCTCTGTACACCTAACTGGGCAAAATATATGTATGCGTGCGCTGACATTTTATATTTTATACATATCTCAGCTAACTTGACGCAACGTGCGAAAGAACGACACGTATGTAAAAAGTGTAAGTTAAAAAAAACAAGAGGTCAATGATATTTTGATTGAAAAATAAGTATAAAATTTCAATTTTGTCTTTTTTTTTTACATAAAACTTGGGTTAATTAGAAGAAAATTACTGAACTACTGAAACGCCAATACTGTATCTCCTGAAAAGTGTTCATTCCTTGACTCATACCACTATAATATTATGAAATATCGTTCCACTTTTCGTTCATCCAATTTTGCGTACAATCTTCATACCGAATTACAAAAGAAACACGATCAGACGTTTTCCAGGACGAAACACAATGCATTTCCTCGTTCGCTAGGAAGAGGAGGAGGATCTTTTTCCTTTCTACCTTATCTCTCGTCACAACCGATCGGTTCTACGTTTGCCCGTGGAGAAACGAAGGAAAGTAGAAAGATTGTACACACGCGCGGGCGTGTGGAAAGCGAAAATGTGTATCGTCGTTCTATGAACAGAAGGATGGGGGTAGGTATAGGAGGTAGGGGATGGAGGTGAAGGTACCTCCTCGCATCGCAGTGCATCTTTCTCTGATTTCCCGTGGGAGGAGTCTCCTCGACAGCTTTCTCCTATTGAAGCCAGAAGAGAATGAAGGACAGAGTAAGGGTAGGTGGATAGAGTCGCGACTCGTGCCCTCTCGCGTAGCATGATTTATTTTATTGCTTTTCGAGAAGCTAGCATAATTCCACCCTTGATCCCTACCCACCAGTTATTTACCTCCTTCCAGCTACGTATAGAAGGACGGACAGAACGGATCGAGGATCCCGAGGAAGGGGATCAACAGGTACGGAGGACCGTTGGTATCCCTCGGCCACGTCAAGAAATCGAACAGCGTTCTTCCTGAACGCGCGCAAAAAGGAACTGAAACCAAACGTTTCTAGCGTAAATTTCCTCATGAATAATTACGTTATCGTTACTACGTAAACAATAAACGGAAGTTTATAGAGAATTCTGTACGTGTATCAGCCGTGCGAATTACCCGAATTCGCACGGTGTACGGTTCTACCAAATAGAAGCACCGGCCAGAAGTTGGTCTTGATTTAATTAAAGCGAACACCGGTAACAGCGATGCAGTAAATTGAAAATTACCGAGCGAACTAATCCTCTTAAATGGAACATTACTATCGGAACGGTACAGAGGACGAGCGACGGATTCGATTGTTTTTGACTAACTAAAGCTACGACAATAAATTAATTCTCTTCCATGGACTTTCGATACTTTCGAATATCGACAACTAAATCCTATTGTCTTCCACCCGTTTATTTTTATCTCGACCACTGCCTCTTTTCGTTCTGATGAAACTTAATTAATAATTCAACGATGTTAAACGATTTCATCTCGCTTCTTCTCGTTCCCCGTTTCTTGCATTTTCTTTCCGTTACAGCCTTGTTCGAGGATATTAGCAGACCGGTTGAAAGGATACAGGAAGAACGTCAACCCGGAGCGTAATATACTTGCTTTGCCGAATGCACATCGTGGACGGGGGATGGTAACAGAGGGTGGTTCAACGGAATGGAGAAAAGGGGATAGCGACAGGGTCGTAGCAGGAAATTTCACGGAGTGGCGCAATAACGTTTCTTATGCCACGTTTCCGGAGTGGCGTGCTGTTAGAGGGTTGGGCAGCTTGCAAATACTCATTGGGAGAGAAAGAGAAAGAGAAAGAGGAAGAAGGAAAAGGGAGGAGATGCAGTCACTCTCTGGCATGCAATTAGGAGGCTAGGCATTGCCCTGGAAAGGATCCCTCTTTCACTGTTCCCGCTGTTATCCTTCCTCTCTTTCCACCCTCTATTATCTTTTACCTTCTTCCATCGTTTCATTGTATACGTACACAGATTTTTTTCCTCGCACACTTCCCTATAATAATCCGCGTCAGCGCCTTTTAACGCACACAACCGCAACTAGAAAATATCGGGAAACTGTAACTCGGAAATTGTACGCGATTTCTCGCGGAAATCAGAAAATCGTGATTCCGAACTGTAGCGGAGAACCGGAAGTTATTAAACAGTTGTTACGATCTGAAATTTAGCACTATACGTGAATTATTGTGACAGAAAAACAATAGTAGGTATCCCGAACGATTCGGTCAGCTTGTTTTACCAAACTTTCTCTTAATACGAATCGTGAAACGTTGGAAAATTTCATTTTCCTGTCTAACGCGATACGTTACGGAAATTTTTCCACGAGCGTATTGCTGCGAGTGAAACGAGAACCGTATTAAAGGTGGAACGGGCAGGATAGTAAAGTGTGTGAAAAAAAAAGAAAAGAAAAAACAGGGATTTGAAACATTGCTGCTGCAAAGGGGTGAACGGAGTGCAGCGGATAGTGGCATTCAGTGCTACCCGACGGATGATTCCCGCGGGAACGGGTGGTAAACACTAACGCCAATCCTATTTTTCCTTCTCTTTCCTCTGCTCTATCTATTTCTCGTTTTTTGCACGCTTTTTCCAGTTCTGCCATTCTCCCACCTAGCGACGACGCGTAATAACGATAATAAATCGTGTCTGAGTGATTTAGTGGTTCATTTAGCCGGCAAAAGTCTCGCCAGGGCTCGTGGGATCGTTGGCCAGATTATAAAGAATAAGTCATTTCTGTCTTTGTCGATCGGTGAATTAAACTACACTCGTAACGCGACGATTCCTCGAAAATTGATTAATCGATTTTCACGCTACGTATTTAACTCGGTCAAATAAATCATGCACAGCAAGGACGGTGTAACTATCAATAGAAAAAGGAACGTGAACTTTTGTGTTGACCTAATATCTATAGTAGCATTGTTAAGAAAAATTGTACACATATTCGATAGAAAGGGAATCGTATTATTCGTTCTGCGACGGTTACGCGCGGCTACGAATGGAACTTGCAAAATAACAAGTGGAAACCGATACAGCAAATATAGCCAGTTTATAAAGTATCGATCACTCGAGTGACTGGTGAACCGAGAATAAAACGAATCTTTCGAACAGTAACGAGCTGAAACGGATAACCGTTCGGGCACCGATAAAACTCAATCGGTAGCAAAAGTGAGCTGGTCGGTGTAAGACGGGATACTCTATTACCGGAAATTAACAAAGCTTTTGTGTATAACGCGAACGAAGAGAAGCTACTTTTCAGCGGAGTTTCTCTATTTCTCGTTTCACGTGCTCCCTTGGGTCATTGGATTTGAGCAATCGCGAAAACAATAGCTTTAATCTCGACCAGTCACAATGCACCGGTCGCCAGTATTGCCTGACAGCCGATAAAGTCTTCATCGTC
This sequence comes from Osmia bicornis bicornis, assembly GCF_907164935.1. Classification (NCBI taxonomy): domain Eukaryota; kingdom Metazoa; phylum Arthropoda; class Insecta; order Hymenoptera; family Megachilidae; genus Osmia; species Osmia bicornis. Next base: position 12,151,190 of record NC_060216.1, on the reverse strand, counting down.
CGCTAGTGTTCGCCTATTGAGAAAGACTTTGATGACGGAAAGCTTCGAGCAAGCCGAAGGGTATAAACGTGCCACGAATGTAAATCATCTTAAAGAACTCTGATTAATCGTCTTGACTCTATAGGGTATTCAGAATTTAAAAAATATATATATATATTGATCGAATTGAATAACCTCCTCCTTTTTCGAAGTCGGTTAAAAAACCTATATTCTCTTCTAAATTCGTTTTCACCAAAGAGCTAATATACACACGGTTTATCCAGCCTCCCTTATTTATCGCGTTCCTTGCTCCGGTTAATAAACGAACCGATTGGTCTTCGGGCTACGTGCGAAAGAAGAGACAAGTGGAAAAAGAGGGTAAGGGCAATTCTGTTGCGCCTTGATTTTGTCTGCCTCGTGCGTGTACAGGCGGATAGATTCGACGTTAGCCTGGACGCCGAAAGGGGATGGAAAAGAGGAAGGAAAGCACGTCTGCTTGGTATCTTTACGACCTCCCAGGGACATAAAATGGTGTTATCCTTCCGTAGTTGGTTCTCTAGTAAAGATGGTACAAGCGCACACATACGTGTAGATGGAGGAGACAGGTACGTATGGGCCGAACACGATGGACCACGACCCTTTCTGCCAGTTAGTCTCGTCGAGATACTAGGATAGCGATAGGACATCAGCCTTTAAGCATCACCCTTGAACCTTGTTGGACGGTACAAACCTCAATATTGTCGACAGAAAAGAGGATAAGCCGATCCCCCAATACAATGCCACCTTTCTCCTGAACGAAGGTGGCGAAATTCCGAGAACCGGGATTAACATCTTTTAACTTCCAAATTATTAGCATCGTGTAAAAGTTCCATTGTCAATAAAATTTCTTTGAAAACGATAGAATGATATTTACGGGTATGTTTCGAGTACGAGGAGTTTATTTGTTCGTTGCATATGCATATGCATGCCTCCGTACAAGCGGAGAATCATGTATTCAGCAGAGTAACAGGTGTACTCCTATCCTGCTATGAGATACGACCTTCCTTTTCCGTTCGATCTAGCTCGGATATTAATGTCGAGGCAAGTTGTTCAAATATCGTCAGACAAAGAACATCGGGATAGGGGTACATTGATCGTGTGGAAAATTTGGAACTTATAAAAATTTGTATACACATACAGTGTCTCGAGATATTTTATACGTCTGACAGCTGTCGGTAGCAACGTTCCTATCATCCAGTTTGTATTACACGCGACCATAAAGTTACGTTTGAAATCGATTTCCCCTTTTCCGTTACCTAGAAACCAATCGCAAAATAAAATCCACAAGAAGCAACGCTTTTGAATGTCTGCAACGACAAGTAGTAGCTTCGAGTTCGAGCAAAACGTTACCTCAAAGGGAGCATTCCCTTTTCGTTTTGTCATTCTTCTTATCACCCGCCACCTTTCTCCTCTCGTTCTTGACACACGAGGGGAGAGAATAAAAAAAAAGGAGAGAAAAAAGAGGTAAAAATCGTCCCCGTCTAGGTGTTTCACGTCTCTCGGGCGAGATAAGATCCGTGAAAAAAAAAGAAGGAAAAGGAGGCGAACAGACGGCGAGGGAGGAAGAAGAAAAAAAAAGGTCGCGAGACATTGCTGCGAAGCTCGCGATGGAAATTGAATTTCCAGGTCGAAAGTTCTCGGGAGACTCCCTCTATTACTTGGGGCCTGTTGTAACACACAACGCGAAGAGCTTTCTGTAAACCGTTCGCAGAAAGACAAAGTCCGGACGAGTTGCGCGGGGTGACTTTCCTTTCGAAATTAGCTGACAAGGAAGAAAATCAATTCGCATCGCGAGTAATTTCGTTACGATTACGTTCTCGCGTAGCGTAGAAACACGAAGGAAAATTTCTTTCCGCTAAGCCATCCTTTCGCTGCAATTTTCTCGCGCAAACTGCTCGTAAACTCTCATCGTGACGTAGACACATTCAACGGGTAAATTACAGCCTGTCAGGGTGCAATACTTAATTACAACGGCGTTGAAATAAATATTTCACCGGTGCTCGTCCTTACAACCCTGGACAGAAAATTTATTCGCCATACCTTTCTATCCTTAATGAAACATAAATGAAATCTGTGCCCTATCGCATCTTGTAGTCGTTGAATGTTTAAAATAAATTTATCGGTTTCACGGATTATTGCAAACGCTCACGGTCTTCGTGTAAATCATCTTGCTCGCTGTATTATTGAATTTGATAGGAGCGAGTTCATAAATCCAGCATCAGAGAGCAGTTACCGTATAAACGGGGTTTCCGTAGTAGCCGGCGTATCAGAATTAAGTGTAAACCTATAGATTCGAGGATCCCTTTCGGAATCCTTATAGGGTCGTTATCGAAGGAAACGACGCTTGGAACGGGTGGCATTCTGGTCAATAGCAGTTAACGGTGCACGTGAAAGCGACACGCAAATATTGATTACGGATAGTCCTTGGTTAAAACGTCGCGAATAAGCACGAATATGCATTTACCAACAATGCTGAATCCTTTCGCTATGGTTCGCTATTTCGTCCGAAAACCATTCGCTGTGCAGGAAATAACGATAGCTGTTGGATGGTTGAAATTTTGTAAATTAATCATTTATTACGAGAAAAGAGAAAACTTAAAGAAAATAACGTTGAATATGCATATCATTTATATGCTAATACGTAATATCGAAGTTTGATTACAAGGAAAACGTGGGCAAGTATATTGTAGGTAACCCTAAAAATTTTTCTTCCCTCCTAACTGATCTTCTCGAACATCCAGACACGCCCTTCATCGACCGTTCCTTTCACGAATTAAGCTCGGGATAAGGTGGTATCCGAAGGCAGTAAGGGTGAGAAAGTCAAGGGCAAGGGCGTGGGCGTAAAACGAAGTATAGAAAGAGGTCGCGCGAGGGGTGGAACTCTAACGCATTCTGTTACCCGTCGAAAAGAGGAAAAGAGGGTTACTCTTTCGATGCAATTTCTGCAACCCCCTTTTATGGAAATCGTAATAAACTATGCTTGAACTGCTGATAGCTTTCGTTTCAGTAATTTACCGAATCTTCGAAATTTTGCAAATTACCAGGCAACGTCTTATGATGGTTATTACAAACTTATAGGTATCTACATAATTAAGTTCACAACCTTAGTCATCTGAAAAGATAATAACGATACCTACAACAGAAATTATTTCACCGAGTATTCTCGTCTCCGAACTGAATTAAGTAAAATTGTAGTTGTTATTCGACCGGAAATTATTGTCGCAGAGAAACGTTCTTCGCAAGTCGAGCTCGACGCAAATTTCATCAATTACGATATCGAAAACCTAATTAACATTTCTGCGATGTTTCATAATTTCACGGGAGAGGCGGAGAAACTTCGTGCAAAGAACTAATTTTCATTCCCAATGGGATAGAAATTTGGCAAGAAGGCAAATATAAAGCGACAAAATATATAGTCACCGAAGGAAACGAATCGTAGCCACAATCTAATTATCTCCAAGATTTTCATTTACTTTATGCAATAATAAAGCCAAAAGTCGAACGTTAGAACCATAATGTATTTCTCTCGGTTGATGTCTTAATTGGATCATAGGAGGTTCATTTACCAGCAGCGGTGCGTGCTTCGGGGCAGGAAAAAAGAAAAAATAAGGAGGAAGAAAAACGGATGAAAAGAGGAATTCCATCTGTCGAACTTATAAACGATCACCCTTCGTCCCGATTTCATTTCACGAGCCGTCGCGCATCTAGACGTTTCTTCCTCTCTCACCCCTCTCATAATTGTCATAACTTCCTGCGTTTTCTCGCCCTTTTATATCATCGTTCCACCTTTGTCGTCCTTCTTTCTCGGCCACGACCGCGACAGAGGAAGGCATTAGAAATAAATTACCGAGAGGCGTCAGAAACTGATAAAATATTCCCGAACCGGCGATATTAGCGAAGAAGGAACGCGGTAATAATTTTCTCCGGGTGATCTAGAAATTTAACTGCCACTCGAGATGAATAATATCGGGCGATAAATCGCAACATTCCTACGGTGGCTGATATTAATATTCGATCAGCGCGATATTTAAATAGTTAACGCTCAATAATTATTTTTTAAAATTTCATGGCGTCCGAGTATTAACGCGCGCCACTGCAAGTTTCGTGTTTCCCCTCTTGGAAATGCAGCTACCATCCCCAACCTAATCTTCCCTCGCAACGAACTCGCAGAGGGTTAGTTGGACGAGATTTCCCGAAGAATGTCCAAGTTAAACGGAGAAATTTTGCAGAGAATCGCCGGCCAGTGTTCGCGACGAGGGAGGAGGTAACGAATTTCAGGAAACATTAGGCTCCCTTCGCGTCGGACCGAAGGGTCGGCGAAGGGGATGATGTCGGGTTAAGGTCAGACCAAGCGACCGATTCGGGATCGTCTTGTTGTAACCGATCGTAAGAGGAGGGATGTGATCGCGAAGATGTCGTCGAGGAAAAGGAAAGGAAACATACAAGTAGACGGAGAAAGAGAAAAGAAGAGTAGAGTATTGACGTTGTGCCGCTTTTAAATATTGCATCCAAGTCACGTTCAGGACCGTATCCTCTCCACTCCCATCCCTCAGCCCACTGCCAACCAACCCACCCCACCTACAACCCCTCAAGTCGACCCCCAACCCCCTTTTTTCTAACCCCACCAGCGAAGTGGCTGGGCCGAACGTCGCATAACTACCGCAAGGTTTCCAGGGAGACAAAGGAGAAACTTGAAGGAAAGAAGATGGAAAGAGAGGAGCGAAGAATGACTGAAAACGAGAAAGAACTAGACGTAGGATTCTAAAAAATAGGGACAAAATTTTACATACCGTTTTTAATACTCAAAATGCCGAATCTTGAATATAAGAAAACGCAATCTCATAATTTTTCAATTTTCAATTTTTTTTCCCCTCTTCCTTGGGATCTTGCCCGAGAAAAACATCCCTCTGTACCACCCTTTGGCGAAGAAAAAACGAAACGGAGGGAGGCAGCAAAAACTAATGCACAGGGAGTACGGCTCTGTCGTTTGTGCGAGACACGTTCGACGCTTCGAGAGAATAGAAACGAGAAAATGAAAAGAAAAGAGAAGAGAAAAAGGTCTAGCGACGGGACGTGAAACTGTGGTTGTATTCCCTTTGTCGTCGCGTTGATCGTCATTAGACTCGTTTTCTAAACGATTTATTTACATACACCCCTTTTACGGAATATGTAATGATACGAACCCTTGAACGGTGGAACCTGGATCAATCGTGACCCAAACTTACAAAACATATACAATAATGTAAAACAAAAAATTCAATTAAAGAATAATTGAATAAAAATAATGAAGAACACCTGTTATTAGATGATACATTAGAATATAAGATAAAATTCTGTGAATTTTAATATTCTTGAAATTACCACCACCTCGAAAGTCTCCTTAAAACTGTACACAACTTATCGACTGTCGTGGGCGAATTAAGCGTGTCAAGGACGTATACAAGAAAATTACACTATTGCCCTCTACAGAAAAACACATTTTGTTCCTTGAAAGTACAAGTGGCTTGTACGTGACCCTTGCCACGTACGCGATATTAAAAATAGAAAATCGACCCTTGTTTACAAAACTGTTGGTGTATTAACGAAAAGCAGCGTGAAACTAAATGTTGTTAAACGCGTCCTTCGCCACGCGTTTAAGCGCGAATTTACGTGACATTAACCCTCGTAAGAAAGATATTCCTAACTAGCGCAGTAGTCGGATACATGGTCGTTTTGGCCCATAACAGTGTCGTTTTAGAACAAAATGACAACGTTCCTCAAAAATATGATTCGCAGCTCCATCAGAGAGGTAATTGTCTTTAAAAATTTCGCGCGAAAGTACCGCTTAAGCACGCGAGCGAACCTATGAAAGGAGTCCGTTCAAATGGCTGACAACCGTTTAAATTTCTCGCAAACGATGCAACTGATCTTTATGAAATTCCTGTAAAGACAAAGAAAAAGACTTACCGTGTAAATCAGGAATATTGGTAGGATGTAGAGGGAAAGTCGTCTCGCGTCAGCTGACTCTTCTTTTGTTCACTGATTGGATGATTCACATGTAACTGATCGGCACAAAAGTGAAAATAGACCGAACGCGTGAAAGAAGAAAGAAAAATATGACGACACAGGACACTACGTTACACACTGTACCAACGAACGGGATGACACGGAGCGTCGGAACAAGGTTAGAAACGGCGAAATGTCTTGCTGGCAAGCACACAGAATAAAACGTCTAGTTCGCCTCAAGGGCGTCGCGGCGCTGCCGGGCGACGATGCGACCGCGTTCCTACGATTCCCCCACGAATGTGTCCCCCGTTACGTGACTGGTCTCACGCGCAAACGCCATTGGGCATCTCTCTCATCCCCACCACCGGTCTACCATAGCACCGCGGTCAGGTATGTATGTTGATGTTGATATTTCCACCATGCTTGTTTGCTAATTTCTATGATTACGTTTGCAATCGAAATGCTTTTTCTTTATAGTATCGATTCCAAACAACTATTATTGTTTCTCACAGATAATTAGCATTTAATTAACACTACTTTTTAATGCTTACTTAGGAGAGCTATTTGAATTTGATTCTCGCTCGAACCTTGTAAATATAAATCATACGGTTTTCGAAGTCAAGCGTTCTACTATTAATTAATTTGATTTTAATTAGCGACAGGATTTGTTAGAAACAACACTTTCTAAAATCGTTAATTTAATTTTAAATATAGTTAATATTTAGGCATTTTATGAAATGGTTGCAACAAATACAGATGTCATTATTCGATGACAATTAATACCAATCGTTCGATGTTGAACAAGCCTTTAACAAGGAGGGTGAGCAATCGATAAAATCTGTAACAACCAGAAAATTGAAAAGCTTATTATGCCCGGTAGCGAGGCGTTCTACCGGATAATCGGAATCCCGTTAATGATTATAATAGACAATGGGTTCAGGAAGCACGGCACGAGACCGTATGTGTAATTGTGCACTTGCCAAAAGGGAGGGGGGCTACACAAGTGAACCATAACCTCGTGGCACGCGCTCCTACGACGCTCGTGTAAAAATCAATACAAACAACCATGTTCTATTCCCAATTTACGTGTATCTTCTCCTATCGCTTTTTAAATAAATTCATTATGTAATATTTTTAAAAATCCAACACTCGAGACACTATTTGCAACGTCGCGTGTTTGAAACGCACCCGCGGAGCGCGTCGATTCGCGAGCCTTTAATGCAGAGCTAAACCGCGTTAAATTCAAACACCATAAAAATAACGAGCCACGGCTCAGACCTAGCGTCGGGTTAAATTGGAGAATTTTCATTAAAAGATCACATCATGAAGTAATTACACCGAAATGATAGATGTCGGATGCATTTAAATGATCTCTCCTCGTTTTACATCATCCGCTCTTTTATTTTTATAATTACTCGTAATTAATTTCCGTGATAACTCCACTTCGACGCGGATGGTCTCGTGCACAGAATTTGTTATTTTATAGAAATAGCCACATCTAGACTATAGAAAGTTAGACAAAAACGATTATTCGTCGAGCTGCGAAAAAAAAAAAAAAGGAAAACGTACAATTTCCCAAGTAATTTTGCGTACTGCTGCTCCGACGGCCGTTTATTTATTAAAACACTCAGTGGCATGGACCTCTTTAAATCACGCGCATCCCTCGAGTATCCCTGTCCCTCTAATATTTATTAATCTCATTCGCGTTGACCGCTCTTGGCACGACTACGCACTCCGCGTCGGACATTCGGTTGTCTGAAATCGGTTGCTGAAATATTGAACACTGCTCCCTTTTCGATCGATAATCAAGTGTAAAATTTCAGCGAGACTTTTAAACAATTCCATTAAATATTATTCTTATTTAATAAATTCAATTATCTACCCAATTTGAATGAAAGTGGTCCATGTTTTATAATTCTGGGTCACAATTGACCAGACTTCGTCGTTCGAGGGTTAAAATCGTTCCCGAACAAGGCGCTTAAGAACTCTTCTCATGAATGTCGAAAGCACCGGGCCGATTACGTGAACTGATAGAAGCGGCCCCATTGAAGCTACATAAAATTAATTAACAGTACCGGTGGGTCTGACAGGAAATTAACAACCATTGTATCGTCCCAGTGTATCAATTTATTAGGTTCACCCGTCGCCCTCGTAGCGTGAAAACGTACATGGCCATTAAACGATTATATTTTCGAGCCGCACCGTATAACCGAGCAAGCTGATCAGCTACGTACTGGCCAGTTTACGCGTCAAAGTTTACCAAAGGTTCTTCAGGGCCGATGCACCGAACCTTCCTATCGTATAGCGCATACTTCTGTTGCCACTGGTGTTCATTATCGCCAGTATAGATGTAAAGGGTAACCCGGAATACCAAACAACGCGGACGTTACGTACAGAGTGTTACGTGATAAAACAGAGAAACTAGAGCTTTATTATGGAGATACGGACAAAACACCGATACCTACATCTAGTTATTACCCTTATAGTCTATAGTCACCTGACTTATCCCCTTTAGATTTCTTTGTATGGGGATAAGTAATTGAAACGAAGACGAACTGACCCACGATGTATACATTTTATAGTTGGAATAACATTGTAAACACAAGGAGCACATCGTACGTTTGCGTAGAATAATAACGCATACTTATAGAAATAGTTGTAACACGCTTGTACATGCACGCTCACAGGAGCATGCGTGGACAGAATGGGGTGAGTCAAGGCGAGCGCATTAAGGGTGGGTGATTGTAATTTCACACATGACGTAACGCATCCCCTGCCGCGTTTTCTGCCGTCACCAACCCTCTACGTCACTTCACCTCTCCACTGTATTTTGCTTTCCTACGTTCAGCATGCATATATCTACGTGTACAGTGAGTCGTATAAGTATCTATATCTTTTCAATTGGACGGGCAAAGAAATATTACGACGCTGATTAACAAGAATATCTGTTGCGTTAATTAAATTGTAGAAAATGAAATTGAAAAGAAATTTAGAAACAAATTTGAATTCCAAGTTATACGTCGAGTCAGCAAAGGATCGGCTTTCAAATCTTTCTAGTCTCGCTTATTTTATTTCTGTAACTATGTCAATATGATCCTGCACTCTTCATAGAAGGGTTAATTGAGAGGGTACGAGAATACTTTTGCGATTCACTGTACGAGGTATGGAAAAGCCGCTCCACTGTATTGCTATTTCTCTCTCGTTTTATCTCTTGCAACCCTCGTTCGTCATTGTCTTCCCTCTATCTTCTTGTTTCTTGCTCTATCTGTTTAACATGCAACACTTGGAGGCCTCTTCCTCTATGCCTCCGTACCGTCTTCGCTTCCTACCAGCATCACACTGGTAACCGCAACCGAGTCTGCAGTGACTAACACTGACTGATGGTTCAGTGCTGATTAGAATTTTCGGTTGAAAGGGCGACACTGATAGCTGCTGGATATAACTGAAGGATTGCACGAGGAATTAGGCACGAGCGCGAGATTCATCGTGGTTGAACAGCATTAGATATTCTGTTTATCGTTAGACGCACGCTGGGACAACGAGGCGAGTTTGCTTTGTTAAGGGGAACTCATTAAGCCTAACACGTTCGGTGCGGACCGAGGCTCGTGGACATTCGTCGGGTTAATCAGGTAAGTGTAAATTATAATTAACATGGTAAACAGAACATCTTTTTCATCGTGGATCCTTGTTACCGTCGCCCTTATTCCCGGCAGTTATTTTCCTGAAATTTCTGTGTTCCTCAGATTAGAATTGCAATGGCCGGGCAGCTTTGTATATTCTGCATCGATTAAAATTTCCGGTCGAGAAAATAATAATGCTGCTCTGTTGGGAATAATTTCGAAAGAGCTCGCGTCGAAAGTAGGATATCAAAGAAAAATCGTTGATACAACTAATAGGCTGAGCGAATAGTTGGTAATTTCTGAAAATGTTATGCAAATCTTGAAAGTTCGTGCATCTTCGGGGCACACTCCGTAAAGTTTGTTCATTAAAAGCACGAGTCGCTCTGGGGATTATTGATTATTCCTTTAATTAAATGCACTTTATCTTCGCATAGTTTTGGCAATTAATTCCTACGCAAACTTTGCATAACTTGGAGGCGCATTCGTGCTTTACGTTCTCATTTGTTCGCCGTTTCGTAAGGATGCACGTTTTCTTCTGTGAAACCCGATGCTTACTTGCTACGTAGACGTAGGTTTAAACATTGAAAAGGGTCGTCCGTATCCCCAAACCTTTATACGGCTCTTTCAGTGATATTTAATACCTCTAAACCGGCGTTAACCTCGCAAGATCAGAAAAGGGTGGAAGATAAGGGATAGAAAAAAAGAAAGGAGAAAGATCGAGACGTCGAGTGGGTAAGGGGGTGAGTTTGGAACGGAGCGCCTTATCAAAAATTAAAATTTCATTCGGCCAGACCGAGCATCTCTATCTCTAGATCCTCGAGGCGGTTTAGAGCTACCGGAAGCGAAAGTAGTGGTACTGGGAAGGGGGTTAAAACTCTAATCGTGAGAAACTAACTTTCCCTTCGAGAAACTTTCTACGAACCGTCGTTTGCTTCCTCCTTAGCCCCTTGCACTTCGCGGCTCTCCATTTTGTTCGAATTTATTCCGATGCCTCTAGCACTGGATTTGAGCGGCGTGCATTTGAATTTACGACTGTTCCTCCAATCGATGCCTCGTTACTCGTTCCTTAGATTCGTGTAAATTCTTTTTCCCCTCTTTTCCCGTTTCCATCCCCCGGAAAGTCTGGCAATCGAGCAACAACAGCGAGTCTATTATTTTCCGTTTCATCGTATTCTTCGTTACGACGTCGAGCTTAATTGCCAATCCCCTTTTATCTCGATGTAAATGAACGTTCAACAGCCGGTGAATATGGAATTTATCATTCCGAGAGATGCTATTTCAAGCCCTAATGTCGGTCACGATAAAAATGCAAAAAATGTAATTTAAAGACAAGCCCAGCAACCAGTAGCTCGCTTTTTAATTCGAAACCGCTGCTCGAAGTAAGCTTTATCGTCGTGTTTCACAAAGGCCGACGGAGAGAGAGAGGAAAAAAAGATTTAGACGTGTAATTACGCGAGCGTAACTCACGAGTTGTCCCGGTGAGTTTTACACACAGGGTGACCCATTTTAGAGGGTAAATGGATTTATCTCGAAAGCTCGTCGAATTGGAAAAATTGAATATATAGGGGTTGAAAGATTTCAAGGGATTCGTTCGACTTCCGTTCAGACGATCTATTGTCACTTGAAAAATCAGTGGAAACGTTTAAAATGTTCCTCGTTTCTCTTTCGTGACTTCGGTTCTATCGTTCCTTCTATGAATTCTAAACGACTTTATACGCGATTCGACCGTGTGTACATTCAATTTCCACGCTATTTTTCGAGACGTATTTGCGAATATAAAACGAATCATCCGGCACGACGTTACGGTTCAAATGGAAACGTGAAACCATATAATTTAACCATTCCCCGGGATGAATGCGATTTCGCTCCTCTTTTCACTCGCCATCCTGGAAAGATGGACGCGTGTTGCGGGATTAATTGAATCGCGTATTGTAAACACGAAAGATGATTCGTTGCTCGTGCGCCAGCGAATATTTCAGTTTTATCGACGAAAGCGTTCCCGCGAATAACGCTTGATTAATCCCGACGTGCCGCGTTGATTGAACAATTTTTTACGAACCATTCATAGAGTATATCTGTTGGCGCTGTTTTTATCCGTGATTTCAACCGACGCGACACGTTGCAAACACAAGCGGGACAAAAATTTCCACCTTCTTCGGAGAATTTTTCTCATCCCCCTGATGGAATAACGGCGCGAACATCGCGCTTGAACAGAGCGAACGAAGAGCGAAGGGGGGGTGGGAAAATCGCGGGGAGTGAGACAAACGAGGGTTGAATGGCCGTTTGCGAAATTATTGGGTAGAAAGAGGGAAATCGGGTGCAATCCGTGCGCGGCTAACCACAAATGCCGAACGAACGAATATATTCGTCCCTTTCTCTCGTTCTCTTTCGTACGTTTAGACGCGTCTCCTTGTTCCCCTATCAGTCCCTCGACGTTTCATCCCTCTCGAATTTCCTGGCCGACCCCCGCGCCCTTACCAGAACCCATACCCCCGTTTCTCTCGGGCTGCTCATCGGAAATCATTGCCACGCCGCCAATTGTCAGCCGATGGTACACTGGATTGGCTCAGGCGCAAACGCGTAACCTCTGTTATTCGAACGTTAAAGGGACTTCGACGTTCTCGATATTAGCATTTCCGCTTTACATCCGTTACAATTCGCCGATCACCCTTTGCGATTGACCTTCGGGTACCCTGCTCGTGATTGGTCGTTATTTGGAAGAAAAGAAAGACTGAAATTTTCATTTTATATTCATAAGCATTTACTCGCGATGCCTTACTTACCTCTTATCACGATTTCTTCGTCCAAACAAAAAACACTACCCCTTTACCATTTCTCAACTACCCTAGCAGTACCGTTTACGTTCTCATCCGGAACGGTTTTATTTGAAAAGTTTTTTTCCCCGAGGATAAAACAGCGAACGCGAAAAACGCCGTAGTCGTCTCGTTTGCAGAAGGTACATAAATCGGTACGCTCTTCATATTTCCCCTTTAATATCTCGCTCTTCCGCGTCATTGTTCTCTCCCGGCCATTGCTCATCGGAAATCATGCCCACACCGCCAATTGTCAATCGCCAGCAGCCAGCATTGGCTTCGATCCAATACAACTAAGTTCCTCGATTCTGCGCGGCCACGATATCGTGTTATCCGAATTGTCCGGATATCCGACGGATCGAGACAATCGATGCAACGTAAACCTCGAGTTTCACTCGTCGCACGAAGGTGGCGGAGATTAATTTGTCCAGAAAATTCGTGCATTCAAACATTCTCTCCGGGAGGGTTGAATCGAATCGGTACCGCTTATTCTTTATTTCATCGTTTATTTAACCGCGATCGATAGCAAGCTGCGAATCGTTTGTATCACGGTGCGACTGGTATATATGTACCTCTTCGTAATAGCTCCGTTTCCTGGAACCAAGAGACAGAGTTAGCTACATCGCGACTCGTTATTAGCTTGATGGAAATGTGAAAAAAGAAAGGAACAGAGGAGAATGGAAAATGGAATGCGGATCCATTAAAAAGTTTTGACTCGCTCGTGCAGAGAGAGGAGGCTCGACGAGGTTCGTTAGACATTCCAATCAACCGAACAATTAATGTTTTGCCAACCAACGCGTTGTTCGAAAGGATAATTAAACGAGCGAATCCACGCGTAATCGGGAAACTTTCCTGGCACCTTTACTTTCCGTACATTAGATTACTCGTATCCTTTGATACGTTTCACTTATGCTATCAGCTAGTTTCATTTTTTTTTATTTTTCGTAAAAGAACCCTGAGGGAAGTATCCGTTGGATATTCAGGAAAATACTCGTTTCTATTTAACAAGAGATTCTTGCTCGCAATTGGAACGTCGAATTGAAAGAGGAGATGAACGAAATTATTTATGGCCGGGAGGAAGTTGTAGGCACGCAACGATCAACCCCTAAGACTCGTTGCATGCAAACTCGTTTCCATCAGTATTTCAAGTTATAGCAACGAAACCTTTCACCCTGCCTTACGTTTCCTCGAGAATTTGCGAAGAAGTGTTCAGCGAGAATTCCTGGTGGTCGATGAGCAGAATAACTCCTCCCTGAAGTGCAGTAACCTCGGCAGAAGAGTCTCGGGGCCTCTCTGAGATCGCAGGAAAGTCTTATGACCCGTGCAAAATGAATGCATCCCCCACGCAGGTTGCATCCTTTTCATCCCTGGTACGATCTCATCGCCATTCAACCGCTCGCTAAATCGAGCATCCCCGTAAAACGAAATACGGAATTTCATTTGAATCCTTCGTCGTTTCGGTCTCGGCTCCTTTTTCGTTCAGACCTGCCTCCATTTTTTCCCCTTATTTATCCTTTATCTTTACCGAAACACAGAGAAACGGTTTGATAAAATTATTTACATAGAAATTGCGCTCCTGAACGGAGAAAAGCGAAATTGCCTCGCGTGACACTGTTCCATTTGTTTCCTTTTTTTTTTTCCTTTTCTTTTCGTGAAATTATTGAACGTAAATGAAAGTATACGAGCAGGGCGGATAAATCCTACTAAGCGCAACATTTTTTTTCATTAGCTACTTGAAAATAATATATTTCCGACTGCTGAAAATTAATGATTCAACGACGCGAAGATGTTCGGTCGAAAAGTGTAACGAAAGCCGAAGTAAATAGAGCGATGTATTTTCTGACGGCAGAGAGACGAAGAGTGTACGAGGGGTAGTTTTGCTCGTTTCGGATGTGGAAAACATCCCCTCGATGAGACGATGCGGTTACGTCGGTTTCCTCCTTCCAACTTCCTTTTCGTTACCCTTCTCTTCGTCCTCCCTTTAACCGTACTTGCGTATCCCCGAACAGGTTACAAACGACGGGCACGGTATTACAAGCCGCAAATTACACCTCCGCCCTCGCTGCCACGCGAATGTGCGAGCCCAAGACTGTTGGATTACACCCCCGACTGCGAAAGCTTCCGTTGGAATACCAGCATGCTCTTCTCGAAAACGGAACGCTCCCGGGCTTCCGAGATAAATTAGGGAGAAGAATATTAACTGTCGTTAGGTAGACAATTATTGGGACTCGGTAATGCGCGAAAATGCTTCTTCTTCGAAGTAAATGCATATCCAGGCGACTTCCAGGTATCTATAAATGAACATTTAATTTAATTAGAATTTTAGCAATAAATTAGTAATTGTACACATTGGTATAGCATTCTTGTAAGGCAAAAGGTTCACCTGTTCTCGGTGAAAAAGGTGGATAGTAAAGAAAGAACTTTTTGTTAAATGTTTCCCGCCTAGTCGTGTTAAGGGTGGCAGGAAACATGGAAACTAAGTCGTTGGCCAAAAATTACGGTGGGAAGAAGGCGGAAAGTTTTCGGTGTAATCTCGTGCTGCGGTTTAATTTTCCGGAATTATGCATCCACTGGAAAACGCGCGCGTATCTAAATTCCCTCTTTTCCCCAACCTGACGATCCTTTTCGTCTTTTCGACCGTAATAACACCGGCACAAAGGGAATCTCGTGGCATTACGTCGTTTTATTAATTAATTTACACCGGCGCAGCACTGGATTACGAAGCCCGTGAATGATTCCGTTCCTCCCCCGCGTACAGGGTACCACGCAAAGTATTGCGAAACGAGAAAAATGATATAAACATTTGTTTACGGTGTATGTACATGAACAGATAAATGGAATTATATACGATAACCAGCATCTTTTGCAAAGATGCTGATTTGCTTCACTTCGTTCCGGGATCCTTGACACCCCGGGTGCCATAATGTCGGTATGCAGTTACAGGCGCCTTGGGGTCCTTGACACCCTGGTTGCCTTAATGTCGGTATGCAGTTTAAGGCGCTTTGGGGTCTTTGACACCAGGGGTACCGTAATGTGGGGTCCCTAACATGTCCAAATATCATCGGGGTCCGCGACACCCCGGATGCTGTAATGTCGGTATGCAGTTTCAGGCGCTTTGGGGTCCTTGACACCCCGGATGCTGTAATGTCGGTATGCAGTTTCAGGCGCCTTGGGGTCCTTGACACCCCAGATGCCGTAATGTCGGTATACAGTTTTAGGCGCTTTGGGGTCTCCGAAACACCGGATGCCGTAATGTCGGTATGCAGTTACAGGCGCTTTGGGGTCCCTGACACCTTGGATGCCATAATATCGGTATACAAAGAACGCCTCCGATGCATCGGGGTCCCTGACATCCCGAATGCCATAACGTCGGTATGCGGAGCGTCAACGGTACTTCGGGGTCCCTAACGCCCCAATATGATATAACGTCAACGCCACTTTTTAAAATAACGTTTTCGAAACAGGTTTAGCTTGTATAAATAAATAAATCTCAAAGAATGAATAATTTTGAAAGTTAACGAAGAGGAAAAATTGCTTTTATTATCTCTAGGTTCTGAAGATCGAAAGGGACCAAAGTATTCTTAGGGGGTTTATTAAATAGCATCTTTCCTTTTTTTATTTTCAATATTAAGTATTTATTACATACAAGCATTTATACAATACGAAGTATTTTTAGACATGACTGATGATATTTAGCATTCTCAGTATTTTTATGTTTAGAAACATTCTTTCGTATGTATTTGAGATTATTATTATTATCATTGTTATTATTATTATAGTTATTATTATTACATGTCCTTATAGAGTAGGTTTTAGTTAGACCGAATAGAATAGTTTGAATAAATAAACTCCATATATAGTCATTGCATACTTCTGTCGCGGGAAAACAACGCCGTACTTTTCTTTTTCTTTATTAATTAAAAATAATATAATCCTCGTGATGTGTCGAGTTATAATTGCGTTAATATTCATTTGATATTCCCTTTTACACGGTATCGTATACTACGCGCTCGAAGAAGCTTTATTAGGCAATTAAAGATGTCTTAGGATCGTATGCTTCTGTACAGCAGTATGTGCTACAGTGTTCGATAAAAATACATGTTCGTTCATCGTTAAAATATTAGTCGTTCGAAATCGGTTTTTCGATATAAAAGGAGCAAAGGAAAACTTTCGCGGCATATACGTACACGTGTGCTCGAAGACCTTAGATTTAAAATGAATGTATACGGGTAAAAGGAAACCGACAGCAAGCGTGCAGCATTAAAATTCTTTTCTTTTTCGTATATATGCAGATAACAGTCGGGGGAATTCGTAATATCCCGTGTAGCACGAAACGCAACAAAAAGAAGATTAAAAGAGAAACAAACAAGTGTAAAATATCCCTACCGATTAATGATATATCCATTCAGACACATGGATGATTCCTTTTTTATTTCTGCTATTTTGAAGACTTACGGGATAATCGGATCACTCTATTATCTTTCGTACGATAGACCATACGAGTCAATTGTGTCGCGCATCAACGCTCGTGCAGGTGTTTTCAACACAAAGCATGCTAATGATTATCCATTTTACAATAGTATGCCACAACAGTAACAAATAACTCATGTCATAGACACCCAATTACAATGTTTTGTTTGCTGAATAACATCAGGCTTTAGAATAATCGTTTCCTAATCTGTATACTAATATGATACCACTATAATGAATAGCCACCACTGGATAACGCAACGTGACCATCTAATTTTTCCCATTCGATTTCTCATAAAATATCTCTGCCGAGACTGACCACTTCGCTAGATCCTCCATTATTATTACGCTAACTGTAGCAGATTGAAACGTGTCGACTACACTTTCACGATCATCTATCACGGCTAGCAAAAGATTATTTAAAAAATAAAGTAACGGGTAGCTATCGTTCTCTTATATTCCGTAAACGTATGCAGTGGCTATTTCACAAAGCAAATCACCGTCATCGTCAACGTCTTCATCATCACAGCTAGAAAATTTATGTTAGATCCGCGAAAATATAACGGTAATGAAATCTAGTGGATACCTAGAGTACCAATATTAGGTGAGTTTTCTATAAAAAAAAAAAAAGAAAGAAACAAAAGGAGAAAAAGAGAATATTACAAAAAAAGAAAAACAGTAAAATTGCTTGACTAGTGAGCGCACGCCCCAAAATGTATTATGGAAGAAATGTGTTTCTTTTTTTTTCTTTTTTCGTTTTTTACATCATATCTGCAAACGATCTTACTAGATATGATTATACATAGATTCATTTTTCTATACTCGAATTCTATAAGGTAATATTATACTATCTCTTATATAAGAACAATCATTGGAGCTTACCTCCTACGTCATTTTGGCAGATACATGTAGTTCTGTAAGAAATTTTCAACCAATGCATAATCTTGTGCTATATTTGCGTCAAGCCGTTTTACACATTCGTTCACGACACGTTATATAAAACTGCGAATATATCAATTTCTTTTTTCCTGTCGGATTCTACATAGTCAAATTTCTGAACATAAACTGTTTAACAGTACAGGCAGGGAAACAAAAGAACGTGTAAAATTAATTGAATAAAATTTGATACAATAAAATATGTATATATCCGCGTATTATTATACTTTCAAATCAATATGTTAGGTCTAATTCCCTTCAAAGGTTCTCTAAAAAGATTCGATTTATATTATCTAAATAGCATACTATAACGGACTGAGTTGCCTATCTGCTGGTTTCGTAATATTATTAATTAACATTATATATTATTTTACATTTCTCGTGACAACGTTCAAGGAAAAGGTAGTCTTTTTCGTTTTCTTATTTTTTTTTTTTTGTCTGTTTGTTTGTCTGACGTAGTACCCCCATTCTCTACTTATAGATCTCCACTTTTTTCGTTTCCTTTCATTTTCTACACATCGATATAGCGCTTATTTACATTATCTCATCAATGACGTCATTTATTATGTACCCCTATTGCTCGTTGCAAAGCAACAACGATATTCTCAACTTCCGATCGTTCTTCTTCCTTTCACCAGAATTGTTTAACACGCGGATTATGATAAAAGATCTGCAGATGAAGAACATTGATGTTACATATCGTACACAATGATTAATTATTACGGTGTGCCAGTACAACAAAAATATTAACCCCCGGATAGCGGCGCTGGATCTTTTATAACTTAGTTCACCATTGATCCAGCCACCCCCGTTCGAGGGTTAATTAACACTTACACATACCTGGTACTTGACTATTATCTTGTGGTTTGTTGTTGATAAAAGAATCCTGGAACGGATTAACATTGGCATTAGCAGCAGTAGGCATGTACGTGTTCGCCATTGGGGTGAAAGGTATAGCTGCTGGATTTAGGTTCGAGTTGAGGGTGTCTTCGTTCTCCATATTTGATGTCAGTTGAAGTATTGGACCACTACTGCTATTACTGAGAGAGTCGAATTCCGTTAGGTCTAACAGGTTGTTGGTCACGTTGTTTTGTTTGCTACAAAATCAGCGAAAGGAAACATACAGACACTAAAAAATAATAGGCGAATTACACTAATAATACTACTTGCCTCAGCGTATTCGAAATTACAATTGCTAAATCGTTCAAGCCAATCGTAGAAGATTAATAACTTGCTAAAATTAATATGTACACGATAGTACGATAGTTTGTTGTATCGTTTCATTTAGAAATTTAATAGTAGAGTATCTAAAGAGACTATATTTTTTAATACGTAACAAAGAAAATAAAGAATGAACAACTATATACTTTATACTTAATTCTTCCAAGTATTGTTCCTAGTAATGCTTATCTCTGCATCAGCGCTCTATTGCTGACTAATGATATTCTGAAAGGCAGCTACTTTGTTACTGTTAAGCAGCTATAAAAAGCATTCGTATATGCTTGGTGAACTTATAGAAAATTCTATAGCACAACGGAAATCGTATACACAGGGCGACAGGAAATTGGAATACTGGAAAATGAGTGTTATCTATTATAAAAGTGTAGCTACTCGTTTTCCTGTCACTCTGTGTACAAAACACAATTGAGACGCAACAAAATTTCTTCTCTCGATAAAAATTATAGATAGGTGTAACGAATAATGTATATACAAGATACTACCATACAGCAGGTTCGTAAATCTGATTACAAAGATTTAGTTATATTCGCCTGATATCACTGTCTGGATTTCTCTTATTTTATAGACAAGAAATTATTCATGCCTCGGTTCGACATCGGTTTCCTATAGGAACTAGTGGAACGATGAATCGTGTGACATACAACACATTTGTCGTACAACGAAAGAATAACGTTTAAAAATGATACGTGTGAAGGTTGATAAGTACATAGCAAAAGTAGACAGTAAGTTGACACGTACTGCTGGATGATACACAACACAAACATAAAGAAAGTGTACAAAGTAGAGCAAAGAAAATTCACAAGCCACACCATATGGATACAATATATTAATCCACAACATGCAATTTGGTGACAATAAGAATTGATAAGAAAACTCTTTAGTATAAATACTAATTATACTTAAGGCGTGGATGGTCAGCTTGAATGGTAACTAATTGGAGGATAAAGATAAAGTAATAGCTCATCAAAGATGACCTGTTGTATTTTCTTAGATTAAAAAAAAAAAGAAAAAAAAAATGTGGAAATGTTTCTAACATAATAATGAAAACATAGTATCTTTGATGAGCTTGTGTGATGAAATTACAACGAAAATATTTTTTTAGATGAGTCATTCAATTTATGCTATTTATCTTTCTTTACATTATGTACACTGAATTTATTATTCATTATTAGTTGGTTTTTAACGCTATAGCTCTGTTAGTCGTTTAACATTTCCATGCTTCGTATAACATTACACGTTTTATGCCATTAACATATTTACTAAAAAGAATCGACGGTACAATAATAAGTTAAATTTCTTATATCTTTTTTTTTTGTTTCTTTCGTATTTCTTTTAAACGTCTACCTAAAAATATTATATTTTTAACTAGTACATGATTAAATATAAATTATAAAATATATATGTATATATATATATATATATAAGTATAATAGACAATACAATATACATTCTTCGTACCTCTCGTATTACCGATGATATATCTATATATATATATCATAATATTCAATGTAATTAATTTTTGTTAGTTGCTGGTATAGTCGTGCGATTAGGTGTATCTTTTAATAACGATAAATAATTGCCGTAAAGTTCATCTTCCATATCTGTCAACCATTGCTCTGACTACTTTTGCAATGTACAATATATGTAAAATCATTTGTATCATAATGATATTAATATAAAGCAATTTCTATCGAGCTGAATAAAAATTGGATAAGCAGTCGCCTCTGATACAAATCTCAAGAAAGCACAATTGATATTGTTATTCAAACGACTATGTATAGTGTACATATAGCGTACATATTTTGTATTTATTTCAAAATTGATCTTTTGTTATCATACGAATACCACAAAAAAACATCTCAAATAACAAAATTCATTATATACATATTAACTATAATAAATTCTCAATATACCACGTGCTTTCATATTTCAGAATAAACGTACAAGATTATAGTTGTTCGCATCCCACGATTCTTAATTCGTGAGGGTTTTTATTTAGCAATTAAACGTTATTGTACACGTTACTGTACCGAATCATTCTTTTTAAACTGTGTCTGTCAAAATGATACATTGCGCTTACTGTGTGTATATTTAATGTGGCACATACTCCAATCCTGCTAGATTTTATATTCATTTGGAAAACAATACTCGCACTCTAGTCATTGCATTCAATGTTCTTTTCTTTACTCTGTTTGAAAAACTATGATGTAAAATAACTATACTAATATCGTAGTTAACAATACAGGCGCAAGTTTAATGAAGGTAAAAAGCAATTATCATAGACGATCATTTGAAAACAAACTAATTAACTACAATTTCACAGGCAGTTATTTATAATTCACATTGCATGTGCGTTTCTATCAATTCACTGTGAATCTATAAATAACCTTCATTATACAAATGACTAGAGCATTACCCTGAATCATTCAAAATACAGAGTAATATACGTATAAGCATATTGCTTATCTTTTTTCCTTTTACATTATGTTTCTGGCATTACAGTCGAACATTGCGTGGTGCATATTTTGATTGAAATTTAACTTTTATTTTTTGTTTTTGTCTTTTGATCTCTAGAGTACTGAACTGCATTTCGTGTTTTTTAAATTTTTCTTTTATTATGCGACAAATATGTTCATACATATTTGTGTGAACGGCACTAAAAAGTCAGTCAATTTTTCTTTCTTTTTTTTTTTCGTACATAATGGCTAGTGTTGTGCAATTATTTATATTATACTAATTACATTATTTAGCCGTAACTTGTTTCCAAAAGTAATTATAATTGCACACTGATAAATATAATACCTAGCGTCGAATGTATATGTATATTATATATTTACGTATCGTATTCACACAAAACTCTAGATAAAATATTGATTTCGTAGAAATAACGTTTCTAAAATGCTTGATAATAGGACTGGGTGAATAAGAAGAACGATTTTCGTATCTGGAAAAATATTTCCTTACTCTATGGTGAAAAAGCGCTTCGAGGAGGAAAAAAATAAATATCATCAAAAACTTCATGAAAATTTCTACAATATGGGAGTATACATTGTGTTCGAGGAGTTTCAGCGGATATTATAAGCCTTGCACGGGCATTCATTCATATAATATTATTGTCGAATGATTTAAAAAACAAATGAACTTACAATTCTTTGAGATGCTCTTCGATGTGTAATCTTTCAGTATTGTTTGTTTATTTTATTTGTTTTTTTTTTTGTTTTTTTTTTTGTTTTTCTTTTTTAATCGATGAGAAATCCAGTTATATGTTGGACTTTTTTGTTTGGTATGACGGTCGGTAGATGTAAATATGTAACTCTTATGTTAATGTAAATGTTTCGTCACAAATCTGTAACTTTTAATTTGATATACTTACACGGTGGCATTGTCCAGTGTAATCGATTGACTGTTGATACCGTTTCCGTGATTCGTATGATGACCGTTCAGTTCTTCCACATTACCCTGATTATTATCCAATACAATTTTATTTTCATTAATGCCGTTACTATGCGTGCCGTTATGCACAATGTCCGTAGTAGTATTGTTCTCAGTATGATGAGCCCGTTGTTCACCGCTAATAAATTGCTGGGTCGCCTCGGATATCAGACTGGCCGTCATAACATCTTCACCTTTGCTACCCGGTGCCGTTTTATTTTCATCGTTAGGACTGTCTTCTTTCAGTTTATCGCCATCACCACCTTCTCCCTGCGCAATAAAAACAAAACCATCTCTTGATTAGCCCCCTGAGTAGTGGTGGATATACGAAATTCCTTCTCGCAAATTTTCAAACAATTCAAACAGACACGAGTTTTGATATCGATTAAGTTTTAAGTTCCATAATAATTTAAGTTTGAGAAATTCCACACTCAAAGGGTTAAAAGAGATGTACCGATGATATTGAAAATAGTACCTTGGTAGGTGTATTGCTCTGATTCTTCCCTCGAGTTCTAATCATTATTGCCTCGACGCGTTTACGTCTAGCGATTCGCTCTTCTTCTTCCCTCTTAAGCCGCTCCGCCATTTCGATCCGCTGTCTGCAACAGAAACATCGAACCACTCATGGTTAAGCAATTCAGCGGATCACTGATCAAGACAAATGATCAAATGTCGAAGAAATGAACCACCAACCTTTCTTCTTCTTCTCTTGCCTTTCGATCAGCCTCTTCTTTCTCTTGTTTCTGACGAGCCTCTTCCTCTCTTCTTCTCCTATCCTCTTCTTCGCGACGTTTCGCTTCTTCGATCGCCAATCTCAGTCTCTGTTCTTCAGCTTCTCGTGCCTCGTTGGCCAAACGCAGCGTTTCTTCTTCCAAACGTCGCTGTTCTTCTTCTTCGGCACGCAATCTCTCGGCCTCTAAACGCGCCTCTTCTTCCTGTTGACAAACATCTCTTTATCAAGCCTTTTTCCTTCGGTAATACTCCAAGTTGCCTGTACGAAAAAGTTCAATAAAACCGTACCTGTCGTTGGCGTTCGAGTTCCGCTTCCCTTTCAGCCTGTTCTCTGGCCAGTCTTCTGCGTTCCGCTATAGCTGCTTTAGCTTCTTCTTCCGTGGTAATTCGGATCTTCGCAATCATCGAAGCTAAAAAACGCCCATCGTCAGCCTGGAATTTACATTCAAACACTTTAGCCTCTACTTACCTGACATGTCGACTTGTTCTTCCGTGTTGCTTTCTGATTTTGTTTCCGCTTCTTTCTTCTCGTTCTTCGTATCTTCTTTCTTAGTGACTTTAGGTGTTTCTTGGCTATCCTGATTCAAGTTAGTCTCGTCCTTCGCCTGTTTGGAAACTGGCTGCTCGATAATGACTTGCTTCTTCACTTCTTCCCTACCGTGTTCGCTTATTTCCTGCTGCAATTAATGGGGAAAACGAATGAAACGAATTCATGGGTCAAAGTATAGTCGGTGGTAATAATTTAATTAGCCAAATGGAACGATTAATCACTTGCGTCTTCTCGGTGCCTTGATCTTTCTTTTCTTCTTGCTTGTCCTCCAACTTGACATCCTCTTTGCCTTCGTTCTTGATTATCTCGCCGGCGCATTCGCGAATAAGAGGAACATTCTCGGCGCCCGGGCTCTGTAACGGGGTCGCTTTCGGCGTTATCCGCGGGGACGCCTTTGCGTTCTTCACCAACTTCTCCGTCGGTCTCCTCGCCTCTGTCGCTTTTGGTGTAGAAGGTTTCTTTGGAGTGCTGTGGACCTTTGGCAGTGGCGGCTTCGAATCCTTCGTCAACTTTGTGTCGCTCACCAAATCTGCGATAGCAATTCCTCGCTGACAATACGCGCGAGCAAATTCTCTTTACGGACGCGCGCGAGTATTTAAATGTGCAATCTCGAGAACATAGTAATAATAAAAATAATAATAATAATAATAATAATAATAGTGACAGTGTAAATAGGGGAAAAAAAAATACAACAAAAATCGAACCAATCAAAAGTGAAATTAATCGAAAGAGGGGTTGATTTCAATCAAACGTGACATCGAAACGAAAGTGGAGCCTCCTCTTTCGAGGATAACACTTTCTCTCTTTCTCTCTCAACATTCAAACGATGGACATCGTGTAGACGATTAATAAGAAGAGTATTGATGCTCACTGTGTCGTTCTGTGATCGAAACACCGGTACCGGCAATAGAAGCAGGTCGCGGTCGACGCGGGGCAGCTGTGCGAGGACGCAGATTGACGTTACTGCTGCCCACACTGCTGGCGCTTTGCTGACTCATGGAGCTGTGAGGCCGAGATGGGCTGTTCGGTGTCACCTCCCCGCTGCGGATGCCTACGCGTACCCACCCAAGGTGAACATCTCTTCATTTCCGTGTTTTGTGCATTTTTTCTTCGCGCGTTAAACACCAAAGAAAACTAACAAGCAAGGATTGCACACGGTCCAGCTGCGATTTCGAATGAAACATAAAGTAAGTTTTATCGAAATTCGAGCCAGCCCATTTGCGAGCCTTCCTTGTAAGCCTGCCATGGAACACGCGTCGCACCTCAGCGACGCGACGTCGCGACAATTTCGTTCGTCGAATTATCGCGTCGGATCGCGTCGGTGCAATTTTAAAATAAATCTCGACAAACTCTCCGATCGTACTTTCTTTTCTTTTTTTCTCTCTCTCTCTCTCTCTCGCTCGTTCGTTCGCTCGCTCGCTCTCTGTTTTTTTATCCGTTTGCTTTCGTTAGGGCTATAGACGGCGTAGATTAAAACAAAAGTAGCGAAATTAAAACAGAAAACAAGCACCGCCACCATAATAATATAAAGTAAAAAATGATATTCGTGTCGATTGTGTCGTTCGTGAAAGGTAATGTACATCGACGATAATCGAGAAAAAGAAAGAGGCTGGAAATAAACGTTAAGATAAACTAAAGTAAACCATGTTTATAACAATATAAAGAGCAAGAAAGAAAAGAATCGAAGAACGAAAGTGGAGCGATTAATGTATTGCACACTAAATACGATTGCGGTTCGTTTGTACATTCTCAGAAATAATTACGTGCACAAAACGTGTCCGTGTATATTAACTGATAAAATACATTTATATATATTTATATTTATTTATAAGTATAAAAAATTGTGTAGCTTACCGGGAACGTTAGAGCGTACCTTCACCTCTGGTACCGAAAAGCCGGTGAGAACTGAGACCATTTTATTTAGTAGGAGCGTTTTGTTAATCAATTCGTCGCATTGTTAAAAAACAAAAAAAAAAACGATTGTTAAAGAAAAACGAAGCGTTAGACGCTTTGAAAATCAATTGTTAGTCTCTGTACAAATAAGCATTCAAGCGTGCATCGAATTCGCGGAATTTCTTTTTTATAAAAACACGAACTTATTTTCCGTCTTATTGATTCACAATGGCTCCTCTACTCTCCATTCATACGCATGCACATGTGCACCCAACTCAAGTTACATAGAACCAGTGCGGTATTGATTATACTGTAAGAAGTTTAGATTATACCGAAGATTAGTATAAAGCGGACACGATCGCGAGAGTGTCGCAGAGGACAATGATGGATGTGCCTCTATCAATAAAAGGACACCGACTACTTCATCGTGTGACAGTATCCATCTTATCCGCGTTTAATATTTTTTTACAGAGATCTTTAGATACGTATGTGTATGAATTGATCACCGTCGACGAGAGTGGTCGATAAAAGCAGCGATTGGCAAGTATGGTGGTGAGAAGGCGGGTGTGCCCGTCAACTCTTGAGCGGGCAATTGATCTGCCCATCATCGAGTAAAAGGATCACCACCGAGTTGAGTGCACAAGAACGATCTTACCTTGCTGCTGTTGGTTCTGATGCTCGCGGGCTTTGCGACGTAGTCTCTCGGCCCTGGTTGGTCTCGGCATTGGAACCGCCCCCGGCAATGTACCCATGCTACGAGAGTTATCTGAGCGTTTGAGGCTCTTGGCCCCGGACGCAGCTAAATGTGACATGCTGCGACTCATGCTAGAAGCGCTCAGAGGCTGGCTTTGCTGTTCCGTCAGTGTGCTAAGTTCTGTCGGACGTTTCCTAGGCTGCGCCAGTTGGTCCAGCCTGGACATGGAGTAAGTCCTACCTGGCGAACGCGTGAAGGCCTTTGCGCTCGAACTGCGACCGGAAGTTGGTGGTCCATCGCGTGGCGACGGTATCGTTGGCATCAGATCGGTGCGTCTCCTGTTCACTCGTAGATAAACCGAGCCAGGTGTTCCCGGCGTTCCGTCGCTCTCTTCACCTGCAACGAGTTCGCCCTTAAGAAGCGAAGCGAAAAGCGAGCACCAAAAAAAATGGTCGCACTATACAGAGAGAACATAGACAAGGCGCGCGTACCTCGAGTAACATAACAATATCCTCGAACATCGCAACAAACACAACAAAATATCGAGCTTATTCCCTTTATATCAACTACTTTCACCCGTTCGACACGTCTCGCTATTCTACATGCTGTTGTGCGTTCAAGCGAAAGATTCTAGAACGCGTGTGTAGTGTGTGTTCTGTTCGATGTTGTTTCATAACGTTTCTAGGAAAAACGAAATCGTTAGACGGTGTCTCGGTACATGCTGACAGTATTGTATAGCAAAGAAATTCTAACACTGTTCGAACTTGTAATATTCAATAGGTTTTTCTATAAACGGTAACTGTTATCCGATTGCTTCCTCGTACAATATTATTTCACGAGCTCTGCTCATTCGTATTCACCCCACAAGAATCTATAGAAAATGTTTATTCAATGTTACAAGTTTATATAGTTGTTGAACAGTGTAATCGGGTAACAACGCACGAAACTGGGTACGTGCACCAACTACCACGACTGCGAAAGCGGTGTTGTAAAACGAAACGACGCATGCAAACGACGCTCGTTGAAGCGGTCAAAATCCCATGCATGCATTTAACGATAGGACAAAGTATTCCTGTTAAACGTACGTATCGATATCCACGATTTGCAAAATTAACGGAACAAGATGCTACGAAAAAATCAAGCGATCCAATAAATGTTACGAATTCGAAATCGTTGATGCAATCAAAAGCTATTTCACTTTAAAGAAATGATTTGTTCTTGGTGCATGATTAAAATTCAAACTTAATTGTAAATACAAAATGTAGTGATGTAAGAAGTTTATGAATGATTATGAGTGTAATGCTTGTAGTATGCAAATTATTTCGTCAATTCTATTGATAGAAAAACTGTATTCAATAATTGAGGCACCTCAGCTTCTTCGTATCACTTTCCTCTTTGGAAAGACTATCGTTTAACAAACAACGCTACTAATTAGAGGAAGAAGACTAACAAATTACTTTCTAGTATACAAGAAACACTTTTATCTAATACGATTAGTAGTCCATAGAAAAGTAGAAAAATGTTAGCACCGTTAATAGACAAGTTCGAATAGCACCAGATGCAGTCATTACTAACTAATGGTATGCGTCGTGTAACACCGATTTTGTTTCAAGTTAAAAATTGTAAAGATCTGGCTAAAAATTCTACCATAAACGCTGAATATCCGATCACGCGAAATTCCGTGCTTAAACGTTGCAGTGCACAACGATCGATCCGCTTCTCCTCTGACAGCGAACGCATTAAAACTGCATAGGAGCGGAGTTATTAATTTTCAATCGGTGTTCCATGACTAACCAAAGTGTGTACAGATACGATTTAAGATGAAAGCTAATGGAAAGTGACATGCTTGCAAGAAAGTACATATCCCGGATGTGCTAATGAACAAGAGACAAGGATCTTGTATCGACAGCTCATTCTGGAACAACAGAACGATCTCCCCGTTGCAGACAATTTTGTTCTTTTTGCTTTAATTTTTAATTTTCTTTTTTTCGCTGTTTTCGACTTCAGGACTCACCACTGGCAGCCCGCTGAATCATCGGACGCCTAGTGTCGCTATCAGACTTATCATCGATGGCAAAGATGTCAGTTGTAGGAGGCAGAGAGAGGCTGGCTCTCTTATGTTTGGCAGGGGTTAAGGGAGGATCAGGGCTAGAATTCCAATTGAACACCTCGTACATGGACGAGGACATTCGCATATCTGCAAACAAACCATTGAACGCTGCAACATTAGGCACTTTCCAATTGATTTATTCTTCATTTTCGTTTTGTTCTTTGTGGCATGGCAGAGGAACGGGAAGAACATAGAATTTACATATGATTGATAACGAGAAAGGGCATCATGAATGAATATAATATTATTAGTATAAGTTAGATATAGTGCGATTCGTGGATACTTTAACCATCGGAGGTCTGTGACTGGGTATAATTATACCCGCATTTACGCTCCGCTCTATTAAAATTTCATGAAAACCTAAGAATAGGGATTGCGGATTGGTCTCCATTAACCCAGTCACAGACCGCCGGGGGACGATCATTTTATTTAAGGGTTAAAATACATTCTGACTGAGCCACCACCAGTTAAGTACAGGTAAAAGAGCGGATGCAAAAGGATCTTAATTACCAAAGGAAATCTATCTCCGTTCAAAGTTACGCTTCTCTAGAGTGAAATTACATTTACTCAGGCAATATTATTCTCTCGCTACGAATTCTCTATGGTACACGACACATGTGCTAACGTTGTAACGCGTACAGATTATAGAGAAGTCGGTAAGCGAAGATGAGGTGCTTCTCGTGTGTTGACAAAGCAAAAAGAAAATCTCGAGTTTATCTTTCAAATGAAATTCTATCTGATGGTGAACCGCGAGGAAAATTAAAACCGGTGGATTGGCTACCAAAAATTATATAAATAAAAAATGAAAAAGTATACCGTAAACCTGAAAAAAGAAAAAAGTAACAAAATATAAATTATACGATGAGTACGATCACGAATGAATTTCTAAATAATAATTTTGATATTTTGATATTTCATGCTTCGTGACGTAATCGTGTAAAGTTTCATGGTGGTCGTGTGTTGGTGGTCGATGTGTGGTGTTCAGTAATCAAATGTAATCAACGAAATATAATGAGATACAATTAACGCATCGTCGACCAATAAACATTCTCGTTATATTTATAAAAATGATATTCGCACGATCGACGATGCGTTAGGAATAACGATCTCACGATCCTTTAATATCGCTGATTTCATCTCATTTCCTTTTTCCCTATGAACGCGAATAATAAAAACTCGTAAACTGAAAAGAACATAGCGGGCAAGCAACGTTGGAAAATATCAATATCCCGGGGCTTTTTGTGTAAATCCCTGTCTGAAACGTTGTGCATCCATGCGTTACCCACTGCAGCGCATCCATTGCGTAACTATAGCACTAAAAGCGCTGTGTGGAAAAAACGCAGTGAGGAAAAGAAGCGGCCCTCGATTGCGCGTCTCAATCATTCTTAGCTCGAACTTATCAGATGACAACGTGGAATAATAATAATAATAATAGTCTCACACCAACGACACGATTCGCTAATGACTTTTTACACGAGCTCGAGACCGTACACTATCTTTTCGCGACGATTTCTGACCAATGGTGCAAATAGAAACGGTAGATAATCATTAAATTCTCTGTGAATTGTGAAATTGTCCGAGGACGGTAAAGAAGACGTAAAAATTTGCACCATCGCGACACTTGTTGCATTTTGTCTGAAAATCAATCATAATAATGGTTCCGTAAGTTAGCGAGAATAGCCGACTAACCTTCGCCAGGTTTCCGGTCAAGCCCACCGGCGGAAGTGGCTCGTTTCTTGCTTCCATCGAGCTCTCTTTCGGAGGACCTCCTGGTTAACGGCTGAGCAGCTGAGAACATCATCACGTTAGTGGTGGACGTTGCTCTACGCGTTCCCCAAAAAGTGGAACCACCTGTATCAGCTGGCTCCAACATCCTCGGGGTAGAACTTCCGAACGCGAACACGATGTGCGACCTGTCGTTCTTCTTCCTCTTCTCTATACGCGCCTCTCTCTCCTGGTTCTTTCGCAGGATAGCCTCCCGTCTTTCTCTTTCGGCCTCGCATATCAACCGTTTCCTTTCTTCCACTTGGTTCCGTCTGTAGACGAAATAGGAAATTCTGAGACAATCGTGGGAGATCACATTCTATTGTCGTGTAACACACGCTTAACAGGATGTTTTTCCTTTCTGATTATCTTTATCTCCGAGTTGTATAATTTCACTATAGATTTCTGCTAATATTCATTCCGCGGACAGTAGAGAAGCGATTTTGCAGCGGGTGAACTTTATGCAGGTGTCGCGATAATTTCCCGGGCTTCTGTGCAGTGGCAAAACAGTTTAGCCCGGCATCATATTAACCAGGTCAACTTATAACCTCGTAGAGCAGGTAATCTCGTAAAGAGCGTTTAAACACATCAATTCGCGTGGCACAGCTTGCGAAAAAAAAGTCACCCTTAAACGCTCAAAGACGTTAAAAAAAAAAAAAAAAAAATAACCCGATTTCAAACGCGAAGGTAAATTTGCATGTAAAATTGGCAAAGTGTAGAAATTCCAGCCGTAATTTCCACGATCGGTCATAGAATGAAATAAAAGCACACGAACCTGTCGTTGTCACGCGATCTGAGCTCGTCGATGCGCCGTCTGCGTTCTTCTTCCCGTTGCTCCCGGAAGCGTTGCGCGGCTAAGGCTTGCTGTCTCAACTCCTCCAATTTCCGTTGTCGTTCCTCGTTCTGTCTCTCACGGACGAGCTTCGCCCTGTCCACGTCTTTCGCGCTTCCCGCCGACTCGCGTCCTGGGAACAACCGTGAACATCCATTACCTTTCCTCGTTCCGCGTGCTTCGTTTTTTATTTTTAAACATTGCTAAGCGTTAATCGTTCCCTCGGATAGTAGTTCGATAGCGTAAGCGTTGTTTATACATGTGTCTGCGAGAAAAACTTGTTTCGTGAAAATTGGATATAGCGATTGATTTTTGAAAAATCATGATATTATTATTATTATTGAAACCGTGATAAAAGGGAAACGAGGGAAAAATTAGTCTCGACACTGCCGTTGAAAACCTTCGAGTGATACCTTCATTCTCGGTAGGATGATCGCCGTCGAGGGAGTCCTCGTCGTAGATACTTTGGCGGCGCTTCACATCTGTCGAGAAAGAAAGTGAGAATATGTGCGTACGCACGTGAGATTTGGAATATATTACGAGCAGAACTCGCGTATAATGGACAGACACACTGCGAAGAGCTGCATGCTGAGCTTAACGGCACACTGATGCATCTCAAAAGCATCTGACGCATTCACGCACGCATACGTTCCTCTCTTTGATTCGATCATGCATCATGCAGTCGTCGTACGTGGAAAATTGTGTCTAGAAATTACTTTCGTTTCCGTGGAACAGGTAGCTACAGGTTAGAACCTACGATAGACAGTAGAATCGAATAAAATTAATGAAACACAATTATGCGTGGTAAAAGGGGTAAAATCGTGGAACTTCTACGGGTTTCCATCGCATCGATTCAATTATTTGCTAAAATTAATGAATTTTCCCTCGACGCGAGTGTTTTCTTTTTTTTTTTTTAAGGCGATGATGTTTTTATCAGTTCACAAGAAACAGCGAGAAATAAATTCTCTTCTCTGTTACATCCGGAAAGGAAGGCCACCGCTTTTCCACGATATCAACGCGTTTCAGTCGCTCGACGGCTAATGCGATTATTAAAAATAGGACACACAGAAATGCTCGATTTATTGCTTTAAAGCCTGCATCACCTCGAACCGTGTTCCAAAAGCTTGATACCGAATTAAATTCGATTCTTTTCACGAAAGCTCGAAATACGAGGAATAAGCTGGGTTAAACAGTCTCGTTCAATGTTAATTTTTCCAAACATGATTAAATTACAATCCAACCCTTGAATCACGCACAAACACACGAACACTGTGGTCAGTTCCAATTTCGACAGGGGAGATTACTATATTAATACGCATTCGTGGCACGGTGAAATTTAATTCCGTGCAAATATCGCGACGAATTTGCCAAAGCACACCGTTCACGTGTTTACCAAGCTGATTATTACCTGACGAATCGGGGGAGGCGTCGTCACCTCCGATTTGGGCGAACCAATGCATCGTTTGCTCTGCAGAATAGAAATTTCAAATTTGTTCCTACAAAATTCTTGCCTCTTAACCACTGAATTACGCGACAAATAATAAACATTCTCCATTTTGTTGCATAAATGTTTCAAGAAATCATTTCGCGAAACGCTTAAACGCGAAAGAAACGAGAGGGAAAATGAAAAGCAAATTCTGAGCCGTCAATAAGGCATCATATTTTCACGCTAACGATACGATTTGCAAACGACTGCCGTTAATTGCGAGCCAGATCGCTTATTTTCGACATCTGGTGACACTCGTCGAATTCGCTTTCAGCAAACACCAGGAGCGTTTCATTGGACGTTGATGCTTCCGCTCGGTGATTGCGAATGTCGCGAGGGAAAAAGCACGACGGAGCGGCATGGCAGTCGCATCGCGACCATCCTCCACGATAATTGATAATTGGAAAACGAACGACCACGAATAGGTATTGGAACGCAACACGCTTGATGCCCAGTAACAGTCTGTAGAATCGTAAATGGACGTTGAAGAGCGGTTGCCAAATATTAGTTTAAACCTCCTACATACTACTTTCTCATTAACTGCGAACATAATAGTACTCGCAATCAGAATTGGTTCTTTTGAATAACTGCGATATGAAACGCGTTAAACTCTCGTTGAATTTACAAAAGAAGAACAAATACAAATATTAATTTCTATCCGATTATCAATTACACGAATTTTCTATATATTTTCTTTAATTACACTTCGGCTAGTTTATTTTCGACGATTAAAAAAGAGGCAGCCAGTTCGTTTCCGAACGACTGTAGGGAGGAAGACAGCCGGTAGCTGGCGATGTTGTTTCCGGCTGCTGACTGCAAATGTCAGGAGGGAAGAAAAAGTGCGAGGGAGCAAAAGGGGAGAGCCGTGGACCGCCTCGTGGCAACCGTTGATGGTAATTGGACGTTTCATTAGCAATGCGGATGCGGAATCGAACGAGAGACGAAGACCGTAACAAGAGAAAGAGATAGAGTGAGAAGGGGGGGCGCATTTGAGAGAAAGGGAAACAGGGTGAAAGCGTTTCGACGTTACGGATATAAAATTCTGTTGGACGCATCGAAGGCGGCTTGTCAACGAAACGAGCGAACGATGCATCTCTACACACGTTCGCAAATTAGGAAAAAAAAAATACTATTGAAAACCTGGTCGGGCATTAAG
Organism: Osmia bicornis bicornis; assembly: GCF_907164935.1. Classification (NCBI taxonomy): domain Eukaryota; kingdom Metazoa; phylum Arthropoda; class Insecta; order Hymenoptera; family Megachilidae; genus Osmia; species Osmia bicornis. Next base: position 12,117,460 of record NC_060216.1, on the reverse strand, counting down.
CTCGCCGCATAATTAATATCGACGCTCCACTTTCTGGTCGAACGTATAGAAAACGCCACGATTGCACGGTTACGCGAATCAATATTTTCCTTTTTTGCAACCCAATTTCGGTTTCCGGAAAAATGTTGAAAAGCACGTTGAATGCACGCGAATAAATAGGAATAAATGAGAACGCGACCTCTCGAAGGCGATTGTTGCGAGAGGGGAAAAATGGTAAGCAGAAATAAAAAAGATTTTTCACGGAGAAATGTCTTTTGGACAATGATTTAAATTACAGCGGTCTGAAAGTACAATGGGCCCCGTTTTTCGAGAGAATGCTGGAAAAACGTCGAGAGGCCCTCGGCGGTGGATGTAAGTGATTCGGAAAACAATGAGAATTCAGCTTTTTCATCTGTTTCCGCGTTGAAATTAAAATTTCACCGCGAAGAAACCTAATTGTGGATCGAGAATTTTGAACCGCGGTATAGTTTTCAACCATCTCGGAAACGTTCCCTTATCTCCTTGGAACGTTTCACTACAAGTTTCGAAGCACCATCGAAAGCTTTCAGCCTGATCAATAGATACAAACCGCACTATGCGATTGCAAACTTATTAATCGATTCAACTGCTCTTAATCGAAGTGGAAAGTTTTGATGAGATTCAAGATCCCCGATCGGTTTGATTCTTAGACACTCGCCTCGGAGACGAAATTAAATCAGAAAAGTTAACCAACGCGGATGAATTTATTCTGTGTTATTCTCGTTACTATATATCAGCAGGATGTAACGTGTTTCCTAAAATAATTCAATTAATACCATAACGAGAAATTAACGCGTTGACCGCCACAGTAGAAATAATCATATTTAGTCTGCCATACTGTAATATGGATTATTAACGCAGTAACTACTCGAATGAAAATGGTAAGCCTGACAAAATAAAATACTGAAACATGCAGAAAAACGTAATCCATCGTCAAAAGGGACGAGTGTATTAATTATTTAACCAGAATAAATTCGTCAGTAGTATAGGTAAATAATTAAGTAGTACAGATCAGCGGTAACCGCCATGGTGGTGAACATGTTGATGTATATTAAAAATTTTTATGTATTCGATATCGAAGCGCGAAAAAGCAATTGCAGATAGCGTGAATAATGAATAGGAACGGGTAGGAAGTGTGTTCTGTAACCGAGCGACAGAAAGGCACACTTTTCTTTCAGGGAAAGAAACGACAAAGAGCGGCGCAGCCGATTGAACGTTCGTATAGCAGGGCTATTGTTGTTGCCAATAGAAATACGCCTTGCTGGATCGCTACATTACAATGCGACGCAACCGTTGCATAAAACAACGTAGCCTGTATCTTGGATCTTCAGAGGCTGGGAAATCCATGCGTGTACACAAAAGCCTTTTTCAGTTTTTCTCTAGGCGCTATACAATTCCAAGTAGAATGTCTGTCCTCGAATTGAGAAATAAAACTAGGCCTTCTAGAGGAAAAAAAATATATTAATTACACCGGAAGTATTTCTACCCATTTTATATGAAAACGTTTAGAATTTTGAAATTATAACTCTTTAGCTCGCCCACGTCCCTATTTCCACGCTGGCAAGGTCACAAAAAGAAGAAAAAAAAAAGAAAAAAAAAGAACCATCTAGCGAACTGTACGTTGGAAAATCTGTCAGTAGATACAGCCAAAGGACTGTGTTAATCTTCCAACGTTAGGAAGTGGGTCGGAAAACAATAGGAATCTGTTCCCGCCATCTCTACCTTGGCGCACCGTTCTTACTATTTTTCTGTCCTCCCGGGCGCTTCTCGAGTCGGTTGCTCTCCACTTCAACTACCCTTCTCCTCTATCCTTGCTCCTTCAGCTACTCTTCTGGCTCATCGGTACAATATTCACCATCCTCCTCGTATAATGCATAACGCCAAGTGGCGTTCGCTTTTCCACAAGGACGTCAACGAACCATCGATCGTGTCTCGAAAAGATTCTATATCATGACAATCGTAGATTCTCTCCGTCGAATATAATCTTTAAAGGGTATTTTTTAAACTAAGCGTACAAAATTGGTATTCATTTTACCAATTTGTAGCAAAATACATGGTTGCAAATTTAATAAATTTGTATTTCTCACCGGTAACCACCGTGGCAATCAACATGGTAATCAGTTAGCGTAGCTTTGAATTACTGTCGAGTAGTTTCTATTTACACCAGGAACAGCGTTAAATACAATTGCATCGTGTCGCGATTCAAACGCAATGCGTCGAGTGGCTCGTATTCCATTTTAATAGTACCACAACTGAGTCTGGTTGTGACGATCGAAATTGTCCTGGTTTCTCATCCTAACACCATCCAGAGTGTTCTACTAATATTTAACAAGCGAACGAGCTTTCGCGCGTGCAACGATCCTGCGCGACTTTGTTTCTGTTTCTCCTCCCCCTACACCTGATAATTATCCTTGCGTTTAACGCCTGACCGAACTCTCTCCTGTCAACCTTCTAATTACGTTATCAACGAAACGCTCCTTTCATTTTTCCCTCTTGATTGGCCTTTGTCTTATCTTCAAGGAAATTTCGTGCTTTAATACATTCTAATTAGCGGTGGCCACGTGGAATAATTAATTTTAAAAATTTCAATAAAACCACCGTGTAACCGTGTTTCAATAGAAACCCTTTTTATCGGGATCTTCTATCGGTTCAGATTCGCGAATGGAAACTCGCGTAGCACACATTTGGAGCATATTTCTCAACGTTCCCGATAAAAGCGAATTTTTCAAGGCTCAACGATTTTTCATTATCCTTCCAGACAAATGCCCCCGTTATTATCAATTTCATGGATGCTTCTCTCACGGTTGATTAAACATCCGGCTTTTCGAGCGTGCAAGAGATCCGTCGATTATGGAATTAAAGCACTATTAAACCCGTTCGTCTGAATTGAGAGTTTGCAGATATTGTAATCATTGTTTGCCAGATAACCGTACTTTAGATCTATGACACCGATACGCGTATCGATGCAATACTGTTTGTCGTTTATTAAATTCTTTATTTGTTCCAGTTTCGATTACCTTCAAATTGTAGAACGACGAAAAAATTCGGTGAACATCAAACGATTCGAATTGAAAAGTGGATTGAAAAAGAACGACCTTGAAAGAAGCAGTAGTTCGCTCGCGAATTCGAGAAGCAATGATAGTTCTATGACGACTGCTGAACAGAATATCCTCGGTGTATTTTTTATCCAACGAGAAATAAAAAGAGGAAAGTTTACGCCAGTTTCCTCTGTATCTGGAACGAACGTTTCCTTTTGTTCACGAATTTACAGCCACTGATCAGCGAGAAAGGATTTCCCGGGCATGGCAGTTGCAACAGAAAATATTTGCGAGGAGCTTCAGCGACACAAAGTAGAGAAAAAGAACGAAATGAAACACCTTCCCGCCTACGTGCTACGTAAATCTAAACATTTGTTCGCGACCAACGAATATGTACCTTTACGATCATGCATAACGTGCGCGTAATTAACGAGATATTTACAGGAAGTGCAAAAGAGTTGGCGAGAAATGTAAGGAAAGAATAGTAAGGTGTTTGAAAATAATGGCATTATGCTTGTGCACTAAGTTGTTTCTATTCTACTCGACGCGGTTCTTTCGTGTTTGCTTACCCTTCGTGAGAGAGTGGCGATTGTGTGCAGAACTGGACCTTTGGTTAGTTTCCTCAGAAGCGGCTCCAGCTGCAACAAAAAACATTTATACAAATTACATAACAAAAAAGCCTAAAATTATTGCTGAGCAATATCTGAACAATATCTTTTATGAAGTAAAATTTTCGTAGAAGCTGTGGTCGCGTTTAAACTTCTTCGCTGACACCGGCGTTTCCTTTTCACCCTGTCCGGTCACGCGTGTTTCTAAATACCAAGCGGAGTTGTCGCGTTGGCGCCGGCTACTCGCAACAAACTATTCATCAAAGTTAGTCGTGAGAAAGCACATAGAAAATAGCTCTCCCTTTATGCCGACATCCATTGACTCTGTATAAGGCTAACTATCGCGATCGTCGCGTCTTTCGGTCGCATCGCTAACAAGCTTATTAACGGTGTCTTCGTTAGGCCTTTTTTTTGCTGCTAATAATCATCTCTCGCCGAGAAATTCATCGTTCCGGCAAACCGAGCACGAGTTTCGTTCTAATTAAGTTTCCATAATACAAAATCAACGACGCGTGTATTCGTAGTTTATACTTTTAAATAATCCTTCGCTTGTTTATACATTTATCTTTAACGTACGGTGTTCCAAGTTTTATTACGGCGAAAGTTTCATCGTACCTTCATGGGGATTTGCTGAATTATTTAAGAAATTAGATCGTTCCAGGAAAGCTGAAAACAATTCAAAGAAACTCGATCTCAGACCCTACGACCTGATCCGCTAACTTGGTATCGTTCTAAAATCGGTTCTCTTCTCTCCTCTGTTCCTGAGAATAAAGTTTGCACGACAACTTAAATTAGAAGACAAAGAACGGTTATCCGATCTTTTCTTCGACCAGTTTGATATAAAGTATCTTTCGAAGAAGCCAGAACTTAGCTATCTCATGCCCGCCATTCGTTGCACTCCGACTAGACCGGCCTTTCAGAGAATTCACTTCAGAACGACCATTTAGAGAGACAAAAGGCCGAACTGGTGAGTACCAAGATAAATCGGGGAACCTGATTTCGTGGTCAGTAACGTATAATAACGCGATTTAGCTGGGTGGGCATCAATCGATTCGCTGTTTCCAACCCGTTCGCACGTTTACACTGCCACGAAAACACTTCGTTCACAGGTTCTATATTTTATACACCGTCTACTAAGAAATCACCAGAGGTAGTCGATTTATCGACGAAGGTTTCGACATTAACTCAATTCGTCGCTATTGACCCTGAAACTGTTCCATAAGCTCTTGTGTATACATACTCGCGAGAAATTAATTATGAACACGTGAAACATTAATTAATATCGCGTTTGTAGTAAATTTCTTAATTGAGTAGAGTGCGAGGAGCGGAAAGCGAGGCAAAAGGTCCGAGTACGTTCAATTTGCCGCGAACAAACTACGTTATTCCATCGTCGTCTTGACCCAGGTGTGTGTGCACGCGAGCAAGCAAATTCAACGTTAGGTTAGCAACAATGGCCAAGTGAACTTCGACATTTCAACAGTCCTCCCGTACGCCATTATCGAGAGACGCGAGCCAAGTCGATCGTGCTGAAACTGGCTGAAGACCTATCGCTTCAATTCGTACCCGAGATTCAATTCGGACGATGAAATAGGAAATTAGATATTTTTCTACTTGGCAATTTGCTCCTCGACTATACACCACGATTTTCAATTACGCTTTAACGCTTGCCAAATTCATAAGACCGAATCTATGGTATTAAAATCTTGTTCCTTTAGTTCTAACTAGTCTCAATCAAGTCTCGAAAGTTTTTCAATATCTCGCTGGCTGGAAATCGAATTTCAGCGCAACAATTACCATGTATAAATATGTACATCATCCAAGAAATACAAACACGCCATCAAAACTTTGTGCACCGTTCAACCACAAAAGTTTCGGAACCGGGAAAGCGGCATAAACTTTGCACTTTTTCCAAGCCAGATACAAACGCGAAGATATTAACGCGTTCGCTCCATCGCGGATACGTGAACGGTACCCGACCATAAATTGAACCTTGGGTCACGATAGCGACACCACGTCCGGACCCGTTAAATATTAACATGGCAAGGAACAGGAAACTTTATTACAGCTGGGGTATCGAAACGCACGCTTCGTTTCGCAGACGAGAAGTTCGTTCGCTGATTTACGAGTCGCGATATTGGCGGTCGAGAAAAAACGAGTCCGCATTCAAGGAAAAATCAGTTTATCGAACTTTTCTCTTTGGATAACTACATACTCCTCTAAGTGCTCGTCTCCTCTACAGCACGTTTATATCCTTCGAGGAATCGTTCCTCCGTTCCCTCTGCCAACCGGAGATATCCAAAGCTATTAAAACGTCGCTATCACGGATCGTCCTGGCGAGATAATGAAAACTGAGATGCTGTAATTTCGACGAAGATCGTGCCATAATTTCAATGGAACGATGATGGACGACGAATATTATTTGGATTTGTAACCTATTAAAAGGTATCGCTGTTATTGTCTTCAAGGATGCTATTTTCAAAAACAACGCTTAGTCAACGAAATAATAAAAGAGTAATTATTAAGCTTCAATGCCGAACCATAAGAATGAATCACCAAGATTTTTTTCATGTATTAAATTCTTGTATTGCTAAGAAACATAACTATTGTATATGTATGTAGCTATTACTTCGCTAATAATAACACTCGAATTTTCCTTTTTAATGTTATCGTACACATTTTACACTCTTATCAGTACCGTAGTACTCTATATAAGCAGGAAATGTTCAACGTAAAATTAAATTCGCAACAGTTACCTATTCTTTAAAACACGCCAAAAAGAAACATGGCTTTTGCATTCGTTATCCTTTCTGTGATAATATTAATCCTATTAATGTTCTTCCTGATCAAGAAATACACCTACTGGAAGAGACAAGGAATTCCAACCGTGAGAGGAACCCTTCCATTCGTTGGTCACATGTTACCTGTGTTAACCACAAAATTAAATTACTCTGAACTGAATCGGAAAATGCATATCGAGTATAAAAATCATAGCATGGTTGGATATTACAAATTGACCAATCCAGTGTTGCTGATCCGTGATCCATATTTAGCTGGTATCGTATTGAAGAGCAAGTTTTCCTGTTTCCAAAGAACCGGAGTGGTCGCACATCCAGACATTGATCCTCTTCTGGCGAGAAATGCATTTTTCGTTGCTGGCGAAGAATGGGCGAACGCGAGAAGACGTCTGATCAACTCGTTCACGAACGTGAAATTGAAAACCCTCTTAGAGTCTATTAATGTCGTGTGCAAAAAAATGGAGGATTATATCGATCGAAGGTTGCAGACGACTAAAAAGTACGAAACGGAATTGAAGACATTATGCTCGAAATTTACCGGTGAAGTGATTGCGAACGTTGGCGTGGGCGTTGAAGGATACTGTTTCGATGAAAAACCACATCCGGCAGCGTTCGATCGGATCGGCGATTGGTTGTTCAAGTCGAACTTGAAACAAGTGCTAGAGATGACGCTCATGTTCACGCCTGGACTAAAGAACAGCATGCTCAAGATGAAATTCATACCAGAGAAGATGGAAAGTTTCTTCAGGGACATTGTTTCGCAAAATCTGAAGATCAGACGACAAGATTCAATTCCCAGGTCCGATATTCTCCAATCGATACTCGACTACCTGAACTGGGAGAAAGAGGAGATCGACGAAGAACTGATCGCCTCTGACGTGTTATCCTTTTACATGGACGGTTACGAAACATCCGCTGTTGCAATTAGTTTCACTGCTTTTCTTCTGGCGCAATACCCAGAAGTTCAAGATAAACTCCGACGGGAAATAATGTCTAAAATCGAGAAATACGACGGTGCGGTAACGTTCGAAGGTTTGAGGGAAATGACATACATGGATCAAGTGATCAACGAAACTCAAAGGCGTTACACTTCCATAAGCTTTCTAACCAGAGTGTGCACAGAAGAATGCGAATTGCGCGGCTCGGATGGACTGATCTATCGCGTGGAACCTGGTATGGAAGTGATCGTATCTAATCAAGGTTTCCATTTGGACCCAGAATACTGGCCGGACCCGGAGCTCTTCGATCCCGAACGATTCAGCGAAGAAAGAAAGCATACCATAGAAAAACTGGCGTTCCTTCCCTTTGGAGAAGGTCCAAGGTTATGCGCTGGAATGAAAATGGCTCAGCTTCAACTTAAGTCCTTTTTGACCACCTTGATTAGCAAGTATAGATTAGAATTATCTGAGAAAACGCAGCTTCCTATCAAGCTTTCTGGCCTGAACTTTTTAACCGAACCAATTGGAGGACTCTGGGTTCATATTTCCAAAATTTGAAGGCTACTTTTCTGTACTTCGTGATAAAGAATCAATAATACTGGTAATTTACTAAGATAATAAATATTTAGATTTACGTAACGGCGACTGCTTAACAAAATAATATTGTTTACTCACAATTGCCTCACTTATGATATGCAAAAGTAATTATCGCGATAGCTGTTATCTGTTGTTTGCTGAGTTGGCACAAAAATAACAAGCACTGTAATTATTTTTACATTAATTTAATAACAGGTATTCGAGCTATTCGAGTATCGATTATCGCTCGAGACTATGTAGAAGTTCAACTAATGACAAAAACAATACAGAAGAACGTCTGTCGTGTAAATGAAAACGGTCCTCGTAATAAAACAATTTTCAACGAAACAACGCGTTTTGCGAGAAACGCATAGTTCTCGAAAACAAAACAAAAAAAAAAGAGACGGGTAGGTATATCCAGTAGAACAATTTAACGTGTGCAGAGAAGTGGATGATAACAGGGAAAAATAATTTCTCTCTCTTTTCCTCTTGAAAATAACACACGCGTGTGTTTTGCATGGAATTTGTACCATTCGGAACGATACGTTAGCAAACTGTTTGACGAGAGGAATCGAATGAAATCCGCTCGGCAAACGTAACGTGTCAATGCATAAAAGGAAACGACGTGACAAGAGGCACGAAATCGATAGAGAGCAAGGGAGAAAAGGATATAGAGGAGGAATAATACGAAACAAATCGCAGGAATAAACATGAGATAGAAAACGGCACCACTCGTGTAACGATCACGTTCGTTTCAACTTCCCGTACGAACACCATTCGCGAAGGACTTTTGCTAAATAGTCTTCTGATTTACTGCCACCTCGTCTGGCCACGAATTGTAAATAATCATCCTGATCGTCGAGCAGTTTCGCGCGTACGAACCAACTTCCGGCGTTTTTGTTTCCGGAATTAATTCTCACCACGCAGTAACATTTAACGACGTTGCAAATAATCCTGGAAAAGTTGAAAACTCCTACGACCGATGTTTTCCTTGCGTTTCAAGATTAAATTCACTTTTTACCCTGACGATTTTCACGCAACCGGGGTTAAGGAAATCTCGCAACCCTCGGCCTCTCAAAGACCGAATCGTAATTACTGTACGTACAGAAACACACGGTGAAAAGAATTAACAAAGGTAATACGGAGTTTATGAAAAGCGAGCCTTCTCGAGAGGCACAGGTAAGTGGAAAAGGTGTACGGGATCGTGGAACCGAAAGAATTTTAAGACAAGTCATCGAGTAAAATCGTCATTTGAATTACGAAATTGCAAGACTAATTGCAAGGCAACGAAACAGCCTCTTCGTTTGTCACAGTGTATTATATTATACTGGATATTACACAGATGTTATAACCATTCAGTTCCTCGTTGGAATTCATTAAAGACAATCCCATTAAAGATGATTCTAGTCAAGCAGCAAGCTCGTAACTCTGGGGAAGCGACAGCGGTTCGCGCTTCATAAATTCCCATCGTGGACAAAAGGATCTTCTCTCCTGGCGGCTTGTTCCAGGCGATCCCGTCTCGGCCCGAATCTGTATCCGCGTGATTCGAATTTACGGAGCCACGGTAAACCATTGAATGTCGCAATGTTCCGCAGTGGTGGGCCATTAGTGCGAGCGTAGCGTGCACGCTATCAACCGGCAATAAATTTATCGGGGCCAATGAATGCAACCGAGGCTCGTTGCACTTTCTGCCGTCCGTGCGAAGAACAACGAATTTTCCTTATTTGCGTGCATTCGAATCAATCGAAAGGATTCTTAATCGAGTGTCGATTAGCTACTGATAAAATATTACCGAGGTATTTTCAATTAACGTGTTCAGCATGGACCTCATCAATTTCGGTTGACCGTGATTTTGGTGATATGCAAATTATAAACGCGTGAAACGCGGTTTCACATCGCGTTTAATTAATATTATTAATTAACTCTCTGACGGTGAGTATCATTTATTCATACGCAGAATAGAATTCATACTTTTAAAATATTTTTCTAGCTGTAATAGAACAGGGTAGGTACTTCGTTTGAATTAGGTTGACGTAATGGCAAACCGATGTTCATTACAACGCGATGATCGATGATAAAATCGATTTCGCACGAGGTAGATCATCGATCGATTTCACACGCACCTAGATATGTTCCCGCGAAATTTAATCGTGACGCGAGAAGCTAATCACGCGGATATGAACGCATTACAGGGACCGGTTAATTCTTCGTCGTTTCATTTCCGGCTCGGGGGAACGAGTTCATTTGCACGTCGTTACCGTGACTCGTGATTATCGTTTGGCACGTTCGCGACGTATATACACGTTCGAATACGTTTCAAGGGCCCGGCGAGCAAATATCAACCGTTTAACTAGTTGGCAAACAGGGGTTAACGCGTTTAGCGGGGCGTTAGCTAAACTTGCGGCCTCCACCAGAGCCCCGTTCCATTCAGCTGGACGAAATGCCAAAGTACACATTCGATGCCCCCAAGGTACAAGGGATCGATAATTAATTTCAAGACGAATCGTTCATACGATTCGACCATACGAGGATGAACGTGAACAAAGAAGAAAAATATTTTTTGACTCATTTTTAGCAGTCATCTAGAAGAAGACTTTTCTTGTTTCGTTTCTGTACAATAAATATTTTCGATCATATAACAATCACTTGATAGCTTCAACCCGATTCTAATACGACGATGGACTTTCAGATCTGCTCGTTGACCCAATAAAATTTGCAGATTGCCACAGAATTGTCCGATATTTCTATCGATAAATCACCAGCGTTCTACAAGCAATTAAGAGAACTTCTGAGCAGTCATCGAGTCTGCAAATACGTTTATGATGAATGTTCGTTCTTTGTGAATACAAGACGACGGATGAGTCGTCGGTTAAGCACGTGCTTCCAGTAGTAATTAAAGAGTTCCCTCTTTTTTATTATTTATTTATCGCGTTTCGAAACGTTCGACTTTACCATCGATGAGACTGATTTCAAATTAAATGCGGCCCACATCTCGGAGAACGAGTAAGTATTGACGACGGATGGAAGAGGAGGGCCACTAACTAGCTGTAGTCAGCGAAAATTAATCGACCTGTTCAAGCCGCGAACGCGTTTTATTTTCGATCTTTAGAAACACTGCTACAAAGCGTGGACGTTACGCAGCGATTTTTTTGACACGCGACCTGATGAATTTTACGATTCATCATCCCATACATCGCGTGTTTTACTTGTCGAATTTTAATCTCGTAAAGATTCTTGCTCAACCTCTGAATAACGTCTACCGTGGATCATGAAGCAATTAAAATATTCATTAAATTCGTTGGTCATCATCTGTGAAAATTGAAAGCTACTTCCATCCCTAAAAATATAAACCTCTCTTGAAAAAGAAAATCATTTTAATTTCTACCTTTGAAATAACTTTTATAATCGTTTGCACTGTACGTGACACGCAGCCGTAGCACCGAGCAACCGACGTCGCGACGCTGATTTAAATCAACGACACCGGCCACTCGAATTGTTTCGGTTCATCGGACCCAACGCCGGTTAATTACTCTTCGGCGTCGAGGCGCGGCAGAAAACGCAGCTGCCCTTCGTGCTTTTAACGTTCCAACTAATTACCAATGACGCATAAATCCCCTTTCCTTTTTGGACCAAAAGAAAAGCAGCTTAAGTCGCATCATGCTAACTCCGTGAAACTTGAGAAATTTAATTATCAACAGCCAGGAGTCGGTGAAAACTTTATCTCGATAGAATTACAGGACGAAGGAGTTCGCCAAAATTAATTAAAATAAATTAAAATTCGTGAATAGATCTTAATTAAAACACGATAAGACTCGGTCTCGAGTCCAATGAAGATTTCTCCAGGATCATTAACCTCTTACATGATCATCAAAATGATTAATCATCAATGGATACCCAACGACGTTCAGTTTACCAATGAATACTCCCTGACAGTAATCACGAGACAGGGAGTGTACATCTGAGTTGATCGATGAGCTTGCTTGTCGAGTAATTAATCCGAGGATCCAGGGAGCTGTCTGTGCCGATCTGCGAGATCCCGCAATCGAGCCACGCCACTCGATCGATACTCTTCGAAAGGAATTTTTCGTCGGAACAAGAGGAATCGAATGACTTCGACCGCCGTGGGGCGCGAGGCCAGCCAAGCGAATACCGCAATGCTCGCTGATGTAATTATCGCGAAAAATAAAGATGACATGTACAACAGTCTGTCTGTCCGGTTGCATTAATCGAACGGTTCCGTTCTTGGCTATCGATCTCTCCAAAAAAACAAGTCGCTTATCGGGTTCCTTGCAGGCAACGGGAGCAAAGAAAATTTTAATCAACGACGACAACGAAGAAGAAGAAGAAGAAGCGGAGGAGAAAGGTTGCTCAACTGCTGTGCTCTCATGCTCGCGTGAGTTGAAATGACAGGCCCCGACCGATTAAGCTCCTTTTTATTACGAACACGTAAAATGTAGCACGATATGGAGCAAGGCACCGTAATGCACGGGTTTTAACGATTTTAAGCGATTTTAATTTTAGACCAACGATAAAACGAGCACTTTGCGAACAGGCCTTGATCTCTTTCGATCGTTCAGTCACAACCTCCGTTAATGGCACTCCAATTGTGAACCTATTCACTGTACACGATACACGTGTGCGTAAACCAACTTATATTAAAATTATGAAATTTTAAATAAATCATTAAGAAACTTGACGAGTTCATCTAAATTAATGACTATTTATACCGTAAATTGTATCAGTGCATAATTATTGTAGTAGCTTGAGGGGCTCAAGTAACACATGAATGCGCGACTCAAGTGAACTTCACGGGACAAGCTTCCGATGCAAATAAGCCATTAGACCAAGTGTCCGCGTGTATAACCCAGAATGAAATTACTTGTCCGCTCCTCAAAGGACAATGCGTTTAGTCTCGTGGTGCACAGGTAGTCAGAAGATGGAACCGAATCAGAGCACGAAACTGACGTGCATTCAATTACGATGTAATTGCATTTCACGCGCGTTCACGACGGTTAACGCGTACGCTAAATAATTTTAGCCAGATTCTCGGACGTCCGTTTAATTGAATAAATTAGTAACAACCTAAAAACGTTTTCCACGCTGCCAGTTACCATTGCGACAGCTTTCCCTGCTACTCGAGAAAGCGTTGAAATCGTTTGCACGCCCTTTAAATGTTTACCGTGGCGAACAGTTTGCGCTCGGTCGAATTGTAGTGGAAAAGAGAAAATAAACTCAAGTAAGAACGTTTCTTGAAACAGTGAAAACCACTGTTACGTGAATGAAGAAACAACTGTATGTATCAAGAGGAAGCGTTAACGAGCATCGAGGGGAAAAAGACTAATCATCTATTTCCATAGGATACCATTTGAATGCAGGCTATTTTAATTGAATGAGAAAATGTATATTAATCATTAAACTTTCTCTCTAAGTTCGCTTTCCGTGAACCGTTAATTAGGAAAAATCTGCCGTTAACGTTGAAGACTTCATTCACGTAACAAACTTTCATCGTGATCGTATACATTCGTATTCGATGCAAAATTTCTTGCCGCGATTGCAATTTGGCAAAGTTAGATTCGCTAGGAAAAACGAATTGGGTCGATGTTACAGACAATGAACACGGTCGACCAAGCGTTGGTGAACAAAAAAAAAAAATAGTTGCATCTGGCGTCTTATTGTTCTTGCGGGATGCACCATTTATCACTGCAGATGCTTGCACCTGACACGCGATGGCTCCCGGCATAGATAAATGTCATGAGGCTCGTGACAAGCCGTCTTACTACGCTTTCAGGCTGCTCTTCACGCTCGTCGAGGGACCAGCGCTCCGTGTGCAACATTCTAGCGAGTAAAGAAAGGCTACAAGCTTAAAGGGTACTTCAGACTATTTCTCATTACGTGCCACGTGTGGATCGTAACGCGAAAGTCATCTTTGCTCGACGAACAAACTGTCATCCCGTACGCAGAGAGTTTATAATTAACCATTTGCACTGAGATGACGCGCCTCGTTAAAAAATCTTTATCCCCCTTTCTCTATGACGAGAAAATTTGCTGAAAGTGACTTTCCAGCGAAGCACAATTTAACAAGTCCTTTGACGCCTCTTCGGTAATTAGTTTCATAATTAATCGGAAAGTAGAAAGTTTATAAAATATACTATTTGAAAAGGAATACGCAACAAACTGAAAAAAAGGGAAAAAGAGAGAAAGGTGAAAATTAATTGCAAACGACAAAAGTGAAGATGAATGGATTTTGTCGCTTCCGATAGAGCGACGATGAAAATCTCGCGAATTGTGCTGCACAGTTTTCATTTCGTCGCGAGAAACGATTCGTTATGAAATGAAATCGTGGACGAGGAAAAAAGGCAACGTGCAAACTATGCGCGTACCGTTGAGTATTTCGAAAACAAAGGTAGGCTTATTTCTGGCCAACGAGTTCGGATTTTTCAAACGTATCAAAATGATACGGGGTCCTTCCATTTCGTGCGTTCTCGTTCGAATCGCAAACGCAAACACCTATTCAGTGGTGGACGAAGAAAGGCCATGCGCATACATGCAGGTGTATGCGTTCTAAATTCCACCATAGAAAGAAAAAAGTTCGCGCACCACACGCAGTGCAATATTCACGGATTTACCTTAAACGGGTTGAAAGTTCTCGAGAGCGCGAACACGAACAAAGAAACAGAAATTCAAACGGATGAAACGTGGTCGTCTGTGCCATTTCACTCGCGAAAAGTGAGTCTGCCGGAAAGAGAGAGAAACTGTTAAGTAAACGCGAGAAAAAAATGAAGCTGAAAGTTTTCATCGGAGCGTGGATTATATCGCTTTTAAAAAATCTCTTTTTGTTTAACGGTTTAATCAAATTCTAATCTATTAAGCTAATCTATTGAAATAAAAATCTAAATAATATCTAAATCTATTCAACATTTCTTTTTTCATTTTTCTATTTTTTTTCTCTTCATTCTTTTTACTACCTTACCCGTTAAATAAATAAATAATTATTGAATTTTATTAGACTATTTCTTCATTAGACTACTTCTTCTAAAAGGGTCTAAAATGTATTTTTTCTACAAACTGAACAGTCAAAGGGTTAAAGAAAGAACAAACGAGAAGCAATGACCATTCGCAGCGGAGAGTTTCTTACAATAAGGGAAGCTCAGATTATTACTCTCGATTTTCATTTACGGCCCAGACTGCTCGTTTCCTTCTCAAAGAGGACAGTCAGAGAAAAAAAGAGGCGATTCTCAATGAGACCGTCCATTACTTAGCTCCTGTCCCGCAAAGGTGACCTTCCATCCCCTTTTTCCATCGCTTCTTCACCTTACCGGTCTCATTCTGACTTCTATTGTCGCAAGATTTCAATCGGTGGGACACTACCCTAAGAGGCTCCTCCTTTTTCCTTGCTAGCCGAGTCTTCGAGACAAAACGGGTCAGACAGAATGAAGAGGGATGGGTTAGTCCAGAATTAGGTCACTTGATTAAAATAGAGGCGAGAGAGGGAGAAGAAATGATTCGCGTAATTTTCCGTTCTGAGGAATAAACGCTAATCCCTGCTCTCTCGTCGAGTCGCTCACACGTGGAAAAGCTCGAAAACGCATTGTTCGTTGTCTCAGTCTCGTCCCGCCAGTCCCTTTGTGTCGTGTAATTGCGAGGCCAATTGTTTCTGTCCCTTGTAACTTGCCCCCAAAGACACGCATACGACCCTGAATTCTTGATGTAAATCAGAGCTTAATAACGCGAACGTGCACGGCATATTTCCGTGACGAATACACCATGCGTTTTGACATATCGCAATAGCCCTAGCATTCTTTTCATTTATCGAAACTCAATGTTACAATTATCAGTAAAGAGAATACCGTCGAACAAATTAGTGCCAAATCAGATACGAGCATATTTACACAAGTTCTTCGAATTACTCTCGTAAATTGAACTCCTCCCAGGTGCCGTACCACAATTTCTTTCGTCCCGTGTAATTCGTTTGCCCCGAAGTGCAACGGACAATACTTCAAGCCCGGTATCTCGCGAACAGATCCCGTAAAAAGGTCACCGATAAAAACGAAAGCTCGCGACAACGGGCAAGAAGCGGCGCAATAATTGCGCTGCAATAAAATGAAGCACACGGACCATAAAGCTGATAAGCTCTCATTTGACCTACAAATCGGAAGATACTCTTCGAGAAAGAAGCAGCGGACAATCAAGCGGCTCGCTAAATTACTCCCCGTTGAAAGTTCGATTCATTGTGATCAAGGTCGTTTATCAAGATTCGCTGTTCAGTGAAAGATCAGCTCGATGATAGAGGACAATCAGAACATTTGTCGGGTCATTAGCATCGCGGTGGCGAACGGTAGACGGTCTGCTGCGCCAGCCAAGTCCAAATGGCACACTGTTCCACCTGCTACCCTCGCCGACTGATTAATGGTGTCACCATGGATCGCACGTTTCGATGGCACTCTTATACGTGAGACACCATCGTTCGTATGTGGGATCTGAACATCCATGTAAAATCTGAACGTCCATTCAATAGGAGGGATCATGGGAAGAAGAACGACAGGGGTAGTATGGTGGACAGTAACTGATTAGGGACACAAAAGGCTCGGGTCTACTCCAACTATTCTGTTCTCCATCCTTCCTGAATCCTTGTATCTTTCAACTGACAATGGTTAAATGGTACACCAGTGCAAGAGATACGGGTTCTAAATTCCTGGGATCTCAGTTCCCATTTTTTATGGATTCTGTAAATATCATAAATAAATAAGAAGTTAAATCAATTGTACTCGATTACTTGAAAAATAAGCCGCGGTTTCTCACGATTTGCGGAAATTGATCTGGCTTTATGAATCTCCCTCCAGCGGCAAGGTTTCCCTTATTTATGAGCAAAGTGCGAGAAGAAACGAAGCTCTCCGTAAATCGAATCCTGAGAACCAGACACCTTGAAAAATTGAGGTAATATAAAATAGCAAAGAAACGCTATCACACTGGTTCCACAATATAATACTCTTACACATCCATCTCGCTCATTTTCCGCTTTCGTTTGATCGGTTTATAACTTTATCATTGTCCCGCAGAAACGAAGTGTACTATGTTTAAAAAAAAAAAAATAAAGAAGAGAGGCAATATCAGGTAGAAAGAAGATCTAAAGAGGCTTGTAAATATGCAGAGCACAGTATCCACGAAAATTCGTTAGTAGAGGTAGCTCCATACACAATCTACATATAAATTACGACCAATCACCGGATCACCGCGTCGCTTGTTCTGATCAGAATCTCAGAAAGCGGTCGTGCGAACTTTTACCAGATCCTCGGCACACGGACTCGTCGAATATCGCTTTGGATAGGTCGTCGATAGAAGTATGAGAAGGGTCAACCGTGCTGGAAAGTATCATTGAAATGAAAAAGTATCGGACGAGCATCGAGGCTGATTTTTACGTACGATTGGATCGCAATATCCCGCAGCACAATATCCCCCCCTTTGGGGCTAGACTGTGAATCGTTTACGAGAATGATTGCCAGTGTCGATACTAATAACCGCGCTCGACGATCGAGGATTGCTGGGCGACAACCGATTGCCGACTGAAAACGTAGACAGAACGACGTTTGATACGTTGAATCAACGACAAGAATTTTGGGAAACTATTTTTTAATAAAACCATGCTTCTCTACATTCCTCCACATTTCTTTCCCTGCGATAGTTCGTATCAGTAGAAGCGGTCTTAAGGTGTCAGACGAATAGAGGATGTGGACACAAGAGAAATCCAGTCCAAGTAGAAAAGTCCAGCAAGAAAGCGTCCAGTATGAAAAAAGCTAATGGACTCGCAGAGTAGATCCACGAACGTCGGCTACGTTAAAAAGACGGAATAACAGCTGGAAATCTGGAATGCCAGTCCGTCGTGAGAAGGAACGGACGAGAAGCAGGGAAATTTCACTTAGCGAACGAGCTTCGAGCAAGTATGGTTTCATGGTAGAGAGGTTTTTGTTTGCGAAAAATACCTTCAGTGAGAATTTCCTCAGATTTTGAAGAATTTCATTCTAATTAAATTAAAGCGTTAATAGGAAGTGTTAAAAAAAAAAAAATAGTGAACTGCTGGGACAGAGATAATTTTAATTTAATTTTAGGCTCTATTTTGATTATGATTCCACCTATAAATGACAACTAGATGATTAATGTAAGCTGAAACAACATTGTATATGTAAAGGGGTTAATTTACAGAAGCCAAACGTAGGATCGCAGGGAAATGAATATTCTCGTTTCGTGAAATCACACGTCCTTTGAGAGGGCTCCTGTAATTGCGAGGTTTGAGTGGGATCGATATCAGATTCATGGTATTTTGGGTCAGGATACGAGAGAAGTAATAACAGGCAGAGATCGTTCGAATGATTTGCAACAGATATTGCTCTCGGACGTTGCTCACATGGGACTTGTAATGAAATTCTCTTGCATAGTAACTCCGACCGCAGTCTGGGGTCCTTTGCTCTTGCTCTTTCTGCTTAACATGCGTGGACACACTTGTATGTACACGTCACAGCTGCGAGACACACGTTCGTGTGTGTCCGTCGCTTGGAAACGTGGAGATCCAATGTTCTTGCCTCTCTTGCATTAAAAGTAGATCATCTTGACGTACAAGAATAAGTTGACATCGACCCGTGTGGTTAATAACGAGCGAGTAAAAAAGGAAATAAACTACTATCTTGAAAGAAAATACGAATTTCAATATTTTTACAAGCAAAGGAAATACAGTTCGGAATTTCTGCGGTAATAATCATCTGTGTGGTCGTTGATGGTTGCCAATGCGTTAACAAGAATGACTGAAAGCATCCGAGCGGAAAACCGCGTTGTTTCTGGCTCGTTTCAAGGAGAAAGGAAACAGAGCCTCGAACATCCTATTTCTCTCGTTTTCTCTCGGAGTAATTGCAGCCAGAACGGTTGATAAGACCGCGTTTTGCCGCGAAATCTTTTGTCAAGGCGAGCCGGGCTGGCGTTCCTCGACAAAAATAATGCCAAGTCGAGGAAGAAACGAGGACGAAATTAAGGCAGGCAAACTCTTCTTCATCTGGGTTAACGACCGCCTGGACAAGAGATTAAAGTCCACAAAATCGAACGAAATGAGTTTGAGAGAAATCAGAAAGGGTAAGGAGCTATTCATCAGTGATTGAAAACGAAGAAAGGGTTAATTACACTGTCACAGTGGCTCTTTAATCAAAAATTGCTGGAACAGACTCGTACATCTGTTTGCGAATCAACCGGGTTTTATTTACGAATAGCATAACGCGTTTCTGGCTTCTCTCCGTGTTACGTAAATGATTGATAACTCCAGGAAAAAAAATATTCTCGGTAATTGTTATGCGGAACAGATTGCACCGGCTCGCAATGATAGATAACCATCTACCGGTAGCCGCGTGAGAATTTACGGCTAACGTTTCACCTTAATTCGCTATCACGATTATTTCGTTACGTCACTGGTATTTATCAAGTTTACGGGATCGCGCCACTTTTTCATCCCTCTTATTTAAGCGATCCCTTCCTCTGGCTTCGTTATAAAACAGCGCCTCGTTCGGCCATTGAAAGGATCAACTAAATCCCCGCGAGGATACATTAATCGAGGGTAACGTAATTGCTGAAATTTTATGCATTTTAATTGCAAATTTTATATTCGCTCACTTATTATAGTACCTTGAACATTTCTAATCACCCTTTCATCTTCCTTCTCTCTAACTAAACGTTTAGTTTAGTTAATTTAATATCAGAAGTCACTAACTTTCCTAATATTACGAACTAAATTAATTTTAAGCAGCTTATGTAACTTGGAATCTACACTATTCTACGCGTAGAAAGGTACATTAATTCGAACTTACCGAAAGTACAAATTTCAAACTGAAATAGATTTCTAACGTTACTTTTCAAGTATTCTTCAACGTCAAACGAGACTGGTAAGTTGTCTCTGTGAACCGTGCATTCCTGAAATTTCCCGGCTACTCTTCTGCATCCTAGACGATAGTAACGTATGCGCCAGACTGATTTACAATACGAGCCCACTTCTTGCACAGTCTGCCGGTCAAGCAACGAGGGCACGTTGTCGTGACACATCTTTGATGTCTGTTCCTTGGCTTTCGAATGCGTTTCACCGCGTCAGTCACGACGAGCACTCTCGTCAACGTCACGGAAACCGCCCCGCGCGAGTAAAGCGACGAGAGTGCGGACGGAACGAGCGACGGGGAGACGTTAGGCACGTTCCAGGCATCGAAACACGCACCCTTCTGTGCCCGAGTCGGATTTAATTAAAACGCCGGGCAGAAGATGCGCGTCGACGATGAAACTCCGACCAGATGGGGTCTCTTGGTTGATCGATCTTCCGGAAGTAACGAACGCGACTATGTAATCTTTTTTTATCGGAGAAATCGTGAAAGCTAAAAATACCAGAGAAACAGAGTACCATCTAAGCTCCTTAGATTTTCAATATTAAATATTCAGAATCTGAAAGCACATCACTGGGATAGTAATAGCAAAAACAAGGAAACACGAAGCGGAAAAATAATAAAGAATACATGATCCTGTATGCAAGACTTACTCGCTGTAGTCACGGAAAGATTAACAATGATCCTAGCGGACAATGCAACAGTCATTGTTGTAAAAGCTTTTGCAATTCCAAGTAAATAAATAAATAAATAAAAGAGGAGATTCAGAGTTGAGCGAGTGGTCTGGAAATAGTTGAGGCTGAAAATCTGAAAGCTTCTAACCGAGAGATTTCTGGGTCATCCTCGATATATAAATGCCACTAATCAAAGGAAGGAAACTATTAACGAAATGCATCCGCCATCGATCGATCGATCGGCAAATACTAGGAGAAGAAGCTCTGTACCATCTATTCGTGTATTTCGTGAGATACGTGGGATGCATTCATGCATCCATCTGCAATTAGCAATTACCACGATTCAGAACGGAAGCCAGCTGATTTTGATTAGTTACAGTTCTGAGACGTAACGCGTGCGAGCGTGCGAGGATTCAATCGAGACATTGAATAGGACAAGATGGAATAGAATCATCCAGAAGATATAAATAGAGTATATTTACATTGAAGGAAAAAAAAATATTCTTTGCTGTTCATTTAGCTTCCGTGCAATTCGGTCATAGTATCAATTTACGTCAGACTTTGCTCCCGTTTTTGTTCATTTATTTAAATTATACGGGTCATGAAAGTCTAATTGACATTCGACGGTTCGCGATAAAGCAACGTTTATTCCGTCTTAAGAACACAACTCGATCGTTGGTTGAGTGGAAGCTTGAAAAATTCATTTAAAACGCGCGATTATCCGACGAGCAAAGCGGGCGCGACGAAAAAATGTTCACCGGAAGATAATCGTTACCGAATCAATGAGCGGGAAAGTCATTTAGCCCGGGAATCCAGGCACGCGACCGCATTCACCAGCGACAATGAAGACATCAACGAGATATAAGTTTAATTGGTACTCTCGCCGGGCTTGCTCCAATTACCAAACGATGCTCTGTTCGTCTGCGGGTAGTGCATAGTGTCCTAAAGCGGCGCAAACACAATGCATTCTTCTCCGTTTCGTTAAAAACCAAGGAGAACGCGAAGACGAGCCAACAATCGAGTCGTCGAGCGAAGAAGTCTGGCGGGCACTTGCCAAGAATCGACTGCCGCCAGGAAAGGCGAAGAACTCTTTTAATTTGGGAGAATGGCGAACGAGCGAAAAAACGCGCAAGTACCTCGATGAAAACGTAAAAGTGATCTCCAACTGTGATTAGTGGGACGGACAGAATTTTCTGTATACCGTAAGTACCTACTCGTTTTTAGTTCGTTGTTTCCTACCTGTGTCAACGTTTCTTGTTTCATAGATATTAAACGAACCTGGTGATCACTTGGTCAAGTACTCACCTGTAACAGAAAAACAAAGAAAAATTAATAAAATCCTTTTATTATCATTGCTGTACAAAAGAATAGAAAATATCATCGCGACCCAACTGGCGGTTCGCTTCACTCGCCGATAAATACATCGTGATCAAAGGGTTCTTCTGTTCCCAAAATGTCGCGACAGCTTACGAGAATTTATATACGAACCACCGATCATTTCTAAGTGTCGGAGAAACTGATTGGAAACACAGATAAATGGCACCTCGAAGTGTCGCGAACTCCGGGATTCCGGGCAGGTGGCGAGAGCTTTACGAAAATGGTACCAGTTCCGGTGAAACGAGGAACGAAGAGGATGGATGGAAAAAAAGGGAAGACAAATCGCGTATACGAAAGCAAAGCCGTGAAGCGGGTCTCGAGTGTTTCAAGTTGGCAAGCCGCGAGGCAGCTTCGGCACTTTTGCGGCTCGAGTGTCGCGGCAGCGGAAGAAAAGATTTCCCTCTTCACCGTCAACAACTTGCTCGTCTCGAAGAAGCCAGACCGAAGTCAGCGATTCCTATCGTCGACACCGACTACACCGACTTATTGCTTTCCATTGCCAGAAGCATCCTTGGAATGACCCCTCGATCCGTCCCTCCTACGAGAGAGAAACCGTTCTGACATTTGCTTCGATCCATGCTTCGAATGACCGACGGCATGCGGACCGGAGGATCCTCCAGTTGACATTTAACAGGCGGGGGTCAATCAGCTCGACAAATTCGATGTAATTAATATCATTGTAGACATTTAGTGGAAGGGGAAGGCGCTGAGTATCTCCGGAGGCCCTTAACTCGGGTCGGCAACCGCCAGGTGGCAGCGGGATTGAGTCCGTTCTCACTGGCGGTCACCCGGCATGATTTCCGAAAAACGGGGTTATAGGCGTCTAGGGCAGGGATCGTCTGTCGTCAGCCCCACTGACGAGTCTGGCAGATGATCTCGAGATAAAGCCTTTTTCTGTCCCTTCATCATATTAACTGTACAAGGTAGAAGGGCATCGCGAAGCACGAAGATTACGTGTCACGGACTCTAATCTCTCTCTCGACGACTGCGATTAGAGCGATTAACTGAGGATTATAGGCGCGGGATGCAATTAAAAAGGGGTATCGATAACGCTGCAAAGGATATCGATCCTAAGGTGTTTACCCGAGTGAAACGAACCTTTCAAAGGATACGGAAACCGCGAGAAAAGAGCGCAAAGCGTGCTCAGTCCTGAAGATCGTCTCAGATGCGAGGATTTCATAGACCTATGCTCACTCTACTTTCTATCTTTTTCATTTTCTCTCTGCAACCTACTTCGGGGAAAGATACCCGTAAAAGAAATCCACCGCGTTACGTAAACAGAGCTCCACGGAACGGCAGGCAAACACACCTGCGCCGATTGCACGGGTAACGTTCTTCGGAAGAAGCTCCTCCACCTGTGGCGAATGAGGGATCAATCGCATCCCCTGTCGCGTTCCCACGATCAACTGGAAACTTGGACTTCGAGAGGGAGTCCGTGAAAGGGAGGAGCCGATATCTTTCCTCATCCATGGCAACCATGGATCTAGAATTCCATCGGTCACGAACTTGCGACAACGATAAACTTCTGGGATTCGACGATCGTAGGATGGTGGAAATTGTTTGCGAAGGAAGGTTTGGAGGATATCTCTTGGAATTTCTTGGTCCTTCCAACGGAAGGATTACGTACACGCAAACAATTATTAATACCTTTATCCATGCTGGTTACATCATTTATAAGACTGTTTTCTTTCGCTCTTCGATAGAAATTCTGAATAATTTTGATGAACATTCGATAGCAGCGTAGAAAGAATCTGTGTTCCAAAGAGAACGCGTCCTGTCAAAACAAACATGATGATCCAGTAGCTGGAAAGAGCTCTCAACGATGGCTGCCAGGACGTTTTAACACACTTCCGTCTGGTTGGATTATGACGAATCGTCGATCGATGAAAGTACGGACGGAAGTAGGTTCGTTAAACGACGCAAATCGTCGGAAACTGCTATACCGCATTGCGAGACCGCATTACATCCAGCCGACCAACCTGCTGCCGCCCATAATTCACTACCTTCCATAGTTGCTCCTCCTCCATGCTCGTTTTATTACAGGGTGTGTAACGACTCGTAGCGCAATACCCTTCTTACAACCCGTTTTCTTTACCATAATCGTCCAATAACTCGCTTCCGAAACAGTTACTCTAATCACCAGCATTGATCATCAAAATAATCTGACAGTAATTTTATTACAACTCTTATCTTCGCGTTCACTTCCCAGACTGGAAAAACGTTTTGACGGCGTGGCTGGTCGCGCGTAGCCTCGCAAGAGATGGAATGGTGTCGTTTTAATTTAAGTGCAAGCGTCGGCTGGAAAACGAACACGCTTTCTTTTCGACGATTCATCTTGGTCTGGCGAGACCGTTTTGTCTCGAGGAAGGAATAATAGCGATAATCTTCTCCTGAGAGCTGTTGCGGTAATGTTTTAACAGAAATAAAGCCGAGCTTCTCTAGTTTAAGAGTACATTAGGTTGCCAATTAGATTCATAATGTTTTCATGTAATATTTTACTGTAACCCTTTGATAATTGTCATAGTAATTTATAATTCCGTAAATACTGCATTATATTTTTGATTAAAAAACACAGTTATAAGTGCAAAAATTTATAATATATGCTTTGAAAGTTGCAATTATGTAGTACTTTTTTTACTTTAAATTAATAATACTCTGTGCAAGCTTAAGAATGCTCCGTCCTGAAAGGGTTAAAATTGCTCAAATTCTACCGCAGAAAAACCATCCCTCTATTTCGCGAACAAAAATCCGAAATACTCCACAGAAAAAGTTAACGATCTGCATAGCAGCGTATACGTTGAACGTATCGCTATAAATGTAGTCCAGGAACTTTTATGATCCCATTTCGGTAAGCGAGCAATTACAGAACGATTTCATCGCACATCTTGGCGCATCATCGTCCACGATATTATTGATTTCCCTCGGCACACGGTGTCTCTCACTTCCGCATAATCCTCGTGATTACCAGCCAAAATCGATACTCAAACATCGTCCAGTGGTGATGAAAAAAAATTGTTCGACAACTCGGAATATCTTTCACAATCAGTTCGGATAAGACACGGTTCAAAGAAACGTAGGTATACCTACGTTGGAAAACTTTGTCGTGTTTTTCTTGGACCGCGAAAAACGGAAACTACTCGTCGGAACGAGCCACCATAGTCGTGTAGCGAGGAATAACGAAGAAGAAAAAGTTCGGTCGCCGGTTCGATGTAAAAGGAAGGTTTTGGTATCGAAACTTTGCGTTTCATTTGGTGGAAACTGCCGAAAGTTGCCAAGTGTTCCCCGGCGAAAAATTGGGCCAAACAAGCATCGATGGCGTGGCAAAATTTTGCATCGCTTCGCTCGAACACGATGGACGTTGAATTGTACCGGCCCAATTCCAATTCTATCCGGACTCGATCGAATAAATATCAAAAATGATTTGTTTCGACGAGAATCGACGATGCTCGTGACGTGTACGGTTTTAATATCGTTTAATTACGGAACCGGATAATAAAAGAGTTTCGAGAAAATTGCGTCGTTTTTAAGCTTTAATAAAAATATAAATTTTATGGAACAAAGCATGATGTTTAATGGATCTGCCATTCGCACGGTATGAAAAAAAGAAAAAAAATGGTAAAACAATGGTTGTAAGCACCATGCAGTATAAATGCACAATTTTTCAAACGAGGTATCAAATAAAGAAAGTTATTTAGAATGTAAGCTACTGGTTAAGTAGAAGTGTCTAGCGGGTTAGTATAAATGTCAGTACTTAAAGAAGGCTCGGTAATGGATTCATTCGTAAAACGCTTTGAGAGGTCGGCCAGTTTCCCTGGTAGTTTTGTGAAGCGAAATTCTTCGGCGTTACTTCTAGCAACGGGGTAAATTCTCGAGGCGAGACCCGCTAACGGAAAGCTCGATAAAAGGAAGGAAAGTCGGTGGAAGTTTAACAAAGAACACGGTGGGAGAAGAACTTCCGGATCGTTCGGTGTCGCGGTAAATCGCAATGTTCTTTCGCAAACGAATTTCTGAAGGAGGTATCAAAGAGCGTCTTAAAGTTGATGGAAGGTTAAACTGTCTGTGATCTCTTCTCTGTTTAAGCTTTCGACACGACAGACCGACTGTTACATTTTCTCGTTTTAACAGAATTATATACAACGTTCAGGAAGTTGCGTTCTCCTAAATGGAAGCTTCGGTGTCTGTTTGGCATCCTAAAAGCTTCTTATCCCAACGGGAGGTCCCGCGAGTCGACGAAAATCGCGTTAGCGAAGTAAAAGCCCGAGTCATAGTGGTTCGAAATGCAGAAAGCGAGGGCAAACTCGCGAATACGTGTTCCCTGCGGTTGTTGCCCACTTTTTCCAACGCAACTTGCGCCACCCTAGCCGAGAAAGGAAGGCAAACGAAGCTAGGCTCGTAGGTGCTTAGAATTTTTTTCACCATCTTTCCTAACCATCGCTCGCTAATCTAATATTTGTCGTTCCCTTCATACAGTGTTTTAGAAGCGTTCAGGAAAACGCACGGGCGTACCTCGTTAACTTTCCAGATTCTCTACCGTGCGTCTGTGGCTCGCTAATTTGCCTGGATGGAACTGTTGCAACCACCGGTTCTCTGGTAAACTCGATTTTCTTCGTTAATTACGGTAGGTATCGACAACGAATACAGGGCCAACAAGTTATTCAATGTAATTACTTGCACGGTTACCCGGGGAACGATGATGCTTTTTGTACGAGGAAGGCTAATGTATTGTCAATACGTAGGATATTTTCAGCTTTCGCTTTACTGACTAAGTGGAGTTGTAATTAAATTACCTCACTTAGTCTATTCCCGTCTTATTTTCTTCTCTGTGTAGATCGTAGTAAAAAATGAGAGTTTAATAATTCGCGAGCCATTGGTAACCCACGCGACATTAAACACGTCGAATACCCTTTTACTTATCTAAAACTCTATGTGTCTATGCGCAGGCTAGGTAAAAAAAACAAAAAAAAACAACTGGAGACGACAAAAAAACGATACCTTCGTCGCTAGAAGTTGAGGAGTTGTCCTCTGGTTCAGGCGACGATCCTGACGACCCAGGGGACTTTCTACCGAGCCTCGAGTCTGGCCGGCCATACTCGAATCCTCCGCTAGCTGATCCCCTGTTGTCTTCGTACTGTCGTCCCTTTTCTGGGGACAGTGATCGTCCGTCCCTCGAGTCCGCCGGAAACGAGCTACGTTTCCCCTCCCTTGCCTCGAGGCAGTACAATCTTTTCCCGAAATCGGTGGGCATCGCCGTACGTTTCCTGGGAATTCCGTGACGGGAATACGTTTACGATTACGATCGACCAATATACGGCCAATTCGATCGTTAACGAACATCAAATTGGACAGGAAGTTGAATGGTGCCGCGATCGATTTCCTCTGTCGCGATGACGCCTCGTGGTTCGATCACGACGCACGGTAACCCAGCGGCGGAACTAATCTCGTTTTATGGAAATTGCAGTGTTATTCTAAAGTTGATAGGACATCCGGAAGGGTAGGTATTGTGATGTAAGTTGGAATGTAAACTGGAATGTAGTGCATTAAGCTCGAACTTTAGTCTATGAGATAATGTAGTTACAGGCTGCGTATGGTATTTGAGAATAAACAAAGAGAGGGATGAAAAGCTTCTAAAGTCAAGTACGAAGTACGAGATGAAAATGGAGAGAATTGTAGATATACAGGGTGGCCGTGCTTAAGTGTGACAGTCGCGTTGTTCCTTAACTATTAATGAGACGAGAAATTGTTTAAATGGAAAATTTTTTTACATTATGGATTTTTTTACAGCGGAGAATTTTTAGACGATTTGAAATTTAGAAACGTTTGTTACTGTGTGCTAAGTGGTATCGTAAAACAATTCACAGACGAACGATAAATAGTTTAAAGGCTATAAAAATAAAAAGTAAAGCGTTCAAATGAGAAAACAACGAGGTGTCATCGTACAGTAGACAGAGGTTTTACGATGCTCGTAAACGTACTCCCTGGGCTCGTTTGAGTAGGTGGGTGATTTCCTTCCAGTGTAGTCACGGAACTCCGTGCACGTTCCTGACGACGACGGTTGCGGCGATCTTCTTCCGCTGGTCCCTGATTCTCTGGTCTCGTGGCAGGTGTCACGGACATTTGCCAGGTCAACGTTGGCAGTAGTCTTTGCTTCTTTGGCGGGAGATGGCGGCGGAGACGTTGGTGGCGATGGTGATGGACTTCCTGCACGACCAGAACTGTAGCACACGGCTGCCTTCCGCAAAGTCTCCCTGCACAGCTCGGAGAACATGCTGCCTCCCCCATGGCCGGGGCCCTCGCGGACCACCTCCGACCTTCTTCTATGTTTATTCGTTAACGAAGCTCGATTAACTAGCTGGCACGTGCAAAGTCCTTGCTCGAGCTGGTTCACGATCCACGATCGCGACCGATCATGCTCGTCGGGAACCCGTAGACCCACCCTTGCGATAAATCCGTTCGACACTACATCGTTACTCGTCGCGTCTAGACCTGAGGATATTTCGATTTATCAACCAAGTGTTTAGGAAAGTTTGAATCTCGGGAACTGCTCTTTTATCCAAACGAGCCTTTAAGAGTCCTGACAGTCTTTCAACGCTTCAATTTCTAGTCAATGAACATTTAACAACAGTTTCTTCTCCATCGTTCCTACCAACTCTCCCTCCATAACCATCAACTATCCACGAAACTGACTCGATATCACGTGCTCGATTGTCAACGCTGAACGTCCTTCTCACGCGATATTGCGTGTTCAATCGCTAACGCTTAAACGTTACGTCATGTCAGTCACACAGTGACCGCCTCGCTTCTCCGGTTCGGCCACGAACGTGTTAAGCCAACTATGGGTATCAACGGGTTAATTTTAGAACGATCCAAGTTTCGTGTAATCAGATAAAGTCTCAGAGAGGTACCCTCGTTGAAGGCAACAAAAAGTTCCGTTTAACGACCACGGAAACGTAACCCAACGAAGGGTTGAAACGCTATTAGCGTGCACGATAGCGCCTGATAAAAACTTTACACGCTTTGATTTACTCGCCTCACCGACAACCTTACAAATTCTAGCAGAGAATAAACGCGTTTACGAGACAACCGGACAAGGGAGGGAATCCGATCGAGTTCCTCGAGTTCGGTTTCTCCCCATAAACCTCGGCTGGTTGGCAGAAGCGATCGCAAAACACCAGTAAAAGGGGAACGAACACGCGCCTATGGGAAATGGTGTTATTTAGCGAGGAGGACTAGGAAACGTTAACGCGAGGCGTGGGCTATAATAAAAATGTCTGGCCAGTTGCCAGCTGTTTGAAAATTTACGGGCAACCCTACCGTCACGACAGCCTTGACAAGGCGAGCTATCGTAAGCCTGGCGAACAAAGCACGGCCCACCATCGTGCACGGAAGTGCATCGGCTGGTTTACATTATGCCAGTGCAATTTCAACCGAGCTATTAATCCCACGTCCTGATGGAAATACTTTGCGCGTCGATACGCTCTACAATTAACGCGACGAACTTTCATCGTAGTTTAACTCCGTTTTAAATCCTTTTTTTTTTCTTTGTCTGTTTAAACATGCAAACGGGTCGGGTTACGTTGATGCTGCAGTAGCCACGGTATTTGGACTTCGTTTTTGTTCGGAGTTGTTTAAATACGAACAAACGAAATCGACCGAAGTGGACGGGTGAAAGCAAATATGTGAACACGATGCAGGTGGAAGAGCAATCGACGGTAAAAAGGCGTCGTTCGAAAACCACTGTGAATCGCTAAGGTTATTTTATAGTCGACATCGCAACAATGAATTCAAGACACGATCTCGCGTGTCCACTAAAATTTCGATAAACGACACAATTAATTCAGGAATACGGTAGACACGCAAAGCAGTGGAAAACGATACTTCATCATAGCTGTACTGATCGAACGAGAAGAATTATTTGCCAATGGGGATACCGGTGCACTAGAAAATCGTTGAATCGCAGCTGCAACACGTTACGGTAATCAAAGCCGTTATCTGCTGGCCGATAATCGTCCACGCGCGATGGGTGTCTCTATCGGGACGCCACTTGCCTGGAAATTCTCGAGACAATTGTCGATTTAATCCGTTCCATCGATGCGTTAGACAATGCACGCGTTTCCGATCGTCGTTTCCGAGCCTGGATAGATACCTCTCGAACCGCGATCATTTAAAAGTATCTCGAAAACTGTATCCCGTGGAAATTGCTCTCGAAACGCGTGAAATTTCACGGCAACCAATCTCGTTCTCGTTCTCGAATCAATCTGGATTAATTAAGGCAGCGAACGCTGTCGCACGCCATTGCAACGACGCCGCCAACGTCACGCTAACGTGGAAAAACGTTACGACAATCCTCTACTGTTAATTTCCATGGTAATTACGAGCACGCGTGAAACGATCATCGGATTATCGAGTTCTGACGTGGCCGCGTTAACGAGTATAACGATGCTTTTCGATCATTCCGAGCCTGGCCCTTATCCACCGAATTGCGGAGGATGGTCGACCCTCCCTACCTAATGGAAATCCCAAATCGCGGGTAATTGTAACCCGTTGTACGACAGAAGTACCGTTTCCAACCACTGCGACTGCTGGCAGATGATATACACGACCGGGAATGTACCATCAAAACCGCATGACTCTTGGATCTTCTACGAAATTAATGAGAAACTTGTTTCTTGGCAATGGCAGCTATTGCGACACGTGGAACACGAAATAGGTCGATAGGGTGTAAAGTTACTCATTTTTAAATTGCAATTAGCGTAAGAAATATTAAATTAATATAAGTGATTTTAAAATTAAATTAGAGATATGGTAGTTGGAAATGACACCTGAAGCGTTAAAAGTTGGATATAGAATAAAGAAAATGAAAAGACGCCATTTGCATAGAAGATGGGTAATTTACACGTTCGGCTAAAAACAGGCTCATCGACTAGCCGGCCTTGCCAGCCGGCGCGACGAACAAATCATCGAGCTTCCGTCAGCTTTAGAAACGGAGCACAATGGTACCGTTCTTCTGACGTCTGACGCGTGCAGAGACATTCATGGAAGACGCGTAATCCATCGCTTCATTTCCACCTGGTCGTCGAGGTATTTTTCTCCCCAAACTACGCACCTATTTAGACGTCAACGAATATCGTAGTTTTGCAACGATGTCCATTTCAGTTGCAAACTAATTATCCTATCAATTAAAGAAACAACGGGACACCTGAGGGATTTACGGACAGGCCAGGTTTCCCGGTTGATCCAATTTGAATACACGTAAAACGAGACGAGTTTCAGGTGGAAAAGGATCAACGGTACGCCCGTCGTAGCTAGATCTCGTAAACTCGAGCTAATTTAGTAGCCTGTGTTATTTAGCGAGCACCGTGAGAATCGTGGCTCGGTAGCTGCCTAATACCGGTGCTCGTGCCACGGTAGGGATAAATCATCCTGTCTTGAGATGCGGGAATGTGCAATTTGCCCGGGTATTAATTACGTTAATTGCATACCGCTCGAAAGAAGCGTTTTTAATATTACAATGGACACGAATGACACGAGGAGACGCGTCCTGTTAATATCCAAAGGGTGGCTACCGGAGAAATATAACTGTGTTCAAAATATGATGTGATGCGTTTTAAAATGAAACTCGCCGGATGATCGATGAGAAAAGATACTGTAATGTTCGTCCTTATCATCTTGGGGAGTGAGAAAAGATTCTTGAAGAAAAGAATCGAAAGTTGTCTTGGTTACGAGACATACCACCCTTACGTAAGATTGCTCTGACCCTTCAAGATACTTCGAAGCAAGCGGTATCACCCACCATCCACCCACGTGATCGAAATCCCACCTTCGAACAACCATTACGTCGCACGTAATCCCAAACGTATCCAACCATTGCGATATTTTTCAACGAAACATCAAAGAAAAGTATCAAGACCGGAGAATCGTAGAAAAAATACTTCATATTCGCACTGGACCTCTATTTTTACGCACTTCCTTCGATGCTAAAATCTCCAACGGGAGCACCAGTAAAAAGGGTGAAAAAGCAGTCACAAAAGAACCCGTTGAAATTTAACTGTTAAATTAAACGGCACGGTAGGTGAGAAGTTGAAATACGAAACTGTCAGGACTCTCTGTGTAAACGTTCGGTAGATCGTAGAAGCAAGGCAGAAAGAGGATCGCGTGTTATAGGGAAGGATGTAGAAAGGAACAGGACGAAGGGCGCGTGAAGGAAACGCACCTGGTCGACGTCGCGACAGGACAGAACGCGCGTCCTCCTCGTGGCGACGCGGCACGTCATCCCGGCCAGCGGGCGGACAAACTCGAGCATTGAGAGAGGGTGAACACGCACGGCTCGTATCACCTGTACACCGCACGGTCTTCAGGCGAGAACTGAGACTGCGAGGGAAGGGACGAGGTTGATAGAGAAAGAGAGGGAACGAGCGAAGAAGAAACACGGACACGCGTCGAGTCGCGTCGCGTCGAAGCAACCCCTATCTGACGGCTTGCTCGTAGGTGGTGGAAGAGAAGGACAACCTGGAGGGGGATGCCTGGAGTCCAACGGCGAGGCCGAACGCGCGCTGTTCGGTTAGTACGCGTGCAGCAGTCCGAGAGGGTGGGAACTAGAGGGTGGAAGGTCGTCAGAGTAGAAGGGAGGCTCTGTGTTCGGCTCGGTTCTGTTTACCCCTCTGCACGCTTTTACCCTCTCGAAGCCTCCACCATCTGGTCGCAGTGGCGCTGCTGTTGCATCGATCAGCCGTGCGCTACCACCTCCGACACTCCCGAAATGGTCAACCCTCCACCTCTAGGGGTTACTCCTTCCCTCTGCGTGTGCAGCCTGTGGCCGCGCCACCTTCGCATCTAGCCGCGCGCACCGGTTAATTCCTTCTCGTTCATCTTCGTCCTGCCAGCTGACCTCTCTTCTATCCTTCTTCCACTTTTTCTTCTTTTCCTTTCCATCTTATTCGTTACCTTTCGCCAACTCTATCACCGGTCTCGTAACGCTGATTTATCGCCATTCTCACTGATTCGACGTTGTTTGTTTGACCTCTATCCCACCCCCTCTTCTGCACTTTAAACGTGCCGCATCGCGGTTACACAGCTCGAGCCGGATGTTTTTGTATCGCGGGGGTGGTGCTACTGGCGCTGGTGACCTTGAGCGGCCGAGCAGACGATATCCTCGTTTTCAAGAGGAATCTCTGTTGGTCGTTGAAACGCGATCACAGATCGAACTTTCTTCTTCGATCAATCTTTACACCTTCGTCGACTTTCATCCTCCCCCTCGGTTTGTACAAGTAACACTCGCGGTGGTGAGTAGGGTGACCTTGACGGTACGTGGGAGAGACACGAGCTGCGAATTCGGAAGGGTCGTGCGAACCTTCTCACCCTAAAGGTGTGCTTCACGCAACGGCCCTCTTTCCACGCGACCGTCTCCTCCGACCAACTTCTCGAGGATCGATAACCTTGAAGACGACACGGAATCCGCTGCGAGACTTCCGTTCGAATCCCTTGATGGATTACCAGGGTATGGTGAGGATTCGAAAGCGTATATAAGAGGGATATCATCTCGAGGAGCTTGTCGTCACAAGCGCGAAGGACCAGATATTTCTTCGAAAAATGGTTAGGTTCGCTCTGAAAATATTTAGGGTTTCCATGACGTAGGAGTTAATTTAATTTCAGAGAATTTTTCCCCGCCAGATTATACGAAAGTTCAACGAGAAATAATGAAAAATCGGACGAGCGAAAATGATGCACCGCCCCCAGTTTTAATTTGAACATAGGTCTCTTTTTTAAAACAATTCCCTACAATCGTTCGACCGAAATCGTTCGCTCTCTGCGTAAAAAGAATTGCTCCATGTGTTCGAGGGAATAATAAAACGATACTCGATATTTCAATAATAACAGGGGAAAATGTTCCTCTTACATTTTCAATTCGTCTGCCAGCGTTTCGATAATATCGCCCGCACTTTCGATCGTTTCCCGATCGAACTTTTCGTCTATTCATACGTACACTTTCGTAATCCCGTTTAACTTTCGAAAACCGATACACGTGCAACGTATTATTTAAAGAGTAAAAAACCGAACGTTTTACTTACGGCGGACCGATAAATTCGAAGATTTAGAAAGACGAATTCCGAGCCTTTAATCAAGGCCTTCGATAACGACACGATTGCTCTCGATAAGGGAAGAAAACAGGCCGGAATTTCGACGTGGCATCGATAAACCGTACTGAATGCACAACCAAACGAATCGTTATTTCACCCTTTTGCGCAAGATCGAACGGTGGTGAAATCGCGTCTGAACGAGGACGAACGTTCGTCGATCCCTCGCCACGTCTCTGCGACTCATCCACATTGCTCCCGCGAGTGACATGACCGGAATCCACATACGGTTCCCCCCGAAATTCCAGGCGTGTCTGACAGGATAGGCTCTCGACGTCGCCTATTTCGAGAAACCGGGATAATCGACACAGGGATAAGACACGAGGTGAAGCGACGCGACGCCACGTTCTCCAATCAAGAAATATTCATCGGGAACCGTTGGACGATTTCTTTTTTCCTTTAAATTTTAAGGAATTTCCAGGACACTAGTTACCCTTTGGTTAACCTGCATCTTTAGAGAATGAAGTAGCAATTTTGTATCATCATAAATGCATCGAATACTTTCGGCCGGTAGTGTAGCTCCAGGACGAGAATTCGTACTCTAGAATAATTAGTTTCATCCCTTCCGGTTAAATATTTGCTCGCAAACATCCGCTTTGCCTTAGCCCGTCGCTAAAATGATCCTTTCGCGAGGTACGAGTTTCGAGCATCGCTATACAGGTTAATAGGTATGTTATCTTTTCGGGGTACTGACATTTTCGTTGGCTAAAAGCTTAATAATTCTTTAAACGCGTTTCTCTTTCGTCGAAGAAAAAGTACCGCTGTGGAGTTTCTTGCTTCTAAATTCCACGGAAATTCTATCGAGTGGAAGATACTTGAGCGCCAAGCAGTCTGCTCTCCAGTTCCATTGCCGTGCGAGGTTAATTATTGGGAATTAATTTCGGTTCTTATCGAGAAGAAACGACATCGATCAAGAGGGTCGCAAGTGGTTTACATCGTTCGATGGAAAATTGAGAGGCGTGTCACTTAACCCTTTGCCTTCTATGTAATATCTGACGACATTTAAAGGATGACAAGGATCCTCCTTGTATTTCCTTGCATTTTTCCACCTTTATTGCTTTCATAACGAATAGATATTGCAAAATAACAAGGCAAAGAGTTGATGCTGTTTTCTTTTCCATCATCCTCTCCGTACTTGTTCGGATCGCAGATTTCGCGATCAAATTCTCCGCTACATCGCGCTCGACTTTCATCCTGGAATAATCTGATTTAATGCTGCTACTTAAACTCACTGTATAGTGTTCTCCAAAGGATTCAACGTAATTTCCAGCACGTAATATCCTGGATCGGGAACGCACTCTTCCCCACCATCGATTTTCCATTTCCTTCCATCTACCCCGTACATTCTAATCCCTCTAATTAAGGCTTACGCGTCGAAACGATCAAATTCAGTTTTTCATCCTTGATACTTTTTACAGCTGGTGCTGAATTTTTGTACGAATCCAACCGAATCCCTAGCATTTCCTGCAAAGAGGATATCCATTGAAATCGGAGAGAAAAGGATATGTAAATATACGAGAAAATGAGTACCTACTCGAAGCATGATTCAAAGGGATTTTTTTCAACGTTTCACGAAACAAACCGCACACTTTCATCGTCGAGGATGTTAGAGAAAGGTGAAAAGACAAAGCACGCGGGTCGACCTCCGACACCGTTGACCTTTTTGCGAATCCTCGAGCAGAAAAAATCGATTCAAGAGCAAGAACAACGACGAAACGAGCCCGCGATCCAGCACGCGTGTCATTGTCTTCTGTCAAGCGCTGTTCTACCAACTGACGTAGATACGAAATAAACGCGTGAAGCTTCGCCGAACCGTGGATTTAAACGGTTTGACCCAAGAGTACTAAAAATTTCGTCGTTAGAAGAAAAAAATTAACCTTTTATTATTTTTGTAAACGCGCGGAGTTGATCGATTCGGCAGTTAAAAATGAAATAAAAGTGTTGAAGTGCAGCTACTCGACGCATTTGAATTGATACCATACAGATGGAGAATGCGTTTTCATGCGCTGCCACGCGAATTCAAGGCTCACACTGATGAAATTGCAGGCAACCCTCGTTCGACCGTGCACAGAATGCACCCTATGAACTTCGATAAACGAATTTCAGGTAAAAGCACCGCTCGATCCGCCATCTGATCCGCCTACAAGTCGAACGTCTGCGTCACTCTAGTCCCATCGATCTTTCCTCCCTTCCTGTGCCACGATATTACACGTCCAATTTTTCCGACGCGGCTGCCGCAGAATCGAAAGAGATCATCGATTATGGATCTCGAGGGCAACTTTTGCGTTCGTGTCAGAGAAGCCCGGCTTCAGGTCCAAATTGCCAGTCGATTTCCGCTGCAATTCGTCCCGATTTCTGGACCTCTGCTCTTGGATCTCTGACAAAAAAGATCCTAAATTAATGTAGGAAGATTTCAACGAAAATCTGCTACACTAGATGTTTCTTTTTTTAATATATTAATTGCACTAATGGTTATAAAAAGAGAGGAAAGAACGGGAATTTTAAATATTTGCTGAGATTAAATTTAAAACCGTTTTAATATTCGATCGTGGTACTTTCCATGCAGACCCATGGACCAACTTCGCGTACCTCCAGGTCAGAGTGCAAACTAAAAGCTCGAGAAAATCTCTGGAAAACGGTGAACCGTAAACGGTGCTCCGTTCGAAGGATCGTTGAAAATTGTTTTAGTGAAATGGTCCGAGTTTTCACAGTTGTGGTGCATTAACGATTGACCGTATCCGCTCGTTACCGCGGTACCTCTTCTCCTTTATCGTTCGGCTAGATTTATGTCAAGTGTATCGGAAGACTTTGGCATTTTTATTCGATCGAGATAACGTCGACGCCGCAGCTCCTTTGTTCCCGTATCCTTAGCCGATTCTGCGGAGCCGGTCGACAGACTTATCGAGAGTTATCGAGCTTCTCGTTGGTGGGACCAGCGAGCCAAGCAGCCTCGAAAGATAGAGGTTCGATATCACGGCTCGATATACCCGGCCCGTTGCTTCGAGACGATAATTGCATCGTCGAAACGTCTTGCTTTTACCTTCCTCTTTATTATCATCCTTCCTTTCCTCCAGCTCCCGTTGATTAATTAAAATCCATCGAGACCTTTCCTCGTCTACCGTGAAACATCACAACTAAATTGTACGAGAAAGCTTTCTACCTAACAGCCGGTTAAATTAGTGGAAGAATCGATCTCGTTACTTTCCAATTGCTCTTTCGTTCGAGCGTATCGTGGAAGGTGAAAGAAATAAATAAAAATAACATTAATAAACGGACGAGAGGGAATACTGGATGCGGTACATCGAACCTAATTATCCGCGTTAAACGGCTGGATGCAGGAATGTACGTTTACGATAGTGTAATTAGGAGCAGAAGCTCGTTAACGTTTCCTCGGTAACGACTACGGATACGGAAGTTATGCGAAATATCGGAACCAGTTTCCCTAGCTCGAGATCGCGTTAAGTTCGCTGGAAAAAGCAAATTTTATATCGGTGAAACGGCGTCGATCAACGTTTCGGCAATTTCGCGAAAATTAGTTCCGGTTTCCACGGTTTAATAACCGGAAACGCAGCGTCAGCGGAATACGTCTTGCTTAGCTGGAGACTGTCAGCATCCCGCGACAAAAAGAAGTCAACATCGCTAAATCTACCACCGGTCCAACGACCTTTTCAACGGCCACTTGGAACTGTACCAACTAAGTTCCACTGTGAATCAGAAAAAAGAAGCTTGGGAAAAATGTTATTACCCTCCCTCTGTTCTTCATCCAGCTTTTCGATAGTATTAACCCGTTCCGCGTAGAGTTCTTATTATAAAATAATCCCTCAGATCGTACGTTATACCGAACATTTCGAATGCTCAAAGATATTTATTCGCTGGATTTACGTTTGAAGAGAAGAATTTTCGCAGTTTCACAGAAACGTTGAAATATTCTGAAACAGTCCTAACGGTGTGTTTCACACGAATGCAACAAGATTCACAATTCCGGAGTCTGAAGTTCCGTATTGACTTTTCATGTCACTTTATAAACTGAAGTAAAAAGGTTCCTGAATTGTATGTAAATTTCCAAGTGAAAAAAGATGAAATATCACGGCAGCGAATTTCATTCGAGCAATTCTCAAAGAGCAACCGGCATTGTATTACCTTTTCTGTACGATAAATAACCGGTAAATTGGAAAAGAAACGAAATCAACGATCTGTCGTTATAAAGTGAAAACGGATGGTGATTCGAACACAATGATTCCTCTGCCGGAATGAGCATTATTCTTATCGGTACGCGTTCAAGTGGTGCGGAAGTTTGGCTGGGCCGGCCACAAAGCCGTACACACAGAGGCGCGATAGTGTAAGTTCATCTTGTTGAATGGAAACGTGGAACAATCCGATGCTTCGTTTGTGCATCTTAATCCGAGCATTGTTACCGCGGCTGGAATTCGTGAATCGCAAACGAGGACACAATATCTCGCGAGACCTTCCGCGCTGAATCGAAATCCACGGTATAAACGGATCAAGAAGATTATCCTGGATCGTCGTCTGGATGGGGTCGGCCTTTCGTTTGCCCGGAAAGCTCATCGAACCTCGCTCTATGATCTACACCGTTCGACAGAACGATCAAGGCATCCTATTATATTTTTATATTCTTTGCAAAGTCGTTCGTGGTGCCGGTGAAAGTTGCCCAGGATCTCGTGATGAGAGAAAGAAAGAGATTTCATTACTTCTTGAAAGTAATTCTGCTTTCGAGGCTTTGGTAATTGAAACTTTGCGACAGCTTAGACACCGGCTTAACCGTTTCGCGCTGACGCGCTTATGAGAGGATGTATGTCACTGAAAATTCGAAACGAACGAAGACGGTTTATTGGGCGCGGTTTGTTATCAGGAAGCAATGAAAGAGTGGAAAAATACGTTCGATAGGCGACAGATAGCACCGATTCTCAGTGAATCAATATTTATTTTCTTTCTTTCCGTGGTTGTCTAAAATTAGAATCGTGTCAGAGATTAATTCTCTGCACGGTTAAAAGAGATATCAAGATTATCTTTAGGATATTTAAAGGGAACGTTATATTGACATTTCCTATCGTCGAAACATACCTCTTTCAGTTTCGACGGAGTGAAATTTTGATTTCAACGCTCGTCCCCCGTTTTCCCAAACTCAGCAATCACGATCTCACGGAAAACGAGCAGAGACAAGAGTTTCGGCGCTGAATTCGAACGGGTCGAGAAAACTTCGCGTCGTTTCATCAGCATAGCCCGTGTTTGGCAAACTTCCCCACCTCGGGAACAAAGCTATCTCTCCGGGAATAAGAAAAGTAATCACCATTGTGTAACCAGTTTGCAAAACTTTCCGTCTAACGCACCGCTCGATGTAATTTTTCTTTCAATTCAAAATAGAGCACAAAGTTGCGAATCTGGATACTCGACGTTTATGTAATTCAAACGTTGTTCACGAAATTCTAAGTGGATTCAAGAATTTCACAAGACTATTCTTACTCTGCAGGGGTCTCAGATGACCCACAGCGTTTATCTTTAATTAAACGAAGAGGCGTATATTTTTCGAATTAACTTTGAAATAATGAAAGATAAAACGGAATGAATTATAATTGAACTTTTCCGACTCATCTGAAGTAACTAATAACGAAGTTGAAATTTGATCGCGACAATGAACGTATTAAGTAGAAAAACAAAATATTCAGCTCCTGAGAATCTTCTTATAACAAGCTTCCAGTCCCCGGTGACTTAATATAGCGATAGAAACGACTCTCTTCGAAAGCTGGTTAATTTCTATGGAAATCAAGGATTCTCTCGTCCTTCGAATGTATGAAACTCGCGTTGAAAAGTATCGTTCGTTCGATTGACGGCGAACGTTACGATGATTGACGCGTATCCGCGAGATGAGCTCAGCTAGACAGTCGAAACCGTTCCTAACAATCGAACCCGGAAATTTCATCAGGTTATAGCGGAAGCTCCGTTAACGTCGTTATCGCGTCTTCTCTGTGATCCCATTATCTCCTTGTCGATGCGTAACTCGCCGGCGTTTTTCCATCGACGATCGACTGCGATCAGGAGAAAATCATTTCTCACTCTTTCCCGGCAATTTCGCAGTGACGGTAATTTCTATGCTGAAAATTCATCTGGAATCTAGCGTCGATGAATAATGCATCGTTGTGAAACCAATGTTCAGAGCGCAATGACACGATGCGAAATCATAAGACACATAGGTTTCTCCTACGTAATATCCGCTACCGTTTCCCATAAGCCGTAACAATTCTTGCATTGCCAGCATGCTTCAACATTTTCTTCACTGCTCGATCAGCTTTTTCAGCTCTACGAAAGGATTTTATTTCTATTTGAAGAAGTCGCTTTTCAGGTGATTCTTAGAATTAATATGTTACGTATTCTGAGATTCGCAAGAGACTCACAATGTCAGTCGATACGCTTATCTCGATATCACGCGGTTATTTACCACGAACGTCACACATGTTACCGGGTAAAATACAGAGTAAACAGCTATGATTGAACTGTCCTTATCAGCGCGTTGTTATCAGGAATAAAACAACAGAAAATTCGCGTTTCTAGCGTTGGTTATTCTTCGATATGATTTTGATTCGTGTTTCGAATAAAGAAAGGTTCGACGTGTTCGGTGCAACTTTGTCGGCCGACTGCTCATTAAGTTGAAAACCTCCGCCGCGAAATTATCGAGTAGCTGACGTACAAGCGAGCGAAGTTTCGTCGAAGAAGTGGCGTCAAATGTTCGACGGGCACGAAATTAATTGCTCGTCACGGCCCGTTCCCCTTTGCCACAACGGGGCTGGTGGATAAAGTGTCAAGGAGGAGGCTTCTTCACGCTCGCGAGATCCTCTCGTCTCATCTCGAGCCTTCGCGCTTGACAAAGTGCATATGAAATATAACGAGAATGCGGGACGCGGTTGCACCAACGTCGCTGCAATTTCGCACGAACGCGTTATTACTGTACCGCGGGGTCGAACAAGGGAAAAAAAGGTCGAGGAACACGTGACAAATCCTTCGGCTCTGTTGTCACGTTCGGTTCGTGCGAATTTCCCTTATCTTAGTATCGCGTGAATCGGTTTAATTCTGTAAATTCAAAAGCAGCGAAAGGTTTAAACGTTTATCTTTCGTTACAACGAACCGTTTCATTCACACTTGTAAATCGATGCAGCTCTGATCACGCGACCAAGTTCCGTAATTACCCAATTTCACGTGGGGGGGTGTTTAATATTAAACGCGATGACGCGGCGAGGGCGTAATGAATTCATTTATCACGGCTCGCTTATCCCCTCGATCGAGTTTCTACTCGTAAGTTCAGTCCGTAATAACAGTTTCTCTCTACGTACCGCGATTACCCGACCACCGTGGATAGCTTTTCTCGACAGTCAAGTACTCACCTGAAACAGATAAGAAACATTGATGATGGTTAGTACGATGTAGAATTAACGTTGCGTGACGAGTTTTATTGTCTGTATAATTATGCGCAAGCACCTTAATAACGGGTTTGTAAATTTCGTTCCAGAATGCGTCGTTTATTAACCGTTTCGGGGTAAGAGAAATATTACGATAATCTAAATGTTTCCGGGATCGACTGATTCGCCAAAGAAACGAAATTTAATCGTGGACGTCTTCGTAGGCGTTGACGAGTGTCTCTATTATCGATAGCGAAAATGTTAGAAAGAAGGGATCGATCGTTTACACAGAGGAAGAGGATAGTTGCTCGTTTATCAAACGCTTGGACTTTTTAGCGCGTGACATCAGCAGTTCTA
Source organism: Osmia bicornis bicornis (assembly GCF_907164935.1). NCBI lineage: Eukaryota > Metazoa > Arthropoda > Insecta > Hymenoptera > Megachilidae > Osmia > Osmia bicornis. The sequence continues at coordinate 12,075,639 of NC_060216.1, read as the reverse complement.
TTAGTCACGGGCCTGACGATGAGTTCTTCTCGTCGTGACGAGCAGCAATTACGTGGGATCTGGAAAGGAAACGACGTCTCTCCCGTAAGGGCAAACAATGTCGGGTTAACGTTACTTTCCAAGGAAACCTTTCATTAAGAATTAACGAGAAAAATCCAGCTCGAACCGAGCCGTTATGAGCTAACCGCATTTCCATCGTTCCTAATTGAAGAGTCGAAATAAATAACGCAGCGTGAGCTCGTGGAAAACGGTTAGCCAGAAATGGACGTGAGACTGGTTGCGAAACGATCTGTTCGCGTGCACCGGTTCTTCCCGAGCAAGAGGCTGAACACCTTTTAAAGCAGACCTGTCCACGAGATGACCTGCTCACCACTGGGCGCCACTTTGTCACCAGATAAGCCTCGGTGCCACCGATCGCGCAAACGTTAACCAAAGTAGACATTTTAAATATTCTCTTGTGTCGTAAGAGCATACTCTTTACAAATTCATCGAAAGACCTATCGTGGGCGTACGCTAAACTAGTTGGCTTAGGGATCGGAAACCACTACTCTAGGGACAAGTTAAATAAGCTTTAACAACGTATATTCGTCTTCTTCCTCGGAGAAACGCGCGGTTACCCGAGAGACGTTCTTCAATTGGAAACATCCAGCAATCCAGCCACGAGAATTACACCAACATATTTTATCCGAAGTAGCTGGTAACGATAAAGATTTTCGTGCCTCGAATTTACGCAACGAAATCGGTGTCTCTTATAGTCCTATAGAAAGTTCAATCGGCATCCTGGTATACGGATGGCAACAGCGATCGTGATTGGCATAACGAATCCAATAACGACGGATCGATGACGCTTCGATCATGCCATGTTTTTCCACCTGGACGGACAAGTATGCAAAGCGAAGATCGCGTAAATCTGATAAGTAAATTACGCGAGACTATAGCGCGTTGAAATTTCACGAGAATCCCATTTCCTTTCCCCGATTTTCACTATCCAATCGATCGACACACCGCATACAATTTTCTCAGACTTTCTCTGAAACTAGTTGAACCGATCGTAAAATTGCAGTCTGAAATAGTTTTCACCCTCGCTATAGCTACATTCACGCGTGTTCGAGTTTTCAACGGTTTAAGTCAAGCTATACAGTTGATGTAAAACGAGCATCGTTTGCAGGAAACGATGACCATGCATATTCTACTTCAATTTATTTTCAGATCTATGTTGAAACAGTATACCGATATGATTACACGTTGCCCTATCTTGCCATGTGCATAACACATTATAATATCCATTACCGAACGTATGGTTACTTCAGTTTTCCATTTACTACTTCAGAAATGCATAACAAACATAAGAAAACAATGAAAATTGAAGTTTATTAGACACCGTGATCTAAGAAGCGGCAAAATGAATCGTCGCGACGCTTCCTTCATTTATATTTAAATGATCCGACTACCGGCGCGACAGGATATGACTTCATGAATGTACCTTCGTGAAAGTGCACCTTCCTGAAAGGTCGGTGCCTGCCGTTCTCCGGTATAGGTAGATCGTGAGGGCCTAGGTTCTCCCTGGACAGCGAGCTCACCAGGATACCCCTAAGAGTCGCGAGGGTGCTGCTCGGTATCTCTCTGTTCATATCGCCGGCTCCCATGTTACCCGATTTCCAGCGATCATCCACATATCGCAGCTTCCGACTCGGCGATCGATAAGTCACTATCCTTTAGCATATTTCGCGGAGATGCCTGGCGTGCTTCGACGTCGCGAAGCGACCCGATCTCTCGCCACCGGACGACCTATTCCACCTCGAAATCGCGGGTAGATCGAAGAAAAATATCACGTAATAAGATTTATCGGGACGATTACCGGACGGATCGTTAGAAGTTTCAAGGCGAGATCGCGAAGCGAGTGAGACGATTCTTTTCACCGCGACGCACGCGGGCTCGTAACTGGCTTCTTCATCGGCCGTCGACGGCCACGAGCGCGCCAAGTTGCGTCACCATGTAAATTTAATCGACTGTTTAACGGCTGACGGCTCGCTTTCGAGCTGCAGCTAAAGGTCGCGTGTGCGGGCGTAACTTCGAACCGATAGGATATCGATCCGTCTATCCGCGCTCGCATGTTGTGTCCGCTCGGAAAATCGACGGCATCGTCGCGTCTAGAAAGTACCTTTCTCCTCGAGCGACTTAGAAATTCCGCGTAAGTGCTTTTCACATGTGAAAACATCGATGGTCGCGAACACGCGACTCGATCGACCACTTTTCTTCGATTCCTCTTCGATACACAGGCGCATGCGCGCACAGGCACATTCACAGACACCGAATGAATTCCACAATTTCCCGCGTTTATCGCTGATCACTCGTACGAACTATTAAAGGGAACACTTGCAGTTTTCTGCAACGATTCGACGTGATATTTCGACGGATGAAATTGCAAACGTTTCCAGGCACTTTGCGAACAGATATCGATTCTCGAGCGGAATCGCAATTGTGGTAACGAACGGACGTCCCAGTGGAACATACTCGACCGTGTGACTGACTTGTTCGAGAAGCCACAGGTCCCTCCTTGCTCGCAAGTCTTTCTTGCTCCTTCCTCGAGCTTCTCCCACTCTTCCGGTCGGTCTGATTCGACCACCGACACTTGCGAGCAAGTCGCAAACGTACACCTTCGACAATGGTACCGTCTCCTACTGTTTTCTCGTTTATGCTTTTCGAATGGTGAAGCTCAACGATTCTTTTGCCTCGTATCGAGAATAAGTTTGACTCCTGCCAGACCATCTTTAATGGGACGCTTTATTTTCGTCCTGATGCTTTGTCTTCTAACGAGTACCGTTTCGAACTAATTAGCTCGGAAATTTAAGCTCGTTTTGGTATTAGAATTATGGGTTAGAAAGTTGTTCGTTTAGGAGACACTAATTACCTGCTGTATGCGAGTTAACGCTTGGACTACTACAGTGAAAATGGTGCGGCGTTCCTTTCTTTAATTTTTCAATTACACAATATTCGTGACACCGATTCAACGTGTCACGTTAGTTCAAAGAAATCGAGAGGATAAACATTTCCATAAACGAGCAACGCATCACAACGCAAATAATATTGAAATTCATCTCATTGCCGCGTTAAAAATAGACAAAAACACAATGTCGATGAATATTCGATCTCGAACAGCGATCCATCGGCTCATTATCCACCTGCAGCCTCGCGTAAGAGGATAAAAAGAGATGACGCAGACGTGCCTCGCCTCGATATTCAAATCGCCCGGATGATTCTCAATGCCGAAGCGTTTCTTGATTACGTGGCGTTTGTCATCGTTTCCCAGATAACGATAACGAGAACGAGACGATACTCGACAAGAAGCATAAAAGACGTTTTATCGTCGGGGAAACGAGCTATCTCGAGCAGGCGAAAAAAAATCAGCTAATTCGTGCCTCGGATCCGACAACTACGAGCCGTGTTATTTCTTTTCTTCGACGGGAAAGAAGAACGTGGACGCGAGGAATGATGAAAACGGCCTTAAAAGGCGACGCGACGCTTCGTTTTCGTTCGCGATAAATCGAGGGACGAAACGATCCTCGAAATACCTACGGGTACGACTCCGTCAAGGTAAAGTAACTGCTTTCCGCTCGGCTTTATCCTTTGAACCCGATGTATCTCTTCGCTTGGTTAAACATCTCGTTGATCGATGCTGCTAAAGAAGCTCGTCGACGATAAAGTAGCGTGGAAAAGCGTAACGCTCGATTTAAAAAGGGAACCAGAAGACTCCGTCTGCGATTCAGCTCACCGCTAATGTGAAAGTAGCTTCTTCTATCCTCGATGGGATAGGTAATTTGTGGAGCAGTAAAATCGAGAGCGCTCGTTAATTTCCTGCAGCAATATCTGGCATTAATCGACGCGTAACTTTCAAATATGAATTATTGTTTAAAAGGATAATAGTAATTGAACGAACATCTACACGAAAAGGAAGAACGAGTTTTAATTGCACCCTCGCCGTAATTCTTAATAACCGACAAGTCGATGCGACCTTAAACTCGAAAAATAAAAAGGAGACTTTCAACCGTGTGTAGGCTAGCGAGGCTCGTTTTGTCTTGACGTTAAAATGTCACGAACTACGGTACAATTCGAACGAGGTCAGAGATTGCGTTCAGAGAAAAGTCGGCTCGATTCAATGGCTGGGTAAATACTGTTCACGCTCGTTGATCCCTATAATTTAAGCCTGATCCCGTTTAAATGGCACTCCCTTCGTTTTCCCTCTACGATTCTACGTCGCTAGAATTATACGGATTTAGCAGAAACTCGGAAATCCGGAAAAAAAAAATTCTTCCTCTGTTTCATTCCTAACGATAAGGGTGATTATAACTACTTATTATCTATCGCGCCCAAAGCATACCGTGCACGTACAAATATCGACCGATATGGTCGGTGAACGTGTTAAGAGGTAATGGAGTTGATTTTCCGAAAATGGAGGTTCACTGTGTACCAGCATGGTATCCGGGTGATATCTGCCGATAATCTCGTCCGACACAGGGGAGCAGTGACCCGTGAATATCGTAAATCATCCGTAAAGCGCAAATCGTTCCTAGTAGGTAAACGCGTGGACCAGGCTGACGGGTGACCCCATAAACAAGAACGGAAGCGAGGGATATTTTCTCTCGGCGTGTCGAATGGCCTCTGCTGGCATGCCACAGGTAAGAACGCAATTTCTAAGTTGAATCTTGACCCTCTGGCCGCAACCAGGTCGAGGAACAAGATCGATTATTCTATATCTTTCTAATTCCGAGAAGATTACCAGACAATTTCCGGGTAAGTCATTTTCCCTGAGCTTGGTTCGCGAAACGGGCTCGTTCGGAATGCTTCCTCGACGGGTTATCGCGAGCGCGGCGATGCGTGGAAATCTGAAATGATCCGTGAACTCGATTCGACGGTAAATAACGAAGCTTGGGAACGGATTCCGACGAACCCCTGACGACGTCTCTCTTCGGCAACTGACGGATTAACCCCTTTCTACCTTGTAACTCGTTCGATAATCCCGCTTAAAGATACTCCTATTTGCTGGGACGCGAGGGAACAAACGATAAGAAATTAGAGTATTATATCTTGAGCAAGTTAATGATGTTTATCAGCGTGGTTAAGTGTAAAACAGGGAAAAAGGAAACAGCTAAGAGAATTTATGGAAAAGTTTCATAATATTCGCCTACTTCGATGATAATGACCATGAAACGAGCCGGTAGGGAAACGGCGTCACCTGAAATGGCAGTACTCGAGGAGAACGCGTGTCTCTGTGCGAGTAAATGAGGCTAAAAAATTGCTAGCAGTATTCATTTTAAAAACTGAAAGCTACTTCGAGAAGCTGACCCCTTTTTTGCCATTCAACCGGTCGAAGCTGCGGGCGATCTTCTCGCGATGCAAAAATCTTTTTCACGTAAAAGCGAAGAAAACGGAGCCTGAGAGGAGCTGATACATAGCAGACAATTTTGAAAAATGTGCGGCACTTATTCTCTGGAATATTCAATTTGTAATATTTTCTATGAAAACTAGTTGCCGCGTGTGTTGCTCGGTTACGCAAGAGATTCATCTGGAGCCGAGCACGGTTTCACGAGACGACGACTAAGAATCGCGATTTCTACGGCTCGAAGCGGAGAGGCAGGTATTCCCGGCGACGATTTCTTGCGGCCGGCTGGCCTTGCAATGCCGTGCGCGATGCAAAGCGTCTCTGGCATTAGAACTGCGTCCACCTGCACACGGCCACCGCCGATGGCATCCGGCCTTTGTGGCCAACCAGCGGCGCTCCGAGAAAACCTGAACACCAAGCCCGCCCTTTCTTCCATCACCGACTGCGGCAAGAAATCTTCCCTGATGCGTTTTCGATACAGGTTTACTTTTTTATGGGAACACGAAGAAGAGGTACTTGGTATTGGTATTTTTGTTATTCACAAATTTATAAAATTATCTCGAAAGCTCGACAATATTTATCCTTCTACACGAATCGTTATCGTGGAAGACGCTAATGGCCCCTGTAAATTCGTTGGAAGAGTGACAAAAGACCATCAAGGTAATTACTCCGGAAGGGGGAGGCAAAGATAGTTAGCTACGCCATGGAGGCCGGGTTAAGCGTGAACTTGGTCGAATCTATCGGCAGCTGGCAAGTTCGTAAAAGAGCCATTAAGAAGTTTTCCCCGGTAACTTGGTCGTTGCATCCTTAATCCCCGTTTTCACGGATCGTCGATACGCGCCGGTGCCATTTAAAATTCTAATCCGCGACTGTTTTCGTGCCGACGATGTTGCAAATGGGCTGCTATTAAGCTGCGCCCCTCGAGAAACTGCCTTCTTTCGCGATCCTTGCCACCCCATCGGAATCGTTATCGAGGCAAAAACATGGACCTTCGCGTTCGAGTCACTCTTCTCGAAAGTTTCGCAATTTCGTGTATCCTTTTACCATTTCAAAGTGTACGAAAGACGCTTTAGAAATATGAGAAGTTTCCGGCTGAGAAATGGTTGTTAACACTGAATAAGTAAACGAGGGAATCCTTCGTTTTCCAGAAACATCAACTTTACGTCGTCGAATAAATCCATCGGAAAGTTGGATGTTGTAAGTTCAGCGATTAGAAGATGGCTCGTATGCCAGTCGCGAGACTCGCACGTGCCGTTTCTATCCAGTAGCGCGAACGTGGAATACGAAAGGGAGGAAAATTTAGAGGCCATCGAGCTTTAAAACACCATCGAACCAGTATATTTCTCGGTCATCGACAGCCGGCCCCGTGAAACTCGTCCAATAATTCGCGCCAACGTCGGATCGTCCTCAATTTGTCCGCTTTAATCGTCCCGTCGCGCATGGTCGTCGTTAATTATTCCGCGACGATACGATCCGCTCGTGTCAGCTACAAAAGCACGAGCGTCCAGCATTTCCAGCGGGCCGGTGCATCGGATTTCACCTTTCGAAGCGATGCTTGTTCCCATCGAAGGACGAAAGCGTCGACCGTCAGTCGTTTGCGTAATCCTCCTCGTTTTTCGCCAACCAGATTCTTATGCAACAGTCCATTAAAACTGCATAAACTCGGCGTTCGAAGAAGCTGCATTTTGCGCGTCGTAAATCTACCGTCGGCTCGAGTTGTGATAATAATCCTATTTATTATTAATAAACGACAACAGTGGTTCGCAAATCGATGGCGAGAAAAAAAGAAAGCGAAACGAACCCCTTCGTCGTGCGTCTAAAGTGCAATTCTAGGCAGTCTGAATTTTTAATCGCCTCCCTCTTGGGTGATTTAAACCGTGCCTCTAATAAATGTCCGAGGGCGATTCTCGTCTCTCCGTGGGAGTCGAGAAAGCGAACGGGAGCAAGGTAAAAGGCGGGGAAATACGGGAACGGGAGGGTAGGAAAAACGAGAAACGACGAGGGTTAGTTAGCGGCGCGCGGTTATTCAATTTCAGATAACTCGAGGAGGACGGATTCGAGCACGATGCACACGTCATGCATCGACGATGCAGCCAACACGCGATCGCGAACCTGGCTATTACCGTGTTTACCGGTGAAACGTTTTACATAACTGAAAGTCCGCGTCGCATCGGCTTTCCGTCACTGTTCTTACCCATCGTTTCTCGATTCTTTTTCCGCTACCGAACGACAGAGTTCTCAGCCTTTCACGGCTCGATTTCTTTCCTTCTTCAGTGTTTGCAGAACTGATTCTCCTGACTTTTACCGTCGCAAGCGACGTAAATCTTCGATCGAAAATAAAAAATCGTACGGAACATTTTACTTTGTCTTTTATGGAAATATTGAAAAGAAACAATTTTATCATGCGACGCGACCATAGTAATGGATTATGAAATCGTGCACCTGATCGGCGATGCTCGACGCGATCGTGTCGGTGAAAAAGACGTCGCATGCGAATTCGAAGGATATCGAGTTTGTATCTGGAAAGTAAGAGGTGCCAATGAGCTACCGGTTTCTCACGACTATACCATAACGGTCCTGCCGTAGTCGATATCAAAATACTTACTACATCACCATAAACAGTATGCCTTTGAGCAATACTGTTTACGGTGTGCACGCACCAGCATATCGTTCGTAATCCTCGAACAAAACTCGATGCTACAGGTGAAAAATCGTGCAACCACAGCAACGGGAGAGAAATATCGATCAAGATGGATCTGTTCGTTTCAAGACGCTTTCGAAAAGCTTTCGATGATCAAAGAGATCTCGAGTGGGCTACGAGCTTCTTCCTTCGCGTTCGAAACAAGACGTCTGAGACTTTCGATGGAGGATCATCGATTAAGAGGATAGCGTTCGGTTTCAATCGCTCGAAACAGCTTCGAACCAAAAGAGCGATTGGTTATGTGTTAATTTCCGATCTCATCAATTATTTTTCGTATATTTTTGATTTTTTAATTGAACGGGAAAGAGAGATGAGGGACATCCGCGAGGCGAATGAAACTGTAGACGTATACGATGATACGAGACTGAAACGAAACGCGGAATGGCAAGTTTTAATAGTCACGGGAACAGTTTTCCGGAGTTTTCATTGTTCGGGGACTCGAACGATCCGTCAGACGTTCCGTTCCACCCGGAAACAGCCAATTTGCCGTATATTTCCTCTTTTTAACCATCGTTCCAAACATTTCCACCGAATGCTCGTTCCAAGTTTAAACCAGAAAACATCGGTCAAAACCAGTCTGCTTTTTAGCCATTGCTTTCGTGAATTTGTTACAAATCTTTTTCTTTGCGACCCTACAGCTTCCATTTACGATGAAAACCTATCGAGTCCAAGTTTTTCGAATGTAAAACTCGCTAAGCAACCACTTCGAAGCGTTTTATCAAGAAAACTTTCGCGTGTTTTCCGTCGTCCTTTTGGCTATATATTCCTGCGGTCCTTGCAACAATGAATTTTCGGAGCAGCGAGCCGAACCGCGGTTTCCGCTTATCTCGCTACTTCTGGAAGGTCGAGAAGAAACGGAAGCCGTTGCGGCAATGTACGAGATCCTCCTAATTGTGTTAAGGTTCGTAACCAGAAGAGCCACTTCTAAGTAGCGCATGGGCGGTTTAAGGTTTTCCCGATAAGCCTTCTTTTCTCTTCGTCTTCCATCTTCGTTATGTTCCGATCACGTGTGTTCACCTGCTCGTATTCGTGAGTGTTTGAAAATTTATGTAATCTATTTATCAAGTTTTTAAACAGCGCAAAGGAAATTTCTAAGTTATAACTGTTGGATAATCATAATGTATGTAAGTAGAAAATTAGTTCCCTGTTTTATTGTATAATAGGATAGAAATTGGTTAATTAAGCAACGAGGCGTTGCGTTTTATCGAAGAAGCCGATATTAATTTCTGACCGAAACTGTGGCAGACTTTATCGCGGGCTGATCAGACGACGCGAAAGTTCGCCGAACGTTAATTAAAATTTCTCTAATTAACGCACGAGAAAGGTCTTTTAACGACATAGACTCTAAAGGGGTTGCTGGGCGTAACACGGTATTGGTTGGAAACATTGATTGATTGGATACTTTATAAATCGTCCGGAAACTAATGAAGTTGATTGGTCTGAGAAAGCAAACAAAGCTGATGAAACTTGTACTATTATATCCATCTTTGGAAGAATGTACACGACAGTTTCAATTGAACGTATTAATCGATCAATTTGCATATTTCTATTCCACGAAACGAAGTATCAGATACTTGTAACTAACCCTTTGTGACTGTTGAGTGTGCCTGACATATCAATTCGTCTAAGTGATTTCCAATGAAACGTAGAAGACGTGGGCTTAAGCAATTACTGTCGTATTAATATACTATGCTCAAAGATTTTTTACCAATCACAACTGTTGTACACAATTTGTACAAAAAAGTTAACTACCGAATTAATGAATCTTTACGACAGAACACATATTTTCCTGTTTCCTCGAGGGAATCTTTCTCCAGGAAAAGTGGAAAGAACCTCTCGAAATAGTAGCTGGCGCGTGACATCGTCGATGCCATCGGGAAGAGCACAGAGCCGATTCGAGAGCACGTTCGATACGTCGATAGACAAAAACGCGTGGTCTGCTGGCACGAATCGGACTCAACCTCGGATCCCTGGCCGTACTTTCGATGCGGCAACGTGACGTTATTTATGACCACTGATCTTCGATCTACGAGCTACGTGAGGCAGCCTCTCGATACAACCAGAGAAGCTGAATTCGAAATCGGCCAAAGTCGTCCGATCGAATTAGCAAAAATTCTGAAGTTCCGTACGTGTAGCCCCTATATACACGGTATTCGAATATATTCCGTTTCCGCAGCGGGAAAAATATTACCAGGGAAACGTGGAACGAGCTTTTGCGATTCGCGACTGAGAGACGCACGCACCTCGTCGAGGTTGACCCACATTTCGCGTAAAGCCTCGGCTCTCGAGCACCATCACCTGCTTCCTACGTCACGTGCTGCGGCAACCACCTTCGTATATTCGCGTGGAAATGGGGAAAGCAGGGAAAGGAAACGCGGTTTGCATCGGGTAGGCACGATTGTTCCGCATAGAAACTGCGAACCATTGAGAAAAAAATCCTGCACGGCTCAACTTAAGAGTGCTACTCGTGCTTTTCAACGACGCGACGCGACGCGACGTTTCTTGCTGCCGCGATCCGTGAAACGCGCGCCTCTTCGAGCGGCAAATCGAACGCGTTAATGAAGTTTGCAGAGATTGCCTAACGCGTTTCCCGGCATATCGGACACCCCTGACCGACATCGCAAATTTAATATAATCGAATAGTTGAAAGGAAAAAAGATTGAAAATATTTCAAATAGCATCTAGAAATTGTACGTCTTCCGTTCTCGAGCAAGATATTTACTTGATGGAGTTATATTTCCTTTTCTCTTTTTTTTTTCAAATTCATTTCTTTACGCTCCAATTTGCATATTATGCTATTTGTTCACAGAGCGTTCAAGGAGAGAGATTGCAGAAAAAATGGCATTCGAGTGTTGCTGTCAGAGTTCTCAGAAGTTTGTAACGCGATAGCAGGTTGTCGAAGTTGTAAGAATGATAGTCGTAATCCAATGCGTACTCGAAGACATTTAAACCGCAACGATTCTGTTTCGAACTATTTATTTTTTTTTTTCTGTTTTTTTAATAAAACTCATCATTGATTCTCTTTCCCAATTGCTTTTTTCTGTTTCATTTCTACCTCTCAATTGCAGCGGAGTTATTAATTGATCCTGACCTTTCTTTGAAACGAAACCGCTTCGACGGTCATGAATTCATTCGCGCTTTCAAGTATTTTAAAATTAATAATTTACTTCAAAAATGTATGTCTGATGATTTACTATGACCTTTCGTTTGCCGGCTGGTAATTTCAAACGATTAAGCTACGCCAAAACGGCGACCTAAATTTTTTTCTCGCGTATAATTTTCCGCCTACATTATTTCCTTCGTTTAATTCGAATTTCAACAAAGTTAATTCAAAGTGTAAATTTCAAAGGCTTCCAATAAACGCAATAATATTCGATATAACTCGCTTAATAGAATTAATTTTTGATAGAATTTTGTCGGAAAAAAAGAATAAAACTCGCCGTCGACTGTTGTCACCCAAAACCGGATGGATCTCATTGAAATACAAATTCCATCCGGATTTCCACGTCGATCTTTTTCGTCCATTGCCCCGCAAAAAGAAGAAGAGTCGATCGATTATGCATACAAATAGAAAGGAAGAATTATAGCGATATTGGCAATTTTTTGTCAGCCATCACTCATAAATTACCAACGTGATTTAACGCATCAATTATCACAAATAAATCAGAATTATAAACAGAAACGCTCGTTATATTGCCAGATGAAACTGACGGGATCGTAAATCGAGTGGAAGGAAGATTATTACATTCGCGCGTCAGATATTTTAATCCAATGATATCGAGCAGATGGTAAACAGATTGGTATGCGAATTGACGAGCGAATCCCCTGATAGAAAGAATGTCATATTCCAGGCTGACACCATTTGTAGCTTGAAATTGTCCTAGTAAGGCATCTAGTAAGAAGAGATACGTCTCGAACAATGGAAAAAAAAAAACATCACGAACGATGTCGCCAACACAATACGAATAAGAAACGAACGCATGAGCAAGCGAACAGCATGGCTAAGAATAAATAACGAAGCGCGGCTATATGCACAATTTTAATACCATTAATATCCCCAGGATACCTGGGCCAAGCCGCTAACGAGATCGACGCGAGACGGTCCCATTAATTTTCTTGAAATACCGTCTCGAGCGTTCCGGAAAGGCTGTTATCGTGGGAGAACGCGAGAAATTAAAAAATCTGCTGAGATACTGATATAAAAAATTAAGACGGAAAGAAAGAAATAGAGAAAAAGAAGAGAGGAAAGAGGTGCTGGCTTTGTGAGAATGGAGAATGGTCGCCGGTAAAAATGTGGATCTCCAAGGAAGTCGAGGCCAGGCACCGCAACAGAGATGCACGCTAATTGCAGTTAATTAGCTCGTTGACGTGGATTATGCATAATGAAGAAGAGGCGCGATTGTGCAACCATGCAGAAATGAATCGAGGCCGTTGCACATATATCGTGCTTATTCATCCTCGAATCGTAAACATTTTGACACCTTTTCTTTTTAAATGCTTAAGATTAAATTAATGCTTATTTTAATACCTGACACAATAATTAAATTACAATTTGTTTAATAAATTGAAAATGTAGTGTAAGCCTTGGTTTAATATTTTTGAAATTTTATATCCTTGCGCAATTTGAAAATGGTATCACTATCGCCATCTAATGGTAAATGCTAGACCTTATGAAATTGAAAATGGTCTTTTTTGATAAAGTAAGACTTACTCAGTGATTCCTACGATCTTTTAAGACCAACGAATGATCCTACAGATTCCTTCTTAAACGGCCCCTCAGTACCACCCAATGATAAAATGGTAACCTACAATCACGACGGTTACCTACAATGATTTACCATTCAAAGTCCTGCTGCTAGATGGCACTGGTAGTACCTTCTGCAGCACGGTTTAGAAATCGATAACGTTGCATTATTTTCATTCGCCTTGATTAGATGGCGCCTGCAGTACCATTTTTAAAACGCGCTAGAATATGAAGTTAGAATAAAAGGAAATTACGCCAGTTATAGGACTAAAAGAGTACGAATTATACTAACGTGACACAGAAATAAATCCTTAAGAATAAATAACTTAGAAGCAAGTACTTCATTAAACATAACGATTCAACACCATAAATTCTTTAAAGTGTAAATGTAAAATCCCCCGATTTCTGCGAACCTCTCAATCTTCGTTTTAACGGCTAACGCCAGGATAAAGCTAGCAAGAGAGGGTATAATATACGGTGCAAGAAGACGAACGAGTCGTGTAAAGACGTGGGCGGATTGTCTCGCCCCCGCAGCTCAAACAACACGCTCGAAGAAGCCCCTTTGCTCCTCTCTCGAGCCTCTTCTTCGTCTTTTTCTTGCCCAGCCATCTCTCGAAAGCAATTCACCTTGCACCACGAGAAGTTTAACTCGCAGACGCTTATTTGCGACAAAGACGAAGAAGAAGAAGAAGAAGAAGACACAGCACGTGTACTGTGTCTTTCGCTCCTATCCAAGATTCAACGGGACGTTAGAAGATGGAATAAATTGGGAAGGTCTCGTCCAGACGAGCTCGCCTCGTCATCCAGCACGTGCTCCTCAACCATTTACGAACCGGTTCTCTCGATTCAACCATCGAACCATCTTTCTTAACATCTTTCGGTTCAGCACGATCGATTTTTCACGAATTATCATCCAGAAATTAGATACCGAACAACGATTGGATGCAACGAGCTCCAATTTTCAATTTCCAATTTGAGAATTCGATACGAAAATTTATACAGAATTCCTATTCTGCTAGAAAAAATTAAAATTTGATACCTCTTTTTTAATTTAAATGGCTTTCGTTGAAACTAGTGATCACATGATTGAAAAGGCTCAAACACTAACGAAGAAGGTAGGTTTTGTTAACAAATCAGCCGCTATCACAATTGAATCATGACTATTGATGAAAAAGCATCGTTTTACACGGCAGCTTGATTGTCGAGCGCATTGAAAAGCTTCGTTGTTCCGGTCCAATTAACCTTCGTAGGTCACGTTTGGTCTTCGCCAATTTTCTAGTGATTCGAGCTTTCCACGCTTAAGTGGTTAATGGTACTGTAAACACCCATTATGAAATCGTGAACGGTAATGAACCGTGACGTTCAAATGCTGCAGTGAAATACCTAATACGTTTATCAAATGATTATTCATAAAAAAAAAGGTAAATTATCCTGTAGCAATTAACCACCAAAATTAATGAGCACCAAAGTACAGACTATGCTAATAGACTCACAGTTTCACATTTTGAAATAATCTGAGCATCGCGCAAATAAAAGACCCTGACGTATGCTCTGTGCAAACAGCTGGTAGTCTCGTTGCAAAAAAAAAAGAGAGAATTTTTCCATTGATGGGTAATGAAAAGTGAACCTTCGGTGAATGAATGAAGAGCAAACCAAGGGAGAACTACACTCGAATCAGCGTTGAAGAGGAATCAAACCGTGTACGTCGTTTCACGTTTAAAACTACAGTCTCATCCATACGCGTTCTTTTAATTCTGACAATTAATTAATGGAACATCAACGCTGTATAACGCGTTTGTGTGTAATAACAACCATACCCTGATCGATTCTCGCAACTCGTCGCGGCCACAGGGCTTTATTCACGGAGTATTACGCAAAGTGTTATCGATTCGAAACACTGATACACTGTGTCGCGTGTGTACACGTAATATGCACTCGTACGCGCACACACGCGTACGGACGATTCAGAGCCTCGGTGTATCCAATTAGAGCAATTTAGGCGAATGGAAAAAGGAAGGAATCGCGGACCCTCGCAATGTAATTTCCAACCGCGAACCGTCCCGCAAACGAAATTTCAGGACGAGATCCTCTCCCGTGTATAACCGTAGGCCCTTTTCCCGTCCCTTTTTTGCGAAAAATTCTCCGCTCGATTGGTTGATGCACGCGAAAATATTCCATCCAACTGGTACCGTGTACGGTCGAATTAACCGGTGACCAGAGGCTAGAGAACTTTGCGAAATTGACGGTTGAATTTTTACAGAAGTTCGTCGACCAACTACCAACACCTTTGCACGAGTATTAACGCTTTCATTTCGGTTTTTGTCTGGCTGGATCATGTGAACGTTCGTTCAGCTCTTTTTACGGTCAGCTTCTGTGAGCTCGTTTTTCGACCAAGTTGGATGTAGAAAATATTCAATTAAACGTTACGCTGTGTTAAAGCCTGTACAAACGATAAACTGCCTTTTAATTTTTTTTCCCCCCCAGAATAAAAGAGACAACGTGTTAGGTAATGGTACCTATTGACACAATGGGATAAAAAGAGCATGTGTTGAAATTTTGAATGTGTTAGGTCATTCCAAAGCATGTACCGTTTTCTTATCCCTCCCCCTTTCGTTTTATAAAACTTGCTTTTCACGGATGTTATAAAATAATGATACAGTGGGGGACATAAGTATTGGCACAGTATGCAATTCCGAATACAAACATTTATAACTACCGAATTTCTTCAAAATTAATAAAGCAGAGAACATATTAACTAATAAAAATGCGTTTTACACCTGGGCAAAAGTATTGACACACACTTGACAATTTTTATTCGCACGTACTATTTTACTAATACACTGTTGTTCACTTGTTGAAACAAGTGAATGATATCCCGGTAGTCAGTCGAGCAGTTGATTTATTAAGGAATATTCAGAATAATCTTAAAAATGTCAAAGAAAGAAAAAGAAACTACACCGGAAGAACTTGTATAAACAAGATAAATCTGCAGAAATTGAAGAAATACCACAAAGAAGCCAATTTACAATTCGAAGTATCATTAAAAGATTTGCAAGAATATCGAAAACACTGTAAAAACAGCTCCCTAAAGCCCGGATTTAAATCCAATTGAAAATATTTGGTACCAAATGGAGAAAAACATTCGAAAACATCATATTTCAATTAAATCGGAATGAAAACAAATGATGTTGGAAGAACAGACTAAAATCAACAATGAAGTAGGAATAAAGTTGGTTCATTCGATGCCAAATAGATTCGAAGAGATAGTGAAACGGAAAGAACATGCTATGAAATGCTAAATTAGAATTTACCATAGCGTTATCCAAAATGTGCCAATACTTTTGTCCGTGACAAAATGCTAAAACAATACTAAGACATTCTAAATAAAAAACGATTCAAAAAACAAGTGGTATAAACAATTTTTTCAGTAGCTACAAATGGAATCCCATACTGTGCCAATACTTATAGAAAGGTCACAAAGTAGACAAAAAAGAGTATACGCCAGCTTTCTACCTACGGCAGAATGACAAAGCAGAACCTTTACGTAAATTATAGTTTATTCCCCTTAGTCCTTAGATCGTTGATTACACAGCATACAGTGCAGCACGAAACAATGAGATATTCTAGCCTTAGATAAGGCTTATCGTATTTCGCCTCCGCAGATTACCCTGAATTCTTCGAAATCTCCCTCGGACATCGAGAGTTAACGTTATACACGAGTTTCATCGACACTGTTATTCCAATCGATGATGAGTCATCGCCTCGATTATTCGTCGTTCAAAGAGGATTCGCGGCGGGAGAATAAGCTATAAAGTGGCAGACATTACGAATCTCGATTCGTGGTCTGAATTTTCTTGGCGCCGAGAGAAATGACTATCAAACTTTTATAATATCGACACAGACCAGATGACTTTCGTTACAATTTCAAGTTTGATAAATTGAAGTTACATTTCTGTTGCGCTCAACTTTTTATTTGACTTCTGACTGTAATTCGAAAAATTGCCGATTGCATTTCCAAAGTTTCAACGGTGAAAGTTACATCTGTGTCACGGTTAACTTTTCATTTCATTTTTAATTAAATTTTGTCGAATTGGGAATTACGTTTTCCCAAAGTTCGAAAGACCGCACAAATATGCTTATCTTTCCAACGTTTCAACAACTCTTCAACAGTGTACGCAGAAATATGGTTAGTTTCTGGGTCTGTCGACGAAATTGCTCGACCTTCGAAAGAATCTTGTGAACGATGAGAAACGTATTGATCGGTCTCTGCTGACCCGCCTCGCCCAATTTCTGATCTATAAATCAGATTACGTATCGTGCACGCATGCCGCCCCATGTAATTTGGCAACGGCAGGGAAATTTTGAAAACCATCTGCCGTTAACCGTAGCCGAAATTAACCGCGTAAACGCGTTCCACCAACTCGATGAATCTTTGCGGAGGTCGCTAGAAACGATCTATGGAAGCTTGAAAAAAAAGCCTCGATGCTCTATCGGTGAAGCGACTTTTCTCCGGGGGCATATGAATATTTAATACTCTCGCTGGTTTCAAGATAAATTTTCTCCGTTGAAAAAAGCCCGCTAGGAAAATAATACGATAGTTAACGGCATCAGCAATTCCATTGCGAATATTCTCGAGTGCGTTCTCTTTTAGCGAATACACATTATGCTGCGAGATAAAATTGAAAAGTTTCAGTGAAGATGAAATTGAATGCCGGATGGATTCAACGTTCCACTCTGAAGGTAATTGAGAAATAAAAATGCTCCAAGTATATCGTTCAATTTTCATTTTCAAAGCTTCTCGGTTCATCTTTATTCCAATACTTTGCATTGCAATTTCGTAGATTTGTTTTCATTCCGCATAATGTTTATTCATACGATTCAAGAAAATTGGTAGCTACGAGTGGAAAAAATTTTCGAGCGCACTTAAAACGTTTAGAGTTAATCTGTATTTCAATTCTTTGCATTGCAATTTAGTTGATTTCGCGTAATGTATATTCATGCAATTAAAAAAAAAAAAAAATTGATAACTAAGACGGATAAAAATTGTAAGGTAACTTTAAAACATTTTTTTATCAGATAAAAAACGTATAGTTGAAAAGAAAGTTTTAATTATTTGAAACAGCTATCGATTCTTTAAACCGATCAATCTATCGCTTGAAGTATCGATAAAATTACCCTTATTTGCACTACGATTTTACAGGGCAAGTTCGAGTTAACCTGACCCAATCACCGTACACGTAACTCAATCAATATCCGAAAGAGCTCTTCTAAATCCTTGGATTTCTCGACAGCCGCCATTAACAGTTTCGAGCATCAGTACGCAGAATCGTGCCGCCTAATCTTAATTAACATCAGCTTCATTACACATTGACTAGGATATTTGACTGTAAGGCACTCGCACTTAATCGTGTGGAACAACAAAAATTTATTAAATCATAGAAGACTCTAATTTTCATCAATTCACACGATTCGATCAATAGAGTAAGTTTTGAATAAATAAAAAATAAAGCGTATTTGTTAAAACTTGGAACGAAAATCTTGAATCCTTGCCAATTCATGCGAACTCACGTCGAGAACGAAGAGTCTGTCTTAAAATTTACATCATATTCTCATATTTTGGCTATGAAAAATAAAGAATTTCTTCTCTCATTGAAACGACTTAATTAAGATCTCCTAAAACTTTCATTCAACCTTCACGATCCTATCAAACGCCTACGATCACAATTTGCAGCCTTAACAGACCGATGCGACGAAGATATGCGAACAGTCGTATGATAATGAACTTGTCTAGAATTCCATCGCGATGATGTATCAAGCATGAAATTACGGGATCGCGTTTCCCGCGCTAAATCGCTCCAAACTATTCGGTAATGCAAGTTCGAAAGAAGCTCGACTATTTCCCAGAAATAGACAGAAATAGAGATAGTTTCAATGACACGTTGCAATTTCGAGTGATTAAGTGTTAACCCAAATCTGACCTAGGTTACACAGTTTCCATATGGAATTCCAAGCGAATCGATCATTTCAAACCGCGCCTTGTTCCCACCGGACAAAGATTCGTATGGTACGCGTAACGAGATTGCATAACTAGATAACTTCCACGTGGTCAAGGATACCGAACGAACAAATTCAACGATCACGCGTTTCCGGCATCAAAAATCGCCGCTCCGTTTCGATTCGTCTCTGGGCATCGATTCGTAACAGGGGCGTGGTTCAACTGCCTGGATACGTTGTTCATTAACTTCGTTAAGTCGAGAATTCGGTTTGCCTCGTTATCGTACCATTCTCTTCCCTTTTGTACCCCTTACGCGCGTTAATTGAAACGGGGAAAAAAATCCTACCGACTTTTCGAGTGGCGCTTCGTTATGTTTAATGATGATTACAAAATCTGACGACCTTTCGACCGGATCTTTTTTTTTTTTTTTTGCCACACGTCTGACAAATAAATCAGATACTCACATACGCTCTATTTAGGTCATCAGATAGGTTGTTAGCAGAGATTTGTAGGTCATTAGAAGGGATACTCACCTGAAACAGAAAGAAGAAGGTTAATTAGTAATTATTCTAAGCGTGGATGACTGATGTTAGAAATTTAATTAACTAATTATCAAAAGAAAATTTTAAGTAGTATTAAAAATTAAATGATAATGCACTGCACTGAGGATGTTTTTAATTAATTCTAATAAATGGATTAATTCATCTCACAAAGCAAACAGCCTGAACAATCCACTTATTAAACGAATCGTAATACCCAATGATCCATATTCAAATCTTAATCCGCTGATCTGATGAACCAATTTTCTATGAAATACTCTTAACAACGTTCACTGGTCGAGAGAAGCTTTTATCAGATTGGATGTCTCGCGTAGAAATAAAGTAATCCATCCGCGCAAACGATCCTCTCTGATTATTTCGAACGGCGGAAATATCTGGGTCATCCTCTAATTTTGTTTTATCATTCGACTGATGAAATATTGCGTTCCGCTCGATTGCTCGCGAATTCACGAAAGACGTTTTCGTAATCAATTATACAGTCGATGGGATCTCGCTGATACGAAGATCGATCTCGAGTCTGGACAAAAGCATCGAGAGGATTATTCACCGTCACGCGAACGGTGTCGGTGGTCGATACACCGTGTTGTCCGGAAATTAGTCATTATCGCGTCGAGACTATCTTTATATTAAATTAATGTCATATCGACAAAGCTAATATCGCTTATTACTCATATCATATGAGAGGTACTGCAAACGAATTGTAATGTCCTCTCTAAAATGACAGTCCACTTTGGATTTCTATTTTCATAAAATTGAGAAATATGAGATAAAAGCATTTGAGAATTTAAATTGGTTTTGTACTAAAGTACCCATAGAAAAATTAACAAAGAGATACTGAATTTTAGCATTAATGAGCCACAAGAGCTTTCATTATGCACGTTGACCTCGACAAAAGACAGTTATATTAAAATCCTAAGAGCCAAGAATAAAGCGCCAACTTTATACAATAATTAAGAAACTACATTATCTTTTATAAATCAATGGAATGGAACATTCAAATTATCGAACTAATGTTGAATGCAGATTGAATGACAATGATCGACCATCAAACTCGTATCAAAGGGGTTAATTACAGCACGAACGATTGGATTAACGCCGATCAAACTCGCACGCAATCGATTGGATTACGGTAAGCGACAAAGGACACGGAATTTTCACTCTAAAGATACCGGCGTGCAACAAGCTTTGTAAATCGAGTCTTGCGTTTCCAAGGCCGGTGTTAAGGTCGTGTCTTTAATTAGCTCAACTCGTCGGGCGTGGCTTAAAAATAATTAACGTGATTCCGTCCAAACGACCACGCTTTTTTCCCTCTCTCTCTTCATTTAGTTTACTAGTTAATCCCTGAGCATCGCAGGAAGGAATTAAGGCTGACCGTTGTGTCAGCTTCGAGGTGTGGTACAACGATAAGCAAACGTGTGAGGATGATAATCGCGATTATTCGAGCGGATTCTTCGAAAAACTCTGCGATGATTTATCAGGCCATTCAGCACATTCAAGGACTGATTTAACCCTTTCGTCCCCAGGGGTAGAAGATTACCCTGGAATCTCTGATTCGACACCAGAGTAGCCGAAGTATGTCTTATTTCGGATCTGATAAAATTCATATCCAAGGATAAAAGGATTAATGGATACAGCAAGGACGAGAAAATTTAACTCGAATATTTCATTCGAGATTAACTGGGAGCAAGTTCAGTGAAAGATCGCACTCGTAAGTAGTAAAATCCAAGCTTGGGGAGACTTTGCAGACAATTCGCCAGTGTTTGCGTTTCGACGAGAGTTCGCGAGGAAAATTCATGGGATGTTCTCTGCGTTAATCACTGCAGAGGTTTCGTTGGTTCTCGACTGACGCCAAGGTGGTCCAATTATCACGAAATTCAAAGACAAAAAGTTTGTACAGATTTTCAACGAGAGTATATACTCGTGCAAAGTAATTATCGCTGCTTTTCTATAATTTATAATACCGATGAAGCGCACTTAACGCAAAGTTAATATCTTGAAAAATTCTACCGGTATGATGTAGTCGACTGCAAAACAAACACGGCTAAAATAACCAGCAAAGATAACATACTCTGACACCGTGAACAGTCATGCCGCTTGGTTTCACTCAAAACGATAAAGAAGAGACATTTTAACTTTTGTTCCTTTGCCAGGAACGACGATAAAACTTTACGACCAGGCACGTGTAATTATTTTACTCGACAGCTATACTGCAATTTATTGCAACGATCGCAACAAGTTCCTGAAATAATTAGGGAACAGGTTCTCGGTAATTCGAAAGAATGCGCTTATAATGACATTTTCACGGCCAATGTCGCGTATTTTTTATCTTATCATCTTTTAAACAATTTATATATCAATCACAATTTTAGACACGGAAAATAACACGAAGGATAATAAAACATAAATTTAAATATAAAAATCACGAATTCGTGGCACCAGTAACCAAAGTGTTGACGAATACATTCGTGATTGCTGACCTAAGAATCTTGCATCTTTTCAGTTTCAGAAATATGTTGAAAGAGTGAGAAAATCTCGGTATAACTTTTATGTCAAAGTGTTTGAAATTAACATAAAAGATTAAATACCGTACGATACTTTATTTGAAACATTCTAAGAACACGTGCGTGGTGTTACAAAAGTTGGAGGCCCCAATTTTCCTCGCAAACTTGTTCATTTTCAACCGAACCTTTTCAATTTAATTCTCAACTTTTCCTCCTCTATAATTATAACGTTCCAGAGTCCTCTGTTCTTTGGAACGAGTCACAGCTGAACGATTCATTCGCGAAAAATGAAAAGACCGCGGGTTCGTTTCCACCTTTCTCGCGTTACGTAAACGAAACGAACGTTGCACGCCTCGCCCGCATTATCTGTAATCACGCCAGCTTACAGGTTAACACCGCGTTATCCGTCGATTGCATTCAACAGTTTCAAAATATTGCAATTAATTCCATTGGAATCGAACGGCATTTCTCGCGTTTCTTGCAATCGAATTTTCACGGTACCAAGAAAAGTTTACGAACGACCTCGCGCTGATTACTTTCGCAACGTCCGAGGTTTTACGCGAATTCCCGACGTTCTACCTTTGTACAATATTTCTATCGAGCCTTTTGACGGTATAAATAAAAAATGAAGAGAAATTATTATTATTCGAAAGCGGTAGCTGTTTATCGCGGAAAAAGCAAGATGGAAAATTCTATGCTGCCATGACGCGTGAAACGCGATACATAACTGGACACAGCAACGTGCCATGGAGTTTTACATTAATGTTTGCTTTCTTGTCGATTCTGCCTGTCGATACGTCGAACAGGAGCGAACAGAAGCGCTCCGACGATAATTAGCAAAAAGAGTGTTGCGAAAAGGCTGCTGTTCCGAGATTAGAAACGTTACAACCGTTCCGAGGTGTTATTTAAGAGGAATAACTTTCGATATGGAAATAATATTCGAATAACTTTCATAGAAATTTGCGTTCGTCGATTAAGATTTCCTCCTTAAATTACAACTTTGTTTTGTGCAAAAGAAAACACATCGGAGATTTGGAACGGCGAAGAGAGATTGCCGCGTGGCGTCCCATTAAACAAGATTGTAGGTTTCTAGATCAACACCGTTGGAATATTAACCCGGGCCATGACGGGAGCTATTAAAAACGGTCAGATTGCCCTAGTACGATAAGTGACCTAACTGTACAGTCAGAGGAGTACGAAGAAAGTGCCGGGGAAATGACACCATGAAGGACTGTCAAGTTGGTAAAAGGATTGGCGAGAATATTTTGGGTGACAGTAGGTAATTATCAATCTTGATAAGCACGAACGGTAACATCGGGAACAAATGTTGTAACGAAAGCCATATTAAGTAGGCGAAGTCGACGATGAATACAAACGATAATGTCTAACGACTACTAGAATATTTGACTGGTCTTATAAGAACGTTCGCAGGGTAATTTATAACGCTGAAAGTAGTTTAGGGGATCGTCTGGTGGAACTTGAGTTTGGCACGCGAGAAAATGATTAGCTTAAGGCTTAAGGAATGTGTAACATTTCTTTCACCTTTGTTGAGTGATATGTCTTTGATAGGAGTTTGCTAAAACTTACCTCGTTTCGAGTAGGTACCTATTTAGGTGACACGCTCAATTTCGCTATTAGGGCGACTCGAAAATAATACAATAAGAGAACTTGTAAGTGAAAGAAAGAATTTTGTATTTTTCAGTTGAACGTGTCGTTCCAAGAAAACCTTAGCCAATGAAGACAAAATTATCGCGCGAACGTGATTATATGAAAATGAACGAAAATATTTGAATGGCGGTGTGTTTCTACTCGGAAGTATATTTGGTCTTGACACGATTCAGACAATGCACTAAAACAGGAAAGACTAATGTTTTGAGTTGGTCGAGGAACACTTGTCACAACTAAAACGCAAAACTTGGTTTGTTTTAACGAACTCTAGTGTGCTTTTCGCGTGAAAGAGGATTGTATAATACGAATGAGCGCATTCTGACGCATCTTGTACGTTTTATTTTAACGCCCGTCTGTTTAATACTGTATGGTTCATTGTTTAAGTTGAATCCAACTGGATGAATCACACGAATGGGAATTAAACATCAAGGATAAGAGAAATATTGTATAATACGTCCGCTGCTTAACACATTGAATAACTAACCGAGTCTTAATTCCTGCGCATTATAATAATTTATAGGATCAATATAGCGTGATCATAAATAGAACGCAATAAGAAGGATTTTGTCGAATTTTGTTATTAATTTTCAATCTTTATCGAAGCAACCACTACAGTGATCTTTCTTAACAAAAGGGTTAACCACCTTTGTTCATCTCTCCAGACATTCCTCTTTCTCGCACAAATAATTCCACGAAATAGGATAGGTAAGACTACATCCAGATCGTAACGACGCGACAGTTGAAATTCCAAGTGGAATTCCTCACGTCTGACCGGCGGCAAAAAGCGGTCCCATCATTGCGAACGACAGTGACCTAGTGTAAAAGAGTAGTAACTCACATAGCCAGACGTTGCCGCGAGGCGCGGTGTGGAGCAGATTCAAGTGCAAGTTGAAGTCGAGACCGGCCAGGTCCTGTCGCAGGTGAGTGCTGTCCATGATCAGTGCCCGCTCTGGCAAGAGGAACAGGTGATCGCTCCCTTCCGCGGGCCCCAGGGTTCGCGGTACACCGAGCCCAAGAGGCCCAGAACGGGCTGTCAACATTCTACCACTACGATTGCCAAAAATCGCGTTGTCGCGCGACCGCGCATCATCCGACCCGATTCCCGACACGCTGACCGTCGGATATTCCTCTCTCGAGCAACTGATCGAGCGGTTACCACCCTCTTCGTCCTTTGATTTTTATAATCTCTCAATCTCTTTCGAGCTTCAAACTGACTGGTAAATCCAAATGTGTAGTTGAGTCGTTTTCAAATTCTTCCTGGTTCGTGTTGGATTTGCGAAGCGAGATAAAATCCGCTTTAACGCGCCAGTACTCCTGGATAGTAGACGTACAGGTAAGACGTTCTGCTTTCGAAGTTCATCGACGATTCGCCTCGTAAATATTTACTCTGGAACGAGGCGGAATTCGTGGCAAGAGGAAGAATCTACGAAGCGAGGTAAAGCACGAGCGGCGTGCTTATTCGATCGACCGTCCCGCTGTGTTCCTCTTCTCTTTCATCGCGTTCGGCGCGCGCGCTGCTTCGCGGTCCAATTAATCTGCTTCTAATTACCGCAAACGCTTTTGTCGATCGTTAATCGCGGAACGTTCGCGTTCGTCTGGTTAGCGATTCTGATGCGTAGACTCGGCCTTCTCTTATCTGAATGTTTCGGTTGTTGAGCGACGACAGAAGGAGCGCATTGTACGCGCGTCGCGTATCTTCGATCGTCGAGACGAGAGGAGACGGAGACGAGTACTCTGGCGATCTCGTGAGTCACTCGGTCAGTCAACTCTATGGAGCGAGGAGGCGAGAGGAACGCGGCGTATCGTCCACGCGGGCTAACACGAATTGACCGCGCGGACGAGTGGCCTCGTTGAATTAGTTTAAAGACGGGTTTGCTTCGTTAACAGAAGTCCCGAAGTAGCTGGGAACTCGACACACTTGCCAAATCGAACGCACGACCTGATCGCGTGCAGTCTCCTCCTGTTTGCCAACAGACCGTTTGTTTTCCTATTCACCGATCTCTCTATCGTTCGATCTTTGACGAATAATTAAACGGCACTGCACTTTCGGGAAGCGTACGGAGTTCGACTTTGACAAGCACGTGCCCCGGAAGGGGAGGTCGCCAGTCACCCACTACGCGAATCGATCGAGCTTCGACGTCGACGACAATCGTGGCAACAATCGCGAGAAAGAATCGATCGACGAAACGAGATCGATCAACTGCGTCGACAGAGCAAAGAAACGCGAGACGCGATTGGCTGTCAAACCGAACAGCTGGTTGACAACCGGGAATGACTCGTGGTGACGCGTTGGTACGGAGCGCAACGCGATCCTTCGCGCGTGGCGGTCAGCGTTCGACTGAATGACGCGGCGGTACAGCGCGCTCGCGAGACCCACCGAGGGGTGTCGGAAATTGCCGAACACATGGAGACACGACTCCGTTCGACGTATACGCTCCGATTTTTCATTTGTTTCGAGCACGGATACCCGAGGAGAAGGGATCTTTGCTAAATCCAACGAGCTTCGATTGACATTCACCCCCGCCCGAGTCGAGTCATAATTTCCCGAATTCACCCGCACCCTCTTGATGCCGATCGAAAAACCGACAAGGAGAAAAGGGCGCTCTTAGTGGAACAGACTGCGATCGACCCTTGTTTGCTAACACTGCATTGTTCCAATATTTTTATTACGCGCCTTTTTATTTATTTAGTACTGACACGCTCAATTTACCGCATCGGCTTCAATATACAATTACCTTGTATCGATGTTAAAACTGGAATTATTTATACTCAATCTAGATCGAGTACATGGTTGAAGAATTTAACAGTACCATAAAAAATGCTATTAAAACGTAGTTCTATACACGAAACAAAGGCAATTATTTATAGCTATGTATACGGTTGAAGGATAATTACTACCGTTTAATGTATCACAATCATAAAGGAAGTGGTTTCGAACTTATGACCATTAGTGTACGTTGAAATACAATAAAGCAAGTACATATTTATACTGTAGGCGCAACGGATATCTTTAACGATATCTATGCAATCTCCTTGACTCCGTAAAGAAATAAACAATAATATCAGAAAATTTCATTTCCGTGGTTTCACTGTTTGCCAAGTTATTTTCCGATATTCTAGCTAAACATAATACGAATATCATAAACAAGTGAAAGAACGTAAGAGGTGGTAAGGATGGTCGACTATGAAACAAGAACATCCTGACCTGATAGAACGGCCAGCTACGATAAGCAATTTGCTAGAAGTTCGCTTTTACAACCGCGGAATGTTTCATGAAGTTGCACCAAAGCTATCCCCGTGTAACGCGACGATCGTTAGAACGTTTCTCGGAAAATCTTACGACCGAAAGAGCAATAATTTAAAAAAACACGTGTACGAAGTGGAAGATTTTCAACCCCATAAAAGATAACCGTAACATCGAATGATCGATCCGTTATTCGAGTATCTGGATCGAAGAACAGTCCCAGTTCAGTCTGGTCGGTTGGATATTACACAAATCGGTTCGGTGTTAAAGCAATTATCTTCGCGTTGAAGGTGATCCTCGAATGCTTCTACCAGTTTCGAGCATCGTCAAACACTGGAAATCTCATTAAGTCTCATCGATACCTAGTTATGAAACTTTCGTTACGCAACTGAACGAAATTCCTCGACTTTCGAACGATACCAGCTCGGAACGTACCAGGGGATGGAAGATTTGAAACGCCATGGATCCAATGGAAGTTGGGAAACAAGAAAACCACCATGGTGCATCGCGAGATCGAAGTTGCATCGTATACTGTTACTCGGTTGGCGGTGTTCGGACGCTTCTTGCGGCTTGATCTTCCGCGTGCGTGCCTCGTGTACGAAGTCGCTGAAATGGCGATCGATGCCCCTTTACGGAGACTAATATGCCAAGTCCAGGAGTCGACCGGTCTGGACTGATAGAGGCCGCCTTGTACGTGGCGCGATCGAACCAGACGAGGTTGACGGTGTTTGCCTCCGCTTAAGAACCAAGGACGGACATTGATTGACACAGAGATCTTCTTCGTACTTGCTTACGGTACTCTGTCACTTCGGCTCCATAGTTGATCGACGCTTGGATCTGTATTAGCGACGAATAAGAAGCAAAACGAGAGTGAAATATTTCATTTGTCAGTGTTTTCAACATCGTAGTTCGATCACTTTGGATCTCGTAATCGGTATTTTCATTGATTGGCAAATCGGAAACGCACGTATCGTAATTAGAATCACGATCAGGCAATTGATTGCACAACGCGTGGTGGTGAATCGAAGTAGCCAGCAGCTGCATAGAAAAGTCGCGTAGCGAAGGATTAAATCATCGTTGAATCCGCGTGCCATACGGATACCCGTTACTTCGCGGTGCCGTGTACGATATCACGGCATTGTAATGCTCGATACGCGATTAGCCAGAAAAGGGACGTCGGGACGTGACGACAATCCGGATACCGGGCGAGCCAAAAGTAGCGCCGTGTACCGTTCGGATTAGTTACCATCTTTTTTACGAGCGCCCATCTCTCGCGCAAAAATATATCCGCTTGGCGAGCACAAAAAGCGACTCTCTTTTCGCTCGGTCGTGCATCGTCCAGCTGTAGCTCGTTAAAAAGCTGCGGACGAATAAAAATGTCCCCTTCCGCGTCGCTGGTCGGCGATCTTATTCAAATAACAAAACATCTCTTTCTCCTAGGAAACGAACATTGATTCGAATCAATTTGACCTCGCATTTCGTTTGTATTCCTTGACAAACGCGCGTACAATCCTGTCCGTACGTTTTCAAGTAGCCAAGCCGCTACTTAAGATTGAATAATTAAAACAAGACAAACGTCTGAAGTACGCTCTCGCGTTTCTTTCGTACAGCGAACAGATGGTACACCGGTGAAAGCGGTCGAGATGTTTTTCAACGACTCGGTGATACGCAATCAGCGATGCGATTCTTCGTAGGATAAATAAGTTGGCGTTTTTCTTTCGATGGAACGAGAGCCAATTTCGCGGCGTTACAGCTCGCCAACAGGAGGAAAAGAAGAGGCTGAGTTCGCGATTAGATTCTTTATCAGCGTGGACCACAGCGATACGTTCCACTAACCGCACGATTTCCGTCGCTAATCACGATCCAATGGAGTTTTCCAACGTAATCCAGCTGCGAGAAAGCGAACGAACGTGAAAATATCGAATGGTCCCGCGTCGTCGACCCACTTCGATCAACAACGGTCCATTTATCCTCGGATGATCGTAAGAACCGACCGAATTGGCACGACTCGCAACCGTTTACCAATAGTGTACCCGCGGGATTAAGCGGGATTACCGGGAAGAGTCGATTCAAACGTTGACGCGTTTTTCGAGCCGGTTACCATCGATCGACCGATTTGCAAATTCTCGACCGAACCCCGGGAACGCGCGAACCTAAGGCGAAACGTGCGTCTATGGGAATTGGGTCGACGCCGAGACGGATTCCTAGAAGGCGCTAAAGGAACGCGAATAATTTCCATGATAGTTCCTCGGAATCGTGGCTTCGACAGGCAATAACTTCGTTCCGGCGCGGCGTAATAAATATCTCGAGCGAGGAGGGCTCGAAGCCACCTGACCGACTGCGAAGACACACCGTCAGCTTCTTCGTCTCTTCCTCTTTTTTTTTTTTTCTTAGTCTCCTCCTCCTCCTTTGACGAGCTTCCGGGAACAGATTTCTTGCCTCTCTGCAAATTAAATGACCGACCGTGGTCGGCGAAAGTGGAGCAACAGTCAGGACCAAGGAAAAACGACCACCACCTTCCGCGTCGAAACTCCTGGAGCTAGCTGATCGTAAGATAAGAGGAAGTAGAAGTTGTCGGATGTATGCGACGCAACGTCGCCGATAGAAGAATCGAAGGATAGAGGGATGTTCCATGCGAAACTTGTAGCTTCGCTTTCTGCTCACGATTCCTCCCTCTGCGGATGAAGCTTTCGATGTCCGAAACGAAGTAGAATCGATGCCCCCCTGCTAGCCAATCGTTCTACTTTCTACGATTCGCGAAGGTTAGCGCAACGAATGTAAGCTCGAGGAATTCAGATGAGTCTTGGATCAATCTTGGACCAAGTACAGAAGCGATAATAACGAGGATGCTGGGGGGGATTTCGTTTGCAAACAGAAGCGTTGCTGGTTCGTTTGCCAAACCCGATTGACCTCGTCTTCCAATAGAAGTCGAAGATTCTTCAATGATTTCTACGAAATTCTGTTACACGAGTATTGTACCATTCATGGATTATTAAATGTTCATTCGAATCAACATTAATAAAATCTCTTTCGTTAATTCTTCCCGTACAATTCTCTTCTGCTTTCAAGTATGTATACATAAAACCGCAGATAGAAACACACGAGTCATAAAACCCATGAAACGTGTACCCGTCGGAGCGTTAAACGAAACGTTATGTTCGTTACATTATCGAGCAGGTAATCGATATTTTACGCGCACAGTGTAATCTCTTCTTCCTGCTCTAATCGCGACGTACTTGCAAGCGGTTCCGTTACAGTTTCTCGTTTCAATAAAAACGTTGTTCAACAACGGAGCGTTTCCTTCTTAGAAATCCAAAGAGGGTGGTACAATGACGTACCGAGCGTACAATCGTTCCCCTGTGTCTTTAATCTCAGCGAATTAATCCGTTCGTATCGCATCTCGTCCGCTTCGCTTCGTGTATCTCGTTGCTCGTCGAAAGTTGAATCAGCGAGACACGATCGGCAGATTTCGCAGCAACGACAGCGATTATCGTTGCAGAAAGAAATATCGTTTGTTTTCCAGAAGCACGATGTTCTCGTAGCAAAGCTTTTCAAATTTTAATACATACGCCAAGGACTAAATGGCACCGATCGAGTTCATTTCGCCGACGCTGGTCCAACTTAATCACGATGCCGATGTTCTCGCGTACGTTATCGTGAAAGAGGATCCTTTTTTAATTCTTGAGAGAGAGCAGCTTTTCCCTCCGCCTTTCTTCGAGAAGGGATTAAAGGATCGAAGAAAGGTGGCCGTCTCGTTAGTTCCATCTTCCTGATTAAATTGCCCCTGGTTCTGGCAGCTGACTCGTTCGTCCCCGTATTTCGCTTTGATCACCGGAAAGTCGCCATCCAACTTCGTGTCTCTTGATCAAACATTCTGACGCATCGCTATCGATCCGGCACAAGATTCTTTAATGAAGAAATATCGTCCCCGTTCGCGTTCGTGTCGCTGAACATTCTGAAAATGTTCTTTAACCTCTTAACCTGGCCATTTTTCACCCGTAAAAGAGTTATTTCTCATACGCGTGATAAAAGTTGAATGCAGGAGAATTCCCAAGTTACAATGTTCTACTAGCGATTGCAGCGCTTTTCATTTCTTCGAGATAAGAAAGTAACACGCCGTACTCCTCTCAAAGTTATCTTGTCCCGGATACGTACGAGCTGAACGAAATAATTCGCTAAATATCGCGAACCGCAAACATTCCAAGTGGGATACAGGCGTGACCAACGTTGGCTACCCCTTTTAAAGCTTTCACCGAACTACAAGTCTCGGTTAGATAACAGTTTCCCGAGAGGTAATTACGACGCACAGATTGTCCCGATGCGGTGGTCATGAATTTTCCTACGTTCGTGCACAGCTGTGCAAAAAATGTCGAAAATTTAAACGGTAACGCTCGAATTTCCATAAGTTCGTACAAAATATTACAAGACGCCTCGTAACGAAGAACGTAAGTCTGATTAGATTCAGGCTACCGAGTGGAAACAGTTTCGCGCATCTATTCTAGAATACCGTAAATTGTTGCTAATTACAAGACGATCGAGCAAATTCCTGAAGAGTTCGTTGATTAATCGCGCACCGTATCTCCGGCGAGTTCATTAGCGCGGCTCGAAGAAGCGTGGAGGCGCTCTTTAGAGAAAGGTTTTCTCGGTAGCCAACGGAAGGATAATAAAAAGGGACATGGCACGCGGGGAAACGACGCGGGGCTGACCCAGATGATAGGTTCGATCGATCGACAGCATCCTCCTTCCTTTGGCTCGCGTTTAACGCCTACGGACAGCGGAGGCAGTAAAGGAAAACGATGAAACGCTTCGGCTTGGTCCTCCGCTTCCTCTGTACCGGCGGAAGATCGATCCGAAGGAAGGATGCGGATTACGCGCTTCGCCAAGCGAACAACGCTCTTTCTCCTTCTATTCCCTACATCGCGAGAATAACGTTCACCGGAGGATTGTTTTATGAAAGGCTTCTTCTATAATACCTAGCTTCTGAACGACGATGATAAACTAGCGAGATGCAAAGGTTTTCAACCTGACCGAGTCGCGTCACACCCGCCGACAACGATTTCTCCAAATACAGCAGAAATATTAATAGTACGTGAGAAAGCTTTCCCTAATTGTTCTTCTTTAAATTAGGTGCGAGCTACCAACTTCTCTACTCACAGCATAAAATTGCTGCATTGTTACCCGCTGCAAATATCCCCCTTTTCTTCAACCCCTCGACTCTCTAACACTCGTTAAGGACTCGTTAAGACGTATTCAGACTGGCCCATTTCATGCACCAGCTGTCTTCAAACCTTTGCGCTAATATCAGTCATTTACCGCTCGGGTGGCTTGAAATATTTTGAAAAATCTACCGCGATAATTACTGCGACGAAAAATAAAGATTCAATTTTTGGTGCAATAAGAGTTTAACCCACGCCTGACACACTTGAATCCTAATCAGCACCATTGCGATTCGAGGCTGTACGTGATCAACGTTGAAGGTTTTCAATTGAAATATGTAGAATGAAACGATCGCTTCTTGCACTATTTTTCTCGCAATCAAACGTACTACTTTTCTGAGAAGAGATGTTCGTAAGAAGGTAATCATTCGTGTCAATTGGCCATGGTAACATGAATAATTTGAATAGGAAGAAGGTGCGGAGAAAGCAGCACAGGTTGCCGCAGCAAACCAAGGCCCGTAGAGCCAAATGCGGTCCGGAGTTCCTCGAAAACGAACAAGATCTCGAGACGAGATGTCTCGAGTGAACGAAAACGAACACTCTCGCCTCGCGTGTTTGCATTTCGGCACGTGACGGCACGCGATTCCGCTGCTTTCCTCTCTGTACCCATACGTCTCTTTACGGCATTGTCGCTGCTTAATTAGCACCATGTGTCGTCCCGACTTCTCTTTCGATTCTTCAAGCGACGTTGTAGTATCGCTTCTTGAAAGTTGTGTTCCTCTGTTTAAATTTCGATAGCAAACGAAGCTTCCAACTTTTGACACCTTCAAATTTAACAATTCTATTCAACTCTATTTTAATAGTTTCATGTCTATGATTAGAGCTGATTTAGTAGAGCGCAGCTTTCACTGGTAGATGATCGGTCTCTTCCTAGACTTCTCAATTACGTTTTATGACTGTAATCTCAGCGCGTAGCGATTTATTCGAAATCTTCAGCAGGAACGTCGCTACTGGAAACATAATTTCTCTAACAATTGTAAGTACGCAGGAAATTGGACGCTGGTAAACGGATTAAGGTTGACAAGCGGCTACGAACGCAGCTACTCGAGCTGCATTCCAGTTCAGGTCTTACACGTGGGGGGCTTCCCATCAACCACTTCTCCGGGTCAAAGCACACCGTGCCTTATCGTTGGAAGGATGCGTGTTTCGCCTGTACCTTTCAGCACAGACCAGTTTCATTCGTGTTAATTTTATCCTCTGTCCGTCTATTTCAAAATCAAGTTTAATTGCTGAACAGCGAATGCTGGATCTCTCGTTACCCAGATTTATTAAAGGTCCACAAAGGTGCTTCGACTAAAACACGGTGTTCAAAAGACTTACATAATAACGTTTAATCGAATTTAATTGAAATTGTCGCGAGGGTTAACGAATTGAATTCAAGGTATCAAGAACGTTGAGAAAAGGTGTCATGGACGTTGCGACGCCTCTGCACGAATGTCACGATCGCAAGACGAGGAGGAGCGCGTTACTTTTAATAGAATCAGTCACGCATCAATGCCTACGAAACGGGAAATTGCTAGTGGAAAATTTATGATAATGCTACTCTAGTTATTTCCTCTCTGCCGTCACGTTAACAGTAAGTATAGAGTCTCGCAATGAATCTTTAATATCACTTTGTTCCAAGAACTACTCTTGTTTTCCGGCATCCTACACTTTATTGTCGATATATCTATAAGCTGTCCTCCGAGACACCGTTCTCTTTTCCAAAGACGTATTTCTCGAATTGTTCTGAAATATGTCCCGTAAAGCAATTGTAAAGCAATCGTAGTTGGAACACTCTATTGAAATTATATAGGAACGAGTGTGCGTGAAACGTTTTTAAAATAGCTGGATTTCAAAGTGAAATCACAAAACTTTCTCATTATCTTGATCTAAAGTAATTTTTATAGAAATTTTACCGAATAGATAAATAACAAATGTCGAGGCAACGAAAGTGTCTTTATGAAACGTTGAGACAAAGTTAGATTATAATTAATTAATTAGCAGTACAGCACGGAGTGGACTCTGAATAAATGAGAAATTGACAGATAATTAGGTCCCACGCGAACTTGAATTACTTGATTTGTATAAGCACAGGTGTGTGTCACTTTATCGGCTTCCTGCTGCACCTGTGTTTCACCTTCCACTTTGACGTCCCAGCATGCTAATTCCCGTCTTTCTACCTGGGTTGGGCTTTTCAGTCGCCCAGGCAGCCTAATCGGAAGCAATTAGGAGCATCGTTCTAAATTACATCCTCGATTCACGTCGAACCGCAAATGTCGAAAGAAAAGGAAACAACGACCCACTTTTGTCGTCCGTGGTTGGTGAAAATAAACACGTGCCTTAATCTATTATAGTGAACCTGGGAAAAAAAAATCACCTTTTTACGGTAGAATAGAAAACGTCGTCGAAAACCATTTCCAATAACGTTTATAAAGAAAAGTAGACAATATGTATCGAACCGATCGGTTTGGACGTTGACCGTAGATCAAAACGTAATATCGTGAATAATATATCTGGTTCGATAGAAGTGTATCAGATAGGTGCCTCGAGCGAGAATCGATGTTTTCCGCAAACCAACATCTCGATGATAAATAAGCGTCAGAACGATACGGTTGATTATTGCAGATCGTTCGTCAAGTCGTATGCCGATTAGAGAGATCATCGAGCGATCGGTATCCATCAACGGCAAATTGGAATTATTCGAGCCACTTCACTGGCTCGTTTGTCACGATGAAGAAGCACGAGAACGAACGAATAATCATCGCTATATATGAATAGTCGATGCTATGAAAACATCTGTGAATAGCAAATCACAGTTGGTTTGCACTCCGTTGTCCTTCGTCGAGTTACTCGGGATATTAATCACCGACAGGTTCGAATTACGCATTCTTCTCCTCTTACTCGGGCAACGATCGCTCAGTGTAGAATGTAATATGTACAGTGTATAAATCAAAAAGATCGCGTTTAAAGCATTCATCTGTTAATTTTCTGAATTACTTTTCTGTCTTCGACCGGGACGAAGAGCGTCCCGGTATATCGCATCAACAGAAGAATCTCGGAGAATTTCTCTCGGTCAGAAAGATGTAAAAGGCAACGTACTATGAAGTGTTGGAGGTGTGGTTCGCGGTTCTCACCGCGGCGATAAGCCTGGCGGAAGTCGCGGGGCCGAGAGTTCTCGAGCGTGTCACCGATGGTCCTAGCGCTAATGAAGAGAAGCCAAGGTAAAAATGAGATCCTCGTAACGTGGCTACCACGTATGGCGCCGTATCTGGCGGGTTGGCTTTCCTATGCAAAAGGAAACGGGCGAGGGTTGCCAGGGTGACGCCAGCCGGCGCCCGAGCAGAAGGGTCGATACGACCGCCTCGACGTCACCGATTCTATTCCTTCCGCACTCGAACCAACTTACCGTCCCCCTGTATTTATCTTTGCAACGCGAGAACGTGTCCTTCGGGAGAAAGTAGTCGAGCTCCGAAATTTATCGGCCACCGCGTGACTCTGGCTAGATTGCAGCTTCGACTGCGGCAGCCACGACCATGGAACGCAAGCTTATTCGAGCCTCGATTTTCTTCCCGTTCTCTGTTTCTTACAG
Organism: Osmia bicornis bicornis; assembly: GCF_907164935.1. Taxonomy (NCBI): domain Eukaryota; kingdom Metazoa; phylum Arthropoda; class Insecta; order Hymenoptera; family Megachilidae; genus Osmia; species Osmia bicornis. The sequence goes on along the minus strand of NC_060216.1, from coordinate 12,040,059 downwards.
ATGGTTAAGAAAGATATTTTTAAGATAAGATTCGCGTGGATCTATTATGTGGGTCAGATATGACAGCGTTTATTTAAGTGGACGAAAAGCTCATTGTGAACATTCGTTCCAAGAATTCTTCGAGACTGGTTGAAAGATTCGAACTAGGTTAAAAGATTTATTGTGATAGGGGCTATGACTATCGACAGCGATTTAATTTAGTTGAGTAATTAAGAAAACGATGAATGTCATTTAAATTGCGTTGGTAATTGAAAACGGCAATGTATATGTTCGAGGCGTCAGTCACCAGTGATCACCATGGGTAGTCGACGTGTTAAAAGACTTGTCCTTTAATGATACCATTAAACTTACATTAGAAAGAAAACGCACCGCATTAGAGTTTTTCGCTTCGTCCACGTGTAAAAGGGAAATGACTCGTTCCATGTTGAAAAATTACCCAATTAACGAATCCAAAGAGGGCTATTTAAACGCTAAACAAGAAAATTGTTCCATTAACTAACGTTTCTGTACAAAGGACTAATACGAAAATAAACCTGCACTTTGTCGCGCACTTTGGTGCAGATTTTCTACGAAGAAAAGCAAATTTCTTAGACCGGTGTCCTACATTCGGCAAGCGGGTTTAAGGCGCTTTAAAAACGAGCTCCTCGACCGAGGTCAATCTCTCGTAAAAGACGAAAGAAAACCTCCGATGCGGGCAATCCGACCCCGTAAGAATACCAGCGGGCAGAACGAGCGTACAAAAACCCGTTGTCCGGTTTTCATCAAGAACACGAAAGGAGAAGCTGGCCGCGGCGAACGGACAAAACTGAATGCCGTTGAAGCGAATTTGTTGCGCAAACGAGCCACGAAGCGAGTAATTTTTACAATTGAAGGAATGAGACGCGCGGCCGGCTTAATCGCGACGGAAGTCCCGATCGTGCGGGATTTTACGAGCAACAAGAAAATTGTCCCAGTAACCCGCGAAACACACGCCTAACGACGCGAAACAGAGCCATTGTTGTTACGACTACGAGGAAGCATAAAGATAGATAATATTCAACTTTATTGACACCGAACGATGGGTATCTTCGACGCGTTCTCTATTGTCGTTAGAATAACGTCGAGTTTCTACGCTGCTTTTGCCATTGTTCGCGAAAGAAAGAGAGAAAAAGATGGACTGCTAATTTTATACATATATAGAATACACGGGACTTTCACCTTTCGAACGATCGCATCGAATAGAAAGCGACTAGGTTTGATCCGATGATGATCAGATAGAAAGGTTCGAACAAGGGGCGGTTGGATTTAAGGTCAGATAAAAGCCAGCCCGTGATATCGATCGTGAACCTTAGGCTGGACGAAACAGGTCCTGGATCCACCTGTGGGATATCGTTCACGCAGACATCGATAAAAAACAATGTAAAAGGACGCAAGGTCGAGAACAATGCTCGTTCGTGCTGAACGATCGACCGTCCTGCCTCTAGGATCGTGATGAACGTCCGTTTGTTCCTCGCGAGCAAGCTCGAGGTCGGGATCTCCCTTGTAAAAAGGGAATACCATTCAACCTACCCGTACAAAGCAGGAAGGAAGTCGTTTCAGATGGCATAGAGGCAAGAAAGGTACTCTTCTGAGGAATAGGAAAATTTCCAAAAGGATTTCTTAATTTCTGTCTGTACGGCACATTCGTGCCGTTGGCATCGTTTGTCAACCGCAAAGAGCAACGTGCCTCGGCTAGGATTCAACGATTACAGAAGGAAGGAGACTATTCGTTAACTCGAAGACCGCGGCACGTTTAACGGGGACGTGGCAAGTTGCATCTGCACCAGGAAATGGTTAACAAGCATCGTGCAATAGTCAGAGCTCGAATGTTTACCGGGAAGATAATCAGAAACGAAATATGGTACGCTAGAGTGCTGTAAACTGGGCTGGATGCGAGTGGATGCATCCGTGCATGAGTCAGACAAGTTAGAAGTTTGGTAGATACTCGGAAAATTGGGTTGAGTATTCGATGAATAAATTTGATTGTTTAACAAACTTATCCCCCTTGATACAGCTTTTATTACAGTAGTATTCCGTTTGTTTGCATTCTATTTTATTTTATTTAGTATATCGACGGTAATGTTACACCCTCCTAAATTCAGCGTACCCTGTGCAAGCACCCATTACTGCATCGCCCTAGATACGATGCTCGTTGAAAGTGTAACTAATTAGACGCTTTCGAAAGTTACCGCAATGTAGTAATGTTTTATCGGATCAGCCGTGAGTCGGTTGGACACTGACAGATTATCTTTGTTCTTCAATTAAACGATGAGATAAGCGTGGCAGCGAAAAGGACCGTGAAAAATAACAGTAAATTAGAAGAATGAAAGAGATGTAAATTCACAAAAAAAAAAAAAAAAACATGGATTCCACGAAACGTACATACGGTAGTCAAAGTGTTAGATTGCTCGACTACTTTCATACTCGGTACTGTTACCGCAGATTTGAAAAATTCACTCCGTCTCTCTATTTATCCGGCATGCAACTGGAAAGTCTCATAAAGCATACGATGTGTCACGTTGTATTCTCTGTACACAAAACACGCCTTCCGATTCGCTGGAACTGTATCCATTAATCGGGAAACGGTTCGTTTCCACCGGAATCTCTCTCGCTTTTCCTTGACCCCGGTGATCCTGGACGTCAAGGAAACGAGCTGAACGGAAACAGGAACGATGTCTCAATAAAACGGAATCCTGCCGGTCTCGCGATTTCCCTGTTGATGGGTATCGTTGAAACGGAGCGATCGTTAAAGTGGGTCAATTTGTTCCGTTCAGAAGCACCTCCCGCCGTCGATCGATTACGATCTCGACCGTGATTTACAAGCTTGAATCCGCGAGAGGCGTGTAACCCCGCGAGGAGAAACTTTCCGCGATCTTTTGTCATGCTTACGCGACAAGAAAAGAAAGAAAGAAAAAGTCATCTTCGAAACTTGAACGAAATTTATTACACGGTAGATCGAACAATTGACCTTTGATCTCCATCAAAGGATTCATCGTGTATTTTTCTGTCGCGTCGTCTCAAGAAACAAAGTCCAGTCTTAATCGTCTACAAATACCAGATAATTGCGCCGCGTGGAGTAACTTGGCAATTAACGGATATAATTAAGGTTAATTGGCCACTTCCAATCGTATTAACCAGACTATTTCACCACGGCACAGTGATAATTAACCGCGAAATAGGCAATGTCTGGTTCCGTACAACACCGATCAGACGTTCGGACGCTGCGTTTTGTTATTAATGACACGAAAAGAGAAGAACAGGATTTTTGTTCCTAATGATCGCTACCCACCGAGAGAAAGTCGCTTTTTCTAGCTCGCGTATAAAATCCGTGCAACGACGAAATACGTTTCGCGCGTTTTCTAAAGAAAAAAAAAAAAGAAAAAATACCACCGACGTGAATCGCGCGAAAGCGTCCGTTTCGATGAACGATCCGCGGAATATTGTTCCACGGAATAATGGTACGACCTTAATTGCTCGATATTAAGACAATAAATAATGGGCCTCTGTCTTGTTTCTCGAGCGTCTTCGAACGCCTACAATGAATCGAAAGAGTATCGGTGCATCCTGTTTCCTTGTAATCATACCATTTGAAAGATACATCACGGTGCAGTGTCATTAATCAATATTACGTTCACAGAAACAAAATTATATTGTGCATTAGAATAAGGTAAAGGTACCTTAGTTATTGCGCTCCAAAGCAAACTTTAATCACAATAATGATTAACTTGTATCAGAAAGAAAAAATGTAAACCCGTCCTGCTAGAAATTCTAATCAAACAGTGAACTAAAAGGAAAAGTTTATAGTAATTCATCATTTCCATTAATTAACACAGAAACTCGTGCCACTTTCCACATATTTTCTAACGTTAGCAAAATAGGAAGAACGCGACGAATTTGAAGAGATGCCTCGAATCGAAGCCAAATCTATTTCTACCCCTGGTCGTTACTGCCAAATGGTATCCATAAACGAGAAATAGAAATGACGTCGCGATATCGTCTCGAGGAACAATCGTTGTTTTTTTCTACAGATCGCTCTGGTGATAATTACCACAGGTGAGGCGCACCTGTCTGGTAGATCATGACCAGGCGTTTAACAATCCATCTCCAGCGGTGAGATATTTATTGCATTACGCTTATTAGGACGAAACGCATAAATGTCAAACGGTCTCGTGGCTATTTTCACCGTTCGCATCCATAGCCAGACGCGTCTCTTAAGCATCGAAATCCCGCGGTGAAAGCGTGATCATAAATACCAGTCCCTTTTACTTTTTCCGCGCGTGCACGCATAGCGTTTCGATTAAGATGTTTGCTCAACGCCCAAGGGGAAACGTGCAATTATAATTTACGACGGTTACCTGACTTCTGGACGAACATATTTTCACCGTTACACCAATTTTTCAATCGCCGATCGTGCTATACAGATATCTTGTAAGTTTCATAATGAAGTGACTCACCTGTAACAGAAAGAAAAGAAACATGAAATTAAAATTTATACGAAAAAACTTAAAATAGATTCTGTTTCTTACTCGGTGTTATTGGTCAGTGAATGCTTGAACAACGACAAAGATTGGGAAAAAACCTAGGAAGGAGAACGCTATCGCGTGTGTTTTACATCAAACAAGAAACGATCTCCTGCCTAGCATTTCTTTCTAACGTTCGCCAATCGTAACGGAATCGTCGAATCGTGACGAAAAAGGAGGTGCACGCGTCGCATCCCGTGTTTGCTGATAATACCCTGGCAAATCGGCCGACCGAATCCTCCCCCGGAGGGGAAATTTAATTAAATCGTTTGCGGATACGTGTCAATCGTAAACCGGCCGAGAAAAAACCGCTACGTTTAGAAGGCGGAGCTCTAACTGATCGTTAAAGTACAATTAGCTTTACGAGAAACCGAGACTGCATCTCGGGTTCCGACCTTTGGAAATATATTTGAAAAAGTGATTTTAATGTTTGTGAAATACAAGTTTTGGTCCGAGTCAAAAATGACCCTGTCTATTCGAGACTTGAAACATACCAAAATGACATTTTATTATATCTTCTGTGGCAAATATAATTCACTTAAAACACTGTAAAACGCGCGCGATTCAAAAGTAGCGCCTTATTTAAACCTGATCTCTCATTAGAAGTTCTGAAGCAAAACGGTACCCCTTGGATAACGAGTAGTGCCGCGTACCTAACGATAATAGATACGTCAGTGTTCTACCGTACCGATAGTCGAGAAAAGTACAGAACTGTAGAAGTTCACGAGTCGTTAGTTTAGAGGCGTAATTCACTAGCCGACTGCAGCGTCACGGATGTTGGCGGAAGGCACGTGAACATGGGGAATTATTCAAACACCGTGGCGCGCAGTCACGCCTACCACTCTGTCTGAAAGACGTTTTTAGAGCCACGGTTGTCGGGTGGAATCAAGAAAGTCGAGCCACCCGTATGTATAATTAGAAACACCACATGCTCTGCGGGATTCACGTTCCCTGCCTTCGTTTATCCTATTTCTTCCCTGGTCTAACGAGACACCTCGATTCACCATGCTTTTGTTTACCTCCCAAGGAACAACGACCAAACGATTGCTCGTGGACCATTTTTAAATAATGTATTCTTGTACGATTGTTAAGGTGAAAAATTAGTTTCGAAAAGTCTATTTTTGCCCGGTGATAAAGCAACAGAGTCGCGAAAATCTTAATCGCGATGCTTTTGAATTCTAAACGATGCTGGAGAGTGAAGAGAGAATGGAATTCCTAACACGCCGCGTCGCTCCATTTACTGTTCTATGATTAAATCTGTTAACTCTGCTATTACGTCCACAGAGCGACCCGGTTGTGGATTTAGTCGCTGACGTTCCTCTACCAATCTACGAAAGCACATAAACGTAGACCAGTAATGGTTTAACATACGCAATTATCACCAAAAAGAAGTAAAAGTGAAGCTGAAATGCAACATCGTACCAGTCTCCAATTATCATCCTTATACTTAAAGTGACCACATTATCGCCATTAAAGTACCATATAAACAGAAAGGATCGTGAATTAAAGAAAAAAAGAGCAATAAGGAAGTGTACATAATTGAAAGTTACCATCGAAGAGAGTACATTAAGACGAGATAAAAAAAAAGGGAAGTCATTTCGCGAGGCAAAGAGCCATCAAGAGAAACCTTTCGATCAGATAAATACGCAAAGTGGCTATCGAAAAACAGTTTCTCCGTGGCTGTTACCTAACATCGACATAGACATCGCGGAGAACCATGCGAATTCTAATGTCTCCGTGGAGTTAGTGGGTCCAATTACGAGCCACTGTCCCGCAATCGCCTCACAATGGATGCAAATGCGCGGACGAGAAGAAAGACGGACAAAGAGAGAAAGGGTATGAAGTACAAGTGCAACGGTGGTAATTAACGATTATAAAAGGTCCTCAATAACCGACCACCAACGAGACGAAACGATCTAGACACGAACTGACCTTTTTCTTGCTTCACTTTCGAAAATATTCGCGGACCATGGAGCAAACGTTTGCTTATTGTCGCGATTCTTGTCTTAGCGTGAAGATTTACGCGCGCGATTAAAACATCTCCCCTTTCTGCTACGAATACCTATATGAGAAACACCGGCGTACACGATCCAGCACGATCGCTATTTTAATTAGGCAGAACATTAACGAAGACTGCATCGTACATGGCTGGTTAAAAGGCGTGAAAAATTAAAAGCCTGCTTGTTTTATCATTCGGTTAAAAAGGATGCGAGATTAATGCTATTTGTTCGGATACGCTGTTTACAGGGCCTCATCTGCTTTCCTAATGATTATTACCCAGAAACGTGACTGCAATGCGGGCTGCAATAACCCCTCGTTCCAGGGGTCAGCTAATTAACCATAATCTCTTCGCCTGTGATGCCGATTATACAAATCGGACAGCACGCTGAGTGCATTCGGTAGTTTCGTGTCGAAGATTCCTGCGTTTTGCATAATTTAACCATAGATCTCTACCCGCTGCCGTCGTTTAAAGAAGCATCATCGAACACGAGTTAACGCTTGGTTATGCTAAGTTAAGTCAAATTAAGTACGATACATCAATTTTCTTTCCCTGTTACATCTCAGGTAACGCTATTATCTAGCGTTGCTCCGTATTTCCACGGTTGTTCGAACAGGACAGTCGGGTCTCTTACATCATAGTGGCGGTTCGGGGGACAGATTGCGACAGATTGCGCTAGAGGAAGGAAGCGATCAAAATGCTAGGGTGGCAACCTTACTCATTAGCGGTCTAATTACAAACCGGTCGAGACTTCTCCGTTAACCGCGTAGTCAGGCTTGCGACAGGACCTTTCCTCTGGCCAACGTGCGTAAGACTTATCCATGGGAACGCGTGAAGACGGATAAACCATACAACTTTCTAGCCGTTCCTAGCGTTTCACTGGCTCGTTATACAACCGCGACAGGGGTCACTGTTAACTAGAAAGAATACAGTTTCGCAAAATGTTTGCTAGCAAAACTATTACACGAGAACTCGAATCGAGGGAACATTGTGACAATCGACTCTTCGAGTACTTGGTCTACCAGCGACCTCGATCTCTCTCGCGTTGTCACGACGATATAATTGTTATTACGTGTCCGTGAACGAGTACGATACATCGCGGCAGACATCGTGGCGCTTGTGAACTCGTTCGATCGATTTATATACCAGGCATCGTTCGTGCTAGATATCGTCTCGCGAACACATTCTGCTCCATTTTCTGTCAGCTACAATTTCGAAACCTTTTCCTCTTTCCTTCCACGTAAACAAAGCTAAAAGCGTTCCTGCCGAAAAGAACGGTTCAAGAGAATTCAATGGATGCGTGCTATTTCGATGATACGGAACAGTGTAACATTTAGAGATATTTTGGAATTGTGTTTGTCGCGCAAAGAGACGCAAATTTTATGCAACTGTTACGAAGGATAAAAATAAAGTTTCTGCAAAATGTTCGATGCGTTCATATTTCTTCCTTTTAACATTCATAGCACCGGTAAGCACTGTCCATGACAGTTGATATGTTAAAAGGGTTAAGACATCGACAATGACCTGTCGACATAACATGTATCGAACATGCGACAACACCTTACGGTGTCCCATGTCGACTCCCTACTTAAATATTGAAATCGTAGAATGTACGCGACGTATACAATGAACGGAACAGTGAACGTATTGTGGGCGGACGCCAGGGAATATCTGTATAGAAACCTTGCATAGTCCGTTTTCAAAGAAACACGTGGGCAACGATATCTGGTACGTGATAAAGATTTCAGCATAGATCAGAGCCAGAGCACGGTAGAACAGTAGCTCGAACAGGTCACGATTCGTGAATGAAATCCTCCTAGGTACTTCGAAAGTACCTGAGAGTTCGGTATTTATTCATAAAGTGACGTTTTTATTCTGACAACTTGATGATCGGACGATCCTTAGCAGGCGTGAAACGCGATCAATTCTGATCGAAGGATATCAGTCGACGAGTGGCGCCATCGTTAGTTGGTTAAAAATAATCGAGTGGTAGGCGAGAAAAAAACGGCATCAACGTCTTCAGACGGCGGACATGACGTCACTGCCGTGCCAAATACTTTTACCGGCTCGTAACGGAAGTCGTTATTTTTACCGCGGCTTATTTTTTGCCACGAGGATTCACGCTGGCACTGCATCGAGTGTGTCAGCAAAGAATCAATGAAGGCCTTCGTACCTTTGCATCAATTTCCGATGTTCCTTTCCTCAGGTACGTTTGGGAATTCGACGCGGGACTATGCAATTTTCGTTCGATAAAATTGCCACGTACGAGAAATGGGAACGGGAAAGTAAAAAATTGAAATTTCTTAGAGAGATAAAAAAAATCATTTTTGTCCAACGATTTCTAGGATAGCTTTTACGATCGTTGCTAGTTAAATGTGATCAATGAGAATGCTTCGAAGAACTTTACGAGTTGAACTCGTGCGAAGGCAGTGCAAGAAACACGAGCGTCTCGAGACTACACCGACTTCAAGGTACGTCTTCATCCAATTACGCTTGATGCAACCGGCCACGTCCGATGTAATTGACCACTGGATACCCAGAAGTGTGTCAATTTAATGTCTCAATGACACGCGTCACATTATTGTGAGCGTACAGTAGCGTGAGTCACTTCAAATTTGCAATGCGACTGATCGATCGGACATCGTCCCTTTGTTTGCAACTTCCCATGACCAGGCGTTTCAAATTAGAATTTATTTAATATGGAAACCTACTTGTCTACCCTTTCTACCCGCAACACCCACTCAACTTTATCTAGACTTCCACATCGTGTTTCGAACGGTACAACAAAGTAGCAAATCAACTAGGTAAATGTAGAGCGACATTCGCTCTAAAGCAAACCCTTGGAACTAAACTAAAACTTTTCATCGACTTATTTTGAAGTGGCAAAAAAGAATTCGGCCATTCATTGAGATTTTCACCCACTAAACACAATGGCGCAAGAATTTTTTCGATAACTCTTACCGTTTGGCCTGTACAAAAGTGACAGAAAGTCTAAATGCTTTAATCCCTTTTTCAAGATTTTCAATCTTATCGTTAGATACGGGTTGGCTAATAATTGAGTAATTTGAATAAACGTGACGTGCCTGTTTTATCGAAAGCACGAGCCCGCAGTATGAATCAACCTTAAGCTAAGAGTGAATGTGCAGACATAGTCAGCCTGATGCAACAGTCATCCGCTGCTTTTCTTTCCGACGCGTCATCAGACAACACACCACCAAAAGTGTCCCAGATGTGCCGGTAAGTTTAAATCCGGCGATGGTTTGTTTTACGGCATCCGGTGTTTTAAAACGATTCCAGCTCAGTTAGTTCCAAGAGGTTCGAACGTTTCCCAGGAAAAGGGGAAGAAAGAAAAAAAAAACAGGGTAACGAGAGGCTGGTTGTAAAGCGTTGTAAAGCGCGTCGCGTGACACCAGTACCTACACTGGCTCGTTGAAATATGCATTACGAGAGAATATTTGAATATCAATGACTGGATGGCGACGAACGGAGAAGAGAAACAAACCGAAGGGCAACTGATCTGAATCAGATCGAACCGATGGAAAGGATTTACTTGTCAATTCGAAATAAGTGAGATCTCGTGTCGACGACGGGAAATTATTCAAAAAGCATTTACATTTCGATTCGTCCTCAGAATGGAGTGAAAATAAACTTTACGATTCTGTACGACCTTGCTGAAATGATTGTAAAGCCAGCTTTGTACTGGAAGGAATTCATGAATGATGAGCTTCGGTTCAGAGCTGCGATTACCATCTGTATAGAGACGCGAAATCTATTTTAGCGTTATGCGTCACGTTTAAACAAAAGCAAGTTAAACCTTTTAACTCGTAACTTTTTCAATGCTAGAGTGCACTAGAATTGCCTATATACTGGTGAAACGCGTTGAAACATAGAACGAAAATTGGAATTTGAAAAATTTGAAAAATGATCAAGAGTAGGAGGATGGAGATACACCGTGTTCGTTGCATCACAAGTGGAATTAAATCGAATAAGCAATTCGGACGATCAATGCGATTAGCTAAACGTTCCCTGTCGTTGCCCGTAGGGCTTCTTTCGCCGCAAGATCGAACACCGAGTCGCATTAACTTTTTAGCTAGGGAATGGCCTTTGTCTTTTTCCATTCTGTGAACGTTCCTCCTGCCGTAGCTCTTCCACGGATCGATAGGACGTCGGTAATTCGCGTTCTTCGAGTTCCACTCGGAGTTCTATTCGCGGATTTATCTGGCTCCTATCTACATCCTAGAGCTCGAACAGAGCATTTAAAATAGCCCACCGCCTTACAGTCGAGCCGCTGTTGTGTCGATCTTATCCTAGATTCACGACTTTGACCAAACGGAACGATAGTAGACCACAAATGTGTACGTGTTGGATGCTTATCACGTATCGCGTTGTTTTGCGAAAAATTTCGATCCATTATCTTCGCTACCTCGGTACGTGACATTTTTTGAAAACATTTAACCACCCGTTGCTTCTTATCTAACTCTGGAAAACTCGAAAGGCAAAGCATTCGTACGTCGGAAGCTGTCGTTGCAATAAAAATGCGCCATGTTTCAAGCGTGATTCACCCAGAATTCGAATAGACACCAAAAACTGGCAGATTAGCTGACCAGCAGCGGATCGTTCAATGATCCTGAGTAAAAGTTCGACGAGGTTACACGAGACCGGAGCGTGCAAGCCGAGAAAAAAAAAAGCGTCGATGAAAAGCCAGCGTGTGCTTCGGTGTGGACGATGCAGTTTGCCGAGCGGAAAGAGGCGTCCAAATTAGCGACGTGCAAAAAGGAAGCGTTACCTCGAACGATGGTGGTGACAGGCCAATCGGAACCATCGAGCCTCTTACAACACCACATGGCGCAGCGATCACTTAACCAACGGAATGATCTGGCCTGTGCGAGTTCGTCTTTGAGCCTTGGCTCAAAATGAAAACGTGGATTATTTAATTTTTTTTTATTTTTCGAAAATGAAACCAGACGTGGTTAGCGTTGTCACGATTCGTGCGTGGAAACACAGAGAGAGAGTCCGGTGGCGGTTCGGTCGAAAGGGGGAGCGCAGTGAACTTGGCGTCGCGACGGAGCACGGCGCCGGCAAATGGCGCCTGTGGTCGATAGACGACAGACGCGGTTCGTTGAGTGGTTGCTTGCTTTTCTCCGTTTCGACGGAGTTTGGATGGAAAACCAGAAGATGGTGTTGTCAGAAGGGTTGCTGGCCCGACCATGCGGCTACCACGAGGACCTTGACGAGAACTCTTATTATCCTTGGTCGGGCCTTCAACGTCATGCATATCGCCATCTTTGTGACGTCAATAAGATCTTGGTGGCCTGGCAGAGCGACAGGGACGATCGATTTTCTTCCTTAGCTTTCAGTTAGCTGCCGCGAATCGTTTCGATCGTGCTGTATATCCCTTAACAATTCTCAACGACTATGTATCTTCGTAATGTTCCATCGATTTCAATGAAGAAAAACGAGATGCGGGTCAAATCCCCAAAGAGTAAACAATTTAGTCCACTGTACCAGTGGACATTAACTCCACGAAATCCTGGATTTAATGGCTGACCGTTAGGGTTTCCAAGTACACCCTTGAGGCTTCGAACGATGGAACGATGATCAATTTCTCTTGGGACCTTCGACCTCGCAACAGAAATATCCGAAAAGAACCATCCTCTTCAGCTTCGATCAGCTATCGAAATTTAATCGTCCACCTTTAGGGAGCGACTGGGTGGGATTACGATTTATAGACGATTCACGAAAGAAACTAAAAACGTTATCCAAGGAACGGCTTTTCGAAGGCGAAAGGTTTCATTCTGCTTTTGTTTGCTATCGGTCACGGCGTTTTCCTTTCGAGACCTAAGTGCTGTGAGTGTTGCGCGCGACAGACATCGAGGATATCGAGAGCCCTGCAAATAGCGTGGCCCCGCGAACGTAAATATCCAACGGCAGACGAAAGAAAGGTAAAGAATAAAAACTAGAGACGCGTAGAAGCCTGGATAGAGAGCAGAGAGGCGCAGCATAAGGGCAGCGAGACACGAAACACCATAAAAGCACGTGGACGCCAGACTGACTGGCTTGGGACAGGCATGAGCCCGAGGTGAACGCACCAGCGTCCTTTTCGAGTCCTTTTATATATTGCATCTAGCCTGTCCTACCCGTGTACCATTACTTTCCATTCCCTCGGTTATCGATTGCGCGGGTTACGAAGGCGACGAGCCTTATTTTTATTGTACTCGAACCTCTTGGCGTGTCCAGAGCCACGATTGCCTCCGTAAAATGCAATCGGCTCCGTAAATCAGCTTCGTTCCCTACGATATTGCACGATAAGCTTCCTTGAGAAAGCTACAAGGTACGCGCAGTTCATATACCTGTATGGATTCAAAACGATACAAGAAGAAAGAACATTGCTTTTGGATGCGATCTTTCTCCTTTTTATCGTTCAGATTTATACAGGCAGGGATAAGATTAGTTGGGTATCATTCAATTGATAAGATCGAAATGCCGCGGCTAATGCGTGGAACAAAATTGCAACACGTTTCAAACAATATTGCTATGGAAACGTGGTTAGAATTCTATTCGTCTCTGGGATAAGCACTTTCAACACTGTTACTAAGATACAGAAAGATTAATATACTCATTGTCAGAGGTAACTTGTGAAACCTTTCGAAAGACGTGGAAAAAGAATTCGGTTCCGATAAACGGGGTTCGTCGATTAATAAATATTCCGCGACAAATAGCAAACAATTCCACGAAAAGTTCAAGGAAAGATAGCAGAAGAAGGTGATCGTCCAACGTAATTGCGTAAGAATTTCAAGGTATAGAAGACGAGGTACGAGATACAACAGGTTTAACACTGAGGCAGAAGCAAGTAGCCGAGCAAGAGAGTGCATCTGTAGCCTTTGGGTCGTGGTACGATGGGATTAAACGGGCAAATTACGGGTTTGCAAAGGCCCAGAAGAAGCCTCGCCCTCGGTGAAAATAAAAGAAAACGAAAGAGACGAGGTATCCCTGTGAATTCCACGAGTATGCGAACGTGGCCCCGGGTGCGCTTAATTTATTGCACCCACCGGGACCCGGGCGTAATTATCACCGCGCCAAAAGTTTCGAACGCGTATCCCTCCTTTTAAAGTCACGAGATTAAATGTCACGATTCAGTGTCACGTGAAAATACGTATCCTAATTTTGCTCGGTCTTGTGCCAAGAAAAGAATGTATAACGCCAATGCCCTCCCTGTGATTCTCGCCTTTTTTATTATCGTAGCATGTCCCAAGGGTGAGGGTGTCGACTGGCGTTCGTGGCGGACGACAACGCCTCGTTCGCACGCGTTGAAAGGAGGTACCGAAGCGAGTATATAAGAACATGATCGTGGGAGAACAGCGAGGTAGCCGGTTCTCCAGCGATGCGTCGATGAGATAATCGAGATACGAGAAATAAATCGACGGCGAAAAGCTCGCTTCTCCTACGGGAACTCAGCCGCGGGAATTCTAGAAATACTTTAACCACGGAACCGGCGGAGAAAAACCGACAGGGGCGACTAATTGAGTTAATAAGGCCTGGCATCAATTACGAAGCTCGTGGTTTCTATTTTCATGGTGTTATTAGAAAAAAAAACTGACGCGAAAAATTGCAATTAAAGTTGCGTGTTTTATGTGAATCTGATATGTAGATAGCTTAAAGAAAAGAGAGGGCAGACCTTCCGGACGGATTCTTGATATCTCCACATAGGGGAGCATGGTGCCAGCAACACCCTCGTGGCCAAGGAAAAAATTTTATTCATCTGATAACACTGAAGGCCATCAAAATTTTCAACACGATCCGGTTGTTCTAGAACACGCTAGAATTCGCCGTTTCGAAAGGCGGTTATTGAAGAAAATTCCGGAAGGATCGTTCACCGGGACTCTAAATATACCGAGCGTGTGCATAGTTCCGTCGTGGAATCTCGACCGTATGAACAAAGTTGAACAGTATCCGCGTGTATGTACACGTTCCTCTTTCTACGATATCTCATGCGAGGAATGAGCCGGTTGTCATGCACGAAAACACGCGGAACTCGCGGAACTCGCGGATAAAGAGTGCACACGTTTGCAGATGGCAGCGTTACAAGAGCCGGTAATATATTCCTGTAGGTAACACACTGCTAATATCTTGTTGGATATTAAGATTGGCGAATCGTACTTGTTTTCGCGTTTCATTGCTTTTAACCTATTAAAAGCATTAACTTTTTTGTTATAATTACGCTTTAATAAGATCTTGTTTCCTTCGGCAGCTTTTTCATCTTTAAGACGCACACGGTGAGTCATCGATCTTGATCGTGTTAAAAGATATCTTCCTCGCACATTACTAAATGAAGAAAAAGAGGAAAATAGACTATCTGGACTTGCAACATGTCTATTCAAAGGAGTAACATCAGGAACAATAAGAGCAGCTCGTCGATGACGAAGACCAAACAAATCATCGGATAAGTCGTTTGACGAGGTAATTATCGTTTGTAAATCGTCATTACTGTTGCACTACGTTATGAAGCAGCTCCCGGGCATACGTTTTTCCGATCCTGATAGTTCGTGTCGCGATAAGCTCGTATCTGAATCATGGTTATTCACCATGATTTATCCCATGTTCTTCGAGATCCCATCTTATTTCGCACCGATAGTGATCTAGTTTAAACTCGTGCCGGTGTATGATCGAGATGATCGATAGATAAACAGCACCGTCGAAAGATCGTTATTACACTGGAGGAAATTTCTGTTTTCTACTCGATAATTAAAGAGAAATTATTTTTTAATATTGACGTTAAAAAAACAATCTCGTCATCGTTCCACCAACTCCTGATATAATTTATATATCACACAATTGTCGACGAGCTACCTAATTTCATTAACCGTTTTTAACTGACGAACAAATAAAATGTAATTATAAAACGTGGAATTTTCTGAATGATTTATCAATTAAAACAGAAATCCAAAATGAAATAATGAAATTTCAATACGAATCACATAAATTACTACACAAATTACACATATTAACGATATAAAGAAAAAATGGCACTTCTAGTGAATATTAAACGCCGAGGATAAAAACGTTAATTGTTCGTTCGGAACTCGTCCATCGTATGGATAATTCAAGATGCAAGCCTCTGAAAGAGCCTCATTACATCATTAACGTAAATGGCCGATTACTTCGAATTGTCGAGGTGAAGAAACGGCCAGAGTTTCTTGCGAGTGCACCTTGAAAGCGTACACGTTTCAGGCCTGCACGGAATTACACTCGAGTCGAAACTTCTCCGTCGACGAGCGAACAGACGAATGTGACCCGTTGAAAAGCAACGCGATTCGTCGGGTGTTGGCTATTTTCGCGACCGGGCTTTCCAGAACCCGACCCGGCAACTGCGTTCCTTTCGACGCTTTCTTCCCAAAAAATTACCCATAAAATACTTCGTCGCGACATTTCAAATGATTTGAATAAAGCTTAAATTAACTCTACAGAGGAAAGCATTCTACAACACTCGCGAGGTAGAACCGATCTATTCCGAGCAACGATGCAACGATCGAAGACCAACGAAGGCCGAAAGCTGATCACCGATAGAAGAGGCAGCTCTCCATTTTGTCGGGACGATTCTTCAGCTCCCCCGTTTGTTCTTTTCCTTCGTTGACTCACGAATTTGCATGAACGAGATTCCTCCCTGCCGCGCCCTGGAAACCGGACGTTTCAAGGTCTCATCGTAGGAAGGGCAAGTTCAAGGCGAGCCACCAAAACGGAAAACCATTTTCGTCAACGAGATAGAGAACGAATTAGAGCTGATTAGAGACAGTTACAGACCATTTATGTCGCGTAAAAGTTAATGACCGCGCATCATCTTTGATTAAGTAGGTATGGAAGAAAAAAGAGAAACTATCTTCACGGTTTTTATAATTTGTTACAATCCTATTCATGGAATCACCCGAGTTTCCAACGTTTCTCGTACGCTCATCAATGGATTCTAACCAGTTCATTATGAAACCCGAGTTATATTTAATCGTTAGACTACGCCCGCGGTAATTGCCAAGCATCCGATGTGTTAGCAAACGTATTAATTGACCTCTTTCATTAAGCGGTATACTTACTATACCATTCTGTACGTGTTGGAATAAAAGGTAATGAACGTTTCTTGCTCGGAAACGATCCAGCTAATAATTAACATACTGTCTCGATTAATCTAATCCTGATTTTACTAATAAAGTCTCTGAAGTGGTTAAAATTGTCGAGGTGGGGACAATAAATACGATGAATTTTTCGCTGGGATATTAACGGTACACAGTCAAAGTGAAAGTTCAAAGACAAACTGAATTATTCGTAATCTCGAGAGTAACTATATAATGGTTGACAGTGATCTAGTGGCTGCCACGTGCAACCGATTTCCATCGCGAAAACATTGTTCACAAAGGAAAGGAAATAAAAAAAACGGAATTTGGTTCGTAATAAATTCGTATGAATGAGTTTGAACATTCGCACGTGTGTACACAAAGTTCGCGAAACGAAAGCTGCGAATAGTTTGCTAAGTTTTCACTGTAAACGAAAGCCAACGGTTCTGTTCATCGATGCGAAAAAGTACGAGAAGCTTTCTCCTGTCTGATACATCGATGCATAGTCTAACGAGCGTTTCATAATCCTTGAATGCTACCAGATATCGTCGATAACCATTTATTATTCGCGCGAGTACCTTTCGAAAAGGTCGAATGCGAATTTCTTAGCGTTGCCCATCGAATCGCGAGTTCCATCGGGCTTCGAAACCGATTCACCGTCGTCCAGGAATGTCAAACGTCGACGATTCACGGTTTTTCCCTTCTTTAAATACCTCCTCTTATATTTAGAAACGTTATTTCGAACGGTTGCAAGCAGGAAAGAAAGTTTCTCGAGGAATTGGACACGGACGTTGAACGCCGTTGAAAAGTGTGCAACCATGAGGCTGGACGAGGGAAAACGGAATGAAAATGATTAGAAACGTCCTTGGAATGGAAGTAACGTTATGTCAGTCACGTAGACTTAAAGAGACTGGTTTATCCAAGAAAGTTACGGTTTCTCGCCATTCCTGGCGTGATTATTTCCGCGCACCTTTCAAAGAATTCGCGCCTCGCTGGCCGAGGATTTTTCCGGGCACGAATATCCTATCGTGCGATACCTCGAGGCGCAACAAACGAGCAGTTGCAGATCGTTTCTCGTGAACCCAATTTCACGACGACGTAATGTATATTTTTCGAGAAGGAAATGGTGTTTTCAGAGTGGAAGAAAAACAAAGCGAAGATTCTTTTCCGAAAATTTGAAAGAGGGAAAAATCATAGGTGAAATACGGTTCCGTCCATCCGGTCCGACGACCTAGACCGAGTGCCGGGACGACGGGTTACGAGAGGCCTTCACCTCGACCTTGAAGAGCACCGACCGTCCTAGCAAAGGTGAACCGGACGGACAGACGAGGAGAGGCTTTACCTGCTTCTGCGAGTCGAACAGACTCGCCACGTAAGTATAATGCACGATTTCCACGCTTATGTAAGATGGAACATTTTATCGTGTACACGTCATCCTCCTAGACAGAGTCTCATCATTGTCTGTTTTACCTTTTGTTCGATGTCTCCGTTCCTTGCGGTGCACCAGTGTGTTACGTGAATGCATATTTGTCATATTTACGTTAGTAATTAGCTCGTTAATAGTAATCATACAAGTGTTGTTTAACGATACTTTTAGATCTTCTACGTTTCGAAATCGTCCATTTCATATGCAAGAACCTTCTAATTACTTGGCTAAACTTTGCTAATCAGCGAGTATCTATCAAGGATTTTCAATCGATTCTCTATCGCACGCTTAATGATCGGTAATTCCCACGGGAGAAATTGCGATACAGTTCTTGAACTTTACGACAACATTCCCCTCGTGTATAAACTCTATCCGCTTGAAACGCTCACGCGATCCCGCTTTGAGGGCAGAGTTTTAATTAGAATTATACGACCTGCGCTACATGCTGTCATAGACAGCCGATGAAAGATTCCAATTAACCGTAATACCCGTCCGGATTCTCTTTAAAGCAATTGCCGGCAATTACATGGTAAGTTACAGTAACGAGTGTAGGTACTTGTTGATAAAGCAACGCCTCGTCGCTGGTTCCTCGCTGTTTTTATAATTTTACTATCAACGTGTTGCTAGTACAAAATATCGCGATTACAAGTTAAAAATAATTTTTTTTTTAAATTTTAAAAGCGATTTCATTATCGTAATTGAAAGTGATAGCAGATGTTGAAGAAATCGTGTGACCAAAGCAAGAAATTTCGTTTGATGTAGAAAAGATTAGAGAAACATGTGTTATCAAGAAAAGTATTAGCTTTCCAGACACACTCGCCCAGCCGGATTCCACATCTTCAGGGTCATCGACAACTTTTACACGATTGCTTCAGCGGCCTTCACCTTCTCGACGTTAACCAGCCACCGAAAACGGACATTTCTGCAAGCTACCTTTCTCCGCTACACCACCTTTTATCTCTTATTCTACATAAACGCGTATTCAGAAGGCACACAACGTTATCAGTGAGTCTACAGAGCCTGATAAAGGCAATTTTCGAAACATACTCCGAACGGACGTGACTTACTACCTGAAAGCCTCGAAAAACAATTACCAACTTTCGTTATCTCAGGAATTTGATCGGACGCGCAATAGCACTTTGACGGTCGCTGTTATATCAGACTCTGATTAATAAAATTATAAAAATCAATGTGTAATACAATATAGCACAGTATTTCTAAGTGTTCCCTTAGTTGATCTAAACACTTCTGATTCAAAGTACTTCGGTACCCACTTTAGTTTTAATTATGAAATTTTTATGAAAATGAATTAATTTTATAAAAAAATATTAACCGAAATACAAAAAATTATTTTTCTCGGTTAACCTGTCATTTAAACGACCCTATAAAACATATCCGTAAACCTGTTAAAATTCACAAATTTTCAAGTCGGTTGCAAACAGAGCGAAGAGCAGACCGTACTCCTGGCACTGATAACTTATCAAGTAACCATATGCCGTTGAAAAGTAGATAGACGATATATTTAGTGAACATAAACAATGATAAATATGAGTCACGATCAGAAATTGGGATTCTTTTAATAATTAATAATAAGAGTTTACGTAAGCTCGAGACGAGATAGTTTTCGCGCCAAGAATGTCCGAGCACGATTATGTCATTGCTATTCCCATTACTGGTGGAATCGCTTGTATAATGAATCGTTAAGTCGGAAACTTTTACAACAACTTTCGCTGGAAGGAAAGTTTTCCAAGAGAACAAGGGGGTCGTCGAGTTTTCACGGAAGATCGTACGAGCCTCGAAGAATCGAGTTATTTTATCACGATCGTGACGTACACGATGCATCGCATCCAATACACGGAAGACCACCCGTAAACCGGACGAACGGGTCGAAAGGGAACTGTGAGAATCTAGATGAGTAATTAAAGTTCGAATCGTTTGCCGACGAATCAAGCTGCTTTTTTTCCTTTTTCTAAACAATACCTACTCGCGATTTAATTTTTAATATCCTTCGTGAGATCGTTCCGTGCGTCAGGACGATAAATCTGAATGATTAACGATCACCGCGCACGTAACGCATCGAATGATCTACAGCGACGCAGAAGAATCGAGGGTGTCGAGGCGCAAGGAACGTGGACAAGAAGGTAACGAGCCAATTTCATCAGCGTTGCGAGCAAACCGATCGCAAGAAAACATCGTACGATCGAGGCAAATTACTCTGACCGTCGCAGAACGTTTTTACTATAGTTAAGTTCTGGAAAATACCTCGATTTTCTTGTTGTTCAGTTTTCCCGCAACGCTGCTAATACTTGGCTCAGCGTTCCGAGTCGTTTGAGGAATTGGAACGCAATTATTATATAACAATGTACAAAGATCACGGTGACTTCCGTTCGATGTTGAGAAGCGATAAAAAAAAGAAGAGAAAAAGATTGCAATAAAACAGAACGCTTATTGATCGTATGATTTATAATAACGAAAAAATCCATAAAGGCAATAAAAGATGAAATAATGTTATCTTTTCGAAGCTTTCGTTTTAAAAGCTGTTAATTTAGATTCTTGGAAATTTCACAGCATTGTTCATGAATGAAAAATGGTGGAGCGATGACGAAGGAACATGCAAAGCGTCAGCTTTGAGAGTAACGGAAGAGGAAATTAGCATAGACCGCTCATTGACATCGAGGTACATAGGTTGAAGGATCGTTCCGATAGCGGAGGCAGTCACACCCAGCTGACTTAAAGTGACGTTAAGTAGGCCTTTGCATTTAACATCGTTGCCCTCGGCGCGACGCGTTGGTCGACCGGATAACTCGCTCGTCGTTCCAGCCGTTCTACAGAGGTTTGTATCTGTCGGGTTTATGTAATCGGGTAATGGAACGTGGGCGAGGTCGTCCATTCTGCCTTTCCTCGCGTCTTTCAGCAAACGACGACCTGGAAGAGTGAGCGAACAGACGACCAACGCCGCCTAATGGATTCGTTCTGGTCGATAACGCGAAAAAGGCCAATGATGAACGAGCTTTGCGAAATCAACTCGTCTGACGCATGCTCTTCTCTCCGCGGACACTGTCTCTTTATGTGCATCATGCAAAAAACAGAGTGCAAAGTTGCAAATGTAGCATGAAAAATTTTAAAATTCTAATTTTCCAGGACAGATGTTAAATAAACATCTACGGTTTGGATTGAACTATATTTGTTATCTTCAATCTAACCCGTGTTAGACTGTTGAATGTAAAAAACACAAACGTAATCTAGAAACTTAGTAAAAAATAATAGAAAGAAACGTAACGAATAGTTCAATGTTGAAACGATCTCTCAGTCTATCGTTGTAACGTCTACACGTGTTCCCGATCCAAATGAGCCAGAAGAAACACGACACGGTTAACCTGGCCGTCAATGAAACCGTGTCATTACGACTTATCGAAAGCTAATTAGAAATTATAACTGACGTTCTATCGATATTCGTGATCTGCGAAAGCGGATTGTGATAGAACACCTGGTTACACTGGTTACCTACGGACTATCTCTTTTGGAGACACTAATTAATTCTCGTCGTGTCTGCGATTATTGCAACGTGTTATTAGGGAGAATAGTCCTAAAGAAAGGGAACGAGCGTTCACGTGAATGCTAATTAAGCTCCCTCACAGACAGACGGAAATTGCTATTGTAAAAGTTGCCACTCGCGAATCTCGCTTGAAAGTCAAATCATCGTTGAGGAAACAAAAAAGAAAAAGCACGAAATTCTCGTGTGCAAGCTTGGCAAGCAATTAAAAGGAATTTAACGAGCCCCTTATCGTCGGGCCAAGTGCGATTCAGAAAATTAGTCGGACACGCTCAAGGAAGCTCATCGTTTCCGTGGAAGTTTAATACCTTTCTACCACGAAATCGAAGAATTCCATCGACGATCGACAACCGTTTTATTTCCCGGTAGTTCGTTTACAGGAACTCGTCACGGTTTATTATCAATCGAGATGGGAATAATTAGCGCCGTTTAATTCGTAAATGCTAACGAGCAGTCGAAACGCTAGCTGCTCGTTTTAATACGACTCTCAGACCGTGTAGCTCGTTTCTGTACCATGGACGCATTTTAACAAGGTCGTTCTTCATGCATTTACTGTGTCTTCTTACGAGATTATTCAAAATTTACGAACAAATTAATGAAATTGTATAAAGTACCATTTCAATGCAATCTCGAGTCTGACTCGATCAAGAAAGACACGTAATCCGTTTGAATTTTGACCACGACATCTGTTGCCATTAATCCTCGCTGTTCAAATACAATCTGGAGAAATTATTAATCGAGATAACAGGTTTCACGGTACCGTTTTTCCCGGCACGGATTCTGCGATCCATCGATACGAACTCGTAGCTTCGATGACCCACCTATCGTGAGAAACTATCCCGGGAATAGTGTGTTCCCATTCGTCCATGAATCCCATCCGTACATCTGTCTGTCCTTCAATCTCGAAAAACCGCAACGCGATGCTTACTAATCGCGTTCGTTAACCCCTCGTCGTCTTTCTATCAGCATCCTGATCTACCTATCTCAGTCAACTCGGAATTAATTTCCGCGATATATCTGCAGAAGAAAACGGAAGTATCTTTGATCTAGCAAGATGTTCGCTTGAAAGTTAACCAAGAGATAAGATGTATTCGTACCAGCTTCCGAGTTATGCTGAATACACGTCGGAGAAACACCGCGAAAGAGATTAACGAGAAATGCAGCATCTTTCAGCAAGCCGCTAGATAATACAACGGATGTAAACAACGCGTCAGAAGAATTATATTTTTGGATTACGTTTTTAAAATTAGACTATATTAAAACAAAGTTGTGCGATCCTCGAGTTGAAACTAACGCTAATTTTATCGAAACTCGTTTGAATAAAGCTGAAATAGTAATTACAGAAAGATGTAATGGTACACCTCCGTTATCTAGCTAAAGCTTATCAAAAGACGTAATATTACGTCAGCGGTTACGGTATGTTAAGTATACGGGTTTAATTCCTATAGCCGAGGCTGGATTAATTGTAAGAATTAAGTTTCCTTATCGTCGAATCATCGGTTATTTCTGTCGGGGATCCTGAGATCGCTTCAGCAGTTATACCGTGATAATTGCATTAATTGACTTATCGTACAAACAAAGCTGAAAAACCTTCAACCAGGATGAAACTCTAATTAGCGAATCTCGTCGACTGAATCTCGCGAATATAATAGAAGCAGTAACCGATGCGGATTAAATTCACGGATCTAACGATACGGAAATTTGAAACAGGCATTAAACTCACCGCACGCAGGTGTAGCGACTTGAAGTCACTCCGAAATGTTTCATTTTGCTTACCTGAAATCAAACAGACACACGTGTATAAGATATCGGATGCAATTTCCTACTTGAAGCTACTAGAATAATCAAGTAGCACGTTTGCCACTTAATAAAGTTACGACTAGTCTAGTAAACCAGTTTTGTTTGACCCAAATTTTTAATACCCGAGCAAAGAGTAGCAATAAAACCATCATTCCGGATGATCAAGCTCGATAAAGGCTAACCACTCCTTTCATACTTACTAAGAAACAGCGATCTTCCCGTGAGAAACGCGTGCAAATAAAAATTTAATAACGCCAATTAATAACGACACAGGAAACTTTCTATCGTATTATATACTGTTATAGATAGAAGGGGTTAACCGATGACCCCCAACATCAACGTGACCGCGATTTCTATGCGAACAACATTTCTTTAAACGACCCGCCTAACGTTGCACGGATAGTTGGCTCACAGTTGCCATTTCGCCGAGTAAATTTATGCGTTTCTGCGGACATGGTAACGTGCACCACGAGTGTGACTCGATGTTACAAGGTAAGGGGTTAAACAAAGATACGAAAGGAGGCTGAGATCAAACGTGTCTGATTATCGCTTTCTACACGCCAGATTTAATTAATCCTTCTAGTAAGAAACAGTAGGGTTGAAAATTGTACGCGACACTCTAATTTTTCTTGCTTGAAAATTAGAGCCATAACTGGAACGAAGAATGATGTAACGTAAAACTGTGCATGCGTGCGAACAAACGAGTGCTCGTGACGAATTATCCAGCTTCTAATGAGAGAGGCGCAGCAATTTGTTGCGCGTTCCACGCAAATAGTTGCGGGAATAGGTCGAGCGTGTAACGCGAACGGTGAGCAACCTTTGCAACGAGGCCAGCCTTCGTAAAATCGATTCATTATCGAAAACGCGACGAAGGACGACGACCCGTTCTCATGATTTCCCGCTCCGCTAATATCGTGCTGGGTTACGATCGGGAGAAACGGTTGCTTGCGTAATCGTAATTAAAGCATAAAGGTTCGACACTTGCGCCGTTGGCGAAAAATATTTCGACAACCATTGTTGGTGTACGAATCAATTGCGCCATGGTATTCTACGATATACAGGGTGTTTCCAAAAGTTATGTTACTCGTAAAAGTCAAATTTGTCTATGAAAATTCAGACTTGGGATTTTCCTCTCAACGGGTTAACCTTGTACCTGAAAGGGAACTTGAAGAAAATTTACACTTAAGCTTAAATTGATAGGTAAACCAGAACTATTGCCCGTTCTTATTAGACCCGTCGTGTTAGGTTTCTTCTTTCTACAACTGTTCTACCGATATCCTTAACGCACGAAGCAAACAATTAAAAAAATGTGTATATATTTTAATCAACTTTCAAAAATACCAGAAGCATCCTCGTTTCACATGTTATGCATCGCTTCCTGAAAATAATAAAATTCAACTCGTGACCATGCGGTAATAATTGCATAATAGCGCTGGCAGCCTTTGCCCGTAGCTCTGACTCGTTTCGATCGCAAAAAGTCGTTTAATACCGCTCGTACGACTCGCGATACATGTTTCTAATATTCAATTATACGTCGCGAGACCAGTGATTACCAGTTAGAACGCATGTACTCTACCACGTATCGGATAATAATCCTCCTGCCAAGCGTTAGCCCGTGTCGTTTCTGTGTTTTGGTTTGTTACCGGCTATGCAGGTGCAACGAACC
This sequence comes from Osmia bicornis bicornis, assembly GCF_907164935.1. NCBI lineage: Eukaryota > Metazoa > Arthropoda > Insecta > Hymenoptera > Megachilidae > Osmia > Osmia bicornis. The sequence continues at coordinate 12,014,977 of NC_060216.1, read as the reverse complement.
CCTGTACTACCGACGATAAGGTATAGAAACGTTCAATTAACCAGGTGACTTTTGGCCGGCAACTTTGGCTCGCGAACTGAATAGAGTTCATCGATCTTCCATCGCAGTTCAACGGTCACCAGATGAATTTTTAGTTGAATCTAAACTAACAGAAACTGTTGGGTTCGTTATCCCAGGATCGTTAATTGTTGCATCACGACTCGACGGAGCAGAAAGCGACAGTGACGCAATCGGGGTTACCTTTCAATCTAAATGGAGAGACGAGGTCGTTTGACCCTCCAGTAAATATGGTATAAATTTCAAATTTTCTCATAACGAAAGAGTTTAATCGACTTTTCAGCCGGTGCTTATCTCAAAGCATCCTCGACGCAACGGTGCGAGTTTTTGGCAAAGAATATACATTGAAACAGCTGGCACAGAGAGGTTTCGCTTATCAGGAGAAACGGTTAACGAGACGAACTAGCAGCTCGTAAAGACAGATAATTAAAGAAGGTTAATTCGGGGCTGGAAAAGCGGAGAGGCAGTTTCAACAGGGTCGAAGCGTTTGGACGGTGTAATCTATGATCTCGCGGAATCTAGTATGGCACGGAGTAGCGTACAAAAGGAAAAGGCAGCTGCACTTTTCTGGCCTGCCCTGAAAAGCGTCGAGAACAATGGTGGCTCATGAATCGGCCGCGCGACAATGCGCGCACAGAATGCAAGCCTCTTTTCTTCTAACCGCATCACGCGTCTTCTCAAACGTTTCAAGGCTTATCAAACTTCACGAACCTCGCGACACAGAGGTACCACGAATCGTCACTCTTCCGTCAATCAAATATTTACCTGCCTCGTCAAATATTAAGATACACCAGAAACATCGCGAGGCTTTTTCACACTTTTTCGACGAATAGAGAATGCAAACATAAGTTAGAAGCTTTTCTTCTTCTCCAAATGGTAACGCCTGACAGCAGCAGCTGCACTGCGATGAAAAGCTGCGGAACGATTCTTAAGTAAACGCAATATGCGTGTACGTGACCCTCCGATCAAACGAAAGCTAACGATACGAGGGTAGAGGAAACAATCTAAGCGTACACGTATATTTAATACGTGCAATACACGGTTTTTGTTATTGACCTAGGCCATGGTTTATGAGCACGCGTTGCACCAGCGTGCGTCACACCAGGGCACGTGCGACGCCTTTAAACAATCACCCTGGTGGATTAAGAATCATTCGCGAGAGGCGTCACCCACCGCGATTCAGGGCAGCGAGCCAGATCGGTGATTCACTTGGCCCTGGGAGACCTCGTCGCGACGCAAAATACGAAAAACTTTGTTCAGAATACGATGATTCAATGAGAAACGTATCTCGCTTTGCGAGAACACAGGATTAATTTCCAAACTCTCCTGAGAACCACGGAAGCGGAAGTCAGCTCGAAACTGGTCAAAGGAAACCGACCTTGTTCCGCCTTAGAAAGCCGGATAACATAGGGGAGGCAACGTATAGCGATCTGGCCTTTGTACAAACCAGTTCTTAACGGAAATCAGAAAATTTCAAGGGGAAATCGATTAAAACCTCTTTGTACCTGAAAGTAACGAGCTCTGTGACTTGTAACAATGTCAGCGGAGTCACGGTACCTCGAACGCGAACAAGAATTTTTATCGTGGCATTGAATTAAACGACAGAATTCTGCTGTTCCGTAATACCGTTGCCCGTTCCGTGCAATTTAACGGCATAATCCGGAGGACCGGTTGTACGTTACGGAATTGCAAATTTACCGCGACGAATTTCGACCCGATGACATTTTGTCCACTGGCCGGAATAAAAATGCCCCCGTTTCCGGGAAGATAAGCCAAAAGGTCCGGTAGAATTCTTTGTAAAAAGAAAATAAGAAACGCGTGCGCCAGCTTTTACAGAGTTCGCGTTGCACCTGGCAATTTTCCGCGGTGGGGAAACCTTGCACGTGTTTAGCGAACACGAAGATACAGAAATTGCAAGAAACTAACTAACTGATCGATATCTCGCTAGCGAGCTGCGCTGTAATAACGTTCGTGGAACGTGCAACATTAAATTTGTTTATTTCCCTCGTTGCATTGATCATGCACCCTTGTTGCGTCGTTGCACGAGTACTTTCTTTCAATTTACAATCAAGATACCCTTGTCACAGAATAGCATTGCAAGTAAAAAATTCTTGGAATCGCTTCGAATCGCTTTGAATTCTTCAATCCCTAAAAGTAGAATTCGAAACGATTCAAAGGTAGAATAGGTACGCTTAAATCCCGAGTCGTTTGAAAACTTGCAACAGGAGAGTTTTATATATCGCTACACGTGTAACGAATAACACGTACCTAAGTCGGGTTGTCTGTAGTCGGGGAGCATCGCGACGACCATCATGAGCACTCACGATCCAGCCTCGAGCAACTGTTTCACATCAAACATCGTTTAAAATGAAATCGAAGAAACACATTAATTTGTCATCAGCTGATTCGTACGGCTGATCTTTAGGAAAGAGGAGACGAAACTTTGATACGAGCGCAACCGGTTGACCGAAAATGGTAACTGGGACAAAATTGAATACGAAAGTTAAACGACACTTTCTACGGTGTAAACAATGAATCATCCCAACGTGTAGGCACAGATTGTCATAGAAACTGGTGAACGATGAGCTTCGACAGTCTCTTCGTTTCCATAATCGATTCGACGAACAAACGAACCCGCCTAAACTATTATTGCTAAACGCAACGACTCTTGGACTCGGTATGTCGCGAACTCGAAGCTATTGACAACCTTGGAACAGTAAGATAATAGCATTTGTTAGATAAAGGAAAGACGAGGGTGAAAAGATCAGGAAACAGAGGTCTCCTCTTCCCTGATCAGCGCAACGACGACTTTAGGTCCGAATGCAATGCGAATCGAGCCGAATCGAAACAGAGCGGAGCGGAACGGAGTCGCGCGTACCAAACGGCTTTCTCGGTTGTCCTCGCGTGTCTCGAGAATGCGGGAGCCGGAATTCCGTCGACTCGCGTCCTTGACTTTCGCGTGGAACACGCGTAACTGGCTCGTCCCGCTCGTCCAGGATCGCGATGAACGAGATTCGTTCTACGACTGCGTGAAACCGAGTGCGGCCTCCGCACGATGAATCAACCCCCTTCTCTCTTTGCCGAGTCGATGCACCATGCTGCCCCTTCTCTTCCTTTTCCCACTTTCTAGCCCTGCTCACCTTCGCGATTCTTCCTCCGCCCTCGAAAACGAACCAACGTGGCCGTACTGACCACCAACAGACCACCCACCCCCATCCCCATTCCCTATACAATACTTTAATTCGATTCGAAAAGCTCTGACCTGCGCGGCAATTTCATCCCTTAACCTGCACCGCATACCTGCGATGGTTGGCTGGGGAAAATTCTCCCCTTACTATTAAACAGGTGTTCGAGCGATTCTCTAGCCTTTCAGAAATAAATATAAGAACCGAGAAATTAGTTGAAACCTACATAACTTAAACTTATATTTATGCAAAGTTCAAAAGGTGCGCTCCGTTTGTAAGCGTAAATTTTGCTCCAATTCTATCGGAATAAATTAATTTAACGTACAACTCTGTACTCTCTACCAACTTCTCTTTGAATATCAATATAAATATTGATGTAAGATCACTATGAAGTCTTCCACAAGAAACAACAACATTCCTCTTAAGCTCGAGAATGAATTTTCTTCCATTCTCTTCTCAATCGCGCGATATCTCCCATAGACAGCCAAGTGTAATTGAATTTTTTTCCATGATCGTTGAACCGTTCGTTTTCTTGTCACTTCCTACAAGCGAGACTGTTTTTACGCGATCGTGGCGAACGGATCAACCGAGCGTGACGATTTTTCGACGCAAAATACAAGGAGAGCATTTTTGGGACGGGAAGCACGTATTAGGCTGTATCGAGGATAGAAGGGCAGAAAGTACACGAAAGTTGCGTTCCATTAGTAAATGGAAAAAGTTTCTTTTTTCTTTTTTTCTTTTTTTTTGCAGTCGTTGGCTGGGAGAAACGTCGTGTGACGACACTTTGAACAGGCATCGTGCCAACGACTGCGTCAAGAACGCGCGCGCAGGAAATGCGTAAAAGTTGACGAATCTTGCTCCTATTTTCACGACACTAAACACCTGGACCAGCCTAGGAAATTACGGCTACCACCTTCGACTAAATTTACACTGGAACGAATCTATTTAAATTGACGGTAATTGAACCGAGCGTTACGTTGTGCTACAAGAAGTTTCTGTAAACTGACGTCGGTTAATACAACAACTAGAGCGACTTGGGCTATACACAGCCGTCGACTATAATTATCGCATGCTACTCAGGTTCGTACAACGCGTTCAATTCACCACTCTTATTCACCTTTCCCTAAATATAACTTACGTAATGTGATGGTAATTGTGGCGATGCTCGAACTTTTTAAAATTGAACGCGGTCACGAAAATACGTCGGTGATCCTTTTGGACGTAAAGTCACAGGATGAGCAATGCTAACAAATCGGCTTGTATCTTCGGTTTGATTAAAAGAAAATGCCCGTTTTTCTACGATGACGTCGGTTTTAACGAGTTTAATTGTAATAACTTCGAGGAATTTCTTAACAACACCTCTGAATCAGACTGTAGAAACAACTGGTGTGTGCGAACAATAACACCGTGTATGGATTAATGCGCGTAGAAAACATTCGCTGGCTAGAGGATATAAGCAGACTTTCACGGGCCTTTCAATGAAATAAACCGTTTTGTTCCGTGTAAGAGGACAAAACGGCCGAGTGGACCGGTGACACAGAAATCTCGCGTCTGTTCGCGACGTTTAATGGCCGTGACGCGTGAAAACACGAGCGAGGGACTTTTTTCTCGCGATTTCTATCGAGAGATCGTCAAAGATCCAGCACGTACCGCATGATCCACGTGCGTTAACGCGCGAGGAAAGTTCCGGTTAGTCACGTAGTCGCGGAGTGACGCATACGCCAATTTAAGCGCTAATAAATCGTGCGAACGCGCTTCTACCAGCTTCGTTTCAGCGTACCGGTTCTTTTCGACTTTCCGCGGAGACGTTGCAAATAATTATCTTATCGAACGCGACACATTGACTGTAATTCATCATGGGGAAAAATGACACATTTATACGACCGATTATGCGTAGCATTCTGCGAAATTGATATACGATAGACAGCTTTGCGATCTTGTAACTATGTATTATAACGTTTACGTAAGAGAACTAGAACTATTCGTACTGCAGTGGGTTGCAACGAATGTTCAAAATGTCGAGATACTGTAACTTTGAAAGAATTAGGAGAATTCTTATCGACACTTTGATTACCGCTATAAAAACGATTATATCTGATACGGTACAAGTTATAATAAAAATTATTAACACATTTATCAGGGTATTAACGACTATCGGTGACTTTCCACTCGTGCTCCGTGGAATGTATATGTTGAGGTATCCTTAGCTCAAACTTTTTGACAAAAAAAGAATTAAATTCGTGGTATTTTTATATTTTTCCACGGAATAGTATATTTTCGACTTTGTAGAGAGGATGGAACGAAAAAAGGCGACCTTTGGGCGATCCAAAGTTGGAATAGACCATTCGTACATTTAAATACTCGAACTACGAGATATCAGCCGTGTTGAATGCTAGAATTATGAATATTTATCGAGAGATAAAATGTAAATAGCCTCGGAGTTCCTGTGTCATTTATTCACACTGATTCTACCGACGAAAATATTCGCGCTAATAGAAATCAGTGTCAAGCTACCTGTCAGAATATCCTTGATAATTAAATTTTCAATATCAAATCAAATTAGGTCTTCTTCAACCCTTTCATTCTATAGAAAAACGCTTCCCTAGGCGAATCTCGCGAAATCGTGTCGGATAAACGAAGAAACTATAAAACGATGCGCGAAGGAACTCATTATTCTAACTACTAATTATCACCAGGTTCATAGTTTCGTTTTCTCTTTTTCACCACGCTAGCATAATCCATTCCACGAACGATTCCCCGGTCAGGAAATCACGATCAAAAACGTGGTTGGTTAATAATTACATAACGGTGTTAAAATAATTAGTACGTATTACACGGTGCAGCGTTGCGTTCGTAATTAGTGGTCATCTCGCGGCGAGGAGCCGAAGAAGAGGCTACGATTTCGATCAAAAATCCATCTAAACGATACGTACAGTTTCGAAGAAAGTTATCTCGAAAAGATCGAACGCAACCAGCGGAAACATAGAAGAGTCTTTGAAATGACATAGGATGTATCGATTCTCCTAGTGCGAAGAACCACATGTGGAATTGCGTCGCGTCGCGGGGCTCTAGCACTCGTCAATAGAATGGAACGATTCGTTAAACGACGCTTTAGTTAGTACCTTCCCTTTGACGATTCGCTGTCCAGCAAATGCCGACCAATTTAAAGTGTTCTGCATCGTTTCCTGTTTATTACATCCCCTTGTGTGCACGTGGCGAAACCGTACGACGAAATGCTACTAGAAACGCGTGTCTGCTTTTCATTTACAATTCGTCCTGGAAGATGATAATTTACCCGCTTCAGGAAATAATCCCACGAGTACGTCGAGAAGAAATTTCCTCGAGCAACGGTTACCATGCTCGTTGAAAACACGGTTTCTGACCACTCCAAAACAATGATGCACCGTTATCCTCTACGCTACACCACGAATAAATAAATACAACCTACTTAAATATCCCCGTCATCTGTTGCAACTGCATCGTCTCCAGCGGGTCTTAGGTTTATTTGCGGTAGAGAAAACGCGGAGAGAACAGAAAATGAAAAGATAAAACAGAATTTTTGTTGAGTTATCGGCTTATGGTGCCCGTGCATCCAGCAGAGGCTTTTATCGTAAAATATTAAGAGAAAACATACAAGACGTTCGGAGCGTTGTTTCGCTATCGCCAGCACGTACCAACCGAATGGAACGGCAAATAGAGCAAATCAACGAGGAATATCTATCGAGGTTTCATTTATTGACGCCATGTCGTATGGAAAGTCACGTTTACATTGTAATACCTATTGCATCGTATCACCGACGACCACACGGTATTAACGTGGGGAACAATGATAATTTTGGACAATGATTTAATTACAAGTAATTGGACGTCTGTTAGGGTTCGTTGATAATAAAAGACGCGATTCATCGAATTACTAAAGTGCATCGTCAATTAAAATATTGCTAATTTTTCGGAGTTGCAAAATATTTCTCTTCCTTTTGTTAAGCTCTGTAAAATGCTACCGATTGTATTCTCTGCAGAATGTCAAGGAAAGTAATAATTTACGAATTCCAAGAAATATAAATGTCTCTTGGATAACCTGTTTTTCCGACTGAACCCACGCACCATTCGACTCTATTGACTTATGAAATGTTGAATAACCCAACACTAGATTCTTACGTGATAAACGTGAAAAGTTTGAAAATCTGTATGTTGAAGCAGGACAGTACCAAATATATCTCGGTGACTTCCGTTAAGCCGGAAAAGAATGATTTACATACCGGTTAATAACTAGGCTGATAGCAAAATTGAGAACGTCGCTTATTCACAAACCCACCGACCTTATTTTCAAACTGCACCTACTCACTCACAGTTGATTAAAATTGTTAGTAAAAAAAAAAAATATACATGATATCAACATTTTATTTAGCAACAGAAGAACTAAATGATTAGAGATGAATTTTCAAAGCCCTGGGAATAATCAAATTTTGAATTTGAATACAAACGGAAGACGTGTGCATTCATGGAGAAGCACAAATGGTCGACTTCCTTCCGTTAAAATTCGTCCAAGCATGTTTAATGCCAGCTGGCGAATGCGATTCAGCGATAAGACTTAAGAACCACACAATACACATGGTAAATGGTTAATTAAAATTACTCGATACGAGTGGAGGACAATTTGAGACAATATTAAATACACAGTATATTGTATAAAAGTTGCAACAGTTCAAAAAACACAATGCTACTGTTGCAACGAAAAAGTTTATGTAACGTGAAAGAAAGGCGATTTTATATAAAACAACAATAAAATTTGCAATGAAGATCAACTCATTGGGATTGCATAACGAATGCAACGTGTGTTTCTGTCCAAACATGAAAACTTGTTACAACTTTTCTGGCGTTCATAAATCAAATTGTTAATACCCAACTTGACCGTAGAAAAACATAGAAATACGCTCGCCAAAGAAGCACACGGGTAAAATAGTAACCGAGGATATTGATCCGTTAGTCTGCATAAGATCGCTATCATAGCGATGTTAGTGGAATACCGTCAGAACGAGGATCGACAAAGGAGTTCCCGAATGGATTAAGCGGAAATTAAGGGAAAAATGTTGAGAAGAATAGAAGCGGTAGTCACGCGATCTGGACACGCCTTTTACGATTCACACCAAAATGAATTGGCTCGATATCATCCTCGTTCTTGCTAGGATACGTATGCGTCGACTAATCCGTATTAAAAGGCAGCCGAGACGTGTTCAGGAGAAAAGTCTAATAAAGACGCATGGGAACTGGTTCGACGTCTACACACCGATATACCAGGACGTTGGTGCATAATACGCGTACGATGCGTGTGTAACAGTTAATCGCATTATATGTAAAGCAACGGGGACGAGGTACATCACGAAATCACGATTGATCACCTCGCGATGTTGATCACGACACGGCCAATCATTGTTGGGCTACGCGGTTACCGGCGAAAATATCGTCCACGTGAAAAACGAATATCGTTATTAAACGACCGGTAAGAAACAGCAGGCAAATAAGCAAACGGTCGATGAACGATGATCACGTATCGAGTAAATGACTGGTTTGCTAATTTACGTACACATTCACGGATAACAGTATGGCACGCACTGAGCAGAGAACGGCTACGTATTAGAGATTAGGACAAATAAAGATTAAGAATTGAACGAACGAGTCCTGAAAACTGTACCGACTGTTAAATTGTCTACGAACGGTAGGCACCGCCACGTGTTACTAAACATGATAATTGCCCCCTCCCAACCGTTCGGTATCAAAACAAAAGTAAGAACATCGTGAACGTAGAAATACGCATAATAATTGTGTAACATCCTATCGAAGACACAATTAAGAGCAATGAAATTATGGAATTAAACCCAAACACCAGGATCGAATATTCCAGGAGGTATATTCGAGAGCAAAAACAATGAATGTTTGGTAGCACTCGATCTATCGTGACATCGTGTTTGTTAACTGGCCGATTATCAACGAACACGTTGCGCCTCCCGGTGGAAACGGTTTCGCTCGTTGTTGGTCGACGTTCGAATACCGTGATCGGGATACCCGTGGGCAACACGCGCTCACCACGGCACCAGAACGTACTTAGGTGTTACAGACGAATCAGCCGGCAGTAAATTCGCGGTAAGAGATAACGGTAATCTCGAGTTGAGATTACCTCAGCGATGGTGCGAATTGCAAGGCCGTCGACGTATGACCTTAATGAGTAACGAGCATAGCGCTTAGGCGGACACACGAGAACGAGCACGGTGTTCTGTCTGCTTCTACGTACTACACACACTGTATACGAAGGGTGTCGTGCAGTCGAGTGTGCACGTATGTAAGCCTGTCAAAAAGGTGGCATGTTTGGCACTGGTTACGATTGACGTCGCTATGACAGGCATGTCCTGTCAGCGTAACCTAGGTTAGCTTAGCCACGAGTATCGTGAATATTGCGAAAGATAGGGAAAACGGGCCCGATTCGTTAGTACATTCACGACGATTTTCGCGATCATTCCTCCTGGGGCACTGTGCGTGCAGATGGCGTGATTTTTATAGCAATTACGGATCATTTCGACCGGCCATGATCATCGACGCATTCGCCGTGTATCAAGCTTTTATTCTAAACGGTAATCACCTGAAGTAAATCAACAAACTGCAATAAATACCTCGCTTTTCGACGAGCTCTGAAATCTCCTCCTTGTTGTCGGCCATCTTAGCACCAGTCACTGTTCACAATGCACGCTGGGTAAAAACAAACGAGCATCACCACGACACAACGATTGGAGGTTCAGCGCCACCTGTACGACGAATTAAAAGTCAGCCAGCCGATGACGTTAGGCAGGGATGTATCGTATCTGAATCAGTATAAATATTCCAAGACTAATTATTGAAACTGTTTGTATAATGAAATAAGATTATAATGAAATGTTACATATAAATAATCTTTCAGAATAAATTATTTCACAGATTTATCCTACACTTTAATCAAATTTACTTCGATGACTTACGCATCAACGTCATCTAAACATACTCCTTTTCGTATTAATAGTTGATAGAAATCTTGTTTGGCATTTTTAATACGAACACAACATATACTGATAAGTGTTTTACAAGTGATACGCGGAACTATTTACAAAAAAATGCGGCTACATTTTGTTTGACATACTTTCAATAAGCCGTTACTGTGCACACGTCCCACACGTCCCCAGTCCCCATCATCTTGACTACTACTTAAACTTAAATATTTCCGTTATACAAGTTCGTGGCGGCAGTCTTCATTCAGATTTTCTTCAGTTTGGACGCAGTTTGAAATAAATTTTCAACATGAGTAGTGGTGACGTTGTAATTGTATCAGCAGTCAGGACTCCCATAGGTATAATTTTGTATCTTGCAAGTTTAAATATTGCAACAATTAATAATACCTGAATATATATATATACATTATAGTATAGTATTAATTCAGTTTAAATATTATAATATAAGAAATTAAATTGTTAATTAATAAAAACTTTTATATTAAATATAATGATTCTTTTTTACATTTAAAAAACAATTAAAATGTTAATATTTTCTTTATTATTTTATTAATAATGTGAGATGAAAAAGATTTATATCAATTGTAAGGGTGCTATATTGTTAAAAATACTTAATACAATAAGAAACAAAATTATAAGGATCATAACAATTTATTTTAGGTTTTCTTTATTTTCTTATAAAATATTTCATTATGTTTAGGATCATTTTGTGGATCCTTATCATCACTGAAAGCATCAGATTTAGGTAGTATTGTTATTAAGGAGAGCCTTGCAAGAGCTCATGTTAAAGCCACGGATGTATCTGAAGTTATATTAGGACAGGTGATTTAAAATTCTAATTTACTCTTACATGGAAGAAGTTTTCTTTACTGAAAGATATTTGAATCAGTCACTTCTGAATACATTAAATAATATTTAGCAATCTTTTTTCAAAAATATAACAATAACAACTATTAGCATTTAATAAGGCATATGTAATGGATGGGTATAGATGATGTCTACCAATAACTTATATCAATTGCTACAATTAAATGCAATTAAGTTACAAACTGTAATGTTAGATCTTTATTACTTTAGGTATTAACTGCAGGTCAAGGACAAAATCCAGCAAGACAAGCAGCTATAAAAGCAGGCATTCCTATATCTGTACCTGCGTATGTGCTTAATATGCTATGTGGTTCTGGTTTAAAGTAAATACATATTTTTTGTATATACTATCTTTAGCATAACATGATAGTGCATTTGTTTAAAAAAAAAACTTTTTTAGAGCAATTCTAAATGGTTATTTATCCATAAAAGCTGGAGAAAGTCAAATAATTGTGGCTGTTGGACAGGAAAATATGAGTCTGGCACCACATGTGTCATACCTTAGAAATGGTATAAAGTTGGGAGATGGTAATTTAATAGACACATTAGTATTTGATGGCTTAACAGATGCATTTCATGGAATTCATATGGGAATAACAGGTAACAAAAGAATTTTGCACATTATTCTTTTATTAGTGTTATATACACATATCTATTAATGTATTATATTTTTTCTAGCTGAAAATATTTCTAAGGATTTTAAAGTAAGTAGAAAAGAACAAGACAATTATGCAGTTGTGTCTCAGAAAAGAGCAGAAAATGCAATTACTGCAGGCTACTTTAAAAAAGAAATAGTCCCCATAACAGTGTCTAACAAAAAAGGGTCAATTATTGTAGACAAAGATGAGTTTCCTAAGTTTGGGACAACCATTGAAGATCTTCAAAAATTAAAACCAGTTTTCCTGAAAGTATGATTAGTCACATATTTCCTTCATGAATAAAAATGCTCATGTAGAATTAGTCGAATTATCATATTATTTTTAGGATGATGGTACTATTACTGCTGGTAACTCTGCTGGTATAAATGATGGGGCAGCTGCAGTAGTTCTTATGTCTGCAGAAACTGCAGCCCAAAAAGGACTTTCTCCATTAGCTAAAATTGTTGCCATAGCCCAAGCTGGAGTAGAACCGAAAGTAATGGGTATAGGTCCTATTCCAGCAGTTGAGCTAGTAGTTAGTATATTAAAATAGATCCACCTATTATAACTTTGAATTTATATATATAAAAAATGCATTATTTTAGCTGCAAAAAGCAAAGTGGACTAAAGATGAAGTAGATTTATATGAACTGAATGAAGCTTTTGCAGCACAGGCAATAGCTTGTGTCCAAACTCTTGGTTTAGATCCTAATAAAGTTAACATAGATGGAGGAGCTATTGCATTGGGTCATCCTATTGGTGCATCTGGTACTTGGAACATCCAAACTATTAAGTATCTTACGAATTCTATTTTCATTATTGTTAAAAATATATTTCAGGTGCTAGAGTATTAGTAACGTTATTACATTCCTTGGAACGAACCGGGGGAAATAAAGGTGTCGCATCCTTGTGCATTGGAGGTGGAATGGGAATAGCAATTGCTGTTCAAAGGCAATAAACACTTAGTTGGACTAGTCTGCGAATTTTATAAATATAAAATTTTGTTGACATATGTAAATTATTTTAGAATACAAAGTATGTGAGTGTATCACATACTGCTTCTATTATGTTTTAATTATAACGGAAAACAATGTTTTCATTAAATGTTAGTTGAAGTATTAAACATTTTTACATTAATGTACAGTATTTTGAGCAATGCTTGTTTATTGCAATTAGTTGTACATATGGAGGATCAAATAAATATACTGTAAAAATACGAATTATTTATTATTTAATATCTTAATCAGTATTACTTTCATTAAAATTTTGTTCTGCCTTCTTTTTATCTTCTAAAATTTTCTCCACTGCTGCTAGCCCTTCTTGTTGTCTTTGTTCAGCACGTTTTGTTTTAAATGTACGTTCAGTATGTATAAATGGTCTTTTGGGCTTTAATAAATGTTGCAACTGTTCCTTGATAGCTGGTATTATACGTATCTTAAATTAAGAATACGTTTATAAATATTATAAAAATACACTTTTATATGTAAGCTAACATAAAATTATGAAGCTTTTTCTGTAGTTAATGAAAAGAGAAGTTTATATTAATAAAACTTTAGAAAGTTGATAGACTGAGAGGTACAGCAGGATAATATCCATCATATTTTTTCTCATTTTCATTAAAACATACATAAGATTTTTCTAATGGCTCTTGAGCTATTACATCTACTGTTGGTATACAAAGTTTTGAGTATTTTTTTATAACATAACCCCATAAAGAGTCCATATTAACCCTAGAATCTTTCAAGCAGAAGTAAGAACCCCAAAATGTGGAGTTTAACACTTTTTCATCTGGATGTGATAATCCCTGATAAACCATTCCTTCAGACATTTGTTCTTCAATAACAGCTATTGTATCACATTGTACATATGCATTAGGTACATAAATATCTTGTATAAGATTATCACCAATATACAAACATTGAGGGTTTTTCTTATTAGATTCACGTTTTAGAAATTCAACGAGACCTTTCCAGTTACCCTCATTATATATCCTACCCTGTTTCAAATCTTTACTTTCTATCATTGCACCCTCTTCATAATTTATAGTTTCATAAAATGGACGTTGTTCAGTAAAAAAGCCAGGCTTTTTTGCATAACAAATAACAATATCAAATAGAGATTTCCAATCTTTTCCAAAAGCATAAGTAGCAGTAAAATCAACAAAATCAACATTTGATCCAGTAATGAGAAAAGTTTTACAATGTTTCTTTAATTCTTGAAGCCAACATATAGTTCTTTCATTACATTTATGTATGTAATTGTGAGGATTCTTTTTTAAGCTAGGAAAAAAATTTCCTTTGTCTAACTTAAAATGATCTTTGTTAAACATTTCAATTAATCCATCTAACATATCAGGCCAAACATTGTATGCATTTAGAGGTCTTTCATATTTTTCATCAAGAGTATCTATTAATCTTGCAAATATTAGAGATGTGGAAATATCAAAATAATCTAATAAACTTCTCATTATCATTGATATAGGACCATTCCATGTAGATAGCATATCATTACAGAAAGCATCTGTAGCCTCCCATCTTTGTTCAGGATATATTTCTTTAATTTGTTTAGTGCTTAATAAGTTAGTTCCATGACATACTCTTTGAATTATACCATTAGAACTGATCCTAAGTAAATTTCCTTTTTCAAAATCTAGGAACAATCCTTTCTGCATAAAGTCCAGATCTTTGTTTTCCAATGATTGTAATAAATACTTTGAATCATAACTTTTTTCCTTTATCAAATAATCAGCCAATGTTTCATATATCAAATGCACCATATTGGTCACATTGTAAGACAGAAGTGTATTATCTAAATCAAAGCCAATACAATCATAATCCAATAACTTGATAGTACTCATTTTCACATGTACTGATGGACTAGTAGACACTGTTGTATATTGTTTAGTATTTATGGGACTTAAAAAATATGTAAAAAACCTTAGTTTATTACCAATTTTACAGTTTAAAGTATTATACACCTGCAGATAAGATTTCAATGGTCTATAAAATGAGAACAAAGTTCTTGACATTTCCTGTTTTAATGACACATGCAGGTGTTTGCTAAATGCATATGAGCAATTCAACTATAAATAAGAATGTTTGCTCATGAGTCAAGTGATTCGAAATTTTTACTTCTAACCAGATAGTACAGTCTCAACTTACAAATTCAAAAATACCTAGACAATGTGTTAATACGTGCATTTGATATCAACAATAAAACCTATCTTTTTTGTTGATACCTTTTTATACTAATTTTTCGATGTAAAAAACAGAAAGTTGAATTACATAATATGTGCATGATAACACATTCAGAATAACCTATTTTGAGTATTGGCTATCTCTCCATATTTAACGTATATTTAACATATAATTTATACGTATGAACATATTTCGTATTATTGATATTCGCAAGGGGAAACGATGTAACTGAGTTGTATCGCAAAATTGCGGGAAAGTATATATTTTAAAATTACTCACTTTCGGCGGAATATGAACGAAGCGTATGTTTCTTGCTTGAACGAAAAACATATCGTAGCAGTACGTATCACCTCTAGGATCGGTAAAAACGCAATCTCTCATTACAATATTCATGTAACTACAACAGAAAAAAAGGAAAAAACGCTTAAACAACACTAGACCAATAAAGGAAGCATACTTAAATGAAAACCGCTTACGCGTCTGCGTGCTCCACGATTCCACAAACTGACGCTTCATTTCGAAGGTCAACCGTTGTTCGTTCGTTTTCAACAGCTTTTAATAAAATAGCGAGACTATTAAACAATTGATATCTTTCTTTACTCGATTCAAGAGTCATGATCTCAAACGATTATACACATGCTAATGCCGGTAAACGTTTACGACCAAGCGAATTTATAAGAGTAGCCAACTGTGCAAAAGCAACAAAAGTAACTATAACTGTTCGATGTTGTTAGCGGAAACAATAATTTATATACACATTGTATTGTGTGAATACTTCCCGATTTCGATGATTTTTGAATATGTTATCAAAATTATTATACATATAAGGAGCGTTCTCGCTTAGTTTCAGAGATATTCGCAAAAAGCTGCCGATAGATGCATTGAATTCTGCTTATAGTTGTTGATCTGTGACAGCATACATATGCGTCAGATTATCCGTGTATAAAAGGTATAAAAATAATAAATTTCAATAGATATAACAATAATTTAATTAACAAATAAATGTAAAATATAAAACAATAATTTAATTAACAAATAATTGTAAAATATAAAACAATAATTTAATTAACAAATAATTGTAAAATATAAAACAATAATTTAATTAATAAATAATTGTAAAATATAAAACAATAATTAAACAAATATTAACAAATATCAGATAGAAATAGTTAAATCTGCGGAACCGGTGAAGCGGAACGTCACGCTTGAATGCGCGCGCCGCGCGCCGGTACACGCGCGACCTGTAAGAGGTCAAATCTAATCAGTCTTATCGCGACCGCGGAAGGATATGGGTCGAGCTGTCAAACATATACCGGTACGGATTGATACTATGGATATTCGTGCATGGATTTATCAGTGTGTTACCACAAGTGTTACTATGTGTGCCTATGGTGTTTCCTATAGTGTTTCCCATGTTTTGGAATATTTATACGGATATATTAGTGCGACTTATGGAGTGGTCACCCATGTGTTCTGACATTTTTATACAAGTGCATTAGTGTCCTATGTGGTGTGGTACCCCATGTACCTGCATGTGCTTTATTGTGCTTTATGGTGTGGTTTCCTTTGTGCTTTGGCATATATTTACGGATTTATTAGTGGGTTTTATGGAGTGGTACCCTATGTGTTTTGGCATATTTATACGGATTTATTAGTGGGTTTTATGGAGTAGTACCCTTTGTGTTTTGGCATATTTATACGGATTTATTAGTAGGTTTTATGGATTGGTACCCTATGTGTTTTACTATAATTTTGCAAATGTTTTATAGTGTTCTATAGTTTTCATCTTCGAGTGTTTTGGGATGTATTTGCATGTGTTTTACCGTGTTTTATGGTGTAGTTATTCCCATATAGTTTTGCATGCATATTTTTGAATTATTCTATGTATTAGCATATTAACTACACCAAATTGAGAGAAAACATATATCGTTCAAGAATCGTGATTTTTATGCTTTCAGATAAGTGCTTTGGGCAGTGGAGATACCGTTTCTTTGACGAGCCAACAGTCGAGCTATGGGTCAATCTAACAATAAGATGCGTGGCGAGTGCAGTGGTGCAAGTCAACGATCGGTGAGTCGCATGCTTTAAAGTTCCTCCGGTTCCCATCATGTCGTAGGACGAATGGTCCGTAGCGACACGGGAATTGGTTGTAATTTTTATTTTTTGAGCGAGCATAGTGACCCACGAATATCACTGTATCATTTTATACAATGATAATCGTGCAAATTGCTTTTTTGTGTATTTTATGCCTTAGCTCAGGATAGGGTTTTCTTGTACATATTTACATATACATATAGATTTCTAGTTTAAAAATGTAGAGAAGTCGGATGACCCTCCGACTTCACAATACACTTTCTTTTTTATATGTACAAGAACTTATTTCGCGATGAGCGGACTTCAATATCAAAGTAATAAGCATGAATACTATTAATTATTATAACTACTTACTTTGATAACGAAATCGCTCTTGAAATTGAAACGTTATTCCGATTTTACTCGCGAAATTGGCATCAGTTTAGTATATGGGCTGGCCCCCAGAGGGGTCGGTATTTGCTCTTCAAGCATTGTATAAAGTTCCCCTTTCGAACTTGAAATTCATTCTGTCACGTTCACGGTTCTCGACTCTAAACACTCATCATTCACACTTCAGCCTCACGAACTCTGTCACATAATCATTTATACAAATCTGCATACTTTTGTGTAGTGAAATATTACCCCGTTAGATATTAATGTACCAGACATGTTTCTAGATCAGGATTTTCTATTTTAATTAGTGTTGCGAAAAATTTCCAACGCGAGAGTAAATATGACTATACACTGACTAGTATTCGGTGGGAATCCTTTTGGTTTTTATTTGATGAAATTAGTTACAAGGATTCCGCGGCATAAGACCGTGAACACCACCTCATGGGAGATAAAACCATGCATTACTAGGCCTTTGCAGGCGCAGCTTTAGAATACGGAACATATGAAAATATGTTACCATATTCTAAACTGTAGTCCTTTTGTCTATACTATGGGCGTCCGTCAATCTGACACCGTTGGATGCAACGTGTTGGACGGGCGGGTAGCGCTCTTAGCGAAGGGGTGCATCCTGTCCTGGCGTTACGACGTCCAGGCGGGGTGGGTGGTATGTAGCGTCGAGCGCAAGTTCAGGGGGCCTAAGAACCTCCGTTGCCAGCTGATATTAGCAGTGGACGTATGTTTGAGTCATATTTGCTCAGTTTTGCTTTTCAATATTTGCTCTTCAAGCATAATTTAAAGCTCCCCTTTAGTCATGTTGCTCAATCAGGATTTTCTATTTTAATTAGTGTTGCGAAAAATTTCCAGCGCGAGAGTAACTATGACGATGCACTTACTAGTATTCGGTGGGAATCCTTTTGGTTTTTATTTGATGAAATTAGTTACAAGGATTCCGCGGCATAAGACCGTGAACACCACCTCATGGGAGATAAAACCATGCATTACTAGGCCTTTGCAGGCGCAGCTTTAGAATGTGGCGGAGTACCAAATCTTCCATTTGATAAACTGCAGCCTTTTGTCTATACTATGGGCGTCCGTCAATCTGACACCGTTGGATGCAACGTGTTGGACGGGCGGGTAGCGCTCTTAGCGAAGGGGTGCACCCTGTTCTAGGCGGGGTGGGTGGTATGTAGCGTCGAGCGTAAGTTCAGGGGGCCTAAGAACCTCCGTTGCCAGCTGGTATTAGAAGTGCACCATTTTTGCGTCATAGTTGCTCTATTTTGCTTTTCAGTATTAGCTCTTCTTTCGTACTTGAAATTCATTCTGTCACGTTCACGGTTCTCGACCATAAACACTCATCATTCACACTTCAGCCTCACGAACTCTATCACATAATCATTTATCCACCCGCTTACCCCAGTGTAGTGAAATATTAGCCCGTTAGATTTTCTATTTTAATTAGTGTTGCGAAAAATTTCCAACGCGAGAGTAAATATGACAATGCACTGACTAGTATTCGGTGGGAATCCTTTTGGTTTTTAAACTCAATCCAATATTTTATTTATTTAATCAAATTAGTTACAAGGATTCCGCGGCATAAGACCGTGAAACACCATCTCATGGGAGACAAACCCATGCATTACTAGGCCTTTGCAGGCGCAGCTTTAGAATACGGAACATATGAAAATATGTTACCATATTTTAAACTGTAGTCCTTTTGTCTATACTATGGGCGTCCGTCAATCTGACACCGTTGGATGCAACGTGTTGGACGGGCGGGTAGCGCTCTTAGCGAAGGGGTGCATCCTGTCCTGGCGTTACGACGTCCAGGCGGGGTGGGTGGTATGTAGCGTCGAGCGCAAGTTCAGGGGGCCTAAGAACCTCCGTTGCCAGCTGATATTAGCAGTGCACCATGTTAGCGTCATAGTTGCTCAATTTCGCTTTTCAGTATTTGCTCTTCAAGCATTGTATAAAGTTCCCTTTTCGAACTTGAAATTCATTCTATCACGTTCACGGTTCTCGACCTCACGAACTCTGTCTCATAACCATTTATCCACCTGCATACCTTTGTGTAGTGAAATATTACCCCGTTAGATATTAATGTACCAGACATGTTTCTAGATCAGGATTTTGTATTTTAATTAGTGTTGCGAAAAATGTCCAACGCGAGAGTAAATATGACTATACACTGACTAGTATTCGGTGGGAATCCTTTTGGTTTTTATTTGATGAAATTAGTTACAAGGATTCCGCGGCATAAGACCGTGAACACCACCTCATGGGAGATAAAACCATGCATTACTAGGCCTTTGCAGGCACAGCCATAGAGTACGGGACATTTAAGTATGTCGCACTCCATACGCTAAGCTGTCTTAAAGTCCTTTTGCCTATACTATTAGCGTCCACCACTCGGACACGTTGGGTGCAACGTGCTCGATGGGTGGGTAGCGCTATTAGCGAAGGGGTGCATCCTGCCTTAATGGCCAAGTGCCATTGCGGCCAGGTGCCTTAAACAGGCGGGATGGGTGGTATGTAGCGTCTGGCGTATGAACTAGGGGGCCTAAGAACCTTCGTTGCCAGCTGATATTAGCAGTGGACGCATGTGGAGTCATATTTGCTTAATTTTGCTTTTTAATATTTGCTCTTCAAGCATAATTTAAAGCTCCCCTTTAGTCATGTTGCTAGATCAGTATTTTCTATTTTAATTAGTGTTGCGAAAAATAACGCGAGAGTAAATATGACGATGCACTTACGAGTATAGGGTGGGAATCCTTTTGGTTTTTGAACACAATGTTTTATTTAATTAATCAAATTAGTTACAAGGATTCCGCGGCACAAGACCGTGAAACCATCTCATGGGAGATAAAACCATGCATTACTAGGCCTTTTCAGGCGCAGCTTTAGAATGTGGCGCACGACCATATGTTACATATTGTAAACTGCAGCCTTTTGTCTATACTATGGGCGTCCGTCAATCTGACACGTTGGATGCAACGTGTTGGACGGGCGGGTAGCGCTCTTAGCGAAGGGGTGCATCCTATCCTAGGCGGGGTGGGTGGTGGTAGCGTCGAACGCAAGTTCAGGGGGCCTAAGAACCTCCCTTGCCAGCCCTATATTAGAAGTGCACCATGTTAGCGTCATACTTGCTCTATTTTGCTTTTCAGTATTTGCTCTTCAAGCATAGTAGAAAGCTCTTCGTTCATACTTCAAATTCATTCTGTCACGTTCACGGTTCTCGACTCTAAACACTCATCATTCACACCTCAGCCTCACGAACTCTATCACTTAATCATTTATCCACCCGCATACCCCAGTATAGTGAAATATTAGCCCGTTAGATGTTTATGTTCTAGTCATGTTTTTAGATCAGGATTTTCTATTTTAATTAGTGTTGCGAAAAATTTCCAACGCGAGAGTAAATATGACAATGCACTGACTAGTATTCGGTGGGAATCCTTTTGGTTTTTAAACTCAATCCAATATTTTATTTATTTAATCGAATTAGTTACAAGGATTCCGCGGCATAAGACCGTGAAACACCATCTCATGGGAGACAAACCCATGCATTACTAGGCCTTTGCAGGCGCAGCTTTAAAATACGGAACATATGAAAATATGTTACCATATTTTAAACTGTAGTCCTTTTGTCTATACTATGGGCGTCCGTCAATCTGACACCGTTGGATGCAACGTGTTGGACGGGCGGGTAGCGCTCTTAGCGAAGGGGTGCATCCTGTCCTGGCGTTACGACGTCCAGGCGGGGTGGGTGGTATGTAGCGTCGAACGCAAGTTCAGGGGGCCTAAGAACCTCCGTTGCCAGCTGATATTAGCAGTGCACCATGTTTTATGTCATAGTTGCTCAATTTTGCTTTTCTGTATTTGCTCTTCAAGCTTTATATTTGCAAAGTCGAGTCACTTTTATTAAAATAGTTATTAAAACGTTTATTTCATCGCTATCTTCTCCATTCGCTCTCGTCTTCGACTGACCTCACACCGCGTTACGCATATCCTTTTACCCCCAATCACTCTGTCTTTCTTTGGCGGTCATCCTCCAAGCTATCCAACTATATACTCCACCCCCTTGGGGCGCTAGCCCATATACTAAATCGGAGCCGTGAAATTTCACCGATATTCTTACTTTTAATAAAGTGAGAATATCATCTTTAGTTTTTGCTAATCATACGTTTTAGCTTAGGCATTTCAGCACACATGAAGAAAACTGGTAGGTGAAAATACCTTTGGCCTTGTTCATTTTTATGCCCAAAGCTCATTCGGGTACTTAGATGTACTCGCGTGGGTGGAGGGCGGTGGACAAGGTTTAGTTTTAAGTGTAATACATTTTGGCGACTGACAAAAGTAGTGAACCAATAGTGTACCACGATACAAGTTCCACATGTGTGTGTGTGGTTAGGATGTGGGATTTGTATCGTTTATTAACAATCTTAACTTACTATAACATTAGAAAATACTTATCAAGAATAAATTGAAAAATTTTTACATTAGATAATTCAATAGAATACGAAAATGAAATGTATTACTTTAGCATAATGTTCACTATTATTTGTCAGTCGATTTCAGCAAAAAGGTATGATTTTATTAGAGTGTGAAAGTTGAATTGAACTCGGGTGTCGGAGGCGTCCCGGGACGTTCTCCCTAGGTGTAGGCATTTTTGCACCCGGGTGGTTGTATGAGAACCGTGGAGTGAATTTTTGAGAGAATGATTTTTGCCCTTTTTTAAATATAGCGATAGGCAGGCAGGTAGTTTACTTCTTGTGTGATTGAGTTTAGTTTATAAGTAGGCAGGGCCAGAGCAAGCTTTCATGTTTCTCTTCGTATTTTCCTCTAATACGTGAGAAGCTTGTATCTGGGATTGGGAAACCAAAAATCAAGAGAAAAGATGAAAATGCAATTTAATTAATTTATCAATTAATTAATTTGGCATTCTCTCTTGATTTTTTCAAGGCCAAGCCTTATTAGTTTGTAAGTCGTAGTCGTGGTACTAGACCCGATTACAAAAATGAAGTATTAAAGTGAAAGTGCAGTGAAGTGAAGTGAAGTGAAATTAAAAAGTGTTTTGTGCTTGGACATTTGCAAAAATTGTGCAGGTATGCGAGTAGCGATTCAAGGGATCGTTGCTCGTTTACGTGTTATGTCTTTACAAATGTCTGAGCAAACGTAAAATTTTCGCGAGTGATTTTTGTGAGGCTATTGCCGAAGAAAGAAGAGGCTATACGCTGAAGAGCCCCGGCAAAATTTGCCCAGAAGAGGGGAACTACTAATGGCTCTCCATCTTCGGATGGACAGTCATTCTGTCACTATGCTCGCTAATTTGTTTTTTCATTTTTTAGTTTTTTTTTGTATGATCCTTTTGCACATATCGTCGAGAACATATTAAATTCGAAATTTTACGAGTTCAACAGCCAGCTCGTTAAAAGGTCAACTTGCGTTTTTATTTCCCCTATTTCCTTTTTCTTTATTACTTTATTGAAATAAATTATTCTTTTCTTATTGATTTGCCCATCTATTATATTTCATGTTCTCATTTTAAATTGGTTCAATTTATTTAAAACATAGCCTGGGTGAGTTCTCATTTTATTAAATATCTCTGAGATTGTAATGGTAATTATATTTTCTGTTCTCTGCATTTTTCATTTCAATTGTAATCGAAATTATGATGTTAATTATATTTTCTATTTCAGCATTTCATTGTTGACTTGTTATTTTGTTTGTTTTGGGGAGTTTTGTGATTTTAGGGAGGTCACTATTTTATTTCAGGAAATTATTCTCCTCATATATAATAATCATCTTTTCTATTACAGCATTTTGTTGTTCAATTGTTATTTTGTTAATTGTTACTTAAATTATGATGTTAATTATATTTTCTATTTCAGCATTTTATTGTTGAAATTTTTATGTTGTTTGTTTTGAGGGGTTTTGTGATTTTAGGGAGGTCGCTATTTTATTTCAGGAAATTATTCTCCTCATGTATATAATAATCATCTTTTCTATTACAGCATTTTGTTGTTCACTTGTTATTTTGTTAATTGTTACTTAAATTATGATGTTAATTATATTTTCTATTTCAGCATTTTATTGTTGAAAGTTTTATGTTGTTTGTTTTGAGGGAGTTTGTGATTTTAGGGAGGTCGCTATTTTATTTCAGGAAATTATTCTCCTCATGTATATAATAATCATCTTTTCTATTACAGCATTTTATTGTTCAATTGTTATTTTGTTAATTATTACTGAAATTATGATGTTAATTATATTTTCTATTTCAGCATTTTATTGTTCAATTGTTATTTTGTTAATTATTACTGAAATTATGATGTTAATTATATTTTCTATTTCAGCATTTTATTGTTGAAAGTTTTATGTTGTTTGTTTTGAGGGAATTTGTGATTTTAGGGAGGTCGCTATTTTATTTCAGGAAATTATTCTCCTCATGTATATAATAATCATCTTTTCTATTACAGCATTTTGTTGTTCAATTGTTGTTTTGTTAATTGTTACTTAAATTATGATGTTGATTATATTTTCTATTTCAGCATTTTATTGTTAAATTATTATTATTTTCTCAATTGTTTCTGATATTAGGATATTAATTTTATTTTCTATTTCAAGATTGTATTGTCTAAATTTTTATTTTATGTTGTATGTTTTGAATGGTTTGACGTTCTTATGATTTTAGGGTGGGTCACTAACGTAGCCACCTCCATGTGGTGTGACCTGGTAATTGATATCGTTTTCTAAAGATAACTTTTAGAAAGCGATATCAAGCTAAGAGCTACAATAAAAAGATTTATATATTTTTTAATTGGGAAACAATAGTTTAAATTCAGAAAAGTATTTTTGGGATTGCAATATTACCATATAGAACGTATAACTATAGTAATTTTATAATTCCTGAAAAAGGAACTTGTATGATTTCTGACTAACTACAAATGACTAATTACCTCCTTTTTTTCGAAGTCGGTTAAAAATAAAATAAAAAGAAAATCACAAAATATGGAATTTAGAAAGAACGAAGTTGTTTGATACGCAATGGTAGAAAGAAATCAACTCTGGCGAAGATATTTCAAGCAGAGACGTTGTACATTGGAAAGGTCGTAAATTTCTTTATCCATGACTCTGGTCAGGCGTCAGATCTCACCCCTGTCCACAGAACACATAATTTCTGCTTTTCATTTAATAGAAATTCGCTACGTTGACTAACAAATATATTTTTTATAACAATTTTCGAGAGGAATTCGAGTTACCGTTAGTTGATAGCATGCGATAATTGAGGTGGCGCTTAAATCAGTTTCTGTTCGGTGTAATTTTCGATGAAACGTTGACTGTTTTACCGACTCGGAATTCGAAGTTCGGCCTCATTAGATTTAAATTATTAAATTTAAATAGTATAGCATATATATTTATGTTTGTAGACACATACAAGACTATTCGTTAGTTTGCTCATATACATTTTTACATATAAGTATTTGTTTAATTATACCATTAACATATTCTTTTTGCGGTTCCATTAGGTGTTTTTCTATAACTACGAGAGCAATGTTCAGGTAGTATTACTGAGTTTATTTCATGAGCTACTCCAGCTTTATTCATAATGTCACACTTTACCAGCGTCGCATCATCCACCTGAAAGAAAAGAATTTTTAAGACGGAAATATTCGTAATAAATAAACGTGTCATTACTTACCAATACTTTATTGTTCTTTCTTACTACGTTTACCATATCTCCCTTCGTCTTTAAAGTATATTGCAGGTCTGGTCTGAAACTTTCAGAAATTATCATGTTGTCCATAATGTGGTTTTTCATCACCTACAAATAAACAGAAAAACCTTGCTTTCAATTAATAATCTTAATGTTTTGTTAAGCATAATAGTACCTTCGATAAATAATTTTTATCTAGCAATAATTTTTTAAGTTTAACACTTCCCAGCCGCTTAAATGCCTCATCCGAAGGAACGAAGTATGTACATGAAGAATTCGGATGTTTAAATTGATCGTATATTTCCGGTTGGATAGCTTTGATTCTTTCCATTGCATCCAACCAAATGCTGTAAGGGTTTCAAAAGATTTTCAAAGGAATAGAAAAGGGCAATTCTATGTTTCGAGAATTGCGCGCTCTTAAAATTGAAAAGTCTTTACCGCTCACCGCGAGATTACACCACCAGTACTGTTTTAAGAGCGCGCAATAATATCTCTTCGAATTGTTTAGAATACCTAAAATTGCCTTTTCTCCTCAAAATATTATCCAATGATTCCTTAGCAGGATGTAAAACGTGGTTTATAACGTGTAAAACACCGTTGGTGCATTCTCTATCAGCTTTTACAATCAATGCATTCTCTATTCCAAAGTTACCTGGGTATACTTGAAATCGTAAAGGATCTCCTGCTTCAAGGGTTTTAACTACCTGGAATAAATCCCGCATTAAAATTGTCTGTTCATGAATAAACTGAAACTGAATGTCTCACAAATTACCTGATTATTACCAATTTCATAAGTAAAATACACTCCCTTAACTGTATGACTGAAAACGAATTTCCTAGCACTTTCCTTATTTCTTTGCAATTCGACAAGCTGTTGATTTGACATAGCTGTAAATAAATATATTATTTTGCAATTAACGATATACATTTTCAATGAATTTTAAATACGTACCATATATCGCTGTTTCGGATGGAGCGAATACCGTAAAGTGTTTCAAGTGCCTCAAAGTTTCTTCCAGCTCGGCTGTTCTGATTATTTTCAGGAACGTATATACTCCTTCTTCCTTCATTAGATCCGTAATTGATTTTGCTGAAACATGTTCAGTTCGTAGTAAAACTATAGAGTATCTATTCATGTATAAATATTATTCACCTCGATCTGGAAGTAATACGCGATCAAGAACGTACAACAGCCCATTTTGTCCATGGTACATCTCATTTTTTAGATTCGCATGATTTACAATTGGCCCGCGTGGACCACAATTTAACGTGAGTTTTTGTTGCTGCATGGTGGTGGCATGGTATTCCGAAATGATGTTTGGCATACACACGGGATGAGTAACAACATGATGAGCAATTAGAGCTACAGAAAATGTCAGATCAAACAACCGGTAGGAATGTAAATGTACATTTTGAACATAATTTCGTTACCGTTTAACGCATCACGGTTTGAAAGCATATCGTTCAATTGCCTTTGAGGAATGTTATGAAAAGCATCGTCGGTGGGTGCAAAAATGGTACACGGTATTTCATTGTATCTAATCCTCTTTGCGATCTCACTGTTTTCGAGAGCTTTTGTAAATATCTGGAATCTACCGTCCTTTGCAACAAGATGAATGATATCTGAATTCTTTGCCAGAGCGAGGTCCAAAACCCCGTCAATTACGTGTACAACTCCATTAGAGGCAATCTGATCCTTCCGAATAATCCGATGACAATTTATTGTTTCCATCTGTGCGAATCAGAACGTTTGATGAATAATTTATATCGCTAATGTGCAACGTTGAATAGCTACTGCTTACGCCACTGGAAAATTTATTAATCCTCAAAACGTTTCCTTGTAATCTCGATGGAACTAATAGATTTTCTTGCCATTGATTTGATAGCACTCGTCTATTCGTAATGTGATTCGCGATTAGATCGATGTATTTATTGCCGTCGTGCAACCATTCTGCTCGAATACCCTTTATTCTTAGATAATTCTAAAAACGATAGAAAATAATAAGCTTATTTAATCATGTTAATTCCATATTGAACTTACGTCAAAAGCTTCGTCAGATGGAACGAACAACGTTAGCGGTGAGCCGCTTCTTAACTCTTTCGCAAACTTCGATCTTTCCATTAATTTTGCGAATTTTATAGATCCTGCACGTCGCGCTGTTTCTATCAGGTCAATTAATGGCTTCACTGTAAAAAGACATAATAAAGTACAGGATAAAAGCTTGGTACTACGCGCAGGATTTTAAGTAAATTGAATGCACTACCCCCTGTGCAGCCAGAACGACCGGTGACCCTGTAATATCCTGCGCAGCATTCGTATCTGACAAATCTGCAAAGCAAATGAAGGCACTGAAGTATACAAATAAGGGTTGCTTTAAAACCAACGTGAAATTATGCTTACGTTTCCTTGCCGCAGATTTTTCGCGGATTCCACTGTTTGCTCTCGGTGTAATAACTGTAATTTATATCGTCGTTCACTTCTACGGCACACACGTTAGGTCTGAAAAAAGAACATAAATCACTTGTTAATTTGAAACAAAGTATGATTTCAATTACAGCATTAAAGTCTCACCCTTGTCTTTGTGCATCTTCAACGTTCCACCGTGGTCCTCTTTGATAAGCATAAATCGCATCAAGTACCAGGCATAAAATTAATATTTTAATTATAATTGCATCGTACATATTTTCACTATAATTTGAGAAGATACTCGCAAGAACACGATAATCAAAAGACTCAAATGAAACCTGTTCGCTCCCACAAAGAATTCTAAGATGGCTCGAACCACGACAGTTCCTATTTAAGGGTTTCACCCTTCCACCCCATCTGGAAAATATTTCCACGTCTGATGAAACAGATAATGATGCAATCTAGTTGAATTGGCGTTTAGAACACTTGTCATGTCACGTTTCCTACTTTTCGTGGATCATTTCCATCGAGTAAATGCGTTTGACATCTGTGTAACATAGTAGATGATGAGAATTCGTATCCACATTGTTCTATTGAAATACAAATTTAGCAAGACTCTATTGACCTTGAGATGACCTTGACAGATTCACTCAGCAATTTTTTTAATATCATTTATGAAGCAGTTTCTTAATTTTTGATTTTTCTCTTTCGTACACCGCATTTAAGATAGAACGATCGCCCAAGATGAGAGCTGACTTATTCTCGCATTGAACATCTGCACGATCCATAGTGAGCCCGATATTAGTCTACATATAGTCGTACGTAGCCATCGTTGCTAAAGAAATTAGGTTACCTCCCAACGGATATACAAAGGGGCCCTACAAATTGGTCCATATCCTACATGCTTTCAAAATAATCCACCATGAACGTTTCAATTCCGATCTGCATTTCTGCCGAAAGCAACGAGAACAAAACGAACGAGATTATTCTCCATTGTGGTACATTTAACGACGGATCCCATCGCGGTCGCGTACAATTCACTCTGTTAATTCGATAAACAGAATCTCCATGTTAACGCGACAACTGATTTTGCATACATTTTCGTTGATGCAGAATCACGGAAAGTGATTCTGTATATTGGTCAAGGCTGAAGAGATCTTAACGATCATCTCGGACAAGAGAAAACGATACGCATCGTTCTCTTCACTGGTCACAATCGTGATTTACTCTTCAGCCTGGCAATGGAGAGCAAATTAACATGTTGCTTTTGATTCGATGGAAGCAGGTCTTCCAAACAGCACGTGCATACAATAGGTACGCCTACAATCTTTCTCTCGAGTGTACTTTAATTCTCCGACTCGTTAGCTTGCAAATACGTGACGACGTATTGGAGTTGTTACAAACTCGATTAAAATCTGCTCTACAAATGGGTATCAGCAAATAATTGCCCATGTACGTTCAAAGCAATACGCCGGTCTCCGAGAGTGTCAAAATCATCATTTATCTACTGAAATCAAATATTCCTATGTACTATGTAAAATATGACTTTTAGCTTTTATAAGAAAAGAAACAAAAGAACGATTGGAAGGTGACATCGTTTCGCAATCCGTGACATATGTAACGCGTATTTCAATCACACTCCGTGGGGGGTTGCACGTCAAGGGATGAACCGTTCTGGTTCTCCATTTAGAGCAATTTATCCGATGCCGTGGACCCAATAAAGACGGATCTATTTCTATGAAACAGACTCGCGTGGTACACATTTTTCTCCCTTCTGCTTATTCAGTGCCGTGCGACCCGTTGTGATGAGTGCCCTCTTCCTGTAGCCGGCTGTCTCTTTCGCTCACTGACATGTCTCCCATTCCCCTGTCAGTGTTCACCCTCCGTCTCCTCGCGAGCTCTAATCAGCTTCCTGGATGGGGCACATTATCTACGTGATGGCAGATCGTAACGACGCGATACCTAGCCAAGTCCCGGGGATTCGATCATACGGTAGTAGTCGCTCGGCAGTGGTCCATTGCGCGTAAAAGACCTGCCAAGATCCACGGTTACGGATGTCACTTAGCTCGTTATACGATTCTATCGTATCAGTTCAGTGATCCTGAAACGGTGCATCGGTTACCTAGGGATTCAGGTGCGACCTTATGCGGGAAAACGAACCTTTCGCATTTCGGTTTAGGTGTTGATTCGTTCAACGTTCGTAGCTTTTTACTTGATTTATTTAAGAAACGATTTGATGAGACAACTTTATTTCAAGTATCAGCTAGCATTACGGTAGAACGAAAGGATGAAAATCAAGTTTCTAATTGCAGCTTAAAATCCTGATTGAATCGGAGTTTGATGATCAATGATAATTTATACGGTGATGATACGTGGAGAAGCAGCTGTCGTAGGGATGAAGGTCGCGGGATGATAGAGAAGAAATCTTCCACGATCTTCCTCGTGCCCAGAGGAAGGCTCTACAGGAATTCTTAAAGCGACGTGTTGCACCAGATCAACGAATAATGACGTTGGGGCAACGTATATCTGGGGCCGTCGCGGTCCTCAGGGGCACTTCGGAAGTTAAAGCTACCACGTAAGACCTATTAATTTCTATATCTTTCTAAACTGTCTTCTGACCGGGACCAATTTTCAGATCAACTTCCGACGAGATCGAGAAGATAACTACCGTGGACGAGGAGAAAATTCGTCAACAGGCGTCGCCACTCGACAGATTGCAGGCAGTTAGTAATTATATGGTTTGTTAAAATTTTCCATTACGCTTTACTAACGTTATTTGCACGATACCGTTGAACAGGTTGTAGACTGGATGGGGGAGAACATGCTTCTGATCCTTACGATTGCCGGCGTCTTGGTGGGTCTCATCCTTGGATTCCTTGGTCGGTTAATCAATCCATCACCGCAGACCATTACTCTTGTCAGTTTTCCCGGGGAACTTCTGATGCGATTATTGAAGATGTTCATATTACCGCTTATTGTTTCTTCGCTTATCGCCGGTGATTATGCAAAATTCCGGCAATCATTCGTTGAATTGCTTGCTAAGTTCTTTCGTTCGTAGGGATGGCACAATTGGACGCTAGAAGTTCAGGAAGAATGGGGTTCAGGGCATTAGCGTATTACACAGTGACCACCATTCTAGCTGCTATAGTCGGTATCCTGGTGGTGATAATGATCCATCCTGGTGATCCTAGGATCAAGATCACTATAAATGCACCCAAGACGGAGGACACTAAAGTTTCAACCTTGGATGCTATTCTTGACATAGTTAGGTACGCGAGACACCGTACGAATGATATCGGGCATCAATGATGAATGTTATTTCTAGAAACATGGTGCCGGAAAACTTGGTACAGGCGTGCTTCCAGCAGGCACAGACCGCTTACGTGAAGAAGAAGGTGGTGATCGTAGGTAGCGCGAATCAAAGCGATTTCATCCTGGAACCAACGTTGATCTACAAGGACGGGACGAATGTGATGGGCATGATAGTATTCTGTATCACTTTCGGTCTTCTAGCGGGACAAATTGGTTCTCGAGGAAAACTGATGGTCGACTTCTTCGTGGTACTGAACGAAATAATCATGCAGCTCGTCGGTATCATTGTGATGTGGTGAGCGATCGAGACTCAAGTTAATTTCACGCTTGGTAGTTCCCTTGCTACTCGCCCGAATCGTGATCAGGCCGAGAAGAGCGTCGGTTCGAGTTTTAATGTCGTACAGGTACTCTCCGTTCGGAATCATGTGTCTGATAGCTGGAAAGATAATGTCGATCGCTAATCTGGCAGCGACTGCACAAATGTTGGGTCTGTATATGGTGACAGTTATCCTGGGATTATTAATTCACGCTGTAATCACTCTGCCGGCGATATTTTGGTTTTTGACTCGACAAAATCCAGCCGTCTTCTTCAAAGGTATGATGCAGGCTTGGGTTACAGCCTTGGGAACAGCGTCGAGGTAGCAATCAGCTCTTCTTTTTTTTTTATACCAATATACCGTTTAACTCGTGGATATGGTTTATCGTCCACATTTCATGTTTGTAGTGCTGCAACTTTGCCAATAACTTTCCGTTGCCTCGAAGAAAATAATAAAATCGATCCAAGAGTGACACGATTTGTAGTAGCCGTAGGAGCTACGGTAAACATGGATGGAACGGCTCTCTACGAAGCCGTTGCTGCGATTTTCATTGCTCAAATGAATGGAATCTCGTTGGGAATAGGCGAAGTTATAACAGTCAGGTCTGTAGAATCAATGCTACACGGAAACGTGCAAGTTTCATTATTTATTTACATCCTCCTTCGTGTATATAGTCTTACGGCCACCTTGGCGAGTATAGGGGCAGCGAGTATTCCCAGTGCCGCCCTGATTACCATGTTGATCGTCCTTACTGCACTGGGTTTGCCAACTGACGATGTTTCTTTATTGTTTGCAGTCGATTGGTTGTTGTAAGCGCAATAATTATTTCAAGCTCAGGTCGAATCCCATCTAGTGATTGTTATTGCTGCATATTTTAATTCTCATTTGAAGGGATCGAATCAGGACTTCGATAAACGTTTTGGGCGATGGATACGGAGCTGGAATAGTTTATCATTTGAGCAAGAAGGAACTGGATAAAATGGATCAAGAAAGGAAGCTAGAAGGCCTTGAAACTGGGACACCACTGCAGGATATCTCGGATAATTGTCAGTGCGAAAATGCACCTGTCCCTGAGCAAAGTTCTGAAACAAAGATTTAATTCGTTGGAATGTTAACCCCCTTCAATTTCTCGAATGATGATATAATAGAAAATTATGCTCACTTCAGCGGTGACCAGATTCAATTGTAACGACGCGACGGCGCTTAACAAAATTTATCTCTTCACTGCCAATATAGTCTTTTTGGAGTTGCGATTTGTATATTTATTTGATGTATTGGAATATGATAAATTTTCTTTTTAAACAACTGGTAAAATAGTACAAAAATTGCAAAAACGTGTGAGCATGTCAAGTACAAAGCAATATATGATTATCGATCGTTCCTTCGAGTTATAACAAGAAATACATTGTTTTATGTACTGATTTGAAAACGATATTGTACAAAGGATTAAACGTAAGAAATTTTATTTTTGAATTGAAATGTTTAACTCGATGCGAAATAAATATGTTATCGTTTATTTACGTTCATAGTTAAATAAAGAAGGGATTAAAGCGTTTCGTTAGAACAATGCTTTAACCAATTAACAAATTTATTCACTGCTTTCTTTTGTTTACATTATTTGTATATTATATAATTCATTACATAAATGTTACATACACGAAGAAATAAACGTAGATCTAAATATATTTAGTGAAACAATTTGTGCTTTGAGAAAGGTACAATAACGAACACGATTAAACAGATGGAACGATGGAATAAATATATTTTTGAAAGTGTCCTATGTACATACATATACAATAAATCACATAGTGCTTTTTCAACAATGTTATTACTCTGTTCAGCAACTGGCAATTGTTTGTGATATATTCAATTAATTAACGACATACCTATTTAGTTAAAAAATATAAACCCTTAAACCTACAGATCCTTTTAATCAGTACACATGTACCATACCATATAAAAATCTAATTTCAAATTGAGGAAAATGTTCAATATACATGATAAACATCAATTTCACTGAAATAAAAGTATTTAAGTTTTGAAAGGATACGTCCAAAATAGCACATATGTCTATTATATCATTTTTTAAATAATTTCTGTTAAGGAAAATATTTGTGTGATAAATATGTGATTGCACTTTATTGTATATATGTAAAGGATACAAAGAGACCTCCAAAAAATCCACTTGTTAAAAGATTTCGTCTGCTTATAAAATATTTTTTCCACTGACCTCCTGCTTTTAATAATAACATTGCCTAAAAACACATTTGAACCTTAAAGTTTATTAAACATGTTACAATAATTTTCCCAAAAGAAATACTTTATACTTGCCCATAGTCCAAATACAGCAAAAATATAAAAGCCAAAACCATATAAACCTGTTAAGCCTAATAAACCAGCTGTACCACCTGATAAGGCTGCCATTGATATCCTACAATATTCTACTACAGCAGCATTGTTTACAACAGCTGCTTCACTATATGCAATAATCTCTAGAAACAAAAATGTATATCAAATTATAGGAATGTTACTATATATTTTAATATAACAGTAACATTATTGTTTGAATGATACAACATTTTCAAGTGAAGGAGTAAACTGCTTGTAATTGGTTCAAGCAAATGAAACAGAACTTATAAAACACATTTACAGTTTATCTCAATAACAAATCGTAAAAAATTTTGTTATTTTAACAAAATTGTATACGTTTTTTATATTTATATACAGTACTGTTAAACAAAACATAACCTACATTAAAAACTACAAACATACAAAAACATAAACTGTTAAAAATATAAAAAATAATAAATTAACTGATATTTTATTAGGTACCTCCTTTTTCTTGTTTTGTTTTAATTTTTCCCAACATTGTACTGTTATAATACTGATACACAATTTGTATAATTTAACCTACGAATACATTCGTTGATGACTGTATATAAAAACTCTTCTGTCGTTTGCTGCGAGCAGTGACTACAGAGATAGAAGTTTGGACATGCTTTTGTTTCCTAGGGGACATAATTTATGGGGTTGTAGACACCCCAGATGATATTAGGGCGGTATACAGAGAGCGCCACCGATACATAGGGACCCTGACACCACGTCTTATATTTTGCTATTCGTTCTCATATTTCACTAGTCGGTATTACCTACCGTCGGTATAAGGAGGACGAAATTGTTGATTTTATTATTTCGATCCGCACCCTTTATATCTCTGATTCCACTATATCTCTACACCCTTATATCACTGCATTCCGTACATCCCAGCAACCCTTACATCCCTTACATCTCTGCATTCCTCACATTCCGGACTTCTTTATATCCCAACATCCCTTACATCCCTTACATCCCTGCATCCGTAACATGCCTGTATCCTTTACATCCTTGTATCACTTGTATTCCTGCATTCCATACATCCCAGTACCCCCCTGAAATGGAGTAGAAATTTTTGAAAAAATAGCGCCCCCTAGCGGCAAAAACGCGAACTAAAATTTCGATGTCCAATCAGCGCCCTCTGGTGGCGAAAAAAGGAACTAAATCTCGCTCTATTTCTGGTCCCCTGGCGGCAAAAATGCGAACTAAAATTTCGATGTCCAATCAGCGCCCTCTGGTAGCGAGAAAAGGAACTATATCTTGCTGGATTTCTGGCCCTCTGGCGGCAAAAATGTGAACTAAAATTTCGATGTCCAATCAGCGCCCTCTGGTAGCGAGAAAAGGAACTATATCATGCTGGATTTCTGGCCCTCTGGCGGCAAAAATGTGAACTAAAATTTCGATGTCCAATCAGCGCCCTCTGGTGGCGAGAAAAGGAACTATATCTTGCTCGATTTCTGGCCCTCTGGCGGCAAAAATGTGAACTAAAATGTCGACGTCCAACCAGCGCCCTCTGGTGGCGAAAAAAGGAACTCACTTACCTTTACTTACCTTTACTCGAAGCAGTCTTTAAATTATATTTATTATAAGGGATGAAGAAATGTAAGGGATGAAGAAATGTAAGGAATGTAGAGATGAAAATAATATAGGGATGAAAAGAATGTGGGGATCCAAAGGGTGTAGGGATGAAAAGAGTGTAGGGATTATAAGAATGTAAGGATTTTAGGGATGAATAGATGTAAGGAATGTAGGGATGAAAAGAATGCAGGGATGTAAGGAATGCTGGGATGGAAGGAATGCAGGGAAGTAAGGGTTACTAAGATGGCCTTGGCCTATAATGAGGGATAAAATTATATATATAACTGGAAAAAGTGAAATAAATGGGGTCCTTGGCTGAGACCCTGAAGAGGGATATAATCATAAATGTTATTCCCCTTCGATGAGCTTATTTAATAAGCAAAACAAAATAAATGAAGTAAATTAAATAAACTCTGGAAGAAAATTATACTGGTTGTGCCCTCTTCATACGGACCTGATATTATCCAGCGGTGTTAGGGACCCCGCTGCGCTAATGACGCCCTCTGTGGACCGACATGATATCATCGTGGGGTATCAGGAACCCCGGTGGCTCTTTCTGTGCACCGCGCTAATATTATCCGGGGTGTCAAGGACCCCGCAACTCTAATAAGTACTAAACTTTTGTCAGGTGAGGTTATGTTAAATTCTTACACTGTGCAGATGTAATATCTGAAGAATAACAATTTAACAACCTTTTTATTAACAACTGGTCAGTTGATCCTTAAGTGACTAACATATTTTGTTTCTACACTATAGAGTTAACTTTTTATTGATATTAGTTATAAGATCCAACTGATTCTGTTGTTTCATAAGATTATGTAATCTCTATTTCATTATTTTTTAAGATCAAAAACGGATATTTAATATTTATCGCATGACAACAGTTGATCCCTGTAAAAAATTTGCATGTAAATTGCAACAGTGTTTAAAAGGTTTGTGTTTTAGGACCATTTTTACCTACTGTAATCTTGTTTAATATTTTTAACCTATATTAAACATTAACACAAATGGTAATTATTTAATTTTAGACAACGTTTACCAACCATCACGTTGTGAGTCAGTTATAGAAGAAATAAGGCAGTGTTGCATACATCATTCAGCTGTATCAGTAGTTTGTGATGGTATAGATACTTCAAAACCATATGAACACAACACAGTAGATTATGTAAGTATAACAGATTTCTTCTAATTATTCTGTTATTAAGAATATTTACTAATCATTTGTTTTGTGATTTTGATTTTAGAAAAAAGCTCAGAAATAAGTTCATCATGTATTCAGATCGATTAAGAGTAATTAATTGGATTGGTACTATAGCATTATCAAGCTTTGCTATGTGGACAGTGTATCAACTTGCATATAACGATCCTCCACGTAAAAACAAAAAGCCTGCACATACATAAAGAAGATAATGTTTTATCATAACCAGTAATGTACTGACCGATAGTAAATATATATATCAAATATAATAAATAATACAATGTGTTAATAAAAGATGGAAGCAGTAAAAAGGGCAAAAGAAAGATTTAGAAAATATCCAATTCTAGTAGCACAGTGTCACGAATCTGGGGCCAAATATGCTGCATGTGTATTGGCAAAACCTAATTTGAACAAACATGACTGTGACAGTGAATTTAAGGAATTTAAGACATGTTTGATGAATGCTGCTGCTAAAAATAAAACAAGGTTGTAACAGTTCTATAAAATGAAATGAAGCTTTATGTTTAGCTGATATATATTTTGTAGAAAATATATTTCATTTTTTCAACATGGCTAGGCTATCATTTAAAGGACACTGTACTGTAGCCTTCTTGATTAGAGTAGCTTTAGTTATTTACTCGGATTATCACGATAAAACGTTTAGTGTTCCGTACACTGATGTGGATTATACGGTATTTAGCGATGCAGCGAGACACATGGTAGAGGGATCGTCGCCCTTCGATCGTGATACTTATCGTTACACACCATTGTTGGCTTTGCTTTTAACACCGAACATCTTTTTGCATGAAAATTTCGGAAAAATCCTATTTTCTTTTGTTGATATTTTGGTAGGAATTTTAATAAAAAAAATTTTATCATTACAGCATGTCAGCGAAAAATTAAAAGATACTTGTACTTTTATATGGTTGTATAATCCTTTCACGATTATAATTTCAACCAGAGGAAATGCAGATTCTGTGGCAGTTATTTTAGTTATGTTAACTTTGTACTTGTTTCTACAAGATAAATATATTCAAGCAGGTTTCTTGCATGCTATATCAATTCATTTTCGATTATATCCTTTAATTTTTAGTATACCTATGTATTTCTCTCTTCGCGGTCGAAATTATTTGATACCAAACAAAAATCAAATGAAGTTGGTACTTAGTTGTGTAAGTCTAACAGTTTTGTTAACTCTTATAAATTATTATTTCTACGGTTACAAGTATCTTTACGAGAGCTTTCTGTATCATTTAATTCGTAAAGACACGAAACATAACTTTTCGGTTTATTTTTACATGATGTACTTATCTGCCAAGGAGCCATCTAGCATAATTCAAAAAGTACTCACATTTCTGCCACAGTTATTATTACTGTTATTGTTGTCATATAAATACTCAGAGAAGTCTCTATTACCATTTGCAATGTTTACACAAGCCATGGTAGTGGTAACGTATAATCCGGTATTAACATCACAATACTTTTTCTGGTATTTATCCCTCTTACCTTTGTGTCTCCCGCGTTTCGGATTAAGCATTCGTAGATCATTATGCTTATGTTTCCTTTGGATCTTAAGCCAAAGTCTATGGTTACTGGCCGCTTATTTGTTAGAATTCCGAGGATTGAATACTTTTACGTACATCTGGATTGCTAGTTTATTATTTTTCGTTGTTAATGTTAAAATTTTAAACGATATTATCGTATATTACAAATATTAAATAAAACATATAGAAATAAATTGATTATTATTAACATTTTATATATTATCATTTACACGTATGTACTCGAATTGAAAGCGTATTATTTAATCGTTATCATTATTGTCGAAAATAACATGAGTAAAGTTTGTAAAAGGCATACAGATATGTATTTAAAATCTATGTAAGAGAGAATAAAATAAAGATTAACGGTAAAACCTACGACCTATCTGTACTTTCTTGAGTCCAACGGTAGTGGTGAAAATATTAGATAAAACGATAATTATTCGTTATTTTATTTTTGCAGGAATACAAAATACTTATTTACAGATGGTTTCGTAAAGTAATAGTGGTAGATTCTTAAAAGGAATGTAGATATAGTAATAATAATACAATAATAGTAAATCTTAATGTAGTAATCTAGATCAATTGTGAGCAAGAGCATCCTTTGGATCATCATCAGAAATATCTCTGTCGTTTATTTCTAAGCTGCTAATTGTTGACGATATTAAATATAAACGTGACATTCATCGTCAAATCATACGAGAATGCTTCTCACAATTTCTAACGACACCGTTTAAAACGATATTAACCCGAGTAGTTTTACAAAGTATAAAAAAATACCATTGATATCGTTCGTCAAATTATGAAACCACGGTCAGACTCAAAGAAACAGCGGTTCTTCGGTGAACTTCCGGTGAACGCTGCAATATTACCATCGCGTTGAAACATTTTCAGTGTCTTTTATTTTTTTATTTTTTACGAAGGAAAGGGTGGATCGAAATGAGGCGAGATGTGACACGAAATTGGCCCAATCGATAACACGAATACAAAGGGGAGAGAACTCAAAGTACAGTTCCGTATAACTATAGGTCACCACGGCAGACGATGCAACATATAAAAATAGCGTTATTTTCTTTCATTGCTTTTGTTTACAGTTCATTTAACTGCGTGCTGTGTGAAAATCATCTGTTTTATTTCCCATCGAGGTGAACAGAGAATTTTTTGCTTTTAACCGACCCAATAAGGAAGTAACACACGGAAGTAGCGGAGCCGATAATTCTGGACCTTGCAACAAATTTCTCGTCCCCTAAACTTCGTTTACCAGTTGCAAGGTCCAGAAGTTGTTTGTTAGACAGAAATAAGTTACGTGTTCGAGAGAAATATGAAAACGAAGAGAACGCAGGCTGCAATGCTTGCGTGATAAGGAAAAGAGTCCTTGTTAACCAGAGAGGATTGATCAACAAAGGAGTTGCGTTTTCGCATCGGCTACGAAAGACTGCTACGGCGAAAGGGGATGCGTGCTCAAGTGCATTTACGTGGTTGCAAAGCAACAATACGTTTCGAGACGCGAAATCGCTCGATATTGCACGCGTGCGACGGTTTCCGTGCACATTTCTTAGAAAGATGCAACGTTCGAGTGCATCCGGACCACTTGTTCCTTCCTTTTTTCCTTTCACGTCTCAAAAGGCTTTTATTCTTCCGGTATTATCTTTTGTATCTATACTTTCGCTTCCCAGTTCCTTTTCTTTCTGTTTGCAGAAAGTCTTTCGAGGAAATGCGGTAGAACGTAAGCAAGCGACGGGAAACGCGTTCCCAAAGATTAACTTTTGTCGTAATGCATAGGATACAGAGTGAATAGGTGATGTAATGGTGATACGAAAGGGGATCGTGTCGCGTGAATGGATGGGTGAAAACGTGAGATTATCGGAACTTATTATATGGCAAAGATTTAATAAAATACGATAACAGCGCTGATACATATTACACTCTACGAGAAGTATAAACGGCACTGGCTGCTTAATAATTACCACGTAAATCAATTAACTATAAATAATAATAATTAATCGTAATAATAATAATAATGATGATAATAATAATAATAATCGTTACCGTTTATAATGATGTTTGATGAACGATTAATCGGATTAACGAAAATGTACACCTTAAGTATAAAAGATTGGCGCCGATCTATCGCGATGATTATGATATACAACGGAAAGCTTATCTAAACAAACTTATGCCGATCTATATCAAACGTACAATGATAATAATAGTAATAATTAGAAAAAAAAAGAGATGAAATAAAGAGAAAATATAATTAAAGCACTCGTTGTAACGCATGAATAAATGCATCGATTTATACGACATAAACTCATATTAATATACACAACATTAAAATAAACATCTCTTTGGTCTCGTCGTTCATTTTCCTTTTTTCGGTCGCGTTTCAAGTAAGAAAGAAAGAAAAGGAACGTGTTTCGTGTCGTGAAACATAGGTCCTCTGCGTTCGAAAAGAAAAGAAGAAAAGAGAAGTAGCAAAAGGCGCGAAATTCAATAAAAGGGTGGTTCTTGCGGGACCGGGGAGGGATGAAAAGCGCATAAACGTTAAGGGCACGCGTTTGTAACACCTGTCGACTGCCGCGACGCGGGAAACATCGAAAATCGGAAAGCAACATGTCGCGATACTTTTAGTTTCATTCAGTTCTCTTTCGTCGTTCGTTTGTACTTACATATTCTTACTGGTATATTTATCGCGATGCCCCGAGCGGTTCGAGGCTTTGATAAGAATTAAAAACGCGTCAGACGTTAGCTACACTCGGAATGAAAGGGTTTTGTTGGCACACACTGTCGTTATCGAAGAGTAGACTGGTGGATTTTGCGTTACGTTCGATTCACAAGGAAAAAATCTCTGTTTCATTCATTCATTCACTCTCACTCACTCTCTATCTTCCTGTCTTCGCTAAATTTATTTCACTAACGGAAGATTTTGTGCGAATGATGCGTCTTTCACGTAGGCGTCGCTTTCGGACCTGATCCTTTAAACGCTACAGGTACGTGCGAGGAATTCGAAATTGAATTGCGATCGAACAAACACGGAAACGAGCGATTTAATCTACACAGGTGGACGATCGTCGAATGCCACGAGAAGACAGGGAAACGCAAGAATCTTGATTAGAATACACTGATTGAGGGGTATTAAAAAAGAGCATCGTTCCTGATCAATTGACTCTGTTCTCGTTGAAATGTAGAAAAGGGTGTAGACGTTCCGTTTGTGCATTACAGTCTGAATCATGATTGATTTTTGTTCGTTTGATATTAATAACAAAGATTTCTGATCATCGATCGTCAACGAAAAATCCTAGAAACTGCAACTCTTCTTTGCTTCATTCTTTCTTTGTAAGACCTCAAAAAAGTTGTCTAGCTAAATGTACGTAGGCTATGTTACAAAGTATTGTAATTTACACTAAAAACGGTGATGATTCGCTGTTCATAGTCAAATGTCTAGTGTTCAAATATGTACACGTGCTTCTCTATTCTTCCCCTTATTTTTATCACCCTTGAAATATTTTCACTTGGCGCACTTCGAAGGACAATCGACAACATTGACGAAATCAATGATCGACTACGAGTATCTTTAACGATCTCTAATTAATCAACCTCTTTCAGGACAAATTTACTAAAGTCATGAAAAAAATTATCTCAATATGATTCTACTTAATCCTTTTACCGTGATGTCTGTTGCATTTATTTACAATAATACTCTGTAACATTGTTACATATCTTTGGATGAAAAAAGAAAAGTGGTGAAATGTATGTGAACTGAAGAGGTTGACTGATCTTCGATTTCTCTAAAACAGTCTCTGCTCGAGAATAAAAGAATCGACCGAATAGGAAAGGGTTGATCAACGGCGAGGGTTGGTGAACGCGCGTAAACGGGTCGATAAAAACTCGTTATCAAACCGGAAGGGAGGGAATCGACGGAATAGCGTTTCGGCGAACTTCATCCGACACGCGTTTCGACTGGCGAACTTTGCCAATTCGATGCGCGATAACGTAGCGGGTTCGCAACAGAAAAGTTCTCGCATCGATCGGGTTACGAGAGTTTCCTTCGAGTTTCCCGTTGTATTTCTTTCGTATCGAGTTACGTTTCATTCGGTTAATTTACTTTTCCGTCCTGTGTTCGCGTCATACGACCCAACACGCCTTCTTATTCCCCGGTGGTTACGTTTCCGTCGTTACATTTATTTCTTTGTTTCATCTCCCTCCCGCCCGTTACACGATTGTTCCTGCAATTAGCGCACGCAGTATCACGCTAATTGCCCATTGTGGCGAGTCCTCGCCTCGAAACGCGTTTCCTCGAGACGTTTCGCGCGTTTTTTTCAACGACGGGCATCGTTAGCCGGTTGGCGAGCGTTGTAAGAACCTCGTTGTTGCACCTTGTGCCACGTAATTGAAATTCTATTGTGCGCGATTTAACCGCGTTGCGATTCTTCGGGATTTCGAAGGGGTCCGCGAGTAGCGCGACATCGTGGATAGCGAACACGCGACAGAGAAAAACCGCGGTAACAAACGCGTTTGTCGCGAAACGATCTTTTCACAGATATCACGAATGCAGTTCCTAATTATTACCGCGGCTATTCCGTTGTGTACCTTTTTTTTCCTTTGCTACTTCTCATTTCGAACGAGAGATCGTTCCGAGACAAGTCACGCGACTCGTGCATCGACCCCTTTCCTATTCGCGGATTTGTCATTCAGATTTCACGCGGTTACAGTCTTTTTAGTTTTTGTCGAACAGTCTACCGTACCTGTAAAATGCATCAGGATCGAAACGTTTCGCTGGATGAATTTCATATCGAGACGATCGTTAGAAAAAAAGTGCGTTGATTTTTCGTTAATTGTTCCCATGCACGTTCGCTCGAGACCGAGGAAAT
Source organism: Osmia bicornis bicornis (assembly GCF_907164935.1). NCBI lineage: Eukaryota > Metazoa > Arthropoda > Insecta > Hymenoptera > Megachilidae > Osmia > Osmia bicornis. The sequence continues at coordinate 11,972,225 of NC_060216.1, read as the reverse complement.
TTGAATGAAATCGTGATCGCGATTATTGGTCGAGATTACTACACACAGTGTACGTTGAAGAGTTTCGGTAAAAACGCAACAGATTTTCCCAGATACTAATCGTGTTTCTCCTTTCGGTTTCGTACAAAAAGGTGGAGAAAAGGGTTATCAGGATCGATAGAAAAACGTGGTTTCCTCGAAACTCGGAGTGTAATTCGATCATGGATGGATGGGTGATCTGAATCAGAAGTGCTCGCGTTATTTCAGAACAACTATCCTTCGATATTCTTTGTTTATCTTGCTCGCCCTTGTGTTACTCGTGCGAGAACGATCGCAGTTCTCGTGCCCTTCCCGCTACTGTACAAATGGTACGCCGATTATTCGAAAGATTCGCAACGATTCGCTTGAAATTCCTTCACGCAGCCTAATTCTTCTTCTTCACACGCCGCGCAACGCGTTCGAAGAAAAAAGCTTAACATCGAGAAAAATATGGGGGTATATATCGTATCTCCTATTATATGTCGCTCAGTCGAATTCGAAATAGTTATTTTTTTTCCTTTTTTTTTTTTAATGCTCGTGTTTTACGCAGCTTTCTTGATAGCACGCGAAAAAGTGTTCATTTCCTAAAAAGTCACTTTCCGTTTCACAAATGTGCGCGGACGATCCGATCGTTTCCAAGATACGTCGCACGTGATCGGGTTTCGCGATACGATTCGCGTTCCTCTTCTGCGAATCGATTACTTTTTATTCCACTTTCTCTGTTTACTTGGATTTTATTATTGGATTCCACAAAGCTTATTTACACGATGAATAATAGTATGGCACATGCTACTGAATCGAAACGTTTTAACACTCTTCCCTGTTTTCTTTTCATTAAAAAGAAAAAAAAAAGGAAATCATCGAATACCCGTTCGATCGTGAAACGTGAAGGAATAAGAAACGATCGGCTCGTCGGATAAACTTTGCGAAATAGTAGTAATAGGCCATAATTCCTAATCGTAAAGTATGAAATGTATCAACAAATTTGAAAAAACTTCCCTCTCTCACCCAGTTAGGCTCTCTCTCTCTCTCTCTCTGTATCATTTACTCTCGTATCGCGTGATAGTTAGAGAACGCATGATCGTTCGTCAGAGGACTCGTTAAATTGCCTAAGAATTTCGCGCTTTGCAACACAGCGTGACCGAGCCGAAGCGCCAAGTTTTCTCGTCGAATCGCGCGAGCAAGCAGTTCTTCCTTTTTCGACGCGTTACGCGAATAAACTTTCAATGAAAAACAACGACGTTGGGGAATTGCACGAAACGAAACGATTGCAGTATAGAAAAATAAGCTATTCGTGGGTGATACGACCTCTTCGTGGCGAGTTGAAGAGGAGCGTGTAACGCGAACGCAAACTCGCGCGACCAGAAGGAAAAGCTTGGATCTCGTCGGCTCTCGTTCCTTTCCTTGACTAAAGGCGAAGAAATCGATATTAATTTAATTAATAATTGACAGATAACCAATTAATACGTATAGGATGGCCCAACGGCAAGAAGGCGTAAATTTCTAAGGTTCAAACGACATAAACTTTTCTAATTTTAACATCGCCTCGGACCATCCAGTACATTGATTGTAATTACTTCCCGCAGTATACTTTGTTAACCCTACATTTTTATAATAGAAATCATGTGTCTGTATGTAATAGATCTCTCTCTCTCTCTCTCGCTCTCGCTCTCTCACAAATATGGCCACGTGCCATTACTAAATTCTGTTGTGTACCTACATACGCGTATTCGTATCCTTGGACATGCTCCTGGTGAACAGAAGTTTCCTGATGGCTGTGTGTACGTGTATATTTTTTATGTCTTTTGTTTCTTTTTCATCCCGTTGAAATCTGTACAGTTTGGAATTCCACCAAGCATTTATATATAGACGCGTTACTCGTGTAACAGACGAGTGCGCATGCGTGCGTGCGCAGCGCGAAACTACGCTTGCGCAATTATCACGCGCGCATGCGCACTGAGGACTTTGTTTTGCGCGTTTCGGATGAAATTTTCGAAACTTTCTCGTTCACTCGCACTCTCGCACGCGCTCTCTCACTCGCTCATTTAAATAGTTAACAGTAACATCAGGATGAACATTGTACAGAGTGATTGATGTACAATAAAGCCGAACTTACGGCAGATGGTTCCGTAGCCCGAGAAAAAAGAGACACCGTCGACGTCGAGGCTGTTCGACGTCGCGACGAGGAAAACGCACGGTCCATACGAGAGAATCGAAAATGCTTACGAATAAGATAATACTACACTGTATAATCTCGCTGAAGACGATCGCGTTCTCCTCGACGAGACGTTTCAAACGCGAACAAAGGAACTGATCGTTTCTTAACGACGACGATCGCGCGAGGCACGATCGATCGTGGAATGTGAGAACATGTCCTTGATAGGAAGGAAGTATCGTCACGAATACTGATTCTTTTTTTTTTTTTATCTCCGACGACAGAATCGAGGGTTTTTCGAGAGGAACCGTTTGCCGTAAAATAGCTCGCGCAGAATCAGATATGCACATAGTGTTTTCCTTTTTTTCTTCCTCCTTTTCACAGTTACAAAACTAACTAAATCTTACGAGATACGGTGAGCAATAATTCCAGTTATGTACAGAAATTATGTTACAGACGTCATAATATAAAGATATTTTCTCACGATACAAATGTATATTCGTTCATCTAGTTCTGAACGCGCGACGATCACCGTCGTCGTTCGTTCGAATTCCTTTCGTTCTCACTTCCCTTCTTCTTTTTTTTCAGTGTGCAGCCTTCTGTTTTCAGAATCGTTTCAATAATTGATAGGCTACCCTGTTTCGTTATCGTAATCAATGGTATCATCTTCGTCGTACATCGTGACGCAAATCAATTTATTTTTTTTTTTTTTTTAATAAATTTAAAGACTCTAATTTGAGGCCGTTCCGTAGATCATCGTCGAGGAAGCATTGCCAATAGATTCATTTCTTATCCTCGTCTATGAACTACAGAAATTGCAAACAAGCAGAAAAAACGAACCAATATAATTTCTAGAGAAACGAGAATAATTCAATAACGAGCGTAATTGAATAAAGAATTCTCGATCCATTTTTTCTTTCTTTTTTTTTTAAGTCGTGCTAGATTTCATTCCTTTGAAACAAGATGCACGACCAGTTTCATCTAACGCGTTTCCTTCTTTCCTCCCCTATTTACCCATTTTCCTTAATATCGTATAGATTGTTCTATTTACACAAAGCTGTCCACTTATGAACGAGCTTATTTCAATACAATTTTGCTCTCGTAGCGCCACCAAACTATAGGCCCTATGTTCATATTGACAACAGGTGTATATATATGTATATACCTAATCATTTTAGCTATCTATTTTACAGATGTCGGCCTGCGGAACGCGTCGATTCTAAACGCTTGTTCATTCGTAAGCGAATCCTCAGGCCGGAAGAAGGCTCGAGATGGCGACCGATCTTGTCAAACAAGCCGCGCGCGACCCTCGAGATTAATCGTATGCTCTCGTTTTAGTGCGCTTGCTTGCCAATACTGCGCGAGATCTAACATTTGTCCTAGAAATAAAAAAAAAGGCAGCACGACACAGTAACGTCGAAGTAGCAGCCGAGACGTGTTTTTGTCCGATCAGCCAGTTCGGCTGGACATCCCCGTCTGCATATCACATATTCGAAAAGCGAAATACATCCGTCGAAGCTACCGATGTTCACTTCACGTTTTCCCTTTAAATTGACTGCTACTACGATCAGCGATGAGATTCAATTCCCATTTTCGTTACGTTTCGAATGAACATTAAATGCTTATCGAGATCTAAAGTATGCGAATAAAAGATTGTCGATACCGAGTGGTCTGTTCTTGTTCCGAAGAGCTCCTTCGATCTACGAACCTAACCACCGTCCTTCGTTCTCGCGAACCCTCGTAGAACACGAGCCTCAATCGCCTCAATCGCCGTAATCGTCGTTTCTTCTTTCTTCTTCTCGTCGATTCATTTCCATGGCGAACGTATACTGATTTTCGTCCAGTCTCCTCGAGCTACAAAGTCGATATTTTAGATGAAGGGAGAAAAATACACTCTCGTGCTCTCGATTCGACGAAGGAATCTTTTTGCTACCGCGACTTCAGTCTTCTTAAATGGAATACCACACGTTGCGAAACGTAATCTCGACGATGTTCGACCAACAACGGTGAGATAGGAGTCTCTTTCAATTTACCGGCCGATTCTCCGCTTTCATATCGGTCGAATTGCCAACAGCTGCGATAGACAGTTCTTTTTTCCAGAGACCTTCACGATCCAAGTTTCTTTGCAACAGCTCGTAAGTACGCGGTCGTTCATTCTATAATCGTAGTATCAATTCCTTGGTACGCAGGAACGTATCGCAATTCGTGTCGGCTGGTCAGACTGGTCCTCTCGTGAATCCTCTTAGGCGTCGTTTCCAACGTGTCCATGGCTCTCGCGTACGATTTTCGTCTCGCCAACAGCTTCGTCGCGATATCCAAAACGGAATACTCGGTCAGTTCACGCGGTTCTTCGATGCTTTCAACTTCTCGCCACCTGTACTCTCTTCGAGGCGTCTCCCAAGAGTCACGGACGAGCTGGTCTTCCTCGAACAGTTCGTGCTCGGTTGGAATCATGAAACTCCGCGGGTCTATCTTCTCCGGATGTTCGTAACTCGTCGAGGAGACACGAATCGGTCGCGAGACGTCGACACGATGACGTTGTTCGACGAGTTGCCGGTGATCACGACTGGCCCTTCGCAATTGTCGCAGCACCGATTCGATGTACTTGAGCGCATCGCCGTTCTCCGCCATTCGTTGTGCCCGTCCTTTGACCCGAATCTTCTTCGCGCACATCTCCTCCCCCAACCTCGATTCACCGAGCAATCGTTCGACCTCCGACGCTCGCGCGACTGTGGGAGTTCGTCGAGCAACGTTCTGATATCGACAGGTTCTAGCTAGGCGATCCGCGAGCAAGTTCTCGCGCGACTTGAAGCGCGAACTAGTTTCTTCGACAGCTCGACGATGCTGGAAGGCGGTGCTAGTTAGGCCCGAACGTCGATGGTTCTAGTTCGGATAGACCCCCTGGCCTCATACATGCGTCGCTAGCGTCCCGACCGCCGAGGTGCGCTTTACCGTCGCGACTCCACCGTTTGGCCCACCTGTGATGTAGTGCGCCGAAAGTGGAGCCTGAAAAAAATCAGCAGAGAAAACACCGTGACGATTAACGATCGATTCAACCGAGTTGCTTATTTTTCCTTTCACTCGTGGATCATTAGCAAATGGATGGGATAATATCGAATGAAAAATTGACCGGCTCGATTAGATCGATCCCCTTACACATTCGATTCTAGCAAGACTCGCTCTGTTCGAACTAGTTCAGGTGAACGCAGGAATGCAGCTAAGATGTTGTAACCGTGTCTTGGAATTTGACACACATTCACCGCTGTCATTGTACTAACCTGCGGTCCAGCTCCGTTCAAGGTATTCAAGCTATTCATTCTCATTGCTTGAGTATAGGGTGGTGGTGCTGGCGTTACTCCCGGCACCGCTGTGTGCGGCGCGTGTCTCAGTTGTTCCGCCGCTGACATTCTATTGTTTCGAAGAGGAAAAAAAAACGATCAGAATAATTTCTCGCACGGTGGGCTGCTGGCGTGTACGTTCGCGGTGCGCACCGGCTTGGTTATTACAAATGATCGCGATAATGGTCGAAGCGGTTGGAAACGCGGCTGTACCCGGGCTCGTTCAAAATTAATATTAAACTCGTCGAGCTGATCGAACCGATGGTTATAAATATTCAGAACGAACGATTCATAATTTATGCGGGATATAATTAATCGGTAGAAACAATTGGGCGCGTTGCAGCAAATCCGTTGATCAATAGCTCGTAAATATTGTAACGTTAGCACGCGCATCGTATTTACAACTCCATCATCGATTGTTTGAACATTATAAACGATTAGCATCGAATGCGCCTCTAGGCGAGAATTCTTGGTCCAAGCCGAATAAAGGCGGTATGTATGTGTTCGAAGTGAAAGAATTAAAATTGAATTTATCACTGTATCGTCGTTCTTATTAGTTATATTCCAGACGCGTTCTTCGCCACGGATCTCGGTTGCATCGATTCACGGAATATCACGTTCCGGCCTGGATATAATCTAATCGTCTTTGCTGCAATCCGCGCGCGCCTCTGTAGAATTACCGCGCTAAAACGCAATTACAGTTGGTCAAAGGTTCTTCTATTATCCGACACGTCGAACTAGATTGCGAACCCCGGTGACACAGGCGACGAGGCGAGTTCCATTGATACTCTGCCAAGTGCCGGAGAAACTTTACCTGAGGTAGGGATTTCCATAGGTTGCGGAGAAACGAGGGTCGATCGCGGGAGTCGTTTGCGGGCTCGGCGTGCCCAAATTCGCGGAACTCAGACCGATCTTCTTTGAGGCGAGGATGCCGCCCGATGGTATCCTGCTTAAGGATTCTCGCGACGCACCCACTCCTTGTGTCGTGGGTGGCATGTAGTCGCGGGTGTAGTCTACGTACGGCACGTAACCATTGTTGTTACTACCGTCCTGCAACAGGAAACGGAAGGAAAAATTGTTAACGAAACGCGTCTATGACCAGCATTGTGTCGTGCTTTGCTTTCTCTCATAGAAAACTCGAGGTTACAAACAAGTGCAACTGTTTTATTTTCTTGGGAATATTTTTCCATATATACTATATACATATATGTGTGTGGGTATTTATTCTTCCGACACGACAAAAGGTTATTACATTGTTCCACAGGCCTTCGTGCTTGCTCGACATTAACGTGGTTCAACGACTCACGAAATTTCCTATTACTCTAATGAGTCTCAACGTTATAATTCGTACAAGGTGTTCGTACAAAAATTGGGACTGCTATTAATTATTTTAATGGAACTGGTCGAAACACGGTCGAACCGTGGACGTTTCACGAGTCAGAGGTTATTGTATTTGATGAAATTTTCGAAGAACTGTTAATTAAATTTAGAAGATTAAATTTTCGGCTATTTCAGGTTTTTATTATGCACTCCGGAAGCTCGGTACTTTTATTAGCAATAAACTAGATTATACCTGTCAGATAAACGTTGCAAATTGTACTTACGTTATTCTTGGGTGGAAACGAAGGTTCCGTGTAATCGGCGCTGTAACGATAACCCAAGGGATTTGGAACAGGTCCGGCCAACGCCAAAGCATTGACACCTCTCGTGCTTCCTTCGCCCTCGCTGTCAAGTGCTGTCACACTTTCTGCGTTACTGACACTCGATCCCGCTCGTATATCCGCTTTGACATCCGAGAGGTTGCTGCTTCTGTCGCTCTCTCGATATCGATCAGCGTTCGAATCTGTTTCTTCTGTCGGACGACAGACAAGAAAATCAACCGGCTAAAGGCAACGATCTTGTTGCGCACTTTTCTTACAAGCTTGTTACGAAACTATTAAGTTATTCTTTATCAAGTATCAAACGAGTTCGACACGATTTCACGAGATAAAACTCCTACCAAATTGCACTTACAGCGTATCAATTGAAAGGTTAAAGTTTCAAGAAAATAACTACATAAATATAACGATACGTTGTTACATTACCAAAGCTCAACATCGCGATTAGTCGTGTCCCGAGCTCTCGACAATTCAACGACTGATTAAAGCTAGTTCGTACCACTTGAATTCAATTTTCTGTCTGCATATCAAAAATATGAGCTACGTAACGAGTAGGCCCGCGTAGCGTATAATGTTACATTTTATGTGCTTCAAAATTATAAGCTGCAAATGGTTAATCCCTGAGTAACGCGCCAAACAGTTGTTACATGGGTGGAGTCAAGGGGAATGCGAATATTTTATGCAAACGAGCGCGTAACACTACTTATCGTAAGCTTGTTATGAAATTGTAAATCCTGTCTAGTATAATCACGACGAAAGAAATGACTAATAAACCATAAAGAAACGGTTTAGAAAGGATTCGAAAGACCACCTTGACTCCACCCTGTTTAAGGACCAACTATCAGGCTCGTTTGCATTCAATGATACATCCTTCATCTCGCGAGTCGTTAACGACAGATAGCGGAACGATAGCGACTGTTGTGTCCGCGGAGAAAGCAAAGAATTGAACGAATAGAAACGACGAAATTACGAGTCACGAATGGGAAAACAATGGGTAACGCGACATGACTAATGGCCTTATAATTCATTCGAACATGATATTCCACTCACGCATATCAGTCTCCTGGGTCTGGGCTGTCCTCGGCCGCGGCTGTTTGATGCGGTCCCGGCATTGCAGAAAGAGTACAACGATCACGCCAATGAGGATCACGCAGACGACCACCAGTCCTCCGATGATTAAAATCAGTTGCCAATCGACTGGAATCAACGCTAAGCGTCACGGCTGATTAAAATCTCGGCCTCTAACGCTCGATGATTGTAGCAATTATCTTTTTCTATTAACGCCGCACCGTCGGGAATAAAATTCGCGTAGTCGCAAGTGCGAACGACTGCTTAACGATGCGGGTTAAATTTTGTAAAGTGCACACAAAATTCGCGGGGCTTGCGAACGTGTCCGTTAATTGAATCCGGTGGAATTTACGAGCCGACCAACCTCGTACCGGTAAAAATGTATAAATTCGACTAGCTATTATAAAGCACCGTCGAATAGCTAGCAACGCGTGATATTTATAAAGACTGAAAACACGTCCTCGCACAAACTCAAGGAAAAGAATTTGATAATATCCGTCAAGATAAATTAACCTTAACGAATATTTGTTCGCGTATTTTTGGAAACGACAAAATGTTCTGACGAGCCACCGTAATAGCTACGGTGAGATATATTACGGGAAACTTAGATTTCTACTTGCGCTGCTTCCTGTCAGTTCAGTTTTAAGCTCGACGCATTAAAAAATTCATCCATGATTCACCGTATTTCATCCGAGCTAACAAATTGATCAAACAGATCTGATAGCGACGTTTTTGAAAAATGCAAAATCAGGAATCGAGATCGATCGAGATTTCGAGTTTTCATTCTAGCGGAGCAAGATTGACGGATTTCAAAAACGGTTGATACGAATTCCGGGGACGGTAACCGATCGTCGAAAGGACGGAAGTATGCGCTGGAAAACACGTAATTTCGTGATCGATACTTTTTTCAAAACCGCGATGTATTTCCGCCGAATATTGTATCGAATTTCTGGAACGTTCGGAAGGTCGGCGTCGAGCGGAAATCTGGCAATTTCGCGGGGAAAAGCGCATCGAATCGAGGAGAAAAATATGAACGGAAGAGAAAGGGCTGTCGTTTATAATGGATATGAACTTACTGTGTGCCGTCAGCTTGATTATGACGGAATCCGTGCCGAAGCTATTCGTGACCGTGCAGTTGTAATCCCCGAAGTACGTGGATATGGGATCGAGCAACGTGACAGTGCTGACGACTCTCTCGCCGGTGTATTCCTCCTGCACGTAGAACGGCGTATTGTTCGAGGAGAAATTGAGCTCGCTACCGGCGAAGCTCCATACCACCGAGTCCGCTTTTGGCACAGATATCGCGGTACACTTCACCTGCGAAATCGTGGAGGAACAGTCGAATAAAAAGAAAGATAGGGGAAAAACGAGGAAAAAGGTATCCGGTTCGTCGCTTGCCCTCTTCGACGAATCGACCGATACTTTTCTCTTTTATCCTCCGTTTCTCTCTCGCTCTGCGTGACTTCCCTTTTGAATTGCTGCGCATCGTATATCGACGAGAAAAATGAAGAATGGAAGAGGGGAAAAAAGGAAACACGAAAACGTGGATCGTCGATGCTCGTTGAATGTACGGTTGCACCCGCGACCCCTCCAACCCCGCCAGTCGGACTGGCCTACATTTCATCGAAAAATATCCGCGCACGCTTTGCGTTCTACACGCTCGACCATTCGTTACATAGAGTTCGAGACGATGCGTCTGGCGATCGCTCGGTTCTCCTGTATTTTCCATAAATGTCTCGTTTCGAATCCCGCGGGTCAAGTTATGGCAGGTATAAATCATAATCGCGAGCGGTTCGTCGATTTTATACGGGACATCGAAAACCAAACGCAAAACAACTATCTTTCATTAATGGGCAGTTCGAAATATGATTGATTATCGAAGTAATAGAAATCATTGAAATACGCAGATACTGGAGAGAAACGGAAGAGCAATAAATACGAAGAATTACCTTGACGACTCCTTCGTCGGGCACGTACTGGACCTTCTGCGACTCGATGCGGGGTGGCGCCCGGATGTAGATGTTGGCGTAGCCCGTCAATTCCGGAAAACCGGGTACGCGAGCTTTACAAACGTATCTTCCGGCCGTTTCGTGATTTACCACCACGCTTATGTTCGGCGTGGTGGCGACCTGTCGCTCGGTGTCTTCGTGGTACCAGCGTATCTCCGGCGTCGGATTCCCGTCGACGTCGCATTGCAAGATTTCCGTAGCGCCGTACTGCGTCTCCACGGAGACTGGTGGGTGTCGGAACTGCGGCCCGTCTGCGAAATTCAATTTTGACCTCGGCCAATCCCTCGAGATTGATACTACGTGGGACGAGAATAAGGGACGTAGGGGAAAAAAGTGAAAGCGTAGGATTGTAAGCGCCTCGAAATCGTTCTATCCAGCCTGTTTTCGAGACCATTTACGCGGGATCATGTTCATCCTTTTTCTTTTCTTTTTGCTACCAAAGGGGAACTCATAAATCGACTATAAAGCCCCTTCAAAAAATATGCCGGCAAATATCTTCGTAAGAAGTTCAATTTATCCTCTCCCTCGACTTTTTCATCAGCGTTCGCAAGCAATTCCCAAACGGTCGTGAGAAAATCGCGTAGTGTTACAAAGTGTTTGTCACTGAATATGCGCCTTTATATATTCGCGTGTGGCGAAAGTATGAAAAAGAAAAAGAAAAAAAAAAAATGAGAGTCAGCGAATAATAATGTGCTACGCTCGATTCGCGACCTCGTAAAGCTTTCCCGTCCAAGTATCCATGTTGCTACGTAATTCCGACGGACTACGAGGTTGTTTCGATTCCCCCCAAGTCAAACTAAAAGTTGCCGCTCAACGAGTTTGACCTGGTTGGGTCACTCACATGTGATATCCAGGGTCTCGGTCTCCTCGCTCTTGCCGACGTCGTTGTGGACCTCGCACTTTACGATCGCGTCGTGAAGATCGCGGGTCGCGTTGTGGATGATCATATCCGTCGTGTAGTCGCCGATTACCTTCTTCTCGTTGATAAACCATCTGGAAAATTAGAAAAAGAACCGTAATGATGGCCATGTAATGTGCTGAATAACCTGTGCACGGATTTTCTTTTAAAAACGATTACCGCCCATCGATCGACTCGTTGCATCGCAACAAAAACTCGGGGATAATTATAATTCTCTATTTTATTTTTTTTCCGAATTAACACTACTTCTCTGCACTTTATTTCTTATTCGACGTCTTTCTACGGTAGCCTGTTCTCTGGCCACTTTTCTTATGCAGCGATCAAGACGAGTTTTTTAGCGTAAAAGAAAACGTGGGAACGATAACTTTTTGCGAATTAATAGATCGATGAAACTTTCCTTTAAAACTTCATTACATTCTTCTACTCGATTCTTTTTCATTTTCGGTTCTCGACTTCTCTTTTATCAGTCTCGTCGAAACACACGTGTAACGTGTACACGAACGAAATCGCGAAACCATCGGAGCAAGCAACAAGACAACACGTAGGTAATGCGACACACACGACCGGCTAACATTGTCCTAAACTTTGCATTGTCCTCTGTTTGAAACGAGCATCAATTATTCCCTCGCTATGTGGTACGATCGATTGCTTGCTAATTCTCCTTTTGTCCTGCGTGCCTGTCGAACCGCTCTGTTGTCGGTGCGATAAAGCAAGCGTTTCTCCGTTTCGCCGCTAAAAACGAGCAATTTAAGCATTCTCTGAGCGGCTAGGTTTGTTACCGCGTGTGTTCATCGTTTTGCCTATCTGATCATGGTCAATAGACAACGCATTCTGTGCACCGCACCGTGTAAAACGCGCCGGATTAAACGTACGATGAATTGAAAAAAAAAAATAAAAAAAAAAAAACGAGCGAAGCAATCGAAGGGATTGTGGTTGTTCTTTTCGCGTGATGAAATACCGGTGGATGAAAAAACATATTACGACCATCGAACCAATATTTTTAACCATGACGTTTGACCAAAATAACTGGAGTTCACATTTACCAAAGGTGGCGTAGAATGATTGCAATTTATAACGAAAATTGTCACATATGACTGCATCTTAATTAACCTAAAATTCAATGTTAATAATCGTATGTATTTCACCTGAAAATCTCACATTGCGAAACATGTGTTTGAAAACTATTAATGTAATTAATTATTAGGGAATGTCTGCTTTAATTGGGCTGCCGCCTACGCAGACAAAAGTTGGCCCAACTTGAAAGACCTTCCTTTTCTCTGCCTCCCGTAGTTCTGATTAAACGCAACATTATTTTGAATGGACAATCAAGTTAACTAGGTCAGCAGTAAAAAATCGTTTACCTTGAAAAATTGTATGCTATCGTGACTCTTTGAAATAAGTTGGTAGCGCGAAGAGTTAAAAACACGTTTCAGAGGGGCAGGAATACGAACAGCATCGACATCGATATGCAGCCACACGTAACAACAACGTTCCAAATTCGAGGGGCGTTCTTGCCTTGGGTATCGATCATCAGCCACCCAGTTTGTGCCTCGCCAGGGGTGTAGGAGGAAGCAGAACGAGGCATTCGCGTTACACTACCACTCACCTGTACTCGACGTTCGGTGGATTGGCCTCGGCACGACATTTGAACCGGAGCTCGCTGCCCTCCACTATACGTCCGTTCTTGCCCAGACCCGAGCGGATCCTCAAAGAGACCTTCGGCGCGTAACGGACCTGCAATCCAACATACGACCATTCGATACCTATAGATGAGCGGTAAACACGAGATTCTCCGAGTGTCACGCGAGCCGATGCTCAAATTTTCATGACCATCGTCGTCGCGTACGATCGATCGTCGAACAGTCACGGCGCTCGCGTGACACCCGCAACACCTCCACGCACTTTATTTTCCGTCGGACATAATTTCTCGACAATTAATATCGCGGGTTGGCAAGCCGTTAAGTAAACGATGTACCCGACTCGTTGTTTAATCATACTCGTACGAATCGCGACAGAGTCCCGAGAGACTTACGGGCCCCCTAGTCATCGCGAATCATTGACATCGGGGTTATACACCGTCGAGCAAAAAGGGAGATGTAAAAGAAGAAGATCCCACCGCTCGGTAATCGGTGCAAAAGAGTTTATTTTAATTTTCTACCATTTCGTTACTCACCTCGACACGTAACTTCGCGTTTTGCGGCGTGCGGTCGGCCGCGTTCTGACTTTGGCACGTGAACGTCGTGTTGTCGTGATCCTTGCGAGGCATCACCCTCAGCACGGATTTCACCGTGTACAACGGTCCGTCGTCGAACAGTTCCTTCGTTGTCTTGATGCCTCTGTGCAGCACGTTTCCCAGCCCGTCGATCCACGTAATCTGTAATAAAACCAAGGTAGACACAATTAGACATTGAAACGATTACATTCCACGATGAAGATCGAGCAGGTGTAGTTTAAGGTGAAATGACTTAATTGAAGATCGAATTACTTAATTACGGTAACACTTTAACGACCGTAACTGATAGGATTGCATGTGCTTTACCTAAACGATATTAATAAAATTGATCGCCTTTGTAAAAATGTAATCGACAGTTAAGTTTGTCATTAAAGCAGACGAAACTTTATAATGATTCAAGGTTGACGTTGTATTCGTATCGTAGCTAACGAACGGTTACCATATCTGCTCCGTCGTTAATCATTCATTTAATAAAGCTGCTTCGTTTCGTTAAAAAGTCCAGCGGATTTTCGAAGTAACGGGGATCGGCGAGTGCATTAGAAGTTGAGGTGAATAAGGTAGCAGGAAGGGAGGCCCGGCCTCTCGTATCGGAAGTTATTTCATTATAACGGACGTCGCGATATTTTATTCAATAATTCGGCTACCATCGATCCTCGCGATCGAGCTAGAAACGCTCTCGAAAGTACCGGCTGCAGCTAGCTACCGACGACCGCGAGCTTCATCGCGAGCTACGAGCTTTCCAAACTTTCAAATTTTCCTTGAAATTAATTCAGCTTGTAGCGGGCTGATTGAAAATCTCTTCTACCTCATCACTTTTCTTGATCAACGGAAGATATTCTGTCATCTTTTTTTTCAGTTAGGTGAATCGAAGTCGTTTCACCTTTTTTATTAGAAAAATAAAAATAAAAAATAAAAATAAAAAAACGATGCTTTTTACAGTAACTTTTCCTATAAATTTTATAATAGCTCATTTTATCTTTGTGCTATTATTTTGATGATTTAATTTGTATATTTCTTTCTATTGCAACGAGGATGATAATAATAATTAATGAGAGGACGTAGAATAATATGACAAGTACAGAAATCGTGTGTCATGGATAATTAACCCTTTGCGGTGGTACATTCAACGTAATTGAACATCGATTTTATTCTAGCAAGCTTCAATGTCCAATATGATTGGATATTACATTAATCAGCATATGATTGGATCTGTTTGTGCCGTATAACTTCATGTACATTTGTAATGATACTCTAATGAAAGATAAAGCTTTATGAAATTTCTATTATAAGAACAGTCAATGCACGCAACTGTAGTATATTTAGATCAATTTATAATTATGCAAAAGCACACTGAGAAAAATTTAGAACTTGCAATTGCTAATAACATTATGTATTATTTATTTATTTGATAGCACGAGAACTTTTCCATTGGTATATCTGGAACCGTTTAAATCACGGCTGCTCATTGTATCTGTCAATCAATCAAGACAAAATTAAAAAATCGATATTTTGTCGCAGTACAAAAGCGATCCAATGAAATTTAAAATAAGAAACTTTGCGCCAAGTATAATTTGCCGAACTTACCCAAAGTGTCGTTCTATTTGTACGGCAGGTCGTCTGTTTAAAGAAAGAAAAAAAGAAAAAAAAACGTCGAATAAAATTATCGTACGGAGGTGAACTTTCCGTCGTTCGTCTCGCTCGTTAATTAGACAAGCGCGCGACTAAATTAGTACAGGTCGCGAAAGGAACATCAGACGTTGAAACGTTTCCAGAGGAAAATCGAACAGCTTCACACGAAGCCTCGCGATCGAGTACTCGTCCGACTATCCGGATAATGAAAGTGTGCGCTCATCGCAGAGTGTAACGCCGAAAAAAATCTCCTCTACCTGCTGCATTTGACGAGTATCGACGCGCACTTTTCCGGAACCTACTCTATTATTTGTATAGGTGAACCGAGCGTCTGCTGTGTACGTGCGAGAGTTGCTCTACCGTAGCTGCACCGACGCGAATCGATCGTATCGTCTATAATTAGGCATGCTGCATCAGTGCTGCTGCACTCTCGTATCGTATCGCTTCGAGTTCCGAGTTCGCTTAGCTCGAGCACTGTTTACGACACTTACCAGCGAACGTACTTACGTGCATACATTCTCGTTTAAAACTCGCACGACACCTGCTAAAATCTCACGGTGTGAAAGAAAATAATTGGAATCGTTAAAATATTTTAAAGAACGCGATATATCTTAATTAGCTACGCGTATGATAAGAAATTCGTGTAGGAATATGTATATCCCAACGCTTGACTTTTGAACGGCGACGTATATACGCGTCAGACACGTTGTAATTTTAATAAACGCGCTGCAATTACGCGGCGGGAGTGCAAGACGAGGAGCGAACAAAGGAGGCAAAGTAGAGGGAAGAGAAAAGAAAAGGAGGAAAAAATAATGACGCGAGATCTTCGGGTCTGGATGGACGGTCTTTGAAATTTCTTTCCTCGCTCGATGAATATTCGATGAGCGCCTCCTCCCTTGGCAAGGGAACTTTTCTTCTTGCGTCTTCGTTCAGGAAAATATACGTACTCTACTACGCGGCTTTACGTGCTGGAAGTTGCTAAAGAACGGTCACCGACTTAATTTCAGCTTGGTCGGCGATCGTGAAAGTGACCATTCGTCGATGGATAGCCCATCTTCGCGTGGACAATACGAAACGATTCGAGAAAAATGGTAAAAGACCGTTCGTCAAGAGATATTGCATTCGAAGGTAGAACCAAGGCAAAATTGCCATCAATGTTTTGCTTATCGGCAGGATCGAAGAAAATGTTACTTTGTTGTTGAAGAGTACACGATCGATCGTGATTATAACCGTCAGAAAGAGCTGTTCGATCGATTTATCCAACCCTAAATAAATGCACCGTAAACGTTCGTGGTGGCGTTCATCGATTCTTCCGTCGAGCGATTTTTTACGACCTAAATATCGCGATGATGAACGTCAGCCGATCGTCCTCCCTTTTCTGCGACACCGTGTCTCCATAACCTTGGCACCAGCAGTTTATTTCCAGCCCAGCCTCCCCTAACGCTCCTGTATTTTTATAATTCCATGTAAGCGGGTAATCTCTTCTAATGTTTCCGCGCCGGTTCGTTAAAGGGTGCTTTATACTCTTTTATGAAATTAATTAAGAAGCGGGAAAGAGGAACGGCGCGTTGCACGGAAAGAGATGAAAAGATGAAGGTAGAGACTCCTTGGTGAAATCGGCTGTTTTTTCCTTGTTTCTGAATAATTGCGTCTTGGCAATTTTTAACGTATATGTATAGGTTACAAACCTTCCCTCATATGTTTCAATTAAAGAGAAGAGAATTTTATTCGCGGAAACGAATGAAACGTACAAAGCGCTTCAATCAACTACTTCCTTGATACAGCGACGTTGAATTAAAAGCGTTTAAGTGTCACGTGTTTCCGTATGAGGCCACGTCGCATGCTAGTCTTATCGACGTTAATTGGAAAAGTAAAGGAGGATGCACGAGAACCCGTTAGCAATTCAGAGTCTCCTATTCGTGGTGCACCTCCATCCCATCTTCTTCGTCTGTTTACGCGTTCAACCCCAAGCTTCAACTTGTCTCTTCTCCGTTCGTTCCAAGGATATTTGTGAGAAATTATAATATCCACCCCCATCGCGATTCATTGTGTTTATTCGTTAATAAACAGAATCGAAGGGAGGAAACATTTGAAACGGAAAATACGCCGTCGACGAATTACCAACGAGAAATAGAGAAATCGAAGAGACGAACGGGTGCAACCGGGGTGGGATGATCATCCGCCTCCTCCCTCCATCACGGCTTCGCGTTTAATTGCACCCCAGCCAAGTAATTCGATCGAATAAATTGGCCGCGCGACGCTTCCTAACGAGCAGCTTTCTACTCCAACGACCGACGAGTTAGAACTTTCGGCAAGCCGGCTTGTTTTCGGTCTTGTCCCAGGTGTCAGCCGTTTCACCAGCTTCGTTACGAAATTTTTATGAAAATCCATCGTGCTGGATTATCGGTAACCGGTCCGTCGGCGATCATGCTTTATAGAATTCCATAGACACTGGGAAAATGATAGGCTTTCTATTTGACCATCGTATTCTCCCTACAACGATACGCATAATGCGCCCGTTTCGAACACTGCCGAACAAATATCCCGTTAATTTCAGTAGCCGCAATTGGCCGGTGTCCAGGGATCGAACGAACGCGATTCGTTTAACCCCGGTATCGCGAGCTCGTCTAATTTTTATCGACTCTCCCTCGCTCTGCCAGAGATATCGGTTTTAATGAAACCATCGCTGCCGTTCTCCCTTATGAATCTATGCAGCGGGTTTCCGCGATGTTTTCCTTTCCCTAAATTCGCAGCGTGTATTTGCATCCTCTCTAGTGGCTAGGGTGAAAAACGTTTCTTTTGATCCCCGGCTCGACCGTAATAGAATTAAGACCGTGACAGGGGTATTAAAATTTTCTTGCCAGGGAAAGACGACGATGTTTCGTGGCCAACTTGCCGCAACAATATGAAAGAAACTTTACTGCATCTAAGAAGTTACGAGGAAATGAAATAGAACAGCCCCGACAGTGGTAGGAGACACGAAAACAGACAATCGAGGGGTGGAATACTCGGTAATAATTGAAATTGCACCGGAACCATGGATGGACTCGATACGACGGTTAAAGTACGAGTTACGGTCTCTGCTTAATATTAATTTTCAAATTATACGACGAAGATGAGGACTCACCGCGAGATCCAGCTGTTTTATTCATCCACGGAAAACTCATGAATTATACAAAGGATACAGGCTGCCGAATACACTATGCTAGGCCACGGTTGCATTCTAATCGCGCCTTTTACCCGCGAATGATTAATTAATGTGCCACGCATTAGCGTACGTAGGATTTTTGTCCGAGGCTCCAGGTCCTTTGTCTTTATTAGACATATTTATCACCATTTACTCTTACCTAGTTTCTCACGAGATTACGAGAACCGCTAGAAAGATGGTGGCCTCGTTCCTCGCATGGCAGAGGACGAATTTCCGTCGCTGCAACGAGTTTGCAACGAGTTCAACGAGGACGAAAAAAATGTCGAGGGTCGACGTAACCGGCGGTAAAATTCGCGAAACTTCTAACGATCCGTTTCACTCGTGCCTTCCTCTGAACTAACGCGATGAAACGTTTATCGACGGACTTTCGAGTTCCAAAATACGAACCGTACTCGTTGCGTTGTAACGTAAACCATGAACTCGTGGGAAGTTCTCGTAAACGAATCATTTGATATGGAAAAACGATGTCGGTCGCGTAGAGGGGAAGTTTGAAAAGCTTCAAACTGAAATAGAAACTTTGCATGACGATCTCTTTTCAAAAATGATCGCGTATTCGCGAGTAACCAACAAATGAGGGTTTTCGATTGAACCCACGCCTCGTTAACTGCACGTAAATTTATAGCGAACACATGATTTAGGAGGGTATTCCTATTTAAAAGGGTAACAAAATTTTATGTTGTAAAAGTACTCGTTTCAGTTATGACAATAATTTGAATGCAGAAAAATTATCCGCTTTTACCATGCTTTTCTTCCCCCTTTACGAGTCACTTGTACGTTTCGTTCCTCGGTAAATTCCCCTGTTATACAGTGGAATTGTACAGCTCGAGACAAATTGTGGTGATGTACTCGAGTGGAATAGCATTTAAAAAAAAAAAAAAAGGAAAGATTAAAGTGCAGCCTACGTTGGCTAGCGTGATTGCTCGGATCAATCCAGGAACGTTTGTGCGCTACCGCGAAGCTTTCAACGGTCGAACAATAGCCGGAATTTTGCGGGGGTTTTTCGCGATTATTTCCCTCCTCGTACACAGTGAAGGACCGGGAATTCGCGTCATCGACGAATTACAACGGATCGAGAAGCGGTTTGCTCGCTGATTACGCTCTCTCGCTTCGCTCTTTATTCTTGCTTTGTTTTCGAGTACCCTCCCACATTTTTTGTTTTCCGTTTTAAAAGGGACCGAGTGTTGGGCAGAATTTGGAAAAGGGTCGGGATCAACAGTAGTTGTTCCTTTTTTTTTTTTTATTTTTCACGCCACATAAACCAGAGAATAACTATCTGTCCACACGGTATACGCTAGCCAATGATATTTCGTTCTTCTCGCGGCAAACAAGTGGGATTTCGAGGGTGAATAAAATCGTTGGCAGGTCACGGATTTCAGGAAGTCGCACGCGTTGCTCTGCAATGACCACCCGAAACACTATTTCGACCTCTATTTCGAGACGCGTTTTCCTCGTTTTTCCGGCACGGTTAAATAAGTTCCCATTTTGTTACGAATCGACATCCTCGTCACAGGATGGAAAGGAATTGAACGAACCGGCCACGTTTGATCTTTTGTTTTCTACTAGAAACAGTTTCGGTTCGGTATTTTGTGGTGTCGCGTTTTAATTTTCCGCATGTAACTGAATAAATGGCTTCTTATTGGTAACGAATCTTTGAAAGCCAAGTTCGGTCTGGTCTCTCGATTTACCTAACAGACAACACGGTATCCAGGGGCTCGTCGTGCTCGTATCCTTGATAGTTTCTACAACCGTTCGCACCGCGAGGTAATTCCAGGGATACGAAACAAGAATCGTGGAAGCATGTAGGATCGTTCACGATCGTTTTCCTCGTCCGCGGGATGATAATGTTTCGGAAACCGGAGAAACGGTGTGTCGATCGGATGGTCGAGCAAACGATAACCTAGTGGGTAGTGGGCGGTGATAATTGAATCTCGTTCACGAGAATGATTGTTCTCGCATCGAGATATCCGCGAGGCTGCTGAGGCCGCGTACGAGCGTACACGATCGACGAAAGGAACTTTCGCTAAATCGGTGGAATCACACTTACACGGATGCTGTCGGAGCGGGTCAGAAATGTTTACCGATGCATTTCAAGCGGCGTGCACTTTCCATCGGGCCCATCGCGAATCCCTGCGCTCCGTGTAACGGCATTAATCAGTGGGATTCGCGTAATTTTAATTAAAAACCGCGTAGCTCGTGAGACAAATTTAATTAATTTTTCACCGGCACACGACATTTTCAGCTTGCCATCGATCCGTCTCGAGGACGAATTCCCGCGGCTCGTTATTTGCATATCTAGGCTAAAACGCGTCCTACGCGGACGGCATCGCGGCACCGATCGAAAGCGGATTTCTGTATTAACGAACACAATCGCGGTCGCTGAACGAACGGTGAATTAGCGGCGAAGCCAGGTTGCCGCAAAATTGTTCGCGGTGTCGCGAATCAGCCGGCGCATTAACGCCGCATCATCGATATCCACCGGCCAGCCCCATCTTTATTATGTCATCGATTCGATAAGCTGCTGGATGAAATCAAAGTTCAACGAGTTTTCATCGCAAGCCGGCAATGAAAATCCTTGCGCTTTTTAATTACGGATGGCCAGAGAGAAATGGTAGCATAAATTTAATATAATAGATTATTAGAAAGGAGACACAAATTAATGATCAATTCCCTTAATCAAAAAGTAGTAATTCAATCCCATGTTGTCGATACAATTTAAAATATCCAAATGAAATGAACCCTCTGAGGAACCATCTTGACATTTCCCCTTACTTTCGATTGCTATCTAAGAATACGTCGAGACGTCGAGACTGTATTTCCTGATTACCTACCGCGTAAATTGATTTAGTTCACGGATTACGGCACCACCGCAGCTTTTTAATCGATCAACCCGATAATTCGATTCTCCTGGTAAAAGACTGGTGAACCTGAAACAGCATTAACTCCACCGAATCGTCTTTCTCGCCACGAGATCGCATCCCGGCTCGATAATTCACAGTGTACGTGCAGTACTGGCTTTTCGCAGGATTAATGATACCATTATTTGAACATCATCGCGTCTACGCGGAATTGAAAGGGAGTTGCCCCGCCATTTTGCTATTTCAAACACACAGAGGTGCACGCACACGACGCGCGAAAACACCGCTGCCAAAGCAAACGTACAAAGAGCGGAGAGAATAGGGGTGCTGCTGCGGTCCGCTTTTGCCCACTCGCGGACTCTTTTAACTTGCGCCATTTTTTTTTTCCTCCTTTTTTTTTACCACGATGCACCAGGCTACGTTGCAGCACGTTCAAAGATCCGTTTCCCGCTTTCACGATATCCAACAACGGCACCGCAGCTGTTTCAACCTCGAAGCGGAACCGAACTCGGTCAAGCTGCCATTTCGTTGAGTCGCTTCTGGTTGTGCCAGTTTGAAAGCGGCCCGTTATCGTTTTCGAGCCTCCAAACGTCCGCGAAAAAGCACACGTGGACCGTGTACATTTCCCGGGGCGTTCGAACAAGATTTTTCATCCCTCGGATGCATAGGGGACACGCGAGGCCTCCCTTTAGCGAACGTCACACGGATAGGAAAGGACAAAACCTTCGCGCGGTAATTATGTGTCCGACGTAATGTGGTTTAACGCGTTATTGCGGCCTCCAGGCTCTCGCATTTTCTTTCCTGTTTTTAAATTAGTTCCTGTTTTATGGAAGGTACCGTGGCTCTTTTCGTCTCCGCACCTTTCGAGAACGCGATTTAAATCACTGCGAATTTTCTACATCAAGTTGCTAACTTTTTCATCTAATTAAGTTCCTTATTCGTGGGAGGGTAAGTTAAAAATAATGTCAAAAATTCTTTTTCGCGAGGCGTTGCAATAACTCGACTGTCGTTGACACACGACAATGTTCAATTTGACACGAAATTGAGCGATCCTTTGATAAGATGTTAACATTCTTTTGAATATCCTATCAAACATGGTTTATATCGATCAAATGTCTACGGGGTCGAGAAACATCAAAGAGCCTTCAATCCCGTAACGCATTTTGCCGGTAAACCTTGTTCATGTTACCAGTTGGTAAATCCTCGAGCAATCTCGCAGTTCTTAACATCCGGTCGAATCGATATTCGAAAGCAAACTAGAGAGAGGAAGGGAAGCTTACCTCCGCAGGCGGCTTGCCAGCCACGCTGACGCACTCGATCACCAATTCTCGGTCCTCGGTCGTGATAAGGAAGTCGCCCTGAAGGATCTTCGGCTTCTGAGGCGGAACCAGCACGCTCAGCTTGGCGAATCTCGAGCGCAATGCCGGCTGCCCATCGTTCGTGGGCGAGGCTTGGCATTGGTAAGTGCCATCGTCCTCCAGTTCCACGGGGTATATGTGCAGCGAGAAGTCACCTGGAACAACGGAAAAACGTTATTTACCTTTAAGGTATTTAACTAGTTCCTATGCAGCTGGACTTTAATTGGGAAAGGTTCGCGTTCACAAGGGAAATTATGCAACAAATTTTTATTATAAAATATCTACTTCATAGAATATCCTGAGAATTATATTAATATGCTTTATCAAATTTTTTTTTATTTCCTCTTCTTTTATTCGCTAATATTAAATTCACGGTGTCAGTTACCCGTATCCGACGTGACAGAGTTAATAATTAGTTTTAATATATGGTATTATCTACCCATGTTCATTTTCACAATGACAATTAACGTGTTAAAGAATTATTTATCATTAGGTTAAAACGCCGCTAACGTCTCGGGTTCGCGTTGTAATCGAACCGTCTGGCTGGCGCGATGAATTTTTAGCGAGTCAGGCGTCGGGGCGCGAGTAGAATTCCGCAGGTTTGGAGAGGCGGTCCGCGGGCAAATTGAACCGGCCGGGAGGGGCCGGAGATTTTCACTTTATACGAGGCCGGGTATCGCCAACGAGAGGCGGTACGAGAAATGGAGCAGGGGTCGGGATAGAAAACCATTTACCCCCGTTGATTGAAACTAACGGTTTACGAGCGTCTGCTCGATCGTATCGCGTCGGACCCTGTACGTAGAGAATTTCTCCGACTGACGGTTTTATTTTGGAATCTCCACATGTACGTGTTAGCTGTCAAGAACAACGCGCGTCGACTGTTACAGCGCGAATCAGCCCGAATTAGAACCTGGCCCGTTGTTGGCCACGTCAGCAAATTTCTCTTTTCCTTTCCCCAATGGAAAAATAGAGATTCTTTTAATCGTTATTCAATCCTAGAATAGAAATTCCATTATCACGATGATACAGTCTCGAGTCAGTACGCGAAGCTTGCGAATAGTATCTAGCAGCGACGATTATCGCCAGCGGCAACGACCAATCGTGTTCAAGTAAATTCGTCCTGTCGCGTGATTTATTTGCACCCTTCCGTTCTCAACTCCACTTCCCGTCCTCCTCTCCATCCACCCATCCATCCATCCATCTATCCATCCATCCATCCATCTAGACATCTATCATTCTGTCCCCCATCTATCTGCCCAATTCCCTCTACCACCCTCTTCGCGTTTCTTTCATTCCATTCATGCAACTTTCACGAGCCGCTTCTCTCCGCGGCATGCACGACGAAGCAATTGTGCTTCGGCTTCAACGAACGGATAAAACCGAAACGAACGAACAACCGGACGATCCCGACGGACGTCGATCCGGAAACGGAGATGGGGTTGTCGTTTCGAGAGACACCAAGGGGGTGGACAGCGAAAGCGGCAAATGGAAAAATGAAATCGTCTCGCTAGTACACACCCGCTGATCATTCCCGCGACTAAACTTTCCTTCTCTTTCTTACACGATGTAGCAAAATCTATACACGCACGGAAGTTTGTCTATTTGGCTGTCAAAATCGTCTTCGTGATCGATTAGCAAAAGAAAAGTACGAGATAGAAGCGGTGTAAAATCAGACGGTAAAAACAGCGGCAACTAGTATTCGCTAAGATATAACGCCGAAACTCTGCGTGTTCGTGGAGCAGACAATCTTGAGGGACTCGTATTTTTCCAACCGCGGGAGTTTGAGCGTCAGGGCTGAAGCAACCCCTGAAGTTTCACCCCCTGGTGTCATCGTTGGAATTATTGAAGACGTACGAAAACTTCCAGCAAATTTTTCAAAGCCCTCCCCCGTATAAAGGATGATTCATCTTTTTCATCTTTTCCATCTTCGACTATAACTCAAATATTCTTTTAAAACGAGAACTCAAGTTTCCTTGCTCTTCTTCTTACTTTATAATTGCCGTGTTTGGCAACTTATTTGTTCACTGCTTTTATGATATTAACTCTGAGCTACGAACGTTGATTTTAATGTTGGTTTCATAAAAAATTTAAGTACAAGTGAAAAGTGGCCCGGTGTCGACCGCCCACGAGGTCGTTCTGTGCTCGTCCAAGAGTTAATTTGGCCAGCAGTATTCCGCTCACAAAACTCTATGGTTTCGTTGTATCAGCGTACAGGGCCCGTGGAAAGTGGATCATTTGGCGTGTACCTCGTTTCGTGGAAACGCAAATATTCAAGGGGGTTACACGGTTTACGAGCTTTCCGTCGTTTTTGCGTACCGCAAACAGCAACATCCAAGAAGGCAATAAACGTCGCGTTTCGTTCCTTTTACGTGCCCCGAGCTAGCTAAAAGCCGCGCGGGATACGTATTAACGTATCGTGAAAACAAAAAGGATTTCACTACTGTGGTTTCCCCGTTTTTCCGCTGGGGCGGGTTGCAATATCGCGGAAAATTGGATCGAAAAGTATTGTCGGCGCGTTATCGCGGCGCAGACGAGACGCGGCAAGAAACGAGTGGAAGCATTTTTCTTCGTTTTCCCACCATTTATTCGTGAGTTACTTTCACTGACAAGTGTCTTGAAATTGAAAATATTTATACCGTGATCTCAATTTCGCGATCCATAATACAAAGGAACACGTGAACACAGCAAAGTCAGGAGTCCTTCCGTTTTTCTTTTTACGTTCCTTTCTCCCTAGCGAGAAACAAAAATAATTCACGTTCATGCGCAAATATAACTTGCCAGGATTCTCGTGCATTATGAAGGACAATAATTAACGCTCCTCCGGAGTCCATTCAGTGAACTTTCGGCAACTCCGGTGTTCAGGAAAACCGCGGCTCACACCAGCTCGACGCGAGTTTCCTCTTCGCTTTTGCGATTATTTGCGCCCGGTGTTCGCTCGCGGATGATACCTGCAAGGCCAACGACGCGAAGAACTCGCCCTAACTTGCTCGAGGACCGACATTAATTTTCTCTGACGACCAGCGTCGTTGAGTATGACGAGATACGTCGAATTCATGGTGACAGTTCGCGTGACACGGGATAATGCTTTCAAGTTTATGAAATAACGAGATTGTGGCGGTATTTCCTGCGAATCGTCCGAAAATTTTGTGTACATACATGATCGTGGGATCGAGACTTTCAGACCTTGTAAAAGCAACCGTGCAAGCACAGCAGTTAAAGAAGTTACATTTCTGCTATCCTAATCCCTATTTTTCATGGTAATATTTCTGAACCAACTTCAAGTACCTCAACGTTTAAGATACCGGTTTGCTAGTACCTATTTTTCATGGATTTCTTCACACAGGAGTTCTGAACAAACTTCAAGTGTCCTCGTATTTAAGGTACTTACGAGTCTACTAGGCAGCTTAGAAAATCCTGGAAAAGTGCCCTAGTACCTATTCCTCATGGATTTTTCCATACAGAACTTCCGAACTAACTGCAACTGTAACTGTGTTTAATCCTTTTCGACTTGACGCACAAACTTTCCTACGGTACTTAAACTTTCAGTTAGAAAATTGTTTGAAAGCTTATTGCACGGAACTTAAGTATAGAGGTGTAATAAGTAACTGTTCCGACTATCATAGTATTTTCGAGTGTTCGTTATCGCGATGTGGACTCGATAAATTCGCCAAGAGAAATCTTACTTCTCGAGACACGGTTTCAGAAATTGTCGACCAACTATTTAGACAAAGAGATAGAAAGAGCGAGGACGAGACGAACGGAGCACGATATACAACTCTTTACGGTAAGAGACAGCCGAGAAGAGCTTTAACGACTAACTGGATGCGGCGAAACAATGCATCACGAACAATTAGTTAGTCCGGGCTCAGTCGGTGATATTACAAACGGCCATAATTAATTTTAATTACACGGTACAGGTAACGAGCACTCCACTACGGGCAACTATGATTAATTACGCTTCGTCAGGCTTGAAGGCATAGATCGTTGATGGATCCGGACAACGTTCAGCGGCGATGATACGCGTTCGAGTTTACCCTATGCGTCTTAATAGTTCACTCGTCTTGTTGTCAACGCCGTTTCATAGCTCATTCTCTAATTTATAGACGACATCTTCTCTTTAACCCTTTACCATATAACATCGAGTCGAGACAATTTATAAATTTTCAAATCAGGCAGAGTTGTACAATATTATTTTAAAAGATCTCAAGTTTCAAATTTCAACTTGTAATACTGAATTCCTCTAACAGACAGAGTTGACAAGAAAATTATAGGAGGAGTTGTTAAATTGTAAATACTACCTAACGGCAGGAGTTAAAAATAAATAAAGGATTGAATTACGGAGTAACCTACTTGATAGACGGGGATGGAGCGACAAAGTTAATCAAATTCCCAGTCGGTCTCCGATTTATCAGCGACTTTAAATAACAGCGTTAGATCGACGATTTCTCTGGCTCGAAGGAATCTCGACGTAATTGAATTATAATTATTATCTATTTGAGGCGTACACGTCGTAGCTCCAAGGAAATCAGCTAAATTAATTCGTCTAAGAGAGCAGCAAAAAGTCACTTGGAATATTACATCGAGGGAAAAGGAATCCATATAAATCTGTATCCAAAAACGGATACGAGGAGTATTCTAATCGTGGTTTTGTCGTCAAAGGGCAACACGGAGCAGCCTTTTGTCAGAGAACGGAAACGAACACAGCGTACGCGGGCCCGCGCGCAATATCCGGAAATTTCGAATTCGAAATCAGGCCAACCTTCCGGCCAGATTTCGGTGGCGTCGAGCAATAATCGGAAAACGAAAAATTTGAATAAACGAGGAAAATGGCCAGCTCGTATACCGTAGAGAGGCTATTTTCTCCGTCGAATACAATACATACGGATTACCCCGTTTTCCACGCACTCGTTTTATACGTACGAATACTGATAATCCAGATTTAACCGCGGCGGTATGTCAATCAGCGAGGCTATTACCGCCATTATTATTTCGGTTAATTGGATCACAATTTCCCGTTACATTCGCGTACACCGGGAATTATATGGCATTATCGTTTTGAATCTCGCCACGTCGAGAGAAACCGCATTCTGTCGCATCGTGGCCACCGCGCGTTCGTTTTTACCCCAACTCCCATTTTTCACCTCTTTCCCATCCCTTTTTTTCATTCTTCCCACGCATTTCGACTTTTTCCCTCGCAACTTAGTTACAACTCGACGGATGAGCGTTCCATTAAGAGAAAAAGAAAAAGAGAGGAAAAAAAAATAACGCGTAACTGAAACGACGAATGCGTTGGTAAATCGCTCGAAGGGACGATTCTCATTCTCTATCCGCTACCCTGAACGAAACGACGAATACCCGGGGCTCGTTAGCCCGCGAACGATCATAGAACTTCTATTGCTCTTAAACGTTACAACAACATACCGCGTTTACTTAACGCTCCGTTTAAGTGGCTCGTTTCTTCGCCGCTACTTCCTCGATCGACAATTAGCGGTTATGAAATGCTAATATTCCCTACCGCCACTGTATCGTGATATCACGTTACGAGCTGATCGAAGCAACGATATCCATTAACTGATATCGATGTTCCGTGAATAGCCCTTTCAGAATTTGATGATCAGTTATCTGTTTTCGTTTGCCATTAAATTCTTAGGGAATGAGAGCGAAAATAGCGACAGTCAATGAGATAGGATTTCTGATTTGTTAATGCACTGTTTCATCTGGGTTTAAAGCTTTTACCTCTAATCTCCTTAGTTCGCTATTCTGAGAGATATTGCACATTGAAAAGGATATATTCAAATTTTTTAACATTCTTATGAAAGAAGAAGGAGCAAGTCAGCGTAGGAATCATCTCGCAAGGATCAGGGCCGTGTTCCTTCGGTATCAGCGAATTACCGATATCACGGGGTGTGTAATCGGGAATCTCTTGGCGCAAACCCACTAATCCTTTAATCAGGAACGTAGTTCTGGCTGGTCTGGCACAATCGTCGACCGTTTGGTACCGCAACTGAGCAAACAACGTCTGTACTAACGGGAGCACAGGCTACGCATAGCCTTTATTGCTACGGTAAATCAAATGGATCTCGATAATATACAGTTGACCTTACCTATAAGGGGCAGGTTTATGCTGTAAATTTCGAAACGTACCATGTATCTTAAGATCGATTCGCTCGTTGAAACTCTCTTACTCATCGTTTGCTTTTATTCACGATGGAAAAGGGAATATTTCGACGTTGGGTAAGCACGAAATTAATTTTCATTAATTTTCTGTCCGACGATCTGGCGCGCTTTAATCGACAGATTAAAAGGCTGACCAGGCTCGGTAACCATTTCATCGACGACGTTATCGCCACCATCGAGAGTTCCGAAGCTGCAGCGAACAATAATTACAACATACGCCGGGTCGACGCGACGCATCGTGGTTGGCGTTTATAGCAAGAACAAATCAGCGAGACGTTGATAACGCGTCCGGTCGAGATTCAACGGAACAGGTTGCGTGTTAATACACGTGGTCCTGGGCACCGTGTGTTTCAACCGGCAACGATCCCGAACAGATTTTCCAGCGTTGTAATCGCGATGCCATTAGGATTTTTCTTTGAACTTTCCTAGACACGATAGAGAGCAATTTCTTGGGCCCTTGCGCAACTGGAAGGGGTAAAAGTGAAGAGTTACTTGCGAACTTTAAATGGAATTTAAAATTAATGAATTATTAATCCAGCTGAGTTTTACTCGAGTACGCGTCAGAAGTTTTAGAGATATAACCCTTGTAATCTTCATTTTCAGTGGAAAACGCCCTCTGGTTATGGGCAATCTATTTTACCTTTACACGTCTTTTATCATACGTTTTTCTTTGCTTTCGCTCCTCTGAATTAATTTTTGAAATCGTTTTAAGTTAATTTTGTGTTAATAACTTTTGTGAACTATGACAAGAAGGGAAGAAAATATTGCTGGAGATAGGGAAAATGTTGTACCATTATCAAGCAAGGAATATATCTTAGTTCATTAACTCTCAGATTTGCAGTTTTCTAATTACTTGACCAAATTAACATCAATCTGCTAATGAGTTTCACTAAAAATGGAGTAAAATTAATAATTTGATTTCAAATATATTGTTCCACATGATATGCAATCGTTGCACGTTGCGGCAAGAAATATTCACGACGATACCGCGTACATTACGAATACTGTAAAAACTGTATGCATTAGAATCATTCGGATATGGTCTTTCTTATCTTGCCAGTGAAATGTATCTGACAATAGGCGATCCGTCTCTACTTTCTTTCTTTCGCAACCCATCCTCCAACCGTCGATCATACATCCTACATTTGTGTAACTTCTGATGGATGCATTATTTTCAATGCTCGCATCGATACAAGCAGGAAAGAGATGCAAAAACGTACCAGCAATTCTACTTGGAAACTTTCTGCACGATGCAAAGTATCTCCGTGTACGAGGAAACGTTCGAAAGAAAAATAGCGAAAAACGATCGAGCTCATAACTGTGATAAAATTCCAACTTAGATTTTACGATTTGAAAACGGATTAAACAAGATATATGAATATACATAAGGTAAACCGAGTAATACATATAAAAGATCATCGACTGCCACGAACTTCGAATACCTAATGACAGAAAAAAAAGAAAGCCAAACACGAGATAAAAAGCATGAAACCTGTCTTCTAATAGGTATCCAAAGAAACAGCATCCGTGTTTCAACCTTCATCTCGTCAGACCGCTCCATCAATTAAGCCGTCCCTGAGTCGTCGACAAAATCTCCTGTCCCTAAATGTCGTGACCCAAATGACCCGAGGTGGACGTAAGAAACTGATCGTTGAGGCTCGTAAAAAAACTCGTCACGCAGCCAATGAAACGGACCTCTGTACAGGTAGGTAGGCTGGCAACAACGACCGCCATAACTTGACGGTGAAATTAGTATCGGTTAGGCGTAGAAACTGGTGGCAGCAGAGAGAGGAAGAGAGAGAGAGAGAGAGTGGACGTCCGACGAGGTAGCCGTGACATTAATCTGGTCTGTAAATTTCAGGAAAGCACGGTTTGGCGTAGCTCCTGTGTGCCTGGAACGTAAACGTAGTGGGAGGATGGCCATTGCTCGACGACACGACGCGACGAGGACAACATGGCCCCTCGTAACGCGCTGTCGATCCGATCATCGCCGACCATCGGAGCCTGAAAATCGAGAATTGGAAACGGCGTGATTCGGTGCCGGTCGCCGATTAGTGGCTTGTCCACTTCTCCTACCCTTCTTCCGGTTACTTCATGGAAAAAGACATCTGTTCTTTCTTACCTTTTTACCATTTCGTGAAACCTTGATTCATGGAGATGGTCTTTTAACGCCACAAAAACTGTATCCGTCGAAACGATGGATTTCGAGTTTTTTTTTGTTTAATGTAATTTTGCTGAAATGTACGTTAATTTACAGGGCAATATCATTTATTATCGATTTGTGGGTAGAAATATCGATTGTTCAAAGAATTGAAAGGAAATTTCAATCAGCAAGATTAATGTCTTGCGTCGAAATCACATTTCCGGTACTTTTTGCTAAACAAAGATCTGCATTGTCATTCTAGAAATTACCTTCACACCAAGCGAACGTGCAATCGATTTGTTATATCGGCGCAGTTCTATATCGTGACTGACTTTGCATTTCGCTCGGTTTGACGTTGAGGTTTATGGCCATTAGTAATTATGTCAAATAATTCCGGGAGTATTACGCGTGGCATTACAATTGCATATAAAATTTGTTTCCTTTCCTCTGCAATTTGCATCTCAAAAGCCCTTATGCTGGTAATATATGAAGTATTAATTTTTTTCTCTCTTTGCCACTAATTAATTTAACTAATTATCTACCTACTTTAATCTGCATTACACGAATCATTCGTGTCAAAGGAAACAAGAGAAACAATTAGGAGCTCGAAACGCCTAATAAACCCCGTCATCCTTTCTGAAACCCTTCCAGCCAGCAGTCTACCGACAAATTTCCCTGCTCATATCGCGGAAACCCAAATCCCATTAGATCATTCATCTTATTCCACCCCGTACCGTTTATCTCGTTACACAAAAGGCATCGCGTCGCGTCGTGTCCTAGTTTGAAAAAGCCAGCCAGTCTTCTCTCAATGCTCGAACATGCTGATCGGTCAACATCCTTACGGTTGGTTCGTTCTTACCCCCGGCGGTTAGGGGTTCACCATGAAATAGCCCCCATGCGACGGTTCGATCGCGAGCATGACACGTGTCGGCTGGCGGCAATTATACTGGCCGCCTGTATCCCGATACATATCGGGTGTCCAAATATTGTTGCCACTAGCAAACACGTGCCACATTCGGGAGCGAGATATTAATCAGATATCGCACGGAAGCGCGGTACACTGCTGGAATACAGCCGCTACCATCGCATCGGTTCGCTTGGTCTATCTAATAACGGATGCCTTCTGAAGATCGAGCAACCTCGTCGTTGTTGCACATTGTCCGAGGATTTATGGTTGCCGCGATAACGGATAATTAGACTCGAATCGTAGCTAGCCGCGATACCGATCACTGGCCACGCTTATCGTCATGAATTTATTACCGAAAAAATAACGACCGAAACCTGTTGGTGCATCGACATTTTTAATTAGGCTACTATGGAGTAATTGTGAAGTTGCATTAGCTGTTCTTACTCTTAGGAGATTTCTGGGATATTCTCATAGTGTAATGTTCACCCATCGGTATTATGTACCTATGTATATATGAAAGGCAAATGTGAGTGAAAACGTTAGAATCATTTGCGAAAAGCGGGACAAACGGGGCTGCGGAGTTTAACGGCGAAACGATGGAAAGGACGATAACCGCACGACATCCGGCGCGGCGCGGCGTCGCTTTATCGCGGCAAATCTGCGACAACGGAGCCGCGGACCCATTATTGCCGGAGCCAATTGTTCGCTCTCGCAATTTCTTGTTTTTCGGCTCCCCCTTCGTCACCTACTTCCCACCCACCCGTCGGAGATTTCGCGATTAATCGAGCCACAGTCTACGGTCGCAAGCAATTCCCTCGATGCTCTCGCTGCTACCGTTGAAATCTCGAAAGCTACACTTTTATTCGTCGCTTTTCCAACTTAGTTTCGCTACCTATTCTTCTCTTCTAAAGCGCGTCACCGTTAAATGGTGCGTTGCATTTCGCGAGAGGTTCTTCTTCGACCGTTCGAGAGAGCGAATAAAATCCTTTCTCTTGGATTAGCCGGCTCGAGTTTAAGCAAAATTAACTAGGCAAACGCGGTATAGGGTGCTGCTGATTGCCAGCGTTTCCTTCTATCTTTCCTTTTTTCGAGGATGAAAGTCGGAAAAACGAAACGGTCGCGCGTGATTACGAGGGGAACGTGACTGAACCTCTTGACGCGGAACGCGTGAAACGCAAACGCGTCTGGGCTCGTTTAACCGCACGCTCTCCATTCCGCAGAGGGAATTCAAAATTAGCAACGAGCACGGCTTATTTACCGTCAGTTTCAATATTGAACGATATTGGGAGAAAGCTGAACGATCGAACAATGTTGCGTTCCATTCGCTCATTTACCATATAATTTCACCATTATAACCGGTCAGATTCGTACCACGGTAATTAGTCGCCGTGTATCATGCTACTGTCATTAAGACAAATTTCACGCTCAACTTGACATTCACTTTTCAAAGTGAAAGGTATTTTGGGTATTCATATTGAAATAATAAATAATATCGCTGCTGTACGATGGTTTAACCTTGAAAAAGCTTAAAGCGCAATATTCATATGGAATGCGAATGCGGAACGATCCAACAAGCCCGACTTCGTTTAAACGAACCCGCGAAAATTGTCGAGCGGGAAAAAAGCTAATTCGCTATTCAGGAGGGGGGTTTTTCATTTCGCGACGGTGGTCATAAAAGGGGTCGGAACCTCTCGGCAGGATTTCCATCTCCCGATCACATTTTTCTCTTGGTGGTAATAGTTCAGAGTCCGGACACCGTTTCCTGCAGCCCGTTTCGTAGCGGAAAGAGGAGGAGAGAGGATTGTAATTTAAACGAGACGCATCGTGCAGATGCGATACCTGCCGCGAGAGCCTCTGGCAACGGGTAAGAGAAATATATAGAGAGAGAAGAATGCGCGCTGAAAACCGGTAAGGTCGATTAATCGAGTTGGTTGCAGCAGCAGAAGCGGGCGGAGCCGGTCGTACAGGTTGCTCGATTCCGCTCCTACCGATCTTGCTGACGACGTTGCTGCTGTTTCTGCTGCCGTTTGCGATCTTCTGCCACCGTCTTCTAACCTCGCAGGACACGGATAATTGATATCGCATTCGACCGGTCGAAAAACAGCTTCGATTATCGGCTCGGGCAACGCTACAGGCGGAGGCTAATTAATATGCGGATAGAAAATTAATGCATCGGAGGGGTCCCGTCATCGACTACTCGTTTCCATCACAAATTCACTCTTAACTAGCTGACGTAAAGATCGTGTTAATTAAATGTATTTATTAAGGCGGATCGATACGCAGCCGTACGAATAAAAGGAACGCTGGGAGCCGGCGGCTCTCGAGGAAATTAACGACCACTAACGAGGATTATTTATAAGAAATTACAGCGTTTCGAGGTTCGGATCACTGCGGGCCTCCGTTGATAAATCGACTAACACGATGTTGAACGTTCCGAGTAAATTACGATTCTCCCTTTTGGAGCAGATGGCTGATACGGTTGATTTTTGCTTCTCGAGAAGCTTTCGTTTCTACGAGGCTAGCCAGGTCGCGTTCTTTCGATTATTTCTCGTCAATCTTCGACGAATCCGGTCGTACAGGTTTCGCATCCTGTTACGGGTCTCGGCGAGAATCCATTTTACGGGTAAACCTGGCGAACTTGAGTGGTCGGTTGGAATCGACGATCTGAAACGAGTTTAGAAAACGATCGCGAAATTGAGGCGTGTACCAGAGATGAGATGGGTAATTAATGACCGTATAAGATTAAACGGTATAATCGAAGCAATGTCTTGTTCGTCCGAGATAACGAGTATTTGCTAACATTTCAACTCGGGTAGAAGTGTGCTAAACCGAAAAGTTATCTACCGTAAATGCTGGTTTAGGAACCTTTGGTCAGGTAATCGGTCGCGTATCGACGCGACAGGTAATCGATTAAAGACTCTCTCCAGTCTCGTATAAACGCGAAGCTCTCGAAGGATCTTCCATTGATGTGCTTTTGGAACGCATTAACCGAGAAACGAGCGTGTGTACGTGTATGTGGCAAATGTTTCGGAACTAATTTAAAGTTAGTCGCGGCTCCGTAGCGGCCGTGCTACATACGGCGTCCTTTTAAAGACTTTGCAGGCAATGTCGGTCGACGCGACGGATACGTGCGAATCCGTCGATTAAAAGCAGAGACACGTACATGACACCAGCTGCGAGCAGCCGAATGAAGCTGAGATCCGAGGCTACATTCCCCTCGTTGCTATCTCTCTTTTGCTTCGCCTCACCTAGGCCTCGCCTCGACAAGATTCGATTTACATCGATACGTTGCGATCGCGTCGACAGGCTCGTTCAACTTCCAGTTCAAGTTTCTGTTCTGGTCGTCGTTTCGCTTTGCTTCGCGTACGACTGCACCTGTTTACCAATCTGCACGACCGCGCAAATTGAGAGTAACTCGAGCGTAACGACGGTTCAAACTCCATTGTTCGCGTAGCGGTGCCGCGAGCAAGATGACCCAGCTGACGGAAACGGGAACTGCAGCTCCGCCATCGGTTTCCAGACGATGTTTGCGTACTTAAGTGTTCCTGATTGAGATCATTTCGCTCGAGACAAGATCTCGCTTTCCTCCGACTTTTCCACTGTTTCGTCTTCTTCGAATCGTTTGTATCCTCCCCGGCAGCTAGGTCCTCTCGATACTTTGGCGCGGAAGATTTGTTTGCCGGGAGTAAATCGCAAACACGCCGAAACCCCGGGAAAATATTTGTTCCCGCGTATCGAGTTTGATGAGAACTCGCGAAAATCGGCATCGAAAACAATCCGATCGATGTACCGAACGATTTGCGAAAGAATCGACTCCCATCGAAGAACCTTATTCTTGTAAAGTTCGAACACGAATTTTTCTACTTTTCTTATTTTCTACTCCCTGTCCGGTTGATTTACGGCTGTTTTATGTAGTTTCGACCCCGTGCCGTGGTCAAAGCGTCCTTGGGACTTGAACATTCCCGGAAACGGAATCGGGCGTCGAACTCGTGGGGTTGTTAGTTTGAGAAAACAAACGATACACGCCACAATTTACGGTTGATTCCGGGCTCTCGGCTGTTTCCATCGGGAATTCGGAGTAGCGAAACTCGACGATTCTTCCGGCATTGCAACGAAACGCTTCTAAATTAATTAATCCCGGCGGAATTAAGGGGAATTAAACGGTAGAAACTATGCTGGTCCGAAAGTGGACGTCAGCTTCGAGCAATGCACCTCAATGGAGTTAAAGGTTGTCGTCGAGAGTTCGCCAACTACTAACACACGCAACACTCGTGTCTGTTTCATTTGTTATGCGCCCCTTTCGCGAGCTACAAACGCACCGAGATTGTTATAATTTCATAGAAATAGAGTAACACGATGCCCCTGAGCACTGACTGAGAAGAAAGATAATCCATTTAATTCTAAATCGACTCTCTTTTGCGGACGAAATCACTTTAAAAATACAGTTGTCACCTCCGTTTCTTTTTTTCTATTTTAAAGAGTTCAACGACCCACGATTTCAAGCGCTTTTAAATTCAACATCGATCGTTTAAATTCTTATGCTAATACCTAGGCGATAATCATCAGGCTCTATTCGCGTTCGCCACACACGAACCAGCATACAATCGCACACGGTGACCAAATTCCCTCAAGTCCTTGGGACTGAACGATCTCGGAGAAGTGAAATCTCGAAACTGGTAGTACGCTCGATTCGACGAAAAGGTCGACCTGAATACTTGAAGCATCGACAGCGTTTAAAGAGGAAAGTGTTCTCCAAGCTGAAGGTAGGCAAGCTAGTAGGAGGCACGCAAGTTTTGCCGAGCAAACGTTCTCGAAAAGTAAACGGAATAGGTATGGGTAATAGAGTTAGCTGGTACACCCTGTATGTATGAAGGGGCCGTTGGCTTAAATTGCCTCATGCCCGCTCGAATCTTATCGCCCTGGGGCGTCGTGATTGTTAGGAGTGCTGCTCGGTCCGTTGCATGCCGTGCTGGATACGGCTTTCGCTCGCATTTCGCGACGGTGGGATCGTGTGCGAGTACGTGAGAGGTCGCACGAGGGGTATCCATATAATATCGATAGTCGATTTGGTACACGGTGTATCGCAGAATCGGCTGTCGGCTTAATCCTCATCGCGCGAAACGCTCGGGTTCGCGTCGCTTTCCCGCCCGGAGCAAATAAAAGGAAAAGCCGAGCCGCGTGCAGCCGGTAAAAGCCAGCCAAACCTGCTGATACGTGTGTACCCAAAACCGTATGGTCCGCGAGGGTTTATTAAAGCGGCGGCGCGAGAAAATTTTTCAATGGATAAACCACGGATACAGCTAGCAGCATTTTGTTGCCGAGTTTTCGAGGAAATACATCGATTCGATTTGCTAACTTTTGGTACTTGGATGTTTTCAAATTGGATTCCACCTATGATGATATTATTATCGTGATAGTGATAGCGCAGTATGGTGGGCGCGTGTTAGTCACGGAGAAATTGGTAAATCTGGCAGCCGCAACGGGGCGTGCGACCGAAAATAACCTGCGGCTGCGAATCGATTAGATTGCCTGTTTCGCGTTGCCAAAGGAATTCTTTGCGGTACGCGCGTCGGTTAATTGGCAGGTAATCGAATAAATGGCCGACCGGTTCATCCTTGTTGGCGAACGGCGTGTGAATTCCAGCGGTATCGGCCCCCGAAAAACATTCCCGAATGGGGCTACCTTGCCTCGATTTCACCGATCTCCAACCCCCTCCGATGAAAGAGGAAAGTTTCCTCGGTGAATCGTCGTTAATTCCGTAGGAGTTCTCCCTGCTTTTCGACGAAGAAGCAAACGTCCGAGGAGGAAAGGAGAGGAGAGAGGTAAACGGTCGGACACGGACGAGCAAATGTTACGTAAGCGAGGCACACATTTTTCGGAACTCGTTAGAAAGGCAATTTAACTTGCCCGCTCGCGTCCCACGTTAATACGACCACGTTATCGGCTTTCCGCGACTTTTCCCGCCTCGAACTTTCAGCTCGCGAACGCACCGTTTTCCTAAACAACGCTTGAAGGGGTGCCATTTGAATTTTTACCCCTCCATTTTCCTTGTTTACCTTTTTCTTCTTTTTCTTGTTGTTTTCGTAACTGTTCCGTCGACGCGACGCGACGCGGGGAATTGCAACGTATCGCATAGCGACATAAAATATTTCGTCGCGTCGCTGTTTCCGCTGTTGTTCCTCTATTTTTCTGTCCGACGACGCAACAAGAAAAGGGGAAAAAAGCGAAGGAAATCAATAGGTGGTCGCAGGAAATTGAATTCGACCCGCGTAAACTGGCCAACCTGTATCGCAGCTGCGTGCCGCCGATGGCTACTGCGAAAAAAAGAGGAAGAATAAGCGTGAAGGAAATAGCGCTGTCGGTGAAACGCGACCGAGACTCCATCGAGATTCATTCGATTTCCAGTCTGAAAATATGTTCAACCCTTTAGCCCCGGCACGTCTGTTCCCGGTCATCGAGTTGGATATCTATTCCCTGTCTGACACTGAATGCGATTGATGGAGGGTGCAGTTGGTTTCTCTTTTTAACTTTTGCACCCCTAAACGCGCCCCTGCCGATCGATTATACCCAAGTTTCTGCTGTCTATTTCATTCGTAGTCGATTCACAGGGTTAGTTTGTTACCCGTCGTTATTTCTGTCGAGATTCCGAGGTGAATTCATTGCTCGAGGCTCGAAGGGTTGAAATATCAATATAATTCAGGATCCAACTAGCGAGGTCCGATATTTTATTAAAATTTAAGAGGAATATATTTTCTTATAAGATCCCAGGAAACGAAAACGGAAATTTTCAACGTTGCATTTCACGGAAATAAGCTTTAATTTAAAGCAATAATAAATAAGCTTGCTTGGAAAAAAGAAGAAAAGGAAGTTAGAGAAAATACACGGCCATTTCTATTTCCAATTTGTTTACCATCTCCTGTTCGTTGACGTATTTAAGTATTTCCCAATATCACTGTACCGTCTTGTTCGCCGTGTTAGGTGTACCGCGTAAAGAGGAAAGCAATCTCGCGAATGCCTACGGAGAAGCGTGTCTCTTCTCGAGGACACGGTGTAATTTAAACACGGCGAAGACATCGCGACGGAATCTCGGAAAACACGAACGCTATTCCGTTCTTCTTCGCAGACAGCTCGCGAAAATGAATTCGCGAGGTCGACCGAGGCGTCCAGATTAAAAGCAGCGACCCGGTGAAAAGGTTCGAGGAAAAAACGACACGAACGCGTCATCTATCAAAGGAAACTTTTAGAGTGTAACACGTGGCACGAGTTGTGATTAGACTTCGGATCAAGTTCAATATGTAGGTACATGTAGTTGGAAGATTCGGGTCAAGTTCAAAAGAAAAATTTTCTCGATTCTACTCACCTTCCTCGTCGCTGCCGATCATTGCATAACGCTCGTATCCTGTGAGATTCCTCACAGCGCCCAGACCGAAGTCATCCTTTGTCCATTGTATAGGCCCCTTCTGGTCGAGGACCCGGCAAGGAAGCGTCACTCGGCTGCCAATCACCGCCGTCTGATCCATTGGCTCGATCGCGAATCGTTGATAAACTACTTCGGTGGTGGTGATTGGCTTCACTGTGGATGCTACCGGTGACACGTTCGTCATGTTCGCGGCCGACGAGGTTGTCCTGGTTCCCAGTGTCAGTAGCAACGACAGCCAGATTATAAACGGCGTCGTCAATCGTGTCGCGTCCCTTGTTCTCCTGCTGAAAATCAAATCGTCCAACCAGTTAGTGAAAACTCTATTAAATCCTGTATTTTAACATTTAAACGTATAAATTTCCATTTGCGTTCGCGTACATTCATTAATAAAACATGGACTGTAAAATTCCATGTTTTCCTACTACGATGCGATGGATCAAAGAACGATTCCTCTCGTTCCAGGGATAAAGCTTGAACGTCAAACGAATCGCAGCTTCAACCAGCAGCAGTCAAATGGTTAAGTAGAACAAATAGGGGTAGTCAGTTGTGGTTGGAAAGGAAAATAGAGCAGCCCATAACGAAGCGGTTAACGACCGCGAATGAACGATTAAAAGTCGACAACTTCGTAACCCGCGTAATATGTTTCGTGTCGTAAATTTAACTCTCGTTGTCAGGAATCACTCGTGCCTTTAAAACTTGACAATATTT
Source organism: Osmia bicornis bicornis (assembly GCF_907164935.1). NCBI lineage: Eukaryota > Metazoa > Arthropoda > Insecta > Hymenoptera > Megachilidae > Osmia > Osmia bicornis. The sequence continues at coordinate 11,932,422 of NC_060216.1, read as the reverse complement.
GCGCGTAGCTCGCGAAAGACTAGGTGCTCGTAAATTATCACTCGAATCGGATCGAGAGGAGGTGAACAATCGACTTACGGATCCAAAGGTGATATAAAGGCGGCACTAATAACGGCGACGCTCGTAACGCACTTATAGCGTGGCAATAATATTCTCTCGGTCGGTTGTCGTTAAAAGCAACGGAGGTTGGCCCGTCGAGTTCGTTATTTAACTTTCTTCACCCCCGCTTTCTTCCTCTCCTTTTTCCACCAACCACCGGCCCGAACGTTTGAAGCTTGTTTAACGATCTCGCAGACGGTTGTACACACCGTTTTACCTTCGAGCCGTACTTATTTATCTTTATAGTCCCATCGGATTCGGAAACGAGAACCTAGGCCCGAGAGAGCTCGTCGCCGTAAATGGGACGATAAAACTATAGCCGGTGTACTAGTAATTTATTATTGCGTTGTAGAGCGACGTTACAGCTGCTAGCGCACGTGATGCCACCATTATGAACAGAGCGGTGCAAGGGTCCTGCTTTTCTTCTTTTTCCATCCTGTTTGTTTTCTCCTCCCTTTTTTTACGAGAGTAATACTGTTTCGTCGTTGCAGCGAAAAAATACGTTGCAATTATTACGTCGGAGACGTTTTACGAGGACAAAGAGTGGACGATCTTGCGAGGGAACGACGAAGAGGAGGGTCAACGCTAAACGATCGAGAAATACTTTAATAAAACTCGATCAACTCCGTTCGTTGCTGCGACAATTATGTCTGTGGCCCGGGGCGACGTGATCGATATTGAAATTCTTCATAACGAACCATATCTGGTTGCGCTTCCTCGTTCGCGTAATCGAACGGATCGGTCAACGAGATTGCCGTAACGTAGAAAACTCCTCGATTCTCTTCTCCCTGTTCCGCCTTTTCAAACGAGTTTGCGTTCGAACGAGAAACGCAACAGTCAGGCGACGAGTGGTCCGCTTAATCGTTCCATCGACCTCTCAATTAACTTTCATTCGTCTGGCTGACGTTCGAATCGTTCCACGTCGCGTCTGTACCGCCTGTCCGCTTGTCTCGATGAAAAGATTTATGACCATACCGCTCGCTAGTCATCAGAGTTCATATAGAACTTTCGATCAGATTCCAACAGTTGCCATGTGTAAGTCTAGTGTTCGTTAAGTAGACTTATCGATAGACTTCGGTAGAAAAATAGAGATGGGACCGAGTTTAATACGTATCATTTGAATTAATTGGAAAGAGAAAAATTTCATTTCTAACTCTAAACGAAACACACCGCTCCACTCATTCTCCTTTACTCCATTTATCGCTCTGCTACGCTTAAATCGGCATAAATTGCTCGTTGAACGTGCAGAAGATGGTCGAGCATTTCATCCTTGCACACCGTGCATCAACTTGTCCGTAATTTGCCCCCTTTTGTTCTCAGTGCGCGCGAAAACGTGGCACGCACGCACCGTATGAAAAGCATTCCGCTCGTTACACGTAGCGCTCGTGTTTCTTAGCGACGGAAAGTTGGACAAGTCGGTGGTCCATTGCATCGCTGGCGGCATAAGGGTGGGATGTCGTAAGACGATCGTACGACATCGCGTGGCCTGCTGGGTCTTACGAGCTCAATAGGATAATAACCTCGGCTGGTCGGACTGGCGACCGAATCGTTTCAATACCAGCCTACCGCGTAATGGGGCGTAATAATAATTGCGCTTGTGCCCGCTTTCGTTGCGCCCACCTCGTCGTGCTCTGCGCAACGCATCCTATGTGGGCCACGTTTCCTGTCGTCGTTGACAAATGCCTGGATCGGCTGCGGCTTTGCGGCTTTGCGGCTCGAATCGATAGGCGCCACTTTAACGCCGTTCTCCGGGCTCTTCCCTCGTTTCCGTGGGAAATGAAAATACCGAACGGCAACGCTTCTTCCACGAGAGAAGGATTCTCCGAGTTGCATGCGAATACGACGAGAACAGGTAGGATAAGGAGGAGGTGCAAGCGATCGCGTTCGAAGACAACAAAGAGGGGAGAAGATGCGGGCGAAGTTGGATTCCGTTAAATTGCGAGCGATATTTTTCTGCCAAGCTCCCATTTTCGCGCGGAAATAACCACGTAGCTCATACCGAGCGATTCAGCTTGCAAGCTGCGAAATAGTCTGTTAACGAGATACGAGAGAAATTTCAATTTTTCGAACGACAGCCAGCTCTGTGTAACCAGTTCATCTCACGATTGATACGTTTAATTATTTTCGATCAGACGCGAATGTCAACAGGGGCTTTGTTTGTTATTTAACCAGTCTGACATTATAATTCAGGAATTACGTTGTAGCCCCCGGTATGCCGCGATAAATAATCATCGGCAGCAAAAATTTCAGAAATTTATCGCTCGCTCGCCGGTATTTTTCCGCGTACGAACGGCCGTGCCATCGACGATCCAATCTATGGAACGATGCCTCGCAAATCAATGATTTTTAACCATTACCGGTCGCCATGCGATTCCGTTGTCCCGATACAGTCGTTCGTTATGTTCACGAATACCGGCATAATCGCGGCTCGATCGAAACGAATGGATCGACGAGTCGTTAAAAAATCCCGTATACTGCTGAAAAAAAAAAGGTACGGAGGAAAATATTCGTTAGCCTTTATACAACGAATGGCTGAAAGGTAATTAAAAGTTTCGATGCTACATGCAACGAGGCTAATGGGACGCTTCAGTGGTTGGGTTTGCAAAAACTCAAGGCTGAATTTTAGTTTCGTCCAAATACAATCTATCGTCAACTGTATTGCATACGTCTGATTTTTTTTTTTAAATCGTTAAGTTAACGCGCTGAAATCCCGCGTGATTATGCTTGTTTCTCTCGTTATTACTATGCCGATCGTTTATCCAAATATACTATTTTTCTATCACAGTATTTCACAATGATAAAGTAGTATACTTTATCAATGCGCTCTATCCTCCTTTCTCCCTTTTCCTCTCACTGTCGTTGCACAACCACCAATTGAGCTATCGCGTAACTGTACGGCCGTAGATCATGTTCCGCCGATAAAACGGTACCACACAGAGGAGACTCGCGATAATTAATTGGCAGCTGCTCATCCGAACAATTACACCTGAATGCCGCGGCAATTATCAGCGCGACGCAGGGACGGCGTCGAACAAACGCACTCGTTTGTCGCGCGGCTGCTTACGCGCGTCATCGAAATGTTGACGAGGGAACCGGATAAAAAGGCTCGTCGAGAAGGGGCTTAATCGAGTTCCCGGCACGTTCTACCGTCGGAGAATGCCACTCTCGTCGCGGAAATTATGTAAGCCCGTGGCTCGAACAACATCCACGTGTATTACGGCTGGAAAAATTCAAGCGAGGCTGCGTCTGACGGGTGAAAATCGAATGTACCAGGGTTATGATCGGAGCCAAAGTCGTTTGAAACACGGTCTGCGTGGTCGGAGAGTCAAGCCGAGACATTCAGCCTCTGATCAATTTGTCATTGCTCGGCCTGTAACCAAAGATACGAGTCCCGAGAGGACGGGGTTTCTGGAAACGATCAGCCTGCGTGTACGCGCGAATACAACCGATCCTGGCACTCGACTCCTCCCACTTCGATTGCCGTATAATGTTGAAACCGAAGATATCGTCTATCGGACAAATTTATTGACTAAAATGTGTCCTGTATATCTTCCACCGTTTCAGAGCTATAGCTTGACCCAATTACGAGTACAACGCATGATTGTTCGCAAGTTGGATGAAAAGGATTTAAAAGCTTTTAGAAAATTAATCGAATTGAATTGTAGCACTGAACAATGGCAGCCACCATGGAAGGTAACGTGTTAATCAGGATAAATGGTCCCTTCGAAAGAGACACGATGGGAATACTCCCTTCTCTCCGGTGGTCGTTGTTTTGCTACGCCCTCGGTTCGTCGAGCGCCGATAACTACGAAACCGCAATATCCCTCCCCTATACGCCTTTCAATTTGAATAATCCGATGAATAAATTTGCCAAAGCATACAGCCCGTGCAATCGCAACAGCCCGTTTATCTCTTCTTCCGACCAGTCTCCCTCGACCGCCACATTCCAGTTGCATCGTCTAATTTTTGATTGGCTTCGAGAAACCGTGTCGGACTTATCGTTAAACCGTGCCTAGAATGGACCAGCCGAGAGAGATCAAGTTACCACGATGAAACTGAAAATTCCAGCTCTATTCCCGGACAGATTGTTCGGCATTAACGAAGCCATTAGTACTTTCTTAACTTTTCCTGGGCTTCCGGTTGCAGGTTTGCGCGAGAGGCGATCAACGTCGACCAGCTGACGCGCGAAAAAACCTTTCGAGTGGGTTGAACCGACTCGAACATATCATTTTTATCGAGCCAACAGCTCCACCTCCTCCAACGGATAATCTATAATCGCTTCGACGGATTTCGATTAAATATCTATTAGCTGGCGAGCTTTTTGAACGGACCTGTAAAAAGCGAAAGGAAAGTAGGTTGGATCTTGCTGCCGGTGTTTTATCCGGATTTCCTAGGAATTTTTATTACAAATCTTGACGTATTAGTGTCAGCCTTTCAACACGTAAATGGTACGCTACTTTATCGATTTCTTCTTTCGTTCTACAGCAAGCTTGTACTTTAAATCTTCGTTTATTTCCAGCTCGGAAATTTATCTGCTACGCTGAATGGCATAAAAGCATAAATCAGTAATCCGGCAATCCAAAATTCTTGTCACAAAAACACCATTTTTTCTATGAATTTCCCTAATAGAGGATGTCGTTCTATGTCGATTTTCTTTCGATTCGCATCCCCAAGGTGCACGCGTAGCCGGGAAATTGATTTGTTATCGCGTAACAGTTTTCCCGGAGCGTGTTTGTTCGTATCAGTATTCAGGGGGCCACGAAAATTGTTAAGCCTCTGGCCCTGGCTAACCTGGCTCGGCTAGATGCAGCTAGCTGTTGCAACGGGGACGCATTGTGTGCTCACACAACAATGAACACTGCCGTGTGTGGACCATCGTTGCATACGCGAGCAACAATGCTAAACTGACGCGTGTGCCTGCACGAGAAATACGAACAGCGAAACGGGTACCTCGAGACGCGGAACGAGACAATGATCCGTCAAAATTTGAACTTTTCGTTTCACTCGAAAGACGTTCGTTTCAACCGTTACATTTCACGCTTGAAATATTTACTAAATACACGTGTGACCAGCGGGGTTTAATAAAATGAACTGCAACGTTCCCGGTCATAGGTGATCACCACACGTGTGAACATCATGTGACTACTTCAGAGGCTGGCGCGTTGCAACTGCACCGGAAGTGGCGCGATACCTTACGCCATCCACCGCTCTATGTTTCACATCCACCAGTCCGTCCGTTGTTTATTTAAGCAACGACTGTTGTACAAACTGGGCGTGAGACTCGGCATCAGTTTCACCGGCTGCGAACTATTTTTATGGAATCCATAAACATCGCAAGAACCCCGAAACCCAGCCTCGTCCTAGACCGTGAACGAACTTTGTTTCCGTTAGAACCGATGATACGATACGGGGGTAACGTTTACACGCTCGCCAGGGAAACGTGGTCGGGAGTTGAAAGGCTCGGTCTCGATTTTCTCCCTCGCGACGTAACCTCATGCTACAAATTAGTACCATAAAAAGAACCCGTGTCGAGAAAACGATGTTTAGCCGGAGAGTTTCGTGCGTTCCGAAACATGGCGCCGCGACCGCGTTCCTTTTATTGACTTTTCTCGCTCTGCTATCTTTCTGTCTCTCTTTCCCTCTGTTCGCACTGTTCTCGTCGACGATCGACCGTGTTCCGATTCACGCTCGAATTCCTTTCTTAATGATACCTTCCCTTTTGCTGCTGCTGATTTTACAGAAAACGACAAGGGTTAAGGGTTGCTCCGTGCTTCATCGGAGGACACACCGCTGTATCGACTGTGTTGTGTTTGCGGATGGGACAGCTTTAGTTTGCCCTTTCAAGAATTACCCTCGGGCCCTTACGTAGAAATTAGCATAGGGTAAAGCTTGTGGGGAGAACTCGAGGAAATGTTAAATGGTTTGAGAAGCTGCCGCTAAAGCTCGCCTTGTTAACAGACAATCATAACTCTTCGAAATTTCCTACAATTCATCTACACCGACTAGCTACAATTTATCTTCGCGTTCGTACAACTAAATCACGAGCAACAGCCAAATCCCATGGTTTATCCGAAGGGTCGTTTCCATCGAAGCGAGATACTTGACAAGACGTCTCGAAAGACACTGGACAATGGCCTGGCCGGAATTTCGTGAGCATGTCGAGAGCTTAAGCGCGTTACGTGTACCCTTTTATGCACGAGAAAACATCCCATTCGCTGGTTCCGGCTCTTCTTTTCCGTAGCCACGTTCGAAAGCGAGTGGCGTCCCAGGAAAACGAGAAAACCAGCGCACAGGACACATACAATGTCGGACTAGTGCAACGTGACAGTAGGTTGGTCGCTTCACAATAAGGGAACACTCGGTTGTCCGGTTACACGCTGTGATTTAAGATCGTGAACTCGTGGACCGGGTATCCATCGAAAAATTTCCATGTTCGATCCAGGATGTTCATTGTTTGCCGTGAAAGTACGGAGCTATCGAAGAAGGATCGGAACCATTGGTAGATTTCTCCTCGCCAAGTTTAATATTCCAAATTACCGTAGACAATCGCAGTGTGTTCGAATGGCGAGCGGAAATAGAGGAAGGTTAGATTGTTCAATTCGCAGAGAAGTCGTTAGGTAAACTTTCAACTCTAATCTAACAATCCGACCCATCGATTTTTCCATCTGGTGTTGTACGAATTAACACGGCGACTGTACGAATTCGTGGAAAACTCGCATTGTTAAACGAACGAGGTCGTTATCGGAAAAGTATCGACGCAGCGTAATATTACAGCTGTGGTTACACAAGGAAGGGTCGTCGGCTGGTCGAGGACGCTTTACGATGGAATTAAATCGTACCAATGGCCGGGAATTCGTTCTGGGAATCAGATTTCATCAGACACGAGTTGATGCAACGAGATGGCGAGAGCTCGTGGCAAAGAGGCAGTAAACGTTGTACTCAACTCTGCTGATTCTGTCTCTGTATGCGTTTCTGTCTCTACGTACGCGCTCCCCATACCAACGTACGTACATACGTATGTACAATATGTACACGGTCACGGTTCGCATCCCTAGAGCGTATATATCTGCAATGCAGAAACGAGACGACCATGTAAATTCAATATTTGTGCCACGATAGAGTGATCATTCTGAGGAGAGCTGGGATAGGTTAGACACTTAGAGCTGCTGCACGAAGATGTCCAGTAGAGCGTTATGGATTATTTCGTTGGGGAGATGTGTCTGGAGAAATTTCTTGATACTATAGGGACTAATACTGGCAGGTAATTCGGAAGACGTTTTAATATGGAGCTCGTGTTGAAACTTATGAAAATGAGAATTGGAAGCATTGAGTTCGACGATCCCTAGTCCGGCCAGAAATAATTTTAAATATTGGATCTGGAATTGTGTTGAATTTTCATACAACTCGGTTAGCCCCACGAATTGGTGAATTTTTTCCTGGAAGCCGCAGACCGAACAGAACGACCGATCGATCGGTTAATTCATATTTAAACGACGACGGCGCGGCGTCTAGTGCGAGAATCGGCGGGAAAGAGGGGAACGAGTAACGGTGGAGCGTACGGTCTCCGAACGAGCACTTGTCAACGGAGCTTTCGCGTTAATCACCAAGGCTGTCTCATTACGAGAATCAAAATATCCGTGACAGAGGCGGTCGTATCGGCGTACGGCAGCGACGCGGCGAGACGCTACGCTGTGCAAAGAGGGGTGCGCGCTCGTGTGTTCGCCCACACACGGTGTGCCTGTGGAGGGTTTGTCAGCCGGCAACCCCTTCTAGGGTTGACCTTTCGCCGCGCGGATCGATATCGTGAAACGATATTTCCTCATTACGCTCGCGAGCTGCCATCTCGACTCGCGGCCGTATAAATTTTCTCGCCGAAAAAAATAACAGTCGAACGCGTTTCCCGGTTAGCTGCGTCCGAGGATTCGGGGAAAAATGGGAGCGCGACAAAAAATGGAGATTGTCTATTACCGTTCTGCCTCATCCGCGAGGGAAATGATTCATGCGAGATTACCGTACGATACGTGCACATGTGAGGCACAATGTGTACACTAGTGGGTATGTGTAGAACAAATGGAAAAAGAAAATGAAACGCAAAAACGTAAAAAAAAAAAAAAAAAAGAAAAAGAAAAGAAAAACACGAAAGATACCTTCCCGCTTCTTCCATGTTTTTTTTTCTTTTTTTTTTTTTTGTATAGCCCGAGGAAACTGTCTCGGGATAATTACACCGTCTTTCTGTGATTTTAATAAACGCGAGGCTGAATAGAAACAGAGCTACGTCTCGTCAGGAGTAATTCTTTTAGCGGGATGAAAATTTAACGCGACGCCTTGTGAAACGAAACAGAAAGAACGGACGTTCTTCGTGGTGGCGTTTCCTTATTCAGAGCCGGAAATATGAAATACTTCCGCGATGTATAAAATTATCGCGCGTCCAGCATTATTCCTCGTCTGGCCGTTTAAACGGCCGCGTGTTCGCTCGTTACAACGTCTGCCCGACCATTTGTATTACACTAAACTCCATTATCGTAACCGGGCCATCGTTATTCCATTACGATCCACGCCTCCATTTGCCTCGTAAATTACTTTATCGTTGAAAACGGCTGGACGAATGAATCGGTTATCTCGTTTGAACAGCAACGTCTAGCATCGTTGCCGGTCGTTGCGACATAATCGAGGAGTATCGAGGCTAGCGAGGCGCGAACCGAATGGATTAACGACCATCAAAGTGGCTCGATGTCCTTTCTACGATTGACGTTTCGATCGCAACGCCAACTCGGACCACTAAGGCCGCGATAATTCGCGCTAATTCGATTAATCTTCAATTAATTACCAGCCACGGCTGAAGGGGACGCCATACGGTGCCCATATCCTGCGCTATGTCGCATGTCCCGTTAACGATTTCCAACCGGATTAGGGCGACAAATTCCTTACGTCAGACTCCTTATTGATGACAATCGACACGTGTTACCAATCATCCCTAAGAAATTCATCACTCCATCTTCCTCGTCTGTTTAACACGTTAACTGTCACGCTTTTAATAACTGACCTCCCGAATAGTCATTTTCAAATTTTCAGGCAGCTAAATTTTCAGATCCAATTTCTATACACGTTCAATAAACGAGCATCCATTATTTACTACATTTTATCGTTCCATATTACTCTTTTCAGCCAAAATTACCTCTATTTATTCAACTACAGGCACGTTGCCCAAATAAGCACATCATTCAATTAACTTCGTTTTTCATCTTTTTTCCGAATGAACGAATCGATTCGATTTCCCTGCCCCTCGTAGCCCCTCGAGCATCGCTAACGTTCGTGGCCCAATCGATCCGCGGTTTCAGCGGTTTTCAAGATATTTAACGAGCTTGACAACCAACTGAGCACACTGAACAAAGTGGGTGAAGGATGAAGGAATTTCGTCCAGGTTGTATCCAAACAACGATGGATAAGACAATAACGTCTTTACGTTTGCCAGTGGAATAATCAGACTATCGATAACCTTGTTTGACGGGACGAGTGAAGGATAACATCGAATGTCATTTACACTGTGAATTTCCTTTTGTTTTTCAAAGCGATCGAAGAAAGATTTGGAAGAACGTGTAGAAAATTAGAAAAATCGATCAGTCCCAGTGATTTCAGGAACGACAAATCGGAATTCGATCTTAATTTGCGGTTCGATAGGGTGCTTTTTTCACCCCTTTTGATGGAAAAAGAAGGGATAACAGGATGCCGCACCTAATCCTGTCGTCGCGTAATAGATTAACACATCCAGTCAGGGTTGGTGATCGGTGCAAAAAAGCCGAAAGAACAAAAAGCCGTACCGGCGGCAGAGCGAAAGAACCGTTCGATGACAAGGGGCTCGAAAGAAACGCGAGATAAATAGGTTCCATTATAGACGATGTCTAGGCACTTCTATTATCCATACGATATTTATTTATGCGAACAATAAAGCGGTACGCGGCGAGCACTCAACGGCCTCGCGAGAAACTTTGTTTTCATCGTAGGTTCTTCTTCGTCGGATGCTACGAGATCGTAGGAGCCGAGAAGCGTAAAAAGCGAGCGGCGTCAATGAAACTCGCGGCTCGAAAAGAGGAAGAAAAGCATCGAAAGGACCGCGAAAAAGAAGAGAAAAAAAAAAAAGATAAAAGAGAAGAACGTTCTGCCATGTTACACGATTGCCCTTCTCTAACTCGTCGCAGCACAGATTTAACTTTCAATGAGCCCCAGTCATCGCGAGTTTAATTTCACGATTATTTTATTCCCTTCGGGGCTAAAAAGAGTTAAGTAGGTTGAGGGTGCTCTTAATCAGCGTACCTTTTAAAGAGGGTAATACCGCGCACAATTTTGCTTAGTGGCCACTAGTATTAATTTCTTGTTCCTTCCGCTGGCTGACGTCGTGTTCGTCGAAACGACGAGAAAAAGAGACAGAGACAGAAATGGGGGGAGAGAGAGAGAGAGAGAGAGAAAGAAAATGGGTGAAAAAGGCTGAGAGATAGAGACGGTCGATCGTATATTCTGGGGATTCAAACGAAATTCTCGACCATCCTGCTGATACTCATAACGCGTTCGCGCATCCGACAGCACTTAATTCGATACGGATTTCGGCCTTCATTATTTCGCCAACTTTCGTTAGCATTGCTAATTAGACTGCTCGCTGAACCACCAGCTAACACTGCCAAGTTTTCGTGAAACTTCCCTTGTGCCGGATGGTAATAAGAACAGTCATTATTATACTGTTTACAATCTTTCAACGGGGGTGAACGATGTTACACTTCCCTCGTTTCTGATTTTCATAAAATTTCGATTCAGATCCTTTACAGAGTGAAGTAGGTATCAAGAATCATTTTTAGAATATTTCATATAAACATTATACACCTTTGTAAAATGACTACGGTGCAAAAGTATAACAATTATTTTCCGCAAAAAATTCGAATAGTATTAGGAAATAATCATAGATATTTGATAATTAGAATCGCTGCTCGCCCTCGATTGTCGTGTTTTTTTCTTTTTGCATTCCGTTTCCAGCGGACGCAAAGAAATTCTTGAAAAACGAGCAAAGGATGAGGATGTACGGGCTATGAATAATGCTTGTTTTCGGAGTACGAGCAGCAGCGTAGCAGGAAAGTCTCTCAGGAAACGCAAATAAAAATTAAAGCAGATACGAGACGGTATCTCATGACATAATCGGGGAGACTGTGGGAATTAAAAAACGTAATTCGCGGACTTTTGCAAGATTACAACTAGCCACACGTTTCTCATACCGTTCCGCTAATTTTTCTTTTCGTCCTCGTTGTCTTGTTTCGTCGTGAGGGTAATTAAAAATAAGCCTGGTTTCGCCTACGGGCGTCGATTTTCGCCGGGAAAAACCTACGGAGAGAACAAACGACTACATTTTGCCACCGGCGACTCGATTTAACCCTTTGCTCTTGAACCATCCCTTGTGCGTACCGTACGCGAAACGTGGCTGTCGTGTATAATTTCTAATTTCTGGTTTCTAATTTCTAACTCCTGTCAAATGAAAAAATGAAACAATTAATTTCGTTTTTTTTTTTAAACACCCTGTAATACACCAAAAAAGAAAAGCTTTGAGTTGTTGAAAAATTTATGAAAAACAAGTTCGAGTACAAAGGGTAAAAAAGGGGAAAAAGGTACAAGTTGTCTGCTCGTAATCGGCCACGTCGATTGCACGTTTCTGGGTCACGAGAACTGAAGTACGGCGTTGTTGAATATTTAATTGATCCTTGTAGTCGCGTCCTCCGCCCGTACTCCCCGGGGCGGTTTTAATGTTCGCGAATAATTTCCTCGCCTCAATGGCCGGGTAACAAACGCGATACGAATACCCGGGAAACACGTAACAAAAAATTAAAAAAAAAAAAAAAAAAAAAAAAAAAAAAAAAAAGTGAAGAGCGAAAGCAAAAAAATAGAGAACGGATAGTTTACGATGAATATTTACAAACATTTAACGTATCGCGTAACCTCCGGAGATGCTCGGGGTTGTTATGAATAAATCATAAGCGACACAGTGGGAATCGAAAGCCGGCGGAGTGGAGGGACGGAACATCGATCAGAGAAAGCTTCTCTTAACGAACAGGAAAGAAGAAAACGTGGATAGAAAGCTCGAAAAGAGCTCGATCAAATATTATTCCGAGCCTCTTTGTTTTCACCGAGTTCGAAGCCACGAAATCCTGTATTCTTGGTATTCGTATTTTTGCACCCCCTTTCTTTTATCGTTTCAACGAAACAATTCAGTGGAATGAAACGAAACGCGCAAGCATCTTAAGGAGTATTCGTCGTATAAAACGGAGTTACGTCAGCGATCTCTTAGAAATCCCATCGAAACGTATTCCGTTCGTCCTTATTCGTTGTTAATTGCGTCGAACGAGATTGAACAAAGGACGAATGAAGCTGTTCGTGTCACCGTGCACGTGAACGATGACGAGGTTCGTGCGTCTGACAACGCGTCGACCGTTTCTACTGCGTCCATTGCCCGACCATTCGTTCTTTCTCCACTTTGAGCTAATTCGAGCCGTAACGAAGACAGACAGCCTCTCCATTATTCGCGATCAGAAATAACGGGTCAGACCGGGTTCATGGCGTACCATGACTGACGACAAACGACGGTATAATTCAGCATCAACTTCGAAACGAGCTATTCTGAACCTTTGCTTTCGTAACAGCTCCTGTCTAATGGATTGGTTGTCTCGTGATAACTTTGTTGCGAGCTTGCTAAAGGTTATTAAAAATTCAGCCTTGAACTAAATACGGTCCTGGTAGCCTTGGACGGCAGCGTTCGATCCTAAGATTTTATGAAACTAAATTCGTATAAATTCTTGGATCATTCGAGAAGTGTTAGATCTCGGCTAGATTTGCCAGCGTGAAACACGGATTCGTGAAAGCTCGCGTGTCCCAGCGACGCGAGAAGAAACGTTTTTATTTCGCGCGCGACCGCCCGAAAGATTAATGGCCACGTTTCACCGAGGTATTCACCTACGATTTCGCGAGCTCGCTTGGGAAAATTGTTTAATGATTGATAATCTATCCGGGCTACCAAATTAAGCTCCCTCGGTGGTAGCCGTTGCTCGCCAACTTGGCTCGTGCATCGCTCGTATCGGCGCAATGAGAATAGAATAAAACAAACGGAGGAAAAAAGAGAGAGATGGAAAAGGAAAAAGCTGCAGCGAAATGAGATTTGCTGTGTCGACCATAAATCACACCAACGGGCTTAACTACTTTATAACCGTCCGGTGGAATAGGCAATGTTATCGGTGAATGTTTCAACTCGGTGTGCTTCTATTAAAATAAACCCAATGGTTTATGCCAAGTCTTTGTAGCGTAACCACGTGAAAAAAATCCCATGCATAATTCAACATTCAATACTGATAGAAATCAGTAGAACAAGTCTGAGATTTCTCCGACAACTGATACATCGGCTTCGTAGATAAATCGCATGGTCTCCTATCGAAATGTACTAGATTAAAAATTCTTTTACGGTAAAAATCTAGTAACTTTAATTGCCAGCCGCGTACCGTTTTATATGTAACTGAAATCACGTCCGGATGGTCAAAGGAAGAGCAAGCAAATGCCAGGAGTACGAAATAAGCTAATGCAACATGCAGAAAGATATGGGAAGAGTTAGTTTGCAAGTATATCGGTCGGCTGAAGATTTTATCAAACACTCTCTCGTTTATATTTAATCGGCTGGTGTATTTGCACGAAACCACGTCACGTGTTTGCTCACGCTACCGCATCAGCTGGAGACGTTTATTGAAATCTTGCGTTTTCTTCTATGTATCTCTAGAATATCCACGAATACCGGACCGTTCAATATTGACCCGACTAGCCGCGAACGGAGGACAGACAAAGAATGTGCATCCAGCGTCGACCAAACTAAACTCGTTCAACCAAGTCCCGGTGGTCGATCGTCCCGAGAAATTCGCAAACTCTTTGTCCCTGTTATATATACAGATAGACGAGGGGCAAGTTGGTAGACGGAAGAAGCGAACGGTGTACAAAGTTAGACTGTATCGTTCCTTTGTTTTGGAACATGGCGAAGTTTCAGCCAAGGAATTTGTAAATATTTCAGAGCTCCGGCGTTGCCCTTTGAAGTACACCAGTCTAACGGGAATAAAGAAAAGAAAACTCGAAGAGAAACACAATACCAGCCACGGTTACGTCCACGCGGATCTTCTTTCCCAGTCGTCGCACGTACTTCATGAGACTTTCGCGCGAAATAATTGCTTCCGTTCGAGACGTGCAACTATTTTCCAATTTTGGTCATCGGTTGGTCGAAATCGGTCCAGTTGTCTTGCAGCAAATACGTTACCGAGGAAACGAATCTTCCGTAGAGGTAAAAAAGTGACGTGGGAACTCTGGTACTCTGGTCGATACTCGAGAGGTATGTACCACCGAAAGTTATTTTGCAAAAGTCTTTTCTTTCACTGACGCAAGAAACTAGAGAATTTTTTGAGGAATCTGATAGTTTTGCGAAGAACTGTACAAACAGAACAGAATCCTTTGTCATAGAAACCAATGGGACATGAGCTCATCGTGGCTTTCGCGAATAAAACCGGGTATATGGATTCTTTTGAGAAATCTCTTCGTGCGTCCTCGTTTTCTGGCTTTTTCTACTACGCGCGCTCTGTTCCCTGTTCGCGAAACATGCCTTTTTTCTTTCCCAGATATACGTCTCTAATACATTTTTATCTTCCTCCTCGATACTTATGTTTCAGCGTTCCCTCGTCGCGACGAGCGCGGAATGCATAATGATTTCCGTCCTGCCGATTTCTCGACTTGAAAAGCTCTGCTTGACCGAGCATACTTTCCCATGCGATATCGTATCTCCTCGAATGCAACGTGTACAATAAGTCAGAATTGTCTATTTCGTTTCGTAAATTACAAAAAAACACTCCTTCGCGTTTACCATTAATTCTTACCTCTTCTGAACGAGAATATAATCATCGATCGTTCGAATCGTTCGAATCGTTCGAATCGTTGTCCCGTTGAATTACACCGCTCGAAAATTTCGATTGGCCTCCTTCCGGCGGAATTACAAGCGGAAATCGTTCCAAGCTTATCGAGACGAAAAATTCCGACGATCCATTAAACCTGTCGCGCGATCAAATAATTTATCTTCCAGGAACGTGCAAGTTTCTCCGGCCAGTCGGACACGATTTCGAGACCGTACCTTCGATTAATTCGACGTATCCCGGTTCCGAGTCCGTTGAACGACCATCACGAGTCGCAAAATATCGGCCAGGGATGCCTGATCGGACCGAGCGTCTCCTCCTGTCGTGACGTTATAACGCACGACCTGGTCGAATGGATCTTCCTCGATGGGCAGGGAACAAAGTCACGATATGTCTCGCTGGTTCGGACGAGACCGGAGTTTTCTGCACCACTGAATGCGTCGCGATTTCGTTCGACGATCGTTCACTGGTTTCACGAGGCCGCGGTGACCCGTACCAGCCTTCCACTATGTATTCGATGTTTCGCATTGATCTCAAGGATCCTTGCTTTCGGCTTGAACGGCTCGTCCTTGTCGACTGCGTCGCGATACGGTGCTTTAAATCTCTTATCCGATTGATTTGGTACGCGAAAAATTAGAAGAAACTGCTATAACGTTTTGTACTCGTTGGTTGCTTTCGAATTTAAAAGTCAAATTAGATATCAATTCAGCGAGTGACTAAAACCGTTAGTTACATTACAGATTACAGATAACGTATCGGTGTTACCACATCTGCAGCTGTACAGGCTAGATAAAATAGAAGTAAATATGTAGACAAGCGAGTAGAAACATAAATGTTAATCATGTTTGCTAGAGTGTTTCAATCAGATAAACCGATCCTCTGTCGCTCATTGTTGAAACAATAAACTAATTGTGTCTAACCAGAGTCTACCAGTCTGACCATCCTCTTTGACAAATTGGAACTCGTCAGAAACTAATTATCTTCCAGTGATCAACAACTATACTCATCAGATGCTCAGCAATTAATGCGCACGTGTAATGGAAATCTTCGTAAGACGCGTCGAGGAGAATCTTTCGAACTTCGAGATAACGTAATACTAACACGCGCGTCTTCTCGTGCGTGTATGCAAATTAGAAACGGGTAGCGTGGTTTAATTAACGATCGATGCATCCTGCGAATCATTTATCAATCGCGTTGATCTTCGACGCGAATCGACGAGCCACGAGGAGTCAGACCAACTGACGACGATCTAACGCATGCCGCTGCTCTAATTAGTTGCCTCGTGTGCATACGAAATTAGGGCTCGTTTGGAAAACGTGCGACGCGAGACAAGAAGGAGTCTTAAACGCTGTAATTCTAACGATACGAAATTTTCCGATCCGGTGAGGTGGATCTTGTTCTTTAGAAGCGTCTAATTCTTTTCTTCTTTAGAAGCCATCGATTATCCCTTACATGTTTTTCTACGCACAGTTTATGCAAGAGGAAAAACGAAGGGTGAAGCGTTTCGAATCGCTAGTACATTGTCGCGTTAGCGAGGGGGACAAGCTATTTTGTCGAACGAAATGGAGACAAGCGTGCGTTCAGGTAGCACCCTTCACGCACGTCCACAATATGGAGGTTCACCCTCCGGCTACGATACCCCCTATCGCGCTCGTGTGTTATACGGAACAGCCAGAAACAAAAGGGTCTGCGGTAAGAAAGAAATTCGCCCCTGTCTGCGGGCAGATAGAGAGCACCAGGCTGCTAATTAAATATATATCTCTATAATCCAACTGCACGGTTTTATCCATGGCAATATTTTTCCCTGGTCTAATGATAATACCCAGACCCGTTACCATTTGTTTCCCGTCGAGGGGAACAATTAACTTCGCTGCCTGGAGCCGATTAATTTATCGCTCTTCGTTTTGCCATTTAAACGAGCCAGTTTTCGTTTTAATCGCGAGCAATTACTTCTTTTGAAGTTTATCCCTTTCACGCTTCTTTTCGATGCTTGTAATCGAGCGTAATTAATTTTCAGATGCCTTTGATTTCGAATATACGCATTAACGCGTCGGATGACCGAGACTTTATTTACAGGGTGAAACTAGGAATTTATACTTCGGCTAGGGATAGTACGGTTTCGAGCGTGCCACAAGCAGGGGGCTTTTATCGATCCTCGAAAAGCTAGAGAACGGCTAATCTGGCCGGACGGTGTCCTTCCAATTAAAAGATAGAAGCCACGGTATCGAACGGAAAGGGATGATACTGTTCAGTCGGTTAATTGGCAGCTGCCGGATTTCGACTGCCGATTTTCCAACTGGTCCACGATTTATTTTAATTTTCCCCAGGGCCAAGGGATAGAAAGCCCGCTCTGGAAACAACCACTTGATGTCTCACACTTTTCCCCGCCATTCTTTTTCTTCACCGCCCACTTTATCATCCCTCCTCTCTCTCCTCCGACCACCTCCTCCACCTACTCCTCGTCCATTTTTCCCTTTCTACCTGTCCCTCTCGTGCTCCGTTCTTTTTCATCGCGCTCATTCGCATTCAAATTTATTCGAACACATAACACACACGCGCGCGGTATGCTCGACAGGAATGCATTCGCGTGCAACGGGTAAAAAGAGTTGGCAGTTCGCGGAGCGTGACATTCGCTCTTCTTCCCTTTCCTACCTTTTTTTTTTTCCTCCTCCCACCCCCATCGGTGCATTATTCGACGCATTGCGGCTGCCTACGCTTTTTTCGGGATGAAATTCCACTCTGCTCTTCTCCGCTCCATCCTTTCGCCACGTCACCATGCTGCATCCTTCGATCTTTCTTCATTTGTACCAAATTTTCTTCTTAATCAATTATTTCCGAGGATCTAAATTTTTCATTTCACTGGATCGTAGCGAGGACTGTATCGAAGAATCTTAGTGGCTTACACAATTTCGAATTGGTTATTTGAAACTCGTTCGAGGCACGTGTGACAACCAGACGCGACAACTATCGCGTTTATCCGCGTGTTTCACGAATTCTATTCGTACAGTAGCGTGTCCAGGAAGATTCCCAGTTACGAACAGTCGGACTGGAAGCTTTGGCGAAGAGAATTGTGATGACATTCCACGCAAACTACGATTACACCGACTGACTAGCTGATCCATCAATGGACAATACGAATGCGTGGGAGTTGTCGTGGCTTCGAAACTGAATATGACTAGAGATTCATTTGCAAATTTGAATTTTTGAGAAACCTTTCTAAGTTGTGCTTTAAGATTTATAGAGATACTGTCTCACCAGGAATTCCAATCGAACAGCTTTCAAAATTCATGGCAACGAGAATGCTTAATGGCAGATGTTTCGTCAAGAACATCCTCCCCGGTACCGTTCGACACAGATTGTTCGACGATCGCAGAATCCCGCAAACTAGCCGGTTCAGGCAAGATCTCAAGTTTTGTGGGTGGTAATCCCTCAGACCGTAGTAGAGAGAACTCTCCTTTTTCCCAATCTATCGCGAGCAAACTAACCAGCTTGGAAAGCAGCACCGACGTCTGGCGGCTGGCGAGTCCCGCAGGGGTTGGCCGTTGGTAAAGGGTGGAAAAGGGAATTCCGGATTGCCGCATTCGCACCACACCGCACCGCACCGTGTCTCGAACCCCATTACCGTCGTTCGAGGCCCGATACGAACGAGCTACGTAACGCGAACAAACAGCGCACCCTCGCCATGAGTCGAGACGTCTGCCGCAGAATTAAGGGTTCGTAAAATTCAGCCGGCTTGTTCCCGCGGCTAAGCTACGACTTCTTCGACCGGCCGGCAATCGTTATTATGCCGTGACACACAGCCTGCAACCCTCGCAGTTTTATTATCGAGCGTTATTCTCGTTATCGCAGCCCCGGCTAAACCAGCCAGCTCGTTACACCCAACGTTTATATTCGTTTTCTCTTGGTCAACTACCTTCGAGAATATTGATACGACGTTAATCTGTCAGCTGCATTATTTAGTAATAAAATCGTTACTTTATTCCTACGAGTATAGGAGAAAGTAAATAAAGAAGAGGTAAGTCGATGAAAATTGACATTTTAAAGTAACGATAATGGTCCGCACGGCGAACTTTATTTACAGCTGAAGAAGAGAAAACAGTGAAGTCCGATAAAATTTACATTCGACTACTAGAGAATACGATTGCCTCCAGACTGACCGATCGACCTTTCCACATTCCCCCCTCGACTACAGTCGTTGAAAACGCGTTTGAATCCACTAGCGAGACCTCACTACTTTCTTTCTTTCTTTCTTTCTTTCTTTCTTTCACTCTCGTCTAGCCTCTCTTTTCGCGCCATTTCCCTCTCGACGATGAATCTTTCAGCGAGGCGCGTACTTTCGGATCGACCCTCCTCTCCCCGTCCCCATCGTCGTCGTCCTCGTCGTGGAAACCATGACGGAGGGGGTTGGTTAACGACCCCGAGGCGAGAGATTGTTCCGCTGCCAATATGCTTCAGCCAGCTCGCGGAACGTCATTCAGCCGGGCACGTCGCCGAAAGATAATTCACGGGAATAACGAGTGTCTATTCTGTCGCGGTGCCGGGCTTCGTCTCTCAATGACTGGCAATTACCCGTTTTAAGGTTAAACGTCGGGCAAATGCCATCAATAAATTCGTTTCAACCCCTGCTGGTGCGGTTTCTACCCTTCGTTTCCGGCGGGTTCGTTGGCCCCTCGCGTCCAGCTAAAATTAACAGCCGACGAGGGGCAAAGTTATTAATTTTTAACGGGTACCTCACGAGTCTCGATTAAGACAGCTGCCTTTACAGCACAAACTGAACTCGTTCTCTTCGTTCTCTTTCGTTTGGTCCTTCCTATTTACCATCGGCGCGGCTAGGCGAATTGAAAGCGGCATGAAACTCGTTGAATATCCCTCGCTCTCCCGCGGAACCAGCTAATTTATTCGACTTTCCAACCAGCAGCTTTTCCTGCTTGCGCGTTCGCGCGCGAGCAAACATCGTCGACGCGGTTTTCTGTAATTAACAATATGTCCGCGGCGAGCTTCGTTTCAGCGCAACTTCAATTCGTTTTGTTTCGTTACGTGAAAACGGGACGTCGATTGTCCCGAAATATGTTCAAAGAATATACAACGAACAAAAAATATTCGTTTCACATTTTCACGTTTGCGTCGACGAACAGAGAAGAATAGATTTTTCATTCTTCTTTTTAACTGTTTGCAGGATCGACAGGAGCGATTCGAATGCGCCGCGCTACGAGTGCCTGCTAATTCTTAACCCGTTTCGAGCGGTTTTCGCAATTAACGCGTAACTACGTTACAGGACTGAACGGACAAGCTTGGCCACCTTTTGACGCCTCTCCGCCGACGAAAACTCGTTTGCCGACCGCACGACACGCCGTTAATTGGGCCTCGAACCGCCTGCAGCCTCTGCACAACGAAACAGCCCCAGCTACCGCGCACATTCTGCGGCCGTCTTTTGCATAAACAATGATCGCAGCCTGGGGAAATCTTGCTACGTGTTAATAAACGAACGCGCTATAAATTTTTGGCTCACTCTTTCGTGGCTCGTTAAAAATTCCTTCAAACAACACCTGCACTACCGTGCTCGATAATCGCGGTTATTAAAAGCTTCACGGTACTCATACCTGGTTACGAGCTTCGTGGAATACTCACGCGGAATTGCAAAACATAAATTCCACCCTGAGCGCATAATAACGAGGCGTGATCGAATTTCAGCACCTTGTCGTCACTGAGATTCTGATCTTTGATTAACAAGCTATCTTGTATCCGCTTTGTCTTCCTATATGTGAAAATTATAATTCTATTTCGAAGGAAAATTTGTTTTCCGTTAGGAGAAGTATTCTGAAATCTGAAATACTACGACATAATCGAACTGTCACAGAGAAACGATCCAACGAGATTGAGCCAACAAGTGCGCGGTGCGGTTTACGTAGACCGTTAAGACGGCAGCAAACTGGTGCAGAAAGAATCGTCTGCTGAGCCAGCGGCTGTCCGCGAAGACGAGAAGCTGATACGTGATCCTATTCGTCGCGCGTCACGTCGAAACCACCGCGACGCGGCGAGACGTCTCGACGGCGAGAGCGAACAGCGTCGTTCGCGGGGATCGTAAACGTGCGAGGAAAGTTCGCGGCTGAATGCAAACCGTAAAACTATCCGGTGACGAGTGTGACTTTTTACGAATCGCGTATCGACGTTACGCGGTCGACACGCGTCGTGGTTTTGCTTTTTGCAGCGTTTCAGAGCGGGCGAACGTGCACGGATTACGCGCGCTCTCGACTTTCACGCGAGACCAGCATTTAATTACACAGATCGAACGGGAAACGTTTCGATCGCGCTTCAATTTCAACTATTGTAAATCTACTACGGATTTCCATGCACTATCTATGTATCCATTTAAATAAACAGATGATTAAAAAACATTGAAATAAGGTTTTCATGTTTGAAATGTAAACTCGTTCGAAATCAAAAATAAACACGATGTAAACGGAAAACGGAAAGGAGCATTTCGCCTGAAGGAAATCACCGTTTCCGTAACGGCGTGATCGCACGTTCGCATTACAAAGTGAGACTAGAAAACGAGCAATTAACTGCCTCTGCCGACTGTTGCAGGACCGGCTTGGTTAAGGAACACACGGGACTATAGCTCGCAGCTATTGTAACTGTATTTCCCTACTGGTTGTAACTTTGATTGGACAACATGTACAGATCGTAGCAAGATCTACAGAGATTCGGCACTGGTCTGAGATTTCGGTTGTTCCGAGTACGTACACAATGCCAGAAAATAGTGTCAATAAGGGAGAAACAGAATCCTGAGGTATTTGAAAGAGTATTTTATCCATTGAGTTCGCGATATGAAGTTTCTCAGACGTAACTTTCACTTCGATTCAGCAGAAAGTTACCACTTGAGATATTTTACCTTACATTTTCAATTCACTTCTGAATTGTGCGCAAGTTCGGATTGGAAATTATAGCGATTTCCAGGCACGTTTTAACGTTTGCTTTACTTAGACAGGTAGGTCTATTTAAAAGGGAAAATTGCCACTGGTCCCAGACACGGACGTAACGCGTCCCTCGTGTTTCCGCTCGCACGTTCCCGATCTCTGCCGCTACCTAGCTAACCCGAGAAAATGAGAATCCGTGGGAGGAACGGCGTGTGTCGAGCCGCCAGGGACACGCGACCCGCGTTCAACATTTAAGGCACGATCTAACTCAGCCGCCAGCCAAACGGCTCTTGGATTTGAGTAATTAAACGCGGCTCGGCCGATGTTATTCGCGACGATCCAGGACCTAACGTTTCGCAACGAACGTGTGTTCCTCGCCAGTGGACCGGCACGAACCTCGTAAATCTCCTTTAGCTGCATTATTAAATATATTCCTCGCGTTTTAGCCGACCGTCCCGGGGCCGAGGGGGTGAACCTTCGTCAACACGTACTCGGAAACTAACCTCCAAAGACTTTTGGCCAGGTCCACGTTGGTCGACGTGACAGTTCAAAGCTGATCGATGAAGCGTTGTCTTCGAAAAGGATTCAGGACAGTCCGACACGACTTCGTGACATAAAGGTATCATTAAATTGCACTTGTAGTGTGTCAATTTAAAGTTTGAAGTTCGATAAAAGTGAGTATATAAATGTAACGATACATAGTTGCATAACCAACGCTCCACATTGCGGTTAGTCGTGTCCTAAGTTCTCGACAATTCGAGGTCTGACTAAAGCGAGTTCGTACTACTTGAATTTGGTTACGTTCGGCTTTTTCTTTATGTGCTCCACTTTCGTAGCTTCAACTTGTAACTACCATGGTACAATTCTCATCAACGAAGAACACCGACTCCTTCTAACACATAATTCTACGAAATTGAAATCCCCGAACCCTAATAAAAGAAAAGGTTGAGGAAGAAATGGCAATCAACTATGTATGATAGTAGACCCAACAGTCTCCTCTTCGATGCCCGGTAGTCCATTTCTTTTTTTCCAGGACTCGCTTTATTTCTGATTAGATTCATCAACGACAATTCGTTACTAGCAGTCTCGCGAGGATATCGTCATCAGAACGATCGATCTACTATCGTTGAGACGAAAGTGAATTCCAGACGAGTCGCGAACGAACGACATTCGTCCGTCGTTATCGAGACAGCCGATATCGAGAGAAACATTTAGTGTAACCGGTCCTCGGGAGAGACAACGCAGCCGGAATAAAGAAACGATAGGGCTACGCAGCGAGGATCGTGCCCTGAAGTTGTAAGAAGGAAGAAAGGGGCAGGGTTTGGGTGGAAGCGCAGCCCGAGTTGGCGCGTCACGTTTTCGCCAGGACACGTCGCAATTTTCCTCTTCGAAAAAGGACGTTGGTCGAGGGTATGGGGCCACAGTCTGACGATTGTTAGAACGTCACGTCTCGCGGAACGACCCTCTAACGGTCACAGGGTATCCTTTGAGCTGAAAGCGTGCGGCCCTCTCACCACCGCCAACGACTAATGTTTTTTTCTAATGACACCCCTTTGAGCGAGCCATTCTTGCGCCGGCAAGAGTGGATAAAACTCGGAGACGAGAGACGATTTTTCTCGATTGTTCACTTGTAAGACGAGACTAAGACCCATGATCGATCATTCCTCCTTCTCACCCAGTTCTTACAGTCTGTAAGTCGATGTTTCGACAACGATCGATCCTCGTCGTTATCGAATAGGAGCCAAGGGAAAGTTGCTTTGAATTAGCATTTCTCCAACTATCGTGCCCAAACAGATAACGATACTCTCCAGCTATCGAACGTTCGAGGAAACTATTGATAATTCCAGGTCTGACCAAAGCAAGCTCCAACTACTTAGTCGACGAATACGATTCCAGGTTTAAAAGCCGATTTCCAGTGGTCGTAGAAATAGTGTACTAATTCAATAGCTTGATTCACTTTTTTCTTTTTCGACGTCTCTTGGAAAGCGAAGAAAGCAAACGAGCGTGTATGATAAAATTGGTTGCAAAATTTCAGACGCTCGTCTCGTGAAAGCGTCGAAATGAATGGGCAACGAGGAGGACTACTCGACGAGACGCGCTTAGGGGATTAGAGAAGGGAGGAAAAAAGAGGACGTCGCGTTTCCGGCGAGGGACGTCTCTGGTTTCCCTATCGAGGAACGACACCGCAAGCAAGGGGTGATTGCGGCGATTGTTACAGCGTCACGTTCAACGTGACGAGCCTGTAACCATCAGGACATGTCAGACCGAGTAAAAACACACGTGTTTGCGCAGAGATGCTTTTACACGACACCCAGGAACGACCCAGGCGACTTGACACCCCCTGCAAGAGGGTACTCGAGCCACTTCGCTAAAGCACGATCGATAGAAATTTTCTTTCGCTGTGTGGGAATTTCTAATGTGAAAAACAACTTCAAAAATGTTGTCCCACAGACCATATCCTGGATCTAATACAAACGTACGTATAATTGCTGATGTAATATTTACGAAATGCGCTTACAATTGTTTGGTTTCGTTAAAAACATATTTTTTCCACCCTCCATGAGAAAAATATTGCAGAGGTATTTGAATAAATGTTTTTAAACGACTGTTTGCCAACAGCTTTTATACTGTTTCCTCATTGTATTTATACACCTGTTTTGGGCTAGGTTTCATAATAACAAATGAAACCTTTTGCTTAAATGCGTTCCATTGTTGCACGCAGTGCATCGCTCATGAAATTCAAGAAGGCACATTTTTTTCATATTACATTTTACCGTGTTACAGAACCAGAAACGAAATTATCATTCGTATCTACGTAAAGAGCGGAGTTCAGCGTCGTTACGTTACATTGCTGCCAGACCAAAAAAATTCATATGCAAGTTAGAACGCATACACTGCACGTTATATTTATTAATTTTTTTCTCGCAACGTATGCATCAACAGATTAGTGGTAAAACGAAAAATTTCGAATTTTCTACAAAAATCTTTCCTTACTTCCGTCCATCTTTGTAAGAACAGATCCACTCGAATAGCTGTTTCTTGAAAACATCAAAGCACGATTTGCCACGTGGGAATTGCACGCTTTTAAAATATCAACGAGGATTTACGTCCAGGTTTTCTCTTTGTCCACTTAGAACCTCTCTACGGAGCCGTGAACGCGAGGCGAGGATTACAGATCTTCTTAATTCGTAATCCGGTCGCGGCGTTTGCGCGACGATTCCTACGAGCGGAAATCTCGCCAGCTTTGGCACGATTTGCGCGTTTAATCGCCACTCGTTCGTCGTCGACGGGCACGGGCCGACGCGTCTTTGACACCGTTGCAAGCTGAATTTGCAAGCTGAATTTGCAAGCGTCGCCAACCACCCGCCAGATTTCCTCCCGACGTTTCACCGTGGCAACGACAACGTTCAACAACCTAGACACCGACAAATTGTTCGAACGCGCCCGTTCAACAACGTTGGATTTCGTGTAACCCACTTGCAGGTTTACACTGTCAAACGATCTATATACACCCCGACAGCGCATCCACCGACGAAAATCAATTTCATGCGATTTAATTTGCTTGCACTTTGCGAACTGCGTTCATTTTTTCGAACAGCCATTGTGTGCAAAAATGTCATCGAACATGGTTAATCTTCCCGTTTCTCTTTTTAATGGATATCGTTTTGCTTCACTTTAAACGTCGCTGATTCTGCTCTTGAAATAATAACTGGGACGGTTAAAGTACTCTTCATTTTTCTATTAATTTCCAGGTCATTTCACCCACTTTTATCTGTTCAGCATTTTGCTTGAACGATCAACTGGAATCGCGATCGAATTAATCCGTTCACAGGCTCGTCGAGATGAAGTAATAACGTTTCGCAATCTCTTCGTGAAAATTCGTCGCGATAAATTATCGGGGCGACGTTTCCGCTCGGAGCGAAACGAGCGAAAGAAAACCGCGTTATTTCCTTTCCGTGAGCTGACGGCGATAATAACGCAGCGCCGGGGCTGAGAGGAAAAACGAGAGCAAAGAGGAGTGGAGCGGCATCGAGTCGACTGTTAGCGTCGTAAGGTCAGGCAAAAGATGCGCGTCAGCGTCGAGTGAGTAATATCCCGCGGATCGGGCTATAAATCAAACGCACTCACCGGCTGCACTCAATTTTATCCGCGACGCTAAGTTGATCCATTTTCTTAGCACCTGGCCCCGTCCGATGGATATTTATTGCGCCGCTCCGACGCGACGCGACGAGATATAACGTGGAAACGCGCGCCCACTCGCCGAGCCCTGAATTTTCTGTCGACCAAGAAATTCCACGCGTCTTCACGCCAAACGCGCCAACGCATACCATCCTCTCTTTCTGTCATCTCCCATTCTTCTATCTACGTTCGTTGCTCCCAAACCGACGTACACGCGCTGTCTCAAAATAAATGAATTCATCTTTAGTCACGTACATTATAAAAATGAAACGTCAATTCACAAAAAATTTAAAGCACAACTCCTGCATATTTTGCACGATGAAAAAGTAAACAGGTCTGCATGGGGCTCGACAAAACGTACGGTTTTAAGTATATTTTATCGAAGAGAAAAGGGGAGAAGCGGAGCGGAAACGCGAGCGATCCCCTTTCCGATCCGTGAGGATTCGGTCGCGACGGGTGTCTCCACCGGTAAACGATTTATTTCCTTCGCTTCGATTGTGTATAGGCATGTATATATATAAAAGCTTTCCTTTTTCTCTCGTTCGCACTTTGTCCCTCTTCGGGGATTTAGGAAAGTTCCGATACCGGCGAAAGGTGTACTTTTATACCTGCTGCCGGTGTCGATTTAATTGAAAAGGTGCCGACCAATATCGACACATTGAGCCAGTCGCGCGAACGCTCGAATCGAAAGTTCCCCGAGCCAAAGCTGCCAACGATATCTGCCGGAATTGAAGAGGATAGTGTGTAGTGGAATGTGAGCGAAGATATTCCGTCTGCTTCGATTGATTATTGACTTTCCTTTTTTTCTCTTTTTCTTTTTTTTTCTTTTTTTTTTCAAGTTCATTCAGCTCGCGAATCTTGTAATGTCGTGGTTAATTTTGAAAAGAAGCACTGAATTGAACATCGTCGATGCGATTAATTTAAAAATTAGCTAAAATTCCACAAAGTCTGAACGAAGAGAGCAAGCAAAAATGTGCTTGTACGTTCGTCTGGTACTCGGACGCAGTAGAATGTTCCCGCTATGGCCAGGCTATAATTACCGAGGTCGAAAACAAAAGGACGGCCTTTCGAAAAGAAGCATCGGCAGCTAGTGTTCGGAATTTAACTCGTAAAAATTCCAACCGAGCTACAAGACAAAAACAACGCGTTCGCTGAGTCGAGTGTCATGGCACGCGATTTCATTTGCTGCAGAAAAGGAAGAAATTAAGGGTGGCACGTGGAACGCGAACAAGGGGGGTTGGAGAAAAACGAAGAAACGAGAATGGTCTGGATAAAGCAGTTGATCTCTGAGAAACACCCGTAAGAATAATTGTCTAAACATTCCATTTATATGAACAGAATAGTAAAGTACGTTAACGATATAGGACCTCGTTTTCTTATATTATAATTTCATTTACCTTCGTCATATACATTTTTCATTAAAGAGCAGAAATGCATGTTGTCTTGTGTGACATGCACTTTACGAGGCCAGGCTTGAACATGGTTACTTAAACATCCCATTTTACCCAGTTCCTCGTAGAATCTTAGTTTTCAGAAGTCCTTAAAAAAATAAGGAAAAAGTAGAAAATCGAAAACAAAGTGAACGTAATAAGAGATCGACCCAAATATCTCTGCTCTGAAAATTCTCACGGTTCTCAATTTTCCGACATTTCCTTCCACGCTGGACCGCTCTTTGCCGACTTTTCCACGAAATCTACACTCTTGCTAGTTCCGACAAACGCGTTTTCCCACGCAAACAAATCGACCCCTTGTAACTAAAACCAACCGAGGGTATGGATGCTCCTCGACCCTAATAACTTCCACGCTAAGACACTGGTCGCTGGGATACTTTCGTTGGTGAAAACGACCGGAAAAAATTGTGCAGGTAAAATAAACACACGAAAGAGTTCATTGCACAAATGTAGGAACACGTGAAAAAAGAAGAAAAGAAAAAGAAATATTGAAATTTGTTGGAAAGGAGGAGATATTCTCACGGTCGTAAGCTTGGATTGGGGGCTTGGTTTTCGAGTTTAAGACAAAGGCGTCACGTCCCGCAATTTCGGCCGTAGCTTTCATTACCCCGTAAAACGAATTGGGGAAACACAGTGGAGGGTTAATGAAGAAAGGGGGGAGGGCGTGGAGAGGCGACGGAAGGATGGCGAGCGAAATTCTGTTAATTTCACAGTGGCGGTTCGCGCAACCACGGAAACGCTTCGGTCGTCGCGGGCTTATACCCCGTGG
This sequence comes from Osmia bicornis bicornis, assembly GCF_907164935.1. Classification (NCBI taxonomy): domain Eukaryota; kingdom Metazoa; phylum Arthropoda; class Insecta; order Hymenoptera; family Megachilidae; genus Osmia; species Osmia bicornis. The sequence continues at coordinate 11,904,044 of NC_060216.1, read as the reverse complement.
ATTTCGACCAAGTGGCTGCTACACACACCCCCTCGCCCTCTCACCCTTTCACCCCATCTCCTCGTGGAACACGTAAATCCACCTACGCCTAGCTTCTAACCCACATACTACGAGCACAGAAGTTCGACGAGCTCATTACCAGAGAATATCAACACACTTCCGGCGGAGGCAAGCTCAGTCGGATCGGTCGCACAGTTTTGCACTTTCTATTCCGCACTTTTCTCGTTTCGCGTCTCGGTATTAAACCGCCAGAGCGGCCGAGTACTCGTGCGAGGCCTCCTTTGCCGGTAAACATTTTCCGCGCCAGTCCCGAAACGTTCGCCAGGAAAACTCGAGTGCCCCAGATGCTGTATTCCGCGTTTCCGCCTCTCTCCTTCTATTAATCTCTGCTCTACTCTCCCGCTTCGTTTCTCCTCGTTGCCCCTTTTAATCTTCCCCCTTTCCTTCTCTAGATTTCTCAACAACAAAAAAAAAAAAATCTCCGACCTTCTTTTCTCGCTTCGTTTTTCGATCCGACATCGGTCCTCTTCTTTCACGAATTTTCCATTCTCCCTCGTTTTTTCTATTTTTCGAGAAATTCTTCTTTTTCCTTCCAATCCTTTGTCCCGCTACCTCTCTTTCCAACTCAAGATTCTTTTTTCTTCTTTCATTCTAAAACTGAAAGCTGCACGAGCGCGAGAGGTGTACACAGCTTTTAACCCGGATTCAGGATTCCGGTTACAAGACGTCGGGTCACACGCGACACTTGCAGCAGCTGGTGTGCGTCGCGTCGGATCGAAACTCGAAAATTTGACTGAAATGTTTCCTCCTAACTGCGGTGGAAAAGCAACGACGACGATGCGCGGGAAATAGGTAGAGAGAGAGAGAGAAAAGGTCGAGGACAATGGTGGAAAACTCGGTTGGATTTTGAATGTTTCATAAGTTACGGACTTCATAATATTTGAAAAAGCTGCTGGAGCAGCAGGAAGAGGCAGACCGGGCTCGTTCGCTCCATTTTCTTTTGTACCCGGACCCGGGTCCTCGCAAAAGAGGAAGAGGAAGTATTGTTCCCGACGCGGCGAGGAGCTTTTTCCCCTCGGCCAACAACGCTGTTGCGCTAGTTTTTCTCGCGAAATGTATAGCCGTCGGGTAATCCGAACCCCGGTGCCCGATAAATTATGCAAATCGTGGCAATCTTCGTGGCCTATGACCTACGTTCTCTCCTTCTCTTCGTCAACCATGCTATTTTATGAGGTTACCTATTTTCAGTCGATCCATTGCACGTTGAACCGTTCATTTAAATAGTCAGAGAAATGAAGGAATTTTGGAAATTTCAGTTACTCCGATGAAACAATGTCACTTTGCTGAACGATAATAAAGAAAAATAAGTAGAGAAGACGGGAGTAACGAGAAGAATCTGAACCGCGAAGAAAGCGATGCAGCTTACCGTCGATAAAAATGCCTGCACTCGACTAAAGAAACAACATGTTTCCAGTATTTTTTTTTCCCCTGGTCGACTTTCGCCCAAGAACTTTCATCGTCCTGAAACTTATCGCCCTTCTTTCGCCTTACTCCATTCGCTACACTCTCTCTACACTTTCTCTCTTTCCTTTCGTCTTCTTTACGCCCTAAAAACAAGAGTCCATCTCCAGACAACTCGGAACGATTAGCAAAGAAAATTTCACGCCGCGGTTATAGAAATTAGTTAGTCTAATTAACGCGATAACTGCTAGACAGGCGATCGATTGATCCGCAAATTACCACATCTTTTCGATCGGTCGATCGTCACATTACTGGACAAGCATTTTCGGAAATTACTGGAAACGTCCGTGTCCGAGTGAATTTTCTTCCTTCAGAGAAGGACGGGGATCAAGGATGGAAGACGGGTTGCGCGGCCTGCGAATCCAATAAGCCGTTGAAACTTCGTCGAAATGAGCCGCGGCGAACTTTCTGAACAATGCACGGTGCGTCGGAAGTTCTATCGGGGTGGGTACCGTGTAAAAATAGAACAGAAAGTTTGGGGAACCGGAGAAATCTGCCCTTTCAACCGAGAAATCGAAGAATTCCCTATTTCGTCCCGTTCTCCTCCTTTCCCTACGATTTTTTCACTTTTTTCCCCCTCGGTACGATTCGGCTCCAGTCTTCCCTCAACATCGGCCAGAGTTTCACGTTATTAAATCGAACGGAATATCTTTCGATATCGATCAAGACTGTCAGCAGACGGAAGAATCGATGTTAATTGGCCGAATAGTTTTCGCGGGCCGCGTTCATCGAGGATCGATGGTAACGAGAACTCGTAACGAGGGGGAACGATTAATTGTCCGAACGCCACGTGGACCGGTCGTTAATTTTCCCATTATTAAAACCCTTCGACGAACAACGCGATGAAAAAGCTTGCCGGTAACGTCGATCCAGTTCGCATAATACGACGACGATGACAAGATCGTAAAACGGTGAAAAGATAGAGAGGAACGAGTCCCGCGACATTTACGATCGATGTTTTCCATCGGCTCGACGTGGAATCACGAATGCTCGTTTCTCCGTTGAAAAACGAGCGGACTTCCGTAACCGCCCTCGTTGTCCCAGAAATGGACATTCTGCGAAACAATCGACACTTTGCAACGGGGAAAAAAGAGAGGTATCACGGCCGTTGCATCGAACGATTCTATCTCTTGTAGACTGTTCGCTGACTGACGATAAACGAAATGTCCTCGATACCTATAGCGGCGGACAGTTGCTGGAATCTGATGGTCTGGATCAGTCAATTGATTAGAACTGGTCAGTTTCGATAAATCCAGAAGAGCCGCCCAGAAATTTCGACTCAATAAACCGATCGCTCCACAGCTATCGTTCTGTCCGAAGCACAAACTTTGTTGTTTCGGTAGAGGAACGGGTAAAAGGGAAAGTTAAACCACGATTTCAGTTAAAGTTACACGCGTGATTGAACAAATAACTAGGGTATTTTGACAAATAGCTATAGTTTCTGATAACTTCGCAAAGTGAACTGAAATCCTCCATGTACGCTATAATTGTTTTACTAAATCTCCTATTAAGCTTGAAATTAATTCACCTATTGTATACAAGCAAGCTTGAAGTTACCGAATATCACGAAAAACACGAAGCAAAACCTAACATGTTGCATCAGAAAATTCCATGGATATCTGGAAGTACACAGCATGGGAAAAGGATTCGAGGCCAGTCCTGCGTACATAAATACGCGCGGAAAGAAGAAGTTCACAGTTTGTTTTAGCCAGAGTATCCACAGCTAGGGGCAATTTCAAGCGGCTCGTTTTTATTTCACGTGAACACATGTCGTCGGTTTAGGTAACAGACAGTCGAGAGCGTGTTGCCTCGACAGATAGCAAAATAGAATCCATCTTCGCCGGCTTATTTAAATATTTGCCGATATTTCGTCGCTCCCTTGCGTTTCCCAGACTGTAACATCCACTCCGTCTTCAACCCCTCCGGTGTTTACGCGGACTCGAGTGTCCTGTGACTCCGTCGCTGGAAGAAACGTCCGCAAACGAAAGGGAAATGCGACGCAACGTCCAGCAAATTATTTGACTTTTCTTTCTATTCGCCAGCGTTCGGCGAGAATGTTCGTGACGCGGATTGACGGGAACTCGCGCGGTGATACAAAGTTGCTGGACGAGCGACAACGCGATCACCGTCAACCCACTGTCACCGTAATGGAACACGTTTAGGTCGTGGGTGCACGTGACACCGCGGGCTTTACGCCGAAATGCCGTACAAACGCTTCGACGAATGTTGCTAACAAGGCTCGGCTAGGCTCGGTTACGTGGCAAAGCAGGCTGCCGTGATGAGTGTGCCACCGCATCGATTTCGCGACGACTTCATATTTGTCGGCTTGCATACTTCAAAGCGTTCCCTGGCCAAACTGTGATCGATCATTCGCTCGGAACCGGTCTAACTTGCCCGCCGAATACGTTGAAAACCGTGATTTACTCCGGGCCGTGACCGTTCCATCATCTTCGGCCTCAACGAACCGACCGAAGGAAAATATACGGTATTCTGAGAAAAAAGGAGGGAATTTCCGGCAGCACTTGAAGTAAAGCTTGCCCGGGATCAACGGCTTCTGCTTCTTCTTCTTTCTTCTCATAATTCGCTAGCCATTCGAAGAAAGATTATACAATTGTATAGAAAATCTTGGAACTATTCAGATGTAAATTAAGGAAATTCAATTATTAAGCAATAAAACGTTTATGATACTCTAAAGTGCTGTTATAAAATCAAACAGAGATGGTAAAAATGTTCGAGACGAGATGGAAGCTGTTCGAGACGCGCGTCGTTCGTCGTTTATCGAGCGTAGAGGAATATTTTAGACGAAGCTATCGAGCAGCCGGTTGTTTCAACGAGAAAATGCTCTGCAAGATTCTCCGCAAACTGATCTTCTTTGCTCCGTCGCTTTCGCAGCGACTCGACGCTATCGTCCTTTGAGATCTGCTCGTCGGCTGGCACGGGTGAAGCGCGATGAAAAAATTATTAATCGCCATCGAGCTCTCGCGTAGAACGACGGGAAAGCTCTGGGTCGAAGCGAGCCACCGCATAAAGCGGCTAGAAATATAACGAGCAAGAAAACAACGCTGCCCACCGAGTTTCACCCCTTTACCTTTGCCGGCAAAATGCTAGTCGCTATTGTTTCGCCCGCTTTGTTCTGGCAAGTGAAACAACTGCGTCGAAAAAAAAAAGCGGAGCAACAATGCTGGATAGCAGTGTGTGTCCGACGATTCTGTTGCGGTGCGAAATAAATCCTATAATAGGCAGTTGAATGGAAGTTGTTCGAACGTGTTCATCGAGATTCGATCCGATCAACTCGATTCGAGATCTGGCTACTTCGATTAACTTGTTCAATGACATTATCAATTTCTTTTCTAACGAATATTTCAAACTGCAATCGATAAGCTTTTTAACGGAATAAAGAATGACGATGCGAAAAGCCGTGCAGGTACGGATCACCAAAATCACGAACAGGTTATTTTGGTTGACCTCACGCGACGTTGTCGAAAGAAAATCTCTAAATCGTGACACCCATGACCCGTCCCGACTGCCGGCAAAAAGGGATTACACGAGAGAGCCACGTTCGCGAACATGTACAGAAGTCGATGTAGCTTTAGACCACGAACGGTTACAACTCAGATTACAGTTAACCGGAAACGCGTACGTAAGTTCACGGAGTTTCGCAACTTCTTTTTATACGAAAGCCTGGTGGCTCCTGAGTTTCTTCGTCTACGACACGTAGGAAGGTGTTTGAAGAGAAACGAGAATGGTTCAGCAGCGATTTCGAGGCAACGTTTTCAACGAGGCCGCACTTAAAAGCACATCGTGCACGTTGCTCGAACTTAAGGTCGGGTCACGCGGTTGCCTCGGGCTATTTGAGCTCGCTACCCGCTTCATTGCGTGCACGCTGCTCCGCGCTGCTTCACCTGCGAATCAAATTAACCGCTACCTGGCAATCGTTGTATAATTTGTAAGCATGTGTCGAGGGGCGTCCGATTCGAACGCTTCTTCCCTCGGTTCGTCGGGGATGGAAAATCACAGGGTCGAGAAATCGTTGGAACAAAGGATATGAGAAACGGTTTATGGCTGTGAAACGTAAAGGTTCGAACCTTTTCGGGGCTACTATCAGAAGTAACGGGATTGCGAAGGGAACACAGTTGAAAAGGGGTGAAAGGTGGACAGAGGATGAGCAAAACGGAATTCGTGATAAAACAACATAAGCAAAAGTAAGGTCGATTGTGTGCGATATTTGCAGGCGCACGGTACAATAGCGAGATACAAAGAGCATAGAAATAAAAGATTCGTTTGTTATATCTCCCGCGTAAATATCGCAACGCCAAATTCCGCGGGGAATTCGTTGGGACCGCGTTAAACGCGTTTGTTAAAGCGTCATATCAGATACACCGAATTTATATCAATGAAGGGATTTCCAGTTAATGCGGCCCAACCGCGAGAGAATTTAATTGGAACACTCGTACAAACGGGAACTCTCCAAATACCGTCCTGTTTCAGCGTTTGCAAGTCGAACCACGGTAAAGTACGTCGCGAAAATCCACTCGTCCGTTTTTGCTCGCTGTAAGAACGGAAAAGAGAAACTTCTTCTGAAAAACAGTAGTGAACATAGATGGAAAAGAAAAAAAAAACAGGAAGGATAAAATCAGGGAAATTCAAAGGTTGGAGAAGAGTCGACAAATGTCGAAGGAAAATTTCGAAAGAATATAAAACGCGTGTGAAAAATTGTACGAGCTCTTCGATGGAAAGAAGAATCGAACACCTGACGCCGGGTATAATTCACGTTCAGCAAATATAAATTTCCGATAAATTCGCGCTAGAGGATTTGGCGAGGGGACAGACGTTCGGTTCGGCCGCGGGCCAATGATTAATACGTTCGATTTCATAGTGTCGCCGGCTCTTGTAAATATGTTTAATTTATACGAAAGTGCGGCGGCCAATCAAATTATTGATCGTCATCGGATAAACAGTTTGCTTGGACAAACAAACGAGTCCTCGTAAATAGCGGGAATCGCCGTTGGTTCGCGGTGATTCGGCGCGGCCGCGAATCGTTTTAGACGAGCGTGTTCGCGCGTACGGTATCAAACGTAACCCGGTGCACGGTTAACGACCTTGCGACGTCGTGACGAGAAACGTTGCGTTCCACTTCTAGCAACGGGTTCGTTCGACGTTCTTGTAATTACCATCGGTGTTACGAGCACGAAGTACGTTTCCGTGCGAGTTCAACGCGCTGGTTCGTTTTCTTCGTTCGGGCAATTACCGTGTGCCGCGAATCTTATCCGGAAGAGGCCGTTGTTGCAGCGTTTGATAAACAACCGACTAAAGAGGGACGACGTTTGAATTGCAGTAACGATGGTCTTTTTCAGAATCATAAAGATCGATCCTGAAGGTAAACTATGGAAAGGTCAGGTCATCAAGATCGCAAAGGAATAAAGGATAGAGGGGGGAAATGGGAAAGAGATAGGAAGAGAGAAGGAAAGGGGTTCGAAAGACGGGCTTGGCGGAGGATGGAGAGGGAACTGTGCAAGTTACCCGGAAGACGAGGCAGATCAGGCCTCTTCCGGGCGAGAATTGAGACGTAGTCGAGGGAAAGGTGTCTCGTTGTTTAAAGAGCGCAGTCGGTAGATCCCCTCGAGGGATCCCGAGGGATGGGACGAGCGAACGCGAGACGAGAGACAGAGGTAACGGAGAGCGGAGGGTAGATTTCGGGGGTAGATACCGGGCAAAGGCTGTAGGCCGTTTACTATAGCGCCCGCCTGGTGTGTACGAGAGGAAAGGCGAGAGAGAAACGGCCAGCTAGAACGAGCGACGCGGATAAAACGAGAAAGAGAAACAAAAAGGTAAATATACACAGAGAGGTAGAGACGGAGCAGCGCAAGGGGTGAGAAAGAGAAAGCGATACGGTCGGAGAAAGGGAGGGATACGGTGAGAGAGGAAGATAGAAAAGTAGGGTGAGAATGAGAGAGAGAGGCAGCGGTATAGCTTCAACTTTGGCTGTGCCGCAGTGGTATCGAGCGGCAACCCCACCTTTCGGCCCAACCAACCCCTTCAGCCCCTTCTGTGCTCGACCCACCCTGCCTACATCATCCACCCACACTACTGAACCTCCTCCAGGGAGTGTTATAGCGCTCTACTCGCTGCTATGTTCACTCGAACGAGACCAACTCCTCTGTCTTCCTCTTGCTCCACCTTCGTCCGTTTCTCACTTTCTCCAGGCAGCTTCATCCGTTCGGTTCCCTTCTCGTTCCGGCTTGTGTCTTCTCTAGCCTCGTTTACCTTACCGTAGAATCTCTCTCTCCCTCTCTCTCTCTTTCGACCCTCCTCCTAGATCAGTAACCTGCACCACGTGGCAGTACTAGCGCTAACGCCACTCCATTTAGCCAGCTGTACGGCGCCAGGAATGTCGAGATCATGTACACGAACGTTCTCCACGTCGGAGCTTTGAGTGCCGTTTGCGAAAACGCATCGGCTAGTCCCTTTGAACCCATTGGCCATCTCCATCTCTACCCTCTTGATATATAGTAAGACGATTATGCGCCAACATCATAGATATGTACACGCGGATGTGTCTGGCTCGTATACACCGCGCACCGCCGGCCCAAGGGATAACGACGTCGAGAGCATGCCGGATTAAGTGTGTCGACAAGCTTCCGATCGTGTAAGCGCAAAGACCACCTCTCTTGGACGTTAAGTTTCCCTGTCTCTTGTCATCTCTTATAAATCTGACAACGAACCTTAAGGTCCCGCCTCGAGGTTCATTGTTAAGACCAAATTAGAACTAAGATACCAGCGAACTTTCCAATGTTTCCATAGAAATTTTGCTACTGTGCAATCCTCGGATTCGTGTTACTAGCTAGCTCTACGGAGAATCATACTGACCGACCAAACGTTGGAAAAATATTTTCTCGGTGTACAGAGCCATACAGGGAAGCTTTCTTCCTTTTGTATAAAGAAAGCATGCAACTCGGTCCAAGACATAGTCCACAAATATACCCAACAGTGTTTATATATATATGTCGCTAAAACAGGAGTGTACCGCAGCTTTTGGCTACTAGAGAAAAATTTAAAAACTCTCTGGTTCAAAGTTAAGTAACAGAAAGTTCTAATCCCATGATCGTTAAAATACTCGAATATATAATCTTAAAAATATGAAAATTCACGCTTGTACGCATTGGTCATTCAACAGTTCACGAGCATTATCGATTATTCTCATCGAGTGCACGCTACGCTCGTTCCTCGTGTCTCCTTTTTATTCCACGCTAGTTCCTTTTTCCGGTAACATTAATGAACTCCCGCTGCTTTCGATTCTCTCGTAGAGAGGCACGCGTTGGAAGGGGGCCAAACAATTATCGTTACACGACGGAATCGAGTCGCGGCGTTTAATCACGAGCTCGTATCCGCTCGAATTCCGCTCCCGGCCAATTTTTGATATTCCATTATCCCGGTGTTTTTCTTTCGTCAAGGAAGATTCGCGGTTTCAGCTGGGTGTACACCAGCCGGTCACACCCACGTCGCGACATTAATCGTGACAGGGCGTAGCGTGCAGACATCCGATGGAAAACGTTGTGTTTGCCGGTAACGACGAGCGACACCATCTGAGCCTCGTGCCTCGATACAAATCGCTGCCACGTCCTACCTATCAGTTTCCCCGTATTTGTGCAAACCTCCGTTATCTCGCGGATTTATAACCTCGAAAAATATACGCTCTTCCTGCTGCCATACTTTTCAGTCTGTCGAAATTGCCACGCGAACGCGTTATTAACTCCTCGACCGCCACGGTAGACGTGTAATAAGACATTTAATCATAAAAAATTAAGAACTGCTCGTAGCACACCTCGTAAAATAATGGAACACCTCTTTCAGGTTAACCTCGACGAGAGAAAAGCTTGTTTCCTCGTTGTCGCAGAGCAACGACACGATATTAAGGTTGAAAAGGAAATGCAATTTAATTGAGCACCTCGTTTCGAGGCATTCGTTGATTATACCCGAGACGTTTGCTCGGACATTCGAACGGGTTAACAAGTTTTTTTTTTTTTTTTTTAATCAAACCGGAAGGTGCAATTATAAAAACAAGTTCTTTATGGAACGATAATGGATTTTTACCGGTCAAGCTGATAGCGGGTAGCTTTGTGAATCCACTTCCTTTCGAATATATCGATCGTTGGTCCGCAGTGAGGGGAAGGAAAAAACGACGAGAACGTGTAGTTTTCGCGTAGGAAATTATTCTTTGGAACGAGACGGAGAGTAAATAAAGGAAAAGAAAAGGAAAAAATAGAGCAACGACTGTTCGAATAAAATGCTCTTATCGTTGGAATAATATGTATCTTTCCTTCTGTTCCTCTGCTTCCTTCACTTTCTCCTTAAGCACCCCGCCGTTCCTTCCGTTTGCGTGCACCGTTTCCGGCCGACGACGACGACGACGACGACGGCTATCGTAATTATTTGCAGTCGATTTAATTCCACGTGGCATTAGGGAAAATATTTTTCATGCTGAACGTTTCTCACCGTGGAGAGGAAATGAGCGGCGAGGAAAAACGTTCTCTGTCGACAAGAAATTTTTATTCCGCCGGGTAATCGGATCGTTGCGATTCCATCGCGCTGCGAATTGCGAGAGAAAAAGAGACTGATTGTTTGTTACCAGTTTCAACTGAATTGCGTTTTAACAACAATTTAAGCGGAACCATTAGCTGCTGGTCGGAATTTATTTTAGGCCGAGTTTCGCGTTTCTTCATTTACGATATAATGCCTGAAGGAGTCGAATTTAAACGGCACTCGTAACAACACTCTTTGTGTTGCTCACCTTCGTAACGAGTTATCGGTGGACGGGTCGAGAAACACGGTTGAAACAAGAGAAAGAAAAGGCGTTCAAGAGAAATTCGTTATTAGAAAAGAGAGCAAACTACGTCTAAGTCGGACGTTGCGGTGGCTCGAGTGCACCGGGAGCTTTAATTTAACGCTTTTCCTCCGGTGATTTTAGCCGTCGCGCCTCGAGTTTCCTTAAAAGATTTTCTGCCACGGGGAACTCGGTTTTACGCCGGGCTGGTTGCGCGCGAGCCACAATATTACACTGACGTACAAATTAAAAAAAGAAGTTTCGCCGTGGGAACAGCTACGGCCAGAAGAAGAGAAAAAAAAAATAAAGAACGTAGAGCAAACGAGTCGTGGTAATCCTCTTGACTCGTCCTCTCTTTTCACTCGAAAGTCGACCGGCTGCGTAAAAATTGCTAATACAAGTAAAACAGAATATTTCTTAACCAGTCAACTGGTATTCCGTAGACGTACGCGGCTTCTTTTTTCTCTCCTCGAAAACGAGCGGAATAAAAACGTGACGACTTCGACCGCCGTGCAATAACGCTTTTAATCGCGCAGACGAAACACGTAGCTGCCATTGTTCCCGCTCTTAATCGAGAGACAACGGAGACCCATGAAATTGGACGGTATTTGCGAACACGGTTTGGTCGCAGTGCCGCGCCGAGGCAGCGGCTGGTTATGTTTGAAATTAGCATTGAAAATCGCACGTACGAAATCGTTATCCCGCTGGATCGTTTCGTCCTCGTGATGCTGGAAAAGTAAAACGACCAACCGGCAGACACGCCGCTGTTGCATCGATAATGAGCTGGAAAAGCAAGTTAAGAAACAGGACAAACTAAAGCAGAATTGTAATTGATATTATATTGTGCTACTAACGGGATTAACTGCAGTTGCCTGTCTATTTTTGATCCAAAATATTTGCAAATATTTAAAAAAATGTTTGTTGCAACAAAAGAGGGATATATTGGAGTCTTCAAAATCAACAGTGCGTTCGCAGAAAGCGAATGTATACATCGTTGGTAGCGAAAGGTATAGAAATCCTAATCAAGCAGTGATAAATAATTGATCGTACCTTTCGCCGGTGGTGCCTTGAATTCGGTTTGAGCGGTTGAAAGGCAATTAACAGAGATTGTTCAGCTGCGTTTACCGTAGCTTTTCATCCGAAATTTCGAATACATACCGCAAGGTGGCCGTACAAAAATGGCCGGAATGTCAATACGGCCGCAACGAGCGGTTGCGTGAAAGATTAATGAAAGTCTTAGAAGTTCTCTGGAACATTTGTTCAGCGGGTTTGTTCGCGTTTCTGGAAGTCCCGGACGAGAACGTTCCCGTTCCAGTTCGCGAGGGTACGAGTGAAAAAGCGAGAATCGCTCTGGGTCAGACGGTGCGAAACGAAGAGAGAATATACCGTTAGCGGAGCTACCTCTTTCCAGGCGACAAATGAATGAACGTCACTGCCGTAGTGAACCCGACCGGGCATTGTCTCGTCCAGGACTTCCGGTTCTGCCCTCCGTCATTGATTTTTCGCGGCTTTTACGCGAATAGAGCACGTAAGACGTGCGGAAAATCGGTCAACCTCGCGCTTGCTTGCTTTTGTTCCTCCAACTCGGTCGTCGTACAGATCGTTTCAAAAAATATGTAAACTATGAAAAGCGATTTTATGCGTGACGAATGGTCACTGCATCGTCAAAATTAGAAGGAACAAAAACGTTTTCTATGAATATAAAAATCCTGTCCAGTGTGGAAACTTTTCCATTTCGTTCCGTTATTAGCAGGAACACGTATTTGCTCTCGAATGAAAGAGTGATCGTGAAAATCGTGACCATCCGTTCTAATGGACGACACTCGAAACTAGCTGGCTTGTTTGCCAGCCCCTCGACGCGAATTTATAAAATTTACGATCGATCGCTCGTAAAAAGAAACGTCGTCGTCGATAAGCCTGACAAGCCGGTTTTCATTTACTGTCGGATTAAAGACGTCCGCTAATAACATTACCGCCTTCTACAACGACTACTGACACCGAGTTCTAAAAATCTCTTCTCCCCTTGCGAAAGCGTACTCCAATTTAAGAATCGTCCCGGACGTAACGCGAGTCGCGTCAATCAAGTCTGTTGTCGTTGCTAACAAGTTCCATGCGATCTGTAAGATCGCTAGATTTTCCACCTTTTCCCACGTTTCCCTTCCTTTTCAATCCATCGACTTAGCTGTTCCCGTAACACGGAATCAGGTTCGGGCGGATCTTCGTTAGCTTCGCTTCTACGGCCCCTCAATCTTCTCATAACCCGTTCCTTTTCCCCCTTCACTCGAGTAATCAGTTTACATCTAATAATTCCCGCCAATTCTCGCCTATTATTCCGCGTTAAAAGGGACGGACGAAAGGTTCGTCACGAGGCGCCGAGTCATCGTTTTAACTACAGGTCGTTTCAAACAACTGAACGGACCAGTGTATCTTAAAGATGGATGCCATCTTATTTCTAATCGTTTTCAAGATATAGTTCCTATCAATTGTGTGAAACATTCTCTATAAAGTAGTGCGAGGGGAGAAGGGGGAAAGAAAGAAAGAGGTAATAAAGATCGCGTTTTGCAAGCGCAGCGAGTCGCCGGATGAAAAGTGCACGATTATTAGCTTTCTCGTTGCTGCTCCGACCTGGCCACCCCCTCATAAACGGATTATAGGAGCTTTGCCCCGGAGCCCTTTACCTTCTTCCAGAACAGCTACTTGGAGCGCGCGCCAGAAAGAATCGGTCGATCGCAACGCGCGACAGACGCGGCCACCACAGCCAATTCGGGCCAATTTAATCCTGATTCAAGATCCGTCGTTCCCGGAACGAGAAATGAAACGCGAAGGCCGAGGAGGGAGCCTGTACGCCGAGCTTCGTCTCTCGATAAAAAGGCTACGGGACCGGCTCGTTACCTCGACAAATCGAGTTGCCACGCGCGTCCTCCACGAAATTCCACGAACGCCAGCTTTGTACCTTCTCCTGGAAAACGCTTGCATTCTGATCGCGAGACTAGCTGAGACAACACTGAATAATACCGAGGACAGGAAAGCAACCCTTCTGTTACTACGAATCTCCGTTTCTCCTTGTCTTTTAAACTTCCTTTTCCCTCGCAGTTCGTTTGAATAATTCGACGAATGGCCTGGCGAAATAAAGTTACCAAGTTCGTTTACGAGACCTGAACAGAGACAGAAGAAAGCAACTTGAATATTACAGTGCCATGAACCAGCTACCCTGTACAAATTGTTTTTACGAAATCTACATAAAAGCTATCCACAAAAGAATATATTAGATACGATTAGTTCTCATTCGGTACGAAGAAAATTTAAACTGCCTTGCAAGTAATAGCGAATGAAAAATGTACATAAAGAAAAACTTTTTAGATATCAATTCTCGAGATCATATTCGTGTTTGAATAAAAATACATTCCTTCTTTTATTGCTACTAATAAAGTTACATGTCGTTTTGTCGGGGATTACAAGCTTAACGTTGATATACTACACATTTTATTACACCAGTTTTGAAAAAATTCTACAGTTTCAGTAATTGCATTGATTCTAAAAACGAATTTACTTCTGTGCCATAAAATTTTTCTTTTACAGTTTCTGGTGCATAAAAATCGAGATATAAAATCAGATGATCTCGGGGGTCAAAAGACTGGTTCCGTGAGATTGCTCCTAACTTTGCACCAGAATACTTATACAGCGTTTTTCTTTTCTTCTTATTTCATAATGAATCTCCGCGTTTCGTCGACAGATCTTTCTCAATCAAAGGGTTAATTTCGGTTCAATAAAAACGAGAACCATTCGTCAGAATTCTCCGCACGATCCGACGATGGTCGAAAAGGATCGGGCCAGTGAATTCGACGATAAAGCTAAATACTCGCCATTCCAGCCGGCGCAGACTTCTCCAATTATCGCGCGCGTACATGAAGCGCTGGTCCTCAAACGTAATTTCGCTGGAGGACTCTAGAAAATCTCGAATCTCGCCCTGTTTTTGCTCGCCTGTCCCGCCACTCCAAGTAACTGAAACCTTATTCGCGTATTCTACGCACACGAGCTTGCATCTCTGTCCTTCGCGTCTGGCTGTAGGATCAACAACCCTGCGTGGCGTATTTTTGGTCAGACGCTCGAACATAAGCGTAGAATCGCGCCAAACTACGACTCTCCCCGTAGTGCGCGAGCTTTTGACGTGTTTTTTCGTCGGAAATATTTTTAATTACACGACGAGCAGAAATTACGCCAAGGATACGCGACGGTTTCAGAAGCGAACGACTATTTTCTCTGCCAGAAGAGTTGGAGGGAAAATGTCCTTTCAAAAGCCCGTCGCAGAAAAAACCTTATTCGACGCGTGAAATAACATATGGAAACTGCGACGAACGTTTCGCGGATGGTGGTAAACTAAAAGCATTTTCGTGAAGACACTGGCGCGCCTCTGTTCATTTCTTGAAAGCAAATTTGTATCGCGCGGGTTTCTTGTTCCCGCGATTTTTCGGCCTCTTGACTCGACGCCGCGGACAAATAAACTGAAAACGAGCCTGCGGTTCGCGCTACGCGACGCGCTGTCTCTTCGAGGGACGCGACGACCACGCTGCTGTTCAAAGACCGCTCGACGACGAACACCCGTCTCGATCTAAATAGAGATCCCATGTGTCTCTGCGAGGCGTGGGAACGAGCAGTTTCTTGCCAGCGGGAGGACAAAAACCGTCGCCAGAATTATTCTCTTTCGGTTGAGATCCTGCCGAGGTAGTTGTTCGACGCTCGTTACCGTCTTTCGAGCTGACGAATATCAAAGAGCAGACTCGAGTTCAAGATTTGCTTGACGGCAAAGAAACTTTTAATCGCTCTTCCTGTCGCGCTCCTCTCGATTTGTTTCCGGACAATTCTGTCGAACGATAAATTTTATCAGCCCGGATTACGCTGCACCGGTACGCACCGGTCCCGACAGTAAAACGCGACCCGGTCTCATTCTGTTTTTTACGAGGAACAGGGAAAAGGTCTTTAGCTTCTGCGAGCGTAAGAGAAGCTCTTCTGTCTTTCGAATCGTGCAACTCTTTTTCTGTTGAGGATAAGTTAGAACGCTAAGACGAGCAAGTTGACTGTAGGAATTGATATCCAGATACCGAAAGTAAACCGACCGGGTCAGATTCGTTGTTAAGTAAGAATCCATTAGGGCGTTACTGCCAGGCTGATAACGAAATCCGACAGCCACCACGCTGAATTATTCGCATAACGTCGGCCTGAACGGACACGAAAAGACTCTCACAACTTTTGTCCTCATTATCCGTCGGATTAACCTGTCAAGTACGGCCGATTATTCCGTTAGCCTAGTTAACGCGCGTGAATCGTTCGAGATGGAAGGCTCGATTCGTCGAGATTATCGCGCGATACCAGTCACCTTCCTCTTCCAGCGGCCTACATTTCCTTGATATAAGCAATTTCTCTCTGGAAAAAAATTACCCACCCAGTCAACCGTGTTCCCTCGATTTCTTGATTTTACCCCGACAGCTCCTTCAAGATCCGCCTCGTTCGAGAAAAGAGCAGCGTGACCGAAAACCACCTCTTGTCTCCAGCCACTCGCTCATTAAATCAGCTCGAGAGGTCGAACCGCTCGAGCCTCGACGAGCACCGTAGACCGCATCAACTTTCTTCGCGAAAACCTGCCGGTATAACGTTGGGACACGATCAACGCTGAAACGAACGACAGCCGAACAATTAACCGGTAGTATGCAATTCTTATCGCGGCTACCCGTTGTTTCCGCCCTGTCGAGCTACTACCTTGCAAACCGACGCAATGGAAACTGGAAACGAACGAAACAGCGATAACCTGGCCCGAATTAGATATTCACCGACAATCTTATCGACCGACGTATCTACGCTCCGTGAACATTGTAGAAATCGGAGCACGTGTATTATTAAAAGACGCCTGGCGTTAGTATCGATCGTATCGATCGCTCGACTAGTATCTAAGTCGACATCTTATACCCTTTTAATGATACTAACCGTATATTTTTTGGAAGTTGGTAAGAAAAGGTTATCCAAGTGAAATAAAAGAAGCTTGAATTATTAGTAGATAGCAATGGAAAGATAGCTGTGTCAATCGATGCGAAGCGAATCATTACTGCAAAAAGGTGATATGTTCGAGAAAGGATAAGGTGTGTGATAAACTCAGAAAGTTTCGGAAACCAGTTGGACGACTTCGTTAAACGAGGATGATCAAGGTCATAAACGTGGAACAAACAGACCTTGAGAGTTCCCCTTGTCAACAAGTCGAAGGTCGAAAGTTTACGCGTCCATCAATGTCTCGAGATCGCCTGTATTACAGCACAGGCACTAAAACAAAGTACAGTACATTTTGATCTACCCCCAATACCTTTCCGAATAAGGGTATAAAGAACTTCTACTCTTGATATTAGTATAATCGAACCTCTCCTGAAATCTATCGTAGGAAATACCGTTAAACCAAAATGTCAATTCCTTACGCTGCCCTTCCAAGAATCCCCGAAACCAACAGCTTGAATTCCATCCTATCCCCAAGTGTACACGAGCCCAGTGTATAAACCGCGTTTCGCCACGTCCATTTAGGGCCAACCTTTTTCTTGCAGCTAAGCTTCTCTCGCTCCTAGCCGTGGGCGTTCGAGCGTGAAACGCGAAAGCAAATGCGCATAAAAGGCAGCCAGTCAGCCGGTAATCTGCCTCAGCACCCTCGCGCCACTTTTGAATGCAACCTCGAAAGAAACTGATACCGTTTCGCTCGAAAAACCAACTCAGAATCGAGCTAGTAGAATAAAAGGACGCGACGAGGATGTGCATCAAGGTTCGAGAAAATCCGCGCGGAGAAAGCCTGTTGGGTAGCGATGAAATAAGACGAGAACACGAAAAACGAAGGTAAGGAAAATTGGATTTTCGCATTCGCCGAAATCTTCGGCAAACTTTCGCGTGACCACTAGAAAGCAGTCAATTACGAAAGCGTACAATGGAGGGGAATTTTTGTGGCGAGAACCGACCAGGGGAATAAGTCGATTCGAAGCCATCGCTTCTTAAAACGACGTCGGAAGTATCGATTCCCAAATACCGGCTTTTCCGTTTGCGTACCCTCCTTCGATCGTGCTCCATCGAGGAAACGATCCTGCTTTTATTTCGCCCTTGGGACCTGGGATATTTCGCTGCAGCGGACCGACTTTACCTTTTCTAAGTCTAAGGATTTCTAATGGTCTATGGAGAGGCAAATTTAAGTTCTAAATTCCACTATAAAGTGACGTTAACTCTTTTCGGCTCCTCTTCAAGTTTCTATTTTAAAAATATACATTCTAACTCTATAGCGAGGAATCCGAAAGATTTACACTTTCCCCATTCTATCTCTGTCCATCTTTCACCCTCGATGCATCTCGATTAACGCGTTGCACACAATCGCGAACAGCCTCTCAATATTCGAGCTTTTCATAAGCTTGACGTAGATCGCGATGAATTATCGTCATTATCGCACCATTCATGACAGCCGGCTGTCTTCGGGCCTGTTCTCGATATTCGACACTCTAGTAAACGCGCCGCATCAGCTCCGCTAGATCCAATGAATTATCGTCAGATCGACATAATTGTAACTCTGTTACCACTTCTAACTCGATTCCACCTGACGCCTCTGGCTGTGCCTTCACACTGCTTCCATAACGCATCAACTCGTTCATTTTTATCCATTTCTCTTCTATTAATACGCGTCATTGCGTAGGTAGTTGGTTCGTAACAGCGCGAAAGTTCTTTGAATATACTTTTCATAAAATAGACGATCAATTTCAAGGAGCCGACGAAGATGCATTTGAGAGTAAGTTTAGAGGCGGTTCGAGTTATTTTGAGAGGCAAAGTACTTGCAGAAGCGCCGCTACCTCGGTGGTCCACGGGCGTTTAATATTTCTCAGCGTTTCAACGTCGCGATACGAGGCTTTATTAGCGAGAGGAAGGCTGGCGCCGCTGTCTGACCCGGCAGCTTCTCATTCTACTTACAGCCCCGGGCGAAATCGAAACCAAGAAGAAATAACCGAGCGTTCACAGAAATTAACGACCAGTTTGGTGTGATTATAATTATGCGCTTTCTAGCGAACCAGTCACAATAATTAAATACATAAATAAATTTCAATAAAAGTGGTTTAATTACAATATTTCAGAGGTATTTGCAGAGAAAATTGCTGCTACTGCAAGCACAGCCTCAGTCTGTGAAAATTCAATTTCGACCACGTGTTAATTTTTCATGGAACCTCGTCGATATCCTGCGTGTAACTCTCGTGGATCCGCGCGTAATTCCTGCTTCATCCTGTAACCTATGGTCGTTCGCGTTATTTTATTCCCGAGCAAACGTGCATTTTATCCAATCGCTTGTCAGGTTTCGTTCGATAGCAACAAAATTTATAGGCTCAACGAAAAAAAACGAAATACCGATTTCCCAGTCTACCGAACCGGAATTCAAAACTGATTTTTAATCGACCGAGGTATCGTTCTTCCACAAACACCTCTCGTTCTCGAATTTCGACAACAACCGGAAGGAATCTCTCTCGATGACCCGGATAGCTCGATTTCGGATCGAAAGGTCGAGCCTTGGAATTTTTGACCAGCAATCCGATCGATTCATTCTTTTGTTCCTTCAACGAACGTTTCGAATAGCTGTCTACTGCATAGTCTACGAATCTAACGCGTTGCTCGACTCGTTCAGCTATGTTCAATGAATACCCGACACGCCATCTTAGCTCAGATACGTTTCCCGAGGGTGGTCTTCGTCTTTAAGTGCTGCAGACGCGCGTATCCGCTCGGTAAAAATTAGAACTGTGGATTACAGTTCAGTTAATTCTGGACCTACAAGCGTCTCTACTGTCATGAAGATATATAATTTAATTAAATAACCGTGAAAGAGCTTTCTTGCACGCAAATTTAACAATAGCATCCCCTGACAAAACGTACAATCTTTCATAGAAGTTCCGAAGTTATCTAATAACACTGATAAGAAGTTCGGTAATTAAATTTGTTGGTTGCATCGTAGATTCTAGATACTGTAGCAATTTCGTTGTACCTGTACGTGTAGAGAGGTTGGTAGAAAATAGATTGGGATGTCGGGTTTTACGAAAAGGTGCCTGAATTCATGACCCGTACATTTTAAACTCAACTCACCGCGCTTGCACATTCCACGTTTCCAAGGGTTAATTTTTTTCGACAGCTGCTGCTTTTTTCAGCTACGACTGACGCGACGAATTCATTGGTCATTGCTGTTTCAAACGCGTTTTGACACGCGACGACAAGTAGCATCCGGTCGTGACATCAAAAACGCTCGGGAGGACTAACTCGCTGAATCGTTCTTGAAAATCGCACCTGATCGAGGGACTTTGTCGTCTCGATGAGAAGTCGAATCGGTTCGTTTCGAGCGAGCAGATTCGATGCGTCAATTACAGGACGCTTTTTCTCGCGTACACGCTTCAGAGCGGCCCGATGACTCGCGTTCAATAGCCGCCGACACGGGATTGGCATAATTCCGCGTTCATTATCCCGACTAACTCGATTTTATCCGCGAGCTGTACGCGCCGCGCGCGTTCGTCGTGTTCCACGAGAATACGGGCGAATTAAAACTGTTGCCCGGTTTGATTAGCAACAGCGGTCTAGGTCGAATTAAGCGGAACTTTCCGTGTAATCGTATTATTCGCAGACGAAGGGGAGCCTTCAGACCGGCACGTTTATTTTCCCCGGAAGGAAAGGCACGCGTTCGTTCGCGATGAAAGAATGAACGGACTGTGACTTGTTCGTTTACCACCGACAATCGGTAATCGCGAGGAAACAGGGTAAAGTGTCGAGTGGTACTCGGAATGTTAATGAGCATGGCTGTTTCTGTACATTCGAAGAAAAAAAAGTTTCACTTGTGCTTGTTGCTGACAAATGGGAACTCTCATATTCAATGGGAGATCGTGGAAACAGTAGAAAGAGGGGTAGCTATATCCTTTAGAAAATCACTGGTTTGACAAATTTAAAAATCAGATGCGCTGTACAGGAGCGTGATAAAAGCAAAGCTTTTCGGAACGGACTGATATGCACGAGTGCACCATCGAAGGGGTTAATCCAGCATTACGCAATTCAATCGGCCCCGTCGCGAAACAGAAGCTTAAATTCCATTTGATACGATTATAAAAGCGTTCAAAGCCAGCGACGACGGCAGCAACCGCAAACCGATGCATCTCGAGGAAAATGTATCCAACGTTTCTTCAACGTCACACTTACTCAACGTCAGCCGCAGACGTTCGAGACGTTGCATCTACGTGGCTCGCCAATACCCGCCCCATAACCCTTTTAACTACGGAAACGCGGCTGCTGAAAGCTTCAAAGGACTACTCCCGTCTGATAACGATATTTCCATCGACGAAGCGACATAATTCTCGTCGTATCCTGTTGATCGTCTACAAAAAAAAAGAAGAAAAAAAAAAGGAAAAAACGAGCAACTCGTTGAGCTCGACGACCCTGGAAAGAAAATCGGATCCCATGGTGGCCGTTGTAAAATGTTTTACGACACCTATTAAACACGGAAAAGCGTGCAGCTGCGCGAAAAGCGTTTCCTCGCTAACAGATGCTGCATTTTTATAAGCGACAAGAGCAGACGCGAGTTGTCCCGGACAGGAAGCGACGAGCTAACGAGACACGATGCTCTCGATCGATTTCCTTCGTTAGAAACGAGATTCTAGCCAGGGGCGAACGATTAGACTCCTGGCCGAGATCACGGCTAGCCGGTCACAGAAGAAGCTGAATCGGAAGAGAGATTTCCACCGGGACGAACAACGATTCTGATAAAGAACCGAGGAAACATGGAACGTTGACCGAGGAATTGCTTCAAAGGCAAAAATTCAGATAAAAAGTGTAATTGTTTCTTTGAATAGAGTAGAGGTAGATTTCATCGATCGTAATAATCAAATTGACAGGATTTTTCTTCTCGAAATTACTTCTCGATTGTCCTTTAGTGTCGTGTGTTACACCTTCCGGCGCGCCGCTATTTTCCTCGTGCGACGAATGCGGAAAAAGGGTCGTGATCGATGACACGGGGAGGAAGAAATAAAACGAGCCCGAGCGGGGTATAAAATAGAGGCTGAGCACCGCCGTGGCAAGATCGAAATAGCTGGCATCAAATTTTATTCCTGCCATTTTTCAAGGGGTTACGCTTTCTTAAAGGAGGATACAGAAATGGTCAGGTCGTTGAAGTGTCTTAACTATCTCAATTACATTTACAACGACCGTGTTGCTGCGATCGATGCTATTAAGTGTTCATTTTATGCTTGATCGATCAAGCTCGAATATAGAATTTCGTAACTGTTTCGACGCTTGCCTGTTAATGTAATACCATTCGCTAGTGAAAGTAATCGTATCTGTTAGAGAAGCTGAGAGCCTTAGATGGAAATTCTCGTCGATAATTGATGAAATATTGCGAGGTAAGGTATTACGATAGAGCTGGCACAAACGTTTGAAATTAAAACGTCGCTAAAAGTAGATGTACCGATGCATCGGTGCATTTGATCGAAACGACAACTACGAGAACACGCGAATCGACAAATTTCCGACACGGAAGGAAACTGCGTGTCGAGTGACAGAATCATCGAGCTGCATTCGTCACCGGATACCGAACACCGAAGAAGCAGCGAGCTTTTCAACGGTACGAGACAAACTCAACGAAGCGAAACGGTGAACGTATCGCGCCCATTCGCGAGACGATTCGTACATGTCTGTTTGACCCGTCTTCGTGCTCCTCGAATATAGACAGGATACATTATTCTTGCTTGATTTCCCTTCGCGTTTTCCACCCTCTTTCATGTTCCTAAGCGTATCTCCGTGCTATTTTTTCTCTTCCGTCGTACGGGATACGATTATAGAGTGACGAGATGCTAAGAAATCTTTTATAAAAACTAAATTTGAAAATCCCAAGAAAAGTTAACATTGCAAGGGGTGCTTTCTTTCGGACAACGGTAAGGCAAAACAAAAAGTCGTCCACAAAACCCTTGGAGCCGGTGATTTTGTGAATTTTGTTATCGACAACGACCACGAGTACAACAACCTTCCGTAAAAGGAAGCCGGAGGAAAAAAGAAACGAAGAAAACGACCGGATACGAAAGGTAGAAGGAGGATGATGGAAAAGGGAAACGGAATCGACGCGAGCGCCCAGAGGATCGTAGAAATAACGCAAGCTGGAGAAATTACATTCTCCTTTTGTCCTCGACTCGGACAAAGGCAATAGAAGAAAAAAGGAACCACCGAAGCGAGAAAGAATAGCTCGTTGAAAAGATGGACACGGAATAAAGAGGAGCAGAAAAAAAAACGAGGATAGTACATTGCTAATTTCACCGCGAAACGATTCGATGAATGGGGGTGAGAGGAGAAGGAGTGAAAAGGGGGAAAAAAGAGAAAATGGTGTACACTCATCGACTGATAGATAATCCCGATGGATCTGTAGCCAATAGGGTACGCTCTTTAAGAATCGTTCAAGGAACAAATGAGAACGGAATTGAACCTACCTATCAACTATCATTAAAAGTACCGCGCTTCTTTGACACACTTTTGCAAGAAACAATGCAGACACTCTTGGTCGAACCCTTTCAAAGCAGCGTGTCTTTCTATAAAGCTCGAGTTTGCACCGTGAAACATTTTCGTTGGTATCGTTAAAGTTTATCGGTGTCTTCGGAGTAACAAATTCTTGAAGCGAAACGAGAGGACCGTGCTCGATTGATCGGACACCGAAACAGAGCCTGGTTAGCCAAGGGGGTGGAAAAAAGAAAAGGCTCGATACTTCGCTTTAATTAAAAGGCTGGCTCGCAAAAAGCCCCACAAAAGCCTCGACAAAGCACGACAACGCTTTGACCGTGGTTGAACGATGCAACGCATGTACCTCGATCGAGAGAGCCGCTACTTCCGGCAAGCGTTCGAAATTCTTTGCCTACGATTACGGATCAAGGTTGACGCCCCTTTTAACCCTTGTCTAGCGGAGGCTTTTATGTCAGCAATAATCAGAATTACAGGATATCAAAGGATGAAATTTCTTTGGTGGATCAAAATATGCAGGCCCCGTAATCACAGAGCGTTCGTCGTCCAAGGGTTAATCGAAGCCACACGCGACTTGCCAACAGTCACGCGTATTTTACAACCACGACCAAGCGACTTTATGAATTAAATAGCGACACGGATGCGTTGAAGGCAGCTGATACGAGTTTACTGGGTCTCGTGCATGCATTTAACCCGATTCACTCGCTGATTTGCAAGCAGCCCGCTGTCAAACACCCTTCCCCTTTCATCCTCCTGCTACATCGGAAGCCGCTCGAGCTACTACCTACCACGCAATCCACCTTACAATTAGTTCCGGTTCCTCGACCAATGGGCGGGAACCGTGATACGTCGTTTCAAGAAACACCGTCACTTCTGCTTTCGATATTTACTTGTCAATCAATTGTAAATAAAATATTCAAATTAGAATGTTCATTCGCACCAGATACAACATACACGATGCTCTAATCAAACTTAGAAAAATCATTTTATCCTACAGATTTATGTTTCCACTAGAAAATCCATGTTTAGATAATATCGTTCGTAATACGAACATTGTTTGAGAAAACAGTCACAGAGATCGTATCGTCCGGAAACTAGTTGTTCGCGTAAAACATGCAACTACGAGTATATTTTTTAATTTTTTTTTCTCCCCGACTCGTAGTTTCCCTGATTGGTCGTTTCAGGTTCAGAAAACGATCAGTAAGCCGATAGACAAGCGGGTATCCAGCGGACGGTCGTGTATAAATTCCTAACCGCTGGTAACTTGGCGAAATTTATAGGTGGAAAGCAAGCGTAGCTTCGCCTCGCCGACATTGTCTATTATCGTATTTATCGCGGTTGCGTCGTATCGCTGTCAGTTTCTATCCTCTATCGTTTAAACGCGTCCGCGTTGAAGTTACGCGGAAAACTTCGTTCGTTGCGGAAGCCTGTTCCCTGGTTGAAGTTTGCTGCAACTGATGGAAAGTCGAGCAACAATATCTGCCGTGCACACTGGCTGCCAGTTAACTGACTGTTTAATGGACGACGAGAAAGCTCGTACATACGAGCCGAGCGATTAGTCGGAGCTGAATCGTTTACTCGTCGGATGATTACTTCAACCAACTTTCTTGTTGAACATATAGAAACTTGATAACAATTTGAAATTTGACCACACGCTGTCTACACGAAAGTATTTAGTTTATAACAACAGAAGAATGGTTCTGTCATTTTGATCCAAGTGTATAATTTTACGATTTAAAAATAAAATCATAAAGTTACGGATACATTATAAATAACGATAATGTTTTTAATCAACGTGACGTTCATATGCTTCTGAGTTTATGCATAACTCTTTATGCTGGAATGACGTTTAACAAACCCCATTAATTACCTACTTATGATCGATCAGTAAATTAAGAGCGCATGCTGTTAATCGCCGATCTAGTTTTACTATATAATTTTATAAGGAGTAATGTAAGGAGCTTTTAGGGTTAAGTAGTAAAGGTCAACGCTTCTGATCCTGGCGACTCTTATTAATCACAAAATTTCATTTTTTATTTTATAATTATTTCATTAAATTATATTCGTGACGTCAGTCACTGATGACCATCGGATCAGTTAACGTTTTAATAACAAGGCAAGAGGGTTGACAAAATGTTGCAACGTCACAAGGAAAGAAAAAAAAAAAATTACAGCAACGAATATCGCGTGCCACAGTTTTCGAGTTAGTCGAATGTATCGAGTTCGACCGAATCGAACGCAATTTTTACGCGGACGTCCGTGCACCGCCAACAATGGGGACTGGATCGAGAGTTCGCGGTAACTGCACTAAATTTTTATTATCAAAACCAACGAGCCGATATCGCAGGTCCCATGGAAGCGAGACTGAAAAAAATCACGGCGATTTGTTGGCTGTAGTTAAACTCCGGCGCAAAAATCCCGAAAAATAAATAAATCCTTTTTATTCAGTCTGCACGAGAAAGCGCGTCCAAATCATCGATCCACCTTTTAAGTGCTTCCGTGATGCGTCGTCATTGAGCGGCGCAAGTAGATTTGCGAGCAAATTTTTCTCCCGCTCATTGGGTTCGCGATCAATCGACGCTTTTTATTTTCGAGCAGCACGCTCGCCCTGTACCGAGTTCATTAAAATTAGCCGTTCCGGTAACGAATCGTATAATTCTGTTATCTTACGTAAACGCGCTATCGTCCAATAAATTTGTTGTCGTTTATTGCGATTATCTATCCTCTCGTGAGATAATTACCTTTTACAGCCCCGAATTTCGTTCATTACCTATAACGATACATCATTGAAACTTCATATTATTACACGGTTAAGTATAATACTACTCTATTTAGCTCAATTATCCGAATATTTCGAAACATCTGCCATAAATGAAATTCATTCCGAAATAATTATTTCTGATAAACGCTTCGAAAACACCCGACGAAGCTTCTACTCGCAGAGTTCGCTTTTTGCCATACATTTCTTCCTCTATTTCTCTCTGTCCGCGATTCCCGCAATCTTTCTTATTTTTCCCCGAATCAGCAGTTCTTGCTGAAAATTGCGTTGATAATACCGTCGCATCGTGAACGGCGTAGAGGAGGAACGAAGACGACGAGGGCGAATATAGATTCGTAGATTTGACGAATGATGCTGTTCTCCTAGCGTCGGGGTCAGAGACTTTTTTCCGATAAACACGTAATTGAATTTAGTGTATCTCCTCGAACCGATACGACGTTCAATGGGCTATGAGTTTCACCGGTCGTGCAATCGATACGGAGGTGTATGCAAATGGAGGACGGTTGGAACGAGCGAAAGGTTCTTACTCGGTCGGCCGAACTGGGCCTTGTTGTTTATGAAATTCCGATGCCTTTTATTCGCGGCAGTCTAGTCGGGTCGTTGCCGCGAACTTACCAGTCGACTATTTATTCGTGTACCGTTGGCAGTCTGAATAAATCATGCCAGACACGGCTGCAGTTTGCAGAAAGTCGCGCAACCACCGTGCCACGCCGCCAAGACGCTTGTTTCGGGAGGGCATTAAAAATTAGTTCGAAGTTACGAGCCTCCCAATCCTTCCAAAGCCTCTTCCCTATCGTGATTTTATTTCTCTCGTGACCTAGCCGCTTCTGCGAGCCAAGGATAAAAATAAATTACTCGATACGGCTTCCTGCGAAATACGCTCGCAAGAATGCCCGATAACCGAGGGGCGGATTTGATTAATCATGCATCGAGTGATACCGCACACGATCTGGACACGCCGTTGAAATCATTCCAATGAGGAAAATTGAACTTCTCTATGTTTGACAAGCAGGAAATTTCAGGCCATGAATGATTCACAATGTTTACGTTTATTTTAAATAGATTTTATGAACGTCGATGGGATTAACGAGAAGTCGCACACGAATAATCAGGGTAATTAAAGGAAATGTTCCGCTTTGTTAACACGAGAAATGAAGAGAATCGTGGATTTCGACGACGATCGAATATACTTGATATCGGAAGGGCGCGTTTGCCAGCCAGTCAGCCAGATTTCGCCGGGTTCAACAAGCTGAAAACGAGGATACGCTTAATCGAATGGAACTCGCGCTTCGCAGCTTTCGGCCTGCTGAATTAGATTTCCTCTTCGTTCGATTAATACCCACGACCACGCTTGCTCGTTAGCTTCTCTTTGTAATTTTAATTGGCCCTCGGCTAGCAGTCATCGCGTATCTTGACGGTGGCCACTGGGTTCTTGCCACGCGCTGCTGAACTTTAACGCGATGCGATCGAAATACGATTAACACGGCTTGAACTGACGCTCGACCGCGATAAAGATACCAGATGATCCTTGAAAACGCTTCGCCAGTTCCACTAGAACGAATTCGCATCGTGCTCGATAATAGACTGAATATCCCTGCTTCAAACTCTCATCTGTTTTCCTTTGTTATGGAATTAACGGCCGTTGAGCTGTTCGCGGCTTCCGACCGCGAAGTGTTTCACCCTCCATGACAAATTGGCTTCATTAACGCTACGAGGGACGCGTTGCTAGCGATAACCATCTTTTAATAGTCGTTTGCCTCGCTCGATTCTACTCTTCCCTCTTGTTGATTACTCCTTGCAGTTTTTAATCTAATGTCAATGAAGCTGGCTCAACTTCAACGCGAAGTAGGTACACTTTGCGCGTACTATATATCAATCTTGATGAAGAATAATTGTGGGTATAAAAAAGTTTTGTAAAAGAAATTTGAAATTTCTGCAGAAGGAATTTTCAGAAAGTGATTTGATAAAATCAAAAAATTATATCATTTGAAAGCAGGATCTTCTGTTTCAATCTAGAAGATTGAGATTCTTAGTATCATCAAAGCAGCTGCAAAGTATCTCTCTCGTGCTTTTAATATTTTAACCACGCCCCGCTTGCATTACCGGCGACCAATTTTCCAAGATAGCAGCTAGTCTAGCAGTTTCCTTCAATCTAGTCAAACTAAACCTTTGTTGCAATTTAAATGCGCGCTTTGACTTAACAAAGCACCGTCTTCTCGCTTAAATTCAACTAAGCTCAAGCGCGTTATTTTATATTCGAGTTAAATCGAGCTAAGTAGATTTCAGCAAATCGTAACTCTCGCCCGCGAAACAAGATTGTTCGGTAATCTTAAACCCGTTTTCAGCCACTGCGAACGTGTAAAACCGATTGTCGACATCCGTCGCGATCCTAATCCATTCGATCACGTTAGTATAATACAGTAAGTAGTTTCAAGTCACTTTTATCGTTTGACTTAACCGCGACAAAAATTGATAGACACCTGTCAATTGAAACATGTCAAGTGCAACAAGGCTTTGTGTGAACAATACTTTGCACCCTTCCATATGTAAATAAATAATTTAAAAAACTGATTTTTGAAATTTTCAGCTTCAAACTTTCGTAGTCCTAATGGAACATAAATATGATAAAAATCGAAGGGGTTAAATTTCGAGGGAAGTCCTATTAGCACGGGGTTGAAATCAATTATTTAGTTCGAGCCACTCGTCCGCCGTAATTTTCCTTGCCGTATCGTTTACCGAAAAATTCACTCGATCGTCCTGAAATTAGCTGGCTGCATAAGGAACGGGTTGGGTTTGTAATTAAAAAACGGCACAGCCTCGGGGAAAGCCTTGGTGCTTCGTTCGAACGAGCTTCCTGGTTCATCCCCGGCTGCTCTGTCGCGCTTCCAAGTGCAACGAAACGATCCAATTATGCCGGAAGGAGCGTCGATAACCGCAGGATCGCGAGATCTGGAAATTCAGAGTCGCGTTAGCAACGCCGAGAAAGCCTCAGGCGTCCTCCCTAGTCGTATCGCGTCGCGTCACAATTTCTGCCAGATAATGTCAATAATATCGGCCGCTCTTTGTACGATAATAGGCAATCACGGTTCTTGATTAACGTAAAGCGCTCCTGTTACTACTATTCGCTCGGCTTTTCGATCAGATCGCTAACGGCTAAATTCCATCGATTGTTCGTTAGGATAGATGGTAACGAATCGAATCTTCAAACGTACATACATATATCTGATTCGCGTTCTACGATTCCATCTAGCGAACAACGTTTCTCTGCTTGCTTTCGTGACGATTATAACCCGGGGTAAAATAATGTAAACGAAACACGTGCACCGTATGCAAATGATAATCGAAACATAGTGGGATTTTGTACACACTAGTATGTTCTGAGAGGAAAAAGGTATATCCCGATAGACGAGTGTTATGTCTTCATTACGAAGAAACGGTATAGAATTATTAAAGAATTTTGAAGCGTTTTGTTCTTGGACTAGTTGTACATTCCTAGGTCAGCCTATACCTCAGCCAACAAACTGGGACAGAAAGTGGTGGCATTCTAGGTAAGGGACGAAACTTGGTGACCTCCATAACGTAACATTATCACCGCCAAACTAGAAACTCAATATCTCCCATCAAATTCTCGTCTACGTAAAACGAAAAGACTTTGAGGCATAATATAATCAAGAGAGCAGAATGTAAGCAGACAGGTGACACGTAAGAAGAGTATGAGAAAGAGCGGAAGTGCAAGGTCCTGCGCGAGTAATTATCGGATTAACTCGTCATTTCTGCAACAAGTGCCAACATCCGGCGTCACGGAAGGAAGCGGTTTGCCAGAACGAGAAAGAGAGGGGCAAGGTACACAATACATACGATGCTAACATTCGCAACTTTCGTTCGCAAAAGTTGTACGCGCGAATTAGTGGTTGCCGGACTGAACGGTGGCCGGAAGTTGAAGGGACGATTACGCTTTCGGATCACGTGCCGCTGCGGAAACACAGCTTGCACCATTGTTGCGGACGTGAAAAGTCACGTTCCGACCGGAAGAAATAAGAGAGAGAGAGAGAGAGAGAGAGAAAGCAAAAGAGGCGTACCTTTCCACGAGGATGCTGAAAAAGAGCGAAGTACGCCTTTGAAAAGTAAGTTTTCGCGGTTTCAAGTTCGGAGACGTATCGCGTCCCGTTAATCAGCGAAATCGTCCGGCTATTTCATTGATACGACGCGGCCATTAGGAAGGGTCACGGAGAGAATAAGGTGAAAAATCGAGACAGTTTGTCTGGACGGAGAAATCCCGTTGCGCTGGTTGTGAAGTGGACGTCTTTCGTCTTGCCGCTGGCAATAATGTCCCGTCTTCGAACGAACGGCCCGTAATAGAGAGAGAGCAAAAAAGGAGTATAAATTCCGAGGAGACGAACTTTCGCGATACTTTCACGTGAAACGATCTCGTTCGAGCCTCTGTTCGGAACTTACGACTCGATACCACTCGAGAATTATTATTGATACGCGTTCGATTCGGTAACTTTTTGCGAGCATATCGCGTGACGGGCTTTTTACCAGCCAATAGTTCTGTCACGGTGGACGACGATGATCGTTTGCAAAGTAACAACCTTGAAAAGAAACGTTCTAACGAAAAAGTACTAGATCGTTGCATATCAAAAGGTCAATTTCACAACAAAAAAGAATCGCAGAATGACGCTTGTAACACATGAATGTGTAGTTTTAAAATGGTCCTGTTTTCGGGGAAGGTAATACAAAATCGAATCGGCTGACACGGTAAATCGAGCTAACGAAATTTTTCTTTTTCCGAGGTATAGAAGGGGGATTCGTTCCTCGCTACTGCCGTTTTGCTGCTTTTCAAGATCCTCGATTACGGTTCTATCTGCAATCGACAGCGTACCGCTGACTCGGCAATTCTGACGGCATGCGTGCTGGTTGCAAACCAAGCTTAACTTTCCCTCGTTTTCGATAACCACGTTCCGCGCTCCGCTCGCGAAACCAGATACATACAACGAGGACCACGAGGAAAGAGAAAAGTTTCGCGATACAATAATGAGATCGACAGCAGCGTTTGAAACGTTTGTCATTCACCGGTGAGCCAGGTTGAATCTCGACGAACGACGGTGAAACGAGATGAAAGGTCGCGATTGATCTGTCTACGTGTCTCGAGCGTCGACGAGCCTCGTTGAATCGAGGACACCGTACGAAATCGAAAGCTTTAATTACGCGAAATTACAGTCTGCCCGGCGAGACGCGAGGGAAAGAACCGAGTGGATAGGTCGTCGAGCGTAACGTGCTGGCGACTCGTTTATCTCGTGGTTTTAATTCCCTTGTAACGAGTCGCGATAACGATACTCGTGCTACGTTGTAAACTCCTTTAACACGCCATCCGTTCCGTTTCGCTTTTCGAATCGCCGACATATTCGAGGTTGCATTTCAAATCGTACAACAGCTTCTATCGTGAAACTAGAAACCATATCAACCCTTCAAAGAAAGTTTCATTAACGAAAAGCCAAGTACCTGCAATTTGCAAAACTTTGTGAGAAATCTTTCTAATCAAAACGATGCTCGATATCTTTCGTTCGCTCAAAGTACTTTACACATCTAACTCGTGCTAGGTTAAGCGTACAGGAGAAGGGCCGTGTACGCTAAAGAAGAAGGGGGTGCACGAAAATTTTGAAGTAGAGACCATACAATGGTGCACGGATAACACGAGTGGGCTCTATACGCTGGATTGTGCGTTGCAGTTGCACGAACGAGACGCATGAATGCACCCCTAGCGCGAGCCGAATGAAGAACAGGACCCTGGGGTGAGAAGTGACGGGGTGGAAAGGTGGTTACGGGGGAAACGCACGGGCTCATAATTTTCGAGGACCCGTTCCTTCCTTCTCTTCTATTCTGTCTCTGTTAATGGTGCTGGTGGGTTGGCTCGATTTTCCACGAATAATGTAACTGTAATTATATATTTACCTTTGGCCCGTTTGCTCGTATCCCCCATAACTGCCCCGGCCTCACTATTCATTGCCGCGACTGACAATTACGATCGTCCGGTTCTGTCGTCTCGTCTCGTCTCGTTTCGTTTCGTTCCCGCGCTCCTACCACTCGATAATTGTTTTTACTCCATTGTTACGAGTTGGTCGTCTTGACGCGACGACACGCTTCGATTAATCGATCCTACGGCTTGGCTTGTCGTTTGTTCGTTGGTCGCGCGTGAACATTTTTCGAGAGTCTCCTAACGCGTTACCTGTCACAGGTGATTGGTGTAGAGCTTTCTGTACGCCGTGGCACGCCGAGCCGAGTTGGTGAACAATTGGAAGGATCGCGTTTCAGGACCATTCGAGAGAATCGATCGAGTATCCCGGCAAGGGATTGTTAAACCGATATTTAACGAGCAAAATACATGATACATGATAGTTTACATGAACTTTAGGAAGAGAATGACTGACTGAGAATGATAGACACGGTAACTCGAACAAACAATTCTATATTCGATTTCACTCGTGCTACGTTAATTATAACAATACTGAGTACCATTCAGGAAATAATTAACGCGTAACCGGGGGGAATAATACGAATCATGTTTCCTCTATAACAATGTAGAGGAAACCTACTTCGACGTTCGTTTCCATAGCTAAGTGAAAATTCTTCCCTGAAGCCTGTGCAACGTATGCGACCTAACGACAGGATCGTGATTGCAACGTGCAAGGAAGGCTTCTCTCGTCTTCGAGCACGATGCGTACAAATGGATGGCACCTGTTAACGAGCGATAGTCTCTCTTACCACGCGAGCGTACGCACTCGAAAATGAAGGGAAACGACTAAGCGTCGAAGAGGCGAAGACTGAAACGCTACGCCGTGAGGCACGTGGCGAGCGTTCGCGTCCGATGCATCGGCATTATGCAGATAGAGTTGCAGACGGTAAATGCACGCCGTTGGCAAGAGAATTCGCTCGTGTTGCGATGCAGCGACGCGGGTTAGCCGACTCGTCGAAGCGTACTAGCGCACAGAATCGACGCGACGATACGAGCCGGACACAGAGGAGAGAGCAACGAGGAAAATTTCACGCAAATCGGCGTGCTCGTTCGTGCTGGCGAATCGACCGCCGAGTCCAAATTTAAATTCTAGTTTCAGGCTATTGATTGTAGACGAGCTAGCGGGGATGAAAAGTGAAATTGTAGAACGGAGACTGCTAGAAATTGAAGTCTAGTTAAATTAAACTCTGCGTCTGACTATGTATCGATATTTCTACTGCGGCAAATATTGAACGCTTCAATTTGCTATTTCTTACCGTCTTCGTTTCTTGATGTAGAGAGATCAAAGGAATTGATAATTTAGAGGATCAAACTAGAATTCATATTTCAACTGGGATAACGAAGGTTGCGAATCGATCGGAAGTTCGCCGCTCCCTTTGACCGATCCCCCCGAGTTAGGCGAGGAGTCTGGCCATCGCGTTTCGAATATCATGAAAAGGACGACAGGAGAATGGACAGACGACGGGGCGCGGCATCGTTCGCGTGGAAATTCATGGCAGGTAGTAGTCTAGGTATCAACTAAAATAAGGCGAATGATATCCGGCGTTGCTAGACCCAGGAACATCCGGCGCCGCGGAATAGAATCGGATATGGGATAAGGAAAGGCGAGGGAATGGGAAAGATGAAAACGGGCTGTGAAAATTTCACGCGTTCGCTCGTACATTGGGTGACTGCTTCTAGTGCACCGCTATGAATAATAAGAATGCGTTTGAATCCGTTCGATCGCGTTACAGCCCCAGTTACTCGTAACGGGGAGCAAAGATCAGGGGATTAGACGCATTCCGTAGTTATCGTAAACAAATTGTAGTATTGTAATGACAAAGCGACAGCTTCTCGCCGTCGCAATAGTATGTACATATATGCAAAACGATGAAAATACATTATGTATTCCATAAAAGAAGGAACCAATAAATGAACGTAGCGAATAAAGTTCTGAATGAACGTAGGAAACGCAACATGGATGGATTCTGCTGTGAAAATTTCGCATAGTGGGCGATTCCCTCGAATATTATTATGGCGTGACCGTAATGAGGATGCACTCAACAGACAACGTTCACGTTCCCTCGTTTGACCGGTCTGTGAAAGTCCGGTGACAAAGCGATACAGCAGAGTAACGCCGTAGGTAGGATAAAAATGCGTGTGACGCAGAGCCTTGACACAGCGGCTGTACCGGAAACGCATCCCATTTTCCGGCGAGTTACCGTAAAAGACTTTCGAGTGGATCAAAGGAAACGCGTCGACGGATTTCCTTCGGCGAGATTTTATCGGACAACCCTCGACAAAAGGGCGAAAATGGATCGACGAGAGGGGAAAAAAATCGATTCACATAAATCTTCTTCTCTATACATCTCGTTGGATTTCTGAGAAACTATTACAGGTAGGATTCAAGTATCTATGTTGCTCGGAATTTTGTTATCGTTGGAAACTAGATCAGTCTCGCATAGAAACGAAGCACAACTCATCGAAACTAAATGAACGTTCACGAGACGTACCAGCAGACTATCTGATAGTCGATAAAAGACAAAAAAGGTAAAAGTTTCGCGTGCCGATAATTTCCTCGATGGTATCGATCGAACACTCTGGAGGATCCCACGCGAACCGCTTACCAGTGAAATCGAAGAAAAAGAGACAAAGTCGAACGAAAGAAACCAGGTAATTAGTGTAACGAACGAGGACGTTTATTAGCGTGAAAGAGTGTATCTTCGATCGTGTAGCCATATTTAGTTATGTCACGCGCATTCTTCTCCTCTCCGATGGGTGAAACCAGTTTTTCTCTCGCGACCATGCTTGTCGGCCTCGGATCCTCTAATGAGAAAATTTATCCGCTCGATATCGATAAGATATTCTTGTATTCGTTATGCGTACAATCCTTCTTCCACGATGCTCGGGATCCTGATTTTCTCCTGTAATCCCGTGGGAAGCGAGCCACTAGCCAGCTTCCCGACTAGCAAAAGTGAAAAGTCCCACGCGGCGCGAAGGCCAAGCGGGGAAGAAGACGAAAGCAAGCATAAAAACGCAGCCTCCACTACGTTCCAGTGGATATATCCGCGTTTGGTCCGCAGCGTGGATCCTCCGTCATAAAACATTTTTAAACTGAAAACATTGTACAGTTTTTCGTACGCCAGGCTGCACCGGGTTGGCTGACCAACCGGGAAATTTATCGGCGAACGGCGTCGCGACGCCGCGCCATGCCGCTACCAGGCTGCTTTATATAACCTCTCGCGATGGCAACGCGACGACGTTCGTTCCTTTGCCAGCCGCTGCTAGCACAGACGCATTTTTATCGCGTCGCGGGTAATTTCGTACAATCGCGAGGAAAAATTGCGGCGCCGGCGTCGGCATTGGACGAAATCCTTCGTACCCCAAAGTGTGTCGAGCCTCGAAAATACGTTCGTGCTCGCAGCAGCATTTAAGTGCGTTTATTTAATTTAAACCTGTACCTTGTTGAACAGAGTAGGGAAAGATCGGTTTGTTAACGTAAACAAAAACAGAGATGAACGAGGGAAGCAATCGAGTCGATTAAATAATTGTCGAGTTGATAGGGTGCTCGTTAAAAGCGTTTAATGGAAGCATCAAAGTTATGATGATTTTCCAATTGCTCGGACGATGTATATTAAAACGTTTCGATTCAATTGCCTCGCAATTACGATCTACTTGAAACTGATATCGAGACGAACAATAAACACCGTCCTTGATATCGAACGTTAAACGCAAGCTAGTTGTAGCTCCGTTCGCTTAATAAAATTCTAACTCCTTCCCCACCGCGGGGCTTGATTAAGGAAATCATTCCGTAAGGTGGTTCTATCTCGAGAACAGATACTTGCTCGGCACCGTTCAACCGTGGTACGAGCGTGTCCTCGAGATCCTCGGGCTTAATACCGTCGAGATGAGAATGGAAACCCATAATCGTTAGTTACATTCCCGGCGTCGCGAGCTACATCTTGTAGGCAGATCAAACAATCTAAAACATACAACGTTTCCTCGGGGAGGATCGCGTACGAGCGACATGCGGCAAGCTTCAACCGGTTGCACCTTTGCGCTCGAGGTACGTAGATAATCCTGCAGCGAGAAATAACGAGTGCGAAGCATTTAAGTGCACGCTGCTGCGAGCACGAACGTGCGCCTTCTCCGCGAGGAGCAAGATTCCTCGTTGCATCGCGGATATCTGCGCAATTAACGTCACGTAATTAACAACGCCAGGCCCTTGTAGTGTACTGAAATTGATGTTGCTGTTAATTTTGATTCGCGCGATCCGTGATTAATTGGCTGGTCCTGCGATCATCCTACCGTGTCCCTAGAGATTTCGAGCTACGAACAGCTCCTCCGTCTCGATCGTTTCGAGCTTCGCTAAACCAATCAATTGCAGAACCATTCCACTTAATGATCAATTTAGACTAGTCGTGTTGTTCGTTGCTCCTCTATTTTCTCTTCTTTTCTCGT
Organism: Osmia bicornis bicornis; assembly: GCF_907164935.1. Lineage (NCBI taxonomy): Eukaryota > Metazoa > Arthropoda > Insecta > Hymenoptera > Megachilidae > Osmia > Osmia bicornis. The sequence continues at coordinate 11,867,948 of NC_060216.1, read as the reverse complement.
TCGTCCTGTCGATCAACCGTTACTCTCTGCTCGTTGAAAATCGAACGAGACGAAACGGATTTACGCGCGAGATTCTGACTGACAGCCGGGTTGGTTCGTAGACAGACGTTTTTACCTCGGAATTCTTCGAAATCAATATAACTCCAGTGGCGCGAAAACGCCTCGATAAGCGAACAATTCCGAATCATTAAGGACATTTTAAGCTGATACATGCCGATTGATTTGATCGATTTTTTTCAAAGCATTTCATTGGCGTGCAGCAATCGGATCGCGATTAATCGACGAGATTAATAGGAGTCGATCGAAGATCGCAACCAATAATAATTTTCGACGATTGTAAACGTCGTCGTAACTCCAGATTTCTTTGATTTCATCACGATGGAAACTCATTGCTTGTCGTTCATTTTACAATTATCAGATAACCAGTTTTCCGACTGGAAATCGTTAAATTGTAGCTATCAATGTTTCAATGGTAATACCATTTTCATTTTCTTTCTTTCGTTCCTTTTTCCCTTTTAACGTTTGAGGAAAATATAACGGGCCACTATTCCAGCCAGATTGCATCCGACGTGGTTCTCTGTATTTATAACGCGGATCGGTAGAAAGTATTGCAGCGTTGCATGCGCTCTTGCACAGGCAATATGCATATCGCGTTGAACGTATAATTAACAAGCTCGCTGGAAACGGGATTTTAGCGTGGTAATCGAATTACTTGGTTCTACTTGGAAGACCTGGACGCGTACCAACTCGCCAATAGCCTCTCGGAGACTACTACTGTCGTCCGATCGATTCCTTAGCAGTCGTTTAAGTGGTCTAGCCGCGCCATTACGCGACATATCTATGCAGCTTATCGCAAAAAAAAGAACAAGCTGGCTAGAAAGTGGGTTCGCAAAGGCTAAATCAATAGAAAGAGAGGCCTACGGTTCTTCCATGGTCAGCTACGAACACGAACGTCTTCGTCATTAAAGTAAAAGTACTATTTAACACGAAACTCTTAACTTGCTTTCGATGTAAGCTTTCGATTTGTCGAAGGAGAATAATTCTTGGTCCAAAATCGTTCTTCGATTACGTGAAACTGGTGTCACAGAGAGAAAGGATAAGAAAACCAAGCGTGAACACGCAGGTGTCGTATACCCAGATAAATCACCCCCAAGAAGAAGGATCTTTTAGTTGCTGTTATCGGCGAGACATTATCTTCGTTCACCTTTCGTCGAGAGGAAAGAACGTGACGACGATTATCATCCGCGAACGACGACAATTCGATTATTGACGAGGAAGGGGGAAGGGGGAATAACGTAAACCAAGGAGCCGCACCCATTCCCGATTCTTTCTGGATGGATGCTAAAATCCGATGGCCTGATTTCGATGAGAACACGCCCGCTGTCGTTCCAAACTTTTAATCAAAATTTTCCACGAACTGGCCGGGGATTCTAGGGAACTCGATTACGAACCGGGCAAATCCGTCGAAATTCGCCGGTGATACGCAGGATTAGCGACATTAAAATTTCGTTAGAGAATCAGGCCACTGCTCGGAAAATTCGTGACTCTCTCTCTCCGTGTTCGATAATCGTAACAGGAAACAACGTGAACTTCGTCTGGAGATTACACCGCAAAATCCGGAGCGTCACTGGCAACGATAACCATCGAGGCAGCATTAATACGTCGACGTTAATAAAATAGAGTGTTCGAAGCTGTATATATCTGGCGGCCCTGTAATTTGCCTTCTCTCTTGTGCCTCTTTCGCTTCGCACAGATGGAAAAGCTACCGAGAGTCATCGTCGCGTCGTGAATTATCGCTCGTGTTGCAATAATTATCGTTCCATGTACCGATTGTTAAAGCTTATTGATCTGTTGTGACCGCTGCACGCTACCTATTATACAATATCGGTGGCCAATGAATTATCGAAGGCAATGCATCCGTTGAAAATGAGTCACATCACGATCAAACGGCCCCAAACGACGTAACAAGCGAGAGAAACGAACGTAATAGCAGGCTTTGTCGAACGATCGGGAATCGTCGAGTTAAAATGTAAAGTGGCAGAAAATAAGGAATCATTTTTTAGTAATGGATAGTCTATAGCATTCAGGGATAAACGATGCAAATGTCAACACGAACAGACATACGTTTACCATTCCAATTTCTCAATTACTCTCGATTGTTTCACGTGGAAGAAAATGAAATGAAAATTGACAGGAAATCTAACGATTCACGAACAAGTGAATGTTAGTCGCGGCAGGCGTCGATTGGCTGTTTCAAATTAACGGGTGCAACGCGTGGATGGTGGTTGCCACTTGATTAACGACCTTTCTACGATATTATAACTAAGGGGCCAATTCATGGCAATTGATCGATTCGCTGGAACGTGTCTGGGCACGCGAGTCACGACATGTTCACGAGTTTATAAGATGGCGCACAGGTGATACGTCGTCTTCGTAACTAGCGATTCTAAGTTATTAGATCGTTGTTAAAACGCTTAACCGGGGAGGGCAGAATTAATGGTGATAAAGTAAAATTTCTGAAAAAAATCAATGCCTGCGTAACTGTCCCCGTGACCAACATAGCAAATTCCTTTTGAAATGGAAAGTGCGAAAGGGGGGAGAATGAGAAATGAAACAACGAAAGGGAAAGCAAAGAAATGAAGTCTGTCGCGAATTTTTTCGCCCACGGCTGTTGGTCGAATATTCACCAAGCGTCCCGGCGATCGATCAGACCGGAAGCAGTGGAAAAGGAAAGAGCGCGATAAACGTGAGGGATTAACCCGGGGATTTCGCAGCGTTTCTCGCGAAAGGTTCGGCAGCAGAAAAGCCCCGCGAGCAGCAGACACTCTCGACGTTCGAATTTCTGGATCTTAAAGTTGGCCGGGTCGGAAATGCAAACCGATGGTAAGACGCCTTAAGCGGCGCACCATTTATCGTGGGGGCCGGAAGGAAGTAAAAAGTGGACGCTTAAACGGTTGCCATTTATCGCGACGCAACCGGAATAGTTGCTTTTCATCCCGGCACGCTTTCAACAATCCCGGGCGCGAACCCGCCCCCCCGTACTGCCACAGCATTTTTCTTTTTTCTTTTTTCCTTTCTGGCCGACTTTTCGCTAATTACCAGCCAGCCCCCTGAGCAACCGACTTTCCCGCGACACATCGTTATTTTTCCTCGAACGATTCGATCGACCTCGGTTCATGACCCTTATCGACGGATACCATCGACTCAAGGCACCCTGGCTGCCACCTTTGACCAACTTCAAGACGACTTATTTATTCATGCGAGAGAAAGAAACCCTTTGTGTATATTAAAGCCTGTGACAATGGCACCAAGGCGAGGACGATATGCAATTATTATGGTTGCTGGACTTTGAAACGGACCCTCCAAAAAGAACCAGTCTATTTAAATTTCTCGCTCGCTGCTCGGTGTTATTAAAATATGAAAAAAATAATAAATTCTTTTCAGCGTTGAAGTATGAATTCTAGCTTCGGACGAGCAGATTGAAAATAGTGATTGGTCAATGATTTATTATCTTGTTACTTTCAATAAAGATTAGAATCATTCGCGAACAAGAAACGTCAAGAAGACTCATGAGCAAGAAAAAGCAACCGTTCAAAAGAGAAACCCTTCATCCACACAGAGAAACATCCCTTGCTTGGCATGCGTGCTTCTGCACAAGAAACTTCAATTTTCATACGGTTTCCAAAGTGAAATTCATTGAAAATTCGATAAGAACCGAGCCTGAATTAATCGTAGAGAGGTTTCGTTACAGGCACAATTTCCAATTCAATATTGAGAAGCTAGGCGCCACGTAGGGGCAATAATCGACAGCGAGTCGATAATCTAATTCACTGGCGATCACTAATTGCGAACAGGCCTTCCTGTTGGCGTGATTACAACGTTAACAGCTGCAGCCAGTCTTCAATACCTGTTACACGCGATTTCAATAACCGTTTGCCATTCTATTGTATTGTGAGTACAGCACGAAGAACAAACTGAACCGAAATCTGTTGTTTCTTTGACGTTTAACATTAATTCATTGTCGCGTTCTCGCCGCTGGAAATCACCACAACAGGAAACTTTATCGGGGCTATTTTACATTTCCCTATTTCTCTGTTCGTTATTTATGCAAACCGCCGGAATGTACGATGAGAAAATGTATACTTATGCAAATACAAGATACCTCTAAACATTTATTTATGTTTCGTGGGCAACCTTAACATTTAGCCGTCTTGTTCTCCACGTAGGAGCCGAGTTAAAAGGAATTATTCTTGTAACGATCCTGCTCGAAAGAGACTTCCGTCCCGTACTGGCATTCCCATTGTTCTCAATTAAGCGTTCGTTTAACACGAGTAATTGATTGCGCGAAAGCATTATCGGTCTCGATAATTCTTGATACATTAAACATCGATGTAATCAGAGTAATGACCGTAGAAATGAAGTAATGGTAGGAAATTTTCATTCATTCCGGTATGAAATACGTCTAGCAATTCCGTGTAGCTGCCATTAAGAGCAATTCGATCCACTCATGATAACTGCTTCAAGATTTCATTTGAATTAATTTAATTAATCACAGAATTTGCCGTAACTGCGTCAATTTTCAAGATACGATAATGAAATTTAGAATCTGAATCTGACTTCGGACTCTGAACGTCTTGAGACCGTACCTGCATCCAACAGTATAATTACAGCGAATAATTCGTCGCACCTTTCCTTTCATTTATTTTCCCTCCCATTCCTTTCCTTTCCTTTCCTTTCGTTTCATTTTCCCGAGTAAATCATCGCAAAGTCATCGTTCAGCTAAGCTTAGCTAGCAAGTTCATATAAACTTCTCTTTGTTTTCTTTTCTAACGTTAAAGCGACGTTGTTCTCAGAGGTGGAGCATCCTCGTGCCTAACTCGCAATTAGCGTCTTCTAATGACGACGAGTCAGAGAAGAGCCGCCGTATTCTCTGACGTTCTCTCGACCGTGAAACAAGACGCAGTTAAAAGGAATAAGTAGAAAAAGAAAAGAAACAAACAAACGACCACTTTACACGTACTTTATTTGATTTCATTTGATTATTGTTATTCCCGCAGTGGCGAGAGGAAAATCCCGTAACGACAGCTTCGTTTTCTACAACTATCCTGTTTCGTGAATCAAGGACCAACGTCAACGGAATCGTTAGTTCTTATTAACGTATGTAAAAAGTCGTCGAGGAAAAACGTGAGGAAACAAAGAGAGAGAGAGAGAGAGAGAGAGAGAGAGAGAGAGAGAGAGAGAGAAAAAAAACGGGATGGAAAAATGGAAAACGCGGAGAGAAAAAAAAGGGAACGGAATGAACCAACGGGCTTTCGAGTTGGTCGCGTTAATTAAAATAATGCTTACGAGATAATTAATTTGTGGCCGGGCAAAGTGATGGACGAGGCATGCGCCGCGTTGTTGGGGTGGCGTGAACGCAACCGGGAATGAGAGTATAACCGAAGCCACGAGAATATTTGCTATTTGCAAATTAATCGATTACAATCAATTGTCTGTTGGCGTTGAAACGTCGAAAGCGGCGCCACGCTGTCGAACCGGCTATTTTTCTAACGCTTGTTCAAAGAAGTTTTATCGCATCCTAGTTGACTCGTTCCTTACCTAATCCGCAGAAAAACCCGCTTACGCAAAAGATCAGAGTAATGAACATCAACGCGAGGATATTAAAACGATATTCAAGAGAAAAGCAACCTCTCGTGCCGCTTAATTAGAACTGCTACGAAGCTTAACTATTAAATTAATGAATGTTAATTTCATCCGGTTGGCCGGCTGCCTCTATTACCGCCGTTTCTTTTCCTCGTCGAATCACCGTTGGCAGAAATTTCTCTCATTCGAGCCGTTCGTTTGAAACAAGTCGACAACTAGTCGTGATAGTCGTCTCTTTAAAGAGTTCGAGGCGAGCCTTTTATACTTTTCACGAAAAGCCCTCTTTAAGCGACTTATGATTTTGAATCGTTCAGGGCGGCCTTACCCTTTAACGCGTTTATAGTTACACATCCGGTAACGTTAGTGGGTTTCCGGGTTTCCTCGGGCATCGTGGCCGAGGCGACGCGACGTGGGACGCATCTCGATTGAAAATCAAACTGTCCGTCCGCGCGACCGACTTTTCCCCTCGAAACGGAATCGAGTTAGCCCGTCAGGCGTCGCGCGTTCGTTGACTTTTACCTCTCGAGATTCCGATTTATAAGTTGGGACGAGGGAAGGATATTTCCATCTCGTTCCAGGGCGAAAAAGGCAGACCTCGCTACGGAATCTCCCCCGATTTATGCAAATCCGTCCTAGAGGATTGTGTGAGGAAAGAAAGCAAAATCCCACTTTCTCGAAGACGATGTTTCCGTTTATGACCGAGTAACGATAGAGCTTATCGACGCTCATTGAACCCGATACAGTATTTTATAAACATTCAACTTATTAATCGTTCAAATAAATTTCAACAGTTTTATTGTGACAGTCAACGTATTGATGGATGTGTAAAAGACCTAACCCTCCCCTGACTTTTTAACAGTAATTTACCTTTTTATCGAATTAACGTCAGATTATTCACAAAGCAGGAACAAATTGATTTCGGGACGATCGCTTTCTCGAGGGAACATCTGTCAAGCTATCGATTTCAATAGCTTTCGGTGCGACGGTTTTTCCGCAGACCATCATCAATCTTTTATTGCAATTTATCGTATTGTGGGAAACTAATTTCTACTGGTCCACGACTCACCGGTCGGGCTTGTACTCGTTCTTGAAAAGAAATCGAACTCCCCCGAACGGCTGCATTCCGCGCCGTAATTCCATTAACACCGACAGTGATGAACTACGGAAGTGTTCGCCGGCACCGGTTGGACGGGACCAAAAATTAATTTTATTTCATTCCGCGAGGAACCACCTGTTACATGACCGCCGTCTGACGTGCGAATCGTTTCGTACGTACGCGTGAAATAACTCGTTTCGATCGTCGAACGCGGCAAAACATCTAAATTAACGCGCAGCCTCTCGTCCCTCGTCAAACGTCGATTCAATTTCGTTGGAACGTCGCGTCGCGTCGCGTCGAAGGCGCGATCAAATCGCCATCAAGCAGCTGTGGACGGGCTAAAAAACGAACGAGTTGCCCGTTCACCCTTCTGTTTCGTGTCCGAGCACGCCTCGTTCCAGCGATACCCTTTTTTTCGTCGTCCGCTCCAACGTTTCGCCTCTTCGTGCTCGCGACCACCATTCACGATTTTCCTACCTTCGACCTACGTGTACCAGTGTATCCGTCTACCACCCACGGTGACATGCTGATTTATCGAAGAGAATTCCGCGAAGCTACCGCGACTCGCCGCTTGCCACCGCGGAAAAATAAGAACCAGAAGAATTGGAAGAAACAAGCGTACTCCTCTCGCCTGGGGCGCGAGATGCATCTTGCTTCAAGATTGCCTGATTTCCATTTTCTCGACGCGACGTGTCAACATGCTCGAAAAGCGCGAGAAATATTTAAAAACACGAATATTAACGAGTTGACTCTCGACGATGAACGACATTATTAGTTTTAAGTAGTATAGCTCATTCATTAAGTTACCTGTAGTAAGCTTCTAGAAAAACAATTGCGCGTTTGACTATACACGGTTATTTCCACTGTAGCAGTGAACGCGTAAGGAGCCGTTCAGAGAAACGTCAAGGTGATGCTAACAAACAGGTTATTGCTTTTTTATCATTACCAAGAACGAGTGTCGCTTATTTTTCTAACGCAACAACGCGTGTGAAATTAATTTGCTTCATAACCGAGATCTTCGTTCCCCCGATTTCCATTTCCAGCTAAACAACTTGGAAACCTCCGAGTAAATTGAGTTGCACTGGAATATAACCTAAAGCAGGGATTCGTAAGAAAAGTTTCTCCTCGAATAGGAAGGAACATGGTGTGCCAGCAAAAACAGTGTTGGTTTGAAGAGGCAATTGCGGGATCGAATCGTAGTATAGCTCGATTGGAAGGCTGGTTTCTTCGTTTACCAGACGATTGCTTCGACCAATTGAACCGAACCGATGAATTCGAAATTGCAAACGTCGAAACGGGACTACAAATTAGCTCGAAGCATATCACGCAATAAAGACATCTCGTTTTCCGTTGAAAGAAAAAATAAATAGGTCAAAGCGTATAGAGGTCGCGGTAAATGGAGGAGCTTCGAAAGGTTCCGTTTAAGGTGGATGGTCAAGAGAAACGGTACGATCAATTTCCATGCTTTTACCGGTTTTCCAGCGATCGGCCGAAGCCATCCAGGTCACCAGAAACGTAGAGACGTTCGTTTGCCGGGTTGCCGAAGCACGAAGCGAGACGGAGAATTACGTCGGCCGACTTTGTTCGATGACTTTCGGCTCTCCATCGACGCCTTGATTTATTGCATTACACCCAACACTGACACTTACACTAGCGCCAGGGTTCTGCCTCTTCCCGCTGCCAGCCGAGGGGCGAATTTTATTTACTTTTAGCGAATCGATCGACCACGGCAGGTGGAGGTGAGAGATGGAGGAGAGCCGGGAAAGGAGAAGCTGGGTCGCCAGCAATCCTGGCACAGCGAACCGAAGAGTTACGTGGCCTCGCTACCCGGCCCGGCCTTTCGTTCCTTCCTCGTTATATCATCGTCTACTTCCTTCGAAGGTCGTGAATTTACGTCGACATATCGGTCTGAACACCGTTTCCCACCAATTCCATCTCTCACTACGCGTTCCGTGTTTCACGGTTCGCCGCTTCTCCGCCTCTCTTCGTCGCACACCCAAATTACCGTAATATAATGTTCACTGGAACATTCGATCTCTTTTCCTGTCACTTTCTCCCGCTTCGTCTTCGCGATCTCGAAATATCCAACAACGGGATCGTGACACGAGAACAGGGAAACTCTCTACCTGAAAGCTGCTACCCCGTGTTTCTGGATCGGAACCAACCCCTTTCGACAAGACAAGTTCGTTAAGGTTGCACCAGATGAGAAATCAAAACAGACTAGGACTAGATACGTACAGTAGGTATTCGTTGTTTCAAACGAAATTCGGGATCTGTTCGGAATAGATCGTACTGTAAATTGAAAAATTGTTTTAACAAATGTTCGCATAGTTCGTTGAATGCCGCTCCAGAAATTCGTTGACTGAAAATAACGCGATGAACACTTTCGTACGCTCGATCGGAGCGACGAAGCTGGATAAAGGGGCAATTCGCGAGCGCGGTTCCTAACTTTCGACTACTTCTGCTCGGCGGGCTTGCATCGGTATCGCTTGAATTCGCGCATAATTCGCGCTTTAGATGCCACGATAGCAGGCGTTTCTATCTCTAACGGACCCGATGAAATGTTTCGAAACTATGCTCTAACCTCATGGTATTCGCGATTCCATTTGAAACAGAGAGAACCCACGCACGTAGTCTGAAACGCAACGCGTTAAGGCGAATTAAAGCCGCGTTAATAACGTTCCAGCGCGTTGCACCGGCTCGATTTCGTAGCGGCTATCCGAGGATATCCCATTTCCTGCCCAGAGCAAACTTATTTTCCTCGATTCGTTCTATCGTTTCGTAGGTTTTCACCGCGCGTCGCCAGCACGACGCGCCTCGAGCGTAGTAAAAACCCGGCCACGAAACAACAAGACACCGAGGATGCTATCGGTCTCCCAGCAAAAATTCCTACCGGCACCGTATTACGTTAGCTTTACGACAACGTATGTTTCTTTACGATTTCTTCCTTTCCACGAATGGAATGTCGTTCCTTTACACCTACACACAGCGAGAGAAAGAAAATTCACCCTACCACCCTTCTTTTCGTGGATTTTATGGCGCAACGGGAGTCTGGCAGCATCGTTGCCAAATGGAAGGATAATTTCGCGAAACCGGGTCAAACTTTCGACGGGATCCGACACGCCGCGACGCGTTTTCCTTTTTTACCCTCGTTTTATTACGACAAACTCCGTTCCGTCGTTCGTATTCCCCTTTACCGATCTCTTCTAAATGCCTGGCCTGGTTTCTTTTTTTTTTTTGTTCTTCCTTTTTTTTTTTCCTCATCGAGATGAGACGACACCACGACGAGGAAATTCGTTGCAACGAGAGAAGAGACAAAGAGCCCGAACGAATTCACAGGCCGTGGAAATAAAAGGATTATTTTCGATTTGAAATTGCTACGGTTCGTCGAAAGCAGAGTATCGATATAGTAATTCAGCCGCGCCGTATCGTTTCTCGCGATATCGTATCGCGCGATAGGAAAAGCTTTCGCGAAACGAGAGGATCCTATCCAAGTTCGAATTTTCAACAGGGACCAGTCTTTGTTGCCGGTTAAAATGTCCTGGTAATATCCCGTCCCCTTCGCGTGCCGTTCATTTCGTTCCACTCTCAACCCCTGTTTCCCTAGTTTTATTTTATTTTACAGTTTCTTTTTTTTTTTTCTCCGTTCACTGTAATTCCATTCGAAATAGGCAACATCTCGCTGCGGCCTGTCGGATCGAGTCGATTGAAAACGAAAATATTGATGTTCGCGAGACTACGCGGCCGGCTACGCATCGTTGCATTGTGTTCATTTTCACATAGCACGCGTTTATTTGAACTTATTATTTCCAAACAAAAGAAAGTAATAATCGTTCGAAAAAAGTTCGGTTACTATACGACATCGAAAATTTGATTGTGTTCGAAAAGGCATTCAATGGATAATACCTATTGATATTTGTTGGTGCGCTCGTTAAGGGATGAAACGCCCGTTTATTTGGGAGTTTGTTAAAATATCGTGTTCGCGCGAGAAAAATGGAGGAAAAAAGTCACGTAGTTAAGCTTACGGGAAATGAAATTGAAGCCAGTAGTTCCCACTGGAAGCCTGCAGAAGAACCTATTTCTTGTTTTGTTTGTTATCGCTATCGCATCGAGTCGAAACAATACGCGACCCAGGGGAAGAAAGGATACCTGTTATGCTACAACGCATCGATAACATTGTCGGTTGGGAAAATTGGGTTATCATTGTTCCTTTTCACGTATAGAGTTTCCGAAATGGTGCAATTTATCCCTTGCACTCGAAAGGCTACTCGCATTCGTTATTTAGTTCAATAAAGCGGCTTAGATATTTAATTATACTCGATGTACGTTATGAAGATCAACGACCAGATCCGGTCAATTTTAGTTTCAGAGACACACGAAATTTTAATTTCAACGGTGATACGAGGTCTGTCAGTTGAGTAATTATATCAAATTGGGGGTCGCTTGACGAAGAAGCTGAAACCGCGATTACAACTTCTCCGATGTTATTTCACGTCGCGTCATGGAAAATGTAACCTCGGTGAGCTAATTAAAATACACGCTCGGATTACGAGACACCAGGTCAGGAGGATTTCAAGCATTAGGCAAATGCGGCACGCAGAGGACGCATTGACATTCGTGACCCGAAGCAAAAAAGGGTACCAGCTACGAACAACCGAGAACACCGGGACGATCGTGTTGCTTTTGTCTCGAAATTATTCAAAGCTCCCCGCTGCTTTTTCAACGCGCTCTAATCCTGTATCTTTAAGGCGAGATTACAGAGAGTTTCTTGCGTTCAGGTGTACGTATAATATTGCCAGAACTTGCAGTTAAAATTCGACCAACTTCATCTTTGACCTTTGAAGTATTGAACTTGTGTAACACACGTAAACAAACAACCGTTTATTAATTAAAAAAAGATATGAAACTTTTCATGGTATTAATACGTTCCATTTAAGTTGGTAATTGAAGAAGGAAGAACTTTGAAAGGGCAAGTTTGAAATCATTAAAAAGTTTTGAAAATCGAGTGTGTAGTAATTACTTTCATATATAGGTACCAACTTTTATATTAAATTTTGTTTCTCTAAAGTTTTGCAAGTGAACATTTAATAACCATTCTTCTAACAATGGAGTACAAATTGCGCAAAAGGAGAAAGAACGTCAGTTATTCCTCTACAGTTTTGATCAAAGAGCAAAATAATTAAACTTCGTTTTTCTCTTGTTACTCTGATAATTCGATAATAATCATTTGCACGGAAAATCAGTGAAATCGTTTTCGACAAATGCTTTTTCCTCGTTAATTACCTACCGGACATTAAGGCGGTCATTAATCACCGGCCAATCTGGAGCACGTCTTAACGTCGTATCTAACGCGTTACGCGTTTTCATATCGACCGCGTAAATTTCTTCGCAGAGTAATGCCGTTAAATTACCTCTCACACGATTTAATTCCCGCCTCTATATGCAATGGCAGCCTAATTCCAGGGAGATCGATACTTTAACGACGCGTGCCTTACATTTATCTCTCTGCTGTCCTCCGTGCTCCGTTCCGGAATCACCGAAAGCCCAATCTGAACGCGTTGCGTCGTCCGCAACGAGTCACGTATCGCGACAACCGTGGAATATCGATCCTCTGTGAATATTTCAAGACTCGCGCCACGGATACGCGTCGCACACAGGAGGAATCGTCGCTGTAAAAATGGCTCGTTCGTCGCTCTTTTTTTCATTTACAATCGCGATCAGGAACATCGGATCATCCAGGCGCGTCGTGTCGCGTCGCGTCTAGTCACCCGAAAGAATTCGTTCCGTTTTTCACAGCCACGGCTGCGATAACACGTGTAGGTACATAAACACGAGGAGGTTCGTTGCACCGAGTTTTCTACATAGTCACACATGCGCTCACGGAAGGTACACGCGAAACAGTGGCGGAGAATTATCAATGAAGTTGCTTAGTTGGAAAGCAACCCCCTACTATACAGAGCCTACCCCAACACCAATATCTACGATAAAAACATTTTTCACTTACCCATTCGTTGTTCGATGTCTCGATCCACTGCTCGCAAGATCCTCCTCGTTCTTGCCGGAAGTGCGTCGCGCCGACACCGCGTTCGAAGTAGAGAAATCCATGGTGTCCGCGGCGTGGAATCCGACCATTGTCACTGGAAATCAACGATACACTAGAACAACATTGCTCGACGAGCTGCACGTTCTATTCGAACGGATCACAATGTGACTAACCGGTCACTCGAATCTAATACCGCGACAAACGATACAGGACACGATGCGGTCACGTTCAGAAACACCGTCTCCGTTAACAAACCTCCCCAGTAGATATTCCCTATTTCTCTCAAAACTGTCACACGTGTTACAGAGTACCACGACTCACACGCGATACATGTTATGGATCACACACTCTTCAAGTCGCGGGCACACTGTTCGCGTCTCACCGAGTACCACTTGGTTGAGTAATCCCGATCCATTCGCGGCTACAAACAAGGATCTTCTTGGTATAATGGTAAATGGTATCACTGCAACGACATCGTCCCTAGAGCGGACCACCACTATCTTATCGGCGAGGACGATGCACGAGGCTCATACTGTCAGGAGGATGCGATCGAGACGGTGTCGAGATGCCCCGACGATCGTTGTCCGTCACCGTACAGCATCACGGCATTCGCGTAGCGTTACGCAGCACACACTCGCGTGTTTTTCCAGGGATCAGGTGGAGCACAGTGGAAACGATGAGTCGGGGATACGTTCCGAGAACGGACGGACGAACGTAGAGGAGCAAATATCAAGAGGGACACGAATAAACACCAGCCGGAAAGGAGCGCGAAACGTGACCGATCGCGAGTAAGGTCCTTCGTACTTATTGTTTTTCAACCAGCCAACGGCAACGGGGGTGAACTTACACGGGATATTAACCGACATCCGACTCGCGCGAGAGTTGGTACGAAACTAGTGGCGAGTTCTCGGTCGACTCTACTTGCATCCCCACCACCGTCCGCGTACCGTTCCCCCACCGCTCGACTCGCGTAAGGCACACGCGCCCCTTACCCCCTCCTTCTAATGGGCACGCACCGAGCTACCCGGAGCGTGACACACGCTCACGCTTCTGGTGGGGGCTACGGTCGCGTGGCGGGCTGCCCTCGCGGTGGGGGATGAGAGGGCAAAGGGGTATGCGATCCAAACGAAAGGGGAACGACACGGAAGCGGAGAGACAGAGAAGAAATGATACTCGGTGCGTTCGCGCAGGCGCCTTTCTCTCCTGCGGGAATGCATCCTCGTGAAATGCACGGTAAGTACGTACGGGATAACGAAGGCCGTGGGTGCAGAGACCTCTGCTGTTATGCCTCCAACGATGCACAGACGCTGACGACTGTGCTGGCCAGTTATACACTGGGTGTCTTGTAATTGATGAAACAACCGAAAAGAGTTTAATTTTATTCTAATAAAGAGGGACAATTATCGAGTGGTTACTGTATTGTACAGCCTGTTCCAAATAAATAATCCCATTTCTTCCAGTTGTAGCGTCAGTTACACGACAGCCAAGGATTATGAAAAGGTCGACGATCATCCCCTGGTTCAATGTTCAAGCGGCCCGCCTTGAGATGCAGCCAAACGAGGAACGTTCGGTCGTTCGGTGGATGTCGTTCCAGAAGGGCGATTAATGAGGTTCGAGACGGCGAACCGGTCGAGAGGAAGTAGAGAATCGCGAGGTGGAATGTCGAGGAACGTCAAACAGGCCGGGTAGAAGTTTGCTCGTATAATAGTGCAGCCTTGAGCGCGATATGTCTTTAGAGCTTAGGTTTCGCTCTACCGAAGGGTAAACGTTTGCCATCGACAAATATTTGAGCTAGTTCGCGGCGGAGATACTCGTCCGCTTCCTTCGGCCCGGTACATGTCCGACTTGCGGAGACCTCGTCATTAAATTTTGAATACATTTGAACTCGTTTGTCGGCGGTGCGCGAACGATGAACGAGAGGCGCGTGCGCCACCTGATCCTACTGCATGCGTCCTCCAGGAGAAATGTAGGTAAACGCGTATGTAGGGGAACGAGCGCGACAACGCCGAGGATGACGAGGAGGGCCGTCATCCGCCAGTAGGAAGCTCTTCAACGACAGCGACGACGATGATAACGAGAGTTACGCCGACGTTACACGCTGTCTGGAGGGAATACCCCGTCTCGTAACCGGGATACTCGGCGCCGTTGAATATTTTACATTCGTGCGCGACACTAAGGACGGACAACGCCGCTGAAAGGGGAGGGTTTGAAACGCGCGAAAGGGATGAGGCTGGAATCGCAGCTCGGAAACGGATCTCTCGTACAAATAGCCGCGCGTTGTACGCTTTATGTTTCTTTGTAATTTAAATTTCCCTACGACGAAACTCGGCAATTTATGACGACAAAGATAAAGAGAGGACCGGGAAGAACTGGTCAAAGTTTTCGGAAGGAACATCGTTCATCGAGAAACTTAATCGAAAAATTTCAGACACCTTGTGGATCTTGCCGAATCAGACTCGTGTTGAATATTTAAAAATCGTGGACCAAGTTTGAAAACTAGAAGGACTAAAGCTACTGTTGAATAAGATAGAAGGATGTAATCAAGATCGATTTCATCTAATTCGGCCTGGAGGAGAAGTGACCAACCCCCGGAGATGTAGAAATTAGAAGACGGCTGAGCAAAGCTTTGAGTGACATTTCGTTTGACGTAACCAACGGTGATAACGAGGAACGGTAGCGGGAGGTTACGTGCTTCCTCGAGAGGATATTAATCCGTAATGATGCACTCAGTCCGTTGGATCTTCCAAGTTTGCGTACTACGATGTAGACAGAGAGATATCGGAAGTAAGGAGCACCACGTACAGCTACAAGGGAACTGAACTTGCGACTCTGCCGCCCGTGGCAGCAACCAGTTTCATTGAAATTCATCCTCATGAATACTGTCAATGTATTCGATCGATGCTCCTATACTTTATCGATTAAAGTTCTCGATTAAAAACTTGTCCCTGTATCAATCAACCGATAAATATTGTGTATACGCCTTGTGTCTGACAAAATAAACTATCAGCAATACACTGCTATACAAGATGCATCGTCACGAAAACAAAACTAATAAATTCATTTAACCAGAAACAGCGCAAAGTGGTTAAAATAGTACATCCTGCAGAATACACCTTTATATAACCGTAGTTAAGTTATACGCTTATTAACCATATTTCCTTCTTCCTTTAATGCCTTAGTGCAAACATTTTCTCGAAAAATTCAAACGACGAAGGGATTTTCTCCTTCTATTTTCATTAGATCCCAACAACGCTTGCGCGTGCTCGCTTCTGCGGGATAGAAAAAATGTATGAGATAAAGGAAGAAGGGAGAGGTTAAGTCCCGGTCCTTTTTTGTCCTATCGGTGAGAACCGTCAGCTCTTGGGCGACGAGAGTCTCTCCTGCTGGAAGCTTGCTTGCTGGCAAATCCTCGGACACGAGATTAAACGGAACTGCGGCTTAATTGATTTTCTAATGTGCGGTATTAATAGATTGATCCGAAGCGACGACCTCGAAGTTTGCTATTGTCGCGCGATCGACCAACGACCGTGGCCCATCCTCCCCCTAGAAATCATCCGGCCAGCTAGCTATCGCTCTCAGCGACGAAAAGTCGATGAACCGTGTGAAACGTCGAGTAATTACCCGAAAGTAATGACATCGAAGAACGACCCGGTGCTACGATTACTGTTGTCTTAATAGCGACTCTCCGCTTAACCCATTTCCACCGGATCTTCACAATCAAATGGTCCGTACATTTTTCAATCTTGCATTATTCGAGCGACTTTAAAACGCATACAACTTTAGCCTCTTCTGGACAATTTTCTATCGCAACTATCGAGAAGGATTTATTCGCGCGCTGAATTCAAGGAAAATGCACGCCCTGCTCCAAGAATCCTCTTCAAGAACTTCCGTTTCCATCGTGAAATCATGTAGTTCTGGCAGAAAAATATCACAGATTCAGTTCAGCCCGGCTTACTCTTTAAATATTACAGAAACTTCGAGAGACAACATTTCTACGGCTTAATGCCCAGCTTCGCGACGCTCGAACGTTTCGTACAGTTTAAATTTTCAAACTGCTTATTGTCCCCGTCGCGACTTCTTCTCGTTCTTGGTGTTTTCTTTGAAAACAGTTGTCCCTCTCTTCCTTCACTTTCAGTTTCCTTCTTAATTTTCTTTTCTTTCCTATTTATCTCTGTTCCGTTGCAGCTGACAACCGAAGCGGATAAATGGTCCCGCGTGGTGCCGTTAAAACCGATTCTTCTAGAAATATTTGCAAGTGAATAATTTGTCTTAATTTTTTTAATTAATTTTTTGTTTCAATTATTATAAAGTTGAATAAACTGGCAATATCTTGCGGCTGAGACGTTGAATTAATGTCCACGATAGAATAAAGACGTCCCTTGACAGCAACAAAACAACTAAGGAAAAAGTTCAATCTCCAGCGATTGATTTGCTATTGTTGTACAACAGATGCCGCAGCAAGAGGGTTTAAGATCGGATCGCGATTACCGTGAAAAAAAAATCGCGTTTGAAACGTATCCCACATCGAGCGTTCACGTCGATATCTCGTATCCAAGAAGCATCGTGATTGATGAGCACCGTGTTCGAACCTGACGATGCAACCGCTGAAGAACGATCGCGACCCGTACCCAACTCGATAACTTAATAGAAGCAAAAGCGACTCGATAGACGAACTTCACTTCATTCCTGTAATTAATGGTTACAGGATGGAGGCTGGGTCGATCATTTTTCCAAAGTTCCTTTTTAACGAAGAATTAATCGAGGAAAACAATTGACTTCGCTTCTTCATCTTGCCCGCGAAAAATACAGCTTTCTGCTCGCGTCGCGTCATCTCCGTCGTTCTCCTCCCTCATCTTTTATTCAGCTTCTTTAACGGGAAGCGTTCGCCTGGCTCATAAATTAATCGTTGCATCGCGTCACAGCGGAAAGCGTTATTTATAATGTTCACGGAGTATCCCGGGTGGCCCGGGGACACCGGTGAAATATCGTTGGACGCCTATTAAAAGGCAAATTTATATCAGGAACAGTATGTTACGGGGCAAGGCTTGTAAGCCAGATTTAAAACTACTTATCCGGGCCGGATTTTCCCGGTCTTTCCGGGGACGAGAGTAAATTCCAAAAGTCGGACAAATTCCAGGTCACACCTTTGGAATCGCTTTACTCGAGAGGAGACGCGACGCACCAGAAGGGTTCCATCGCGAGGAAGAACGACGAGCGCGGTCAGGCTGCTGTCGCCTTGTTCGGACCGGATTTTTGCAGCACGCGCCACGCGAGATAAACTTCGCCCATATTTGCCTACAACTTGGCTCCAGCAAGAAACGAACGAGGGCGAAAGGCTGGAGGATATGGCGGAAAAAAGAGGTCGGACATATTGCCATGGTGGCATAATGCCAGCCGGAATTTCCGCGAGGCGTCCGGACGTAAATTGAATCGAGAGGACTGTCTCGAGGATAAGCTACGAAAGTATGTTTATGACTCGTCCGATGCCAACTCCATCGCCTTTTATTCGCATCTAATTTCAACCTCTCTGTCTACTCGTTACTTGCAGATTATTGGACAGAAATATATGATACCATGAAAATTACCTTCTTAGAAGAAAGACTTAATATTGTGTTTACGTTAAACAATACTACATTTGTGTGTCCCTTGAAGGGGTGCCTCATAATTTTATCCACCAGTGTAGGCGTGTTTCGATGTTCCCGCGCGGATAAGCACCACGTCCGACCGGCAAACGTAGCAACGCGATAAGGGTCGTAAGGATTTCCGTGAGAGTCGGAGTGTTTTCCGATAATATTATAAATTTTAACCTGATAATTCGAAATCTCCGTTGTGGACGCCTCGTAATATCGCTGAACAAATCGATTACGCGGCTATGTATCCGACCTGGATATTCGATCCTGTAGCCAACTCTTCTGCAGAGTGCGCGAAATAATAAAATTCCCAGACAATTGGAACACGACCTTGTCTTCGAAAATTGTCGCGGATACCTCTTTCCCTTCGCGATTTTTCGCGTCATCGAAACTTCTGCACGATCTCGTGTCCCCGAAATTCATCGATCCTTTTCTCGGACGGTCGAGCATAGAACGGCTATTTTTATTTTACGATACCTTTGATTTCGTATGCCGGATACGCCGACGTTTCACATTTTCAAGGCTTGCCAGCTCGAACGGGGATGATTGCCAATAACGCCGGCTACGAAGAAAATATATTTTTCCCTGCCGGGTTATAACCTCTTAATCGAGCTATTTTGTCGTCACTCACTACCATGCGCGCTATTTCTTAACTATATTTTATCCTGCGACCTTCTTTGCCTGCCTATTCCCAGAAACGATGCGAATTTCACTCGCCACTTCGACGTTGAATAATTTCTAAGAGTACTTCTCTGTCTGGCAATTCTTACTCCTCTCGACATTTCGCATTGTTCCGTTTTCTTCTTTTTCCCGGTCGTTTCATCCGTACGGAACGAATGAATCGTTAATCGATCAGTTTTACAATTTCTCCGAGTCAATATTATTTCATCACGTTCAAACCATATATATGTAAGTACATATGTACGTAACGTACTCAAACGCGTATTTCGAGTCGGATCTTTCGTTACGTTCGCCTATTGATACAAGCTTCATTAATGCGATTCACTTTCTAGAGAGTATAGGCTACAAGTTAATTCGAAGGGAAATTAAACCGAATTTTCCTCTAAAGAGATTTCAGAATACGATTTTCCTCCGCCGTTGCCAACAGCAAATATCGTGTAGAAATAATTTCAAGAGAGAATACTTTATTTTGTCAAAGAAGAACCATTATTTTCTTTCTTAAAAAAAAAAAGCATATATTCCGACAGCAAATTTTTGCTGGATGCTTTAACATCAAGAGTAGGAAGCTTCAAGATTTCTGGCATCTTTTGCAAGAAACAATAGTGATGTTCTTTTCGCCCTGATATTTTTTTTGGAAGTACCTATATATTCTTTTCTATGGACCGCAAACTGGAACAACAGGCTGGCTTTTTATTGAAAGTTCTATTATCGACGACGAAGAAAACGATTCCTGGCGCGATACTTTGCAGACGATTTATCCGTTTCGTTTCCAAGACGATCTCTCGCGGCGACGTAAAGACGCACCAAAGCCATCGACCGGTATGTCAAAGTGTGTCGAGTGGCATGGATGTGTTTCAAGTTTTTCCTTCTTCCGTCTACCACGAGACGCTCCTTTTTCTTTGGCACTCGTTCTTTTATCTTCCTCTTTCCCAACGGCGAAGCAGAACTTTCACAGAAATACCAATTTGTCGAATTATTGCGTTCAAAAGGGTCGCTCAGTCTGCTCTCGACTTTTATGCGAGAGACAGTCCCACCCTCTCGCACCCTTCTGCTTCTCTCCGCTAGCGGCAACGCGCCGTCGATGCAAACGTTTCTCGACCTCGGATAAGTCGAAATTAATATTACGACTGGAAAGTAGTCTCGATAAGGCTCAAGTGCCATACGGTGCTGACGATAAAACTGCTTATTGCTTCTTCACGAGTTTTCTTTTAACGAGTTTATGCGGTGCCTCGAGTGATCCTTGTCGCTATTGTGCCTACGGATTCTGTCGTGAATATTACTCGAGCTTTTCAGCCTTTCAAAGGTACTTAAACTTCTCCTGGATCACTTGTAAACACTTTCTTTTATGGCGGTTGGATTGTTCAATATTAAAATAGTACTCTACGTGTGTTTAAGTTGATTGAATCTCGGCGGATATAATCTTTCGGCAAACGGTGGTTACGGGGTGATTGATACGTTATCGGTAATGTATGACTACCTCGCGTTTTTGGGCAAAGTATGAAATATCCGAATTATTTTAATATTATATAAACTTTTCCTAAACGTTGTATGTAATATCCAGACATAAAATGACAAATACTACTTAGGCAAAGTACTAAAAGAGAGTCATAAAGGCATTTTTATTGAAAAGAGGTATACGACAAAGAAAGAAATACAAAATAAAGTACAGGACTTTTTTATTGAGGAAAATAAGAAAAAATAAAATATGAACCTACTTGTTGCAACAAGGAAGAAAAGAATTTAATTTAGAATTGCACTCAATTGTCTTTCTTACTGAAAAAGAGAACTTGAAAAGAGAATCATGAAAGAGCCTTAATTAGAAATACATAAATGAAAAAGGAAAATACGAATATAAGAATCACTTTATCTTACGATTGTTCTTAGAAAAAATTGTTTCCTGACACACGTTGAAATGGCAAGAAACGTTGCTATGAATTTATTGGTAACGAGAGGAAAGATGGATCCAGTTTCATGAATGCGTTCCTCGCGACCGGAATCGATTGTGCATATGGGACATAATTTGTCCGTCGACTGATCCTAAAGCACGCTCGTGTATTTTCAATGAAACTCTATTGTGCGAGTCAAGAGATTTATCGAAGGGATCGGATGCGTACGAGATCCGCATAATTCCGAGGTAATAAGGCAACGACGTCCCCGTTGGATCGATGTCGCAAAATCACTGCTAGATTCGCAACTTATCAGATAATGTCAGTTAATGCAACCGCATTTGAACGGACCTTCATTGTTCCGAGACCGGAAACTCCTTTTCTCGCTCCATCCGATTACGTTCAGTTCAATTAAACGTCCGAAATCAACTTTGTCCTCGATTTTGATCCTAATGAGCGGACAAAAAACTCCGACGGGGAACATCGTTTTTAAATGATCCTACAACGTCGCTGTCGGGCTAAAAAACCCATCGAAAGTTTAATTATAAAAAAAAAATTATTCTATAAAATTCCATCAATGAATTTGAATATCAAGAACACGTGTTTGCTGGTAGAGCTTAATTGAAAGCGACACGTGGCATGATTACGAGTGAAGCGGCTCGAGCAAAGTGGCTCCGTAGAAGAGGAGCGTTAATAATCGACCGCGACTACTTGTTAAAACGAGTCTGATTACCGGCCGAATATTCCTCTTTGAACAACACTTTCCAGACTCGTTGAATTTCCCAACCATCAAAACTATTCTCCTGACCCTTTCAATTACACTTCCCATATGCAAGGATAAACACCGCGTATAGATCGACCGAAGGATGTAAGAAACGCGGTTCTCTCGCGTCCTCGTGTTTTTGTTTCAGCAGGAAAATCTGAAATCGTTTCCAAGCACTTAGGTCGTACTCGAGGCGGCCACTAAGTCACAATACGGCGTGGAGTGGTGTAGCCTCGTGTCTCTCTAAATCTCGAGCAAATCTTGCGGAAGTGCGCGGTTGAGCTGGCGCTGGCTTTCCTCGTCACCCTCGACTTCCGATAGCAAGCGGTGGGGTTAATCGCGAAACAAGCGACGAACGCGAAAGTTCGACGGATAAGAAAAATGGAAAGAGATGAACGATCGTTCGACGTCGAGGAGAATTGGCCTTATCGTTAAGGAGTAAGATAGGGTAAGCTAAGGTGAAGGTAAAGGGAAGCTCGGAGTTGATTCTCGGTTAGGGTACGGAACGAGACTCGGGGAGTGGGTTTGATAAATGCCATGACATCACGAGAGCAATTATCCCTGCTACACTCTATTTGCAGTTCCCTTGCTCTTTTACCTTACCCCGCTCTGACCTCGCCCCCTTTCTGTCAATGTCTGCCGAATCAAATCGTTTCTCTGCTCTCAGTATCTTCGCGATTTGTAAGCTGATCGTTACAAATCTCGATGGATCAACTATATTACATATTCCGGCTTTTCGGTACTATCGGGATAATCTAATAGTAATCATGGTTAGCTGATCGCCACTGTCAAAGCAACGAGAGAAAAATAATTTCCCGGGGCTGGTAGAATGCAACAGCAACGCGGTAACGAGTTAAACCGCGAAATTTGAAAGGAACGGTGGGTTCTTTGATCGAGACCACCACACGGTTTCCGCGTTAATGAATTCTTTTAGCGGGGAACAACGGTGACCCCTTTTTCGTCGTGTTTCGCCCGTCTCTTTGTCTCGATATTCGCCTATTAATAAGAGTTCCGCTACCTGCTATCGCTGCATTCTCTTTTGTAATAATAAAACAGAAGCGAGAAAAAAAGGTCACGTTGGATCAAAGACCGGATAGAGGATATACAATTCGATACCGTAATGCCAGAAATTAGAGATGGGTAACAAATGAGAAGTGTCTGATGTTTCGTCGAGAATCGCCGTTATTCTTCAACGAAAGGATGAAGAAGAAGAGGCTGGCAAGGAGATAGTTTGTCCGACGCTCTCGCCACCCTTGTTGCGTGCACGTTCGGTGATCGCGTGATCCTTCACCATTACCAAAATTCCAAGAAACGCTTTTGGCAAAATGCGAGAACGTACCGTACGCTCTTTGAAAAATAATTTGCCTCAAACATCTCTCGTTAAAACGAAGAGACAAACTTCAGCTCGACCGATTTTACAACCTCGCTTGATCTCTCGATCTTTCAGCAAAATAGTAATTATTTATCTTTACTATTTTGACTCTTCAATTACTGCTGCAATTTGTTTCCGTATAAATATAAAAGCTTGACGTTATGGAGTTTTAATGAAATTATTCAAAAGCATAATGAAACTTAACGGAAGTTCCGAGGTAATTAGCAACAGAAGTTCAGAGACGTCCATCGAATGTTAAGTAGCTGAATTTAGTAGACGTTTTGATTACACAGCTTGTTCCTTCGTCGGGTTAAATGGCGCACGTTTGCTTCTTCGTGATTCCATTCTATTACGTCCTTTTGCGAAAATATTTCTTATCAAGTATAACTGCTCACCTTTGTTGCTTTCATTGTGCACAGCTTATATTAGGCAAGATCTTCTCGCTACCCTGTTTTTTGTTTCTTTCTTATAGAACGAACAAGAGACAGAATATTTGTACCAGGATCCGAGTAACCTTTGGCGAATCACCTACACTTTTCCACCATTTCACCCTGTTTTCTTACTCGAATACGACGTTAACATTCTCCTTCGTTCAGATACGCTGGACGATCCCTTGCGCACCGATGCACAACGAATTATCGCTCGATTCGAATCCATAAACACCACTTTTAACCGCTTTACCTCGCACGCTGCTGAACGAATAAAAACCGACACGCGAATAACTGTTGATCGTAAACGTACTCGTAAAAATCGTTTGCGTTCCGTCCATTCTCATTCGTTTTGTTTCGATACGTTATACCATTGATTAAACTTGCAAGTGTATAGAATATTATAGTAAAGTGATATACCCGGACCGATTTTTCCTTGTAATCTAACGATCGGCAAATTGGTTGGCGCGAGAGATGGGTAAAGAGTTAGAGAGCAGGGCCCGAAGAGGTGGAAAAGGTCGAC
Organism: Osmia bicornis bicornis; assembly: GCF_907164935.1. Taxonomy (NCBI): domain Eukaryota; kingdom Metazoa; phylum Arthropoda; class Insecta; order Hymenoptera; family Megachilidae; genus Osmia; species Osmia bicornis. Next base: position 11,843,883 of record NC_060216.1, on the reverse strand, counting down.
GCGAGCAGCCTCGCCACAACCACCTTGTTATCCTTGCTTTCAGGACCGCGAATTAACGGCAGATCCGATTATACGAGTCATTTACGGTCCGTTTCGCCATCGACGATGCCGGCAACGAAGCGGTTCCGGCACGACCCATTTCCACTCGTTCGAAATAGGAGCCTGCCTTTCGAATATTATCATTCGAATATAGCCCTCACCCCATCCCGAGCCTCCCCCTCGCTTCTCGCCCATCCACCATTCGGCTCCATTATCTGCCGCGGCACAACTACTCGAAACTCGGCGCACCATTAAACTATGGGGTCAATTTGTCCGGAACGCGTACAGCCCCGGAATTACGTCCACTGGACTCGGCTGAAGGGGCCAACAGCAGGAGGAGGAGGAGCGAGGGGCACAGGTTTCATACACGAGATTACACTTGTTCCCCATTAATTTGACGCGAGATCGATAATCTAGCCGGTACTGGCTTCCCGGTGTTAACCTGCCACAAGGAAAGAAACAGCGAATGTTGCTCCTGCATTATTCCAATATCGCGGAAACCATTCGGTATTAATCCTTGGTCCATCGAGGCAACGAAAATTTAACTTTATACCCTGTTTTATTTTCTCATTAAAAAATCTACGGCCAAATTTGATCCAACATCTGGCAGCTTCCTATTTCGTTGCGAATTTAACTGAACTTCTGTCGTAAGTTTTGTTATTCACATTTAACGGGAAAATGTATTCGAGCTGAGTCGTTGTCAAATATTTGAGTAGCCACTGGATGATAATGATAGACGTGGACACTCGAAAACGACGTGGAATTGGAAAGCGAAACGTTTCATTGTCGAATAGTAATTTCCACCAGTGAGACACTTACGATATGCAAATTGCAACCATTTCGACGAAGCAAGCAGCATCGAATCTCTACTATTCTCGGAGTGGAAAATATTTATAAAAATCCTATTGTCGAGTAACAACAGAGATGCAAAAAAAATTCTTTGAAAATGTTACCTGTCCGACCGCGGTAACTCGCGAAAGGATGCGCACAGAAAAGTGTCAGGAACACATTTTCCGGTTTTCACCAAGTTGGATGTAATTCCGCGACCCCTGACGGCCGTCTAACTTCTGACGGTTTTGTGGCCAGGGTGATTTTAAAGTTTCTCTGCACCATTTTTTTGATTCTGCTTTGTACGCCATTTGAGCGCCCATGATGAAAGCTCTTATCAACGCGTAAAACGACGCAACATTTCAAGAAACTTACAATTAGTTACGCGGCAAAATTTTATTTTTCCTCCCTCCGTGAACTCAGGTGCGCCGGATTGTGAAATTTATGGAACTTCGAATTAAGACGCAGAGGAGTAAAACTTTCGACCAAGAAGTTCATAGGACAGCACAAGTTCAACGAACATTTCGAATCAACTGAAGGATACAAGATTTACTGTGCAAGTAACTTGAGAAAAAATATTGTTCATAAGGCATATAACGTAGCACCGTTTACGAAAAGAAATCCATCGTCATCGATCATCAAAGAACACGAGTCGACGGATCCGTTACTGCGGTAACGATTTCCGTCTAATTATAAGGGCAGGATCGAGCATAATTTTTCGCCTAACTATGACGACGATGGTGGCGAGAACGAAGAAATCGTATCAAACCCTCGTTAGAAAGAGGGCAAGGAAAACGTGGTTCGTCGAAACGACGATCAATCACGATTTTCCCCGGTCCTCGTCAGTCGGCGCATGCATATACGTTCCGGTACAGGGACGAATGAGGTCGTTGAACCGTTTCTTTAGGTCCACGTCCAAAAATACACGGTAACCGGGGAGAAACGACAGAGTCGTAACGAGAAACGTAACGCAGACGACAAGGGAACGAAGAATCGGAGAGAATGGGTTAGAAAAGGGAGAAGGCGGGGTGGAAGAGGGAAAGACGAAGAAGGGGAGAAAAGCGAGCACAATGCTAAGCGGAGAAACTGCGGTGACAAACAGTGGACTGCAGTTAGAGAGAGGAACGGAGAGACAAAACACGACGAATAGAAGAGAAGCGACAGAGTCGGGGATGAATATACAGGGTGATATCTAATGGTCCTTGTAACCGCAAAAATTCTGATTCCATGTAAAAAATATGACTAAAATTTTTGCATACGTAATTTCATTTGTCAAACAGCATCGTACAATTTACTCTTGTTTCATCGTGTAGAATCTTAATTCTTCCGGTTGCATCTACCAGTTACACGACACCCTGTACATCGTGATGCGACTCTTCACAGAGCAAGAATTACTCTTCTCTCATCTATTCTTTCCACGCGGTTATTATGGTAGCCAAGCTATTCTTGGATAAAGAGAAAGATGGAAGAGATGGTCGAAGCGGTGGGCAGGGGTGGCTTCAAGAGCAGGAAGAGGGCTGAAGTCTCAAACAAAAAAGAACGGCGATCGAAAGCGAACGGAAGCTTTCACAGTCGACCGGGTACGCTCGACTTTTCTGTATTCGAATCGAATCGATTTGCCTCTTCGGGGATAACGTCGATGTTCGGTGCGTCTGCCTCGGAATCCGGCCACAAGCGTTCCCCTTGATCCGCTAGTTAGGTACACGCGAGCCAAATACGCGTGTATGAGTTGGAAAAAGTTCTGAAAGCTTTGGTTTCACGGAGAACCGAACAACAGTACCTCTTTATCTTTTTCTTTTAATTTTATTTCAATAAACACAGAGGACAGCGACTCGAGAATGCAGTGGCAATCAAATTTCTCTGATACAGTGGTCAGCAATGAACGATGGCGAACTTCACTTTGAAGAGGTAGCTACGCGAACGAATTCATCGATGATCCATTGAAATTCGTTCATCGCGTTTTCGCTTCAATTTTGTCGTTTTCTCTTTTACATTTACAATCTGTACCTTTGAGAACACGAACACGTCACCAGGTAAATTCTCTCATCGCGACGTACTTTTCAAAGTGGAGCATCGATTTGCTACTTGTTTCACGCACATCGTTCACGCTCGACCGAAGAAATGGGGAGAAGAGAGACGCTAACTTTTTTATTCCAGAACAGTTCTTCGTTCACCTTTCGTCTAACGTGGAACCCGTTTCCTCTCTCTTTCTCTAACCCCGTTGGCGAATTATTAAAATCCCCCGCAGTCGCGACCACGGAGACGGGACGCAACTTTTTCAATTCTCGCCGCTTGAAAGTTCGCTTGGAACCAGGTGAAGGCTGCGTTACGAATTTGCTCGAAACGCAGCGGAATGAAATTTCCATGGAGCGTGAGAAAAAGGAAAGGAAAAAAAATGCGCGAAATTATCGTCGCGCCAGGATTCTCGGCTGTTCCCTCTAGATACGAGTAGGAGCAGGAGTTTGCCCGTTAATCGGGTCGAAAACGGAGGCGGAGAGGAAAGACGCACTATTTCATCGTTAGAACAGGTTAGCCGGTCGACGACGGCTTCTACGCCCATGCGCTAAATCCATGATTTACTTCCCGGCGAGCCGAGTTCAAAGGGAAGAAGGGTCTCGTCGGAGCCAAGAGAAACTTTAGTCTCCACTTCGGAGACGTCTCGAGTGCATCTCGTCCCTCTGGCCTCTGAATTTAACATCGAAACTGTGTCGATACTTCCCTCTCGCATCACGATGTCTAGTCGACGATAAAAGTCCAACATCCTCTTCTCGCGGTCACGACCACGATCACGCTGCCATGCCGGTGTCGAAGGAGGATCGAAAACTTGTCCGTCCATCGCGTCGTTGCGATATTAGATCAAGATAAATTAAGCGGTTTCGCTGGCCCAGCTAAATCTGACCTCGGTATGCCGAACAACGAACCAGACACTACCACTGGTTGCCATCGACAGGCGAAAACTTCTTAACTACACCACTGTAACTAACTTGCCAACAGTCTCGTCTTTACCGAACTTAACCGATGAATAACTGCAAAATAATCAGCTTGAATATTCATGGCAAGTTCCAAGCGCATCGTTGTTGGATTATTTGTTTTCTTCTCCTTGCCTACGGTCTGAGACAGTCTATCAGAGTTTCTGCATATATTAGTTACCCTGTATTATTAGTTCACTTTTCCTTCTCACCTTTCACATAGGTAATTCATCGTCAAGTTATTGCACGCTAAACAAACTGCGAATGGTTTCTACGATTCGTAAAAATGTTAACCGTTAGGTAACCGCATCGTTTACGAGGTAATATCGCACGACGAATATTATTTACGCGCAACGGAACCCCTTTCCTCCAGAACCACCCACTTTTCGCTCGATTCTGTCCAATAAATATTCCTAGCTGGTCGTACGAACGATGAAAATTAATCGGAGGTTTTAATGGAAATTCAGCGCGTTAAAACGGCGCCCAACGTTCTCGTAATTTCTTCGTTACACCCCGTACGCGTTTTACGCTCAGATTTTTTTTTCCAACAAGTAACGTGGTTCGAGACTGCCTCAAAGATTTATCGATCGCGATAACGAATGTTTCGAGATCGTCAAACTGTTCTCAGCGGCGCAATCTCGGTAACCCTTTCGCTATCTCATCTGGCTCGTTTCCATTCGTCGCATCGCTTCGCTCTAATTACGAATTTACCGGGACAAGTAGGTTTAATTTGTGGAGCGAATTAGCCGGGGTCTTTTCTCGCGCCTCGAAAGACTCTCGGTTAAAGATCGCGGCCCGGACGCTGGAGAGACGTAATTCACCGGAAGTCCTGTCGTACTTCACACCAACTAACGAAGAAGAGGAAAGCTGGAGGTAATTGCAAAAATCGTCCAACGAAGATTTACCGCGACGTTTCGAGGCCAGAATTATTAGTTTTCTTCGTTTGCTCAGCTACAATGCGTATTCTTTGCAACACCTGGATAGACCATGAAGGTAATCGAACGGGTATCGATACTTAATGCGCAAATTCGTGTGATCGGTATCATAAATTTAATTTGACGCGTCCTGTTCACGATGATGGAATGCAAACAGCTGTGTTTAACACGGTACTCTATATAACACGAATTATTAACACGCCGCAGCAATCGAGCCAGTTAATTAGCGATTAGAGGACAATTTAAAACACGACAATCGAGGATACCAAACTGGTTTGATTCGTTTGAAAAAGTGTTCCTATCAGAAAGCGTACGAGTTATTTAAACTCAACAACAATTAAATTCCGCAACTCAAATATTTTAAACAAATAATTGCTATTTGTGATTCAAAGCGGACCGTGCCCCGAGCGAGTCTCCGTCCTCTCTAAATATCAGCGGCAGGTGTACAATAATAATATCCACAGAACACAGTCTGTTGCCGTTCAACGAGAAAAAGCGGATTAAAAATGTCGAAATACACGTTGTTTTCAAAGGGCTGATTTAAATTTCGGATGAAACAATTGTGGCGATGGCTGATCTGTTTGTTGAATTAATAAATAATTCCAAAATAAAAGCAGTAGAATAATTTTCAATATCAGTAAAATCGCATTAACAATATGCATAACTTGAAACATCATCGATTCCGTGACAATTGAATGAAATTTTACGATCGTTTCCTTGTTTCGTTAAAATTGGTAATAGAAATAAGAGCAGAAAAGGAGAATTGATAGGCAAATAGAGAGATTTCGGGCAGTAACAATGTGGACACAATACGTGAAAGAGCGAAATAAATAAATTAATTGCATTTTGTAGTAGTGACGGGACTGTTGCGGAAAATCTAGCGATATTGCGTGTGGCATTGATCCCGCTAATAAACGAAACAATGTTACGAGGGTGAACGCAGAGCGTGCCAAGCGAAATGAGTTTTCCGTGGTATAAAACGCGCGACGCGACGGCCTGATTGCCCGAGCCGCGGTGTGTGTATTGAAATAACTTCAAGTGCTGGTTAAATAGAGTTATTAGCTTCGTCAGAACGCGGTAACAGAACATGTCATATCAAACATCTACATATACGTACAATATTGTTCCAACGTCACACGATGCTTCATCGTTTTGATAATCTTTAATTACGATCTTTATCATTCCGTTTGCCTATGATTTTTCATCTTTTCTTTTCTTTACCTTTTCACTTCTCGTAAGTATAAATATTGAACCGTAGACTTTCTTCTTTAATTAGCCATCACGGTATCGATCCTCGCTAGAACCCCCGAGGGAACGACGGTATTTTATGATCGGTAGAACCGAGTCCGTCAACCAACCACCGCACACCGTTCCAAATGCTGCCAACCAACTTTTTCTAATTTACAGACTACCGAGAATTTCTTTGGGTAAATGTCTCCACTTTTCCACGCTTGCAAACGAGCCCGATCATTGTTGATCGTGAGCAAATAAAACGTTTAACGATAAAACGCACTGTCCGCTGTTAAAAACAATGATTTTTCTCTCTGTTGAAAATATTGCATGCAAATCGTGAAATCATATTTGTAAATGAATGAAATATTTATTGGTAAACCAAAAGAGACAACAGAAACAACCACTTCGTTATGCAATGAATGCTCACTATAATACAATAGCAAAGATAAAAGGAAAAGTTTAAAATGATCTCTCGAACGTAAAAGAAGAATATACATATTTACACGACGGATTGCTTTAGAGTTATACTGTTCAACGTAATACACGTGGCCATTTCATGTTCAATATTCGTGGGAGTCCATAGAATAATTTCGCAGAAAAGACAGTTGTACAAATTAATACTATTAAAGCACAGAACTTATTCGACCGGTGATATTTTCATAACTTTGACATGTAATTTTTTACTTTAGTATTACGTACTATTTCGCTTTGAGAACTGATAATGATAATTCAGTAGAACACGTTATTCTCTCAGTACTCTCTTTTTCGATATAAGGAGAAATAATAAAGTAACAAGAGCCATTAAAATGTAGACCGTTAAAACGTTTAAATTGAACATTTATATTCTTCTTTTAAAAATGAAATTTCTCGAAATGAAGTCTGAAACAACATACAATTTCTTGAATAATCTCATTATTGTAACCCAAACTGAAAACAAGCTGAAACTGTTCTTCGAACAGGAAATCCTCATTATTAAGAAGCAAATTTCCTGAAATAACGCAATACAATTACGAGAAGAAGCCGAGAAACATCTCGGGGTACGAGCAGAAAGAAACTAACTAACCTAACGCGTTCTTCAAGGAAATGGAAATAGACTTAATTGCTTTTTCGATCATCGATGCGTTGAACAAAGTCGAACGACGAGAAGCCATTCTTTCGCGAATCGAGATGAATCAGAACGAAAGGAAGAATGGCGTCGATCGGTGGTCGCGAGAAAACAAACCGTCGATCGAGGAAGAAACAAACGTATCGTTCGGGCCAAGGTGTGCAGCGATTTATCGTGCATCAAAACCGATTAGCGATCCTAATTCGTTTCTCCGTTTCAGATCGCGGAAGCGGCGCTGAGAGTGCAGCCGGATCGTTAATCAACCGGTCGACCGGATCAGTGGCACTCATCCGTGCCACGTTCGTCTTCCGTTCGCGAGCGGCCACTGGGCGAGCACAGGAACCTCTTTGACTGGAGGTTAACCGTTTATCAAGCGGTCGACCGAAGATGTTCTCGCCGGTGCGCGGCGGAAGCATTTGCGGGACTTCTTAGACGTTATCGACCATACACTTCTTCTCCAGGTAGGCTGAATCGGTTTCCAAGCAAGGGAGGACGAAAGCGGTAGCTATAGTAACCGTTCGCGTTAATTAGCCACGTTTTTTGCACGATTCCTTAAGATCTATTCTATCCGCTCGATGATTATTCCTCGAGCTAAAAATGTCTAGTCCATAGGAGACATCGCCGCGTGGATTATCAAGGAATCGGGTTTTTGTCGTTGAAAGCAACCTGTTGAAAAGCGTGAAATTCATCGTCGAGCGGAGCGCTCTGTACTCGGTTTTTCATTTACGAATAATTGCTTCGGAGAATCGAGAGCGTTCAACGTGGACGACGCACGGTTCGGTAACGCATTGTGCGATCATCCTCACCCTGCAGCGAGAACACGGTTCGCTGGACCAGCGCGGCTAGATCTTGGCAATGATAGAACGAACCGAGGCAGAGAAGTTACGGCTACCTATGGGATCCTAATTATCGAGAGCTACCTGCACCATGCTCGTAGATCAGCCGGCTGAAATTACGCCGCGATGGAATCAAGGGCCTCGATCGATCGTTTCCAAATTGTTCTGATCGTGATATGTGTGAAGAATCGTATTTATAAATCTCCATTATAGCGATCCTTCGTCTTAAGTTTATGGTAGTGCATCTTTAAAAGAGAGAGAGCCATAGATAAGAAAATAAGTGGAAGCTCTATCGTAGAGCGATAGATAGAAGATAAAATGATTAGCTACCTGGCAACCTGGTGCTACTTCCTTTTCTTAATTGTTCGTTAAAAAGAAAAAAAGAGACATTTTATGGTTTTAAGCATTAGATCGGTACTTCAGATACAGAGCGTATCAGAGAAGACGACACTCTGTACGTTCCAAGTGATGGTTAGATGTCTAGACAAGGACTATTTTAAATTTTCACGGGGAAGTTTGCTGAACCGAGAGCAAAACTTTAACCCGTCGTTTTTTTTGTAAATTCCTTCTGCTTAAACCGAATACCTTGCACAGTTAGCAGCTACAGAAACACAGGCGTATTCACGCGCGTTGCGCGATCGTAATAATTTGCGTGGAGTCATAATCCAGCTTGCTTTTGAATAAACTGCATTCTCTAACGTCACCCTTTTACGTGCACGACAAGCAGTAAGCAAAAATAATCGTCGTCGAGACATTACACTGATATAATAATAGAAGCTAAACACTTCACGTTCACTCTTTTCTTTTTATGGGCAATTAAATAACTTTCCGTAACTTCCGAAAGGTTAAATTCGTAATAAAACAGATGTCAGCTAACAGAAAGTATACCGTCGAATATAAAGAAGAAACTAGCGATTCGTTGTCCCAAACATTAGAATTTCTCTCTAAAAAGCTGTAAAAAGTTGGGCCAATAGCGCTATCTTTACAGTGGCGTCGCGTCGGTTCAAAGCTACTCGCAAGTTTTATCCGCGCAACGGCTCGGAAGATTGACTAAAAACTTGAACGTAGTCAAAGTTTGATTGCACTCGTAGCTCGGGGGATCTTTGTCTGGTGCACTTTTCAAATGTGTCGAGCGGAATTCGCGTTGCATTGCCGCTCGTTCAAACCTTCCGACTCTCCGGAAACGTCATCGAGACCTCGGCTTTTATTTCACGTTTCCTCCGCTTGTTTCTATTCTCGCATCGTGCGAAGACGCGGCGTACGACGACAAAAGACAGATTCCAGTGACGAGAGAACTCTCCTTAAAAGGCGACGAGAGCTGCGTAACGAACGGACGTCACGCTGGTATTTACGAGACGCCGACTATTCTTGTGTGATCGTTTTCGAGTCGCAACATTTTTGCTGGAATCTCGAATGGAGAATCGACGAGAGTATTCTTTTTCGCTTGAGAAACTTCAAGCGTCCCGGAAGTTGCAAAAAAAAGTATCAAAAATCCTTAATTAACCCTTAAAACTCAGATTTCACGAAGGCTCGAGGGAACCACGAAAAATCATTCGTCAAAACGGATATTTGCGTTCATCGCATGGTCGTGAGACTCCACTTCGTAAAATTCTTGGTTTGGCCTGTGGTGGGCAATCTGAGAATTCCTCCGATCGAAGGAATTCCGGAGTAACTCGCTAAGGAGCGACAGGAATTCCCTGCTATCGTACGCCTAACTCGTTCTTTCGCGAATTATTGGCAATCTTCCAAACGAAACGCGAAACACCGAACGGAGAGAAATAAAGATTGGAAGAACGTCGAAGAGGGAAAAAAATGGATCCATTGGCTAGAAACGTAGTTTGTCGAGGAACGAAGATATTCGGGGGATTGCGCATGAATCCCGGCGACGACTAAGTAATTTTAGGCCACCCTTCCTCGCTCCGTTTCCCCTTCGGCTTCTTTTTTCCGATCCACATCCGGCCCGGGCTTCTTTCAACGACTCTCTCTGTTGCAACGTTTCGAACAACCGTGCAAAGGGGTTCCAGCCGGAGCCAGGAGTAAACTATAATCATCCCTACTTGGTATTGCAACACCAGGGGTTAACTCGATAAATGTCGAACCCGACGATTAATCTGGTATCCTTTCGCGTATTTTTACCGAACGCTCGCAATTAACCGGTTCATAAAAAAATGACGGGAAGCGTTCATCAAAGAGCCAGCCTCGAGGAGGGTCACGACTTAAAATTGCGCGAAACCAACGTCCGCCACACACCGAGAAAGAAAGAAAGAAAGAAAGAAAGAGAGCAGGGAGTTGTGGTAACGAATTCCTCTGCTCCGGGATATTTTCGTCGGTGCGAACTCCGAGTCGTTTGTCGGACGATAAACTTTGTCCCTCCTGCTCCAGCACCATCTTCTCCCGGTTGTTTCCTTCTCTTCTTTTCGTTCAGCGAGCTGCTGCACTTGGTATTCCGCCTCCATGCGACACCCTCGCAAATGGATAGGCGTTTTAACGCGTGGCCAGGAGATTTCGGGCTTCCAGCGGACCAGACGGCCAGGACGAATCGCGATTAGAACGAAGAAGATTGGAATAATTGTGCGCAGAGTCGATGGAGTAAATCTGAGGGAGGTTCTTCCAGCTTTTTCCATGGACGACAAACTTGACGGATCCGTCAGGGGTTTTATGAAAATTCCAACGCGACTGCTAATTTCCAATTCCACGTTTCTGTTTGAGAGATTCGATGAACCCTTCACATTTGATGAACTCTCCTTCTCTCTCTCTCTCTCTCTCTCTCTCTGACATTCGCTATTGACTCAACGAAATTGAGATTAGGGTGAGATTAACTTGTACATCTTTAATGATCGTATTAATGGAAGGTTTATGTAATTATTTTTGTTAAACTTGAAAACTTTTATGTCATCAAATCGAGTTAGACTTTGCACATCGAAACTGGCTATTTGTTATGCAACAACCCAATAACTATTATTTAGTTTCAATTATTTCGCAAAACAAAATGGTTTCGACGTACGAGGATGGAGGGTTGAACAAAGTTCTCTCTTAAAACCGAGCACGTTTTGATGTATTTTTTTTCTCATCCGTGAGCTCGACTCCCGTGCGAGAAAAATAGGTTAATCGATTGCATTGTTTTCCAACTGGATAATGGAGTTGAATTTTTCAACGGGCCGCTTGATCGACAGGCAAATTGACAATTTGTGAAAACGCTTGTGGCAGTACGAAGATGGATATTAAACGATGGTGCGATTACTATTTGAAAGATGGCTGATACGTTTATAATGGAGGATTGAAAGGGGTTGTTTTCGCAAAGACTGACCGAGCCGCGATAACTTGAAACTATAAAATCATTTCACCAGTTTTACGAGTTCAACGAAGTTAAGGCGACCTACCGTGGGATTTGTCACGTTTCGGTAATATAATCTTTTCTTTCCTTTCCTTCTTGCAACCAGTTTCTCAAATTGTAATCGCGCATCGATACTCTCCGGCAATCACGAGACATTTTTCGAATAATGGGGATTGCGCTTTCCTCTTCTCTCGATAAATATCGTTACTAAAGTTTAAAATAAAGCAGTTTCCTGAAACTGTGCAAGGTTCGCGTGAGGAAACGCTGTAATCACCAATATATACACTTCCTGAGAACCTTCATCGATACACGGGATGAATCATTTGACTCGAGTATCTTCAATTACTTTCAAACTGCTGGTTGCACAGTCGGATATTGGTGTCATTACATATTGCTACTGATTAAATTTTGGTAATGGACTCGTAATTATCGGGCAACAAACGGTATTGCGAAAGGTTTGATTAGAGAATGGTGAAAACGGTGTTGCTGTATGCTTCGCGATCGCGTTACAAAGTTTCCCGTTAAATGGATTTCGGAGCGGATCGCATCGAATACATATACAGAATAAACTAGCGATGCACGCGTGTCATTTAATTACGAGTCAAGCGATTGGGACGAGCTGTCACTGGCAGAATTTTGAATCGAGACGAGGCACGGTCCCGTGCCGATTCAGATGAACGGAGATAAACAAACAGAGAGAGGAGTGCTGAAGAGTAGACGCGTTGAGTTGACGAGGAAAAACAGGGACGAGGAGAACGCCCACCGATATTACAGGCTATACGATACGTTATCGTGACAATTGCAATTCGTTGATTACGTTAAACGGTAATTGAGATTTCAAAAGGCTAATGGTGAGCCAGTCGATTTCCACTGAAAATAAACGTGTGTCTAATTATTAAGAATAATAATAGTTAATTTACACATTAAAGCGTTCAATTACCACGAATACAGGATAATGAATTATTTAAATTATATCCATAATTAGTTGAAAATAGTAAACTATTCGATAATGAGTAAGTTTCTCGTCAATCGGCATTGTTCGATTTGTCGAGCAACGCTAAATGACGATCGACGGTTGCGAACGGGCTACGATTATATCGGTCTAGTTAGCTAAATGTTGTCAAAGTCTCGTTAAATAGGCGTTGATGCGGTAAATCGAATCTCTCTGACATTCTGCACGGTAATACGTAATATAATAATACGAGGGATAGTATCGAGAATAATAACGTAGGCTGGTTGTGGATATGGATACGGGAACGCAGGCAAAATCGAGGGAACAAGATACGAGGGCGTATGTAGCCGATCGAAGGAATCATTTCAATTTCACCGATCGAAATCAATTGAACGTGGAACGTTTCAGGTTTCTGTTGGTACTTTCATAGTCGTGATCGATCGATCGATCGAACGATGAATGCGAAAACCGAAACCGTTTCGTCCGAATGACGGGTTAAACTAGTAATGCATGTAATATCTAACCTGGAATTTCTTTTGTACATTATAAATTCAATTATTTGCGAAATATTTGAATTTTCAATTATATTTTAAATACCTTTTAATATGTTAACATGCGGGATAAATGGATTAAAATAACATTTAGCTCGAAATTAATTAAATTTTCATAAAAATTTATAATTCATTAAATCTTTATATTCTAAAGGATATCAAAATCTACGAGAGTTCAAAAAATAATGAATGCGTTCGAATCACGAAGCAGAAGTAAAGCTGGCAAGAAGGGTGGGGCTTTTTCTGGCTGCGACTCACGTAGAGGACATCACGTACATCCCTACTCGTCGGTTTTATTTCCGTCGCGAGTTAGAAACGAACGTTTCGCTGTCCGGAAATCCGTGAGACATTCGGCTTGCGTCCGTCTTGCGGTCCCCTTTTCCTCTCGCTTCGTCTACAATTTCGGCTTCCTTTCCACGCGCTCTTCGCGCGGAGAGCTCCGAAAATAACCGGGCCAGACGTTACGACCCCTACGAGTTTAAACCGATCAGCTGCTTCCACGGAATCCGTTGCTCGAGGTCGCTTAACCCTTCGCTCCCTTTCAAGCCTCAACGTTCCGACGAATGCGTTAACCCACCTCCAATGGCGGATGCTGGCCCGTTCCAGATCCAGACTTAACTCTATGTTATATTTCAACATGGCAAGCGTGCAATGAAAATTTTGTACAAGAAAAATGTTAACGTAAACCTTGGATACACGATCCTATGGTTAAACGAAGGAAAAGTTTGATAACCAGACAGTGCATTTACATATCCGTTGCTTCGATCATTTGGGAACCGACGAAGAGTTGTTTAAAAATAAGAGAAACGGAATGTAGAATCGAGAAATGAAAAGCTTGATCGGGAGAACGAATCGCACTCAGCTTTAAAGCAAGGGATCTGACGTGAGCGTCCAAAATATCTTGCTTGCTTTCAACGATGCACGAAAGCATCCGGAGCAAGTTGTTGAAATTCTATTTGTTGATAAAGCAAACCTTCCGTTCTCTTGTCTCGTCTTCGTTTTTTGTTTATTCAACATCCCCGGAGGAATTTTCCTATTCTCTTCGGAAATATTTAAAAAGCGATCAGAGGAGGACTTTGTAACTCTGTCTCGTAGGAAATTCAGCGATCTCAATGCGATTGGCGAACGGTTGAGAACTCTTGAAAGATTACTCCAGATTCGATAAATTTGTCTCGTCGAGAAGAAACGAACATCGAACGACACGCTAAGCCTCGAAATTCTAGATTCTAGGAAAATCAAGGGCTTGGAACCGTGCCCGTTCTTCATTCTCGTTCCATTACAAAGGGCAAACGTTTGTCGTCCGCCCGCGAGATCAGACACGAATCAGTACTGTGCTCGAGTTATTTAATATTTTTCAATCGCGTTCGTTTGCACCGGATATTCCGTTTCTGAATTTCAATTTCCATCTCCCGGACTCTTCGCGATGGAAATTTCACCAATCGAGGCGACTGCTTTCGTCGTGGAGGCAATGAATTTTTCATTGAAAAACGAGACAATCGAATACAATTTATCCGCTTACGATTCGAATTATTTCGAGTACAATTATTGATCCCTCCCAATACAGGCCTATTTTCACCCAAAATACCATCTTGAAAATTCACATCCATGAATTCAGAGTGTTGCGTCTCTCAATAACGTCGCGTTTTCACAAAGAGAGGAAAGGTGACGGCAGCCCTGTATCCCATCGCAACGACGTCGGGGTGAAGACAAGCATGTAACGCGAACGAGCTTCAGGAAGAAAGTAAATTCTAATTACCACGGACACGGTGGTTCGTAATTAGCGTTATACCGAAGCGAGTAGCATCGAGCTTAAATACAGTACGAGCGAGGATTTAGCCCCGTTAAGTAGCCCGGGAAACATTTACGGAGCCCCGTCTACCTAATCCCGTGGCGCTCCACGGGCCACCGAGTTTCGACGTCGCTCGTCGTAAAAGCGTGAAATATTTAGACGAGATTTCGAACCGTCGCGACGCGTCGGACATCCTGCTGCTTCACCTCGACGGATGAAGCGACGGGGATTTACGCGATTCCTCGGACTGCTTTGCCGGATGGATGCTATTACGATGCCTGTATCTGTGTGTTTCCGTTTGTCGGGTGGTTAACGGCCAAAGATTCAATTATCGGGTCCAGAGAGGAAAGGGAGAAATCTCGTTACGCGCTATTAAGGCGAAGAGTAATAGACGCCATCGCGTCGTGTCGAAAGTAAAATCCTCTCGGACGAGCGACCGATCGTAAACGAGCGACGCAGCGAGGCGGTAAAACGAACGCGCCATGAATTTCCACGCGGAATAGAAAAGCCGGTGAAGAGCGTGAATAGGAAAACAGTCGACGACAAGGAGCACGAAGAAAGCGGATAAACAACTTCCGCGACGGTGTATCTCGAGCGAGGAAGCAGCCGCGACGAGGTAGGCCATCAAAAACTCATGTGAAATATACGACGAGACGTCGCGTAGCGAACAACCGACCGTAAACGTGTACATAATGCGTTAATAAATGTATTCGGAGGACGTATTTGCGTGTACACAGCTTGCTAGGGAGAATATCATGGTCCATCGTATCGAGGTATCGATATTACGGTAAATTGCGTTCGATGGATTTCATTCGCACGCCAGCCACCGCGAATAGCACGCATGCTCGGCCACTCGAAATACCGAATACTCGAAACCCGGTCGAGCACGAGCAATAATTTCTGGTATCGAGCTAACTCCGAGTGTTTGCGCGTAACTGACCGAGACGTTTCTTGCGTTGCTGAATCGAAAGCTCTTCATTTATATCGACGATCGGTGAGCAACATTTTAACGTTTAACAGCTGAACGACGTGCATACAATGATGAAAACAGAAATTCTATATGACTTACCTCACAGCAGACAGGAAGGGAACGTTGAAACACTCCTGCACCGATGATAGGAACATGGTAGAGTCTTTTACGATCCTTATCATGGCATCTTTCAGTGTCAAGTTGTCAGAAGTAATGGAAGTACAGTCCATGCATCGCCGACTCTTCGGACTGATCGTTGCCATACAGGATGTCTCAGCAATTGATCGATCAAGTTTTCCAGAATAGGTCATTCTGAAACAAAATGGTGAAATACGTTATTAATACATATATCTTGATGAACGATAAATGAATGTATATAGAAAATCTTTGGAGGTTAGAAATTACCTCCGGTGATGCTTGCGGCGACTCTTTTGTATTTTGAGGGGCCTGGCAAATGTGCGATATTTGAATCACTTTTTAGTATAGAAAAAGAACTGTTTGTAGATATTTTAACACCTTTATTTAACGTATATGCGCGGAGACAAAAGAATTAATAACGCAATAATAGCGCCGAATGGCGATGCAACACGCAACCATCTTCAGGGCGCCGGATCGGTTGCCGCGCGATGATTGGCTCCGGGCTAGGGAACCTGGGGTAGCCAGCGGATAAAAAGTAACATACTTCTCGGACGATCGAACGATCGATGCAAAATCCGGTACAGAATGCACCGTGATGCTAATGAAAGAGAAAACATTTACAGTGGCAAGAGAACGAATAGAAATCAACTTTCCCTAGGCGTCAGGTCGTAAATGGATCAATTAAGCAGGTCGACAGGGGAGGAAGCAAAATCGAATTCTGGCTAGCGCGAGGACAATCAACGTCTGTCGGTCGATTTTTCTAGCTGTCGGCTGTTGTAGTCGGGGAAAAAATCCGATCGGAAAATATCGGAGCAAGTTAAAGCGGCGCACGGACCATTTGTTTTGAAGCTCGCAGGCTCGTCTACCGAAAACGAAACTTTCCCAGCGGAACGGTTCGATGCTAATGGCGAAACAATGGGCAGAAAAAACAATCGGCTAAGTTGAGAGAGCAACGAGCCTGTACGCGGGATATTTGCCATTCCACTCGTGGCAACGAACATCGTTCAAAATCATCTATGGAGCAAACCAATGGCTACTTCTCCATCGCGATCCGATCCGATTTCATTCCAAGCAGAGAACCTATCCACACTGAACGCGTGTTATCAATAAATCATTCGTTTTCACGTAAACGTCATTTCACTTGCGAGCAAGATCGTTTTGACGTCTTAGTAAATCACCGAAACGTGGCAGGAATGTTAGCGTCAGTGAAATATCGAAGATTCTTTTTCCCTTCTTTAATAAACGTTTTAATGAATTTAACCCTGGGAAAAAAATAAATGTTTTATCCGTAAAACTTTCTCGACTCGATAAAAGTGTCAGGTGGCTCATCAATGTTGCAGCCTGTGAATTGTTTAAGCTTTCAACGTTTTAACTTTCGTTAAAATCGTCTTGGAAACGAATCCTGATGCGCTCGATAATCGATTCGTACAATTTGCAAAGAGATACGTTCACGATGCATTCGACGGTTCCTTCGATGCGTACCTTCTCGGTTCCTCCAGCATCGTTATCGTGGAAAACGATACAACGCAGCTTTCCATTCGCTCGAAGAACACCGGATGAGAAACGAGCGAGGAACGAAACAGCTCGATTTCCTCCGTTCTCGAGAAACTGTCAATTCGGCGATGGTCGCGAGCAGATACCCGCGTAATAGCAAAATTCTCCAAGCGTGTTCACGATGCAACTGCCATGCCGCGATAACGAGACGAAACGCAAGAGCGTTCTGCCCGTCGCAATTACACGTCTGTTTCGCGATGAATCTTGTTCGAAGCTGCATCGTCACGAAACATCGCCGACGGCGCGATAGCTTAATCAGGGAAAATGACGAAGTGCACCACTTTCGGATCTATTGGTATCGAAACGTACGAAAACCCGTCACCGATAAACTCATCAAACGAACGTGAAACAACGATGGACTTTTTTTTCCCTCGCTGAAATTTCGCCGATTGTTCGCAGTTTCGATTCAATTTTTTTCACTTTTTCCTGTTGCGCGACAAACAACTCGGACAATTTTCTTATATGTAGGAAAACCAACTGAAGACGTGTAAATACACGAATCCCAGTGAAAACTTTTACAACATTTCAGGTATTCTTTGCCGAAAATCAATCCATAGCGAGAACGTTTGAAAGTTTTTGAATGAAAAGGGAAAGATCGAGCATCGTCTATCCGTAGATTCGTGTTTCAGGCAACTGTTAGTGGAACGCGTTTCCCCGTCGCGTCGCAAGAAAATTCCTTGACGTGCGATGTTTTTCTCCGACGTCTCGTCGCGAACACGTCACTGCACCCACGTATGCTTCGTAAGAGTATAATCTTCGAGCTAGACACTCGACTTTCGACGGATTTCGCGGTAGGGTCCCGTTGCAGCTGGTGACGCGAATAATTTGCACCTCTGGCGCAAACGAAACTAGAAGATGCCGGGGAAAGAGGGGAAGAAATAGAAGGCTCGCGAGAATATTTCTCGATACGAGGGAACACGTCGCGTCAGGGCGGAGCCGATGTCGCGGGCGTTTTCATTTCCCTGGAATATGCCGTCGAGGAACGCGAATACATACACGCGCCTGGAATACGTTGTTCCAACCCACCAAACGAAGAGATTGAAGTCCTCGCCTTACCCCGACAAATCCTCGAAAATCCGCGCGAAATTCTTTCGCCACTTTGCGATATTGCCAGTGCAGATCGAAATACCGTCGGAGGAGATGTTATTATCGCCTTCTTCTCCG
The DNA here is from genome assembly GCF_907164935.1 of Osmia bicornis bicornis. NCBI lineage: Eukaryota > Metazoa > Arthropoda > Insecta > Hymenoptera > Megachilidae > Osmia > Osmia bicornis. The sequence continues at coordinate 11,825,486 of NC_060216.1, read as the reverse complement.
ATTGCCCCGCGACATCGACGTTTCAAAATTTCGTCAGCGAACGATTTTCTATCATTTTTTTTACCTTCTACTTACTTTGGAGCAGGTACGCGTATATTGTTGTTGTCGGAAGCGAACGATACGAAATTCATTGGATAAAATTTCAATTGGCAATGGAACGTGTTCGTGACTTATCAGCGACTAGATTTCCAGGACGGGTGATTAACCAATTTCCAAGATCGTACGCGATTCTGTGTACCGAATTGGATACTGATTTACGAGCGGCACGTCTCTTCCTGAATATTGATTGAAACGCGTCGATTGACAGCCGCAATGCCGACAGTCTTCGAAGAAAAACGAAAAACAATATACGCGAACGAACGTGCGCGCCATTAAAACGGCCGCTGCTTTTCTTCCTTTAACGCAACACGTTTCCCTCGTTTTGTCTTTAACAGCCCTTTTTCCTCGCCCTCTGTGTCTTCACTTTCTCATCTGGACGTTGGTTTTTACGCCGGCACGGCCAACGAAAATACATTTACCGTGTAAAGTAATTATAACCCGTGAGCTACGCGATCGTGCCGCCAGATAATTCGACCAATTTGGATTTTTTTAACCTTTCCATGCAAATGTTTTACTCGGCCATTTAATAAACACGCGAATATACATGGGACACGAGTAAATTGATTCGATCAGCGGTATGAAAACGAAGCGAATCGGAACGGAACGATGAACGGTGAACCAGAAAAAAAAAATCTCCGCAGGATACATCGCGTGCCATCCAATCGTGTTGTACAAATGGAGAGAAAGAGAAATAAGTCCCTGTCCCTCTCTGTTGGTTATCGATCGATGAAAACCTTTTATTCGCCGATCGAACGGGTTGCCATTAAATCTTACGTAAACGGAAGGACCTGGATCGTTTACAGTGTTAATAAATCCTCTGGTTCGCTGTTGGGATCGCGGAATTGATCTCTAAGGAACACGGCTCGGGGTATCGTTTCGAACGAACGACCGAAGAAACTCTCGAGAGCAGCAGGCTACCTACCAACGGGTTATCGATTCTGTTGAATCAATCGATGATGTCCCCTCGTAGCAACGATCCGCCTCTAGATCCAGCAGTTACGAGCCGTTCGGCTACCAGCCTCGCCTGACCACCTTTATCGCGTTAACTCGAATATAACCGCTACTAAATATACTTTCGCGTGTACGCGCACGCCATTCCGCTTCGCTAACTGTTCCGAAGTTTAGCCGCCTCTGTGCGTTATTAATATTTACACAACGAGGCCCGATAGAGAAAGAGAAAGGGGCGAGAGGGAGAGAAGGCACTGCATCAACGTGCCGATCGGGATTAGAGCGCACAAAGAAGCCACGGGGGTGGAAAACGAAGCCGGATACTCGAACAAGGAGAAGCGTCTCTCCTCGTTTTTCTATCACGGGACAATTTGAATCCGATTGAAATATCGTGGGTAAACTGTGCCGCGAGCTGCTGCTGCTGCTTCTCCTCAAATATTTAATTTCGATATTATCGCCGGATTTACCTCGTGTAATACTTCTTCTTGTGTTTGCGATCGCTTAACGCGTTGCACCGTTGGGAACAAGGACACGAAAAATCAGGTTAAATATCGTCGATACCACGGGGGAGGAGAAGGAAGGAGAAGATACTAACTAACAATTATCGTGGGACATTATTAGCAACTTTGCATGGTCAAAAATTAACTTTAAGAAGAAACCTGATTAACAAATCATCCCCGTATCGCCTGTCGTTGAGTTTCACCCCTCCTCTATCGACTCTACGACACGGTGTTCAACCTTCGAGAACGTGTTGCGTGTCACTTAACCGTGATGTCCATCGGGTTTCTCTATGATAATCGTACAACACGTCACGCGTGTGACAACAAGAACAGCTCTGACTCAGCCCTCCGCGAACGATTCACCCCCGTTAGCTTCCGTCTCGAACGCAACCCCTATCGTCCAACGGAGGTGGTAAGTGATTACAGGCGGTTTGCTGTCCGTAGCTTGCCTCCTTCTGTCGGCCCATTAGCAGCGTATTATATACGGGACGTAATAATGAGTCATAACGGGGAACGCGTGTTGTTCGGACACTGTTCGCGAATACTGATGTTGGATTGTTCCAAGGGAATCGAGATAATGCACCGTATGTTCATTTAACCGTCGAGTTAACGCGTTCCATGGGAGACGATTCCCTCGAAAAATGCGACACGAACGAAAATTCCAAGGAAAGAACGTTGCAACTGCAAAGGAATAAAAATTCTGGAGCTGTCGTGATTTCACGAGATTAATCGTCGCCGTTTGCGTTTACCAGGGATAGCTTGTAGTTTATAACTGGAAGAAGGAAAGGATGCGGGGGGAGACGTCTTTGTGCTAATCCGAGGAGGGTAGCGATGGATCGATTCATCGCTGTAGGCGGTACCTATTGGAAACTGGAAACGCGAATTCTCTTTGGGGGTGGGGGTACGAAATCGAGATCTTTGGCCTGCAATCGAGGGGCTGGATTTCTTCGTAGCTTTGATTTTTAACGTCACTTTGGATTTAAAATGTCAGATCGTGGAAAATTTAACGTAACGTCAATCGTGCGCCAGACTAGAACTGGTCTTTGATGAAGTTCTGGTTAATTAGCTACTGGTAGATACGATCGATGTGAAAATTAGCAGAAATAAATTAACGTCGAAAGAACGAACGAACCTCCAGGGACTTTCTGATGGTTCGTTTTCTTTTTTCTTTGCCAAACCGTCGACGGTAACGTAATTATTTCGTCGGTCTTTTTGCCGGAACTTCGTACGAACCTCTCGACGGATTAACGTGTGCGGGTGCTACGAAAATCGTGAGTCATGCCTAGGGTGAACGTTCCTCATTCAACGCCGTATTTTTACACGCCGCGCCGGTTATGACGATATTCTACCCGTCGTTGACTCATTCAGCGACAATTTGGCCATTCTTTTTTTTCAGCAAGCCATCATTTATCGGCAGTCTGAAAACGAAGAGAGAAACGGGGAAACAATGCGTTTGTTGCTGGATTGAAAAAAGCTTGAACTCGATTCGATTCCATAAAAATATGTAGAAACTGGAGCGAATAGTTGAAAATCATAAATGTTTTTCTTTTTTTAGGTCACGGTAAAATCTCGATTATTTGACATAACGGACATTTCACTTTGCTTAGCTCTACAAATTGGGTAGCTTCGTTTAGTTTTTCCTTCGCTTTTTATGCAAATGTTTTCCTAGGAACGTTTTCAGTGAAATAAACGTTTCGCAAGTTATACGGTATTTACCGCAATATTCCGGTTCCCTTTATTGATCTCCATGTTCCTGTTGAACGTTCGTTAATGAACTTTCACCAACCAGTAATTTCATACGTTAATTTTTGTTGAAATTACAAACTGTTGATTTTCCAGCTGCATTTTCAATTATTTTACCCGCGGGGTTATCATGTATCGATCAGTGTTATTACTTCGTATTTTATTTTCCGTTAATAAAAGAGTACCTACATTTTCCTGCTTTATTTATATGATAATAACATGTGACGCACAAACTGACACATTTGATGTTGAAATAACGTGAATACACAAAGTGAAATGCTCGAAGCTACTGTTTTAATTTCTGGTAAACATACTTTTATAAAAATACCTTTTTAAAACAAATTTTGTCCCCGTTTACATTCTCGAAATGCAGAATTTCATATTAATGATGACGGTTCCGTGATTTTTCTTCTTAAGGGTACCTACATAATTTTATTTTTACGACGATGTCTCTCTGTATTAAATTCGCCAAAAAAATTTCTACATTACACGTTCGTCTTTCATATTAAATAAAAAAAGAAGGAAAAAGAAACGGAATTAGTCCCTTTTCTTTCAGTCGGCTTCACAATCCGCCCCGTCTTCCCTCGACACGATCGAGCGAGTTGCTCTATCGTCGCGCTAGCAGTTTCAATTTCAAAAAGCCTTTTGTACGCGCAACGTTGCACCCGATTCGGTAGCACGCCATAAAGCCGACGTATAATTACGACGGGTTGGGAGGATGTTCCAGGGACGAAGCGTGGCCTACGTTTCAATCGGACAAAGCTGAAATGGATAATGAGGGTAATTAAACGAATTTAACCGGGCCCAGCGTCTGCTGTCGTTTCCTCAGACGGACCACGAAGATTCTGATGCTCCGTGAATATGAAGAACCAAGTCTGGACTTCTCATTTTCCAACGATCCCTTCTCTTCCCTCTTTTCGTCCCACTTTTCTTCCCATCAACTCTCCGATTCTTGTTCCTCTGTTACTTTTTTTTTTCTTTTCAACGACCGTGATCCTTCATTTTTTCGCTGCCCTTCGCCCTTCTTTTTTCTCTGCTCGGAGACTCATTATGCAGCGTCTTTGGTAATTAATCCATCTTAAAGTAAAAAAAAGAAGAAGACACCGACGAAGAGCAGGAACGAAGCAATTTAACTTGGTAATTGACGTGCCGCGTAGACGTTAAATATAAATGCATTGTATCAAAGTTCGAGCATAAAGCCAGTCGACGGTAGTCGATTTAACCCGAGGAATTTTCGTTGCCATCATCGAAGCTGCTCCGTTTCCGCGAAACGATATTTGTATCCGTTCCACTTTCTTTCTTTCTTGCCTTCCCTCCATCGAGGCGAACCCGTTGGATTAAACGATACTACTTAAACAAATCTTCTTAGAATGGCGAAAGAACTTGGTAAATTTCAAGCGATAGGTTCGCAGACGCTCGTCTACCTCCTCGTCGCGAGTTCAATTTTCCTCTTCCGCCTTGATCGGTGCTTTTTAAAGCTACATGGAAATTACGTTCCTTCCTGTGAGTATCAGAACGTGGCGCGTTTGAATTTCATCGAAAATTAAAGATTGCGTGAAAGTTATAAACGGTAGGGCATGACTTTAATTGTCTTATAAATAATTAAAGCGGAGCCAAGGACGGTAATATTTACGGAAATCTTAGTAGAAAAATTGAATGATATTTTTAATGCAATTTACTTCGTCGACATCGATTTCCAACTAAGAACTTGCACTAAATCTAATTTATAAATCTAGAAATTTTCCCGCATGAAATGTAGTAGACGAACGAAAGGGGACAACAAAAATGTCTATGTATAAATTAATGGCACGCGGGTGAATATAACAAAATAGAAACGTTGAAAGCTGAAGATAAAAATTCCATAAAAGTAATTATCTTATCCGCTCTCATAAGCGAACTCCGACTCAGACACGAAACAGTTTAGAGGGAAATCTTGTACATTCAAAGGTTGAATTTAAAGATTAAGAATTCGTTGACAGTCCCGATAACTTAGTCGAAACCGCTATTGGATAAACCGAGGTTCCCACTCCCAGCGGTATGATAAGATCCTATTTCTTCCCACAGAATCCTGTTAAGCAACTCCGAGTCGAACAGCAACGCGACAACTCGACCCAGACCGAACTAATCCCAATGATATTATCGTAAAAGGAGCAGACACATCGTAAAGAAGGAACTACGTAGAGTTCACTGTTATCCCAAACAACCTGTTAGCGCAACGCTGCATTCCGATGGCCCAAAAATCCATCAATGCACGTGGAGATCACGTGATGCGCTATATTCACAGGAAGTATAGAAACATATTGAAAATTTTCAATGCGAACAGAGCGATAAAGTAGCAAGGTAGCCGGTTAAAAACAGGAATAACACTTTTACAGATTTTGATAACTTTGAATCTCACGAGTAGAAACTATCTCGCGATTAGTCAGATTTATCAGTCTCTGATTCAAAGAAGCCGAGGGAGTTGACCATTAATTATTAGTGAATTATCTGGGGGACGTGAAAACGGTCGGTCGGTTTCATCGCGAGCACGGACAGCCTTATCGGATAGCGGAGCTCAGTGGAGCTGACCGGTCGCGACGCGACGTGCTCCCTGTGGAAACCGAGTTATCGTTAGGTCGTTACACCTGAGACGTAAGTTAGCTGGTTGCCGGTGCGCCGCGAGAATTAAGCAAATTATATTGCAACCCAGAGCGTCGGTTAGTTTCGAACGCAAGCTACGCGAAACTTGGCCGAAGCCGAAACAAGCCGGCCAGGACGTACGATTTCGTAATCGATAAATGATGAAGCCAACTAAATACTCCATGTCGATAATTACGCGGATCCACTCTTCGATATATGTATACATATACGCCCCTCGAAGCGGAAGAGTTAATTCTCTCGTTAAATAGCTAATTATAAAAGGACCATCGGTGCTTGATGAAACCGTTCGATTCAGAAGCATAGATAACACAAAGCCTAGAAACGTTCGAGCGAGGAATTCTCAGCTTCTTTTTTTCCTAACAGGGACACAGCTGTATTCGTCGATTGTTCTTGGAGGGTGTATTCAACGGAACAGCGAGGCATACGTCTTCCTTTTCCGGCGAAGCGATTCACCGGCGTCTTTCAAGGCGTTGCAACGCGGAACGTAGGACAATAAAACAGTGAAACTACAGCGGCGAGCATCTTCGAGGGAAACGAAACGGCCGGATAAATATACAGAGTATAAAATAGGCCGGCTTGGTAATATCGGCGGGGGAGAGCATTAAAAGAAAGGAAGAAGAAAAAAAAGAGGGTGTAAGAAGGAAAAGCGAGATAGGAATGGGGGGAGGGGAGGGTGGTGTACAACTGACAGGGCCGACACTCGGTATGGAGCTCAACTCACCCTATTGGACCATTACCCCCTTTTTATTATTTTCTAGCTAAAACAAAGGGGAACCCTTTCACTCGGCCCGGTTAGCTGACTGACTTGTACCAGAAAATTTCAGCCTCGAGATTAATTGCGTCCTCTCTACCTTCTTCCTATATTTCAGCCATTCCCTTTATCATCCTATTTCCCTCGATTTCTCTCTTTCTTTTAAGATGTCCTTCTTTTAAGGTACCTTCCTCAATTCGAGGAAGGTCCTTGAGAAAATTCACGAATGACGAGTTACAGAGTGAAGAATGAAGTCGGGACTCGGCTTGGGTGGATAAGGAAGAAGAAAAGGGTTAGAAGTAGAGTGTTCCGGTTGAAAATCCCTCACCGTTTTGAACAAGGAACGACAGGGAGACGCAGTAGGGTTTTATCAATGGTTCGTCGCGTTCATCCTCATTGGCGTAACTAAATAGGGAGCAGGGTGAGTCTATCATCCCCCTTATTTAAAATTACTGAAACAAGTAAAACTACCTGATATTCGCCCAAAAAATTCTAGTTACGTCAATGTTCATCCCTCGACCACCGAATGAACGTGTCGCTTTTACCAATTTACGAAGGTTAGCTAGGGACTGCTTTAAAGAGAAGGGTGCCGTTTAAAAATCTGTGGCTCGGAGGAACGAGCTTGTCAAGGATCGAGGCAAATATTTGCACTCAGACGGATTTAATCGCGCGCCGTTTAAGACCGTGGCGAGCCTTCGTTGATTCGCTTGTTTGCCGAGCGAAGCCTCGAAGACGCTTGCACACAGCGCGACGATGAAATCGATTCTTTGCTCGAACGGACGGCTTTCGTTCTGTTTGTTTCTCGTTGAAACGCTGAGAAAGAACGCGTGAAAAATATAACGCAACGAGTAGCCGAAAAGTTCCATCCGCGTTTTTTTTTTTTTTTTTAATCCCGTTCCATGCGAATGAGCCAACAGCTCGCCAAGATCGATAGCCTCGTCGAGTGCGCCGCGGCAATTTGTTTCACTTTGTATTCAAAATGTAATAAACAGCCGGCCAGGTCGCGCACGCTGGATAAAGTCGTTCCCTCGCCGACCCTTTCTACTGCTTTATTTTCACGCGGCAGTTCCTCGTTTCCATTTACCGCTCAACCACATTTGATACGTACTAGTTGACGGTTTCGTTATTACCCTCGTAATAGTATTTTCCTTTACTCCTTTGTTCCCCCCCCTTTTTTTCCACTTCACCGAAACGAACAAATAATTGCTACTCTTTCGTGCACCGTTCAACGACAATACACAGAATACAGAGACCTTTTGATTAGAGCAATCTCGTCGATAACGTTCTTTCATGCATTACGATCTCAAGAGAAAACGGGTCGAGAGGAGAAGGTAACTCCAATAATTTCACGAAGGGAAATTCCTTTCTTTAAAAGGAAGAAGAAGAAGAAGAAAAAAAAGTCACCGTGAGCCGGTGCAAGACTAGCGACCGTAGAAAAGAGTTCCTGAAGGGTTCCTTCACGAAACTAGCGTGCTCTGGAGGATTCATTTCCTGCAGTTGTCGTTCGACGTCTCGCGAGAAACGACTATAGATGGTTGTCGGCCTCCTAGGAACCGGGGAATTATTTTCGGGCACGGTTATTCAAGAACGCGAAGGAAACAAGGCAAAGGGAAGTACCCGGAAACGAAAGTAACGAGCTTCCCTCCGCAAATTTTTCTACCAGTCTGTCACAGAGAAACGTCGACGCTGCGATTTTTCAAATTCCTTCCAGTTTTCTCAATTTTCGCTTCTGATTTTATCCTACCGATCGAATACATTATAACAAAACGTTTACCATTTTTTAAATATTAACGCATTCTGGAGATCCTCTAAGGATTAATGGTAATCTTCATCTACTCAAGATCAGAGTGTTAAGTGTAAAATTAAAATAATGATCCTGGAAGGAAGGACTTGTTGAGAAGGGAATATAAGATTCGAAGTTCCTTGTAACAGTGAAATATATTTCAGCAACAGTTTCCAACGATAACGAGGGTGATAATGGAGTTCGAAGGTTAAGTCGACTTGACGAGCTTCTGACGTGAACCGAGCGTTAAGAGGAACAGAGATACAGGCTAAAGTATTCAAAGGGTTTAATCTAACGCTTGCTTGCTAACAAAACCGAAGAACCGAGATTTTTGATGGGTTTAATCTTTGTAATGGAAACTTTACGATTGTTGTTAATTGGAAAGTTACGTAATCGAGAAAGCTTAGACGTCCGTTCAAACTATTAAACTGCGAAACAAAAAGTATTGATGATAAAATATTTGCGTTACGAATCGAGACAAAGAAAATACTATTTGAAGAAAACCATTAACTCTCGTCGGTATTGCTATTCAACCGGTTAAATTAAAACGTTTCATTACATAGAAGCAGGATTAGTCAACGAAGAAGAAGCAATTTATCATCGAGCTAATGCTGAATTTCGCGTGACAGCAAATGTACGCGGAAAGAATTATTCTATCGGATTACCATTTGTTTCCCTTGAAAATCGGGTCAAAGTGTACTTAACTTTGAAACATTTTTCTCTTCCAAATGCTTGGAAAATTAAAAACCAAGAGAATTTTGTTCGCAACAAGAACAATAATAAAAAATGTAAGTATAGCAACCGGGAGGCACGATACGTGTATCCTAAACATGAAGGCAATTCGGTAATAACCAAGTCTTAAACGGTCCTACAGTGCCTTGAAAGAGGGCAATGCATGCTGCAAAAAGCCATGAACAGATACGAAACAGTTTGCCCTTCGTAGGGATACCACGTTTATGATAGTAGAGCGGTGCATCTACCGGGTGTTTCGTTAAAATATTAAGCAGTAACCTGCCACAATATCGCGTCGTTGCATCTGCAGAGATGCAATATTTCCCTGACATTTTTCCGCTACCTCGTCCGACCAGCTTTTCCTCTATTTTCACTAGCTTCTTCCGCAGTCTTTCACCGGAGAACGAGCTCAAAAATAATCCCGCCGAATATCAATCGGGGAGGGGTTGTACGTTAAAATATCACGACACTGGTGGCAAGAACGCAGAGAATATAAGGGCAAAAAAAAAAGCAAGCAAGTCTCTCTCTACGCGAAAGGCCATGGAAGCGAAAAATCGCTATCAAAGGCGAACCGATTCCCCTTTTTTCGCTCATTTGTTCGACATTTTTTTTCCCCAATCTCAATGCTGCTCGACGGCCGAAACGAAATAAAACGCGAGTGCTTCGGGGGAAAATGGAAATTTAAAGCGATGCTCTGGATCGTGGCGGAGTGGCCGACGGATTCGTTTGCACGGAACCGTGCCGCCTACTAGTTGCATCGTTGAAATATTAAACTGACCCAGCCCATCGAAGGGGAAATAATATCGTGCTTGTATCTCGCGTGTATATACTCGTACGACGAGAACGAACGAACGAACGAACGGGAAAAAAACGAACGAATTTCTGTGTACATGGAACCCCGTAGCTTTAATGCAGATAAATCGAATGCGGCCGAAAGTTCGTGGCACGCCGGCGAATACGAACGTCGCCGTATTCATTTCCATGAAAGCGAATGTCTACCGACTACCCGCTGGCCCGTTTAAATTTCTCCCTTGCCTTCTTTTTTCACCCGTCGCCGGTGTTCGTGCTAACTTACTTTCACAAGTAACCCAGCAAACCCTTGTCATCCAACTTTCGCGCTTTTTCATTTCGGCCCAGCCTATTTATCGTGGCTGCTTGAAACTTCCCCCTCTGTAAAATATTCGTTTCCGTAACAAAGAGTAATTGCTAAATGAACCAGACTGACGACTTTTAAATTCCTGATCACTGTGGTTGAATCATATTTCCATTCGTGTTCTACCAGTATTCATTTCCTGGTTATTATAAGGTATACACGAGCGAAGTGTTGAATTATTATCGATATATCGCATTAAATTCTCCCATCAAAAAGGACGCAATTGCAATTTCCATTATCGTGAAATAAAGATTGCAAAGGCAACGATTAATACTATCGAATACGAGATAAATCTTTCACCAGGGAACAAGGTATGAATTCAATGCGCATTCGTCGGTAATTATCTCGTGGGGTGTGCACCTACGAAGGGCTAAAAGTGACGGCAAAGAACCGTGCGTAAATATTCATGAAAAAAAAGAAACGTATGCAAGGGACCTGACAGAAGCAATTCTGCTTCGTTGCTTTTTAAAATAATAAAGAAAGAAGAGGGAGGGACCTTGAATCCAGCCATTCAACCAGCATTATTACAGGTGCAACGTGAGCTTACTATCATCGTGGTCGACAAAAAGCATTAGCACCGTCGCGAGGGTGCGAGTTAGGGCTCGCAGAAAGGACTGCTTCCTTCTTTATTGGAAGTTTCATTGAAAACTCGAGTGCTAGCGTCCCTTTTGTACGGGCCTGCACACTCTGAGCCGATGGAACATTTAGGGTTAACACTGAAGATATCGAGGCCGAGGAAAAAAGTTTCCAAGTCCGTAGTTTATCCATCCGATGGCATCGAAGGGCAAAAATCTAAGACTTAATGCATAGAACTTTGATTCTGGTTCCTCGGTCTCCAGTAAAACTTAGAATCTAAATTCTGAAAGTTTATAACCGGTTAAACAGTAGCCGAGTACGCGTTCTTTAGCGCCGAACCTTCTCAAGTATCTTCCTACCATACTGTGTATGTATATTTCGGCCCCATCTATTCGAGGTCGAACGCGTAGGACGAGGAAAGGGCGTCATGTGGCGGTAAGTGGGTGGAGTATACGAGACAAGGGAACAGGGAAGACCCCACAAAAAAAAGACTTGAATGGTGATGCACAGATGCGACGGATGTGACGATGTTCCCCGACAGAAGACGGACTACACTCGTTCGACTATCTCTTGCACACACGTGTCCGGGTTAGATGGCAGGGTGTGTGAGTATGTACGCTTGAAAGTTAAAAGGGAGCCAGGGAACAGCCTCGACTCGGAGGCTGAAAGCTCGACGGCTGCTCTAGCGCATAGACTTTGCATAGGGATAGGTCTGGGCGTAGTCGTGTCGACCGTGAACTTAGTCGACGCAGCTATTTCTACGTAAGTACGGACGTGAAACTCTTGAAAGAGACGGCAGAGAATTATGGGCACGAACGCGCTTTAGATCAGCCACCAGTCGAACTTGTCCTTTTCGACGACGCTTCGTTCTGGCTAACGAGCCAAGTTACACGCTTCTATGTATTTGAGTTACTTTGCTCGTACCCATGGGGGTTCACAGAATCATTTGGAGCCGTGATCGAAAGTACAAACGAGATCGGGTCTGCTTATGTACTCGTGAATCCGTTTCGATTGGGCAAGAGTAAAATAGGATTTCACCGTGAAATAGTAATTCGACTATTCGTCTTTCCCGGGTAGACTCTTTATTTCCTATTTGCACCGCGAATAATCACTTATCCGCGCCACGTTTCCTAATTGTCATCAGGAAATCGCAATGAGTCGAATGACTGGTGCAGACAGTATCGATCAGATTAGAACACGTACCCACTTTCTGTGGCGTGAATTCTGACAGCTGCCGTCACATATTGGTCCTAATTGTATTCGCTACGATACATACTAATTTAGAAATCTGTAATTTTCCAGCAAACATAATTCTTCCGATAGGTTCTTTTTGAAATAACTCGAGCAGTTGATCTGATAAATCGTGCGGACGTCAAAGTGTTAACGAGAACGTTCTTCAACTTGGAAGATTAATGCGACCGGGTCGACTCGGCTTGAGATGACACTGATGCTGATACAGTCTGGCCGGTGCATGATGCTCGTAATTTTATTACGCGTGAAACAGTAATGTTCCGCTCGTCAGGATAACGAACGATCAACCTGTATCCTTCGAAGGAATACGATGATTTCGGTCGTCGTTTAATTGCAAGATGTTTAATCATCGTCGTCTATTAATGCGGTAATTAAAGCGGCGTACGGAGCACGAGTGAAAAAGTAGGCATTAATCAACGCGAACGCGAATGGCCTGCGTGAAATAGACGGGACACGGTCATTCATTTCTGTTACGATACCAGGAAGACGCTCGTAATTGGACGCCTTTAATGGAAACTCAATGAACGCTGGAAAACAGAAAGAGAGAAAGAGAAAGAGGGTGGACGTGATACGAAGGACAAGTTTGCGACAAATCTTCCACGATAAGATAAAGCGTCTTCATTTTTCTTACTTGATCTGATTATCTTGGGTCAACGATAAACCTCCTAATTAGTTCGACCTTATCAACGAAACGGTCGAAATAAATTACGATCAGAGAGACGGAGCGTAATAACCCTTTCGCCGGAAGGGATGTAAATAGAAGCTGTCCTAGTAGATAATCATGGTACAATTGAGGAAGAGCTGATTCCTTTCAAGAAAATCAATTGAAAATATAAACGATCGTTGTTTATATCTGATTTATAAAACGATAGCTGCTTCTCTTGCCTTCTAAAGGCCACACGACGACTATTACCTTTCGTTGCGCCACACCCACCGCTTCATTACGGCTTGTAATTAAAAAGCGGCGAGAGTAAAGTAGCTAACGCGTCGCTTCCTCAATCATGATAATAACCGGGCCAACAAAAGGTTGCATTATTTCACCATTAAACGACCCGTGCAATATTCCGCTCGTCGTTCGCCCAGCTAAATGTCTACGAATTCTTTCCGCCTCGACGATAATGTTTCTCGATAATTAGTCCTGGCGACCTACCAAATTCCTCCGCCCCAAACTTCATTCTTTAATTTTTTATGACGTCAAAAAGAACGCCTCCCTAATTTGCCTTATACAAACACCCGATACAAAGGATGCTTTCCATGAAGATTGTCTATGCGCTATGTGTTTTAATTTAGAGTTCAATGGAGTGTAATTAAGTAATGGTTGTAGGAAGTGCAAAATTTTGACTGATGTAAATTGCTTCAGAAGTTAAACTTGTCTATTGTGCATCTGATAGACTTCTTAACCTTCTTAATCTTTGACGCAAGCGTAAGAAGGGTAATCGAGCAAATGAGGATAAATTGCAATTGAATGAAAGAAAGGATGAAGAATGGAGCAGGCATTGAATAGAAACAAAGAGTTGGTTGATAACTCTCGTGAAAAGACGGGGAATGGTACAGCATTTACAGAAATTCACGCATTAAACGGACCAAACAAACAGCGTAATTCCGTAGTACGAGTTGTTCGTGGCCGATAAATCCTTCAGCCAGAATAAATTAATTTTTCCCGCCAGCTTCCGTTCAATTGGAAGCAGTACGTTTGCATTGTTGAACAACGAGCTCCTCGATACCGACGGCTCCTTTACGGGCTTATGCGCGTTTCCAATATCGTGTGAAACCGCAGTTGCGTGAGAACCATTGGTTACCGGTACAGAGCCAATATCCGGCCGTGGTTTCGCCCTTCGTGGAAATCGGCCAAGATTAAAAGTAGTTAGCATTTAGATAAGAGCATTAAACGAGCCGACCACGGTGCAAGGGTGGAAAACTCGCGGGGAGAAAACGCTTTCTTTTTCCGCTGAGTGATTTTTGAACCTCGAGCTATCGGGCCGAGGACGAAGGGCCGAAGAGGACAGGAGGCCCAGAAAGATTTTTCGAGTAACGTGACACCATAGCAGCTGTGTCCTGGACGTGCACGCACGTAGAAGCCCTTCTCTCCCTTACGCAGTGTTTATCCTGACACGCGGCCCTCGAAAAAATATCACTAGAAAGGCTCGAAAGAGGACAGGAAAATTGGAGAGAAAGCACACTTTTATTTTAGTCTTTTCTTTCTGGCTGCTTTCTATAGAATCTTAATGTTTGGGGGAAACGGCTGCTGTCTGTGTATAATTATAATCTACGTAGATCGTCTAAGATTAAACTATAAATTTGTAACGAGGAAATGGAGGATTTAACATTCAAATAGTACGGATTTGGACTGTAATTAGATCAACAGAGAAAAATATATCTTTTTTACCAAACGCACTCAACGTATTCGAACAATCATTTAAACTCATTCCTTACGAAGTTCAACTATAACTCTAAAACAATTACAATTTGTTTATCATCCTACTTACAAGTTGTTCGATCTGCAAGGAGTTCGACGAAACGTTCAAGTGCGACGAGACAAAAGAGAAAAGAGAAACGACATTTCGGAACGAGTCACAGGTCTGTATGTTTTACTAGGAATCTCGTTCGAAGATGTTCCACGGAGTCGGGAAAGATGTAGGAAGAAATACGTGAGCCGGGTTTCGCGTGAAGAATGTTTAACGAGGATGAAGAAGAAGAGAGGCGAAAAGAAAGTCGGACGAAATCGTGCGAATTATGTAACGCGACTCGTGGCTAAGTGAATTTTATCGTAGGTGGTACCTAGATGGATTGCAAAAAGCAAGACGCGAGCATTAGAGAAGATCTCGAGCAGGACGCGGAACGAAATCAAAGCGAGCGAGAGCGGAGGAACGCGTGTCGCGTCGGGTCGCGTCGTCTAGTGTCTAGAAAAGAAACTTTTAACGAGTAGTCCAACTTGTAACGACGAGAAAAGGCCTTGCATCGAGATCTGAGGAAAGTTTTTACCAACTGACTTTTTTGCTCTCTAATGCGGAGAATCGTACACGCGAGTTGAGAATAGATGAGTACGAAAATGCAAATAGGAACATGCACGCTCGCTATGTGGAGCCGTTCACTTTAAAGGATCCCAAAATTACAAAGGCAATGTTTCTAAAAATCATTTTGCATCCATCCACGTCATTCGACTACGACAAGATCTCACGACAAGGATGTTAATGCATATTGCTATTATAGCGTGTTAACAGGAGCACCCAGGAACGTAATCAAATTGCACATCGGCACAAATTAATATTGACGTTGCTAACTGTGTTATTGTCTGTGCGTGTTAACCACGACTGGATAAAGCTTCTTCGATGGTTTAATTAGGCTTCTCCTACGAACGAATATTACTTCCGTCTCGAGAGACTATTACTGAAATATGTATCTCTTGAACTGATGATTCGATGGATCTGATAGAAAAAAAAATTGATTGTTGATTTGTAGATTGAGTGTTAAAATTGTTCACGAATCATTGCTTTGAATCCATAGAATTACCATATTTATCGCGTACCGCGCGATGCACTTTTTAATCGGCGATTACTTGGCTTCGGGAAGCTATAGAAATTGATCGTGCATCGATTGGAAACTTTGCACCTTCCTTGAATCCCGATCGATTTTCATCCTTCCGTCTTTCGATGCTCGAAAATTGCAAATCTCGTTGAAACTTTTGTTTCGTATCGTTTGAAATCTTTCAATTACAATGGCTAGCCGTTCGGGAAAATTGATCGTGATAGTCGACAACAGTAGGTGGCGTTAAAAGACTTATCGACTTGATTTATGGGGAAACACATGGAGACCCGAGACCCTTCCTCGAAAATGTCATTCGAGAGGTTGACACGTACAGTGAACGAACAGGAGGAAACGACCAGATGTGAATTTGTACGTTTAATTTCGTCCATCAAGATCACGAATAAAATATCGGATTTTTAATCAAGGAATGTCTTACAACGATTTTATTCTTCTTAAAAGAGTACTTAATGTGCTTAAATTTTAAATATAAGGATTGAATATCAGAAACTGTCTTAAATAATTTAAGACGAGGAAAGTTCATTTTGTTCAGACATTAGTTTGCATAAGTAATCGCATAATCCTATTATCCATGACGTAATTAGTACATTAAGATAATAAGAAAACACTTTTACATTTAACATTCCCAAATCAGTGAGATCAGCAAGCAACGATGAGGTAAAATTGAAGGAGAAGACAGTTTTTCGTGCAAGAAATATCTTTCAATAACGAAACAACGAAGTACTATTCAACAATGTCGAAACGTAACTGTGTACAGGACTACAAATGGATACATACAATGTTCTGTGCATTATCAGTGAATCCGTGGAAAAGCAACGGCATTATCGTTATTGAGCAGGCTTTAGTGGCTGTACGACAAGGTGTAAGGGCATGCCGAATGTTGTTTCCGAAATTAACACTCCACGAAGGGGACACGCAGCCACAACCGTTTGCCATAGACACCGATTAGCGCTATTCACGTGCATTCTGCGCGGGATACACGTGTCTGGGTCGAACGTCATTTCCATTCAATCGAGATCCCATTTCCCAGCGGGGCGGTGGCCGTGTCAGCCGAGCTTTCGAAACAAATCTTCTCTCCCTTGTATGTACGCGCGATTTCGTTCCGTAACTTTCGGTACCAACGGCCGAGGATCTACAAAGTTTTAAGTCAACTACGCCATGCCCAGATGAATTTTGAAAATTAACAAGGAAACACTGCGAACTTTTGTACACCAATTTGTTCAAGAATAACCGAATTTATTCTGATAAAACCCGAGCTTTTTGTGTTTTAATTGTTTGCAACTAATTATAAGAAAACACATTTATACAGCTTTCCATGAAAATTATATAACTTGGAAGCCCAAGAATCTAAAAAGTATTTACATGTTGAAAAAAATCTGCAAATTAATTCCAAATTAAAGAAAAAAACTAAAAACAAAGAGGTGGTACTGCCCCTCAAAGGGTTAAAGTTGCGAAAATGAATTTTCTCGAGTGTAACAATGAAGGGCTCCTAATTGTTGCATGCCAAGTTAATATCTAATTGCCTTGCTCTTGAATTTTAAATGGAACAATGACGAAAGATCAACGCTCATTTGTTCCTGGGAGAGACAAACTTCAATTTGTCGCCCGAGGCTTGACAGCAGATTTAATACGAGAACGATACGCCGAAATTTCGCCAACGCGAGAACTCCGTCGTTAAAACGACGAGCAAGTTGCGAGTTTGAATCGAATTCACTAGGTTCCCTGGTGCGAGCGTGCTTCCGAAACTTTCTTGAGCTTCTTTCCGAGGGTAACCTTCGTGACTAGAGGCTACGGTTTCGTGTAATGTCACTCCCTTCGAATTTATTGGATGATACAGCGAAACGTGTTTAAATTGGTCAGCCCCATGGATCATGATATTCGCTTTCAGAAAAACGTGAAACTCATAGAAATTCTTGCGTCAGATCATACCTACTAAAAATAAAATTCTTCTCGGTTAAACGGTGTTACTATGATTTCATTCACGAATTCCTCGACCGACGAGTGTTTCGAGCGTGAAAATAAATAAATCTTGGGATAGCGATGTTGTTTATCAGAGCATGGAACCGGTGGAATTCTGCGGCGTGCGTGACATGTCCGTCACGTCAGGAATTCCTGCAAATTCGACGTTTTACGTCAATGGGATTTTCATCCCATTGCCGCGGCAGGATCAATAATAGAGGGACGAACGTCTAGACAGGGCCACAGGGGTTGGATTTTCGCAATGACTGTACAACCATTGGCTGACATCGTGAGTCAAAGGTCTTTCGCGGAGGATTTATCGAGGGGTCTTGTCCTCTCTTTCATAGGAAAAAAAGGGGGTTGACCTCGGCGGGTTGACCATCCTTTGCCTCGATCATCACCCTCCTGTTTCTTGGAACGAGGGAATCAACGCGTGGATGAGTTGACACTTTCTACGTGTCGGCTAGATTTCAACTATATCCGAACATATCTCGTTTTCACCGAACGAGCGCCTGCTTCCAACACCATTTCGATCGTTCGTCTTCAATTGTCGTGCAGAAGGAAAGTATGTAATTTAAACATGATAGATATTCATCAGAATTACCGATTTTTCTGCGAAGAAAGATGGTAACATAAGGTGTCTGCGATTTGTCAAAGTGAATATATTAAGTCCTTTCAGAGTGCCATCCTATTCAGGTGACTCCCTCTCCGTACGCTTCCTCTATGAAAAACGAGCCATTCAGATTTATGTTGAATACTTTCCAGCGAAGCTTCGTAGAATTGCTTAATGCTGATGTCCTATAATACATCTCACTATATAAAATTTTCTATCAAAATTCCGATAACTTATCTCGAATGACGACTATCTACAGCACTGCCCCTGGAAACAATTCAGGGGCCGAAAAATGATCGATACTGCAGCGTACTTAAAATGAAACTTAATAAAATATACGACTGTCAGAGCGTCAAAATTAAATAACGACAATAACTTCAAGTTAGTTCAGAATAAGAAGGCAACAATACCATTCGCACGTTTCGCACGTGTCGAGACGGTGGTTGAGGTAAACAAACTCTAATTTCATCGCGACGTCTGCTTCGCAGCTAGTTTTAAAGGAAACGAGTATTGTTCGTCAGAAATCGAATAACGGCGACTTAAAGAACAGGTGCACCTGATGTTACCACGATAAAACTCGAACAACGTTCGACAGCCGTGGCGTTTTAGCGGGCTTCGATCGCGTGTTCGTGCCAGAGAAGCAGCGTGGATTTTCTATGTCCGACCGCGAAATCGATTCGAAGAGAGTATCCTGTCATCGGAATCGCGTACAACTCGACGTTTTATGAGCGACTTCCTTCTATTTACGAGCACTTCCGTCATAAATAAGCGGAATATAGACACGCGACGATGCGCCCGTTGGATGGACGAAGTCGAGCAATAATCTTTCCCTGCTTGATAACCGAAAAAGGGTTAACGAGGTATGAAAAAGATAGCACTAGTAGTGTAGAAGTAACAAGAAACATCAAGATATATTGTTGCGATCTCATGTTTTGATAAATCAGTTAAGCAATCAAAGTTGTTGCTTTTATACTAAGGTAGACAGCTGATGAAGAGTGTGATTGAAAAAACTGGTCGCCTAATTGTACAACATAGGCTTCTACGATCCAGGCGTTCAGATTTGGTCAACTCACGGTTATTAACAACCGTGAGATGACTCAAGATCCTCTTGACAAGGGAAACTTCAGTTGGTAGTTCTTGTTAAAATCACCAACGGAAAAGGCAGGTGTCTGTCTACATAATCAATTATTAAGTTTAGATGTAACTTTTTAATTTTAAAAAAGATAGAAAGAGAAAAAATTCCTGGTGTCATCAATAAACGAACTTAGGTTCAGTTCTGAAAGGAAGAAGCGTTTGAAAATTCATTTCCGTCTCAGGTTCGCTAGCGGGGCCAAATTATCGTAGCAACCCGATAGTTACTCAGGGAAAAAAAAATTCGTTGCGTGACCTCCGAAAAAGCAACGTGAAAAAAAGGCGACTCAATTTAGATGCAAATTGCAATCATATCGACTTTTCGATCTGGACCTGGTAGACCCTCTGTGAAACCGATCGACGGACCTTGTTTTCATCTCGGGAACATTTTTTGTTGCTTTAGGGCCTATACGGTCCAGGAAAGAGGTCTGCTTTCGGAACGTAAACTTTTAAATGTATCCTAGTA
Source organism: Osmia bicornis bicornis (assembly GCF_907164935.1). Lineage (NCBI taxonomy): Eukaryota > Metazoa > Arthropoda > Insecta > Hymenoptera > Megachilidae > Osmia > Osmia bicornis. The sequence goes on along the minus strand of NC_060216.1, from coordinate 11,805,598 downwards.
TTCAAATCGCGCCGCTGTAACCGGTGGTTACTTTAATAGCGACGAGGAGAGATAGCGAGCCCGGCTAGAGTTGCACGAAAGAGAAACGTCGGAAGCTTCGTGAGGTTTCTACGATCCAGACACTACTTTCCGCCCTTTCCTTTTTCGCTCTCCTTGTCCTGCACACCTGTACGACCGGTAAATAGGTCGTAGGATCCTTTTTGGCGCGCGTACCGCATAGCGGGAAAAACACTCCCCGGGAGAGTGCATTTTAAATTCAAACCAGACCCGATTACGCCATTCAATGAACACTCGAAGGATTACGTTCGTGAACTTTCGAACCTGCATTTCTTTCAGACCGACATCCTTATATTTACGATGTCTGTTTTCGTTTCCTAAAATTGTTAAGCTTAATGAACTTTCAAAAGGACTAGCAAAGACTACATATTACGAGTACTTACGAGGGTGGAAGAAAAAGGATCTCGAACTGCTTACGGTACTTCCTTCTTTTCTGGAAATTCTTTTTTCCGTTGCGTCACCCTCTTCACTCGTCCATTGGAAGAACACACTCTCGACAGATTTTCCATCGTTCGATTAGCGGCGATAGGTTAAATCGAAGAGCGTTTAAATAGATAACGCATTTAATCTGGCCGCTTTAAAGCAATCGCCGATCAGAGTGCGCCCGAAACGGCTATTTTAAACGGATATCTCAGCGGAAACGCATTCTCGTGACCGTCAAATTCGCTGTAAAATAAATAAGCCGCGCTAAAAGGTCGAAGAGTTCTCGTTCGAGAGAGCTTAAAAGTCGAGGAGGCGGGAAGGATTAACTAGCTACGCTTTTAACGAGAATAAACGTTTAGGAAGCAACGGTGTCCAAAGTTGAATACGAATGAAAAAAGTTTGCTCGTTTCGGCGGCGTATCAAATGTAACTTGGAGAATGAAATTACACGGTCGTAAGAATAGTTAAAAGGGGGTGATGGGCAACGGTTGTAAATAGCACCATTTCGTCTCAATTAATTCGGATAAAGCGGACTTCCTTGTAGTCAGGGATCAACGTTTTAAACGTGCCTACTCGAATTGATAGCTGTGCTTCGTACGGTTCAATTAACAAAATGCCCGGTGGTTCGTCTAGGCAAGGACTTTTCGTAAAAAGGTAGAGGTAAGAACGCAGGAAAAGAAACGAGCGCATTGTAACGGACGAGCGTGGCAGCTTAATAATCTCCCAATTACGAAACAATCTCGACCCGGTGGCTCGCCCTCGACGTTTAGCAGGGCGCGTTTAGCAGCGAGCTCGAAACGAACGAGGTAAAAAGAAAAGGGCGCTGAGAGTGCAACGAGAGCGCAAGGGGTTTCTACTTTTTCGATGCAATCGCAAAAAAAAAAAGCTCGCAGACGGTCGGCGAGGTTTCAGACGCGCCTGAGCCGTGCTCGATAGCGCGAGTGGCCGCTGCTGAAATGACTAGTGGTGACTGGAACGAGGGCTCGAAACGTCGAGAGAGGGTGTTAGCCGTGGTAACGGCGTCGACGACGCTGACTGACACTAGTCTGGGTTAACACGACGATGTTGGTAAGGCGGTGGCGCGGTTGTGGATGTGAAGGGTCTCAGAGGCTGGCATAGGGCGGTGAAGGGCTGGAGAGAGTGGCGAGCAAGGGTGGCGAGTGCCGCGGCAGCGTTTCTGCTCGAGTGTCGGGGAAACGAAGACGACGGGCACGGGGATGGGGCGGCGGGGAGACGGGAACGCGAGAAGAGAAAGAAAGCGCGCAGAAGTGGAGACTTCTGACGATTTCCTTGAAATGCTTCGAGGAGACTAATGAAAAGGGGAACGATGACTTCGAAACGAGCTTACGAGACGTCTCGACTTCGATGATGCTCACCCTCGTCCACCCGCTTCAATAATTGCCTCGACTCTCTTCGATTCGTGCGACTGTTGCGTTGGAGGGATGGAATCAAGTTCAATACGTGTACTCACAAATCCTAGTCGATTTCAATACGAAAGCTTCATTTATGAGGACCCATATTCATAAACGGTTCCTAAATCTACTTGCAACCCACTTGGATCTGATCTCTAGTTACGTGCATTCGTTTCACGAACGGTACCGAGCACACGACGACTTTTCAAACAACGATTCATAAGAATATAAAAAAGAAACAAGTTTCTTTCAATAACGCGCAACATTGACTTCAGCATTATGCATTAAAGTCTCCTCTTGTTTACGATCGAAACGTCAATATATCAGAGTGGCTTGCGTCAGCGGGTCGTACATGGATGCACTTGGAACAATCCAACGCGAGCAGATCGAAGATGATGGACTCTCCCCGGTTACATTTTGCCCGCTCGTATCTCCGGGGATCTGCAGGTCTCATTGTCGAACGATCCGCACACGGACACGGTACAGACACGCACCTACGATATAACAAACACACACGCACAGTACACACTTGGTATTGATTGCTCGGCAGTCGGTGGCTTACGATTTATGTCGCCGTAGCCACGGCCGGAATAACCGATGTCACGCCGAAAATTCACTTTTTTCCTTCGCCACCTGCGTCACCATGAATCCTACCCGACAGTCGGGATCGTGCCCGAGGTTGGGACAGCTAACGCGTGCAAAAGTACTACGGGGACCGAGGAACGATCGGAATTTATCATCGGTCGCCGACGATTCGGAAAAACTTGCCTTTTCGTTCGATTGACCGCGGTACGGAAGCGGTCTCCAGGTAAATTAATAGAGAAACTCTGGTTTATCGAATTTTCCTGACCGGCCTCACCGTTTATGGAATATTCTATTATCGTACATTGGCGGCCAACGTCTCTTAGAAAGTTAAACCGCGAGGCAATCGAGTCCTTAATTGAGCGAAGATTGGAAAATCCTGTCCCTGATATTGTACGATCGCGAGTGAGTTTTTTTTTTACCGAATAACAAAAATAGCATTCAAATGGTAAAAATATATTTTAACTAATCACCTACACAAGTGAGATTAATCAGTTGACGCGGATAGGAAGGAAAGTTAGCCCGTGCATTTAAATACGAGGTAAAAATCAGTCGGAGAAGTGTCGGTCGTGCTGTTACGACAAATTGCTTATTCAATTCTAGCAGGAGAAGCGAATTTGATGCAGAGTAATATTCTTGGCTGCAGCCGAGGGAATAATGTTCTCTCACTTTCTGAAAAGCCGAGCCGAGTGTCGGAGAGAGAAAAAGAAGATCGCGTCGTGCAGGTCGCGAATAATTTTGACTACACAGCTCGGCCTAAAATTAAATTACCCCGTTCCCTTTCAATTTCTGTTTACCTCTGCTACCCTTTCTAGCCCTGTTCTTCGTCTCTAAAGGGGTTTTCGAACCAAGAGATTACGTCTTTCCTCTTTGTTCGCAATTACGGGTCGCGCGGGCGTACGATAAATCGCGTCTATTCAATTTACGCGCGGAAGAGTGCTCAAAGGGAAACGTGTCCCAGCATTGACTCTAAGAATCTTGCATTACGTTCTCGAAGAAAACGGACAAGAAGGAAAGAGGGATGGCTTAAAAGGAAGAGTTTAAAAAAGAATCGTATAAAGCGAAGATAATTTCAATGATAAGACTCTTGGCCTGTGTTACCCTACTAGTTAATAGGATCTACGTTACTAACTTAGTTTGAAACTTACTTGGACTTTCCCGAGCGCAAAGAGTCTTTCCCTTCCGCTCTCTTCCACGGACTTGCCTGTAGATTACCGGCGCCTGCTAAGAGCCGAAAATCGTTGTACAGTTTTGGCCCCGAGATTTCGCTAATCTCTCGCTAAGCATCCTTAACATTCAAATCCTTCCTTCCTTTCGCGACACTTTCGGCCAACTTTCCACTGAAACGACGACAATGCTCGAAGGTGCAGTTTGATGATACGGCGCGAATCATTTTTTACGTTCCACTAAATACTCTATGAAAATTCTTTGATAACTTTTTTATATAAAGACGTGAAAAGGGGTTCTTTTTAAATATTTAATAAAAAGTGTCTGAAAATTAATTTCGTTTTACTTTATAATCTGTTTTCTTTTTCTTTTTTAAGTAAAAGCAAAATAAAAAGTTGACAGAAGGAAGACAAATCAATTCTGAAGATAAAATTCTTTATGTCCATTCGCCCAGCAGTCGCGTCGATACACCCGAACGTTGTTTTCGTAGCAGAGTTTTTCAAAGAAACCTTGTTTTATTACGAAACATTCTTTGCTCGTTCGAAAATACTTGTCGGATAATTCCCTGTGGAACAGCAACTCTTGGCCGACAAGGAAACACATTTGCCGCGGAAGCACGTCGAACGGGATCGTTTGGAAAAGATTAAACTTTTTAAATTCCGATAAATTTTAGCGATCATAACGAGTTGTTTGCTCCAACACTCTCTAGCGTACTTACGTACACAGACGTCTACAATAAAGTATAAGCTATAAAATTAGCGATCCAAATAATTCAGAAGAAAATCGTTCTACTTTAAAAAGAACACTTTCTTCTACACAATGAATTTCTTAACTATCGTATACTGGAATTACACTTTAAATGTGCTTTCAGGCTTAAATATTTGACAAGATGATATTATTAATTAAAAACAGAACGAATCAAATTACTGAGTCTGAAATTCAAATCTCTGAATTTTCTGAACTCTATCCAAAAGTATCATATAACTTCATTAACAACACAGAAAAGCTGCCTAAATAACGCACTTCTAAAATGAAACGAACTAGCTTTTATAAATTCGTTGTTTATGGGATTAAGAGTATAGTAGAATAGTAGAGGAGAAGGAAAGGTTGCTGAAAATCTCACGATATTTCATCGTGGGGAACAAAACAACGAAAATCACGAGCAAACTGTCCGGTCACCGGTGTCGCGAAAATTATCCGTGTTGCATTTACTGAATCCCCGTGGCAAACGTGTGTTGACTGTAAAACTCGCGCACGATCACGCGACAAATCGTGGGCCACCTTTGTGTCCGAGCTACGAGGGACGTTCACGCGGTCCAAGACGTGTTGCTCTTTCTCGTTACTTTGTGCGGTTGCATCTCGTTGCGCCTCGTTACGGTCGACACAACAGAAAAGGGCTTCGTTTTTACGGTCAGCTAGCTCGCCACTGAGAAAAACACGTGCTTTTCCCACGCACGACTTAATTATTCTTTGAAATTAACACTGAACCAACGCGACGCGACGCTTTGGCCAGCTTCACCGCTGCGCTCTTAGCCCGATGCTCTACGATTTTGTACGCAATCGAGTTTACTAAAATTATGTATTCATAGCTTGGATCCTAGTACGAAAGATAAAATATATATATATATACGTGTAATTTTGTAATTTAAAATAACAATCCTCTCGAATAGTTAATAATTTTGTAAGTTTACAAATACTTATAAGCATGAGTAGTTAGCCGAAGAGGTAGTTGAACCGCAAAATGAGTCAACAATTAAACTTCATTGAGGATATGAAAGCCACCGATCACACTGAGCACACTTTTTAATTAACCAGCTGAACACTCAAACATTGGAGATAGCATTTCAATGGTACCGCCTCTGTTGACAAAGCGACCTCTTCCGGTTTTTTGATTGATCAGCTGACCAACCGTGTGTGTCTCTGTGTGTATTTGAAAAAGACTATCGGTCGTGCTCGATTACCGATGTAATTAATTGCACGGCTGGCTAACTTTAGACGCTATTAACTGTGAACTCTGGAAAATTATGTGTGACGAGCGTAAATGAAGATCAATAGGTTATAGACAAAACGAAATTGAAAATAATCAATCGATCGAGCTAAACGATACCACATACGATGGATTAATTTATTTCCTATTTTCCAATCATAAATAATCAAGACACAGTTGATTAATTCGAGCATTGTCAATTGGAATGGATATCGATCCCCTTCCAGGGTGGCGGAAATTGATCGAGGGGATTGGAGACGTCGAGGAAATGAATACTAAAGCGATTGAATCGTCTGCGTGGTTTATCGACAACGAATCGAAGGTAAAGTACACAGAATTATTGTGATCCGATGGTGACGAAAGGATCGTCTTTAAAATCCTCTTGGGGGAATGGAAAATCCCTTTAAGTCGATCGATCGTTTCACTTCTGCTGGTTATCGCGACGATTACGATCACCTCTTTCGTTTGTTCCATGGCCCGACGCACAGAGCACGACCCATCGATCAGATTATGTATAGGTTCGACGGGAAGCGATAATGGCGCAATGGCGACTCTAATCACCTCGACGCGACGTAACACCGAGGCGCTTAAGCTTGCCACGGCCGCGCCAGGTTATTACGCAAAGTTTCAGTGAACTCGGTTAAAACAACAATCCCGTAAATTAATATGCATGGCAGGGAAAGGGAGAGCTGCGGATTTATTACCGTATTCCCAGTCGATACGCTCGAAGATGTAAATCAACAGCACCGACCGCCTGATAACCGCACCGCGCTGATAATCTCGCTTCTTTTCCACGGGACATCCAGTTATTGGATTACCAATCATTTCATTTATGTAACCATCAGATTCCTGAACAGGTGCTACAAAATGAATTATAAAATTGCAGGAAAAATAGTCACATGCCCACAAAAGTTTTTTCTTTTGTTTCTTTTCTTTTCACAGTTTTGTAAGTGACCACTATAGTGGCGGTTTGTAAACGAGGGTAGTTTCACGGATAGCCGTTACAGTGGCCATTCGTCGCGAAAAAAAGGTTAAAATACTTTTCATCGTCATTGTTGACCCCACGACCTCGTTTCAACCCCTTTGCCGCGATTTCGGACGAGTGCCGCCCTTTCGCGAAACAACGCCACGGTCAGCCGCGCGAGAATCGAACATCCGAAGCGTTGATTGAGGCAGAAACGTCGATACGAATTGTAACTCGAAAATAAACGCGATTGGCGAGCGCGTTTACGGTGATCGAGCCACGATTTGCGGTGTACTTTGACAACATGCTGTTCTAACTAATTCGATTAATCGACGCGTCACCCTGTAACACCGTGTTGCTCTTCATTACGTTGTTGTAACGCGTCACTGCTTCCGTCATGCTTTTCGCTTCCCCTTTTTTATCGACGAGACGAAAACCATATCCCATGAAATTCAGTGTCCATAAATTATGGGATACTTCATTATTTTAGAATAAATCTATATTCATTTAAATAAAAAATTGTTTTCTGGGGCGTAAAGTTTTCCACAAAGCGTAAAACTGCGAAAGCGGACCACTGTTTGCGTCATAAAGTTGGATAAAAAAATTACAGCCAACCGGTTAATTATCCTGAAAAGTATGAAAGTACTCGTGTTGCTGGAGTTGCAAAGGTTATATACGATTGGTTGGTATGTTAATACGAAGGTACGTATGTTTAATTACTGTACTGAATATATCACTTCGTTAACTTTCGCTGCAACAAATTTTAGCGTAAAACGTGTATCGCTGAAATCAAATTTGCAGCAACGAATTTTTTGCTTAAGATGTAACAAGTAGAGAATGTATTAAAAAGAAGGGCGAAATCACTTTGAAAATGCAACCTAAACCGTGAAAATAAGAATTTAGGATTGAGGGTGGTATTGTTCAACGCCGAAAATTCGCATTTAAGCGAAATGTCGTACTCGTCTAAACATAATGTATCAATGGACGAGCTGTGAATGGCCATTGCACGTTCTGCACCATAAATTAATACACCCCATTGTTACATTGATGTAACAAGCTACATACATTGAAGAGTCCACTCGCAAATGCCACGTAACAAGCACAGTCAACGACCTTGTTTCTCGTTTCAAGATCACAAACAAGCATCCCTCTGTATCCGTATACAGCTGTGCTAGAATCTACCTATGATTTCCCTGCTCGATAGCGATCGACATTCTTGCTCCTATCGATGGATCGTAAACAGTGTTCTAACAACGGTAAAAGAACGTCGTCGATACCTAATAAATACGTATCGCGGTTAACAGCTTAATCGATGGTAATCCGTACGTGGATTATCAAGGTCGAGTCTCCAAACACGCGAACGTTTCAATAAAGCGGATCCACGGCTCGTACCGCGCGGCAATTTTCGTCGATGAAGATTTCAATCTGCAGATAAATCGATGCGCATCTTCTTCTCGTACATCTGTCTTAACTGCCGTGAGATTGCATCGTCGATAATATAATCCCTCGACTACCATCGCGTCTGGATGATTGACGAGAAACCTTTTCACCGCAGATACGCGCGATTTTCACTCGCTCCAGCGTGTGTATTTCCGTAAGTTGGCCGATATTTCCGATTTTTCTTTCTGGACTCGGAGACAAGTACATAGGTAGGCAACACGTATCGCGAGAAGAAATAAACGACAACGTTTCCCGGACCATCGAGTATTCGAACGATCTATCGGCAAACAGTTTTACCGCTTCATCGCGAACGCCGATGCAATCAAGTTGAAAGCATTGTTTAACCCTTTCGCTACGAGCAGCCTCGTTGCCGTAAAGCTCCTTCTAAGCGAGACGCCGCACAGCTCCAAAAGTATATACATTAAACTAGTTGTCAATGACTGAATTTAAACCTTACCGCAATTAAAGTTGTTTAGACGATTTTTGGAGGAAAAAGCTTTCCATAAAAGAGGGACTTATGATTTCTTAACAAATGGTATCAGAAAAAAACACGTGAAGATCGAATCTACAAATTCAGAGAAAGATACGGCGCGGCGTGTGTAATATCAAAGGCATCGTATGGACAGCGACTATAGTCGCTCGTCGTAGCGAAAGGATTAATAATAAGTTGTATATAAGAGAAATAGCAGTTCCTTTTTTCCTTTCGGCGTGCTTGGTGCAAAGTATGGCCGTTGTGGAACGCGTCAGTTGAAATTATTTTCGAAAATAAAGTCAAAGCACAAGACTCACCGAGTAAGCAGCTCGTCCCGATGATAAGCGACGATAATCCTTTGTGCACGTCGACGCCTCCAGATCGACGAGCAGAGCCAGTCGTTTTCCATGCCGCGTTCCACCTCGGAACACGCGGTCCCTTGTCCCGACTCCGGTTTGCACCCCATCCACCAACTGGTCGTGATTTCGTCGCGGTACACAGATACACACACGAACGAACGAAATAGTAAACACGTCACGAAGCAATTTTGCACGCGGACGCCTGACGGCTGATATCGAACGCTTACGAGATCTGCCTATGTAAACACGTCCGCCCAATACTTTAGCGGTGTAACAACGGCGAGCATTGTCACGCTGACAAACTTGCGTCAGGAATCAGCAGGTCAGTTTGTCTGTGGCAAAGCAGTCCAGCTACCGGGACGAAGCTGAAACAGAACAAAAAAAGATTGAATGAAATTCCACGCTCGCGTCGCCCGTTATTGGGTCAACCCGATAGTTACATAATACTATTTTCCTAAGAAAGAAAGGAACGAAAGCGAAAGCGATTTGTACCGTGTCTATATCGATGCGAATGTTTGATAAACGACAATATGTCAAACAAAATTCGAGCTCGTCTTTTATATAGACGGGAAGTTTAACAGGAACGAGCGAAACCACTTTCAATCGGTATTGAAAAATTGGTTGGATTTGTCGTTTTGTCACGAGTACATATTGCTATTTCGCGGGGTGCTCGAACTTTTCAAAATGCTAACAAATAGTGATTTATAAAATGACAGATGCGAAAGATTGAAATTCGTTAACAGGAAGCTCTGAAATGTATGAAAGCAAATGTTTGTATCACCTTCAATGTCATAAAAAGGCAGTCCGTATCGTGTAATGAAAGAAATAGGGTTGTTTATGGAATAAACGAAGAAGTCAGACACGTGTGACCGTGAGAACCGAGTTAATAACACTTTCCGGGATCGAGTGATCGTACAGTAGATCGATGAGAAACGATCCAAAGGAGAAACGTCGGTTTTTTGTCTGACCAGCTCGTTAAAGGAAGAAATCCGTGCGCGAAGTAAGCGCCGCTTGAATCAGAAATAAACGGATTCTCTAAAATGGATTTACTCCGATGACGATGAGCTCGAGCTGCGAGGTAATTTCGCATCAAGCGATTACAACGCATTAAAAGGGAATTTATCTTCGCTGCGTTTTACCAACTGATAAAAGTTTCGTTGATTCCAGTGATCGTCGAAATTCAATCAGACTCGATTAACAAAACATTGAGTCATTAAACTAACATCAAGTATTATTATCGTTTAGATTCTTCTAAATCTAATATCGTTCTTTTTACTTGCTAACAAATTATTTGTTTAAAAGAAACAAAATGTTCAATTTGACTACTCGAAACGTCGCTTTGAAGGTCGTTTCATCGAGTCGCGGCTTAACGTCGGTAAAAGATGGTAACGCGTTTAAGAATCGCGGGTTTCACGGGCTTAGCCTACGCGGTAGTCGCAGAAGTGGCCTGAACAGTCACAAGGAGGCTGCCTCATCCAATTAACTCGGCGTACATTATACGGGGAAAGGAGAACGCTAAGGCGTGGCGGAGAAAACGTTAAGAAAAAGAGAGGACCGGGAATTCTCTGGCTGGCGGTACCTCGGGGCAGATTACCCTGACGCGGAATGAAAAACTGAGCAGCGGATGTGCCGCGCGATCAGAGAGATACAGAATGTGAGAAAGAGAGACGGCGAGCTTGAAAAGCTGCGTCGGCGTTCCTGAACAATCAGAAACGAACATTTTTTCCCCGAAGTTGCGTGAAAAATCCTGACCATGCTCCGTGTTTTTTCCTCCCGCTTCCTATCGATTTTACCGTCCGTTTCTCTCCTTTCCTGCCAAGCAACTTGAAAGTTTACGCGCGAAAACGAGCAGACGTCGCGGCGCGAACAATAACGCGTTCCTCCGGCTAGAACGGAAAATCTCTTAATCGAGAATGAGTTGCTCCAGTTTGGGATTATCCGAGATTATCGAATATGAAATGGTACCAGTTTCGCGAGGACTCGAGTCGTCTGACGTGAAACGCATTCATCGGATGAAACATTGTTCGCGAATAGAGGAAATATTCAACGTGAATGCGGCGCGGACAAAACAAAAAAACAAAAGAAAGAAAAGACAAAAAGAAGAGAGGCTGAAAAGAAGGGAAATTCGAAGTGTCAGAGAGTGGTGAACTGAGAAGGAAGCGGACAGATTATAAGGGCTAAATGAAACGACGCGACGCGACGCGACGCGGCGTTACTTGGTCGGAGCAGCTGGTGTTCGGACGTCGTCGACGCGTCCGAACAATCCTCCGTCAACAATCCGATGGGATAATAATCCCAGCGTTATTATGGCGCTCCGTTTTTCTCGAGTGACTGCAATTCAGCCGGATATACGTGCTCCGAGGGAAACACTTTTATATCGGGACTTCGATGAAAGACAGTTTCATAAGAACCGTAAGAAAGTGTTCCGGATTGTGTGCCGTCTTTAGAAACGTTAGAAATTGCAACTACATTCGTAGCCTCGCTGCAAATACCTATACAATATAGAATCATTTTCGATTCGCCATTGTACAAGAAATCATCTCGTTTGCGCTTGTAGAAAAATCGCGACCGCGCATTGTGTAACGCGATGAAACGCGTAGAAGCGCATAGAAGAAAAGCTGGCGCTTTTTACGAGGCCGGTCTCTCACGGTGGTGAGCGATCTCGTAACAGGAAACGCTTGAAAGAGGAAAGTCGTGTCGAAGAGGAAAAAGAGCGAGTTCGTAGAACACGAAGGGTAAGCGGTCACAGAGGAATTATGGGTCGCGTTTCGGTTTTCGCTCCAGTTGCGACGAAGGCCCGGGAATACTAAAGAGGCAAGGAAAGCAGAAGAGGATTTCGTCAGACAGAGACCGAAACGGACAGAGCCACGAAATACCCCGCGTAACCGAGGATCAAAGAAGACAACGTTTCCTCGACGAGATCTTACGTAACTCGACTAACGTTAGATCACCGTGTAATCTCGAGAAACCGTAGGTGGATGAAGAATGCCAGTCGAAAAACGAGCGTACACGTACGGGTTGGCATGACAGTTTCGGTGAATTGCGCTTCATGGCCTGTATGAATAGCTCGTGTATCGATTCCCTCTATTTATAGTCTTCGCTGGGAATAATGTCAATGACACGGAAATTGCGGACACCGTCAGCCTATTGCGAATCGCGACGCTGCGAAGCGAAACGAAGCGAAATGATGCTCGACTAGTCGCGTTTGCTTGATTACACGTCTATTTTACACACAGCTATACCGTAACACGATTTAGGCATTTCAAATATTAAAATATATTTATTAGAACATATTTGTATTACGAGCTTGCGTCACACCATCGGGACAAGCAAACATTTCGCTATTTATTACGTCGTAAAAACGTAACGAGGATTTATCTGAACGGATCCGCGTCGAAGCACATTTGTCGTAAAATGTTCAATGAAATGGAGATAGAAAAAAAGAAATATAGAGCGAATGGAAATTCATCGTTTAACGCGACACCCATTTAGTAGAAGAAAATTTATCATTTGCCGGGCAAAGGATATGCGGAAAGCGGAGAGCTACAGATACCCAGATGGGTTTTGTTGGACGGTTTCCTGTCGGAAACCCGAAAGTTTCTGGCTTTAAATTTCAGCTAGCCATTCCGGGCCAGACCGAATGTTTCGGATTTGCAGTTTTCATGTTCCCTTCCTGCCCCCTTTTATACCAACGCTCCACGAGGTGAAGTTTACAGCTGTGAAACTTTATAATATAAAATAATAGTTTTATTAGCGGCGCCGGGTTTTATTTGCACGCCGGCTGCGCGCTTCCGTCCACCTGCCCTCTCATTTCGCGCTCCCTTTTTTTCTGTTTGTTTGCTTTCAACCACCACAAAATTTTTCAGATGAACGCAAGGGTGAGATTATATAACTGCATTAATTCTGTTATTATGAAACGCGTATGTGTACGCAGCGCCGTTGAAAACAGACTATTTTCATGTTTGTTGGTAACATTCAAAGTGTGTATACATTTTATTGGAGCACTCTGTACATCCACTTCTGTGTTGCGATCTAAGGTACGCGAGAAAGTTCGTGCCCAAAGGATGTCCGGACGAAATCGTAGCTTAAAGTTTAAACGGCGTCCGTATATCTCGTAAAGTTCCATTTCCGCGTTTCACGCGAGGCCCTTTCTGCGGTTCCGTAGATGGGCACGACAACCCTTCGAGAAACAAACAGTGCGCTTTGCGGTAACGCGTTTCAGATATACCTACCCCTTTCGTTCTTCGCCTTGGGCGCACCGTGATACGCTTTGCTAGCAAACGTTTCGTTCGTCGCTGTTTCGCACAGTGAACAGTTTCTCGAAGAATTTCCCAAAAAGTTTTGTCGCAAAGTAGAGTTCACAAGTTTAATAGTCAATCTTTTGATAAATAGTTATAGAGTTACGATGTGAAATGCGACGAATGATTTCCAGGTCAAATTTTCCTATGTCGGAGGTACGATAAATTTAACGATTTTGATAACCGCTTGAAAACCTCGTGCCGAATCACGCTGACGCTTTAATTAAACCCCTATCGATACGTCAATCAAGCGTAAACTGCAAGAAAAAATCAATCGCAAACGGTAAACGAGTAAACTTTCCAGCGGGGACGATATTGTAAACGTGGACGTGATTGAAGCTCGACGCGTCGAGGATTGCCGTCCACGGATAAGTAACAGTCGAAAAAAAAAAAAAGGGTCGAAAAACCAGAACGTGCGATTCACAGCGAGCGTATTCGAAGCGGATGACTGGCACGTCACGAAACGCTTCCACGCGATCGGTCCGTCATTGAAATAGCGACGTCGTAAACGAGTGCACTTAGCGAATGCACGATCGCGTTTCACGCTAGGCTTCGCGTTCTAGTCGCACCGTTTTAACCGCGATACCGAGCGAAAGAGCTTTTCTGTAGTCAAAACTTCGATATGTCATCGAATCAGACTCGGTGCTTTGTCGTTGAAGAACGTCGCGCACCCGTTGTCGTTCCGCGAAAGTAGGTTATCGTCGCTTCGAGGGTGCGATTAAACCGTACACCGCATCCGCGAGTCAATTCGCCCTCGTTTTTAAAGAATTCCTCTATTGCACGATCCGTATCTTCGCATCGTGAAACAACGTTGCGCGATTTTCAAACGAACCACCGAGGAAAATTGGAACGCTCGGAAGTACCCTGAAAACTATTCACGTACAAAGGCACTGATAAACACCGCTACGAGTAACCTGCCTGCTCGAAACCATGAGAGATTTCTTTCATGAAGTCATGAGTGGTTTCTTTAATCAAATATATGGTTCGGAGTTTCGTTTGACACGAACGATGGTAATCTTGGAGCTAGAGTGAGTTGCAACTTTACCATTCGAGGGTTGAATTTTTTAACTTCCTTTACGTATGGATACTGTCAGTGATTTTTCGTGAATATGTAAAATCCATCGTGCAATTAATTATATTACTCCAACACAGATTGCAAACTTAAAATTACACGATTCACACGTTCACTAATTAAATTTCGAACGAAGAACTCGTGAGCAACGGATCAAAGCGAACGGAGTCACCTAATCAGGGAAACAGGATCGTATTTGTAAAATTTCTTCTTTCTTAATCGGTCATGTTAGTTACTCGGATAATTAGACGGTATCCTCCGATTGGTTAAGAGGCAAAGGGTTTCGTCTGCAAATGAGAACCCCTAGAACATGTACGATTCACGGCACGCGGCACCTGATTCCATTACCTCTATGCCATTCCTGCTCGTCCTATACCTGGCGACCACTCCAACCCCTTGCTCTATCCTCTTGCACAACCACCCTTTCGCCCCACCGGCATTTCGACGACCACCCCTTCCGCCGCGTCACGCCACGCCACGCCACACCGGTATACGCTACACGTCCTAGCGACCTACAGGTACCTTGTATCTACAATCTTCCTGTATTATGTTAGCTGTACGCGGCGCGCAAATCCCATGCGAATGGAGACACACTGATGTCGCGTTGCACAAAGGGTTATATTCCATTTTCTCGTCCCTCCAAAGACTCATTCACGGTGGCCTGAAGATTCGGCTCTTTGTGCGGGAGTGTTCTCTCTACGCTGTGTGCATCCGTATATCTGCTAAACCTCTTTTTCCTGTTCCCTCTTTCTTTCGTTCTCGTTAATCGCCCGTTCACGAAATATAGAATTTTCAAATCTCGTCTTTCCGCCTTGATTCCTGAAAGTTTCGCGCTTTAACGCGTTCGCTACGAACGATGTGGATCTGCGTCAAACTCGGTTAATATTATTACCAATGTTAACACTGTTTTCACTTAAATATGTTTCGGTATAAATGACGGGAACGAGTTCCTCGTATCGTCGACGAGTTTGGCAAAGTTTCGAGAAGCGGCCGCCTGTCGGCCGCTTCGATAATGCGATTGCCGACAGAACGTATAAATCGAGGGGGCTACGATATTTATTCGGACCACGTTCAAGCAACGCGGCTGGAACTTTTACTTTTGAAATACGTTAAAACAACTGTCGCATCGACTGAAAGCTCGCAACGATAGCTTTTCGCCAGGGACGCCATTATTGTCTGGACGTCCTGTATGCGGAAACTTCATTACGCCCCCGTTATTTGTCCATTAAATCGGGAAGAAGAATTGTTAGTTTCACGGAGCGGATGTTAAAAACGACTCTATGCTAGCGGAACGCCAATATAATATGCTGACGCGTTTATTCCCATTGGAATTTATGGAGAACAGGGAACAGGATTTACACGCTATCGATTGACGGATATCTGGAGAACAAACGGACTAATCAACTGTGATTAACTGGCAGCCAGATTTTATGACGGCTCCGGGATTCGTACGGTTCGAAACAATTGAAAATCCTCGCCTTTTTCGTTGTTTTTCGACGATAAAATCAACGACGCGTCGTCGAAGAGCAGTCTAATTCGCGCTAACTCGTCTGCGATTCGTTTCCCAGCTGATACGAAATTAAAACTCGCCCGCCGGAACAACGGATTTGTCGCGATTCGAAATCTGTAACACGTCCGTTGTCCGGGTAACGCGGCAACGTTCGTGATCGCTTTCAAAGAAATATGAAATTAAAGCTCGTCGGGTGGAATAGTAAATTCCTCGCGCGTTCAACGGCAAACGCGAAACAACACCGGAATCAGATACAACCGATGCGATGTTATGTATCGTCAATTCATCGAGCGGAAAACATCTAATTCGTGACAGAGAACGTGGTTTGCCTTTCAAAGAAGTGAGAAATTGAAGCAGGCCAATTTGAAACGGCGAATTTGTTCCGATTGAAAGCAGCTGAACCGCGAAATACACTGGGGAAACACAGTGGTACACCAATAAGTTTATGCAACACGGTTTGTTAGAAGCTTGCAATGCATCTAGAATAACCGGTTCAATTACACGGTTTTAATGGTGTATCCAGCTGACAACGGCGGGCCAAGCGAACCGGTAAAATTCTCTGGGTGCAAACGGACGTCCGCGAGAGCACGATTTATCGAACCGCGCCACTGTTAGTTATCAAATTAAGCGGCATGGAAAATATAAGTAAGCGAACCGCGTTAAACGTTCCCGGTGAATGTCGCCACCGCACCGAGAGAGCATCCGCTTGACGGCGATTATTTTATGGGAAACGAGAGATTTTACGCGGTACGTGGAATTATTGTCGCGCCATTACCTTTCTGTTCCTCGATGATCTACGAAGAATTTTAATGGACTCGTTGTAAATTTTCAAATTTAACCTATTATCGTTTCACCTTCGAATTGATCGAAAAGAAACGGATGGAACGGGTGTATCGAGGGAGCAGGGATAAGTTCTCGGACAGAAATACATTAGGGCCATTTTTACGTAGGGCGTCACCATCAATTCGGACGATAGCTGGCCACGGCATACGGCCGGTTGCGAAGATGAAGGGGTTGAAAATCTCGCCACCGCAGAGCGTGGCACGGATAGATCATACATCATTCCTTTGCGAACGAAGCCTCCATATCCTCTTCCCTGTAACCCTCTCTCTGCCTTTCCTCCATCTCCCAGCCTCAGCCTCCCTTTAGTATCCCATGCTGCTGCTTCGCTCAGCTTCCGACGCCCTCCATTTACCCTTTCCACCCTTCTTCGTAACACGCGATTCTTCAACTTAACCCCACCTTACTTTTCGAACGTGCGTGCTTTTTCGTTGCTCGCTGGCTCGCTGGCAAGACCGCTGTTTACGAGATTCTTACGAAAACTGTGTTAAGAAGCTTGCTTGCAGCTCGACCACGTTTGGATCGAGCCAACAAGCGCTGAACGGATTGGCAAAGGGTGAACCAGAGACGGTTCTATGCCAGCCGACTGTATAAGCGAGGGGATCTGGTGGATGCGCTCTGCTCGATTGGATAAAACACGCTTTGAACAAGATTTTCAAGGAGATCTAAGGATATCATCAAAATCGGACGAAAATTTTGTCGCGAAGCAACGTGGTTCTTTGTTCCTTGCATTTTTTACAAAACTAAAACGGTATTTCAAAGTATTGCGTGACTATAACGAGGCAATTTCCCTCATTTTTCAAGACCAAAACGATCCTCATTGACCAAGTCGTGTTTACCCTCTCGATATCGCGTTTCCCTACTTCGCGCCCTTCGTTCCGTAATAGCGAACGGGACGCGATCATTTCCGGCGTGGCTCGAATGAAAATGTTTCCTGAACGTGAAATGGCGATCAGGAGGGTCGGCGGTACGCGGCACGGGGCGACCAGCGAAGCTCGATTCAGCCAATCGCGGTGTTACGTGATTAACGGTATTACGGCACGTAAAGGAAACGCCAAGGCGGCCCACGATCGTCCTTCGTAATTGTTGGCACTACTCTACACCCGTGCGCCTCTGTCTATGTGTACAGTACACGCAAGCTACTTGCCCAGTTCGCTCAAACAATGGAATTAATTATAAAGCCTGTTCGGATAACCACGAAGAGCCCGCTACTTGCGGGAACTTCCACCCTCCATTCCCTTTCCTTCCACCTTCGGTTCGCTTTTACCAATGATTTCTATCCTCATTCGGCTTTCTGCTACGTCCGTTTCCATAATCGGGACTGTTTAGAGGCGAGAAGAAGAAGGAACAGCGGTCGAGTAGATGGAAACTGACGCGAGAAAGCCCTGGCTCGAGTAAATAATTAGCGTCCCCTTAACCGTGTTTCCTGCGAAAGGTGTCCTTTTACCCGATGCTTCTTCGAACCCGACACTCGATGCACCTTGGTTATGAAAGTCGATTTAAACGAGGTACAGTAAGGTCTGATGACAACGTTAGGTCGCGTTAACTCTTCACCGTTCCTTGTTTATAACGTTCAATCGAATTTTAATTGGTTCGAGCTGCGGAGGAGTTAATAAACTCAACGGATGCTCGACACCTTTCTAAATTCTGAGGTTAATTCTTCGGTTGAACGTGAGTTGAAATCGGTTAATAAAAAGCAACTGTCGAGTCCGAGTTCGTGAGCATTCGCATTTCTGAATGCGTTAAATTAACCGTGAAGTTTATGGGAAACCCGGTGACACTTTAACGAGGCAAACGACGTACAGACGATGGCATTTTTCAAATTTATACGATACACACAGGATATAAGATGTACGCGTTCCTGAATCGATATCATTACCAAGCGGTACAATTGGAGCGCATTGTACAATAAACGATATCCGCCTCGATGTCATCGAATAAGATATCTCGTGGAAAGCCGAGGGACGTTTCATTTCTTTGCGTACCGTCAATGCCATTGACTCGGAACATCAAATCCTTTTACTCGTCGCTGTGTACCTTTCATCGGGTTCACTTTGGGAAATTAAATGAAATTGTCGGTGGACATTTAATTTTAGTTTGCGGTCGCTGATAGCGGTCCACGTTACCTCGGAGACTTAATATCAATTCCAAAGGCTAAGTATGGCTTGTTATGTGTAAACCTAACACAATTTTTGTTTCAAACGCGACGTCGTTTTCCGTCTGGAAAATTTCGTTTCGAGCGTCGAGAACACGCTTTCCTACTCGACCTCTTATTTCCTTTCGTAACGACCATCCCAACTTTTTTCCTTTTAATATCCTTCTCTACGCTATTTCTTTTTTTGCACAAGGAAAATAGGGAAAATGATATCTATTTTATTATCGGAGAAAATCGTAACTGAAAGTAACGAATAAACGTAGATTTTTATAATCAACGAGATACATTTCACTTGTCATGTTACGTATTCTTGGGAGTTAAATTTCAACGCACTGATTACTATGGATCATTATATACCAATATTACCTAGTCACCTTAAAATTAT
This sequence comes from Osmia bicornis bicornis, assembly GCF_907164935.1. Classification (NCBI taxonomy): domain Eukaryota; kingdom Metazoa; phylum Arthropoda; class Insecta; order Hymenoptera; family Megachilidae; genus Osmia; species Osmia bicornis. Next base: position 11,786,476 of record NC_060216.1, on the reverse strand, counting down.
CACTTCTCGTATTTTCATTTTCAATTCCATATCAGGTAATAAATACGCAGAAGGGCGTAACAGTATAGAATCTGTAAGTCATATAAGTAAATTGAAAAAAGGAAAAGAAAAGATTCGAAGCTTCGATTATAATTTCTCGTCTCGCAAATGAATCGTAATTATCGACTGGCAAAAGCGACGACTAATTAAGACCAGCGTTTTGCTCTTTCAGCAATTATCTTTAATTCCTTTCGTTCTCTTGCCTCGACCCCTCACTCTTGTTTTCACGAATGCATGTACCAAACGACTGCCGTTTCGTTGCGATTCGTCGCAAATTAGATTAATGAGTTTTTTTTTCGACATGTTGCAAAGGAGCGGCCACGTTGAAAATGTTAACGACAAAGCGAATGGACGATTTGCAAAGTACCGTATGACTGGAAAGATTGAAACAGGATTGCAACGACGATCGAACAAAGAATCACCCATTCAGTTCGCTATTTATTACACGGAAACGTTCGCATTTTAACTGGCAACATTTCAAACCTTCTACGCGTATAAATTGATCGCGAAATTGACTTTCTTCAATCGAATTGAAGATAAAAGGAGAATCGTGTATAGGCAGATGTTTAAATGTTCGATTGTGGACCACTCGAAAGCCCTTGCACGATCGAATAGCTGTAATATTGATCGTAACCGTGTACGGGACAAACTCGAAAAATATTGGTTTTTATCCTAACTGAAGTAACGCTATGAAATATTTTATCTAATTAGAAAATTATTTCTGTTATAAAAGTAGGTGAAAAGCAAAAGTTTGCACCTATCCATATTTGTTGGAAAAACCTCCGAGGTAATTTTTGCTACAACGCGTGTGCTCTCAAGTTAATTGTGTTATGAGAAAAAAAAACTGGGTCAAAAGCTTAAGAACATCGCATCAGTGTATACGAACATACATCGCTTTTGCGAGCGAACGTTTCAAGATGTTTTCAGTCGTGAAATTACAATCGCAATCACGCTTAATTTACTAATAAACTGAAAATTACTCGGATCGGGCGTCATCGAGTGGGAATATGATAACCGACACCGAATGTATTCGTATTACATTTTGCTATCCGCGAATCGGTTGAAATAATAAACGAGCCAGATGTATAATATTGTCCTATCCACAGTTTACCAAACGGCAGACACAATGGCTATCGTAAACCCTTCATTGTTCACTTTCTTTGTGTGAAAACCATATCGGTATATTGATTTATCCGATGAAACGTTACATCGTATATTCAGGATGGTATTTTACATACGACCACGATTGTAATTAAATGCACACGAGCGATTTCGTTTAATTAATTGAACCGTGCGAACCGAGCGTGCGATAAATCACGGTATACGATAGTAGCACGCGTTAATAAGATATCACCCGCGTGAAAATCGTCCGTGATTCTTTTCGTCTCGAAATTCCGTGAAATTTCGTTTCATAAATTAGCTGTCTCGACTCTGGCTCTCTTTTGTATTACAGTACGCAACTCCCACTGAATGTATTATTTATACGATTCTGTTCAGCTATAATATTGCGAAATAATCAGAAAATATTTGTTATTAACGACGGTCCCGGTCGCGTGAAATATTATCATCGGGTCATAAATATCGCTATTCTTTCGGTGGCGAGCTTTCCGCGTATAAAAGCCATTCTCAACTTCGCTCGTTGCTTCTCTCTCTTTCTCGCGAAAAGAAATATTCAAGACTTACCAAGCAGATCCGATATGGAATCCTATTAGAGCGGCTCGCCGCTGTTTCCATTCATAAACTCTTCGTGAATGATATTTCCTTGGTCGCGGTGAAGATGCAGCCCCGTGTTTTCTTCTCCTCTTCTCGGTTCCTCGCCGCGTTCCTTTCCGTCGGGTAAACGAATTCTCTCGACACAGCCCAGTTTTTCTACTAGAAAAGAAAAAAAAAAAAGGAGAGCTTGCTCCGTCACAAAGGCTGTGATTGCGAAAACGTTTGTTTTACTTTCAGAAGGCTGGCTGCCGCCGCCGGAGACGAGACACCGTGGCTGACTCTCTCGCCCGCCAACGTCGTTCGTTCGCACAAAAGCGGTTTCACTGTTTTTTCCCGTGGAAGCAATGCATATCGCGTTCAAAAGTAAAAGAAAGACACAGAAAAACGAACAAGAAAACGAGAAGGGATGAAGGAAGAAAAGAAAGGGAAACGGGGGAAGAAAGAAATGGTCCACGGAACTTACGAGCTCGGCCTTGTGCACACGTACGAGGGCTTGATTGTACGAGAGAAAAGAATCTTTTGCACAATGGCTCAGTGCCGTAGCTACGGAAATACATTGGGAAAATTGAATTTGAAAGAATGAAATTCCTTCCTTTTCCCAGCGCGTTCGCCCCTTCAAAGGACTGAAGTTGAAAGATATTTGAGGTTTAATTACGCGTACAATCAATCAAACGAGTTACGAATTGAATGCAATGAACACAGGTTTAATTTCTAAAGTAGTTTATGCATTCGAGCAACAAGCACGTAGCAAAGATATCTCTATTCTAACGAGAGAAATTACGTTTCGCTAGCAAATTGAAAAAGAGAAAAAAAGCCTCTGGAGTCGCGTTTGCATCTTTTCGTATGCACCAGATGAATTTTGCGACAATCACGAAAACTTTATCCCCTAAACTTTCAACCACTGAACTTCATAATAGCGACTTTCATCGTTGTTAAAGAAACAAAATATATATTTAACAATGAGCATCAAAAATCCGAAACGAAAGTTTATTGAATCAAGGAAGCGTAACGTTAATAACGCAGTCTGAAGATTTGCATTTCGAAGTCGCCTGCCTCGGTACGTGGGAACATAGAATTTTTATTCACCAGCTTCCCTTTGCGAATATTTGAACCGGTACTCTAAAATACTCAACGAAATCCATCTCTCCTCCTTTAACCCGCGTTGCCTATCCGGCTACAAAGTAATCCGCCACTTGGTAGCGATGCAAGCATGATCGTAGCGATGTTTGAAACAGGAACGGCTCGATAAATTTCCTACTTGGTGGTTAGACCGTCGAGCCTGCGGTGGTGGAAAGTTTCTCGTGGAAAGTGGCGAACAACCAGAAGAAGCTGAACAACGTGACAACGCGAAGAAAAGGAGGAGCATGGAGTTTCCGGGAAGAGAAGATACAGAAGACGGGTTGATCGAGATAGATACACAAAATTAGAATCGAGGGGAGTCAGCGTGAAAATGTCTCGGAAACGAGCGAGTTTAGTCTTCGAGGAAGCTTTAATACCAGGTTGCGGACAACATTGGGACGAACATTGAATGGAGGGGGGATTGAAAACCCTTCGGGATCGTTTGCCCTAATCGTTGCCGCTTTTAACCTCGATCCAACCAGCCCTTCTCCTTCGATAATCCTCCACCCTAGTCGCTGAAGGTTTCTGAGTTTGCACAACGCCTTAAGAAGATCGCCGCGTTTATAGATCTTCCCGGTTAGTATCGAAAACGGGATGAAGAGGAGGGAAGAAGCTGGTGTGCCTCGGGCTGAACTTCCACTCGGTGCTGGAGGTTCGATGATCGGCTTCTCCGAGACCATTTAAAAGTTACCGGGTGTCCCCGTTTTATTTATCCGTCGGGACTTTTTTATCCCCGGATTCGATCCGGCAAAACAGTCGTCGAAAAACTGTCGTGAAAGTGATGCGTTTAAAAAAATTACATCCGCAATTGTATCCAGCAGATTTAAATTTCTTTAGGTATTTGTACAAGGTTCGGGTATCTCGATATCTCGAATGATTAAATACTAAAAGCGAAGTTCTTGCAACTGATATTCGAATCCCGTGGAGAATCTCCTTATCCGCCGCGCCACCATTCGCGACCATAATCTACTTATTAAAAGTTCCTTTTCTGTCTTCCAAAGTGGCTGAGTTTATTGGCAATAAAACACGGCCTCTTCCCCGCGTCTCGAATATCCTTACGAAGTCGTTTAACGCGTATACATCTCAGTCAGAAACGCGTTTGATGGTTTACCTGTACCCTAACCGAGCCATTAGCGTCGTACAGTTACGCGCGAAAAAGCATTCCGTAGCTGTCTGCTTCTGTCAGCGATAAGTAAACCTGTTCCTAATGTATTAATAAGAATGATATCCTGTTGCCCTGACTGCTGGTATCTTAACAGAATCCCCAAGAGTTTCCAGGCTCGAGGCCGAAATCCGATACGAATTTCGAACGGGATAATCCTTGCAAGTAGTCGAACGCCCGCCAACTGCCCTGATTTCTCAACTTCTCCGGGAAAATATGAACTCCTACGTACTTGGAGAAACATAAAGCGAGATTCCGCGAGAAGCGAGTTAACGAAAGGAAAACGAGGAATTCAGCGGATAAAGATGTTGGTCGATCGAAAGAAATAGTTTCTCTGATCGAAGCTTGTTAAGTCGTCAGGGTAGTTTCGAGAGCATTGTGACACGAGGTAATGGAAGAAAGGCAGGTTAAGTGAAACCTTAATGGCCCCGAGAGGTAAACCGTGTTACGTTATATCCGCGTCTATTCCCGGCCGTATATTTAAACCGTTTAAGGCATTCGGAATCGTGAAAATAGCCCGATTTGCATACATACAGCCCCGGGAATTCATGAAAAATTCATAGGGGGGGCGAGTGGCGACGGTATACTCGGAATTATGCCCCCTTCACTATCAATTTCTTATTATTGCCGAGACCTCCGGCCGACGACTTGGCGGGTCTAAGATGCTGACTGCTACGACAGCGAATAGGTAAATACGAATCGTATTATGGCTGCGAGAATGGTCCGACAACTCGAGGGTGTGAGGTGTCTTCGTGTGTATAGACGTCGCCAAAGGGGATCTCGATTTCGTTGTATTGTTTCCTCTCAAACAATACTGTTCTACGTAACAACAATTGAATTATTTTAGGATGTAATTGAAAGAGGGAACGATGACGAAACAGTTATTAAACAAATCTTTAGTTACAGACTGAAAAATGTTCTATTCATATTTTCTAATCATTTAGGAGCACCGATACACGCCCGTACGACACAGTCTCAAGCGAGGTTGCAGCTGGAATGACTTGACGCTTTGTAGTCCGTCATAATTGATTTTCAGTCACGTGTCTCGAAAACACGGTATCGCGAGCTCGGTCTTGCGTATTCTTGCAAAAGCAATTTTGACATTCCCCGAACGATTGCCTATTCCCTTTCCTCCCATACCTTTATTTATTTCATTGTTCGACCGCCTTTCGCGTGCACAATGAATCCGACTGCTAGCCTATTTCCGGATAGCTTTGTACGACGGTCAGCTGCAAATATCATTGACAAATCCCGTTCGAGCGGCACAGTACTGTGAATTCAAATTCGAATCGTTGCATTGCATTGCGTCGCACGAATGGCAATTTTTTCACGTTTTTTACTTGCTTTGACTCTCAACTCGATTCACTTGCAACCACCGTCCATGACAACCGTGGACTCATTTTCTAGGAAATAATTATGAAAGGATTTCATCCGAGGATTTCTATTAAAATAAATTGCTATAAAAGCAAAAAGAACAACGACTACTTTGATGTTTAGCCAACAGCTAGCCTATTTTTGCCCCTGTTTTCGAAAAAACAAAGAGCGCTCTTAAGAACGGCAGTGGACGTTCATTTGGCATAAATCGTGCCATCTTGAATGGTGGAACGGGTCAAGAGAAGCGGAGAAATTTCACGGCGAGTGTCGGTTGAAGCCGCTTTTTTTTTCACCATCTCGTAACGTTTGCGTAAAAAGCAGGGGTCACAATTTAATCGTAGAAACAAACGTGCCGTCTCTCGGACCGAAAATTAGCCCTTTGTCCCCGCGAAGGTCTTTCGTCGTTACGTCAATGCCGCTTCACGGACAACAACGATAAACCTTTGAAAATTACGGGCGCAAAACAAACGGCAGTCCGTAGAGAGGAGGCCTTGCTTGTCGGTCGCAATCTCTTCTTAACGTAACCTGGGCGCAAAACGATTTAAGCCGCCGCAAGCTTAAGGGCTTGACCTGAAACGAGCGAAACATGCCCCCTGGAATTACGCGTACACGATTTTACGAGCCGAAACAGCCTCAAGTATCACGATATCCCTTCGATCGAGCGACGCTGATACACGAAACCCATAACGGTTTCGTTATAACGATATTTCATGGATCAACCGCTGTTTACTGACCCAGATTACCGATCGTAGATCATCCTTGATAGCCTCGTTACCTTCCTCCGAGGAAAAAAAAAAAAAGAATCGCTTTTCATCGGGAGTATACAAAGAATTACTCGAAACTCTTTCACGCAATCGTTTCTCCTTGATTACGGTCTCGTTTTCTGCTATAACATTCATCGCTAATAGCTCGATTTCGTGAGTTCACAAGGTAATCGTGAATCAAACGTCACATTCGAACTCTTCGAACGGAAATGAAATTCTTTCTTCGTTGCCGAAGAGAAACGTTAGTTCGAAAGTTTTACGCTCGCCTATTGTACGAAACCCATAAATGTCCCGCGTAAGGGTTGACCCAGTTTTCATCGAACCGTTTGATAGGTTATTACGAATTCCTTTCGCAACCAGGTGAAAAGCCAGAGAAGAAAAACGACGAGAACTCGAGGGACAGAAGAGTGAAAGGACAGGCTGCGCGTATCGTAATACCTTGATTCCGATACGTTAGCCCGTAACTCCGATGCAGGCTGCATCGATGGCAAACGAGTTTACGGTGACATCGAGGGTGTATAGGTGCTTTCGTCGAGCTTATGTAACCCCTTCGTTTTACGAGCTTTCAACGGAACGAGTTACTCGACGCATCGGTCGATCCCCATCAAGGTAAATCTATACCTTTCGGTTCATTCACTAGTAAAAGTCGAACAGCTGCGACTTCGAAAACGCTAAAGTAACGCGACCGTAATGTATGTACATACGACGCGTTCGCTTCCTACGGATAATCAAACAAATGTAGGCGGAAGATAGTTAAGGAGATCAGAAAATTTCGAGAGAAGTATTTCTGTATTTCTTTTAGAAATTTCTTACGTTCCTGTGAAAATATTGAAGAACCACTCTGAACTCTTGGCGAACTTTTACGTCGATTTATGTCAATTTATAAAAAGTTTTAAATATTAAAGCTTTAATGGATATTCAAATAGCCAGTTTACATGTTAAATGCCGCAAAGAAGTTGTAATTATTCAGAATACGAACGTTCCATTTTCCAATTTAAACTTTTCACTTATTACCTTAAGAAATTAATGTAACATTAATGCTACTTAGCATTTCCTTGAACTTTTTTCTTTCGTTTATTCAGTTATGTAAAATTTGTTTTGTAAATCATCAGTAATCCCGGCGGTGTTCAATGTGTTAACACGTTCCGCCTTCGAGACTCAAGAAACGTTAATGACCGAGTGGAACAATTCCTTGCGATTCTACAATGGCTTGAAACAATTTTTCTCCGCGCAAACTGTAAACAATTTCAGCTCGTTACCGTAGCACGTGTTCGACAGTTTCGTTTGCGGGAAATAAAAAGAGGGATAATGAAACGAACGGGTGAATTTACGGAGCCGCAACGAGCTTGTATTTTCCCTCCAGTTTGACCTGGTCGAGGGGAGGAAAAAAGGAGGGGTAAAAAGAAAAGAAAGGAAAGGAATAACGCCAGGGTGGTCGACGATAATGTAAAAATGAGAAAGCACACATGCTTTGGCTAGATGATAGCAGGAACGAAACGCTTTCTGCTTCTATTCCGTGCAGCCTTCGCTAAAAGCGAAAGCGACAGCAACGATGCTGCGCATTTAATGACGCGGCGAAATGCATTTTCCAGCCAACCGGTTTAAAATGGAAGGCAAAAACGTACTAAAACGCTCCGGTCTCGGGCTTTCTAATTGAAATCGGTTTTAAGCAGAACGTAGCCAACCGACGCGACGCGACGTCCGCCTATCCGAACGTAGTAACTGTCAACCACCCTCGAGATCCTCGCGTTCTCTTTTAGGGGTCAGTTAATCGTGTTTTCGCTTCGAAACTTCGTTGCGGCCAGCCACTTGAATGAGCGGCAAACAAGCTCACCTATGCTCTACTATTCTTCGTTGTTTGACCGTGACAACTTGGATTGCTTACCCGTGCCACGAAACGGGTCGAGAATCGATACAATAGCGTTCTCGATTGTTTCAAACTCGCCGCGTTTATCGATGCAGGGGAAGTAATTCGTGCGAAATATCAGCGGCGATCGTTGAACGATTTTCCATGCATTAAAACGACGATGCTACCGAAAATTGAAGCGGAAACGTATTACGATTCAGCAACGAACGTTTTAGCTCGTTTTCATTGAACGGGTGATTAGCCCATCGGATTGATATTGGAAGACAAACACGAACAGAGCTTGATCGAAAGTTGAAACAGCGCAAACTTAAACTCTCGACCTGAAGAAACATTCGTCGATTCGGTAAAACTTTACAAGTAAAATATGTGCCTAGACTTTTTACATTTAGCGAACTTCCATAGGGTTAAAGGTTAGTTTGCCAAAAAATATTCGCGAAAGATTCTCCCTTACAAATCGAACGCATCCAGCGTCATTTTTCGAGATCCTCTTTCTTTTCGACTACGATCTTTCTTGAAGCACAAGTTTAAGAACAAGCGGCAAAATATTCTTCCCCGCCTCGGAACTTTATCATCGCGATAACCTTTCCTGCAGTTCCGTCTTGATGGAAACACTGAATCAGTATGATCGGATATCACACGGTACGTTGGATTCACTTGGTTACTTCTCTGATCCCTATTTCTCTTCTGTTCTCACCGTAAAAGCTCGACTCTCCTCGCCAACCCCCTCTGTCCGTGCCCTTTGGCCTGGTTTTTCCTTTCAGAGTGTCATCGATTGCGATGTCGTAGGAAAAAAAAAACCTGAAGAGTAACCTGGCCGATCCGGCGTTGATTCGCGACAGCTGGCGAGCCGGAGCCAAAGAGGAAAAGGGGGAAAAAAAAGAAAATCGAACATGGTCTTCCCTCGCGAGCCAAGACCAGCTCCATTCCACTAATTGATCGTCGGTGATATCGCTACAAACCCATCTACTCGCCGTAAATTAATCCCGGCAACTTTTTTCCTCGACCAACCTAGACGTCTAACTATTCTCGATTCGAGTTTCCCCAGTATTTCTCTCTCGTTCGCGAAGAGGGCTTAAGAAGTCTCGAAATCGAGCCCACATTCGAGAAAATGGATTTTCCGAAAGGGTAAACTTTCGCCGATCGAATCGATTGTTTCTTAGGTTGATCGTTTGTAGCTGTCGCTGCTAATTAACCGGGTTGATAAATCGAAGTCACAGTAAAGGAAAAGGAAGAAAAGGGAAACGGAACGTTGATGGTACGCGATAGTTAGTCAAGATTCGTCGACGAGATGGAAAGTTTAATTGGCGGAACGGACTCGCCAGAGGATAAGAAGCTTGGCCAGTGTGGAAATGGACGAACACTCGTTAGAATGAAATTTTATACACGACTGAGGATTCAACGGCGAAATTTATCGGGTCGCCACCAAATGATCAATTATACATAGTATTTGCCGTGGACGTGGAATAAATATCGTTGGCAGAGCGCTTATTTATCCGTCAAGTATTTCTTGACGAATCGTGACGACATCGCGCAGTAAAAAAAGATCGTAATGACCGGGAATAAAAGAAGAATTGTGGTGTGTCGGATCATGCCGAACCGGCCACGCGAAGCCTCATTTTTCACCGCAAGGATCGTCATATTCTTAGGGCTTCGACCTTCGACCCGCGCAAACAGAGAGTTCCCCCGAAACGAGGAATCTCTCCTATCGGAATACATTTCTTGATCCCTGGGGGCAATTCGTGCCTACCCGGCCTTCATAAATCTCGACGAATTTTTATTCAACACGCGTGGGACCACGAATTAATAAATCTAAACTTCGATATCGGAGGGTAACAAAGGAACTTCTGGCATTTTAATATAAATACCCGTATCGCTCCAAGGGCTATACCCTGGTCGTCAAACATTCTTCGAAACACCAAGGGATACTGGAAAAAAGGGACTAAGGTTATCGGAAATTCCGTGTTGTCTGCTAAGTCACTGCCAACCGAATATCATCCTCAAAACCCTTTTTACACATTTTTCCCACTTAGAATCTGACAGTAAGATAAATTAGCTTTAAACAATCACGACGACAGAGGTCGTAAGTAGCGAACGGATTAATTCCAGGATTCCGGTCTTACAGTGCAATTCTCGAATCGTACAATCGACCGAACGTCCGATGCTATATTCATTTGAAAACCCTCCGGTTCCTTCGGTATTCAGCCACAAGTAGAACGAGGCGGCGCGGCGCGGCGCGTCGAAGGTGCAAATTGCCGTCTAATTTGTCGTCCCCTTCGAAAGCAGCGCGCGAACGGGAGAAAGGAAGCAGGCTATGGGACGGGGCCCCGCGGGGACCCGGAGTAATGGTGACGGCACGTCATTCGACGAATATTGGAAAAGCGTTATGAATTTGAAAGGGCTGCTGTCAGAAGTACTGGTCGGCCGCACAATGCCAACACGGACCACAAAACGGGACGATCGCGTTCCCTTCTGCTTCGTCTACCTTTGATTCCATGTTCGTGTACCCTTAACCGCATACCAAGGCAGAACGATGAGAATTAATAGGGAAAAAATTGCGCGCCCGCAGGAAGAACCAGCTTTCCCTTTACGCTTCCGATAGGATAGACGCACGTGTAACTCTACCCGTGTCATTCGGGCAACCTGTTTTTCCAGACCTTTCGTCTTGCGACACGATAAAAGCATTATCTAGGGCAGGGAAAACTTGTGTCGGATCGCAGGTGCGACCACTCTCGAAAAGACGCCAAGAATTGATTCTTCTCGTCGAACAAACGCTCGGACAATTCACACGTTTGTTATCAGCTTCAGAGATTATTCGACGCTTCGATTTCTGCGCCATATCCGTGAGTGTTTATTCTCAGACTGCAAACTTGGATGAATTTCCATTGATTTAATCGAACCTCGATAGCTATCATCCTATGAAGCATTTTATAGCGGTTGTAAGGTCCCAGATAAAACGTAACTCTGGTCATTTACGAGACGGTAAAGCGTCTGCTCGAGAGGGTATGAATAGAAAAGCTGAAAACACGACGCGAAATACTGGAATAGCGGAGATTAAAATATAAATTAGCCGGTTAAACATCGTCGACAGATTTAAGGATAGGTTCGCGGGGTAATTAAGATGGCGAGAGAATCACAGTGGAACGATCTGAAGCGAAGAAAAGACCGAGCGTAATACACCAAGGGGATAAAGCTTAATTTCGCGTTCCATCGCTGTAAAATGATCGCGATATGCCACCGTCACGATATTTATTATATTTCGGTGGCTTCCATTATCAGAATTACGTTCCACTCTATCGTGCCCGGGCACTTGTTCCGCGGAATAACATGAGCGGGGACGAGATTTCAGCCGATTCGAGCATTCGAATCGGAGCACTCAAGAAAATGAACGCGATCGACCATCGATGAGAAAGGAGAGTAGAGAACAATCGAAATAAAGTTACGATTGTATCGTTTCGGAGGGTTCAACGATACAACGATCGATCTTAATTGTACCACTCGAATTTCCACCCATTTTCGTAACTTCATTCGAGTGCATACTCTCCACCGAGTATCCATTCTGTAACTACATTTCTCGTAAGAGAGAAAAGCTTTGACCAGCGTCGAAACCAAACGCAGATGTATTTCCTAGCCGTCGACCTATGGAATCGGTCGTTCTATAAGTGGTCGCGGTTTTCTTTCCTTCCGAATCCCAAAGAGAAACGATAATTGACGGTACAACGAATCGACCGAGAGAGGCTTGCTCAGTGAAAACAAAATTAACGAGACACGAAATGCTTTCCCCTTTTACTCCTGGTACTCTTGATTCGTGAAACGTGTATTTCTAGACGACTCGTTCGATCGATCGAAAACGAACGAACGTTTTAAAACGAGATCTGAATGCTGGTCTGGTAAGACGAGTAACACCGTTTTCACGATAGTTGCGCCACCGTCCCGGCAAGAGCGTTTCAATTAATCTCCGGCTAGCTCCTCTTTCATTTCTTTCTCTTTTTTTTGTGTCTGCTCTCTTTCTCACTCTATCTCACTTCGAATTCATCCTCGTCATCCCTTTCGCTCGGCGTGATTACGGGGCTGCCTCGACTGCTACGCTTCAATTAATCTGCATAGACCGCTCAATGCGGATGGAAGATCGCGGCGCATTCAGAGCAAGTTTATTTGTCTCTCGGCCAGGAATTAATCCGCCAAAGTGACGCGACACAACGGCGACAGACACGAAAGTCTGCCTTTTCCGACTGGCAACGTTGTAAGAAGGTTTCCCGTGACTTTTCATTCGGCTACCGGCTACAGCATCCCGTTTACGTCGCAACGATTCCCAGGTCAAAGATTGCCGGCCATGTTCTGAATATTCCCGCTCGTACAACGATTCAGTTGCTTTTAATAAAGAAAGTTGCCTCACTTGTTATTCTCTTACGAGTCGATGATCAGATTGTTATTCTCTGACTCGCGACGATTTCCTCCGGCTATTCCTATACGCAGCCCTATCCTCATTAGTCCCTACTCATCTGTCATACTCATCAACAACGACCCTTGTTTTCGTTCTTTGAGCCAACTACCGGGGAAAAAAAATCTATCTCGTGCGAACAATGATCCTAGAGGATAATGCAACCGCACGCCACCGTATGATTATCCTTTAGAAAAGGAACTGCACTCTCGTCGACTATAAACTCACCGATCCATGGATCGAATTCCGCGAAAGAACAATAAACGCGAGTAAAGGGAGACCACTGACTAGATTGGGAAAAGAATCGTATCAATTGACCTGTTAACCGTTGTACGTTGGAAATTTTTAGAGGCGAGATAAAAATGCAACCTTTAACAGCATTTTCCATCGACAAACAAAGTCGTCATCCCCGCGTCGCGTCGGTTAACAGGTTAAGGGATGTCTCGACGCATCGCGACCTCCAACTTCCACACTCGAGTCTTTCGAGAGTCGGGGAAGTTGGTGGAGCGGTATCGCGGTTGAAAAGAAGAAGCCCGAAAGGCGGAGGACGCGAGGAGCGGAGCCAAGTGACTTACGAGGCTGAAGCCACGACGTCAGAGGGGTAGGCGGCGTTGTTTACCCTTTATTTATGACGAAAGTTTGCCCAGATTTCGCGAATGCGCGGTCCCGGTTCGGTTAAGCTGTGGAGGCTCGGTTGTGCAGGGCTGGTTCAACGGAGAGACGAGCTGAAGGGGTTGCCGGATTCTGTAGGTAGCGGAGGGTAGCGGAAGGGGAAACGGTGGCAGAAGCTCAACCATGCAGTCATTTGTTAATGTCATCCTAACCCCTTTAACCCTCCATGCTCCTTGCTGCCTTTCCACTATCCGCCATTGCGAGGCTAACACTGTCCTACGGCCGGGCCGCCCTTATCCGTCTCGTACGCGATAATAAGCGGGCTAGTTAGCCGCAGAACGTTCGTGTCAAAGATCTAATGATCTCTTTTATTTCACAAATCTTTACGCTTCTTTGCTTCGGAAGAAGGTGCTTCGATCGAGATAAATCACTTCATGCTGACTTATCAGAAATAACTACGCTAAATGCAGTATCCATGTTGCATTCGATGAGCTGAAGTAGCATTATACAAGCACTACAGAGCAGAGCTGGACAAATTTATCAATGAAAACATTTACTTGCAATAATTAACCAAATTCATCTTGGAAACTGTGAAAATAGATTGACCCGAGATCACATTAGCCCGATATATTATGGAGATTGAATACAATTAAGATGACGTGTTTGATATCGCAGCTGTAAGTAAATTCGGTGCATCGCGGCTCATTAGATTACGATGTTAATAAAGTACCGCGTCAGGTTTCACGTTAACTTTGTTCAGAGAATTATTCCGTCGACTATTCCCGAAATACATACTTGTAATCCTCGAATAATACGATCTCCTTCGACTCGCGAAGAAATTTGACGAGCTTCAACGTTGCTCGTTCTTTTATTAAAACAAGATACGGTTTGGATGGTCGATCGGAAGGAACGGTGTAATATTCTCGAACACCATGTACGATGTCTGTAATTCCATAAAATATTTCCACGTGGTGTGTATCGGATTCCATGCAGTAGGATCGAGAATGTCGCGACACGCATCGTTGGAAAATGCAAGTGGGGTAACCCTGCGCATTAAGCGCATCGAGTTATTCGATTACAGGTGCCTTATACTTTGCGGGAGGTATTCGTTGGATAGCAGATGACGCGAGCCATAGAAGGAATTCGTTGAATCGCCTGGAGATATCGTAACGAAGGGAAATAAAACTCGCGCGTTCGCGTGAGAAAAGTAGCTGCCGACCGATCAGTTATCATGTCTGTACGATTAAAACGTCGAAAAGCCCTGGTTAGTTGAAATTTACAGGATGCCAGGATCCTCGCGAACCCATCGATTGCTTATTGCATCGGAAGGGAATACTCTCGGCGAGAGGTTGCCGAAGTTATGCAGCTGCTTACGCGAGGAGGAGGGCGCGCAAGGTGCACGACAGGGTCTCCGAGAGAAATTTACAAACCTGAGAGAATGTTTCTGGAATAAAATTTAATATTACCGTTCCCCAGGCATCCGGGCCGATCCATTTAATCCTACCGAGGATCCGTAACAGCCGTAAACACACCGCGGGGCAGCGAAGAAGGGAAAAGTTTCTTAAGAAAGTTGTGGCAGACCAGCGATACGGGTGAAGAAGAAAAATCTCTTTTAATATTTGCAACAATATCTCTGTAAACAACGTTTCTACCTCTTCTTGAACGAATTAAGGCCTGCTTCTTGGTAACTTCAATAAGCGATATTAAAAGATAAATGTTCCGTTTGAAGAAAACGAAAACTGCAGTCCGATTCTTTGAACAAGAGTGATTCAAGAAATTAACGTTTAACTTAAAACAAACTCACTTTTCTTGGATTGCATCATTTCTTACGTAAACCCTGTAAAATCCTGAAAGGTTTCGAACCACGATTGAGTACAGTGATATTACAGAACAAAGCGAGAGGAACAAGTGAAAGCGATAGACGATAGCAAGCAATATCCTTGCTGGTGAAACACTCGAAGGAGACTAGGATTAAAAGGTTCAGAACTAAAGACTATCGGGTGATTGAGGGATCGTGGGAGCTGATAATTGGACACGTGTTTCGTTGAAACACAGCCGCAGGTGAAGTACTTCTTGATCGGGCGCGTGCACTAATTGGGGGCGCAATTAAAAGCTACGCCATGTATCCCCGGGGGAAGCCTACAATCCGCGTGCTGCCGGTGTGACGTGATCAAAACAAAGTGCGGTCCCGTGACAACAAGGGATGCTGGGATGGATACGGGGCGTTGCGTTGGGTGCAAAACAAAACCAACGGAAATAAAATAGAAAGACGGCGTACGTTAATTGACTGGGCTGACACGGGGCCAGAAAACAAAACGTGTCGACGCGCCGAATGCGTCGATGCTGACACCCTGCGTGTCTCTTACGCTCGAGAGCGTACGTTTGCCATTGAAATACTGATTTTCATATTTTTTTTTACGTTTTTGATTTTTATATATTTCCCCTTTTGTCCTACCAGCACGGTCGCGTATATGGTTCGTTTCGAAAACGCAAAATATAAAACAAAAAAGATAAAAAAAACAGAGATAGAAAAGCAACGGGGGACGAACAACCGGCGGATAGATTGCGTTTCGCGACAACGACTCGTATATCCGTAACCGAAACGGGGATTAAACAATTAGCGACGGAGTGTATTCGATTCGAAACGAGCGTGAACAAAAAAAAAACAAAAAAAAGATTGTAATTCCAGGGGAAATTTACAAACGAAAGGTATCGAATCGCGTGAAAATTACAGTTGCGTTGAACGCTCGAGATTAACCGTATAATTCGATGAGACGGAGCTTCATTAAAATCTCCGCAACTTTGTTGATCGGCGAGTCCCGATTGGAAGCGAAATGCACGGTTTAATAAACATCATTGATCCATAAATGTTTATCACGACCGGACACGTCAGGAACAACGAAATATCGTTGAAAGAGGTCGTTAAACATTTCGTCACTTGTTACCGTCGCGTTAATTGTTTCAAGCGTATAAAGAGACTGAGTTGATTTTCATCCGTTACGTTTTTATCGCTCGATACGATATTGAATAAACGCGGGATCTTGACAGCGCGGAGCGCTTTAAATTTCGCCGTTGCGTACGTAAATGGCTGGCTGGTCGCGTTAGTATTTCATGAGAGTATCGGGAAAAAACGATATTCGTAATGGCGATGCCGTGACGAGCGCACAGTGGTATTAAACATCGAATATAAATTTGATTTTTCAAAATGTGCTCTGCAGCTCGCGCATGAGCGCGCGGAAATATTTGTTCATATTTGACGTATGAAACGGAATAGAGGGAAAATATTTCAGCGATGGAAAAAATTGACGCGCACAATTGCTTCGTCCCAGTAACGCTATTATTTCAACGCGCTCGCTGAATTTAATTTCATCAATGAAATTTTTTTCCTATCCACGTTATGGACTCGGAGCAAACTTTAAAATTATTTCGTTTATCATTCCCACATTGCTAATTGCAAAAAAGTTCATTAAAATTATACAATGATTTTTGTACACCTCGCATTATTATGCGAATTGTATCAAAAAAATGATGGAAGAACGTTGTGACATCGAGATCGTCATGAAACGAGTATCCAAATTAACTGAAGTGTGGTTACTTATTTGTGGAATGCTCTCTGACGAGTGAAATTGAAATGAAGGACCGAAGAGTACCGATGCATCCGGCTATTAAAGCTGTCGAAGAGTTCGCGGCAGCGATAAGCTAGGTGGATGAAATTATCGCCGATAAATTGCAGCTATTGGTATCTCTCGATAGAGCTTCACGTTCCAGGCCACTCAGAGACGCGTTCGGAACCGGATGAAAAGGGTTCCTAGCTCGTCAGCCTCGATGGTTAACGGGATGCATCGATCGGCCATTAATTCGAATTTATACATAATAAACAATTTTCGAACACGTGACGATGTTCGCCACGCATCGGCGATCATTGTTCGGACATAATTGATTTCGCCTCGGCTAGAAACGTTTACGGAACCCCATTCACGAAACTTCCCGTGTTTTACATAATTGCTATGAAAATTACGCGCGCAATTTCTGCTACTTCTGATCTTCGTTAACATACTCATAACTGCTGACATAGAACTAACTAAATACATTGTACCTCCCTAGAGAACGTTTGCGTTTTTAATCTTTGAATAGGAAAAATCGCCGGTGGCCGGTGTTTTAAACGTTGTATAATCGGATAATTAATAAAAAAAAAAATGAGAGGATAGAATTTAATCAACGTTAATATCATATTAACTTTCTGAAATGCATGTATCAACAGTTCAAGGTCTATGTACTACCATCGTATAAAGTAAAAGGTACCGAACCGTTAATAATTGTTAAATAAATATTAATAATGTAAAGTGGTAAATAAAGTGAAAGCTTAAATTTGAAAATGATCTATTTGTATCTTTAATAATCCGTGCTTATAGTTAATGAAATTATTAAAAACCTAATTAACCGATGCTTGCAATAATTCCAACGGCGAGCAACTGCATCCATGAAATACACATGAATCAATCGTTCGCCGTTGAAATATTAATTCGTCGAATGAAACATTCACGATCCCCCCCCCCATAAGAAGATTATCGACGTTCCGTTAATCGGGAAAATTGCAAAGAATAAATGTATATATTATTATAGAATCGAGGAAGAAAGAAGAGCATAACGTATCCCGACAGTTAATGAACTTGTCCAAAGGAGTTTAGAGAAGCAACTGATAGTTAAGACCTTTAAGAGGAGCAACTATTATGTTGAAGTTTGCACATTAATTCGGCCGTTGACCTAAGCTCCCTGGAAGTTGCTCTGCTTCGAGATATCCCTCAAAGTAACCGTTCGAATTTCCTGTCGAGAAGTTGGTAGTGTCACGGCGGCTAGTAAAAGGCTTTCATTACGCAAGCACTTTAACCAAAGTTCTGCCGACGGCGAAGAAAACGCATAGACCGAACTGGCTGGATTTCGGTGACCTGGCGGTTTTCGAAATAATCTCGAACCATCATGGCTCGGATCATTATGTCCGGGAAACGATGCTGGCTGACGTTAAAGGATCGTCTAGCTCGATTGCTCGATATGGAGGGTGAACGCTTTGCCTGACGTAAAACTTCCTCCCTTTAAGATGCATAGATTCGAGTTAAATACAAAGAAGAGTTCTATGAACTCCAACAATTGCGCCGAGCTACGGTAGACTAAAATTGCCCATACTCGATACTATTCGTCTATTAATTTTCTAAATGTTATCGGAACGAACTTTGCTACCCATTACATACCGCGAAAATAGAAGAATAGTCTATCGGGTTATAGTTCGCTCGGAGAGATTATAAATCGTGAGGTTATTGCTCTAATGGAAATAATTTATCGGAAAAAGATATCGAGGGAGGTCGACCTACATTCGAGGTAGAACGGTCGAAGTTTTGGTCCGATAACGGGATCGAATCAGCCTCGTTAGAATAACGATCGAGCTGTTATATTTACTTGCAGTTCGAATTTGTGATAAACCCATTAAAATTGATTGATAATTAATCGGCTTGTCATTCGTGGAGCCGAGTGTGTCTGATATCAACGATGTCCGTGTTACTTGGTGGACAATAGGATAATCAGCCATTAAATATCCCGTGAAATTTCGTCTCTTTACCATAGTTCATAAAATCCGTTCGTGTCTAGCATCGAAGGCTAATTCTCCTTTCGTTTGTAACATCAAAGTTACTGAAGAAGCAGGAATACAAGAATAAATTCCTTTTCTATTGGCACTATGTAGATTTAACAACGACAAAACGATTCGAGTGAAACTCTCGTTTAGCCGCTAGCCGCGTTAAAAGGTATCGCCGACATAAACACGAACAGTTCTCATTAGTCTTAATCAAAGGAAAACAAGTGATCACGAGTCAATAGCAGAAAGGCAGGCAAGTTGTTTGCACCTTTTAGTATTTAAGCAAGCCATTGGAGGAGCCATAGAAGGCCGCATGAACGGTTACGAGGACAACTCATGAAACGGTTGGACGTGCGTGTTTTCTCGGTGGCAAACGGAATATTTGCACGTTGTAACGGCGAGAGCTGGGTAAATATTTAGGATGCACGCTACGCGCCGCAATTTCCCTCGTAGCCGGCTTCCGGTACCGAAGTGAGAATACAACGCAATTTCCACTTTGCCGTCAACTTTCTTCCCTCGGTGAACGGCCACTTGGAAAAGGGAATGCGAAAAGGAAGAATCACGGAAGTGGTTTTAATTGAAAAGATGTCTGATTTAACTTGGAAAGTGTCGCGGTGTACATCCAGAATGTCATTTATCGCCACTTATCGAATAAGCGTCTATGAAAACCTTTTCTCTGTTTAAAATTTCGGTTGCGAAAGGACCTCGACGCTATTCTATGGTTGTTCGGATAGTTAAATAGTTGTCGCCTACAATCGTTCGTTTATCGACGAGTTAAAACAACATGGTTTCTTGCTATCGTAACATTCGTTCTAGTTTCCATGGAATGGGTGTAGGCTGGATTAAACTTTAGCGCTCATGGTTAACCCATACGAACCGAGCACACCTTTTTACTTTCTTTTTCTTTTTCTGCTAAATGCAACTGACACAGCCAATACCATGCCGTTCCTATTATCATTACAATAATCGTTATCGCGAGCAGTCGTTAACTTGTCCCTCTGTATCACGATTACCGAACTAGTCCAAGATTTTTTGCACTTTTGTTTCGTTCCCAATTCTCGGTGCCCTTAACTATTTACACGAGTGTTACATTCCCGATCGACGTCGATCCTAGTTGGTCTCACTTCTTTCGAAGAAACAAAAATTCGAAAACACAAGCTCGATATGTCCCATTCCGTTGGCGCGAACCCAGATAAAATCGAGAAAAGAGAAAGCAGTGGTAACAATGTGGCTCACCTTGCTCTGTGCTTCGTTGAAATTTCATTTATACAGTGCTCACAGTTTCCTCCGTTTCCCCCCTATCTCTTCCTCGTTATTCCCTTTCCTTTCGATCGGCTTGTCTTTCACTATCGCGACAGGTGGTGGCTTCTACGAGAATGGCGAAAGATCCTTTGCGGTTCGAGCAAACCACGCAACCTCCGTCTCTCATTATGTATCTCTCTTTCCTGGTCCCGATCATGCTCTCTTCACTCTCTCTTTCACGAGGCTCCAATACGTTTTAAGTGGAGAACGCTTTATACAGGGTGTTGACAAAAATCAGGGTCGAAAAGGATGTAATAATTTTTGAAAAAGTGTAGTTTCTTCTTATCTAATCTTTCATGTAGGGTAAGATGATATAGGAGTAATTGAAGTATAATTTTGAAGTTAATGCTGTTGAAATTTGGTCCCGAGTTTTTAGGTCATCCTATATATGTACCTACAATACAAACGTCCGATCGAAACATCGCTCGATTCTCGTGTTATTTCCTCCGTCACGAAAAATCCATTTTCCGTCCGAGCAGAGAACTCTTGGAAGTCTTTTCTTTTACTCGTGTTCTAGACACAGGACACTGTGAAACGTTGCTATTTCGACCAACACGGATACATATCGCTTCTGTGTTTCTGTAGTTCCCTATTCGACGTCTAGAAACAGTTTATGGATTTATGCTGATCGGATGGAAATAAACTTGGCAGAATCTATACGTTTTGCGTGGACAATTAAGAGACTTTTAATGACTGTCGATTGCCTCTTCACGAGTTAATTCTCTTTTTAATTTTCTTTTACTTAAAAATTTTCTAACAATTTGACGATAAATTTAGATGGAAATTCAATCGAGTTTTTTTATAAAATACAACGATAAACAGGCAATAAATATTTGTTTTTACTTGCACGTGTTCTTAATTAAAACACCCCAAATAAAAATCGCTTACAGATCGCTAACCGATATTGGTAAGTTCTGTATCACGCATCGTTACCGCGAGACGACATTGAAATCATGAATATTCAATCTAATTAACTGATGTGATAAACTGCAATTATCCGAAGCAAGAAGTGACAAAACAGGATACGTTAAAGTATTTAGAAAACTTCAATCATGCAGTGATAGAAGACAGAAATATCCATATAATACGAACCTTTCTTTCCAACATGAAGTGAACCAATTTCATTGATATACTTTTATGAAGAAACTTATTAACTACTTGTCACGGTGTCGCGATTTTGAAAAATGATTAAGCGACTCATATCTCCAACAGACGGTACTATCTAATTTAATATTCTTAAGAAATATTTTTTGATGAATAGTTAGAAAGAAAAATATTCGATCGGACTGCTGTACGGATAAAATGTATTCGTTATGGACCGAATATGTCACCGACGACTGACACCGACATATGAAGTGCACACGACGAACAAACGCAATATTTATTCTAATGAATTTTACGATGAAGTTTATTACAGTAATTAGAGTTACTTCTTGAAAGTAACATAACTTATTTTGACATATTGTTGATCGTCTCTATCTGTATGCTCTACGTACTTGAACGTTTATTCTTGGTGCCAAAGAGTTAAACTATTTAGATAATTGAAAATATTCTTCCAGTGGCTCATAAAATTTACATAACTGTGATTTACGAATGTATCGTTTAAATGAATAGCAAATTAATCACCCGATATCGTAACATAAATCTTTCAGGTATCGCGACGAATCATTAACGAACGAATCGAATGTTTCTGCATTTTGCATAAACTGACTCTCCTTTCCAACTTTAATCGCGTCTTGCGATTTCTTTCGATAACGAGCGAATCGATGTGAGTTTCCGGTAATCGTCAAACCTGGTAATTTGTTTGAAAATGACGAATTATTATTACCTGTTCGAATAGTTTAGCCTCACTTGCGCAGATAGAAATCTTGGCAAACGGTGTTTTTCTGCTTACAATCGTGTTATTGCGTGATATTTCCGTCGATATTCCTCCATTGATTAGATAGAAGGGACAGAAACGAAAGGACAATAATGCACGTGATTGCGGTGCGCGATACCTGTGCAAGCTTAACACCTGGAAAACCAGTTTCACCAAGCACTTCGCCTGGGTAAACTCGGGAATAAATATAAAGAAGTCGGGACGAAATAACAAGCTGTAAATCTGCATGTAACTCAATTAAATCGCTCAAACGCCGGATTAATTTCAGGGAGAGGAATCGTCTAATTTGTTTCGAGACGTGACACTCGTGATAAGAAACGGACTTCGGTCACGCACTTGCTATTTGATTTTATAATCTTTTACGCAGAGCTAACGATCTCTAAAATTGGATACATAATTCGGTCGGTGCTTATTTTAATATTATGTATCAGGAAAAAATTTGCGTTGACAACCGAGCGCGTACACCGTTTGCAGCTGATTGTGAGTCGATAACATTTATCAGGTATCACGTGTCCTTCACGATCGTAACGAAGCCAAGTATCCTTTCTATTGAAAAAAAGAATTCGATATTGAAATAAATGCTGGGATCGTAATTAATTTCAACGTAAACGAAACCCTCCTCTTTGAGTGCCCCACATTTTCAAACGACATTTCCCGTCCCTTCCTCCATCCCCCGGTTCCATTCCCTTCACTTCAAATCGAACGGAACAACTCACGTTTTGTATCCATTTTCGCGTTAATTAATGCAGCTCCATGATGTACGCAGTCGTGGCGGTAAACTCATAATCAAACCCGTATGTGCATTATCACCAGCAAGGTATTCAAATTCCAATAAATATGGACATATATATGCATGGATCGTTGCGAGAATATGGCTTGTTTATACAGCTGCTATTCAATAATTATCATTGCTTGCGTTAATAGAAATGTGTGAATAAAATATCTATGAAAAAAAATCCTTTCCTTCGTGTACTACGTATCTTCGCTTGACAAACTCAATTTTTCACTCGTCTATTCAACGCAGCCGCTATGTAATTCTAATTAAAATTAACACATAATAGATTGTCCGTGTCTTAGAAGACAATACAGTGTTCTCCTCGTCTCCGATACAAAGCACAGATCCTCAGCCGGGTTACGGGTGAAAAGAAAGGGTAACGAGGTCCGAAAAAGGAGCAAGAAACTTTTTCAAGCTTCATCAAGGATTCTTCGATCCATTCTGAGAAAGCCTGATAAAATATTCAATCGAAGCTCGATATGAAAGAGGGAATGTTTAATGACACGCTCGAAACGGAGCCTCTCTCGAGCAAAGTTGCGGTTAAAGTCTTCAGGATTTGGCCTGTCGCATCTTGAATACGGGATTCTATGGATCGCGATCGAGGGAAGGGTGGGTGGGTTCGATAAGCTAAACATAATTAATCTGGCCAATTATTGCGGTATAAAAGTCAGCCGCGCTTCCAACTAATTCCATTAACCTGCACGCTTAAACGAGCCCAACTACGAGGGCGATTTAAAGGTCCCGGTGCTCGTTAGCGAACGATAAGCAGCCTCGCTTTTGGAAGTTGGACGAAATTTTCATCGCGCTGATGCTCGAGGAAAATCGATCACAGGGATGGTGAAGATACACAGGGTATACGAGATTTTCGACGCTAAAGGGGTCTCGCGAAGACACCCGAAGGGGTGACGGACCTACGCTCGGAGCAGTCGATAAATCTTCATCCCTCCGAATGGCAGGTTGGAATCTTCGGTGGCAAACGAAATTAGCGGAGTGACTTACGAGTTCACCGGCTACTTCTGCCCTCGACGATCCCTTCTCTTCGTCTTAACACGACCTCGTCCGCGAAGGACTCAAAGCCGTGTAAAAACCAGGGAATCGTTTGTTTCACTTTACGGCCGCGTTTCGTCGAGGTAATAAGAGGAGAACAGAACGGGCCGAGTCGAGATAATGGCCGGGCAAACGCGCGAATGAGCAGCGCAACCGGGAAGAGAAAAACAGAGGGAAAAGTGGAAGCCGTTGAAGAGTCGTAGCAGGCTGTAAAGTGAAAATCCTGGCAGGTACACGGTGACTGGTACAAATTTCATCCTTGTGCCAGGAATACCAGAGCCGACATTCCGGAAATCAATATCCGTCGCTGAAAAATCTGACGAACCTTTTCCTACTTTTTTTTTCTACACCCTTCTCTGCTACGCGCTGGAACGTCGCAACCACGTACGCTGTCGAGTTCCTCGGTGAACCCAATTAAACATCCTGGAAGCCAGCCGTTTACTTTGACTTCTGAAACTTTCATCTTGAAGCGCTTCTTCGCGATTCTCTTCCCTTAGCTTTTCCTCTTCAAGATCTCCACCATCGTTGACCTTACGAATCGAGTGATTTTATTGCCGTAAAAAGGTAAAAGTCTGATATCGATCATCCGAGCAAAAGAAAATGACAAGGAACTGAATAACGTCGATTGGAGAAACGTTGCAGAGCGAAATGCAGAGGAATTTCGACGACAAGGAAATCCCAAAGGGAAGAGAAGAAGCATGCTAATCTTATTTCAAATTCGTTCGAAGGATTCTGTTGCAGGACAAAGAGAATATTCGGCAGGTTGCTCTGGAAACGATAGCGTAAGAAGAAGCTTTTGACGTAGACAACCGGATGGGTGGAGGAAGGAACAATTCCGTCTGGGCTTCGTCAGGATAGCAAGAAGAATTTTTTCGGAAATTTTCTCACGGGCCCGCCAGCTTCCGTGGTAATACATTTAAATATCCTTTCGAGAAAGGGATCTACGTGAACCGACTGCGGTTGAATTTCCAGCGAGATTAAGTATTACCGTTCCACCTTCAAGCCGGAACAAATGACTGGCGTTAAGCCGATAAAAATTCATTGCCACCGTCCGAGAAGTCCGCCTTTAGCAACGAAATTGCCACCGTGAACGCGTGAGATGTTTGCTAATCTGCCAAACTTGAATTCGTGCTGGAATGTTAAACCCTTTGACGAGCGAGAAAACAAACACCATACTTCCTACCTTTGTATTTCTTTTTCTCTATAAATGTCACGATTCACGAACGATGATTAATTAATAATTAACATTCGAAAAACCTTAAATTTCAAATATTGAATTCCAAGAACATCGATCATACCTTGCGTAAGTTCCTCTGATCTCGGCGCCACGTTGCTCGTTTTTTCACTCATTTCTCGAAATCCAACAAAACGTAACGCATAATTTCACCCTGATACGATTATCCTGTCAATCACGGGCGAAAAAGCAGCTCGTTTAGAATCAAGGTGCGGTCGCGTCTGTAAAGCTGGCGACCTTCGGATTGCAGAAGAACCGACGATGAACGCTTCCCATTGATTCTCGGTTAATTACCTAGAGAACGCTCGGAGAGTATACCGGCGAGTAGATAAAATCGTAAATCTTAATGCTGAGCCACCACGGTGACACGATAAAAACGTAACGGCTAATTTGCACAAAACAGAACGGATAACTGATCGAATCGCGAAGATCTTCCATTCTCATTTTTCTAGAAGAGACAACGCCGTCGTGGAAAATAAGAAATATATCCAGGAATAATCTCCCGCTGTTTCTGGTCTTCGCGAAAGCATGATTACGTGATTAGAGTCTAAAGGAATAAGCGGTAGGGAAACGAGTAGAAATCGTATCCTTACGTAGCTACT
This sequence comes from Osmia bicornis bicornis, assembly GCF_907164935.1. Taxonomy (NCBI): domain Eukaryota; kingdom Metazoa; phylum Arthropoda; class Insecta; order Hymenoptera; family Megachilidae; genus Osmia; species Osmia bicornis. The sequence continues at coordinate 11,760,923 of NC_060216.1, read as the reverse complement.
GGACCCAAAACGAGGGAAGAAGAGAAGCAACGTGACAAGTATTTAAATTTCGTAATAATTTATTTGAATAAGAGACAAATCAATTACGGTTGAATAAATTCCGAATTCGAAACAAATAACGGAGAGATCTGTGACATGTGCGGTCAACACGAGCAAAATTCTAATTATCGAGGTTAGCTAATTTTTTAATTTAAAATTTAAAATTTTTTAATTTTACTTTTCTTACGTTCTATAGGTGCCTTTGATCACAGCCTGCACACGAATCTACAGTATTACATTACCTTAACGTGTAGGTGAGAAGCAGTTAAGTCTGGCTTTAATTAAATTCTGCTGTTTCGCAGGGAAGATTTCGGATTCGAGCACGTTTCGGGCGATAATTCACAGGGTTGATCGTCGACTTAATTGTTACAAAGATTCGCGAGAAGAAACTTACGTATAAGTAGGAAGAGTCATTCAATTTCGTGCGTAGAACTTTCCACGAATACAAGATGAAGAATGTCTCTTTGTCTTAATCGATTTGCAAGAGAAAAAAAGAAGCTTTCTTTTCTCGTAAAGTTATTTAATCAAATTTCTCTCAGTATTATTGAAAGAACTCGTTTCTGCGTCAATTAAAACGCTAGCTCGAAGCAACTTAATAGCGTTAAATTAATCGCAAAATGGAAAAGGGATCGGAAATTCCGCTCGCGGATCTTCCGCGCGCTTTTTTTCGCATACCAACGTAATCACGGATAACGGGAATACGATTTCAATAAAATTTAATACGGTGCTGTTAACAGGGTTAGGTAGCAAAAACGACTCGGAAATCGGTTGAAATATTGAAGAAACACTGGAACATCTGCGCGAGAACTAGTTTATAAACACAGCTTTTCCTGCGAAACATGTAAAATCCGCGATTGCGTCGATCGATTAATTCTTTCGGTTTGTACGCCAGAGAAATTACCGAGCTCCACTATTGGAACCTGTGATTTAACCGCAATTCAATGATTTATCCAGCGAGCGAACGGTGTCTAATACTGCTTATTAGCTCATCTGAAAGCGGTACGACGCACTGGAGTAATCAACCGACTGATTGCCAACATCCTCGTCGTACTTGCTTTATTTTCGAACCGAGCTTTTCCTTTTCCGTCTACCTTCTTCGTACACGCACCAGTTCCATTATTACTTTTTACTATTTATTCTCTCGATTTTGGATGTGTCAATGTTTGCATAACAACAACCTTGTAAAACGCCGGAAGGAAAAAGCTAGAATGGAAATGCACTCATCCTGATTTACCATTAACGTCGGAAGGAAATATTTTTCATTGCTTTGAATCTGTAAGCATCGGGTGTATCGATATTCATGCTTCTGCATACATCAATTACGCTTTACTTCAGTTAATTATACGTTCTTGTTTCTTCGAAATATGCGTTATAAAATTACAATATCTGTACTTGTAGTTTCTATCCGTTCGAGGAGGAGAAGATGAAAATGTGCTGACATGAAGATTTTTTCAATCGTGGAAGTGGAATTTCTTTATCCGAGCTACATAATAACAAGGCATAAACAGTGTCTTTAATCATCACAGCCCCGATCTTTTCACCCTTAGACGAGTAGAGTATCGACGTACGTGTACCGTTTCGATTCGAACAGAACCCTGCAGCGAAAGAACGCACCATCCGCTTAATCGAAAATTAGCCGAGAGCAGGGTGTCTCGAGTCCGGCATCGAGAATGTCCTCACGTTCGCTGAAGCCCATTCGAACCCGTGCAACCTATCATCAGGCATTGAACGTGGCCACCGTCGACCGATTCCTCCACGCATGCTTTTTAATCTTCCATAGAAGCGCGTCGAATGTGCTGCTACACTTTGTATTACGCCGTGCTAATGGCTGAGACAACATCACCGGGGACGCATCTATGGATCAATGAACGTTCTATCCTGTATCCCGCGTAACCAGATCACGACAAAGGAACGAGGATTTCTGCTCTTCGATCGGGACGAGAGTCGAGCATACTTGCTGAAGAAGGAAGAGCAGAGTTAGACAAGAAGTACTCTGGGCTGCCTCGAGGTAAGCAGGTGCGCAACAACCTATCGCCCCTTCTGCACTCTTCCTTCTCTTTATCTTTCTCTTTCCCTTCATCGACTCTCGCGTACTTTCTCTTCTACTTTATCACCAGTGCTCCCTCTCTTGATCGCGACTCTTCTTCTACTCTCACCCAACGTATCCTATCCACATCGGTTTACCTGCTGCTCCATCTTTCGATGTGTTTTACGCAACGCGATGTGTGTACACGAAGCGATCGGTAGACGAGACGAGAAGAGGGATAGAGAAGAATGTAAATTGTGGTCGCGCACAGGGAAAATAACCGGCTCTGTTAATGCGTACCTTAGGACTCTTCGTAATTTCGTTCGCCAGGGTAATTTCTAGTCGCTCGTCCTCGCGATACGAGATACGATACTCACGGGCGTTGTACGGCTACGAAATTTGTGGTAAGCGGAGCGTAGCAAGGTCCATCGGTTATTGTATCGTAGGTGGCAGTCGTTTCAATCTCAACAGTCCCGTATAAAATATTTGCCTACAGCATTAAATTGATAAAGCAATAGGATAACGAGCGGAAGATCCGGCTTCGAAACCCGACTTTTTTTTTCCTTCATATTTTCCATAGTTTCCGCTCGTTGCCTTCGATTATAATATTTTTTTGGAATTCACGGAACGAAAGGCGAATGAAATATTACTGAACCGAACCATCTTGCACATTATGCATTGTAAAGTGGAGTAACCGCGAAGGTTATAAATAGAAATTTTAATACACGAGCGAATTGCACTTCTGCGCTGTGCATCCAGGGAAACTGATTTACGCGGTAGCGCAGGTGTTCTGCAATTATTGCCGTTTAATGGCGAGCATACTTTGGTTAATTTCAGGCGGATTTTCCGTACTGAGATACGACAGCAGACTGGTAATAACTTGATACTTGTAAATTGGTGAAGCGTACTCCCGTGGAGAGTCATCGTTTAGATTGATAACAATTTCCATCAACCGCAAATGAAGGTATTGTATCGTCCTAGCGAAGAGGAATTCGAACGGACCGCGTGTTTGTGTAATGATCAGTCTGTATCACGAAAGGGCTTCTTCAAGGGCAACATCGCCAAGGACACGCCTCCGGGGACCTTTAAATACAGCTCGCGATCCTGCGATCCAGCTAGACGTACCAATGTCATTTCCAAGATCCCTTAACGATCTTCGAAACGACCTTTCTACAAAATTTCTGCTCGTTTCGTGAACGACCGTCATAAAACACGAGCTTCTCCTTTCCAACGGCTTAGTTTTTCTCCGACCCGACGACTTGGAACTCGCGTGGAAAAATCGAATAATTGCCAATAAATGATGGCGATAACAAAAATAAGAATCTGTAATGATATAAAATGGACACGGTATTCTTCATTGGAATCTAGGGAAATTATTTAACAAAAATTCCAACGTTCTGAGAGGGTTAAATTGCCGAACAGGTACTAATTACTCGGTCGGATTGGAGCATTAAGAAAAGATTCAAGGTACGATACGATCGAGTAATTTGAAAGGGAATAATTCGAGAAACCGGCTTCGAATCGGGATCGTTAATAGGTCTATTAACAAGCGTATATCGCGCGAGATTCCAAAGAACATCATCGGGACACGTGCTGCGAGGCCGTGTAACCACGAAAGTTACGATATCAAGCGACCTTCTGAATTAAAGTTACCGTAGTTTCGCCAACGACCAATAGACACCATCTATAGGAAGATCGGTGGAGAGAGGAACCGGGTGGGCTAGACTCGAGACGGTACTGTTATCTATTAAATTTATGTACACTCGTAAAGATATCGGAATTTATTATTCGTAAAATCACAAGTTCGCGTTGGCCCTGTCCAATATTCCTGCTATCCTAATTTATTTCTTCGTGATTTCACCCGGCTACATTAATTCTCTATCTCTCTCTCGTTCTCTCGTGCCCAGTCTCCTACACCATCTCCTCTCATCTCCTTATTCTGTTTCTATACGACTCGCTCGATCCCCCCTGGCGAATTCCTTAATCAAAGCAGCGTTGTTCGTTCGCGTGTAATTTACAACGGGGAAACTTAATCACGGTGGCTTTGTACGACGAGCGACGAAAAAGGGGAACAAGCACCCTGTAAACGAATCAAAGATAATCGAGCTGAACGAAGAAGGCAGGTAACTTGGACGAAAGTTTCGACGAACAATTCCGATCGATCGTTAACGCGTGTCTGCTCGCGATTTTCACGTTACCCGTTAATACAGAATTAGTCGGTAATCAGGAGTCAAAACGTCTGGCAGCGACGTTTCAAACCGTTGCGCATCTCATTAGTCATCACGTTCTGTGTGTACTTAACTCTACCTTCGGAACCTTGTCGAATTTCCGGAAAAGTGTAAATATGCCGGATCGTCGGAAACAATTAGTCTGATGCTGATTCGTGACGCGGATAAAAATGGTAAATTTATGTAAGTTTCTTGTATAAGAAGGGTTGGGAGCGTCTTAACAGTCTCAAGGTCTCGATATTATTCTCCTTGTCGAGACGTCGTCGTGACACATGGAAAACAGCGATGAAACAAGAATACGGAGCAGGATGTTAAGCAATCCGAAATGTCGATGCGAGACATTGGAATGCAAATTGGTGTAGCTCTGTAGGCTACGTACCGAGCCGTGGGACCGATAAAAATTGCAGTCTGACGATCGAAAGCAAGAGACACACCGTGGCAAGAGGGAACATTTCCTCCAAGAAGTTTTCCTCTCGTGCCAGTGATCTTACGTGTAGCATGTTTCACCGGTATAACGACAGCAAAGAGAAAGCTCGAGAAACTCGTCGGAACTCGTCTACCGCTTATCGACTCCCATACATTTTTGAACTCGCTCCGAAACACCGTCGACTGTGATCTTGAAATCCGTCTTGTATTGACCACTTCTATAAAGCTTTGTCGCTCCAATTTTTCCCGTTGCTAACTTCGCCAGCTTCGTTTTCCCTTCGCGAGGTATTTCCATTTAAAACATTTTCCTCTGGACGCGTTCCTAGCGAGTTTACGCGCGGTTGCTTTCGGTGGTCCGTTCCTGAAGAGGATTTTCAGAAAGATCCACGAGGAAATGTTCCGCGCGATCGAGCATTTCAATGCACTAAAAAGCATCGTATCGGTATGGAGGATCGCAATTTCATCGTCGACGACTGTTTATCGCCCGCTCGACGTTCGAATAAAATAGCTTCATTAGCACAATAATCGCGACGAATTGGAGATTTTATGTCCGCTCGTGGCCTGATGAATATTTTATGGCGCCTGCCTTGTCGAGACTCGCATCGTTGCAAAATGGGGGTACGATTCTTTCATTCTATATGAATTTGTATTTAGAAGATGCTGCATTTTTAGAGTAACCGCGCAGGAATCCGAAGGCTGAAAAAGGGTTTAATGTGTCCCGACCAAGTCACCAGTGAAATTGTCTGGACGGTCCGCAGTAGCCAGGAAATTTGGTAAAAGAGACTCATAAATGTGTAAATTTTCACTCTTTGAGCTACCACACTTTCTTTTTTATTTTCTGTTAAATTCTATTATAAATTTTCCGCACATCCCAATACTCTATATGAATAACAAAAGGTAATGAACGTTGGCAGATTTAAAAACTGTCCGAGAAAAATTTAAATTTGCGATATTTATGTTACGAAAATAATATATATAACAGAATCGACAAAGCAATTTTGTAAATAAACAGCGAAAAATACAGAGCTGACCAAATAAAGGTGGAATTATGAAATAATCTTATTTACTACACGGTAAAGGAAAAAGGAGAAAAAGAGAACATTACTTTCCCAGAAAGCCAATCATTCTCCCCGAAAGAGCCGGTATCGTTTGATGGACAGTATGGTGTATTTGCAAAACGACGAGTCGCTATTGTGTGAAATTCCTGTAAACAAACTGATTGCCAACAAATACGAACGTTTTAACATATTCCATCATAACGAGCTAACGTATGCGAAAATGCACTTGGTCGACCTATATTTTTTGTTTCAATATCCATCGCAAGTTCGTGTTCATCGTAACATCGTAATTTACCGGCCTGAACAACGTATGAATTTCTGCTGAAATTAGTTTTTAACTCAACAACGACCCATAAACAAAGAGAAATCACGAGAAAAATGAGCAAAAACAAAAATGAATAGAAAATTGTATTATGATAGCTTGCAGTCTGACTGCAATTTCGAGAAAATTATTATACGATACTTGAAGCATTTATAATCAGATGCGATGCAATTAGTTTTCACGCGATTGCATCGTTTTTTTGCGGTTCGCCAGTTTCACGAGTTAAAGCCAAATTTAATTCGCAAGAACGAATACAAAATGACAATTATTTTCCCCATTTTACTTTGTATAGTTTCCGAGACGCACCATACACGATTGTTAATAAAATAAGTGTTATTTGGAAGGTGCAACGTTATTTGAATGGACGATTCGAAAGACAAATTAGAAGTGAAAAAGCTCGTGTACGTCGAACGACGTAGACACTACGGGGTTGTTCGTTGTCGTTGCTCATTTTCTCACTGCCATCGGTGATTCTCTCACTCGAGCAAATACTATTACAAGGATATCGTGTTCCTCGTGCATATCGCACGGTCGAGCAAAATTCCAGAATATCCAATGCAGCTTGTATCGAATAACATAGCCTCGAAATGTCGGCGCAACGAGTATGTATGGCTGTACATCTGTATGAACATTAAAAACATGACTTTCCGGAGGCATGAAAATTCGTTGTTTGCCAACTAAGCGAATCGACTGGCTGATTGTTCGAAAAACAAAATAGACATTGTTTTAGCACCGGAAGTATCGAACACGATAAGGGAGGAGATTTTCATTTGTCACGTCGCGTCGCATCGTTACAAAGTTATTGAATTATTAGTGCTGTTCGCTTCGTAACGAGAATATATAACGGTTATTAATAATCGTCGGTATGATTCATCCGTGGAGTCATTAAATGGAAAACGGCATCGTTGGAAAGATTAAAAAATATCATCCACTCGTCCTCGCATCGTATGACGCTGGGAATATATTGCCATTCCAGCTACAAATCGCGTTTATGGTTTTTCCTCGTGTTCAACGCAGCATCTCCTTGTGATTGTACACTAGAGAACACCGTGTAATATCGTATAATTGCTTGTCTTACTTCCACGGATCGACGAAACGTTTAAACACTTTCATTAAAGTTCCTCGTTCGCGCGTTCAGAACACCAGCCATCGTGAGCTTTAATGCGGCTGCTTCAACGAAATCTGCAATCATCCTTGACTGGATTTTCTTTAACACGAAAATGTTTGAAATACTCGGAGTCTGTGCGATATTAAATATTCTACGGATAAGATGAAATGAACGAGTTTACGGAACATCGAGTTAAACCAGAGGAGAACCTTTGAATTCTTTACCCTCATTTCCCTTAATCACACTGCCAAGGTAATTAATATGCCGAGACACGTAAATGGAAACGGTAGAAAGAGCTTGGGGTAATAAGACATCAGCGTGGCAGAACTCTAATGATCGCGTGAACAACGAACCGGGCGTCACATTAAATACAAAGTTCTATGAATATAGACACGCGTCAGATGACGATAACACGATTGCGTGAACCTCGTAAACAATTTTCTAAAATAGAAATGTTTCCTTTGCTATGGACTCACGCATCGGACTCCCCTCAAAATACCAAGAATTTATCCAGAGACAAGGGAAGATATCTTACTCCCCTAATATGTAGTACAGAGAAACAAGCCGGATGGTCGGCAACGCACGGACCTTATAATCGACATTAATTCTAACAACTTGTCTTATGGATTTCAGTAAACTAAGACATACCTAATTCATTACCATCTCTCTACCGTTTCATTTACGTGACTCGGCATATTAATTTTACCTTGGCAGTGTGATTAAGGGAAATACCAAATTTATCAATCTATTAAAATATCTCTAGATAATAAAATTGTAATTTTCTCGGGTATGTTGGCTCTAATGTTTAGATAGTACTTGGGTTACCGTCGAGCCTCGTTAGGAAACTTTCTAATACCTTCTCACTACTGGAAGTATAAAGAGTGTTCGTACTCGATTACACTAAAAACACTTGCTAATTATCGGCCACCATTTTCTTCCTGCCAACAAATTCTAGTCATTATACGTGTAATTCCAAATGATTAACGACGCGAACATCCGAGGTTAGTCGTGGACAAGAGATTGTAGATATTCGTGTCTTCTACCTAAGCGAACGAGAATGCTTCTTGTTCCCGTTAACAGTTCACTGTTCCTTACCAAAGAAGCTATATCCAATCAAATGTAACTTCAAATTGTACGTTGGATAAAGATCTCCGCTGGATTTCGAAATATACAGCAAAGCCACGGAGCTTCAAATATGTAATAGAACAATTTGTCTTCGAGTTGCGGGCAAACAATACGAAGTAAGGATTATTCGGCCAACTATGAGGAATGTTATAAAATTCACCGAGGAAAATAAGAAATTGGACGAATCGATAGAAGTACACGCGGTGGTATCAGAAATAGGACAATCGAAGTAAATAGGAATGTCAGTAGTAGTATTCTGCCACACTTTGCTGCTGGGAATCGTTGGTTCTCTACGTGCCCAGCGAGCATGCAACAAGTAAGAGACACATGGATTCTAAACGCGATTCGAACCAACTGCTACCTACCGATGGTCACGTAACCGAAGAAACCCAAGGAAAACGCTCGTTAATTGCGTTTAGCTGCGGCGAAAGTTTAACGCGATGATACACAACGATCGTAATTGTGAACTCGCCATAGATGGTAGGCTGTACGTTGTATGACAGACAGCGGTCGAAGTCGATGAGGAAGAAGGAGTGGACAAATAAAAGTTGACGAGTAAAAGAGTTATCCAGGCATCATTCTGAATTCAAGGTGAACGATTTATCACGAAGACTCAGGCTGGGAATGCGATAACGGGGTAAAAACAGAGCCGTCGAAAGTTTCGATGAGTAGAGACGGTAACAGGTTGAAATAAGTGAGATCGACAAAAGGGTAAGGGAACAGTAGAAAAGCAGGCTGGTTCGCGGAACTGATGAGGGAGGGTCGCAAAGAAACGACAAAAGATCGAATGCGATGGTGGAAGATGAGAAACGAAGGGAACAAGACGAACGATCAGAAATGAAACGAGAAAGAGCGGTTACGATCGTAGAATCTTTCAACCGTACAACTTCTCAGTTTCTCGTATTGAAAGTAAGCTTCTTAACAAGAAATCGTGAGGGAGAAACGAAGGAAGTAGCAAAATGATAAGGCGAAACAATGCCAAAGCCGGGAAGAAAGCGAAGATCTTTCGGGAGAAGAGACCCTCTGGTTTCATGAGAATTTTATTGTTAGCCGCTTGTAAACGTTGCTACAGCTTCCGCCGATTTCGTCGCGGTATTACCGAAACGTTGTCCGCAACAGCGACATTGTCTCGATAGCCGTGCGAATTCCGCGCGCTGCGTCGAGCTCAGAATCGCACCACGGACAATTAACTCGCCATAATACGAATTTCCTTTCCGCCAGGGACATTATCGAGAATCAGGAGAACGGCGAACGATCCAATCCGTGTCCTTACGAAAGTTCTTTTACCTCTGTAAAATGCACCTTCTAAGATCGAGTCGCCACGATTACGTTATTTTATTTCACGATACTGCAAGACTCTAGAAGCTGAGAAGGAAGTGGTAAAGAAAATAAACTGTTCCATGTTAGGATGTGTGTTTCAACGACATTGGTGATCAATTGACCTAAAACATCGCGTGAGTTGGGAAGCACCGTGTACCATAGATCTCGGTACCCAGGATGTCTCAAACTATCGTCGAAAACAGGATGTTAAAATTTTTTTTTTCCACCTTCCGTAGTAATGCATTAGCGTTCACGCGAGCATTATCTGTTGCTGGCCGTTTCTACCGTTAGCACCGGCGGGCAAGCCGAGCTTTCGCCTCACCTGAGCTTCTGTAACGACGCACTCGACCGAGCGTATCCGGTCTTGCCTTTTCCAGGACGACCGAGGGAAAAAGAAAAGACGCGTTCGTTCTCATCGGTCTTCGTTTGCTCGCGCCCGCGCCCTGAGTAACATTTACCGCTTTGTTTTCTACGCGAGACACGAGCGTTGTGTTAACGTGTTACTTAATCACTTGGAATTTCAAACTAAGTGGCGGGCCTGTTATTGTTGTTGCCTCGCAACGTTTTGTTTTGCGAGCTTTAAACGCGTCCACGTTAGGTAGGAAAAGCAGAGACGAATCCATTTTTCAAAGCCAACCGCTGTCCGTCTGTGCACAGTTCAAACACACACACACACACACACGAACACACGCGCGTGGAATGTAACACACGACAAGAACAAAAGGATTTCAAAGTAAATTCCTTAAACTCAGGGAATAGTTCCGAGCCCCTTTTCTACGAGATTCTCGTTGAAACAAGAGCAACCGGCGAGGCGTCTCGACGCTTTCAGACGGTCGGTTAATACGAAAAGAACCGGTGTAAAGCATGCATACAGACGGCCGTTGTACATGGTAAATAGGGCTCGTAATAAATACTATTCCTCCATTTTTCACGGTGTATGAATATTTAAATCTGTATCTCGGCGCATTTCTGGTGGCAGCACGATATCTTCTCCAGGCAAGTGGACTCGCGTGTTACTACGTAAGATACCAACTGAAAAATCGATACCCCGCTCTCTTCTGACTAGACATTATTTCTCGACAGTCAGGAAATGGGGAAAAAAGAATTTATATTCAAAATGCAAACTACGTTGAACAAGGAATTTCATTTGAATAATCGTTCGGAGTGAAAATAATTTTCATATTCAAACTTACGACTTTGATACGATTATTTACGAATACGACTGCAGATACGATAATTCTTCGCGTAGCGTTTCCTCGGAGAAGTAACAAAGTTCGTGTCATCATCGAATGCCAAGAAGAAGTTTCGAAACGGAATCACAACGTAAATTTACGCGGGACAAACACGTTCGCCCTGTGCGTTCAAGTTCTCAAGTAATTGCGAGAATAATTAAGTTTTCAAATAAATACCGTCGAAATAGAGGACGGAACTAAATGCAAGCTAGTTTTCTCGACGCACGAGTAATCCTGGACCACCTTCTTTCTCGTATACCTTACGGTTGCAATTGTAGCAAAGAGAAGAAAAAAGGGAAAAAGCACGCGCTTAACCACGTATGCTATTCGATATTTCCTAGGAAAAGTCGATACGAGGAGTTTCCACTGCCGCGAACTCGACCGTTGTAAAGAAAAAAATTTATTTTCCTTTCGTTTCTTCGTGGGGAAAATGCGAACACGTAAAAGTAAGCCGGTAAAACGACCGAATGACCCTTTGGAGGGGAAAAGAAAATTGCCGCGTTGTTTCGCTAAGCTTTGCACGTCGAAAGTTACCCACGGATGTTATGTTATTATCCTCTCCTTTTCAAAATATAAAATCATCAACTGTGTGCGTTACGTGGACGTAGTAACGAGCTAGAAAAAAAGCGGGAACAAAGCTCATGACATTAACCCCTTCAGTGCTGAATATTTCTGAATAAATAAACCGTGTCTGTACATACATAACATTATTTTGCATGGAAATAATTCTTATTTTATTAAAAAATTAAAAAATTTTTAATGATGAATCGAAAGCTGGACAACTAATTAATATCGTTACAATCCTGAAACGTGAGTTTAAAGAGAGCCAGAAACAGAGGTTCGTAATACTATTTTGGCGTCGCGCGAATGTTAATTCAGAGGGTTCAAATTATAATTATGTGGAAAAAAGAAGGTATAAAAATATATTATATTCCACCGCGACGGGCGCGGGGCTTTGTTAACGAGGATGGTCGGTGAATTTCATGAGGATGGTAGGATAGTAATTGGAGCAACGTGGACACACGGCTTCTTCCTCCTCGGACCGCGACTTTCTTTTTCCGGGATTCGTTCGCAACCTACCTTTTCGTTTTAATGAAATGCAACGCCACGTGCATACGGATCTCCGGTAGATCAGTCCACTCGCCGCGACGCGGTGGATTCGTTTACCAGCGACGGAAAGTTTTGGTAATCCAGCCAAATTCCGCGCGGAAAATGTGTCAGACCACAAAGAATTAATTCTGCTTACCTCCATACGAGCAACCCCTCGATTACCTATCTACCGAGCCTTCTTTCCACCACGATTCGCCGCGATCCCCCATTCTATGTGAATATTGTCGAAATTGTCTGGCGCGAATTGAATATCCCGGCAAATGTACGTACGTTGATTATGTAAATCTTAATGCAAATTTTCCAACCGGTATTTACTGTACTTACGGAAGCGATCCACGTATTAGAGAGAACAGTGAGAAATTTTCACGTTACAATTCGCAAGAGCCCCGCGGATCTAGGTAGACCTTTTCGTAGAAAATTTGCTCGTACGCGAATATCGTCGCGTTGAATAGCAACGAATCGACGGTTCTCTTCGCTAAAGTACTTGTTCTCTTAACTTTCGAACGACGATAAATGTTTATTCAGGCCGGAAATTACGCGTCGATGGTGCGTGGGAAAGAATAAGATCGATCTACAACGATGAACGGAATTGAAAACGATGTAAACAGACCACATGGAGAGTCTATCGATCCCTATAGCTTTAATAGGTCCACAACAGAAGGAGGCAGACTGAATTTCTGAGAGATAAGCACGTTTAAGAGAACGGGAAAAGTCCATTTTCAACGCGTAAGGGTGCCTATGTTCTGTTCTGTTTTACTGAGAACCGATAGGCGAACGGCCATAACTGTACGTGCACTTGCTCTACTAGAATCGTTACATTCGTGGAAAGTACTGTGATTCGATATGCGACATATACTCGACGAGAAGTTAGCACCGAGTATCGGAAAAAATACAAATTTCTTCTCGAAATATGTTTAGTTTTCACCCTTACGTATTGCGATATTTCGACAATTTAACAAAATTAAATTTTAATTTTAAATTATACAAATTGACAATACTTAAATGGTTAAATTTATCACCTTTGGAGGGGAAACGAGCTGATTACGAGATATGACGTGGTTCGTGAAGGTGAACGCGTAACCTTAATTGTTTCGAAGAAAGCGGGTCGATCGAGGGAAATTACAGGCCTGACCGGTTTCGTTTTGTTCCTCTGGGGAGCTCTTTATTTTCAACGAAATATCGTAAAATGTTTCCGAAGGAAACCTAGAAAAGGATCCACGGTCCCTCTGATTATTATTTGCACGTGCCTGCCTTGTTCCCTTTACAAGCGTCCTTCCTCCTGAATTATGCGTAATAAAACGAACTAAATTGCCGCACGAAAGGACTCATTAAGCGAATAATGTTCATCGACGAGTTTGTAAAGGAAGATTATAGTTCGATGAGTTCGAATACACGTTACACATAGCTAGACTGGATACATAAACAAGTCTTTGATTTAGCTCTGAATCGTTTGAAGGGAAAAGGATTCTTACTGTATGTATAAGTACATTGCTCGTATGATAATGGAAAAAAAACGAGCGGAACACTTGCCTTTCTGAAAGTGAACAAAGAAGAAAGGATTCGCGATTAAGTAAATAAGAAAGGTAACCGAGTGAATCAATGAAAGGTTGATTTATACTAGGCAGCGAGAAAAATCTCTGTCGTAAGGGGCTGATTTTCAAACGGTTCTCCAGCCGCGTGGAACACGCTCGGAAAAGCTAGCGTATTCGAACTTTGTACGCGTACCTCCCTGTTTATTTTCCTTTCGTTCCAACCCTTCTTTCGCGAGCGCTCGCGAAAGTCGCAATGACGATGAGTCACTCTTGAAATGCTTTTAGGCCGATTAGTCTGAATACGTGCCGTTTCATGGCAGACGGGGAAAACCGCGCCGCGACGCTGAATGCTTGGTATAACCGTCTGCTCGTACAAGCACGTTCCGCGCCTTTAAACACCACGCGAACCCGTAGCCTGTTGCCTTCCCGATACGTGAAAACTCTTCGAGATACCAGGATTCCACGGATTCGATTGAACGTTGAAAAGCAAATACCATTGAATAGACGAGTCTAATCGTTTGGAATATTCTACTCTGTTATATTAAATAGAAACATTCCAAAACACCAAGATGGGAATGAAATACCCAATAAAATGATACCCCATTATATCATGAGCCATAATATTATCCACAGATACCGATTAATTGGTACGGTAAATCGGCTCGAAAATAATTGGACGCGTAATTGTAATATTATCCAACACGGTTCGTGTACGCACGCGTGCATAATATTTCTAAAGGATGAGTGTACCATTCATTAATTGATTAGCGCTGAATTCACGTCGTAATTCCAATCAAATCCCGAATATTAACATAGAATATTTTACACGGGCCGACGTTTGTCGTTTAATCATCGAACGTCTACTAATCGCGCGGACCGTTTCCAACATCGGAAAGTTGACTCGAGCGAAAGTAAAAAAAGCATCGTGTTAATGACAGAGCTGGCACGATCATTAGGCTGACTAATAAAATGGCATTTACGTTGCGAAACAAGTCGAAATTGAATTCGATCCGGCATCGAGGTATAACGATCGAGGATATCTCAAAAGGAATCACGGCACACACGATGGATGAACGTTTATCATTTTTCGAGGAAATTAACGGGTCGTCGACGCAAGATGAAACGTTCGCGAAGGTGCAAAGATATAATTATTCAGATCGTTGGGCTTTTCGTCTCTAGGCAATGTTGTATTATCCTTAGTTCGAATTTCGAGTCAGCAACCGGATTGCCGCAAAAGGAGCAACGTAATGACACACCATAATACGAACGACTAGCCAATTTCAACCTGCAAAACCGGCTAAACCCTCGACGGGATCATAACAGCAGGTTACTGCCAAGAAACTCGTTCGTCCTTCGTTTAGAGGCTTCGCTTCAACGAATCGAACATCGTATGCCTCGCGTTTAAACCAACCAAGTCGCATTTAGACAAGTTAAAAAGAAATTAAACCAAGTTCCTCCAGACGACACGATTTTTTACCATTTTTGGATAAAATTAAATTCACCGTTAAATGGTAATTAGATAAAAATATTTTCATGCTTGCAATGCCTACGCATTTATTTACGAAAAAAAAAACTGCTGAATCGTGGAATTTAAATGATGGTACGAAAATATGAAAAAGTTGATGGAGATGTAATGTACCTTTTTTCCATCGGGCCCCTCAATTCAAAAACGATTCAAAGCGTTACTTAACGTTTCTTTGAATCTCGCTGTAATTCGTTTCCCATCTACAATGATCTTTTTGGTATTTTTTTATTCTTTTGAACGTGTGAATGGCACCTAAATTTGAGCTCGTAAAGAAACACATCGCATGAAAAAGCTTTGAGATTACTATCATAATTCACGAGAAAGAGCAGAGGAGTTGAAAGGCTCCGTAAAAGTTTCATGTCTCCTATGCTCGATTATAATAGACTGTGTAAAACGTATTAGCCGCAGAGACACTCGTTTCCATGAATAAAAAGAATCTAACGTTGGTTATAAAAGTTTCAATAAAAAAGGTGTTAAATTCTAACCAGCAGAGAAGTCAGAAATGCACGTATAGAAAAACGTTTAGACCCACATGATAATACATATAAATTAATACATCACTGTTGTCAAAGATATACATGCAATATACGTCCTGTATCAAATAATGCTCTATTGCGTATACACTGTACACAACAAGCACTGTTTATTGATGTTTTATTCGTAATTTACTCGTATTATTGTAAGCTTAATTTCCATTTATAAATAAATGTTTCAAATCGAAAATCACGTTTCTGTGTTTAACGATTGCAGAGATACATTGGGATTAGTGGTTTATACGGAAGAGACGCCATTTTGTCTCCCTCGTTTTCTCGCGGTACACCAATACAACAATTCTCAATAGCGACGAACGAATCGTCGATTGTAGGTACGCTCGAGAAGTGGTTTCAGATGTACCCTTCTCAGCGAGAGAACTGTAAATATCGTTTACGAGCCAAAGAGAAACAACAAGGCGCAAAAAGAAACATAAAATCACGAGACAAACTCGTTTTCTTTGGCAATAACACCGATTGAAAATCTGAATAGAAATCGTGAGATCGGAACCACGCCTTCTCCCGTCTACCATTTCAGAGCATTGAAATTTCATTTCACTTACCTCTGCAAGAAGATACGATGCCAGAAATCCATCGTAACGTCTCAATTCGCGATGTTCAAGCAGGAATTTTCGATTGTACAGCATGTAGTCGACGTACACGAACATCTTGTCTGGCACCTGCATGCGAATTCGAAGCAACAGATTAGCAAAATCTAACCTCAATGGCGTCGTTTCAGAAAATTATATTATTGATCATGAATCTTCAATTGTTTGTTATATGTTCATTAACCAATAATTAAAGTGATTGCTTTACCTTCTTTTGTTACACTGAGGAGCTTGAGAACCATTAAAACACAGATTTTTTGGAAAAATCGACGCGACCACACCACCGGCTAGCGATCGCAAACGCTTCTGACGTTTGCTGCGCAGTGGCAACTGCGCATATGGAAAGTAAGCGCGGAAGCGCAGAAGAATTTGAAATACAATTAGACAACCGAAACGGAAGAATGACGGTACAGAAAGTCGAAAAAACATGGAACGAAAGGTGAACGGGAACAAGGGAAAGGAAATACAGGAGTAAAACTCAGAGGAGAAGAAAGGAAGATAAAGAAAAGTGAAATAAGAGAGCCATATAGGAAGGGTAGCGAAAAAAAAGAAACTGCAGCACAGGAATAAAAGTGTAGTCAAGCCTCTGTGGCAGACTCAAAGTGTTATGGCGGATAAAAGGGGCTGCCGAGATAAATATCTAAAACGTCATGCGTAAAGTTTTAATGAATTAAAGAGAAGCTCCCACCCGTCGTCGCCCGTGCTTATTCAGTTCAGAGCTCAGAGACGCGTACAACCACCTGAATGGTACGCGGTTTCCTCCTTTTCTTTTCGCTTCGTCGTGCCTTCTCTTCGCACTCGTTTGCGATCTCGCCAAAGAACTCGAGGGAAAAGAGTAAAGGAACAACGGATAGAAAAGCCGGAAAAGAGAGGACGTCAGTTTCTTTGAGCGGGACCAGCGTGCCGCGGACGAGCGCAAAGTTTCGTCGAACGAACGAATGGTATTAACGTGTCGACTGTTGTATTAGTCTAATTAGTCTAACGCTCGGTAACAAGGTCAGTGGATGTTCGTTTGTTTCACGTTAAGTAGCTGAAAAAAAGAAAAGCAACCATCCGTTTCGGGATCCTTTTGAAAAGGCAACAGTTATTAACCGGGAGATACGGATTGCGTGTTTCGCACTCAAAACGACAACAAATCTTACCAAACAGCATCATGAAACTCCCACCTTCGACCTTACAACTTCTCTGAGACATAAATCCAAGCTCCTCCCCTTTAAAACCCGACACATCGCATCGGCGCGCAAGTACCACGCTGTTCCCGTATCCGTAGATGCTGCGAAGCTGGCAGGTAGAACCGACTTCGAGTCGGTAAATTAGTCCCTGAGCAGCACCAGGTTGCGAAAGGAGAGGGAAAAGGGAAAGATCGGAGCGGATTAAGCCGCTGGATAGAGACAGAAGAGAAAGATACAGCGGTCGAGGAGGGAAAACAAGCGAACGTGAAGAGGAAGAGAGAAAGACGGAGCAGATGCAAGATTCTTAGCGGGGTCAAGCCTCCCGGCATCTTCGAGAACGGCTCTCCATCCTCTTTGCTACCATCCTCGTCCTTATCCTGGACCCCGTTCTTCTTCGGGTTCTCCGGCAGCTCGCTGGTAAAAAAGTAGCGGACACGTACACCCGTAAGCGTGGAGTCACACGCACAACGGGGATCAGGCTGGTTATTTTCCCCACCAGACCTACCTGGAAGATCTCGAACTGGTCCAGGCAGGTTGGCGATCGCGTGTTGCTCGCGTGGCCGAGTCTAACCGACCGGCAACGGAAAGTGCCGAGTCTGGCTATTACACAAATTGCACTATTACATGTAATGGACCTTAAAAAAAAAATTTTTTTTTTAAATAAGGGATAAATAAAAGCGGCGAAGAATAAACGTCAATGGGGGAGGTTGGAAAAGAAAGGAACTCGAACAATTGATGCGCGAAGGACATTGGATCTTCAGGATTGCGAACGATAGTGCCGGGAGCAAGTTGCCTAGCGGTTCAACTTGACGATCCTTATCTTCTTTGCCAAGCACTTGTCCTCGAGGCTTAGCTAATTAATCATACAAACGCTTTTTGTTCCTAGCTTTAATTGCTTAACTGCGAATTAATAGCAATATCATTACGGTGTGAATATTGTTTGGAAAATCAAATTTTCACTCTGTAATATGATAATATAAGCTGAATACACGTTTCGGCATTCTATAAAATCAGAGTAAACGCCCATGTGATACGATAAAATAAATTGCATTATATTCGTTGAAAGGGGATCAATTACTCGATGTGTAATATTTGATTGACGATAATATGGTAAATAAAAACGAACGAATCTCGTTATCGTTATTGATTGCGTTGGTAATTTCATCGCTTACTGAAATGAAAATTGACAAGTTCGACACGGTGATATCTATTCTCGAATTTATTCATAGTACATTTGCATAGATTAAGCAGGCAGAAAGTTTCTCGTAGTTTCTTGCAGCGGTATTTCATAAGGTATGTTTCGTTGTTAATTTATTCACGATTCAGGTAACTTTCGAGAGAACAGCGAAAAGAGGGAAGTTTCTAAGGAAATAGATTTTAAATCTACAGCCACTTGATGTAGAAAAGGCTCGGTATCCTTGAAAGCATACCTAATAACCTTAGTAGCTGCTACGCTATACGAGGAACCTTCGTTGCCACAGGCGATCAGGAAACTTACACGTAAAATGAAACTGACGGCTATTGCACGAGATATTTACAGGCCTAATCTTGCCTGAGGATTACTTGGTGTAATCCAAATTAGTGCACTATACCAGGTAGATGGCATCTTCTTAATTAGCCTAATGGTAACCGAAAGAAACGTGGTAATATCTTTGTTTATGTAGATACATTTCTACGAAATATCTTTGCGTTTTCACAAAACAAGAGTACGTTACATAAATATTGAAGTATGAATTTTTCACGTTTCAAAAGTTCACTGTAAATTATTATAAAAACTTCTAAAGTACCAAAAAACTTTCTTTCGTATCGATTTCTTCATCGGTGTACAACCAGCCACAATTTCCAGGCGATTAATTGGTTGCTTGAGCCGAACAAAAAACCGAGTCGAAATAAAATACGAACTTTGACAAATTCTTTATTGACAAAAGTAAGCACAGGCAAAAATCATAAGTACGCCTGCTTAAAAGCAACGCAAAGTCCCGACGCTTTTAATTACTAAGACTCCATGAGATGATCGATGAAACCGAGCGAGCATTTCCTTTCGCAATTGTTTTACCTGACCGTAATACTTCCTGAAACATCGTCGCGTGCACTAGCATAAACTATAAACGCACGTGTTGGCCAAGCCCTCTGACGCGTAACTACGAACGATTAAGCTTGCCGGGGAAATTAAGAGAACATTGTTGGATCCGTAATGTCTGCAGCTCTCTCCATTCTATTCGGTGTATATCAAGGCATAATACCGTTTAACTACATCTAGCGCGATTTCATTTACTCCAGGCACGTTTAAATCCCTCCTCGAGACCGTTTCAAGAGCCGCGAATCGTGAGTCCATTTTCAAAGACATCCCACCGTTAATAACGGAAGCAAGATTGCGAAAGGTGCGGCTCACGTGTCTCGGTTAAATCTAACACACGCCCGCCCGTTCGTTCGTTCGTTCGTTCGTTCGTTCGTTCTATGAAGTAATTAAAATTCAAATGTCCGTGCACGACGTAAAATTTCATTGAAATTTAGTTTGCTTATGTAAACGGGCTAGATTGCCCTGCCACCGCATCCGGTCCACGCCCGCTTCCTCAACGATTATTATTCTTTTTCCCGCCTTCTTCTCGGCCGAACGAGCTGCGAACCGAAAATCGAAGCTGTACCTGGCGCGATAATAATTGCTGCCACTGGAATCAATCCGGTGTAACACAGTTGGCTTTACTATGAGCCAGACAGGTTTATAATCAACGCGTGTACACGCAGTAAAAAAGAAAAATCAGATTGTTGGCGGTTTCAGTTTGTGTTTCGTTGACGCCGATCAGATCGGAGCTACGTTTGTGCTCGCGGGTTTAATCAAATTTACGTTTCTCCTGTGTACATACAAGCATCAGCAACGACCGATTTTACGGCGGGGGTGTCGGTTTAGAACACCGGAGGATGCGAGGTTGAAACGCTATTGAAAACAGATATCACAGGATGGAGTAGAACGCGTGAAAATTTCGCGTGTATGTTCGAAAAAAGTCAAGTGCGAAATAGCTTTGCGTGTGAAGATAATTCATCGCAACAATTTTCTCGCTCTCTGTACTGACCGCTCGTTATTATTCAAATTGAACATGTCGTGTATTGTGATCGAACAACAACGTGACATTTTTTCGAATTCATTGACAGAGTTTTTTGAAGAAACGAACGAGTGAGTCGCTTAAATTAGGTTGCTGCATATCGATTTCACAAAAATGTTCTTCGGTAGAATCGACGGATATGGATCAACCAAATTAAATTTTTGAATTTATTATACCTCAAGAAATCTATACTTTTCGAGTTACATTTTGAATATATGTATAAGCGATTGAAAGTTAGATAGCATTTTTAACTCGGTCACAGTATACTTTTACAGAGTATGCATTATCAAGAAAAAAGTTTAATTTGAACAGTGAACGAGCTGAGCGAAGTTGAAATTAATTTCACCTCACGGTTAAGTAGGTACATTCAATAATGTGCGCGAGAGAGGTTTGAAAATGTAGCTGGTGCAAATTAGCCACAGGTTTTATTTTACATTTACACAAAAATTCTTTAACGTGAATATAAATTATCGAATTTCGTTAAAGTTTTACCGTCTAAAATTGATTACTTGTTTTTAATAGCGTTCTGGTAAACTTGAAGGTAATCGATCACCAAGACAGTGCATTTATTACGGATCGAAAAATAATTACGTGTCTAACGGAAATGAGATTTCAAAGAAGTCGTCTCCCAGTTTGTGTTATCTCGTTATTTGCCGGCCAATTTGCCATCCCGTTGCAATCAAACCTTTTACGCGTACAAACCACCAACATTTACAGTAAACCTACTTACATACGTTGATCCAATTATTCCTACGAGAGAGGAGAGCTTTTTCGCGGAAAATTGTGCCATCGAGCTCGACCATATCAACACGAAGGATTTAATTGCGGAATATCAAACTGTTACGAGGCAAATTAAAAGGTATACACGATTCTCGACAGTTGCGGATAGCGATGGCGCTTAAATTCCTGGGTTAACATTTTCTTTTTTTTTCAAAGCCAATAATATCACAGAATTTTCAGCGAATGAAAAGGGTCGATGACATTATCGCGGGGTTTAAATGTAATTACACGAATGAGATACCTGAAAATAGCTGCTTCAAATTACGGACTATATGAGGTATGAAACTTTGAAAATTCCTCCATAGGAGTATCGCAACGACCACAAATCTCGGTGTATTGTCTCTGTCGTGTCTGTCTCTCTTGTCACCGAAAGAGCCGCAAGTGGAGCGTACCGCTTCGAAACCAACGGAAAAGTTAATGTTCCAGGTTGGCGGACGGAAAACGTTAACGTGTCAGTGCTCGATGTAACATGCCTGCGAGCATCTCATTACTTGTACGTTGCTTGTTTATCTTCAAACTTACACGCCGAAATTGCGATAGTTACAAGGGGAAAAATGGAGACGGCAATATGCAATGAAGTTTCGGAGCGATCTCCATATTCGCTCGTTGCCGCTATTATCGTTATTAATCCCTCAGATGGGATTTTCGATTCGTTTAAAAGCATCACACAAATCCAGGCCATTTAACAATATAGGTACATAATGAAATCTCTATAAAAATTTTGAAACAAAAAAAAATAAATATTTAATCGCATCGCGTGAACATGTATATCTTTAATACTTTCGAATACATTTGAAATTCGTTTCAAACATATAAATCAGTAAATTTTTTCAACGTACTATCTTTCGTTTTTATTTCATTTATTTGAAACAGAAGTTTTTCCAGGACAGCGTTATGGTGACAAATACGATTAAATATCGTCAGAGTGGAATGATTCGGTAGATTTCAACGATATCGATGCATCGGAACGATACGAGGAAAAGAGACATACATATGTAGAAGCTTTTTTTTTCTGAAAAAAAGAAAAGTGCATTATATCGACTCATTCCACGCGACTGTTTCCACTCGCGGTACAAAAATTCCAGACGCCGGCCATAGCGGCACGGATAAAACGTCATTAAATTTCCAAGTTGATCCTATCTTTCAAGCATTAAACTTTCATATTCACGGGAGAGCACTCTCTGCTCGAAGCTGCACGTTATATGCTGCATACACAACAGGGCCCGGTGCACTCTGTCAAGCATGCATTCGCACGAATGACACGTACTGCTCGCCAAGGAAAAGTTATATTTCGACCAGTGTCACAAAGTTTCGTGACTCAGGAGAGACATCGCTACGGTAGAACGTTAGCCCTTTGGAAAAGTTGAACGAGACGTTTTCTCGCCATTATTCGCGGCAACTCGTGACATCGTAATTGGAGAAGTTACCATCCCAAACTGTCCTGTATACGAGTGTCGGGACGCGTTACCTATAAATCGTATCGTCGACCTGTAAACTAAAGTACACACTGATAGATACGCGACAACCGAACAACTCTTCTATAACGAGCAACGATCGTACGACGACTTTTGTCAATTTTACTGCGCTAACTGTTCGTCGTCGGTGACGCGAGTTCAAAAGACTACTTTTCATTTTATTCCCTTGCTTTATTTCTGGCAGCCGCTACGATAAAAGCTTTATAAAATAGAGGACTCGTACGGGTTCGTTATTAACCAACCTTATGGTTTTCGATGAGTCACCACCAAGAGAATTCGTAACGCTCAAAGATGCTGATTACATTCTCGTTATCTTCACGGACGATGTTTTATTTCAAAGACGATCCCTTGCTTAATGTATTGCATGAGATTGCAAGGTGCTGTAAAAAATATTCTCATCGAAATACTGTCCCATTACCTCCACATTGTTACTATCGCGTGTTAAAGAGTTCAGATCGTGATCATGTTCGTGACAGGATTACACGGTTGAACGTTCAGAATCATTCGGAACGTGTCGGACACGATGTACCCTTCAATGATGCTCCTGATACTCGACAATCTGCATTTTGCGGTTTCATTTTACCTATGGAAAGGATGTTCCGTAACGCCTCCAGTTGTTATAGGTACATCATCACGTTTATATCATTGGATATGTATTTGTTATACAGATTTGTGGTACATCTCCTCGATAATAGCGCGCACGGGTTGAAAATTATACGAACTCTGGTCTAAGTAAATAAAGTTTCGGCTGTAGAACAGAAAGTGTGCCGCGGCACGTAGCGCGATCCAACGATCGAGTAATAATTAAAATGACCGGTCGGCCGTGAGTACGCGATGGATCGTAACGCTCGCGACAGCTGCCAGTAATATCGGTCCAGCGACGCGCAAGAAAGAAAATCGTCGTCCAAGATGGAAGACCGATCGACATTCCGATCCTCGAGATCTTCTGAGAAACTTCATCGTGACGCTGTTGCCCGAATCACGAGCTGCAGCTGCGTTGCAACTTACCAACACCAATGATGCAACTGGTGATGCAACCTTAATGGCCGTTGCTGCAGGACAATGGTGTTTCGTATCGACAATTTAGTCTCTGAAGACGTGTAATCATTGAGTTGTTGTTATAACTTGTCATTCTGTCGAGTCAACTTATCATCCAAATAAACACGATTTCCAATTAACCCAGTTGAAATTGAACTTGTACTTTAACAGATCAATTAAATCATGATTGCATTGACTGTGATCGTAAGAAAGCAATGCTGCCGATGTTTTTGTGCAAAATCTCCTTATGAGATCGACATTCGAAGCAAGACCGAAAGGGTATGCAGTCACGACCAAAGTGGATGCAACGATTGCAATCAGCTACACGTTGAACAGCGCACAGGTTCCCTGTGGAACACACAACGACACGAAGGCAAGGCGGCTGAGCGGATCGCGTGCAGCAGCCTCATTAAAGCATTATTGTCGTTTGCTCAGAGCCAAGTTTTCCGAAGGACAGCTCACTCGCATCCTTTCGATTCAGCATGGACAAATAGAGCAACTGGTTCGAACCTTCTTCGCTCGAGACACGAATGTCCTTTCGGTCCGACCTTCCTCGGTGTAACCGTGATACCTGTCGTGCCGATACTTTCTAGCACGATCAAGGACGATGAACGCTGCTCGTTATTACACCGACAGTTCCCATGTGTTTTAACTTTCTTCCTAGCTTTACTGTTTCCCGTCTGTCAAGAAGGATCGATGATGACTTACCTCGCTTTGAAGTCTGAATCCTGTTCAAAAAACGAACACACCGTATTCTAGATGATTGTATCTATCTAATTTCTTAGCGAGAATCTTTTTTCACAATCTCAGCCTCTTTCGTTTCTCGAAACGCGATTTAAATTAAAGAAGTTTCTTTCTCAGTCTGATAATTCAGCAAGTAAGTAGATTCAGTAATTTGTTCATCGTCGAAAGCAAACTTTTTGATGCGTTTAATTAACACTACGCTCGTGTTCGAGAGCAATCCGCTTTACAACGAGAATTCGTTTACCGATGAAACGGGAGTATAATGCTGTACGAATGAAACTGAAATTTTCACTACAATTCGTTGCCTTTTCCAACTTGAAGCATTAGAGACATTACGTTCGTGGGTTCCGATTTGGAACGGGGGGATCGTCTGGTTTGAAAACGAATCTGGTAGGAGGGACACGAAACCCCAAAATAGGTGTTGCGATAATTTATAATACGGCAACTCGAAGATTGCCCCGTCATCGTTTTCGCGTCGATTATAATGTTTCTGTATACGCAGGGCCAACAGGATTATAATTTGCTCGGCTACAAAATATCGGCTCCGTTAAGTCCAGCTCGCACTAAAAATTAGGCCCGACGGCGATAGTGGATAAAACGCATTAAATTACATGGCTGCCCTGAAAAAGGTGAGCCGGACGTTTCTTCTTGCCGAGCTTGGCTCCCAAGGGTTCGGACGTTGGGAATAAAAGGACATCGGTGTAACGAAACGGCATCTTTCCGCTTGTAATGAGCGTGAGGCTGAAAGTCTCGTAAAGGAAACCGCGTCAATTACTGCCGCAACGCGTGAAAGAAAAAAATAGGAAGTGTCAGCAACGGGAATCGTATCAGAAAAAGAGTCGAATAAGCATTATTCGAAGGGTTGCCTTCTGCTCGACTGACGCTTTGTAAATGCTTATCAAAGCTCGACCATTAATTACGGAGTACAGGGACAAAAACGCCTTCAATATAAACACGAGAACCGGATGAGACGTTTCACTGAATGATCTTTATCCGTCTAATTCTTTGGAAGGGTGAAGGTATTGCGAAAAATGACCGCAACAAAAAATCTCATTTAATAAAAATAATTAATTGGCGAGATATCTGCTGAATGGATGCGAAAGGTTTAACGCGATTATGAGACGAGTAATTGGTGTGTACCACGGTATCGAAGTATCGATTTAAACGTCTTCGCAGGAAACACGAGGAAAATGGGTTCGAATCGAAGTTCGAAGATGAGCATGGATTAAAGGCTCGATCGCGAGCAATACAGAAGCGACGATAATTCGTTAGGTATCACGGAGCGAACGTGTAATTTCGTGCTGAGAGTTCTGAATTGTGGGCCGAGTTCGACCGAGTTTCGAGAAACGAAAAAGCAATTCCATTCGACCGATCCTCGATATCCCTATTCGGCCGAGAAATGTAACGTATGATCTCTTCGCGATAAAGTATCTCACCTCTGTCAATATCAGATGTCTAAGATCTCGACCATCTTCCGGATGGTACAGTTGCAACGCGTCTTTCTCTCCGCCTCTCTCTGCTCGTATCTTTCTTCCTGTTCTGCTGCTCTCAGCCGAATCACTATCAACTCTTTCGTTCCGTTTTTCCTCCGTCTCTGTTTCTGAACAGGTTCGCGAGCTGACGGAACTTTCGTTCGGGGATACGAAGTAATTCTCGGTAGAAATTGTTAAAATTTCCTTCGTCTCGTTGTAACTGAAAGATATCGGGGAACGACCGGACTGGTTGGCACGAGTTGCATGAAGCAATTGATCGGAGTGAAGTTTCGAGTGTAACGAACGTAACAAAATGGAACGACAAAGGACCGTTTCCTCCTTTGTTATACTGTCGTCCGGCCATTACATGGTGTACACCTGACAAGTTCGAAAAGACACGATGAGGTAATTAGCAACGGAAATTGGCGCAGAGAGTGTTTGCAATAACGAGACAGGAAAAGTATCCTGTGGACAAATAAAAAGCCGCAGAAAAACGGTGAACCCTCGGCAGGGTTGCGAGGGTAATTTGAAACTAAACAGCGAGCGGTCTTTCAAAAGGGAACTACGGAGACATAATTCTCGTATCTGGCAGCGGAAAGGCTTGCCACGGTTGAGCGACACTGCCGGTCCGGATGACTGGCCGGTTAAGTTGAAATACCGGTCCCATCCTAGCAGCTAGTCGAGCTCGACTATCCTGGCCGTGATAGTTGTTCCAGCTTCCGTGAAGCTTCAGGCACGAGCAACTCCCTCTTTAGCTGCCAGCCGAGTAAGAACCTGTGTACGGCCAAGAGGAGGGACGATGCGGTAAGGCGCGAGCGGATAGAAAAAGCAGCGCAAGAGCAAACGAGATGACGAAGAAGAGGATAGAGAGGCGCTCGAGAACCCTTAGCGGCCTGGGCAACCACTTTTCTCGGGGCATAGGTACACTCTTACCTATCCGGCCTTCGGCCTTCTTCGTGGATGCTCGTGCAACTTCGGGCACGCGAGAACCACGCGCATCAAGGTCGCGGCCGTCCACCTTTCCCCGATGGCAAGTGCATGCATTGTGCTGCTACGTCGTCGCTTGGTATCGCCGCCATGGCGACTGCCTGTCTTCATCTTCAGGATCGGATCCGCACGGCGGATGCTCGTGCAAGAATGTCATTCTTCCCTTCAAATTGCTTCCCACAGAATCTTCCGCAGCATCTGCTGACTCTGACATTACTCGCGAGTGTCGAAGCACTCGCGCATCACAGTTTGCTACAGATGATACTGTTTGACTAGCAAGATCAGCATAGTCGAACTCGATTATCTGCTAGGATGAATGCGATATTTCGTTACACATCGTCAAATGCAGCTGAACATTGAATTCCTTTGGATGAATAGAAGCCGGGCTTAAGATATCGGAGGATACGAGGGAAGAACGATAAGCGTAAACGCGAAAATTAGCGTGGCTATTAACAAACTTCCGACAACGGCCACAGAGAAACAGGGTGGAAGAACGACCGGCCGTAAAGTTTGTTTACGAGCGGCTGCGTAAAATATTATTGCGAGAGATGTTTATGCAAGGTACCCGTATCACGTACAATAAATGGTACGCAAATTGTTATTTGGTAGCGCATTCCAGGCGTCCATCAATCCCTTTTGTATTCGCCATGATGAACACACTCCGTTCCATTCTCACCGCGAATAAAAATGAAGAGAAATTAAATTACCTCGGGCAAACGTGGGAATTAAGACTCCTTATGTTTAGAAATATATTTATGTGCAATACATTTCGAAGTACGAAATATTTGCTTGAAGGTGCGGCCCTGTTCGAGGGAAAGGAGCAGCAGAAGCAGCATCCGCCGAGTCGAAGAAGCTCGGTCCAGAACTAATCGTCAAAATATAAGCGAGGCCACGGTGGCACCTGCTCGATCCGAAAGGTTACCAGCTTCTCTGCTGAATGCATCAGCGAAACAGGTATACGATGTATCGCAGAAAATTACAAAGAAGTCGATGGTGCGCTGGTAGCGATGCAGGCCCAACTTGCAACGCGTTGCTCGCATTATACTTAACCCGTCCGTCTGGTATATGCACGGCAAGAATCTTCTGTGCACACATGGCTTGCCAACGTGTACATCCTCTTGCGCCGATATCCTTCGGTGTATCAACATGGGAATAAATGCTCGCTGTAGAACGCTCGAGACCGTGCAGCAGCTTTCAGTTAACGGGAACTCGAAATTAGGAGTAAAACTAACTTCCATTTAACGATGATTGATATAAATACTTCTCTCGGTTACATCAATTATCCGCAATCACAGACGAGAAACGGAAGGATTTCTAAATAATTCAGTCGATTATTCTTCTAGACTGCAGATTATAAAGCATTTATGGACATCTGGCAAATGATCGTCGGTTTTATTTAGACCTGAAAAAAAACTAACGGACGATTAAATTCATTTGTTTGTAAATAGAAAGCAAGTTGGAATCGCGGTGGGAGGTATCGTGCGAAATCGATGCAAATTGATGGCGGATCGTTTCGAAGCGTAATCAAAACAACGAGGTTCGGGCGTGTTCCCTCCTAGGCAAGCACCGATTTCCTTCAATCGAAAGATCGAGTCGACGTGGTCAGAGAACCGTGCGATTTGATCTCGATCTCTGCGCAACTATTACGCCGGAAACAAGTAGTCAGTACCGTGCTGGCAATATTGCCTTTCACTTTGCGTGCGTATACTACTGAAACGCGATGTCTACATATATGCATAATGTTACGTCGATTCTACGCTTGACCGAATATTTCAACATTAAATTCGAATATCCTCTACCATTATCGAAAAATTGTTAGCAATTGAATCTTCATCCTGACAATTGTACCTTCGTATTTCCTTCGTTTCGTGAATAAGATGCAAAACGTGCAAGCACGAGGACTCGGAAGTTTATCATGTTCATAGTAACTCGATCGTTCCCGCGGACTAACGTTCCGCTACACGAGAGGGCGAGGCAGGCGTACAAACGATTTCCGGTAGCGTCTTTCCGGGTCAACGTAGGAATTCCACGCGTATGAAGGTAGACAAGCTGATAGTCGCACCACCCGGGGATTTTAAATGGACGCCGGTGGGAGTGTAGGAAGGGAATTAAATGGCAAGCAGACGGAGACAGAAGAAGGACGATGGCCTGAACGAAGAGGGGTTGGAGAGAAAACAGCAAGTTGCAACAGCTTGCCCATAGTTCAACCCCGCTACAGTTCCGTGCACGCCGTGAATTTCAATGCGGTTTACACGCCAGCCCATATTCTTCGAGCTGTAAATTGCCCGTCCGAGCGAATCGCATTTGTTTCCGACCTGTCCATCCCCTTCTATCCTCAAACTGTCCGTCCGCAGCTCGAACATTCGCGTTTTACCCTTTTCTTTCGAAATGATGGACGAAACGTTTCATAAACCATGGATTTTTTGGTCTCGAGACAGAAATTCTCATATGCCAAGGGTGCTTATTCACTGGCGAACAATTCGCGAACAATGCCCGATCTTTTCACAAACATTCCTTGTAATAAATTCAACTTTTCCTATGTCTCTATTCTTTCGAGGGAAGCTTACTATAAAAGCGTTTACGAACACCGGCGAAGACGTACCGTTGTTCTCGGTGCGTAATTTAATCTATCCTTCAACGATCGTGAACCGCGTTATTCCGGGCCGTCGTAAACTTCCTCTGCACGGTCACCGGTACTTCCTGTCCCTTTGTTTCTTTCCTCTTCCTTACCGTTCCATCGACCATCTCGTTGCACCTTCTCGTTAACGCGATCTATGTTGAAAGATAACTGTGCTTCCAGTAAACAATTCGATGCGACGTCCTTTTGTTCCCCGCACTGTGAACAGACAACATTCATGTCTTCGACCTACAAATCTGAATGAAGATAGGTTCGCCAGGCAAAACGCACGAACGGCGTAACGTGTACGTACCTGTGCATTATAAAAGGAACTGTTATCGTGGCGAGGGAAAAATTTAATTAAAACCGATGGCTTTCACAGAACGACGCTGCTACCTGTCCGAACCATTGGAAGATAGAGTCGTCGAAACGGATACGTCGGCGAAGTAAACGCGATATTGGATACTTTCTGGCCGCGGAACGCAAAACTGCGTGTTTTCAGGAAATTTCCCTGGAGAATGGACAGAACGGTGTACGTTCACACGTACAGAAGGGTTGCGGTTAATCGGGTGCTAAACGAAGGCGCGCGCGATCCCTGTTCGTACTACTATGAATGTAAGTTGCGTGTAAGTCCCTAATTGGCGTGTCGGTATCGGTTAGCAGAATTAATGCAGCCAGTTGCGTGGTATTCGACTGCAAATTAATGAACATTCGAAGGTATTAGCTTCTTCCATGGTGTTTAATGCGATCGGCTTTTGTATAATCAACACGTTAACGTTGAATCATCGATCGAACCGCTAAATAGGATTAACTTTGTCCCGTTCAAGCCCTTCTGTTACCCGATAAATGGGACTTTTCTTATCTGACACGCGATACTCGGTATCAACAGCTTGAATCGGTTAATGTGCTTTCATAGTTGGTACGCTCTTTTCTTCGAAGCTAGGAAACGATTCGTGTACAAGCAGGCTAGAAAATTGATAGGCCTCGATGAAAGGTGGTTCTACAGCATGTTCGAATATTTAATCAAGTTCACCGCATCGCGGCAAAATATCGACTACATCACGTGTTAGAACGAACAAGAAATATATCATCGGTCGAACCAGAATGTCGAAGAAATATAGCCCCTGCCGCGGACTCCTTTTCCTCCTTTTTCCCCCTTCCTCTTTTTTTTTACGATCGCGAAACGAGTTCAACTGACGTTTTCCCCCGGTTTTAAGGGAGACTTTAATTTAAAGTTAACTTGTATACCGTGTCGGCCTCGTAACCTGGACGATAAATACGAGACTGAAAGAGCGAACACTGGAGAAGAAACAGCCGGACACGTAAGTCGTGAAAACGCAGCACAAAACCTTTTCTAAACTTCATCGTGCACGTTGAATATTTCAGAAATGTTCTTCCTTCTTATCGCGGCTGCAAAAACTTCGCCCGCAAGTACGTATGGCTCTCTTGACAAAACAAAGCTACCCACAGGTGATTAATTAAAACGACGAGGTAGATTTCTCTCGAACATCATCTGGTATCAGGTACCAGGCAAATAAAGAGGGAGAGCTGATCATTTAACGTCTCTTGTAAAAATTGAAAATTTGATTAGTTAACAGAGATAAATCTCTATCGATTCGAGCAATGGATTATTTTATCCTTGTTTATGAAACAACAGTTTGAAATTCCAAGGATGTGCGCTACCTTCAAATAAAATTATATTAAATAAAAGGCGCCGGTATATATTTACTAGCGTTACTGTACACGTACCGTGGCCGTATTACCGGCTTGAATAACCGGCAGACACGATGGAATCGAAGCGAGGATCATAACGTCGAAACGAGAAGCCGGAATACTTCTAATACATTTTCCCAGGATGTTCTCGGCAAATAGCCGAAACGGTCCGTCGCAAATTTGAAATTACATCCTGCTCCTTAATACCGGTATATTAAAATTAAAGTTCGACATAATATAGCAATAGCTGTCTACCTCGCGGCACGGAACACCTACGTGAGGTAAGCCTCTCATTAACCGCGTATAAGATAAAATCCAACAGATTGAGCGGCTTTCCTTTACATCCTGTACCTACGGGACATAACGGGCGAGAAAATAGGTATCATAAAAAATGACGGATTTTTATCAGTTCGCAAACATTCATTAAATTTCCAAGCGCGGAACTTATGCTGTTGTTTATCAGCCTGGTTACACACCAGTTCTTAAAGTACTCCGAAGCAAACGAAACGCGTAAACTTGTCGGACGTATCGCGATTCCAAACTTGAAACTCGATCGCGTAATTACTTTCGATCTGTTTTTATCAACGTTAAAAGTGCAATCAGGTAAACGAAGCGAGGTAAGAGTGGACGTATCGAGGGAAAATAAACAAGAATTAAAAAGAAAAACTAAAAGAAACGTCTAGTCACCTAGCACGATTCTAGTAGACACCCTAACCACGCCTGGATGTACCCTTCGTGCTTTTGCTGGAATATTAATACGCTACTCGATGCCAGGGCAGTCGTAACCACGCTCCGTGCCGCGAAGGGATGTTGATGGTACTTATAGCGAAGGAGCGAAGAAGAAGAAATCTGAGCGCGACGAAGAGAAGGAACGAGAAGGAGGATGGGAAAAGGAAGACACGGTCTGAAAGAAAAAGAAGGAAACAGAAAGAAGCGTGGCTTGATAGAGGCTCTTGCTACCGCAGGAAAAGAGAAACGTAGCCGCAGGCTGAGCAGGTTGCAGCGTTTGCTGCCTACCTCTTCTTCTTCTTCTTCTTCTTCTTCTGCTTCTCCCTCTTCTTCTCTACTGTGATACACCGATCGAAGGTGTCCTTGTCCAGCTCGTTAGGCTTCTCGCTTCTCTTGGCGGCAGGTCGAGATGATGGTAAAAGGTGGAGGCTGCAAGAAGAAGGCCGGCTCCGGAGGAGAGGGAAAGAGAAATATAGAGAGCAGCTAAGCGAGGGGGAGGGAATAAAAGAAAAAAGAATATTTCCGTGGTAGACCCTTTGTTCCCCATGTTTCGAAATTAATGGATGGTGCCTCTACCGAGACCCTCGAGGAGAAGACGATCATTTAATTGAGCCGAAGCCAAGCACAGCCGCTCTGTTTCCTCGCCCGTTTTACGTCCGGGACATTATACCATCGCTTGTTCTTCTTCTTCTTCTTCTTCTTCTTCTTCTGCTTTACTCTCCCTTGCTTGCTTCTCCTTTCGTTACCGTTTCTCCCTTTGATTTCGCTGCTCCAGCCTCCACGGCCGTTTCCATCGGTTTTCTCGCTTTTGCTAGCGAACAATGTCTCTTGGTAGCTCTTGCTACGGTCAAGAAGAATCGTCGCCAGCCCGAGGGCTTTCTTCGGTTGCAGCTGCCGTTAAGCAAATTTCCCGATGCAATCCCATGGCGCTGGAAACCGATTCGACGGGGAATTATCACGTGCACTTTCTCTCGACTAACGCGATTACGCGAAAGAGAGGCTAAGAGAGGGAAAACGGTTTAAAACGTTCGGCCGCTTTTATTTTCGAGCTGTTCAACGTCGAACGTTGAATTTAGAGCAATGTAAATGGGGTTTGATGCCCATTCGCTCTTCATGAATGAACCCGTGGATCAATTTCTCTTCAATTTTTAACCGTATTCATTCAATCATCCTGCCGTTCTGATGTTCAATAATTTCTGCCGGATTTCCTGAAATACTGCGGTACGATATTTATTTATTTCGTTGATCCGTTATCGTGGCTCGTGTGTAACACACGGCGTGATTCATGGAATTGTAGAAAGCACTTTGGAGATATATAGAACATAATAGAGTTCGAGGAAAAAAAGCACGATCCGTATTGTGACTATTACTGAATTAATTTTCAATCGTACCAGACTGATGTGCGTTGTAGCTACATCGACTTCTATCAATTATACACGCGTGTACAGCATGAAATTGGAACGGTGAAATTGCGTGGCTATTACGCTATCCCATTATACTGCCAGTCGTTCATTAAATAATATTCCAATTTTCCAAGAATATGAACTCGTGCTGCATGAAATAGTCACATGTATCTCTGCATGCTTCGAAATCTGTAAACGTTATTGTGGTAGAAAATCGAAACCAGTTGCATAAAGAATCTTCATTACTCGAAAAATTCTTTTTCTCAAGATACGTATGTTTCATCGTTTCACACGGGTTTGTGTAATGCCGATGGAGCGTAAAATTTTGTTTCAATCAGCGCGCGGTTAAATACAAACCCATTTAATCATGTCGCTGGCCGTTCGTTAAATAACACATTCCAATTCCCCAAGGATATTAACCCCTTTAGCACACCGAGGCCGAGGTGAAACCGGGCGGCCCGTTAAATAAATAATTTTGATGAAGCGTGTGCTTTGCCATTCCTGATTAGCCGGGTCTACGTGTCGCTTGAATTATGCAATTTCCGCTCCTTCGAAATATTCAGCTCATTACAAACCATTAATCGTAAAAATAACCCAGCCGTGGATGAATTATTATCGTCGTCGATCGATGCAACAAACGATCCTCGACACGAACATTTCACTCGTGAAATTGTTATTTATAAAAGCTAAATTTATACGGATAACTTTTAATAGATCAAATTAAATCGATTATATAAGAGAGCAGTAACTCGTCGAGCAAACGATTCGAGGAGTGTTTCTTGAAAAGTTGAAGCAAGGGGAGAGCGTAGGTATAGCAAATAAAAAAGAATCACTTTCACCAACGACGGAAACTGATCCACGGAGATGATCATCCATCGCGGAAAGCTTCCTGGAGGAAAGTTCGAGTTAAGAAACTCCAGTCAACGATGGCCGAGCCGTGTGATCGAGTTACAAGGGCGAGGCCTCTTAACTAGCGAGACCTCGACGGCGTCATTCAGCGGATACACAGCAAAGTAAACGTTTATTTAGAAGATATCATCTTCACCTTTCTTGAGTCGGCTAGTCCGCCCTCGCCCCCGTCTCGGAGGGATACTCTCTCTCGTCGACATAATCTGCGCGAAAGTGTTTAACCATGGAAACGCGATCGCAGATTGCATCTAATCTCCCGTTGTATCTTGATTTGCTTCTGCGACTCCTTCAGAAACGGCCCTCTACCTCCTCGAGGATTTCGAAGGACGGCTAACGGAGAACGGGACGCAAAGAATTGTCTCTGCCTGAAATTTCACTCGCTCGTTTCGAGCCCGTAAATGTTCCAGTTTAATATTCATATTCTCCTTGAAATAAAAAACTTTCCGTTTCAAATTAAACCTCCTGCAATTTTGGTACTCGGCTGGAAACCTTAGAGATATGTACTACCTTGTTTGCTTATCATTTTAGATGAACGCTTCGTCGAATAATCAAATGAACATTACAGGTTTGTCAAATAGGATGTTTGAATTGAACGCAGAATCGCTGGCAAGCCTCGCGCTAATCCTTCATTGCACCGTTTATTTCAGAGAATCGCTGCTTCGTAATCTAATTTGGCCGCAGTGTCCGAACGAGGACAATTGTAACCAGCTTTAGCGAAATGACTAAACCTGCCGATAATGCAGGAGATTAAAGGATCCCCCCCGAGATGGACGGTCTGGGAATCGATAAAATCAAAAGCAGCCCAGTGAAGTTCAAAGCAGCCTGAAATCGAGTAAGAGGGACGAAGTACGAGCTTCCAGGGCTTTTCACCTGCTGAAAATTACGATACCACCGGCGTAATCTTGTTGAAAGCTATTAGGTCAATCAGCGACGCGTTGCTAGTCAACGAGAACGGGCTTTTAGTCGGCCAACTTAATTAGAGACGATATCGATGTTTTCAACGCTTCGACAATGTTCGAAGAACATTTTCTTCGGTATAATTTCGCCATTTCTTTGCGATCTACTTAACTATAATCATCATCAACGTACGAGGCGTTTTTTGCATCGACTTCAATCAGGCTCGTTGAAGCTGAGAGATATTTCATGATTAAATGATAAACCGCAAGACGAACGATGTTAATGAATTGTAGGAATGTCAAGGATTCGTTCGTTAATTAAGAAATTCACCGCGAAGGAACGCGGTACAACAGAATTTAAGGTCCTGGAACCGGTATTTTGTCTACCTTTGATCCTTCTCTCGGCGGGACCTTCGTAATTTCATTGAAACGCGATTCCAAAATGGTATAGAGCAGCATGAAATATGCCGGTTTGCTTCCTATATTCCATCTTTATTAGTAGTTCGTTATCGGATGCTATTTAGTTTACGTTTAATATTGCTCTCGAATGTAATGAAAGTTTCATCGAACCGATTTCTAATTTAAAATTAAGATCTGCTGGAATTTATGATCCGATTACATCCACGTACAATGTATCCACAAGTGGAAAGTTTTCAAATTCCTGTAATCCAAGATTCGCGTACAACACCTACGCGCACGTATCTTGTGTACAATGTTTAAGTTAGCTAAATAAACCGCTATATCGTAATCGTTCTGTTTGTCAAAAACTTTAACTTACAACGCGTTGGCACCGCTTAATGATCAGAATGTTGCGATAACAGGGTTCCCAGCTGATTTTACGAACCACTGGCCAAAACTGGTTCTGTAATTCTGTGCCGTGATACCTTTTGCCTTCCCTTCGTCTCCTGATTGTCCCACCTGATATTACGGATCGCGTCGCCACCAGGACCCACTTACACCTCACGCAGGTATTCGAGCCGCTCGTGAAACGTACGGCCGAGAGTGACCAAAAGCATCGGGAATCAGGTTTCAATCGTTACAACGTGACAACGTAACGCAACCCAATCGTTCAGGGATCGGTACAGAAACAGGTTCTGCGATCGCGAGTTGTTCGAAGGCCCTTCTTCTTATGCTTCGGTTTCTCTTCTCTGATCTCTTCGCTCGACCACCCTTGTTTCACCGAATTTCGCCAGTCGAGCGCCCTTAACGTGGGCTCTGAAATACAAAATGTCTTAAACCGTAGCCACCTGTCCTAGACCCATTATCGCTGAAATCGTGCGCATCAACTTTGGAATCCTCTTAAAAGAACTACTTCGCCTTTAATTTTTTTCATTTCGTAGTATCGTGACCCATAAGTTCACCTGAACAGGTTTACTGTAATCCCTTCACCTACCTTCGAGTGCCAAGGTAAACGGTTTATATAAGTTGCAGGAATCGAATTGCAACAAGAAGCACAGGTTGTGAACCAATAAGCAACAACAGCAGCAGCAGCAGCAGTAACGGCAGCAATCTAAACGAAAACAGGTTTCTCGATCATTCGCGTGTCGTTTTTCAGATAACTTCCCACCCTATTGTTTCACCTAATCTCACGGGCGAAAACACAGGCTCTCGGGGCCCGTATAGTCAGCGAAGAGTGTAAATATAGGAGGCGGTCGTTCTTTGGGCCTTGCGTACGCCGCTGGCACCTGTCGTGTGGCTTCAGGTAGAAGGAAAGATAGAGGGGAACGGGTTTCGAGATGGGTGGAGGGACAGAAAGCGACCACCATAAGATGGTGGCTCCGGTGTGGTTGTTTCAAGACCGGTTCAGGAATCCGGGGCCACGCTTACGCGCCAGTGCTTATCAACTTTTGCCTTCTCGTTGCTGCCTCTTCACCTAAGGCCTAAGGCGATGCTGACTGGCAAATCGATGCTAGAAAACACCGGCTCGACGACGATCACGATGACGAGCGGCTTTTACGAGTGACTCGGCTCGGCTCTCTTTCTCTGCTCTTTCTTATCCCCTCCTCGCCAGCAAGCCGTGTTTTCTGCAACATTCGCATCACACTGCAACTGGAAGAGGACGCCTAGCTTGTCGGAGAAACGTTCGAGCTGCTTTTGCATAAGAATACACGAAAAAAGGATAGCGAGAGGGTATAAAGGGTCGTGCTTCGGAATTCAAGGCTCGTTCAGACGGATTTTTCTCGGCGTTGCGTTGATAAGAACAGCCCTGGTCCAGCTGTTTATTGGAATGCACTTTTGATCCAACGCTTCTATCTCGATGCTCTCCCATTTTCTTGCATTACGCCATCTTCCTCGTCAGTCACTTCTTAAAACAGGCTGCTTTGAAGGGACTTCCTGCTCGCGTACGAGCGAGCTTAAAGTATTTTTAATCTCGTTTCATATCCGGAAGCACTCGGATTTATCGATTTTCTTCGGCCAACACGTTTGACGTTTCTGCCGCGACGCAATATCCTTCGAGCGAGCGTCTCAGCCTCACCGACGACTCTGCTTCCCCTTTCGATTGGGCTCGTTCGCTTGGAAAACTCCTAGCAAAAAGCCTTTCGTCGAAGGTGTCTCAATCGCGAGCCCCTAACTCGTGTCGAACAAAACATCGGTTCGACGAGTTAACGAGATTTGCCGGGGCGAACTGCTTCTTCGATCGAATCGTTGAAAGATTCCTCCGTTAAGGTAGTTCGACCATAATCCCAGACTCTTCCACGTCGCTCCCGTTTCCGTCTTGGATTCCCTCGCGAGGAAAAAACGAGCCTGTTTACTGGCATCGCAAATTTATAACCCGTGAGTTCGCAGTACGAGCACATCAAGAACTTCGTTGCGACAAAATTATCAGATTCTTATTACCACTGTCGATGTGTAGGAGAGATCGGGGACAAAAGTACCAATTTGACTTTGAACGACGATTACGCAAAAACTATAATATTTACTGAAAAATGTTTTAGACGAAAATCTTACGTAGGTATATGACATTATTAAACTACAGCAGTTTCGCTTTATGAAAAATAATACACATACTGTCGATCCCGATCTCCCTTACTTGATTTCTGTACGTAACGAGCAAAGCAACGAATACGATACAGAAATGATAAATTTCAGTCGAGAAGACTTACCGATCGGCCATTACAAAGGAAACTCGAAACTATCTAGACTGTGATACTAGCCAAGCAGCAATTAGTGACGCAACGTCAATTTTACGGATCCTTAATGAGACCCTTAGCAAAGCGTTAGCTGCCTTCACAGAAACACCTTTGAAACCATCATCAAGAGTTACGGATTTAATGGTGGTTTCTAAAAAGCGATATCGGAACGATAACCCTCAATTAATACCATATGTACAAATATCTAAAAGGAATGTGAAGAATCGAAGAAAACAATTACAACAATTCCGATACATATCGATGAAAAATCACGCGCTAACAAGTGTATAAACGACCGGATGTTTTTCAAGCTTGATGGGCCACGATAAGATCGCAAGTTCATTAAGACTGATCATAAGAAGGAACTGACGTATCGGTGCAACTGATCGAGTAGAAAAATAAGAAAAACTTGAATCTTTGCTATCGTGCAATTAGTTGTTCGTCATTAATATTGCTCGTGTTTCGATGTTTATCCAACTGAAAATCAATTTGAACCATTTCAAATTCATTTAAATGCAAATTCAAACGAATAATTAAGTTACTACAATATTGTCTTTGACATTTGACGAATTCTTGTTCGAAGGGAGAAAAAATCAACACAATAATCCGATAACAAATATACACTGAGATTGCTGAAGACAAAGTTGTTTGATTGTTCAAAGCTCCTGTACCGTGAAATGGCGCGACGAAGCGTGAGTGTCCTGCTTCGAAAATTATACTTGACTCGTGGTGATGGGGGACAAGTAAGTATGTATGGTTCGGGCAAACGTACCGTAGCGATTCGTTCCGGTGGCAACTGCATTTCAACGTTGAAAGAAGGTAGCTTGGCAAACATAGTCCCCCTTCGGACAAGTGATTTTTTACCGCTTGTTTCAGCAATCATTATGTTTTGTAAGACAAGATTCAGGGGAGCTAAAAATTGACACGTGACGACTTTTTATCACGGTCCGTGCCAGTAAAGTGTCGTGCGGAAACTGGAAGGGGAACACTGTGTTACCTTTGTAACAATAAGCGACAAGATTTCTACCTGTCCAAGTAGCGACTCGCCATCCCCACTGCATCGCCATTATTCCGTAAAGGTGATAATACCTGTCTAAGTAACTCGTTCTCGTATTATAAGAGCAAGTGAAAGAGAAATAGCAGGATATCCTAGAAACGAATTCTCTCTGTTTAAATGGCAAATCGCAGAACCGATCCGATGCTTCGTTATCTTCTCTGCATAATAAAAAAGAAGTGAGATAAAGTCAGAAGAAAAACGTATGTCGCGACGTTGATCCAAACGAGCGACATAATGACAACTCTATATCACATATCCCACTTCAGACGCTCGTTAAATTACCACGATGACACTTGTCGCTCACCTGAACCGAGCTCAAAGTGACACCGATCGTTTCACAACGATCCCACGTCAATCTTGTCGCTCTACCAGACGATAGCGCGCTATTTTGAAGTAAATTTCGCTCAACTTCGCGACAAGTTCAACCGTATCGTCTAATTTTCTCGCGAACTTTTGCAAACTGGCTCGCATCGATTCTTCCTCGAGCCGAGGAATACATCACGGAAATTATAGTTCGACATCGGGAACTGGTTCGTCGAATCGGTAAACGGACATCGCGACCTCATTACCAACAGTCACGAAGATAAATTGTCTAGGTCCTGGAGCATAGCCGTTCGTCCCGGGCAGCGTTTATCACGTTTATTGGCTGCCACGTAGCGTTTGATCAGAGACGCGTATCGACATCGTCAAGTTTTATTTCGAATTTCTCGTGAGAGGAACTAGAACCGGTATGCGGGGCGCTGGAACGGTACAAGTCCTCGATCGGAATGTGGATTTACTTATCTTCGAGGCGCGTACGCAGCAAACTGGACGAAGCAAACCAACCATCCAGCGAAAACCCTTGCGGATAGTTGCAATTCGCGATTACATAGCCGTGGAATAAATTGCTACACCGTCTTGCCACGGAATCGCGTAACTCGACTAAAATAGGAACACAACAACGCGTTCAACGCTAGAACGCGAGTATACAGGCTGATCCTGGTAACTGTGCCGTTCTATAACTCCGTTACAGATGAAGCTGGAAAATCCGAGAAAAAAATGTGTTTGCATTTTGCAAATGCACTGATATATTTTTTAAAAAATTCATACAGTGATGTTTGTTTTCCAACTTCACTTGGAAGAGAGGTATAAATTGCCCCAGTTGTTAGAACCACCCTGTATACCTTGTTCACCTGCACGTTCATAGATAAATTGATTACAAGTACAAAAGATACTTGAGATCCTTGCACAGCTTTATCATGTGAAAACGATCGTCTAAATGCTTAAACGGTTGGTAACTATTAATAATAATCTTGAATTATCTGTGAATTATGTCTATCAAAGGTAGGCCCACGAGATTCGATACCAAGGACTCATAAAATCTGTTGTAGGTCACGAATTCATGGAACATGACCGAGATACAGAGTATCTTTGGAATCCCACGGGTCTCGAAGTGCTTGAGGCCCGCATGCGCCAGTTTATCAATAATAAAGTCCTATGACTTCGGCATTATTATAGTATAAAGTCTCGTGTGTCTAAGGTGATCCCAATTAGCTGACCCTTTGTGAGTTCAAGAACGTACCCAAGTGTCCTTGAAGAATAGATATTTACAGTTTTGAATTGGAGAAATTGATTTTGACATCTTTGAAGTTACTCCCTGGGTTTTATATTGTTAACAACTCTAACCACGACTTTCTCACAGTTGTTCCGACTACGAAGGATACCAGAGCTGAAGAAATCTAGAGAAGAAACCCTTAAACGCGTCCCTTTTCCGTTTTATTAGATTCGCTTGGATTTCATTTCGTGACGGTTAACCGAACGAGATCTTCGCGCCCAGTGGCCAACTGCCAGCTGATTGAATTTCTTAAAATTATCAGGCCACATAAACCCAGTTAGCAACCCTCGAATCAACTATCCCCGACCATGAGACGTTTTTTATTCCATAAACTTGGATAACAATTCGGAAGGACTATTAAAACGAAAATCGTGAACTTACTAATTATTTCATAGACATAAAAATATCTCATTCATATTAAAAAATCAATTTAATAACCGTACGAAGTCGAGTTAACGAAAGAGGATAAATGACAAGGGCAGAATGAAAAATGACGGTGAGGGACATAATGGAGATTTCTTCGAACCACTGTGCCGTGTTACGTTCGTGGTTCTTCGCAGAATTTTTGCGGTTAATGTAACTGCGGGAATGTCGTTGAACTGTTTTACGTCGAGCTGCTTGAATGTACCTGGACTCGACTACGATCGACTCGACGTGCCGGCAAGAAAATCGAATTATCACCGACTCGCAAAGAAGAGAAAACGTTTTCCCATCGAATGATGGTTGCCCGATGCCCTGTAACTAAAGATAAGTAGGAATGTTACGGGGTTCTACAAACGCTGATGTTGATTTTATTTTTTGAAACTTATCAAATGAAAATCTGTAATTTTTACGTGAAAATGACTGCGTATTGATTGCGTGTTTGATATGCAACATTGCTCGAAATTGATTTTTCAATTTTGAGTTACAATCAAGGATATTGTTCGGTTTTCGTATCGAATGCAGTAGCCAATCAGTGCAGATTTACTTCTCGCGTATACGCGGTGAATACGGCTTAAGTAAATCGAGAACCCTCAAGAACAGACCGCATAATGGAGGGACAGAAATAGAGGCAGAGAGAGGAGGTTCGCACACCTGTCTGAATCTCGAGTAACGAGCCAAGAGAAACACAAGGCGACCCCACGAATTCGTGCTGCTCCTTTGAGCTCTCCTTTTTAACCCACCGCAGTGAGCACAGCTTGTGCAGAACATAACACAGAAAACCGGTTTCACAGTATTTATACACCGTACATACATCGCGCCGATTGCGCCTACCAATGCCTAAGATGCGCACTGCTATTTCATCCTTTTATCCACTGAATTGTTATGTTCAGAGTTGTATTTGCATGTAACTTACTAGCTTTTAAGAATTTTATTTATTTATGCGATAAATTAGCGTCCGTTACGCTTGTTTTATAGCTGCGCTGCTTCTTTGAATACATTTATCCCTTTTAGTAAAGTTAACATTTTACAGAAAAAGTAGCTACAGTTACTTAATTTTGACTGCGGTAAGAGGGAATATTAATATTATATTATTGTAAAGTAATTAATTTAGTAAATGAGAAACATTCTGTTAACGTTAGAATTATGTTTATTCATTTGATAATAATGCGCGCTTTGAAAATAGTATCACTAGTGTCATCTAACAGTAAACGGTAAAACTAATCAAACGTTCTCTTTCTCTCAGCCACAACACAAAAATAATGTAGCTCCCTATCGGTAAATTGCCGGTGATAACAGAAGGATAAAGGAAGATAAAAAAACATGTTGCACT
This sequence comes from Osmia bicornis bicornis, assembly GCF_907164935.1. NCBI lineage: Eukaryota > Metazoa > Arthropoda > Insecta > Hymenoptera > Megachilidae > Osmia > Osmia bicornis. The sequence continues at coordinate 11,718,163 of NC_060216.1, read as the reverse complement.
TTTAAAACATTATGTTCACTTTATCAAAAATTTGTTTACATATATTATTATCACAATAAAGAGATTAATAGAGTATTCAAATATGGAAAAAAAAATATTTTTGTAATGTATATTTACCATTTAAAGCTTTATGATTTATTTCAAGATGTTTCATTTCATGGAATGTAGAATAAATTACTTTATGAATTCGATATGAGAATGAGATGTCTTTTCAGACTCAATAAAATCTGGTAACGTGAAAGTATCATCTGAAGACGTTGACTCGGACGATTCTTTAAAAAATTACTCATATTAATAGCAATTCGATTATACTTTGTTAACAAACATAGAAAGAAAAAAAACTTACGATCATGAGTAGCTTTTTGTCCTTCTTCCTCTTCTGTACTTAATATCTCTTTGTGTTCATCAGTCTTTTCCATCTTCTTAGATTCTTCATAATTAAAATCATCATCTCCTACATCCTCATAGGTAGTAAAGTGAAGATAAGAAAGAGTGCACACAAGTGCTATGAAAAACAAATTTGTGCCAATACCAACAACAGCAGATAAAATTGGCCAATGATACATTAAATAACGTAAACCAGATAAATGTGCATTTATCATGATGGTTGCAGAATAGAATTCAATGTGTCTGGATTGTATCTCAATATAAATAATTGTAACTGGATGACTTTGATCTTCTTCAAAATTACCAAACAATTCAAGAATAACATTCTGTTTTTCTTCAGTGGTACCAAAAATCATCATTGGTGAAAATGTAAGTGTTGTAAGTGCATGTAGTAAAGTACTACGGTAATGCAGCATTGCTGATCTACATGAATGTTCCACAAGAACACCATCTCTACTACGTAGTTGTGCACAAACCATGAACATACCTATTTGAAGCTTAGAATTAATGGATTTTACTTCATGCGTTTTTATAAAACTTTAATGGAAATTACCAAGTTCTTTATTGGCTGGCGATTCTGGCATTTCCAAATGTAAGTTGACTTTATAAGGTTGTCCAACCATTAAAAGCTGTTGTTTATTTGTTAACTGTACATGTGCTGAAGGAAAACTGCAAATCCCTTTTTGTTCATCACATGATCTATAATAGAAATGAGCTGTATAATCAAGTTTTGCACTTTCAATTAGATTAACATTTTGAAGTAATATAGAATATAAGAACCAATATAAATTATGATAAATATATTGAATTATTTTCATATGATTAACGTACAAGTGAGAAGTGAAGCTCACTTGAATTGCAGATGAACGGGCCGTATGTATGTCATACTCGGCATGTAGGCATAATAAAATGCTGTATAAAGAAATACGGATAACCAAACGATGAGAACTCCACTAATAATAATAATTCCGCCACTTAAGATTACATCTCTAGCGGATTGTACGCCTCTTGTTGTTTTTTTTTGAACATTAAATAATTTTTGATTGACTTGTTTCAATACCCTTGAAATTAACATTGTGAACAATATTTAACTCCCTCGTAGCAGTTAGTCCGAATGCTACGCAATTTTAATTGCGCATTTAGAAATCGCTGCATAAGATAAGATAAACCATTTATCGATCAGTTAATTTCTCTCTAAAGCTATTCAGTAACAGAATATATATAGGTTAGGTGCACTTCGTTGTATATTTACATATATATACATATAAATACAGCAATAAGGAAACACAGGCCATAATGAATTATGCAATATATCAAATAAAGATACAAAATATAATGCACTCTGAAGTTCAAAGGAAAGTTCCTTCACTCTGAAGGAAATCAATAAAATTCCTTATATGAAATATAGATAAACAGTGATAAGGTATTATAATGTGTATCAAGTTTAATTCATTTATTGAATATACATATATAAAATTTATTTATATCTTTATGTCCCTTATACAAGTTTTCGATACAAAAACATGTAAGACTAAATAGTTTGTAAGAAACATTCCATAGGAAGTATTAATGCATTTTATGACATATTTTATAAATATGTTGTCAATTATTTTCCTTTTCTATGTTCCAACCGCGGTCTTCCTTTTTTTGTTGTTGGTTTATCTTTCCCTTTATTTAATAATGGATGAGTTTCTACAAAGAAACACATTAACAACACATTGGGTAAGGTTATAATTGTATTAGTAAGTACAAAATATCTTACCATCTACTGGTGCACCTTGCAAATGAATGTCATGAGAACGATGTTTCTTCATAGGTGGTTCATGTGGTGTTGTTTGATTATCTTCTGAATCTTCTACATCTGGTGATATTGGTAAAAATTGCAATGAACCAATGTCTTCCATTTCTTCATCAGAACTACAAAAAGCAGCTACTCTATCAATAGAAGCAACATCTACTTCTATCTCTTCATCCTGAGCTTCTTCACCTTGTACTACTGACTTATCTTCATCACTTAGGTCAAATTCACTCTCTCTTTCTTCATATTCAACATTTTCATCCAATTCTTTAAAATCTGGTGCAAATGCAGACCAGTTTTCAACTTGATTTTGGGCCCAAATGGAAACAACACCAGATGAGATTGAAGCAATAATTGGCCTCACTGGATGCCACTGTAATAACATAAATTTTCATAATCTTACCAATCAGTTTAATAAAAGGTAGAAATTTGATGACTTACAACAACATCAAGTAATAATTCTCCTTTAGTTCCATGTAAAATTTTTACCAAATTTCCAATACTTTTTTCCCATACATACAAAGCATGTTGTCTTGCAGATCCAGCACATACATATTCTCCATCTCCAGAAAAACAACATTTTTTCCACATGGTTTTATTTACAAGGTCTTGTAACTTCTGTATTGGTTCAGGTTCACCATCTTTACCACAAGCCAATACTTCCGTACTATCGTATACACGAATAACCCTATCTGATGTATTTACTAGAAAACAAGAACCACGTCTGGCAAATTCAATACTTTTTACAGCTGTATTACTAGCTGTTCCTTGTGAAATTTTATAAGAAGCTTTTACATTTAAGGATTCTGCATCAAGAACTAGAATCCTACCACGAGCATTTCCAGTATACACATAATCTCCACGGCGATCAAAAGAGGCAACTATATTTAAATCACTCTAATGGTAAGGTAAAAAGCCTTTGTAAGTAAATGTTAAAAATATTTAAAATAAATATTAAGTTCATTACATACATCATCATCAAGAGGTATAACTCTATGAGTGCCCTCGACATCAACCATTACTGCTGCATGTCTCATGGGACAAACTAAAAATTTGTTAAGATTTCTTGGATGAAATTGCACTTTTAATATAGGAGAAGGAAATCTATATTTTGATCACATTCTCCCGATAAAACATCCATATGCAAACATTGTTATCTGTAGAAGCGCTTAATAATTTATGTCCATTTCGAGACCAACTGTTTAAGGAAAATGATGACATTGTATAGTTGAAATACAATGACATTATAACTCTATTTCAAATCATTTACCTCAATGAACACACAGGATGTACATGTGCACTAATTATTTTTGCAACACCTCGGGTTAGGAAATCCCAAATAACAATTCTACCATCATTACACCCAACAGCAAGAAGAGTTCCTCTTTTGTTAAATGTACAAGTAACAGCTAATGATATGCAATCTAAAGTGCCATCAAACTCCTAATGATTATAAACATTATAACATTAATGAGATACAAAAATGAACAACTTATAATACATCAAGAACATGTATATTACCTCTGGATAGTTCTGACCAAATGATTCTAGACGAGAATTAAAAATGTTAATAAATTTGTAAATACGCAATTAGAGTTTAAAATTAACGATTCTAAATGTACGTACCTAATAATTCTAAATTCATTTTCACTTTTGTTTATATGTCTATTTCATAGAATTTTCTTGAGTATTGTTTTGGGACGGTACTACGTATAAACAATTGTTTGTTTTGCTTACATACATACAACACAATTATCAAAGAGTAGGTATATCGAAATTTCCCTAGGCTATCGAGCTGCTGGTACACCAGTCCCTAGAAAAATCCCTAGAACGTAGAACACAAATTACGTCGTCATTACTGAACAGAATGCAAAAAAATTTGAGGGACGTGTCCAGGAGGCCCTACAGAATGGCGCACTGGTCCTTATTTTACCCAAATCGTCAAAAAGTTATAAAATATTGAAATTTGTGTCTGTCCACAGTGAAGAAAATGGCGGATCGGACTCACCTGCATTAATTTATTTGTAATATAAACATTTTTGCGAAACGAATGTCCAAATGGAGACCAGAGCGCCATTCTTTGGGCCGGATAGAGCAAAACGAGCACTCAGCGGATGATGTACAAGTCTCCAGGTAGAAGTAATTTGAAAACTACGATTTCGTTGATTGTTCACTCGCGAAAGACGTCAACAAGGTAAAACAGACCAGAAATTTAGTTTCTCGTTCATTCTGTAGGGCGCAGTTCGTTCGTTTGATGAATAAACAATTGTAAAATATAAAATAATAATTAAACAAATGAATGAATGATCAGTATTGTTTAATTATGTACTTATACATATAGCTATCGTAGCATACACGTGTCATTTAGGTGTATGCGAAAGGTGACGTAGATAGCATGCTGTTAGTTGATAGGGTTGATAGTATGCGATAATTGAGATGGCGCTTAAATCAGTTTCTGTTTGGCCTAATTTTCGATGAAACGTTGACTGTTTTACCGACGCGGAATTCGGAGTTCGGCATCGACGCTCGCATCACCATAATTCTTTTTCATTCAACTAAGTTGAGATTTTGGAAAGTTGAGCAACACTGATGTGATACATCGAATCTTTTCTCGCGTGTATACAAATCCTACGTTCACGTCAGTGCAGTTGACAATTAAACTTTGGTAAGCGTGGGTGTCGCATTTTCGCATTTATAGGAGCAAAGAGATACTTTATATACAATTTATATTTACCAAATAATCAGTCGCATAAAAATACATTAAATAAAAGTTACATCTAACTCATCAAACAATGGTGGATTACAGCAAATGGAAAGATATTGAGGTAAGGATTTTAGTTTTGGTCCAGTATGCGTATGGAATATTCTAGAGTTATAGTAGAAATTTCGAGGATACATTTAATTTGTATTTTGAAAAAAGGGTGATGTATTTTCTAAATTTAAAACACATTTATTTAATTTTAATAAACATTTATTCATGTACATATTTATTGATCATGAACTGTGGAAAAGGTATACTGTTTTTTAACCATAAAAATTATTAGATTTCTTTAAATATTTAACTTTAATGATTGAAAGCTCTTATTTATGTTTCTTACTATTTAATGTTGACAATTTCTTTGTATATAGTGTATTTATATCTTTAAATTAGTATATTTAAAATATTGTAACATAAGTAATCAACAAGGTGCTAAAACTTATATTTACCAGATTTCAGATGATGAGGATGATACTCATCCAAACATTGATACACCATCACTATTTAGATGGCGTCATCAGGCAAGAATTGAAAGAATGGAAGAACGAAGACGTGAGCAACAAGAACATGAAAGAAAAAAAGCAGAGTATGTTCAATAGAATTTTACTTTTATACTGTATATATTCATTAAATATAAGTAGTAAACATCAATTTTTAATTATATGTCTTAACATTAATATCAATTTTTAGGACAATAAAAAAGTTAAAAGATACAAAGGAAAAGCTTGCAAAATTAGAAAGTGAACAGAAAGATTCAGCTGATTTAACTGCATTGAAAAAAGTTCTGCAAGATCTTGAAGAAGAACAGAAAAAGATATTAGCAAAAGAAGAAGAAATAAAGAAAAAAGAAAAGTTAACACCTTGGAATGTTGATACCATTGGGCAAGATGGTTTTACAAAAACTGTAATTAACACAAGGCCACCTCGTAAAGAAGATGACACTGGTTTGACAGATGAAGAGAAAGAAAGAAGAATGAAACAGTTTGTTAAAGAAAATGAAAAGAAATTAAAAGAGTTTGGAATGCTAAGAAAGTATGATGATAGTAAGATATTTTTGACTGAAAATCCTCAGTTAGTATGTGAAAATACTGCAAACTATTTGGTGATTTGGTGTATTAATTTGGAAATGGAGGAAGTAAGTACATATATATTTATGAAAACATTTTTTAATTGTTATCCGAATATATATTGTTAATATATTATTGATTCCAGAAACATGATTTAATGGAGCATGTTGCCCATCAATGTATATGTATGCAATATATTTTAGAATTATCAAAACAACTTGATGTCGATCCAAGGGCATGTGTTCGTTCATTCTTCAGTCGTATTCAAACTGCTGAAATAGAATATAAAAATTCCTTTGATGATGAACTTAGAGCATTTAAGGAAAGAATATGTAAAAGAGCTGCAGAAAAAGTAGCAGATGCTCTTAAAGAAGCTGAAGAAGAAGAAAGGAAAGCACGTCTTGGCCCTGGTGGCCTTGATCCCCTTGAAGTGTTTGAAAGTCTTCCAGAGGTATAAATGAATTTATCATACACTTATTTATTATCTTTAAGTACAATATGATTATATTAATATATTGCTTTTAGTCTCTGAAAAAATGTTTCGAAACGCAAGATATTCCTTTATTACATGAAACAATAGCAGCAATGCCGCGAGAAGAAGCATCCTATCACATGAAACGATGTGTTGATAGTGGTCTCTGGGTACCTGATGCAAAAGCCAAGGAAAAGAAGGATGAAGAAGAATCTTTAGAAGATGTAGAAGGAACACCTGATCCCGAATAACCTAAAACTGTAAAATACTTATGTTGATGTTCATGACTCATTTATGCGAGTATCCTTTAATATCACAAATATGTTAAAATAAAATTGTGGTTGGGCAATGAATATAAAATTCTTACCTCTGATAAATTTTTTTATTGTAATAATACTATATTATCGTATTATGCTTTGAGTTACTTCAAGACTGAATTATTGCATAATTCCGAGTTTTTTATGGAATTGTTAATTAAATCGGAACGATTGTTAAAATGTGATACATTTTACTTGATTTGTTGGATTAGAATATTTTGAATTTTCACAATGAATAGGAATATTCACAAATATTAATATCTGTATGTATGTATGAAGTAATACGTATAAAACATTTGTAAATATATAAATTCAATCTATTGTGTATGTGTTCCATAAACACTATATCTTATCTTTCGTTATTACATATGTACATTACAAAATGTAAATAAAAAACTTGTATTCAATCCAGTTAATTGTTTTTTTTTTTTTTTAAGTGAAATACATTTATTTGAAGACTTGTTAAATGGTTTCGAAGCATTTGAAAGCGATAAAAAGAATCCTGTGAAGGTCACTTTTTTCTTAACTTTAATAGTAACGGAAATAATTTATATACTCGATTTAAAATTAACATGCTGCATATTAATTTATATTAAACAAACTTTAACAATTACGAATTAAGTTCGTAGTATATTAATGCAATATAATAATTATTGTTTGTTTTATCAGTTTTGAAAATTTTGTTATGTTAAAACAGTATATTCATTTTGCGCGCTTAAACTCGAACGAGAAATCGATTTGTAATATGGCGAGAAGTCGATGTTCGACCGGAAACTACATCATGATATATCGAAGTGCGAAGTTTTTCTTCCTTTTCCGGTATGACGTGCCACGGGTGTCTGGGTAATATTTTTCGTCTTTCATTCTGGTTATGATACATTAGTATCAACGTCTGCAAAAATACAAGCTGCTTTTCATTGGACCGGGTAAACTTATTTCTTTCATTAGAAATACTTTTTTTACATATAAAACATTAAGGTATTCTAATTTAATTCAATAAATTTCTCTTTTATCTCTACCCAATCTGATGGAAAATGACAGCTTTTAGATATTAAGTTGCTTTATAAAAACGCTTATTCATTTTGCATGGTGACACCATTAACGGTCATCTACTTAAGCACTGTTCAGTTTCAATATATCATACAGTTCTATGGTTACATCGTGATAAATGAGATTAAGTCTCTGAGCTCAAATAGGATGTGTATTCACAGTTGTTAGAGAAAAAATTGTGGCTTTGTACATATTTTTCACATTGAAAGCGTAAGTTTGATTAAATCAATATTTTAGTTACATAATACCATATATTTGTTGAGTTTTTACGAAAAATTTCATTATTACAAGTAGAAAACATCAAAATTCAAAATGTGAAAATGGATATTAATGAATTCTACTGCATGATTTGCTTGATCGTCGTAATTGCGCATACACAGAGCAATTGAAAAACCGTCGCCTGTCGCCAGGCATTCTGGGTAAAATTTCTGTGAGTAATCAAAATGGCTGTCATACAACATTTCCGTTTTGTAACTACGTTTTAACGGAATTCGTCAAAATATTATTTTTGATGAATTTTCTTCGAACGAAGTGAAGAAGTATGAATGCATATTTGATCACGGAACATATTTTCCCAGATTGTTTATATTATTGTTTATAAAACAATTTTTCTTAGATTGTACAGGGCGTTCGTTTTAGCGAGGGGTATAGATGAAAAGGAGGGTGGGAGAAGTGCGCGCGCGTTGCATGATGGGACGACGGTCGGGGAGGGCGAAAGAACGAGTCGAGTTCACAAAATGGCGGCCAAGCTCAGGCCCGTGACCATATAGTACGTGAAAATTCGATAATTTTGCACGATGTCGCGACTTTGTACATCAATAGTCGTTTGATATTACGAATACGTGTATACACGGTAGTTTAATTATTAAATTAACTTGATTTTGTGCGTGGTGTGTGTAAGATTGAGATTTCGGTGTGACGCGCAGACGGAACGATGCAGGTGAGTGATCAGGTTCGAAAATAGTTCAATTTTCAGCTTTTTTTGGATATTTTTTAAACAATTATTGTTTTTCTTGTTGTTGTATGAGTGTTAGTGTCTTTTTAAAGATCAATTTGTATGATACGGCTGTGGTGTTGTTTGGAATAGGGAAAAATCGCGTTGTCACATGCGTTTCAAGGGACTGCTACTAGAAAAATCCTAATAAAAATGAAAAAATTGTTATAATTTCATTAAAAGGGTTTCTGCGTATAGGGTGGGGTCCTATTGACCTTAAGAGCTCAGAGACTTGTCTCTACTAAATCACAATTTTCCACAATTTTACATAGTTTCCAGCCTCTTAATAACCTATAAGTTTGTTTACATTTATTCAATTTGACATTCATCACTTAAAATATCATTGTTCCACCCTAATTTTCACAAAAAATGATTCCTTGTACTTTCCTTTACCTTACCCTCATACTTAATCAAAAATTTTTAATAGACCCATTTTTGCAAATTTAGCTTAAAGATTATGATGCACACTCTCTTCATTCCAGTTGAGACTGTGTAACACAATCACCTGTGAAAGCTATAACAACTAATGTTTTTCACATGGAAAATATTTAAAGTTTTCTCATCTGAAGGAAACAAAGGTTTCTCTAATATTTGAACAATTTTTACATGTCAAATTAAAGATTGTTCTTCGTTTATCTTCTGTGTATTCTATGAAATTTGGATTTGTATTCAATCTGATGGGTAATACATTCATTTTATGTTTGTAAATAACAAAAAAATTATATATTTGTAATTTTAAATATCATTTTTAGTAGAATCTTGTAAAATCAAAGTACAAAATTGAAGAAAAAAATGATTTATATAAAGTCCTTAAAATATAAGATTTTTCTTCAAATCACATTAATATATAAAATAATAATTCTTTTACAAATGTTCCTTGTAGTAACAAAACATTTAATATCATAAAATGTATATTTTTCATCGATATTTGAAAAGTAAGGAATGATTGTTTAATATTGAAAATGAGTTATATTTAAAATTTCTTCTGCGAATGTAAAAGTACATATTTGATTAGTTCCTCTTAAATTACACAGCAGATGATTATTAAAAATATCAATTATGTATGAAATAAAAACTATTTAGTACTATTCGTGTTAATAATGATAGGGTATTGCATAATAATAATCTGAGGTAACTGTACCTTATTATAAAATGGCCGCATTAATGTGGTCTTACTGTTTCTTATAAGAAATTAAAGGTATCAAAGGAATAACTGAAGTATAGAAATGTTACTTTTGTTATATGAAGCATATATCACAATTTCGATCATAAGTTGTTTTTAGTGTATCTAAATCTTTTTTCTCAAACAATATATGCTTCATACAACAGATTTATCTTATAGATTATGTTTTCATTAATATAATATTGAGGCTACTTACTAGTTTTGAAAATATTCTAGTATCATACTTGGTATTAGCTAATAGAGAATTATTATAGATAAGTCTTCTTTTTCTTGTGAATCCATACTTGTAAATTACTGAAGGATTGTAAATCCCTAAGTTCAGTCAGGTGCTACTTATGATGTACTTGCTAAGTTGTTCAATAAATGTAAAAAGTACTTAAATGCTGAATTATATTATTCTTTTAAAATACCCACTATACCTGATACTGGTTATTTACAGGAAGTTTTTTCATGTCATATTAATCATTCACAGGAAATTCTATAAAAATATAACTGCTCCATGTTAAGATGTAATTATATGCAACCTATGATAAGTTTTTTAACAGATCAAGTCATTTAATAGATAAAATGAAGGTTCAACATGATCTGTATTAAGAATATTTAATCATATTTAGGCTACTTGAAGTTGTGTAAGATGGTGAAACTAAGAATCACATATCCGTAATGTATCAAAATGTATCTCTGGAATGCATAAAGGAGCTTGTAAGTTAACTGCTTCTTAACTACAAAATGGTGGTCAAGAATTATAAATGGAGGAAGAGCCTTCTTGGTAGATGGCACTACTAATTTTATATGCAACTTGTACTTTTAATATTAAAAGGATATGTGAATACTTAAAGAAGCATCATTATGCAATGTTATCAAGAATTTGGAGATACAATTTAGTAAAAGAACTTCTATTATTAGAAGTAACAATAATATATTGGAAATATATTTTTATCTTAATATTAATGAACAAGAACTATTCCAAACAACACGCTGCATATTGAATATATTTGAAAGTTAAACAATATTAGATTACTCTAATTAAATTACAGAAAACATTAGAATCTGAGTCTGGTAAAGAATCTGGATCTGATTCTGAAAATGAAAGTAAGAGTGATAGCTCTTCTTCAGGGAGCAATACAGGATCTGGCTCAGGATCAGAAAGGTGGGTATCAAGATCACTGTTATCTAAATCCCTTTCTTTCAGAAAGTCCAATATATGACAAATTCAAGTATTTCTTGGTGTTTTCACGTTTATATGTTTTATGTGTGTGTTATTTAATCTTTTACTTCTTCATCTTCTTCTTCTTCAGTCATACTTTCTTTAAAAGTATTTTATACTTCCTGTTAGCATATTAGGAGCTAACACTTAGAATTAAATATTTCTTTATTTGTATTTGACTTTCTGATATATGAAGGGTTCTTTGAGATTGTGTATTGCTATAGCTTTATATAGTATTAACATTGCTTTGATAATCATGCTAATTCAGTGTATCCCTTGAATTTTATATAAGCACAATCTTCAATTTTCTGTTATTCATGCAATAATATTTGTTTCTTTTTTTTTTTTTTTTTAACAACTGTTAGGTAAGCTAGAATTCTACTGCTTTTACTTATAATTAATTTATCCTGATAAATTATGCACAATGTGTGTTAATATAGATTGTACAAGGACACCAAAAATATTTCCATACAGTATATTGAATGATATTTTTTGAAAAATAAAAATATCTATATAAATCATCATTTAAACATGTATTATCTAATTAGTCAATACAAATCAAATAGTACTCTCAGATATCTAACGTTTATACAACTAGTGTGTATAGTTTTTACTTCAAATCATTAATCAGTAGAAGGTACAGAAAAAAAGATATCAAATATTAATTTATATACAGTTGTATAACAGTTATGTACACATTTACAATGAATTAAATATTTATGAAAGATGTATAATATATGTTTGAATAGTTAACAGAGTTTGGGTTTACAATCAATTATTTTATGTTAGCAGTCAGTATTTTAAATTAGAAATAGCTGGTACTTATACTATGTATTGTTGTTAAACACATTTCAAAATGTACAAAAATATAGTTTATAATAATGTTGGTGAAACATTGCCTGACTGCTAATGCAGTGACTCTAGCTCCTCAAGTGGTTCCGGGTCTGGATCAGGTTCTGATTCTGATAAATCAGAGAAGTCGGATGCACCTGCACAAAGTGATAGCTTCCAGAGCAAAAGTTCAAATCACAGCACAGAAACAAAAGTTAGGCTTAAGAATGAGTCTAGTCGCGAATGGGATGAAAATCCTGACATATATGGCATCAGGAGATCCGGGCGTTCTAGGAAAGAGCCTGAAAGGCTTGCTCCACAACGTGAAAGCGATAGCGATAGTCGCAAGAAATATAAAAAAAGGGGGTAAGTAATATGCAAACTCCATAAATTAATCATCAGAAATACAAATTGTAAATTCTATAAATTGTTGTAGATTAAATAGGTATTATACATAATAAACATAAATCCATTTTATGTGTATTAGATATTAAATGATATATAGATTTTGTACTTACACTTATTAGAAATCTAATTAAATTAAATAAAGTTCTTTTTTGATATTTCCAACATGTTGAAATATATGTAAACTTAGGGATCATACTTAATAACATATATGATAATCATAATAACATTAACAGTAATCGCTATAAACTTTAATCTTTACAATTTATAAGGAAATAAAATAGTTGTATTGAATATTATAGCAACTTTTACATTTTACACTATACAATAGGCCTGTATTACATAATTTCAGTAGTAATACTAATTATTTAAAGCTTCATATTCTTGCATGCCTCATATTTGGTATTGCAGATGTTATGTCTTAATGTATTTCTATACTTTCTGTAATTTTTATTTTTCGTTTGCATTTCTTTATTTATTTTAATTCTAAAATTCTGAAGCTTAATGTGTTAAAATGATTCTTATATTATAGCAGTGTTATTTGTTTTTTATATTGCTTTACATACATGTACATATTTTTCATTTTTGTGGACGAAAATGTTGCAATGTATCACATATATTTTACACTCATACTTTTATATCACTATTAATTATATTCTTTAACTTTTATTATCTATGTATGTATTTGTATATTTTATATATCGAACTTAGTTAATATCTACAGACAAAATATATGCAATGAGTATTGAATATTCCATTTAGAGTTACAATATCTTAAATTATATGCATGCAAAGAATGTAGTTAAAAGAAGAAACTTTATATTTTGAATTAGTAGTAGAGAAAGATTATGATAAAACAATTTTTTTTTAAAATTGTATTAAATTTGTTGTATGTTGTTATTTGTTTATTAACGAATTAATAATACTTTCATTAAACAATTTTTATATTGTGCACGTAATTGTTGTTTGATTTAATTTGTATTTATCATGTGAAAGGAAGAATAAGATGTTCATGTACAGTATTTAAATATTGTAGTACCATAATGTATACAAATTCAAATTTATAAAGTTACTTGTATCTGATACACTTTATCTTATTAATATTATGATATTACTTGTATATGTAAATTGTATTTGTTCATATATTTTTTTACAGTTCACACAATTCGTGGAACTCTGAAAGTTCAGATTCCGAATCTGAGGATGCTGAAAACCGAAGACCTCCACCTAGTAAATCGTTAAATAGACGTGCAGCACAAAAAGCAAAAGAGAAAGCTAGGGCTCGAAAGAAACGGATTTCAGAATCATCTGAAAATTCTTCTTTTGATAGTGATGATAATAGAAGGTATTGAATTTGGTATAAAATAATATATCTAACGTAAAATAACTTGAATCATTATTAAAAAACATTAGTCCTGATGGAATTAACATAGTACAAATTTCTGTATTGTAGACAAGTTACAAGAAGAAGTGGTACCTCAATTAGTTATAAGGAGGAAAGTGAAGAGAGAACAGATAGTGAAGATTTAGTGGAAGTTGATGAAAGTAGCACTACAAATGCAGAACCAGACAATGCAGAAACAATTGAACGAATTTTAGGTCAAAGACTTGGTAAAAAAGGAGGTTCGTTTTCAATGTAACATTAATTAAACATTTAGATACATATACAAGTATAATGTGAATATGTGTATTTAAACGCCATCTTACAGTCGTTTTTCTTCAGTAACAGGGAATGTTACAACAATATATGCTGTTGAAGAAAATGGAGACCCAAATCCAGAAGATTTATCCAATGAAGAAACTGAAATGCAGTATTTAATAAAATGGAAAGGATGGTCTCATATACATAATACATGGGAATCAGAAGAATCTTTAAAAGCACAGAAAGTAAAAGGGTTAAAGAAATTAGATAATTTTATTAAAAAGGAACGAGAAATTAAACAATGGAGAGATTATGCTGGACCTGAGGATGTAGATTATTTTGAATGTCAATTAGAACTTCAACAAGATCTTTTAAAAAGTTATAATAACGTTGAAAGGATTATTGCTGAATTCAATAAACCCGATTCAGAACATCCAGATTATTATTGTAAATGGGAAAGTTTGCCATATGCTGATGCTACGTGGGAAGATGGAGCATTGATCGTTAAAAAATGGCCAGAACAAATTAAAGAATTTCGTGAACGAGAAGAGTCGAAGAGAACACCGAGTAAACATTGCAAAGTTCTCAAATCACGACCCAAGTTTCATCAGTTAAAAGGTCAACCAGAATATATGGGGAAAGGACGAGATTTAACTCTGAGAGATTATCAAATGGATGGATTGAATTGGATGATTCATTCTTGGTGTAAAGAAAATAGGTACATAATCTTCATTAATTAATTAAAATTTTATATATCTAGTACTAAAACCTAGAAATATTACATTGTATATATTATATATTGTGATGAATGTTGTTTATTTACAGTGTTATTTTAGCAGATGAAATGGGTCTTGGTAAAACTATCCAAACAATATGCTTCCTTTATTATCTGTTTCACACACATCAACTGTACGGGCCATTTTTATTAGTAGTTCCTCTTTCAACAATGACTTCCTGGCAAAGAGAAATGTCACAGTGGGCTCCAGATATGAATTTCGTAACATATTTGGGTGATGTTACTTCTCGTAATGTTGTATGTATTATTAATATTAATGGTTTTTAAACATTTTTTAAATAAATAATGCTACATGTGTTCGTTATTATATTTTAGATTAGAGAATATGAATGGTGTTACAGTTCAAAGAGATTAAAATTTAATGCCATACTTACAACATATGAAATAGTACTTAAAGATAAAGCATTTTTGGGTGCCTTAAACTGGGCGGTATTGTTGGTAGATGAAGCGCATAGATTGAAAAACGATGATTCGCTTTTGTATAAAGCACTCGCTGAATTTCATACAAATCACCGTCTCTTAATAACGGGTACTCCATTACAAAACAGCTTAAAAGAATTATGGGCCTTACTACACTTCATAATGCCTGCTAAGTTAGTTGATTTCTAAATAAATATTATCACCATTATATCATTTCATAGTTTATATAAACCACCACTATATAAACTCGTGCAATAGTTGATACTAATTTTTTTTTATTCACCATAACTTTATATTAATTTCTTTATTATACAGATTTAATTCATGGGAAGAATTCGAAAAAGAGCATGATAACGCCGCTCAGAAAGGATATTCTAAGTTACACAAACAGTTAGAACCGTTTATTTTACGACGTGTTAAAAAGGACGTAGAAAAATCTTTACCTGCTAAAGTTGAACAAATTTTGCGTGTAGAAATGACATCTCTACAAAAACAATATTATAAATGGATATTAACAAAAAATTATAATGCATTACGAAAAGGTGTTAAAGGTTCTACCATGACGTTCCTAAATATCGTGATCGAGTTAAAAAAATGCTGTAATCATGCCTTTCTCACAAAACCGACTGAAAGTGAAAGAAGAGATAGTAACGAAGATTACTTACAACAGCTAATTCGTGGCTCTGGGAAATTAGTCCTTCTTGATAAATTGCTGGTGAGATTACGTGAAACTGGCCATAGGGTATTAATATTTAGCCAAATGGTCAGGATGTTAGATATTCTCGGCGAATATCTACAAAAGAGACATTTTCCATTCCAAAGATTAGACGGAAGTATAAAAGGAGAATTAAGAAAACAAGCGTTAGATCATTTTAATGCTGAAGGTTCACAGGATTTCTGCTTTTTATTATCAACCAGAGCAGGTGGTCTTGGTATTAATCTCGCTACCGCTGATACCGTTATTATTTTTGATTCAGATTGGAATCCACAAAATGATTTACAGGCACAAGCTAGAGCACATCGTATTGGACAAAAAAATCAGGTGTTTATTAAGTATTCTATATTGATGTTACAGTCATCATTTTATATATTGAACATTATTTTATAAAAGAAGATATTTCGTAATTATTTAGGTAAATATTTATCGCTTGGTAACAAAAAATTCTGTGGAAGAAGAAATAGTTGAAAGAGCAAAGCAAAAAATGGTTCTGGATCATCTTGTTATTCAACGGATGGACACAACTGGTCGAACAGTATTAGACAAAAAAAGTCCAGGGACCAATAATAATCCATTTAATAAAGAAGATCTAAATGCTATTTTAAAATTTGGTGCTGAAGATTTATTTAAAGATGAAGAAGACGGAGACGAAGAGCCAACTGTAATATTTCTAAAGGATTTAAAATATTCTACATAAAATCTATGTAACAATGAGAACAATAAATTTTTATTTCTGTATAATTAGTGCGATATCGACGAAATTCTGAGAAGAGCAGAAACAAGAGACGAAGGGCCGTCAACAGTAGGAGATGAATTGTTATCTGCTTTCAAAGTAGCTAGTTTCGCTGCGTTCGAAGAGGAATCTGAACCCGTTAATCAACCTAATGATAACGATGATGAAAGCAAAGATTGGGTGAGTTTTATTTCTGCTTATAAAACATAATATCGCATCTTAATATTTTTTTAAACCTTATACTTTCGGATTGATTTCAGGCGGAAATTATTCCTGAAAATTTTAGAAAGAAAGTTGAAGAAGAAGAAAAATCGAAAGAAATGGAAGATTTATACCTACCTCCGAGAAGTCGAAAAACATTGCAGCAGATTAATCAAAGCGGAGAAGGTATGTTGTTTTGAAGGGTTAATATTTATTTGGTACACTGCAATATATTTCTATATTTGCTTTGGTATGAAGGAAGGGGCAGAAAACGTAAGAAACTATCTGCCGATGATAGCGAAGAGGGTGAAGATTCCGGAAGT
Source organism: Osmia bicornis bicornis (assembly GCF_907164935.1). Classification (NCBI taxonomy): domain Eukaryota; kingdom Metazoa; phylum Arthropoda; class Insecta; order Hymenoptera; family Megachilidae; genus Osmia; species Osmia bicornis. Next base: position 11,700,861 of record NC_060216.1, on the reverse strand, counting down.
GAGGCTGAAGGTAGCGACGATGAACGTCCTAAAAGAGAGGTAGACCGAGAGTTACACCTCGAGAAAATATAAAAAGCTTCACCGATGCAGAGGTATTTAATCTCTTTATTATTCTGTTATAATTATTCTGCATGTATTTAAAAATTTGTATATATTAATTTTTAGATACGAAGATTCGTTAAGAGTTACAAGAAATTCCCAGCACCGTTGAAACGATTAGACGACATAGCAGCGGATGCTGAGTTACAAGAGAAACCAATGTCAGAATTGCGTTTCTTAGGAGATCAGTTGAAATCTAGATGTGAAGCTTGTCTATCTGAATTTGAAAGTACTGCAAAAGAAAATAAAGGAGAAGAAGAGGGTAAAGGTCCTGGTCGTAAAAGGGGTAGAGGCCCTACATTTAAAATCGGCGGTGTTATGGTTAATGCTAAGTCTTTCTCGGCTGCTGTCAAAGAACTGGAACCTCTAGAACAAGCTTTACCGTCGGACTCCGAACAACGATCCAATTGGCATCTTGATATTAAGTAAATATTTTTTTTTAAGTTTCTATGACCAAATATATACATATATTGAGTTATTCATATAATTGTTTTTATAGATTAAAACCAGCAAACTTTGATTGTGATTGGAATTCTGAAGATGACTCTAGACTTTTGAAAGGCATATATCAGCATGGGATGGGTTCATGGGAAGCAATTAAAATGGATAACAGTCTTAAGCTCGGTGATAAAATTTTCCCAAATGGTAGTAAACTTCAATTAAAAAAAGTAAACGCTCGAGCCGAGTACCTATTAAAAGTACTCAAAAAACAGATGGATTCCAAATTAGGAGTGGTAAGAAAATATTGTTTTATTTTCACAGTATTCCCCACAAAAATTCCTTTACACCTTTATTTCATCTTAACAGGGTTATGTGTTTATCCCTCAATCAGAATATGTGTCAAAGGTAATTTCTAAATCCTTAATTTTAATCCTATTTTTATGTATAATATATTCCTATCCATCAAATTTATAACCTATCAAATGTAAATACAAGTTAATTATTATCATAATGTTGTTACAATATGTGTATCCTCTGAATAATTTTAGGCTAAAATAAGAAAACCGAGAAAACCGAAGGAAGTTAAAACTGCTATTACAAAAGAAATTATAGAAGAGAATGATAGCTCAGGCGAAGAAAGTAGTAAATCAAAATTCAAAAGCGAGAAGGTAATTTAATATTTATTTATATATATTTAACTTTAACAAAATACTTATTTAAATGTTTAATATACATTTTTTAATGAAAGGCGCCTGTAAAAAAAGAAGAAGAAGTTATAGTGAAAAAAGAAATTAAAGAGGAAGTTGAAGATGTAATTGAAGAAAAAAAGAAGGAAAAGAAAACCAAAAAGGAAAAGAAAGAAAATAGAAAAGCTAAAAAGAGTAAACAAGCTGCGGGTCCGATGCATTTTACTGCTAACAATGAACCAAGAGCTTTGGATGTCCTTGGCGATTTAGATCCTTCTATATTTAATGAGGTTATTACTAACTTCTTTATTGATGTTGCATATTATTAAATATAAATAATAATCAAACTCTAATTGTATCTCTATTACACAGTGTAAAGAAAAAATGAGACCAGTAAAAAAGGCGCTAAAAGCTTTAGATAGACCTGATCAATCTTTGAGCGAAGCAGAACAAGTTGCCCATACAAGACAGTGTCTTGTACAAATTGGAAATCAAATTAATACTTGTCTAGAAGAATACAGAGATCCAGAACAAATTAAAGAATGGAGGAGCAATTTATGGTATTTTGTGTCTAAATTTACAGAGTTTGATGCAAAGAAACTTTACAAATTATATAAACACGCGACGAAAAAAGGAGGTGAAGGCAATACTAGTGCTACATCCAGTCCAGAAAAGAAAGACGAGTCGAGTAGTACAAAGGTATAATACTTTTTAAAATCATTGTACGATATTATTACAACATAGATATTATTTAAATTATTTATTCTTATAGAAGTATAGTGATAAACATATCGATAAACAACAAATAGAAAGTAGTAAAGAAAGCAGATTACCAAAACGTAGAATTGAAGATATGGAAGAAAATTCTAATAGTAGTACACCAAGTAAAAAACATCTATCAGCTATATCTGCTGTAAACAGCATTAACAGTAACTCAACGGTTACTATTGGTGCTATCACTATTACACCTATCACGTCGACTCCAAATTCTACATCAAGTACCACTAATAGCGTGGATACACCGCGACACAAAGAAAAGGAATCAAAACACAAAGACGTGAAAAGAGACAGAGAACGTGATAGAGACAGAGATCGAGCACACAGTGATCGAAGTATGGATAGAATGAGTGGAGGAAAAGATGAGAGAATCAGAAGAGACAGTGGAGGTTACAGTATAGGTGGACATTATAGTGGTAGTAGGGAAGATGACCATTGGTTATCACGTGACGGAAGAGATATGCGGGATGGAAGGTATTATTGATATGTATATATTTAAAGAAGTATTTAAAATATTTAGAAAAAGTGAAATGTAAATTGACTATTATAATATTAATTTGTAGATTTGGAGACCATAAACGTGATCGTTTTGATTCTTACGGACGAATGTCTAGTGGATACCACCGGGACAGAGATAGAGAACGCGATCGCAATATGCATATAAACGATAAACGAAGGTAAGATGATAAAGGAAAAAAAAAAAGATTTTGAAGTGAAAATAAAATTCAAAAAATTTGTGTTCAGTGATTATTATAGATATGCATCGGGACCGCCAAGTTATGGATATGGTCCAGGAGGATATGGGGGTGGAGGTGGTGGTGGTTATCCACCATCTGATATTCCACCAAGTCATTTTAGGGGTCGTGGTTACCCTGGAGACAATTATCCTAGTGATTGGCGGCCAAACAAAGATTATAGACGAGATTACGACAGAAGACCACCTCCTCCAAATGCTAACTCCTAGTGCTCCTTTCTTGTTACCGTTCTCGAATGTGTTATTGAACGGCTGTCATTCTTTATGGAGCCTTTATTGTTTTACCTGACTGAGCATTGTACATTATGCTCGCTTAAACGTGGCTATATGCTAACTTCATTACACAGTTTATTCTGTGATTTAGTACCACTTGTGACTTGTATCTATGTATAAAATCTATTCCAATGCTTACTTAAATATGCAAAACGATTGTACTACGATTGAATGGTCTTTTTAAGACTTTATCTGGAGAGGTTGTGCACAGATAACAAGCTGCTACATTTTATTAGTATATAATTAATATTTCTTCTTTTTTTCATATATGTCATTTCTTGCAAAACAATGATATCGAATTTTTAAGTTTATATTCACTAATTTTTTTTTCTACACATGAGAAATTATGTTTATATATGTGAATTCATTTCATTACAGTGCAATTATAGCAAGATTTGATAATGAACTAAAAAAAATCATTGAATGTGTTTGTAGTGTATACTATTACGTAAAGTGTTTAAAAAATCGTAATTTGAAGTGTATGCCTTCCTAAATCATATGTAATATATTTTGCATTTTTCAATACTGATGATATATCTTCAATAGATGTTTAACTTCTATACAGTTATTCGCTATTTTAAACTATATAATCTTTCAACATATGTCTTCAGATTTTTATGATTGATTTATAGTTTAATAATTCATCTACGCATTAATCGATATCTTATTGCATTGCAATAGATATTAAAAACTATCGACTGGTTTACTTCATACAATGATGTCTGTAAAATTGTACAAATTAGTGAACGTCATATAAATTTTCTATTAACTGAACATCCACAAAATTTTACATCAAAAGAAACATGTAGAGTAATATGTAATACACATGTATTTATTGTAAAATTAGGAAAAAAATGACAAATATGGTATTTGCCAACAAGATGATCACATTCTTAAAAGAGAAAAAAATATTAACTTTCTCCTCTTTTATAGAATTTATACTTTCGCAATTGAGAAGTAGATAAGAATTATATTTTTGCGTTCATTCTTTTAAAGTACCATAGTTTTGTATTCTATCCGAAAACAATGTGAGATATTGTAAATATTAGTATAAGGTGATAGTTATATTCGATGTATATTTAACTCCGGAATAACTCACATAGTATTCTGCTTTCATGTAGAAAAATAAAATAAAAAGACTAGATCCCTTAGTTTTGCTTCAGTTAAAAAAAAAGATTGAATATAACTATGATATTGTAAGTAGAAGAAAAGAAATTGGTTTTTAATTATTCAATGATCAATATCCAAAAGAGTATTAAAATATTTCTCAGTAAAATTATAGTGACGATTTAAAAAACGAATAAGTTTTTTGCGAAAACATTGTATTTCATGGTTTATCCATTAGGATGTCACAAGCAATATCAAGTTTGCTATATTTCCGAAACAGATATCTGCGAATTTTATATCTATTAAAAAAATGAAAGTCACAAGTTTTTTATATTTACGCATTAATTTTTCTTAAACCTATGATCGTATGAACGCTATGATTTTTTTCATCATAGCGCCGATTATTTTTTATTATATAAAATTACTTGCATAAATAATATACCTTTATTAAGCTATCAAAGGAAGAAAAAAAGAAATTATTTTGTAGACTATTTTATTCGTGTAAAGTGAATTTATCAATGGTAAAAGTTTTACAATTTTAGCGTGCATTTCTGTAAATAATAGTATATACACCTTATAGTATCTGGCCAGGTCAACGCGGAATTGTATACTACGTTATTTTGTGTCTTACATATGTACGAAAACAAAAAATGAAGTACATGGAAAATTATATCACATTAGAAATCTGCTAGTTTAAGTTTTTAATTGCAAAGTGATATTCTAAACAGTGAGCTATTTATAATTTATTACTAGCCAAATACAGACTGCGCGTAATAAAACAAAAAATATGTTGTAAATATATAAAATAAGAATTGAAATAAATAATGTAGTGAAATAATTTAATATTGTATAATTACAATAGGACGATTACAATAACATATTTTATTACTTATAAGAATACAAATAAAAACTACTTTTTTTGTCATACATATACGTCACAGATATCATATAATGGGATGAATGATTCTTAAAATCAACTCGTTCAACTGCTCACTAAAATCACTATTTAATAAAACTACCCATATGAACCAAATTACTTGGAGTATGTATATAATAAAAAAAAAGATTACGGTAGTAGTTATTCATGTTTTACTATTTATTTTGTTTAACGGCAGCATTTTCTAAATTTTGATACCATATCATAAAATTCAGGATTAAATTATCTATAATAGTTTGAAAATAGCATTTTTTTAATGTGTTATTTAATGCGTATATATATGTGTGTGTTCTAAGTACATTCATTATTCATACATGCATGCTTATCTGTAAACACGAATATGAAACGTAAATGTTGTCATAACAACAAAATATTTCAATAAAACATAAAGACTTTTGAGGTAGGAATCATTAATATTTATTGTTCTTTATTTCCGTTTAAAATGAGATTTACACATTAAAAAATGTGCCTATATCACCGACACCAGAAATTCCGCAATAATGGAGCATAATAAAATCCCCCCCTCTAGAGATCCTGATACACGGACCGCGGACCGCATTCGATTTTCACAACAAGCTAGCGAACAGACGCAATTCAAAAGCATCTCTAATTTTAGCAGTAGAACACAGTAAAAAAAGCGGTAATTCTATTTTTTGTTTGTAATAAGATATGTATTTTATAAAAATAAATTCAGAATTAAATATTTAATCGTCTGAAAATATGAAAGTTTATCGAGAATTGTAATTGCGTATAACTATCGGCAAAATGACAGTTCGGCTTGTAATAAAACAAGCAAAAGATATACTTATAAGCAAATTTTTTTAATGAATATTTTAATATGTATATTTTTTTAAGAAACTTTCTTACATGTTAATATTTGTAATATTATATATGTACATACAATGTTCATAAATAATTTGTATGACGTATGCGCAAAAAAAATGAGCTATATTAAGATTCATTACAATTGTAAATTAAGATTCTTGTTAATAGCATATAACATGAATTCGTGTTATTCTACATGTGAATAATTTGTAGATACATATAATATGAAGTATATCAATATTTTATAGCTATTGTCATCATGGCAAGCGAACGATTAGATTTTGTGATATTTGGAGCAACTGGATTTACTGGAAAATATGCTGTCAAAGTGGCAGCACAATTGGCTAAAGAAAAACAGTTGAAATTTGGGGTTTCTGGACGTCGAAAGCAAGCTTTGGAAGCAGTTGTTAAAGAGTTTGCTTCTGATATTGGTAAAATGAAATCCTTTACAATAATATTTCTATATAAAATATTAATATTCATAATTAAATTTTTTTAATTGAATAGAAAATGTACCCATAATAATTGCTGATTTACAAGATGAAGAGTCATTGAAGAAAATGACAGAGCAAGCTAAAGTGCTTGTTAATTGTTGTGGTCCATATAGATTTTATGGAGAACCAGTTATTAAAGCGTGTATTGCAACGCGTACTCATCAAGTTGATGTTAGTGGTGAACCACAGGTAATTTAATAATAATATATTCAATTTTAATAGTTTTATAATTCATTGTTATGTATATACAGTGAAATTCATGATCTTTTATTTGTTATAGTACATAGAGAGTATGCGTTTGAAATATCATAAGGAAGCTGAAGAAGCTGGTATATACATCATAAGTTCTTGTGGATTTGAAAGTATACCTTGTGATCTTGGTATCATTTTTACGCAACAAAAGTTTAAAGGCGAAGTTAACTCTATTGAAGTCTATCTAAAGACGTGGGTAGCTACAAAGGTTACCGGTGCCATTCTACATTACGGAACTTACGAATCGTTGGTTTACGGTGTAGCCAATTATCACGAGTTACGTAGCTTACGTAGTAAACTTTATCCTGAAAAGTTACCGACGTTTTTGCCAAAGCTTAAAACAAGGTTTGAAATAATATCATATGTTGTAACTGCGCGTGGTACGTACATTATTTATATATGTATATATGTATATATATTATTGTTAATCATTTCAGATATTTCATGCATAGATCGTCTGTGTCAAAGGGTTGGTCTATGATATTTCCCGGCTCTGATCGTTCTGTAGCTTCATACACTCAACGATTTCTCTATGAAAAATATAAACAAAGGCCCGCGCAAATTCAAACATATGTCACATTTAAGTAAGTTTTATATTTAATTCCTTTGAAGTGAATAGTAATAATTTTATTTTTTATCAACAGATCTTTCTTTGAAGTGCTGGCAATTCTCTTCTTAGGTCTAATTTTTCTACTGCTATCTAAATTTGAATTTGGCCGTAATTTATTGTTGAAGGTATATGGTTATACTTTATTTATCTCGTTAAATAATATGGTATTAATATTTTTATACATTTTTTCTTAATTTGTTGTAGTATCCTGGATTCTTTTCTTGTGGATATGTAAGCCGTGAAGGAGGTAAACCAGAGGTATTGGAAAATACTCATTTTTGTCTTACATTTAAAGCAGAAGGTTGGACTGAAAAATTAGCCGAACCTACAGACGTACATAAAGAAGCGCCAAATCAAACATTAATTACACAAGTCAAGGGTAAAGATCCTGGATATGGTGCTACATGTGTTATGTTATTGCTTTCTGCTATAACAATTCTCAAGGAGTCTGATCAAATACCTAAAAGGTATGTAATCTTATTTTACGCACGTTTACTTACAAATAATTCTATAAAAACTTACGTTATTATTTTAGTGGTGGCATTTTGTCTCCTGGTGCTGCATTTAGTAAGACATCATTGATCGAAGAATTAAATAAGAAGGATGTAAGATTCGAAGTTGTTTCTTGCAGTGAATATTCATAAAATCTTAAGAATGGTATTTTGTCTCCTGATGCTGCATTTGGTAAGACATCATTGATTAAAAAATTAATTAAGAAGGACCTAAGATTCGAAGTTGTTTCTTGAAACGAGTACTCAAAAAGTTGTTGATATATTCTTACTTATAATAGTGTTCTCCTAAACGAATATAGAACTGTGGGAATATGGTGTTTTGCATTCATTACTTTGTAAGTACAGTTTAAATTGATACTGATGTTTTCAATTTTGTATGTAATATTGACTCCCAAGATGAATATTTTTTATAGAAATATTTTTATCCGTATAGATGCATTTAAAAAAGTTACGAAAGGTTCATATTTTTTTAAGTAATGTCAGAAACTGATAAATAGGAATAATCGACTTAATTTTATATGTTGTTTCAACATAACTACCGATTCAATTTTGTAACACAGCATTCAATTTTAATTGAATATATAAGTAAATGAGGTATATTATTGAGTACCAAAGGCCAAAGCAAAAGAAAGCTATTTATGAAATTAATTTATATAGAGTGTTTCTGAAAATTAGGTATGAGTGGGTACATGATGGTTCTTCATAAAAAGATAGCAAAATATAGAATAACATTTTTTCGTTTGAGATTTAGTCTTCAAAAATATTGAGTGTAAAAATCCGTTCCGTAGCAGAAAAATTGCCGTTGCAGGCATCTAAAGCCTTGAAAAGTCGTAATTATTCGAGAAAAACTGACAGTTCATATAAATCAGACATTAGTGGAAGTCGTGTAGGCATTGTATACAACCACATTGTAGCCATTCGATTTTTTCGAAAAGTAATCCTCGAACAAAAAAATATTATTCCGTATTTTTTTCCTTATACTTTGTGGAATCACCGCGTCCTCCCTTGTACATAATTTCCAGAGGCACCCGATTCATTTCATTGTGAGTGTATTTTCTGTTCCATTTTAATTTTCTTTCTTATAGTTATAAGAATTTGCTACTTTGCACAAATAACTCTTTTTCTAACAATAATGAGATAAAATGCTATGCTAACATGTTATGGCAGAAGGTGAAAAAAAATATATATATCCATTAGTAATTAAGATTATACGTGTTAGATTAACGTACATTTTGATATTCCTAATTTATAAATAAGTTAACATTTATTGCATTGTTATTGTTTGATATATTTAGTACATGTTAGTCACTTGTATCACAATTTAAATAAACTTGCTTTTCATCATAAGCAAAATCATATCTGGATTTAAATCTAATCCTTATATGCTAAGAGGATACTATTATATCAAAGATGTTCTTATCTAAACAATTAATAATTATTTATTAGTAGTATTACTAAGTAAATAATTATCTTGTCTTCAAATGTATGTATGTGATACTTCAATGTGATTGTTTTATATAACTGAACTGTTAAATATTAATTTATTTATACTGTTGCACAAGATTTTAATTACTGGTTTGCTTTGCAAAAAATCAAAATGAGATTTACGTAACATATTGTTAAAAAAAAAAGGAGTAAATTGTTTATCTTTACACTAAAATTTTATATTTTACTAATGTAATTGACAACAGTTCTTACAATTATTTTCATTTTCCTGTTTCCAATAGTTGCCACAGGATTATGATTTTTATTTCCTGGTATTATTCACTTCAAAGTAACGTTACCAAGTATCCTACTATACTATCACACCAAATTGACGTGATAGAGTTGGAAGGGGGTTTACTTGACAAAGGTTTTTTTAGCATCGTAGATATATAAAACTGTTGTTCGAAACCGAGTCATCAGTACAAGATATACTTTTCTACAACCTCGATCGCGATTGTGCCCAAACACTCGGAAGATTATTGTAGTACAATAGTTTTCTTATTTATGTGATTTTGCCTTTTCTTGTACCTGTAATTTACGTGAAATACCATCTTGCAGATATCATGAATCGCGTACTGGAGGGTGGTAAGTCTGCTTCTTTGATTTTTTTATTCCTATTCATTTTCTGAATTCTAAAATGAAAAAATTACTTGACAAAAATGATTGTTGCTTTTAGTTATTATTTTACAGAAACTATAAATTGTCTAAAAATTCGTTAATCATTAATTCAATAAATATATCGTAAATTTCCTTTGATCATTAGACTAGAACGAAGTGTACTTTCGCATTACTCTATACATATATCTATTGCATTTTTTTCTTTTCTACATGCGTCTCGATGTCAAAATATGTGTCAATCATATTAAATATCGATAAAATGATATTAGGAATCGGTATCGGGTGTCTGTGTAGGGTAAAACATACGATATAAAACACGTATGTTTGCACCTTATGAACACCATACAAAGTAAATTTAATTAGGTATAGCAAAAAAGAGTTCGTATTTCTTTTCTTTAAAGTGTGTACCCTTAGATTATTTATCAAACAGAGATTCTCGCATTCGTTTCATCGGTTTAATAATACATAGGATTATAGTAAATTGAACAATCAAACGTTAAGCAAAAAATTGGTATTTACAGTTTTCTTGGAACTGAAAAGCGTAAGTGAACAAATACGTGAGTCACTGTAATTTTACCAGATCGTGTGTTGGCTTTTCATTATCATCACCTATCGTTATCGAAATGGATATACTAATTATTGTAACAGTTAGCCAGAAGTAAATTACATTTTAATATTATTCGGGGTAGTATGTATCATTCTTCGGGCATCCACCATCGTACATTCTTGTAGCATTGATTCGCCTGCTGTTGTTACGTGAGAATGGCCTCGAATTCTTTGCCAATATACTTCGATTGCCTACGTGTTGCTTTCCTTCAGTTTTTCTCCCTTTTCAACACGTTCGCTAAACTAACGCAAAAACTTCTTCATACTCGTTAACTAACGTTCATACAATCCATGCTGTAATAAGTACTGAATTTTTTGTGTTTCGAATTGGTTCACGTCCAACCAGAACCTTTTTTTTCATTCTCTTGTACGTTTAACAACAAACGTGATGCATGGACATCGAATGCTTACCAACAGCAGCTTTGTATTGATTGCAAGTAGTGAAGGTCAGTAGAATTCAGACGAGTTTCAGTAGTGCAACTATGAATACGGAGGAGATACATAAATATAGTTTTATACAGTTCGATAAAAATATCGTGTTACTCTGCGATAGAAAGTAACTTAATTCAATAGACTATTCTTCTTTATAGATCGCGTAGATAAGACAAAGGATTTACATTCACGTCCACTCATTATTTTACTGTGTAAAGACGTGTTGACTAGTACAATAGAAATAGCCATGTCTATTATGGCATATGAGAATATGAATTAATACATTTAATTGCAGATTGAAAGGGTTATTGCTAAATACTAGACACAGTAACTTTACTTGTCCCTTATAGTCCAATAACGTCGACAGAATAGAGTAATAGCCTCATCGACGTTTTAACTTGATTACTGAAAGTGGAAATGGCTAGTTGCATCCCGCCACGATCGCTTCAATTATTTTCCCTATTAATTATCGTTTAATAATAACACTACTTATAGTCTATCGGTATCAGTAACGTAAGGGATCAGGTTAATTTCTATAACCTTTGAGATACAATTTCTAAGACCGTTACGTTAATTCGTCCGAAGAAAAACCAATGACGCCAATTAATTCTTCCTTAACATCTTCTGAAACATCTATGCATAAAAGAAAGAGAAATTAAGAATAATTGACGTCTGACGTACACATTAACCGCATTCTAGGACAGGATACTTTTTTACGGTATTAAGAAGTCCTGCGAATAGAAGGAAAAGGGAAGTTCCAGTAAACCGGTCTCTTGGAAATCACGATGACGTACGTTCTGAGTGGCATTCTAAAAACCCAAGGATGAAATTCTGTGCTTTCCCATTGTAAAAATACGTAAAATCTTCTATGTACATACTCGTCTTAACAAGTTCATTGTTAATTAACAACTTAAGTTGAAGAAGCAGGTTGTTGTGTGCCGTAACGTTTAAGAGTTGATCGAGTGCTTACGCGATATCGCGTGACATTTAGCGTTGACAGTCGAGTGTATGGTATCAAGCGAGCGACAGCAGACGCTTTAACTACCTATTTTTGTTTATAATAAAATGTAACCAGATTGAAAATAAGATATTTTCTATCTCTGTTAATTAATGGATTAAAATCATGATCATGTAACGGCGACCTCGTGCGCCAGATATCTTGACACTTTCCGCCAATCGAGGCGCTACTTGTCACTGGAGACTGTTCCTCCCGTGGTGTGTGGTCCGGGCAAAGCTGGTGGGTATTTCCCTCTCGAACACTGTAGCGAGAGGATCACATTGGAGGGAAATCTGTTTGCACTACCATCTCCAATCTGTCACTCTCACCGTGCATTTGCCATTCTCTCAATATATACTGAACGTAACACAAGGTGTTGTTCGTCAGTCGCACTTACTTTTTGGGAATCGAGTGACACCGCGACGTAAACTACGATCTAGATATAAAAAAACGGTACAAAGGAATAAAAATCGTTGAGAGAAGGGAGGCAAAAAGAGCGTGACGAAACGAGAGAGAGAGAGGGGGGGAGGGAGAAAAACAGAGACGGAAGAAGCCATAAGGGACATTCGCACTCTCCACGGTTTCGTCGGTTCAGTCACACTGCGTCACTCGACCGAGCGACTTCACGGTCCATTCTTTCTTTCGGACACGTTGATTACTATCCTTTTTATTTTTCTCTCTTCGCGCAATTTACACCAGTAGTTGTTATTCTTTCGTCTCTTTCTTTATCGTTTTCAATTTTCTTTGATATATCAGTTGGTTGGTTTGCTGTTCGCGAATTCGAACGTTAGAAAAACAAAAGCACAATTAACGACGATTCTTCTCGGCTGATATTTAACGGAGCTTCGAAGGGTGCACGTGAACCGGTGCACCGAGTGATTGAATCCGACTGACAGTAAGTTGCATTAGTTTGATGCTTGATATTGTGCCGAACACTAGGCGCATTTGTACTGGGATCACGTGGTACAGGCTACCGCGCGTCATTTATAATAACGCGGTTCAAATGGATCAGGATATATTTATTGTCAATCTTTCTTCACCCTTTAAATAAAATTCTATTCGGTTATCGTATTATACGTTCTGTGATTATATTTTAAAACACGAGACTTTTATTGCAACTCCGAAAATATAGTAACCTGCCATTGTTATAAAGGGGGCTAGTTTTTAGTATCAATCACTTTCACTCTCGTTCGTCACTTTGCTTCTAGCCGTTTTTTTTGCGCATATCAAATCAATTTAGTTAGAACCACTGTTTTTCTTGGTTCGATCACTTTGAATTTAGAAGCGGCAAAGCAATCGTTGGTATAAAAAGACAAACAAGCACGGGGGACACAGTCATGAACGGGGTTTCCAGTCAATGTAAAATCAAGGAAATCAAGGAGCTGAACATTTACGACGGCGAGGATGATCGCGCCATGGTGATTAAAAAGCCTGCCCCATTGAGGACCGTCTCTTGGTTGGACAACGTCGAGGATAGCAATTTGGATGTGCCGGGGACTCCCAGGACCCCGCGAACTTCCACCACCCCAGGTATTGTTTCTAGGGAAGTCCTTACAAAGAAACAACCCTTATTCGCTTATTTAAATAAAACTTTACGGTTTTATAGAGTGATACGAGACAAAAATAAGAGTATGCATAAAACAGTCATTATATTTGTTATTAGTATATTATCCTTGAATACTTCGTTTTAATTTTGTCGGTTGTCTTTATATTGATAAGCGTTTACGAAATCGTTGCACTATTGCATGTGTAGCTTCTTGATTATCGATTAGGCGTAACAAGTGGCACGTAATTCACATCGATACAACAAGCTGTAGTTTTCATACAAAAGCTGTTTACTTATTACGGATCACAATGAACTTTCTATCATTCTTTATTCGTCACTTTCATCGTTCTCATGAATGAGATACACGCGTCCTTCTTAAGCGTTTATTTCTTACCGCGCCTGCTATCATTGATCAGACCGTGGCCCGTGAATAAGATTTAGAGAGTACTCGCCATAGGTCTTGTTTCCGGGTCAATCGTACCCTCTGATCTTGAAATGATAAAAAGCCTGGGAACTGTGGGTACAGTTATGATCGTACGTAACGCATAACTGTAACGTTACGAATGTACGATACGTAGCGCGACTTTCGGAAAGAGAAGGTCTTTCATTTTGGGGAAAACAAAGAAAAATTCTGAGCTTAATTGAACATATTAATTTTAATTTCTGGGGCCAATGTGTATCGCCAGAAAAGTATCTAAACTCGATACTTCTGGAACTTCTTTCTATACGTTTTGTGTTACAGCATTTTCATTTAATGCTTTATCCCATTGTCATTGCTTCAACAGTATTTTGTTTTCAAACTTGAACGTGAAAAGGAATGCAATTTTTAATATACATCTTGTTTACGATCATCGTGAACAGGTATACAATATTTTAAGATTGTATTACATCTTAGTAAAGCATCTAAGTTTGATCGCTTACTCGAGATATAAGTTGTTATCAAATTGATTGAATTAATGTTTTTGAAATGTTGCTTTATCGTATTTTACAAGCTGATCAAATACATATATTACAATAACGCATCACGTCCAAACAAACGTCAAATATCTTGAACCATTTATCGAATATATATATTGATCGTGGAAAATTGAGATCCTCCATGGTACCGATACATCGCAGCAACGTCGTTACTCGATTCAATTACGCGATACTGTTCATCGGAAAGATATAGCTTTAACTTAGTTTTCCATCGTGAATACGTCACTTCCAACAGCGTTAGACCCGCTCCTTATGCTTCTATGAATAAATCTATGCAACGAAGTAGCGAGAGCTGTTAATACGTTCTAGATTGCTTACGAATAGAAGCGTTATTCAACTGATATAAATTATTTCCTATCGATCGAAATCTCGTGTTCACGCGTAATTCCGTCAATCGTTATGCAACAAGTTCGGCAACAAACGAGCACCGTCGAGCACTTCGCCGCGCGAGATTTCGATCGATCGATCTATCGATCTGCATCGCGCTCCTTAATTAAAACGTTATGTTAATCGTGAATGGAATTGCTGATAGTTTATTAATACACGATTCTTACATGTTCTTACACATAGAAAGAAGGAATGCGAATTCTATCGTTAATGCTAAATGTCCAATCACGCGATATCGAGGGCTTTATAATTAACGCTTGAATATCACACAGGCACACAGGGTGATTCGATTTGAACATTCCTGAATGTACTCAAAAATGTTCAAATGTTGCGTTTTGTAACGCCTCTGCAATAGGAATTAACGGAAGCAGATGATGCGCATTATTTTTTGTTGCTTGAATGTTTGTAAGCAGATGTTACGGATGACATTGTAAAAAAGATAGTGAGCGTACGGGAAAGATTTTATGTTTGTTCGTGAACGTAACCGAGCAATCGTTGCGGGTCAGTACAAGCGATAACAACGATGTTTATATGTAGCTTGTTACATTTTGAATTGGAAAACCGTGGAATGGTTTATTTAACAAGATTTGCAACGATAATACGGTGATTCTTCATTTTTAATCGAATAAAGTTCAGCGAATGTTACAGAAACTCTAGAAATAGGGCAAAGAATCCATAGAGCTATTTTGTCTTCCAGGTCACGAAAAATGCACTTTCCACCATGATTTGGAGTTGGATCACCGACCACCCACTCGGGAAGCTCTACTCCCGGAAATGTCACGGAGTTACAGGCTACTTTTAAGTTCCTTGGGCGAGGATCCTGATCGGCAAGGTCTTCTGAAGACACCAGAGCGTGCGGCAAAGGCCATGCTGTTCTTTACGAAAGGCTACGATCAAAGCATCGACGGTAAATTATCTATCTCGCTTACCTTATTTGCAATTTATGAAAAGAGAATGGTCCATAAGCTGGAGGACACCGGATTAGATGTACGCGTGAAAGCGAGAAGGAAAATGGACAGGTTCCATTGGAATTAGCGTGGATTATAAAAGTGTAGAAGTATTTTTAGAATATTTCAGGTATTTCATCTCATAGAATGAATAAACAAAACGTTTGCAAGCGTTTTAGAAAAAAAGTAGATATGTAGAATTTTATCAGTGTTTTCAAATTAGCTATTTATAGAAAATATCATGGCAATTTCCCTTTTTATATATTAATTTATTCTAGGCGTCAGATAAGGATATTTAGAAAAATTATATAAGACTCTGAACATTAGTATGGCGAAATTGTACGCATTCTAGAAATTCTCATACTCATTGAACAATTATTTATTTATAAAAATTGGAAAGAAAGAAAGAAACAAAGAAATTCTTAGATTATTTTAGAGGCAATATAACCGTGCTATCGTGATTTTTATTTAAACGATAAGATCGATGAGAAGCCATGGCATGGATACACCCACTTTAGGAAAGTGCCGTACATTTCATTCTTTCTCTACGTCAAGCTACTTGAGATCCATCACGAGGGAAAAGAGAAGAAGACTTAAGTACGATTAAAAAAAAAAGAGATCGTAAAGCTTATGATATAAATGGGTCTCAGTGACGTACAGTAGTAGCTCGAGAAGAATGCCTTTCACCTTTTCTTTCCATTTGTCTTGTATTAAATAGAAGCTACCACTGTTCCACGATAATTATAATTTTATAGAATGAACGAAATGAAATAGCGTCGACACAATGTGTCCATTAACGATCTGATGCTTGAAATCTTAATTAAGGCTCTTATTTCTTCGACCGTGTTTTCATTTAAGTAGATTCTAAAGAAGATTTAGGCAATTAATATTCTCTTGAATAATTATTTTCAGATATAAAATATTTTAAGTAACATCACATCGAATACTGTTACTGTATTGGTTCAAGAAATCCAGCACCAGCTACAGGTGGTAGAGGGACTTTAATTCACTTCGACTTAACCCTCCCATGAGTACTCTGTTGAAACTACCCTCGAGATAAGTCCGGTTAACGGCAGTTCTACTCGCCCCAGTGAATCTGAAACGAGTCAGAAGCACTTTCCTACGAAAGCTCAGTCACTCACCCTCTTCCTAACCACCCATCGTCATTCCGGTGAAACCATTTCTCTTCGCCTTTTATTCTTGTCGATAAGCCCGGCGAAATTTCCGCCCACCGCATTTCGTTGCTGTATTAAAGTATCGTTCTTTAACAAAGATCTCGTCGTTACACTTTTGAATTTTTTGAATTTTTTATTCCACACATATAGTATCAGACGATCGATAAAGCAAGTGGCCGTAATGGTCCATTCGCAAATTCGCAATTCGTTCAATTGAAAATACACATTAGATTATTGGATCGAAAAACGAAGTTGCCTTTGAGCATTTGTCTCAAAGGTGACGATATAAAAGAGAGGAAATTGGTGAATCCGACATGGAACAGAGACACGTAAAAGCGACTGAAGAGTTGGAAATAAATTGTCGAACTGTACTTGAAGGGTCGCATTGTTTATGTACAATTAAACACAGAAAGGTACAGACGGTTAACCGAGACACGAATTCGTTTCATTACTGATGGTCATTGTGAAGCTGTTTCTTGTTAAGGTTGCCGTGGAAACCATGGAGAGCACCCTCCATTACCTATCCACCGACACCTACCAACCACTGTACATCCACTAACACCTATATACACTTCCACAAGCACCGAGACTGTAGTAAGTAGGTCAATATCGAGTAAATCACAGCTAGGATCGCGAGGACCTTAACCTACGTGGAGGAGAACAATTTAAACGATAACGTCAGCACCACTCTTTGTATCACCCCGAAGAGAAGATCCTTTTCAATGATCAAATATATGATTATTAATTATTAAAAAGAAAAATTGAGTAATAATTATATCGAATTTATTGCAGCAAATTACTCCGACAATTTCCGTTGGGAAAATTTTACACGGAGAAAGCGTATCTCGTTTTATTGTTTGGTACAATGAACCGTGTCTCCACTTATTTACAGACGTTATAAACGACGCGGTGTTTGACGAAGACCATGATGAAATGGTCGTGGTGAAAGACATCGAGATGTTCTCTATGTGTGAACATCATCTGGTACCGTTCTACGGAAAAGTCTCGATCGGTTACCTACCCTGTAAGAAGATCCTGGGGCTCAGCAAATTAGCCAGGTAATGGAGAATTTACTTTATTAGCAACAGCTTCGTTTGAGACTCGATGAATACTCGAAAACCATTGGCGCAATTAGATTTTCAGAATTTTTGAATTCTGAAACTTTAGAATCTTAGAACTTAAGAACTTAAAATCCTAGACTTTCAGGATAGTGAGGAGGTCGGAGCACATTTTTGGTGGTCCACCCAGGCCCACCCTGGCTCCTACCTAGTTAGGTCAATATCGCGGACGACAAATGCAATTATATTTGAAGAGCTGCTGTGAATAGAATATCCTCTCGCGAAGAAATGGAAATTAATTGGATCTAGACATTAGCTTCGAGCTCAATTAGATCGTTTGATTGAACTGTCATCGTTCATGTTCCTTCAATCGGTACCAGATTTCTGTTATTTACGATTTCATAGTTGACGTCAACGGTCGCCATGCAATAAAATCGGTCAAGACAATTAAACGAACATTATCGAAAATTTTTTTATTGCACGAGTTAATTAAAGTTATCTTTGCATCCGGTTGGTTGTCATGGTGTAAAATAAAATTAATTTAAATAGTCATGGACAGAGTGTAATCGCGAGACTTATTGATATACCACGTTTCACAACTTACAGATAAGAAATTACGTACATAGACAGTAGACGCGGCCTTGATTGGAGGAATATTAAAGCGGGAAGAAAAGAATACGCCGGCTCTGATCACGCATTGGCACGCCAACCACTTTCACGTTCGGTTGGCGAGTGTCCATTTACTCGTTTAAATGTTATGAACTTAACATTAGCCTTCAAACGACAAGTAACCTGTAGATTTTCAAACGTTCCAGAATTCAACCAAAGAAACTTTCTTTTTATAGCTTAAAATTTTATAATGGTGAGGGGACCAGTTCACATTTTTAGGGTGCCAGCTCCATTTTAGCCCCTACCTAGTTACGTCAATGTATACAATACTAGAATGAACAAGCTTTTTCTAACAAATCCTTATTTCTTTTTCAGAATCGTGGAAATCTTCAGCCGACGTCTTCAGGTTCAAGAACGTCTTACCAAGCAAATCGCGATAGCAGTAACCAAAGCTGTGCAACCAGCGGGGGTAGCTGTGGTCGTTGAAGGAGTGTAAGTAATTATTTCTATATCGTAGATAGTAAAATGATTGAACATTTTGCCTTCCTTGGTTTCGTTTCAATGCAACGTCGATTCTTGAGCAACGGTTTTCGCAAGGACTAATAGCGTGTAAGAATGTAACCTTGTACTAATAAGGTGCTATCTCTTGGTAAAGAATTAAGCCGCGCTTACTTTACATATAAAATACTTAAATCAAGGGTTGTCTTCGTTATTAAAAAACATCTCCTTCGTATTGATTAATTTAAATCATGTGTATACGATCGAACAGGTTTGGTGAAGAAGAAAAAATAGGCTTATATGTATGTACACGAACGAAAGATTCATAATAACCGGAAATACGTCCTTAATGCTAATATTCTTTTTCCTTCAAAGTTATGCATGTAATCGGTAGTGCAATTTAAAATATACGTAATGCATTTTAATTACAATAACGTTTAACTTCGATGCATTAGATAACAGTATCCTTGTTGAATGATTCTATGTTGTTCGTGCCATTTATTATTCTCGCCATTTTAACGGTGTGAACTGATTAATTTATTCAAAATGCAAAATAACAAAATAAATATATAATGTTGTAGACACATGTGTATGGTGATGAGAGGAGTGCAGAAGATAAATAGCAAGACGGTTACATCAACGATGCTTGGAGTGTTTCGGGATGATCCGAAAACCCGCGAAGAATTTCTTAATCTGGTGCACAACAAGTAAACAAAATCTCTTTTTTCCGATCCGCAAACAACTTGTTATTATGGACCAATGATTCTTCTTCCAACGTTTTCGTCTGACTGCTACCTCACTGCAAAAGGTGTCCAAAAAAATAAGTTGATTTCAAAGGTGTGTTTCTTTACTACATTCCTATTTTATTTCATAATAAATTTCCTTTACGTAAGTCGACCAAGATAATTCTGAGAATTATCGTAAAGGAATGGCTATTAAGGACGATGTTGTCCAAGACGTCTTTGAAACGGAATGCTCTTAAACTGCTGATCAAATGACACTGAGACAATACGATAGTTACTCGTTGAAATTTGACATAAGTTCTAGAAAATGTTATTAAAGTTCTGTAATAAAAAGATACCTCTTTTTATTATGAAAATACGGATCGTTTCTCAAACGTAATCGACGGCGCATATCCTTGAGAAAATATGCTGTACTTATTTGTTAGGGATTTGAGGCTTCTATAAATATATTAACAACATTTACCGCTGCTGCTGGAACAGCTGTAATTATCCGTTTGATTGTCATATATGTATCTTGCGAATACTTCTGTAGTGTTATTAATATATTTGAAGAATGCATGGTTGTTCTTGATCAGGCAATTGCGTCGTTTTATGAAATTCAATTAGGATATTATTGACTGTGAGATTTTTAGATGGCCTAGACATGTTTCACTGATGACCTCATGACAATACACATTTTAAAATCTATATACATACGTATATTGGACTGAAGTGTGTGCCGATCGAAAAATACAGTGGAAATTCTATATTATATTTTGAAAGCGAATGTTCATGGTGAATAAACAACAGATATTATAAATTTCGTTATTTTGTAAAACGTAACAGCCATACGTTTTACAAAACGAAATATTTGCAGTCTTTACTTTTCATTCCATTATCTTCAATGTGATTCTATAGTGGTTTTTATATTTCTTACCACAGTTACTATTAATTTAAACGATCTTAACGAAAGGACAATATTTATATTTGTAAGAGATTTTATGAAAAGAAGATATTGACGCACAATGTCTCAGCCATACAGTGTGCGTCAGAAATGCGTTTGAAAATTCTGAAATTTGATATAATTATTGAATTTATTTCTATTTGAACATATTAACATTTAAGTCATAATTATTCGTTTTTTATAATGTTCTAAACAGAAATCGTTTAAAAACAAAGTTACTGTTAACGGTTAGAGAGGTAGAACGTATCTTTACTTTTTAACATTCTACATTAACAATATACCGTCTATCAATTGTATTAAATTGTATTCAGTTACAATTTAGTTTTGTGAATCATCAACTGGACAAATCGAATCTGAAGATTGGTGAATGCGAAAATAATTTTATTACTGTTTGTAAACTGTTGTTTTATTGATACTGTTTTTTTAATAATACGAACATTTAAATATTTCATTGCGCATTCATTAAACTTCTGTGAAGTTTGAGGTATTCACCTCCAGTTTCTATTTTGCATTAAACGATGAAACGAAATCTTAGTGTTATTTATGAGAATGAATATTTAATATTTATAATATTTTTCTGATAATGTTATATAAAGTTATATTTATACTTTCAACATCGTGTTTTTATTCTCTCCGTTACAATAGGAATAATACAAACCTATCAAGTTACAAATTAATTTTGATCGCATGTCTGAGAATAACATTAATGAAGTTTGATAACAAAATATAATAGTTATTTAGTGTATCTAGGACACGGCGGTATTTCAATCTTCTTCATTAATGGTGAGCCACAAACTTGCGGCATTTTGATAGTCTTCGAGCCACAAATGTTTTCTGCGTCATTTTGATGAAGAAGGAAGATCATACTATTGTTAGATACCGACTTCTGGTTTTTTCCTCCAGAACAACAAGGACTGCCGCAAGGTCGCTTTATGGTGTAAGAATCAGCTTCACGAATACAACCTTTTCCATTTTCAATACGTTTTTGCGTGACGCAACCTTTCTTGCCCATGGTCGATTTCCTGAGAGTGAAATTTCGGTGAGTCAAGATTGGCCTTGATTAGATATTGATCAGAAATATATTTTTTATTTTAGAATGAAGGCCTCCTGCTCTGAGATACTTAATGTGTATTTTAGTGATACACATAGGTATTCCCTATGAAAATGATTTAGTACTAACACTTTGAAAGTTCAAGCGTACCTCCTAAATGCAAACTAAATTAAAAATTGTTATATAAATACATAAAGCGACAGCCTGATTATAAGAAGCAAAAAATGTAATCTCACATAGTAGCAGTAGGACAAGGCGCACAAGGACTGCAACATGGAATCGGTGGACAACGTAAAACTCTCAATGCCTCGACGTTCAAAGATGAAACACCTCTCAATAATGCCCGCTGTATCGCGTTTTCATATTCTGCACGTTCTTTTATAATACGCTCGTTCTCTTTGCGAAGCCTCGATATTTCAGCTTCCAGCTGTTTGATCAAAATATTGTGATATAACAATCTATTCTATTCGAATTCTATGACGAAAGAAATATTTATTGTACCTCCATTTCACGTCTCATTCTATCTTTATCTTTTAGGATCGACTGAATAGCTGCATCTGTACAAACAATTTCTAAGGTATCTCTTCCTTGTGGACTTTCTTTCTTGTCCACTTTTTCTTCATCATTATCTGTTTTATCTTCTATTGGTTCATCAGGTTCTATGTCAACGATAGTTTCTACAGCCGTTTTGTATTGCTCTTCTTGGTGTGATGTAGTAGTATTTGTTTGAGTAGATACAGCTTGTTTCTAAAATTATCATTTTTGTTAAAAATTCATTGTTTGTGTCCTTTTTAAGAATTACTTCAGATGATAAACTCACTTCACGTTCCTCACATTCTGCCAACAATTTCCTAAGATTGGCAATTTCACAAGCTCGTGCCATTAGCTCTTTGCGTAAAGCTTCAATAACCGCTTTGCAAAGATCCAACTTGGCCTGAACTATATTGGTCCACTGTTGTATTCGGCCGAGTATGTCGACGAACATCAACTTTTGCAAACATAAATTTAGTTTACCAAAGAAGAATAAAAGGAAAATGAAATAATACTTTACACTTATTTCGTACGAAAATAAACTTCCAATGAAAAAGAAAGTTCTATGTATTCGTGTTACGAAATTGGGAGTTTTTAACGGTAATTTCATCGATTCATTTTTTGGTTGTTTGTATAATTCATCTTTATAAAGCAAATGTGTTTAATATATCCCTCGCTAAATACTCCCCCGAGTTTTCCCAATTTCATGATGATTCTACTTGCGTACAGGGCTCAACCTTTGATTCGTGCTCAAAATTTTCGCTTAAGGTGGCCAATGCTTTACCCGCTTCTTGTAAATTTTGATGCACATCGTCGATCATTTCATCTACCTTCTTATCTCTGTATTTATAGAATAAAGTTTTTCTTATAATAATTTCATACATTGTGAATGGTTTCAAAGAATAGTTGAAGTTGTCCAATTCAATAATTTAAAAATGTTTGATAAATATATGTATACCCAGTTGATCCTGGTACTTGTGATAAACAAGAGCAACATGGTCCACTTGAGGGAAATGAGATTTTTCCATTTTCTATGTTAGAAGTAGATGTTTGATCAACAGTTTCCACTTCAATAGAAGTATCCTCAGTAATTTCTTTTGTCGTGCTTATATCTTCTGTTTCAACGGGTGCATCTGCTCCTCCTAATAATCGGTCTTGATTTTTCAAATTTGAACTGCATTTTCGACTTGTTACAGTTATTGACTTTTTAAATTTAAGCGTTTTAGTTGATAATTTACGACTTTCATTGACATTAAGACCTAGAAGTAATTATAAATTATTAACTACAATTAACCATTTAATGGAAATGTTAAATTCGATGTTCCTTACCGCTTTTAGATAAATTTAACAAAGGCCGAGACATTTTTACGTATATGTACCATAATGACAATAAAACATAATTTTAAAAGATAAATTAACTAGTTAATTTATATGTGAATTTTTAAATATATTTTTGACGAGTTGAATTAAGAAAAAGATGTTGAATATTACTATAACTTTCATTTGTTTTTAATGTTATAATATGTTCAAAGAAATAAATATTATTTCTATACTACAAAGAATATTTGTATTTGTACAATTAAAGACAATAAATAGATTGTTAAAAAGTTTTTATTTTAATTAAAGTATAAGTGGTTATTCAGGATATTCAAAATATAAACTTTTATATTAAACAATTATACGTGTACATTTCTGTTGATATGCCAACTGTACAGGTATAAAAAATAGATAAATTGCTTTTATAGAAATCGTCTAAATTATTTGCATGCTCTAATTTACATTATATTACATCCTATTTTCAGTTTTTCATTCATGAGGGTAATGAAATATTAAAAAACTTTACTTGTAGGTAAAGAAAGCTTACTGTGTATATTCTAAAAAATTCACTGTCAATTTTAACTGATCTTAATAATTAGGTAATATATATATATACATGTATGTAATTTTAAGTTGCTTTTTTAGGAGGTGGCCTATAAACACCAACTACAACAGCATGATCTCTTTCATACGGTTCTAGTGTAATTTGTTCCTGTGGTTTTAATTTGTCAGCAATAAGTTTCTTTACTTCTGATGCGAATACTGCTTCGGGCTGAGCCGTGGAATCTATACAACTTGCCTAAAAATATATTTAAGATAAACATTTAACTTAAATTTATACCAAGAAAATGATTTTAGTTCATAATACTTACTTTAATGGAAATAACAAAGTGACCTCCATTTTTCAAGAAGTACTGAGCATTTAATGCTACTATTCTGGCCTGATCAGGTTGTGCTACATCTGCAAATATTGTATCCACCATGGCAACTAGCATCCTGTATTTATGTGGATGCCTTGCATCTTCAATTATAGGTATAATATTTGTTCGTTTCTTAGCAACATTTATAAGATCTCTACCAGATCTGTGAGAAAATTCTACAGCATACACCAGTCCTTCCTAAGAACAATGTAAATGTAGAGATTTCATAACATATGTCAATTACAATAATAAAGTATTGACATTTGTATACTTATTCTTTCAGAATTAAATAAATATTTAATTCAACAAAAGAACGAGAATATAAATTTTATAGCATAACTTCGACACCAAATCAATGAAAGTACACTAAATTGGCTCTAATTGTATGCATTATAATTTTCCTATAAATTTGTATGAACTCACTGGCCCAACAACATCTGCTACATGTGATACTGTAGTTCCAGATGCAGCACCTAAATATAAAACCTTGCTTCCAGGAGGCATATGAATTTGATCTACACCCCCAAGTATAGCTGCAGCTAATTTTGATCTAAAAGGATTCCACACCCTATATTCAATTTTTTCACCATTTTCTCCCTGCAATATTTACATACTTAATTACTATATATTCAAGTTAATATAAATTACTTTAACTTTTTTATATACCTCAACACTAATCCTTTTTTCACCATATACTTCTGAACCTGGTACTAAATTTAAAGTAACTAATGCATCTTCTTTCCCTCTAGCTATGAAAACTCCCTCATGACGATGTGGTTCTATGACAACAGTTTTGCCACCCTTGAAACCACCACCTCCACGTCCTCTTCCTCCACGGCCACCACCACCACCACGTCCACGTGGGGCACCTCCTCCTCTTCCACCACCTCCACGGCCACCCCCTCGGCCACCACCTGCTCCTCCACCTCTTCCTCCTTTAAATCCACCTCCAAATCCACTGCCTCCCCCTCCTCTACCTCCTCCTCCACCTCTACCTCCTCTAAATCCACCACCTCCGCCACCACCTGGCGAAAACCCTATAATTCAACAAATTCCATAAAATAAATAATTGACAAAAATATTTTCATACGTAAAAATGAAAATTAGCGAAGATAGGTTAGAATACCGTACAGACGTAAACATGAAATTACTATTAATCTGATTTAATAATCCATATATTTAAATAAAAAATCAATTAATATACTTAAATAAAGTTGTACATACTATAAAATTAATACAAATGAACCGTATCGGCACAAAATAAATAATCATTTATATGTTAGGTTACAAAAAGTTTAATTTTATCGCTGAATATCTTAAATCGTTGAATATCTCTATACAAATAAAATATAAACATGCTTTATTAAAGTAGCTATTAATTACCTGGTTTTCCCATTTTAAGTTATAATATCTAAATATTAATATTTAGTATATTACAACTCAACTCCCCATACACGTGTTTCGAAGACGCTAAATTCTTACGGAAACGATGGAAACTCTTCATACATCTTCCGGTTTAGACCGGTAATCGCATTTAATTTATATCGATAGGTATAGATCGATTATTAGATCAAAATTGATGTTCGAAATATTTTTATTTAATGAAACATTTAATTCATTACTGTATGGTTAATTAATTTCAAAATTATTTATAATTTTTATCATGAATATTATATATATAAATAGCGCGAGAAATGCTGCAGCTAGATGACAGCATTTTGGCAACTCTTTACTCTCTTTACCATTTTTGTGTCTCACCCTGCTATATCAACTAACTAATCGTTAGTACTTAGTTGGTATAGCAGGATGTGACACAAAAATGGTAAAAAGACTAAAGTTTTCAAGACGCATTAGGGGTTCATATGGGGTTATCTAGGACCCCTTAAATTACATTACATTACATGACCCCTCGAAAACAAACGCATTTCCAGTCTTCTACATCTGTAGTCACTGTTTCAATGGCAAGGGAAAACGTCATTTTGACAGAATGGCAGAAAGTTTAGAAAGTCAGGTGCAGTTTTTGTTAAATATGTATTTCTGCTTATTTTACAAAAATGGAAGATTGTGCATCCATTGAATCCCAACAAGACGGGAAACTAAGAATGATATCATAAACAGTTCTCTTTTATACAATTGAAAAGAAACTGGATTTCATTAAAGGAAGTATATTACAGTTTCGAATTGCCGTCAAGGTGAACGATTGCGAAAATTGTACGTGTGGTGTTTGCAAATGCATCGTTAATTTTACATAAGGTTCCTGACCGTAGTACGGTACAGATGTGATGGAGGATTACAAATTTCTCTTTAAAGTTGTGCTTGTTGGAAATGCAGGCGTCGGCAAGACTTGCCTCGTGCGCAGATTTACCCAGGTGTATATACATGCATACATAATATATTATTAGATAGTTTATATCATTTATTATTACAAATATACAATAAACTTTTTATAACAAGTAAGTGTTGTTATCAGATGTAGTCTTTTTTACAAGTAGTTTCATGTTTTCATGTTATTCTAATTGTTTGTTCAAACTATTGGTTAACAAAAATTGTATATTACTGTTACATATTATTAATTCTCAATTATTTTCCTTTTTTCTAGGGGTTATTTCCACCTGGTCAAGGTGCAACAATAGGTGTTGATTTTATGATTAAAACTGTAGAAGTAGAAAATGAGAAAGTTAAGGTATACATATGCTGTAATGCATTATGATTCATTCAATGTATATAGAGATACTTTTTGGAATAATTTTACACTATATATAATAAGTATTGGTTTTCTTGTAGCTTCAAATTTGGGATACTGCTGGACAAGAAAGATTTCGTTCAATAACACAAAGTTATTATAGGTCAGCTCATGCTTTGATTTTAGTTTATGATATTTCTTGTCAACCTACTTTTGACTGTTTACCAGATTGGTTAAGAGAAATTGAAGAATATGCAAGTAATAAAGTTCTTAGGATATTAGTAGGTAAGTCTTCAGTTATATCATTAGTAATGTATAATATTAATATTTAATTGATTTATTAGGTAATAAAATAGATCGGGAAGACAGAGAAATACCAACACACGTAGGAGAAGATTTTGCACAAAGACATGGAATGTACTTCTTGGAAACTTCTGCTAAAGAAGCAGAAAACGTAGAACGTTTATTCATGGAAATAGCAGCTGAGCTCATGGAGGTAATTAGATAATATATCATTGTACAAAATTATTTAAAGCTTTTTTCTATATTTAAATTGGTTTTTTATTTCAGCAAGCACGTAGTAAAGAACTACCTAGATATGAAACAAATACAACCTCAATAAATGGTAAAACAACATCAATTGGTGATACAAGTAACTGTGGTTGTAGTAGACTTTCTTAAGTAGTTTTTATATATATTATTAAGTCATTCACCAAACACATAACTTCAGTTGCTAAATATGTATGTAGGATATTATCATAGTTTTTATAGAATATGAAAGTTAAATACAATATTAGTCAATCTTCTATAACAAAAAAATCTAATACTAGAACATCTTTGATATTATATGTTAGTATCTAGTGTTATACCATGCAGATTATATTGATAATTCTGTTGGAAAAGGTATTGAATACTTAAAATTGAAATGAACTTTAAGTATGTTGATAAATATTTATTTACAAATACGTTTTAACGAGATTAAAGAAATTTTTTTGTTGTGGTTCTTTATAATTGCTCTATTGAAATAACATAAGTTGATGACCTATATTTGGGCATTTAATGCTATTTTCATAAATAGAATTCTGAGATATTTTTTATAGTATTTTTTGTTATGTCAGAAAGTACAAATAAATATTTCGTATTTGGTGACTGGATGTGAAGTCATTACGAATATAAGATTTTTACTAAAAAATTGTAAGCCTAATGTTGTTCAGGATTTTTTCAACAATTTTATTACAATGCTACGAAAATCAACTGACTTTTGATATTAAAAAGTAGACAGTTCTGTATGTTTACAATATATACATAGAAATTAATGAAAATGGTAACCTTACACTTCAATCATTATTGCTTGTTACAATAAGCTTGTAAGATTTTCAAAATCTTACAGTTGCATTTACATAGCCAAAGTTTTGTTGTATTTTTTAAGATTTTATCTGAATCTTAAAAAAGCGATAATTAATGTTTATTCCGTCTATGCATTGTTTAATGTTATATTTTTTAGATCTTTTATTTATATTTATAAAATAAGAGATATTATATTTATTATTTGCATCATTGTATTAATAACATAATTTTCTTAGCACATCACTCTAGTCTTTATACATACCTTTTTATACTTTAAGTATAGAAAATGAACTACAAATTACAGTTCTTCGTATTGTGTTATATTTCTATTATTGTGCAGTGAGTATTTTCTATTTTTACGTATATTTTTCTACGAAAATAATTATATGCACGTTATATGATTGTTTTCAATAAATTTTATTTGGTGCAATGATTCTAATAATGAACAGTTACGAAATAGAATTACATGTAGATATTCTGTTTAAATACAGTGTTTTAAAGTGTTTATTTATACTTTAGATCGTTTGAACTTCAATTGTCTTTGCGTAAGTTTTATGTAATTTTTAGTCAGTGCTGAAAATTACACTATATTTCTGTTACATTAAATACATATGTAACGACATATATTGTATTACATTATAGTGATTGTGATTCTTGTATAATTATATTGTTCTAACAAAGAATGGAGCTTCAAGTTGCCGTCATTGTGCAATATTTTATTGTTAATAATGTATACGTTTTAAACTATATACAACAGGAACAAAAATTTGTAATAAAATTACACTGATAAAAACATATCAGTTTGTGTATAGATAAAAGGATAACTATAAAATGCAGTACTTTTAATTTTGTCAACTTATCACGATAATATACATATAAAAGGTATTAAATCTATATACTGTTTAATTCTTTATTTTAAACGATAGAGTTAATATCGTAAAATATAAAAATTTTAAGCATGTTACCGTAAGTGATACACGATTTAATTTCAGTTAAAAATATTTATTATCATTCCCTTCCACATGTTTATTTAATACCCTATATATACATAATGTAAATTGTAATATGTTAGTAATTGACTATAAAAATGAAAACTATTTTAAGAAACACGCCTTTTCTAAATTAGCAAAATTTTTAATATTTTTTATTACGTTAATTGTAAAATTTTCTGGATTTATTTAATGATATTCAGTATAAATAAATAAATAAACAAACTATAAGGTGTTATTAGATTATACATATCCCGTTCCAATATTACCTTTCTTAAAAAAAATTATATCATTATATAAATCTAATAAGTACATATTTTTATAATACATAATTAGTTTAACGAAATATCATTTTACGATACATATTCGAAAAAATCACTTAATTTTACTTGTTGAAGAGATAAGTCAAGCAACTGTTTTTGAATGGACACATTTTCAGCATCTGGATGAAAAGGACTAGAAATACAATTGTTAATGTATATACCACCCTTATCTTCTATTGCTTTGTTTACAGCTGCATAGACAACAGGAGTGGCTCCTTCTTTAGGATTCTAAAAGAATATTTATTATGATTGCAATTGTTTAATAAGTACTTTCAAATATTTACAATGTTACTCAC
Organism: Osmia bicornis bicornis; assembly: GCF_907164935.1. Classification (NCBI taxonomy): domain Eukaryota; kingdom Metazoa; phylum Arthropoda; class Insecta; order Hymenoptera; family Megachilidae; genus Osmia; species Osmia bicornis. The sequence continues at coordinate 11,670,615 of NC_060216.1, read as the reverse complement.
CTTAAGAATATATCGAATAATTGATCTAAAGTGCCAAAGATAAGAATTTACAAAGAGCTCTGTATTTACTATACCAGGATGTACAGTATAAGCTTGTACATGATATTGTTTTTCTTTTAAAATATTTTGCAACCATTTGGTAAATACTACTTGTGCCAGTTTACTTTGTGAATATGCGTTCATACTCAAAAATCTATTCCTGTTTAAATAAAGAACTTACATAAATATAATAATTTTACATAAATATATACACATAAATTACAATATATTACAATAATACAGTACTTGCTATTAATATCACTGAAATTAATTTTTCCCAAAAGATGAGCACAGGAGGTGACATTAACAATTCTACTTGATTGTTGTGGAAGTCCACCAGCTTTTAATAGTGGTAATAATAGAGCTGTTAATAAAAAGTGAGATAAATAATTTACACCCCATTGCTGCTCAAATCCTTCTACTGTTTCATCGTATGGGTAAAACATGATACCAGCTAAATGTAATAAAGTAAGATTAGAATTTAGTAATTCCTTTTACAATACATAAAATTATAAACTTTAAAGCATGTTTTACCATTATTGACCAGAACATGAATTTGTTTATAATCTCTTTTTATTTCTAAAGCAAACTGTTTTACAGAGTCTAATGAGGCATTATCAAGTTTATATACTTTTGCTTGTCCACTTTTAACACCAGATTCGCGAATCTGAAGAATAACTTTTTCACCAGCTGAAGGTGTTCTACAAGCTGAAAAATATATTTTAAAAATCCTTATAAAATATTTTAAAAAGTAAGTTTTACAGATAAACAGAACTTAAATAGTTTTCAGAAACTTAAACATACCAATTAATACTTCCATATCAAGTTCTAGAAGCATTTTCACTACTTCAACTCCAAGTCCTCTAGAACCTCCTGTTATGATAGCTATTCTTCCTGTTTGAAGTGTGCAATCTCAAAACAAGGAAAACTTATATTTACCTTTATTGCTTTCTTTATTAAACTTATTTTCATATTTTCAACAATATTTTCATACATATATGTTTTTCTTTTCTTATTTTAATGTAACAGTAATCATAAATTATGTATACATATACAAATTACTCAAGTTACAAATTACTGTATTGTATCATGTATTGTTCCTATTCTATGCTAAATACACTATATAAGGCATTAATATTTCATTAGAATTTTTTAACTACATTAGCATACATTAACTTCGAAAACAAATTGAAGACTGTATGCAATACATTTAATTTTAACATTATTTTTTTTTAAATTCCTTACACAAAAGGAAAAGAGAAATCGTGATAGTAGCGCGTGACACAATTTTCAAAATTTCTAACACGTCAAACATTCTCAAAAAGTATTAAAGAAATGAAAAGGTATTGAAGTGCTTACCATTTTTATTATTTTTTCTATTTACCAAATCGAAAATAATTTCTTTAACAGCTAATAAACCATACTCTATTTGTAGAACACATATTTCAAGTAAAACAGGCCAATTTTCTCGAGAAGAACGATATATGAATGCACTCGCAATTACAGCAAATATTGAGCCGATGAACAACATTTTCCTGAATTTAATTTATTTTAATTATACAAATCATTAAATTTAACAATTTGCAGGAACACATTGACTGCTATGTTAAAGCAGCGAGTGTGAATAAAGAACTGATGTGTTAAATGATGATTTTTATCCCCATTCGCTCTTGAGCTACTTTTCATATGTAGGTACATTTATCGAGGAAAAACTCTGCGTAATACTGTTCCACACTTGTTTTTTGCAGCTTTTAACATTATCTTTTTGTATACTATCCTTTTTTATTATAAAACGTCAATAAAGTATAAAAATCATTTTTAGGAAAGTCATCAACAAATTATATACATAATTATAATACTTAATTATTTATTCTTGAGCTAAGGAAAAGAAACTTAATGAATATTTAATAATACACAAAGTACTCAATTTAAATCAATCAGTTTCGGTTAAACTAACTGAAAATTGAAATTCAATATTTAATAATTTTTTAATAAAACATTATATTTATGTAAAATTTACAAATCACATTGTATTTGAAGGATGTTCATATAAGCAAAGTTGACACAAGGATACGCGTGGAATAAAAATGGTGTTTACGTATATTTTGCATTTGCATATACATTAACTTTTTTCATTGCTAATTATACGTTGTACTACAACAAAAAATATATAAGCGCATAGTACTGTAGTATAAAATGTATACGCAGGAGGTATTACATAGATTTTCTTAAATTAATAATATATCCTTATAATAAAAAATACTGAATTACAGATGTATACGTTTTGGGCTAAGTAACTAATAGTAGTCTCTCGTCACACCTACATGAAGCAAGTCGGAAGGAATAATAAAATATGATTATTTTTAATTTTTCTTTGTGTATTTCGTTTGTAAATCGTTTGTGATTGATTGTGAGTCTATTTTTAACGTTTGTGATAAATTAGTTCTTTTGTAATTAGCAATTTTATTTGAATCATGATGTGAGCCGAAACTTTTTAGTAATTTTTTATAATAAACAGATTTTGTGATAACTGATAACTGTAATTGATTGGAAATCGTTTGTGATTTACAAATATATCATTTTCATTGTTTGTGAGTGAATAATTTCTTAATTATTTACAAGTTTGTTTTATAATAAATAATTGTATTGCGCATTCGCTACAAATCCGGTCGTACCCATCACTACCTGGGTCTTAAATTTCGCTAAATCCGGTCGTACCCATCACTACCCCCGAACAAGAGAGTTTCCCGATTTGTTCGTTTTTAGGTCTTATATTTCGCTATTTGCTTCGGGGTCTTTGACACCCCGGATGCCAAAATGTCGGTATGCAAACAGTGTCACTGGTGCTTCGGGGTTCCTGACACCCCAAGATGATATCATGTCGGTATGTAGAGATAGTCACTGGTGCTTGGGGGTCCCTGGCACCCCGGATGCTATATTATTGGTATGCAAAGATAGCGGGGTCCCTAACACCCCTGGATAATATCAGGTCCGTATGAAGAGGGCACAATCAGTATAATTTGTTTCCAAAGTATATTTAATTTACTTCATTTATTTTGTTTTGCTTATTAAATAAGCTCATCGAAGGGGAATAACATTTATGATTATATCCTCTTCTGGGTCTCGGCCGAGGATCCCATTTATTTTACTTTTTCCAGTTATTTATATAATTTTATCCCTCATTATAGGCCAAGGCTATCTCAGTATCCCTTACTTCCCTGCATTCCTTACATCCCAACATTCCTCACATCCCTGCATGCCCTATTTTTATATGCCCTTTTTTTTTTTTTTTTTAACGTGGTGGAAATCTTCGGAAAGACACCTTCAGCCCCCCTGGGGAGGGGCCGGAGGTAGTGTGGGATTTTTACCCACTAAAACCATCACGGTGGCCTACACTAGGGCGGCAGGGAGGGTCCTTTGACCCTCCGCCTTGTGTCAAACTCCGCCGACATCGGGGGCGACACCCGATGTCGGCACTCCTGGGGCCGCGTGTAGTGGATTCCGTTACATCCTTGCATTCTTTCCATCCCTGCATTCCTTTCGTCTCTACATTCCTTCCGTCCCAACATTCCTTTCATCTCTGCATCCCTTATAATAAATATATTATAAAGACTGCTTCGAGTAAAGGTAAGTAAAGGCGAGTAAAGGTAAGTAAAGGTAAGTAAAGGTAATTTACCTTTATTTTCGCGAAAATTTCGAAGAAAACAGCGCCCCCTAGCGGCAACAATTTGAACTAAAATTTCGATGTCGAGTCAGCGCCACCTGGTGTTGGAAAAAGGAACTAAATCTTGCTCAATTTTTGGCCCTCTAGCGGCAAAAATGCGAACTAAAATTTCGATGTCTAATCAGCGCCCTCTGGTGTTGGAAAAAGGAACTAAATCTTGCTCAATTTCTGGCCCTCTGGTGGCAAAAATGTGAACTAAAATTTCGATGTCGAGTCAGCGCCACCTGGTGTTGGAAAAAGGAACTAAATCTTGCTCAATTTTTGGCCCTCTAGCGGCAAAAATGCGAACTAAAATTTCGATGTCTAATCAGCGCCCTCTGGTGTTGGAAAAAGGAACTAAATCTTGCTCAATTTCTGGCCCTCTGGTGGCAAAAATGTGAACTAATATTTCGATGACGATCCAGCGCCCTCTGGTGGCGATAAAAGGAACTAAATTTGTATAAAATCGCAGGCCTTATAGCCGCAAAAATTTCAACTCAATTTCAGGGAGGTACTGGGATGTATGGAATGCAGGAATATAAGTGATACAAGATTGTAAAGGGTACAGACATGTAAGGGATGCAGGGATATAAGGGATATTGGGATATAATGAAGGCAGGAATGTGAGGAATGCAGAGATGTAAGGGATGTAGGGATGTGAGAAATGCAGGGATGTAAAGGAAGCAGAGATGTAAGTGATAAAGAGATGTAAGGAATGTAGGGATATAAGGGATGAAGCGATGTAAGGAATGTAGGGATGAAAAGAATGTAGGGATGAAGAGAATGCAGGGATGAAGAGAATGCAGAGATGAAGAGAATGTAGGGATGAAAAGAATGCAGGTATGTAAGGGATGAAGAAATGTACGGAATGTCGGGATGTAAGTGATAAAGATATGTAAGAATTGTAGGGATATAAGGGATGAAGCGAAGGAATTAAAGAATACCGTTTGAGGTAAAATACTTTATCTCCAAAAATTGTTCTTATATAGTTCACTAAAATGTCGATAGAGTACGACACTTAATAAATTATGTGCACCATCTAGTAGAGAAATAAGAAAACTTGAAAACGAAACTCTAGAGTAATTATTAACCTACCTGGGAAAATTATACGATACGTAGGTAATAAATTTGCGTAGATGATTTAACTTACTGAATTCATAAAGACACATATCCGTACGAGCGTTTCTAGAAACTCAAATTTTGTATTAAATAAATCAAGATCTGATCTACCATAATATAAAGTAAGTCTGAAATCATTGCAGTTGTTAAAAATTCATGAACTGTATTTCATTTGTAAATAGAGTTATTGAACATTTGAATTGAAAAAGTAGGCTAACTGTTTCTTAAAAACATAATTTTAGTGAAAGTTAACAACTGATACAGTTAAAATTATCATTAACTTTTGCTGAAATCATAATGGAATTAATGAACTTACATTATATTTTATATATTACATGTTTAATTATATGATACTTCCAAATTATTTGCTTTCACTTTAGGAAATATGTCGCGATTTGCATTTGACATGTTTGTGAAAGTTTTATAGTGTAAAAATCAAATGTAACTGAATGTTTGCTTCAGGATGGCAGATACTTCAAATACAATGGGTGATAATTCACCACAAGTAGAGAAAGGATGGATGGCTTTGCGGCAACATATTATTGACAATAAAATTAAAGTTGGATTATGGATTACAAGACTTTTCACTATTATATTTACTATTGGTTATATCATTCCTATATTTGGGTATGTTGTTTTACATCATGTATTTTTATAAGTTTAAGAATTTAACTTTATATTTTATACCTTTCAGCAATTCTTATAATATTTATTATAAAGTTTTAATGAGTAATGCAGCAACTAGTGCATTACGTCTTCATCAAAGGGTACCACGTGTTCAACTTAATAGGCAATTTTTGGAACATTTGTTTCTTGAAGATTCCTGTCATTATTTATTTTATTCTTTGATATTTTTATATGCAGCTCCAGTTACATGTATCCTTTTTACTTCATAGTATATAGAATAGTAGAGTATTTTTAACATATTATAGAATTATGTTTTTATAAATATTTTTCCTAAACTATTAATTAGTGGTGTTAACTCCGGTATTTTTATTTGCACTGATACATTTTGCTAGTTATTCTCTTACATTAATTGATGTAAGTAAAAAAATTCCATATAAAAATGCTGTATCATGTAATACCAATGGAATGTAATAATACACCCACAGTCATATAATGGCAACAAACAATAATTACCTTTTTTTAATTAAGTGTTTAGGACAGAATAGTTGGTGGGGAGCACGACTTTTAATATCCTTAGTTGAGTTTCAATCACGGAATATTTTACGCATCTGCGCATTGTCGGAAATAGTTATTTTGCCACTCACAGTTTTTCTTGTATTCACGTATGTATTTCTACTTATTAATTTTGTAAAGCTAACTTTTAAACATAATGTACAAATTTTATTTTTTTTACAGGGGTCGTGCCGGTTTATTAACACCATTTATTTACTTTCAATTTTTAAAATTACGTCTGGCATCACAGAGAAATCCGTTTACCCGCAATGTTTTCTATGAACTTAGAAATGGACTGAGTTCAGTTTCAAGAAAACCGGCGGTCCCAATTATAGTGCGACGGATAATTGAAGGTTTACTATCACTTACTCAGCAAATGGCTCCAGTTCGTCAATAATTTGATATTTTAAACATATACGTTAAGTTTTCAAAATAAATTTCCTAGGGTACTAGGGTCCATATAATTTCATATGATTGATGGAGTGGAAATGTTGAAAGTAACCGAAAGTTACAGTTAATTAAATGGTGTATGCTAATAATCTAAGTATAAGTTATAAAAATCTCAATTGATGTCAGTATTCATTTACGAATATTATGAATGATAAATGACATTTTGAAAATATTTCATACAACTTATTGTTAGACTAGATTTAGAATTTATTTACTACATAGCAAAACACTTGTACGATTGAATTGTGTAATTGCATTTTTAATGTTTTGTAATACATAATGTCGATTTGTAATAAGATTTTAACTACATCTTTCTAAATTACTATAAATGTGCGTATGACACAAGCTCATTAGAATTTATTCAAATCTTCTGTTTGTTTCCTTTTTTTTTAATTATTATTGTGATGTACCTCTTCACCGTTTGAACAACTGTTCACCTGTAAGATAAATTAATATCATATATACAATGAGGAATATAGGAATATTGGTTAATGTGTATTATGTCTCACAGTTGGATATATTTTGGTATTGTTCAAAAATGTGTTGGCATCTATACTTATGCAATCTACGGTTCTTTAGAAATTAATCAATATGTTAAACATTTAATGTTTGATAAATCGTTCTATTATTTGATGTAAATATAAGTTGTTCTATAGAGTTTATAGTAAAACAGCATTTAGTTATGTGCGTTTAGTTCATCTCAAAAAGTCAATTATCTGGTCTATAACAAATATTTTACTGCGTTTATTGTAAATGAATTTTACTCATAATGTACAGTGTGTTTGGTTATGGGTGGGCATGCTTTGACAGGATGGCAGCTGGGTGGCCGCAAACAATTATTCGGCATTGCATCGGTAATATAGTAAACGTAACTTCAATCAAGCTCATTAATAATTCAAAAACTAAACTTTAACAGTAGGTTTGGTAAAAGAAAATGTTGTTCAGAATTATCCTGGCTACTGCCTCCTTAAAGCATGTCCATCGGGAGCCGAACATCTTTATATAGAAAAATGATTAAGTATAATATATGAAGTTTTGGTAAATAAAAATATGAAAACATTTCTTTGTTGTGTTTATGAAACATTACATGACACAATATCATGTTGTCATGATATTGATATTGAAAGGAAAAATAAAAAATCTTTCCTTTTAAAAGTTTATTTTCATTTATATATAAATTACACCGCAATTGGTGTTGGCTGTGGTAGATCTTTCGAAGCTTTCACTTCGGATGTTGGTTGTGAAGGGAATATTTCATCTTTTGGTTCAACAATTGAAACAGAGTCTGGCAGAGGTTTCTTCGGACCTGTTTTGCCTTGAGGATCATATGGGAGCATAATTTTTACTTTGATACCAAGCACACCTGGGAAAAAATAATTTAAATTAAAAACAATTTTGGCTTTTGTTTATTTTTATATGATTTTGTTAACTATACCTTGTCTAAGAAGTACATGACGTGTTGCAGTATTAACATATTCATTGGTAGGTTCACCAGAGTGAATCATCAATCCATCAACAAATTTCATTGATTTTGCTCTCTGTCCACGCAGTTTACCACTGACAACAACTTCACAACCCTTGGCTCCTGATTCCATAATAAAACGGAGAACTCCATAGCAAGCCCTAAAATTATGTACAAATATTATAATCAGCAAGCTATATCATAAACCAATATAAGTCTTTAAACGAACCTTCGAACAGCAAGACCTCCAATTAATTTAAAACGTAGGGATTCTGCTTGAGCAATAGCACATAGTCCACGAGTTGCAACTTTCTCTGCATACAATTCAATATTTTGTGTTTCTTTGAAATTGAATCGTTTCTGTACAACAGAAGTTAATTCTCGGATTCTACGACCTTTTTCTCCAAGAACACTTTGTGTATGAGTGGCCAGCAAAATAATTTCGGTACGGTGAGGAGTGACACGTACTTCCACTCCTGAATATCCATCTTCTGAGAGCTCACGAGTTAAGAACTCATTTAACTCGGCTTTGAAGACACCATCTCCGACAAACTGAAAATCAAATTATTAACCATCTCATTAACCATAAATCAGTTTTTTAATCACTTACAAGTTAACCTAAAAAAGCGTATTTGTTGATATAAGTGAACTAAAAACAAACGTAAGATATAATTACAGCTCTTGAATATATTTAACTTTATTTAATAATAATTATAAATTATTTCATTATAAATAAAAACGGATATTTTAAAACGTTTATTATATACGAAGTACAGCTAAGTATAAAAACAGCTGAAAGCATCCATGTCATCTACAGTTTTCACGTGTCATATACGCTTATTTTCTGTCAAAATAATCTTTCTTTTGGTTTTATTACTATGACGAATGTCATATTTTTGTAAATCATTGATCGTGGATGATTAAAATTCACAAACCTTCCTCTTCTTTGAGATAGAACGATTGTCCATGTTTTATGCTGGCGCTACAAAAGGAATCGACAATCCAAAAGACTTAACTGGAAGCGGAAACAGAACAACTTGCCTACAGTACACATAGAGTCAAAATAATACTTTAGATACAATAATATTGATTAAAATCTTAAATTTGCATTTATTTGTTTATAAAAATTGACTGTTATTTTTCTAAAAAAGAAATGATGTAAATTAAAATATTCTAAGTCTAATAAATTACTTTATTTATCTAAATAGAAGTTAGGAGAAGAGATGGCGCTTTTTTGATAAGATGGTGCCATCCAATGTTGCCGAAGAGAACTATAATTCCATTTATTTTTTGCGCTCCCGATCGGCAAAATCGAAAAGCTCATTTTTAGCCCAATACGGTAGATGGCCCCACATGTTTTTTCGCTGTTGGGGTCTGTTTGTAGTATTATACCCAGCCCAGTCCCCTTGACCCTGTGCTGTTTAGTTTGTTGGTGCTCGGCAACTTACGATCTCTGTATAGTACTTGTTAAAATAGAGTGAAAAGACAGCTTCTGCGAGGACGTAACAAATATATAATTAAAAATATCCTCAACATTACATTATTATAAATTAGGTTAAGTTTAAATTGTTTTTTACCGACCGCTGGAAGACGACCGGCAACATTTTTGTATCTTATTTTTCGAGTCACCAAAAATCCTCTTCACAAATATTGTTTTTATCTAAAATAAAGCTATCTACAAAGTTTCAGTCAAATCCGATTCGGCAGGTTTTCGGAAGTTTAGCTCAAACACCGACGAGAAACTACTAGTCTCTCGTCGGTGGCCCAAACAATTAATGAATCGAGTACAAATTATAGCAAATTTTGTCAGAATATATTTGTTACATTTTATACGAATAGTTACACAGATAATAGAGTAGTTCATGAATTATATAATAACTGTTCGAAGGAAACTTAGATACCCCAACGATGACTTAAGAACCTATAACGATAAGATGATAATTAATGACTAATTGCTAGTAATATAATATGTAAGTTATCAATAAAATATTTGTGGAAACATACGCTTACAAAAGTAGACAAGGATAAATCAACTACACCGCCAGCGCTAAGTTTTGCTGGATTATTTGATATAGCTATGATCAAGATAAGTCCGTGTATTGTTTTAGTTGGTAACCGGTACCATTCGATCTTAAAACAGGATGTTCCAACGCTACTACTCTATAATGTACAAAAATAAGTAATCGAAATAATAATAATGTTGATGGATAATTTTAAAGATTTAAAAAAATGTACCTTTTCCATTATGAGCTCGCCAATGTAGCATAATATGAATATATTAAACGTTAGAGATATCAATAGCATCGTATATGTCGTAAGTCCAATTATGTTCCTTTGCCTCCAATCCTAAAGGGAACGAAAATATACATTGAACTTATTAAATCATGAAAGAATTTTGGACTTCAACGCACCACTATACAGTAATATTCGAGCAAGCATATCAAGGATGTAGAGCCAACAAACTCCAAAAAGCACACTTCTTGCAAAACACTTTCTACCACTGTAGAAAATCTGCAAACCATCGTCAATAATTAATCATCTTTATTAAAGAAGTATGTAAATTGTACCTCAAGATACGTAGATGATGTTCAACGATCTCTATCAATCTTTTGTTTAGATCAACATTCCTTTTGGCCATTTTACCATCAACGAGATCGTTCAAACGAGACAGGACGATGTCGATTTGTCCACAAGCGTGGGTGGTGAAAAGTGCAGCTAATCCACATGCACCAGCTGTCACCGAATAAATAACGTATCCGCACATACAGTGCACGATGTACACCAATTCGTAAACAGGACTTTTTTGGACATCGTAGAGAGCACTGTATGTTGGATAGACTAATGGTTTGATTGTACGATTATTTTGATCGACGAACGTTCCTATCGCGTATTGCATGATGGTATGATAAATGGTACCACCGCTGTACATGAATATTATACAGAGTATCGTCAGGTTACGACCAGTTTTCCCATATTTCAGCATCATTTCGCGGTTCCTGTGAAATTCCACCTGCCACATTCGGTTTCTGGTTTGTCTGATTTACGTAGGGAGGTTCCTTTAGAACGCTGAGGACACTGACCTGTTTCCAGTCGGTTTGCACCTGTTCGATACATTTCTCAATCTTTGGTTTGCGTATACTGAGAGCCCAATATTTCAACAGCGAAATCAAACAGAAGATGAGGAAGCCGAAGAGCTTCAATATTATCAACGTATCTTTTTCCTCGTAGACGATGTGCAGGATGAACGGTATTATAGCGAAGAAGAATACCAAATTGCTGAGTCCGAATGCGATTTCCGACAAAAATCTCTTGCGTCCTTTTAACGATGGCCAAATACCGATGGACGCTAGGATCCATCTGTTGTGGTTTGTTACATAAACGATATCGCTCTCGTAATTTTGATTTTGCGAAGTGCAATCGTACTGATCTTGAACGATGAGATGCATGCTCGATGACAGTTCAGAAACGACTGATCACGGGACATGGGACACATTGATTGAAAGGTTATCGAGCTGGTGGTTGTGATATCGTGTGCGTGCATCCCCTTTGACTGTGGTCAGATCGATTACCACTCTTATTGTTAGACGAGTAATGTATGAAATTATAACAGAAGGTAACCATAGGTTCTATAGAATGGTACTTCGAGCAAGAGGGTGCACATAAGACATAGTAGCGCACGATTTATTGCAGTTTGAAACATGTATTATATTTTCGTACGCGTTTTATTTGTAGTTTCTTTGTATTTATTTTTTGAGGGTGTAAGTGTGATTAAGTGTATCACGTAAATTGTGTATTACAATGTCATTTAAGTGTCAGAGTCTTAATTCAGGACGATAAGACACATTTAGCTTTGAAGAAATGATATGTAAAAAATTTAATGAATTCATCTGGATTAATTACTGTTTGTAACATAAATTCCCACCGGAGGTGGATTGTTAATTTATTAATTGTTGATGAGAATAGAGTTAGAATAAAAAATTTGAAATCCATCATCAGTCTGTAACTGTTCGAAGTAAATTCATGTAAACTACAGATGTTTTCACTACCTGAAATTGATTTAATATCAAATGTTTGACTGCCTATTTTAAGGTAAAATATGATTTTCACTTACAACGGTGAATGTGTTCAATGATAACTCGATTATTTTCCCAGCGGTCAATTTTGGTGGATTTTGCGATATGACGTTTAGCAAGATGAGATCGTGAGCTTTCTTTGCAGGTAGATTGTACCAATCAATTTCATAGGAGAGAGTACCGATTTGACTACACTGAAGAAATGATTATGTCTATTATAATAGTACCTGATTTCAATTTTAAAGGGACCTAATTATCTGTGACCTTTTTGTAAGTACCTGTTCAGTTAAAACCTCCCCTATATAGCAGAATATAAATATATTAAAAGTGAAGGAAATTAACAAAGTGAGATATGTCATTACCTTCACCATATCGCTTGCTCTCCACGACTAAAAGTATGATAACATAGACACAAATTATTTTTAGAAATAGTCATTAAAATAATCATTTACCATTATACAGTAATACTCTAGCATGCACATAATAATCGTGCATTCCACGACTTCCGTTAAACAAATCTCTTCCAAAGCTTCCTGAACGATCTTCGAGAACCTGAAATTCAACCTAAGTTTCTCTACTCCATCACTATCATTTCTCATCTCTTACCTTAAAATCTCCACGTGATTATAAACGATACTGGCAAAAAAGTTACGATGACCATCTTTCTCCGGCTTCTCGTTCGTCAACTCCTCCAACCTTTTTAATTGTATCTGAATTTGTCCAGATATATGTGTAATAAATATTGCAAGCAAACTGTATGCACCAGTGGTAACTGTATACATAATCATTGCAGTAACAAAGTGAATGCAGAACACGAACTCGTATGCTGGAGTAGATTGAGAGTCGAAGAACGCATTGTAACCAGGATAAGCCAATGGTTTGACAGTGGCGTTGCTTTGTCTTTTGTCCTTAGATAAAAATTGCATTATGGTGTGATACGATATACCACCACTAAACAGGAAAACAGCGCAGAGAGTGATGAGATTTCTGCTAAACGCTGAGTACTTCAACATGATGGAACGATGAGTTTGATCTTGCACCGTTCTCCAGTCTCGTTCTACATGCTCGATGCAGCGTTCAAAGTCTGTCCTTTTTAGGATAAGACAAATATACTTAATCGTGGACGATAGACAGAAGCCGACTGGACCAAACAGTCCCACTTTTGTGCTGATGGATCCCTCGAAAAAAATGAAACGACCGGATGGAATCAGGATGAAGAGCAATGCTGAATAGCAGAATGTTAACAGAGCTATGGAAACGAGCTGTTCTAATCTGGTAGCACGATTATTAACGAGAGGCCATATGCCTATGGGTTTTAGAGCCCATTGGCACATCTGAAGAGCGTAATGTATGTCGGCTGAATAATAAGAGTTTTTCTGAGCAACGTCGAAAGATCGATCGTGCATCATGGCGATACTGGTGCACGCGATCGACTGAATGAAAGGGTTGAAAGTTTTAATACGAGTGTGTTAGGACGCAAGCGCCGCTTTTGTCTTTGATAATTACATGCGAGCTTTGAAAAATACAGAGTATAGAAGCACAGAGGGTTCGAATCGTTAATAATTACAGAGATGTTTTTTGCAAGTTGCGAGTTGCAAGTTGCAAGTTGTAGGGGAAAGCAGAATGGTGAGCAGACATTGTTTAATCGGACAATGAGTGTGTTGTTATAGTACTGCGAAATTTGTGATGAAATTTGTACGGCGTATATTGTTATAAAATGCAAACCAATGTGTGTAAATGCAAACCAGTTCATACTTATCATGACTATATCTGTTTTATTAACATAGTATAAATTAATTTCACGTGTAATTAATTAGACAATCAATTAGAATAAAATATGTCACTTACCTCGATATTTCAACAGACTATTATATAAATTTTAAATCTTAATTTCTGATCAGAACTCGGTGATCGTCTGCAGCACATTCAGGTAAACTAACGACGATTTTAATATCTGCAAATTATTAGTGTCTGAATCGTTAAAAGTCTCGTATTTATATGTACAGTGAATCACGTACAACGCCAAACATGTTTAAAGACAGCTCAAAAATCTTGCCAGCTGTGAGTTTCGGTGGATATTTCGAAATGGCGAGCAAGAGAACGATGTCACGCGCCTTTCTCGCCGGAAGATTGTACCATTCGGTGTCGTAAGAAGCGGACGCGACTTTGTTCCCCTGATACAACACTCATGTCTATTATGACAATGATTAAGTATCCTATGTTAAGGAATTGATGAATAATGAGATGAACACGTGTGAATGAGTCCATGAGTATCTCGAGAGTACCTGTTGCAGAAGAAGCTCCCCCAAATAACAAAACATCAGTATGACGAAGATAAAAGAAATCAAGAGAACCGCGTAAGTTAATATGGCGACTGAATCACTAGTTGCCCATTCCTGAAACATGTCAATGTTTTTACTTATTTCCCATACCATATTTGTAATTGTATCTGGGCTGTTTACCATTATACAGTAGTACTCCACCAAACATATTAGCATCGTAGACACTATCACTTCCATTAAGCATATTTCACCCAATGCTTTCTCAACGTACTTGGAGAATCTATAAATGTTCATTGTCATCTAATACTAAATTTACCATTAGAATTATGCTAAGGTTTGTTTATTGTCAGTTCAAAGGAACTACGGTATAAGTGGTGGGGATGGTTAGGATCTCAGTCAGCGGGCGCTTATCCAACTTATGCTGTACTGTACACTTCCAACATTGGAAACCATCATTCCCAGGATGGGCAATGGAGAAATCTAGTAATGCCACAAAGCGTTTTCAATGGGTGCTTCTTTGGTTGGCTCACATCTGTGGGGTCACTCCCAGGGGGCGTATCCCTTGTGTACTCGCTGGTACGCATGCTTTGACTCTGCCTCAGCATAAGTTAGATATTCCGTTATTCTAAATCCCTAAATCCCGTTCTTTTAACGTTTCTTTGAACTGATTAAAGTGCTTGTGATTGTACACCCAAGTACAATGCAGATCTCAAAAAAGTCTATAATTCAATATTCTCACCTTAATATCTCCACGTGATCTCTTACAATAATCGCCAGACGAACTTCCTTAGGTTTCTCTAGCACCCCTCTATTCGTCAGCTTTTCCAGCCGTAGTATTTGTATCTTCATCTGACCACAGGCATGACTGGTAAAAATAGTCGCCATGCTGTAGGCAGCCATGGTAATATTACCGGTCACCATTACATAAAAACAATGCGTAAAGTAGACTATTTCATAGGTAGGACTTTGTTGGACGTCGAAGAACGCCTCGTAGCCAGGATAAGTAAGCGGTCTGATGGTCACGTTCTCCATCTTCATCTTCGAAAGCAACGGCATAAACGTGTGGTAAGACAGGCCACCAGTGTACAGAAACATCGCACATATGGTGATGAGATTGCGTCCCATGGTTATATATTTGATCATGACATCGCGATGATCTTGATCCTGCAACATCTTCCAGTCTCTTTCGACATGTTTGATGCATCGTGCAAATGCATGGCCCTTCAAACACAGATAAATGTATTTAATTAGCGATGTTGTACCGAACACGAGTGGACCGAGAAATTTAACCCTTGTATTTATGTCTTTCTCGTAGACCAAGACGTAATGGCCACATGGTACGATGACGAATAGTATAGCGGAGCAGCATGTGATCAGCAACGGTGCAGATAGCGCACGTTCGAGTTTGCTCACGTTGCTGTAGACGAAAGGGTAAATACCGATCGGTTTCAGGATCCATTGGCAAAGTTGAAACGTGTAATGTATGTCGGTGTCGTAATGCCTGTTAGGTGAACGATCGTCACCATTGGACGAACAAACGTGCATCTCGACGCCTTCGACGCACGACGACGAGTGAACGACGTCGAGGGCGACGCAGGCGCGAAACACAGGTGACTGAGAAGAATGAAGTTATACTTTGTGATCGATACCAGTAACGCGCCGTAATCACATGTTGCTTCACGTTCGTTGCAATCTGTTGTGAGTGCAAACAAGGGATAATTTTGCCTTCAGTGGAGAACGTGAAAAGATATATTTCTTGAAATATATTCTATAAGGTAAATACAATACATTCTTATTTAACAAAACGATCTGTTTTTATGTTGTAAGTGTACGAAGTAAGCTCAAATATGCCAATGACGATTTTAACACCTGCAATATAAAATAGGTTCTGATCAAATATGATACTTGAATTCTGCAGTCTAGAAGTAATTAGTTTCATAGACTATTTACGCTGCAAAAGCTGTTTAATGATAATTCAACGAATTTTCCGGCTGTTAATTTTATGGAAGAGTTGGATACAGCAACCACTAATATCAACCCCAGTGCTTTTCTCTCTGGTAAACGGTACCAGTCGATCATATAAGCTGCTAAGCCAATCTTTCTGTACTACAAAATTAAAATAATTCAGGTAAGATCAATTAGTTTCACTATTTATTAGAGAAATAAGGTACCTGTTCCGACAAGATTTCACCGATATAACACAGTATGAAAATATTGAAGGTAAAGGATATAAGCAATGTACAATACGTCATTGTTCCGATAGTTTCATTCTGTTCCCATTCCTAAATAAAAATAAGATTGACAACAAAATATGTTAAATATAACTTGAACAAGAAATGTAATTTCTTACCGTGAGTAGATAATAGCCTAGAAAGCATATATTCATCGTACAACCGACCAGTTCGACCAAACAGATCTCATTTAGAAGCCCTTCGACTTGTGATATAAACCTAAAAATCATGATAGCGTATTTTATTCATCTTGTTGACCGCGTTTGTCTGATACATCCAATAAAATTGAATCCCCCAGAAATAATAAAATATTTTGAAATTATTAATATACAAAAATTCACAGAAAACCATCTAACATTTCGATGCAAATAAAAAATTTATTACCTAAGTATCTGCAAGTGATGCTCGACAATGTCTCCCATCCTTCGTTCGTGCGTATCCAGGTCAACCTTCTCCGCAATCCCATCGACCAATTTCTCCAATTTCCCTATAAGAATCTTGAATTGTCCACAAGCGTGCATGACGAACACCCCGGCCAGACTGCACGAACCAACGGTAACGGAGTATATCACGAATCCAGCCAAACATTGCATCAATTGCACGATTTCGAAGGAAGGGCTGGTGCGTGGATCAAGCAAGCCGCGATAAATCGGGAAAGCTTGAGATCTCACGGTTTCGTTATCAATTATCTCCGTCCGTTTGCTGCACAAAGGCATCACGGTGGTGTAGAAAAATCCCCCGGAATACATGAATCCTGCGCAAAAGATGGCGATAGATCTGCCTGCTTTAGCGCTCTCGATTATCATCTCCCTGTCCTCTTTGTATTGTATCGAGCGTGTTCGAGCCCAGTCTAAACGAATGCTCTCGATACATTTGCTTATCTTCTCTCCTCGCGACACCAGGATGTAATATTTGATCGCAGCCATCACACAGAAGCTGAGTGGACCGATCATCTTGATCTTGGTGTCTAGATTACCCGTCTTGTCGAGCACGGTGCACAACGCGCACGGGACAAGGAGAAAGCCTATCAGGAAGACGCTGATCAACGTCAGAATCACGGAATTGATTTTTTCGAAGGTTGTCAGACACAACGAAAGCGGCCAGATACCGATCGGCTTCAGAACCCAACGGTTCATTTGGATACTGTATATCCAATCGTCCTTAAGCGGGATATTGGTGGGTGCAATCATATTGACTAGTTGAAAGTGCACGCACAACTGACAGGCAACGTGAACAATAATACATCGATTACCGAAGAGCTTCGGTTTCGCGCATGTGCAATTATAACCACCCACATTACTGCAATTAGATGCATCGAGGAAAGTTGGTGCAATTCAAGTCTCCTTGATTCGCCGTACGGAGTTACCTACAACGTGTGTTTGTTTTTGTAGAAAAATTGAGTAAATTGAATTAAGTGAACGCGTTAATATTTGTAATTAATAGTATTCCTAAAGATTGGACAGTTCTATGGGTGATATGTATCGTTTTGAATAATGAAATGCTTTATGTATTTGACATTCTACAGGTTTCTACTCGAGTTTACATAGGTGATATGTTCATAGTAGGTGTGTCTCAGTTATATCGTTTGTCGTAGTATATTTATATACGTGAAAGCAGTTTTGATCACCTAAAACAGTAAGCGATTTCAATATTCCCTTTTTCTCTTTAATGAATAAATTTTTGTTTAGATACATATTATTCTACTTACATCGCCGAAAGTGTACATAGACATGTAAACTACTTTCCCAGCAGTGATCTTAGTGACGACACTTGACCTAGATATGATCAGAACTAGGTCAAGGACATTTTTATAAGGTAAATAATACCATTTTGTCGAGTAAACTGCATCAGCAATTCTGTTGCACTATTAAGAATTTTTTCAGTTAATGTTTATTATATTTTAAATAATTCTTATGTTAATGTTCCTTTGTTACCTGTTCCGATAACTTCTCACCGATATAACACATTATAAAAACGTTGAAGGTTACAGAAAATAGTACAACAACATAAGTAACTAAATTTTGAATATCGCGTCCCTCCCATTCCTAAAAAAATATACAATTGCTATATAATTAGACATACTTTTCTGTTCACAGGGGTAAATTTGACGAAGATTTAAAAAAGCTGACATAAATAGAAAAAATGAACGTAAGTTTTCAACATACCGTAAGAATAAAATAACAAAGAAGACACATGGCCAAGGTACATTGACACAATTCCAATAAGCATATCGGGCTCATAATGTGTTCAATACGCGATATCATACTGCAATCAATATAACAAGTTAACAAATAATTATACGTTGCAGAATAACAAGAGAATTACCTGAGGATTTTCACATGATTCTTCACGAACACCCCTATTTCATTCCGCTCGACATTCTTATCCAGTTCTTCCGATTCATTTACAAATTCCGTGATCCATATCATCAGTACATCCAATTGACCGTAAGCGTGAGATGCAAACACTATAGCCAAGCTGAAAGCACCAACAGCGGTAGAGTTTACGATGAAACCGGAAATAAATTGCACGACAAGAACGATCTCGTTGGTGGGGCTGGTGTCTACTGGTATCATCTTCGTGTAAGCCACACACGGCAGCTTGTGTATGGTTCTGGTTTCGTTTCCAACTTCTACAATTTCCATGGTAAACGCCATTACTACGCAATGGCACAAAACACCACCGTGCATGAAAATTGCACAAAAAGCCGCTACACTATGACCAAATTTTGCATTCTTTAGCATCACTTGTTGTACCTTTGATTTCGTCACAGACCGCCAATCGGCCTCAATATTATTCACACAATACCGTATATCTTTGCTACGTAAGAGTAATGCGGTGTAACTAATACAACCAGCGAACCAATGGGACATAGGACCCACTATTTTTATCTTCGAACGAAAATCTTGAGGTTCGAGAATTAGGTACGCTAAGCCTGGAACTAACGTGAAAATGATAAAGCAGTAACAAATTACTTTCAAAACTAATGAAAGGATTCTCTCAATTTTGGACGTGGAAGATGACTCGGGCCAGGCACCAATCGGTTTCAACAACCATCGGTTCAGCTGGAGATTGTAATCGCTCAGACGATCGAGATCGGCCTGTACGACCACGGGTTCATTGGTCATCATGACTACTCATCGAAGTCACAAAAACTACTGACTCAAGGATGTTACATTGAACAAGGTGGGCGTATGAAGTTGCTTAACGCTTGCGCAGATTTCTCTTCGTAGAACGTTGATCGATTTGTCTAGACTGCGCAACTTGTTGCAGTGGTGAACAGTATGCACTGTGTTCAGTACCTATTAGCGGTACGCTGGACAATGATAATGGGTTTGAGTATAAGGGATAGTTTGTCTTTTTCAAAGTATTATAAGGGATTCTATTGAAACGTGTAATGAAAAGGGAGATTGACGTTGTTCTGAACAGCAGGGATGGGTTCGTTGGGTGATTAAATATAAGGACTTGGAATGCAACAAATAAAAAAAGAGTAAGTTAGAAATGCAATGACTAATTTTAAATATAGTTTACATGTTTTAAGCCTATTTACAGAATTATTGTTTATCTACAGATCTGATGTAATACTATTTGTGTCATATGGTTTGGAGTAATATATTTAAATAAGCAAAAGCGGTTTTCATCACCTAGAATGTTAAATATGTCATAGATTTATCATGAAATATTAGTTTTAACTGATTGAAGAATAACACCACGTACACCAGCAAACGTATAAAAGGATATATGAATTATTTTTCCAGCAGTGAGTTTAGTCTCCACAAAGGATCTTGAAATGATAAACATTAGTTCGAGGACGTCTTTTTTAGGTAAATAGTACCAATTCGACATATAGACGGTTTCACCAACTTTATTGCACTGCCAAGAGTTTAAAATATAAATGTTTACCATCAGTCTAATTATTGTATTTTGCATTGTCTTTCACTTACCTGTTCTGTTATTGTCTCACTGATGAAACACAGTACAAAAATATTGAAAGATACGGAACAAAGTACGAGCGCATAACCAATTGCATTTTGATAATCCTTCTCGGTCCATGACTAGAAAAGTAAGAATCATTCAGTATTTTAATAATTAACACTTAACGAAACAAGGAGAAATTCAGATGAATTTAATTGCAAAAATAACGATACTGCTGCTATTTAGAAAATATAACATATGATATTTTCAAAATATGTATACGTTCCTTACAGTTTTCAGCGTACCAAAAGGGCATAGTATCCAAGCATGCATACACTAAATGTACATTTGCAGAATTCCATGAAACATATCTCATTCAGTATATTCTCAATACGCGATATAAAACTGCAATTAATATATTCGGCATAAACAAAAATTCCTCAGCATAAGGCAATGAGACAATCAACAAAACTTACCTCATAATACTCAGATGTTTATTCACGATGGTACCTATATCATTTAAATGATCACACTTATCATGCTTCCACGATTGATCCACAAACTCCGAGATCCACATCATCAGAATATTCAATTGACCATAAGCATGAGCTGTGAATATTGCAGCTAAGCTAAATGCACTGACAAAGCTAGAACTTACGATGATACCAGAGATGCATTGGACGACCAGGACGATATCGTTCGTGGGACTGGTATCAACTTGTATTAATTTTTTGTAAACCGCAACTGGTGGCACTCTTACGATCCTGGTTTCGTTTCCAACTTGAACAACCTGCTCGGTTAATCCGTTGATTACATTAAAGACCAAAATGGTAACCTGAAAGAAGGTCGCGCAAATGGCTACCACGTAACGACCGTATTTCGCATTCTTTATCATCACTTCCTGTACCTCTGGTCTTGTCACAGCTTGCCAATCACTTTTTATTTGCTCCACGCACCATTTTATTTCTTTATTGTGCATTAATAGCATGGTATAACCGATACCTCCGAGGGACCAGTGGCTAAGAGGACCCAGCACTATCAACTTCGTACGAAGATCCTCATCTTCGAGGATTATGTGCAACAGGCAAGGAATTACTGTGATTAAAATGAGGGAGTAGCAAATTATGATCAAAATTACGGAAACCACTCTTTCCGTTTTTGTGGTGACAGATGATGCAGGCCAAGCGCCTATGGGTTTGAGCAACCATCTGTTCAGTTGAAGACTGTAGTCGCTTAGAATATCGAGATTCGTCTGTATGACAATAGGTTTACTGGTCGTCATGGTGGCTCATCGAAGTCGGAGAAATAACTGAATCGAGGATTTTGCATTAGAGGAGTTCCAAACGTTTGCGCATGTTTCTTGAAATTACAGTGCGTCGATCGATGGAACCGGGCAATGCAACTTGTTGCAGTGCTTGCAACGCTTCTATGCTTACTGACGTTTGATGTTAATCGTTCGTAGCTGGTGCTGATCATTGTATCTTGAAATGTAAAGGACACTTTCTTGTTTGTTTTGTAGCTTTTATGAACATTGTTTTGCGTAAACTTTGATCATTCTATGAATATTCTTCTTTCAGGTATAAAAAGGAACTGCAAAAATACAAGAATCAGATTCCAACTTAGATTCCGACACCAACTTAATTCAGTGTTGCTGGGGCGATATGAACGATAAATTAAAAAAAATATACGTTAATCGAAGTGTTAATCTACGTTTTTGTAAGTCTAGAAATGGTAAGGTAAGAAACAAGGACCGCAGGCTTCAAACTACTTGTACTTTAGTACCTCTATTTTGCGCGTTTTAAATTTTGTATACAAAGTTATTTTTCAAATCTGAATTTATCGTAATGCCATTATGATCACAACATTTGGAGCAATATATTTAAATAGGCAAAAGCGGTTTTCATCACCTAGAATAATAAAGAGTAAATTTAACATGAAGCATTGATTTTGTGGGGTTGAATAATTATAAAAACGTACACTAGCAAACGCATAGAATGACATGTGAATTATTTTTCCAGCAGTGATTTTAGTTGTCACGTAGGACCTTGACAAGATTAGCATTAGATCGAGAATATCTCTTTCAGGTAGATAGTACCAATTCGACATATAAACTGCCTCGCCAACTTTATTACACTGTCCAGAACGTAAAAAATGAATGCCCATCTAGATTGTAATTACTTTGCATTATCGTTCGGTTACCTGTTCTGTTATTGTTTCACCGATAAAACACAGCGTAAAAATATGAAAAGAATAGGAACCAAGTACAAGCGCATAACTAATCATGTTTTGAAAATCTTGATTGGCCCATTCCTAGGAAAATGAAAAGTTTTGCAATTTTAGTAACACGTTAGCTTTGGCGGAGACAGTTTCAAAACGTACACTTCTCATTACTTTCAGCGTACCACAAGAATGTAGTATCCAAGCAGGCATGCGCTAAATGTAACTCTAAGCAGTTCCATGAAGCATATTCCATTTATTATAGTGTCGATATGTGATATAAAACTGCAATTAATGTTCTCGATATTACGAATAATTTCACAAAATAATAAAGTAAGGGAAGCTTACCTAAAAATTGTAAGATGTTTCTCCACGATGGCACGTATACCATTCAAATCAGCGCACTTATCATGATGTCTCGATTGATTCACAAACTCCGAGATCCACATCATCAGAATATTCAATTGACCGTAAACGTGAGCCGTAAATGCGGTAGCTAAGCTTAAAGCACCAACGAGACCAGAGGTGACGATGAAACCAGAAATTAATTGCACGACGAAGATGATCTCGTTCGTGGGATTGGTATCGACTGGTATCAGCTTTTTGTAAGCCACACATGGTAGCATACGTACGATCCTGGTTTCGTTTCCAACTTGAATAATCTCTGTAGTAAGTGTTTGTACTATATTATAGAAGACAATGGCAGCATGCATGAATGTCGCGCAAAAGGCGGCCACGTAACGACCAATTTTCGCGTTTTTTAGCATCACTTTTTGCACCTCCGCTCTGGTAACAGCATGCCAATCGCTCTTCATCTGCTCCACGCACCAGTTTATTTCTTTACTGTACATCAACAACGTTGTGTAATCGATACATCCAAAGACCCAGTGGCACAATGGACCGAAAAGTATCAGCTTCGTGCGAATATCATCATCTTCAAGCACCAGGTGCAGTATGCAAGGAACTACGGTGATCGTGATGAAGGAATAACAAATTACGTTCAAAATTAGTGAAATAACTTTTTCCGTTTTTGTGGTGGTTGATGATTTAGGCCAAACGCCTATTGGTTTTAACAACCATCTGTTTAATTGGAGACTGTAATCCAGATCTGTTTGTAGCGTGGTCGGTTTAACGGTTGTCATAATCACTGTTCTATGTTGCAGGAATAACTGAATTCGGGATTCTACCATGGAAAAGGTAAGAGCAATGAGTTACCAACGCTTGCGCATATTGCCTCGAAGCTCCTCCCTTTGATCGATTCGTCTGAATAGGGAAACTGCAACTTGTTGCAGTGGTGAACACTACTTTGTATGTTGCATGCTGCTGGAACGACGATTGTACGTTTAGGTGTAAGGAACATTTTCGCATTGTTTTATTGGATTTTTGTACTATAAATATAATATTAAAATTATTGACATGTTAATACCTATATTTTGCGTATTTTAAATTGATATACAAAGTTGTTACTTAGCTACAGATTTTTCATAGCATTTATGTCATACCGTTTGGAGCAATATATTTAAATAGGCAAAACCGGTTTTCATCACCTAGAATGGTAAAGAATGTCGTGGATTTAATAAGAAGTATTGGTTTTCTGTAGCTGAGAAATGATGAAAACGTACACTAGCAAACGTATGAAACGACATGTGAACTATTTTTCCAGCAGTGATTTTAGTTTCCACAGAGGACCTTGAAAGGATCATCATTAGATCCAGGGCAACCTTTTCAGGTAAATTGTACCAATTCGAGATATAAACTGTCTTGCCAACCTTACAACACTGTCAAGAATTTAGAAAATCAACAATTATTACAAGTTCAATCACTTTCCATGCTCGTTCACTTGCCTGTTCAGTTATTGTTTCACCGATAAAACAGAGTAAAAAAATATTGAAGGACATGGAACCGAGTATTAGGGCATAACAAGTCATTGTTTCGAAATCTTGATCGGCCCATTCCTAGAAAAACAAGAGGTTTCAAAATTTTAGTGACAATACTACCTCAAGTAGTAGATCCCAGACAAAACTCAAGGAAATGTCGGGCATAATCCAAAAATTCAATTGATTTTAATTGTATATTTAATATCAATGTTGTACAAATAGTAGTATTAATTGTGAACACATAATTTCTTTTCTTGCTGACTGAACACCACATCAATTATTAAAACACAGATATGTTAAATGTAGCATGTATAACGTTCACAAAACACATTTCTTACAATTTCCAGCGTACCATAAGGATATAGTAACCAAGCAGACATACGCTAAATGTACATTTGAATAATTCCATGAAACATATCTCATTCATTATAGCTTCGATACGTGATATGAAGCTGCAATCAATGTACTCAGTGCTATCAGAGGTTTCATAGAATAGCAAAATGAGGTAACGGTATAAACAACAAAGCTTACCTGTAAATTGTAAGATGTTTCTCCACGATATCATTTATACCCTTCAAATCAGCACATTTTTCGTGCTCTGCCGATCGATCTACGAACTCCGTGATCCACATCATTAGTACATTCAATTGGCTAGAGACGTGAGCTGTAAAGATTGTGGCCAAGCTGAAAGCACCAACAAAGCTAGAATTTACGATGATACCAGACATGATTTGCACCAAAATCATAATCTCATTCGCAGGATTGGTATCGACTGGTACCAGTCCTTTGTAAGCCGGTAATGGTAGCAACCTTATGATCTTGGTTTCGTTTTCAGCTTCAACGATCTCTATAGTAAATGCTTTTAACAGGTTGAAGGACAAAATGGCCCCTTGTAAGAAGGTTGCGCAAAAGGCCACTACGTAACGACCGAATTTCGCGTCTTTTAGCATCACTTGTTGCACCTCCGGCTTTGTCGCAGCTTTCCAATCACTTTTCACCTGGTCCACGCACCATTTTATTTCTTTACTATGCATCAGCAACGTGGTGTAACCGATACCTCCGAGGGACCAGTGACTGAAAGGACCCATTGCTGTGATCTTTAAACGAATATCCTCATCCTCGAGGATTATGTGCAATGCGCAAGGAATTACTGCGGCCAAAATGAGGGAGTAGCAAATTATGTTCGAAATTAGTGAAATAACTTTTTCCATTTTTGTGGTGGTGGATGATTTAGGCCAAGCTCCTATAGGTTTCAGCAACCATCTGTTCAATTGGAGACTGTAATCGCACAGATTATCAAGATCCGTTTGTATGATAGTGCGTTCACTGATCATCATGACTACTCATCGAAGTCGCAGAAACTACTGAATCGAGGATTTTACATTCGGCAAAGTGGGTGTATGAAGTTGTTTAACGCTTGCGCAGATTTCTCTTACAAGAACGCACATCGATCGATTTGTCTAGACTGTGCAACTTGTTGCAGTAGCGAACGCGACCATGTTTAATAGGTACCCACTGTCTCTTCAGAGGATGTTGATTATAACTTGATATATAAGGGAGTTTAATTTATCATTAGACGCAATATATGTCTACATATTTTATTTTTAATTTAAAAATTGTTTGTACTTTTATACGCATACTCTGAATCTCATCAATTTATTTACAGATTTATTGTTGAAGCACAGATTCATTTCATCAGCGCTTCGTTTATACTATTTGTCGCAGTACATTGAGGTATGCAAAAGCAGATTTCATCACCTAGAATTGTAAAGAACATTGTAAATTTAATACTGTTGATTGGTATTGTGTCGCTGTAAAAATTATAAAAACGTACAGTAGAAAATGTAACAAGTGACATTTCGACAAATTTTCCAGCAGTCATTTTTGTCGCCACATTGGATCGTGAAATGATCAGTATTAAATCGAGGATCTCTCTTTTCGGTAAGTAATACCACTCTGTTATATACACCGCCTCGCCAACATTTTTGCACTGTTCTGATAGTTGCTCACCGATATAGCACACTATAAAAATGTTGAAAGCCATGGAAATAAGTATAACGGCACAAGTCACCATTTGTTGATAATCATGATTAGCCGCATGCTGGAAAAGTAAAATTCTTTAACTTTAGTGTTCAAAATACTCATTTACGTATTATAATTGTGCAAAGAACTTAGTGAACAACTTAACGTACCATGAGCACGTAATATCCAAGCATGCATATACAAAATGTACACTTAAACAACTCCACGAAGCATATCTTACTCATTATATCTTCGATTCGCGATATAAAACTGCAATTAAGGAACCCTGCATTAATAACATTTCGTCATAATAGAAATTGTAAACTTACCTTAATATGCGCAGATGTTTCTCTACAATCACACCTATGTAATTGAAATAGATATCCTTTTTATGTCCTCTCGATTGATTCACAAGCTCCGTGATCCTCATCATCAGCACATTTAATTGACCGAAAGCGTGAGCCGCAAACACTACAGCTAAACCGAAAGATCCAACAGCGCTGGAATTTACAATGTAACCAGAAAAAAATTGCACGACGAGCATGATCTCGTTCGTGGGACTTGTGTATATTGGTATCAGCTTCGTATAAAATGCACACGGTAGAAGACGCATAATTCTGGTCTCGTTACCAATCTGAACGATCACCGTGGTGAACCCTGTTGTCACACAATAGTACAAAACGCCACCTTGCATGAAGGCCGCGCAAACTACTGTCACATAACGTCCGAATTTCGCGTCTGTCAGCATAATCCTTTGATCCTCTAATCTCTTCGCAGCTCGCCAATCGGTTTGCATGAGTTTCACACAGCGTTGTATGTCTTTGCTACGGAACAGCAGTGCTGTGTAATTGATGCCTCCTGCGAACCAGTAGCACAGAGGACCCATCACCAAGAATCTTGTCTCAACATCATCGCACTCGAAGATTACGTGCAGTATACAAGGGACTATTGTAGTCAATATAAAGCAATAACAAATGATAATCAAAATTATTGAAATAATTTTCTCGATTTTTGACGTAGAGGATGACTCGGGCCAAGCACCTATCGGTTTCAAGAACCATCGATTCAGTTGGATACTGTAATCGCTCAGAAGATCAACTTCTGTCTGTTTCATACTGAGCTTAGCGGTGGTTATGGTCATTATTCGAAGTTGCAGAACTTACTGAATCAAGGATTTTACATTGGTAAAGGTAAGGGCACTGAGTTACTCAACGCTTGCGCACATTTCCCTTGAGCGAAGGTTGATCGATTCGTTTATGCAGTGCAACTTGTTGCAACGGTGAATGCAACTTGTCTCGTGCTCAGGTTTCGTGCATATTCTGGACAAGGATCATTTATCCACTTTCGACAAGTGGCAATATGTGAATTGCGTGATTGTAATTGTCGCATTTTACACTTAAAACACCGTTTTGTTAAACATGATCGATTTCATTCAATTTCAAATACAACAATGTTATATTCTACAAAATAATGCTTAAACTACATTGTACTGCATGAAAGATTCATGTCAATGCTCTCAACATGTTGAAAAATCCTGCTGCTGTTCTGACAACCTATACATTCAACGCATTACTGATATTTTCTAAGATACGATGAAATGATATTTAATATTTTTCTACTCACATCACTGAAGGTGCTAATAGACAATTCAACCATATTTCCAGCTGTAAGCTTCATGGACGAATTGGACATTGCGATAAACAGGATGCAGCAAAGCTTTTTATTTCCTGACAATTGATACCAATCGATCATGTACGACACCTCGCCAACTCTTCTGCACTATTATACAACATTTTATTCTTAACTGAACTAGTAAAAGACAGTGTCACAGTGACTAGAAAATGAAACGTGAAAAAATCATACCTGCTCAGCCACAAGCTCGCCGATGTAACAGAATATGAAAATATTGAAACCAAATGATGTGACTAATACCATGTGAGTCAGAAAAAAAGCAATATCTTTTGAATTCCATTCCTACAATACGAAAACTATATAAAAAAGATACGTGAAAGAAGGTAAGTAATGTAATAGTATGTATCGTTGAATTATCGTACCATAAGACTATAATATCCAAGCAAACACAGATTCATTGTGCATCCTAAAAATTCTACGAAGGATATTTGTTGGAGCGCTTTTTCCGTGAGTGCCAAAAATCTGAAAGGTGATGAAAATTAATGTTAATGTTCCGCGATATCATTGTGAGAAAATATATAAAATAGCTTTTATTTCAAAATGAAGAAATTTTTATGAAAACATATACTTAACACACTTTAATATCCGAACATGTTGTTCCACGATACTCGCAATCCTGCCGTTCAAAGTTTTATCCAAGTCCTCTCGTCCGTTTATCAAATGATGCAACCAGTTCATTAAAATCTCCATTTGTCCGCAAGCGTGTACAGCAAAGGTTGCAGCCAAGCTACAAGCTCCAACTGCGACAGCGTGCATCACGACACCGGCCAGACATTGGGTGCTGAAGAAGATTTGATTGATAGGACTTTGACGATAATCGACGATGTGTCGCGAGGAAGGAAACGGCAACGGGATGAACGTAAAATTCGCATCCTCCGCTGGAATTTTTCCCAAGCTAATCGGCAAGGCGACGTAGTAAAACACGAAAGAACTATACATGAAGAACGTACAAATGATGATCAATCTTCGTGCGTACTTCGCATTGATCATCATCATTTTTCTTTCATCCAGGTTTTGAATATTCTTCCAGTCCCATTGGATCTGTTCCACACACTTCAGAACGTCGTTCTTATGAAGTATTAACAGGTAATACTTCATGAACGACATTAAGAAAAAGCTTAAAGGACCGACCAATTTGATCCTGGTGTAAGTATCGTTTACCTCGAGGATCAGAAAAGTCAAACAAGGCACAAACAGGTAACTTATCAGAAAATAACAAACGGCGTTTTTAATCCAGGTAAAGTATTTTTCGATGATTGAAATATGGCTGAATTTTGGCCAGGCACCAATTGGTTTCAGTAACCAACGATTCAGTTTGATGCTCAAGTTCACGTTTCTCCAATAGTCGTGTTCCATTTGAAAAGAATTCTTCTTCTCTGTCGATGCTTTATCCATCTTTGACGTTCGGTAGTTCGTTTGCTACTGAATAAAAACACGGTTTGATTTCTCCAAGGAAAACATTGCGCTTGCGCTTATTTACCTATTCCTCTTGCAACATTGAAGGATTTAAGCGATTTCATTTTTTCGAAAAGGTTCGACCCTTCCTCTTTTCTACTTCTTCGGTTTATGCATAATAAGTGAGGGGGTAGTATAATGACGGTAGAAACATCGATAAATTGTTTATGCAACACCAGTAAAGCGGTAACCCTCACGGTGCTCTACAGGTCCAGACGCCGATTACTAATTATTCTAAGCAATTATCTTACGCACTGATGGCTATTTTGTTTTTCTAATGTTGTGTCAGGCAGTTATCGATATAGTTCATGGTTGTAAATACTTCTCCGGAGAAGGGTCTTTTTTAAAGTGATTTTACCAAACACATAAATAAAAAAATTCATTTTATATATCTCATGGGCTAAAATTAATTCTCTAAACGTCAAGAAAGCACCACGGCTGACAGTGATCAGAGATAGATTGATAATTTTTATGTAAGTGTTTGTTTTATAATATTTGTTACTATAAATATATATTTTTAGTATTTTAAACACAACTTTTATTAGGCTCTTAACAGTACGAATAAATAACGATACAAACAAGTTTTAGTAAAATGAGTAAAATTAGTAGACACATTACTATCACTAACAATTTCTTCATGTACTTCAAAGAATGTTCAAGTTACTGTTCGTAACATGTTTAAACAGGCTACCGCAGTTTTGACAACCTACTTATTGAAGATGTTTCAATTAATGATGAAATTCATAAAGTTAATGGAATTTATTTGATACTTACATTGCCGAACGTACTAAAACACATTTCTACGATATTTCCTGCTGTGAGTTTGATCGAAGAATTAGACATTTCAATGATCAAGATGATGCAAAGTTTTCTTCTTCCTGGCAGTCGATACCAGTCGATCATGTATGACATCTCTCCAATTTTTCTGCACTGTAATAACAAATTTTTTTATTATAATCACTGTAGTGACACTATGATAAGTGGTAAATAAAATATTACCTGCTCACTTACAAGTTCTCCTATGTAACAAAATATGAATATATTGAAAGTAAGAGACACAAGGAGAACACTGTAAGTCACAGAATTTGTCATATCATTTCGATTCCATTCCTAAAATTTGTACATAAAATCCCTTTCAAATATTATATCGAATATCAATTGAATTCCGTTTCGAATCACGTGCGTACCTTGATCGTATAATAACTAAGTAGACATAAATTCATTGTACTTCCTAAAAATTCCACCAAAGATATATGTCGAAGTATTTGCTCTGTAAGTGTTAAAAATCTGCAAGATATGTAAATAGAAAAAATTAGCTGTTAACAAAAGTACGATAGAAAACCTTCAAGCTCATTTAAAGTGGGGTCACTGTATCCGCGAAGAGTAGGTTCCACGCCTTATCATGCATAGCTGCAAGAATCAAATGACATATGTGAAAGAAAAATATGTAAAAATATTGCATGCTTAGCAAAATTAATATTTACTGTTGCAAAGAGAAAGATACTTAGCTAATAGAATTCTTACTACCGAAATCAAAGTTGGATCTTCCGTTTTTCAAGCCACCTACACTATATTTCTGAAATTTTCTACTTTTCCACAATCAACTGTGGACAGCTGACACAGTGCAGAACTGAGTCCGCGGATACGAGGAGTGCAAAAATTCATAATTAAATATAGTCTACATACTTCAGTATCTTAACGTGTTGACGCACGATGCTTGCGATTCTGACATCCACGGTCTCGCCCATATCTGATCCATCATCAATCAAATGTTTCAGCCAATTCATCAAAACCTCCATTTGTCCGCAAGCGTGAACCGCGAGCATAGCTGCCAAACCGCAAGCAGCTGACGTGATGCCATGCACTAAGGCACCAGCTACCAATTGAACTGAGAAAATGATCTCGTTCGTTGGACTATAGCGAGTATCAACTATCAACCTTGAAAAGGGAAACACCAGCGGTACGAAGGTAAAGTTTTCATTCTCTGCCGTTATTTTACCCACGCTAATCGGTATAGCGATGTAATAAAACGCGAAACCACTGTACAAAAAGACAGTGCAAAGAAGAATCAGTTTCCTTCCAAAGTTCGCGTTCTCCACCATGATCTTTTCGTCCTCTTGACATCTGATATTCTCCCAGTCCTGCTCGATTTGTTTAATACATTCACGGATACTATTCTCGTGAAGAATTAGTAAAGAATATTTCAACAACGCTATTACGAAGAAATTTAATGGTCCAAATAGTTTGATCTTATTGTAATCGTCTTCGACTTCGAGAATCGTGTACAAACTGCAAGGCAGTAACAGAAAGTTGATTAAACTATAACACACTGCGTTTATCAGTCGGTAGAAGTATCTTTGCCTTCGTGGAACGTTGGACGAATTCGGCCAGATACCCATCGGTTTTAAGATACAACGGCACCATTGGATACTCAGGTTCAAGTTTTCTTCATAGTCGTCGATCACGAGGGGTTTCGTTCCATTTGTAAGTGGTTTCCTCATGATGAAAGTTCGTTTGATACTGAGGGGTCGTGTTTGATAATGTCTCTGAGGTAAACAACCAGCGCGTGCGCTTTGTTTCTGATTTTCCTTGCAAGAACACGGGGAACAAAAATGTCCTTTTCCAATTTAATTCAACCCTTCTGTGTTTTTACGTTTTTTGCTTTATGCATTATAAGTGTGGGAGGTAGAATGATGACGGTAGAACAATCGATAAATTGATTATAAAACATCAGTAACGCGGTAACCTCCACGTTGCTCTACAGGTCCGGAGGTTGATTACTAATTTTTCTAAGCGATTATCTTACGCACTAGATTCTCATGTTGTGTCAGGCAATTATCGATATTGTTTATGATTGTAAATTCTTTTACGGACAAGTGCCTTCTTTTTAAGTATTAAAATTTGTCAAAACATATGAATAAAAAAATTCATTTGCTATACCTCATTGTCAGTTTATTACTTTACATTTCATCGTTAAAAGGTTGGAGTGCTTAATCGAAACACCGTTGTAACCAGGAATAATGAAAGGAGGGGAAGAATCTCGTGATTTCGTTAAACATGATTAATTTCATTAAATTTCAAATACAAGAGTATTAATGGTCACATAATAATCCTTAAGCTACAATGTACTATTAGGAATGTTCATGTCAGTGCTCTCAACATGTTTAAGAAGGCCACCGCTGTTCTAACGACCTATACAGGTAACACATTATCGTCACTTTTAAGGATGCGAAAAGAATGTTTGATACTTACATCACTGAAGGTACTAATAGACAATTCAATCATGTTCCCAGCTGTAAGTTTAATCGACGAATTGGACATTGCGATGATCAAAATGCAGCAAAGCATCTTCTTGTCTGACAAGCGATACCAATCGGTCATGTATGACATCTCGCCAACTCTTGCAATTGCAATTTGTTGCTGTGGTGCACGCTACTATGGTTATATTTAATTGCTACTCGAATAATGATTGTATTTAAATATAAGGGAATACTTTCCACATAAAATTTGACATAAAGTTACAAGTGTAAATTTCACTACGGTCTTGTAAGTATAAATGAATAAGATAGTAAACATCATCATCAGGCTTAGGTTGATTATAATTATACACCTATATTTCAGATCTTCAGATTTACAAAATTATCATTTTTTACTATAAATTCATCGGAATGACATTTGTGTTATAACGTTTGTCGTAATACATTTAAATACGCAAAAGCAGTTTTCATCATCTAAAACGATAAAGAATATTATAAATGTAACTATTGATTTTGCGCGATTGGAAAAAATTATGCAAACGTACACCAGCGAACGTGTTAAATGACATGTGAAGTATCTTTCCCGCAGTGATTTTGGTTACCACATTAGCTCTTGAAATGATCATTATTAGGTTGAGGATGTCTCTATTGTGTAAATAATACCAATTTGTCATATAGACTGCTTCACCAACTTTGTTACACTGTTAAGGATTTATTACAAATTGGAATAATTTGATATAAGTCATTCTTCATTATTTCACATTATCTTTCACTTGCCTGATCCGATAGTCTCTCACCGATATAGCACATTATAAAGATGTTAAAAGACATGGAACAAAGTATAACGATATAACTCATCACAGCTTGAAAATCACGAGCAGCCCAATCCTACAAAACCAAGAATTTTAATAGTAATATTTTAGTAAAAAGTAATATTTGCAACTGTAGAAATGTTGAATTAAAGAAGAGTTTAAATTAAAAAGGTCCATTATTCTTACTATTTTTAGCATACCATGAGGATGTGATATTCAAGCATGCATATACACACTGTACATTTGAATAATTCCATGAAACATATCATATTCATTACATTTTCAATATGCGATATAAAACTGTAATTAATGTACTTAATGTTAACAGAACTCTTCGTAATATCAAAATGAGACACCGAGAAGTGCATCAATACTTACTTCAAAATTCTCAGATGATTCTCCACAATAACACCAATTTCATTCAAATCGACTCTCTTATTGTACTTCTCCGATCGATTTACAAGTTCCTGGATCCACATCATCAGCAAATTCAATTGACCATATGCGTGAACTGCAAATACTGCAGCAAAACTGAAAGCACCAGCAGCAGTTGAATTTGCAACGAAACCGGAGAAAAATTGAACGACAAAGAATATCTCGTTTATGGGACTGGTGTAGGCTAGTATCAGTTTCTTGTAAGCCGGACATGGAAGCATATGCGAAGTCCTAGTTTCGTTTCCAACATGAATAATCTCCTCGGTGAATGCTTTGACTACACAAAAGCACAAAACGCCGACTTGCATGAAGGCTGCGCAAAAGACGACCACGTAACGACCGAATTGCGCGTCCTTTATCATCATTTGTAGATCCTTCAATTTCGACACTGCTCGCCAGTCTTTTTTCATCTGATCCATACAAAATTGTATCTCTTTGCTACGCATCAATAACGTCGTATAATTTAATCCTCCAATAAACCAGTGGCTCAGTGGACCCACCACCTTCAGCTTCCTGTCAATTACATCGTCATCTAGAATCATGTACACTATACTAGGAACTACGGTGATCACTATGCAGAAGTAACAAACTGAGATCATGATTAATGAACTGATTGTTTCCATTTTTGTGCAAGTGGATGATCTAGGCCAGGCTCCAATTGGTTTTAACAACCATTTATTCAATTGGAGACTGTGATCGCTCAGACTCTCGAGGTCTGCTTGTTCGATAGTCGGTTCAATGGTCACCATGACCACTCATTGAAGTCTCAGAAACTACTGAATCAAGGATTTTACGTTGGTGAAGGTAAATGCAGAGAGTTGGTGTACGCTTGCGCAGATTTCATTCAAAGGAACACACATCGATCGATTCGACTAGACTAGACTGTGTAATTTGTTGCAGTGGTGAACGCGATAGTGCTTACTCGTTACTCATTGCCCGTTCGCATAATTGTGGGATATCAAGTTTGAGATGAGGTTTGTGAACTGCCAACTTACAATTAGTTTCAGTGGTCATTATTTTGTGCTGAGTTCTTGTAAAATAAAAAGGGTGAATGATGGAACTCTGATACCGGTTTTTAAATCAGGCATTATTTAATCTTGGCACGGGTTACATTATCTACAAAAATAAAAACAACAAAATAAAGATTTATATTTAACCATTTCGGAACGTAGCCTGGCGGAACTAGTCTAACTCCGCCAAGTAGTATAGTGCGTTTATGGTCAGACGCCTCTTCGCAAGTCTGACTCCATCAAGTAGTATTTGTGCATTGCAATCAGACGTTGAGATGAGGAACACGGTAACCAGTACTCAGATTACTTGTAATTTAATGCTTATACTTTAAATCTTATAAGATTGTTTACAGATTCATTATTAAAGTATAAATTCATCGTAATATCGTTCCTGTCATGTTGTTTGACGCAATACATTGAGGTAGGCAAAGGCGGTTTTTATCACCTAGAATGGTAAAGAATGTCGTGAATTTAACATTGTTCATAGGTTTTGGGTGATTGACAAAATTATACAAACGTACACTAGAAAATGTAATAAGTGACATTTGAACAAATTTTCCAGCAGTCATTTTGATGGCCACACTGGATCGTGAAATGATCAGTAATAAATCCAAGATATATTTATCGGGTAAATAATACCATTCTGTCATATACACTGCTTCACCAACTTTCTTGCACTGTTCTGATAGTTTCTCACCGATATAGCATACTAAAAAAATGTTAAAAGCCATAGAACAAAGTATAATGACGCAAGTAGTCATATTTTGAAAATCACGATTGGCCCAATGCTGAAAAAATTCGTGTAATGTTAGTGTTAAACATACTTATCTACTGTAATATTGAAATAAGTACATACCATGAGGACGTAGTATCCAAGCATACAGATGTTGAACGTACACTTGAATAATTCCCAAAAACATATTTCATTCATCATATCCTCGATATGCGATACGAAACTACAATTAATGCCCTTATTTATAACAAAACACAAAATTACAAAATAATTTAATATTTACCTCAAAGCTTTCAGATGATTTTCCACGATAACACCAATTTCATTCAAGTAGGCATTCTGGGGATGCTTCCTGGACGGCTTCACGAGCTCCGTGATCCACATCATTAGCACATTCAACTGTCCGTAAGCATGAGTC
Source organism: Osmia bicornis bicornis (assembly GCF_907164935.1). Classification (NCBI taxonomy): domain Eukaryota; kingdom Metazoa; phylum Arthropoda; class Insecta; order Hymenoptera; family Megachilidae; genus Osmia; species Osmia bicornis. Next base: position 11,634,234 of record NC_060216.1, on the reverse strand, counting down.
GCAAACACTATAGCTAAACTAAACGCTCCAACAGCACTAGAGTTTACGATGAAACCAGAAATGCATTGCACGATAAGCATGATTTCGTTAGTGGGACTAGTGTCTACTGGTAGCAATTTCGTATAAGCCGCACAGGGTAGCAAATGAATAGTTCTGGTCTCGTTTCCAACTTCAATAATCTCCGTAGTGATACCAGTTATCACACAATAGCATAAGACGCCACCCTGCATGAAGGCCGCGCAACAGATCACCACGTAACGACCGAATTTCGCATTCTTTATCATAACTTGTAGATCCTTCAATCTTCTTACAGTGCGCCAATCATTTTGCATGTCTTTCACACAGCATTGTATCTCTTTGCTACGCAACAACAATGTTGTGTAATTAATTCCCCCTACGAACCAATGACTCAAAGGACCTATTACCATCAGTTTTGTCTGAATGGCATCGTCATCGAGGATTACGTATAGTATGCAAGGAATTACGGTGGCGAGTATGGAACAATAACAAATGACGATCAAAATTAATGAAACGATTCTTTCGATTTTGGAGGTGGAGAGGGATGCAGGCCAAGCACCTATTGGTTTCAAGAACCATCGGTTCAATTGGAGACTGTAATCGAACAGATTATCAAGATCCGTTTGTATGATAGTGGGTTCACTGATCATCATGACTACTCATCGAAGTCGCAGAAACTACTGAATCGAGGATTTTACATTCGACAATGTGGGTGTATGAAGTTGTTTAACGCTTGCGCAGATTTCTCTTACAAGAACGTACATCGATCGATTTGTCTAGACTGTGCAACTTGTTGCAGTGGTGAACGCGACCATGTTTAATAGGTACCCATTGTCTCTTCAGGGGATGTTGATTATAACTTGAAATATAAGGGAGTTTAATTTATCATTAGACGCAATATATGTCTATTTTATTTTTAATTTTAAAATTGTTTGTACTTTTATACACATACTCTGAATCTCATCAATTTATTTACAGATTTATTGTTGAAGTACAGATTCATTTCATCAGCGCTTCGTTTATACCATTTGTCGCAGTACATTGAGGTATGCAAAAGCAGATTTTATCACCTAGAATTGTAAAGAACATCGTAAAGTTAATGCCGCTGATTGGTTTGATGTGATCGTAAAAATTACGTAAACATACACTAGAAAATGTAATAAGTGACATATCAACAAATTTTCCAGCAGTCATTTTGATCGCCACGCTGGATCGTGAAATGATCAGTATTAAATCGAGGATATTTCTATTGGGTAAGTAATACCACTCTGTCATATACACTGTTTCACCAACTCTCTTGTACTGCAATCTGATTAATTAAATATATGCTGTTTTGGCTTATGTCACAATTATAGTTTACTTACCTGTTCTGTTAGTATCTCACCGATATAGCACACAATAAAAATGTTAAAAGCCATGGAGCAAAGTATAACGATACAGGTAGTCAGATTTTGAAAATCACGATTGTCCCAATGCTGGAAAAATGAAATTCTGGTAATTTTAGTCGTTAATAATATTCATCTATTGTAATTTTGAAAAAAAGTTAATTAAATCTTACGCATTTCATAATTTTCAACATACCACGAGGACGTAGTATCCAAGCAGGCATATGTCGAAAGTACACTTGAATAATTCCCAAAAACATATTTCAGTCATCATATCTTCGATATGTGATACGAAACTGCAATTGATGCATTTAGTTGCAACGAAACACAAAATTACAAAACAACTTAACATTTACCTTAATGCTCTCAGATGATTCTCCACGATAACACCAATTTCATTTAAATGTGCGCTCTGGTGTTGCTTCCTGGACGATTTTACGAGCTCCGTGATCCACATCATTAGCACATTCAACTGACCGTAAGCGTGAGTCGCAAACACTATAGCTAAACTAAAAGCTCCAACAGCACTAGAGTTTACGATGAAACCAGAAATGCATTGCACGATAAGAATGATCTCGTTTGTGGGACTGGTGTCTACTGGGAATAGCTTGGTATAAGCCGCACATGGTAGCAGATGAATAGTTCTGGTCTCGTTTCCAACTTCAACGATTTCCGTCGTAATACCAGTTATTACACAATAGCATAAGACCCCACCTTGCATAAAAGCTGCACAAAAGATCATGACGTAACGACCGAATTTCGCATCCTTTACCATAATTTGTAGATCCTTCAATCTTTTCACTGCGCGCCAATCGTGTTGCATGTCTTCCACACAGCATTGTATCTCTTTGCTACGCAACAACAGTGTTGTATAATTAATGCCCCCTACGAACCAGTGGCTCAGAGGACCTATTGCCATCACTTTTGTCTGAATGGTATCGTCATCGAGAATTACGTACAGTATGCAAGGAATTACGGTGGTGAGTATGGAACAATAACAAATGACAATCAAAATTAATGAAACGATTCTTTCGATTTTGGAGGTGGAGAGGGATGCAGGCCAAGCACCTATTGGTTTCAAGAACCATCGGTTCAATTGGAGACTGTAATCGAACAGATTATCAAGATCCGTTTGTATGATAGTGGGTTCACTGATCATCATGACTACTCATCGAAGTCGCAGAAACTACTGAATCAAGGATTTTACATTCGACAAAGTGGGTGTATGAAGTTGTTTAACGCTTGCGCAGATTTCTCTTACAAGAACGTACATCGATCGATTTGTCTAGACTGTGCAACTTGTTGCAGTAGCGAACGCGACCATGTTTAATAGGTACCCACTGTCTCTTCAGGGGATGTTGATTATAACTTGAAATATAAGGGAGTTTAATTTATCATTAGATGCAATATATATCTATTTCATTTTTAATCTAAAACTTGTTTGTATTTTTATACTCATACTCCGAATCTCATCAATTTATTTACAGATTTATTGTTGAAGCACAGATTCATTGCATCAGCGTTTCGTTCATACCATTTGTCGTAGTACATTGAGGTATGCAAAGGCGGTTTTCATCACCTAGAATGGTAAAGAACACCGTAAATTTAATACTGTTGATTGGTTTCGTGTGATTGTAAAAATTATAAAAACGTACAGTAGTAAATGTAACAAGCGACATTTCGAAAAATTTTCCAGCAGTCATTTTGATCGCCACATTAGATCGTGAAATGATCAGTATTAAATCAAGGATTTCTCTTTCGGGTAAGTAATACCACTCTGTCATATACACTGCCTCGCCAACTTTTTTGCACTGTTCTGATAGCTGCTCACCGATATAGCACACTATAAAAACGTTGAACGCCATGGAAATAAGTATAACGATACAAGTAATCATTTCTTGATAATCATGATTAGCCGCATGCTGGGAAAGTAAAATTCTTTAGCTTCAGTGTTCAAAATACTCATCTACCGTAATTGTGCAAAGAACTTAGTGAACAACTTAACGTACCATGAGCACGTAATATCCAAGCATGCATATACAAAATGTACACTTGAACAATTCCATGAAGCATATCTTACTCATTATATCTTCGATTCGCGATATAAAGCTGCAATTAAGAAACCCTGCATTAATAACATTTCGTCACAATAAAATTTTAAACTTACCTTAAGATGCGCAGATGTTTCTCTACGACAACAGCTATGTAATTGAAATAGATGTCCTTTTTATGTCCTCTCGATTGATTCACAAGCTCCGTGATCCACATCATTAACACATTTAATTGACCGTAAGCGTGAGCGGCAAACACTACAGCTAAACTGAAAGCTCCAACAGCAGTGGAGTTTACAATGAAACCAGAAAATAATTGTATGACGAAAATGATCTCGTTTGTGGGACTGGTGTTTACTGGTAGCAGCTTGGTATAAGCCGCACATGGTAGCAGACGAATAATTCTGGTCTCATTTCCAACCTGAACGATCTCCGTAGTTAATCCTGTTGTCACACAATAGTACATAACGCCACCCTGCATGAAGACCGCGCAAACTACAGCCACATAACGTCCGAATTTCGCGTCTGTCAACATAATCCTTTGATCCTCTAATCTCTTCGCAGCTCGCCAATCGGTTTGTATGATTTTCACACAGTGCTGTATGTCTTTCCCACGGAACAGCAGTGTTGTGTAATTGATGCCTCCTACGAACCAGTGGTTCAGAGGACCCATCATCATGACTCTCATCTCAGCATCATCGCACTCGTAAATTACGTACAGTATACACGGGACTACTGTAATCAATATAAAGCAGTAACAAATGATAATCAAAATTATTGAAATAATTTTCTCGATTCTTGACGTAGAGGATGACTCGGGCCAGGCACCTATCGGTTTCAAGAACCATCGATTCAGTTGGATACTGTAATCGCTCAGAAGATCAACTTCTGTCTGTTTCATACTGAGCTTAGCGGTGGTTATGGTCATTATTCGAAGTCGCAGAACTTACTGAATCAAGGATTTTACATTGGCAAAGGTAAGGGCACTGAGTTACTCAACGCTTGCGCACATTTCTCTTGAGCGAAGGTAGATCGATTCGTTTGTGCAGTGCAACTTGTTGCAATGGTGAATGCAACTTGTCTCGTGCTCAGGTTTCGTGCATATTGTGGACAGGGATCATTAATTCATTTTTTATTGCGTTTAGTTTACAAGAGTTGGTACAGAATCGTAATTCAAAGATGTTTAAGTCGCGACTGTTCGAAGCATATTGAAATAAGTGAAAGACGTCTTCAACACCTGAAACATGATGTGCCAAATATGTTTAGTATTTAGATAAGAGTGTTTTTAATACTCACGTCGCCAAAGGTTGCAAGGGAGATCCGTATGAATTTTCCAGCAGTGATTTTGATCACCACGCTCGATCTCGAGATTATCATAACTAAGCCTAGAGCAGTTTTGTGAGGTAAACGATACCATTCCGTCATGTATGCTCTTTCTCCAATTTGTTTGCACTATCACATAGATACTTGCATTTTACCAAAGATTTATTTACTACCGTTTTTAACTGTCGTTACTTTACCTGTTCCGTAAGCTTCTCACCGATATAACAAAATATAAATATATTGAAAATCATGGACGCGTATATAATTGCATATATTATTAAGGTTTCCTTCGATTTTTCCTAAGAAATCGTAATAAATTCTTTTAATTAATCACCGGGTCTAATTCGTAGTAAATGAGCCTTCAATTTGGATGCTTAAATGTCATAAAACACACTCAAAAATTTCATAAAGACTCAACAAGGAAGATTGGAATTATAAAATTATTAAAAACTGATAATACATCTATTTAAACATACCGTGACAAGATAATATTCCAGCATGCATATATTTAATGTACATCCAACTAATTCAACCATACATATTAGATTCATTATTTTCTCTATATTCCATACAAAACTGAAATTAATATTTTCATATACAAATTCACATTAATCATTTTCCTGTTTTACTCACAATTACACATTAACGACATACCTCAACGTACGTAGATGAAGTTGCACGATATTCGCCAACTTTTTTTTAACAATCTTTTGTTCTTCTCCTTTAGTACCAACCAGATCGTTCAGCCAGGACATCATCACGTTCAGCTGACCACAAGCGTGCATTGCTAAAGCTGCACCCAAACCGCAAGCCCCAACGGTTACAGAATTCACGATGAATCCAGATAATAGTTGGAGAGCGAAAACGAGTTCGTTAACCGGACTAAATCTGACGTTCATCAGCTTTGTATAGAACGGACAAGGTAACCGATACATGGAGAAACTCTCGTTTCCCACATGAAACACTATCTTTTGAAATCCTGTGATTACGTTGTAAGAACAGGTACCGAGATTCATGCAGATCGCTGCGACACAAGCGATTAGACGTCCAACTTTGACGTTCTTCAGCATCAACTCACGATCGCTGGCTCGTTTGACCATTCGCCAGTCGTTCTCTATGTGTTGTATACAGTGAAGAATATCCTTGGTCCTCATGCTCAGGAAACAATAATTTAATTCACCCATTAACCAATGGCTCATGGGTCCGATTGCTTTTATCCTCGTCTGCATGCTCGTCTCTTCGAACAGGATGAACAGCAAACAGGGTGCGAAGGTGAAGATGATCAACGAGTGACAGACGATGTTTAACACTTTTAACAACACTTTCTCGGTCCTCGTGGAGTCTGTTAATTTCGGCCAAACTCCGATTGGTTTTAGGAGCCAGCGATTCAGTTGGATACTGTATTCGTAATCTTGAAGGTAAGAAGTATCTTGTACCGGTTGATCGTTAGACGAGATTGCCATTATTGCTGCGCGAAGGGTGATCTTCGAGTGAGTCGATTCTCGACGATGAAAAGGGTTGAGTAAATATTGGCGCACGCGCGAATTTTTTTCTTTCGTGGGTCGTGATATTGTTGTTTAGGTTGCGATTGCATTCGAATCGATCAGTGTTGCTCTAGAGATAGGTAAAGGGGGATTGTCTCGGAGTACGAAATTGATAGCTACACTTTTAAGCAACTTCGTTGGACATTTTTTTAAGTGAAGAAGAGTAATGAATAGAAGAAATTGTTTGAAAATAAGTGGCAATATGTTAATTGCGTGATTGTAATTGTCGCATTTTACACTTAAAACACCGTTTTGTTAAACATGATCGATTTCATTCAATTTCAAATACAACAATATTATATTCTACAAAATAATGCTTAAACTACATTGTACTGCATGAAAGATTCATGTCAATGCTCTCAACATGTTGAAAAATCCTGCTGCTGTTCTGACAACCTATACATTCAACGCATTACTGATATTTTCTAAGATACGATGAAATGATATTTAATATTTTTCTACTCACATCACTGAAGGTGCTAATAGACAATTCAACCATATTTCCAGCTGTAAGCTTCATGGACGAATTGGACATTGCGATAAACAGGATGCAGCAAAGCTTTTTATTTCCTGACAATTGATACCAATCGATCATGTACGACACCTCGCCAACTCTTCTACACTATTATACAACATTTTATTCTTAACTGAACTAGTAAAAGACAGTGCCACAGTGACTAGAAAATGAAACGTGAAAAAATCATACCTGCTCAGCCACAAGTTCGCCTGTGTAACAAAATACGAAAATATTTAAGCCGAAGTATACGATCAATGATATGTATGTGAAAGAAGAAGTTAAATTTTGTCCATTCCATTCCTATGAAATAAAAAATATATTAAAAATACGTAACAATATATTTTATTAGACTACCATACCATGATAAGGTAATACCCAAGTAAGCAAAGATTCATCATACACCCCAAACATTCTATACAAGATATTGTTTGAAACATTTTCTCTATCAGCGCCAAGAAACTAAAAGGTAATAAGAATTAATTGTCTTAGGTGATTAAAAAGGACCTTAATTTACGTACTTCAATACTCGAACGTGTTGTTCTACGATACTTGCAATTCTGCCATCCACAGATTTACTCATGCCACTTCGTCCATTTAACAAATGTTCTAACCAGTTCATCAGAACTTCCATCTGTCCACAAGCGTGCGTTGCAAAGGTTGCAGCCAAACTGCAAGTCCCAACAGTGACAGCATCCAACAGTACACCAGACAGACATTGAGCGACGAAGAAGATTTCGTTAACGGGACTCTTTCGGTAATCGGTGATACGCAACGAAGAAGGAAACGGCAACGGTATGAACGTGAAATTTGCATCCCCCGCTGGGATTTTTCCTCCACTGAGCGGCATGATGATGTAGTAAAATACGAAGGAACCATACACGAATAACGCATAAACGATTATCAGTCTCCGCCCGTAATTCATGTTCATCACCATGATGTTTCTCTCCTCCAGATGTTTCATATTCCTCCAATCCCATTCGATCTTCTCCACGCACTTCAGGATGTCGTTCTTGTGAAACAGTATCAAGTTATACTTCATGAACGACATTAGGAAAAAGCTTAAAGGACCGATTAATTTGATCTTGTTATAGGTGCCTTTTACTTCGAGGATCAGGAAAGTCAAACAAGGCACAATCAGGTAAGTGATCAGAAGGTAACAGACAGCGTACATAAACCAGGTGAAATATTTTTCAATTAGTGAAGTATTGCTTGATTTTGGCCATGCACCTATCGGTTTCAGTAACCAACGACTCAACTGGGTACTCAGGTTTACGTTTCTCTGGTAATCGTGTTCCATTTTAATGGCATCCGCATTTTGCGTTGATACTTTCTTCATCGTTGACGCTCGACAGTTCATTTGATACTGAATCATCGTGGTTTAATGTTTCAAAGAGGAACAACGTTGCGCTTGCGCTACTTTTCTCATCACTCAGAAGGGTTAGAAACTTGAATAACTGTTTTACTTTTTTTTTTCAAAGAGAGCAACCCTGTTGCGTTTCAACTTTATCGCTTTATGCATTATGAAAGCGAGGGGTAGAATGATAAGACATGAGCAAAGGTAAATTGATTTTCTAAACATCAGTAAAGCACCAAGACTCATATTGATCAGAGATAGATTATTATTTTTATGTAAGTGTTTGTTTTACAATATTTGTTATTTTAAATATATATTTTTAGTATTTTAAACACTATATTTATTACGAGACTAACAGTACGAATAAATAACGATACAAACAAGTTTCAACAAAATATAGACACACTACTATAACCAACAATTTCTTCGTGTATTTCAAAGAATGTTCAAGTTAATGTCCGTAACACGTTTAAAAAGGCTACCGCAGTTTTAACAACCTACTTGTAAAAGATGTATCAATTCATGATAAAATTGATAGTGTTAATGATGTTTAATTAATACTTACGTCGCCGAACGTGCTAAAACACATTTCTATGATATTTCCTGCCGTTAGTTTGATCGAAGAATTGGACATTTCAATGATCAAGATGATGCAAAGTTTTTTTTTTCCTGGCAGTCGATACCAGTCGATCATATATGACATCTCTCCAATTTTTCTGCACTGTTATAACAAATTTATTTATTACAATCACTATAGTGACAGTATGATAAGTGTTAAATAAAATATTACCTGCTCACTTACAAGTTCTCCTATGTAACAAAATATGAATATATTGAAAGTAAGAGACACAAGGAGAACACTGTAAGTCACGGAACTTGTCATATCATTTCGAGTCCATTCCTAGAATTTGTACAAAAAAATCTCTTTCAAATCTATCAAATATCAATTAAATTCCTTTTTGAATCACGTGCGTACCATAATGGTATAATAACTAAGCAGACACAAATTCAATGTACATCCTAAAAACTCCACCAAAGATATATGTCGAAGTATTTGCTCTATAAGGGTTAAAAATCTGCAAAATATATAAATATAAAAAATGAGCTGTTAACAAAATTACAATAGAGATCATTCACGTTCATTTATTAAAGCACCCCTGTATCCGCGAGGGGTAGGTTTCATGCCGTATCGTGAATAATAGTAAAAATCATGTGACTTAAATGTATAAAAATATTGTATGGTTAGCAGATTAATGTTTACTGTTGCAGAGGGAAAGATACTTAGCTGATTGGATTCCTACTTCCGAATTCAAAGTTGGATCTTCCGTTTTTCAAGCCACCTACACTACATTTCTAAAATTTTTTACTTTTCTACATTCAACTGTGAATAACTGACACAGTGGGGAACTGAGTCCGTGGATACAGGAGGTGCAAGAATTCATAAATAATTATAGTGAACATACCGAAGTATCTTAACGTGTTGACTCACGATGTTCGCGATTCTGACATCCACGGTCTCGCCCATATCCGATCTACCATCAATTAAATGTTTCAGCCAGTTCATTAAAACCTCCATTTGTCCGCAAACGTGAACCGCGAGCATAGCTGCCAAACCGCAAGCAGCTGACGTGATGCTATGCATCAAGGCACCAGCTACCAATTGAACTGAGAAAATGATCTCGTTCGTTGGACTATAGCGAGTATCAACTATCAACCTTGAAAAGGGAAACACCAGTGGTATGAAGGTCAAGTTTTCAGTCTCTGCCGTTATTTTACCCACGCTAATCGGTACAGCGATGTAATAAAACGCGAAACCACTGTACATAAAGAAAGTACAAAGAAGAATTAGTTTCCTTCCAAAATTCGCGTTCTCCACCATGATCTTTTTGTCCTCCTGACATCTGGCGTTCTTCCAATCCTGTTCGATGCATTTAATACACTCACGAATACTATTCTCGTGAAGAATTAATAAATAATATTTCAACAACGCCATCACACAGAAACTTGATGGTCCAAATAGTTTGATCTTGTTGTAAACGTCTTCGACTTCGAGGATCGTGTACAAGCTGCAAGGCAGTAACAGAAAGTTGAGTAAACTATAACACACTGCGTTTATCAGACGGTAGAAGTATATTTGCGTTCGTGGAATGTTACACGAATTCGGCCAGATACCCATCGGTTTTAAGATCCAACGACACCATTGGATACTCAGGTTCAAGTTTTTCTCATAGTCGTCGATCACGAGGGGTTTCGTTCCATTTGTGAGTGGTTTCTTCATGGTGAAAGCTCGATTGATACTGGGGGGTCGTATTTGATAATGCTTCAGATGTAAACAACCAGCGCTTGCGCTTTGTTGCTGATTTCTCTTGCAAGAACAGAGGGGACAAAACTGTCTTCTTTACGATTTAATTCAACCCTTCTGTGTTTTCACGTTTGTTGCTTTATGCATTATGAGTGCAGAGAGGGCAAGATAATATCGCTGGGATATACAGTATGTCCCACGTAACTGGAAACACTCCAATATTTCCTAAACTATTAAAGATCTGCAGGCAATAGCATGACGACTGATGATCAACATATACCTTGTGTACTTCTGCACTTCAACGTATCATAGCAAGATAATACAAAATGTAAGATATAACACGGACGCACACGAACAGGCAGAATTCAATGCATTAGGTTTGACAGTTTTTCGAAAATATCTCAAAAACTAAGGTCGAGCGGCGGTTATATGTATAGGAAAAAGTTGTTCAAAATGTTGATTTCTGCAACATATTTAAAAATCATCGAAATCGGAGTTACCCTGCGTAATCTAAATAGTTTTCACTTCTGTCGACAGTCCCCATGACTGTTTTCCAATTTTCTTTTTTTTAGAGAGGTAGAAAGGGTGCGATTGATGGCATTGTTAGTTTAGCAGGTTTAGAAGAACAATTTGTGGATTGGGAATAATGAAAACTTTTTACTATATGTATATATAATTTCCTGATATTTTTATGGTATTGCAATAGTGAAATACACAGTATTTCCGTCATCATTGATGCTTGATTTATTTCAAAAACTTTTCACAGAAACATGCAAAGACATACACCAGTAAAAATCAATCAAACACATTTTCTTCAACATTGACACATCAATTTTTATAAATAATATTGTATTTTGAGGAACATTCACGTCATTGTACGTAATACGTTTAAAAATGCGACTGCTGTCTTAACAACCTATGTATTCAGAAAATTTCTGTCAATTTTCAATTTAAATTAAACAATGTTGATAATGTGATACTTACGTTGGTAAAGGTATTGATAGATAATTGGATCATATTTCCTGCTGTCAGTTTGATTGTTGAATTAGACATTGCAATTATTAGGACACAGCAGAGTTTTTTGTTTCCTGATAATCGGTACCATTCTATCATATATGCGATTTCTCCAATTTTCGTGCACTATTGTAAAAATATAATTGAAATTAATATTTCAATAACAACAGTTATTGTTTTTACACAAACGTATTGAAAATTGTACCTGGTCAGCAACAAGTTCTCCTATGTAACAGAATATAAAGATATTAAACGTAAGAGATGTGAGTAGAATGAAATAAGTTACTGCACTTGTTATATCATTCGATTTTGATTCCTACAGTACCAAGACAGTATACATATATATTATATTTAGAAAACACAGTTACACGCAATGTTTCTTTTTGTACGTCATTTGCATACCATTATAACATAATATCCGACAAGACAAATATCTAAGGTGCACCCTAAGAATTCAGTAAAGGATATTTGCTGGAGTGTTTTCTCAGTGAGAGTTAAAAACCTGAAACACGATCAATTCTCTAAAACATTCAAAATCAAATTCATGATTGTTACGAATTGAACACGTAAGGAGTGAAATAACCCTTTCGTGATGTGTGCCATTGACTGTGGTTATTCGTCACGGGAGGGTTACAGTATTAACAATGCAATTCGCAACAAAAAAATATCTTTTACACACTTTAATATTCGAACATGTTGATTCACGATGCTCGCGATCCTGGCATCCACGGTCTCGCCCATATCTGATCTACCATCAATCAAATGTTTCAGCCAGTTCATCAAGACTTCCATTTGTCCGCAAGCGTGAACCGCGAGCATAGCCGCTAAGCCGCAAGCAGCTGACGTGATGCCATGCATCAAGGCACCAGCTACCAATTGGACTGAGAAAATGATCTCGTTCGTTGGACTATAGCGAGTATCAACTATCAATCTTGAAAAGGGAAATACCAATGGTACAAAGGTGAGATTTTCATCCTCTGCCTCTATTTTACCCACGCTAATCGGTACAGCGATGTAATAAAACGCGAAACCACTGTACATGAAGAAGGTGCAAATAGTTATTAGCCTTCTCCCAAAGTTCGCGTTCACCACCATGATATTCTTGTCGTCATGGTGTCTAATATGCTTCCAGTCCCATTCGATGCGTTCAATGCACTCACGGATATCTTCCTCGTGAAAGATCAACGAATAATATTTCGCGAACGCCATCAGACAGAAGATCAATGGACCAAAAAGTTTGATCTTGTTGTACAGATCTTCTACTTCGAGAAAAACGTACATACTGCATGGTACAAAGAGGAAGCTGAGTAATAAATGGCAAACGAGGTTTGTCAACCAGTAACAGCACTTCTTGCTTCGCGAAATATCACGAGACTGAGGCCATACCCCGATCGGTTTCAACATCCAACGATTCCATTGGATACTCAGATTCAAGTGTTTTTCGTACTCGTAGTCGATGCTCGTGGAGTATTTATTTGCTAGTGGTTTTTGCATGGTTCACGCTCGAAAACACCGTCCAGACTAAAAGCTGGGAGTCGGATGACGATTCTAAGGGCAAATCATGCGCATGCGCTGATTTTTTGATATCATTCAGGGAGAGGAAGAGGTTCTACCAAAGGGTTCTACCCTACTGTGATTAAGCTATTTTCCTTTTTCAGTATTTATGAGTTGTAGACTTTACACTGTTGAGATTGAATGAGAAAAATAACAGATGGACAACGATAAATTGATTTCTTCTCTGAATATTGTTGATACTCCCGCACATATCAGCAGGAATAAATTAATCGATAATCAATTTTTGCACTCTTCGTCGTTCGTGGAGTTGAACCAAACTTAAAACGTAAAATCGGTAAGGATGCTGTTAAACACGACATTATTTTAACATTTATATTTTATTTATTGAAAATTATTAAAATATATGAAACCTTCATGAAAAAGTGCAGTTCTATGAAAGAAAACCGTTTAAATCCTTAGATCGTAGAGTAAATTGGTCGCATTTTCAGTCGGTATGATTGTAAAAAGTTTGCGTTTTGTTGTGTCTTAAGAAGCATTCATGTCAGTTTTCGTAACACGTTGAGAAATGCGACCGATGTCTTGACAACCTGTTCATATTTGAGGCAATCGTCGATTTCGATTTCCAGGTAAAAATAAATTTAAATAGTTTAATACTCACGTCGGTGAAAGTGCTAATGGATAACTCGATCATGCTTCCAGCTGTGAGTTTAATCGACGAATTAGACATTGCCATGACTAAAATGCAAAAGAGCTTCCTTTTCCCTGCTAATCGGTACCATTCGATCATGTATGACGTTTCGCCAACTTTTTTGCACTGTTACAAGATAATCGTCAAATAGTAATTTGTAATAATTTTTAATAATTTTTAAATCTGAAATAAAAAATCATACCTGCTCAGCCACGAGTTCGCCTATATAACAAAATATAAAAATATTGAATGCGAGAGATGTGTACAGTATCACGTAACCTACAGTAATTGTTATATTTCTCGAATTCCATTCCTGTAATATCAAGATTAAAAGTATATAATTTTTACCTTCTCATTACCCTTCGTGCTTTATTTTATCGTACCGTTATAATATAATAGCCAACAAGGCAAAGATTTAAAGTACACGCTAAAAATTCGGCAAAAGAGATCGGTCGAAGGGTTCTTTCCATTAACGTTAAAAATCTGCAAAATGAACATATGAACATTTTGTAGTTACTTTAATGTATGGATCACATTTGGATCACTGATGAACCAAAATGGTAGCAAACGTGTTAAAATGCACATTATACACACTTTAGTATCCTTACGTGTTGACTCACGATCTTCCCAATTCTTTCATCCACCGTGTTGCCTATGTCTGGCCTCCCATCTACCAAATGTTTCAGCCAGCATATCAAAACCTCCATCTGTCCGCAAGCGTGGACCGCTAATACCGCAGCCAAACTGCAAGCACCTACTGTGATAGCATTGATCAGTACACCAGCTAAAAACTGAATCGAAAAGATGATCTCGTTGATTGGAGAATAACGAACGTCCACTATGTAGCTCGAGAAGGGGTACATCACAGGGATGAAGGTAACGTTATCAGTCTGGATGAAGATTCTCCTTAAAGCAAGCGGTATGATTAAGAAGTAAAAGGTACAGGCGGTGAACATGAAAATAGCGCAGATAGTCACTATTCTTTTCGCAAAATTTGCATTCATCGCCATGATGTCTTTATCCTTGATATATTCGACGTTCTTCCAATCCCATTTGATATGTTCCATGCATTCACGAATGTTATCGCTGCGAATGATCAACCAATGATACTTCACGAATGCAGCCACGCAGAAGATCAATGGACCAAATAACGTGATCTCTTTGTACAAATTCTCCATGTCGAATACCATGTACAGACCGCAGGGTATTATAAGGTAGAAGATCAAGAAGTAACAAACAGCGTTAATCAACCAATAAAGACATTTATCGAAACGTGAAACGTTCGATGAATTTGGCCAAAGACCCATCGGTTTTAGGATCCAACGATTCCACTGGATACTCAGGTTCACGTTTCTTTCGTATTCGAAGTCAATCGAAGATAGATTATTATCGTTCGACTTTGATTTTTGCATCCTTGATGTTTGAAAACTGCCTTGATACTGATGGCAAGTGAGAGTGATCCGATTACGATTCTTCACAGCGCCTGCGCTTCTTTTCTGATTATTCTGGGAAGAGAATCGTGACATTTTCCAAAGTTTTCAACCTTTCTACGATTATGGTCTATTTGCTTTATGTATTATTAGTGGTACACAGGATAATGATAGTGGTATCGATAAATTGATTTTTGAAATGTTTGCAGGGGTGTAGAAGAAGAAGAGCGAAGAAGATACTGAAGTTGTGCTTCTGACAGCAATTTATAATAATCGATGTTCAGGATTTGCTATGTTAGTTCTTTTGGAATAGTGGTGCATTATTACCTAAAAGTTGTAGGTGAGATAAATATAAATTTTGCGATGAAAACGAAGATAAAGAAGTAATGGATTTATGTATCTATAATTGAATTTTCAGTCTATAATTAAAATTCATATGTTTGCTAAAAAAATGAAAGTGCAACAAAATGTATGTTACAGTATCCATGATTTCCTTTTTATTAAGAAATAAGTGTGCCGTGATGTTTCTAAACTTTTCTATTAAATTATATTCTCTTCTACTAAATGATAATACATATAAAATGCATTATCTTAAACAACTTCTCGCAGAATGTTCAAATATGCCATTGACATCTTCATGATCTGGAAATTGTAATTTGCAGAAAATATTAAATCAAGAATCTTTGAACGATGATTCTGTTTCTTAAAACTTACGTCGGTAAAAGTGACTAAAGATATTGCAACAACTTTGCCAGCTGTGAGTTGCATCGGATAATTTGACATGGCGATGATCAGTATTAAGCAACGAGCTTTCTTTATTGGAAGACGATACCAATCTATCGTAGTAGATGTGATGCCAACAACGTCGTTCTGTCAATAAGAATATTCATAAGTAAAAATTAAATAAATAGAGCAATATAATGATGGATCACGTACTTCATTAACAAGAAGTTGACCAATGTAACACAATATGAACGAACATAAGATAAAAGATATTTGCAAGGTGATACAAATTATTATAAATGTTGCGTCGTTCTTCTCTGATTCCTAAAATATGATCGTTTCTATGTTGAAACAACTTCAAACATCCTCTACCGATGTTATTCCTACCGTGATGATACGATATCCCATTAGGCATATGAGACACGTATTGCCAGCGATGTCCACGAAACAGACGTATTCTATGATGGCTTCAACATTCCTTAAAAGTCTACAATGAAATTACAAATAAAAATTTTAAACTTACTCCCATTTTTATTTTCCAAATTTACTATTTTTCAATGCATCAAAGTTTTATACTCACTCCTTTATTTTTCTCTCGTGTTCCACGATATCCACGATCCTCTTTTGCACTGTTTGCTCGCTTAAATCGGACCTTGCATCAAGCTCCTTCAATTTTTTCGTCAACATCCTCAATAAACTGCACATATGCAGAACGAGTAAGGTAAAAATACCGTAGGAACCACTTGTCGTAGCATAAGTCACTATTCCGCTGAAGAATTGCAGTGTGAAGATTATCTCGTAATTTGGAGTTTGCTGTTCATTAATGAAGATGAAGTATCCTGCACAGGCCACTGGTCTTATGGTGACGTTATTGGGAGTGACAATGGGTCCTCTCATAAGGGGTATGATCGTGCGGTAACATAAACCACCACCGTACAACGTAATCATCACTGTCAATATTAATTTTCGTCCAAGTTTCGCTCTCGAATGCAAAATCAGTCTGTCGTCTTCCCTTGAATTCATCCAGTCTTCTCTGATCACGTCCAAACATTTCCTAATTTCTTTCGCTCGGAACAACAGAATGGTGTATTTGACAAATTGCATGCCGCAGTTCAAAATTGGTCCAAACACCTTCAATCTAACTATACCACTATTCGTTCTCAGAAACATGTACAGAAAGCCTGGAACTATTACCAAGAAGTATAGAAAGTAGACGACGATGATTTGAATCGTCTTCAGAATCTTTGTATAAGGAGATGAGGTGATTGAAGTGGGCCAGGCACCGACTAGTGTCAAATTCAGCCGAACAAATTTCATCGCGTATTTCAAATCTTCTTCCACGCTTTTTGTTTGAGTCATGTTTATGGGATTCTGCATGGAATTCGAGGAATAAGGGAAAATGGATGATTTGAGGGCTCGAGTGCAACTGACAATGCTCACGGGTTGAATCTGGATTAGTTTGATGGACAGCACTGCGCTTGCGTTCATAAAATGGTAAGCGATGATCGTTCGGTATCGAATATCAGACATTATAGTAATTTGAATACGGTAAGTTTTATGGGAGAAATAAACGTTCTGTATAACCCATTACGACAATTTGTTCCCTGCAATGTGCAGTTTGCCACGGGTAATTTTCTGCGGGATAGTTGCCTCTCGATTCGATTTTTCATCTGTACGACAAATCTGTTTATTCTTTTCTTAAAATAGGTTTACATTTATAAAAGTACGAACAATTTAAATGGTATGTTCGAATATTTATAAAAACTAAAATAACGTACACAGTCATCTTCGTTTGTGGTTCTTCACGCTGTCATCGTTCGCAAAAAGTTCAGATACGCTGCTGAAGTTTTGGAAACCTACGACGTTTTGTTCGATAAAATGAAAGTTTTGTTACAAGAAGTTCAAAAAAACTTACATCAGTAAATCCACGGAGTGAAATATTAAACAGTTTTCCTACAGATAAAGTCGATGGATGGCTGGTTCGAAGCATAATCATTCTTATATGTTTGGCTACATCCACCGGAAATTCAAACCAGGGTAAAAAATACGACGTTTCTCCTATTTTCTCACTCTTCACAAAAATCAAAAAGTTATTTAAAAAAAAAAAGACATTCAATTTTCCTTTTCGCGTTAATTTACTAAAAAAAAATACCACTTGTTTCAGACGTTCACCGATGATGGACATTATAAAGACGTTCAGAAGCATCGATATCATCAATATAAAATATGTCATCATGCTGAGGGTCTTGTGATCTTCCCATTCCTAAAAACATTCAATTTGTCATTATATTTGTTATTACATCGTTGAACATTCCTTGATATTGTACCACGAGCACGCCATATTCCAGGAAACATATGATCACGGTATTTCCAATTATCTCTGATAAAAATACGACGTTAAAAGTTTTGTCAATCATCGCAGCGTATCTACAATTAAGTACCACCGATGTAAGTACATATAAAACGGTATAAAAAATACAAAAATCATTTGTTAAAGTACTTCTACTTTTTATTAGATTATCTTACTCGGTTGCTTGTGCGTGACGTTGAACGATGAATCGGAGGCGATTATGCAAGTTTCCATCACTCTGTTCCACAAGTAAATGAATTTTTCTGTCGATCACCTCAAACAAACCGGAACAATGCATAGTAATTCCAGCGATTAAAATGTAGATACCACAATTGGTGGATAAAACGATAAGGCTGATCGTTATTTGGGAAACAAATGTGATTTCGTAGATCGGCGAATCTTCGATCACGAAGAACACATAATCGCTTAAATAAGGCAGAGGAATTTGAGTGGTATTGTCAGATTTGACAACTTTCTCCGATAACAGAGGCAGAATGATGTGATAAGGCAATGCACCACAGTAGGTGAAACACAGATACATCACCGCGAAGAACTGGCCGATTTTCGCGTTTTTTTTAATCAATAATCGATCTTCTTCGCATTCCACATCTCTGTACTGTAGCTCCAATTCTGTCAGAAAGAAACTGATCTCCTTTTTATTGAAAATTACGGTCCAGAATTTGATGATCCCCAAAAGACTGAACACCTGTGCAGCGATCACCTTCATGTATCTTTGCAGATCCTCGCAGTCACGGTAAGTATAAATGACATGAGGTATCAGTAAGAAACATATGGAACAAAAAATGATTCCAATTTGAATGTATTTCCTAATTTTACGCGAAACGGTGTCGTCTCTTCGCAATGGCCAAATTCCAATCGGTGTTAGTAGAATTTTAGGAAAACGTATGGTGTATTCGGTATCTGATTTATAATTAACATTTTGGTAATTTTTAATTTTCACTGTCATAATGTGCTTCTGAACCGTAGAAGATTCTTCAAACAACTAAAGATGATCGTGAACCATAGTGGATGGCACGGTATCCCTTGGCGCCTGCGTGGAAACTTTGGCAAACCAATTTCCCGTAAGCAATTTTCCGCAATCTTAACATTGCAGAGAGGATTTAAGTTAATATGTGACAGAATAGACCGAGTAGTTATCGATAGAAAGTAAATTACACGTAGCAATGTGCAGTATCTCTTTTCAAGTCCTACCACGAATGATTTTGCATAACTAAAACAGGATTGAAAGTTTTGTCGAACGATTTTGATGATTTTCTGTAATCATGTTCTTGATAACGGAAATTCAACCGATTCGTTTCCTGGTTCACGAGATAAATGTGGTAATGTTTCGCGGAGGGCAGTTGTACGATTTTTTGTTGATTTTCAATTCGAGTTACGATATGAACCAATCTTCCAACAAGCGATACTATCGGCCTCGATGATATTGTAATGTCAGAAACATGTAACTCCTCTTGAGCTCCATAATCAACCGAACACACTAATTCAACGAAGAATGCAACGTATCATTACACTCATCGATAAGGCAGCTTCTTTTTAACTAATATTGCGAAGAATGATAACTGTCGATTAAAACTGTCAAAGTAATTCGAGTGCTGATTACGACAAACAGTACGGTAACAGTAGCCGTTGCTTTTGAACCAAAGGCTTGTTGTACGTCTACCATGGAGAACGACACACAAAGTAGAGATTCTCAAAGTGAGTTACACGGTTGAATTAGAAATCAAGACTACGTTCCAACGTTGTATGGTGATTTTTAGGCACGATATGGACGATGCAGAAGGGTACAACCACGATGTTCATCGCGGAGGTGGTGGGTACTGGGATACTTTTGTTCATCGGTTGCATGGGTTCCATTGGAACCATGGGAACAATACTGCCGCCACCATTACAATCGTCTATGGCGTTCGGTATGACTGTCAACCTTTTGATTATGGTAAGCATTCATAAAATTACTACATAACATTGAGATTTCAAAGTATTACATATCCATAATTTCCATCATAGATGTTGGGTCATGTAAGCGGTGCACATTTGAACCCAGCTGTCACGATTGGGGCAGTGATCGTTGGGCTTAAAACCATACCAACGGGAATTATTTACGTAATAGCTCAATTCATAGGTGCCACTGCTGGATACGGATTATTAATGGTACGAATCTGAAACAGTCTCAATTATGCACAAAGTTATTTACCAATTTTGTATAAACAGATGATAACTCCACCCGAGTTGTTGTACGATGGAGTGTCAAATAAGAGTATAGGACATTGTGTGACAGTCGTTCATCCAGGAATCAGCACTGCGCAAGCAATTTTGATTGAAATCCTCTGTAC
Organism: Osmia bicornis bicornis; assembly: GCF_907164935.1. Classification (NCBI taxonomy): domain Eukaryota; kingdom Metazoa; phylum Arthropoda; class Insecta; order Hymenoptera; family Megachilidae; genus Osmia; species Osmia bicornis. Next base: position 11,613,669 of record NC_060216.1, on the reverse strand, counting down.
GTCGTTCATACTTTGCGCAGCTTGTGCAACTTGGGACAAAAGATGCGCGCATCAAACAGATTCAACAGCGATTAGGTTCGGTTTCTCCGTTGTTGGGATCTCACTCGCAGCGGTAAGTAATTGAGTTGTACTTTCAAAAACCTATCAAATCTGATTTGACTGAAACTTTGCAAATAGCTTCAATTTACATAAAAACAATATTTGCGAGAAGGATGTTTAGCAACTCTAAGGTTAAGACCAACAATTTTGTGAAATATGTTTTATCGTTTTTGTGTCATTGAAAACGGGCGCCCGGAAGGTGGGGATAGGAGCCGAAGCGGCGCAGACAGAGTGTCGGAACTTTGAAACATGATATTTTGCGACTGAGTGGAAGAGAGACTAATTCGAAATCTCGATCACGAGTCAGACTCGTGATATTCACGTTTGGCCTAAAATTTTCATCACGATTCAGACTCGTCAAAATAGTGCGAGGGGTTAAATCATTTTAAACCGACCGCCAGAAGAGGAGCAGCAACATTTTTGGGTCTTATTTTTCGATTCGCCAAAAATCCTTCTCGTAAATATTATTTTTATGTAAATTGAAGCTATTTGCAAAGTTTCAGCCAAATCCGATTTGACAGGTTTTCGAAAGTTTAGCCAGTAATTGTAATAAATTATAAAGTGTCTTATTGTCATGATCAAAGGTATATTTGAATGAAACGTGTTTTTAGAGTCCCTACACTGGTTGCAGTATGAATCCTGCGCGTACCTTTGGTCCTGCATTCTGGAACGGAAACTGGACTAATCAATGGGTGTGTAACACTATCGTTAATCATACGATTTATTTGCCCTTTCAGAGATTTAATAAATCCCAGCCACGTAATATCTTATATCATCTAATGATTCTTTTTTTTACTCTGTAAACATTGCCGATAAGAGACACGAACCTTTTTTAAATGTTCCGTGTAGACCGTTATCGGTTCCCTCTTGTTTCTTAATAGATTCGTGAAGAGAGGTGTACAAATATTTGCTTTCTATTGTGTAGATTAGATTGCATCAGAGACGACGATAATCATTTTTTTCATGGAAATTTCTTTAGATTTACTGGTTCGGACCGACTGCAGGCGCATTACTCGGAACGTACACCTATCAGATATTTTTTGCGGAAAAAGAAAGGGATAGAATTGGTGTTCGTCTCGATTTCATGGAATTGAAAGCGATTACGACACCGCAATGTGACGACGATATTCATTCGAAAAAAAATAATGTTAGAAGCGAGAAACTCGAATTAGTGCGGGACGAAGATGACAACGCCGCATGATTATCGTTAAAGGTATGATCACCATCTTTATCATCCACTAGTAAAGGTCTTCCATGATGTATCGAGTAGTTTACGACGCCGCCAGAGATGGCGTTGCACCCTGCAAAATGGCGCGACTTTTATTTCTCTTCTATTACATTTGTCAGTTGCTTTCAATTCATTTCCTCTACGTTCTACTATTTTTAAAATATGAACATTTAATTATGCTTCTCTGTTACTATTTAATTTTAGCTCATATAAGTAGCACAATGATTACTTTTATTCAAAGTATTTAATGTTTATTGACAATGTGACTTAGAAAAATTGTGTATATTTAAGTGATAATTTGTATTTATGAGAATATAATTTATGAAAATATATGTATATAAGTATAAGTCAATGAAGTTAGAATTATATAAATCCTTATGGCATTTCGAAACAAGTCAAAATACATTAGTTCATATTATGCTCTATTTTAAGCGCATAAACGTCCTCCTTAATATATCTTTTAAATTTCGACGATTTAGTGTAATTAACAGATTTATTCCCAAAATATCGCATGGCAACAGATATGCATTTATTCCTTCGTGAGAATACTGCGCAGATGATATTCCGCAGGTACAGCTTGATTACAGTTTGAATCGATAATAGGGTGGTTCGTAGAAGCTTCTAGAATTTTAAGCTCCAGCTGCACCTGCGTACCTCCCCTTGGGGTAGAATTGCCTGAGAACCATCTGCTTGATACGCAGTAAATCGTAATACGCATAATTCAATAACAATTTTTAAATTTCGTTGAAACTGACAATCGTCGAAATCCCAAAGTTGTTATTTGCATACATCAAAAGAACATTGCAGCAATAATTACAGATATTATGAAACAACTCCCTCCGACGAATAGAAAATAAAAGTTGTTTGCACCAAAGTTTCATTTTAAAGGGTTAAACCCTGAAGGGTTTAAGGCTATAATTATCTGTACTTTCTAAGGGGTTAATATTGTCCGTTTACGCGACATCCCTTCAAATAATTGTTCAAAACATTGAACAGACAGTTGATGGAAACGAAAAACTGAAGTTCATCGAACAAATTAGGGTTTTACTAACCGATGTCGAGGAAATTGCACGTTGTCACGAAAGTCTACTCCTAGGGGAGATTATTAAAGTGTATTGATTAATAATTGGCAATTGCAATTACACGTGTAATTTAGCGAAATTAAAGTTTCTTTCAACCAAACTGATTACCAAGCTGAAGTCATTGAAAGTTTCATCACATAGTAGTTTTATTTTTTAACAAACCTTATCTATCATATGAGTGATAGAATCTTAATTAAATAACTATTTTAAGACAGTGCCTTACTAACCATATTTTATTCGTCCCTGTATTTGGCCGCAAGTGATACAGGAACCTTAACCGCTGCGTGTTGACAAAACAAAATGAAATATAAAACACGAGGACGGTTCTCAAGCTACCTGCAACCGCAGCAGAACATTAGTCGCATTCCAGTCCATTTTAATATACCATGTTTATCTGGATGAAGGTATATTCATTACTCCTCTTCTCAATAGGAGCAATTTTAATGAATTAACATTATGGATAATCTAAATCTTGCGTGCATCCCGTCCAAGTGTTGTTATACATTCATAAAATGGCCGACAAGTGACCCGTAGAATAAATAGACTGCGAATGATTAATATACGTGTGCAGTTTTCTGCATTCACATGCAGGAGTGGTGTACGTGACGAAAAGCACGACGCCGTGTAAAAATGGAAAGCTTTACTCTTTGTTTACTATGTAGTTGAAGTCCCCATATATATATGTATAGAACTCCAGCGCTGCAACTATTGATTACCTGCTGCATCCGTCTGTAGAACGTTCTCGAGAGGGACCTAGCTGTTCGAACTACGTTTTCCCAAATTTTCGTTGGATTTTCCTCTAATTCTTCCAAACAGCATCAATCAAATACAATAATAGATCTAAATTATTACTTTCAATTTGTCCTCTACTTTTATATTAACTCAAGGACGAGTGGTTCATATTTGATTGTTTAAAAAAGCATTTCTGTACTAAATACGTATTACTGCTCGTGACAGCACTTGATAAGATAACAATTTTAGCAGAATGTGAGCGTTCACAACAAGGTAGACGAACGCTATAAATGTCACGATGCATCGAGTCGTATATAGAGCTATACATATCGCTGCGTACGCCACATTCAAGCTTCTAAATTTATCCCTTGACCTCGTGATTGCATAAACCGCATCGCTAAATTTACTGTTTTCAATGCGTAAGCTGCATAATCCGAACATATTGACGTTGCGCATCACTTCTCTCTCCAGACAAGCTACAAGTCCACTGCAGGTATCTGAGAGAAAGCGTTCGAGACCATTAGCATGTAACAGACAGGCAGTCTACATCTGCCTGTGAACCGACTGTACATATCTTTTCTATCCTTGCTTCTTCAACGAAACATCTGCGCATCATTGTACTGGTTTCTAAGAACCACTGGCTCGCCTCTTGCCTTTAAGTTGATCCCGTTTCAGTATACCTCTCCCTTATGCGTTCGAATAACAGACAAAGGATAGCAGGCATCCTGCTAGCGACCCCATTTTATTCCTGTGAATAAAATTGCATTAATTATAACGTATCTTCCAGATCCCCGCGCGGAGGCCAGAAGACGTATGAGGAAAATCGATAGAGCTACAGCTGTAGCTGGAATCCTGTGTTGCGCAATAATGTTCATGTTGCATAGAAACAACGTATGTATGTAGTTTCGGTTTGTCAACGTACGATAAGACAGCACGATAAACAACTTATCGCAGGATTAAAAACATGGACGTTGCTTTTCTGTCTCTGGTCAACCGCATTAACCTCGGAGAATGTTGACCCCCAGGTTTGCCTGGCCGTGCATGACTCACGTGTATTTGTAAACACGATGTCATCAGTTGCGTCATATCACGACCGCACCTTCGACATTTTTAATTTAACAAACTGTTTTTTTCCTGGTGCGGACGGGATTCGGTAACAGTATGTATGTACATAGATATTCCGAATAAACTGCGCAGCTATGGAAGCCACGTGTCACGAAAAACTGCGTCGTTACTTCGCGTCCCTTTGGGTATGGATTTTGTAGAACAGATGGGTAACGATTTTGCACGATGGGTATATGTACATAACGTTGGCTTTCATGAAGATATTCCGTGGTATATACTTTAGCAATGATACAAACTCTCCCACTCTTTTGCAATCTTATCTGGTGTTATTAAAATCCATAAGAACCAACGGGCAGTTGGTTTCAAGTTAAATTCTAGTCGAGGAGGTAGGCTAACGCAGCGGGAGATCTTCTAAAAATGTCATCCATACCAGCGGTTGCCGTATTGCCAAGGTAATGATAGTGAAACGTTTCGTGAGATATTCTAGAAACGAACGAGTTCTAGAAAATTACGCGGAGAAGCGTATGGGTTGTTAAGGACAACCTTGTTTTGTCCTTGATGCCAAGAACTATGCTTTCCCAAGAGGGACCAGCCCTTTCCCCTAAACATGGCGATCAAAACAAAGATACAAATCAATGGCGAGGTTGCACTGTTCGTTTATAACACGCAGAAAACCCAACCGTTTCACTGTTCGGACCAGAGAAAGAGGAAGTTACGGTTGTGTGAGTTAGGTTATGGTGGGGTCTATAGGTGGGAGAATGTGCCAGAAATCTGGTCGTACCTCCATCGATCAATACTTGGTTTTTCCTTAATTTTTCCTCGGAACGATTAAAAATTGTATACATAGCGATACTAAACGATAGCTCGTGAATCGAGGAACAAAATGGTATAGGTGGTTGGTGGTTAAACGATGGAAAAAGTATGGAAATTAATGGTTGAAGTTAAGTGCGCATTAGATGCCGGGTACCGGTGCATGTTCTCGAACCTTCAGCACTGCGACGCCGCATGCCTATAAAAGAGGGCCGGCCGGTCTGGCTCGGCGCATTCGTAAACACAGTTTCGTTCAGTTCGGACGCAGCGAACACCCGAAGACCCACCAACCAGTGAACATACCTCTACTTCTTTTACGTGGTCCATGAGGCTGCTGAAACAACCGACGTGAAAATGTAGACGAGAGGGATTCGGTGCGGAGCGCGACAGTTTACCGTGGGTATTCTTGAACCATTCTAACATTTAACAAATTTTTTAATTTTTTGGTTTGATTTCTTTTTTAAAGCTTCTGCTTCAATGGTATTACTTTTGTTTTGGTAGTTGAGGTATAATATGAAGCTATTGATGTTTAATTTTTTATAAATAATGGTAAGGTTTAGTTATGTTGCAAATTAGAGAAATAATTTAATTGCATATAGTAAAACAAAAGTAATACTGATGAGGGTATGCTTGGTATTTATAACATATTGTAAAATATATTGCTAGATAATAAGTAATTAAATTTTACCTCTAATTGAAAATATTTTATATATTTACTATGATGGTTCTATCTTTATAATATTTATCTGTACATTTTATATACTCCGATTTTACTATATATACTATGTAACAAGAACTGTTTGAATAACATTTGATATAATCGCATAAAAATTCAAATATAAAAAGTAAAATATTAAGTTAACAAATTTTTTAACAAATTTTTACATTTATTCGGTTGTCGTTTCAATTTTGACGGGTTTACTTGCGGGTTCTCCTGTTTTAACAATTTCAATAACTCGTTCGCCTTCACTAGGTGGCTGGCCCTATAAAAAAAGAAATAACAATTTTATGTTATTTGACGTTTTTTAAACGGTTTACGAATCAAATCAACGAGGCTATTTTCTTATTTGTGTTTTTATAGTGAACCCTACGGGGTCGGTGCTTGAACAATCCGTACGCAACCATAAACTGGTCTGATTAGAGTTTGAAATTTCCTCACATTTCGAACAATTTGAGAAGAGCACTTCGAGATACATGCAATTAGGTAAGCGGTCATTGTACCGACGTATTTCTCAATTCTCTTTAAACCTTTTAACCTTATTACCTAAGAAATCTGAAATTTAACACTACATTTAATTAGAAATATTATGGCTCAGTGTCGCTACTTGATATTTTTAAACTTGAAAAATATTTGGTATCTTATGGTGAAAACAGCATTTAAAAAAAAAAAGTTTCCTAAAAATCTAGAGAAAACTGCATTTAGTAACTAAATTGATCGAACGTAGCGTCACTCCAGCCTATATACCACACACGTATAGATGTCGCTGCTAGTACTTGTTTGAAGAATCTAGTTACTAAATAGATTCTAGTGTATTTTCACGATGTCTGCCGTTCAAAAACAAAAAAAAAAAAAAAAAAAATTAGATGGGGAGCACTTGCTAGTTGATTATCGATTTTAACTGATCCTAAGAATTAACTTTACATTTTTTTTTACAAATCAAACTCGTTTTCCATCTTCCATTTGAAATTTTCTGACGCTATCGCTTTGATATATTTCTAAAATTTGTTATATCAAGTTTCTTGGGCTTTAAGTTGAAGTCGATAAACGCGACAAAAGTAAACGAATGTGCCTCATCCACGTGAAAGCGGGTTTAATCCAACAAGACGTTCTTTTTATAGTTTAGAGCAGACTCGTAGTTTGAGATCGAGATTAATCGTCGGCACACCATCTTCTCTAAACGCATACTACTACGAGAGAGAGGGGGCACACACGGAACAGTTGGAATTGAAACAATTAAAAAAAAAAGAGCATACATAAAAAAAGAAACAAACAAAAGGGAGAGAGAGGATCACATTTTGTTAAGCGCTTGTAGCTGCGCGAATCCATCCTCGGATTCGCCGACGAGAGAACCTCTTCCTCCTCTTCGTCTCTTACCTTTTTGGGTGCCGTGATAGTTAGAACACCATCCGAAGAAAGGCTCGAGGTAATATTGAACACGTCGTGCGATGGTGGCAAGACGTATCTCCGTACAAAGTGTCTACTGACAAATCCGTGCTCGTCTTGCCTCTCTTCGTGTTTGGCTTCGACAATAACTTGGTTCCCGACCGTCTTCACCGTGATCTCTTCCGGTGAGAATTGTTGAACTTCCAGTATTACCTGTCGCAGATCAGAGCGAAGCATTAAAAAGTACAGAACGGCAAATTAGAGAGCAATCTTTAATATTCCAGTATAAAGCAGAAGGCGATTATATCCCTTCGAATACCAGACGACGATGTTACCTGTCATTGTTACGATGATGTACAGAGGCTATAAACGAGATCTGAACGATCATTGAATTCTACGTTAAACTCTCTTGAGCACCGATTTTTTTTCTTGTAACGTCTGACTACATCTTTTGATTGCAAAAGTTAAGTATCACACTATAAGTATTTTCTTTGTTAAACCATCGAGAGAGAAAGCCTCGTACGCTTAATTTAAACGCGCCGCTCCAAGGCGGGCGAAGGCAACTTCGCCTGCTTCCAAAAACGAAAAACCACACCACCATTATATATCACCATTAGCTGTTTCCTTCGCCATAAACCAGGTTCTCTTCTCTTCCGGAAGAAGATCCAGGTCTGGTTGATAACGAATAAATTGTGTAATATCATTGCTACCGTACGCACAACTGTTTCTAGCAGCTAACCACTCGAAAAGAGAACAAAATCGATAATACAAATATTCTGCTATTTCTTGATTAAAATTCCTGCTAGCTTTGAAATTGCGAAAGTTGTTTTCTGGAGATAGTATCAGAACAGGCAATAGCCAGGAAAATGTAGGAGACATCTATTAAAATTCTCTCCCGTTCGAGGTCTCGTTATAATTTTTTCCAACTTTCATGTAACCTCCGTGTAAATCCGACGATGGTATTGTAGCCGAGCGTTTTTAGCGATCGCGGGAAGAGTAATACAGGAAAGATGTAGTTGTCAAATGTGGCGTACCTATTTGTGTGATAGTTTTTTTTCGTTCGTAGAGAAGATCGATCATACCATACAAATAGATGATACAAACATCATACGTTTTATCGTGTAAACGAGCAAAATCTTAGCGCGTTGAGTTATCGCGCTATACGCATGTCTTTTTTCCTTTGATGGATTCTTTTATCTTGCAGTGGTTAGCAGCTTGACATTAAATAAAAAGGAAACGCAATAAAAAGAGAGTCGGAAGGAGCGAACCGTGGTTCTTCAGGTGATCCTTCGTGTGATCCTGGAAACCCGGTAAGCGAATTTTGTTTTCAACGATTGAAAAAAGAAAAAAGTAAACGTTTAGTGAGAAATACCATTGTGGAAACCATCTCTATGTACCTCGAGCAAAATAGAAAAAGACCAAGATAAAACGATTTTTTTTGAAGCATCTCGAGTGCTGCTGCATACACAGAGAGACATACGCGCGCCCGCATTTTTGTATATATAGACATTTCGTATTGAATCGTTTTCTATATACGGTCTTATCGTTAATGATTCGAGAAGCATTTATTTTTATATAGAGATTATTTATATATAGCGAGCAAAGAGATCCGAAAGGTTCAAGGAAACTCAGTTTTTTAGTCCCGAGAGCGGCGCCCCCGTTTCGGGGGGGTGCTTCGACACACACCTCACACTTTCTCGGTTCTTTCTGCTAAAAAAAAAAAAAAAACAAAAAACGAAGACTGATTCTTGTGTGACACGATCCATTTTTCGGATTTTAAAAGAATATTTAAAAAAAACCACGTCCTCTTGATATATATTATTGTATTTGGTATCGTTCGTATAAAAGGAGTATAAAGATTCTTTTGGAGAAAAACGTAAAAAGGGTGTGGGCTCTTCGAGTCGTCGACAAAAAAAAAATGGCGTAAGCCGGTTAAACTGTGATTTCAAGGGAAAGAATTTCCTGGTGTTAAAAAAAAGAGCGTGTCTGACAGAAAAACAATATCACGTTGTAAGATCGGAGTGCATAAAATTTTCTTTTGTACAGTTTTTTGAACTTTTTCTTGCTACTCGAGTCATTTAAACGTAAAAAAGAACACATATAAGAGTAGTTTTCGAGACCTGACTTTTCATCCCACCGAACCCCTTCTTCCACCCCCTCTTCATTGAGGGAGGGGGTTCCCCCGTTCGAAGAACAGTCCCGAAACGTGTTTTCCAATTTCTTTTTTATAAACCACTACAACATACAGTGCTGTGAATTATCGAAATAAAACGAAAGGTGAAAGGAAGCAGATAGTGTGGAAACAGTAATTATGCAACGAGAAAAAACGAAAATGCAACCGAGAAACAGAAACAGCAGTAGTAGAAGCAGTAGCAGTAGTAGTAGTAGTGGCAGAAACAGAGAAATCGGTTTTCGGGCCTTCTGGTGTTCCAGTTTTAACCCCTGAAAATTTATATAGCCCTGTTTTTCTTTTATCATTCCGTTCATTCGGTTGTGGTAACTATTTTTAATGAGTGTCAAACGATTTCGTTCTAATAATAGTCCTGTTTTGAAACGTTACGTTAATACAACTATATTTCGATAAAAATATTCAATAGTTTCTAAGTTTTTTTTTTAGTTGTACGGTTTAGTTCTTCGTAAGTTTTTTTTTTTTCTTTACATAAATTCAGCTTTCCTTTCTGTTTTCTTTATCTTTTTACGAATGCGCTCCTTATACATTCCCGTTATCCTTTTTCTTAGATTCATCGATCAAGTTTTCTTAGGTCTTGAAAATATCGAACATATTCAATTTGAAAATTTGGTTCCGTTTCTTTTCTAGACACGCGTTGACGATAATAAACGTTTCGTAGACTTTTATGGGTGTCACACACGATCTAAAAAAAGGTTATCACTTTAGACTTCTATCTCAGCCTAAGTTAGTCGACCGTGTTAGCCCGCGAAATAGTGTAAAACAAATATTTCGCTCACTGTACTGAGAAACTCCAAGATAAAAATAGGGTTCAAAATATTATGCTATATATGGGTCAGTAAATGTTTAGCCAGTTCTCTTCCATTTAAAAAAAAAAAAAACTTGTGGCGACAACAGCATATTACTCCTTTTAAATCACATTTATCCAATTACTAAGTTACAACTGTACTTCAAAACGAACGATAATATAGATAAAAACCCCGTGTATAATTCAGTGTAAAGTTCAATTTCGAAAGTGTATAGAGTGCGTGTGGTGTGAGTAGAGTTTAGGGTTCTAGGCTCTGAGGTTGAAAATAATATTAGGACGTTTTATCCAGTTCTCAAATATTCGAAAATCTTGACACGTAGTTTAAAAAGGGACAGCTTTTCCTAATCCTTAAAGGCTTTTGCGAGGAAAAAGTGTGTGTGTGTGTAATAGTGCCTTTTTATAAAATTTAATTTTTGAAGTTTGCTTCTTTCGCGATTATTTTTTTGCATATTTTACATTTTAATATCCTAGTCGAGTCGAAACTTCGGCTTTTCTGATCGTCTTTTTTAAAGCTTTACTCCTCGACTCGCAGCAACTTTTCTCGCGTTTGATATATTTTTGGCTATATTTGATCAGCAATAATTGAATAGTTCGATATCCAATTTTTGTCCCAAAAGCGAGTATCTTTCTTGTATTAAAAAGAAGCAAAGTCGGTTTTCTGCGTACAGTTAAGCAACGGCTATCCCATGACTTTCCGATCTCATCTGAAAGTTATGGGATAGTCGTTGTGGAAGTGTTGCATGGTGCTAATTATTACAAGCTTCGATAATAAAATGAGAACCGATGGTAACAGCAATACACACTTCAAAACTTCAACGAAATAATATAAAAATTCTGTGCACGTGTTGTGTGTGTTTCGAGTTGCTCGAAGTCGTGGCGTTAACAATTCTTCAAAATTTCGACGATTCTTACGAGAAGAGCTGTTAGACGCTTAAAATTGCGCAAGAAGCTTCCTTCAGGTTTAGAGAACCAATGGTCCTCCTAGGTATTTTATAATATATAATACGTACATTAATTTTTCTTTGACGATAAGTAAGCAGTGTAATATCCAACTTCTGAGGTGTGTTATAGATAGAAAGAGGGAGGTACCTCTATCGACTTTTTTCATCTTTGCTTCTTAATTTTGTCACTTTCTCGGCCTTTAATTCATTTCGTGACCAACTAACGCGACCCTAAGCTCTCAGGTTTTTCCCCGCTCTCCTCTTCCGTGGGATTCCACTTCTGTGGAATCCTGCGGAAGACGAGACCCATTTTCCCTGTTGCAGCAGTACTTTATCCATCTTACTAATGTTTTAAGCTTGAACGCTTGTGAGAACGAGCTTCATAGAGAGATCATAGGCTCCAGAAATTGTCGAGAAATAACATACGCTAATCCATCTGGTGAAGTAATAAGAGGTTGTGTGTCTATTGCAACGCAAGTTTGTCACCTTACGTCTGTTGAGTCCATATGTACCATCTAAAAAGAACTTGAACGTGTGCTAAATACGAGATCCAAGCGTGCCATAAATCGCATTTCCTCGATGATACTGATCGACAACTTCCAGAAAATCATTATCGAGTCAACGTGAAATCTAACGATGTTAAACATCTGAAACGTTCAATAATTTGCTTGCCTAGCCCTCAAACAAAATCGAAGAAGAACGAGCGTGCTGATATACCATTCATCTTCGCAAGCAACGTACATTTGCAACAGTGTGTAAAATTAAGACACAGTCGAGTCTCGATTTATAGAAATACAGAGAACGCGTGCCATCTAAAATCCAGCTAAAGATAACATTCAAGCACCGTGGATAATCCTTGTAATCAGATTCCAACTGATAATATAAAATCCAAACCACACAAATTTTGAACGATTATTATTGAGAATTTTCAAGTTCGGTAATCAGAGTAAATACATCAGCCGTAGTCTTCCAATCAATCATAATTGAGGTCCGTATCCATAGTTACCACTCGAAGTATAAGGTAATCGCAATCAGACCTATTGTCTCGTTACAGACAATAGGTGTGATTGATACCGTCGAGTGATAACTATGGATATGGCTCGTGGTTCTCTGATCCAAAGCAATACAATTACCGATCTTCAAATAAAAGAACAACCATCTCTAAAAATGGCAATAATAATCCTGTTTTCCATTCACGAATCAACAGACCAATCAGCACAATAAAAAAAAGATCCTTGACCACCATCAGATCGTCTGCTTACAATCACGAATTTAGAACGATCCTAACACGTATGTTTCTCGATCCACTGACCATTTTGAAATGGATGCTTTAAACAAGTAGAGTCGCGCAATTGCTTACCACCTAATCGTGAATTACAAATCCCAGCCAGCATTTCCCGAGGGTTTTGCAAGTGTCAGAGTACAATTTTGCAAAGTAGAATCGTGAGAACGAAGAAAATCACTTTTGCCTGCAATCACGAGCTCAAAATCCATCCTCGTAAGCTCTCGATCTCTACTTGAAATTTTTCTCTGAGGGCTTAACAAGTTCGAGCCCGTCAATATTTCTCAGGCATCAGAGAAAAATCACAGTTCCTCTTCCATCAGTTCGTGCAACAAAACGCACACGATATCGAAAGTATTAAAAGAAATCGTTTCCACTCACCTGGAAGTTGTCCTTGCTGTCGATCTGAATCGTGCTCGATCCGCTCGAGTGTTGGCGCGTTACGTTCCTCCACGGACGGTAGTACCTATCGCGAAAAATCGAGCGTAGGGGTCTGTCGAGACTTAGATCGGAGAACCTTGATATCAGATCGTCTCGATTAAGTCCTCTGCCGAAGTGTTGGTCCACCAATCTGGACACCGGTCGATCGTAATCGTCCCACCAGTCACGAAAAACCAAAGGTACTACGGACATCTGTACAAAAAAGAAAAAAAGAAACAAAAATGAGATTAGAAAGGAGATAATAAAGTACGTTAAAACATCGTCGGTCAAGTTCTTGCTTTTCGATCTAGGATTAGTGTAAGAGTAAAGAGGGACGGCAGGAAGAGAATTATAAAATGTGTGACATGTACGAATTAAATACGGTTTAGTACAAGCGACGACGGGGAAGTCTGACGGATTAGAAGAGAGGAGTATGTTTTTAGGGCTAAGGTGTTTTACTAACAATCGTATTAGATTCATGATTATTGAGCTTAAAAAGCTGTTAACGTGTGTTACTCGCCCGTCTGTCGTTTTTAACTATAAGGGACACGATAATCCGCAGATCATAGATCTATCTCGGGTAACGAATATTATATATATATATATATCCTGATGTATGAACATAGGTGAAGAAAGGGGGGATAGGTGAACAGAAGATGGAGTAAAATGGGTTTATTCGCTGAGACACCGTGAAGAGTTCTTGCTACAATTTAGCGTAGAAATACTAATTTTGATGCTGAAAGATCCTTTTACGCGTTTCCTCGAGGGTACTTAACGATAATAATTCTCTTATACGCACAACAGACGATCAAGGGTAGTAGAGTGATTTGTTTTCGGATCTTTGCATCTACGATATGAAAATCCTCGATAGAAACAGATACGTGACAGCTCGAATCTATATTAATCTTTTTTTTTTAACGTGTACGCGATATGTATTTTATTACACATTAGATTACTAAAACATATAAAAAAATATTTGATCAAATTGAGAAATAATAAAAGTTGTAATAAACAAAAGGGCATTCGAGGTCCCATTGCGCGCGTTCGATCATCCTTTCTCTTCGAGCAAAATACTTGACATCGAAAATGACGAACATCGTTGAATGAAACTAGATTCACGGGTGTAAACGACCGCGAGTGAGGAGAATTTATCAATCAAGGATTAGAAAATCGTGTCGATCACGGGGTATAAAACGCGGACGTGCTAATGTTTAACGAAGAAAAGGAAAGGGGGCTGCGCGTTTGTTAGGATAACATGAAGGAAGGATTTAGAAAAAAAAAAAACGTGTTAGGCATTTTCCATCGAATACCCCATAATTCGTGAGGTAGCTCAATAATAGGTTATGTGTTTTAGGAACATAGGTGTATTAGGGACAGGATAACTTCACCACCACTGAGATAGTAGGACTCTAGGAGTTAGCTGAAGTATGCAGGGGGTGGTTTTATGACCACACCATGTGCGCTCACACGAATAACAACGCGTGTTTTAATTCAGAAAGAGATCATATGTATCTCGGTATATTAAAGAGAAAGCGTTAACGCTATTTTACGATCAAAACTACTAATAGAACTTGAAGATGAAGCACAGTTGTAGGCGTTGAAAAGGAAAAGCTAGTGCTGATAGAAGGGAGGAAATCAGTGTTTAATCGCGTTGTATATCGTAAAACCAGACATGTACTTAACTTTTCAGCACTAACGTGTTTTACACTACTAATTCGAGTTACGAGACAATACTTGTTTGTTTGCTTAGTAAGGGCTAAAAGCGTGTATGGTTAATTCATACACGTCAAGTACGATAGGGGAAAGACCTTAATTAAAATGTGCGTGTTTAGTCTTTCTCAAAGATTTTCAGCACTGCGTGCGCAATAATTGACACCTATTTTTACGCACTTCATATTAAAGAATACGAGATTTCGAATATTATTTGAGAAAGACGGTTAAAGGAATACATACGATGGGGAAAGAGCAGAGAAAATCTGCATGTTAGTAGGTTTAAGGTGTTTTGCATAACACTTTCGGATTAGGATATGGTATTATTAACGCCACGGACACTTTTCGGAAGGGGATTCAAACTTGTATAGGTAGTAAATGTGTAACTAGTCCTTAAGGTTTAACAGCTCTTTGGGATTTTCACTAACGTTAGGAGTTACTATTTACTATTTCGCGAAAAGCGTTGCTTTTTTTTTCGTCCGACGAAAGTAAGAACACCGACCGGATCACACCAGAGATAAAAACATCACGATCATGACGAAAGCACAATTTGCTAAAACTTTGAGAGCGTTTATGGTACTACCGTGAATTTTATGTGGTTTCTACGGGAAAACTTGTGGAGTTAGACTTGATGCGTTTCAAGCTCGAGCCAACAGCGAACACTTCCGACGATTCACTAAAAAGAGCACGAAAATTCGGAGGAATGAATTTCGACTGATTCAGCTACGAATACGCGAGAAGCTTAAATAGGCGTCTTCGAAGCGCGTCTCGACGCCTACGCTAATCCACCACCGACATTTTCGATACACCCACGATTGTTCACGTGACGTTTTACACTGACTCTTCTCGCCTAAAAATACACCACCCCAATGTGTCTAATGAAAACTATGACAGAGGGAGGGGCGCAGAATCTTTATTGTGATTCAGTGTTTTTGATCATTTTGGCACACCTCGTGTGCGTAGAACCTTCTGATTTTTCTGCTGGACTCAAGACGTTGCAATGCTTCGAATACCCACCCCAGGGTCAACTAAGATAAATTCCAACACTTTTGAACGTTCTCTCAATTCGAGAGACAAATATATCTTATCCTCTCGACAATTAATTCAGTGTTAAGCCTCGTTAAAGTATACCTCGTGATTACTGCTGCAATATCATCGTTCAATTTGTCCTAATTATTCATTAGAGAGAGTGCTAATAAGGAGAGCTCTGTATATCTGTTAACCGTGTTGTACGTATCAATTAGGGTGCCCACACCTTTTAATAATAATAATGATAATAATAATAATAATAATTGCACACACTTGAACCACCAACCTCTCTACTAATAAGCTTTGTCCATATATTGAGTTTCCATTTAAATAACAAGGAATCTTCGAAGTAAATATCGAGCTGTGTGTTGAAACACCATATTTCTTAGGTGGGATTATTCTCTTTCTCTTATTTAGCTTTTCAGCTGTGTTTTTATCACGAATTTTTCGATGTTCGCTTGCAATTTTGCAGTGCATAAAGCTCTAAGCAATCTTTCAGCATGATGTTAACTATTATCACCCTCGATATATTAATATATAATGTCTTCGTAAGGAATGTATATTAATAACGAACAATAACAACGTACCTTGCTTTTAAAAAACACGCATCGTTCGATTTTTTCGAAATGAGATCGAGGTGTGTGTCTGCACTTCTTAAACGAAGGGAGCCTTTTTAACATCCGAACGCATATATGTTACATATTAATATATATACGGTATATATACATTACTATACGAGATATACATATTTATGTCTAGGGTGCGGGTTTAAATTAAGAAACATTTAAACATTAATTTTCCTTAATAAACGTGTAAAAAAAAAATATGAAAAAATGACGGGTTTTCGAGGATATCTTGATTCTCGTCGCCAAAAAAAAATTAAAACAATAATTCAATTATACACTAGAGTATGTGTTTTAAATATCATCGAGTATGAACTATTTACCGATACTCTATTATATAATTAGCGTGTACGATACTCGCTAGGATTATTTCCTGAACTCCTTCCTACTTATTGTTAGTGAAAACAAGTGCGAGTAATAATTGAAAAAATTAATTCTGTAATAACTTTTACATTATTTTTACTTAACAATTTTTAATGCGATATGACTAATTGTAAACAGTAATCAGAGAGAATACGTGTAAATTTGGTTTTGCAAACTGAACAATGCAATTCAAGAGCAAATGAGAATAATAACATCTTCTGTAATCACAACGACAATGATTGCGCAAAACAATAAGAATAACAACCGTGAGAGCGCTTGTTTAGTGGGTAAATATTCTAGATTTTAGAGGAGCATAATTCAGGATACATTTATGTAATTTTGTTTATTTTTAAGTTGATTCAATTTAAAAGAAGGAACACCTTGAAAATAAGTAATTAACAAATCTACTGTGCGGCATTATAGCGATAAAATATATAACTACTAGTAGGCTTAACGATTAAATGATTTAGGTAATCGACCAAATATTATGATAATCGATACATATATGTTGTATATGGTTCCAAAACTATAATATTCGTGTTTTCGTGTTTTTATCTATGGTTAGGCATTGCTGTGTGTAAAGTCCTACACGTCAGATTTATAAAAAAAAAAATAACAGATCCATACTTATTATTGTTAAGCAACAGAAGTATAAGCGCGAAAAATTCTTTCACTCGTTTATTAATTATATTAATATTAGGCCTGATATAGAGGAACCTACGTGTCTCTTTTTTAGTACTGGATAAAACGACTTCGAATTATTCGTGTGTTAAATGATAGAGGAAGGAGAGAGAGAGAAAAATTTCTTAAGAATTTAAAAAGAAATTATATTGCGCGTGGTTTCCACATATACACAAGTGTATTACTTAACATCCAATCAATTATATAAATAGTGTGGTTTATAATATGGATTCTTTATACATTCTGTGACTTAGTAACAACCATCAACAAAAGTATTGTACTAAATTTCTCTCTTGTAATATTCATGGTAAAAAGAAAATAATGGCTTTCACCGATTGCGCTATTTTTTATTCTTTGCTGCTTAACCGTCTTCATAGTAAAACGAACAATTGTTACACGAAATATCCGTAATTAATACCGAATCACAAGGACGCGTGTATTTAATATTATACATTATTATTACTATTATATTCGACGTTTTATGGCTACAAAGTTATGACGAATAGATCTTTCCATCATTATATAGAGAGGCATCGTAAAATTAATGAACAACACACCGTCTCCTATTGTAAACACACAAAAGTGTGTGTCCAAAATACTTGAAATTATAGAACGCATATATACGCGCAAAATTCTCTTGCTGATCTAACGAAATAACGAAAAACAATTCTTGTTCCCGTATTTGTGTAATACAGTCCGCCATCGCCTAGCGATGTAGGTCCATAAACAAACTTTTATTGGCTGAGAGAAATAATAAAGTGAAACCAGACGTAAAAAAAAAATACAGTGCTTTTTTTAATTCACGATATCAATCCACAGTCCTTCCTGGGAAGATTAAAGGTACGAATAGAAATTTTATTTACAATTTTATATTTAAAGGAAATGACGATAGGATAAATGGAGGAAAATTAAAACACAATGGCGGTGGTGAGTCTTCTAATATTTCTTTTTTTAAATGGTGAAGGAAGAGGGTGCAAATATTTAAGAATCGTATTTATTAAAATAGATTCAATGGTAAACGAAGGCCTGCGTAAAATATTTATTATTACAAATCAATCATCATCGTGTTGTAAGTTCCTATAATCAACAGCATAAATATAGAAATATTTTATTTTCAAACAAAGTCCAGAAAAGAAAAATGAATCATTTGTTTTCAAACATAATCCAGAAAAGATAAATGAGTAAACAGCCAAATATGCGTGCACGACGACGAGAGGAGGTCGTGGTGTCTCATGAGTTTAAAATAGATGATCGACTTTCATGAAAAGTGGGTAGGAAGCGTAGATCCAAAAGCAACAACGAAGATGAATGAATTACGTGTATAATCTAAAAAAAAAAATTTACAACTGTATGGCATGTCGTATTATTTCTATTTTCTTAAGTGTTACGAATATGTTACAAATTAGATTATACAGAGCTCGTTTCGTGAACTTTGTTGGGACGGATGTGAAAAAAGTATTTGGGAGGATCCGAATTCTTTTCTCCATGGGTCATAAGATTCGATTTGTTTTCTTTACGGGTCATGCGAGCTGATCTACGTGAAGCTCCGGAAGAAGTTGTAATTTTTCGATATCCTCTAGAGTTGATATTCCTTGTTCCTGTTGAAAATAGAATTCGTTATAAATATTAACGTATCACGTTCAGTAATTTTGGTGAATCTTTTCTAACAGATTAAAGCATATACGAAGATAAAGTTATTTCTCCACCGATAAGTAATTAATAGAAATGACAGATTATTTAGAAAAATTTCTTACGCTATATTCTTTCCATTTCTCGTAATTCTGCCTCATGTATCCCACCAGTTCAGGCATATCGATAAATGCTGAAAGATAAACGAATCGTATTTTCTAAAGGAAATGTAAACTTAGAAAGTAATAAAAATGCATACTGACCATCCCACGCTTCGATCATGTCATTGATGATGAAATCGACAAAACCGATTTGTGATTTTGGTATCGAACACGTTTGTCTGTCGAACACTGGCATCAATACTGGTAGTTTCAACTTCTTTTCTTCGTCAGTCTGAAGATTTCAAAAATAGTTTAACCGTAACGTAAAACTAAAGAAGAAAGTTTAATTTCGGAGTTCAAATAAGTGAAAGCTCTCTGGAATACTTCCAAGAATGCCAAGTATTTAGAGAATCAGTTGAATCACTAAATGGAAACGCTACCTGACTAAAATACTCCTCGGCGATTCGTCTGGCCCATTCTACGCAAAATTTTAGCGGTCGTGTTGGATTTGACACGTCTGCACACTTGATCATCATTCTTTTCACCAACACTACATTTTCTGGTTGCAATACCACTGACATGTCTACATTATCCGAGTAAGCCTATAAATTTCAAGGAATTCGTGAACAACAAAAATAAATAAAAATCGGATAATTGATTGTTAGTTATAAAAGGGATAATTCATACATCTGTTTGATTGTCTGCCACAATTCTTGAACTGCAAAGATTCATGAATCTAGCCAGGTGCTCGAAATGTTTTGTCATTTCAGTAGCCAGGATCATATCGATCACTACCTGTCGAATCATTTTGTAGGTGTCTCTTTCCAAGTTCTACAACAATGAAAATTCATTCAACGCCCCATGAAAATGATCATCAAGTTTTACAGTGATAGCTGTAACATCATGCAAGACTCACTTTGAAAATATTGACATTATCGTCTTCTAAAGTTAACTTAAACGTCAGGGCTGCGTGGTGTGATTCAAGTACCGATAGATCATTATAGAGGACCGCTAGTTTGCTATCAGCGTTGCAAAGAAATTGGCTAAAACAAATTTAGATATTAATATCCAGGTATCTTTAAAAATATTTCAAAAAGGATTGAAATATTACCTGGATCTACCCGGATGATCGATGTCATGAGCAGTAGCAGCAATCAGAACCGCAACTTCGTCCAAAGGTTCCAAAATCTGCTTGAGTCTTTCGGATTGCATAAACCTGGCAGTAGCTTGCAACACGTCCGCAGCATGGGTAGAATTGTGATAGCAATTAGTAGCTTGATAATTCATCTCTATTAATGTTAGCCAATTTTGTACGATCTTCTCGTCGCAGCCTAGTCTAGCTGGTACACGATACAAATTCATCACTGTCATTCCTAAGAAGAGAAGTGGCCTATAAATTGAAAAATGAATTATCAAAAGAGGGAAATGTAATAATTATTTAACTGGTGAATTCATACTCTTTTGTGTACCTTTTCTCCGTCAGAACTTCTAGTCTGAAAATATCGAAACTCCACTCCAAACATTTGTCTAATATTTCTGCGATCGCCTGAGGCCCCCTGAAACCTTTGATCTGCATACGAGAGGAATTCGGGGTCTGAATAACGTTCCTGAACGTAGATAATCGTGCTGATTCTATCGACGATCTTCTGGATTCCCATGGTTTTCGCGGTGACTATTCAATGATTTATATTTTTCAAAATGGTATGTAAAACGTTTAATCTACTAATTGGTGAAATTTCTTACGGATAGCAAGGCCCCAACGAGGTCAGTTGCTACGGGGTCAGTGTAGGTTCTGTCCTCTTTCAAATATGGCACGTATAGTTCGGTGGTTTTGAGAATTTCTATTGCCTGAAATATTAAATAATTCTTGTTAAACAGTAAGCAATTTTTAAGAACGAAATGAATAGTGTACCTTGTCGATCTGTGCTGCTATGTCGGGGGATGTTGAATCCGTAATCGCATTTGAAAGAAGCATAATCACTTTTGTAATCGGTGCTTCTAATTGTAAACTATGAAGTTTGCGCAAACTGGACCGCCTGCGGCCTATAAAAATATCAAAATTATCAACAATTTCGAGATAAACAAGGAGAAAAATTCATGCGGAACGTGACAGATGTGCTCTACTTTTATGTTTAACCTATTGGACGTATTTACAACTTTGATAGAAGCGATACCACCGATATCAAGAGAGCCCTGACTAGCTTAAAAATCTCCATCAACCTTGTTTCCAGTTATCTCATCGCGTGCTTTCTAACTTCCCGTGGAAATTGACCAAACTAAAGTAAACTGTGCACGTCAAAATTTCAAAGTGCACTTAACGAATTATTTCATCAGTTCAGAACAGTTCAGATAAATCAAGAGAAATTTAAAGTAATATATTAAAAAATTAAAACAATTACCCTCGCTGTTGCCTGATTTCATATCAGAAGTTCGCCTTTGTACCACAACACCAGCCGGTTTTGGGAAACTAGGTTGTTGAACTTGATTAATAGCTGGACTCAATGGATCTATATTTTCTGACAGGTACATAGTATCGTACACATATATGTAATGAGTTGGTTTTCTGGAAAAAACTCAACACATTCAGAGGTGCAAAATATTATTTACTACATATTAAATATTAAACCTTATATAACTTACTTCAAAGTAATACTAAAAGGTATTACTCGGCAGTTGATAGTGATCATTTGATTATTTTTTCTCTTGCAGTTCATATTCCCCTCGAATTCATGGCCTTTATTAATTTGTTGCTCCATTAGAACGAAATTCTCGTAGAACACTATCTCAGTGATGCTTTTTCCTAACATTTCGCTGACCTTATAGCCTAGCAACTTCTCGCTAATTTTATTAACAAACTGCAACAAACAAAGAATAAACTGTATTAAGATAAACAAATAAAAACGAGAATATAAAGAATCATATTTGGGAAAATTACAATTATAAATACATACATACTGCAATAAATAATAGAGTAAGACTGATTATCAAAATGGTTGATTAAAGGGGAAAGAGGAGTACGGTCATCTGTTGATTACGTGTGGATGATACAAGAGTTACTCACATTACCTGTACAATGTGTTTATCGTTTGTCACTTGTACCATATCGTGGCATCTGTCAAGAGCCAAATACAAAGCATCAGCAGCAGCGAGTTGTGTTCTTGGTAGTAATCCATTTGTATAGATTCCTACTAATTCGTTAATTAATATACCCTCATGAGAGCACTCCATTAAAGCCTGAAATAAAGTCCAAAAAAATCCATTATCAAATGTGCTATAATCGTGCAGAAACGTAAAGAGATTTGGTTTTTTAAAATCCATGGTCTTCGATGATAAAAATAGTTTAGTTAAAAATATATAAAAATAGAAACTTACTCTGGTGAACCCTGTTTCTAACAAATCCAATGACACGATTTTATCTTTCTCAGCATGCATAAGAAACCTACGGAAATTCGTGTGAATTTATCATACGTGAAGATTGAATACGATGGAACGAAAGAATTTGAACTTACGATTTTTTTACAAGAGCTATGATAACGGTATTACGATAAACTGGACTAGACCTAATCGCCCTGAAATGAATGAAACGTCGAGTGATTATTTGAAAATGTAAATTAATAATTTAAACGGTGCTTAAAATTCTGGCATACCTACAAACTGCATTGGCCTCCGCGGCACGCTGCCCCCGGTGATCGATGATCACTAGCTCGTGATTTCGATCTTGGAAATATTCGACCGCTTTTTCCGCATCTTTCGCCACCGACACGCTCCATCCCAACCTTCTCGAAGTGGTGGCAAGAATGTCCATCTGCTGATCATCTTTGGGGAAGACCAGTAATATCTGACACGTTCGAGGAATGCGATTCGAGGTAAATCAATCATTGTCTTGTGAAAGCCCGATCGTTCGATTAATCGTGCAATGTAAACACACCGTTATCTGCCGGTCATTTAATTGCAATAGATAGATAGAACCGAAGCAACTTTGTTAAACGATAAATTACTTAAAACTGCTCACCTTTATGATATTAGGAACACTGTTCGTTAAAGGATATGTTTCAATATCTTGCGGCCCTTTCTGGAACAGGCAAGAAAAAAAAGCAATATAAATAAAAGAGAGCAAGAATATTGATTTTGATTGTTTAATTAATTAAATACAGTGGCAAATAGTTCAGCGGAACGGACAAACTTCCACCTAATTGTACGGACGTACTGGTTTTATAGTGTTGTTAATATTAGTTCTCGACTCGAGTTCTTTGTAAACTTTAGCCCTCCGTCGTTCACGCGGTGATTCCTTTAATTTTTCATCGTTTCCATTATAAGATTCCACGCTTTTCATTCGTATTGGTTATGTGCTGCTTGATTTTTAATGGAATTCTGGCGTAACCTATACATGTTACACTCATGAAGGAAAACAGAGTCGAGAAGTATGCAAGAAAACGAAGTTGATCGTTTTAATACAGGAGAGGATGAAACAAAGTTCGATTACTTGATATTTCTCTAATGATTCCCATTTACAATAATTTTTTTTTTTGGAATAATAGAAACAAAGTATCTCTCGTCTGTTTATTCAAATTCAAATTTTTATTCTGAGCGCACGAAACGTTCCAAGTACGGGATACGATACTCCTAAACGTTACCGCGAAACGATTGTTGAAATTTTTCGACTCGTTTTCAGGTGTGTTTATAATTGTGTCTTGAACACGGAACACGCGTGTGCAATGATGAAAAATGAAGTAACATTTCAGAGAGGTACTCTTCTTGTAAATTACATAAATTATTGTATATTAAAATCAAAAAGAAACATTGTATATTTCCAGAATTGCAATAAAATAATTCTTGAACGATTCTATCATTTATTTTTGCAAAATAGAAAAGAACATATTTACTAAATGCATAAATAGAATAAATTTTGTGAACAATTGTATATCTCAGTAATTGAAATATTCTTGAACGATTCTATAATTTATTCCTACAAAAAAGAACAAATTAATTTTTTTTTGCTATATCATTAACAAATGAAAGACTCTAAGAATTCTCTGTAATACACAAGACTGAACATGTACATCCCCTTGACCGCAATAAAAGTAATTCCAGATCGATCTATCATTTATTTCGCCCAGAACAAGAACAATTGACAAAGAAACAATACCTATGAACTCTAAAAAAGCAACTCAATTATTAGTATTCATTATTGTGTAAAATTTGACCAATTTTTTCCATACAGCTTTTCTGAAATACCTTAGTTGCATCTGGTGGTGGCACAAGAGATGGAGGCATTTCGTTCACGCACAATATTCTGCTTTTGTTCGCATCCCATTTTTTCTCCACCCTGCCACATAGTGCATCAAAGATCCATCTGTACCAAGATCTAGACGGCTCTCTATGGATCTCCGTGTCGTTGACCGATCGACAAACGTAGATTGCCATCTGTGTCGATCGCCTGGTCTCGTTCATTTTCGTCCGTGAAAACGTTAATTAAACGAATCACTGATCAACACGCAACGATGAACAACCCATAATTCAATAGAAAATCAACCAATTACATCGAGTCTAATTTGGAATACTTCAATGGTCAAAGATCTAGTTCGATTGGCCAAGTGTCCTCGTTCGTTTACAATATTCACTTTCACCGTTGAAAAGAAACGATATTAATGATTTTGAAGGATGACGGTACTGTTAGAGAAAATCAGATTGAGAAACACGTTCACAGAAAACGTTCATCGCGATACTGAGCCCGTCGTCATCGAGATTATCCTTTTTTGCACTATCAGGGGAGCCAGAAGCACGTCTATCTTTGATAAGGAAACTTCTCCGGAGAACTAAAGCGTCTTCGGTGCAAATTATCGATAGTGTATTGTATAAACAGCCGATAGATAAAATGAGTGCACGTAACGGACAATCGATTATAAATAAATGATTGTATATCAGAATTTTTTTATAATGGTATCACTTCTTAGACGTTACATTCGCAGGATCCATAATAAGACATGTAATCAACGAAGCCCCAATGAAATTGAAAGTATACGTGACACAACTGAGGGTACAACAGTTCATACCAAATCGGAGTGCTAACAAAAAGATAAAAAAATTACCCCTTTTCCTAAACGCTCGATAATTGTTGTCAAAAGAACTGCTGCCCCGAACCGCAACAAAGTTTCCAGACGGACAAATTATCCCCTTAAAGTTCTACAGACTGAACTGGTGCCGCATTTAACTCGCTCGACAAACAACGATTAAACCAAACAGAGACAAGTTCCCCGAAAAAATGCAATTTAAAAGTTCCTGTCTACTACAACACGTGGCATCACAGAATTTCTCCCGTATCAAAAAGAAAATATCACCTTCGATGTTTCTATTACAAGAAAAAGCGCTCAATCAACACCTTACATCACAAATTCTTCAAAAAGAAACACTAATCCTCGAGCCTTCAAGTTCTTGCGAAAGAGAAACACGTGCTGGTTATTTCGAAAAAAATACCACGTAAATACCTGTGTGATTCCAAGGTTCTTTCGAAAGCAGAGCAAAGGATCTCTCATCCTGAGACCCCTTTCGTTTCACGTCGAGATTGTGCAAGATGTCAGTTCCAATTGTCAGCTTGTTCGGCTTTCCTGGCTGCTGTTGATTGTCTATAGCTCATCTATAGACAGCTTATACCCTGCCTATGGAGGAGCTTTCGACGTAGCAGCACGAGAAGCTCGAACCAACGACTGTGCATTGCGAGAGAGGAAAGGGCTAGGCGCATTAATAATTTACGCGATGCTTTCAATGCTTGCCAATCGAAGCTTAATGTGTTAATGAAATATTTACTAGGCTGCTACTTTGTTGTATTGTACGCGGCGATGTCTTGTTTCACCCTTTGAAAGTTCCATGAGAATGTCTGATGTAATTTTCACGAGAACACTCGACATTCTGCGAATTAAACAGGTGTTTCGAACAAAAGCCGATCACGTTATTGCAGGAAAGGGTTAATTGCTGGTTGAAGCTTCGTGAGAAAGGAAAGTCTGATAAGGGAGAGTTTGTGTTTCAATTTTTTATCAATTGTCTTTTTCACCTGCTGCTACACGATATCCCATGTATTTTCTCCTTCTCTTATCCTTGGTAATCGATAAAGGGACTTTGAATTTGATAGAAATTTTTACAACCCTTTCTGATATATACGTGTGAAATGTATACAATATAAAATTGATAAAAATTAAACATTAACCATTTTAAATGAAGAGCTTTTATATATTGAAAATATATCTGAAAACATTTCGATTGCATTAAAAAAAAGAATACAAGAAATGTGGGGTGACAATGGCTGCAGTTTAGATAGAAATAGTTAACGGCCATGGTTTTGAAAATTAGTTAAAGCAAAAGAATAGAGAGTAGATTTCAATAATATAAAAGACGATACAGAAAAGATTGTAAAATAAAAGGAAATGAAAGAAAGTTTAGGAAGACATGGCTTATTGTTAGTAGATAGTTACAATTACACATATTATTTTATACAGAAATCATATGACTATGACACAATATCATAATCTTATAAAAAGCAGTAGGTATGTAGTAACAAATGCGTAGATTCAATTGCCACTTGTTGATCATTAAAAATAAGAAGTGGAACATTTTGTTCGATGTTATCTCTGATTGGAGCAATGAGATATCGATACAACAAAAATATTTTAACGTTATTTATCGTTAAAGTATTGCATTCTATACAATATTACTTATTTATTGAGTATTAAAATGAAAATTTAAGAAAAAATTAAAAATTATAAAAAATAAGACAAACAGTTCTACTTACCACCATAGAATAATCCGCATCTTCATCTCCATTTGAGACGTCTTTAAACGGTGGCTTTTCCAAAATGTCGTATTCCGATTTTTCTTGAAGAGAAAAAGAAAGTTTTGCAATAATTTTCAGTATACAATACAAATTGAAACATCATGAAAATTTAATGTTACAATGATTTGCACATAGATATTTTTAAAACTATGCACTCCTCGTATGTTGTTTTCATTGACGAAGCTTTTTATCAATCAATTCAATGATTAATCAAGTAATTAACATCTTGAATTGCAATAAGCCTTGTTAACAATCAGATTACGTACGAATTACTATGAGAAAATTGTGTGTTATTGGTTTAATTAAAACTAGGTTACGAAATAATGGTTATTTTCAATTTCTATTTTTGAACGAACTCGTTGAAACAATTTATCAGATGTGTCCCTGCATAACCATTAATTGTATAGAATTTTTACGAGATGAATCAATTGTTTGTTTACCGATGCCTTTAATTGGTTAATTGGTGTGGATGGAATGGATCAAGTGATATCATAAAAATGATTAAGCTGTACAAGGGTGGGTGAGCGAGGTCGACTGTAAAAACTTATCTTCACCTTTTACGGTAAGATTATTCAGCATTTACCGTGTGATTCGAATGGATCAGAGTTTTAAAAGATAATTGATCGAAAGTAGGGCACCTCAATTGGACATAGCGAGCAACTCTGTTGGGAAAAAATAAGACTATTTTGACCAAAATGTGTATGTATACAGTATAGTGTCTCTGGAGAAGTGTGCTTGATTCTGCAACCGGCATTTACGACCGATCGTTTCAGTGTCAATTTCCAGTTCTGCCCTCTTCGTGTCCCTGGTAATTAACTTATTATTGCATTTTTTCATGCTTCAACGTAGCGATCCACGATGTTTAGTAAAAGCAAACACCTTCATTATTCGAATGAGCATGTGTTTTTTTTTTAATTTGGAAGTAGAAAAGAGAAATCAAGAAGATAAAATAATTGTGGATCTTATGAAACTACCACAGTTTTAAACATCAATTCTGAAAATTTAGATAAAATATTCGAAATCATACGTAGAGCATTTTCTGATCAATGAACAAAAAAGGAAGAAATTGAAAGAAAGATAAATTCTGAAAATTTAGATAAAAATTTCGAAATTATATATAGAGTATTTTTTTTAATTAATAACCAAAAAGGGAAGAAATTGATAAAAAGTTTATTTTAATGGTTTAATGTGATGTTTACATACCGATGTTAAATAATAAGTCATCCAGAGTTTCTTCATTGTCATTTGCGAAGAAATATTCATTCGAAGGAGATGCCATATGAATTTATAACTCGGTAACTTCACAATATCGTAGATGCACATTGAAATTTTGTTGATCGTGCTCTCACTTTACTCAGAATCTATATTAATTATTCATTAAAATGTACTTGCAATTAATGGAACAATAAGCATAAAAAATTTTGTAGAAACTTTGTATAGACAAATCAGAGCTTCAGAATTTTAATAGAAATATTTTTTTTTAAATTATCAACCCCTAGAGTACAGTATTTAGTAATTATTTAGTAAAAGATTTCCTAAAATCAGATTCAAAACAAAAAATTACCAAATCGATACCACCGTCACTTCTCGATCGTTCACATCGGAGATCAAAGAAAAGAAACTTTCACCGTAACACAAAATCGAACAGAAAGAAAAACCGTCGATACACTTTAGCAAATCTTTCGAAATCGACTGTATTTCGACCTAATACAATTTTTCCAATCACTTCGTCCATGTCAATGATTCGAATCACTTTCAAGAAAAAACAAAACTAATCGGCTCTAGGCGAGTGACACGCGTATCCAAGCATTGAAATCACTGGTAGAAGCACGCGTCAAGAAAAGAATCGGCGCGTTCGAAGCGTGTACGACGCGTAGCAAGCGACTCAAAGACAACGACTGACCAGTACAAGTAAATTCTTCAGATTGAAATTCTACTTGCGAAGTGAGTGGCCTCAGGGTGGTCGGAGAAACTCCACTGTACAATAGCCGTACACGTTTATTAAATATGAACCTGTTTGAAAGAAGTTTTGTGAGAAAAAAAATCAGTAATTAATAGCGATACATTGATTTGAATGCAAATAATTCTTAACGAGGCAGAATTAGTAAAAGCTTAATATAGAATAAAATTCAGCAATTAGTGTTGATAAGAAAAAGGTGACGGAAGTAACATTAGTTCAATAAAAAATATTTTATTCAGACAGAATTAGTGAAAATTAATGTACTCTTAGTAGGTAACAATGTTTTTATGGCTGTTAAAAATACTTGATTGAAACATTTCTGCTTGTTTGTTTGAATAAATGTTACTTAAAGATGATTGGCTTTGTCTAGCAATGAAGTGTATTTGGAATTTGAGAACTTGTTCATTGTTTCAGGATTCAAGATATGTTAGTAATTGTTAATCATAGTTCAGAATTTTGTCTTGAATTGCCTGTAGAATGTGTAATTTTGTAGTAAACTGCTTGTTGAATCAGTTGATAAGAATAAGGTTAATGAAACTTGTGTTTGAGATCAAAGGTGCCCGCTAATGGACTGTTGTTGCATAGAAATGAAGATGGTGTTGCAATATGTCTAGAAATATTCTGCTTAATTCATATGGATCATTAGAAAATGAAATACTTGAATACTTGGAAGAAATTATTGAACGATTATAGATTCACCAACATTTTTCTCTTCGTTCTGAATAAATTACACGATTTTACAATGAAGTAATTACAAGATCATTAAGGACCAATATTAAAAATAGAAAATTTTGTATAAAAATGTACTTGCATAAGAATGAGGAATGGTTATACAAATTCAATAATTAAATTGAGTCAAGTATATCTTTTCTAATCGCAATAACAATTATGTGTCACTTTTATATAAAATGTTTCCCTATGCTGTATTTGCATTTATCTTATTCAATGAACGTAGCATACTTTATATTAATCAGCTCCATGTATAAAGCTTTATACAGTTCAGTCTTGCTAATGAATAGAAAAATGAAACAAAACGAAGCATAAGATATAAAGCTTTTGTAAGTGTGAGCTACAAATATTCTAATTTCTGCTCCTTGAATCACGCTTGAAACTATTGCAATAATAAAAGCATAGCAACAAAGTAAGACAAGCAAAGCATTGAAAACACTAACATTTTTCTTTTCTTTGTATTTTCTACGCTGAAAGCACGATTTTCTCTTAAACATGTAAATAATCACTGTGTTCTGTCCACTGATTAAATTTTCAAGCAACAATCGTCATAAAAATTGTCGATTCACAATATTGCAGAATTTCAATTGTTAATGTTATTGAGAATGGTGAACGCAGGAGGAATAACGAATCGAATTGAGCAACTAATTTGCTTGCGCGTTCGCGAAGGTCCGAATGGAATTGCCATCCGGCATTATCTGTGTCTGATTTGCATTCATAACCATCGACCCAAATATACCGTGGCCTTATCAAAGAATCAATATAGCGTTTCGGCATTGTACCCTTGTGCCCGTGGCATTCTTGCTTACCAATAAACTCGTTGAATGGCAAATTATATTCCTTTCAAAAGACATTTAAACCGAGATGCTTTTAATGCGATGCAAGAATTTAAAAAAAAGAATGAAGTGTTGAAATTATATTGAATGCCATGTATTTATGAGAAGTAAGAATTGAAAAGGAAATATGCGCAATGTCGTTGAGTTTTTTGTTTCGAGTTGAATTGTGATGTTAATACATTTGTGTTTAAGGAGTAAAAAATGTAGAGATAAGAAAAGAGTGTGATAAAGTACAATTGAGGTGAGGTTGAAGTAGAATGTTGCCAATAATACTGTGCCCTTTTGAAAATGTTTTTTGAGTTGAAAATCGAAAATGGCTGGTGTGTAACAGCTCCAATGATTACGTTTTCAATTTTATTTTTAAACAATTATTCGATTCAAAAATAGACAAAGCAAACACTTCTCTGTCTTTGTGCCCTGTTTAAGAATACGCAGACAAATTCAAATGGATCTCTAATGGTAGCCCATTTCTAACACTACAACCACTGAATGACAATGATTTACCACAGAAGTTTGACCCTCCCTCCTTGTCGAAAGTTATGAAAACGGTGCAAACAGCTTTGTGAAACCATGTACCGAGGCTGATTAATTCTCATCTCGATCTTAGCTTCCAGACAAGAATACGGTGTGGTCAATGTAGAGACTAGGTCAAGGCAAATCGCCATTCGCTCGAGGTATACTTTTGCGAAAGAAGTACGCATCAATGACGCAGAAATGCCCCCAGCACATTGCAAATTATTTTTGTTGATCGATTGTATGCGCCCTCGCAGTCGGAGAGGTCCTTCTATCCTCATGATTTTATCCCCATGAAATTGATAAAACTATTGAAAAAATGATTTAATTTGGCAAAAGTTAACGATTGAACTTAAAATAATTAATTTAATAAAAAAAGCAATTAAATTTTATGGCAGCCACTCTTTCATCTTGAAATTGAAAGTGATTTGATCAAACAAAATTAGAAAATAAAAAATTAAAGTACAGCACAGTCATTGTTTCAAAGTATCATATAATGAACAAAAATAACAAAAAAGTAAAACTTGAAATAAGATGTCAGATAATTCTAAATAGTTCAAGATCCACGGGTACAGAGCGCACACTATAGTTGCAAGTCCTTGAAGAGAAACGTGAAATTACCTATGTCAACTAGAGATCCTTGATCCAACGAATCCGATTGTTTTCTCTTATCCCTGTCCCTTTTGTCCTCCATGCACTCCAACATGCTGGGCTTGCATCCCATCCTTGAAGCAGAATCTCACTTCGTGCAAGATCCTTCAATCCTCATCCACATTGTTGAGACCTTCTTCAAAAGATCCTAGAAAAGAATCCTACCATTTATACCATACCATATCTTTTTACCAGAGATAACGTAAGACGCAAATGGTGCGTCATTAGTCACGAGTGTCTTGACGTATCATTTGATGCAACAAAATTAATATATATTATAGTGTCTCGAATAGAATTGGCAATACATCCCGATGCATATAATTAATTAAGAAAACAATAAGATTTCAAAATACGAAGAGGTTGAACGTCCCTGTTCAATGTCATTAAAACGAGTTCCTCAACGACGATGATGCTGTTAGTGCAGGAAACGTTGAGGAAGAGTGACAAGCTATAACGCGTGCTTATAAATATTCATGAGGGTTAACAGTTCCGTTGAATATTGAAAAACACGATGAGAGGAGCATGTTCGTAAATCGATCAAGATACACTCAGAGTACCTACCATAAAAACGTGTGCAAGGTGATCCCGATTTCCATGTTTCTTTGATGACATTCACGTGATCAAAGTTAGAGTGCAGGACAGTTTCTCACATAATTCGAGCATTTGATTCTTTGAACACTGTTTAACACTGATTAGAATGTCACAGATGCACAAAGGTGTGAACTTTTTAGTTTTAGTTCCAATTTATCACTGAAATTGCGATGACGAGTTGCTTTTTGTGACTGCACTTAATCAGCAAAAATTATAGAAACATAAACACAGAAGCACGAGAGAATAATATGTGCAGATTTCTTTTTTCCTATAATTATATCTTGGACATTAATGAATCTGAGAAGGTTAATAAAAAAGTACGATTATATCCTGTGGACATTAAAGGAACGTTGGAATACTAATATGGAGTTTTTGATTTTTTTTGCATAATTCTATTTTTAAAGTTAATGTTAATAGAGTTGAAGAGGTTAATTGCAAAAAACTTAATGATGATGCCCTGAGAACTAGAAATACTAGTCTCTTAGTAAATTGAATTCAATAAGCTTGTGAAATATTAAGAAATTGATCAGATCTATTAAAAATTATAGATACTATAATAAAAATAATCAAGTCTAGACATGTCAACAACAACAATGACAATATTTCTAAAATTGAATCGCAAGTCCCAAAGTCGATAATTACTTGAGAAGTAGAGTCCCTGCTTATCAACATTCTAAACGACCATTTAATCAAAATTCCAACCGATTATGTCATCGTACAAAAAATAGCAGGAATTATGGACTTCCGGAAAGTACAAAAGTCATCCAATCGTATCAGCTTGACACTGAACCATACTGCACGAAGGCCAGATCCGAAGTTGCACAAGGACACACACAAGTCCACCAACTTCCTCTTCTCTTCCTATGCGCTTTATCTTATCACAGACCATGAATTCGCACAAGTTTCCCGTGTGAATCTCGAGGAATCGCGAGTCTTCGGCCGATTTCGCGAGATCGGTTCGCGAGTAATTTCTCTGATCACCTTGAACAACGTATCCGAGATTACGGCTCGTTTAAATGTAAACACGTCCTACGGAAATTTACATTTCATTCCCCAGAGTGGTAGGAAACTAACGACGAATCGACGAAAGGTATCGTGATTGTTTGTCACGCGACAATCAATGACCGATCGCGATCCCGTTTGGAAATGGTTCAAGTTGTGAAATCGGTAGCGCACGATCCTTATCGAGATTTCAACACCTTTCAGAATCTTTGTAGAGACATTTGGAGCCCCGAGGTCGCCTGTTCCTTGAACAATTATTGCCTCTGGTCAATTACACTCGCGAGGCAATCAGAATACGGGGTGTCGTAAACAACTTTAAAACGTTCTAAAGTTATTTGAGATTTTCGATTGTAACAGAGAAATTTCACAGAGCAATCACTGTATTGAAATTGTTCAAAGAATGACTGTCGATAAAATGATTTTTTTCACTGATGTGTATGATAAAGAACGAACGATAGACGGATCCATTGTTAAACGACAAAATGTTAAGATGTGCGCGTTGTTTTTAATGTTAGACTCAGTTGTAGACCGCATGGTGGCCTCGAATTCACTGACTAAAGTTTGCGATTCCACGAGGACGAGTCGTAGGGAAGAGACAACAGATCGTTGGGATACCACCACCCCTCCTTCTTCCGAGCACCTAGCCAAATATTTTATTTGCACTCTCGGCAGAGCACGTTGATGTATAGATTATTCGTTCAGGGCACGATAGCGTTACGTGATGTGGACACCGTTCTTGTTATTCAACCTCGGCCTGATAGGCAGGAAGGTATGTTACGAATATTTAAACAAAATCATTTTTTCAAAATTCTATTTAAGAGAAAATTGATCGTGATAATTAATTTGAACGTTTGTACAACGATTGCTGGTAAAATTGAAATAGGAGACTTGAAGAATAAAAGTGCATAGATCGTTCAACTGAGTTGATCGTGATGACACATTGAAAAATTGATACAAGATATTCAATAAAATTCAGTATAGTTGAAAAAGATATTCAAAATAGAAAAATGCAAATTGTTTAATTATCCTGATCATACTGGATATGATAAAGATTAATTAATGCCTCGACAAATTAATGACGATAATATCTTGAGAAATAATGTGTAGGTCATTTAGCAAATTGTATCGTGCCAACTCCGAAAATTAACGTAAGTCCATTAATGAAATTAATGATGGCAACAACCTAAAAAGCGATACAGGAGACCTATTATTTTGATTAATTTTGAAAAAAAAAATTACGAAACTTCAGGTACCTGATGCAATAAAAAAAAAATGATATTTTATATATCAAACTAAAATGTATACCAGACATTCAAACAAGTGATTTAAAAGTTTCATTGAATCGTTAATTTCTTAACATGTGAAATAATAAAAAACCTACTGAACAGGCGTTTCAAATTGAAATCATAAAAGCGACAGCCAGAGTTAATTGAATGATTGATTGAAACAAGTAATAAAACGAAACTTGTTCTTATATTAATTGATAGTTTTCTTGAAGGAAGCTACATTTTTAACGAATGAAGATGTAACAGAGGCAGATAGTATGCAATGTGATAGGTTTGCAGATAGAATGAACAGACATGTTACGAAACATTAAACAGATTCTCCTTGAGAGTATTAGTCGATTTGAAAGGCTAATAATGTCTTACGTTCTTTGAATGATGAACAGCAATTGCACATTACGATCTGGGTAATTTCGTAAAAGATACAAAATTCTGGAAGCAAATTATTTCAACACTTGTCAGAGAAAACAGTGAAATCTTCCCTTCCATTGCGAAAAAGTATACTTTACACGTAAGATAAGACATAAAAAGCAAAAAAGAGACTTAAGCAATTGAAAAATTTACACACCCCTGTTAATTAAAGTGTAAAATTAAAATCGTACTCTAAAACTCTCCAAATACTCTATAAAAATAAAATAAGAAGATACATCAAAAGTAATAGAAAACAATTTTTTCTATAACTCAAGGTTTAAAATTGAAAGTGCAAGAAGTACTGTAAAATGTCCTTAATTCTTAAAAAGTAATGAATTTGAATTTCACCAGAATAAACCAATGAATTAAGCCTAAAGGAAAGAAACATTTTTTCATCGAAAATACATTGTAACGTTGATAGTCGAATAGAAGACAGTTAGGTATCTAGAATTTGCACCTGGCAAATAGTAAGCAGAATGATCTAACAGTTGTTATTGCGAGTTTGCATAGAGCTTAGACAGGCCCGCGGTTGCACAAAAGCGATTATTTGTCTAGAGATGCTTTAAAAGTTTCCTTGACGGAAATTATCTTTACTTGTGAGCTCATTGTACACCATTGTTTCACTCGTTGCACCTCACGTGGAACTGTATCTTGCACATGCCATCCCAATTATTCTCCTATTAAATGCACCGATGCACGGATGCACCGATGCAGCGAAAAGTATTCCAAGTAAATTCTTTCCTTATTAATTATTCTTTCCTGGTTCTCCCCCCTTACGCTTTCACATTATATTACATCTTTTCAAATTTTGAAATAATTTACTCTTAAAAAATGTGAAGTACTAAAGGATTAAACATAAAGTTTAAACACGTTGAACTATTAAAAAGAAATATTTTAGAATATAGTACTTATGGAAAGAAAGTTAAATTTGAAATTGGATAGGTTCAATGACCCATGGAATTGTTAATTAAATAGGAAATTTCTATAAACCTACCCTACGATAAAATATTGACCCACGATATTAAAATGTTAAATAATATACTAAATTATGTATAAGTTGAACTGGTTTTAAATTTACTGATTTCAAATGTCTTGAAATATTTATAAAATTAATAAATTATTATAATCCCCTATGATAAATTAAAATATATCGAAAATATTCTTAAGAATAATGAAGAATTAAGAGCACGATGATGATTAACTATTTGAACATTGAACATAAATATCAATGAAGAGTGAACAAAATACAATAATATTAATATAATATAATGTCAAAATATACACTAAAATACTTAAAATAAAATAAAGATAAGTAAGAAATATTTTTTATTATTTAATTCTTTATTAGTCTTATATATAAATCACGAATAATATTTTTTTTTAGAAAAGCAGAGAATACGATTTTAATTTTTTATTCATTATTTTCATTTAAAAAGCGAAGCAAATGAAAAATTCATAGTTCTTTAGAACGTAGTTCCGAAACAGGTACTTGACACATGACATGTGATCTTCAAGTAAATGGTTCAAAACACCTAGGATCAATCTTTACGAAAGAGGAGGAAAGGATTAAAATTATACGCATTTGGGTAATACTACTGCTGAAATTAAACAGGATGCATAAATGAGTAAGTCATCTCATATCTTGTTCATTCAAAAGGGAAAGATTAATGTTGTGTGCAGTTTGGTGACTCTGTTGCTGAGAGTAAAAAGGAAGTCAAAATAAGTAAGTCGTCTTACATTCTGTTTGTTTGAAAAAAATTTTTTAAATGTGGATGTTGGAGACTGTTGCTGGAATTAAAAACGAAATCCAAATAAGTGAGTTATTTTATGTTCTATTTGTTCGAAAGGAAAAGATCAAAGTTGAGTGTATTTTAGTTATGCTGTTGCTGAAATTAAATATTTGATAAAAGATTAAAATTGTGTGCATTTTTGAGATTGTTGCTGAAATAAAAAAGAGACACTGAACAAGTATGTCATATCTTAACTGTTTGAAAGAAAGAGCTTAGTTGTACCTATGCATTGTGATGATTTTGTTGCTGAAATTAAAAAGGAATTCTAAATAAGTGAGTCATTTTATATCTTATATTCGCTTGAAAGAACAGAATAAAAGTTGTGTGGATTTTGGAGACACTGTCGCTGAAATTAAACAGGAAGTCCAAATACGTAAGTCACCTTACATCTTGTTTAGTTGAAAGGGAAAGATCAAAGTTTTGTAGATTTTGGAGGCATGGTTGCTGAGGTTAAAAAGGAGGTCTGAATATGTAAGTCATATTTTGTATTTTACTAGTTCGAAGGAAAAAAATTGAAGTTTTGTAGATTTTGGTGATTCTGTGGCTGAAATTAGAAAGGAAGTCTAAATCCGTAAGTCATTCTATATTTTGATATTTCGAAAGGAAAGGATTAAAATTGCATGCATTTGGATAATATGTAATAGTATCTAATAGTACGAAAGGAAAAAAAAATGGTTAAAATTGTGTGTATTTTAATGATTCTGTTGTTGAAATGTAAATATGTGTCAATTTGTATCTTTCTCGTTCGAAAGAGAAATATTGATGTGTGCATTTTGGAGAGTGTTGTTGAAATTAAAAAAGAAGTTACAGTAATGTATCCTTTATCCTAAATTATTTAAACAACAAAATTTTTTAAAAACACAGTCATTACAATAGCACATTATTACCAAGAAATTATAAAGAAAAAATTGGTGTTAGTAAATTGGTACATTTTCCCCCATTCTGAAAAGTAAGTTCCATTTACTTATCACTGTTACTACAATAAAACTTATGCTTAAATAGGTGCACGTATGATCACACTTTGACTTCACAGGATATCCTTTGAATAATAATTAAATTTTAAGAGGTATATGTTAGTATTGGATGCAGTTAATGCGGTCATAAAAGTAGAAATATTCAGTATAAACACTAAATAAACTAAAAACAAAGACGGCACATCTGGATGGTCAGATTAAAACTAAAAATGCAAAAATTATTATTGACTCATAGAATAAATGTATATAAAGACCATTCGTTTCGGAATTTAAGAAACAATAATAAAATAACATATAAGACAGTAAGTTCAATTTAATCCAATTTTAAATAACCATATGTATAAAATAGAAATCTACTTTGCACTTTGTGTAAATATTTAATACTAATTAGCATAAAATTAAGCTCGTAACCTACCCCTTTAAGAATCTTTTCATGTTCCAGGAATAGTAATTCCTTTTTCAGTGATATGAAGTTGCATATGAAGTGACAAATTTAACAGTCAAATGTTCAATATTTTTGAAAACGATATGTATGTATTTTTGATGAACCTTTACAGAGAAGTTACTTTTCAAACACCATCACTATTACGAACATTTGAATCGTTTAATTAATGTCCAACGTACAGTAAAATTGTACGATGATAAATCAAGAGATTGATCAAGATAGTATATCAAATTTACCATTATGCAAAATAGCAGAGAGGTGAGAAGAACGAATCGTGGACATTTTGCTTGGTTATACAAGGTTCGCTAACAAAGTACATCATTTTAATTACCACTGTCAGTATTATTAGCAATTTTTTGTTACTTAAGAATCATTATTAAAAATATAAAGGAACACAAATAAAACATTTATTTACTTGTAATGATGGGTTTAAAAAAAAGAATATTATTAAAAAAATAATAATTGACATATAGGATAATAAAGTTTTGATGTATAAGGAGGTGGAAAAGTGGAACTAGTAAATGTTGATTATCCAAAATTGTAAATTAGATCCCCATTCCACTGATCTTCCATTTCATTCTTTAGAAATTGTTAATAATAATTACAATTTTAAAGAATAAATATTTCCTTAAAAGTGACTTGCCTACCGTAATGTTCATATTCCAAACAAGGTTCTCTGTAACGAGAAATGCGTGAAACCAATAGCTGCTGTACAGGCCTATTTGCCAGAGGAATGTTTGCGATTTTCTGTCGATCGTGTGGCCCTCAAAGATTGGTCCCCGATACTTTGTGCCATTGCTGAGAATCGAAGCTTGTCAAAAATTTATATCTATAGTCGAAACAAGCGAAAAAAGGTACAAGAGAAAATTAATACGGAAGAGAAGCTCGAGAAATTCTGGTAATAGAGCCAAGACTTTTGAATGAACGTGATTACGTAATTTTAATTTTGCATAAACTGGCAAACGATGACTGTTACGAAACTGACGCCAAGTGAAATAATTTATTCTTATCATGAGGCTTGTCGAATAATATAAAGATCCGAGTGACTGGATAAGGTACATGAATTTAGATAATTCATCAGAATTTTAATTAGGGCGAGAGTGTTTGATTTGTTGCTTCATCAAGCTTAAACTTTGTAGACCTTTTTGCTTGGTTCTGATTTCACAAACCTTTTGTGTAGCATAATTAGACTGTCTCCTTAATTGTTTTTATCTTGTCTTTTTGGATGTTATCTCTTGCACGAAAATTTCTATGCAAATGATATCTATTCAGGCTTGAATATTGCAACTTAATTCTTCTGTATTTCATTTCTAGAACTTGTGATTTTTCTAATGTTAAATTACTGGACCCTTTAGACCTCTTACGCAATATTTTATATCTAAAAT
This sequence comes from Osmia bicornis bicornis, assembly GCF_907164935.1. Classification (NCBI taxonomy): domain Eukaryota; kingdom Metazoa; phylum Arthropoda; class Insecta; order Hymenoptera; family Megachilidae; genus Osmia; species Osmia bicornis. The sequence continues at coordinate 11,574,379 of NC_060216.1, read as the reverse complement.
TTTCAATTTCACTTCCAACTTTAATTAAAATTTACAGATTTCTATAAAATTATTAGACCTTCACTCTTTTCAGTATTTCAATCAATGTTAATTTATATAAAATTTATTATAGCCCTCAAACCCTTTACTCAATCTTCTTTACATAAAGTTTGTAATTTCAATTTCATTTTCAATCAAAGTTTACAAATTTCTACAAAATTAAATCTTTAGATCTTTCTTTCGCCTTTTTGACATCTCATTCATAATCAATAAATATGTAAAAATAATTATTACAATCTTTAGATCTCTCTTTCAATGTTTGGTGTCTAGAATTTGTAGTTATAGTTTTAATATTACTAAAAATTTACAAACTTGTACAAATATTTTAATGGTTCAATCAAAATCCATAAATCTGTACAAACTTAAATTATTAGCCTTTAGACCCCACTTTCGACACTCTATTCCTAATTTCTGTCCACTTTAAGCAAAACTGCTACACAAAGGTTCAATTAATGATCACCTTCAACGCTTAATTAACCAAAATTTATAACACAAAAAGAATGTTGTGCCTTTCGGATACTACTCTCGGTGAGTTTAAGCTTGCAGGTCGCATCGCCTGGACCGACGAGACGAGATGTAAAGGGTTGAATGCAGAAGGAAACAGAAAGACAACGGTGAGAGAGAGAAAGAGAGAGCGGAAAAGGAATGAAAAGAGAGTTCCAAAGGAAGGAGAGCCATAGATGGAGACAAAGGACGATATGAAAATTTAAAAAAGAGATGATTAGATCCCAAAATAGAATTATGATCGCACGTCCAGGCGATGCGGAAGAAAGGATCGAGTACGTCCAGTCCTGTTCACGAACTTCCTATTGCGGTGTCTGGTGGATTCCATCGCCGTTTACGCCCGAGATTCTTCAACCATCACCTCCATCACCCTGGATGGTATCCCCTTGACGCCCAAGTATTTGAATATCCTGTGCTGTGGTCTGAAGAACAACGAGAAGCTGAGGAATCTATCGCTAACAAAATGTCGCATCGGTGACTATGGTAAATATTTCATTTTCTCAAATATTTTAACGAAATAAGAAGACTTTGACTTTCTTTCTTCATTGTAATCTTGTTCAATAACAATATTTATTATTGTTAGTTTGATAACTGGTTAACATATCATTCCTTTAAAATTTGTCTTACTTATATGTTAGAAATAATTTTAGTGTGCTATTTTATTGGTATGCTTAATTTTTTCTTATTTTTTGATTCAGGTTGCAATTTGCTGCTAGGATGTTTAAGGAACGTCCCAAACCTCTGCTCTTTAAATCTGTCTTCCTGTAGATTGACGAACAGAAGCGCGACATTTTTGTCTTTGTTCTTGAAGAGGAAGAAAGCTGATTTATTACAAAATGTGTGGGAAAAGTCCTCTCTACGATCTTGCGAGGAAAACTCTTGCAATAAGGTGAGACTTGTTTCTGAACTATTCATTTCACATTATTCTCCTGAATTTTATTAATAGTTTCTTTATTTTTCAGTTCCAAGGTTTACGTATGCTGATCTTAAACAAAAATCCAAAATTCGGTGATAACGGCATCCGGCAATTAGTGCACGCTTTGAGAACCGATTTCTGGTTAAAATCTTTAAATTTGAAACATTGTGGTATTACGAAACATGGCGGAGAAATTATCATCAGGTTTTTGCAATCAAATACTTCGATCACAAAGATGGATCTCACTGAAAATCAGATACCTATCAACAGTCTTCAAATGATATTCAGGATGTTAAAAAGAAAACGAGAATCTATAGAAAGTACGACGTTGAAGAAGAAATTTTACTGGGAATATCCAAGAAACAAAATGTTTTCAAATCAAACTTGTCATTCCATGAAGGGGAACGAAAAATATTCAATAAATCGATCGGTAAATATTTTTTTTTCTTTTAATGAAACTTAATTATGAAACATGATTATACATTGTAATTAATGTTAGTAAAAATTTAATTTTCAGGATAAAAGGAACAGACGTTCTTCGCAAAATCGTCGATTGAAAACGGTTCGATTCGAAGGAAGAATAGTTCAGACAAAAACAATGGATACTGAGGTACCACCAGACAAAAATAATTCCCGAAGAGATAAATTGTGTGATTTAGAGTCACAACTCTTTAGTATAATTGAGTCTAATTTCAAGCTGAAAGAAAGATTGTTGAGCAACAAAGCCTTGTTAAACGTAGAAACGCAAGAAACATTAAGAATGGAAGATGAGTTACAGAAATTATCATTTAGATTAAACGACATCAGAAATAAAGTCGTCACGTTAAATAGAACTTGTTCGAAAACTTCCACTGAAAAGCAATTAATGAAAGGTCTTCGATACGCCTTGGAGAAGGTGCAAGCGTTTTCAACTGCAGCAGAAGTTGACGAAGAAGAAGAAATCATTCCAACAGAGGCAGAAGCATCGTGATGATCATTTGTATCGCAGAGAGGATAAGCTTTTACGAATTCTTTACATTGAAGATATGATCCATTTTATAGAAGTTGATATTATGAATTTTATATAGATATCTCTATGTACATAAAGTCTTACATATACTCGTTGCAAGATGTGGACGAGTTTTAATAAACATTGTTTCGTAACAAAATTGACGAAACTTGACAAAAATTGTTTCACTGCGTTTTTTGTAAACCCTCTCCCATTTAATTTAGTTTGAAGTTTTTGAAATTTGGAGGTATAGTTTCTGAAATAAATTGTGATTTATAGCAGGGATTAGTACCGAAATAGATGAAAAGCAAAAACATTAGAGTACCAAAACCGAAATACATAACGATATTTTTTCGGTTTTTTCTTTGGTGACATTGTAGATTAAACTTCAATCTACTCTAAACTGCTTTCAAAGTAACCTTATGCAGTTCGGTACGTTTAAAACATTGTTTTTTTGCTCGGGATTTGTAAGCATTGAAAAATGTTAATTATTACTTTTATATAAAATAAAATTTTATTCCTATGGTCATAAATTTTAGTCCTATGCTCACTAGAAATCATTAAAATAAGTGAAAAAACATTCACCGGCTTGTAAAATCTTAATTTTGTAATAAATGTGTAGGTTGAAAGAAAATTATAAACTCTAATGTTTCGAAAATATACTGCTAGTATCATCTGATAGTAAAGGATATATAAGTAAGGTAAGTAAGTATACTTACTTATTTACGGCTAATACAGGAAAGAAGAGATTCTGCAATTTTCAAGAAAAAAACTGATTACTTTACCAGCAAAAGGTAATTTTCCTACGATAGATAAAACAGTATTCAATAAATGTCTGAAGGTTGAATCACATTGTTACAGATGGAGTAAACTTAAACTTGTGATCGATAACCGTTCCCTCAAATTTTTTCAACGCTAGTATCACCGTGTTTATTTACGTGTCAGGAATAAGTAATGTTACTAATGTACTGCTTGAAACACAGCATAAAACGTTGTAAATATAAATTAAACGTATAATGTATTTTCATAATGTTTCTTAGCTCAACGCAGTATTGCAAAATAAATTATTTAGCGTTAAAATGCTCGACGCAGAGCAAGGGGATAATCAAAAAGAGGGGTTAGTTTTGTGGTTATACATTCTGCTACATTGCTGTTTTTCCTATTTTCGATAAACATATTTGAATAATTTGTTTTCATTAGAGTTGATGAACGAGATATAATACTTGAAGAATACCATGGAATCGTGGAAGGCCTCAAACAGGATTTGCATCTATGCAAGGTTTGCATCATGCTCATGATTTATTGTACCTGTATTGTTGATTTTGTTGTTTTCAGGTAGAACAAAATAATATACGAACTGAATTAGAAATTTTAAGAAATGAGAGCCAACAGACTGATGATATTAGAGAATCTATTAATAATATTCATTTAGAAGAATGTAGTGATCAAGATTTACATAAGCTAGAAATAGCAAATTTACAAGAGCGTATTGAACTTTTAGAAACAGAAAAGAATTCAGCATTGCAATTATGGCATATTTCATTAAATACCATAAGTGTTTTAGAAGAAGAATTAAAAAAATTTCGTGCAGATGGAAAAGGAACAAAATTTTATCAGGAACAAGCAAATGTTATGAAGGAAAGTTATTCAGAAGCTATTAAAATGTTGCAGGAGAAACTTTCACAGACTAAACAGAATTTTATGAAACATCAAACACTGTATCACACCAGTAAAGAAAAACTTGAGCATTTAACTAAAGAGAAACAAGAACTTTTGGAAAAATTGAACAGTTTACAAAAGGATGCTCAAGATAAAGGTCAGTATTACATGGTTATAATTTTCTGCAACAAATGGAGACATTATTTTTATGTTTTAAAAGACAGGAATAATCAGGTGGCAATAGAGACATTAAAACAGGAATTGGCTTATGCTAAAACAGAGGCTAACAAAATGGTGCAAGTAAAAATGGAACTGGAGAGAAAGTTACATGAAATTAAGAGATACGCGGAAAATATAATGGAAAAAGATAAAGAAACAAAGACTAAAATGGGAGAAGCTATTGAACTGATAGAATCTGCAGTGAGGGAGAAAGATATGGTAGTTCACCGCGAATCGCTTATTTTGGAAGAAAAAGCCCGATTAGAACATCGATTAAATATAATAGCAAGTGAATATGATACAAAAATACAAGAATTAAATATGAAGACCAAAGATGAGATTGAATTACATACGAAACGTTATTTAACAGAAATTAAAGAACTTAAAGCAGAGTTGAAGGAGAAAACAATGGTAGTAGAAAAAGTTCAAAGAGATTTAAAATTTACTGAAGAAGAATTAATTAAAGTTCAAAGAGACGTGAATGCAAAGATATTAGATTATGAGCAAAAAACTAAACGTTTGGAACTTCAGTTGCAAGTATACGATGAAACAATATGTAAAAACAAATATGACATAGAAATGAAACAATTGAAAGAAAATATCACTTCTCTTGAAAATAAACTAGCGACTTCGAATGATAAATTACAAAAATTAGAGCAACAACAAACTAATACTATAGAAGATCAGGTGAAAAGAGCTGATCGCGAAAATAAAGACATAATGAAACAATATTCAGACTTGGAGAGTCAGTTAGCTAAAACGCTAGGTGACAAAGAAGATCTTGTGTTACAATTAAAATCATTGAAGTATGATTTTGATTATGAGATACAAAAAAGAGATAATGAAAGACATTCTCTCGAAAATAAAATTCGAGAATTAGAAATTAATCATCACAAGGCGAGTTGTATGAAGGACAATAAGTTACGAGATGATGTGGCCGATGAAGTGAACGTTTATGATGTAAAAAATAAACGCACATTCGATATAATGTAAGTACATTAAATTTTCTAATACTTCAAGTGGTATTGTATACGATTCTATTTCAGGGTGGAAAATAAATGTAACTGTTGTCAATCAGTATTATCAGATCATATGAATAAGTTGCAGGAAAAGTTTGATAGAAAGACAAAAGAATTAGTGTATCATGTTCAAGTTCATCAGAAATTAAGTAAAAGGTACGAAAATTTTATACATGTAGGTATATATATGAACAATTAAAATAATTTACACTACTCTACTTTAGATGGAGAGACGAGGCAAAATCTCTAACAGTTAAATTTCAAGGAAGGACTAAGGAACTAAGAAGCAAAATAAATGCATTACAAAAAGAAAATACTGAATTACAAACTGAATTATTAACTTGCAAGCAACAATTAGCACAAGATGCAATACATAGCATACAAAGGTATGTATTTACTATATGTATATAGTAACTAATATAATGACTGTTAAATATTCTTTTCAGATTTAATGAAGCAAATGAAATTAGGTGACAATATTTTCTTTTATTTACAAAAACCTTACAGTGTATGTTTCTTAATGTAAATATTATAACATATATAAATTTATTCACATTAGAAATACATTTCATACCACATGTATACTTTTTGTTTTTTAAATACCTATCTATCTATAATAAAATTAAGTGCTTACTCTGTGGATACAATACAAGCTGTGAACAAACTAGGAAACCAATACAATGTTTCATTTTCTCCTTGTTCATCTAACCATGCTAATCCTTCTTTTACCATATGGTCCAAGGCTTTTTGTGCACGATCTGGTTCCCACTTTAACTCTTTGAAAAGTATCGACTTTGAAATATGTGCATTTCCAGATAAACTAGCTTGCTGTAACACAGCAGTATGTTCCATACTTAGTTCACCAGGAACAGATTGTACCAGGTGTTTGCCTCTTCCAATTGGAACAATGGAAAATCCATTTCCAAAAATTTTTAGTTTTTTTGCTGCAGCCAATAAGTCTTCATTTGTTATTTCTTGATGTTCTTTTCTACGACCTCTTGCTTGTATTAATCTTGTTCTAAGTTCATCTAATGAGATCAATCCACCATTTTTATAATTTGTTGCCATGCATACTTCTACAATTTGTACAGCTAGCTCATAATAAAAGTCTCCTATACCAAGGACAGACCAAAACCCTTTTCCTGAGGCTAAAGGGTCCACACCAATTGAGGCACACATTTCAGTGAATTGCCGTCGAAAACGTGCATTCTTTTTAATTTCATTTTTGTGCTTTGTTGCAAACTCTTCTAAATTAACGCGAAAAGTTTCCATGTGTTTTGTCATTTGCTCAAACTGGTTCTCTTGAATCTCTGTCCCCTTATCTTTATATTTTTCTTTCTCCAGCTTTTGTTTTTGAATTGCACCAACGCCTGCCTTTCGTCTCATTGTGTAATATATTTTATAACGTTCAAGAGAATACCGAACAATAATTGAAAACTATATACACAGAAAATTAAGGTAATCTGCTCCAACTTTTAAATGATTGAAGTAACTGTCATATTAAGTCGAACAAGAGTTCTAATAACATAACCTAGTACTGATACACTAACATAATAGTAAATTTTTCATACAATTTACACTTTGATTTACAAGCATTTTTCCAACACACAATTACAACAGCACCTTTGTTGTACTATAACAATGCATAACATACTCAAAATAATTAATAATTAGAAAAATATGTACTTTATATGCCAGCTATTCGTTGTACTTCGAGTCTCTCACACGAGGTGTCAGTTGGCTTTAAACATCAAAATTTAAATATGGCGTCGGCAATGGAAATTGATGATGAAGAAAACGATTTACCAACTTCGAGTAGTAGTAAAGGAGAGAAAAAACGTTTTGAAGTAAAAAAGGTGAAATGAAGAGCTAAGAGAAGTGTTTCGTCGAATATATACAAGTTCTTCCAATTTTAATACTTTGATTTTCAAACTCTAACCTCATTTTTTGCATTGTCATTTTTACTGTACTCACATGGTTTATATTTACGCTGTAATCAGTAATTTGCATTTTGTATCGTTTCAGTGGAATGCTGTGGCTCTTTGGGCATGGGGTATGTATTACAAGTCTTATTGCAATAATGTATTTCCACCAAATTCACTAAAGTTATTGTAGTATTATATTTACAGGATTATTCATTAATTATGGAATTTATTATTTTACAGATATTGTAGTAGATAATTGCGCAATCTGTCGTAATCATATAATGGACTTATGTATTGAATGTCAAGCAAATCAAGCATCAGCCACCAGTGAGGAATGTACAGTAGCTTGGGGTGTATGCAATGTATGCATCTTCTTCTTATGGTTTATGTTACATACACATTTAGTATCGATTGCATAACTGATATATTTTAACTTTTTTATTTAAAATTTTTGACATTTGTTTTCGCATAGCATGCATTCCATTTCCATTGCATCTCGCGTTGGTTGAAGACTCGACAAGTTTGTCCACTAGACAATCGAGAGTGGGAGTTCCAGAAGTGAGTACAATCTACATCATACAACAATACACTACTGGCTTCTTAGAGCTTTTGAAAATTGTTTGTGTGTTGGTAGAAAAAGCACAAAACATTTTCATATAGTTGATTCAAGTTCTTCTTTATGTACAATATTTTCTAAGTAAAATTTAATTTGTTTGTTTTAGATACGGTCATTAGCGGAATGCGTCCAGCTGCCGCAGATATCAGAACCATCCAGAATGCCAAAGCCGACGCAAGTTTAACTATGTGTGAATAAAAGACAAAAAAAAAACACAATTTGTTCTTACATGGATACAAACACATCAGTGTCATATTTGTAAGTGTTGTAGCAGCCATTCGGGGATGAAGAATAAAAAAATCGGCTTCAGAACACAAAGTGTTAAGGATATTATTGCCCGAGCATTATCACGTTTATGTTGCTACATGTATTGAGTTGGAAGAACAGGTACTAAACCTGACTTACTGAAAGTTTCTTATTCTGTCGGTTATGCATTATATGACAATGTAACTTTTAGTCTTAAGGGCTCAAATAAACAAAGATTATAAAATATGTATCAGTTTCTTCATCCAATTTTACCATTTTCTTTCAGATCTTTCTGATCGAATGTTACTTTTTCGCTTACCTTGGTTTAATAATAAAAATTGTAAACCTATTTTCAGCATGATCATTTTGCAACATTATTTGAAATTAGATATTACAGCCAGTATTTTACATCGGTACATTTTTCCGCGAGATTTTTTTTTTACCGAATCCTCCAATGATCCGCTTACCTGATTTTAAGAAATACCATCTAGCAAAAGTTTTGTCCTTCCCGTCTCGAAGAACGGCGAACTCACGTAATCCACTCTTTCCATCAGCAATTTTATATTTTAAATAGATATCGGGTTTCACTGTAGTACGTAATGCGATGTTGAGTAATGTTTCAACATTTATAAAACTAAAGGATTAGGATAAAACTGGTTCCTCAGGATTTATGTCTTCGTGAAAGCTGTTAAAGATTTTTTATTTCAAGGTGCAAAGCAATATCAATCTCGTTGAAGAAGCAACTGCAGGTATTGTAATAATAGCTTCTACGTTCCAGCAAGCTACACGGCTGTCCTACCCTTACGCTCTTATCATTAATCCGCGCTATTATGGTACGTGGATTCTTAACGAGACACAACACAGCCGCCTATCGCCGTGACCCGTGACGTCACGTCGAGGCCAATCGATCGCTTTGAGATCATCTCAAATCCCTTTTCCAGTTCTAGTGTATTCAAGAGGCATGAGGCAATACTTATCAAGCGGTATAACGTGGAGCCCGACGAGCTGGCTTCTAATCCGGGCATACAGCGAAAATTACATCCTCGGAGACCAAGCGACATTCACTAGAGCTGCGAGGGAGGCATTAGTAAGCCCTTCCACCTTTTTGATTTTTCCTCTTCTACATTTCTCTACCCCTACATTTTTTTTCTATTTTTTATTATTAAACTTCCCCTCTCTTCTGATGAGAGAAAACACGATATCATAGAAATAGATTTCGTTTAAATATTAATTTCTCGGCACACGATTTCTGTTTCAATAAATCGCAATAAACGAGCGATGATGATAATATCGCTCTCGAAATTCTTCTGCTATTTTCAATCGTGCGTACATTTCGAACTGCAGTTTCGCAGTATCGGTAAATATTTATAATTTAAATATTTGAAAAGAGGTGGTCGAGTGCAGAACGAGCCTTGGATGGTCGGTAGCGAGTAGTGAACCGAGGGGATGAGAATATATAACCTGACAGGTGGATTTCAATGATTTTCAGAAAACGAGTTTCGCGCGATACACGCACGTACCCGGGATCGTTTGAAATATTTACCTGGCCGTACGAGATGAAAATATAAGTACGATTTGCATTCGAGTCCTCGAGATAGAGGGCGATGGAGGGTTCGGTTAGGGTAGCTACTAGAAGAGGGTGGACGTTAAGGAGGCTCGGGAGGGCATTTAGGAGGAAGCAAAAGGGGTAGAGGACGGTGGTACGAGTCGCGAAGGTCTCATTTCCGGCGGAAACAGAGGTTCCCTCACCCTTGCAACAAGAGTTGCCCATTCGACCTCTCTTTCCCTCCTTGTTTCGTCCAGATGGCGGGAGAGTCCAATCGAATTAAATACATTCCCGCGGATCGTCCAATCGCCTATCTGCACTGCTCGTTTTTGTCTGCTGGTTGCTCTGTCAATGCTTCCTGTCATTTCTTTCGACCCCTTGTTACTATCGAATAATTTACTTGTATGCGCTGGATTTTTTTTTATCGATACACGCCGAGGTATAACGGAGCCAGCATATCGAAAATTCATTAAAGCCCCGTGTAATTGGGTCGGGAAAGAGAACCGCCGTTGACCCTTCGCATGGCTCCTTTACGCTACGTTCTCGACGAGATAATTTTGTTTCGAACGCTACACGATTTCACGTATCGATACGTTTTCATCCTCGTCGTCCTCGTGATCGACGAGAAGAAACCGACTATTACCGCTTTTTTCGATGGACGATTATTTTCCCGTTGTATTTACAGGAAGGGCAAAGAGAGGGAGAAGCTTTCCTTCCAGCTGGTATAAGCGTATTTCGAATCGCTGTGGAATCGAGGCGCTTCCGCTAGTTGCACGTTATATTATTTAAAAAAGTTTCCATGCAGGGAAGACCATCCATTATCCGCCAGCACCGATAAATCCGCCCAGACGTTCTAGCTCCTTGTGTTTGGCGGATATATCAACGTTTCCTCGTCCCGTCGCCGTCGCGTCGCGTTTTCCTCCTTTTCTACTACTTCCCTTACCCATCGCGGACTTTAGAATCATACACGGCTACCGAAGCTCGGTGTGTAGGTAAACCCGATAAATTGCGAGATTTTCCTGTGGCCGGCCATAAGTACAAGTATAACCGTCTTGTCCTTTTTTTGTCAACGAGAAAACGCGTGTTCAACGTCCTCGATTATTATTTCGCTTTCAAGGCACCGTCGCTATAAATAATTTCATCATCGATAATAATCAATATCTTCATTGCGTCGTTGATTCAAGCTGATAATAACTATTATCGTCAATAGATGACTCGTTGTTCATTGTTCAGTCATTAGAGCTATCAATTATGCAGCAGCTTCAAAGTTTGATAATGAATCCGCTTAGGTATCATGGAATGCAACGTACGTGTTCGACGGGTATGTGAATTTCATTGAACGAGAACACGTAGCGATCGTTTCGAATAAATTCTTGGAAACTACCCTGGACTCGTGTTACCGTCTCGGAGATATCCAGTCAACATAAGAAAATCTAAGATTTCTTCTCCTCTTCGACATCGAGAAATCTCTTCCAGGCGTGTATTGTAGATTGCAGTGGTAGTGGTAGTTCGCCTAGCCAGAGAGTAAGAACGGTAAATCCTCGTTAAATCCGTTAAAAAAACAAAACGTTGTGATACGCTGCTAACACGTTCCATTTTTCATTTGTTTTGTCAATGATTCATGTGTGCCTTTTTTTTTAAACCCTTCCAAAAGATTATCTCGTACTTTCTGCGTGTTTTTTTCGATCATTATCAGATACCATCGAAGAGAAATAGAAGATAAAAAGGAAAACAGTCGGTTTCATGGCGTGCCAATTTTCCTCGTGTAGGGAAACTTATTTACACGATGTCTCGCAATGAAACTTCGAGATCTCTACGTGGTAGGTGAACGGACAGTAAGTGGAGCATTAAGTTGGAAATTTCGGAACACAACGTGTACGATCGGGTCGCGTGCACGGTATTCTTGGTGGACGAGTCCGAGAGCACTCGATAGGCTAAGTAAATCAGAGGCCTTTGGTCAAGAGTACAGCCTCCACTCCGTTTAGGGTGGCAGCGGAGTGAGTGAGGGGAGCAATAGCGGTGGCAGGAGCAACAAAGGGTTGGCTAAGAGCTCTTCACCGACCGCTCTGCTAGCTTGCTCGCTTTCTCCACCATCGAAGCATCACCTACTTCTCGTTGCAGCGAGGCTTGCTTGCCCGGTGATGTGATTGCAACCGAAATGTGTTTACCGTAAACCGTATCAAACTGTCGACGCCCGCCATCGTCGTTACCCCTCTTCTATCTTTTCCCTGTACATCGATAAAAGTACGCACCTTTATCGATTCGACGACGGCCACGGCACGGCACGGCATGGCATCGCGTCGCCGTCCACCACGACGCTTTGAAGCGTCCCTTTTACCCTTTGTCTCCGCCGCCAGCTTAGAAGTTTCCATGTTGCGGCTAGCTAGCAGACACTGTGACCAAGTTCGCCTTACACGACAACGTTAACATTGTTATTTGCCAAGGATCGCTTGCTTTTTCCTGTTCTTTCACATTCTTTTTCCTTCGCTGTTAAAATAGATTGGTAATTGAAAGAAAGGTCGAAGGGTAACGCAATTTCCCTTTGCTTCGTTCTAGCCTTTGACTTTTTTTATGTTTCACGATACAGATCAGGCAAAGTGTGTTTATTCGTATCGTTCAATTATTATACAATTTACAAGAACGAAATTTAGTCTGGACGGATCAGTAGGGGGTCTGGACGGTGCTGTTTGATCGACACTTGTAACACGTTTTCCATATTTCGAATAAACAGATGGCCGAGTGAAATCGATAGAATATAGCCAGCGGCATGGAGACGTGGGTAATGATCGTCCAAGCCCAGACACCAAAGAATCTCAGGTGGTCCGGGCGAACGCCTGCACGAGATTTCTCCAACGTATTCACCGTCCACAGGGCGATATTGACAACTATCAGGAAGGTGATTAATTCCTTTCCCGGTTTGTCGTTTCTGGAGCAACGTCTTCCCCAGGCGATCTGGGCATTCGTGTAATTAATAAACATTCGATATCACGTTTCGCTTTAAAACAGATGAGTTATTTTTTTTCTTACTTTAATGAGCAAAGTTTGGCTGGTGCTCTGTATCAGGGCTAACAGGTCCGTGATTAGCGACAGCACCCAAGTTGGACCCATCGTTAGAACATCACCAACAACTCCGAATAGACAATGCAGATAGACTCCAGCCTGAGCCGCAGCTAATAAAGTCGTATCCAAATCCGATGGTTTAATAATTTTCTGGTGCAACGCCTGCAACTTCAATGTTCCAGCGACCGAAGCCATCATTCCTAGGATTTCAATAGTTGTTTCAGTAATTTTCAAGCGCATAACGCGAAACTGCGATATCTTTTACCTAACATCAGTATAGTCGCGTCCAACGCAGTCACCTGGACGATCGCTATTTGGTTCTTAGCCTCTTTCAACACGAAGAACATGATCAGGCTAAGTATCGTCGCTGCGACGACGAGGATTCCACCGAAGAGACCTCTGTGAAAGTTTCGGACATAAAACCCAAGGTCGCATTAACAAATTAACGACGATTCTATCGATTTAATCAAATTTCGGACCTGTGAGAGCTGCTGCAATCGATGCTAAGATGATACGAAGATCTCGTTGGGCTCTCGTTCTTTGAATCGATCGTCTCGTCCACCCTCTTCCACATCTCGAAGAGTATCACGGCGCAAATTAAACTGAATTCAATTGTACAAGGAAAAAGGAAGGGGCTAGCGTCTCTCAGAAGAGACGCTAGAATCCCGCTCTCGTCGTCGTGGGTATGGCCCAACTGGTCGATCTCGTGTTGCGTCTCCTCGACGAGCGCCTTGGAAAACAAACGGAATGCCTGAGAGCGAGTGTGAAAGATTCAAGACGACACACGCAGAATCCTTGAACGCGGCAGTAAAAGCTGGAATTGTCGTTAAATGTTCGTCGCGTTCCTGCATCGACGGATCAAAAGCTTCGCGTCGACCTGGAACGGTCTCGCCGATAAGCGGCTACTTCGATTTTCCCGGGAAACAGGATACGAGTCTCTGTCGAACGGGATACGTTTCAACGGATATGGATATTAAATATCCCGTTTGACTTTGATAAATGCTGGTCGCGGTTAATCGACACCGCGTTTGAATTATAAAGATCGTTGAAATTGCCGCGATGGTATTCGATACCCTGTTTTTCTTTAATTTATTATTTTCATCGCTGAGAAGCTAATTTATATTCTGAAATTTATTTACTTTCAGCGTTGGTGTTTCTTTTTGCGATGAAAGCTTTTACGAGTTACCTGTAACCATTCGCAGAGATTGGTCGCGATCATATGCATCAGGCCTAATTTCGCGAGAGCGTTGTGCTTGGATAGATTGAGACTTTCACTGTTGAGAAATATGAAGTGCATCTGGGCCGTGACCAACAGCAGCCTGGCGCCCGGTGTAATCGCCCTGAACGGGCCGGAAGCTATTTCCGCCCCAATTTGCAATCCTGTAAATACCAGCGAGCCGGCGCCAAATCCCACAGCGCCGAGTCTCAGACAAAAGCTGCCGTACTGTTGCATCTGAGGGACAAAGATTGCATTGTACGTGTCGCGTAGCTGAATTCACCGTGCTAATTAAAAAACCTCGAATCAGCACGGTCGATGGAAAATGTTTTGTTTAAATTATTTCGCGACAAGTAATTGGCTTCTGATTCGACGAGCCGGTTGCACAAGTCGGGCAAGGTCTTTGATGCTTTCGCGTACACGAGAATCTTGACAAAGATAAAGCTTTTATAACTCTGTTACGTAAAATAAATATTGTTTTACCTGACTCACGTTCACCCGATCACCCTTCTCATCGAACGCATAAGTCTGTTGTTCTCTCTCGTTCTTCTGCAGCAGATTCTTCAAGGTTTTATCCCTCAGCATCATGACGTACATCGTGATCACGTAAGTGACACTGATCAAATAGAGATACAAGTAAAATCCCTGCACAGAGAAACATGATTTTACACTTTGAACAACCTCGTGAAAAACTGTATACACATTTGTAAGTGAATATTAACGAACGTCTTTCGTTACAGACCTGATTCAAAAAAGCCGGAACTCTTTCAGTGACGCTGGCCGTGACAGGCACAGCGATTCCAATTACTATCAGTAATTTCGCGTAAAGGGTGCTCATGATCGACACCATTTCCCGATGGCATTTTCTCCTCTCCAATGGCTTCAGTTGTTGATCGATCATCTGTTGTTTAGCTACGGATCAAACGTACGTCTTTCTTTATTGCGACTCGATATTCACTTTCGCGACGAAGATGCACTCACTTTTCGCAGCATCCAAAGCGTGCATAGGAACGCAAACTGCATTGACGGGTGTTAATTGCAGATAATTAGATCGATGTTTTTGAGCCTCGCGATCGTTCTTCTCTGAATGACTTTGATTATTTAGCATCACTGTTTTCGCCACGCCCATTTGTCCGGCCATGAATTCGGGGTCTTGGGGGATGCAAGAGGGCAGCGACATGTTGCTGCCAATACCTGAAATCAATGCTCTATCGACGAGAACGAGCGTGTTTGATCATTCTGTGTTTAATATCTGCCTCGATTTCGAGGACTGATTAAAACATCTATGGTACGATTTCATTTGCGCGTTTAGGATGCATATCGGGAGCATTTAACCGTGTCCAGCGTATAACTCTCGCGCCGATACTCCCGTCGATATGAATTGAAACAAAATCGTTGGAGCGTCGCGTCGAAAATATTTTCACGTCGAAAACTGAATTCAATGATTGTGAAATTATACGGTTTTTGCGCTGCAACGTTTCGCGTTGACCACACGCGAGACATTTCGAATTTTAACTCGGCTACGTTATTAACCCGAGAAACATGGTAAATCGCGCGTATTTCGCGTTCGATGCAGGGAAAATTAGGAAACGAGAGCTGTTATATTACCCGAGAAGACCTCTTCGATGGTTCATGACGGCAGTTAACGACATGCTTTGTCTCCGCAGCTGCGAGATTCTTCCTCGAGGCGACGGCAGGTATTCTTTTCCATCAGCTTCTGACGACAGGGTTATCGTTGGCTGAGCGTCACGTTGTTTCAACTCGAAACTTTCACCGAATATCGTTATTTTTTTGAAAAATATACTTCAGAGTAGGATTACATGGAAGGGTATCGCGTGAACCTCGTTCACCAAGCGCGATACTTTAATATCAGTTACTTACGCCGTTGTATTGGATTGACTATTATTCATAGTCTATCGTCGATGCCAGCACGCGACGAACAACACCAGCTGAAAGGAAAGAACGCGTTCAAGATGTAACGATACGTGCCGTTCTCTCGCGATTTTTCAATGTTAGTACATGGTATACAACTCGATTCTATTCGATTTAGTCCTATCTAACTATTTTAATAATATAAGTTGCTCCAGTTGCACGGGACACCTTGTAGAATGCACCGAACGCAGACCCAGGTTCCTTACAAACTTCTTTCCTCCCTCTTCCCTTTCTTTCGCGCAAACGTTGCGTAACAATCGTTTCGGTTTATTCGCCGGCAATGCGTCAAACTTTCTCGTTCGTGCAGGGGCCGGGGTTGGATAAGCCCGCCGCGGCGTATTTGCTCGGCTGTTCTCGCCCAGGGGGAAACTTGGAAATTTATTCCCGGGGAAATTCGCTCGCGTTTTGAATTTTTAGTAGGCTGCGGCCAACTTCTTTCCTCGACGCGACCCGCCGCCTCGCTTCGTCGCGCTTAAACGACCCGCTAGAAAGCGATTCTTCGTGTCGATCGAACGTGAACAAAACCTGCTGAAAATTGTTCCCATTACCAGCTCGCCTCATTCCGTTCCTACGACTTCGTACTCGCGAGAGTTCGCGACGTAATCGCGTGTACTTTCTCCCCGATTCGTCCTCGTCGTTTCTCGTTTCCGTGCGTTAAGCTCCCGGCTGAAAGTTATACTTTCGGATCGAAGTAGAGCGATTCACGACTTTGTGTCAGTTCGTACAGACGACACCGGTTACCGGACCGACTTTGCTAACTTTCGTTTGAATCGTATTAAACGAATCCCGGCAAACTGTGCAACGCTATCGGCGCGTCACAAGAGTGAAATGTCGTGTTTGGCCTGGTAATGTCATTGACGTGTTACGGGTACACTGGTAACCAACCCTGTGAATCGCACAAAAGCCGCTTCGAGCTCGCCTTTGCGGAAAGTGAGCGCTTTCACGCGTCCCTCGAAGACGGTGTTCCCTTTTCGTCGCGACGAAATTTTCAGCTACGAATTTCTGTCTTTCAACAACGATTAACAGATTGCCGAACACGGTGTCGCCTTGGATGGACAGAATTTGATCGAGTAAAATAATAGAGGAACAAAAATTTCACGAAATGGCACACGCGAAATGTCCTCTTTTCGAACGGCAGTGTGCTAGCAGTCCGTCGACGGACGATCGTACGCGATGCATAATACAACAGGAAGCGTTATTACCTTTCACGTTGACAAATTAGCCGATACCGTTTCGAAGCGTTACAAATTGTCGCTTTGATTAGCGAATCGATGACGAGCGGGACGCGGGTGAAACTTGAAATCCGGTACGAATGTTTCGCGGTGAATACAAAACGACAAAACAGTATAACTTATCGGATGTCGACGTTATCGATCAATTGAATTTCACGCGCCCTTTGTCGCGATTTCGAAATCGTCCGAACACTTGATCAACCGCGACACTGATCGAAGGCGTGGACGCGAGACAGCGACGAGTTCGCTCGCGTTTCTGACCGAACGGATGCGCCGTCGAGACGGCTCGTCCTGAAAAATCTACGATAAACAATCGATGCCATCGGAAAATTAGCGAGAGATCGCGAAAAACGTCGGGAAGCGGGTGTCACGAACGGAGGAGGGAAAAATACTGTAACCGGTTCGATATGCATTATCGACTATAAGATCGTGCATTATTAACGCGGTCGGTTCAGCGACAACGCGTTGCTCGATCGATATTCTAAATGGATGTAATTCGTAGCTGTCAATTGTTTATTTATGCGGAATATTTCGAAATGCGAAACAGCCGGTAACGCGACGATTCGATGCTTCCATCCCTCTCCTCCGCGCTTGGTATTTGCATTTGTATTGCTTGATTACCTGAGAATTCAATTTCTACCGCAGTTTTAGGAATAATCGAAGCAAGAAATCGCGTACATTCGACGCGAATCGTTTGATGCATTTTCATCGAGGTGGCACGCGATCGATGATTCGCAAAACGCTCACGAAACGAGGATCGTAAACCGATGGAGGCATCGAGTCGAGGATCGCGAGTGGCTGCGTAAGTGAAACGAGTATCCGCGGAATTTGCATTAATTGGAAAACATGTAACATCAATATCGAGGCGGACGCTGGTACGCGTCGATATATACGTTCTCATAAGTGGCTCCATGGTGTCTGCATAATTTTATGAGACTTTTGCGCCAGACCTAAAGTTTATCGCTCGATTTTCTGACGCGTAATCCGTACAAACGAGCCGATTAAGTGGAATTTCAGGCGTTAATGAAGCTGAACATCGCCATCATCATCATCATCATCATCATCATCACCGTCCACGCGGAACGCCACGATGTGTTTGTCGAAACAGTTCGAAAATTTAGACCGAGCCTGCTAAAAGGCACTAATTGTAGGCGCAGCCGATAATAGTTAGTGCCTGGAGCCTAATTATCGTTCCGATGTGGACGTCGATCGATTCGACAAATCCTGATTTGCATCGGCTCGCCGTTGTCCTTGCCGCTTTTCGCTTGTTTGTTGCTAAACATCGGCTAATAATAGCATGTTCAACAATCGAATCGTCGACGATTGTTAACTGAGACCTCGGCAGAGCGCGTCGACCCTCTTTTTTCGAATTATTTCTTGCGGCTGGACCGTGGACGAAAAGCGGACAGAGGAGAACCGCGAAGCGATGCACGCGCGAATTCGAATCCCAATTGGTTTCAGATTGACGAGAACAATTCTGCTAGGTTCGTTGGTTTGACGATGGTCTGGCGATGAATAGTAATGCCCGGATTAGATCTACATAGTTCCAGTTTAATAATCACATTTTATACTGACCCTGGGGGATGGAAGCAACTCGTCACGCGTCTTTCTACATGCATAAAGTTGGCAAAACTTCGGCGACCGACCAGAATGATCGAGCGTCCTCGCAGTAGAATAGAATTCGTATATCATTTGATAATAATGTGCAATTTTCCATCAATTTTCCTAATTTTTATTAACAATCGAGGGTGAATAGTTTTAACTAATCGTAAGATGAGTAATATTTAACCAAAGGTTTGAGTAACAATAATACGGACTTATAGCAGGGTGGAGCACAGGTGAGAGCGCCAGGACGACGAGCCATCAACCGGAAGCGAACTCGTCGCTCATCCGAGTCAGAGTCCCTGTCTATCGAATCCGCGACCTCTTCGTTCCTCGATTCTCTCCTGTCTGTTCCTGGCCCCTTTCTCTCCTCCTCTCTTTCCCCTATCGTCACTGTTTCTCTTGCTCTTCAGGTTCCTAGTCTCTCTCTTGAACCGGGCCATTCAGCAGGGCCGCCCTTTCGCGAGACTCCTGTTCCCCGGGGGCGGAACCAGGGAGAACCGGAAGTGCCCGGATATGAGTTTCCGGCACGGACAATTTGCAGCGCAAAATTGAATGATCGACTCCGATAACCGTCGTTGCTCGCGCGCCTACCTATGTACCCTGTCGCGCTTCGAATTCCAAAGCGACGCCGTTGTCGCCCAGCGCCGACAACGACCGGCTGTCAGCCGCCATTACGACGATTCGTTATCGTCATTACCGGGTGCTCCGAGCGAGGCCCGTGGAAAGTCTGAAAGCGGTTCAATCCTAGCCTCCAAGCGGTAGGGGTTTTTCGAGCCCTGTAATTTTCCAGCGTTTCCGGAGCGGTTTCGCTCCTGAACGCGTCCCCGTTAATGCGGTTTTTCTCTCGATTAAATCGACAAAGGGGAAAGCAAGTCTATAAAGTACCGCATCATGAGTCTAACATGATTTCTGTTTTTGGAAACGAGTTTCTAATTGAACAAGCTGTTTTTAGAAAGCGCTAAGTGAATTTCAAGATGGTAGAAGTAACGCGTGATAATTACCGTGTTATTTTTTCGTTGTAATTGTGTAAAAAGGTAAGATAAGAGAAGAAAACAGAAGAAACGGCCAGAGTTCATTTGCCGCATTGACGGAAGCGTTGACACGACACGAACTGTTTCGAAACGAAGCCTGGCGACAAGTGGCAGAGAAGAGGGATGGGGAAATAGGGACAGAATTGATTCGAATTGCCAAAACGGTCCGCTGGCTGCGAGTCGGCATCGTCGACTGTTTTTGAACAGCAAACCTTCGCTATAAACTCGACCACAAATGGCTATTTACCTCTTCTGGCCCGTTCGTTGATGCTCGTGTCCCTGTTCCACTCAGTAGCCATCCAGTTACTCACCCTCTTTACGCTGCCTGTCCTGTTCCACGTCCCTCTTCTCCCTGCCATCCCTCTGGTCGGCTCGTCTCATCCCTATCTCTTCGCGTGCGGTGGTTGTACAGCACCGCTCGAGCGGCAGTTTCGCCCGACAATGTCTATTGGAAGATTTATTCCAATATTTTCAATTAAAGTTAGACAAAGCCGTGTTTGATAACGCCTGCGTGTTTCGCCGCTCTAGTTGCGGAGGTAAAAATAATATAGTACGCGCGAATGATCAGGAGTGGCTTTCAGAGGCGCCGCTCTGTGTAGCCCAGCCACGAAGCTGGGACATCGGCGGGGGTGTGAGTTCGGTGTATGGAGAACAACCGGTTAAAGGGACGAGGATGACGAGATACAGACAGCGACGAAGCACGGTCCACGAAGATATACGCTGGATGTCGCGTCGAACGAGCTTAAACGGGGCTAACTTTTTACCCCATCTATCGAACGTAATTAAGCTCGTCAATGGACGAGCAAACGTGCATTAGCAACATTCTCTTGACAAGGACGAAGTAACCTTCGATTCGAGGCTAATCGTAAAGATAGCCAGACCGAGAACGGCTCGTTCTTCCGTCGCCTGAGATTATTCACAGGGATTGTTAAACGCTTCGATGATGCGGATGACGATAACGATGAAATGATCGTTATGCAAGCTAAACGGCTAAATGTCTTAATTAACGGTGTTTCCGTGTTCATACCAGTAATTGATTATATAATAGTAATTCAAATTATTCGCAACGAGGAAATTCCACGATAAACCCGTTCGATGTTACCTATCTGTTCAAGAATTCATAGAAAAAAAAAGAGAGGAATCGCGTTTGTTTTTCATTTAACGATCGGAGTCCTCCAGCTGTTTTCGATTCGTGATCTTGTGCAAATTGACAAAAGAATTTCTTGCAAACGGCTACGGTCGCAGTCTACGTGGCAAACGATAATTAGATGCCTAGCGGAATACCCGCAAACGTCACGTGGCTGTCACGAGAGCTGTCATTGCCTTCTGTTGGCGTACACGTGCTTGTGCGAGAAAATCAGTGTGAGAGAGAGAGATAGGTACATAGATTCACGTATTGGACGGTACACTGATTCGCTCGGACAGTTCGATCACTGGTTCGTATACTTGCGACAAGATCGGAACACGTAGCCTCGGGTAGCGGTGGTCGAAGGTGGTGAAAATGGAATTTGAGTGGCATCCGGGGGATTCGCTCTGTATTTACCGTTCGATATCAACTTTTGTCTCTGGCCCCGATATTCGAACGTGCCGCAGCGTTCGCAGCTTCATGGAATTTCGGCCCGTGGAATTATAGGTTTATGGAATTAGAGATCTATCAATTAGCGGATGTTCGCGGGACGAAATTGAACGGGCGCGGCTTAACGATTTCATATAAATGCAATTTCTCTTCTTGCCACGCGTTCGCCAGTCGATTAATATTATACCGATGGTCGACGCTTGAATATATTTTCACCTTCGGATACTCGCGTTACGCGGGGGACACCACCTGTTCCCGTGCCAGTTATTCTTATGCCACAGTCTCGTCCGTATGCACTCGGGCTCGAGACGAAAATCGATGCTGGCTCGGTTGAATACAACGCAAGGGTAGCATGATCCTTAATAATGCGAGCCAAGAGAAGGAGGAGGAAGTACGGTACGATGTCTGATGTCACGATGAGCGTGATGGGACGGGGGAGCAAGGATGATGATAAAAAGGGAATGGAAAAGTGGACGGTATCGCGTAATTGAAGAACAGAAATGGTTCGACCAGGTAATAGGGTCGCAATACTGGGCCCAGGCATTGTGCCAAGAAAGCCAGTCGGGTTTAATGAAAATGGATGAACGCCTTCGCGAAGATCAGCAACGACTTTTTATCCTGAAATCACTGAAATAATTAAAATTTGTCTAATTACGATTACATTACTAACGGCTAGACAAATTCTAGCTTTATATTTATTTTCGAAAACGCTTGCCAACAGTTTCGAGCATGCTTCATAACGTTCTATTTGATCGGTGTACACCCGTCAAAGTGATTTTCAAAACGACCAGGCTTGATTTCACGCAACGGTTGCTCGACACTAGCGTTTCGATTTCGCTCGGACTCGAAAGTGTCAGAATTGAAAAGAAAAAAAAAAAAAAATGGAAATATTATACAAAAACCAACACGCGAGAAGCCGAGCGATACATAGGAGAGAGAAAAAAAATGGAGATTTCGATAATGTTTTTGGCGTTTGCCGTAAATAACGTGACGCACGAGCGGTCGCGTCGTCGACGCGAAAAATTCCCGTCCTCCTCTGTTCACCCTTCGATCCAACCCCCCGGCTGACAGATACAGTTCGTGACGTTTAAACGATTCTCACGCGCTCGATTCGAATTTGCTGCTGTTCAACCGCTACCGATTTTCCCTCTCTGTTCATCCATAGAGAGGCAGACAGATAGGAGAGAGACGGGGAGGGTATTGAAACGGCGTTAGTTCGAGCAAAATTTACCTAGAGAGTGCAAGGGGGAACGGGCACACGTGTCAGCTCGTATCAACATAGCCGTATAGGTGGACAAGAGAGCAGGAGCGAGGAACGATTCGCAGGTGATAGACAATCGGGAGCAGGCTCGTTATTATGCCGTGCACGCCGTGATTTCCAATATGTTGCGAACGACAAGCGTCACAGCGGCCTGTTAAGCCTCTCGTTTCGGGCTTCGGCATTCAAATGACCGATCGAGTCGTCGAGAGAAGAGTGCTCGTTCGATCTCTCGCCGTTAATGGCCAATACGCGACACATTTCCGATTGCTTCGACCTCATTCGCCACGGCTCCGATGGAATTTGTATCGTGCTCACGCGTCCTCAACGACCGCGTCAATGTGTGTGTAAACACCGGCAAACAGTGTAACGAGGGATAACGATAACGATGTTAATGTAATCGGATATTAACCCCGGCGGATAACCACCCCCCCGGCGGAGCCAGCTCCTTGTTAGTCCCTGGCAAACGGCGAAAATCTTGGATCCTGGATCCGTGAAACGAACGTGAGTATTACGAAAGCAACGAAAAGGAACGTAGACGGTAAGAGGGATGAAAATAAGATTTCAGTTAACCCTGGTGCAGGATAATATCAGGATTGTACCATGATTCGTAAACGATAGTCATGTTTAGGGCTACCGAGGTTGCTCAAAAGTGAAAAACATATTATTCACCTCCATAGTTAGTCATCAGGGCTAAGGTTATCTTCCCTCGCTAAAACCAAGGTATATGTATATTCTTGCGCTAAACCCGAAAGGTAAGAGATAGATTCAGACTTGCGAACCGAGAATACGCGTATTTACTACAACCTCTTCTTTTACGAAGTTCAGTTTGTCGAGCCAGCGAGTCACTGCTAATAAACCATATTAATTAGAACTTGGTGTAACTCTTTCATCCGGATTCCAACAATATTACCAAAATACTTTATTTTTACAAATAACATCATTAAATATAAATAATCCATTAATTTAATAGTTAAGTTTCGTGAGGTAGAAAGAGATTGCCACATACGTTGGCAACATAACCCGGGTAAGGTGGAGATACCGACGCCATGCCAGTGGTAATACCTAATAGCAGCCCAAAGCGGTGTCGGGGCCAACTCCTTCTAAGTGAATTAACCCCGAGTTAATCTCGAGTTAAGTAAACCCCTAAGTAGACCCCGAGTGTCTTCCGTTCTTCCTTTCCTGGCAGGTCCGCCTTGCACGAAGCGTACATACGTAGCACGAGCGAGCACCGGTCTTCGTGTGATCGTTAACGATTAGGATCTTTCGAGCCCTCCGAGTGGTTACCAGTCACGCTAACTCTCGACATCTTTCTGTTTTACTTGCCTCTACTAACCGTCGAGAGAAACGAACGCTTCGCGGAAATGAAGGTTCCCTTGGTTACTAGGCAAATTCGTGACTAGCTACGCCCGCAACGTTTCTCTCGATTTATTTTGCTCCCTGTTTCACGAGAAACGTCGCATCTTTAATCTGTCTCTCGCTCATTAATATTAACGCAACAGCGCGGCGACCATCGGCCATCGTTACCCTCAACCTCCCTTTTTCATCGGTTACGGACGCGCATTAATCACCTCCTCTCGCATCATTTTTCCTTCGCTTCGGTTTTTCCCTCTTTTATTTTATTTTTTATTTTTACATAGACGAACCGCGAGGTCTGGTGAAACCATGCCGTTGTTTCCAAAGCGATTTTTCGCACCTGTTCACCGCAATATTTTTTAACCTGATCTACCTTTGCAAGGTACTTTTGTTAGTTTCTATGTCACTATATCGAGGGACATGGAAAACGTTTATCCTTGGGATTGAAGCATCGTCGATGTGGTTGCAGATCGTGCAGGTTTCGTCGACAACGAACCAAGTCGTAAAAAACGGCTCGCCTGTCACGAAACCCAGACGTCTGCGTCCATGTTTCCGCTTCCCTTCGACGCAGCATCTCCTCTTGTTTCCTGTTCAAAGAAACGTCGCGAAACGTTGATCCGATCATTAGATTAGTCGATGCGGACTCGGCAGCGCGGTAATTGTTATTAAGTTCATTTACATCGCATTAATGCTTCGGCGAAATTGCGGCACTCGGTCGCTATCGTTAAATACAGTTCGCGTTTAATCGGCGTACGCGGCATTACGCCGGGCGTGCAACAAAATTATAATCCACCGGCCTCGTTGAATATTCCCGTGACTATTAATCGTCTACTGAATATGGTTAATAAAGCAGGCTCGATGCTCCGTCCATCTATCCACGATTACACGTTGCTTTGGCTACCGGAACTCTGCCGAGCTACTCTCTTGTTGATAGACAACTCAGAGAAAGGATCTACTTGTCTGTAAATGAACGATTTATGTTTGAGCATCGTCACCCGTGAGTAAGTGACAGATCAAGGTAGATAACGTCGCGATTATCGAAGAAAAAGGACGAACAGAAAGAAGAGCGATAGGAATCTAATGAAATTATGATGTTACTTGCTTGAAAGACACTATTCAGCCGAGGGTACACAGACGGCTAAAGCGTAATGTCTTCGTGTATGTCTGTACATGTATACACACGACAGTCGCTGACGCAGAAGCACGTTACATACGAGCCACGTTAGGTGTGTATAGGTGTAGTCGTACATGCGCCGAGGTGTATCTGTGCTCTTTCGCCGTAGAAAAGCTGCTCGCAAAGCGACAGGAAGAGAGCTTTGTGAAAAGCGCAATTGACGGGCCTTCCTATTAGTAGAGGAGGAAGTATCGGGGAGGAAAAAGCGAGACGAGGCGAGAAAGAGAGGCCATAGTGATGGCAAACCAGTTGGTACGAAGTGCTACAGATCCACTAGAAGGGATGATGAGAAAGAGAGAGAAAGGAGGAAAGCATTCGATCCACCGCTTTCCTCTTTTTTTTCCTGTTTTTCTTTCTTTATCTTTTTTATCCATTAAGCAGTTAAATTTCCGCGTGCCAGCTATACTGAATATTCAGCTGGAAAGCCGTCTGATCGGTTCGCGTCCTTTGATGTGCCGGTGCCATTTTGTTGTACAGCACGAAAACAGGAATCGATTTTCCACCGATTCCGCGTCGAGGTGTAGGAGTTTCGCTCATTCCCTCTTCCCATCATTCGCACTTTCCCTTCTTCCCTCTTGCCGCCCATCCGTTTCCAGATTTTCCGCAGGCCGTGGCACGGAGCAATTTGCGTCACTTATAACCGGCAGCGGCAAGGTTTCGCGTTCAAGTCATAAAAGCTCGACGGATTTCCCAACGTGAATGCCTTTTACCCTTTAAGTGGCGCACACGTATTCCGCGTCGATCGAGCGTCATCGCCAACAGGTCTATTAACGAACCGCATTCTCTATTTTTCGGAAAACAAAAAGCTACAGAACCAATAGTACTACCATCGATCGGATACGATCGACGATTAATCAAAGCTCCGTCTTCCCATGCGCAATATTCCTGAATGCAATAACGCGAAATTCAATGATTGACCCGATTGACGTGGACTCTCCCCTCTCCGTTCCTGTGCTCGGTACCTGCTGCCATGTTTCTCGTTCACCGCATACGCGTTCATTGTTTGTCGAGTGGAAGGTAGGAGATTGAAGCGGAAATCAGTACGTGGATCGTGACCAAAGTTCGACCTTTGCCACCGTTTGTCCCGAAGGCATCGTGCCACGTAACAATGCGACAGCGTCCTATAATTATGTTAAGTACGTCGCTGGAACAGGGAAACTGTATACAGCATACGGCAACAACTACCACTGCTAACCATGCACTTGGTTTACATGCAGAGTGAGAGAGAAAGATAGCCAGATGTAGATTCTCTCTAGTAGACAGGCGAAGAGGGAGTGCATATTACGAGCCAGCCTATAACCTAACGCTGTTACGGAGCTGCTCGACCGACCATCCCTGTGTGATCAGACAGTAACTAACCGCATCTCGGTGGCTGGTGTGCTCGCGTGCACCGCCCATAAACAGCCAGATGCACACGCACGTCGGTGTAGAACTTATCGTACGTAGAGCGGAAAATTTACCGCGTATCCTAGGAGGGAGGAAAAGTTTCGCCGGGCGAAGGGTGCAATCGGCTGGCAACGGTATTTCGTTTCGATTACCATCGAGAGCGGAATTAAGGACCTCGAGCCGTGCTCGATGAAACGGGCGATCGCGAACGTGTAAATAAATATTCAATTAGTTTTGCCGAGGCGTTGATACCGCGTTTCATTTCTACTGTCCTCTCGGCGATCACGAACCGGCAATACAAATGGAAGCGAGAACAACGAAAACAATTAAATCAACCAACAGAGTTTTAATCTTTCGTATCGCGTTTCCCGAGGCACGGAGCTCCGCCGCATGGAAAAACGAAGAATAATCGCGGCAAGGTTCACGCGCCTGGCAACCGGTGCCACCAAGTTGACGGACATTTTACTTGGTAATAACGCGCGTTATTTCACCGTGTAATTAACATCGAGTCGCAAATTGAAACTCGCCAACTTGGAGTCGCGCGTTGATGAAACCAGCGTATTGGCGCGCTTTCGACTACTTCTTCTGTCATTACCAATTATATCATTCTCGCTGCACCGATTCTTCGTTTAGCTACCGTAAAGTCTTGTAAAGATGATCAAATTCGAATAGAAGGAACGCGTTGTTTGCCAGTGACATTAGAATTATGCGTTAGCGAACAATTACGATTTGCACGAGAATCGATACGCGGTCGTGTCTAGAAATATATGTAGAAGCTGGTTCGAGCGAGCGAGTTGTAGCACATAGTGGGGAAACGGATGGATCCGAGTAGAAGCGGTGATGGCTGACATATCTGTATTCCACAGTGACGGCAGACAAGCACGTATATCAAATAATTAGATTTCGGCCTGAAACGTCAATAACCATGTCAAACCATTACCCGTACGAGACCCTGTCGGTCGGTTCGTTACTGATTGGTGGACCGACCGGCCGGTCGACGGGGAAGCTGCTTGCCTGTCCACCCGCCTGTCCGCCTGGCTGGACGAGTGGTCGCAAATTTAACCGTGTTAGCAAACAACTCATTTAACAAAATTAGGGCCCGGAGCGTCGCTTAAAATTGGAGAAACAAAATTACGTTTTAAGGCAAAGTGATGGCCGAGTTGAAAGCAACCCGCCATGATGATGGGTTAGGTTCTTTTCACCCTGTCACCCATTCCCCACTCGCTTCTATCCGATAAGGGAGAGGAGCGTCTCTGGGATATTTCTTTGGATAGAAGTCTTTCGTTGGTGATCGAGATCGATCCTCGAGAAAGATGAGACTCGAGGGGTGAAGGTTGTCGACCTTGTGAAATTGAATCGGTCGACGGGGATGCTTCAAGATTTCTTTCGATTTACCAGCAGGGGAAGGTTACGTCCCTCGTAATCTCCGACGAGCGCAACGAAATCACGAATTTCCGTAAGAAATTTTCATTCGAAACTCGAGTTAATGGTAAAAGGGACGATCTCGAGGACAGAGGCGCGGAGATAGCGGAGCGGGGTTTGTTTAAAGCGCGAAGGAAACGTCGACGATGTCAAACGACGGCGACGGTGGCGGCGACGGAACAATGGACGACGTTGCGCCTTCCGTTCGAGATACGATTCGTCGTAGTCGTCTCGTCTACGGTTCGCTTGTATACGCGCTCGCGGCTAGGCAATCGCATACACAATTGTGCACCCGCATACATTGTGTGCAGCATAGACACACGCGACGCGAATGTTGAGAGTCAGCCTGACTATCACGGCCTCGCCATCTGACAGCCTACCCTAGGCTTCTCCGCTTTCTAACGTCATTGTTCCAGCGCACATCACGACACATACGCGCGAAACATCGTTGCAAACTTGCACGTTGCAGCGCGATGGCGAAACTTTTGCAAACGCCACGACTTAGGTTGCGTTCTCATTTAGAAATTACGGCAAAAATATCGAGAAAATAATTGTACGATGCTAATTTCAATTGCCTCAACGTTGTTTGCCTCAAGGATCGAAAACCAAAAATGCTCGATGAGATGCAAATCTTTGTTGAGTGGAAGCAATTAGAGGGTTTAAGCAAACTGCTAATATCTTAGGAAATATTGGAAATGATTAGTGGAACGTTATTGTTATGTACAACTGTTTTCACGGAAACTCGCGCGATTTGCAGGACCATTTAACGAGATGTGAAAGATCAATACATTTAAATTTGCTTTTAGCTCCGGATAATTATTGTTTTCTGTAATAAACAGATATTTTACTGATCACGCGCGTTCAGCTGATATACTCGAGCGCTGTGAAGTCGTTATTTAAATATTTGTACTTTATTTTCGTTGCAAGTACGAAAATAGTGCTCGAGATACGTGATTTCGGGGTCACATATCATGAGTAAAATAAAACATTTTATTTACAAATTTGTCCAATTAACGCTTAACGCTCTGCCAATATTTCTTTTCAACGTAAACCTATCGCAAGGAGAATGCAAATATCGTTAGTAAAGAATATCCAGCAATTAGATTGTGACAGAAAGAAAGATAATAAAAACAGGAAGCCCTACAACGGAATATTAAAAGAGAAGGAAAGAGGAAGCGGTACAGAGGAGTCGTAAAAACGTTGGGCAAACGGACGAAGGACAAAGCATATTTTTCTATTCGCGAAGAATTTTTATTCGACCATTAACCGAGTCTGCTCGCGGAAACGTTTTAATAAGTGTGTCGCGTTTGAAACAGGTGAGACGAGGGGATGCGGAGGTCGTGTGACTTTTGCAATTTGAGCAATTGCACGGACGATGGCGATGCGAAAGCACAGACAAATACGAACACTGGTAAAGCTTCAAAATTTCACTCTACTAATTATTAAAGTTTGCGATCCTCGATGCAACGGCGAAGAGAGTGTAGCAGGATTTTTTTTCCAGATTGGTTGGCAAACGTTTATTTGAATTCCTCGCGTGACTTCGCACGTTTATTTCCGTTATGTTGCGAAAACCACGGTTGAAAGTTGGCCCATCGATCGGTCGCGGCTTGTGCCGGACGAAACGGAAAAGTACAAATTGCAACTGCGAACAAATGCACCGTGTAACGACGCGTTAACCTTTAAGCATCGAACAGTTTCTACTTTCTCGATTGTCCTCCCATCCATCTTCCGTTCCTACCCTCCACCCTCTATTTCGCACCGTTTCCTCGTCGCTCTCCTTCTCCCTCGTCTCTCCCGTTCCGCGAACAAAAGATCCCTCGGAGTTTCTTATTTAATTAAACTTCGCGAAACAGCCGGTAATGAATTTAGATATCCCGATGCGTTCCGTTTGCCGCGAAAGATACGTTCTGCCAGTCTTTCGCGCCGAGAGATTGCATTTCCAACGCCTCTTCCTCGCCTTCGTCAAACTGTCCACGAGATTAAACCGGTCGCAGTAGCGCGAACCAATTTTCAGGCGGACATCGCCGTCCGGGCAGCTGTAAGTAGATTGCGACGATCATGAGCAGACGAGGAGGAACGAATTTCGCCAACTTTAATGCGAATAGTACTGTTTTATTACTTTGATGATTTGCATTTTAGAATGTGAATGATGTAAGCGTAAATTTAATCCTCATTTTTAAAATCTTCTCTTAAGCACATCGTATTTGACTCTCGTCATTTCAACAGAGTTATAGATGAATCAATGTTAATAAGCTTCTATAGTCGTGAGTGAATAGTTAGTAATTTATATGTACATTTGAATTAGTCATATCGATAAACCGCATGTTAGTTGATGTGTAGTAGCAAGTTTCAGTTTGTCTTGCACAAGATACGCCAAACATATCGCAATCATTGGACGAGCAAAGAGCCAGGGGCACAAGATGACATCATCGGGTTTCATGCAACGCGTCGTTTAGCTTGATCTGAGATTGCCGATCGATCTAACCC
This sequence comes from Osmia bicornis bicornis, assembly GCF_907164935.1. Classification (NCBI taxonomy): domain Eukaryota; kingdom Metazoa; phylum Arthropoda; class Insecta; order Hymenoptera; family Megachilidae; genus Osmia; species Osmia bicornis. Next base: position 11,543,967 of record NC_060216.1, on the reverse strand, counting down.
GAATTCTCTCATCCCTTTGAGACATTTGAATATCTTAGGTAAAGTCAAGAATATTGACTGTTAATAATTTACATTTCCAGTAATCGAAACTAGAATTAATTTAACAGAAACTGATAGACGTGAATTTATTTATAACACATTTCAAGAAATCAATAATATGCTGTTACCAAGAAATTTATGCATCCCTTCCAATTCCTCTCCCCTGAGAAGAAGAAATGAAGCAATTTCTTATTCGTGTATTTACTTTACGCTACTGTGTCAAGGTTTCCGGCTCTGGAAGGTGCATGATTTCTGAAGAAGAAAGCATTCGAAAATGAAACGAAAACGGAGCGAGTTTCGAATAAAGATTCTATTAAACCATGAAATGTAAACGATTACTAAAGCAATTCTAAATACTTTATACAGGTATTCAGTAGATGTTTGCTCGACAATTGCTCGGAAATTCTATGTTTCTCCTAAATCGTTTTTGATTAGTCTTGCACAAAGCTAGCTCGGTTAAATTGCGCGGATAAAGGAGAATCAAAGCAATTTCCTGGAAACGTTAGATGGACTCGAACCGCTGAAAGATCGCATAATTAATAAAAAAACAGCTCGAAGAACAGAATAATTTGTGTGCCGAGTCGAAGTATCGCGAAATCCATTTATTATTGAAATTAATTCCAGTAATAAATTAGTTTTATAATTAAGCGGTTTAATACGGTCGAGTTATTAAGCGCGTTGATAATTAATTTAAGTCGATGATAGTTCCATACGCTCGGGATTGGCGCGGAATTATTACGAGGATAAAAAAGCGAACGAGGAAACCGCGATTCCTCTTTTTCAGTTTCAAGTAAATTTTTGTCGACGACTCTGACTTCCATTTCCGAGACCATCGCGTTTTCCAATTAAAGATCGTGTGAAAGTTTCTTATACGACGAACACCAATTTCCTCGCATTCAGCGGCAAAGAGAGGTTGGAATACGAAATCCTCTGTAAATTAAGTTCTCGATGACTTTGATTATACGTGGGCTGCGTTGGGCATCAGAGGATGAACCGGAAACTGTACCCTGCACCTTTCCGATTAACACTTCCAATGCCTACGGTTGTCTAGTTTTATCGAATAATTCTGATAATTCAAAGTACCAAATGCAAATTTTCAAGTTGAAAAATTGCTGTTCAATACGTCGCTATTTCTACTAACTAGTAGTCAAAGTGTTCGTTGCTCGTCCGACGGAAAAACGATTGATTTTTCCGACAATTAACTCGTCCGGGATTGTCGAAACGTAACAATGGAACATTACTCCCAGACAATTATCGATTCGCGGTAGATTAGCCGTTTGAATTCGAACGAATCGTATTGCGTCGAGTACGCCGCGTTAATTTTCGTTACTTTTCGCGTAAATAGGCGTTAAGTTTAACTGCCCGTGAAGGCGTCGCGACGCGGCCGTAAATTCTGTCGCATCGACCGTCTCTGTTCGTGCCTTTTTTGTCGGTCCGTGATACTGTAAACCCTTTTCGCGAAACTCTACCGAGCAGACAGAGATCGCTTCCGTTAAGCCCCGCTAACTGAAATATCACCCCGATAACGAGAATGTACGCGATGGAAAAAGAGATCGAACCTGGAAGAGCAAACAAAAAAAAAAGCAACAAAAAAAAGAGAAAGAGAGAAAAAACCGGAGATAGAACGAGAGACAAAGAGAAGGCAGAGGTGCATCCGTATCTATTTGTTCGACTGTATTGGATCTGGCTATTGGTTAGAATGGGCTACACATAAACCGATATATACTACTGTATATTCGTACACGGTAGGACTAGTGGGTACGGGTAGAGAGCTTATCGGGATCAACGGTCGTTTAGTATCATTTTATCCAAGGGCTTAAGCGCTAATTTTTGTGAATAAACTAGGTGAATTGTGCACACACACGGCCCCTGGCCGCAGCGCACCTGGCCATTTAGCGAATTTACAGTCGGCCGATCTATACCGGATTTGCCCGTGAACACTCTAGCCTCGAATTCGATTGCGGCTTTCTCGATGATCCATTTAGTACGATCGTGAACCACGACCCGGCGTTAATTGCGACTGCGCCGACTATAGGGTTCTATGAGAAAAAGCCGAGCCCGGAAATTATTGTTCGACTCTTTCGTTCTGTATTTCGGCCGATTTCCCGTGACAGTCCAGTTTCGACAGAATGCGTTTACGGGGATAGCGTTTCGATCACGATAGAAACTGGAACTTTCATCTGGACGATCAACGGAGGACAGCGACGCGGTGGGATGCGCGTTAATTGTTTATGCGACGCGGATTGAATCCCCGCTTAATGATTCATCGGATCCAATAGATCTTGAAATTGGATATAAACGATAATGGGAATGAAGCGGAAACGGATCAATCAATGGACTAACGTTCTAGAATATTTAACGGTTCGAACGTTTAACAGAGTTTAGAGATCCGATTTGCACAGCTCGAGAATCGTTTCAATTTCCTCGTCAAGAACATCAATTTCTATAAACTCGAAAATCCTTCGCTTGAGCAAGGTTAATTTGAAATTAAACGGTCGTAAGGTGTAGCAATTCGAAGCGGCAAACATCAACGTAATCGTCCATTTTAGTAATTCCCACTTGAATGGAAGCTTCCTCGCTAAGGACCATTGCTAAGACTCTCTGGAACCGTGCGGATTGGATCTTGACCTCAAAGCGAACGTAGAACCGTTTACTCGGCAAATGATCTCAATTATCAGGTTCAATCGGATAACATAATCCGTGAGAGGGTATTGCAGGCAATGACGTAGCGTACAGGTGGGCTGCGATTTAATTCCGCCGATCGGTCGATGGTAGTTCGCGCAAACGGAAGCGGAGACGAAAAAAACGCGACGCGGCAGGAGGCTGGCTTTACGCGGACGGTCAGACGAGCTTTAGTATGCATTGCATGAAGCCTCCGCGTATATCCATTATATTACGATCCTCCTCTCTCTCACTCTGTCCTCTCTTCATCGTTCGTTCAGCGCCGTTATATCCCCTGCAAGAGATTTTCTGGCGGATGGTTCTCCGCTATTATCCGGGTGCTATCCGCTCCTCTCCTCTCTTCATACCTCATGTACTCTCTCTCCTTTATGTGCACCCGTTATATAGAGAGGTATTTCACCGGTATCAGGCGTGTGCCCGTGGCTGTGACCTAGCCGATATACTCTCTGCACAACAGCCAACCCATCTCTATGCACACTTGTCCCGCTTCGACCGCAATCCAATGCGATGGGAACGTTGAAACGCAGCCTCGTATCTTCTGCGTGGTGGCTGCGTGTTCATCCGCGTGTACATACGCGAGAGATCAGCGGTATGCGTGAACGCGTAGACGTTATTCTATTGTGGAGCAGAGTCGCGCTCGCGGCTACCGAGGGTAACTGTTCGAGCGTGTAGACGCGTCAACCCGGTCGTGTTTGCGTTGCCATTAGAATCGTGGCCAGAGGTAACCCGTGCCTAGCTATTTCCCGCCGTTTCGCCACATTTCGAACCGCTAATGGTGTCTGCAGATGTGCACTGTCGGTTCAGGTGCTACCGAAAGAACACGGAATGGCGCGACCGTGTTTCCGCTCGAATTGCCTTCAGAGATGTAAAATAAAATTTTACAGCATTTCGAGACTCGGCCTCTAATTTGATCGTAACCCGTTTTCCCACGGCCCGCTATCACGACCCATTACGAGGAATTCATTTTTTTTTCTCTTCACTTTCGTTTCGTCTCTCTCGCTCTTTCTCTTTGTTATCCCGTTCGGGTCGTAAAGGTATTAACCGTTATTGCCGCCACTATTTTGGTCGCTTTTCGTAAACGATCCTCGTTGCGTTTTGCAACGATCGCAAAGGGTGAGGGGGTTCCGAGGGTCGGTCCAACGTCTGGAGATCGTTTCTCTTAAGTCCAGATATCGTTATCGTTCGGCGAGCGCTATCGAAGCGATCTCAAGAACTTTAATTGCGACAGCGCTTGTAATCCCGGAATTCGTCGGAAGATGGAAAGAAGGGATCTAATTGCGCGCCGTTCTATTCCCTTTCAACCCCCTCGATCGTTTCTTCTTTCTATTATCGCCGTTTCGTCAGCAATCTTACGGTGAAACGCGTTCGATGCGACGCAACAGTCTCGAGCACGCTTTCTTTTCATTACGTTAATAGAGACCAGATAGAGTTAATTCTTTTTCCCCCGACCGTGGCTCGGTCTGACAGACGTATCGTTTTTCTCTCCGGCTCCCTTTTACCTCGATTCGTTCATTTATCTCGGTTTCCGCGGAACGTGTCCAGACTCCTGGCAGTGGCGGGTATACGCGACGAAAAGCACGACACCGATGCAGAAGCAAGAGACTCATTCGTTTCGACAGGTTGCGAACGAAGGAAAGACACACGAGAAACTCGCGTCGCCGCTGCACTTTTATTGCTCGTTTCGTCTACCGTTCGAATCACGAGTCGCTTGTCCGATGCTTGGTTTCTCTCTGTACTCGCCAGTTAGAGGAAGAGAGGGACGACGTTAATGTCCATCGAAAAAAAACCGTGCCGCCGGTAGTTTCCCACGGAAAATTGATTTAATAAAGATGGAACTGGGTGAGACTGGGCCGACGCCCCTGCCGTCTCTGCCGTGCGTCTCGATTTTCGCGTTTCATGAGCATAACAAATCGGATTTTCACCTCCGTCGATGGAGCCTCCCCGGTGGACAACGTTATTCCGAACGGAAATTCGCGTCGCGTCGCGTTTAACGCTGATTTTCACGCCGTTCTCCTCGCGCTTCACTCCCTCACCCCTGCTACGTTTCTTAATTGCGAACGAACGTGCCGCGAAAAATCTTTCTTTCTCTTTCAACACCTTTCACGACGATGTATACGAACGCACAGACGAGAAATTTCAAGCCGGAATCAATCATTCTTTGAATTCAAAGCTGCTCGTATTCGACGCCACCGACTCTTCACGGTTCCTTTCACCGAGCTCCCAATCCCCTTCCCAGGGGGAGGAAAATACGTAAACGAAGATAGACGCATGTACGCAGATAGGATTGGGGAATATATGCACCCTGAACGAAGAAGGAATCGCCGGGAGTTTGTCGGCTATAGACGCATTCGACGTCGCACAGGATATTTTATCGAAGGTATTTTCGTCGAACGTTATCAAACATCATTTCTTTGACCAGCTCAGGAAAATATTCCATGCCTTTGCCGCGTCTCGCGTAGGAATTTGCAAAAATTTTTCAACTCGTATCGAAAGATCTTTAAAAATCTACAGGGGTTCAAGTATGGGTAGTTCATGGTACAAATATCTTTTTACATTTTATATGTTGACATGGAAACGCAGCACATTCGCGAAATAATTTCATTCAGAAGACAAATAATTTTCGATGTTTTTCAAACCTTTCGTTAGCGAACGGTTCGTTAAACGTAAAATTGTTAATTTTCGCTAATACAATTTGCTACTTTTCACTCTTCAAACACTCGAATTATTTTTTCTCTTAATTGCGGGAGCTCTTCAGTCGTATTTTTGTTGCACAGCTACGATACAAATGCGATAAATATTTACATCGGGATCGACTGGAAATAAATTTCAATTAAGCGTGTGCATTCACTTCATTAGAGAAAAAATATTCTTCGAGTAAATATTTTCCTCTTGTATTGTGTGTTACGATTACAAAATTTAACAATGTTGTATCCCTTCGTACACAATTAGTCGCGTCGATACCATTTGATTATCGATCCATCGGTGAATTACCGAAGTATCGGTCGTGAACTGTTGCTTCCTTCGCCCGTTCTTCGCTCCTTCGAGTATTCATTCCCTTTTTCCCTTGTCCCTAGGGTTTCCTCCGCTCGAATCCCCGTGACTAGTGAACCGTGTAAGAGGCTGCTTGCTTTTTCTAATCTAGCTACCGGGATTGACGGGCTCTGATCGTAGCTTTAAGCAGCAATTTACATGTAAGCCTTCACCTCGCGCCTCGTTCGACCGTAATTACGTTCGCACCAGGGGTAATCGTCGGCTGTCTTTACCAGAAAATATAGAGGTGCGAGCCGTGTCCAACGATCGCGTCAGCATCATTCCTCGACTTACGAATCTTTCCATTGGGATTTTATTCTACATTGCCGAGTCTAAATCTGATATAGAGCTCGTTTTACGATGCCGTTCGTCGTGTAAAGTATCGAAGAAGAATAGCTCGATCGAATTACCGCGTGACAGGGATTCGTAGACTGATCGTTCGATCACTGAATGATTGCTGTTAACCCTTGAACGTCGCTGGCTGGTTCAACCGTGACTCATACTTTCGAAGCGTGTGTCAATCGAATTTCTTGATCCAACGTTTAAAGAAATAGTATAAAATTTTGAAAATGAGAATTAGAACTATCGAATACTTCGAATGGGAAGTGAGAAATTTCCGTGTACCAATCGTTATTTTCAGAGCTATACTTTAGGGTTAATTGATTGCAACACGAAGGCGCGGTCTCTTTGTTCTTTCTTACCCTCTAAGTTACTTTCGAGTTCATTTTTCATCCTAGATATTGCTTTCTAGTAATTGGACGTTTCGAAATTAACAGAGCCGTCGCGTGACTGAAGACTAAAAATTTCGTCCAATAATACAATCTCTCAACGATTGTTTTATTAATTTTTTAGCCAACCGAAACTGCATTATTAATCGTTTCATCCGCGATGTACATACACCGATATAAAGGCGTGTATCGGTTGCAAGAGACTACGGGAACGTTCGGGCTTTTATTAAACGGCCAGAGGGAAAGTTTGACCGCGGTTGCATCGGAAATCTTTGCAAATTAATTTCTCCCGTATCGCAAATGTTCGCTACAAGCACAATCGTCGAGTTCTGCTGATTCGTGGTAATATCGGTCGAACGGAAACGGAAAAAAACTGTTGACCGTGGACAATGAGAGGGGTTGTCCTGCTAGAATAGGTATTCCTTCCTTTTCATTCCGTTCTTCTCGCTATCTCTGCTTTGCAGTTCCATGTTTCTATCCGGCATAGCTGCGAGGTTCGTGCACCCTTGCGGTAGAAATCATTCGTGCATTTCGTGCGAACTAGGCCCTTTTATCGGTTTCCAATTCTCTTTCTCTTCTCCGTCCTTTTTTTCTTTTATACCTTTTGCTCGTTCCGTTTGTTTAGTTTGTTTCTCGCGGAGAAGACAAGGCGAGTTTGCAGGGCTTACGTATCGAAAGGGCTGATAATTTCGACGAACTTCCGGATAACAGAAACGTATCCAGGAACAATGGATTCGTTAGCGCGAGCAGCTTATTGGACATGGAATTTTCCAGCGATCCTCTTCGCGAAACGCACCGAAAATTTGACCGAAATACTCGGAAGGGTCCATGTTTCACTTGAAAGGGTACATTGAAACTAAAAGGAAAAGAAAAAAAAAACAAAGATGAATCTGAAAGAGAGAAAGAAGAGGAACCAACCACGGTGAGGATATAACGAAACGTTTCACGCGAGAGAGGAAAGGTAATTCCGTGAAATATCATGTACACTCAATTTCACTTTTCCGAAAGTTTGCCCCGTAGCCCCGGTCATTATAACGACGCTTTGTTATCCATCGTCCTGTCGTGGTGTTGCGCTCGAAACTATAACTTTCTGAAACACAGTGTCTCGTGGTACAGCGAACGGACTGCGTCGTTTTACAAAAAAGAAAGCTAGAAACCGAAGGTAGTGTAAATTGAGCTTACAATCCAATCAGCCGCCCCCGTGCGCCTCTCTCTCTCTTTCTCACTGCCTCCGTTTCGTCTCGGGCGACTCGAGGTTCGTCAGCTCGAGAGGTGGAAATGAAATAAGAGGGAAAACGAAGAAGAAACAGAAGTGGATGAAAACGAAAAAGAAAGATCGCGCAAGACGGACGGTAGACGACGGGAAAGGGGGATGGTCAGAACGAAGAAAAAAGAAAAAAGCGAGAACGAAGGGCGACAGAAACAGCCCCGGAGGGTTGGAAGTAGGGATAACAGGATAGACGGAAAGAAAGAGAGAGGGGAAAGTCGGGTTGCACGCAGATATTTCCAAGTACATTTTTGATGGGATTTTTAAATGAGCCCCAATTGCGTTAAACGGTACGGCGGTCGACTTAAGGAAAGATTTCCTTAAACGATGTTTCAGATTCTCAGGATCGTTGGTCTGCCTCGTTAAGGGATGAAGATTAAGCCGGCGACGACGTCTTGTATTTCTTCTTTCGTCGCGGCCTGCTTAACCGGCGGGGTGCATTAAGCAACGCCGATTCCACCCCTTAATCTAGTCAAACTCCCGCAATCTCTTTTCCGGTCGCTCCAACTATCAAACGCAAACCGTTTTTGGATATAATCGTGATCGTGAGATACAGAGCACTGAATACGGTTCTTTGCAAACGCGAAAAGCTGGCCTCGGAGAAGGGTGGAGCCGAACTCCAGTAAAAGTAGAAGATATCGGGGCGTGACGAGAGGATGGAGTAAACGTTACGTGCAATTGGAGGCGGAAAGCGTAAACGTGTATCACGAGATGGTCAACTAGCTTCGCGGCGGTGAAATTGTTGGTGTTAGTTTCTTCGACGAACGAGAGAGACGAGGATGAACAAAAGAAAACTCCAAGGAAAAAGGAGGAATAAGAGTGGGAGAGAGGGAGGGAGTACAGAGAGAGAAGGCGAGGGACGTTGACGTAAAATAAATTACGTCGAGTTTAAGCGCACTTTTACGGCGGCGATGGAGCAGCTTTTATAGTGGAAACTTTGAAACAGCCGGTCACAGGAAACGGGGAGATCCGAGAAACGCGAACGAGACTCGTCGTTTTATCCCGACGAGCGTCGAAAAATCGACCCGGTCTCGCGTCTTTGTCTGCTCGCTACGAATTTAATTACAAGTTTCGACCGCGATCTTGTTGAATACACAGGCTCATCATAGGGAACTCGTTCGTTTCGGTCACGTTTTAAATCCGAAACGATTTCTTTCGTAACCTACGGTTTAACGTCGCCGTACTGGCAGCCTCTCGAAACCTATTCGAGGATAGATCCTCTATCTATTTCCGCCGCGGAATAAGCGAGGCTTCCAGCTAAATTCGATTTCCATTACCGGATACGATGCCCCGTTGCAACGTACACCCGGAGCGTCGTCTAAAATTGCAGCAGATTGCACGACGGTGCACGGTGTTACAGCGGGTAAACGGGATTTTAGTCGATGCCCGTATCAACTGGCTGCCTATATCCCCAGACTACGGTACGCTCGTATAGAGTTCGTTGTTTTCCCGCCGCCATACGAGATTCCTCGGGGTAATCGATCATCGGAAGCCGTTCGAAACGCATTCTACCTACAACCCACTCACGACAACATTATATTCGTTGTCAACGTTCGATTACCCTCCCGTCATCCTTCTCCCTCTGCTCTCTCGTTAATGGATACTTATCGAATTAAAAGTTTGGCGTACCACGTAATCTCGCGGTGCTAAGAACCTATTATAATTGGCATTTAATCCCGTTAGCGGGCATGTTAACACTCTCGGATGATCCGGCCAGTCGTAGTCCGTTTAGGGCTCGAGCAACCTGCATACACGTCCGCCCTCTAACACCCTGTTCGACTATATTTCCTGGCAAGCCGAGTATTCTGCGAAGTAATTAATTCCCGGAAAACAAGACTACGTTCTACAGTATAGACTGATACTCGATGAGATTGATTAAACTTTTTGCGAGTAACCGGATATCCGAAGTATCCGTTTACGAAGAAATCGCTAGATCATTCTGGATTCTCATTTCTTCAACACTATTATATGCTAAAGAAAATCTTACAATTTTATGGGTTATAAAGCGACCGTTCTAATAAAAGAGAAGGTTTCTGGAACGCGACGCGACGCGACGGAGTGGAATGGATGTTGAGCATACGTGGGGATGATTCACCGCGCGCTGAACTTGATAAAGTTTATCAAATTCATAAGATACTGTCGCGTCAGCTCTTCTATCGTAATAATAGCGCGTTTAAAGCTATTCTTAAGGAGTTGACTACTTGATAAATATGAAATCCAGAGATAAAGGATTGAACGAGGATAAAGAGGATACGGTTAGCTTTTGTTCTAGTTTATCATGTATATTTTCAATGTCTGGGTTTGCGATCGTCAATGAAATTTTATTTCAAGCGTCGCGCTGCTGACGGTAAAACGTGAAATTATATGATTGACGTTCATCGAGACGGAAACTGTACTGTTAAATACTGGCATCGGCAACAGGACTATCGAGAAATTGGGTTTGACGTTAGAAGAAACGAGAGACGAGATGATGGATGTATGTACTTTTCAATTGAACTTGGATTGTCAATTATCGATATCGATAAACGGTTCGCAAAGAAGAACAGGTTTATCGAGATACAAAGTGCCGTTTCGACCGAGTGATCGAACCGTACAACGTTCACAGAAATAAATTGTTATCCAATTATCGGGAGATTGGCTTCAGTCACGAACAGATAAACGTTTAATTGCTCGTCGAGTCATTGAGTACGGACGAGACAGCGATGTTTCGACGCTCGAGTTTGTTCATTAAATGTTGCGTTAATTTCTGTTTCGTGATAATTAATACGATACACTGTACCAGTATTATTTAAACGAACACAAAAACGATTCGCGCGTTTCGAATATTTCTAAACTTCTATGCGATGATACCACTGCAGTCCATTTATATAGAGGAAGGTTTAACGAAGGTTCAACAGTGGTAGCATCGATTAACTTAAGCTATTATCAATATAAACTCTGCTTCGTAATTACCTGGTGTTGATGTTGATTAACTCATCAGCGTGGTTCTCGCGTGACGGAGATCTCTTCGGGGGATTCTTGTCATCTGCTTGATCATCGATCGGCAGTCACAGGCTATCGTTCGCGGGTGAATTGAGGTAAAAATTGGACAAAAGATACATTGAAAAAGAGAGTGAGTGAGTCGAGAGCCGTAGAGTGGATGGTGACGAGGGGGTTGGGTGAAAAAAAAAAAATCTGGTTGGAAGGTAGGTGCGGAAGAAGCGCGTTGAACCGAGTACGTGCTTTCCTTCGAGAGTTTGGCGCGCGACTGTGCTACTGGGGCCAACCCGGGCCACCATCAACCCTCTTATGGCTCTGTCCCTTCGTTCCAACCCCTCTTCGCGCCACTCATCTCTCCCACCCTGCGTGGCGCTCCCACCAGAATTCTGAGCGTGACATACTCTCTTCCCTCTTCCCAACCCGTCAATTCACCCTCTTTTACCCTCCCATCCAGTCTCGCCTTTCGACCCTCTCTTTCCCTTCCAGGATCGTGTTATCCACCCCTTCTTCATCGACCTCTCTCCAGCGTCCATCTCTCCCGCGCAGCTTCATTACAACACCCTTTCCACCGTCACCAGCATCATCCCTCTTGTCCCTGCCACTGACTATCCTACTCTCTCACCTGTGGCCACTTGCTGGGTTACCTACCCCTATCAGTCGCTCTCTCTTTCTCCATTCGCATCATCCTTTTCCTTCTTCCTTCACCTTTGTTCTCGCTCTTTTTCATCCACTCGTTATGTCTTTATCTCTCTCGTTATCATTCTCTCTCTCTTTCATCCCCGTTTCACCGTTCGCCGGTTCTGCTCGCGTTCGCTCGATCTTCTTCCTTCTTTTCGTCCTTTTATCCCTTTTTTCCTCGTCCTGCTGCTTCCATCCCGTTTCGCCCCGTGCCCACACCCTTCCGTGTTCCCTCAGCCTTCTCTCTGTCGCGCGAACAACCCCTTCCTTTGACCCCGTCGTGAAATCAGCAGCGACGTGGACCGGCGGTTAGCGACGGTGCGCGCGCCGCAATTCAAAACTGCGGTTAGAAGGGGTTGTCGAAGATAAGGATGAGCCCTAAATATAGCGACATGGTGCTTAAAAGATCCCTCACCCTCCTCCGACTGCCGGTCGCTTTCCTCGCCTTACGTGCTCCTTTTAGCGCCGTTACGAATTCTACGGACTTCCCGCTCGAATGGCCGTCAGCCAATAACACCCGTTCGATGCGTCATATACGTGGCTCGGTAACGGCTCTTTACAACGAGGCTCGTTAATTTTTCCATCGGTCGCTAATGCGACAGAGGAGAACGGTGAGAATCCTGGCGTGGATTGCCGGCAAGTTCGATGGCCGAGCAGGCAAGAAAATATGCGAACAACTTGGATTCCGTTGGTCTTTCGAAGCTGTTTGTAAAGTGGAATCGATGCTGATACGAAGCAGAACGAAGTTGCGACGGCAAATAGAGACCGGCTTTACCTTTCGTAACTCCGACCTCCTGGCTGGGTTTAATAAAAACTTCGGTCTGACGATATAACTCTGTCGCGGAAAACATTCGCGGAACTGCAGGAAACTTGACGGTGTCTTTATTAGATACAAATCGCTTTCGAATAAAAATTATTCGCGTCTCGATGTGCTTTCAAAGGACACCTACTTCTGGTTAATTCTGAAAGTAGTTATGATTGGATAATTTTCCAAATACTTTGACAAAGTACAGCAATACGAGATGAGATAAGTTTCAAATTCTTTATAATTCTTTTATAGCTATTGAGATTGACTGGGATTCGCGAGTACCTACGTATTGAACTTGATCTCTCCCTCTTGCAAGTCGATCGAGAAGGAATCCCTTTTCAAAGTTTCAATTCTGCGTACGTGAAGGGTTAAACGTTTCGCAGTATCGGCGTGTGACACCAGTCGCAAGCGTGACGCGTGTATAAATAAAGATCGGTTAAGCCTCGTCTTGGTCTCTAATTACGACGGAACTAAGCTGGGTATTCTGCGGATCGGTGATCCTTCGTCCTGAACACGACGCTGCCATAGGATCTCCGCTCGGCCAAAACCAATTTGGAATTAATGTAACGTCCTGCGAAATTAACGTGATGTCCCCCCGGCTGGTACACCGAGCGCCACTCGATCTTTGATGGACCGTACTCGAAAAAATCTCTGTCTCTGAGTCAAAGAATCGTGGAACGAATCGATGCCTTCGTTACAATCTTTCTTTACAAGAATAATAGCTGACAATGAATGAAAAATAAATTGATATACAGAGTGACACCGAAATAGGTGGTGGAATACGATCAGCCTGCCATTCTTTCCGACAAAGATGATTCTGCTAACAAATGCAAAGCACGTAAACGGTCCGATTTAGCGTACAACGAAGCTGGCGTACGCGAGGATTACTCGCGCGAGATTAGATACCGGCTCGCGATGCGTTAAATGAAAGGGGACATCGGAACAATAAGTGGAACGTGCTACTTCACGTACGTGTGTTGGACGCCAAAACGTTCTGGCTGCTCGTTTCAATCTTTTCTCGTTAACTCGGAGGTCGACGAGTTTCACGTGTCATACTCGACGGTGCACCTATTCTCCTGCACGAATTAACTCTCGAACGGTTGGCTCGATTGCAACTCGGACTTAGGAAACGTAGAAAACTATGAATTTGATAGTGGAAAACCGATCCATCGAGCTTGCGAATCGTCGGAGATCGCGTCTAAGAAACGTCTAACGAGTCACGGACACGAAACCGTGATGGTTTCTAAGCGAAAGGGAGGAAAATGAAGTCAGTCAGCGGAAACGCAAGAGGTTGCCATCCTATTTCGCATTAGATGGCTATTGTTTCGACCACGATTGTCTGCCACACGCTACACGACGCTAGGCGTTTTAAATATTCACCCGTCTGACGATGGCCTTCTTCCTCCTACGGGATATTGTGAAGCATCGATCGTCAAGGTTGTTCGTACGATTATGCAGCTCCGCAGGAAAGTGTAGCCGTTTTGTGATACTATAACTGGATCGATGTGTAATTAGTTCGACGAGCGAATTCAATTAAAGTTTCTGTTTTGCGTTGACCGGATCTCTTTGTTAGCGAGGCCGTTCAAAACTTTTCTTCCCTTTTTAATATCAGCGACAAACATAAAATTAGGAATACAAAAGCAAGCGATTGCTCGACGAATACCGAGGCGGGTGGCAGACAGACGGGGGTGAGAGAAAGAGGAGAAAGCGAGACGAAAAGAGAGCTGGCTGCTGTTACAACCCTTGCCGATAAACTGACACGTACCAAACCCTTTCCCCGCTGGTTGACAGTTTACTCGCGGTTCACTTGTCATCGGCAAAGATACAAAGATAATTGGTCATTGGGCTATGCCGTCGCATGGGACGGAGCGAGATGGACGAAGCCAAGTACTTTGAAGAGGGCAAGCACTTTGAACAGATTTGCTTTGGCCGTTGTTTTGGCCTGGTATTTTAGTTTAGATCAAAAGACTGACGCTATTGGTCAATTCAGCCGTATCTAAGCCGCCGTGGCTCTCTATCTCTGTCTCTCTCCCATCGACTGATACTATCCTACTGTTTATTTATCTCAAACCGCGTTTCTACGGTTCTCCGTTGCGTTCGCGTCCCTTCTACTCCAATTCTGTTGCATATATGGAATATGCACTTCGTGTGGTCCGCCTTTGATGCCGCGCATAATTCGCCTCTATTTACTTCAGGGACGAATCATAATTGAAGGAAATTACTTGGCAGAATTCCAGTAAACGGAAGCAAACGTCGATAAGATTTCCTTGCTATTTGATTAACGATAAAAATTCTTCCTAACGTCGATAGTTCAAGTTCCGTACGGACCCTTGGTATTTATAGGGAAGCATATCGCGTTCGCTGATCATGAGGTAAAATTTCCTGGGCGAGGGAAGTAAAGACAAGAAGAAAAGACAGATAGAAAGGGAGGAGGGGGATCGATGAAAATGGTAGCACGAACGACGATCAGGCTCCGGGAGGCGGAGAAGCGACAACGTCGAGGCTAGGACAGACACGCATGGCTCCCAGATTTGCATCTCAATGGCAAGTAATATAAATTACACGTAATTACCCGGCCGTTCGAGAGAGCCGTGAATTTTATTCCGCTCCATTTCGAGACGCAGTCACTTTGGTCGGTTGCGAGATCCGCGGGCATAGATCGGCTCGATTCTCATCAGGAAGTTGAATTATAATATTCATTATTTCGAGAAAATCGTTTGATAATAAACTTTGGCTACATTTTCAAAGCAATTATACGTTGTATTTTCATAAACATTCTATCGTTTCGTCGAATCCTTGAAAGCCAAGCGGATCGTTCGCGAACAAGAAAGGAGAATTTCGTGATTTAACGCGTCGATTTACAATTACAATCGTGGCGACGTCCGCGGTCGAGTAACAAGAAAGTTTTCCACCGAGTTAAACCATCCAATTATTGTCCGCGCTTTCCCAACTCAAATAATAAACATCGAGGGCGATAACGAACCCCGTTCCAGACGCCAAGAAGCTATGGCTGCGGAGCCTGTTCGGCCAGTAACGTATCTAGGATGCGCGTTGCTTGATCGTTTCTTTATCGTTTTCCAGCAAACCAGCGACAACCTATTACCCCTAAGTAGCTATGTATACGTACATCCATAATCCCCCTGCTCTTAACGCACCGTTAATCCTTCTGTATTCGTCGTTGCACAAAGATACAAGGCTAATTTCCTTTCGAAATAGAAACTCGCCGATTCAGAGAAGATTTTTCAGGTTAATTGGCGTTTAGATGAACGATACACGCTCTTGTGAAAGTTTGGAAATTAACGAAAAGAAAGCTCATGACGAGGTAGCTGTTGGCGCTGGTACGTTGTTGGGCGGGTCGTTTCGCGCGGACGATAGGATCGCGTGGCGTTTAATCTTTCAAGTTTTTCTTAGAAATGCTCGACGAAGGAAGTTTTCCCAGTTAGCCGGAAGGAAGTAAGCCGGCTGAGCGGCCGCTAACTTCGACGCTCCGGCTCTTTTTAATGTTTATGCTTTCGAGGCGCTTAACGCGCGCCCATGAATATGGGCTACGACTAGGCGCCGCCCCCGCCGACAGTTTCGCTCGTCGCCAGGACGGGGCCGACTGAGATAATTAGAGAAATATCGCTTAATAAAGTTCAGTCGGTGGAGCACCGAACCGAGGGAAACGAGGCGGGGTAGCAGCTGATTTCTACCTGCCCCGTCCTTCCTTGGTATATACGCGCCTCTTATATTCGTTGCCGCGTGTTGCTTCTGCATCGCGCCGAGAGCCGCGATCCCAGCAAGCATCTGCGCTGAAAACATGCACGCTGAGTACAATCGAAACTTCGCTAAGTGCCTGCCAACGGGTCGGATTAGTCGAGCCCGGTTACCTTCTCCGGCAGGAAACACTTGTAATTACACGAAACTCCAAGTTTCTCTTACTTTGATTTCAATCTAGCCCGCGCGCACCGACGCGTAAGGTGTCGTTTAGCAACTTCCAAACGAATAATCCATTCTGCTCCTCGTCCTCGAGATTATTCCTGTTGCTCGGTTCGTTCATTAGCTCCTCGCGTCATCGTCATCCTCCTCTCTCATTTCGATTTCGCATTTACTTTTTTCTCTCGTTTCCAGATCGCTACGCAGCGTAACTAGCTTAAACGGCGAGCTTTTAATGAGAGTTCATCCAACGACGAGGAGCAGGACGAAGAAGGAGGAAACAAGGATTTTCGAATGGAGAAGATACCGATTTTAGAAGCTATAAGTCAACCCAGACGCGCAATTATCCCTTCTTCCTTGAACCGTCAGAGACCCTCTCTATCATCGTTCACCACGGGATTCCTGCCGTGATTCGACCCCGCAGGGTTATATCTTCTGAAAATGATAAAGAAGAAAAAAGATAACGCAGAGAGCGAGCGAGGCTTCCTTCTTTTCAAAAGGACTATCATTTTGGAATTGTGGAAGCACCTCAATATTTTTTATCCCTTTCGCGTTCGCTCGGAAGAATTCATAGTTACTGAAAGTCATTAGAAATCATCCCCTTTTATGGGTAGTATTCGAATTCCACGAAATGAAACTTAGGCTTTGAATTTGATTAAGCTCTCATTTCTATTAACGAAATTTCTTCCAACGTATTTACATTGAAATGCAACTGAAAGCTCGTTAAGTTATTTATTTAAAATTTGATCATCGACAAAAGGGAAGCGAGCTTTAAAAGAGTAGATGAACTCGTCAGCTGTCCGTTGCAAGAAACAATTTATGAAACGCGTTCTAATGAACTCTAAGAAATCATATCCTTGCTCGCAGCGGGGGGTACAGTTCGTTTAGTTTTCACTCATAAGCATTGTGTCAGCGTAAAACGTAGCCGCACGAGCAGGGAGGAAAGGGTCGTATCATCTCCAATTCGGTGGAGCGAGTGCTCGAGGGAAAGGGCTA
Source organism: Osmia bicornis bicornis (assembly GCF_907164935.1). NCBI lineage: Eukaryota > Metazoa > Arthropoda > Insecta > Hymenoptera > Megachilidae > Osmia > Osmia bicornis. Next base: position 11,526,845 of record NC_060216.1, on the reverse strand, counting down.
TCCTTGAACGTCGTAGCGTGACTCGTACGACTGATATCGGCGCAAAGTAAAGGCTTTGACCGAGGCTCCGTATGTAAATATACTTTGCGGCCTTCCCTGCAACGATGCCTACACGCCCGCGTCCCTGGACAAGGGGTTCCCTATCGATCTACCTCCAGCCGAGTCGCTCGAATCCGGTGAAGAAGGAAACAAGCTCGCCCTGGGTCCGCTGAGAATTCGACGAGGATCAATCCGAACGCGTTATCTTTTATCCGCGGTATCTTATACTACTTCCTCCACACTTTGACGATTCTTTCAATATTTTTGCTACTTTCCAACGGATATCGCGTAGTTTCAGTTACATTCGAATCGCCGATAGTTTGAAACTCGTCGAGCAACGCAGATGAAACGTTGTTCTGGTCCAACGATTCATGGGGGCCGATTAAAATTAAACGAGGCCAGCCAATCGATCGTCGGGTTTTTCGCGTCGAAACTCGGCCTTACAGCGTCGATGAATCGCGTCCCATTTACGGTCAGTTTAGAGCAAACCGGACGAGGGTCCACGCAAAGGGCTGAAAAAAAAAGGAAGAAAAAAATAGGAGACGACGTACGTATGTAGCTACGTACATTCGTCCGTGGACGAGGAGGGTTTGGTTTATCCATCTGGAAACGTTGGACGGCCACGTTTTACCCTGCTTGCGTCATTACGCTCGCACACTTTCTTTCGCACTTCCGTCTAATTGCTTTGCTTACGCGCGAAGAAACGGGCATACGTGGTCACGTGCCGGTGGTCTTCTATTACTTGGAACCGCAACGCCGGAAAATCTCGCTCGTTTTCCTTTGTCGAACGCAAAATCGTAGAAACGTACCTTTAGTTTCGCTTGACACGATTCCTTCGACACGATGGAATTTCGCGCGATACGAAACCTACGCTTCGTACACAGTTCGCACGACGATTAATCGTACTTAATCGCGAGATGACCGTAACTACCGACGTTGTCACCGGGTCAAAGGACAACGAGAGACTGACTGATCCACGAGCGGTGACCGTCGCCGACGACGCGACGCGTCCTTTGGCAATAAAACGTGACGCACCGTCGGAAGAGAAGAATCGCATCCCAACAGTGTGTCACGGCTATAACTATGTCGGGAGTAACCGTGACGGGAGCGGCCTTCCGGGTGAAACCGGACGTTCGTTGAAGTCTATTACCTGGCACTGTTTAACATTGTGCAATGCCGTCTCGTTCAAAGAGTTTGTTGAAATTTAACTGGAACTCGAAGAATGAAAGAAACGGGATGGTATTCGTTCCGAGTATACAGTCGCTAGAGAAACGTACCTTTCGTAATGAGCTATTATTTTTACAACTGATGCATTTGTTAATTGAAAACGAATGAAATATAACGAAGTAAAAAAAATAGTCTGCGTAAGATGTGAAAAGCATGTCAAATCTGAAAGCCGTCCGGGTAGATTATCAATTTTGATCTAGACGCGATTTTCTCATCTAAGCTATCTTTTTCGTAGCTACTTCATCTCTCCCTTAGCTCGCATCGTGCATTTTTCGTTCGCCCCGGACGTTATCCACTCTCCGTGGGTAACTTGTTTATTATACGAAGCCGACGTCTCGCGTCTTAGCGATTCAATCAGGAAGCGTAGAAAAAAAGTATTTACTTGGCCTGGCTGCCGCCTCTCAGCTGAAAATTCGTTAAATCCACCGGAGGGATGCTTGTTACGGGTGAACAGAAAGTTGCTACGGTAATTTCTTCATTTTCTCTCTCCGTGAAACGTGCGTTAACCGATATCGTGAGAGAAGCGAGTTAATATTACATGGTAATCCAGTGGAACGTCACCCTGGCCGTTTTCCGTCGATCGTTCAGCGAAAACGAAGACAGAAGAGCGGGATCGGTCGATGGGCCGAGAAAGATGCGGCGATAGACTGGTAATAGACACACTGCCGTCATACACACCGTCACAAACTTGACGACAATAGATCGAACTGGCGCGAATGGCCGGCAGGAAGCGCTTCCCATTTCGTTTGTGAATAGCTCACACGTACGAGTTAACACGTTTCCAGTTCTTCTCTGTACGTCGAACGAACGTAGCGAACCGGATCGCCCTAAAACCACGTTTCTCTCCAACCTATGTTGTGGAACAAAAAAATCGGTCACTCGATTCGATCATCCACCGCCATTCACACACGCGGCATTCATAATCAAGAACCTCGCGTTTTTGTTCGTCCATCGAAATTAATCGTCCCTCTATTCTCTAATCTCTGATTCGAGCACGTCCTTTGTTGCATAAGACTGCGATCACTGCAATGATTTTGCGTAACGTCCACTTGTATGCGAGACGCGAACTGAATCTTGATCCTTCCAAACATAGTCACCTAGGCTGTTGAAGAGCAACGATTCAGAAGTGGAACCACGGAGAAACGGAGTTTTTAAATGCAAACTTGATCGCATGAATAAAAGATTTCGGGGGTGGTTGCAAATGCACGAATGCCAATGCGATCCGTTTGCTAGCCTAACCGCGCGACGGACGGTAATTGTCCAAGTAGAACGACTAAAAACGTGTTTTACAATCGATCTAGTCTTTCATCGCTTTACAATTACTCCTTTCCTCGTCTCGAACTCCTTGCGTTCAAAGAGTAAGGGAATCTATAAGGGTCAATCACCCCGCGCGATCCTCGTACTCGAGTGTCCGCGGAGACGAACCGTAGGTTTAAATTGAAGTAATTAAAATCCAGTCATATAGGGGGGTCAGAAAGTTGGCTATTGTCGGTGGAGAGCGTGTGCCTTGTTAAATTTCTCGGTCGAGCGCAGGTCTCTATTCCAAGTGAAGCGAAACGGATGGCCAATGGCCAACGATGACTATCCGTCCTTCTTCCTCTTCCGCCACTTTCCTCGTCCACTTTTTTTCGGTACCCTTTCTGCTTCTTTTTTAAGGTCTCCTTCAACCCGCTTTCTCGTCGCCTTTTCCTTTCTCCTCCCTGTTCCACAGCGGACAGTATCTCATGGGAAATCCCTTGAAAAGTAAGCATAAAGACCGACGCAACGAACGTACAAAAGCGCCACGATACACGATGATATCGTGAGAATCTTGTTGCTCGATTTTTCGAATTTTCAAGATTCGATTAACCAGCCACGAGAACGAAAGAGTGTACCGTATTCGCTTATGGCGACGGGACGATAAATCGTAAATAAGGATAGTCAGAAATTCTCGTTGCTTTTTCACGACGATTTTCAAGCGGCAAGATTATGATTTCGTGTCTTTGCTGTCGTCGCCAGATGACAACAGGACAAGTCGGCTTTCGCGATACATTTCCAATATTCCTCGACGTCTCGTTTGCATTATGTCGCTCGTGGAACTATTGACATCGACAACAACGAGGACGATTCGTTCGCGGTCAAAGGAATCGGTAGGATTGACATCGGACCGTGTTATTTGCTATTTATTATCACCACTCTGAATGCGTGTCTCGTTTTCATTTTGCCAGGCTAAAGTAGACGAGCGTTTATAATCGCTCGAGTTTAAAATAGAAAATGCTGTTCAACTCTTTCATTTTACTCCCTCGTATTTGTTTCCTTCTCTTTTTTTTTTTATTTTTATTAACAGAATCGCGTCGCGTTGCGCAAAATTTTACGTTAAACGCGCGAGTTTATCTGGGGGGCTGATACGAGAAGATGAAAATAACTCTGTGAATATTATTACTCTTGGAATATTTCGTTTCCCAGGCAGGTGGAAATACGCTGGTCGCTCGATATTCGTGCAAATAATGATACCGAACGATCCGTCAGAAATTCCTCCCAGCCTGTGCGTTCGCGGAGGCTTTAAAGGTTAACCCCCTTCGTTTCGTACGCAAAACGGGGGCTTTTGACATCGTGTCATCGACTGGTCGTATCGGTTACACGCACGCATTTGGCTCATTTATAAGCGGAACGGAGGCGAGAAATTCAGAAATGCTAGCCAGTCGAACGGCCGGCCGTTGATTTTTGAAGCTCATTTTGTATTCGTCCGACATTTACAGCGGCGCAATCAGATACAATTAAAATGTTGATGCGTTACCATTCGATTTAAAGCATTCGAATAAAGACATGCAAGAAAATATGAGAATTCCGGGGAAATTGAAACTTTGTTATATCGAAATAAAAAGTAGATAGGTAACCTGGAACTTGTTGAACAAAGTAGTATAGCGTGTACAGTAAGACAAAAAGGGACAAGAAACAAAGAGGATATCTCAGTTCAGAAGGTTATATCAGCGCTGTCTGGCACTCTGAAGCTCTTAATTTCATTAATATCCAGCTCGAGATGCGCGAACGCTTCGTCGTCCTCTGTCTGTTTCAGAGTTATAGCATCCATTGATACGATTTTCTTTAAAGCTTCCGGCTGAGGAATCTGTAACAGCGGGTAAGAGGATTTCATTGTATCCTTGCTGAATATTATAATACTATGAAAGAAATAGCTTTGCCAGCGATGGTTAATCGAGAAACGAATACATTGCTTCGAAGCTTAATTAGACAATCTAACAAGATTTTATAGTTTAATTGCTGCCACAATTACCGCTGGATGCTGTTTAAGCCATTCGACGTATCCTCTCACGCTTCTTAGATGAGTAATATCCTTCCAAACTACGTCCATCGTTTCAAGATCCTTCGGCACGTTGTCGCATTGCAACCACCTTCTCTCCACCTGATTATTAGGTGGTACAAATCGAATATCCCAAGGTATACTAGTCCCGAAGGCTTTTATTTTCGCCGGTTTTTGCTCCGCTTTCACATCTTTCATAACGTGTTTCTTCGTCATGGCGAGCTTACTCGCATCGGGGGAGTTCCTTGTTAAAGCCACAGCCGTAGGTACCACAGGCATTTCTCGAATCGATACCTGTTTAAGTATGGCCAAGAAATAAAATATGCCAGTGTAATTAACGCGTTAATTGCCGTGAAAGTTATCGGCGCCTCAAATTTCAAGTAATTTAATAATTAATCAAACAATGAAAAAGAAAAATTTGAATAGCAAAATTTAAAGCTTAATTGCCCTCATCCATTCTAGGTGTCAATTTGACACATTTAAAATGAAAATGAAAAAATTCTTTCGATCACGTATTTTTACGTTTGTTAGTGGAAATTCTCTGGTACTGCTTTATGTTATACCATGGAACCATGTGCTTCTAATGCTGTTTCAATTATTCGAGTAATTCAACCACAAAAGGTTCTACGGTTTTCTAGTCCTTCTTTGACATGTACAGCACCGACTAAAAAACGAGCTCCCTGTTATATGCGCGAAAAACGACCGAGCGCAAATATATACAGTGCACATTGTAAAAAAAGTAGCGTACAATGCATCTGTTAACAATGTGAATAATCCCATTTCTGAATGCTCGGGAACTTCACTTATTTATATTCAACAAAAGATTAACTGTATATCTTTCGATTATTGTGTTAATTTGACACCAACACCGAGCGTTAACTGGATACGACATACTCGCGTGTGTGACGTGCGTTTAATTAAAATTTGTTATTAAAATACTACCGAACGAGCGACCACGTTACGTCGCTTTATTTTCAACATTCGCTTGGATATGACGTACCCAACCTCACCGGCTTAAGAAATTCCCTCGCTAATGAAAAGAAACAAATCAAACTCTCCAGTGAAAACTATCATGAAAGCAGCACGCAGGGAACGTTTACTGATATTTCTCTTTAACCTGCATCGCTTTGCAAGCTTCCGCGTCGAAATCGATTTCAAACATGTCCCAGAGAGCTTCTTCGTCGATAGTCTTATCCGTTCCACCCAAGGTTTCGACCCACTGGCAAAAATCGTGAAATATCGTATTCATCGTATTTTCCGCCCTCATTTTCAATGTTGCGTCTGGATCGTAGCCCTCCATGTCTCGTTTCTTCAGCGGACGCCACGTAACAACCTGTACATACGCGAATTTGATAACCTTTCCCTCTGATTGATTTCCTTGTTGCTGGATTACCCTGGCTATCGGCACGACATTACACCTTGCGTCTTGGTTTCTTCATAAATAGAGCGTAAGGATTGTATCTACATTGACCGAGTTTCTCCTTGTCACTCAGCGATTCGATGTCTTTCAGTGTCGGTGGTTGCACCTTGATAATTATAAAAGAAGCTATCTTTAAAAATATGTAACAAAATGGAAAAACTTGTTAAAGTATTAATAACAAACTGATTAAGTTGCAACCATGAGTTAAAAAAATGATACAAATACCAGCAAGGAGTCATCGTCGGACACAGTCCCATCGTCGGGACGTTGCTGATCGATACGACGCCTCGATTTTGTATCTTCGGACGAGGTTCGTTTTTTCCGATGCCATTCCGGCAATCCCAGCACTGGCGCAATCAGATTGTACGATTTTAGGGGCAAGATTCGGCGAAGGATTCGAGGGTTGCAACAGATCGGCTGATTCGTGGAGAAAAGTAAGTCAGAGGGAAACTTATCGGGGTACAAATAACGTTTAGAATCGACTAACAACCTCGTCAGAGTCGCGATCGTTTTTCTACGTTTCTTTCCATTCAGTTTGTCGTTTTCTGTCGACTTCAAAAGACGTTCCGAAAACTCTTTGCACAAGATTTCTAACATATTCGTTGACGATGAATCTTCAAGATTTCCCAACGCTTCGACGATCTCATCTGGCTTTGTAAGTGGTAATTTTGAATCAGATTTTGAAAGAATAGCTTTCAACTCTTTTATCGTATCTTCTGACACGTTATGAAGAGTTTCTGAATTATCAGACACGAAATCTGACGATGAAGAAAAATTTGAGAAACTGAAACCTTTTTTGAGAATGTGCTCTTTCTTTTCCGAAGGTGTTTGCATTTCTTCCGGCGTCAGCTTTTCCAAAACGGATTTTGCTTTCATCAAAGGAGGCGGAGGTTTCCCTTCTTGGAGAGTACCTTTTGATACAGATTTTGGTTTCTCTTGAACGTCATCGAGCTCGTCGATGGAAGCGCTCTTCTTTAAGGATGATGACTCAAGGCGAGCAATTCGATCTTGCAGGGTGGTCGGTTTTCTGTGTCTCAAAGCTCTTAAGGGTTCTAAGCTGGGTCTGAAAACCGTAGGGGCATGACAGGGTACCAAATATTTCGGCTTAGCTTGCTCATCGCTGATTGAAATGACAATCGAATCGTCCTCCTCGGAGCTTTCACTGTGAAACGAAGCGAAAGGCTTCGCTTCGATATCCTTCAAATTTTTCCAACTCGAATCATCCTCTTTAATTTTTTTCATAATCGTTTCACATGAGATTCCCGAATCTGTAATACTCTTCTGTTCCGTCGTATTTTCAACTGTCTGATGTTGCTCTTGAACAGCTTCAGCAGCGATTTGACTTTCAACAGCATTATTCTGCTCGTCAAATGTAACATCGTTGCATTCAATTTTGTCATTCAACATTCTTTCGTTCTCGAGGTTTGCTATGCCAACAGAAGTGAAACTGCTGTCTTCCGACGAATCGCTAGACGCTGTTATCCTGACTTTTTTTGAGCTTATGATTCTTTGCAGAGCAGTTCTAGGAAAAGATATCTTTCGCTCTAGCGGAGCTTCAAACGATCTGTACATGCATGGTAAACACCTGTCGCAATTCTTTCTTGGAAACCCGGACAATCTTGGAATCGACGCTAAGATACGAGCGGAAGTACTCTCTCTGCTTTCAGGATACACGAATTCAAGGCTAGGTCCCGACGTGTAACGAGATTCCGAGGGAATCGTCTTTGACGTTGCCTGGTCCGATTTCAAAGTTGCACCTTCGACGTCGGTACCCGTGAATTCTGAATCCTTAATCGACTTTCTTTCCGTGTCCTCACCGTACAAAGATTTCTTGCTGTCTTGCTTACGTTCTTCAGCATCCACCCTCTTAAGTGGCTTCACTTTTTCATCCCCGTTCGTAGATGTATCTTCGCTTAGCTTTGGAAGTGACTCTTCAGACAATTGCTCCATTATTTTCGGCGTGAAGTCCAAGTTTTTATTGCTGGTTAAATGTTTGAGCGCTTTGTAAGCGAAACGGGTGGAATACCTGAGGGAAACTCGATCTGTTGGCAGCTTTTGATCTTTCCTCTCGTCTCGACTTTTTGTATGCTCGCTTTCTTCAGTGTCCGTTTCCGTAGTTTTATTTCTGTGACGATTCTTCCGAGACGTTGCAACTTTTTCCGGGATGTTTCTCTTCTCTAGCAATTTTAAATGTTTCTGTAATTTATTCAGCGTTGACTCGATGCCCGATGTCGCAAGAAACTTATCGAGCATCGGAAGAGCAGTAGAATCAGTGGAAGTACTTTTGCTCGGAGCTTTCGGTTCATTCTGAATATGGGGATCCACTTTAACGGGGAAAATCCTATCGGAACTGGGTTGAGGACCCTTAGTATCTAATTTTGGGATTCGTACAACTTTAGGCAGCGAGCAGCCTCTATCTGAAATTTTTGTCGAAGTTTGCAATGGAGTTTTTAACGCTGCTTTTAGAAATAACTTTGTATCGTTGCAGGTTAATCTGTGCAAAGAGTTTTCGTCTGTGTTAACGTGAAACGAAGAATGAAAATTAGACGCGTTATCAATAAGATTTGTATTAAAATCAGGAAGTTCGGAATCATTTTTTGAAATGGAATGGTAGGAATAGCGAAAGAAAGGATTTCTTACTACGATCAATCTCTTCTCCTCATTGTCGCAGAATTTCTTCCAATATTCTTTCGATTTTGGAATCGGTTGCTCCCATCTATCAGTTGATGAGTTTTCAATTATCCATTTACACTATCAAAGTATTATTATACGATCCACGTACTTGGTTCCGGTGATTTTTACTCTCCTTCTGTGATGGATGTTCTCCTTACATTTGCATTTGGACAAGTCACCCATGTTGCAAGAATTTCGAATAAGACCGATCCAGGTCGTGACAGGTTTGCAGACTACATCGTGACATCTACTGAGCTCTGCTCTTCCATGGAATTTCGACTATCGATCAAACGAATTTTAACCGAGTTCAGGACATGCGTACGGGGTGGATGTTACCCCTATGTTAGGAGTGCTCGAAGGGTTGTTGGTAAAAATGGCAATACCGTGTGAAGGTATGTTCTTTGAGGTTTCTATTTGATCAGCAAGCGTTTAATACGATCTTCTGCAGTAATAGTAGATTTTGCATTTGAAAAAGAAATATTGGATACTTAGATTTCGTAGTTTACAATGTTAGATAATTAGACAGTAAATTTCTATAAATAAGTTTAAGTAGAAATGCTACAAGTTTCCACTTTACCTATTTTTTAAAATTCAATTTGTTCTGTTAAGTTTAAAATATGAAAATATTGCATGAATCCTATTTTTATGTTTCTTTAATTTTAAACAATACCATAGACGCCACCTATCAAAGCGCTTATGAAAATAACGAAATAGAAAATTGCATTTTTTCATAAAATTAATAACTTTTATGTTTTATTAGAGCGAGTAAAACTTAATTATAGCTCAATTAAAATATTAAAATTGGTAATTGAAAAAATTACACATCATAAACACTGAAACTGAATGCGTAGCCAATTTGAATTTGTGACGCGAACGCGGGAACTGCGCCGGTGTTCTGCGCCTCTGCCGCTGGCCGTGGAGCGTCGCTACTGCAGTCGCTTTCGGGACGCCACGCTGGTCGGTACGGGAGAAATTCTTCCGTCTAATTCGAAATCGAAATCAGTCATTAGTGTGTAACAAGCGTTTAATAAGTGTGTAATGTTCAGTGACGAGTCTGTCATTATCTTATTAGTATTTCACGCGTGTATAACATTAATGTTTTGAAAGATCTGGAAAGAAGTAGTAATGATAGTATGTGGTACCCGTGCTTCCATTTTTTGTTATTAATCCGTGCCCTATTACTATATCCCTACATGTTATTAAGCTTTAATACGCGTTACTTAATTGTCATTCATTAAAGTACGCCGTTCGTGTGGAATTATTCGAAAATCAAAGTGTATAATTTGGCGTGCACGTCGCGTACGTTAGCATGTTCCCGCGAAAATGGAAACGTCACACTCGTGTTCCTGGTAGTTTTGGAGTTCTCGTGGAACATTTTGGAGCAGTGCCCAGACGACACCCGACACAATGGTAAGTACACATTTACGTATACGACAGCGGCGATGCGTGACAGGTATAAATACTTGCAAACGATGTGGAAATTTCGGTAACATTACGGTTCGCTGGTCAAGCGGTAGTAAATGGCGGATCGCTTGGAAGCAACGGTGATAGCGTTACGATCTTGCTTCCGGCGTCTCAGCTGTCATCGTTTCCGGTTGAGTCGCGGCGCTCTCTCGCGTTCAGCGACAGGGAAAATGAGACGAAAACGGGCAGAGATTAAAGAGACTCGTGTCAGATTTACTTGAGCGCTGTAACTCTTTTGGTAATTCTATTTAAATTGGTAAACAGATTATGGGTATACAAGGTGTGACAATTAAATTTCCAAAGTAACTCATTTGTTATTAACTTTGTAAGACTATCCTTTGCAAGGATGTTTCACATCCTCTCTTAAACCTAGATTTCCATCATACTTCAATTAAATTACGTGATATACCTACTATTTTAACGCAATTCAGAATTCTGATCTAGTTTTGGTACACTTGGTCTATTACAGTTAATACTGTTTGAGGCTTTCGACTATAGGCCTTAAATACTTTGGCGATCGATTGATTAATTTAAATTGACAGTATTAATTATCGTAAGCCATCAGAGCAGTCTACACGTAAACGTAGAATCTCGCTACGTAGACAGTATTTGTTTTCAAACACCAAGTTTGAGATTTAATTTGTTACTCTATCCTCGTCCCTTTGCATACCAGTTTACAAAGAGAAATACCAGCGATAAAGTTTCTTCTTTCCCTTTCGCACCCCTTACTTTCAGTACATTTTCAAAGAGTAATTCATGGTTAACTAGACCTTCGTCGGACGTAAGTTCCATTATATCCGAGAGAAGGGTTGACGAAACATATTCACGATGGAAGGGGACGCGAATTGGCTCGCGATCGGTATTCTAACTCGGTCTCATCTATCGGTCAATCAATCTTCTCCATTCACTCGTTCATTCAGGTGGTTCGGCAATTCTCAAACGTGTCGCTGACCAAGATCGATATTTCCAAATTCTCGTCCGCGGTGTGTGTATATATATACATATATATCCTCAGGTCTTTGATCCACACCGGTGTGCGCAGTGCGGGACTACATTGGAATACGTGCTGGAATGAGTAATTCGTGGTTCGGCGGAGTTTGACAGTTCGCTAAAAAGCTCTCTGTACCCGTAGGAGGCGGCTGGCAGTCAGTAGAATGCGTTATGCCGGTGTATCGGTGGCCGTGTACGTGTACGTGTTCGTGTGCCTTCCCTGTGGCCAGGATTCGATACGGGGCTCGCGTTCTAATGCCGTGTTCACACTGGTCCACGCGGCTGACCGCAAGGAGGCCATTAGCGTACGCGAAATTCCACGATGGGTTCATCCGCATCGACGTTTTCGCGTCCTTGTTCGGATTGTTATCTCGTTGCATTTCGTCTAGGTTCTGTATGCGCATGTATGTACACGGAGGCATGTTCGTTGCCGAATTATTTTCACCTGGTGTGTAATTAATTAACATCCTCGTAACGGGGCCTGGGATAATTAAATGATGATTAAACTAATAATCATCCGGTGGTCCGTGTCAATATTAGCATGGTTTAATTAATTACCGAGGTAACTGTCGCTCGTTACGTACAGAGGACCCGATATCGCGTCGATCAGTAGTTTCGCAAAAGACACTCGCTTTCGGCGAATTTACGATTAGTGTAACGTGCCTGATGGCTGGTGGATGCATTCAGAGAAGGAGTCTAGTGTTTCGTGAGAACGCGGCTTAAGGCTTGTACGTCGGCCGTAGATACGCGTATAAGCGCGCGTATTAGCGCGCGTCCCAGCCTGTCCGTGAATGTTGGAACACGGGCCAAACGCTCGGCAGAGGGATCCTAGGAATATTTGAGTAGCGAATGTCTAAGCAGCATCGAGTATCAGGCTGGTACGGGCCACGTTGTTCCGAGTGGGAACGAGGACGTTGCGAAGTTAGTTTGGCGAACCCGATGACAACGATAGCGAGACGATGAGATCGTGTTATCCGTGAAATGACATTCGTTTCGTCCCGCTTTGCTATTGAATAAGCAAACGAGTTACGTTCGAACAGGTAAAGTTTTCACGCGAGAAACTTTCTATTCTTTACCCGGTTGACTTTCCGCGCTTTTCGATTCCGAAAACAAAAATCGACCAAGACACGGGACGTGAAGAGGTGATTTTAATTATCTCGGTAGTAGGTCGGCAGCAGTGGAAGCATCCCTTTAATTAGAATTTATCGTGGAACCGGGACGGTGTGACTGTTATCGAGGGAAAAGCGTGGAGAAAAAAAAATTGTTGTGGTTGAAAGGTTGGTTGAAGTAGTTAGCTGAAATAAAACAACGAGAAAGTAGAGGTAGCCGGGTTTGGTATGCGATATTACCGTGGGCTCCGAGTTAACGTACGGTGCTGAAACAAGGTGAGAGCTTTCGGAGCTCCAGGAGAGCTTTAATTTAACTGCTGCATACGTCAGACATATTAAAGATACTAACTCTCAGACTCGTGTAGACCTCGTCGGTGTTAACCGGTCCGTAGCTTCTTGAAACTGCCTCTTCGAACCCTTTATGAAATTTTACATCGGGCGCCGTTACCAGAACCACCCTCCTTGTCCGGTGGCTTGAAATTTTTTCAAGTAAGCCATGCTATCGTGCCGCTTTATTACGGAGTTCAGCCAGAAAGACTTTGCTTCGTTACGTGCACGCAAAGTGGATATCGTTCTTTTTAATTGATACGATACTTTAAACGAGTTGATTAAAGCTTTCGTAAATAAAAAGGAATAATTATCGGTGAAGGAGGTAGATTGAAACTTTTATCCGGAAACATTATCTTCACGCGTTTTTTCTCTAAAAATGAACGAATCTTTGTTCAATTTTTCTAAATTCCAATACCATACTATTGTACTCGAACGACACCTCGAACAGCCTAACAATCGTCGGATAAAGAAAGAAAAAGAAGAGTTGTTAATCGAGTCGAACTAATGGTTATTCACCGCGCAGTCGGTAATTAGAAGTTCTCCGCGCTAATGCTAAACCGATTGAGACACGCGGTTTGCTCGTGCCGGTATGCACAGTCTGGCAGTACAAATTCGGGAACAGTAGTCGGTCCTTTCTAAACGAGATTAGAAAGGTAACTTTGTTCGCCAATCAGGCAGCTCAAGAATTCCAACTGTACCGAAGTGGATTCCTCCGGAATTAAGGTTGCTCTTGTTACACGCTCCGTTTGTCTCGATCGAAATAATTCGTTGCAGCGAAGGCGAACGGAAGTAAGGACTATCGCGTCGCGAGTTCGATTTATCTAGCTCTCGTTTGCACAATCCTTCTCTGTTATTTCTTACAAACACTTTGCGCCTCGTATTCACCGTGGATCGGCAATTCGGTAAACTGTCGCGTACGTTTCATTGATCCTAATCGACCATCGTATCGGCCAACCAGCCACGTTATTATAGGATCCTGGCAGAAATTAGGTACCTTTATCGCGGCGTCGTCCATAGAAAAGATAGGTAAGATCAGGGAGTAAAAGTTTGGCGCGAGTCATAAAAGAGGAGGAGTAGGCGGCTCGATTATGGAAAATCCCTTGGTGTCTCGTTGCTCGCCTCAGATATTGTCGTCTTATTACCCCCTGTCCTCGCGTACATCCGAGACATAGCAAGCGACCGGACGTCTTACGGGGATCCATGGGTTGGCATGCTTGCAAGTGGAACAGACAGGGTGTTCTGGCTAAGGGTACGAGGGGCAGAGAAGGAGGAAGGGCTTGAAGCAGAGGACGAGCAGAGGAAACGGGGTGGCGGAATCAGAGGAGAATGGACCACCCCCTGTTATCAGCTTGGAGCCAGCCGCCTTCCCAAGCCGACAAATTACTACATCCCCACCATTGCTATTCTGCTACCAAATCAAGCCCTATACCGGACACTCGTGTCTCTCCGTGTTCTCTACTCTCTTCTGAAAGATTCGCCTATCCGATGTTTCAACCACCAACTTCGTGTCATCGCGGTTACGTCGAAGGTTCGTTGGAGACGTGTAACAATCACGCTTTATTTCATCCAAGCTTCTTATTTTGGGATGGTTTAACCATTAACGTTGTAAGCTTGTAGGCTTGATAGAGGAGTGTTCCTTATCTATTAAGGTACCCGCGGGAATTGGGTTGAATAGTATCGATTATCTTGTTCTATGTTTTGATAGAGAGTCAGGTGTAATTGTGGTATTTCTGGAATAGGATTTAAAATAGAGAAACGAGGGGAAGGTTTTGAACGGTCGTAAGAATTAAGGGTGGTTATCTGAACATTGTAAAATCGCCTGCAAAACAATCCGTTTTTCTTCTTAAGTAAGTAGAACGGACGGAGGGTTTGCATCTTCTCGGTAGCAGTTGTGATTTGCAACCGACAGTTTTGCTCGTCTCATTCGCAGCGTAATGGAACGTTCGTTTCCGTAACAAGAGGAAAAACGAGATTTCCAGCGACAATGGAACACCGGTAATCCGTCCGCCCGTGTTTTTCTTTGTCTTTGCGGATTACCAGTATGGCCGGGACCCACCTTGGTATCCGGTGCAATTCTCCTCGCGAAACTCGACGGAATTTTTCAACCGATAACGTATCGTTAATAAACTCGAACCATTTCTCTCGTGTACGGAGATGGAGACATTCGGTCGCGAGAGAGAGAGAGAGAGAGAGAGAGAGAGAGGAAAGAGTAAGGGGATCAGGGGCGAGGGGTTGCAAAGAGAGGTATGCGGACCAAGGTGGGATGACGTAGAAACGTATGGCCGCTGATTTATAAAGGAAATAATTTCGCGAGCGCAATTTCTTAGGTCGGGTATGCGGCAGCGTACAAGCTGAACAGCTATGGGGGCTCATCTACCGTTAAAATTCATTACTCCTGCTAAAAACGGCCTTTAATATCGACCAACGTAGCCGAAAGGTTCTTTCTTTTTTTTTAGTCAAACATACTGTCCTGACGTAGCGGGAGCTGGCTTTTACGCGCGTATCGAGCGGAATACGCGCGAGCACAAGTACGCGAAAGAACACGATACTGTTATAGACTGTTCGCGGAATGTCTGTGTTACGTCCTCGCAACGAGATGATGTGTATTTACGCCGTACTCTGCTCGAAATTACGCGAGAGAAATTGTTTCTCTTTTTTCCACCCGCCGTCACTGTACTTTGGTAATTCAACCGTTTCGGCCGCAACCAGAGCGTCCGCTGTCCATACAATAACTCGGCCGGCTGCACTAAAATTTTTATCGTTCCCGACCAAGTTACGGCAGCCGGCAAGGATAACGAACCAGCTTCGCTCGCTACTAGCAAGCTCGTTCCACCCCCTAGGAAACGTTTTCCCTAGGAAAACGTTTATCTTGCGAATGCGTCGGCCAAATCGACCCGCTGTTCTCGCGCGATATGAAATTGTGGGTTAGAAGACGGGGGATGTTTTAATTTTCGAGAGATTCGGTTGTCGTCGAGCGAAAAACGCGTAACAATTCAGCAGGATTGTCAACTCAAACGTTTGCCTTCGAGCGCGGAATAAAAACTTTCAAAGCTTTCTAATGGTTCAAAATATTTGCTTTATCAATAGGATCGTATTAACGTAGTATATTGCAGGTGGAATATCGCGTTCGGAAAATAAAGCGTCCTTAACGTTGAATTTTTGTTGAAATATTTAAAGTCGCTTTGAACGCCTCGTTTTCGTCCTCGTCACCCTGAGACCAAACAGACTGTATTATAAAAAGGATAACAAAATGGTGAGAGGAACGGGCCAAGGAAAGGAAAAAAGTCGACGTGGACTGGCGAAAGACTGCGGAAAAGAAGGAATAAGAAAGTTGATGAAATATTGGAGAGCGGCTTAGGCGGGACAATATTCTGTTGTAAACCGTTCCTTTCCCGCGCCAATAGATATCGCTATATAGTACTCTACCTGTTCCCCTGTATCTCTTTATCCTTCTTCTTCTACTTCCTTCTTTGTCTCTCCGTTGCTCTCGGTTCTTCATTTCGCTTGATTCTTTCGACTGGTGCAAAATGAAAGACCGTTAAAGAAAATCGAAAATTGAACGAGTGAAAAGCGGCAAGAAGGCGATTGCACAATTTACGAGATGCAAATGTAAGACGATAAAATGGCGGTCGGTTAGGAGAAGAAGGAACGAGATAGAAGCGTCTGTTGGTGCTCGAAAATTTCGAGCACGTTCTTTTTCAGTTTCATCGTCGTCGAACGGACACTCGATTATAGATCGTTCCGCTGTAATTTCATCCGTTTGTCGAGATCGTTGCCGAGTGTCTGGAGTACCATTCATCGGTACGACGATTCCCCTTCGATTTGCAATAAACGGCTGGACATCTCTCTTCGTCGTTCGTCCGCGACGATTCTTTCCCCGCAATTAAATCGCAGGGAAAAATCTCGGGCGAGACAAAAGGCGTCCGGCTTCTACATTCCTTCTTTGTAATTTGCTCTCCTCCTCAGCCCTCTTCTCTTTCGACGAACGGGGATGATGGAGGACCACTTCGAACGAGAAAAGATAGTCCTTCGAGCTCGTATTTACGTGCCAGTTCAGCAAAGTACTAGTCTTACTGGTAACACCATCGAACGATCAAATGTTCCTCGAATCGTCTCGAGTACCGCGACAAATCGCCCCGGACCTTTCACTTTTTTATCTTGCCTCGAAATCATCGAGGTGGTTGACAAACCTGGCTGGTTAGCCGGATAATTAATTAGAATTTTATTCGAAGACGAGGCTTTCGTGAAAAGTTCCCCGCGTTTCCGACGATTTTCATCGAGGCCGGTATGAAAAATTCGAGCCCAACGATGTCGACAACTATGAGGGAACTTTTGCATCCGGAGTTCGTTACTCGTCCTCTCGTCGACCAGCAGAGATACCGAAATTCCTTCGCATAGCTGACGAGAAGAAGAGAGAAAGAGAGAGAGAGGGAAGTAGGAAAGAAATAACGTACGACATTCGGCCGGGGTGACGTTTATTAGACATTAAGTAGTAATACCCGCGAATGGGACGGACGGGACTAGCCGGGTAATAAGGGTGGGCTAGGAGAGCCGTCATACTAATTGTAGTAATTCCGGCATCCACTTTGGATATTTAATTAAGTTTCCGCTGACAAGCATCTACTTAGTGGGGAGAGGCAGGGCGGTTCTTACATAGCTGCGCGCTTACTACTCCCTGCTTCCATCAACCCTCTGCTTAGCTACCGTGTAACCTACCGACCTGCTTAACTGCCGCCTCGAAACCTGCACCGTTCACTAATTATTTAGTATCTCCTCTACCTGCCTGCCTCCATCGTGGAAGAAAGAACGGATTAAGCAAAGTTTATTGCCGGGTTAGCTAAATTGTATCCCGAATCCGCCGCGTTGAACATTTATCACGGCTAAGTTGAAATTTTCCTAAAGTTTATTCGTCGAAAAGTTTATATAATATTACCGCCACTTTGACGGCTGATTTCACGCATTCGTAGTTTTAACGTTTAACATTTCCTACCTCTCTTCTTTATTTCAAAATTAATTATTTTGTGACAGTCAAACGTTAGAGGCTTGTTCTTAGGAATATGTATCACAAAGGAGTTATAATTAGTCTGATGATTATAACAAGGTAGTTCTAGGTATTCCTACGATCATTTCCCAGTGACTTATGAAGTGTAGGTACTGAAGCGAGGGCTTACGGCGGTCGTCGACTAAATATCACGACAGACGATCCTTCTCTCGAGCGGTCGAGATGGTATTCCTTCTATTATCTATTGTCAGGGCCAAGATTTTAGTAGGGCAGTATATAAAGGGGGCTAGACATGAATGCGGTCTCCCATTCGATTCCGTAAAGTATGAAGCTATCAAAGCCAATGGTCCGAAAAGGGCCGGTGCAATTACCAATAACTCTTTGACATGCTTCGTCTACGTTTCTTCTTTCACTCGAAACATTTTCGTTGGCCTGGCCTACTACGAATACGTCAGAATTGTTCACGGAAATCGAACTGACCCCTTGGCCGCGTAATAAATGCAGATGCTGTGCACGCGAAATTTTTCTATCGATACGACAGTGGTTCGAACCATTGAATCGTACCGAATCGGATCGTATTCCATGTTCCTACGAAAAGAAAAGGAAAGAAAAATATAATGACGGGTAGGGAAATGTTGCTTCACGGGCTGGTAACCGCCTCATGAATTCCTCGTTTCTTCGCAAAATAATGATTCCCACGTTTTCGAATATCAGGGACTTCCATTTGGTGGACCGATCGGTCCTAGGGAACGAGCACCCGACATTCAAGAAGGACGGCACTCTCTTTTCGCTTGGATGAATTTCTCCAGTTAAGTAATCCCTGCTCGTGGATTCGGAATAGAAACAGTGCGAGCGCACGGATAAGAGGGATAAGGATCCTCTAACACCTCCTTTTGCTTTTCCTCCCGCCCTTCCCGTTCGTCTTTCTACTCGAACGAGATCCTTCCTTCCTTGCTTCTTCACGTGCAGCACTAAGCACGCTAGCCTTCCCTAGAGAAAAAGGGCAGAAGCCCTTCTATTCTTAATATTTTAAAGTTATATCCTGGCATAGTTAAGGAAATTTAGAGTGCAATTTATCCTTAGTCGAGTTAAAATGTCAGCTGTTTTTAGTTTACCCGCACAATGACCTGCAGTTGAATTCAGAAATAGAAAACCAGAAATTGTTTTCGAGGAATTTAGAGAACGGATTATTTGAAGGGAAGGAACATATCGATGGGAAGAGGAGGATATCGATGGAGAATTAAGAAGACACGTACGTGTTCGTTCCGTGTATTGAGCTCTTTCATCGTTAACAATGGCAAGAGGACCGAACCATTCACGTGATCACTTTATTCGCTTATTGAATGCAGTACGATGTGTGCGCGAGTGTGCAGGTACATATACCATTGCGTGTCTTTACCAGTCAGAGGAATGCTATTCTTGTCTCGGAATGGAATACGAATCAATGGAAATCTCTCATTGGATTCGTTTCGATTCATGATTCGGCCTGGTTAAAGTCAATGACATTGATCAACGAATTTCTCGTGCATTCTGAATATTATATAAGCAATCGTTTTTTCATTAGCACCTTGCAAATTAACTAAGATGTCATTCGGTCATCCAATTTCTGTCAGGACAATTTTATTCTATTCCTCCCAATCTCTTTACATATTAATGAGAATGAGAAAACGTTGGTTGTTCTCGAAAGGATGGTTTCATCTCCAAGAACTAAACACGAGTCGAATAAAAAATTCATTCGATACTTTGATCAAACTTCCCTACGAACCAAGCAAAGTTTAAACAAGAAAAAAAAAAGAAGGGATAAGAAGAAAAATAAAATCAGAACTTTGCAGTTACTAAAGTTCACTTGTTAGCTGGTAAGGTAGGACAAGCGATACCTTTCGATATCGCAAGCTTCTCGTTGTTGAAATAAATCTAGAGCTAATGCGATTTGTACATCGAAGCGAGAAGGGTCACTGAGGATGATCGATAGGCTTGCACGGATGAGATAAGAGAGATCCAAGCAATTTACAGCGGAAGACTTCTATTATTTGAACGTCGAGGAAGCTGAAGATTCGAAAGAGATTGCGAACATCTTCTACGAGTATGCGATTACCCGGAAACGAGAAGACGAAGGATCGGACTTTCAGAACCGATAAAATTGATTTCATTGTTCCCCCGGTTCTGTGGCGAAGCACTTAAGAAGAATATACCGCGAGATTACTAAACGAATTTCAACTCACCCCCATACCCGACCACCCCCCCCTACCACCAACGTTTATCGCTTAACTTTCCACCTTTCTAGTTACGAACTTTTCCAGAGATTGTTGCATACAACTGAACGAACACCGCGTACCGTAAGTTGGCTGCTGCGTAATGGTGGCTCGTTAAACGCTTTTTCGAGCCACTGCATGAGAGCGAAGAGTTTCCCGGTGAATACAATTTTTTCTCGACTTCCGAGCACGCGTACGTCTCAGATCTTTTTTTAACTATCCTCTTCTTTTTCCACGATCGATAGAAATTTTTAATTATTACGATAAAGTTGAAAATTCGCTGATGCTGGGTCGCGGTAACCAATAATGTAAGTAGAGGCGGTGAAATTTAATCAGACATTGCTCGGTTAGCGTATATTAATTAAAATTATTAAGGATACCATCGTTCGGTTTTTTTCAGTTTGATTGCTCTGTTGATTGCTTACTGTTATTAGCGAAATATTAATAATATTCAAAAAATACTAGCGCAGGGGGGTAAAGAAGCGTTTGGAAAACGAAGATTAGAGACTCATCGTGGAAAAACAAAAAGTACTTTGAATCCTCATAGATAGAATTAATTACATATAGCTATTACGCTCGTGTCGGTCGGAACGAGGTGTACCAAAGGGTGTGTACATCTAGGGGTACAAATGCGACGGTCCTTATGTACGTACAGGCTCCTCCTATAGTCATGCTAAACAACGGGGCCAGCTCGTGCAAGGGCGTTACAAAGTGACGGTGGCGCGTGTTTGGTGTCGGACGTTGGACGTCCATGAATAATTAATTCGTTCGTTTCTCTCACTGTCTGTCCACTCACGTTACCGTTTACAGAGGTACTCGTTAACAATCGAACAGTATAAGCCATATG
Organism: Osmia bicornis bicornis; assembly: GCF_907164935.1. Taxonomy (NCBI): domain Eukaryota; kingdom Metazoa; phylum Arthropoda; class Insecta; order Hymenoptera; family Megachilidae; genus Osmia; species Osmia bicornis. Next base: position 11,506,194 of record NC_060216.1, on the reverse strand, counting down.
ATTTTCGATCGAATAATTTACGGGATAACCAGCCGAACGATTGATTCCAGCTATGAAACGTTACACGAGAGAAGCCGTTCAAGTGAGTTTGAATTAATTAAGGATGCTCGTTCGTTCACGATGAAAACTCGCTGGAATTTTCCGAGAACTGTCGAAGTTTCCGCGTACGTATCACCGTTGTAAACGGGCCTGGTTGCTAACGATCACGATTAATCGACGAATAATTCCAACGCGTCTTCCCGGCGAATTGCGCGATTAATTATCCCTCCTTGACGGGAGTCTCCTTGTTTCTCTCGTCCTATCGAACACGGCTGCCCGTCGATCGGACGCGATCCAATATGGTTTTCCGTGATAAACGGCGATCCTACGGGAAGATAAAAGCGTCCTCCCGCGTAACCGCAAGCAAAACGGTATCCATAAAAAACGGGACGGGAGGCGCGACAAATCTAGATTGAAAATTTTATTCTTCCAACGGGCATGATCAAGCCCTGTGCAACATGGATTACGGTCATCTCGATCCGAACCCGTGTTGATATATCGTTCGACGATGAAATCGTACCCGACTGTTGGATAAAATAATAATTTACGATCGTTGCAGCCGGGATCGCTGGTAAAATGATACGCTTGTCTTCTCTGACGATACGTACGTTGCACGGTTCAACTAGGGAAACATCGTAATGATGTTTCACTACCAGAGTTGTGTAACAAGATTCGTATTACATCGAAGGAAACAATTAGGACAGCATGTGCATTGAAATGATTCTATCTTTTGTTACGATATACGTTAGTTCGAGTTCTATTGAAACTGTGAAAGTTACTCGTTTGATAGAAACATATTTAGCGCAGACCGTCCCTTTTATCCTGGATATTTAATTTGTACAATTATAATTTAACGCAAAGCATTTAATTATGATCTTGACATTGCAGTGAAGATAATTTGATTTAACATCTAAACGAGTATAACATTAATGAATTGCTTTTATGCAATTATGAAAAATTCTTAATGAAATTTGTAATAGTACCACGGAGTTATCAAGAAAATTTTTACGGCAAAGAAAGGTAAATCACGACGGGCAAGTTGAAGTATCGCGCGTTAATTAAGGTTACGCTTGAGAATTAGCATTTCGATGGTGGTACAGGAGTCGAGCGGGTTCCGGTGAAATTTCAAATCGGTCGGCTACAATTTGGACGAGCATTAAGCACCGTCGTATCATGCATAATGCACGGAACATCGCGCGCCGGCTGGCCTTCCAAATATAAGTGGCTCCGCTTGGAAACGCGAGCTTTCCTTTCGTCCCGCTCCATCCGGTCGGTGTTTCCTCTGTTTCTCTTGATTCGTCGTCCCGGGCGCTAAGCACCTTGGGAGAGAACAGACGGAGAAGGCTGAACAAGCCGGATTACGGATTAGGATCAATTTCGAGTAGTTCAGGGATATGCACTGTTTCATCGTGCGCCACCGAATTCATTCTCTCGCGCTTTCCCTTCTCTAAACGCGGCCACGATTTAAGCGTCGACGTTGGATGCTTCCTTAAATCAGCTTGATAGCTCGTCGCAAGCTTTCGGATGGAAACAGACTGACGGGGTAACAATTTGATACGTCTCAAGCCCTTTGTCTCAAGATTTACTTTCGCAAAAACGTTGTTATTCACACTGTCATTTATTATAAATACAACAAAATTAAAAATTTTTAAAAAAATTTCGACGTACTATAAGCTATTGACCTCTGTCAATGAAATCGTTTGAAAGTACAAACGACGCAAACGCAAGGGTTGTTTATCATTTGGCGGGTAAAGCGTGTAACCAGCGGCGTTAACTGAAATCGAAGTGATTTTACGGCGACTTGGCAGGAGGCGTCCACCGATCCAGACGAATAAACTATCGGAATATTGAAACATCACTTCTCTGTACGGGTTGCGTGGTAATCGTTCGTGGATAAACGTGCACGTGCGCAAACGTTCTCATACCGTTGCCACGTTCTTGACCCCTGTGTGCGCATACACTGCCATAGTCAGGAGAAAAGCAATCATCTCGGCCGGACGCAATCAGCCTCTAACACACGTTCCATCGCGTTCCACACATGCTGCTGGCCCGTTCCGTTTTCGACCTATCTAAGTCGTCTCCTATGGGACAGTCGTTATACACTGGGCTTTACTCACAGGCGTACAACTCGTGATCAAATTTTTTTTTTTGTTCCATAAATGTCGAGACGAGGGAGGACAAGATTAGTTGAAAAATTAGATTAATAGCAGATCCAATCTCCTTTATTTTCGACAGGGATTCTGAGGTGCTTGTTGGTACAAGATCATCAATTTCGAGGTTGTCGTACGCTTTGTCAGAAATTTTCGGGCGGGACTCGAGGAGGATGCGATGTCGTTAGCTGCGGAAACGGCTTGCGGCCTGGAACGAAACGTTTCCCTTCGCGGTGGTTTACGTTGTTTCGCTGAAAAGCGGCGAACTGTTGGCTGACGCAAATACGGGATGGCTTGTTCGCGGGGCAAACCTGCTGGTAAACTTTGGATGACGGCAGTTAACCGAAATCAGGTGGAATCGATTATAACGGTCGGATCGTTGCCGCGAGATAGCACGAATTGACAAGAGGAATTTAATGGAAAACCGGTCGCGTCACGGCGACGATACGATTGCCAGCTTTCGTTACTCGTTAACTCGAGTTCCTATGAAATCGACGAGTGGAACAGAGAAATCGCGAAACTTTTTGCTCGACTTGTTAATATGCAAAATTTCTGGAGGAAACGGAGGGAGGGTTCTGCCGGATGTCACGTAGCTGAGTTTCAATTTCCGGAACGCGACCGGTCTCGTAAGGCGCGATGAGAGCCTCTGAACCGCACCATCTACGACGATGTTCGTGTACGCTCGAAATTGATTGTCACTGGGTCGAAGGGTGGCAAGATGCATGCCGGTTCCTCGCGCGAATCGATTCTCGGAGCCGCGGGAGGACGAGGGTCGATCGCGGGCCAAATATTACGGCCACCTCGCAACGATAGTGTCGCCGATGCGATGGTATACCACCACGATCGTGTTCCCCTTTTTCTAGCGTTTCCGACGCGGAAACGACGTGACCGGAACACGCTCGCTTCTGAAAGGAAGGGCAGCAAGGAATTAATACCGCGCGTCGAAAGATGAGAAACACTCGGTTTTAATTTCGCGCCGGCGAAATGAAACATCGATTCCTCGTTTTTTTACCGCTCCTCTCATTTTGCTTGCGCATAAAGGACGAATAATGAATTGCGAAAATTTTCCGTGGAAACGTTGAAAGTTGTGCCTTCGCGCGTTCGCGATTAACACTTGATATTTGAAAAATGTTAACACGAAGTTAACGCGCTTCCTCTTCATTTCGATAACGTAGTTAGGTCCTGTCTGTCTTGGCTGTTTATCAGCATCGGAAATAGCTGTCTCGTTCGACCATAGCTCTGGGCCAGAAAGGTCCAATTCCTCGTAGATCACAAATAGTCGGCGGTATAGAGAAGGTCAGCCGGAAATTTGGAAGTTAACGTAGCTTTCGGGGCCAGGGTGCAGCCGGTTCACGGACATTGAAAAACCGCTGGAAACGCATAATTCACGGTGGATTTGCGATAAATCCGAATCGATGAACGACATAATACGAAGATCGGTTAATGGATGGGCCGTTGAAGCTAATTTGACGCGGGTACTGGCCACGTGTGCGCTCTATCGCGCATTTATTACTGCAAAATGAAAGTATTATACCGTAATGAATAACGAGTGAAAATCATCCGATGAAATTTTGGTATAAAATTTTATCTTTCAAGTCCGATTAAAGTTCCATTGATTGCAACCAATATTCGTTTACAAATACTAATTGCGGATATCTTCTTTCGAGCTTGTTATTTCACACTCGCCTATGAATGTATAGAAATATGTATAGAATCGATAATTCGGAAAAATGTTATCAACCCCTTCACTGTAAGATCCTTACTTCGTCCTCAAGAATATGCAGTAACATTCAATGGTACCCGTGCGGTTACCCTTTTTGTAACCATTTCGTAGTGAGATTCAGTTTGCCTTTGTGGCAATTTTAATACAGACTCTGAACCGCCAGGACAGTATCGCGTCGCGAAATAGAGTGCCCGGTGAGTGTGCGGGGTAGATATCGTGTAAGTCGGACTTAAACCTCTCTTCGCCACTTTCGCGGGACAACTTTCGCCACGAACGAGGGGAACGAGCAAGAGTTCGCTATGAAGTACCTCTACTTTTCGTTTAAAAAAATCATTTCTTCTTTTGTCCGTTGCGTTCGATCGACGATACACTTGAAAGAATTGAATAATTTCGATTTTCTTTTTTCCACATCGAATCTTATTATTTGTTTATCCGGTACGAATGGGAGTTTGCAAACGCGACACTTCGTAATAATCTATTTTATCCTGGACATGTATAAACGGTGTTCGCCATTGGTCGTTCCTTTTGATGGATTTGACACGAAGCAGGTTAATAGACAGCACGTAATCACGTGCTGATCATTATTCAGCCCGTTCATTGCGTTATCGTGTCTGTACCGATCCACGATTCAGTTGCCCGGTATCTCGCACGTTATCTACAGATATCATGGCGCCAGTAAAAGGGGTTGCTGTTGCAGGTTAACGTTCTCGTTCTTCCTTTATCAATGTTCGATGGTAGCTAATTAATTCGCGATTGATTCACTCATTTATTCTATAACGTGTAACTTTGTTTAAAAAGTATCACTTCTTTCATGTTATAAACATTTCTTAGACGATTGTTATCATTCTATTCAAACAATTCTCGAATCGTGATTTCTATTATTTCAATTTGTTAATTAAAATAACGAAAGGGCAAGAGAAGTTGAAGCTGTTCGGGATTGCGAGTAAAGAATAAGAATATTTCAATGTTTTGATCAGTTGGTCTGTTCGCATCAGGCGAGAACTTTTCGAAATAGGTAGAAGGGATTCGGCTGGCAGCAATGTGTACGTACGTACATACGTATTAGACACAGATAGAGGCTAAAATAGCGGTGTACAGCACGGAGGTTCGCATTGTTGTTGAGGTGAGCTCGCTGGTAATGAAAAGAACTCCAAACTCTGTCTCTCTGTGCTTTACCCTTTCTCCTTCTCTCTTTCGTTATTTCCTCTGCCACGATTTCACCGTCTCTGTTCTCCATGTAACTGGCGTACTCTACGCTTTGCCCTATCCCGTCTTTCTTTCCCTCTTTCTACCGGCATTATCCCTCGTAAAGCCCGGGGAAGAGAACCGAGTACCTACTCCCGCCTCTCGTTCTCCCGTTCGGCTCGGCCTCTTGTTTTAATCACGGCGCCACAAAGTACGCCATTGTCTTCCTGGTATCGGTCTGAGAAAGTATCTCAGGAACGGTACGGCCATCTGTATGCGCAGTCCGGTGAGAGCAGATTGTAGAAAAATCCGTCTGGGAAACCGCTTGGCTCATCGCCGAGGGTGCACCTGTTTCCTCGCCACTGCTAATCCTGGCCAGATCAAACATAAAAGGGAATCCGTCCTACCTACCTACCTACCTACCTATCTATCGAGAGTTTCATTAAATTTTCCCTCGTTTCCCACTCGTCACGTCTGTTAAATCGACGACAAAGATCAACCAGCGTGTGCGTTGCGCGCTTTTCGATCGGGTGCGTGTCGCGAATCCCGATACGGCACTCTCCGGTCTATCGCGCGTTAAATCAACGAACGAATGAACACAAAATCGTGAACGCAGATCGCTACTGCAAATACCGACTATACGTGAGGTAAAACGTAAACGTGGCTTAAAAGCTGGACGAAAACGAGCACGACGAAGCCGTTGAACGATTCTCGGACGATCGCTTCTCGATTCGGGCCTGCTGAACGTTCGATTACCGAGTGCTCGTTTACTCGCCGAATTTCTCCGTAATTTCGTTTCGTTCGCGTTAGTGAAAAGCAACCGTGAGGTCTCTGCGTCGGTTGGCTATCTGTCACGAGAATTATCGAATTGAAATTCTCAGACCGAACCGTGTGTGTTCAAGATCGAACAGACTCCTCGCTACTAATAACCAAAATTGTGTAACTAATCGATTAAATTTCGTTGCTTTTTATCTCTCGCGTTTTGCTTTGAGCTTTGCTGGAAGACTGATCAAAGTTCCATCGACTTGCAGTTAGAAGTAATTTGGAGTTCTTTTTTTTCGAGGAAACGCAACGAGATCGTTGCGCTTCGATCATCGGCGAGCGAGGAACATTTTTTTGAAAGCATTAAGATAGCAAGTTTCGCTGGGAGCGTTCGATTATGTGGCGGCAGGGTAACGGGAGAGGCAGCTAGATGCAAGATTCGGAGACAAACGCCTTTAAAGGAAGTATCTTCGCAGTTGGTGGGTCGAAAGGGAAGGAGGGGCGAGGCACAGGTTGGATTGGCGAGAGGGTAGGAGAGGACAAGTAATTTCCTTGGCGGAGGCGTGAGAAGCATACCGAAGGGTTGGGTAGAACGCGAGAAGGTGGTCCAAACTAAACTAAATAATATTGATGGCCAACGGAAATTGAAAGCCGTTAAGGTCTTCAGCGTTGCGGTGCGAAACGGCGCTGCTGCATAAATAAGACGACGTGCATTAGGATTAGAACAGTGTTTCTCAACGTACGATGAATCATTTTTTCTCCCTTCGATTATATCGAAGAAAATCATTTGAAAACAGAGGAAACAGAACGAAGAGAAGGCAGGATACTTTGGAGCCGGCGAGCCGCAGATACACCGAAAAGTTGCTCGGAACAAGGCTGGAATCGTTGATTCATGCAAATTCGACGTAGACGTATAGCGTAAATGCTGAAAAATGGTCGGCTTAAAATATGCGAGAGTGTACGGCCGGCGATAGGTGAAATTCTAGCTGGCAACACGCGTAATAAGTTGGCCGATGTTTCAGTCGCTGTTCTTTTTCTTCGTCGGGTCAACCGTGACTCTCTTCCAGTCTCTACTCACCAATCAACAGTTTAGCTACGAACTGGGCAATTCTCTATTGCCTTGGCGATAGTCGGTCCCGCAATAATTCACCAAGTAAATACAGAGAGAACACAGGACAAGGAAATGGTGCTACTTTGGGATCCAGGATATTCGTTGTTAAGGTGCATCTCTCAAAAGTTTTATGCAATAATTTCCATGTGATTCAAAGTTGCCATGATGTTTGTGCTTGCAAACACTCGCCAACTTTAAAGCTTCAAGAATTGTTCAGAAAAAAATATCACCTTTATTTCTATGCAAATGTGGAATTAATATTTAATATCAGCTTCACGAACCACATTTATTACGTAATCGAATAATTATCACATTTTACGACGCGATCGATTGCATCGAAAAAGCAGGGATTTTTTGTTCATCAACAAGCCGGTTAATTAGGATCGTTCGGTTAATCGGCATCAAGTACTTCGTTCACAAAGATTATTCCCCGACTTTCATCGGTCGTTATATCTGGATGTATTTTCAAATTTTATAACGATCAACAGGTTACGAATTCGCATTTACATTGATGCCCTGAATATCCCTGGTATATCGGGGAGCCAAGTTTTCCAATTAATATTCGATCTCCGTTATCATACGTATTACTGTTTAATATTAATTAGAGAAGCGATTCGGTTGCGGTGCAAACAATCGCATCGGGGCGAGGCGAGGTTTCGTTTGCGACGCGTTTTCGTTGCTGGCTACGTGATCCGACGCGAGGTTCGCGTACGTGCTGCCTCGAGATCCAAAGGAATCTCACAATCAGTCATTCGAGATATCGTTTGGGCGCGACGCTGAAAAGGGAGAAATCTCGCCTTGGCTTCATTATCCTAACAATGGTCGGGGCCGTGGTCCAAAGCGCAACCCTCCATAGCTTTCTTCCGACTCGTACGCTACCATCGTTCCTTCTTCCTTCGTCGTCGCTTCTTCTCCGCGTTTACCCCTCGAGCACCGAAAACCATACAGACTCGTACCGTCTTCCACGCCCCGAAAGCACCCCACTGTTCCCGACCGGCCGATGCACGCATAATAGCGGCCGAAGCTGTGCCATAAAATGGTATCCCGTCATAAAGACCTCTTCAATCCGAGAACGAGAAGGAAAAGGAGAATCGAAATGAGAATGCTGTCTATCCTTTAACCCCTATTTCCAATCCCCTTCTTCCTTTCCTCTTTCTTTCTTGCGTCCGTTTGTTCGTTCGATTCTCTTCTCCTCCCTTTTTCCTGCTTTTCATCGCTGCGCTCGCGTCACGATTCTGCTTCGGCTGCAAAGGTGGCATTACGAAGAAGCATGCAGGTCGAAAAAAGAGAAACGCGTGGAGGTGTGTAACGCGGTCGAATGAAAAAAAAAAAAAACATCAAGGGAAAGAGTAGGAAACATAAGGGAATTTTTGATCTTTCAGCGAGCTGATAATTTTAGTCTTGAGGCTTTCACGGGCGTGTCGCGAGTACCGTCGAGAACTTGCTCGTTCGTAAGGGGAACTTTGTGTGAGAAAATGCGACGTTCAAAGCGTCTGGAGAACGTTGCTGTCATCCCCTATGGGGGTGCCACTCACGAAACCCTTTCTCGACGAATGCATCGCTAACCGCGGAGGATTTTACGATACCGGCACTCCATTTTCGTATCGACGCATGGGATATACCTACGCGTCGCACGTTGCGTTTTAATTCCAGGCAATAAAACTGTCGAAGATGTATCGCGATACTGAAAGGAGTTCGACAATAAACGCCTGATAGACAATGGGACGCGTTCTTCAGGGTATTATGTCACGAACGAGGGGAGATCAATTTTTATGCAACCGGATAGCCGGGTTCGCGAGGAATAAATTCAGTTGGATGGGTTGGAGGCTGCAGTCTCTCGATACAGATCACTCGGTGTAAATGCCGCAACCTTGTCCTTGTCGTGTTCGCGGCGCGTAATAAAAAGATCCTGGAATTCGAGGAGAGACGAATAGGCGCGTACAACGACGCGGAATCGTAAGAAAAGAGGAGAAAGACTGTCGTAGCACCGTAGATAGGGAGCGACTTACGAGCGGCTTATGTTTCAATTTGTTCAACCTCGAATAAAATCGCGTTTTACGAGACATCGGGAGACACCATCGTCCACCCTCGTTCTCTTCTACGAACCGTGAACCCCATTTTTTCCTCCGTTAATAGAGCCTCGTTACGAGCGACTACGGTGGAATCCTTGAAATAAATTCGACTGTTAATTGTACAGTAAATTGATCTACCTACCCTTTGTCTCTTCTCTTCTCGCTGCTAAAAAATGAACAGTCCCGTTTACGAGGATCTTTTTATGCTCGGTTGCACCGGTACAGTGTCTATTCAAAGAAAAAAATCGAAAGGATGACGTTGGTATCGCGATAATTCGGTGGACTCTCGATCGATTCGAAAGGTTATCGGGTCATCGAGTGTCGATAGATATTTCGGTCGTCGTCGCCCATCATTATGAGAATGAACAAGTTACTTCCGGATGAAATAATCGTTAACACTAACGAGGTGAGTTCGAGATGGAATACGAGTCGATACGTCGCTGACAAAAGGGGCAAGGTAAAATCTACCTATCTGCGATGGAAATCGTCTAACCGGAATTCTACTCTCCTCGGAATCTGCTCTGAGAAGCATCGTTCGAAACGATCTCGTTGCGCCTTGGATTTCCTTGAATCTCTCGCAAGATTTCGGCGCGGCAGGAGCGTAGTGTTCGCGCGAAGAAAATGAATCGCGAATCGGAAACGTCGGACGGGGTAGTAAGCGTATCTCGTGCGAGCAATCAGCGAAAGGAAAGAAAGAAAGATAATCCACGCGATCTCGTAGGCGAAATGCAAGATCGTGGGGATCGTTGGCAGCCTGAAGGCATCGTCGATGATCGGGTCGAAGTACTTCCGTTTCCGTGGCTCCGATACGTATCGATATTTACTTCCCCCACTACAGATATCGTGCCAGTTCTACATTCGTCTGGACAGATTTAGACGCGAGAGAAACGCTCGATCAATCCGGCTGCTGTTCTTGCATTCGATTTTTCTACCTGTCTTTTTCGACTGCGAAAGGGCTCTGCGAATCGAGAAGAGGGAAAACGGGAATGCGAAATGGACATAAGAAGATGAATACATTGTAGGGGAAAAGAAGGGACAGGATAGAAAACAGAGGGAAATGTCGATCGTGTACTCATCGTTTAACGATTGGCATTTTCGAAATGGCATTGTTTCAACACGAACTGAATCGTTCTCCGCCGCAATCGGCTTGCACTGCCTTCTTCTCTCGATCCCGATTACTCGCGTACCATTTGCTCGGTGATTTAATCGATCGAGCCGAGTGAGACGTTCGAACGTGCTCCTGACACAAGCAGATCGATCGTGTAAGAACGCGAAAACGGTCGTCTTCAACAGGTACATACACATACCTGTCTGTCACGATTTGGCCAACGTACGAGCTGGATTTCGAAAAGAGGATCACGCGCGTTGCAGGGAAATCGTTAACGGGTGTACAAGCGGAATAGAACGAGATCGATTCGCTACAAGCACGAGAGAATCGAGGCAGAATAATAACGAGATAGAATAACGACGTGGCGTGTATGCGCGTGCACTACATTCTTCCTTCGTGATCTGGATCAACAAATTCCGGTAACGACGTACAACAGCAACATATCGGTGCGTGGATGGGTTTCTGTTTATATCTTTTGTGTTTTCGAAGTTACAAGCCAGACAATAAAGTACCTTTTCGGAATATCGCATAGGGGTTAATAGAATCCGAGGTAGGATTGACGATATCGCGATGAGATTTATTAAACAGCTCGAAGATACGATGCTCGTCTAGCGTGGCAAACGAAAGGTTGGAAAGTAAAATGTGGATGATAACGGGGAAGGAAGGAAACAGGTATGGTCCGCAACGTAGAGCGCGCGAACAGTGAAACCAGAAAGTTTATGGGGAAGAAACTACTGGGGAAAAGTCGCGCCGATGCCGAGCAAGAAAATGTCCTAACACTGTGCTCGCAATTTTCTTATTTAGGTGACAATCTAGTTTATCAGGCCGGTATTAACAGTTATTATTTAAAGGTGACGTAGGATTCGTTACGATGCACTGGATAATGAAACTGGGACAATTAAGGTTGTCAGGTTAAAGATAAATCGAGAGATCTTTCTTCTATTGATTTTGTAACTAATGATATTTTTGAGAAACTATACAGAATAGTCATCTTTGAGATTCACTATTCAGTTGGTATTTTCAAAGGTTAAGCGTGCTCAATTTATAAAATTAAGATTTATAAAATTCGAGTGATTAAATGGCTAACTAAGAGGTTGGGTCTGTGAGTTAAAAAAAATGGCTTTTATTGATTCGGTTTATTTAAAGATAGTTAACCTGCGAAGTTGTTTAATTATTAACAATAATCAGTGATATTTAACAAAGCGACGTTTAAAACATTTACGCTTTCAATTGAAAAGGACACGACGTATATTTGGTTTGTTCGTCATTAGACCTCAGACAGTTTTGACATGCCAGGTCATCTGAAAACGTAAAATAACGCTAGGATCTTCGATGACTAATGATGATACTATTAATAAAAGCATTGCAACCATGTAAATAGAAATATTCAAAAACTGGTCACTGCTATTAATCCATAACTTCGTCGAGGAAATATTTTGCATCGCGATATTTACCAAGTGTTCTTCGTCAATCTGCTTGAATTCACTCGGCTAAATACTCGACAAAGTTCGGTGCCAAGTTGGAGCAACGGTAGATATTTGTTGCTCGCATGATGCCATCCAGAGGAGCTTATCCAGACGAGAAGAAAGGTATGGCGATGGTTGAGTAGGGTGAGGAGAAGGGACAATGGTTTCACGGAGAAAAGAACAGCGATAGTCTATGATAAGAGATAGGGAAGTGGAGAGGGACGGCTAACGTTTAGCGAGCAGGGAAAAGAGAGGCAGCAGAAAGGACGAGAAACTGTTGGAAAGGAACGGTAAGGGAAGGAAAGGAAAGGAAAGAGGGGATGTTGGAAGGGAGAAGGCGTTGGTGCATGCGCAAGAATTTCACACGTGAGCCCGCGAATCCGCGAGAGGTTCACCTCCGGCGCTAGACGTCCTGACGGTTCAGTGTCGTGCGCGATTTCGTACGCGACGCTTGCCAACTTCCGGCCGTGACGGGCTTCCTCGCGTAAAGTCGATCGTTTTCGAGTTTCCGAGTCGCGATCGTAAAAAAAAAAAGAACACAGAAGATCGAGAGAACGATTCGTCAGTGAAAGATGAGGGGATCGCTAGATCGGACGCTGGTTCCGGCTTCGTGCCACAAAATCTACCACATAAAGATTTTTTGATTCGCTTATCGATGACGATCAATGATTTTTAAAAAGGACTCGTTTATTCGACATGAAACATTCAAAGAGCACCGAGCTCAACTGCGAGCGCTAAAAAAAATACATACAGAGAGAGGAAAAACAAAAAATAACTTGATATAATTAAAATCGTTTGAATAAAACTACGGTAGTAATTTTTCCATTAGAGGAACAGTGGTAACTGGTTATTCTACCGGCTGAACTTGGACTTCTCGCGCAGTTAAACGTTCTAATCGAACGGAAGCCGTGGCTTCCGGTTGTCGGAAGAGTACGCGGGAAACCGTGTCGAGGAAGAACTGTCGGAATGCAAGCTCTAAATTTACTGTTCGTAGCACGCTTCTGAATCTAATACGCAGGTTATTTCGGGGTCGATAAGGTCGTTGGATACTTTGGTAGCCGGTTCTCGTCATTATCTTCATCGTGGTGCGTATATCGCGCGGAGGAATTATATCCGGCATTCGGCTGATGGTCCGCAAATAGCTGGACACGGTGGAGCTCGGTGGTATCTGGTAGAAAAGTCCTGTGTGTGCGGTGGTACACGGTGAAGTCTTGGTCGTAATGACTCGTAATTGCACGAAGGAGGAGCGAACGTCGAGCTGGAACGATTTAAGGAACACCTAGCGTCACCCTTCCGCCCCTCTCTGGCTATAATGATTAGGTGCACGCGACTTCAAGGATTAGTCGGTTGAAGTGTGGTGAACCGGGGATAAGGAACCGCGATGTTCCCTATCTGAATACGATTTTGCCAGCCGAGATAGGTTATCACCAGGCCAGGCCAGGCCAGTGTCCTACGTAAATTACAGATCAACCGAGTGGATTCACCGAGATTTAATTAAGGAGTACGTGTCAGTTTTGCGCTAGCGTTTCCTAGTCGCTCGACACGCGTTCACCCTCTCCCCGTTCTATTTTCTCTCGTTTCTTTTCCTTTTGCTTTTACGTCCTTTCCTTCTCCTCGAACTCCTTCTTGGTTCGTTTTCACTCGGTCTCGCGTCGCGTGTCTGGTCGGGTCGTGGTCGCGCATCATTCTCCTTAATACCCGTCGACGACCCGTAAATCCCAGTGAAAAACGTACTGCCTCCTCGTTCCTTCATCCTCCTGTTTCCACGCGCTCGTCCTTCGGGATCGTGCACCTCTTTCTCTACCTCGATGAGCTTCGTCCTCGCGTTAACGAGCTCGATTACGCTCGTCGGATCTTTTCACGAGGACGTTCGTGTTCTCGAAATGCTGTTCATATCCTTCAAACGTCGTCCTTTTCACGATTCATGATTTCTTCCTTTTATCTTCACAAAATCAATAGAAAACGCGATGAGATATTACAAGAGTTATCAAAACTAAACTTTTGAATATGATCGGTATCCTGCGTTTAAATATTATTGCTCAGTTAATGGCTTGCTAGACGATCCTTTTTTTTTCATCAGGTTCAAAGCTCGGCTAATACCGCTCGAAATTGCGCGCTCACATGAACGAGACCGAATGAATAAGGGATACGTTGCAAAGCTCATGCGGAAACTCCCGTTGAAAGATACGTACTTGGCTCGGGATTCCTTCGAAAGCATTCATCATTCCTGTAACAGGCTTCATTAAACCGGTTGAATTTGTTTGAATTCCGTTTCGCTGCCGCGGTCAAACATCCGGTGCAATTGAAATTCAACGAAATAACTTTTATGCCCGGCGGACGCGCGTGTATTCGCTTCCATGAAAATATCAATTTTTCTTCCGTGCTGGAAGAGGCAGCACGTTCGAACATCCACGAACCGACGATCAATTTGAACCTATTCGTTTTGCTTCCAGGCCAACATGGACACGTCGCCAACGCTAAGTATCGGTGGCTCAAGGGCTCGTGCTGCCCTTTTAACTACAACCGGTAGCGGGACCGGAAGTGCCGATAGACGCGTTGTCTTTTTAGCGAGTCAACCGACCGTTGGGAGTAGTCACGAGACGAAGACCTGGCCTCATCATTGGTCACCCCACACGGTAAGTCGTTGCATCTATTTTTTATTCGTTAACCCTTTGACTATGCTACGTTCCAAAAGGAAACTTAACATTTTTTTTTTATTTTGTACAAATTAATATTAATGGATATGTGAGAACGTACACGTACCCCTTTCGCGGTCAGACGGTTAAATACAATTGATTATGTTTTATGTAGTTTTAATATCGAGAAGTAGGTTTGAGTATCGATACGATTAATTGCCAGCTTTTTTGCACATCGATTCAACTGTAGCGTTTACGAGGATCGTTGGGCAAATTACCGCTACTACGATCGAACAACAGTTCAGCACCGTTTAAAAGTATAAATACTGATTCCATAAAATTGTTTAAACACGACTATTTCATGGATGATTACAATTTCTCGATTGATACGTGGAACTTTTACGGTTGACCGCATGTATGTAGGTCATCGACGGGATGAAAATTAGAACGATTGACCTATCGACACGTTTCGGTCGGCACAACCGTTCGAGTACGCGGAAATATGCGGCGTGTACATGTAACGGCGCGACACGGCGAGATGGATGGCGGATCCAGTGGTAATTGATGCACGGACGCTGACGCTCGAGATCATAACGTTCAGAGACAGCCTCGTAGGTGTTTTGAACAATGGGGCCGTGGTTTGCAAGTGAAATTCTCTTCTTCTATTTTTCCAACCCTCTCGTGCTCGTTGTTTTGCCAGAGAATTCTCATAGTCGCGCAGAGAAAAATATACGGAGTCTGTTACACCGCGAATATCTTGATTTTTTTCTTTTTAAACAATATTAATTTCATACGAATCGTAAGAAAATAACTCGATAACACAAGGAAACGCTACAACTCCGTTCTTCGTGTAAGGGTTTAAGGATGTAATATTTCTTTGTTCACAGTGGTTGAACCACTGTACTGCATTTCATCCATGCTCTCTTATAAATAGTTGTACGTTGCTTTATTTCTCAAAATTCAGAAGGAAATCTCAAGAAATACGAGCTAGAGGAAAAAGCATTCTACGATATCATCTCGACCCTTTTCTTCTCTCGCGTACGTTTTCGTATCAACAGCACGGAAGACCTTTAGGTTCGTATGTTAGATGATTCACCTTATACATATCCCGCATATGATCAACGTACACCGTTCGCACAGAATAGGTGAAAACGGTGAACCGTATTCAAAATGGCAAAGCAAAATCACGATACTAGAACGGACCCGTATACTCGTTTAATCGTGCGACTGATAACAACCAATACGCTAAACCTTGTTTGATTAAACTCGAGCCACCGATTCGATTTTCCCGATCAAGTACCCTGTCCAATTAGAATGTGCTGATTCCCTTCACTAAAATCAAACCTGGCTCCTTCGTCGATTTTCCATTAAAAAATACGCTCAATAATACAATCGTTACGATATAATAAAAAATACTTGAGCCCGTTTGAAATAACCTTTGTCGCGATATTATTTCAGAAAGCATACTTTTCTTCGGAACAAACATTTCTTTCATTCAACGTTTTCTTGCTTTATCGTAAACATAACAATCGGTGATTTCAACGATACAGTTTGCACGATTTTCTTCTGTAGACGGTTCGAACGGTGGAGTTTAGTTCGGAATACTGTAAACGATATTCCGGGAAGTCTGATATAGCCGGCTGACATGCTGATTAATTTAGCAACGATGAATACCTAGGTCAGTTTCAATTTCATCGTGCACGTACTCGTGACATAGAGACGTCTCCGGCAGATTGGAGACCTTATCAAAAGTAACAGCGTTGACTGTGCAGCTTTTGAAACAGTCCCTTGATTACCCAACCGATTTCTCTTTTACTTTGATTTCTCTGTTTTGCGATACGCCCGGAAAATCATAGAAAGATGGAAACACTGGTGGATGAAATAATTCTAGTTGTACGCTGAAAGTTTCACGAATTAACAATGTGCAATGTAACGTAGTGTAAAGGTTTGAGCGTAAGTAAAGTTGGCAGGTAAGCATCGGGTGAGAGGGCAATCTTGAACCGGGCGTAGCTTTATGGGCCCCCGTTCCCTCGCAACTTGACCAACAGTATATACGATGTCATCAGAAGTCTCCGCTTAACCTATGGAGAAATTTGCATAGTTATTCGCCATACAGGACGAAGGTCGTTACTGGTCAGCCTGGAGAATTCCAATGGCAAAATTGGCTGGCTCCGTAGTCCGGTCCCTCGGTCACAACGCGCCGGGGCAAACTTTTAATGGCAAATTTGTTGCGTATACCGATATTGGTGATTATATAGGTGCATCATTTTTGTTTTAACCTCCCCCTGTATAATTCGACAAACGAGTTTCGAACCGTTATTCAATACGCTGTGGTCCGATCGTGTTTTTGGTTACGCGTCGAAATGGAATAATATTGAAAGTTCATTTTTCCATCGAAGCGGTGAAAAATTTTCCGCGGAAAAATGGTATTTTCTCGCCCAACGCCTGTATACTGTATGTTATTCCTCTGTCAAAGGGTAGGTTGTATATTTACGATGTTTCTGAAAAAATAAATGTGTAACGTATCCCGCTAATTGGAACAAACAAACGATTCAAGTTACGGCCGTGCGGCGAAAGATGCGGATAAAAGTTCGACCCCTGCTGTGCGTTACGAATCATAGCTGGTTGTACGGAAGGAGGGCTTGGTATCGTGTACATAGTTGCGCAAACACGAGCATGATAATTAAAGACAAATATTGTTTGCCAGATACATTAGCGAGATAACGCGCTTTAAAGCGAAACGTATAAGCTTTGTTCTGCTAATCGGTCATTAACTATGTAACCGTAACTCCAGTTTGTTTCCTCTTCGTCGTTTAATCATTAACAAAGTTATCAATAAAAGATGATTCGCGCTGTATGTTGGTTCCTTCGTTGTCGAACGAAACAATTTCTTGGTGTGAAAATAATTTCAGTGACTCGTGACTAGGTAGTTTTGACTCGATGGAAATCGTTCGACAATCGTCCGCGATTCTCATTTGCTCACCCTCTTCAAACGCTGTTCTTCTATCACGTTCGCCCACTTTTTTCCACGACGATTCAGCTGGAACGTCAATGAAAGTTCCGATTCTCACGAGTAAAAATTTCCGAGTTTCCGCCACGGACACGAACTTCACCGCACCGATTTCCCTGCGCTGTAAATCAGGATCGCTCGATGACATTTTTCCAACGACCGTTCTCGCCGCCCCTCGTCCCGTCATCCTCTTTCTTTCCGCGATCGCGAATATTTTTTTCCCTCCCCTTTTCACAATCCTCTCATATCTCTTTTTTTCTCGACCCTAGGCTCGAGACTTCTACTCGAGCTTTCTCTCGTATATCCGTCCACGTCCATTCGTATTCCATGGCCCGCTATATCTGCCGGTATCAACTGTTTTGTCAGTTTTCGCCGCGACCGCTGGATGAATGGGTCTTCTTCTTAAACTTCTTTCGCCCGCTGCCACGGCTGCTGCTTCTTCGTTAAAATTATCGGCTCCACACCGTGTGCTGTCCTTTGGGTTATATCGAGCAGCTGGTAATGCAAGAATAATAATCCTATCTACTGTGCAAATCCGTGCTGAAATTTTCATTTATTCCAGCAAACTCGGGCAAACGTTTTTCGAGTAATTTAATTGATAATCACGAAGCAAGTTTTGGGAGAACTTACAATTAAGAAGAGCTTAGGGACAATCCAACTTATACACACCTCTTCTGTTACACGTTGCGCCTAACTGTACCTCGAACTCGAGGGTAGGGTTAAACTCTTACTTGCTGTCACTCTGTCGAGGATTTTATTCCCTCACCCGGACAATGGGAGAGCATATATCCAATGCCGGAGAAGTTGGACGCGCTCGGCTCGCAGAGACAATGTAAGGCGTACTCAAGTTGATCGAGTTGCTGCGATTTCAGGGGCGTTGATATACGGCCGTCTATTTATTTGGATCCCGGTCGAACGAAAGGCCAGCCTGTCCTTCGTACAACGTTGCTTTAAGTGGCAAAGCTATATACGCGAAGTTCTCTCTTGACAAGGAGACCGGGGGACAAGGGTACTGAATTAGTGCCAGTCGAGTACAACTCGACGAGATTGATGATTGCCAGTCGCGTTGGGCACCTTCCCGGATTAACCGAAGGAAATCGACGTGCCTCAAACGGCGCGAACGTCATGGCACTGTCGAACCTTTTAGAGAAGTACAATTGTCCACTTAATGGCTGTCGATCGAGCGAAATGACGATTCGAATATTACATCGCTTTTGGCTACCCCGGATCGGTCTTACAGTTGAGTTTGTAAATCAGGTTTATCCAAAAGATTGCTTTCAAATATTTCATACTTTGATGTCAACAATTTCATCACGAATACCTACCATTCCTCGTCTGATTACGTGATTTCGTTAATTTGTTGCAACGAATATTACACGTATTTACAATTAATTGTTGATTCAATTTTCCGCTATGTTCTTTTATGTTTCGAAACTGATCCCTGCTCATTTATCATGAGTTTTAACACATACATCATCCCGGTGTATTCAAATAAACAAATAAATAAATAAATCCTATTGAAGCGAGGTATCGTCACGCTTGAAATTATTCAACGAATTTAACGCGCTGAATTTCGACATTTTCCATCGCCTTTGAAAAACAATCGAAACTATAGTATTCGATGCTTCAAAATAATTGGGTAGAGTAAAAGAGTATGTATTGAAAGGGAATGGGCCGGTGAAATCAAGACGATCCTCATAAAGGGAGTGAAAGATAGAAAGGGAAAGTTATTAAGAAGATTATAGACGGATCGTTGCTCGAACTTCAAAGGGCCAATTTCCATTCTCAATTTGCTTCGCGGGGCTGATGAATCAAGAAACCGACTCATTCTACTGGTTAGACCATCGCGTATTCTTCAACGCAGAAGTAGCCCGTTCAAGGTTTTCTTTCATTGCCAGTTTACGAACGGTGCTAGATAAAGGGTATCGATATTCGCGACATATTTCACGAAACGCGTTAATTTCGCGCAGACGATCGCACATAAACAATGACGCGTTTATGTCGCGATATCTTTTTAAAGTTGAAGTATAGAGGGGTTCCGCGAGCGTGAATGCCTTATGGTGACGTTATTCGAGGCAATAAAAGGATCAATAAGAGGAGGAAGACATCGGTGTTCGCCGCGAATGTAGCCCCATCGCGATAATAATGGTACAAGTTTATTGCCACCCGGAAAAAGAATGCAAGAGCATTGTTGTCACCGCCTCATTTCCGGTCCCCTTGTCAAAGTTTCTATTTACATTAATGCGATCGTTTAGGCAGGCAAATGCGTTCACGAGGCTACTTTATCGCATTTTTAGTCTTCTGCATCAATTATACAGTTTAGAATATTGAAAAGGAAAAAACATGATTTGATTAAACCAAGGAAACAGATTCAAATAATTCAAACGTATAGGTAAATGTTCCTTTCAATTCTGTATTGATACAGGTTGAATAGAAGCGTAATTTACGGTTATGTACGTAACTGAATGAATGGAAAAGAAAAAATAATATGGAACATCGATGAAGGGCGCGGTTAGAAATTGGCAATCTGTTTGACTAGGACGAGCCGGCAATGCGTAGTCTCTTTACGTTCATTGAAGCTGGTACACAGCGACAAACGCTTCAAAGTGATTTATTAATGGGTGTAACGTGTGCGTAGCAAGCAGGCAATAGCTGCGAACCCATGTCAACCAGCCGTGCACGGTACACTCGGAAGAAGTATTTTTTAACGAGCGCAACATTTTCTTTTTACTACTTTGCTAACGACTCGACCCGCTGTAAAAGGGTAGGGGGTGAAATTAAAAATGACTTTAGCCAAGGAATGTGTTTTTCTCCCTTGGCCGGCTCGTCGGAAAAGAAACGTGTACCTAGCTAACAACGAGAAATAATGTTCCCAGAGAAATAAGTTCTGGAATAATTTCTCTCCGTTTCCAAGAATCACGGGGCGCCTCGTTTTTTTTTTTTTTTTTGTTGAGTCCCGCGAAATTAGGCTTTCCGATTGCTTAATTTACGATTCCACGGAGGATCTCGCGTTTTTCCATTTCTCCTTTCATATTTTATTCGATCGTACGCGTCTAACCGGAAGCACCGTCGAGTTTCAACGGAAGTTTCTCAACCGTGAGATCTCACCGTCGATTTTTCTTCTTCTCGTTCAGAGAAAAGGCTGGCTGTCGCGAAAAAACTCGATGGATCGTAACCGGTGCATGCACGTTCCGCGATGCAGCGACAATAATAAAGTATCCGGCCGAGGTGAAGCCCGGAAAATAGGCATCGTAAACTGAATTCATCGCCTGGCTATGCGCACGGGCGTGTCGTTAACGTAGCCGGCCCATTACGACTTACTGCTACCTTTTCTGCTCGCGCGCAACGCGAAAACCTCGCAAAACTATATAGTTTTAAACGGCCCTCGAGCTGCGATATTCCGCTGCGAAATCGAGTTTGAATTTCTCTCGGAACGAGGGATTTTCGAGAGTCGCGCGGTGCAGCTTGACGGAGAGAGCGTACGAGTCGATTGGTGAGAAATAGTTGCTACGGTTTAGAATTACAGGAAAGCGTTCGCTATAAAATAGATACGGATTTTTCCGTGGTTTGCTTTTTTGTGTAACCAACGATCGTTTGCGTTCTGTCCACGTTCTATATTTATCGCTATTCAAATCCGTGTCCATTGTACAGTTACGTGGTAAAGGATGTTTGATACAGTGCTTTAGTTTGCCTTTGGACTTTTAAATTTTAATCCAGAGAATTGTTACACTGATAGTAGTAAAGTTATCGATCATTCGTCTGTGAATTCGTTGGGAACAGCTTGAATATTCGAAGCGTTTTGTCGGCTCGTAAATTATTGCAACATTATAGACGTTCGGAAAATTCGTCGGTGAGGTAGCGCGAAATTTTCGGCAATTCGCGTGAACACGACGACCACGAGCCACGGTTCGCAAAATGTATCGTTAGCGTATAACCGAGCATACAGGAAGCAACAACGGGGGCGCAACGAAGGGGAAAGGAAGAACGACAGGGAACATCTGCCGCTTCGTATCGCGGTTAGGTAGGAACGGGCGAATCGTTAATTTCATTTAGCGCGAACCACGAATTCGATTAACGTCGCTGCCTGACAATCGAAATGATCGTCGACACCTCGACATTGGCTTCCATCGAGCCGTCTCTGCTCTCTATCTGGCGTTACCTCAGGGCCTCGTGAACCTGATATTCGCAAAATGTTCTCGAAGATCTATGACGCGTGTTCTCGCATCTATACAAACTACTTCGGTCATTAAATGTGACGTGGAATAGTTATGAATAAGAAAAGTATCAATTCGATAATATTAATATTGTATCTATCTATCGAATTAATATGCGCATAGACGAGTGGTTAAAAAGGGTTGCAATTTCTCGAGGAGTGGAAAGACGATGGTAGAATAAGGTACAAGAACGTAGGAGGAAGAAGCTATTTGCACGGGGTGTGCTTCTTCTGTCGCATCCGCTTCGGTCGTCTGGAAAGCGGGCCGAGTCGATCGACGCCGTGCTTGACCCCGGAAGACGGGTCGTTAATTTTTTACACGGTCCGACCAACAGGGTGCTGCAATGCAAGCCGTGTTTGGCCCTCTTTCACCTGCCGTGAACCAAAGTGATTAAAGATGCACATGCAAAGTTCTGCGTGGCGGACGCGGAGCTACCGCGCGAAGAATTCCAGCTGGAAACCCTATACACGAGAGGCGCCGTACGTACATATAGACGGTGTTCGATGCTGTCGCATAAATCATTCGGCAATTTGAAACGGGGCTGAAAAGAAATCCAAGCCTCGCTGGCCCGTGATTAATTCCATTCGTTAAGCATGGATGAAGGTTGCTCGATGGACTCGGCCAATACCGAGGATGGGGGATGAAACGGTACGAGTCACGATACGGTACTCGAACGCAAACGAGCGTACTCCAGAGAGGGGTGCGAGGAAGCGGAGATAACCGCAAAGAGGGAAACATATCGCGCGAATACTGGATACAAGGTTGGTCGAAACACTTGGTAACCGAACGATTTTCTCTCGTTCCGCTCGGCTCGCGATTCCAATTTCGCGCGTACTCGTCCGATTCTATCCGCCTCGATCGTTTCTTCGTTTCCCCCCGTTCATTTCTTCGTTCGTCAAGCGAAACTGAAACTTCGTTCGTTGGTGGTTGCTGACTGCAATTCCACCGAGATATCCAACGAACAGGAAACGCTGGTTCGATCTCGACCTGAAAAGGGGAGAGAGCTCGACAGCAAGTAGTTAAGTAGCAGCGAAGGGTAGTCAGGTTTAAGCGCCACCTGTGCTTGTCAATTAAGTTTACGCGTCTCTCGGCCCAACATTGTGCAACCCGCCACCCACTTTCCACCATCAACCTTAGTTATTCTCGCTCTCGACACTCGAGCTGTTTCTCTGTTTCCACCCTTCGCGTCTACAACCCTTCTTCGTATTCGATGCTATTGCCCCTTCCTCCGTCTTGTTACATTTTATTTCTTTTTCACCTTGTCGTTTCTTTTTCGTAACCGTCCTCGAGGTTCGAATTATCGACCAGGATCGCGCTATTTTTTTCACATAAAGGTGAAAATTTCTTCATTTCGAAGGGAAGTAGGCTGCGTTGACGTTCGAGAAACGCGTTTACGCGCGAACATAAACCGTGTAACGATGCACGCGAACAGCTGAATTGCTGCTAGGTTTCTGAGTAAATTGCTCATATTTTTACTTACCGAGACATATTTCAAGAGATAATTTTCATACAGAATAGACGAGAGTATTAAATTATTTAGTAAGAATATTTATGCTTTGCCTCGTTGTGGTAGTTAAGAGCTTCTGCTTTGAATATAATTTGTAAAGTTTCTAGTCTTCTTACGTCTCTGATATTTATGGTACAAACATCCGAATACATTTCATTTAACTGAGTGTTATCTTCTCGGTCAGCTAGCATCCAATTCCATTTACGTTATGACTTCTTGAAAATTTCACGCTTTCTGGAGAAAATATCGTCTTTCTTTTTGAAAATGTTGGATGAATCAGCTTGTCCTTCTGCGATTTCTTCTTATTTCTCTTTGTGTCTTTCAATAAAAAGCGATTGATGAAAGCAAGTGCGATCAAGTACAATGAGCACTGCTTCAAACATTTTATTTTTAAAATTTCTATATTTTGAAAGCTTCTGAGCAAGTATCTGCATGCCTCGTTAGCAAATATACCCAATGCTTCATTGTCTCTTTAAAGCGTTTCGTGCGAGTATAAAAGTTTGTCATTTCCGCGGGTCAACTCGAGCCAAATCGTAAGATACGCGTCTTTTACGATGCGACGTACCTTTTGTATCATCCAAGTAAGTACGTACCAAGGTGGTTACATGTTGTTTAGCACTTGATACCGCAACTTTTCATCTCGAGGTACATATAAGCTTGCGTGAAATATGATCCCCTCGAGCTGTATGTGTTGTCAGTTAACTGATTTTTATAGGTTGTAAAGACTCGTGATCCTCGAGTTTTGAAGCGTTTTTATAAAATAATAATAAAGTTCCACTCTGTAGATTTTTAACTAAAGAATACTCGATCTAAATCCATATTTAAAAAAAATCTGGCAGTTTAATAGACAGATATTGTAACGTCATGAAGGACAAAACACGGTGGTCTATAAAGGATGTTGTTTTCGCGAGTCGAACGATGCAGCTAATGTGGTGCGTATTGTAGCTGCGGCATAATGGCCAGCAGGCTGCATCCCGTTTAGTTTAGCGCGACAAGCTGGCTGGCTGGTTGGTGTTCTTGTTTTCTCGTTTGCCCAGTAGCCGGAGCATTCGAAAAATCGGTGTCTGTTATTGCCGAACCGGCATGTATGCACGGTGGTTTTATCCAGTCGCGTGCGGTCTGTCTCGATATTCGGAAAAATGCACTCACAGATATTGCGCCGACACGAAAGTAGCGTTCGCCCCTATGCGGCTCCTCCTCCATGGCTGACTGCACCGAATTGTTATTGCCGAACAATCGATTTCTGATTCCAGCAGCCGCCGAAAGACTTCTCCCAGGACGGTCCTCCGCCTCTTCTATGTTTCTCTTTCTGATTAGTCTCTTTTCTACCCTCTGTTTCTTTCGCCTCGTATTGCTCTTCTTTGCTCCGCTTGTTAATTCCCCCTCGATATTGCTCCCTATTATTTCCACTAAGAATTAATTACACAGCCAGATCAGGTTTCCCATTCAAGAATCGTTGCAGCGAATGTAATTTTTTTTTAGCGATTGAACGAGTTCGAAACGTACGCGGGTACATTCATATCGTTTAACGTTACAGTTCCACTCTGTCGGTTTACCCGTTTCGCGATGGTTCGTAATCAAAGAGGTACGGTAATGTTGGCAGTTACGATGCGTATTACATTTTAGTTAGTGATAATTCGGGGAATGGAGGTCGGATATTTTAAATTCGCGTATCATTCTCTCTATTGAGATTTAATATTACATAGGAAGAGAGAGGTATCGTAATACGATTCGAAATATTCAAATGTCAGAAATATGAATATTCTGTCGGTAATTAATGTCAAGGCAATTTCACGCATAACAAAGCGAAATTCTTGTAACTTGAGAATCGAGCGCAACAAAATTGCCAGACAATAACTACGTATAATTAATTAATTAATTAATGGACTTTAGCGTCTTTAATTACGACTGTCTTCGACTCAATCAGTGGCCCGTGCTGTCTCAAGTACAAACACATTATTGAAGAGAGGAAACGATGGAACTGGTGAACCAGCTAAAACGCATCGAGTGTATTCTGCTTTTCGTTTGATTTCAGTGCGTTCTAATTGTACTGTTTAATTGAAATGATCAATATTAATTGAACGTTGTTATTTGCAAGTACACCGATCATTAGAGACGTTAATTCGGTCACTAGAGAAATTACCTTAATTTATCGGTCTTGTATTTCAGTTACGATGACGGTAATTAATTATGTATTAGGAGGGGAACCGAGTGCCTAGTTTCTAAGCCACACGAGGGGACATCAGGGTAGCTGAAAATCTGATAATCCGTTGCCCGGGGCACTGGCAAATTGGCAGCTTTCCTAAGATACGGATTTTCTCTGGCGTTTAATCGAGTCACGTGTAAACAAGCGTTCAACTTATCTGCCGACGTTGGCGAGTGTATCGCACGCGAGAAATCGAAAGACACTCTCGTTCGAACGGCAAACTCCTTCTCCAACCCCTACAATTCTGTTCTGCTGTTCTCCACTTTCTCCCTTGCCGCCACGATTCTCTCTTTCTGGTCCACCCCTTCCGGGCCAAGTCGACAATCTGATTTATTTACGTTCGAGTAACGAGAACACCGCGACACGATCGATATAGTTCGAATGTATGTACATACACACATTTCCACGTGTACTTACGTAATCGTTCCTCCTAATGCGATACGTACGACTGAAAGTTTAATAATTACACGAGAGTTACGAGAGATTTATTATTCATAATATTTGTACAACCTATCGACTGCCTTTCACCTTCTGTTTCATTTTATCGAATGAAACTGTGCGGGTAGTATTCTATAGAGGTAAAAGCCGGATAAAAGTTGCGACTCGTTACGATTTCAAGTGAAACTGTGTACCTGTAGGCGAGTGATCGGTGACACGCTCGCACGACAGAGTGTTTCGAATGCCAGTTAACTCGTTCTCGCACTCTGTATTTGGATTTCGCGAAACGAACAAGTTACTATCTGTTCGCAACGCGATCCTCGTTTCGTCAAAAAGAAGGCGCGCTATCAGCAAGGACGAAAAATATCGATGGCGTGAGTTCGTGTATCCCGCACTTTAGGTACGATCAGCATCAAACTCGATTTCGCTTGGATATAAATCTCGAAGGCCCCGACAAGGTGTATCGTGCCTTTCCAGAAGGTTATAGGAAGTCTTCGTGCCGGTTACACGGTGGTAGTTGTGGCGTCGAAACGACACGAGGCAAGGGGTGAAAGGAGAGAGAAGGATGACGTTGGAGGAGGAGGTGGAGAAGAAGGAGAAGAAGAAGAAGGGGGAGGGAGAAGAGAGGGTTAGGAAGCGAGCGTACGAATATAGATGGCAGGTACGTGTTGTCCTGGGCGACCAACCCCTGAGCTGCACTCGACTGATTTACTACCCTCGGCTCTCGGGGTATCGGATTCGTCGAAGGTCCGGTCGAGAGGGTGCCAATCGAAAGTTGTATTAAAACGACGATGCCTTACACGATACGCGACCATGGAAATCCTTCTTCCGCTGTCACTTGTCGGCCTCCCATATAACGAAACCGGGGAAAGAAGTTTTTCCACGAGGGGAAGTTTTTTCTGGTTTAGACGATACGTCGTCGCGATCTTCGTCTTCGTGCACGAGGTTTTATTGTGAGAAAACGGATATGTCAAACGGTCAGCTTCGACTTCGCGGAAAATCGAGGACGAGAATCTTTACGACGGTAGCCTTTGGAAATACTTGTGGACGGTGAAGCGATAGTCGAGCAAAAGAATT
Source organism: Osmia bicornis bicornis (assembly GCF_907164935.1). NCBI lineage: Eukaryota > Metazoa > Arthropoda > Insecta > Hymenoptera > Megachilidae > Osmia > Osmia bicornis. The sequence continues at coordinate 11,479,490 of NC_060216.1, read as the reverse complement.
CTTTTTATTTTTCAAGTATGCTAATTCATTTTTTAGTAAGAAAATTTTTATCTCAAATTTTTATAGAAAATAAATTAGATCGTAGATTATTTGAGGGAACAATATCGCGGGTCATTTCGTGTGGAAAATACCTGATCGCTTTGAAAGGACAATTAAATCGAACGTTGAAACGAGCTTACGTTTGTTACCGCTTCTGAAATTGTAGCAACGCGAATGATCGAACGGGGCGAAAAGGGGCGAACCAGTGTCGTTAAAAATTTGCGAGCACGGTGCAGATAAATGGCGGCGATCTTTATCGCGGCTTGTACAGCCGGCTATTAACAACCACCACAAAAACCTGCAATCTGAGGTCGAAGACAAATCGCACCTCGTTGCGGCTCGATCTTCTGTGTAACTTGACGTAACCGCCATTTATTTGCTGCTACGGTTTTACGTTTCACAGACCGAAAGGATTCGCGCCGGTCTTACCGTAGACCCGCGTCGACGAGATCACGATGCTTCCGTGGCTCGTTGGTAAAAAGATATTGCGGATAGTGGCACGATACCTACTTGTTACAGGAACGTGCCTTTTTTCCTACAACGGGAGGAAAAGTAGACATTTTCTTCGAAAGAGTTTTTAACGGTTAAAGGGGTATAAATCACCCGAAGTATTTGAGAATAAATAAAATTTGGAAAATTCTTTATTTTCTTCGTACGGAACAAAAGGTATAGCGCAATTTCGTTCGACCAACATGGCATGAACGTCTCAATAACGCGTTCTGAATATTATACGGTTCCCATAAATAAACCGTGAGACAGGAGCAATGAAGGCGTCCCGTTGCGACGAAATATCGTCCTGATATAGCTTCTACCAGCGAAGCCAGATTAGAATTCGGATGCAGTCGTGACCTTAACTCCCGTGGGATCTGCCCTCGACGGAATAGGCCGACAGGAAAGGTTCTCCGAGTAAGGTCAGACGTATTACAAAATTTCCACGACCCAGAAGTAGGAAACATTCGTGGCGGTTGACCTTTCGGGTAAGCTCGTAAATAAATCTAGATTTATCTTTCGCCTACCTTCGAGGCTTCCACGTCGATCCGAAAAAATCGCCAGTCCAAATAAAAGGCAGATTTATCTATTTTCAAATATATCCATACTATTTTTCTCCAAGTTGTCCGAAAGAATTCGTTAGTCACTTTCTATTTTACAAAATCGAATATTAAATCGAATATTGTCTCTCGTCTTTCTGCTCTTTGTTCCTGGTTCGTAGTTATCTCTCGAAGAAGTTTCGGAACCGGATCGTCCCCAAGGATGAGAAACGACGCTCTTTCTCGTAGCCTTAGCGTCAACGCAAACAAAGAGGGAGATAAGTATACGTAGAACCCTGTAACACGATTTTGCGAAACCGTGGAAGTAACAAGCCCAATAACACAAAATTCATCGAAATGGATTTGTTGTAACAAAATTTTTATACCATCTGCATTCAAAGATTCTACATTCCAAAAGGCATTTTGAATGCAACTTGTCAACTAAAAGAGGGTGAAAGGGATAAATCGAGCCAAAGTTATCTGGATAGAAGGTAAAAACCGCGAATGGTTAGTCCGTTGGTGTATACCTGTGGGAAGCGACAAGATCGTGGAGGTCGGTGTCAAAGCAAGCCAAAGAGGATGCTCGTTGGTACTCCTTTGGAAGTACGCGCGTGTCAGGAGTCCGGTCACGTTCTGTGATCCTGGCGCGAGACACGAGTGCACCTCAACCTTTGCTTTCTTTTTTTTTTTTCTTCTCCTACACCACCTTTGGGCCTTCTCTCAAAGTGTCTAGGTGTCTACTGGTGTTCTCGTTTGTCGTGGCTGCATCCGAAATACCATCGGAGCAAGAAACGACGTTGCTTCCCTTTCCGGATTTCCTCGCCAACTTTGGGATACGTTAAGTTTCAGTTTCGCTGGCGGACTAAAGTTTCGGCCGATAGAGAGGCAGAGGCGGATAGTTCTTTCTAAATAAAATGGAATCACGTATCGCGTGTTTGGATTGTTTCGAGTTCGTGATCGGAAAATTCTCCACTATTCTGAAGGAGAATTTGTCGGAACATCAATTACTTCTTTCGTTCGTTAATTAGGAATTAAATCGTTCGGTGTAAAAATAGGATTAATTGGGAAAAGAAGATGGAAATAAACGATTATTAATCTATATTGATTATAATTAATCTATTATTATATTATTAATCTATATTGACCTCAGTTTGGTTATAATACTATTATAATTAATCCAATTAACGATGAATCGCTTCTGATTCTTATTTCTTCGTTTCCATTTTTATGCAACCTTTGTTTGCTGAAATTTGTTGCTTAAACACAGGCACGATGGTAAGGTATATCCATCAGTAACAAAAGAGACCACGAAATTACAATTCAGAACGGATTCATACGTTGGACGAGAGAAATAACCAGTTTCGGGTAGAATGAATTGCGGCGTTAATTCAGAAATCCGGAAAATAGACGTGGAGCGTGGAGGAGGCTGGGAAAGTCGAACGGTTTTTGGGAAAACAAGGCCGGCCTGCTTGTTCGAGCGGTTATTTAGTGACGCTGGCCGGCCACGTTATTTGAACGGACACCCTCGGTTTGTTTAGCATTTTACAACTGACGGGTCCGCTGCTCGCCGCCGCAAATGTATACGTTAGCGTGGCAAATATCGTGATCGTTCCCCTATCCCTCCACGTCCTCCTGGCCTCATTTACAAAACCTGCGATCGCGGTTAACGGGCATTAATAAAACGTCGGCTCGATAATTAGCCATCTCCGGCTTCTTCAACGAATTACGCGATCGTTCATTCTTTCACGCTTCCACGAATCGATAGGTATTTGTTCAACTTTGGATACAGAAACAATGAATCATTATTTGCGAAATCATATTTTTTATTTGCTTTCACTGATTCAAATTCGTATATGGAGATGTACAGGTTTTTGTACGCAATCGACATACACGTTTCGATGAATCGGAAAATAGAATGCTTTTATTTTTTGAAACGATATCGACCACTAAAACGAACTAACTAATTATTTTTCGGTATTTTATTCAATAACTGAACTCAATCAAACGTATTTTAGATGCATTTTTTTCATTTTGCTACCGAATCGTTTCGGAAACGCGGTCAGGATTATGTTAGAATGGATCAATCGTTTCGTTAATGGAATCACCGACCACTGTTAGACTGATTCTAGTGATTTGTTTAATGGTGCTGGTTATACGATGAATTGAAAACGATAGAACTTTATAGGATGATATTTAAAGGGCACGAAATTTTCCATTCGTGTCATCTCATTGAATTAAAGACGACACAACGTCCGGTGCACTCGTTACTCGGTTCCAAACTTAGAAATGCACTTAGCGAAATCGAAAAGCACGTTCCCAACTTCGTGATTCTATTTTGCTGTTTCTTTTCGTTTGCTCTTTCAGCGACGATTCCCTGATAACTGAACGAACGAGTACTTCTTTCTTTGACCTATGATAAGAAGTTCGATACTATTGCTGGAGTATCTTCGTCGACTAATAAATAATGGATAAGTTTAATAATCAACATTTTATTATGATTTAATTTCGGTTCGACAATTCATTAATCTGTTAACTACCCTCGTAAAACCTGATATCCTGCAGTAATAATATTAGTAAAATTGTTATTGAGAATTAGAGAATTCGATCACCAATCCTTTCAGCTTTCGGAATTTGTGTATCGATTGGTTCACAAAGTTGAATAGTCCTCTAATTCGGGTCATCGACGGCGGAGAAATGGTTGGATTCATTCGAAGTTTTTCCTCTCAAATTGCATGAAAATCCTATTGGTCGATCGTGATCGTAGCGGGACTCCTATTATCCCTCTCGATACGAAGTTATTCGCGTTAGCATCGTAATCGATTGAAGGTAGAAAATCACGACTGAACGATTCTACAACGTGACTGTTGTCTCTGGAATCGCACACTATAAACGTTTCTCTCGATCGCGGTAAACAACGCGCAACATCTGTCAGTCGTTGGAAAAGCGGGCTCGTATTTTACTCGGAAGTCGATGCAACAGTGGCCGCGTTACGGGTTTCCTGTTTTCCATCCGGTAGAAAACGAAAAACAAAAAAAAAAAAAAGGAAGAATCGCGACGACGAGAAAGCAGGGGCGAGGGGATGGAAGTCTGTCGATTCCATCAAAGGGCAAAGGGAATCGCGCCTGCCCTTTTCGAATGGGAACGATTACGTCCGCCGGGAAAATTTGACCGGAAACTCGCTGGTCCGGCGCGGCTGTCGCGCGACAAAGAGGGTGCGCGGGGAAAAAAAATGCGGGAAAGGTAGAGAACGAGAAGGGACGGGTAAACGAATGAAGCCAACTGGACGGAGGGGAGGGAAAAGAGCGAAAAAAGGGATGGTGGAACGAAGCTGGAAATGAAAAAAAAGGATGTCGCCTCGCGGTGGACGAAGGATTGGCATTCACGGTTAGTGAAGCTTCGCTGGTCGCGAATGGAGGAACGAGGTTTTCGACCGGGGCTGGAAAAGCACCTATCCGGCACGGTCGGTCAATTTAAACGGAAAATACAAAAAGTAAATTAGCCGGACAGAACGAGCGTTCGGTGGTTTGGCCGGCTCGCTCCGCCTAGCCGAATACTAGCTGCGCGTCACGTGTGTCGGATCGTGCGGTACCTGCGGTTCACGGATTTTACGGACACCCGGTATATTATTAGAGCAGTACACAGGCTGGTATAGAGCACAGGGGGTATACACGTGTGCGTGCCAGGATCAAATCACCATACGTCCTGGTGACACGAAAATAGTAAAATATAAACAACGACTTGACGTTGCAGCATGAGGTAGCAGCAAAAATAACACGCTTTTCAAGATGGACATTTAAAACAGAAATATCTCGGGGGCTGACAGGGATTTTTATTCTTTGCACGAGCTAATCGTTGCACGGTCGACGAACGGGTTAATAATTCGTTACTCTGGCTAAAATCTTCGGCAATGTTTGTCCCCGTTGTCATCGGGCCGTTGGTTTCCTGTTAAGCACCAGCCTCTCGGAACTTCTATTCACGATATTTCTTGGAGCGCGAGGGATTTTATTAAGAGGGTACCAGACATTAAACATACTTCTTGTTTCCCCTTTCTTTCTTTGTTCCTGCAAGCGTACTTTGTTCTCTGTGAGAAATTCTCTTTTTCCTCCCCCTTCTTTCCTCCCTTGCCAACCTGCCCCTCCGTTTGTTCCCGTTTCACGTTGCTTTCTTTCGTCATAACCGGGTTGCCGCTTCGATTCCTATCGTTCTTGACGACAGATACAAATTTCTCGCCCCTACGCTTTCATCCCGTCGCGACAAAATGTTGCTGGGTCGCTGGAAAATAGATTACTCCTCTCGATTCGCGGATGATCTACGCCGGCGTTTCGAGGCTGCACGGGAATTCGTTGTGGTTATTATCGTCGAATCGGAGTACGCGAGCAGAGTATCGATTCAGCGTTTTCAATATACTTTCGAAACGGCCGTCGATCTAGGATTAGCTTGAAAACCGTTTAAACGAAAAATTTTTCCTCGTCCTCCCTTTCCATCCTCCGCGTATTTGCCATCGAACGAAGTTTAATATTCTCAATGTAGAGGAAAGTGGGGAGGTTTGGGTCAGTTGGCTTATTTCCATTTTTGTTTCGCGCACATCATTTTCTTTTTTTCCACAAATATATTATTTGTTGCAGCGGCTGCGGAGGCATTGGAAATTCATTGAAATTCTAATGTCGAAAACATTATTCTAGTTCGTTACAGTTGGATAATTTTGGCGATAGATTGTTGTAATTTTTTTTTTTTTTTTTCATTTCGTTTTTCTTTTCACGATGCAAATCACCGATCAATGATTCCGGCTAGTCTGAAAATCCCTCAGGTCATGGCGCATATTCCACGGAGCGTTGCAAAATACCCGCAGTTCTCGTTTGCCGTGGTTGTGCGGCGGCCAGGCGTGATTAACAGTCGCTACCCTTGCGCTATTTCGTCTGTGGTTTCCTCGTTACACGGCTGCCATATTTATATTAAAATTCGCCAGCCACCAGGAGAGAGGGAGCTTAAGAAAATTCCAAGGAGAAACACTGCTCGAGTGTTGTTTGTCAAAACGTCGAGTCTTTTGTCAAATTGAACGAATGGATTCTTTTAACAAGAAGAAGTAACGACACATCTAACAGAGTTCGTTTATATTTAACCCACGAACATTATCCTTAGAGTTTCCTATCAGTTCGAAAGACAGAAAAGACTTCTTTTTCATTCGTCTGATCAGCAGACGTTATAATGGATTAGTCTTTGGTACAAGAAAACCTTCTTTTTCTCGTTCCGAAATCGACTTCCATCGACTTTCATTGACATTAATCGGCCAGAGAGCCAATAAGAGCACGGCTATTCCTTCCGATATGACGTTCGCCGGTATTTTATCACCGACGTTCGGTCCCTCCTTCTCGTTACAACGATCTTTTTATTATGTAAGGAACAAACGGCGATAATCGAGAAAAGCGGTGCGAGCGAGCCCGCGAACCGAACCATTGAGAAAAAGGATAGGTAAGCACTTGGGCGGAGTAGTTTTTGAAAATTTATTACGTTGCTTCTTAAGCATTGGTAACCGGCAGACGCTCCCGTGGAATATCGCTGATTCATCGATATCGTAAATAGAAGTTTAATTAATTCGCCGCTCGGTTAACCCGGCTGACAGGTCGACGGAAAGGAGAGAAGATTGGGATTACGTTGGCGGTATAAGGGCTTGCTTTAAGCTGCCGGTAATATACCCTGCCTCTTATGTTCGAACCAGTTCGAGAAGGTTGTACGAAGTAGCGGGGTCAGCAGATAGAAGCTAGATCGGATATTACGTGACGGATTTCCTTTGCGTTCTCTTCGATCAGTTTAAACTTTTCGTTGTCAAAGATTTTCATGCAACAACGCGTAAGCATGATAAAATTCATTGAAAGATATAATAAAATATTGTAAAACGAATTTTCGGAATTAATACAACCACGGATAGCAACGAAATAGTTAAGGTTCTCAGTCCAGAGATAGGGACTGGCGAATACGTAGTTGAACCGTGACGATAAAATCGATAAGGACATTTTGACGCGCGTGACCCCTTTCCGTCAGTCAAATTTATCGTCTTGGTATTTTTAACAAAGCCATAAATCACAGCAATTTTTAATAAGCCCTGAAATTTATGGGATAGAATTAAAATTAAATATTGGCACGGTCGGCAACCGAGCCGACCGTCTCACGGACGGAGCACAGTTACCTCCGGTCATTTCACTTTTTGCTGTTTGTACAAAGTGTCCAATTATTCAGCGACATTAACGAAGTTACACGATCGTCGTTATACTGTTTTGACGAGATTAAATTAAGGATGAATCCGTTCCACGGTCTCTTGGGTAATAATATTTATTCAGTTAACTGCCGTCGCCCATCCAAGGTTCTCCATTATTTCTCGAGACAAATGGTTCGCTAAGAGAGTAGTCGATCTTTCACCGATAACCTATCTTTATGGACGTACAGTTGATCAATTTATTCTTTTATTTATCATCCAATACTCTTAGCCCAGCCCACATTTCTTGCGATACAATCGAATTAGAGGAAGCTATGGCTAAATAATAAGATAAGTTTTAGCAACAAGAAGGCAGGACTTTGTATCGCATCGATTTGGGGTTACAAATCAATCAGAGTCCAAAAATGAATTTTGTCATATGAAATTATTTCTTTGAGATAATTTGCTGATCAAACTTCTTGAACAATCGCAATAGAGGTGGGATTGTTTAATTGGTCCCGATAAGTCATGACAAGATTGCTGACAATATCCGTACACGAGGACCAGCCACTCCATTCTTCGCCATCTCCGAACGTTCTCCTCGAATTTACGGTGTGACTCGATGCCGCGCGTAAATCTCTGCAGACACGGTTCGTGGGAAATTGGAAAAACGGTTCCGCGATTGGTGATTCATTCGGCCCGAGCGTGCATCGATGCATATTTTAATGACGAATGGAAAGACCCGATCGTCGCTGGTTCTCCGACAAATCCATCCTCCCGCGTTTCGTTACTTCGGTCTCGTATTTCCTATTTTTTGTTTTGTTTTTTATGTTCCTGTCTCATCAAAACCACAAATTTTGTTTCGCATTTTGTATATAAAACGCTGACAGTCGTTGTCATATAAACAGAGACAAATCGGAGAACAAGATTGTCTTTTGATCCGTGAGACCGTTAACCGGGGTTCAATTCTACACCTTGGTGGACGATAAATTCGTTAACACGGTCATTTACACGCGAGGAGCACCGGTAATACTGTGAATCGCCGATCGAGCACATATCCTAGCCACTGTGTTCGACGCCGGCTTATTGTCGTCGTGGTGCGCTCGAGTTAATCGATAACTGGGCAAACCGTGTTCACAGAGCATCTCTAATATTCCTATTGTCTTTGAAATAGACGTCTGTGCCGATCTTCGGTGAACTAGCTTTCTATGGAGGAAGAAAAGGACGAGGTCGGAAGTTGGCAGGGTAAAGTTGGTCCTCGTGCCTAATTTCCTTCTCGTATCGTTGTGTTACGCGTGACAAACGCGAGCCTCGTTTCCGTGCTTGGATTTATCTGTGTACAAGCTATATAATATAATAGAATCCGATATCGTCTTAGCCTAAGTTTCCAACCGCATAGCGTGCTCATGATTAATCCCAGTTATGCGACTGCATCGAGGGAAGGGGCGAGTCGTGAAATCATCAGGAGGCTTTGCTCAACCAACTTCCGTCCGTATTGGTGGAAGAAGCGATACAGAGAGACGGTACACGATGCAACCGTCACGTTGGTAAACTTCGGAGTTGGGACGAATCTGGTTGCCGACATTAGTTGCCTGATGTTGCGATTAAGCGTTGCAATAAGCACCTATTTACCACTGGCGGCGCACGGACGTACGTATTGGGCGAGGAATTCAGTCACGTTTTCCAGTGAAAAGTCGCTAGATTAATGTTTCGTGAAACATGCTCGATTTATCGTGTGTCGAGCAGACAATCGATTCGATGAAATTACACTTTTACGATTGAGAGTCGTCTGATTAAAAGCTTCTTCTCGATCGTTCAGCGATATGTCGTCAATAATTCCAGCAAGCTGGAACACCACGTTCGTAATAGGAGAACGAGAAGGAAAAGAAGAAGAAGTTAATTATCGATCTAACGTACAAGAAGAGGATATTGAATTAATCTCGATCGAGCAACGTCTGCAAAGGAAAGATCTCGAGTAGAGAAGTCGCGTTTCGCGACACGGGGCAAACTTGTCGCTAGTAATCTCCAGATTGCAAGGTGGAACGAAAGAAGGGGAGAAGAAAAGTGAAAAAGAAATAGTAAGAGAGGTTTGAGAAGGAAGAGGTAGAAGGGTGGAACGGTAGTAGGAGTCTATCCGTAGGAACGTGCGACTAAATGAAAGGAATGTAAATCATAAAAAGTTACGAGCTTTTAAATCTCCTACAAGGTGGTGCACGTTCGCTTTAATTACCTTACATCTCTCATTCCTCCCTTGGCCCCTTCTCCAGCGTCGGGGGTAGTTCCAACCCGGGTCCCTTAGAACGTTAGACAGAGTACGAATTCCCTACCTTCCTTCTCCTTCTATTCCTCCATCTTTCTTCCTTTCTAACGAGTCCTGTCCTTCTTACACCTCTCATTTGCATTCCACGAAAACCAGTATCTCCTTCTCCTCGGTCCTCTTGCTATCTCCTCCCTGCCGTTTCACCATCTACCGAAACCTTCTCTCACTCGCAGAAATTTCCTAGCCGCGAATAGATCACCTTCAGTCCCGTACGCTCTTGGGGATAATTAGCTACGTGGCCGTGGAGCACTCACGTCCTGATATGCGGTGTGTACCATAGAGGGAAAGGAAGGACGTAGACGTCGCGTCGTGAGGGTTAGGGAAAACGGACACGAGATACGTAGCAATGGGAAAGGAGAGAAGAAGGGAAGAGCGAAATGGTAGGTAGTTGGAAAAACCATACGTACATCTTCCAGCTACGTTATTAACGCCATCGTCGAGGGATTTCCTGGCAAATGCTGTGCAACGGAGATATGCAATCTTGCCAGACAGGGGTGCAACCAGCACGCAGAGGATTGCTTTCTAAGTGATCGTGAGATAAGTGAAACGCTTCTCTCCATCACGATCCCTCACCCCGCTAAGGAAATAATTCTTCTTTCTTGATCTTTTCCGTTGATCCAGTTTATTCGGTGACCGAGCTGTGTTCCTAGTGTTTTCCTCGTAGAATAGAATTTGCGTACCTTGCTAAAATTTTCGTGACACGAAAGTAATCGGTATGGTATGTTATTTAAGCAACAACGTCCTCGTGTAGTGGGGTTAATTAACGATGTTTGGCGAGGTGGTTCAGAGGACTCGCGTCCGGTAAACTCTCCTCTTGCGTTCAGTGGCTCTAGAAGCCTCGAGGGAGCGAGCAGCTACCCTTGTTTATGTTACGAGGGATGTTCGGGAGGGTAACGCCGTCGGTGTCTCCAATCGGGCATCTTCGAAATTTCATGATGTTACGTAGCATGTTTGCCGACACGTAAGCGAATTGCTTCCCCTATCATTCGCGGAAAGCAACTCAACAAATTTCCATCGATCCACCACCTTGCTTTTCATCCATCGATTGCTGCTTTCCACATTTTTCTCTCTGCTTTTATGAACATCGAACGAGGCCGAGGGACACGGAAGGAGGCCCGATGAAAAATTCCCAACGATATTTCGTAAGGTTCGATGCTACCGACACGGTAGTTTGCATTTACTTGAGCTGTTCGAGAGGAGATGCAGCAAGGCTCGCTTGCGTGTAATACATGTGATATATATAAAGCGTTGTAATACGTTACGGAAATGGTAGAGCGAACGTCGAGCTGGATGGAACGTACGTACATACGTCATGAAGTGACAGGCGGAACAAATGGAATCTGAACCAGCAATCCCCGGTGTAAACTGCTTGTGTATTGAAATCTACTAGACGTCACATACCGATGATCTAATAACACTAGAAGTATCGAACGGCAGGGGTAGACTCGTCGAGGAGATCGAGATTATTTCCAAAACCCCAGTTTCATCATTTTATCTCAAAATATGAACGTGCCTTCAAACTTTCCTTCGATAGAGTATGTAAGCAAAGTTTGATCAGTATGATTGCCAGAAAGCAACCCGGAATATTATACGAAAAGAGGAGAATCAAAGTCGTAGTTTGGACGGAAGTGACCTCGTTCTTCGATCTTGTTCGTATGTAGGTTATCCAAGGCTTCGAATGTAAGACCCATCTTCTCTCACTGTCTTTTAATACACTTGTATCTATTAGGAAGCATGGATTCTAATGTTCCTCTTCTTTTTCGTACGCATGTCCGTGGCTGCTACATTTGCTATTAAGCAAACGAACAGCTAGGGAAAGGGGTAAATTCGCAATGCGTGCATTCGTGGTAAAATCACAGAACCGCAATATACGATGGAAAAACTATTTCAACCGGTGTGTTTAAAATTCTCGTTAAAAGCTCCATTTATAGGCGAAAAGGAATTTAAAAACAACCATGGAAAACAGGAGTACTCTTTTATTTTGCGTTTTTTTTGAAATTTTAATTTAAATATTATATGAATAGGTACAAAATAAAATCGTTCGATTCGCTCGTTCGACGCTTTGCCAACATGTAAATTCAATAACGAAATAATGAAACGGCTTAAAACGCGTTATAATACATGCGGCAAACAATCACGAGTAGTCCTTTTGAACACAATAACCGCGTTGAGAAACAATTCCACTTGTGGACCGTAATACAAACCTGATAAACTCTTTCGCTTTCGACGTCATTCAAAATATTGAAGGTAAACTTTCAGACGATTTCGATTTATCGACAGATGAAAGTTTAATTTCTAATAAACGCTTCTTTTTGTTTCAAACACGGCGATCAGAGAACTCTATCAAAAGCGGGTATCCTTGCAATCCCCCGAGCAGACACGTATCTAGGGGAGGATTGAACAATTGTCACGAATTAGCGAGGAAATCGTGGTCGACGAGACAATGGATCGCGAGCCGCGACACCGCGCCGAGCGTATAAAAAGGATGACGCTTTACGGAAAAATATGTAACTTGTTGACACGGCTGATCCCTCTGGGCCAGAATGTGATTATGCAGTCAAATGAGATTGTGGCATATGCATGAGCCCGCCCCTGGATCTCCCTTCGTGTCCTCCCCCCCGCCACCCTTCTCGATTTCACCCTATTCGACGCTCCCACGAGTCACTCTCGTTCTCTCTTGCACCGTTTCGTCTTGTCATACCGTCTGTCTATCCTTTTCCGCTCGTTTGCGCATTCGGTGGCACCTTCGTGTCGGCAAACTCTTAACGACGCACCCAGGTGTCGTTAGAACGGTGACGATCTATGCCCGCGACTTCCTTCCGAAGGATCCTCAACCATGCTTAAGTTCGGCCTGTTAAGTTGCAAGTAGTTTCAGAAAGGGGTTACAACATCGCGACAGTTCATTATTACGAGAGCTGTGCACGGATTATATGAAATGTTTGGTGCTTAGGGTGCGTTCCCTTCACTTATCTTACAATTAGAAGCGGTTACTTCGATAAAGAGGAAAACTTGAGTAACTTTAGTTCAACGGCTGTTGCAAATCTTCGTTTACGTCTTTCAGATTTCAGTCGCCCCCACCTTTTGGTCTCGTCTCATATATCATGGAATACATAGTTTACGATGTATGCTATATAGTATAGACGGTTCAATTACCCGTAACAGCGAGATTCTAACAGCGAATAGGATTTCCATCGACGTATCCGATTGGCTCGTGTTTTCCAGACTGCATTCGTGGAAACAAAGGTAAACCATGATTTATAAGACGCGACACGAACGCGAACGTGTTCGAAGACGTAAGAGGGAGGAAGGGAAGGGAAACGAGGCGAGAGGAAAATCGCATTCGTATCCTCGCGTCCGAAAAGGGGAATCGGTGGAAGCGAAGATACGGTGAGAAAGTAGAAGGAGGCTTGTCACTTCGTGCTTTCATTACGGTGATGTGTCATTGCGACAGACTTACGTGTATCCGTCTGATACGCGTACTTCTGTATTTGCAATCTACCTGCTATTTTATATTTATACGCTGCTGGCTTGATAATTCATGGAATTTCCGATGAACGGGCGAGAAGAAAAGGTAAACCTTGCTGTTCTAGAAACGAGTCGACCTTTTCTTTTTTGCTAATTTCTTTTGCCTAGTGTTAATAAATTAGTAATTGCAAGGAAAATTTGTACAATGCCGAATATAGAAGAATCGACGTCACTTTGTACAACTGTCGCGATGTTATTCCGAGGATATATTTTGGGAAAGGTCAGGAGGCCATCGTTCAGACGACGTTCAATTTCTCAGGGAAACAGCTTCGAGAACGTGCCGGATTATTTTCGACACGAGTGTCGTCATTTGTTCGGATTGTCTTGAAAAAGCCTGTTTTCGTGACGTGGACAGGTTATTCTGGATAACGATATAACAGCCAGCATCGATCGACTTAATTTAACCGATCTGATTTTACGATCTTGAGATTCTTAATTGGAGAACACCGGTATCCCTGGTTGGATCGTCGGAAATCGAAACTTTGGCCGGCCAGTCTTTGTCCATAGTAATGCTGGTAATTTCGGGAGTTCCTCTTGAGCGGAGAGGAGTATACCGAACGAGCAAGAACTTGGCGGGATTCTAAGCGAGCCAACGCGACGCAGCCGCATTATCTAGCGAAGCGAGTCTAAAGTCTTCGAGATCCAAGACGATTCCTGCTACAGATGACTTAGGGATTTCCACGCGACGCCTTTAGTGTCCGTTAGCCAACCGGTCTACGATGGTATTTCGATCGATCCTTCATCGAGGGACCCTTCATCCAAATTGGCATCGAATTTCTTGTCCCTGGTCTAGTTTCGTTGTTCACGGTCATGAATCAGGACGCGTTTCTTCGGAAGTTTGCCAGCACCGTTTACGCTGATTAACTCGAAGGCTTGTTATTCCGCATCAACGAGCTTCATTTCGGTAATTATTTAGATTATGAACGGTACCTCCGATTTCGATGATTTATAAATATGTCGTAGAAATCAACATTTTGAACAATTTTTTCCTATAAATATAACCGCCGCCCGGCCTTAATTTTCGAGATATTTTCGAAAAACCTGTGCGTCCCTTAATTATTCCATAGGTGATGTATTCCACTAAAATATTCTAAAATATGTCTAGCTGTGAGAAGGAAATATTTGTTACGTCCGGCTGATAATACGTCTGTCGAAAATTCCATAAATAATATAAATATGGAACGACATGGAACCATTGACAATAAAACAACGCGATGATTCCCATTTGATCCATTGTTTCGCGGTGCTACGTAAAATTCAACGACATGGAGATATCCGTTGCCGCAACAAATGTTGCCATCGGATTCGCGGTACGTGATTTCCGAGACAACCCTTCGTCTTCTGCGCTGACTGCTGCTATGACTCGTTTTCCATTACCGTCACACTTTGACCGTAACAGTAGAAATATCTACGTGTAGTCAGGCACCTGTACGTTGATCGAACGCAGAAACCAACGACGTTCATCTTCCGGGACGACCTCGCGTACCAGTCACACCGCCTGTACGTGCACGTACATGTACACGTATATGCAAAGTTTGCAACGTAGCCTGCTAAACACTCGTTCGAAAGTTTGTCGGCTGCAGGTTGTCGCGATGCGACGAACGTACGCGTCGTCGCGCGAAATTCAACGAAGCGCGAACAGTCGCGAACCAGTAATACGATCTAACGCGAAAACTTCCGGCAGGGAAGTTTAATCAACAGAGGATCGGGCTTGATCAGGTTGATCGATGCGCTTGCAACCGTAGAAGCCGGGGCGCGTTTTCGTTCGCGTTTACTAATTCATTCGCGTAGCCAATAAACGGAGAGAGTAACGCCCTCGTTTATTCTCTTTTCGCCGGTTAGTCGGTCACTACAGCAAAGGATGGTCCTCTGTAGCAAAATTTCTCCTCGAAGAATACATCGGGCACGCGAGGTTCGGTAATTAGGAAACCCAGAAGCGTCTGATTACCACAGAGAACGAGAGCACGAACCTTCCGCGAGGGAAAGAGAGAAGACTTATGTACGGGTAAGAGAGACCCGTTGAACCGGGAACAGATTCTGTGCCAGTGAATACGGGCATATAAGAGAGAACGGGGTTGGGATTCGGGATTCTACCCGAAGAGAATACCAATAGCGGTTTTAGCCCGTGCTAGATATCCTGGATGGTAAATTTACGGTCAACGTCCAAGTGTTATTATGTCGACTGTTCGATTGTACGTACAACGGGTGAAAATACGGATTGCAACGAAATTTATAATAGTTCGTATACTACATCGGGCTATTGTTTTGACCCGGACTATCGTTCCGCGTGTCTATTTTTATCATATCTCCAAGCGGCCACTTTACGAGACCGTATTCGCCGTTTCCGTGGTTTCAACGGCCAACGAAAGTTGGATAACTGATGAGGAAACCTTTAGCTGATGTTTTTTTTCGGGGTAGAAATCCATTGGGCGATGTTTTTCTTTCTCTCGTTTCTCTATTTGTTCATTTCCCGATATTCTCTTAGAATGTGCTTTCAATCCATATCGATGGATAACACTGTTTACCATTGAATTGATTACTGTCATCTGTTAGAGATGATTTTTCTCAGAGTAGAATGAAAATTGTACGCAAACGAGACTGGTGTTTGTTCGTTTCCAAATCGGTGAGTTTAGGAAATTAATGAGCAAACTCGTACTTAATTTCATCGTTCATCGATTTTATCCGTGCTCGCGTACGATTTGTAGGAAATCTCGAAGAAACGCATCAGAAGCCGAAGTGAAAATACTGTAAGGGGAGGAGCAGGATCATCCCTGGGGAGAGACGAGTCATTTCGTACACAAGACCTTTGAGCCCGGCAGCGAGGATGGATACGAGCGATATATCGGTGCGCCAGTTTACATCGCGATTCGCAAACGATGTGCATTACTTATGCAGCGACGCGTTCCTTCTCTTTGATTTGCTCGGGGTTTTCTTTTTACAAACGTCGCCATCCACTTTCCGTACGAACCGAGTGATTTTTTCCTTGCTACCGAGATGATAAAATTTCGTTACACGTGAAACAGGTCCTGTGAAACGATCGAAACCATAAGACACGGCGTTTTAAATCCTCGAAGGCTTGATCGAAAATTGATTTCGATAGACGTTCTGTTCGATTCACAACGCAATTTGTCGCCGTTCCACGGAAAGAAACGTGCGAACGTGCAAAACGCACGCTCTGCGACGATAAATTAGGCGGTTGAATAATATATAAGCGTTCGTGAAGTAATAAAGAGGTATCGCTCTCTCGTGTCGACCCGCTGCCAGTCGATTTCGCGAAAATCGATTATCGATATATCGTTTTCCGACACCCTCTACTTGCTGGATTAACTCTTCATCCCTCTTTGTCACCGTTTTTTCACCCCCTCCTCGATGCTTTCCTGTTTCTTCTTATTCCTTCCCTTATGCGAATTAACGCAACAATGTTGATTAAAATCTTCCCTTAAAAATGTCAGCGTACAAGGTGTCCCCGTAGCAAAATGCACGAGTTTGAGAAGGTGATGTAAGAGTGTGCAAATCGTCAGGTGTAGCTGAAGCTAGACGAAGCACGAATGTAGGAGTGTCGAGGCATTTCGCGAGGTGGAAAAGTACGCAAAAGTTTACTGCTGATAGAGTAGCGCATTCTTCGATTCCGACTTTACGGTCAAACGGCGAAGCGACAGTAGGACTCGCTGCCGGATCTCCTCGCCACCCTCTTCTAACAGCCCCTACCTCTGTCTCCCGTTGCGCGCGCTTGCCATTTCTCGAATAGTGCCGTTCCTCTGGTGCCGTGGCGTCACCGCACCCCAAACAACCGGAGCCAGAAGTCTGTTTCATGATATTCCGATACGCGAAACGAACTGAAAGGAATCGAGGCATTTTTCGTCCGGAAAGAACTGCCAGTCTGTTATTCCTTCCGCCCGTACGACTCACCCCTGACCTATCCGCCTCTCTTTTCATCCCGCACGCTGTTACCGCTCGTCCGCGGCAAATTTACCGTTCAGTTCGCCAGTTTTGCGGCGTATATCGCGCGAAAATTCCCGACAATCGACAGAACCCGCTGCGTACCGCCGGAAAACTTGTTCCATCAGACAGTTTTATTCAATTCGCGAAATGGTAACGTCCTATTGCAAAACGTTCTTATACTTTTGAAATAAGAAGGAAAGTTTCTGAATTCGGTATAGAAATATCGAATAATCGCAAAGTCCAGGAAATGCTTAGATCAGGTTTTCCCTAAATTCATCGAAAATCGAAGGTGTACGTAAACACCGATCGATAATTATGCAACCCGTTAATCGTTAATTTTATCGACGAACTGGGCCAAGCTGTGCCAGTTTGGCAACAATTCGACGATCTAAAGCGGGCCATCGTGCCAACAGCTTTACCGTCGAAGCGGAAGTAGTATACACGAAGTCGCGTGTACCGTATGTTGTAACTAATGAAATATTAAGATGACGGCAACGAGGAAGCGCAAAGTACGTCTGATGTAGTTGTACCATTAGCACCGGGACACGTTTAGCGTTTCAACGGGGCCGGTGAGTAGCGTACGCACTTAGCCTCCCTTATAACGCTAAACAATGGCCTGACGAATTTGTCGAGTTTATCGGGAGCATCGTTTTGCAAGAAGACAAGACTGATCGGTCCAACCTCATCAATCTTCTATTTCTCTTTCGAATGTACGGCATAGGGCAAAGATATCATTTTTTTGTACTCTATACGACGCTCTTAATTGATTTTAAAAAACAGTGGTCCTTTTTTTTCGCCAACCACCGGAACCTACGCACAAACCAACTTTTCACCCTTCCGTTGTATTGTTTTATTTATTGGATTACCTGGCGCCGTTATATTTATGAATTTAATATCGAACCCTGTGTTACGAACAGACTAAAACAAAAAAAACCAATTGAAACAGTAACAATGGAAAAATATTGTAGAAAAATAAATGAAAAGAAAAGATGGAAACAATGGAAATAATATACGATAACCAGGATTTGAATTGATCGATGTTAATGAACGATTCGAGTGAATGAGCTTAAAAATTTGAACGCGAACCCGACTATGGCAACGATTTAGAATAGCTATTCAACGTAAAAAGCTGCAGGATTCCCCCGGCCAGTGGACTAAGTCAATAATTGTGCTTCCGTCAATGGCGGTCGGCTGGCATCCGGTTATTCCAGCGACAGGAAAAGTCTGGTCGGACCGCGGGGTGATTAACGCGGTTAATTTGTTGCAATTTGACCCGACTAGCGGCACCCTCGATCCACGACGATCCTCCCTTTCACCCTTTCCACCAGCCCTTCCACATTTCTACCCCTTCCACGCTCGCGCTCACCCTCTGGTCGTGGAGCTTCGAGTCGGACCGTGTGTTCGTAAATAATTTATGAGTTGCAATTGTAATTTCGTATCGGTCGTCGGTGACCCGGTAAAACGCGCGCCACCAAATAAGATCGGTCAACTAACAACGATCGAGTTGATCCGATCGGACGTCTCGATTTTCAAGCGTACGATGGCCAGACGTTCGTTCGTACGTCGCGTCGATCGATCGACAGGAGGGAAACGATCGTTCGAAAGACGAAGGCTGATAGACGCAAATGTACGATTAAATCGGGAGCGATACCCGGATCGATTAAACGGAGAAGAAAATAATGGAGCTGGAACAACTCCGATGCAACGGATCGGACTCGATTCTATTCAACGTTCAGGGATAATAGATTATCAAGACGTCGATTCGTACGGAGAATTTGTCAATCGTGGGTCAACTTGAAATACGACCCTCCTAAGCACTGTGACATCTTTCGGCGTGCTTTTAAATTGGATTTGATTCGTCGTACGAATACGATTGTTTCCCTTTTCGTGACGGGGGTGACGACTAAAGATCGAAAGTTTGTCGTAGTTTCTTCGTGAAAAACTTTTCACGAGATAAAAAAAAAAAGAAACTTTCCTCTCTCCGAGTTTTACGCTGAAATATTTATTATCTTTTTATTAGCATCGTCGAGGTTCATCTCGGGGCTGATAGAGGAGGAGCGTGCGGCGTAAAAACGTCTCGTTTAATAACGGCGTCGCCGTTGAATATCAAGCACATCTCAAGAACTTCAAATAAATATTTTATGAAACGAAGAGATTCTGCAGTCGGTAGCGAACAATTGGATTCGGTTACCCGCGGACAAATTGACGAAAAGAGAACGGAAGTAGGTTCGTAGAGCTCTCTTTAAGCGTTCTTCGACCGAATCATCGATCCAACGTTGGATCTTTAATTGCGAAACGTTAATTCCTGTGTTCTCCGTTAGCTTACGTGGAAACCTCGCCAAATCCTTTGGGAATCTCTTTCCGAGGCTCGGATCGAGCGTAGATTCGAAGTAAATCGTAGGAAAAAAGGGATGTTGGTCGAAAGTAGGAAGGAAATGTAAAATCTTCTCACGTAGTCGAAAGGAGAAAGAGACAGGATCGTAGAAACGATCGTAAGAAAGGGCCCGAGTTCTCAGGCTCATCTTTGACATTCCTTTCGTTGAGAATTAACTACCAAAACGTGCCTTCCTCGTTCTTTTATCTTTGCAGCTAAATACCTCGATGTTTCGTTATTAATAAGGAGACCAAACGGCATAATAAATGTACGTGCACTATCTGAAAACGGAATTCGTGGAATCGTTTTCGTAATAAATTTTCATTGCGCAATCTCTCGTATTTAACATCACGCCTTCCGCGTAACGAATACTCGCTCGGTTAGTTGCACTTACGTACTGCAATTTATCAGTTTCCGCTGAAAGTTGGCTCGTTTTTTGCCTAGCTAAGAGAAAACCTAATAGTTTGATTGTATTACCCTTGATATCGTGTAACTTTTGCGAATAAATCTAACCATCCAACTTTAGCGAATGAATTTTCCTTTCAGCCTCGAACGACTAATTAATTTTACTTTTTAATTTAATCTGTAAGCTAACCTGTTGGCGAAACAATACGTGTCTCACAGCTGTTTGTTTTTTTTCTGCTTTTCTCAACCAGTTCTGACTCGCAAACGCCCTTTTGGATGTAAGGGATGATCTTTAACGTGTAACTCGAAACCCCGTGCGTGAGCATAAGGAAGCAGCCGGACGAAGACAGCCACTTAATCCGTTTAATCCGGCTTACGAGAATACCACTGGTTATCGTAAACCCCTCTTCGCATTACTTATACCGACTATCCAGCCGTTTCAAAATTCACTACCAACCGTGTACTTCCGGTCGCTTTTGCGGAACAAGGAACGACGGAATAAGGTAACATGATTCCATGTTCTTTTATCGATCAACCCTTCTCTCACTAGATAGCCGTACACACGCACCATAGCGTAGCGAATCCTCTTTAAATAATGCAACCCCAAATTTCACTCCACCATTGCCGCATGATTATTCGATCGTTTAAACGGAATTATCGGCTTTGAATGATCCTTTCTACCACTTTTATCACAATTTTCATCGTCACCTATTATAATATGCAATATTAACTTTATTAACAGAGCAGACTTGCCTTTCTTAGGTTAGATATTTTCTACCCTTATGAAACTTAACGCAAACGTTTTACCATTCATCCCGTAATTATTGCGAAAGTCAATACGTGAACTAATTCGAGCGTGGCTATTTAATGCAAATGGCTGACGGTCCAATATCAGGGGTAAAAGGTGCGCTTCTTTGACCAGCATAGAGGCTACGGAAGTAGACTAGTTTGGAAGGGATGAAGGGACGCGATTGGTCGTGGAGCAGAGATCTACAGGTTCATGTGTCGTAAAGCTTGGAGGTTGCAAGCCCGTAAGATAGGCATTAGCATGCATAGGTTGGCTCGACGCATTTAGCAAACTCATCCCCCCTCAGCATGCCGTTCCCTTCTTCGCGTCTCCTTGCCAAGGCTGGCCAACTCCTCGGCTTGGTAAGTTCACTAGAACGAGAAGCACAAACCGAGGGTTCAGTTACAATATAGGCTGCACCTCCAGTCAGACTTTCTTCGTTTTAGCTCCTTGTCTGACCCGTCTAGGATCTTTACTTACTCGAGTACGCGTACATTTTATGCTTGTACAAGTACGAGCAACGACCGTCATCTCTCTCCTCGCTTCTCTCGCTGGAATATCTGCCGCCTTATTAAAGGTGAAACGTTTTGTCAGAGTTTCAACTACCTAACTCTGTGTTCCTTGGAGAAACGTCAAAACGGGAATCGACTAATTCGTTAATCCATTTCAATTGCAAATTTCACGCTCGTGATTTGAAATTTGTGAAATTTAATAGAGGGATTGTGTTCAATCGCATCGCGGGTAAAATTTTTTTTTTTGATCCGTTTGAATAAAGCAGCTCATTTCGCGGTATTAATCACAAGACAATACAGATTCCGTCGATAGAAGCGTATTTTTTTCGTCGATCTGATCGAACAACGGGAGGAATAAAACAGAAGACCGTGCGAACGTTCTGTGGCGATAAATCAAAGTCGCCTCGATAAATCAAAAAATTTCTTTTCCCTTTGTTTGCAAGCCGATGCATATCCCACCGGATGTCATCCGTCGAGTTATTCGTGACATCGATCCGTGAATATTCGAACTGGTGGCAAGCACCGGCTCATAAGGCTCGAGGAAATGTAGCCGGGTAACATGTGCGGTATAATCCAAAACTGCTCCCGAAGGTGCCATCTTAACCCAATTTCTACGCTGCCTATCCTTACTTCGGGCCGGTTATTCACTATTTCGGTTCTGCCCTCCTTTATATCCTTACTCCATTCCCTGTGTGCAACCACGATGTTATTGGGCGGTTGCTGATGTGGCTTTATCCTGCGGTTCGCAAGAACCTTCGACGTTTAACCAGTCTATTATGAATCTTTAATGATTTTAGTCTCCTGATGGATATCCATCTACCTGTATACCCTTTTATTAGAAATCGCAGTTAACTCTTTGAACGTTCGATCAATTTTTCAATTCGCTAGTAATTTTTATAAATAAGCGTGTTAACATACTTGAAAAGATCCAAGTAACACGGCTAGTTACCGATGGTGCAAAGTTTTGCGATTGTTACGGGTGAGCATGATATAAGGAATGAGACGTTATTAGGCAGTTATGGGTCCCCGTAGGTGCATAGGTGCGTGTTCTAGCAAGTTGAGACGTGCGGCTAGTGTTCTTACGATAGTGTGTACGTGCTCATTCTGGCCGTATACGTGAAACTAAGCTAGTATGCTAATAACGGCTTGACTCCGAGTGGACCGCATACATAAAATCTCACTTGCATTACGAACTTTGAGGCTGAATAATTTTCCTGTTTACATTTTCCTCACCAATTAACAACCATCTTCTCGCTTCCTTTTACTACTCGAAATCACAATTTCGATTAATTTAGATTTGTCCCAGAATATTTTCTTGGAAGAAACGTGCATTCTTGAAATTCCATAAAATTAACCGTTTCAAGTTTAGAAGATAATTAGGCGTACACCTGATTACATAATCCAGTCGCGAGGAACTAGGTTTCCATGTTCCCACGGGTGTTTTTCGAACATGTCACGGTTTCGTGTACCCTCGGGTACACCGGCCCGTGCTTTCCAAAGTTGTCGGGAAACTTTGGAAAATAATTTGTTCGATCGCTTCCTCTGTGTTCCGGTGTTCTGAATCGCGGAATGTGCAACGCGTGGAAAAGTCGCGAACCCCTGGCAACTTTGCTGGCAGGACACGTGTCGAGAACTGCGATTCGGTTTTGTTTATGGCGCGAACTGCTTCCTGCAGCCGTATAACTTTCGTATATTTTCACTTCGCCGTTTACAAATTTTCTTCTACATCGAACGATTGAAACTTTCATTGATACTTTGCAATGGTTTCATCTTATCCGCGGCAATTTAAAAGCGTTAACTAGCCTCGTTTCAACATCGAAACTGGAAAACATTGTAGCAATAGAGTGAAACGTCATTTCCAGTCTGTGTTTGCCAATAGAAGTCACCGATAGAAGTGGTTAGCCGTTAATCCAGTCCGGCAAGATGATAGATCGACACGATGATGAATGCGAACGAGCGATCGACGGAAACGTTCGCGATCGGAAATTGTCACTTCCGTCGGACTAATGCTCTTCCGGCAAAGATAACGCGGCCCGTTACGTAATTCGCCCGGAGAATGATGAAGTTCTCCGCGACTTTTCTCTCCTCGAATGGTCGTTTAACCGTTCGTGATAATTTCCAACGGCTCGTTTTATCCGGTTGACTCGCGCTCTTCGCGTCTACTCTTCGCGGCAATACATTCGTAACTCTCGTTGCGGCATTAAATATTCATCGGCTCCGCGGATTTTCTAGCCATTCTTGCAGAAGTCCGGTATTTGCGAGGTTACAGCACCTTCGAATCGGAACGGAACATTTCAATTTCCGTTCGACGCTACTAGAAAGACAGTCTATAAATACCAAGGGTTATTAAGTCTCGGAAAGACAATTTACATTTTTCTTTATTTTCCATCACGGAGAATTACGAGTGTTTCTTTTCATCTAAAACGACTATGTAAGTTCCAACGACTGCGTCGAGGTTCGTCTCATTAGCGAAGCGGAAAAATTTCTCGTAAACGCGCGAGTTGTTTGCGACTTTCCCTGTTGAAAATCAATGGCAGGGGATCGCAGGGTCGAGAAGCTGAAAGGTTACATACACACGGTTAGCAGGTGCTCTTTGACCGACAAACGTTTCGAACGCAAAGCGAAAAAGAAAGGAGAAAGAACGAACACGCATCTCAAGATTCGCAAACGTTTCAACAAGCGAGCGAACGTTTTGCAACTCGAACAGGGTAAATTGTTTCTCACCTTTGACGTTGCTGTTATATGGTTAAACAAGAAAGGAAAGAAAGAAAGATGGAAACACGAGGGGAGAAAAAAAGAAGCAAGATTTTGCGAGGAGCGTGCATAAGCGGGTAAGTCGGACTCGGTCGTAATTAAGGCAATTACCAGACTCTCGACCGTGGAAGGCAGCCGTGAGCTTAAGTACTTCTCGTATGTGCCACCTACACAACTTACAATGTTGCAATTATGCGAACCAACCGCGCAAACCGCGGCTATTAAAACGTCTGCAATTAGTTTGACGCGAGGCGCACGCATCCTCGTGATCGCAATTTATTGAAGAACCACGCTTTTCCCGAAGAAACTTGCCACGAGATCGTTAAATAATTTACCTGTTCTTCGATCGAATTTCCGATGGATGAAATTCCCGTGTAAATATTCAAACACAGAGTATTTTTCACCTTCGGTGTCGTTTTATTACCTGAACGGTAAAAACACCACGTACGGTGGATGGTACAGAGAATCGTGGAAAATGCTCTTTCAAATCCGAATGAAACAAACAACATTGCCGTGTGAAGCGGCGTTAAAAGCGCATTTCGTTTATGCACGAGGACATTGCACTTTCAGTCAATTTAGAACAATACCGGATAATTTTCGTATCTGTGCAATGAGAAACGCATTTGTTTACTTTAACTGAGCACTCTGCGTGGCTGATGCTTATCCGGCGGCGACAAACACCGTGGTCGAGGCTTTTCTCGTGTCGATCTTTAATGCATTTGCTACCAGTATTATATTATCATGTTCATCAGCAACGCTCCATTCGTCCATCATAAATGAATGTTTTAAAATGAAATAATATTTTACATCCAGACTCTGTTTACTTCGTCACACTCTTTGACTAAATTAAATTCCTGGGAACGGTTAATTAGTTTGTAGCAAAGGTTCATACACGTAAACACGACTAAATATCCTTCCGCTCGTAATCACAGGAAATTTGAAACAAAGCCTCGAATGAAAATAAAATAGCACGATTTTCTTTTGTACTACAAATTTCGCCGCACCCTTCGTATTCTCTCTGGTAGCGGACAAAGGGTTAAAATATAGTTGAAAGCTCCGGTTTCTGTTTCGAAACGACGTTCTCTCGCTCCACAGAGAAGAATCGTTAAGTGTTGACCTAGATAAGCGTGGCGGTCGCTAATTGTTCTCCTCGGCCCACCGAAGAACCGGAAATTAATAACGACGATTACAACGGTGGCTGGGTTTCTCTTTAAAAGCGCGTATTCCCCGTAGCTCCGTTCGTCCGAATCGGGGATATGAATTCGTAAAATGAATCGCTATTTGTAGCCGGTCCGTGTTAGCGCGGATAACTCGGCTTGCTCGAGGTACAAGGAGCGGAGTCGAGGAGAGGAGAGCCGAGTCGAGAGCCAGTAACGAGGTAATTGCTAAAGTTTATCTCGGCGAAGACAGCAAAAATTAATTACAGGCGAATAGCTCGACGTTCACGCTTCAACGTTGCCTTACTTTCTCCCGTTGTACGCGTTACAATCCAACACCGTTGAGCATTAACTCCTAGACTGTTTAAGCTCCTCGCGTTACCGTCACGGCACGGCATCGAGTAGAGTTTGCAAATTTCACGAGAAAAATATTCCTCGCGTAATTTTGTTGCTACGTAACGTTTCGGGTAGATTTTAATTATGCCGGTACTCTGACAACAGATAAATAAGATTTAAACATTTCAACAATGAAAACTACCCCTACTGACTAGAACGGTGTGAAGATTCGTGAGTACGCGGCGTTGTTCACAACGTTTGAAATGCTTGCTGGTCATTCAAGCTCGCGTATCGCGAAGTCGTTTAAGCTTACGCGTCGCGTTAAAGCGTAATCGAGCAGGTTCATCTTGGCGTGGAGTGCAACAGTAATTAATTACAGGTGGGATAACCAACCCCTCGTATAATCTATTACGTTCCCTTTTCTTTGTACGCATTACCTTCCAAACAATTCTTCGACCTGCTCGTTTCCATCTTATCTTTGTCTTGTCTCCACGCGTGCAACGTTCATTGTCTTTGTCCCTGCTGCTACCTCTATGCCGTCTATTTTATCTCCGTTCCGTCTTTCTCTATTTTCTTGTTCCTCTCTTACCCTCTGCCAGTCCAGCCCTCATTTCCTCTTACAGCCGTATGCTTACATGCACCTTTTCGCTTCCCTTTTAGCGGCCTTGCCGGTCCTTCTTTGTACTTCCGTCCCCTGTCGCCGCGGGCATTATTTTCATCGTTTATTTCCGTACAAATAACCGGTAGCTTGACGCGGACGCAAAGGGAAAGCGACGTCAAAACGGGAGGAAAGTTATAAAAGAAGAACGAGAGAGAAAATAGAGAGTGGAGCCGGGTTATACGTAATAATTACGCGCAATTACGCACCCTACGCTCTTCGTGAGAAAATTAACTAGAAGAGGTCGTAACCTAACCATTGACTTTTCGAGTGACTGTAGATTTAAACTACAGATGGTGGATAATAATTTTGGTATTTTAGAAATTTTCCCTAATTCCGGCCAATTCTGTCGATTGATACCACGGTTATAGGGTTCGACGTTCGTAGTCCTTTTCTCTTCCGTTTCCTTTTCGATCGTCCGTTTATCAGTCCATTGTTGCGCGCACGTCAAATCACGCGAGCAATTAACATGGACAATTGGCAATTTGGTTAATCGGGTTGTTATCTCCGGGATGCATAACTGTTTTCAGTTGCCACTGTACCGACGCGCCCTCCTCCCGTACTAAAAGGGGGTTATAAATTACGTTTCGGTTATGTTCTTGTGACGTAATTGTATTAATTACATTTACTTGCGTTTCAATTACTAGCAGTACAACTAATTATTTCGCGTGCACGGACTGCGGTGGGAGCTGCGTTTAATACCGCGTGCCGAATCGATAATTAAACGTCAGCTGTAACTCCATTGTCGACTTCCGGTTTCGCGCATTCCCTTTATTTATCCGGCCGATCAACTTTGTATGCTGGGTTATTTTCACCCGCCTACGGAAAGCGTCGACCGAGAAAGAATCCACAGGTACATTGCTTTCCACCTCGAATATCTGCGCTTTGGGAAGGTGACGCATTTTGATTGCCAATCCGATGTCGTCAATTTAGTTATAAATTCCCGAGCAAAGCGGAGTGCCAGATTGCCGCGAAGGAAACGTACAGGCGCAATTTTTCTTTAATTAATCGCGTAACGGGCCAGTAGTCGAAATTTTCTTGCACGATCGACCGTTTCATGACAGGAGTTTGCCTCGTTTGCACGAGTTTCAACGTCGCTTTACACGTATTAACTATTCGTTAGCAACGTGGTACGTTCTGTAGCCTCATTAGCGAGCGTTACGTACAAGCGTGCACGCGCGTACGGCATCGAATTACCTAGCACTCGTGCGGCTGTAATACAAATTGCATGAAAACTGCAACTGCAACTGCTAGGCGCCGCGTTTTGCAACTGCCACTTTGTCCGCCGCGACGAAATACCGATGCGAACTCGGTAAACGCCAGCTGCGAATAAGTTAACGACTCTGACACCCAAAAAATTTGCATACCCGCTCGATTTTTCGAACTTTCGACCGCCTCGCGGGCTCGAAAAGGGAAGAGGAATTCGTTATTTCTCATGATACAGAAATTATCGCGAGTAATTGAGAGACGATAGTTTAAAATTGAAAATGAAGGAATCGCATTCTAAATAATCGGCATTAAATAGACGCAGCGGTCAACGTTAATTCGAATCGTTACTGATTCATGTGGAAAAGTGGTTGGTCTTGAAACCCCTTGGCCTCTGAATCATGGATATTCTCGCTTCAAGACTTTCCTTGGCTAAATGATTTAGCTTTTACCTGGAAGAGCAGTAATAGTCCGTAAGTAGTCCGGACGGGCGGGAAAAAGAGTCGCAAAAGGGATGCTGGTGGTACCTATCTTTCGGTGGGAAAAGAGCTCTCGGTTCAGAGGAAAACTCGAACCCTCGAGCTCATTTGTGTCCGTCCTATCCTTTGCCTCCCTTTCTATCAGGGCTGCCTTGTTGGTAGCACAGAGGTAAGCAAATCTTGCTGCAAAGATTCGAAGGCTTTTGCATATCGAGCGACGCTAAATCTTGGCCCTTTGCTTTCCGAACGTGTAGCTAACACGTAAACGCAACAACCGACGCGATATGAGCGGATGATACGGTGCACAGTATGCTCGAAGAAAGTGTTCAACATCTTGCGTTTATATTCTATTCATGCACCGATCCTACCGAACAGCCAAGCTTCTTTCCTGCATCATTCTATGTATAATGTTGAGTTTGGTTCAAAGGGCGCAAAGGAAATGTATCGTATATGAAGGATTACCAAGTTCGCGTTTCGAATCTCGAATTTAGGTTGGATTCCCTTTGATACATTTTATAGAAATTTCTAAGGTTTTTAAGGTTTTAAAATTCGAAGAATTTTTCTAAGATTTATGGAAAAACTTCTTCATCGAAAACCTATCCCTAATCATAAGATCGTATCAACACATTTCGCTAAGAGATTCAACGCGGTAAGAGAAGCAAGCCGTTTCCGGTAGTTGGCGCAGCAACTTCTGGTTGCGTTAGTACACGAAGTGCAGAACTCAGGCACGAGCCAAGGTGTCGGTTGTTTGGCTAGGGAGGTATTAGGTGCTATCTAACGCCAGCGTGGGGGTTTGTCGAAGAGGCCTGTCTATGTTTCCTCAAAGTATGTATCTTGGGTGCTCTGTGTACGAGGTCGCGTTTGTATTATTCTATGTACTCGGCCAGAATTCGGCGTGTTGGTCGTCACCCCACGATGTCGTTCGTCAGTGTGCGTGATCGGTGAACGGATATACTCGCCCAACTACACTCTCGAACACTTGAAGGCGCACGCGTGTGCTCCAAGGGATGCTAGCAATTTCCCTCGTGGTTGTGTACATCGATAGCGAGCCACAGTAACAGAGCCCTGTTATAGCCAGACCGACATACACAAATACAGGGGGATATACAGGGTGCCCGATGAGGAATTTAACCAATTTTTCCGACATCTTTATACGATTATTTAAAATAAGAAATCTTACATGTGATGTAAGTTAGAAAATTAGAGAAATTAAATTTTTATTTCATTTTATGGTACATTGATTTATAGGTGGTTAAAATTTGTTGGATTTCATATTGAACACCCTGTATAAAAGCGATAGTAGCAGTGGTTAACCCATCTGGTAGGGCGTGAATAGAGCGTGCCACGGAGGCTACACGATGTCGGACAGAACCTCTTGCTGGCCGACACGAAGACGAAAGGGGATCGTTGAAAGGGGAAGCAGAATGTAGGAAGACGTCTTGAAAAGCTTGACCCCCGGCGAACAATCGCCTTGAACTCGCTACTGGTCGATGCCCGCCGTTCGATGATTGCTTGGATTACATTGAAAGGAGTGCAACAATATTGTGTCGTGGACAAATATTGATAGGCAAAATAGAATTCCTTCATTCTATCCGTTCTTCTTTGCTTAATTCCACACGAATAATTTCTCTTTTATCGTTTATCAACAAGTGATCGATTTGTTTATTTCAACTGTTGATTGATTTAATTTTAGTTTAGTTTAGACTATTTTCAATAGCAAACATATAAAACCAAAAAAAAGGAGATTCATTCTGAAAATACAACGTCAACAAGTAGAAAAACAGAAGCTTGTTCACTGTAAAAATCCCTAGAGCCACATAAAATCCGTTCACTGTAAAGTGGACAAACGGAAGACAGGGCCAATAGAGGGACGTCGAAATCGGTACGATAGTGACCCCCGCTTTATATTCCGCGTAGCGAACGCTGATGCAAGCCTCGACCCGGTGTGCGATCAGCATCGCTTCTACAAGATTTCCACCCCTATCGAACGAAACTGCGCCGGGCAAACGTAAACCAACTCTGATCCTCGTCACTCTCTCGCTTGTTCACGGCGCGGCGCTTTATTCACACTCTTGAGGGCTGGCACGGACGGACAGCTGAATCAGACATTGTTATACATGGCCAATGTGGCCAATTGTAAACGTCTTGTCCGAGTAACATCGGCTACACGAAAACCTGCACCTCTGTTCCATTCCACTTTTCAAGTGTAAATTGCTTCGAATTCGAAGAATACCCTGGAACGCGAATCAAAAGAATTGAACTAGATCGAAGGTTTTTGTAGAAACGAAACAATGATGACTCTGTTTTAAACGCGAGTGCGAGCGTTTAAAATTGCAAAAGAATTTGATCACACAGAAGTTTCACGAACCGGGTAATTATTAATCAAACTTTGTGTTCTTCGTTCGTAAGAAGAATCCGAAACCAATTAACAAGTCTTTATGATGTTACTTATAGTTCGTATAACTCAGCCTTAAAAGAATCACCCACTGCTTTCTTTTTCACGAGCAATTATTAAGAAAAGCTGAAAACTTAGTCGATTAAAGTTTTTGCAAGTCGAATATCAAAAAGTTGGGAAACGAAAGTGGTGAACGATCAGAGCGGTCAGTTTTCAATCGGAAATCGGATCGAAGGAAGAACGATGATTCGCTGCAGCGGGTTTTGAAGGTAAATCGACACGCGTCAACGTATCCAGCCGCGTAATGCTGATCAGAGATCGAATAACCGCGTTTAGGCGAGCGTCAAATTAATCGCGACGCGCCGCGCCGCCTCCTGCCTCACGGAAAATCCATTATACCCTTATTCCGTGGGCCGGTGCACTCGCGTCCCGGAACGGTTAGCGGAAAAAGGAGCGGAACGAGCGCGAAAAACACTCGCGAATAATGCCGCGATGCGAAATGCACGGTTCACCGCGCATAATTACGAGTACACGACACGCCGGGAACCGGGGTTCTGGAATTATTGCGAGACCGAAACGAGCACCGCGTGGGTCTGAACGAGAGGGAAGCAAAATTGTGATGAAGAAGACCGTGGATCGAGAGAGTGAAAAATGAAAAGAAGGAGGGAATACGAAAAACGAGCAACCAGGGAGCCAGGAAAAATAATAATATTCGAGGCTTTTGATTCCCCGAACAATTAGCCAGGGTACTCGAGAGGCCAAACAGTTTAAATCTAATAACAGTGGCTCGATCTCTGCCATCTTATTATCCCTGGCCCGATTTGCTCTCCCCTCTTTTCTGCCCCATTCTTTGTCTTTCGTCTGTTTTTCTCTGATAAAAGGGGAGTATGGTAATACTGGCAACTATTATCATTACAAGACGAAATGTCTACACTAAAAATAGGTCATTTATCATATTTACTACAGCATTTGA
The DNA here is from genome assembly GCF_907164935.1 of Osmia bicornis bicornis. Taxonomy (NCBI): domain Eukaryota; kingdom Metazoa; phylum Arthropoda; class Insecta; order Hymenoptera; family Megachilidae; genus Osmia; species Osmia bicornis. The sequence goes on along the minus strand of NC_060216.1, from coordinate 11,448,410 downwards.
AAATAACAATTTTACTCCACTTTCCTCTATTTCGGGCAAGCATTTCTACTTTTAAAGATCTTGATCGCGTAAAGCGTAGATCGAATTATTAAGGCTATTTGAAGAATATGCTTCACGGTTATTTTTATGCGATTAAATTGAAACGGTGCATTAGCGAATGCGAGGGGGTGCATTTAATGGTGGCTTTGCGACGTTTCGTCCATTGTTCACGGGCCTTTCATATCTCCGTTGTATTTGGCGGTGGATTTATAGCGGCAAGTATAAAAGTCTTCTCTGTAATGACAAGCTGCAAAAAAAACTCTGGTGGTATCGCGTGATTACGAGAGAGATAAAAAAAAAAAGAAAGAAACACAGAGAGAGAAAAAAACGGGGTTCGAGGCTAGCGGTGGACAAGGGGGTAAATAAACAAACAAACAAGAAACACGGGGGTGGTTGGAAAAAAAAAGATCCGTGCCAATGACAGTTCTGACACGAGATAGTGGATTCGATAATCCGTCGGCTATTGAATGGCGAAAGCTGAAAATAAATACGCGCAGCTTTTCCCGAACGAAAGCTTTGTTGGCCGGCGAACCTCGCCTCGAGTAACACGTACTCTACCCGAAACGTCGAAAAGTCAGAATTAAAAAGAGGCCGTTTGAAATGTTCGTTTCTGTTGTTCGAGCAATTCGTCCACGCTAATTTGTCGGTTCTCGTGATAATGAGTCGCTTTAATATTTTCCGATCGCGAACTTTTCGTTCGCCATCGATACGAACGGCAACGAAAGAACGAAACGAAACGCGTTGAAAACAATTTCGTTTCGCGTTGTGCTCCAGTTTCCTTCCGACGTAGCTTCTCGTAAATTTCGAGTCGTGTAGGAAAAATTTCGGAATTAAAACCGCCGTTACGATGAAAAACTCTTGCTCGTACACCGAGACGATCAAAGTATCTCTCGTTAAATCGTTGATCGTTCTTCAGGCACAACTCTCTTCTACACTTTGAAAAATTGAAGAAACTGAGGCTAGGTAGAAACCGCTCGTGCAATCGGTTCTCCCGTTTAAAACTGAAGTTCCGAGCCATTCTTCGAATGGAACTTGAACTTTTCACGATCACCGTTCTACTCTTTATTGCCAAAACTACGCTCAAACGTAGGAAGACATGTGGAAAGAATTTATTTTCAAATCCGTGTTCTCGTTGATAAATGCGTTAACAAGCGTGTAAATTATAAATGGTAAAGGCAAGAAGTGTACTGTAAAGTGATAAACGTCGAAAGTACGCGTCCCGGGACGAAATGACGATGATGAATACGGTGCTGATCTTCGTGGATGATGGTTCTCTCTAAGTTCAAGAGAATCGTTCGTGACGTTTCGAGGGCGGTTAAAGGGTGGTTCGCGGCAGAGGAGAGTGAGAAATTAGGGAAGGTTTAACAGTGGCCACAGCGTGGCGGGCCAGGCTTTAAGTGATCATGGATTAGCTGCAGCAAGAGGAAATGTAGCAGCGAGGGGGTTGGCAGTGGCGGGAAGCAGTGCTTGGCAAAACCATGCGCCAGCCAACTAATTACTATGGCACGGGCCACCGACGGGCGGTTAGAGAGCGGGTCCGCCAGCTTCAGTCGTGATCGTTACGGCCATCCGGCCACGGAGGGTGAAATTCCCGGCGTTTGCCAGCTCGCCAACGAACGAAGTCAATGATGGTGTACTTGTGCTCGTTACGGCATCTACCTAATGGAAGAAGTTTAAATCGGCGTTACGACTCGCCTACCAGCCAATCAATTCTCGCCTCGGCTATTTTACTCCGAGTATATTGGTAGAAAGAAATGTTCCGGTTGTAAAAATAGAATTTCTCCTTATTATCAGACACCGCCAGTCTCGACCTATGATTTCAGAATAATGCTAAAGTTATTACGTTCCACGAATTTACTTCAACGGATCAAGCATCTGACCCATATAACGCTCATCATTTTTATGTTCGTATTTTGAGCATCGTTGCACAACAAAAGGTTACAGAGGGAAAAAATGTCAAGGATAGGATCGATGATTGGACGAAGCTGGCATTTACACGGCTGTTTCGGAGTCGTTCAAAACCCGAAAGGTAATCAAGCAGCCGGATCGAGAGTGTGCAATACCGCCGGAAAGAGAAGCGAGACAGATAGTACAGAGCGTGGGCGAACCGAAGAGAAAGATTATCGTCGCTTACTCGAGGAGCAGGGAAAATGACTGGGATGGTGCTAATTAACCAGCTCCGGAGTACTCTTCGGCCTCTGACACGAAGGCCTCTCCTCAAAAGATGTTTACGCCGTGAGAGGATGCTTTAATCGAGTTGAAGAGACGAGTCGAGTAACCCAATTAACTCTCTCTTCCGTTACTTCCACGCTGCGCTTCCGCCTTCGCCTCTCTTCGAGCATCCCACTTTCTCTTACAATCTTTCTCACTTTTCGTACCTACACGTTTTGCTCCTCTCTGTCCCGTTCGCCTCCGTCAGTTGGCAAGGTTTGCTTTCTCACCGCGAACATAAACGTCAACCGGCTGGTGCATAGCTTTCCCAACGGGAAAAAACAGTTTCCTTCGTTGGCTAGACACCTGAATTCCCTAGATGCCCGAGATTTCGCTCGATGTTGACGCGACCGGTGACGGGACTAATTAATTCCCGTAATTGAAGGCTGCGCCTTTCTGACGCGACACTCGCTCACGGAGAATTAAAAGTGGTTTTCGATGCTTTTATAACATAAAAGTTATTAATTCTTTTAGAGAATTAATTGTCATGGTAATGCTTACCGTGAAATTTGACGAGTAACAGAATTCAATTTCATCTTCGAAACATCATCTACCAGAGTAAATTGATGAAACATTACAAAATGGAATTGAATATGCTGTGTAGTCAAAAACGACAAGTTGATCTATGTAGGTAAAGGAAGGATAGAGAGGAAGAAAATATTGCATCAACGTTCCATGGAAAATGTATACGGAACCGTAAGCACGGCTTTCACGAGTAACGAAAAATAAAAAATGAACAACCCAGAATAATTAACCTACTCGTTCCTCCGTGATACTCCACTGATTAAACAAGTCTCTGAAAGAATACGGGAGCCCCGGCTAACTCGCGGTTGAAGCGAAAACGCGTTTCGTTGGGAAACTTGCTCCATGCCCTGCAAGGAATGCAATAATTATAATTTTCAACGAAATTTTTCGGTGTGGAACGTTTTCCGTAACGTTATCGAGCGAACTATCTCGACTTTCCCTCGTGCTCGTGTTTTCCGAAGAATTCGCACGTTTTCGCCTCGAAACACAGAGCGCACGGTTAATGAATACCACGGTTAACATCGTGTTCGCGATGTTCCACGCTTCCGGTTCATAAATGTCACGTGGCGTACAATTTTCGCTGTCACGTACGCGAGTTTCGCCGCGGAACGACGAGCCGAAGCTAGAATAGTGTTTCTGAACTGCCATTTAGCGATTCGTGAACGCGTTTACCTGCGAGGAAAGTTTCGATCGATCAAACTACCGGAAGACTATAAATTTTCGAAATTTTATGCTATTCCTCTGGATATTATATTTGTTGACGTACGAAAGTCTTTCATCCGGAAATCTGTTCGAAAAATTCTCATGCCATTTTGTAAATCAGGAATCCTAGGTGAAACCTAATTGAACGTATATCTAATTAATTTTCATTCGAAACGTATCTGACAGTAAAGGATTAATTAATTGACTTATATGTAGAGAGAAAACGTGTGCTTTCGCGAATACACAAATTTTCACTGTGGTTGCGATTGTGTACTTTTTATTTTTCCTTTGTTTTTATTTTTGTTGCGCTTCTCTCCTCTATTTTCACGGTAATTAATAACCTTTCATTGGTGACGTTTATAGCGGAGATAGGAATTGTACATTGTTGAAAACAGTTGGCTGACGATATTGTAAATTGTTCAATCTTTTGATACATTGTTTGTATCTCTCTCGAACTTTAACAACGAACGCTCGAGTGTAAAATTTGTACAATTTAGATGGATTTTCCGATGATATGAAAGTTGATGGGTTAAAATTACTTCTGACGTAATAATTGCACTTCAATTTCAGTCTAATGAGTTTTTGTAACGGATGGTAAGGTTGTTTAGTGCACTGTGTAAAATTCATGTACTTTAATTAGAACAGTGAATAGCTAGTTAAAAAAGAAAATCGTGGTTTTGGAAATGAAACGATTATTTCATTTGCGGGAAATACGAGTACGCGTCGAAAATGTTAAGAAATATGGAATAAAACGTGTAACACTGTAGTTTTACCCGCCCGCTGGATAGAGTTCGAGTTTTTCAGATGAATAATTTTAATGAAAATTCGTTTTTGCTCCTTTTCAAACGACCATAGAAAGTGATTTTACACAAATCGAAAAGTAACATTCATCCAGCTTATAACCAATTTATGAAGAATATAATGGTGCAAATTTAATTCAATTCCCTTTCATCAAATTGTTTCAATAAAACATAAAATGTTTCAACGAATATTATAACATGTTATAGTATTAAACATAAAATTATATTCTCGTATTCAAAGTGAAAGTTGTATTTGCTATTCTTTTCGTGTCAACAAATTTTTATCCAAAATCAACACAAACTTCAACTCCTTTTCTCACCACTTGAGGCGTTATTTTTCAAGCTTCTGCCTCAAGCTTACACCGTGAAAGGTGCTCGTCGTACACATCGATTGTTTGTCAAACAATGTCTATCGCTTTGCCTTGGAAAAAGGCATTGTTGGTGAAAAATAACGAGCGAGATGGCTTGTTCCTTTCCTCGGGTTTGTGACATCTCCGTTAACCCTTTCAATGTTAAATACTTTTGATAAAAGTTTCGAACGTTCCTCGAAATTTAAGTGGAAAAGCTCGAACAACATTCTCTTTGTAGCAGAATGTTAGTCTGTGTCTGCGAAAATGAGAGATTTAAAGGGCAACTAATTACCAAATTAACTGAAAATTTCGTACTCCGTCGTTGCAGCATTCGATGACGGGAACGTTTAGTTCGCAAAAGGATCGTTGCAAACAAAATTCCTGGCCCGCTGGTTATGGTTTGAAATGGAATTTGAGTGACGAAGGGAAATCCTTAAAGGAATGCAACGATAATTTCGTTACAACTGTAACGATCGCAACTATATAACACAATTTTAATTGATGCCAACCTGTTCGTCAACCTACGAGTTTCCTTTCCTGTTCGTGATATTAATTTCGTAATAATATTCCGTGTTACAACGCGTACTTCGCTGGGTAATAAAATTTTCATTTATTCAGAATTTACCGGATTAACCTTTTTCGTAAAATACAGAATGGAAGAATAGAGAATCGAATGGATAGAAATGAGACTTTTAGTATTATTTCAAATAGATTTAGCAAAGCGAGTTTTACAAATTTTAAAAAACTTACTGAACTTTAGAGTCTTGCTCGCGTTCCGGTTCACTAGAACTCACTCCAGGACGGTGTTGAAATAAACTTCACCGCGATCTTCCATCGTCCCTTATCGCTTAGATAACAGAGTTTACGCGAAGAAGCGGTCAGCCGGCATAATTATTCGACGGCCAGGATGCGTGAAGGGGGTTGGAGGCGTTAAGGGTAATCGGCTATTTGCAGTAAAACAGGGAATCTTGATAACGCGGCGTCACTCGCGGACACGAAATTCTCCGTGGAGCTTAATACTTTCCCGTAACCCGAAATTATTGCTCGGTACGTCAGGAAATTGAATGAAACTGGCCTTAGTTTCGAGTACGTGGATGAAATGTATTGTGTTTACGCGATGAGAGGGGAAACAGAGGAGAAACTGAGAGAAACACCGTTACCGTGGCTTAACCGAATTGCGAGTAAAACGGCTACCGGGGTAACACGGTTATACCCGTTCGAGCTTATCGTCTCGTGACTTTTCTAAACGCACCTGGACCCCGAGCTACGCCGATTAACCCTTTGCACTCGAAACGCCAATCTGCCAGCTTCCGAAACTTTTCCATCTCCGTTCCATACGTGGACACAGTTGGTATTACTAACAAAATTGTTATATAAAACATATAACATGCTACAATATCGAACTATTGAAACTGTACAATTTTCTTATACGTTTGATAACGTTACATTTTATTTTTTAATTAACTTCCAAGAACGTTGAAGAAAGTGAATAAGTGAAACAGCAAATTAGTAGCATATTTTCAAGTTCAATTTATATCGGGTTTCGATGTCTCCAGAAGTGTCTGATTCGATCCAATTACCGTTTTCAATACTTCGACACGTTGCAGAGACAAGTTTCCTCGTTCAAAGTACGCGACTAGGATCTCTCTCTTCCCATCGTGCTCGTTCATACACAACTCCATCATTCCACCCGATCGTTTACGTCCATTTGCGATTTCCAGTGCATTCATTCGAATCGTTCTCTTCATTCATCTTCTGCACACAATCTTTCCACTCGCTAACCGTACGGTCTATTATGTATAGAGCGCTGTCCAACAATTAGCGCGTGTAATCTAGAAAGCATTTCCTTTATTCTTCCCGCATGAATCGATTTCAATCTATCAGGTGTCGATAACAAGTGAAATGTACTCGAATTAATCAAAAGAGAAAAAAAAAATGAGCGCGTCGCCGACTTTCCGGACGGATCCCAAACAGGTTCCCGAAGTCGATCTATTCGAGTTTCATTTCATACACGAGAAAATTGAACGCGAAAGAAAGTCACGAAAGGATTAGTTTCGAAACGCAGCGTGTAGCCGCGTAATCGTGCGATCGCGCAATCGCGTTAACCTATTGCGAGATCCGGTCGTCGCGCGGACAGGGCGCATTACGAGGGGTGCTCGCGTAATCTTGGCATCGGGCGAAATGGGAAAATAATGTCGGCCGTAAGTGCCGGCTAAAGGGCCAGCTCGTAATTACTGTAAAAACGATATGATTATAGGAGAAGCCGGTGGCAGCGAGCTAGCACGCGGTCGCATTAACCGGTACGCCCGCGATTCTCTCCACTCTGCTCGACGACACACGCTGTTGGAGGGTGTACACCCGCGTCTACAGTTACGCAGGAAAATACTGTTGCGGTGCTTCGTGCACGCGCCCTTCTTTCCCGGGCGCTGGTGTGCGCGGGCATTAAAGCCGGCCCAGCCTCGGCGATTTGTAGCTGTGCCGGAGTTATGGCCAATAAACTACGCACGCGAATATAACGGGTCGAGTGTGCGGGGAGAAAAAGAGGCCAGCATATATACGGAACGCGAGGGAGGAGAAGAAAGGAGAGGAAAATAGGGGTGGAACGACTACTAGGGCTGACGGTAGTCGGGCCCAGCCATAAATGAATATTTAATCTATCTTCTCGCGTGGATGTAACTAATTTGAAAGCGCCACGAGGGCGGTCGACCTCTTAAGCGGTGTGCTAAATCTGTGAAGTTCGCGCCTCCACGTGTGCCAGTACGTACCTCGGCGACCCTTTGTCGTTGCGCAATCTACCGTCCACCATTATAGCGTCGGCATCGATTAACTATCTTATTATTAAGTGTACCAATCCGTTAACCTCTTGAAATGGAAACAAATTTTTTACGAGATACAAAGAAAACGATACTTATCTATAATTAACCGACGAGAAGCGATCGGAAAGAAATCATTAGCGGATATTAATTCGTAGGGATGCGTGTGGTGAACAGCATGGACAGTCGGGATTATTTTAGCAAATATTCTCGGTCATTAAATTTCCCGGAACAACTCGGTACGTGTTAATAGAAAGGGAAGCTTATCTTTTTCCGGGGGCGGCCATTAACGAGTCTCGTCGCGTCTGACGCTTGAACAGGGCCGCGCGTCGAGGTTGACGACGAAAAACGTACAATAAAATAATATCCCTCTTAATGGCGCTTAAGTAAAACGCTGCTCGGACGTTGCAGCTAGCGTAGAAACGAGTCGCAAGCGTTTCGTCGAAACGAAATTTCGCCTTCGTTCGTTTCCATTCTTTCTCTTTCTCTCGCTCTTTAACCTTTTACCGTTGGCTGGAGTGCTATTTGCCTAGGAGTCAGCTTCGTAAATTCTGTTGCGCCCGGAAACATGCAAATATTGAACGGGCGGCGGCTAATGTCTATCATCTGACAATGAATTTCGCCTAATGGAGATAACCAGCGGGATTCCTCGGGAAACCTTAACCGTGTCTCGCGACGCGGAAACCGTGCCGGTGATTCTTCGAAATATTCTACGGATCGGAGAGGAAACGAGTCGTGAAATCGCGAAACGCGAACGCTTCTCTCATTATTGCTGCTATTTCGACTGGAATCACCGCGTGTCGTGGTAATTGGAAAGTTTCTCGGTCTGTTCGCAAGAACGACGGAAGGTTGGATCCTTGGAAAAGGGATGAACGGACTTCTGTGCCGAGAGAACGCGATATCGCGTAATTATTGCACAGTTTCGTCGCTAGAAACTACGCTGAGATTCCTTTGAAGGCTGCCGGAAGTAATCAGAATCTTGAATACGGTTTGTCTAATAACTCGTGGCTCCAAAAGGTACGGAACTAGTAGACGGTTCATTAAGTCTCTCGAAAACTTGCCGCCTGATTAAGATGCTCGCCAAAGCTGACACGGGGTCGCTTTGTTTTTGCCTTGACCAAACATCGAACGCTCTGTAACTGGCGAAATAACTCCGTGGATCGATAGAAACTAAAATCTACAGAATAATAATTAACCGAATAATTTAGTGTTGATTGAAATAAAAATAGGATTTTTTAAAAATGAAAATCTCTAAGACAATGTAACAGCTAAGGGTCGTATATACAGGCTTGCGAACTATGCTGCACCTTTTGCCATGGTATAAAAGCTTTGCATTTCATTTCCATGGAATTTTAGTAAGAGAAAAGGTAGGCGGATTTCTAAGAAAGAAGAAACGTATACTCTCAAAAATTTGTTCAATCAAGGCGGTATTTTGTACAGGAATAAGTTTTGCTAAAAACTAGCTCTGGAATTTTACTCAAAGGATGGAGAAACGAATAATAACGCGGTGAATCATTCCCGTGTTGACGTAAAAATCCTAGTAATCAGTTACCAACAAACATTTCCAGTAACGGTCGAATAAAAATTACAAATGTACGCTCATTAAAATACAATTGAACGACAAACATTTCTCAACCACCGTCAACTCTCGAACGCCTCTTTTCTTACGGGATAAAAGCTATTTGTTCTCTCTCGAGAAAACGCTGCTTTTCTTCGATTCTTCCCCTTTTTTCGCTCTTTTTTTCTCTCATCGTTCCTCTTTTCGTCGTTTCAACACGATCGCCGCGTTTTTTTTTCCCGTGGAAATCCCGCAGGAAAGAGGGAAGGATGCGACACGAGAGAATAAAATTTTATTGACCTCCGTCGCGAACGGACTACACCGAACGGAAGGGAGACTTAGACGATTGAAAGCTCGCCGTGAAACGACCAGCAAAGTCTTGATATTATGCATTATGTATGTGCCTATGCAACGGCAGCTGCACTTCGGCACGCGAGTCTTGCACGTACCAACGATCGACAATTTCCTAACGCGAACTTGTGACCCTTCGAACTTTCGATCCGACTGATTTTCCAACGACTCGCCCCCTACTTTGTGCACCCCTGTTTCCGTCTAGCGATGCGCTATTCGCTCGTAGTTGCATTTATGTTCGCGTCGCGTGTGCAATATCGGGAGTAAAAGAATAAAAATGTTTGAACCTACGAGGTACTTACACCCATCTATAGAAGAAGGGAGAAAAAGGCGTTTCGTCTCGGGATTAGTGGAGCTGACAACAAACGATCCCTGTCCCAATTCGGAACTCCTATATATTCGAACCGCATGCTAAACACCTACACATCGCTATTTGAAAAACAATACCGTTTATTATAATTCCTGTGAAATCGATATCGTTCAATTTTCAGTTTTTTTGCAATAATCGCGGTGTACGTTTCTATAGTGAATATAATTGATTCAGTAAAAAGGGATTGGCACGTTGTTGGTAGCTAGCAAACACGGTAATTCCTATGAAATTCAAATGGGGCGCGATTAATTTTCACCACGTTTTCGAGAGGAATAATCAAAATTTTCAGCAATGCTGCATGCAAAGCGGTCCACTTTGTTCAACTACCACAGGCAGAACAAAGCGAATCTTGTTCCTATTCTTCTTTTTTTACCTTTGTTTCATCTTGCATAGAAGAATCTTGTTGAAGTTCACAGCGTTGAATTTGCGCGTCTCGAAGAAACGGAGCCAATTCGTGGGAGGGTTGGAAAATTCTTGTAAGGGCGGGGTATAACAACGCGTACCCCAGGGAGAAAAAAAGTTTCCACTAAGTACGGTTAAATAAATCAGCGGCGCGTTGCGTGCAAGCTTTAAAACGAGTTTTTAATTTAAACGTATCCTGGCGCAAATACGTAATTTCCATGATTTAGCCGCGCTCCTTTTTCTGCGCGTCGCTCGTTCATTTTTGTTTTTTTTTTCTTCGTTTCGGTGAATGAAATTAAAAACGAATCTTTACACGGTAGAAACGAGCCGCTTCACTGCTTTCCAGAAATATTTCGGATAACAGGCAACCGGGTGATTATCTAAAATTTGAAATGCTTCATCGTGGAGATATTATTACATTAATTAGGCTCTCGAAAAATGTTATCACCATAAGTGAGAGAAAATTTGACGGATGTAGAGCGGGTTAACGGATCGCGAAAATCGATGATGGCGGTTTATCGTAGCAAAACGAACGGAATCGGAATGGGGGAAAAAGAAGGAAGAGGCTCACGCGTGTCCGTGTCGTATGGGCAATGTAATTTGCAGTTACACGAGGATCGAACAATAGAGTGAACCAGTGGCCGCGGGTGGGCTTCTAACGGTCTAACGGTGGAATCGAAACGCGAAATGTTAAGCAATTTCTCCGGCTGATTTCAATTTCAAATTAACGCGTTCACCATGCAAATGAACGTTGCCGATCGTTGCCGCGTCAATATTCATCGACGAGCGTTAAGCGGTTTAGGATTTTTTTTTTTTTATTTCCATCCGTTCGGTTCTTCGAGCAGTCGTAGCTTCGCGAACGCGATCGGTCAACAGCTTCGACGAAATCGTTCCGTTTCCGTTACGCTTGCCAGACGAGAGCCGATGATTCGCACGACCATCTTAATTAACATCGAGATTGACTCGAGACAACTGTAATTAAGACGAACGTTCGGCTTTGAGGTCTTAGCAGTCGATCGTAGAGAAGTGTAAAGGAAGGGAACACTAGAGGAAGACGGAAGAAGATAGAACTGCAGAGACGAGCAACGGTACAGAGAGATCGCTGACTTATTTGCATGTAATGGCTCGAGCCTGACTCGATAACGAGATCCAACGTTGATCGTCTTGCGGGCTTGAAAAGGTGCTTCGTCTTTCTTTCGTCTCGATCAACTTTATTTTTAATAGGCTGCCTAAGATAGAATTAATGAAAGAATTTAGAAAATGATAGATTTCGTGCCCATCGTTGGAGTAAGGGTGAAATCTAGAATCAAAGATACTTTAAGTATAACTCGTAACGAGAGTCGATTCGCGTCAGCAAAGTTTCATGTTATTTTCTCCCAATTAGCGCTTAAATCCTTTTATCGTTGCGCGGTTAGAGAGAGGTCGTGGTCTAAGATCGCGGAGCGGTTCATTATGTCTCTGGTCGCGTTTTTGAAGCAGCGCGCTTTTCATCCGGTGATGTCGAGATCTCGAGCACCAAATCCGATTTAACCTTTTTGCGCTTTTCCACTCTGCCTCTCCCGTTCCTTGCTCGCGCGCTCTCTCCCTCTCTCTGAAACACGAGGGCACAAAAACAGCCGAGAAAGTTAAAAAGCCGAAGAAGCCCGAGCCCGGGTGAAAGAGAAACGGAAATCTGCATGAAGTCGAGACTTTAAGTGGGTCCAGAACGAAATTCATCGTTGGAATCGAGAATGAGAGAGACCGAGAAGACGAGGAGAGGGAGAAAGAAACGAGGTTGAACTCAAAGAAAATCCTGATTCGCCCGAAGGAAGAGCACACTGCTTCTGACTTTTTGATTTACCATTCTACGTCGTGCCCTCTTCCTCTAATCGTGTTTCTCCGTCTTTTTGTTTCGTCGCTGCCTTTTTGCGTGTTTGTCGCTTTTGTCCTGCGTCCCGACGCCGTTTTCGTGCTTTTCACGTCGAACGCGACGCGACGTCGTCGTCGACAGACCGACAGAGCAAAATCCTTCCACTGGAGCAAGGAAATAATTAGACCGTCGAAATTTATTTTTCTTTCTCGTTTCAATTTCTTTTCTGATCCACGCAGTTGGATCGTTCAGGGAAAATTTCTCTGATTCGAAGGGAAATAAATTCGCGTAAATGGAAGACGCAATTTATCATCGATGAGGTCGGTCTGATTGGCTGGAACTACCGGGTCCCAGAACGAAGAATCAATTATAAACGATGCAAGAGAGAAGGGGATTCTTATTTCCTTTTAGTAGATCGTGTCAGATGTAGGGAGATGCAAAACGCGGAACTTTCAGCACCTTGTTGCTAAGAAAAATAACTATTCTTGCAACCGAGCGTTTCGAGATCTTGATTATAAGTTTCTTCAATTTTGCAATCTGCGAAAGTTTCCTACTCAAGGTAGAAACTTGAAACCTTCCATGAAATATATCCCTTGATGATTACACAAAATTATTAGTAATCTTGCGTGGAATTAAAAGCGAAATATCGAGAAACGTACAATTGGACGTTTATTGGACGGCGATCCTTTGTTCCGACCAATGCAAGATATTTTTTTAAATTGCATCGCCTGGTTGAAATATCGAAAACCACGGGGGGGGGGACATTTGACCCAGATTGATCTCAAAGGGCAAAGATCCAAATTGAATGTTCGATCCAATAATTCAATCAATCCTTGAATTTTTCCCAAACGAATAAAAGATTGCTCGATCAAAAGCTCAATATTTCTTCATAAATTTGTTCTTTGAAAGTACGCGATAGTCGATATTCGAAATCTACTAAAAGCATACCAAGAAGAGGAAGCGAAATAGAAAATAAAAAAAGAAACCAGAAGATAGGGAAATATACGAGATACACTATACATTGGACGCAGCAATTAACCGCGTAACGATACACGTTGCGTATCTCGTATTTCGCCTTTTCATTCGACCTCTCCACCCCGGCATGGCAGTCCGAGAATGGCTTGGTATCCAGCGAACGTGACTCTCATCAACCGAAGGTGCCCATAGAAATTCCCGATAAACCAGAATCGAGCTTGACGCTGGCTGTTTGTAATGGATGCGAGCAACTCTGAACATCCTAGTATCGCGCGTACACTGCCGGCCGAGCAAAACGCGTTTATACTACTAGTTCGGCGTGGCTCGACGCCGCGGTCGTTTCCTCGATCGCAGCTGCGTCGTTGCAGCTGGCGAGGCATCGCTAATCGAACCAACGCGATGGAGACGCTCGTATTTCACGATATCGAAGTTGCCTTCGTGGTTTTCCCGTTAATGCGTCCGCTAAACGGCCCTGGACGATCATAAAAATCGAAAGCTTTGGACAGTAACGCAGATAGGTGGATTGAGAAGGATTCGTCGTGGGCTTTCGGGGTCAGGAAAAATTGCGAATGGTAAAATGTTATAAATATCGACTGGCAAATGAGGTAAATGAAATTTATCGCAGTAGCGTGGTTAAAGTTCACTTTATGGGGTTTCAATGTTTCGAGGGGCGGGAGGTCTCCCTCTCGGGAGGTATCTGTCTTGGGAATAGCGAAATGGAGATAATACGTTCATATAGTGCAGTAAATAAGGATTAAAATTCAATGAACAAAGAATATGCGTAGTAATATCTGAATTTGGAATATTTCAATCCGAAAGAAATTGAATTTTCACAGCTCAGGCTACAGATAATGATGAAACATTTCGAAATGATCATTTGTTGTCACCTCTCTCAAATGATCGCAGTAGTATTACTTGGTAACGAGCGTGCGAAGCATCCGCAGAATGCCGGGGCCGCGTTATCGTCGCGCACGATTCGCGATTCGAACGCATTCATAATGGAGTCGATCATTGCGGACCGTGTAAATTTCGTCGTCATTAGCTGCATGTATATTCAACGGTGGTTCGGCGTCGTAATTCATCAGCCTGTACCGAAGCCACATTGTCGACCATAATTCATTCGTATCTTCGTTCGCATAAAATATACATTCGCGAATGGAAAAGCTTGAAGACGTTCCTTTCGCGAACCAACACACGTACGCGATTTCATTGAACATTTTCTGACTACAAATGCCAGCTACAGAGATAAAAGATTGTTCTTACCTATAAAATACACGATCCGTTTGAATATTTTTCAAAATTTCACGATGCTTCGGTATTAGGTTGAATAGAAAGCGACAGGTAGCCGTAGATCACCGTAACGTTTTGTATTCAAGGTACACACGGTCCCCTTGCAAATTTCATTCGATATTTATCAACACGTTAGATGTCTGTTCGGCATTGAGAGGCGGGAGTTATCAGAGATAAATTAATTTGTAACCCTCGGAGCTTGATTAGAAGGGTGGAAGCGAATCGCGGTACAGACAGCTCGGTAAGCCCCGATGCTACGTGCCTGCGTCGCGATATAATCATTTCCGTGCTGCGTTTCCGTTTCCCCGTGCCAAGCTAACGCAGCCATTTCATCAACCACGGAAAGAGACCACTAGACGTTTCGACGTGGATCATCCATCAATTGCGTCTGCGTATCGAGCCGTTCTACGGCTTGCAAAACTGCGCGCAACTACGAACGATACGCGGCACGAGGACAGGCACGAAAAATTGCGGGTTAGATCCGTCACGAATTTGTATCCATTACGGACAGCCCGTGTCTCCATTCATTATCACGATGCACCCGTGGATGTGTTCCCACCAGCTATTCGTTTCCCTGATTCTTCTTTCCTCAAACTGTTTAAAAACAGTTTCTTTTATTGTAGGATAGTGGATCATAAAATCTCACATTAATTTTTTAATATGAACTCAATGGTAGAATTGTTGGACCTTATTTTGAAAAATATTTGCGCATTTAAAAACACGTGGATACACGTAGAAAACGTGAAAGAAAACGAATTTAAAATGAATTTGGGTCACCGAAGACTCATTCGAGGATTAAAGTAATCGTAAACAAGATGGTAGATTGCGATGGGCTGGCTGCAAGCGAAATTTGTCGCGTGAATCCAAAGGAAAAGCATGGTGAACGGGTACACGAGGAAGGGTGTCGAGGGTAATCCGCGGTGTTTAACGAGTGCATCGTATAAGAGAGAAGGCTGTTCATAGAAAGCGGCTCCATGTCACGTAGTCAATAGCCTCTAGGACGCCGGTGGCACGTGACAGCGTCAACGTGTCAACCCCCTTTATGCTATATTGCCCAGGCATTATGCTACTGTATTATCGAACCTTCCTACAACTACAGCCGCACGTGCCGCGTTTCGGCACATTTCTCACGTACCTGGCCCCTGCTGCGCGCGCGTCCTACACTGATTTCAATCCGAACCGGAAACGCGTCACAGACACACGTACACATACGGGATACGCGCATATCTGTCACCGGTATCGAGGCGATCGGTATCTAGAATCGTATTCTTCTTTCCGCCCCGTACGTTCCACCCTTTGACGTTTCGAAGAAAACGACGGGGGTGTTTCATGGTACCGGCTTTCCCTCTATGAAATTTCATCTTTGTTACCGTCTCGTAGCTGCCTCGGGTAAACACGATGATCGACACGGATGTGTATCGGGACGTATCGAGATCGTCTAGTATCTGATAGGAACGAAGTTCAATCGATCAGATTACTGGAGCATAATTCCAATATAGGATCGACGTACTTTTCCATGGAAAATAGTGATCTCGATGGCAGATCTTTGCTTTTAAAAGTCGTTCAATATATGAAATCGCTGTTATTAAAAATATAGTCAATCGTCCATCGGAAATAAAAAAAATGGAGAATTACAGTGCACAGTTTCATCTCGAGTGACGTAGTTGCTCAACCTGCTGGTGCAAATATTTGAATAGCCACGGTGTTAACGAGTCCATCGAATTTATTTAGCTTCGCAGTCGCGTCGCGGCGTCACGGTCCCGATCGAGCGTGTATCGCGATTGCCGTACGACAACTGTATTAATTGAAGCGCTTAACCTTTTTTTCTCAATTATTCACGATACAATCGGGGTTCGCGTGACGAGCGAGTCGCTCGTGTGAAACTCGCTAAAATATGTAGCCACCGCGTAATGAAGGTATGTTTAATAAATAGCTATCCGGAATCGTGTCGCTTTCATGGCGTTTCAACGCGACGCGACGACCTGCGCGCTGACACGCAAACGCGTTCGCGAGTGTCGAATGCAATTTGTGTAACTGTTTTGATGCACTTTCGCGTGGTAGAAAAGTGTAGTAAATTTGTAAAATTGGTCGAGTTAATAAATTAGATTCCTTAGATACTCAATTACCGTTTATGAAAAGTTACCGCGAATTTAAAACGGTAGACAAGATGTTGAAACGCGGAGGTGGATCGAGAAGTATGAACTTCTTCATTTGTACCTCCACTCTACTTCGAGAAGCAAACAACTGACAAAAGTCAATAACGCGATACGACGCGAAAAATCAATATCTCGTTCGACCAGATCGAGTAAACTCATCACTTGAAATTACTAGAATGATAAATTCAATTTCCGTTGCTGTGTAAACGTTTTCGAACGTAATATTAATTCAAATTATCGTGTTCCCCGTGTTTGGTATACTTTCCGCGACATTTTAAATTCAACCTTTTCAGGAAGTGTTTTCGCTCAAACAGCGACATAATTTTACCAACTTTTTCCAGGAACTCCTGACTTTTTAATCAACTTTTTACTTCTCTGTTACTTTCAATTCACTATTTTCTTTAAGAACAAAAAAAAGAACTGTTACTTTCTTTTATATATAATTTATAACACGTTAAATGCAATGGAGGTTGGTACCGTAGACTTCGAATCAGATTTCGTATCACTTCGGTCATTTCGTTCGAACACTTTCGAAAGATTCATTTCTCGGGCAATTTCTTCGTAGCCTACAGCTTTTTACGATTCCGCTGCAGCTGTTTTTCTCCGAATCGCGTTTGTCTATTACCCGACGCTCTCCTCGAGAAGCTATCGCGCGTACATTAAAAATGAATGTCTCTTTCAGTGCACCGGCTGAAAGTAGGCAATGAAGTTTCACGCATCAGTGGAACGTAATAAAGCAGGTATTAGCGTGGATACCGGAGGCTGGCCAGAATAGGCCAGCACCGTTTTGGTCGGTGGCGTTTTGCTTCGCGTAAACGGCCACCGACATTATTGTGAGCGGTGTAACGAGAGTGACCGATAAAAATATCGATTCGAATTTAATCCGCGGCAAGGTTACGCTCGATAGAGCGGAAAATCGGGAAACGCTTCTCACACCGGTTTCCCAACCCTCTCGCGCCCTCTTATCCACCTCGATCCTCTAACCGTAGAAACTTGCACGGACGTAAACGTTTTGGTTGGCTCATTTTGAATGAGATCGATCACGGGTATTCAGCGATCGTTGTACACTCGATAATCGAGGAAAAAATTGCTTCCATTTGGAATCGTACAGTTTCACCCGGTTGAACGTTACAGTGTTATTAGGCTGAATGAATTTTTCGCATGCTGGTAATTGGCCAATTAATTGTAGACGATGAGTTTACAACTCATGAGAATAGGATTGGATTAGCTATATAGAAAGTGGAGCGATAGCTTTGAGAACCTGCCAACGCCAATCGGAAATGGAAGAAAATCAAAAGAATATAGTCGATAACAGTACGTTGTCGGATATTTACCCCAGGATATTTACCAGTTTGCCGATTGTTATCTCGCCTAGAGGCAACAGTTCATTGGAAAGCAGGTCGAAACGTAGGACGTGTCGCTTGTCGAAAATCAGTCGACGTTCCCTCGAACACTTCGGTAAACACTTAGCCGGGTTTCCTGCGGAAGTCTTTCGCCAACAGCGTGTCCCAGGATCCCGGAATTACCGTGGGGAGAAGAGAGAATCCCAGCAAGTAAACGCGGCCTCGCTTGCAATCTCGACCGAGCTCGGCGGCCCATATTTTCGTGACGACCACCGGGAGTTTTTCGCGTTGCGGGCCAAAAGGCGACGAGGAAGCCCGAACGACGATCCCGAGGGAAACAGAAGTGGGAGAGGAAATCCGAAGGAAAAATCTTGGAGCCCGCGGCCTTTGGCATCGGATATGTATGACGTCGCCCTACCGATACGTTTCGGATTCGGATCGCCGATGTATCGGATCGAGAAGAGCACCCGTGCGTGATCGCTCGAATCCTTGGAGCTTTCCTGATATGCATGTATACCGACATACGACCCTCGATGCACTTCCACCCTCTGCTGTTATCGTCACCAACCAGTCTCTCCGTATTCCTTGACTCGTGCGTTTTTTACAAGACTATTCTGCGGTTTGATGTAGTTTGCCACACGATCTCGGCGATTCGTCTCCTTTGGGACTTCAATATTCTTTTATGAATCCTTCGGGCTGAATGCTACGAGTATTTCGTCATTAAACGATGACGAAAATAAGCCGCGTGCACGCAGAAAAACAATACACCAGTTCTTCGCATGACCGATTTATACCGTCGCAACCGCGAAACGTCGAATCTCCTTCGTTTCCCTACGTAGGTGCAATTTCCCGTATGATTTGTGCCCCCTCGGATAAAAAGCTGCCCCGTAAACTACAGTTGTCTTCATATATTCCGGAGTTTCTGGAGCGTCGCTGGCACTCAACACGCGGCAAACACGGCGAATTCAGAGCAAAGAGGAGCGTTAATCTTCGTTCACGAGGAAATGTTCGTAAGAAGTATTCTAGTTTTTCATGCTGATGTATACGATACCGCCGACCCCGATGCACGGGCTCCCGAAACCGTGACGATAAAACGCTTCGCGTATCCCCTTCTTCCGGCGATACGCGACAAAGAATCGAAGAAACGTTCGAAGGATCTTCGGTGAAAAATTTCAGACCCAATGAGGGGAAAAGGAATCGCGAAAGTAGGGATATCGGTGGGCTGATGGTGTAAGTTCGAGGAACGACCACGAAAGGTGTGCAAGGGGGAAGTTAGTCGAGCAGGTGCGTGACGAGGAGACATGAACTCTGACGTTGCTGAATAATGGGCCAGGACTTTGACACCGGAGCCGTTAGCTTGACTCGGGTGTAACCCGGCATGCCGGCTAAAGCGAAACCAACAGAGAAAAGAAGTCGAACGAGCCCCGGTTGAAAGAAGAAAAGTGTACGATGAAAAACTGTAAGGGAAGAAGAAGAGGGATCGCGATTCGATGGCGAGGCGAGTGCCGAGACACCGATCGAACACCTAGAGAACGTGGAACGAGCGAACGTGATTTATATTCATAAGTTTAATACGAAGCAAGTTGCAGTCACGTCGCTGTGACCCTCTGCCAGCCACATAATTTATGTATTCCTCTTGTGTGCCGACCTTCGAGGGAACGCGGTGTCAAAATGAAATCGAAAGGGTGCGACTTGTCGTCGGGTGAATGATCAAAATACACGTCAGGATAATAAGAAACACGTTCTGCCTACTTTGACGCGTAATCAGATTCTTCGTTGGTATTCCAAGATTTTAACTCCTCGACGGTTCTTACGGGTAACCGCGAGTCTATGGACGCAATAAAAAAAAAAACCCACCCCTTTCACGTGTTTCCGAGAAGCGCGCGCTGTTAATACCCTCCGCGTGTCCAAAGGCGGGCTCGACGCGTTGAAGTACACCGTGCTCCATACATTGTGCAATTTATGGAGTACTAGGGGTGTCGAGGCTCGCCAACGAGCAGGTATCAAAGACGGACAAAAGAAACAACGAGGGTTAAGGGGCGAGACTAGGCAGGGTATAAAACCTTTATACTGGAAAGTCCCCTCTACGTTCAGCTGTGGTAACTCGAGCGGCTGCCGTTTAATTACGAATTCTAAAGCTTCCGCTTCGCCTGTTACCGAAACACAGCCGCATTTGTTTGTCCCGGTCTTATTGCCACTTTTACGGCCCACCTTTCGCTGTCTTTGCAATGAAATCGGTTCCACCACCCTTGTCTCACCGAAAGTCCCTATCGTTTTTCGATGATTCATCGCGAACCGAGAACAACCGCGAGGAATTATTTCAGGAGACTTTCTTAAATGTCTGAGTATCTTCTTTTAATCGCAGACGAGTTTTCATCATGAGAGAAAGCACTCTTCAACGTTTTGTTTTCGGACTTTTCAAGTACGTATAACGAGCAAGAGAATGTTGTTATATTTTATTCTTTTATCTGTGTTTATTACTTGAAGCATCTTCTAAAGGACGCAGTGAACCACGATTTTATTCCTCCAGAATTGTTTAATTTTTTCCTACAGAAGGTAGTTTTGTAGGTCAGCGAAATAAATGGCTATCCGATAGGGCAATATCTGGTGAATGGACGAAGGAGGAAAAAAAATTGTTCAACGGAGCTTTTTAAATTTATTTCTTGCCCTGTGATACATAGCCTCGATAAAATTAATGCTGCCATTTAAGTAGGAAATTTTTGATTCCATGTATAATATTATACATGTGACTTCACTACGAGTTCCTTCGCTCCAATTTTCACGTATAGCGGTGGTATCTTTTTTTAATTTTAATCAAGCGTCGTTAACATTCCAATTCGAACGAGCTGAAAATAGATAATTAAACAGGGTTGGTGGAAAAGCAAAAGCCAAGCCTCGATCGATATCGTGACCGAACCTACTCCCCTAATTCGGTGAGATTTATCATCGTCGGTTCGAGTGGCCGCTTTGTACGATCAGAATCGTACCGCTCAGAAGCGGTCGTTGGCGGTCGTGTGATAATTACGAGGTCGTAGACCGACTACTCGAGCACGGTCGAGCAGGCCTACGAGCACCGTTCGAATAAGAAGCGGAAAGCTTTTCATCGGGTGACGGGAATTCCGGTCGTCGCTTAAAACGCCACGGCGAAATGTTTAATTTACCCGCCTTACTGACGGCTAGTCTCGAGCTTCCGCTTTCCAGCCGTGAATATTCGCGAAACTCCTCCGCGCTCGTTAAACAGCCGAGCGTAATCGGCGATTTGTATAACCTTAATGACGACTACCGCCCCACTTTCCTTCTCTTCACCCTCTCATCCCCCGCGTTTCAGCCTTCCTCCTAGCTAGCTTTCGTTTGCCTCGATCGAACGACCGGTCACGGCACTACTTTATTTTTAATTAACGTAGTTGCCCGTTACCTTGAAGCTTATAATGCAGCCTCGTTTCGGCCGAGAAAAGCGGAAGGGAGGAAAGACAGAAGTAGAAGAAAAGGAAGAAAAAACGATGAATGGAGAAAATCGAGAGGAAGAGGGTGGGAGAAGGGAGGGTCGGAGCAGAAAAATTGTTGAAACGTCGACAACGACGGGGACCGTTTAATCGAAAACTTTACGAGGAATTCAGAGACTTTTTACAAGCGTACGCGCGATAAAGCTTCGCTTTTTCTAGCTTTGTCTGTTTTTCTTTTCTGCCCCCTTCGTTTTTTCCTTCTTTCTTCGTCCAGTTAGCGTCGAAACCGTTCGCTACATAATTAAAGGCAGAGAATAAGGCCGCGTATCGATGCATAATGCAGCCGCGTCGCGTGCAAATTCCTCGCCTTTCCTCTTCTCCCTTTCCGTGCATCGCGTCCTCTTCTTGTCGAGAAAAATATACGAACGCGGCGCATAAAATACGAGTCTTTCAATGTCGTCCCGGAGAGTGCTACTTAGCGGATGCTACGAAAGATCAGTGCTTCAACTTCCGACTATTTCTTTCATTCTTTCCTCCTCTCGCTCCCACTTTCCTCGCAACCTCTCTCGCGAACTTCGTTGTTTTTCCATCTTTCTTCGATTCCCTTTACCCCTCGGCCTCGATCTTCTTCTCCTATCGTTTTTGTTTTTTCTTCTCTCCCCCTCTGGTCGAGCTTTCTTAACCCTCCGCGCCGGCAAGTTGGAACGCAAATGGGAGAGTGAACTTGACTAAAGTTCAATATGCGGCTAGTACGAGGAAAGGATGAGGAGAGCCGGGTTACAGGGACGAAAGTTTTAAGGTTACAAACTTGCTGAAACTCGTTGGCCGACAGTTGGATTGATTTTAATATCGACTTTGTTCTCGAAGTCGACTACTGGCCCGCTACTTCCACGGTTCCTTTTTCCTTCTTCGCGGCGATTCCTTGAGCGCGCATCCTAAGACGGCGTCAAAGAAAAAGACTGCCATTTTTATACCCTCCTTCCGCCGGATATCGAAAGTTGCTGTTCTACTGGCATCCGTCATATAGGTCCTTTTTCTCGCGAAAATATTAATTGCCGGACAGAAAATGGATTTTCGACGACCTCGAGTCGCGATTACGTCTTCTTTCGGAATCAGTCACCATGAAAGCTTCTCAGTCGAAATTCTCTGTCCAAAGTGGAACGGGTCGACCGTGAGCGTTTTTCGAGTAAAGGAATTCCTCGAGACCGGTGGATGAACATCCACGATAGAATTATTTATCAAGTTACTCTTCAGTCTGTGCCGGCGAACGAGAGAAAAGAGGTCGGTCGAAAATTGGAAAAAGGTTGAACTTGATTGTAAGCTTTAATGGGAAACATGGAGAGGTCTTGATGGTAGAATTCTTTGGGTCGATTTAAGATTAGTCTGTAGTGTCAATTAATTACCTTCTAAACCGTCTTTTTATTCCATTGCTACGGTTACATTTGTTTATTTCATCGTACAATTCGGTTGACAAGTTTAATACCCACGTATCCGCGTTTAATAATTGAATTATCAACGATACCGTTGCATGAAGAGATTTCCAAAGTGTCCATACAAATATTTCATCCGCTATATTTCCATGCTCACACGGTTCCCCATAATTCAGTCTGTATCGTTACGATGTTCACGTTGCAATAGCGATCACCGTCATTCCCATAACAGTTCACGATCGTTTGCAATTAATATTTCGAACCGGCCCGACTGGGTATTACTTATTAATTTGATGCACTCGTCAAATTATTGTCGTTCCCGTGCGCGTATTATTTTAACAAATTACGTCGAAATTACGTTGAATAACTATTGATCGATCGCGTGCTGTCAAATCAATATCATTAACTAATAATGTGATATAGAATGACAGTTTTGTTTATTACAATGCCTCGCGTCAATTTGACTGGTGACTCGTGTAAACAGGAAACGATGTAGGCTGCAAAACGGACACGTTGTGTAACGAAACGCGACTTTCATTTCTTCTCTCTGTGTTTCGTTAACTAATTCGTAGCACAGTGTCAACAAGTCCACCACTGTCGCACACGGGGCTATGCTCTAGTTTCTATGTTTATTATTTCGCTATAATGCACTGAGAAGTGTTTGCTGAGAATAGGGGATGAAAACAAAAGGTAACTTGATAAATAATACTTTGAATTATGCTTGCTATATTAGACCACGTGAATTATTAAAAATATTTAAAATTAATATCTTAATTTTCTTCATTTTTAATTATCAAATCAAATTAAATTCCAAATAATTATTATTCTATTGTTAATCTAAACTTTCGGTCTGCTATCTTTCTTTAATTATTTCATTACATTAAATCTGTGGTACCGGTTGCCGGTGACTCAAGCTAGTCAACGCGTTCAGAAATGAAAACAACGTCCCTTGTCGAGAAGAAGGGTGCAGAATAAATAGAACGAATGATCCTAGGAAAATAAACCTTCGTCGTGTTTAAAAGCAGAGCCGCGTTATTCCGGAAGGAATTATTTCTAGCTAGAATGATAGCAAGAAGTCAAAAATCATCTTATTATAATTACAAAGACTTGATTTCTAATTATGTTCTCGAATCGTGTCCGATGTTTGCTACATCAAAATACATATAAACGTCTGTATTCTTCAACTTGGAAATTATTACTGGTGCAACGATTGAATCCCGTTCGTGTATCCACGAATTGGAAAGCGTTGCCACAGTGACATGCGACGAAAACGGAAGGAAGTTTTGATTAGTTGCGGATGGGATTGACGAGGAGGAGGAGCCACAGTACTCCGTGGCTAATTCCGGAAAGTCGAGCGTCGCTGTCGAAATTCGTTTACTTCCGTCTCTTCCGCGAAGATCCTTGGGTTTGTAAGCGGAACGTGTGTCACGGTTTGCTTGTGGCAATTACGTGATTGCGGCCGCGAATGCACCGAGTAACAACGATTGTTATTACGAAAACGGGAAGGGTAACTGTTTCGAGACTATTATCGCAACCTGTTACCCGATCGTCTCCTTCTCTTTGCCTTTCGTCGGTAATCGCAGCCCTACGGACGTCGTCGTTAATCTAGTCGATTGCTAAGTTTCATGAATCTCGTTCACGGAAGATATTAAGACGATAAAATTGTTTCCATCGAGAAAGGAACGAGATTAGCCCAGCTAAACAGTAGCGAGTGGCTTTCGTGTTGAATAGGTTTTAATCGCGATCAGCGATCACGATACAGACGAAAATGATTTCTTTTCTCTCTTTTTATAACATTACGGTATTTGTTAATTCTTATCGAACAGATTGGCTCATTTTTGACTCGGTATCTTTGGAGTATCACGATGTATTTCATTTCTCTTATCAACGGAAAGCGCCATCTGAGCGTGGAAAGTCCAAGAAGGAATTTAAGTAGAACGAGTCAACGATTAGTCAGACGCGGCACATTGAACGTGACTTTCAGCGATTTACTGTCAAAGGTGTAACATTTTTTTATTACATAGAAGTAAGAAAACGATATTTATTATAAAAATGCAGAGGTATATCATAAAAATAAATCCGAAAGATGGAAAAGAAGGTATACAAGCTTGAGGATAGTTGAAGCTGTTATCCGTAGGAAGCTCGGCAAGATAAATTGCTGTTGCGAACTATTTGAGCCTCATTTAAATATCAAATTATGTGGGGGCAAGGGGATTATCGCCCGTGTCTTGGCCAGAAGACACGTGTCGGCCAGGGGAACGGTTGTTGCACGTAATCTCACGGAATAACCGACCCTGTTGGCTTATTTAAATACAACATCGAGTACGGTGTAACTTTCAAATTGGATCCATCAATTGTCCGCCGTACGAGAACGTTGCTAGCTTTTTAGCGAGCCTATGTTACTTGTATGTACAAGGGCGAATATCGAGCCTGCCGGTGAACTAATAGCGAATCGGACAGAACGAGGCATAACATCGTCGAAACGAAGTAACGAGTGGCTCCTTCAACCATTTCCGTCGGTGGATCCGGCATTCGAGGCACGCGCCGCTAACTGAATGTATTCAAATCACAACCGGCGTACCGGGGAGGCAAGAGAAATAGTTTCAGCCCCTCCAGGCCCGTTCGCCAGCCTTTTCTCGGATCGTACGGCGGACTGTTTAGCCAACCCTCCCACGACGGTCTGTCCGTTCCGTCGACCTCCTTTCGGCAGAGATGCCGCACCACCAGCCCGTTGGAAATCTAATAATCGTGAGACTTCGTTTCGCAAGGCGACAATCTCGACGCCGATCGAGCAAACTCGATTTTTACTCGTAATTAAACTCGCTTCCTCCGACACGACGTGTCCCGCTATTTCTTTACCTACCCTGCCTTATTCTATGCCGCTTCCTTCCCTTCGCGTCTAGTTTCATACTTGAAATTACGACGATCAAAGAAGGGTCTCGAAGTAGGCCGTGCAAAGGCCGAGCCGAGCGAACGCAACTCGCGTACGTAAAACGGGCATTAACTAGGATTTCTTACCCCCTCGGTTTACCTACCTTCATCGCGGCAATTTCACCCACTTTTATTGCCTTTCGCTAAACTTTTTCGCTGTACGAAGTTTTTGAGATATTGCCGGGTTAGAAAGGGTGTTGGTAAAGAAAGAAGGTATCATCGCGATATACGGTTTAATTGCTGAATCAATTTCCTCTCCCCTCGAACTCGTTCTTCGCTTCCTCGCCGGATTTTTCCCTCCTTCTTTTTCTCTTTTTCTCGTTCTTCGGTTCCGTGAAAGCACGGACCGAGGGATCGATCGCGGTATTTCTTTCATTTTGAAATTACCCTCGACCGACGAGAGAGAAATCTGGGTCAGGTCTCTGGAATCACCTGTAATACTGGTCTTGCGCTCTCTCTTAAGTGCAGACACTGAGAATAAATGCCTTTAATGGAACGGTCCTCCTTTTGCCGGTGCGATTTCTCCTTAACGTTCGCGGCAAACCAACCCCCTTCTTCGGCGTGATGCATGAACGCGGCGCGGAAAAGAAGTATAAATTACGCGGTTTCAACCGGGTTAACGGCTACGTAATCCGAAAGGCATTAGACGAGCGCTCCGGTTCGCGTTCGCGCGCAAATTAATTTCGTGTCGGGCCGCGTGTCGTCAACTTACGGCGAATTAAACGCTGAAAATTCACCCCTCGCGCTCGTTACCGTTCAACTGTGAACTTAGAATTTATGCTGGATCAAGAAACGTATGCAGGATGTTGTAAATTTAATCGTTTTAATTTTCACCACTTACGCGTTATAAATAATATCCTTGTTGTTATTAGATCGAACAGAAGGATATAAATTATTTGAAATAAAAATTCGATTGCAATAGCAAGCTTTCGATTCGGCCATTTACGAAACTAACACCGGTTCGCGTTAACGCCTCTAACCGCGTAATTGTACGCTCGAGAAGAACGTAGCCGACAGAGTGCAGCCAGCAAACGACGAATGTGCTCTCGTTGCTGCGGTTTGACCCCATCCCCGGAAAATTGAAGCAGCACATCGAGGAGTGACCGGGGAAGGGTTGAAACGAGCGCGAAACGAAAGTTAGCCAGAACGGGGGTCGAACTTTTTCACGCGATTCTATCCGCAGCCACGGAAGTGGAATCGTATTATCCGCCGTACGTTTCGTTTCTCGTTTTGCCTCTCGTTCTCTCTTTCCACGCTCCACGTCCGCCGCGCCGCGTCGCGCCGGTCGACCTCTCTTCTTGACGAGCGAACCTCGTAATTCATACCGCTTGCGAACCTTCGTTCCAGTCGATACAGATCGATTCCGGCATCGGGGTAATTCCCCAGTGACACCGTTTTTCCTGACATTTTCCTAAACCGTGACGCCACCACGGTAAATACTCGTTCACCGCTAAACGGTTTTTCCGCGTCAGCCGCTGGAAAATCCGCGATCAAACGACGCGAAACGGAACGAGAAAATTTGTCGCGAAACGTGAACGCGTTCGTTGGAATTTCGTTTGTTGTTTCGTCGAGGAAAACTTGCGTGCACGGAATGTTAATAAACAGCAGGGGGTATGTAGTGTTCGCTGAGATAAGAATAAATACAAAATATTTGTATGAACTTTGAAAATCTTAGGTGTCGGTACCTACATCTGTGCTCATCGAGAATTAAGATACGTAAAGGGAATGAAAGATTTTGTCGCAAAATGTACAGATGCATAGCATGTACGGTTCGGGGTAAACAGTGTAATACAGAAGCCCGATTAGGGAAATTATGGATCTTAATGGACTAATGGTAATTACATTCCAGGTACTCTCGTGTTACCGTCGCTCCCTCTTGCTACAAGCCTCTTATTTCCTCTCGCCACCTCTCGCTTCCTTCTTCTCTCCTTTCCTCCCCGCTCCTCTCTCAATAACGTTTCCGCCGACACTTACGGATCATTAATAAAACTGGAGACACCTCGAACCGTGACATACTCCGCCCCAGGTGTATGAATGTAGATGCGGGATGCAAATTCGAAACTCAGCGTCGAGTAAACAGCAGGAGGTAGGAGAATTTGCATACACAGGGTGTCCGTGCTAAATTGATTCAGTCCCCTTATCTCATAATCATTGATGATACAAAAAATACTTTATATGAAAATTGCATAATAAAATAGGGGATAGGGTAAGGAACGAGTTGTCGAAGGGAAAGAATTTCTCAGTCCCAGAGTAAATATTTTTATTAATATAATAATGTAAAAGATGTCGTTTACGAAAACTAAGAAATTCGAGTTATGATCGTGTCACTTCCGCGTCGGCACCATGCAGAAATCTTAAAAGAAGGAATTTTTCTTACAACGCTCCTTTCGTTTCATCTCACCGCTCTTCCTTTGCCCTCTTTGCTCCGTTCAACCCGCCCTTTCCTCTCGATTTGCATACAAGATTGCGCATGATGCTCTTCGGCACGGCACGTTCCCTCTAACTCTATCTCCTTCAACCCTCGCTTGCTTTCATCCTCCTTGTCTTGCTCTATTTTTCTCCTAAGTATAGATACTCTGTCTCGCTCGAGCTACCCTCTATCCCTCTACTTGTTTCCAACCTCCCTCCACCTATAAATGCCCAAAGCTATCGAATAACGTGACAAGGATTTTTAAGTCGCTACACGATCCGTTCTGTCCTCGAGTTCACCCTCGTCAGGCGGCAACGAGCGATTGATATTAGCGTTAGCGGCGATCGCGTTAGCGTCCAGATCGGATTTCTAGTCGTCGTGCTCGTTTTTCAAGCGATCCAAGCGAAGAATCTTAAGGAAGTTTCTTCGTCGAGCTTAATGGGACGGTGAAACGCGTGCGGGCTGCCAAGTATTTTACGTACTTACAGAGGACAGAATTCTCTGATAAAACTTGTACTTTTCATTCGAGCAAAATGAACGATCTATTCGCGCTTTCTGTTTCTCACTTGTACTATAATACAATTATTGATCCGTTCGAATAGATTACCTAAGTATGACATTCCCTAGATAATTTTTTTAATTTTCGGGTTCAGGATCATTCATTGTAAGTACTCCATTAAAAATATTTTAGAATTATTAAGATTACAAGAAGAAAGAACTTGTCCAAAGCGAGAAAATGGTAGGAAGTGAGCATTGTGGTACAACGTCAGTTCTCTCGTTGAAATCGTTTGAAAGGAAAGGCGAAGGCGATTCAGAAGGAGAATCACGCATACGAGGGACTTTTCGCAAAATGGCTGCACAGCCGTGGAAAATATCAGTCCGCTGATACGGCTTTCTCGCGTATTCTGATTTATTCGTTGAACTCCGTCGGCTGGTTTTTCGTTGTTCTCCTTCACTGCTGGCGCGAGTTGCACGCATTCAACCGGCTATAGGGACGCGAGGCGTGTACAGGGCTGTCAGGATGGGCAAACAAAGTATCGTATATCGGCTACGGTGGTGGCAGATGCCGCGAGCATAACAGAACCCCTCTTGCTGCTGCTCCACGCAGTCTCAGCCTTCCTCTTGGCTCGCCTTCTTCGTAAACTCACGATCTTATTTCGTGAACAGGACGAGCGACGCCTTTATGAAAGCTGTCGAGCCTTCGGTATTAGCATAGGAAGTGAGAGCGTCTTTGCTGACGACTTACGATGCCCCTCTTATCCCTCTTGTCTTCTTCAGCCTTCCTCTTTTTCGATCTCGAGAGCTCGAGAGGACCCCAAGGCGAACGAAATTAGCTGGTTTTATCGTGCCTCCTTTAACCGTCTACTTTCATCCGCGAAAGAAAACAGCCAAGAAGAAGTTGAACCGGCCGCGTGTATTTTTCTTCTCGCTTGTTTTTCGATACACCAAGAACCTTGCCTTTCATGAATATTTTAATATAGTTTTAAAACTGTTGAAACGTGATCGTGGTTCTTTCGAACATCACCTTTGTTGTAGCATCTGTTATTAAAACTAGACGCGATTACACTTAACGTCGAGGAAACGTCTTGATTTATCAAGACCCAAGCTTTCCACTTACGTTTAAAAGAACTGATACACTTGGAAATAGAAAGAGAACGGGTACGAGGACGAAACAGCCTCTCCAGGTGCGCGAGCTTAAAGATTAATCGAAGGGGGTACGGTTGTACCTGTTGAATTACAACCAGAGTATTTACGGGCGAGACGAGGCCGTGCCAGAAAAGAGCGCTTAATCGCGTTCACGGAGTCGTAAAGCCCGACGTGGAAGCTGGCACGCGAGGATTGTATTAATACGGAATGCCGGGGGCTCCGTAAACCGCGCTACTAGTCGATGTTTAAAATGTAAACTTCTGGCAGCAAATGCGCGTCGAATTCTCCAGCTTCGTCTAGAGTTCTTCTCTGCAGACTCTCAACTAACGCTAAACTCAAGAACCGAATTCCATTTCAAGGTACATACTAGTAGATGTACCCTTTCTAGGAAGAAGCTCGAGTTTCGTGCAACTTAATTTTTTACCAAGAATATCATTCTTATGTGTACGTTAACGGTATCTGTAGGTATTGATGCAGTGAAAATTGCTACAATGAGAAATGCGAATTGAGAGAAATAATAATCGCAGTTACAATCAATGCGGTTACTTTAATTAAAATTCATTACGCGACGAGGATATTTCCGTATTTGATAGTGATGTCAGTGAACGATGAAGCACCTGATTCCGCGAACAGGAAGTCAGAGTCTTAATTGCTTTTCAACTGTTCGCATTAAGGCTTGTTCTTACAGGCTCCTAACCATCCATCTGCGCGTTAATGAAAAAGACCGCGTGCACGCCCCGCGGCTTATGGACGACTGATTTTTTCTCTCCGTTTCGTATAAATTTAATTACCGCTAGGTAGATTCCAGGTTGAAATATGTACCCCCTTATTAACGTGTCCCATTAATCCTCACGTCCTAATGGAAGAGATGTCTCCACCTCGAAGACACGTTCACGTCGGACAATGCTTGAGAGAAGCAACCCAGTTTTCGAGTTACCCTTTCAATTAATATTGATTTTCCTCGTTCGGAGATATGCAGAGTTTTCCTATAGAAGAAAAGAAACGGGTGAAGGATTTTCTTTTAATTAAAACCTACTTTCATGTAATTAATAATACCTCGCGTTCTTCTGCAATCTTTATCTTTCGTCGTTCGGTTCCCTCTTAAAGAAATATTAATTTCAATCAATAAACAGAAGTACTAGAATATTCTGAAGAAACAGGGGGTGTATCGTTACCGATAAGAGATCTCGTTAAAACTGCGAACTCTTAGGTGCCCGCCTTAAAGGAGTCAATTTTCCGCATCGAGACTCCCGGGACATGCGTACGGAATAATTTCCCTTACGACTGGCACTGTTCCACTCTCATTTCCCGTTTGGGAATCGCCCAGCTCCTTTTCTCCACCCCCCTCCTATTTACCGCCCCGTCGCTTGTTTGCGACGCTCTGGCCAACAAGCGGAATTACCTCGGGCCGTTTCGAGACGACAGGAATTCCAAAATACTCGAGACGCCTACGCTCGAACAAGAAGGAGCTCGGTAAACGCGAGAAAGCCCTCGATAAGCAGTCTCGAGTTGTTAATGCGAAACCGATCGAGGGAAAACGACGTTCTCGGGCCTTGGTTGCGTTACAAGGAGACGCGGGTCGCCTGGTATTTTCCGGCGAGTTCACCCCATTAAACATTTTTGCTATCTCGCCGGGATCGCTGTTCGAGGGTAGACACGAGGCTGCAGAAAGAGAGGCAGAGAGGAAGACGGATCGAAGGATAGAAAGAGAAAGGAAGTGTATAAGCGAGAGAAAGGGAAGGGGTGGTTGACTCGGTAGGGGTTGTTCGCTATCTAGACGTCGGCACCTGTTGCTTTTCCAGTCGGCTCTACTTCCTCCTCTCTCCCGCTACTCGTCTCCCCGTACCTTCTTCTTTATTTCTTTTTCTCTTTCATTATTTTTCTATTCTTCGTTTCAACCGGTCTCCTCTTCTTTTTTTTCCCCTTCTGCCCGTCCGTTCTCGCTGGGTGTTTCATGAAGAAAGTCGACCACCCTTGGAGATTGAAACGCATCTCTCGAGACCACTTACGTGTATACGCAGCTAGAATCGTCGTAACAAATGAAATTGTATGCTTCTCTTCATGAAATTCGACAAGGAATATGAATCTTTTGAATGAGAGAATAGAGGTGTAATACGGCCTCCTTGGAAGTACCGTTTAATTTTCCCTTCTGTATTCGCTTTCATTCGGACCGGTGCGTGTACGAGTCGTCTCTCGTCTGACTAATGGTACACCGTATCTACTGAATCGTTTGACCGCCACGAGCGATTGTAGAAACAAACCAGTTGCTCGTGTTACGTGGGAAGCAATTTTCATCGCTGCATGAATGATGACACGTACGTGTATACGCGTCTCGTTAAGGGGTATAATCCGACGCTCTTTGCACCGGCAGGCGCAATAATCAGCTGAGGGCTCAACATTGATATTACGCGTCCTATATTGCGGTGTACGACGCGCAGATAGTCCCATTCAGTGGTACGAGTCCTCCAATACAGAGGAACGCCCAAATGTATTAGAGGAATACCATTGTGACGTGGCTTGATTATGAGGCTCGTAGCTCGGCTGTCGCCTGTCCTCCTCGCTCCTCGATACCTCTTCGTTCTCCATCTCCTCTGTCCCGTCTACGGCATGTTCTACGAGGGCTCGTATTGCTCGCGAGTAGGCTATGAGCCCGCCGGATATCACCGGCGTTATCTCGATCATTACGTAGCGGCAACAAAGGAATCGATAGCTACGTTGATCTTGGCAAATGGACGGGTTACTACGAACGGGAAGTTTGCCTTCCCATTATCGAAACTCGATCGTGGCTCGATTTTTAAACCTCCCTTCTGCTCATGTTCGAACGTTAAATATTTGAGAACGCGTCGTTTAATTAACGCGCCACGATTAATTTGATGCTGGTGAAAAATAGAAGGTTCGAATACCTTGGAAAAGATATGTAAGCTACAGTCTGTGATATGCTTCGCGAAAGTGGATTGATTGTGAATTCAGTGCGAAGTAGCCACTTGGGACCAATGCCAGTGCAGTGAATCGTCGATCATTGCCCTTTAACGGCCCGGCCAGACGCGTTTCTCGAAAGGGACGCGATAAGGATGATAAACACAATTTACTCCTTTTCTGAACTATCGGGAGAGAAAATGCTTTTCTTGTTTTAAAATTCACGAGCTAAGCGATCATCCAACTACTAGGTCATTTGGAATTTCAAATTTACGACGAACGTAATTTACAAAATTGCTTGGAACACGCGGTGATTTCGAATGGTTGTCATTCGAGCTTATACGTGGGGAATGAATTTTAGAGTAGCGTACAGAGGATAGATATACTGCCAGCGCGTATAATGGATAGCGTACATGTAACACTACCGTGGTGAATCATCGATCATTGCCTTTTAATGGCTCAACCTATGCGCTACTTAAAAGGGATCGTGACACTCTATAGGGGATACGTCTAAGATAAATCGTCGTCACTGCCGGCTTAGAGTCAGCTGCGCTTTAGCACATTTCAGCGAGGAGAATTTCTGAGAGGCTGTATTATGTATAGTTCTATGTACGAGCTTTACAAGTATCTCTCTCTCGTTCTATTTCGTGTTATTTCATTTTCATTATTTAAATAATCGCCTAACAGTTCAATAGACATTTTCAGAAGTTACTTAACTCGTTGCTTGTAAGGGAGAAAGCGACTTTCTCGAGCAGCTGAAGGGGGATCGTATCCACGGTTAGATCGCGTCTCCTCGAAAGGGATAAGTTGAAAGATCGGGCCTCGTGGAACAAGAAAACACTTAGGAAAGGAAAGGATGCCGAGTGTCGGATAGTAGAGCAGATGAGTGTCAGGGATCGAGTAGAAAAGAGATAAAGGGCGAGGTGGTAGATGGTTAGAGAGAGAAAAGATCCCGGGGAGGAGATAGCAGCGGGTGGCTAGCAAACGAGTTTCGTCGAGTTTGGACAAGACTTTAACCGTTTAGCGACGACGCGTACGGGCTGGTTTCAACCCTGGCTGAAAGTGACTGGCGGCAAGCGAGGAGCGTTATCTGATGGTGGTGAACCGAGCCGGTGTAAAAGTGTTGACCGAACGACTGCTTTTAACCCCGGGTGCCGCGTGCACGAGAGACCTCTTCGAACCGGGTAAATACCTGGTGCTCGTTAAGAGAACCGCGTGCACCGCGTTGCATTCCACTTATGACACGGCGGGATTAGCGCGCCAGCCTAGCTGACTGCCATGCCGCTTGCCTGCACGCCGATCTCGTCAAAGTTCTTTGTGGAACGCTTTACACGCGTCGCGGAACCGCTAGGCTGAGGGTCTGCGTTGACGAGGGCAATTCGAGCGTTTACGCTGGCTTGAAAATCTCGACCCCTCGTAGAGTTATCGTTTCTCCGCACTGGTTCAGCACTCTTATGAAATTCGTTCGAAATTAATTAGGAACGTGTAGGTAAATTTTACCTCGTTGCTTCTTCAACTGTACGCGGAGCGAAGGTTCCGTTTCTCTTTTGTTGATCCGGAGGCTGACGAAAGTCGTTCGAACCAGCCGCCGGGTCGGATTTTCGCGGGGATTAAACGACGCCAAGAGGGACTGTTAGAACGTAACGAGTGGCAGGTAGAGAAGGAGAAAGGAGAGAAGTTACGGGAGAAGCAGCGTCGGACCAACAGCGGGTTTGTTGGCAAAGAGGAAGAGCAGTCACGAAGCGGCAATAAATACGCTGCGCCACCTGCAGCTAACGTCCACCTACGTACCGACCAGACAGAACCAAATCGTGCCTAGTTGTTAGGCCGACACGAACCGGAAACACCGACCCTCTTGCCCGAATTACCGCGCGAAACTATTTTTCTTCCGACCGTTTACACGCGAAAGAAACAGAGGGTAGTAAATCGACTTCGCTCAAGAGCAGTCAATTATTTCCTTACTACGCGAACGTACGTCTCAATTGTCCAGCTGCAACGTGTTCGCCATTTCAAGAGTCAAACTGATAAGAACGCGATAAAAACTTACAGACAAGCGAGTAAAGTACCTGACGATTTCTTACAGTGTCATGAATATTTTCCAAGTGTCGTGCCCCGAGTGGTATTTACGATTGCTTAATAAAATTGGATTCGGGAAAACGACAAAATTAGGTCGATTCCCGAAGAGACAGTGGATAACCCGATAAAAGACCGCGTCATCGTTAAAGAAAATCGTTAAGATATTCATTTTAAATAAAGTTCTTTCTTGCCGCCCGCTCGAAGTCCGATGAATACTAATCCTTCGATCATTCCCGAATCCTCAACCTCCCACAAACAATTGTAAACCCCGAGGGGCGCAACACAGGGTCGCGTACTTCGGGATTACCTTCTGTTTTACACGTAACGTCTACGGAAGAGAATCGCGCTGACCAAACGACGCGATAGCGAAACGAAGCTTTATTTTATTCATCCGCGGAATGTACGCACAGAGAATTGCGAGGCAGGTATCGCCAGTGATATAAAGTTACTCGATCCTGTGTGCTGAAGCCACAGTACACGCGATATCGTCTGGCTTTGGTTGAAAAGGATACTATGCAAAAAAAAGAAAGGAAAGAGGGACCAGAGAGAGATAGCGAGAGAAGAAAAAAGCACAGGGTTTGATATTCATTGTGCAATGATATTAAAAGCAACGGGTATCCGAGCGAGCAGTTGCCGCGTTCAAAAAAAAAAAAAAATAAAACAGGTGACAGAGACAGAAGCTAGCACCCTCTTTTCACGCGTCGCCTTTTAAATTCGACACCCTTGAGCGCAGATTTTAAGCAAACAAATACCTATCGAATGTATCACGGGCGAACGGGTGCGGAACGAAAAGCAAAGAAAAAGAGAGCATAAAGTGTGTGGCACACAGAGAGGAGAAAGAGAGAAAATAGGGTGAGAGGGAGGGTGGGATGGGTGCTGGGAGTGACTTGGTACGCGGTACAAGGGCAGTTTACTACGAGCGTGTTAATTAAACAAAAAGCCACCCCCGTATACCAAGCTAATTAGAGTGGCTCTCTTAACAGCGCGAGCGCGTTCCTCGTTTCAGAAATATTTTCCTCTTGGATCCTCCGCGTGAGACCAACTTTCCCTTCTTTCCGTCCGCCTACCGCTGCATTTTCCTTCCACTTTTTGCCGCTTCTATTTCCTCTCCCCCCTCTGTATCCTGATTTTTTCAGCCCACTTTCTTTATTCGCCAGTTCGTTCCACGGTATGAACATTCAAAAGTTGGTCGCTCGTACCGCAGCACACATCAGACGTATTTTTTCTCGCAAAATTTATTCTAGAGGAAAATACAAGAAAAATTTATCTTGAAATTTCGAACGGAAAAAGGTAGTTCGTCAGCGGGCGAAGCTATTCGATCTACCGGCGCGTCGCGGTGGACTGAAAATTCAAATCAGCTCGAACCGGGCTGGAATATTAATCGAACACGGATCTCGGTCTCGTCGCGGCCGAAAATCGCGATCTCGTTACCCGCGCGACACGTGAAGCGGGAGGATTAAACGAGTCGCGAGCCGTGTGCCACGTTTTATTCGATTCCAGCGGGTCCGGTCTCACGCAGTGGCAGATTTAGGGCGAAAACCGACCGACCGCGATTAGGATTCGCTAACGCAACCGCAAACAAACACTGCGGTCGTAGCGATGCGGAAGAGAGAGAGAGAGAAAGAGAGATGAACGAAGAGGGAACACGAGAGCGGCATAGTAACGGCCAGTGGAGTAGCGAAAGGGCGAAGGGAATGGTAGAGAGAGTTGAATCGAGAGAGAAACATCTGCGATCGGATTAGCGGTGAACAGTGGCGACACTTCCGGGTGATTAGGCTGATTCCGCATCCACTCTAATCCGGCGCTTACAACGCTCCTGTTCGATGCACTACCAAATCTCCGTTCGTATTCGCGTTACAATTTCGACGCGCAATCTGGTAGTCTTCTTACCCTTCCTTCATCTTCTTAAGGATTTATCATTGTAGACCTTCAATTACGTCATTGACACAATACAATTACTATCCGATATTTCATATTTTTATAGTTATCTAGAAGTGAGAATATTAAAATTTAGAGATATCAATTTGGAATTGATCGCTGGTTCCCAGCAAAAATTCATACGAAACGAGCGATAAATTGGTATGAAAGCAACGCGATGTCGAGGCAAATTCAATTTTCTCCTCGTGGAGGAAAATTTTAGCATCGGACAATCGTCTTCCTGGAGAGAAGACACCGATGCATTCCGAGCGAAAATAGCCATGCAGATATGCGAGACGAGGAGGTTCGAGCTGTCTCTAGCTTGCTTTCAAGCGTGCACTCTGCTTTCTAGATCTCATCATCTGGCACCTTCTATTTCTTCTTCTTATTAGCGAACTGCTGTATACCGTCAGATGAATTTATGGGATGGGCTACGAAACTCGGACGAGTATATTAAGAGACGTTGAAATATATTTACGCTAACGCGTAAAGACACCTTGACCAGATAAAGGTTATTCGTCTCTCCGACGAAAGATCTATTCAGAACCAAACAATCCTATTTGTCACGAAATTGTTTCTAAACGCGTCAGTAACGGAGTGGCTTCGTTCCGACAAACTTCCACGGGTCGCATCATTTTGTCGCGCGGCGTATTTCGGTACACGGTCCGTCGGTGCTGTTTCTATTCTCCTTCCTCGTCAACTGGATCCCCGCCTACACACCGGCTCTCGTGTTCTTCCTCATTCCCGCGTCGAGCGTCCGCC
Source organism: Osmia bicornis bicornis (assembly GCF_907164935.1). Taxonomy (NCBI): domain Eukaryota; kingdom Metazoa; phylum Arthropoda; class Insecta; order Hymenoptera; family Megachilidae; genus Osmia; species Osmia bicornis. Next base: position 11,411,144 of record NC_060216.1, on the reverse strand, counting down.
TAGACGGCCAAGATAAACCCGGCGATATCGTATCTCGAGCCAGTTACTCCGTCGAGACAAAACGCGACACGATTTAACCGTCGTCCCCCGTCTGTGAGAAACGTTTGCTCCAATCAAACCGACACTGATTTCCAATCAATCGAAAAGCGAATTATTATACGTGAAAGGATTCTTTGGTGAGAGATTCGCGAAGCACGTGCGATCGGAAAAATCAAGAGGCGACAGCGAGGCAGTGACCCGAAGCTGCAGGATGAAAGTTAGCGAGCGGATTACGAGGTAAATGTTTGCGCTGCAGCTGGGCCGGTGAGCCGCGAGAACGGGATAATAGGCGGAAATCGACACGGGGGAATTGCAAGCACGCGCGACTCGTGCAAAACGGGTGACGTTTCCTGTTTTTCTTTCCTCTGATAACAACGCGCGAGCAAGAGGATTGTTGCGATGTTCTGCAAATTAGCGAAAGATTGAAGATTGTAATAACGCCCGTGACGTAACAACCACCGCGAACGATCGTTTAATAATAACCACAGCCGCCATTCAATTTCCCGGTGAATCGAAACAATTATTACCATCCGTGACGAGAGTGGGATACCGATAGCCAAGTGGTCGAGCCACGGGCCATCATTGTCCCCAGGAGTGTGGATATTTCCATAACGATTAATACGGGAGCCGTTAAGGATCGTTATCGTTGTTATCGCGATTCAGAAAACGTATAACTTCGATCACGAAACATTTATCTCCTTATAAATTTAATTTCGTTAAAGCCACGTCGTGATAACCAGATGAAATAACGTTCAACGGAACGATACACTTATTTCTCGGGGTTGAGCCCCTGCCAGCGGAAATCGCGCGATAAATCGTTTCGCGGAGTCGTCGACGGCATCGGCCGGCCATAAAGCCGCTAAAGAAGACCGACAGTATAAGTTCCTCCACCCCGTGTCTCCCCAACTCGCATTTCCATAGCAATATTCCGCGAATATCGAGTTCATAGTTAACGTCACGTAAAACGACCGAGGTAGCCGAAGCTCGACCGTTCGAAACAGCGGCGAACGAAAGCCGGAGAAAAGCTGAAACGGGGATATATCACCGTATGTTGGCGGCAAAGTAACGAGAATTTATGTCGATTAGAGGGACGCGAAAAGAGGAGAGAACAGGGAAAGGAGAAGAGGAAGAATAAAAAAAAACAAATGTCAAGGGATCGAGAACGCGGTTGGGTTCGCGGCTCCTGGTTGATACACGTTTCCAACGGGTCGACTCTCGCGTCGTAAATTTCTTCGTTAGAACCACGATTCGTTCGCGTTGCACCGAGAGCAAACAACCGGAGCAGAACGGGTTATCGACGATGCAATTATATCCCCGATCGACGGGGACGGCTGCACCGTGGCGCCAGTTATTAGCGAAATGATACAATTATCTTGGAAACGATTAGTCCTTTCTCTCCTTTATCTTTGTTCGAACTCCCTCGAAATTTATGTTATCTGACCAATCGATAATATAGATACGAGAATTTTACATTTAAAAAAAAATTGAAATTATAAGCAATTACAAATTGAAAATTCTAAAACAGTTCATCTATTTCAAAAAACGAAAGCTCAGATTGCAAAACAGTAGATGGCTTTTTCATTATTTTTCGACACGAAAAATTTCAGTTTTCATGGTGTACATACATCTATGCTTTGTATATCACACTCGCCAGAACAACGCGATCGGTCAATATCTATCAATCGAGCTGTCAGATGAAACGATAAATAACGAAACAATTTCTGACCAGTGGTTTTCTGCTTTTCAGACCGGGAACAGTTACAAATCGCCCGAGGAGTCGCCGCATTCGGAGCACAGCAGATTGAGGTGAGTGCTGGCCTTTTACTCCGTTACTCGTGCCAGTTTAATTACGTTTCCTCTCAAATTCGCCGTGTAAACCGGAAGCGCGTTGAATTTTCTCGTGAAATATTAGCAGTGTCTCACTTTCGCGGACTGCTAGTAATCTGTGAGAAATAGTACATAGGACGCGTTCGAGTCGTGAATCAAGTTATTCGAGGCAATTATCTGGTCAACAATATGGGACCAGAGCTATGAAATCGATTTTATTCATTTTGAAGTCTTTTGAACTAAATTCGTTAAATTAAAAAAAAAACGAAGCTTTAGAAAACAGAAATCACAGGTTTGAAATTTCTCGTCGCGTATATGGAAAAGATAATACTTTCCTTTCGCTTTTCAATATCGAAGACAAAACAGTGGAAACGAGTGAGAGCAATAAACGTGGCAGCTAAAAAGATGGGACGTTATTTAAAATTGAAGTCGAAGCGCGAATCTGTCCCATAAAGATGAGAGGACGGAAAAAATATCATCGCTTTCGCATTTCACACGAATGGCAGAAAAGGATTTGGCCGGAGCAAGGAAATCTCATCCACTGTACGTTCAATATCGGTTCTTGCTGATGGCCGAGTATATTCGCGTCTCGTAACCGTGCTACTCGTTCTCGAGGCCATTTTCAAAATACACTACTAGCTCTACCATTTTGCAATATCGCCGGTCCTCCACTGCCTTAAATCGACGTTTGAACTACAAAAATGCTCGACAGAGCTGCGGTAAAACGAGACTTGGAACTTGTTTTATTGAGATGTCCTACTTTCCGCGGATCAAACGATCTGTTCTTTTATTAGATTCTAATCCAATACTTGTCTCCCTGGATTAGGTATCTGGCTACAAATAACGTTATTCGTACGCCCTTCGAGTAACAATTATATTAATGTTCGAGACAATTGAAAAGTATTAAATCGTAGAAAAAGAAGAAGTAATAAAGTATCGAGTCACGTAGCTCTCCTAAAGGCACTATTGAAGACGGCGCCGATTTCCACGCCGATTGCAATACTTTTAATAGGGAATCGTGGCTTTCGTGTCGACGGCGATGTAACTGCGGCGAAAGGGCGAGCAGACGGTGGCGATTATCTTTCATTACACCTGCGATTCCCAGCTGCAATGTGTTCCAATTAATCGCAACGAGCGGTTCAAGCCGGGACGAGCAGGGGGAAGGAGGGACGAGGGAACACGGCTGGTCAGGCGTGGCACGAGACGCCGGAAGTTACGCGAGTCCCGGACGTCACGGATTCGAACGGTGTTCGCGAAAAGCAAAACGTGATCGCGATACGCGTATAGAATTCCAGTGTCGAGTTTCCCAACGGCCGCTCTGCCGATTATTTCTGCGCCTCCGATGGAAAGGTAATACGTGCGTGGATGTTCACGTTCTGATCTTTAAAGGGTGGCTAAAAATTGTTAAAAATTTGTCAAATGATTCGTCGCTTATTATTTTAATATTTATCACTGTAACGCTTATCATAATTTTAATCCGTTAAAGGCCTGAAATAATTAACAAAATTTTCGCTCGCGTCAATTATGTGTCGTTTAGTATTCTTCCGAGTTCAATCGGTGAAAGAATCGTTGAAAAACAATGTGTTGCGACAGTAAAGGATCACGTTCGAATTCGAGAAGTAGCGAGGGTCGAACGGGCATCAGACACGGGGGTAAAACATCGCCGACCAACCCCTTCCTCCACCGCGTCGTCGTCCGTGTGATAAATGGACGAATGAAAAAAAAATGTTACGAGTCCGTGCGATTCTTTCTCTCTACCTTTTTCTCTCTCTCTCTTGACGCTTCTTCGATTCGCAACGTAGAATTTTTCATGCCATCGGGCAAGGAGAAAACGTTTTGCACCTTCTAGCAGACTCGTCGGTAGGACTATCTAGCAGCTCCGTGCTTTAGACACGGAATTGTTAAATTCAGGTTAGGAAAAATATTGGGTTGTTCAGAAGGTTTGTGTTGAAATTTAACAACCCATACCATTGTCCAAGGTCCGTGTCCATCTCGATTTTACCATCGTCGCATATTCCATCGATGCGACCAATGCAAGTCCAATAGAAGCGAACCAGAGAAGGCACGGGTCGCATTCGAACGACGATTCGGAATCAGCCGCGAGGCGTGAACGCGTGAAATTCGCGGCGCGGCGCGTAAACGTCGTCCATTCGGTATTTCAATAGAATCCCCGTCGCGTCGCGTCGCGTCCTCGTCGTGTCGTTCTGGGCCTCGAAATCGTTCAACGAGGCTAGGTTATACACGCCGTTCGCCATTCATTCTACCCTTTCCCTCGTCGAACGTATCCACACACCCTCGGTTCGCATTCGTCGAACGAGAGAACTGTTCTTTTCGGCATCGTTTGCGGCACGGTTCGTTTGAACTTGGCAAATGACTGGTGGCAGACACGCGGGTGCTAAATGACTGGCAGGACGCAGGCACTCTATCTTCGTGTACCGACACGTCGTGAAACGATCGCCTCGCAGCTGCATTCGAGCCGCTTAAGCGCTCGTCCGCTCAATCTGACAAGCGATTAATTATGAACATGCGATTAGGCATAGGTTTCGGCTGCTTGTCGTCGACGTATCGCTAGCGAACCCGCCTGGAAAGGCTAGGCGCCGCGGATCCTCGTGGAAACCGAGTTAGTTTCTCTAGTGGGCACGTCCACGCAGCTAGGTAATTGGCTCTGCCAGGCTGGGAACTTTTAATTGGCCGTCGACGAGAACGAGATCCCATTTTTACGTCGGTTCGATGATTTTTTATCCCCGTTCGGCCGGAAATCGGCGCGAGAAATAATCAGCAATCGAATCTGACCAGGAAGGTGTGATACACGGTGGTTGATCGTGGAAATGGTTTGTTTTGTCGCAGCATCAATTATATCAAGGGGATTGTAATTAATATGGAATTATTGATAACAATGCGAGAGGATAATGTAGAGAAAATTTCGGGAATATTATTTGCCGGATTAACGGATTACCATGCGATCTCTGCCGGAACGAACGGAACAATTATTCCCGGTTTATCGATTATACGTTGTTCGTGTAACGTCGTTCCTCGTTATAATCGCCTCGAGCGATCACTTCTTTTCATTTTTCTCTCTTCTGTCGCCGTTTCTGTTTTTTTTTTTTTTATCTTTGAAATCTCGTTAAGAAAGCAATATTTTTTCGCCGGATTCGAAAGTGTCCGCGGCGAGATTAACGAATTTCATGGAACGAGCCACGTCCCCGCAACGCACCGATGAAAAACGATTTCCTTGATCCTTAGATACGGAAACGTTGGCGCGTCTTGAATCCTTGTCGGAGGTCGAATTGAAAGAAAATACTCGGACTGTTATTTCAATGGTGCCGCCTCGATTTCACGGTACGGCTCTGATCTCGTTTCGATCCATCGAGCCGTCGATTAAAGCTGACGTCCTTAATGAGCGAACGCAGCCTCCGTCGATCGAACCCCGTTTAACGTTCGCGTGAAGCTCAATTGGCACGTTGTAAGAACCGTACACACGATGCTGTGTTTAATCATCCGTTTTTCTGTATAATCACGAAACGAGCTCGCACGATCGACGATAATTGAAAGGAAAAACGGTTTCCAAGCCAAACGGAATAGCGATGAGAAAAATAATTAATCCTCGACACGGTGGAACAAATCGAAATTGATGCTTAAGTTATAAAAAGGTGTATCGTGTCAACAATATTGTTTGAAAATGCAACCGATCTCGCGATGTATCCGATGGCCAGCTGCCAACGTAAACCCGGCAACTTTCGCCGCTATTCAAATGCTCGTCGTGTTTCGAGCGAGCAGTTTTTTCCATTCTCGTGCATTATTAAAATAGCAATTAACTCGCTAAACGACCAGTTGGTAAGTTCGCGTGGTACAAGGACTCGGTGAGCTTGTACGTGTGTACGTTGTCGAACAATAAGCACGGACGGGCCGGATTTACCCCTCGAAACCGAGTGCTATGGCTTGTTTCCAAGTTAAACTTGGAGACGTTCTCACGAACACGGCAGCAGTAGCACGGATACCAGTATAAACAAAACGTAAATTTAGGCCGCATAAGGCGCCTCCACTTTCTTTCCACGAACCTGAATCGCTGGAATCGGCCTTACGGTTATGTTATGTTTCCTCCGATCGAAATTCGTTCGTTTCGGATGTTGTAGACTGTTTCCGGGACGTCTTGCTGCGGCTGTTGCTTGAGATATTGAATTTACTTTGCTTGCTTATTGGAAACGCTTTGCTTTCGGTTAGAGGACGTACGAGATGGAAATCGTACAAATTGTTGTAGAGATTTACGAACATTTTATTCTGTATATTTGAAAATTAATGAATATTGTCAATTTATCATCAGAATCGTAATATTTCAATTTAGCAACGAAAAACCAATTAATGGACTACTGGTCTGTAAATCCTCTCGATAGACATAGGTGATATTAACATATTTTGTTGTGTATCAGCAGAAATTGAAATTATATTAATCCCAGTACAGCGTAAAATCAATTTCAGTAGAATTTTAATCCTGTGTAATTTTCCTCGAGAACCAATCGCGCGCGATGGTTGCGAACGCGCAAAGGGTATTCACGTTCCGGAATTATTATGCAGAATCCGTGTTGATCAACGATATAAATTTTCGAAACTGAGCTAGTCGGTGTTTCGAAACGTTCTGTGCCCACGGTACTTAAGCGGAGTTTAGTTTCTTGGGCGGTAAATTTTCATTAGCGGAAAACAAATCACGCTCTTGGGGCTTCGCAGAGTGCTGTTTTGCTTGTTCTTCATTAAAGCAACAAACAATACCGCCAACTTTCTCGCTGATATTCGTCAATAAAGTTCGCGTCGAGTTCAATGTGCGAAAAGCCAAGGTTTCTAGTTTTCCACTTCCTTTGAAACGCTGGTAAGTAGACGTCTGACCAATGGGAGACACGTTCCACTTGCCAGCGTGAACGATTGCACTTGAAGAACTCCAGCTTTAAATTCTAATTGCAGAAATATTAAAGTTTTGATTCTCGAATGAATTTGATTGCAAATTATTTAAAATAAAGCGGGAATATTAAACACTTTGAATCTTAAAAATTTGGATCGCATAGTTTCTTAAGTTTGATAGATCGTAAATTTTATTAACAAAGTCATTTAAAAGTTTTAGAAAGACGATAAAGATTAAAATTGTTTCCGAGGGTATCACGATATAGGAATGAGAAGAATCGCACTCGAAGCAGGCTGCTGTTCGAAAGCTCTTATTCTTATTTCGTTAAGTAGAATATGCCCGTTAACTTTCAGACAACAATCCGGAACCGTGAGCCACGCAGCCGAAAACCTTGTGTGTTTTCAGTGTTGCGTTTCACGCGAGGGCCTGCTGAACGACTTAGCCGAGAGTTCCGGTTTATCGCGAAAGGGAACGGCGGTTTCCAAGAGTACGCGTGATGAATCACAGAAACTTCGTCGAGTTATGCATTTCCACGGCTACGAGGAACTTTAAAACTCGGTTTTATGAAAGCCGAGTAGTTAGCGCATTTGTATCCATTGAAACGAGCGCACCGAGCGCGATCTCTTTCATCCTATCATCCTGACAAGATACATTTGTTGAACAACTTTAAACTTGGTCATTAGAACAAAGATTCTCGCGATATCGTTACTCTTCCGTGTCTCTGTTTAAATTTTATGCTCGCGATACAACTGTAATCGTGTTGCGGCTATAAAACGGCTAATCTTCTCCTGCGAAAATAACGTAAAAAATTGAATATGAAGATTCTTTTGAAATAAAGTTTTTCAGGTTGCCTTTTAAATCCACGAAGAGCTATCAATTTTTCTACGATTCGATTGAAAATTTTGACGCGATGTGTGCGGAATTCAGTTTGCCCCGTTCGCCAACGGAATTCCATACAGTGAACGTATCGGGGAAAGTTGTCGCGTTCGTGGGTAATGCATCTGGCAAATAGGAATTCGCCCATAAGTAAGGTCAACCGTGCCGTGGAGTCTCGCGCGCGCCTTTTCCCCGGCAAAGACGGGACGAAACTCGGGGAAACTTTGCGAATAAACTTTCCTCTCGCGAGAGCGGAGCGTGAAGAAGGAAAAACTGACAAGGAGAGGAAGGAAGAAGATAGAGGGGAAGGGGGAGAAAAAGCTATCCGGCCTAGTCGACGACGCGGTGTCATCTTGACGTAAAATATGGATTATTCCGGACATTTGCATTCGGAAAATAAGCCGACGAGCCGGTTGAACGTGCAACGAGATCTCTTCTCTCCCCCGCTTTTTTTTTCTCTCGCTCTCTCGTTCTCTGTTCGAGCTGGGGAAACTTGTCGCGAAAGTTTCGCGGTAATTATCGAATCGTTTGCCAATTCATCGGCAATCGACGCGAAAGCTACACCGTTCTCTCGGCCCGTTCGAGCAGGAAAATAAAAATCCGCCGGTTTTCCCTTGAAAACAACTTTCTTCCGAATACTCGAAGCCCTCCCGTATCCCTCCCTCCTCTTACTCGCGATCTTTTCAACGGTGGTTCCGTTCAGAATCGAGGAGATTCCGTAATTAGATTCCTTGGAACTGAACGTCGACCATCGTGCTGCCAATGTAAGCTCGTAATCGGCGACTGTGAATTATTCTTTTAACAATGTTAAATTATTCAAATGGAATTGAAATTCTATCCGCGACAAAAATGGAACATCATCGGTTAATTATTTTCCTGGCCGGCGATGTTAATCGATCGGAATCCCGGTACTTTCGACGACGATCCGAAAATCCGTTTGTGTTAGGTGGCGCACGGGATGACAACGTTAATCGATGCTCTCTGGCGTGTTCGGTTCGAGATATTATTATGTGGACCAGCCTGGTTCGCGATCGACACCGATTGACGTACAGAATTTATATCCTCGAACGCGTTTGCGAAGAGATCATCGACTAATCGTTATCGCTAACGACAGCCGAGAACGACCAGGACAAGATTGCATTATTCGCGTGCTCCGCGATGGCCTCTGCTTTCCGAAACGATTATTTCGGTGGTGCACGATTCTCGACACCTGTTTTTCCCCTCTTTCCTCGATTAACGCAGTCAGCCGGTGCTGGACGAACGCTAAGCGAACTGTCACGGTTCGTTATTTTCTTCCTCGCGCTATAGTGATTCGGTTGAACGTGGAACGTGTACGGTGTGATTTTATAGAGCACGAAGGGGGTTATTGAAACACGAATTTGGAAAATATGATAGTGGATGGAGTACTTTGAGACTGGAGAGGATTCGATTGAATTGGAAATTAGGTTTTCACAGTTCGATAATAAAGACAATTGGTATGAAGAATTTCTTAAATCGCAAATGTTGAGAAATTTTACAATAGTCGTATTAAGAGTCGAGATTTCGACTGAAATTCGAACTATTCGAACAATGAGACTCATTAATAAAGCACAGAGGATCGTTCGGTGTCGTTAACGAACGGTTACTATTTAATGTAAATGGCATGCCCAGTTAAATTCCACAAGCATTCGTTTCGCTGGTAGGGCAGACTGTTGAAGAGTGGCGTGCATAGCAGTGGTTTCTACGAAGTTCAAGTAGATTTATGCCACTGGCAGTGTATCTCAATTAATTCTACCAGGTATGTATTTGTCGGTTCATATTATAGCAGTCGTCGCGTCAAACGAGCAACCCAGGCCGAGGAAAAACCTTCGTTAACATTTCAACCATCGCGATAACGAGCCAACCAGCGAATGTTCCTTCTCCACTGACTGATTTACAAGTTCGATGAACTTTGCCGAGATTGATCTTTAAGAACCGTATTTCTGAACTTTATAAGTACTTTACCGGTTTAAAAATATAAAGACGAAAGATTTAGTAGGGGAATGAAAAAGTACTAAAAACTATTCGTTAATATAAAGTTCGAAAAACTTTTTCGTTTTTCGATTCGGCACAATCTTACGGCGAGCTTTTGTGTCGGCAATCGTGGCCTCTTTTATATTTGGAATCGTGCCACCTAGAAACGGCAGCAGCTGAAAAAAATGACAAAAGAAAATTTTTTTTCCGTACGAACAAAATTGGCAAATGTGTTGATTTAAAGTTCCTCCTCATTATAAAACAAAAAACAAGCCTTCAAAATTCTCACCAATTGTTTCTAATTCAAAGGCAGAACACGTTGCTTCTCCCGAAGGGCAAGTTTCGTCCAGTGATGATTCCTTGTGTTTCGGCAACGCGCATCTAGTTCGTCGAGTAATATCGATACACGAAGAAAGGAGACAGAGGCACCGGAAGCCGGTACAGGCAACCAACGAACGAAAGAAAGAAAATGGTAGCGGAGAAAAGAGTCGCGGTCTGAAGGGTGGGTTCCGAGATAGCCTCGGATAGGCGCTTTGTGCGAAAATGAAAAAGTCACGAAGGCGGAAGGTAAGGGTGCGCGCATGGAGGTACAAATACACGCGTCAGGAGACAGAAAGAGAAATTCGTTGCACCGGGGGCCCGACCCGATACCGTACGTCGAGAAAACGTGCGTCGAGGCCTGAAATCGATGCTCCACGTCGACGTTTCCAAACCTTTCTCTTCCTGTTTCTTCCCAACGTGTAGGCAAACAGTCGATCGATTCTACGGCTATCTTGGACGACCAACCACCTCTCCTTTTTATTTTTTATTTATTTTCAAGATAATTATTAACACCCTGCACTGAAGTGACTCGTAACGTTTAAATATATTTATCTTCTTTTTCTACGATAACGAAATTTGCTGATTCGTGCCACCAGGTGAATGATGAAAAGATCGGACGAGAGAATATTTTACAGGTGGCGGGACCCTTTGATAACCTACAGTATGCAATCGCTATTTGAGTATCCAGCGCGTGTTAAAAGGCTTCGCGACCCCATGAATATGCAATGTTTCTCTACTTTCGAGTTACGCGTTCTGCGTTCACAATACATGCATAGGGACAGGGAATAAAGAGGGTTGCCGCTGTTTCCATCGTGTTCATGATTTTTTTTTTTGCGAGCCACGTTCTTTCGTATCAAGAATGCACGGATTCCTTGAAATCGTTCGGTAGAATGCGTGCTCCTAGTTTTTCATCGTTCAGTTTAACAGAATGACTGTTACAGCACACGACATCAATTTTGTTTTTCAAGATTATATCAGCGACTTCGTAAAAATGATCATAACGTCGATTTGTCAGCAGTTTCTCTAAAACACCGTCGAGTGAATTTCTGAATATCAGATGAGGCGACGCGACGTGAAAGAGTCTAGTACACGATGCACCAGGTGTTCCTTCCTTTCAATGCCCCCTCGTCGTCGATCTCGAAGACGAAAGACACCATTGCGCGTCGTTTCTTTCCCCACGCACGATTCGTGTTTCACAGAGCGTTCCCGTTTGATCAGAGTCAGATTTTTTCGCCCTCGAATAACATCCACAAAGGACTAGTTTGCTTTCCTGTTCCCGTGTTACGACCGCGTATCCTTCGCAGACGGTTCACGGGGAATATAAAAAGAAGTCGCGAGACAGGAAGACCTCAATCAGCAAACACACCGAGACGTCATGAATATCGGGAAATTGGAAATCGGTTAGCCCCTGGGATTCGACGACAGCTCGCAGCCCGCTTCTGGCGACGGTTTTCTTTGGTTATCGTGCCCGAATCCCGACGAAATCCTCGCTAGACGTCCTGCGAGGAATCCGGAATTAACGTTCTTCGACTTTCTATCCGTTTCTCCGTCTCTTACCATCGCGTTGCAAACGTGCCCCGCCGTTAGGTCGCTTTCGATATTTGCGTTCCTCGATTTCATCGTAATTGTACGAATCGGATTGGATAAAGAATCCGACGGATTCTAGCCGCGGAAGGAAGTTCTCCTTCTTTTTCGAACACGAACGAGATTCCTTCATGAATGTAAGGAAACATGGAGGATTTAAGCGAAGCTACTGAAGCTTCGTTTCACGAGTTTCTTTTTTTTTATTTTCTAATTTTATGTCAATGTTTCATTTTTGTTCCGTACGATCGACGCATTTCTCTCCCGTGTCGATTTACCGAACAACGGAGAAAGATCCTGCTGTCTGTATCGCGAAAAATAGGAGAGAAATAAATGGTGCGGGATCATGGGGTTGCGTAGAGATGCCAAGGAAACGAGGATGGAAAGACTGCATGTTCGGGATCATTGCTAGGAAGAGTAGCTTCCGTTAAATTTATACTCTGCCTCTATTCAGACACGATCGTTTATATTCCAGGAAATAGAAATTCACGTTCGATTCGCGTCAGTCAGACGTTTGTTCGACTCGCGTACACCCAGCTTCGGATACTACGATCCGACAGGAAACGTACGTGGAACATGTTCCTGAAGTTTCGTCTTAACCAACGACTCGTTACTCGCCTCTCTGCAAGACGATCGCTTTGACTTTGCGACCAACTTTGGAAGCGCAAAGTCGAAACCATCCCGAACGTTGTCCCGCGTATCCTGCACCGTTTACTCGAACTTTCTCGCTATGGGTACATACACGGGGCTGCTTAAAGTGCTCGAAAGCGAGAAACTGATTTGTATTTAACGCAGAATGTCATTAAACCATCCAGGTTTGTTGTTGAAAATTGATTTAGAAACGATGAGAATTCATTGAATTTACCCAAAGTTTAGCGGCAATTCATCGGAATAAATTGCAAGTTTCTCATTTATCCTAGCTTATACCTATTTATTATCTCCGTTTAATACTACGTTCGTGTTCATTTAATGATCCACACCTTGAACATTTACTCCCGTGCGCAACAAGCATCCCATATATACCTTACAGTGGATCGTATCGTTCCTCGCAGACATTTCCCCGCAATCTTTACGCGCCGACAGTTCACCAAGATGAATCCCGCGAACGATACGGTAGATCTAAAGTCGAAGCAGCGCGTAAAGCTGCATAATGGTACACGTCCACGAGAAACGATCGCGAGGACGATCTTCGGCTGGGCAAGAATCCCTTATTTCTTGCTGAACCTTGGGAAGACGTATTCACGAAGCAGAAGGACGACCGAGAGAGAGTAGTCGCGGACGAAAAGGTTCCCGTGGGGCTTGCATTATCATGCCGGGGCATTAGGTAGTTTGTTCGAGGCAGCAAAATCCTTGGTGTGTATCGCGTACGCGTACCAGTATTCAGGTTTACACGTGTATACGACGCGCATTACGTGCGATTTCTATGGGAATGCGGCCAGCGGGGTCGGGTTTGCATTCGAAAGATAACCCTAAATGCCCCTTCCACGTTTTCAACCCCTCGCCTCTCGCCACCATTCACACGCTCGCCGTCTTTCTCTGTCTGTCCCGGAGCAACGATGTCATCCGCAAACGGCCGTGCAACACGGTAACAATACCGGCTCTTGTATCAACGGGACAATCATTTTCCAGATAAATTGTTACCGCTGTTACAGATTTCCTCCTCGTACCGATTAGATCCACGTGGGACCCGGTCAGATTTTACGCGACACGATAGCATTACAGCTGGAAACACGAGGGTTGCTCGACAAGACTACAATCGACCCTGATCTCCTCCTCTATCTCTCTCTGTCTCTCGGTTTGCTTGATTTTAGACGTGGCAATTAGTGCAATTTACACAGTGCAGCAACAGTTTCGCCTGAGAGGTGTGTAGAGTTCGATAGAAAAGAAATGGAGAGGGTGGTGTTGAAATTTATTAGAAGAATTTTGTTTTCAATCTTTTATGAATTTTTATTGGCACTAATTTTTTATATAATTTTCTACTCCTCTAACTTGAAACAATGAAATAATCTGGCTATTATCTGCGCCATAGTTTCATCGCGAAAGTCAATTTCATCCAGGACGTTTACGATGATCTCGGTTGTTCCTGGTGATTGATGGGACAGTGTTCATCGACTTACATCAGCCTGTCTGGGAAACTTATGAACGTTTTCCTGCTATTACACTCAGACGATATTCCTAACGGATGAATCGTGGCAAGATGAAACTTTGTTACTGTTAAAGCGTGTTCACTGCTAATGCTACTTGTTACGCTTACAAAGCACTCGAGCTGTCTGCGAAATAAGCGGAATTACACGCGAGTATGAATTTACCGTGCAACGTACGCTCGTTGTCCGTCAACGTACCATTTACATTTCGTTTCTCATTGTGTTCTTAGCTGCATTCATTTACGTTGAATTCATCCGATCGTGCAATTAATAGTTGTCGTCGTTCCAAAACTTTATTTCTTTAATTACCGAGTCTGTCTTTCAGCGAAAGTAGAGCACCGTGTCTTGGATCGTTGATGATTTGCACACTTTCGAACGAGTGGCTTTCAGTTTGCAAGCGGTACACGTTTTTCGGATAGAAATATTCGTTTGCTTGGGAAAGTTCGAATTTTCACCGCCTTCGTTGTGGATAGCGACGAGGGTCGTACTCTCGGGAGTTTCCGAAAGAACAAGGGAGAAATTAGTTTTTAAAGGCACTCGGAAACCGATGTGCCAGAAGTAACTCCGTATCGTTGAGAAAGTTCTGTCCATCGTTGAACACGGGACACTGTAACGCTTCTTCTCGAAGAAACGAGCTCTAAGGACACAAGCGTGACGTTCTCGGAAATCAGTTAGCCGATTAGTTTTCCGAGGGTCGTCGAGAGAAATTTTCTCAAGTCGAGAACTGAGCCAGACTTTCAGCAAGCTTTCATCGGTACTTAAATGTTCGAACATGAATCGATTAATTTCGTGAAATCAACACGGGCTATCCAAATAATATTAACGATTCTAATTAGAGGGTAATCTGAACTTTGAGTTATAATAAAGAGGAAAATTACGTTACAACTCCAACTAACTCTAACAGAGTAGTAGTAACAACGAGTATATCTCAGCCACAGCAATCCTTCAATTATTCCTTAATCACCCTTCAACGTTTCATGTCCATGCTGCTCCCGTTCGCAACTCGCGCCGGGAATTGTCGAAACGACCGATCCATGGTGTCTGAAGGTTATAAATAAATAAGCCAGAAGGAGGATGCTCGTTTTTCAAACGGCTCCAGCCCGGTAACGGGAAACGCTTTCGTCGAGAATTGAGTTAAGCTCCCTAGTCACGACGAGCCACGTTCAAATGGACATCATCAACAATGGTGTTGATACCGCTGGTCTTACCGTGGCCCCATAAACTCGAGACAAATGGCATTTAAGAGTTTATCGTTTCTGGGGTGAGAGAAGACAGACAGGTCGCGAAAAGTGGCGGAGTTAAGGAGAAAAGTGGCGAAGTTAAGGGAAGAAGAAAGAAAAGGTTAATGGGTGACGAGTCGAAGTAAAAGACTCGTGAAAAGAATGAAACGCGGATCATTCGATGATAGACAAGTATGATATTCCTCAATTCTTTATCGTCGAACGTACATGGAATTTGTACCACCTATGCAAATCTTCATTAACATTTTTATGAGATCACGTAACCTGTCGCTGCGAGATCTTAGCATTTCATTCGTCGTGTGACGAACTTTGATAGTGAAATGTTGAATATACTAATCTTGTGGATCTTTGAACTCGTACATGCAAAATAGTATATGTATCTTGATACTGAAGTTGACTTTGCATATAGTCTTAAAATATCCTGTGCCCCAATCTCTAATTTCGCAGTTTCCTTGTCTTGTAACGAGGGAAAATAATTTATTTATCAAATTTCACTCAGCAAATCTTATGAATGCTGTAGATCGTACAGACAGAATGTAACAATGCGATGTAACTATGCTGTGCCTTTGAGTTACGGTTTATCATAACATTTCACAAAGGAGCATTCAAATCACCATGTAAGACCGTAGGATTGTCGGAAACGGATGGATGATCTCATAGATCAATTCTGCCCTTTGACGAGAGCCCCTTGCTGGATTTTGTGTCTCTCCAAGCCGTGCATTGTATTTTGTGTTGTGTTTGTATCAGGGGTACATTATGTGTTACGCAGCCTAAACTAGCATTTGTGTGTACTATGATAATATGAACATCTGGCTTGCTGCAAACGATGCTACCGGTCAGTTAAGTTTGCCTGTTTTGTTTCCAAATTTTGCGGTATAATCACACCATCCGCCAGAGCGTTGCGAAGACCTCCCTTAATCTCGGTTATGAATTGATACGACCTTCTTTAAGCTTAACGATCAATTAAAACGACGGTAGGTAATCTCACGAGAGAGAAGATCAAATTAATATCTAAGAATGAACCTACTTATTCTGTAAGGAACCACGATGGTACAACATTCATCTCCCGAAACACGTTCAATGTTTGAAGCAGAAAAATCATCCTCGTTGCTCTGTCTTGACCTCGTGACTTTCGTGGTTCTAACACGCGGTACATCCGACCAAAACGAGCAGCAGACTAACATCCAGAAGCGAAACTTTCCGGATCTCCGGAGAACGAGGACGAGGATACGTCTGTACGTCGTGTATTTCCTATTCTCATGGGTCTGTCTTCCTCTATTTCCCTCTTTTTCTCGAGCCATCCTCTTCCTCCGGCACGACTTTCTCTCGATTTCAACCTTACTCCGTCGTTTAAAAAAGAAGACAAAATACCGTCACGAAAATGCAAGCTTCGTATTTGACGTTTGCGAGATATCGTCGACGATGATGCGTAACGACGCGACGTCGCTTCAACGAAAGTGGAAGAATGATCAAATTCCGAGACACACTGATACGGGAGATTCAGAAATAGAGGTGTGCAACCCTGTGCAAACGTACATACGTTCCTCTTTCCTCGAACCTTTTCTTACCGTTCTTCTTCCTCCCGTCTTTGTGTTTTCTCCACGGAACTGTTCTCCCTGAGTTTTCAACTAAATAAACTGCGGTTTGAAAGAGTCGTCGTCGGTGGTTCGTTTAATAATTCAAGTGGATCGACTGGCGAACACCGTCCACCGAGATTTGACTTTCCACTCGTTTCTTGTCGCTTCAAATTAGAGGCGTTCCTTTGTCTGCCTTTGTTCCGCTTTGCTCGCGTGACTCTATGTTTTATACTTTTTTTTTTTCGAGAAAGAAAGAGAGAAAATTTGCACGAATGCCGAGGCGATGCATGCTTAATCACTCGTTTGCCTCATAGTTTCGTGGGGTTCTTGTTGAAGAAATTGATTAATCGATGATTTAAGATACCGTGACTTTTTGTGGAAATAGAAATTTCTGCATAAATTTGCATTATATGATGAAAATCTGACGTTTCAAAGCGACGCTGGGCTACTTCTCTGAAAAATATATCAGGGTAATTTGCTATAAATGCCCGTACACCTTTTCGTTAAATCTAATATTTTAACGATGATGCATAATTAACTGGAGCGGGTTAAAATAAAGCCAGGTTTCAGTTGCGTTTTATATAGAATATTCTGGTGAAAACGTTCATTTATGATAGCACAACATTTATCAATGACAAGCGGTGAATAGGTGAGCAACCTCACGAGAAAGGGTAAAACAGAAGACGAAAAGAGAATAAACGATCTGTTAGGCAAAGTCATCTTCATCGCTCGAAATTCAAGGCTCGTAAATTTCCGTGGTTCTTAATTAAGAGGCCGTGATTCCCCCGGAACGAGGTACCACGAAAATATGGAACGACTCGAGAGTCTATTGGTAAACGTTGCTCGTCCCGACCGCATTCAATCCCGATTCCGTGCCTCTAAATAATTCGGGAACGGAAACAAAGCGGAGGAACGGGGAGGTTGGTTCTTTGGCGGTGCCGCGTGGACCATTAACCTTTTAAAGAGTTAACGAATTTATACACGCCACCTAATTACCGGTCCGCGCCGCGCCACGGGGAAAATAAAACGTGGCTTCCGGTAATTGAAAGGCCGGCCAGGGAATACGAAAAGCAACGGGAAACATTCTGTAATCTGGATTACACGCTACCGACCGACCACGATCTTTATCAGTTTCCACTTAATGCCTCTGCCGACCACAGCTTTCTCTTTCTTTTACATAAAATGTCGCGTATTTATATTTAACACGCCCAGGAAAGTTCAATATTCCGTATTCCGAAAGGACAACAATAGAATGACGAAAAGTTACGAAGCATTGGTACAATGTAATTTTGTGGGTAATTGTTGCGAATGAAAAATCGACAATCTCGACGAGTTAACTCGTAATAATTGTTCGTGGCCGAGAGTGAAAAGAAGGCTCGATGGAAACTTCTCGACTTTTCATTGGGAATAATTGAAAGTCGCATTGGTTCGATGGAAGAACACGTTTTATCCGACGAATCGTTTTCGAGGCTAGCTCGATTCCAACCAGCCCTCGACGTTCTCCAATTATCGGTGTGCTTACAAAGGGGGTCAATTCCTCTCGCGATTACAACGGCGTTCGCGGCGATTTACGCGCGGGAGCAAACATTTCAACGATATTTCAATAAGCATACACGACCGATACCAGCGTTATTACCAACGCTGCAATGACCGGCGAATATTGTTGATGCGACGCCGGGAATGGATATATGATGTTTGCGGGAAAGATATACGTTGCTGATGCTAATGAATAGTGAAACGGACCAGCTGAACTCGATTTACGTGTCCGACTACCCTGCTTGCTTTACGTATACAGATATTATTTAGTCCATTGTAACGTAGAGTGCGGTTTCAATGGGCACATTATACGTAACGTGATTTCAATTTTAAAAGAAACATATTTGGTGTTAATTCGAACATTTCAACTTGCTGAACGGAATACTAAATAACCAATAAAGTGTGGGAGGATCCCACGATACCTAACGACATACCATCATTCCGCGCGCTCATTGACAAAACTAACGTATGCGAAAGGATACCGATTTAGAAATAAAAGACAATTAATTAGCATACAGACTCCACGGGTGTGGCTTCATAATCATAAAAATCGAACGTTCCATTCGGTACAAAGTTAGCCAGTAGAATATTTCGCAGTGTGACAGGTGTGTTAAGAGTGTGTGTCACATACCCGAACTTTTCGCCGTCACAAGAGGTCAGCAAACGGAAAATCTAAACTCGTTGGAACGAATAACAGGTTGATCGTCGTTTCAATTAAATCCTCCACGTAAGTTCAGTCATCGATAAACCATCCTCCGAACGAACCTTCGAAAATCATACATTTTTCAACGATTCAATATATACAGCCGATCCATGATATCAGCAGTTTCGCGAAACGGAGTAATAGCAACGGGTGGTAACGGAATCGAATTATCATCGAGAAAGCTAAAGTAACCGGAGGAAGATCGTGGCCACGTATCGAAGCATAGTAAAAACGCTGCGGGTGGTTCGCATTGTTGATCGTGGTCGGTGTTTTTTTCCCTCTTTCCATGGAAGATGGTCGGGATCGTTGGCGAGGCTGATAGCTCAAAGCGAAACAGCTCATCGCCTTTTCTCTTTGCGACGGCACGGTGCGCCGCGGCGCCGAGTAAAAGAGCACTTTTCTATTAGCCAGGCACGCGCATCTATCTACCTACCAACAACGAGAAGGCTCAGGTATTTATTTAATAAAACGCGTCTGGAAGAGGCGAACGATGCACGGGAACGGCGGAGGAGAAAGCAGATTTTTCAGATAAAGGGAGAGGTGAAATCGCGATGCCGGACAACGGCAACGCCAAAGAAATTCCCCGTACCTTGTAATCTCTTTACCTAACCTCCTCTATACAACGTCACGTTGTTTCGAAACTTTGATACGCCTCCCCTTTAAATGGCCACTTTTTTATGCAAGAACGTTTGCAGAGGTTTCACGAGAATGTTCGCCACGATCAAAGACAAAACAGGGCTACTGATCGTTCTTTTAAAGTCAACGCGTCGTGAAATTCTTTTGACAGATTTTTTCACCAATGAGAAACTTGTAGAGGGGAGTTTTGATAACAGTGAGCTATTTAAACGGAGGGAAATTACGCGAACAATGAGTTGACTGTGTTAGACCAATTAATACTTGATCGTACTTGTGAGCTTGTAAACGCAAAGTGGATGGTAAAAGGCTGGTAATTGGAGATAATTTATCGGAGGTGATAAAAGATTCGCTCTGCAAATTTGTTGAACCAAAATCATCCGAGTACATATTCGAGAGGGCAATCAAAGATGTACAGATGTCGAAGTAAGTTAACCGAAGAACGAAAAGGAGGAACAGAAGGTATGTTGAAAACGTTAAAAGAGGAAAAGATCCGTTCGCCGTGAACGCTGAACCGAACAGCTCGACGTCGCTTTTATCCACGACGAACAACGACTTGGCTCCACTTTCAGTCGGTCGAGTTCGCGTTCCGTAGCCATGAAAAGGCGTCGCGAGGCTGGGACGGGTTTGGACGTTGCTGGAATTTGTCCGTTTCATTTACCACGAGATATTTTCGGCGAGCCGTGGAACAGAAAGGAGAGGTAAAGAGCGGCCCTGGTCGTACGAACGAAAGTTATATTGCATTTATTGCGAAATGAAGTTCCTCGAAAGCGGCTATTCTCGCCGCTTTTGCCAAACCGACCGGCCAACCACCCCTCGACGACGGACTTTCCTCGCTACCAAAACGTTTCTGGCGTCGTCGATACGAGACAACGAACTTCTCTTCCTCTCTCTCTCCCTCTTTCCCTCTCGATGTTACTATCCTGACCATCCAGCCTTCTCCTCAATCCCTCGTTTCATCCCTTGCCTCGTCCACGGATACTGTACGGCCATTGTCGAGGTTTTCATTGTGCCACGCAGAGACGAAGAAGAGCACTGTCCGAGAGTGGGTGGTAGTTTCTAACGAATTGGTCGGCCGGAAACTGTCCTTAGCCCAGAGCAACCTGCTGGGACCCCGGCTAAATAGAAGGCTTCCTCCGGGATCCGGACGTACTCTGCTATTCTCTCTTTTCCCTCTGCTGTTACTCTTTCTTTCTTTCGGTCTGTCCCGATGGCAGGGCGAGAGACCTTTCCGGTAGTCACGAGAACTCGAATCCCTCGCGACTTCCCACGGTTGTCTGGTTAGAAAACATTTCGTCCAACCATGCTACCGCGCCACTGCTAATTCTTTGTTCGGTTTGTTAATTAACCGATCTTCTTCCAAAGCATTTTCAAGCGAAAAATACTTTCTTTTCAAAAGAACCCACCTCGAAGGTTAATAGAAAAGTAGAAAAAAGTAGAAGATACACTATCACCAGCTATTTTCCTCGACACCGAGTTAATTCTTCGAGCAACAACACTGGACCCCTTAAGTGATCGTTTAAAGGCTTCGCCGAGGGCAGCTACTTTTTTCCAGGAGAAACTTTAACGACGTCCTTCATCCACGCCACGCCGCGCCGTCAACGTGGCTCGCCAGTGCCGATAACAGATTTAATGGGCTCGATTTCAGCGATCCTGCGAGGAGCAAGTGTACACACGAGGACGAGGACGCTTAGTGGCTTGCCAACGACTTGTCGTCTCGTCGTCGCGGCGAACAGGCAGCCGAGGGCTTTAAAAAGTTTCCAAAGGCGGGAATATTAGTTCGGCGCTGAGAGGGGCGGCGATGTTGACGCGACGGATAGGAGAGGATCGAAGGTAGCTGGACCAAGGCGAAAATTGAAACGTCGTATAGCGGCTCTTCTGGGCTTTCGTGGCGCGTCCGTTAGAGATCCCAGAGGTAAAAGGAGGCAGGTTTCGTATCTCCCTTCCTCGATGGTTTCTTTCTAGCCGAAAGAGGAGAAAACCGGTGTATTTTGTCGCAACACGGGAGTAGTTTTAGCCCTATCAGGAACCGCCACTCTTCTTTTCGTTGGGTGTCAGTGCGCTAGCGCGGTATTGGCAGATATCTGGCGGATCCTTAGCTGGCACCCGAAAGCCTAGGAACCGATAAAAGGCTCTGTGAGATTTCGAAAAATACGTCCAAGAAATCCACGCGGGGGAATTGTTACCAGAGCCGGTCTACCTCGACGGAGTTCCGTTTCGAAATCGAGCCTCAGATTCGCGAATCTGGCTGTCCTTGCTTCTCGCTGAAATGAAATTGCTCTTGAGCGTTCTCCAGAAGATAACTGGTTTCGGCGTAATGGACCGACTTCTTGGCTCTGTAACACCGCTTCCTTAGCGTCTGCTGCTAGGTATCTGGTCTACTTCAATGACTTCCTTTCCAACTAAAGCTTCTGTTATTCTTACTGGTCGTTGAACTTCAATCAGACGTTGAAAGGTAAGGGTGAGAACCAAGTGCAAATCTAATATCGGATAATCAGAGCTTCAGAAACGAGTGACGATAAGAGTGTATGCGATGATCAAGAGTTTTCAAGGACATAGAGAGTTGAAAGACGTTATTCAGCACAGGAAGTCAAAGAATACTGAGGTTCTCTCTCTCTTCCTATGATTCCTCTGCTTCGAATCTAATTTTCGAGATGTTCCTAGCTTAATTCTGCGCTGACACGTCTATCAAGTCGTGTACGAGTAAATTAGCATAATTTCATATAATTTCACGGGAAGATGGTTCATAGGTAAAGTTGTTGAGAGACAGGTAGCTTATGAAAACTAACAGTTCAAATTAACATGAAAGGTGGTAGAATTGATAAAGTGTTGTGATACCGTATAAAAATTCATTCCTGTCTGAAATTGATCTAAACAAACTAAACGGGTCGCATCTTATGAAACACAAGCTAGGAAATGGGAGACGAGCAAGACGGCTTACTCTGCAAAAGGAAGTCGTCTAAGTAACAAAGTTTAACACGATACACGTAACAGCGTGATATATGCCATCAGTTGCCTCGTAACTCTCATCCACGGTGTATTCCATGGGGTTTCTCGAGACGTTGCCTCGACGATAATAGAATCACCGTGCACTAGTTGCACGGTTTTACCACGACAAAGAATAAACACATCAGATCGACAGAGAGTGAATTAAGAAAGGTTGGAAAAGGATAGATAAAGCAAAGAGACAACAGAATGGCGTCGGTGACGAACAAAGTTTAAGTCGAATCCTCCTTGCAACCAAACTGGCGTTCAGCTCAACGAGTCAGATCTAGAAAATCGAAAAAAAAAAAATCCTTAGAATCTTCTCCCTTAAACAAATTACACAAGCCGTAAGTAGAAGTAATTACGTGCAAATAGTATTTCGATGGCAATGTACACCTGAGGAAGAAATTTCCCAGGGCAAAAGGAAGGGCGCTTAATTTACCAACGGCGTGTCATTCTTTTCGCTAAACAACGTGCACGCGGACCGTTGAGAGACAACCTAACCCGTCCTCGTTAATTTTGCTCAATTACCGTTACACCGTTGTATAGCCGTCAACGAAGACGTACGTTTCACCGAATGCTGGAAGAAGCGTGGCAAAAAGTCGCAAGAAAACGCGTGCGAAGATGGTGCAGCGGCAATTCTTGGCTGCTCGTTGCGACGGTTGAATAATGTATCGCTCGAAAAGATCTCGAGAAGAGCGTTTAGTACTCGACGTACGTTCTCTCGTTCTTCGCCTCGAAGCGTGTAAGATGTCACGTGGAGAAAAATCAACGAGTCGTGATCTCTCACGGTGTTAATTCAAAATAAACTTTTCAAACAGAATTTCAACGCAAGGGATTTAATAGGGTCATCCCTAAAATTCTTTCCAACACCGTTTTCCTGCGCAAGCAGTTTAGTTGGTCGTTCGTCTACGGTGATGGAATTTCTGGCGGACGTTGGGTGCCGAATTGCCGTAGATAATTAAATTCTATCCACGCGAAGGGAAGTTTCTCGCGGAATAATTCGCATTCTGCAGGTCAGTCGGCTGTTAACGTAGCTTCGTTCGCGAGCAAGGAAAGCCGGCCACGAGGGTCGCGAGCGAAGATAAGACGATCAGCAGGCTTGTTACACGGGAGGACGAAGCGAGGGACCGTATAATCCGACGCGCGACGACCAAAAGACTCGATTAAGGGAAATCGAGCAGACACGGTGTCACGTAGAAGAGAAGCTGCCATAGCGTACACCCAGTCTACGGAGACCAAGTCCATCGGAGAGACGAGAAAATCGCCTAGACCGTTACCGAGCGAACCTGCACAACCTTATCTTCACCGTAGATACGTGCCTGTCGGATTAACGCATTACGGAAGTTCCGCGAGAGCTCGGCCGACCTAAAAGCCAAGACCTCCGACTGGTGGCAGGCTGCCCTGCTGAGGTTATACCCTCGAGGATCCCAACGCGTCCATGGAACACCGCGCACCACCTCTTCCAGCCGATGCGATGCGATGTTCGCGCGTACGCGAGCCGAATCTTGACATTCCACGCGAGGTACTCGATTGTTGCAGCCTTACCTGCCTGCTTCGGCTGTCTTAACCTCGACGATCGTAATCCCAGCTACGCTAACCATCGAACTCCATTCAAACTGATCGCTGATGGGAAGATTGATCGTACAAGCTTTACAAGCTTTAGGAGAAAGGTATTTACATGAAGCTAAAATGTCACAGGGGTAAGGGTCCAATTCTTTTCTAATAGGTCCACTGCGTGACGAAATACGCGAACGAAAGTAAGACGGTCTCATTCTGTCGAATTTTGTTCCCTTTGCATATTTCGTCACACAGTGGGTCTATTAGAAAAGAATTGGGCGGTTTCCCTTGTCCCTGTGACTGTATGTACGTGTCTCAGTACATATCTATTAGATGCAATGAAACTTTTGTTTCTATTTAACACGTTCGTTGACACCGTCGAAGCTTCGTCGACGTAGAATGAGATAACCCGTGGGTGCAACCCGTCGACTGTGCTTCGACGTTGCTCGTAGGAATGAGGATATAGTGGCACACAGCATGTCCCTAACATTTCCTGGGTGGCAGCGAACGTGTTAATTATTTCAACATCCATATGATTGATGTTTTCAAACGTCAGGGGTAGCAAGGAAAGGGGGTGGAACGCACAGTGTTGCGTGTCGACCGTTACTTCCTCTTCGATTAGTTCCTGATAAAATGATTCCGAAAGAAATATTCGAGGTTTCGCTCTAGTAATCTAGTAGGACTAAACTTTTCCAGGCAAGGTCAAAAGTAAAGGCGGTACGGGTGAAACGAACAGCGCGAGAGATAGAGGAAACGAGGAGGGTGGAGAGGCAGAAAGACAGAGCGACAGAGGATCGAGCAAAGCGACATCCGAGACGGAACTCAAACATTGGTGTAGCCTCCGACTCGTGCCCTCCTCTTCTGGGTTTCCCTCGTCTCTCGGGCTGTTACGTGTATACACATACTTAGGCACACATTTGCGCGGGCACACCGCCGCCAAAGTCAAACTGTACCGCCTCTCTGTGTCCCGCTAGCTTATATTATCCAGTTACCCGTGAGGCTTACAAGCCAAACAAACGAACAGATAGCAGTTGGATTTTATGATTACCTACACTCCATTCCTTCCATCCCTTTTGGTACCATTTCCTTCCCTCCGATTGTCGCTTCCTTCCTCCATCCTTTTGATTCCCTTCTTACAAGCCACCACCAAAGTAATCTCTGAAGTGCTACGGCAAATTGGTCGTTTTCTCGGTACTCGCTGTAAGAAACTTTACGAATTCATCGACAGTTTTAACTCTTTTGCGGTTGGGAATCAGAATTTGAATCATTTATCAACACGTCACTTTCTGGTCACGGGTAAAGCGAATACGCAACGTTGCTTAATAATAAATCAACCTTCGAGTGCAGCGCTGTTTTCTAACGCCATGAAAATGAAGGCTTAGGAAAGGTATAAAAAATTTCATATGACAGCTGATATTTATATAAATTTTTGCAAATATTAATAATATATCATTCTTTATTGCAGACACTGGAAATATCAAATATTTGATGTAGACTGTGAAAAATTCGCAAAATTTAATTAAAAATTGTACTCTCGAAACATTCTCAGTTCAAAGTAATAATTCACTTGGAATTTCAAAGAACTCTCCTCTAAAAATAATCGAACGTATATGTTAAAAAATTGCTGTGAATTTATAACGACGATATCTCAGAAACTCATCCGCCTCGCGCATCGTGAAATTAAATTAAAGGTAAAGGAATTATTTCGTGGGCGTCACGTACGGCCGAAACCTCATTTTGAAAATGTTCTTTCCACTCATTCCGCGAAAACATATACCTTTGTAACTGTTACGTCGTCACATAATTCTTTCCTTAAAATTATTATTCCATTTTCTTAGAATTACACGCTTGTGCACACAGTACATCCGTTTCTGCTTTCGACGGAAACTTTCTTTGTTAAAGATTAAGGAGACCATCCGGGATAGAACGTACCCTTGCAAAATGCACGATAGCGAGAGAATTCGTCGTGACTTTGAGGAAAACTATTCGCGCTTAGTTCTAACTCGGCCCGTCGTACCCCAGGGGTCATTATCTCTCTACCGCAACCACCGGTCCCGAGAGTGTCCCGACCCCGTCCTCCGTTGCCATCTTCATGCATTGAACCTTCAAACAGAAGATTAGTTTGCAGTCATCCGTCTAACTTGACCGTCTTGTTCCTTCAACTAGCTTATCTTAATTCAAAATCTTTTCGCCAACTCCAAATTCCATTTTCTACAAAAATTATTCTCCATCTCGCTTCCCTCCGAATAACGAATCACCATTTCCAAAGCTACTCTTGTTAATCTTAATTTAAGTTAAAAATTTACATTCGCGTTTAATTATAAGGTAGCTAAGAAGATCAATTGGTTTGTTTTAAGATGATCAGAAATTACTCGACGCGGCTAATTAAGTAGGATCAAAGTTCTTTAGTAATTTTCTCCAGCCTTATTGACTGAACATTAACCTCGTTCGGACAGGGATGGCCGCGTAAAGTGGCGGTATTGTAGTTTCAAATTTGACTGGAGCGAAACTACGGTAACAGTTGGAGCAGGTGGTGTCAGAAGTGGGCTAGTCGAGCGGGACCCCATCGAGTTAGGAGACAGCTGACCCCAACTCACGACACGGAATCGCATTATCCGTCAACCAGCGACGCGTTAGCGTTCCAGAATTGTACTCGCATTGTGCATCAGCCGCTACCGGGTCAACTGGACGACAATCCGTTTAGTCTAATTCCGTCGGATGCGAGCGTAAACTCGTGCCAAATTAATCAAACGTTACCCTCCCCCTCTACATCCTCTTCCTACCCCTCCTCCTCGCCATTTCTCCACTGTCTCCGAAGAGGTTGGCCGAGTAAACTTTTCCACGAGTACCCCGTCTCCGGAACATCGTTCTATCTCGAACGGTACTTACGAAGTCGTTTCTTTCGCTGAAATTATAATTACAATTACTCGAGTTAATTCGCCGGAGGCTTGAGCTTCGCTCGAAATTTGTAATTATAATCCTACCCGTGGGAAAACGCTTTGCTCGTGGTTCCTTTAATGGACGACCTTAAATCTTCTCGTAGTTTTCTCGTGGCTGGTTTTACTTCCTTTATCGCTATTCTTACGATGTTCGTCGATCGAAGCTGATTCGTGAGGAATGTAGAGGAAAAAGTCAACGGTGATATTTTTTTTTTTTTTGTAAGCCCGAGGTTTAGTCAGGAAATTATGTCGCGTTTGTTTGTGTTTTAATGCGAGGATCGGGTAATTAGAACACGCTGGATTTTCAGTGGTATTTAAGCGGTACACAGTTTGGCTAACGTTATTTATTTGGACTTGTACCTAAAAAGAAGGCGATTTTTTTTACACTGCACTGTTCAACGATCGAACCCGTATCCATGCAGGACGAGCATTTAATATTTCCTTTACGAGCGGACACGATTCCATTAGCAAAGTTTCGGGAACTGACGCCATGGCCAAGAGGGACCGACCTGTTCGTTAACGCTCGCTGTTTTATTCATTCGATTAGTTTCACCGACGAGTAAAGGCACGACGTGGAATTTTCCGTGTACCAGCTCCTCTATTCCTGTGTGTGTGTACTAGTCATGTACGCGAGAAATCGGACAGACTGTGCCATTTTCGAATTAATAGCAAATAGGTTCGATTCCGGTAGCTGTTGTTACCAATTTCACGAGATGTTCGAGGCTCGTCTAACTGCTAACTTTTGAAATTAATTTGTTGAATGAGAAGAATTGCAAGATATTTTTAACATCTCATATTTAAATGATCAAAACTTTAGTCGACGATTCAAAGTGTCAGCCCGTAAAAGTTGTCGGGACAGCAGCAGCAAATAAACCCCGTCCATTTTCAGCATTCGCGAATCCGTCTCAGCCATTTAACTTGGAAAAGGATTTCACTCGCGACACGATCGTTCAATCGGGCAGGATTTAACGCGTAAACTTCGTCGCGACGGTGGGAAAGGACGAACGTTTGGCGCGGCAGGGTGGTGAACATGCGAAGAGGGAGGATAGGTGAATCGGAACATAAAATATTGCTAACCGCCTCGCGGCCGAATTTAATTCCCCGGGCTGAACTCGGGGAAACGTCGAGGGGTAGAGGTACAGGGATTGTCGAGGGGTGGTTTGTCGAGGAAAAGAGAGGGAGAGGTGGTCGCTGTGGTGCTGGTCTCGTCGAGATAAATCTTCCTGTCGATGGCTCACCACCGCTCGGATTAGAGTCTACATTTGCACCTACTCTACCCCGTTTGCTCGCCCTTTTCTCCGCCGCCCTCTTTCTGATGCCTAGAAGAGAAGCTTGCCGATACGGCCAGCCGTTGGCTCGCACCGTTCTCGAGAAAAGACCATCTCATAAATTCGCCATGGCTCGTTATAAATTCAACCCTCGTACACGAACACCCAACTGGCGACGAGTCTTGGAGGTCATGGGATAGACGACGCTCGATTTGAGTAGCTGGGCGATTGGATAGTTGAATATTGGTCGCCTTACATGCCGTGATTCGTTGGTGAAATCGGAGAAAAATAAATCCTGATTTTTTCTTTCAAACGATTACATATTTCGCATCAAAATAATTCTTCAAATGTGTCCTCCTATAAAAAGCTCGACCAACCTCATAAAAAATAAACAACAGAGATAACACAATCAACGATAGTTACCAAAAATGTTCTCAACTCGTGTACGCCTGGTGTGCGCACATCATTTGCACGTTAATTGAAATTTTAAGGCCGCCCCTCGATGACACGTAACTTATTCGCAAACTCCCTTTAACTAGCAATCACACTTACGGTTTACCGTTCGTTACGAGGCTCCTGTATTACCTACAAGAAATTCAGAATTCTCCATTAAAGTGTATTTCAAAGGTTCAAGGGGAGTAAAAAATATTCTCAAAGGTCCTTTATTTTCTAAAACGATCACATATGACAAATACAAATGCAGCCGTTGTCAGAGCAGTCTGGACTCGGCAGAAGGTGAGATATCTTGGAGATAACGACCTGCCCTCGATATAAAGTGAACATCAAGCGTGGGGTGTCGGAAAACGTGGGGTTGCGGTCTCGAAATGGAAAATGCCAAGCTCCCCAGTTGCCCAATGGGAAATGTCAACGACACCAAAGGCAAAAGTCAACGGATGTTCCGGTGTATCCCCGCAGAGAAGACGTCGTCTTTCGTTCTTCAAACGAGTGGAACACTGTCCTTATTTCACAAGAAGTTCCCCGTTAGGTCTATCTTCATGACTCAAAAAATTGTTATACCTCGCCTTGACGTTGAAGTGGGAGTGTCTTGGAAGGGCTTTCGTACTTTATTATTCATGCTACATCTGAGCCGGGACGAAGATTGAAATTACCCTTCGTCGTTCGTTCCCACGAAGCGTTTCCAGCTGGGATGATGCATAAATTAAAATGGCTGGAAGATCGTTTGATATTATGCAGAGCGTTTCTTGGCACGTCAGAAATACCGATGGGGATTTACACGGGAAGTATAAGACTGTTCTTGTTAACGCGCATTCGAATTCATGTTGTTTCCGTGACAGTAGAAAAGGAATCGATCGGTCAGACTGTTGGAGAATCGAATTCGAACACGATTCTGTTCGAGTCTTTTGGATTATCGATAGACTCCTCTTCTTTGATAATAATACCTGAAGAATAATCTATTTCACTTAACTGCTTCAACCTTCATAAATTTTATTAATGAATCATAAAAAAAAATTCTTTCGTAGAGGGTCAATTTGGCAATCACCGTATGAAACACATGTAACATGCGGGTAAATCGAACAGACCGAGAAGCTTATTTTTATTTCCCGTTGATTCTTAGGGCAAGAGTGAGCGGAAACGTGGGTTACGTTAGGGTAGGTTACGGTCAAAGTCGAAATATCGAGTTTGGTGAGAAAAGGCGGCCGGAGGATAAGAACAAAATAGGGGGTGGAGAAGGAAAGGAAAAAGGTAAAGGAAAGAGGAAAGGATCGTCCCTAATCCGTGAGATCGAGCCGGTAACGCGATCAAAGCAGCTCCCTTCCGGTCTCTAAACCGATTTCCTTGGATTCGTAGAAACCTACCACGTGGGTCGATGGATTTTCCTTCACTCGCCCCGAAACTTCCTTTTTCCTCGAGCTTTCCATCCTTCCCCCGACCCTTTCAACCTCTTCCTTTTCCCTCCAGCTTGATATCAATTACTTTACTATCTCAGCGCCTGGTGATATATGTAACAGAATAAAGATAACAATCTCTTAAATTTCGACCGCGGAAACGAATGTTTCTATAAATCTGATCGGATATCGGCTTTCGTTACGTTTATTGATCATTGTTTCGTTCCATCTCTGTAATTGGTAATTTACACCAGATTCATTAAACCGTTAATGGAAGAGTGCTTTTTGAACGTGCTTATAATGGAAAAATAACCGTCGATTAAATCGGTATATTCATAGCAATAATTTTGTTTTAAACATTCAAGTACTTATGACTTTTGAACGGAAATGTATGGTGTACATTTTTTTTTCTTATTGCCATCAATCTACATCATTTTTGAGCATCTCTATTGAAATCATTTAACGAGGTACTGTTTTATCAAAAGGGGAAAAGAATATTCGAACATTTATTGTCAACACTATAAATCTATTTCCACGAAAAAAAAAGAGATTTAAAACGCGTTTCAAACAATGTTTGAACACACGTCGATCAAGTTTAGCTTCGATTCAATTTTAATACGCTGAAATGGATTTCAAACAACCTCGAATCGAAAACAATCGTTCGGATTTCATGAAATTTGCTCCACAACGCCTTTGGCTATTTACCAGATGCTCACTGTCAAACAGTCCCAGGGTTTTTCGAATTATCTCGCTCGACCGAAAGGCGAACAGCCGCGGTCCAGCTTTTTCCTCGCGGCTCAAAGATTCTCCTTGGTATAAACAAAAGCTCCCGAGGAAGTTATGGCGGCGAGAGTAATTGCTGTCCGCGGAAAGATCAAAGGGCGGAGAAGTTTTCAAATTTAGATCCGGCCGACCGCGAGTAAAAATAGAAAGGAAATGAGGGTGGATCTTGAACCACGCGGGAAATCTTCTGCTCGGTTTCCGTGTTCCTCGCGATTATTTAGCCGTTCGAGCAGTTTCCGGACGGATATCAAAAACTTCAAGGTAGAAACGTCGACGATTCGAAAGGTGTCGTGACTCTTTGCCCAAGCGATTCGTTTCGACCCTTGTTCCTTCCACGTAATATCTTTCATAAATGCACGAGGAGAAACCTTCACTAACGTAGAAATAATATGAACTTGTTTCGCGATACTTGGCTATTTATCGAAGCACATTACGAGAAGCAGCATTTTTCATTTATCTCACGTTTTAGTTTCCCACGTAAAGTGCATTTACCTGCATAAAAGTTCATTTACAAGTATTTACTGCAGTTGAAAATTTTTTACCATATTATAGGAAATTACTGATGGTGTGGCAAAATTGGTGTAACGTTTATAATAAATTCTTTGAAGAAGCTGCCACAAGAAATTAATCAAAGCTGTGAACAAAGAGACTTTGTAAGAACACACGATGCGACTGGCATATAAAAAGGGTTCGACATACCATATTGGAACGAGGAGGAGGGTCGAATGCAATCGAGCACCATTATTAACGTTGACAGATCAAACAAAACGATGACAAACAATTTTACTCGAAATTTGCTTCTGTTCATTGACTCGATCGAGCAGCGATATACCTACCGACTGCGAGCAACGTTTACCTTGGGGATATTATAATTTTCATTATACGTATTTTAAAAAAGGACCGATAGTAATTATTATTAAAGTCAATCCTCTCTTTCCCTCTTTGATTTTCATTGCATTTGCACGTTTCATTTAATTCCGATTGACGATACGAAAGACGGGGAGAAAGGTTCGATCGATCGACGTGGACTATAGACGATAGAGGAATGACGATGATTGATATTAATGACGGGACTAGGCTGGCCGGAACGAAAACGAGGAGATGAGGCCAGCTTGGGCTGGCGGGTTTGTATGCGGGCGTTAATAATCGCTGCACCTGCCCTTTTAATTTACTTGGTTGGTTGTTTCATCGATAAATCGATGATACAGCCGAACGATTGCCCTGTAAATGCTTATCTGGCCGTTAAACATAAACGTTCTAGCCCGCATCGTCGGATTCGTTGCCGCGAATGGGATCGGAGACAACCGATGGGAGATCGTTCGCGATAAAGTGTTTATTTTCGCGATCGTGTCGATGCTCTTAATGGATAGGCCGTGTGGCCCAGTAAATCACTGACGAATCCGCGTTTCACGAATTCACGTGAATGAGAAGCCGGCGTATTTCACGCGGATTCTCGACGTCCACCAATACGTCACGACGATCGTCGCGAATCGACGAGATCGAAATGGGATTTTTTACCGTGATTTTCGCTTGAAATATAGATACCCATAGATCTGGAAAGTTCTTCGGGACTTTTATGGAATATTATTTATCCGTTTCCTCGGTACAAATTGAGTGAATTATGTGCTGACTCGAATTCGTTTTGACGATCCAATAAGAAACAAAATTCTTTCAAGTTGCATTGATGACGTTTTCACATTGAAAATGTGACAAAATATATTTTCAGAATAATAACAAATAGAGAGGTTGACACGATGTCGAGTCCCCTTCTAGCAAGACCAGTCGATGTTTGATCTCATGATTGAATCCTACAGCCAATAACTGACCACCCTTAAGGGGTTTTCCGAGACCCTCGAGAAATATCCGATCCCTTGATGTTCTGATTCCAGCAGATTCTACTCGTGTCCCATTAACCCCAGGATAGAGAGATATCGAATCGCTAATACGATCAGAACACGAGTGTACAATGTATTTCGTATCTGTGGGCTAATCTTATAATTCGATAGTGACTCGTTGTCAACGAGTTCACGATTAATCATTAATAAATTTCTATTGAAAATGCGAATTGATAAGGTGGGAACAGAAATCCTCGAGGAGGACGAAAAGAATTATTGCGGGACACGCGAATTTGACAGGATCCTTCGTAATTGCTCGACAACGATAATCCACTTTGGAGGAAGACAAGCACAACATTGTCGAATATCAACTGGTGCAATTTTATTTCAATAAAGTGGCCGATGCGATGAAATTGAAAACGTCGAAGAGGGGTGAACTAACCCGAGAGGGGTGAGCGTAATTTCCGTGGCAAACCAGACGAGGACGGTCGTACTGTAAACGTCTGGCATTTTTCATGGAAATTGCTCGACAATTTCCGCGCTGTCCTGAACTGGGGGAAAAATATCTGGAAAGAAAGAAAGTGAAAGAGAACGAATGGAATGGAGGAGATGTAAAAAGGACTGGTAGCCAAGCCGCTTGCTTTTCGATACTATGACGAACGAGTCTATTAACGGCAATTTCAGTTAAACTATGTTTGGCTTGCGGCAATGGCGCACCCACCGCGAACCGGAGCCACCCAGATGCCGTGCACTACCACTACCGAGTAAGAACCTCATCGATGTTACCAACCGTTTCTAACTAACGTTCCAAATCATCCCGTTCACACCCTTTCGTCCCTGCAAAGACACCACACTCCTGCGGTCTTTGACTAACCGCCCGATAAGCTCCCAGCTTTCCAACAACAACGCCGTCAGGAAAATAATTAACCTGTATGTTCTTGAACCAGCTACCCTGGACCCTTTCAATCCACGATTCGCTTTCTAGTTAACGCGTTCAGGTCGGAAAACTCATGCTTGTGTTTCTATAATATGTTCCTACGTGTCATGTTGCTCCCTTTTGAAGTAAATTGAAATGTCTGTTTCGTAATTATTTCGTATAACTAGGGAGTTTAGCAAAATTTTTAGAAAGTTGAAAGGATTTCCTGTAAACGAGAAAAAAAAGTGTAGCTAACTTTTCCAAAGCCTTGTTTAACGAACCTGGAAGTCCTCTCATAAGGATCTAGGAATTACATTAAACCGGACTTTACACAGGATAATCACGTCAAAACGAAATTCCCTGGGGAACCAATTAATCGCTCCACTTCTTCGTTTAACCCGCATGCGTGTTTCAAACGTGTACATCCCCCTACCCTTGTTCCCCTTGACGCTTGCTGAATTGATTACATTACGATGCTCGCTTAAATCACCCGTTACGACGATACGACTTTAATCAGTTCTTTTTTAAAACGACTGCATGGTAATTTTGTGAAAGTAATTTTAATCTTTTAGTACTTTAGCATCTTTCTTTCGTTTTTATCGTAGAATCGTTTTTTGTTTCGTTAAATTCACTGTGACACGTTTCGCTTAAATTGAAATCGAAACACTAAAAAACACTGTAGTGTCCTGGACACCTGTCATTCGCATCCCATGCAAAAAATTCTCACCCCTTTTATTGGAATATTTCAGGCATAGGCGTTGCGTAGTCTTTCTGTGAAATCAAAAATGATTACAATCCTTTCTTATGAAATAAAGATATCATAAATCAGTATGTTTTCATTTCTGAAATATTTTCATCTTCTCCATTGCTCGAAAATTTATCTCGTCCCGGGCTTTCGCGTGTCTCTCCACCGAACACACACACAATTCCACGGTGTTCCGTGCTGGTAAGCAGCTCAGCATTTCGTTTGATTCGTTTTAAACAAAGCGCTATTTGTCACGGAAGTTGCGCCGCAGGTGGACCAAGGGATGCGACGCCGGACGACGGAAAAAAAGAACATGCAACACGGTCATACGTTAGTACAGTGATAATTTCACGACTTGCAATGCTCTTTGAGCTCAAAACTGTGAAATTATTGTGGTAACTTCGCGTTACATTGAAACTTTCAGAGCCCGTTTAACATATCCTCCGCGTTATTTATAATCCCACAGGTATTTCCACCCTTAACTACAGTGACTCATAATTGATGCGTTACTATCTTAATATTTTAGAATTTCCCTCTCTTTCGTTTGAAACGAACTTTTCGTTACACTGCAATTTCTTGAAAAACACGAATCCTTAGTAATTAGGCTGTCAAGGTCTGTTTGGACACCGGAAACGATTACTGAAAATGATGATTAAAGAGCATCGTTAAACGCAATCTTCGACGAAGGGTACATCTGCGGCAGTGTTTCTATAATCGCTAACTTTCTGCAGTTCCTCTCTAACTCTTCTGTGTTCGTCTGTTCTCTTGTTGAAAATCGTGGACTTTCTAGCCCTGAAAAGCAAGCTGGCGAGTCTCTTTCCTCGCGGGGGCTTATCTTCGGAGCTTTTAATTTCAAGCGACCGAGCTCTTTATATTCGCGAGAGGTATAATTATACGCAAGAAGGCAGAGGGGTAGCATTGAATATTTTAGCCCTAGCTTCTCTCCTCACTCCTCTGTGTTTTTCCTTTCGCCGCAGTTGCATTCCCTCTCGCTTTGAAATTTTATATTATAACTACAGTTTTTGGTACTCTAACCTTCTGGCCTATCTATGGCGTTGTAGAACATTTGCCATCAGGGTAAATGAGTTTGTTGAATTTCTAAAGAACCGTAACTTTTTTAAATTTGAGTTACGATCCCTGGTAGGAAGTAGATTGGAAAAAAATGCAAGTAAATGGTGATCCGTTCAATTCGGAGCAGCGAGAGATTACGGAGGAAAGTTACATCCGTTATTTTGCGGTCAGATTTACATAAGTCTACCCAGGTTCTTTCTCATCTTCTTTTTTCTCGTTCCTCAGACTTCGTCGCTCCTTTTAATCGACCCCTTTCTGTTCGTTCATTTTTCATGCACGCGCTCGTCTACCACCGCTAATTATCTGCCATTTGATAATCCTCGGCCTCGCCTCCCTCTCTTCTTCATTCAACATTTTATACGGTGAATTTTATCGTCCCCTATTTGCCACGCTAATTTCGGATTCAGCCTTTCTTCCCGCGCGCCGTACGATCGAGCTTTATTCAGCTCTATGAACAAAATCTGATTTCGAGCGGACCGGCGTTTTCACTTGATAAAAAATCCGCTCCACGTTGAAGGAAATGGAGTAGCACGAGGTAGGCGGATCTTGGAACGCCGGGCACGTATGAACGAACGGCTCGCGTTTCAAGAACTGCAGGCTGAAGATCACTCTTGGCTCCCTTGTTTCTAGTCGTTGACCAATTTTCAACAGCCGGTCTGAGAGAGCGTAGCATAAATCGTTGATAAATCATCGGAGTGGAAGAAATAGCACGGTAATTACCGCCTTATTAATAGCTGGAACAATTGCATTTTTGCAGTTAGTTTCGCGCGCGTGCATGCGTCGACGCTTAAGAGTTTCAGTTCTCGTTTGTCGCTGTCAAGGAAGTAGGCAAAGAAGAAACGCGAGGAAATGGTCGGCGTTGAAACTCGTAGCTGGCGGAAAATTTATGCAACGCGTGTAAAATGAAAAAAGGAAAATTAGAAGAATTCGCAAATGATGCATGAATTTAATAAAAGGAAACCGATGTCTGATTTCAGGATGTCTCGAGGGCAAACAGGCTGGGCAGACGAGCCGTGCACGTCGACCGGTGGCCGGAACGTGGTTAGACAATCCGCGGGACCATCCTCGAGAAGGACACCTCCCCTTCTCGAGGACCGCACTTCCGGTACCGCGTCCTGCAAGGAAGGACTGAGGTTAGGCGTGTACGGCTGGAGAAAGAGGTGTCTCTACTCGTTGGTGCTGACTTTAATGATCATCGTGATCCTGAACTTGGCTCTCACGGTGTGGCTGCTCAAAGTCATGGGATTTAGTTCCGTAAGTATTCTATAATTTATTCTGAATCGTGAAAAATTTCAAAGTACCCGAGATACCGTTTAATTATTTCCTTCTATAACGTACACCAACAAAAATCATATACCATGCACGCCTCATTGTGGTATAGAAATTTCAATGTATAGCACACTCCTTTCTATAGAGGAAAGAATTAATATTCAACTCCTTCCCCCTCAACGAACGCAGCGTTTTTTTTTCACGGCGCAAATTATTTCCGAAATTGCGAGCCGTGGTTCTTTGTAAAACACACCCACGGTCATTTTCCCGAACCTTTGCAGCTGGCCGTAGCTGCTTTTCGAGCACGACGTCGCTGTACCGCGCGTCCATTCGCGTTATTTCCCGCTGGCGCGATGCTGCCACGATCGCTGACTTTGATATCCGGTAAGCAGAAACAGAGAGACGTAGAGATGCGCGTATTCGGCTGCGAGGCTTCCAAGTGCAACGCGCTTTGGATATGCAAACCGGCTGGCAAACCGTCATAACTGAAAATCCGTGGCTGAGCAGCTTTTGTTCGGTAATGAAGCCCGATCCACGTTCGAGCAAGATCGTTTCGTGTTCTCCGCCCCGTGATTTCCGCTTGCTAGTCGATGCAAATATGCCGAGCCACGTTTGTTACGTCCGCTTGTTGCACTTATAAGATATCATACTGGAAATCCGTATGCGAATTACAATTGGTCTACATAATATTAATTTTATTACCGAATACAATTACCATACGTTTAACTTCATTAAACCATGAATCTCGTTAAATAAAGGGGTAAAGCCATGAACATATCCGGTGTCTGACCAGTTATAGTTTATTCTACTGGCGCTTGTCGTTCGAAACGTTTGCCTTCATTTCTATCATTTATTTTATTCTTCCTACAATCATTCTTCGCTTTTTGCAGTATTTAGACTTCTCTTAATTAAGGCAAAGTCTATTTACCTTACCAATTTCGAAGGCAAACGGAAGGAGACACATTCTATAATTCGCCTAAGTTGCACCCGAGTGTATGCGGATATTAATCGAATCTGCCGATGGAAACCTTGTCACAGTTACCCAAATCGTTTCCGATTACCGACTGCTTGTACTTCGAGCCAGCGTCATAACTTGAACGCTTGTTAAAATCACCTCTTGTCAAGCGGCTGGAAATTATAATAGTTCTCGCGGCAACAACAGAGCTCCGTTCGTTTGCTGGAAGATAAGATTGAAGTTGCAAGGTTCGCGAACGGAAACGAGAAGCGAGGAGAAACAGGAAGAGGCGGGAGCGATAGGGCGTGTTGGCAAGCTGTTTAATATAATTCGTTGTAATTAGGGGAACATCGTTACACCGGGGTAGAGAATCGTCGTTCGCGCTTCTTCGAGCAAGGTGGCTGGTTTATAATTAACCAAGCCTGGCCCGATGCTAGAAAAGAAGGGCGCGGAGGGTTTGTTACGGGGTGGCAGGCCTGATAACAAGCTCGCCGAAACGAGGTTGGTCGTTAGAAAAAGCCACCGGCCCACCGGTGCTCGTTGTTTCATTATCGTTATTGCCGAAATCCGGCCGCGCAAAACGCGATATTTAATGGCGTTGAGTAATATCGTCCAGAGAGAGAGAGGGGATCGCGTTACCTTTCGGCCCCGACCGCCGTGGATTTATCGCGACCGCGTGCGAATGTCGCGAGCGTAATTCGACGGTTGTGTAATTAACGCTGCTAACGTTTATGCGGAACAGAGGGGATGCTTGATCAACGAACGAGTTTTAATGTGAAACGATAAACTTCGTTACCGGGTCTCTCGTGCAAAGTTTCATTTTTACCAAATTATTGAAAACAACGTCAGTGTTACTGCTCTAAGTCTTGATATATGACACTGCGCGAGTACGTACCGCGAAACATTGTCTTTGAGTGGCACTTTTAACATAAAAACAGAAGAATGTTGAAATTTTAAGCTAGAATAGGAGCGAAGAGCGTAGAATAAAGCAAGACGTATCCTTTTGGAAAATCTTCTCACGAAAACCATCGCGACCACTGATATGGTTACTATCTTACTTCTCCATAAGATACCAGACTTATATAGAGCAGCATAACCTTGGTGATGGGCAAAAGTTGAACTGAATATAAAGCAGAAAATAGAATGTATAAAGGAGAATGAAGTTTAGTAACAAAATGGAAGAGAGAAATCAAAGTTCGAGGAGAATTGATATGAAAATTCAAATTCAATTTCTAAGAGAATTTTGTTAACGACGTTGATTCTCTTGTAAAATCATCGA
Source organism: Osmia bicornis bicornis (assembly GCF_907164935.1). Taxonomy (NCBI): domain Eukaryota; kingdom Metazoa; phylum Arthropoda; class Insecta; order Hymenoptera; family Megachilidae; genus Osmia; species Osmia bicornis. Next base: position 11,372,331 of record NC_060216.1, on the reverse strand, counting down.
TTCCAGATTGAACGGAATCCATCGAGAAACCAGACGAGCTACCAACAGCACCTTAACTCCGTCGATTAAGGTAAAGACGATGGAGAAATCTTTTTCTATATCACACTCCAACAGCATCTTACCCGTCTATATCCACCATTATCGAATTTATTTGAAATCGAAAGGAGCTGCTGCGATCAGGCGCAACGATCCCCCGATAGGGGCTAAACTCGCTGGAAATTGAGTATCAATCCGTAAGTAAGGAGTCTGCGAGCAAGCAAGGATACCCCGTGGGAAATGTAAGCCTCCGTCGGTTCTTTCTCCTTCGTCGTTCGTCGTTCGTCGTTCTTCTCGCAGGCCATCCCGAGCTCGCTATCTCGCCAGTTTCCCACACGTTTTCGCTTCGTTCCTCTTCTTTCTCTTCTTTTTTCCAACCGTATTCTTTGCTTTGCTGTCACTGCTCCTCGAACAATCCCTCCTTGACGCGACACGTGAGTAATGTGTGTCGTTTTCCTGTTCGCGAGTCGTAAATAAAGCGGATGTCCGGGATCAGTGTTATTGTGGAGAGAAAGATCGTAAAGGAAATGTATTCCTTTTTAATGAGGCCGAAAATGAAGATTCCACTTTTGCTTTTATATTGTGATATCGCATTTGTGTCTCACTTCTAACGAGATATACTTGTTAATATCATAAACTGGTATTTTTGAATGATACATATAATCGGTTTAAATTAGAGTTGAATGATTAATCTTCTTCATCTGGTTTCTAATGGATCGATGCGAAATTTAGAAGACAGCTGCCTCTTAAAATTGAAATCCAACGAATCGATATCGAATGACACGAACCGTATGGCACTAGCATCGTTTCATGGCTTTAAATAGACAAATTTGATTTGGACGTGAATTAATCTGTCTCCAGAAACCCATATCGGACACTACGCGATCGATCACCGTTTATTTCGCGCTGTAACAAAACCGTGTTCCAAAAAGAAAAAAAAAATAGTATTATACGATAAACAAAAACGGAAAATCGTTGAATGGAACGATTTTTATTAATGCTTGATTTAAAAATCAATCTTTTGATGTGTAATTACTCGAAGGTATATCGAGTAATGTTGCGAAGCATCGAAATTAATCATCGAGCATGAAATGAAGTCCCGTGGTTTATAAAAATCGCCTCGGTAGCTGAAAGCAAGCAAGAATCGAGCGTATAGATCTGGAATTTCTCGAGACGCACGGCTGATATCCAACCAGAAATTTCTATCCGAGCGAAAACGCGATGCACTCGCGAGCTAGGAAATATTTTATGCCCTCCGTGTCTCTCCCCTTCCTCTATGCATCCATCCTTTATCCACCATTCTTTTCCACCTATTCATATTTGATGTGAGAGTGCCGACCTCTGCGTTCGCGAAACCCTCTTTAACGTGGTATCACGAAAACCCAGCAGCTTCGCTCGATCCTTTTGCTAAAGGAACAACGTCTTCCAGAAATTAGATCGTTTCTTTCGCTTAAGAACTTTCCTACCACGTGAACTCGTTCTTCGTGCTCGCAAACTTGTATTTCAATTAATTATTCCGAGTCGAATGCTCGAAGGATTTTGGAGACTATGTATTTGAAACGGAATATTAATGCAATCGGCAGATCGATTGATTGATCAATTTGATTGATAATTTGTGGTTGGATATCAATTGTTCGTGATACTGGTGTTGGTTACTTGAATAGAGGATAATTATATCAATTACATAATGATACGAATAGATCACTGGATTACAATGCGAAACTCGAAATGAAATTCGTATTATAATTATCTCAGTAGGTAATTCAAAATAATTAAGTGAATTATTAGATTGAGAAATGAATCCTTGATATCTATAATAATCCATATTACCAGCCATTGTAAAGTAACAAGTATAAATATATGAATGATACCTACCTGTGTTTGTGTCTGTGTCGAGTTGTTTGTACCTCGACAACGAATATTTTTAATTAACAAGAATACCACCCTTTTGTATGCAACGTTACGTGGGCCGTTGTCATTTATATAAGTAATGTTTTTAATTACACAAAAGCGTCGGGCTTTCAAACAAAATCAATATCTTGAAAAACGGTCAGTTCGTTGAATCAATGAAAATAATAATTTTTTAGTGGTTGGAGGCACCGTGTGAATAATAAATGAGAAGATTCAGAGATTAACAGAGATACTAATAACATTTTATCCACTTTATACATTATTTTTCCTTCCGATAACTAAATAATTCGGTGGTTAAATTTTATCGATGCCTTATCTTTGTCTCCTATTTCCCGCTCATCCCACGAATCATAAAATTTCGTTTCCTTACATCGCGGATCTTCGCGATACTCGAGAAACAGAATTTACTGCGCGAATTCTGTCGTAAAGTTCGTTCGGTATGAACGAAATTCATAACTAGCAGCGTTTCCAATATCTTCGACGGATCGAAAGGTCTTACGAGATCTTCGATTACGAACAATATATAATATAACCCGAAACGTTATGTCGGACAGCACCGTATACAGATACTATATTGGCACTAACGGCTTACGTATACAGGCCGTACCGAACAGATGCCCCACCTACCTAATATCGCTCAGGGAACCGACCCCTATAACCCTCGTATCCATAGAGAATTCCCCTATATAAGTTCCTTTATATATTGCGACCGGGAATACTATCGACACATTAGTTTCGAGTGTCAAGGTGAGGCTCCTCTCTTTTCGTTTTACTATTCCTTCAATTATTCCTGCCGATTACCAACGACGCCGAGATGTTTCAAATCTATTGTACTACAGTATTAACTTCGAACAATTGACAAAAAGATAGATACAAATCCTCGATCAAATCGATCGATTGGACGTACCGAAAAAACCACAGTTTGTCAGGATGTACGTATAGAATTTGGTTTCCCGTTCTACAAATGTTCGCGAATCAGTCGGATCAATCAACTTGTACAGATAGAATTCGGAATTTCAGCAAGTCACTATCCGCCAACTGTCAAGAGAATTTCGACGTAACCATAGTACGGGGTAGGAAATTTTTTTTTCTCCCACATTTTTTCATCGTCTATCCAATTATACGTCGCGTGGCCAGGTGGCGAATCGATACGCGACGGAGGGGATGGGTACCGGGAGGGTGAAGTTAATAGCAGGCAGGAAGGGTTGGGTGTCGATAAAAATTCGAAAACAGTTTCCGCGGGTTAAATAAATGATGAAAATTTGTACGCGTTCGCGTGGAGAAATATGAGCGTTACACGGCAGGTCGCCGAGCGAAATTCTATTCGGTGCGTGCAATAAAGTCGGAGCCGCTTTTACGCGTCCCACCCTTCTCGCCGTTGTCCATCGATTTAATCAATGAAATAATAGCCATTGTTTGGGCGGATCGCTGTCCAAACGAGAATTTACAAAAAAATTCGCTGCCCATTCCAAGTGGTCAATGTCATTGCAACGATACTTTCCACACTCGGTACCAGAGAGAGGGATCATTTGCAATATCAAATTTCTCGCGAGTTCTCTTCTAACTGAATTAAATATAATGTGGTCAAAGCGTTGATACATGTATTTAAAAAGTCCGTACATTTTCTACCTTGACTATATCCTTGGGTCTGGAGCACAGATATGCTAGTTGGACCGATGACGTAATTAATAGATCCTAAATGAAAGCCAATCTATCCTTCTGATCTATACAATAATAGCTATATCACAGTTCGCACAATGGATCTCAGGTGAATAGGGAGCAACTTGTCGAGCAAAGGTCATCGGACGTTGGGGATCGATATTGATTCATCGTAAAAGTTGTTGTACCGGGCAATAAATGCGTGAGAAATTGCTGGCCAGCCCTGTATACATTACATATAAGCGGTGTGTTAGTATTAAAGGATATCTATTATAGCGGGCGGCTAGCAAGTGCAAGTGCAATATACCGGGCACGGCGCCATGAATTTTGAGCGTACACCGGTGCCATAGTTGTTGGCCGCTGGAACGGGGCCGAACAACGGACAGACGAGTTTATCGTTCCCAGGGATTTTAGCTGGAATCCTGCACGAGTTCCTTTCGTAGGTTCAACCTGTTCACGATAACGTTTCGCGACTCTTGACAACTTTTTAACCACGTTTCTAAAAGGAAACGAATGCTGAGACGAATTTAAGGGTCATTTTTAGAATTTAATTAACCTTCAAATCTGAAATTCTCTGATACGCTATCTATTGAAAGAAGTTGAATGTTTGGTGTTGTCATGGAGCATCGATGTTCCAGCAATAAAGGAAGGTAGACTTTTAACCGTGAAACCTATTAGTATCAGCGTTACGAGAGTACTAAATCAGCGAGGCGGCATTATGAAGCGCATCAAGTGTAGAAATTTATTGGCTGGTCCGAAATAAAGCAACCGGCGAGGGCGAAGCACGTACGAGCTCGTTGAAAAGCTAGAGAAGTCGGGTTATTAAAAATTATAAACAACGCGGTGTCGAAACAAAGTTTGGATACCGTACGTCTCGCGTTGCATCGTTTCATCGACGAGCTATTCCCGTGCTTTTTCGCATCGTCTCGTTTGCCGCTCGTTTAAAATCTACCTTTCTACTTTCCAGCATTTTCTTTTCATTTTTTTCTTTTTCTTTCTTTTTCGTTCGCTCATTTTTAATCCGCCGAAGAGAGAGAGAGAAAAAGAAGAGAAGAAGGGTCGCGTTCGCAGGAGGTAACCCGGTCGCCGAAAGAGAAGATCCTCTGTCTGCTCGCGGCCGCGGATAGGTACCTTCGAGGCAGAGATTAATTAGAGAGCGAAGAATACAATAAATGATTATAGCGAGGAGAAGAAGAAAGTGGCAAGGCCGGTGACGGAAACCGAAGAGGTCGAGACGAAGGGAGAACGAGACACCTGGAAAAGGCTGGAGCATTATAAAAGGAGGATGCCAGGACCGAGACTGTACCGGCATTAATGATGCCCTTAGGGTGTCCCGTCTCCTGGCATCTTCTTTGTAAATTATATAAAGAATTGTTCCCGTTACAGTAAAATTGTATACGTTTATATGTCTATATTTATAACGTATATAGATGAGAAATTATATACTTTCATTTAGATCGCACAAATACACGTATAATAGACACGTACGTGTATGTAACGTTATAAATAAGGATGAAAAACGTCGAAGACAAGGCAGCTTCGTATCAGTTACAGTCCGCCTCGTTATCTTAAGAAAATGATCTGCAAGGGCCGTTCATTATAGAGCACGACCCTTTCTTCGGGCTATCTTTCAGCTTCTATTCTTCCACGAATACACACAGAGAACACACACAGACACATAGGGCGCATCACGAGTGGAGAATTGAAATGCGAATAGATAGTACGGGGGTGCCGATACCTACCCGCGTTCCAAACAATGAACATCGCGATTGGTTTATCAATAGATTAATAATTCATTTTCCGCCAATGGTAATGATAATTGCATCGTTTCGATCCGTTCGCCCGCGGAAAATTGATTCGACTATTAATCGCGATGGTGGATAGAAAACAGAGATTCGTTTGAATCCCGAACAAAAGTGGGGCTTTATTTTTTCTTTAAATTCAACGAATTTAATATGATATAGGTAGTTATCTTTGTTTAATATCAGAAGAACATGAACCGGACGACGTTTCTTTTTTGCCTGCGAAGGGAAGCGAATTAATCCCGGTCGCTTGAGCAGCAGACGCCACCGGGGAGCAGATATTGCCGTGTTCCAACCACGAAATCATACCGGACGTTACTAAATCCCGGATACCGGTACCGTCTGCCATCGGTACACTCCGCGATTTAATCCTTGCGCCGTACGCGACGTAAAACAACACGAAATTGCAATGTCGTCGTGGTGGCAGAGAGTCGCAGGGGTGGTCCCGTTGGACGGGAGGGGTTGACACGGCTACGAGTCGGATTACTCGTGGCAAAAGTTAGGCGACTCCTGTCCAGCTCCGGATAATTACGTGAGGTGCATTAACGTGGTGTACGTACCGGCTGCATATGTATAATTACTAGTGCAGTTTACGAGCGCGTGTTCTACGAACGAGAGCCTTCCTCTCGAGGGTTTGCTTGCGCCTCCTGTACTCGAAACGCGTTCGCTTTTCCACCTCTCTTCGACGTCTCCTCTCTCGATATCACTACTGGCTAATCCTCGATATTTATATATCGAACAAACGACCCTGGAATATAGACGAGCTGGATGATACTTCATTTGGTAGATAAAGAATGAATCTAATACTTTATCATCTCTGTTTATCACGTAACTATGTTTTGGCCGAAATAAAAAAAATTAAATTAAGTTAAATGAATTCCATTAAATGGAACTATATATATATTTTTCAGATTATATGATAATGCTTTCCAAGACGAATTTATCAAGCTTTAATGTATACTCCCGATTTTAATTAGTTTTCAAGATATAACAAATTAACCGATTTTCAGTGAACACGTCTCGGTTCGAGCAGCAAGTCGTAAAAACGGCCCTATTGTTGTAGTAAAAGGATGGTGAAAAATATTAAAAGAATTTATTATTAAAAAAAACAAAAACAGGAAACATACCTTGTTATGTTGAACTTTGCGTTGAAAAACAATCGTAAAATACATTTACTGTACAAGACGGTCCCTAGCCAGAGGGCAAAGACCAATAGAGCTAGTTAAGTTCCTTGAAATAGCGTCCACGTTTTCCGGTGTGAAACTATCTACCTTCCCCAGTAATTTCTCTGGGAATACCCTAGAAAACAGCACAAAATTTTCGCAATTGCGAAACTCATCCTACTTTAGCAACTTCAGTTTGTAATGTACCGGGATGGTAGAAGGATCCAACCACTGACCTATTTTCTCACGAGCGTGCCTAGATAAGTGGTAACAATATAAACTCGCTTCGATAGAATTTCTATCGAGCATATTTCGATCGATCATCAAGAAAGAAACAAACAATGTGTGCTAAATTGGCCTGCCCGTGTGAAACGTTGTTCGAAAGCTATAAATAACGCGCTTTGCATTAATTTATGGTCGGCGAGCAGCACGGTCCGTAGGCGTCGTTACGATGATATACGCTTGCACGGGGTGTTATTTGGATTTCATTACGCCCCTCACCCAATTTTCCTTGTGAGCACTTTGCTCGCCCAGTGGGGACTCCTAAGAATCTCGAGTAGATGGGATGAAATATCACCTCGTGAATCGTTGGTGACGATGTTCATCCTACTCGCCATGAGAAGCGTATCAACATCAGTTACGCATAAATTGGCTCATTAAATTCTTACGACAGTTATGAAATTATCACTTGTTTGAAATTTGAAATAAAATGAAATTTGAATATTTCGTGGCTGGCCTATTTCTGATCTACCTATTCAGATTCACGGAAATGGCAAGGAAGCAATTGAACAGGACCCAATAATCGCAGTTACGAAAATTAATCTATGGACACGCGATCAGTTCGCTCGCGAACTTTCGTCCATTGTCGATTGAAATTAGCTTCGATTCTCGACACGTTGAATCGAATCCAATCGACCGGATCGTTGTTTCGCTGTTTCCTCGACCGTCGTTCGCGCTCCACTTGTTTTATATCCTCTGTCCGTTCCGACCGATGTGTCTGATTAAAAGCGACTAGCACGCATCGTCGCCCACAGAAACACCAACTTCATTTTTTGTATAGTTTTCCTATAAAATAACTCAACTATTTGTCCCGAATTTGAGCATTACCTTGAAAATTATCCAAATAAAATAAAAGTTCTGGAAATCAACGAATAGGCTGACCATCTTTTCTTTGCTAAGAACAACACCCTGGAACTCGCTAGAGATGGCCTATCCTCGATCGAAACTTTATCATAGAAGCTATGTATAAGCAGTGAAAAGTTCAACGACATCTGTCCTTTTAGCTTACCGTCGTATAGCGGTAGGTTCGCTATCCCTTTCGTACGACGATTCTAAAAAGAAGCCACTGCTATGACCCTCTCGACGCCATTGGGGTTTACGGTTACGGTTAAGTACAGAGCAAAAGAGATCGTATCGTTTTCCGAACGATTTGGCTAATCGAGTGGCGCAAGGAAAAGAGCCGCAGCGATGCACGTCCGGGCCAACGTAACCGCTTCCGGTTGTGGGAATTTAACTTTGTTCGGTCGAGTAACAAGCTATACTCTCTAAAGCATTTTTATCCTTTTGATCGTTTAGCAAATTGCGATTCTACCGCTACAAATTGAATCTTTTTTCCTAATAACTATACATATATTCGGTGTACCATTTTTCTGAAGTTTAATGAATAACTAAAACGTTCGTTAACTTTGTACGAAGATCTTCGACCATATCAGTGAACTCAACGACCAAGAAAAGTTAACCGAGGGTGAAAATTGAAATGGCTAACAAGAAACTAACAAGGAAGCTGTTCCTTTTTCCTCCGATAATGGCTACCGTGATTGTTTTAATTTATCACGTGGTTAAAAATTCATTCGAGATCCCAGCAAACGGAAGATTGAAAGTTGCTGAGGGGGATGTTATTAGATTGTCGAGGGTGTGTTATCGATTATTTGTTTCGTAGCGCGTTAACGTGGAAGCGAAGAAGAAAGAGGAATGGAAAGTAAGTAGATTACAGAGAGAACTTTGTTCTCTGTCGAGTTATTGGAAGCGAACGAAGGATTTGTCGATGAAACTCGTGAAAACGTATTTATTCGTTCTTGTAACCGATGGTGCTTCTTTTGATTAGAAGGAAAACTCGTTGGAAGAAACGAGCAGGTAGACAGGTGGTTTGAAATTAACCACGAAAATTAGAGGCGTGTTATTTCGCTGGACGCGAGGGGAATTTTTTGAAGAAAGGAACCAAGAATTAGTTGGCAGACGAAACAAGCTCGTAGAAAATAATGGTCGCTTGAAATGAAGTTTAAAACCGACCTTACCGGCTGGTGAAATTTTCAGAAACCCCTTGTGAATTATGATACATATTTAACAATGAAACGAACGCAAGTGTAGTAATATTTTTCTCCCATTTAACGGAAAAAATAATTTCGGAAATCTGGAACTGTCACGTGTCGTCCATGCGATTCTGGTTCACGATGCACCCCCTTTCTGATACAGCATGGTTTTGGCAGTTTTTAAGCAGTGTTAAAATTTCCACGGCAGAATGGTACGCCTTTACCGACAATTTTTTTATTTTTTTTTTTTCATGAATTACAACGCAAGAGATATATTTTGATATAGTTCCTGGGTACAGTTCAACAGCGCGAAATTAAATACCTACCACCGTCCGACAGTGCCATTTCAGACAAGGTTGAATAATAAACGCGATGATGAGTTGCGCGCCGAGTTGTACATATGTACGTACCATCGTGTCTGCTCGTTTGAAATATCTGCCGCATAATATCGGAACAGTAGCGTAGGCAGAATTTTATTTCGATGGGGTACACGGCTAGAAAGGGGAGGGTAGCTGGCCGTATCATCGAGTGTATCGAGCGGAACGAGAAAGCTCGCGCGAAGAAACTGCTACAGGAGCAAGACGCGAGTAGAAACCCGCCATAAAGTAGATACATACATTGCGGTTGCCGTTCGTAGTCGTCTCATAAACTTGGAAATATTCTTTCGTATACGGTTTTATCCGGTCGCGAGGCAACGTAATTTTCAGGAGAAATTCAATTTCGCGTTACATTAATTGCAGCCGGAACGTCGAAGCCGCCTTCTGGCTCTTGTTCACCGTTCGTTCATCCTGTATGATCGATTCGTTTCTCGACGAACGTCGATAAACGCACGGTAATTGCATTTCAAGCATCGACTTATCGTACCCAATCCCCTTCACGATCGGTTGAAAAAAAAGAAAGAGAAGACGAAGATCGGTCGGAGTTGAAACGTCGGCTTCGAAAAATCCTCCCTTTGCCCTGATAGAACACTCCCTACATTGGTTTCCGATGATTAGCCACTCGATTGGAAGCAATCGCCACGCGCCGATGTCCCTCCCCGTACTTTCCACTTATTATACTTGGGCAGACGCCAATAAATCCACGCTAGCTGATCCAAGTCAGATCAAACAACGCCTTTTGCAATTTTTCTGCTCTTTCGACGATACCCATTTCACCGTGTAATCTGGGAATGATCGAGACGACCGGTTTCAGAGGTTAATTAACACGTCGAAGCTGTTGATTGTATTTTTTTTTTTTATTTTTATTATCATAAAATATTTTATGATCCTTCTTGAGATCGACGCTTGCTAATGTTGAAAACGAGAGGAACAGGGTATGAGAAAAGGGAAACGGAAGCTTAGTTAGAATCGCAGCGAGCGAATTTTAATGCGAGCCTACGGCTTCCATTTTCCATCGACGATCATCCGAGTCGACCCAGAAAAGCCGCGGCGAAGAGGCTCGTTTATTTCCTGACAGTCATTTCCTCTCCTTTCAGGAGGGAATCGGCTCGCTGAAGGTGGTGCCCGGAGGGATCGAGCTCAGAGGTCAAGCCGCCGTTCTGGATGCCCTGGTGGCCTCCAGCCTCAGATCCAGACGAGGAAAGAATCTGGTTCTCGAGTCTTGGAGCAACTTCACTGCGTCTGCTAGGTCGCACGATGGCCGACTACTCGCGCGATTCACAGTCGGTGAGAATAACAGCCTTTCATTTATACTTTCATTTAAAAGGGAATCGTTTCAGCTTGTAGTTCAATGGAAGAAATTTCACTGCAAGAAAGTATCCCTTTACCTTTGATAATTTGTAATATCTGCCATGTCTGAGACGACGTACAGTAATATGAATTATTCAGAATCTTAATTTATAACTTTGTTGTCCAATGCTATTTCGAATATTTCGAATTGTTATTGAAATTTTAACAGCAATCATATTGGTCTTTCCATCTTCATTTTTTAATTATTCCATCCTTGCAGTAATTGACATATTGAAATCAATACCAATTTCGTCCATTTTCTATATTTTAAAACTTCCCACTTCAATTACGCTTAAATAATGGATCGTCACCGCGTAGAATGACCTCGTCCGTCTTATTCTTGTCCTGTCAATAATTGCGCGAATGCTATTCCTATTATATCTGACCCGAAATTTCGGCTACGAATCCGACTTACTATTATAAGACAAGGTCGATACCGTCGATCAGTTTGAATCTTCTAACTAGGATGCTCGGCATAGAGTCGCTAAAATGAATTTGAATTTCAACGCAGTGATAAGAAACCAATGATAAAACAAATTCCTGAAATGTGTTACACGATAAAGATAAAAAATTGTACCGTGACGATCATTATCTTCAAAGTCCTTTCGCTTGAAAAACTTTCAAGGTGAACGAACACTCCTTTTCTGTAATGGAACCAGATATTTTGTTTCGTGTCCTCGCAGGGAACAAAAGAACAAAACCGAACCTCGATAACGCACACCGTTAAATGTGTCTCTGTTAATGGACAGGAACGTTCCAGTTCCAGTTGCATCGGCTTTTTTTTTTACGGCTATGAAACAAATCGCTCAACAATCAACGGAGTTGAAGGTACATCGTTGTCGATGACAATCAGTATTCTAAACGCTCCGTGATCGTGAATAAAAGTTATTCAATTGTCGAAGAAAGACGCGAGAGAGATTCTTCTGAACCGCCATATCGTCTTGTATAATTACTACCTTTCAAACGACAATTGATCGCTTCTGCATTGCACAGAAATAAAGCAGAAGATGATAAGCTAGAACGCTTCGTATCCCTATTAAATATCTTCGACGAGAACTTCGAAACTCTTCGGCGATTCAAATTAATTCCCGGTTGTCTAGCGCGTGAATTAAAACGCAAGAAACGCATCAATTCGAAGCACGTACAATAAATACAGGAACAAAATGCTCGTTTATTACCGTCGGGACACTCTTAGTCCATTATCCCTCTCAAACAATCGGTAGAACACAATTCTTGATCCTCGTCAATTCCCCGGTCTTCCTCGTCTCCTCTCCCTTTTCTACGAGTTTCATTGAAGAATTTCATTTTTTTTCTCCTTTTGCCGCGTTGACAACGCTCGTTGAAGGGAGAATGGTAGTGGATGAGTGTCTTTTGTCCATTTCCAGGTGAAGATCGCGTGGACTGTGTGTCGAGAGGGTTTCGAATAACCGACCCTCGAGGAGGAATCCTCTTCTCGGCGGACAGGGAGCAGGTGGTGGTGGGAGCGGAAATGCTGAGGGTAACCGGTGACGGGGGTGCCGTTTTCCAGGGCAGCGTTCAAACACCGTTGGTCAGAGGGGAATCGGGTCGCGGCCTCAGGTAATCAGAAAAAGACAATTGTTTCTCTTTTGTTGCTTATTGTTGCGATTAATCATGAAAATGCTGCTTTTGCTCAGGATAATTAGACCGGTTAAATTCTACTGAATGTGAAATAAAAGTTAATTAATTTAGAATATAATTACAATTTTTGACATTCTAATTTAAATTGCTTCACGTAAATACTTGACACAGTCACCCATATACGAATATTTTTTTCTCTCAGACAGTAGTTGTCTTTGTTCTACATTTATTCCGTGCCTTTCTAAAGGTGGATTTGACCCAGTTCAACAAACCTCTGGTACATTTTCGATTGGCTTTCTCCAACGTCCCGATAATCATCCTCTATATAGTGGTGGATGCAAACGTGTACAAATAACTGAGCGATTCGAGACGTATTTCGATGCTCGTTGACTATAAATAATCGAGCAGGTACTCACACGGGATTAAACTCGCGGTAATGCGTTAAGCCTACAACACTATTCGAAACCGGTCCCAGCTTACGATCAAACGAATTGTGTAATCCGTGGTAACGATTAATTAACCACTTCTCGCAACTATATATTTCCTCTATACTCTATCAATTTCCTTATTGCCGTTTAATGAAAACGATACATATTTAAAGTTTTAATTTCCTCAAAAATTGCGTTTATTGTTTAAACACGAGTTAATAGTTTTTCAATATTCAAGAGTATACTCTGAACGCGAATTGTAAACAATCGTGATCGAGCATGCTCTTCGTTAAAATTTCAAATAAAATCCTCGAATTATTTGGCTGGGAAATGTCGATGGCTTGAAACTTCCCGGAAGTGGCCGCGAAAGTAGCAATCATCGCGATCCTAGCAATCGTTCCAACAGGGTGTGTATTACGAGGCGGGAAATCGGGAATTTTCTAAGAGGACGAAGCGATCAAAGACGGATCGAGCACCGGTACCGCGGTTATTGATAGTGTCGGGCAATTTACAGACGGATTTACGATTACAATAAAACTTTGCTCGCGCGGAAAATTATATTCATAGGATTGGATTTATGCCAGATATGAAATACCGAGGATCCTCGGCCGTGCTAGCGGAGCTTGCAAGCAATAGGTCGACGAACAGGGGGTTGAAGGGAGGAGGTATCGGAAGAAAGGCACGATCGAAGACGCTGCTTTACCACTTCTTAGAGAGGAGAATCGATTATTGCGAGTCTGACGTTGCAGTCGACTGAATTCCGTATTATTTTGTTGAACGATATTACGGAGAAGCTCTTCTAGACCTATTTCTTCCTTTCCAGCTGCATCTGCGTTTCCCAGCAGAATTTCTTTGCTTTGCTCTCTTATACGTAATAATTAATCCTCCGACAATGTAATCGTGTTAAAATTATCGGTTTCAGACTGGAGTCAGCGACCAGGTCCTTGAAGATCAGCGCTCCTCAACGAGTGGTGATCGAATCATGGGCCAACGAAATATCAGCTTCCTGTCTAACTGATTTGAAGCTGCAAAGCGTCCACGGTGCCATCAAGCTAGACGCAAAGGCTTTGTTCATGAAGGGTCTTAAAACAGCCAGTCCGAGCCAAGGGCACTCGTCGAGAGAACAACAGCAACACTCCTCCAGGACATCTTCTCATCAGAATCAAAGGGACACGACCATTTATCAGTTATGTGCCTGTGCTAACGGCAAACTGTTTCTCGCTAGATCCGAGGGTACCTGCCAAGCGGACAAATCAATTTGCTAATACCAGACATTCGAGTAAAGCAACGTTCAACCTCGAAGAATCTGATCGAGCAAGATCAAAGACACTAGTACCTACGTGAGAACGCGAACAAACGATGAACTGGTGACGAAGAAAGTGTTGCAAAAGTAGAATCCATGCAGATGACGGTGTACAATAGTCGAAAGTCCCGAGATCGCCCAAGGCCTTTGCTTTTCGCTGGTGTTTTCGTGTTCTAGAGGAACCGCGTTCATTTTCTTTTTTCTTTACAATCTCTTTGCGATCCGAATGCGAACAAGAAACAGAACGTGTGCTCTGAGATAGTTCTGGACATATCAGTTTCGTTGAAGGACGCTGTAGAAGTGATCCAGGGTGTTAGAGTTCTTCCAAAACAGCCAGTTAATTGCCTGAATTATCTTGTATATCATTGAGAAACTGTCCAATTATTATTGGTCAGAAGATGGCTGGCAATCGAATCGTCACCTCGTTCCTGTCTCTCCCTGTCCACTTAGACTGAATCGTTTCTACGCTCCCGGGTTTCTTTGCGCGAACTTACGCGCGGCCAGTTGATAGGCAACGATTCGCAGTTCCTTTGAACCAAAGCAATGAACGATAAGCGTTGATGCGATGAAGAAGTGTGCGAAACAAGATGGTAAACCTTGTCGCGTTTAGCTGCATATGTCTGTTCGCTCGGTTCTGAGTACACCGATTAGAGGAACGTTTATTTTGGTGCGTGTTTTATGGTAAAATGGAGGCGCGAGTGTAGTTCATTGTAAAAGGATCAGGTTGTGATCCAGCTTGTACGCTGTACATCGGCCATGTCCATCTATTTATGTATGTGGCAATAAAGTCGTTATTGTTACTATTATTATTAAATGCTGCAACGTTATTCATTTCCTCGTTTGTCTTAGAATCGAGCCGACCAACTTGGCTCTGTATTCGTCGTGGGTACAAACAGGTACGTTTATTAATACTTGCATCGGTAAATTGTTGCTTCCGGTGTAGAAAAGCGCGACGTACGGATGGAAAGCAATTTGTATAGATTTCCATTGGAAGGAGCGTCTAGGCGCAGCCGCGAGTCAGTAGTACGATAAACGATAACGGAAGCGAAATTAGGCGAAACGAAAATAGTTTCAAGGGAAGCCGATCTCACTGCATAATATAGTATATGTCAAGCCAGCTGACAGGTAGCAGGGGCAATCTCACCTAGTAGCCCCTTAAACGGCTCTGACGGCAAGGTAATTTTCTTGGAATTCGAGATTAAAATTGCATCCAGGCTAGAAGGGAACAAAGTGCGCCCCAAGCCATACCGAGGACGGGGGTTGGAACGGAGTAACGGCGATGGGGGATGGAACAATCTAACAAGCAGCTGCGAAAAAGGTGGGGCACGTCGTAAGCGGTGTGAATTAGCAGCGACCGAGTAAAAAGAAAAAAGAAAAAAGAAATACTGGTCGGGTGAAAAATGCCTCTTAGATCCCTTTGCATTACCCTAAGACGAGAAGTATCCCGCTACAACGGCTGAAAATGTTCTCCGACCACCGGTTCGGTAAATTTCATCAGACCTTACGCAAGCCTTGTAGCCAGTTCTTTCTTTTCTTTTACACGTCATACCGTCCGAGTTCTTTCTTTGTATAAATTGTGTTCCTTCAAGAGAAATGTTCGTCGTAATGAACGAGCTGAATGGCACGATGGAAATTAGCTAGTACGGTAGCGAATAATTTGCATTATCATTTAACATTTCACAACATATAGCTATTTATCTTCCTTTCAGTACTTATGGTCAAAACAATAAATTAATTTAAAGTGTACTTAGGAACGAATCCTGATTTCCAAGCAAATAATATTCTGGTAATTAATTATAATTTTATATTATGACCATAATATCAAACGTGCACAGAACTGTCTCCTCATTTTAGTATCTTTTTAAATCATAACAGGGAGTCTGTGACAATCTCCGCAACGCTCAACACGTTAATTAGCTGACCAATTAAAAACTCGGCAAATGATTTCAACCACTCTTTGTATATTCAGGTTTGTTAACGTTTCAGACCTTTCGTTCCCGTGATAAAAATCGTGCAGCTGGTGGAACGAAGTTTCGATATTTCATCGCGTTGAAAGTTTCGAAAATTTCTTCTTCGCAAAGAATGATTAGACGCGGGCAAGATTTTCTCCGAGCATCGTGGACAGGCGCGGCCCGGTGTTCTCAAAGAAACGGGGCGGATAATTAATCTGGAATCTATTCAGGGGCCATTACTGTGCTCCGACTCGAGATTGATTAATTAACCGGCAGTTTTGTTTATATAGTACCAAGGACTATTAACCGAGTGCTTTGCCAGTTAAATTACTTGCGCGATGCTCGACTGATGCGACACGGTTGCAGTTTTCTGTTCGCTCGCTCGAGCTAAGGCGGTTGCCTCGCAACCCTCCCTATCACGAACAGGGGACGAGGCTCGATGTTGCTAACCCGTTGCAACCTGTCAGATGGATTCTGTGAAGCGTGAAATTGTTGCACGTGGCTGATAAAGCTTTAAATACGAATTAGTGGCACTCGTGCCACGACGAAACCTGCCGCGTTCCGCCACCGTCATACGGGACGCCTCTTCCGCGCACTTGCGCGCACCTGTACCTCTGTAATTAGTAGCTGATTTTCG
Organism: Osmia bicornis bicornis; assembly: GCF_907164935.1. Classification (NCBI taxonomy): domain Eukaryota; kingdom Metazoa; phylum Arthropoda; class Insecta; order Hymenoptera; family Megachilidae; genus Osmia; species Osmia bicornis. Next base: position 11,355,805 of record NC_060216.1, on the reverse strand, counting down.
GAGCCGTTTCAAGAGGTACACTCGTTCGGCGACCACCGATAACGCCGTAATTAGTTTTACCCGTGAATCCAGCTAGGTTCGTTGAAAATCCACTGGCGCCAGGGATGTCCCGTTGGCTCGTTGCCCGTTACACGAATTTATCGAGCTCGTAAAGGGAATGTAACGGGGTAGGGAAAAGGGTCGGTTAGAGAGGAGATTGCAGCTACCTCGGCGACGACCAGACAGTGAGGAAGATGTCTTTCGAGGAATATTGAATATCGAATTAGAACACTCGGCTATCTTTAGGTATCCTGAAGCGTGAGTAGTAACTTGGTCGTTCGAGCAAAGTGGTCGAATTGAAATTCTCTGATGTTAGAAGGAAAAATGATGTTAGTCATCTTCGTGGTCCTATTCTTAGGTTCAAGCTTAGATAGTTTTAAATTTGTTCGAGAGATTCGACTAGCTTTTATAAGATATTTTGTAACAAGTAAAGTGAAATGTTTCCTGTTATAATAATCTTGAAAAATCTTGGAAAATCGTGGAAACGTATTGCATTTAATATGTCGCGATACGATTCCATCAAATATCGTAGAGAAGTGACATAATAGAATAATAATACATCAAACATCCTGAAGTAGACGAATAATAATATAAATTTCCTCTGAATCGAGGGTTCGTGTGACGAGAAACGAGACGAAGTAGAAACAAAGGGAACGCTTTGAAGCAAAGAGGGTAGGTGTGAGGTAATTCGATGAAGGTTCCCAGAGACCTCGATAACGTCGTCATTGGCTGGTGTGTTTGTTTAAAGTGTAAATGCAAATTACGGGACCGCTATAACAGGTAGTTGCTTCGCGAGCAGACACGATGGGAACCGGTGGGAGGGTGGATCGAACAAACGTTTGTAAGGAGATTGTGCCGATGGGTAGGGGATGTGCGTTCAAGGGGAAGAGATTGTCTTGAGATCGAAGGTTGAAACACTCTCACCCTGAACAGCTCTCTTGCTCTCCGATCAGACCCGGCAAATGGATAAATTACTCTGCCTTTTCTCGTGACATCATCAGGAACCGTGTCAGCCTTCGAGGTTACCTCTGTCACAGCCCTTGGAATTCGATTTCGAGTTGGTGCACAAGGATAAAAATAATATTAACTGTATTCGATAGAACAGAGAGAACAGTCTGAAACGAGTAATTCGCCTTGACGTTTCAATTCTCTTCTCCAATTTTCTTTTCTTGACTTATCAAAATACTACTCCATATCCGGACCAAATAAACACTATGGAATAAAGAATAATTCTTATTCTATTTAATTTAGCCGACGCATTCTATTTAATTTGTTTCTTTTATTTAATTTTGTCGTTGTAACAGGAACTTCCCAAGTCGTTTTCTCCCTGTTTTTTTTATATTTTCCGAGCAGAGTCGGGAAAATGGGACGCGATGAAAGATTCACAGGGATCCGTACGTTCCGTTGCGTTTCCAAGCGACTCGTAACGATTCGCTAAGTTGATGCAAATTTCACGAACGACCCGCTGCGGACAGTTTTAATCAAGCGAACAAGAGAATCGACACGTGAACGAACTTATCACTGAATTTTTTATATCGTCTCTAATCAGAAACTGATCTAAATAAGTTTCAATATAAAATTTAGAATCAAAAATATCCTATCACTTCAGCAAACTTTTCGAAACCAACCCTGCTTCAAAGTCGACAAAATACGCGCCGGAAACGCGTTTGGCTCGCGATATAAAAGATTAACGAAGCCTCAGTATCGAACGGACCCGTAACACGGGTCAGGTTGCGGCGTTCAAACGTTGCTCTTCCTTCAAACATTCAAGGAGTCGATGGGCCAATCGAAAATTTACGATTCTCCCTATGTTCCGTGAAAGCTAAACTCTCTGTCCTAGGTAGAACCAGCAGCGTATTTTGGGCCGATTCGATACAGCTACTCCTGGTCTCTTACAACAAGGTAGACAAGATCAATCGTTTTATCCTAGAAACCTAGGGAACTCTTGTAAGAAGTAACCACTACAATCTTGCTTTCTTTTAAATGAAAATTATGAAAGATAACGGTTCACGTTATTCGACAACCAAAATTTACATTTTTAATGAAAACCAATATCTCCGTCGAATTTTCAATTTTGACTCCCTTTCGGAAGAGGGTCCGAGTGGTGGAGGGTGAAGGCAGTAATGTCGTGTCTAGAACGTGTTTATTTGGGTTCTAAAATATCATCTTCTTGCCCCGATGCCCATTCCTGAGCTATAAGGGTAGCGAAGGATGCTTAAAAGAGGGGGAAGATCAGTAGGGACGCCGTAATGGCGGCTAAATTCCTGCAACGACCGGATGCAATTTAATGCCAGTCGTCGTGGCGCTATCATCACCTCGCTGATGCAATATCTTTCGAGTTTCCGGCGTCTAGTTAGTGCGGAACGAGCTGTTGATAAATCTCTCCCACCTTCGTTCCCGGTGTCCTCCCTCTTTCGCTCCCCATTCCTCGCCCACCTATGGCTTTCCAGGGACTCTTCCACCTACGTTTAACCACCCATCGTATGCCAACCGCCCCGTACCCCTGTGCCTCGGTATGTGCAGGCCATTTCTCCGCCGTGGAATTACATCCCCCAAATTGTAATTTTGTCGGGCACCACTCTCTGGCACCACCCGCATTATTTCCCCTACTCACACTCTTCCAACCCCCCTCTTCCCACGCGTTGGCAAGCCCGTTTTGACTCCTTCAGGGTGAGCCGTGGTGAGCGGTCTCTTTCCAACGGGGTTCGTACGAAACGAGAGTGGAAAAGGAGCCGAGGGGAAAGTTCATCGAGCGCGGAACGACGTCGTTCCCTTCGCGTGACACGTGTCTGTGAATGAGCATCGATTTCCGGTTGCCGCGCCGTCGGGACCACGTTGTTCCTCTGGCGCTTCGCTCTCTTTCCCGACAGATAGCCGCGTGGAAAAAGGAATTAGCTGAAGAGGTCGGTACTTACAAAGACGGGAAACTGAAGACTAAATGGAGTAAAGTGTTTAGGGAAAGAAATAAATAGCCGCGAAGAAGACGTTGATCGTTTGAGTTAATTACACTTTGAGAGTAACGTTCATTTGTTTTTAACACAAGTGATAGATATCTGTCACTCGACCAACTTGCTACTTACAATTAGCAAAATACCACTTTAGACTAAAATGTTTACACTTTTCTTGGTTATTTTAAATTTAGTTCATTGAGTGTTTTATACACTTTAGACATTTCTCGTGTAGATCAATGAAAGTAGGTAGGAATCGTTTAATATTTATAGCAACTATTTCCTACTTTTTTTTTCAAATTAAGCAACTTTATGTCAGGAAAAAGAAAATTGAAAAACAAGCCGGTGAAAGCATCTAAGGGGACTTCAAAAGGGATCTCAAGATTAAACTGGTCTTTAAGGATTAGCAGTAAGGGAAGCTTTAACGACGTCATTATGAAATTAATTATTAAACCACACCGATAATCGTCACCGGTCATAGAGTAGCCCTTATCCCCTTTCAAGTCGACTCTGTGAGGTTACGGGGCAAATTGTATTGGATTACCACGAAGGTACCTGATGGCTCACTCTATAGAACCGCTTACCACCAAGTTAACGTTCAGCGACGCGCTGTGCTCTTCGATCTCTAGCATTCCGTTCGACGTAACGTTTTTAATATTTCACCTACTACAGGATGAAAACAATTATCTATCTTTCAGAAATGACGATCAAACGTTTAATTGACTTATTTTCAAATCCATAAATTAAGATTCTATGGATGGTCAAAGAAGATTTAGTAACCATGATGATAAGACATGATTTCACATCAGAAAAAATTGCAAAATAGAATTTTTGTTATATCAGTTTGAAGCATAAATTTTAACATATTTACACGAAAATTTTGTAAATCTTATGTAAAAAATATTACTGATATTATCACAAAATATCAAGTTAAGATATAGCTGACAAATTCACAATATAACGTCGATTTAATAAACTTCAATCAGGATATATTATAATCAAATTCAACAAAGAACCGTGATCAATTAATATGTGTAATTTTGAATAATTTATGACTTTTAAAAATGTAGATTTTTGGTTTTATTTTGAATGACATTCCAGCTACTGAAACATGGGTGAATAACTCATTTCACCTGTAACAATCTAATAAAAAGAGACCGTAAAAGTGCACATGGATGGAATATCAATTACTTTAATTATGAATGATAATGAAACCAAATGTGCAGAGGATGAACAAGAGTAAATTGAATATAATAAATCAAAATCCAATAAATTTAAAACGACAATATAATAATCGAGATCTTAATATTTGAATTTTCAACATTTTTTCACCTACAAAGACTAAAATCCTTTGTCTGAAATACTTACAAAGCTTAAAATTCTCATTTTAATATGCCATCATTATAACCATGATTTAGCGACTGTAATTTATTTAGGAGGTGCTTAAAACTCGGACAAACATGGAAGAATCGCTTGCAACACATCAAAGTCATTAAACGAAGTCCCGTTAGCCATCGTTGAAATTGCGTCGAAGCATCAGAGGAATCATAATTGCATCGTCGTCGAGTCAATCCAAGACCGCGTGAACGACAGAGCTAGATCGTTCGGTAAACTTCCGACTTCCGGGGAATTCGCCGGCTGGCTGGATTTTATGGCGATCCGATCGCCGTCGCGATGCTTCCGGTGCGCACCTGCACTGCCTCTATCGGCGAGGGTGCACTGCGCCGTGCGACAGCTTTAAAACTTTCGCGATAATTAACTAAACTAATTAACGCCGGCGAACGAAACATTGACGTCTCGGCAGAGTGACAGCGTAGACGCTGTATGAGACGGTAACGTCGCTGGTAGCCTGATAAATTCACGAATAAAGCGGAAACTTTCACCTATAGATCATTCCCATCTTTCCTGTCCTCGTTATCCTAGCGTTCTCGAATACGATCGAGCGTGTAACTTTTCGTACTTGAAATTCTCGCTCCTCGTTTCGATAAAATAGCGAAATAGAAAGTTGGAAATTGTTTCCTCGATCTAACCGCTTCTTCGTTTCTGTGCAAATTAACGGCGAATTTGGAGTATTAAAGTAGGCGAATGAAACGAATCATTTTGGTTTTGCAAACTCGTCAAACGTTTGACGATTCGCTCGGATGATGAAGATGAAAATACACGGGACACGAAAACGGGAAAGGAAGAAATAGAAGTGGAGGCTACGAGGACGTTAACGGCGTTATTAGTTCCATTGCGCGAACAGAAATGAGACGAGAACGTCGAGAAAGGAAGAGGAACTGCCGCTTGAAATCGAACTCGATCGTACTCAATCAATCAAACGAAGGCAAATCGAGTCGATGGAAAGAAAGGGTGCCCGGAAGTAGAGAGCGAAGGAGTGAGAACAAAAAAATAGAATAGGGTGAGGAAGAAAGACAGGAGACGAGGGAGAAGCATCACAAATCAGAGAAACGGTGACAGTTAATTCATAACTTGCAACCCCATGGCTCTTTCGAATTCCCCTGCTGCTTTCATCCCCTCCTCCCCCTTTCCAATCTGTGCACCCTCGGCAGTTGCGTGCAACGTATGCACCTCAGCGAACACCCTTTCCGTATTAATACACGCCGAAAGAGCACATTGTTGCACTTTTGTCCCTCTCTTTCTTTTTCCTACCTTCCTATCCTTTTTTTTCTCTCTATTTTTGTACCTATTTTTGTCATTTCGATTTTCTAATTTTACGTCGTACGTTTTGAATAATATTTCTAAGATAGATGGTGTAATTTAGAAAGTTGAATGACCGCAATAAAAAAAAATATCATAAGACACGTGAACTGAAAGACGAGGCGACGGTTAAGCAGTACTGCACATCGTCCAACGAAAACGAATTACGAAAGCAGTTTCGCCCTGTATCTTTCTGTCGATCTGCACGCCTGCAGCCGTACGTACACCGAATGGGCGTCCATAACTCATTTACATTAATACAGGCTGAACACGAATGTCTATCCTCGGATATCATCGTACGCGATAAAAAAACGATGGAAAATGAAATATACACCTAACGGAACTGTGCCACCGCGTATACATCACGTCTTGAAGTACGATTGCCTTCCTCGTGCAAACCGCGACTTTATTGCCGCGAGTATAATCGCGCTTTCTCGTCCCTAACGATTCTTCCTCCTGTGATTAATATCCATGCTAATTCACAGTCGTGATTTACCCTTCGTCGATCGTCGTCCACGTATTACGCCCGAATATTTCTGAATAAAAAAAACACGACCGCTTCTTTTCTTTCCCAATAAACATCGTTAGTGACGAATAATTCTCTCATCGATCAACAAGCCGAAAGTTTAGAACTCTGTCTAATGATACATTTCCATGAAACGGAAGTTGCCGTAATCCAGGGACCGGTAAGTAGTCGGAGGCAGCGCGATACCCTTGAAATATTGAACAACCACTCGGTCTGGGGAATATCGAGCCCAGATGCGTCACCGGTTCTAATTCACGCTCGATGATGAAAATCAATACGATAACACGCGCGTACCTACTAATAAGAAACAAGAGCTACGTTTCCTGTACCTACAAGTGACAGGTTTCACGCGGACCCCGGCTCCGGTAATCATCAGCCGGGATTCGAGTAATTCGTCTAATGACCGGCTGTCGAGCGCGATCCAGCGATGCGCGATTGCCGGTGCTTTAAGGGAGCCTAATCGATGCTTGATAGGGCAACGTTATTACCTAACGGCAACTCTACGGACCGTGTCATTATCTTCGCCGACGCCATTACGCACGGTGCCACCCGCCTCCTTTCCATTCGATTCGCGGATTATGCCGTTGAATCACGCCAACTGGTCGCCGATTCCAGGAGCTGTCAAGCCGACGTTCGGATTAATGGACGAAATTAAACTTACCGGCGTGCTGAAAGAATGACAGCAAGGAGAAATGGCCGGTTGGCTAGGGACGTATGTGGTAGGTGGAAATGATTGTTGCCGAGCCGAGTTAATAACGGAGGTACACGAGTTGAAAGAATGGGAATAGAATGGAAATGGTTCCCAGTGGGAAGCCGAACGAGAAATCACGGCGCCTGCTCGCGATAGGATATATTCGAACAGGTGAATATCTCGTAATCAAATGTTCCTTTCATCCTACCTTCGATTTTATGATAACTTAAGAGCAGTTTGAAATAGGAGATCCATGATACCTCTTAAATTTCATCCTTTCGTTAATCCAGTTTCGTTTCAATCACGTTGAAACGACCTTACTCGACTCTCCAGTTCTTATTATTTTGCGATTTTAATTTATTCACACGTACCAGCCGCGAAAGACAGCGAATGGAAGCGGACGGAGGAAAGTGAAGCGATACGAATTTTCCGGCGGCGCTGGTTCCCGGGAGACGCTCCCCGTGCGTCGACGAGATCGAATGCTAATTCCTTTAGGCGCCCCGGGGCCGGAAATTTGAACGGGATTAGGACGGAACCGGCCGTCTCTCCCCGAAAACGTTCCCCATGAATAACAAAAAAGCAGACCGTCCTACGCAGACCCAACGTAAATTACCTATGCGTCAGCCACTCGAAAGGGGATTCAATTAAGGAACATCCTCCTCGCGATACTAACGATTTTTCTCCTTTCACCCTTCAGGCTATCACCGATTATTTCTAAGTCTCCATTTCCCCAGTTTCTCATTCTGATTCCGAATATCAATTCTGAACGTCTCCCGTGTTCCGTGATCTTAAATCGATTTGCAAGTATCAATTATACCTTATCACGTCCGTACAATTACCCGGTAATCCCGAGGGTCTCCTGTCCGACGTCCACCTTCGCCACGGCGGCATCTTTCTCGCGTATTTCCCAGCTGAAATCCTGGAGGAAAAGGGGCCGCACGATTCCGGTAACGGATTCGTTTGCTAGGTACGACCACGCATATAATGATTATTCAAATCGTCGCCAGGGGATGTCAGGATTGTGGGTATCGAGGGATCCGGAGACGATGGTCGCGTGCGAGACGCGAGCAAAGCCATCGAAAGGTGCTTTCGTGCGAAAGAGAAGAGAAATTCGGTCTAGGAATCCAGTGATCTGCGGTGTGTGATCCAGGCCATTAGGCAAAAGCTTCTCTCAGTCTCGTTCACCCTTCACCCTGTTTCCCATCCCCCTTTTGGTAGCACTCGCTGTCCCGCTTCAGGCGTCTGTTCGGCGCGATAACTGAAAAGGACGAAGCACGCGTTCCCGCGACGGTTTTTGCACACGGAAAGCTTCCACCGAGCTCTTCGGACCTGTTAAGTCGACCCTTGCAATCCGTGGCACGTGCGTTTCGAAGATTCATCCCCTTTCTTCGTGGCTACGATGCCTCTCGCCTCGTTACACCCTTTACACGCTCGGTAATCGCTGCCCCACGGAGATTACCCTTCTATCTACGCTCCTGTTACCAGAGTTCTCCGCTTTTTTCCTCTTTCTGACATCGTCCTTTTCGTCGACTGTTTGAGATGCTCCTGAATTCATGGGTATCCTTAAGCAATTTCCTTACGGATGGAATTTATTATTTCGAGGATCTTTGTTAGTTTCAAAGTCTCAGAATATTCTAGCAGAAAATTAAATAACATTTTTTTTCGTACAGTATACAGTATAGTAGGGATTCTAAAGAAATTCAACGCTATCGCCATTTCTTTGATTCAAATTCCCCGAACGGATCTTTAACTGAGTGTAGGATAACGTTTCAAAGAGACCACGTTAATTATCTGATGAATTTATTAAACGTCACTAACAAACGCTTCAAAGGGAATCGTCGTCAAATATCCTGCTTTTACCTGGCGCTGGTAACGCGATACGTAGACAAAGGTGATTCCCGGTAGCCATGTCTCTTTCCCCGGAGTATACCCGTTCATACGTGCGTAAACGATCGTGAACAAACAATTCTTCCTTTTTTTTTTCCATTGCACCCCCTTTCCGTTACTCCGTTGCTTCTCTTTTTCCTTTCCTGTTCCGCCTGTAACCAACTCCAGCGGCTTTTTATTCTGCAAACTTACCCCCGGGCCACTCGCGTATGCAAAAGAAAGCGAAAAAAAAGGCGTTTGGTCTCTAATGAACGGCTCTCAACGCGCGAATATTACGCGTGTAAATCGCCTTATCGCTCGAACGACGACGGAAGCTTCATTATCATCGTCGATGTAGCCACTGGCGCCGCCTCTTTTCATCGGGGAACGATATCAAAAGTCTTTCTTTGTTACACGTGATCATTAATACCGCGCTGTATATTCTCTTTGTGAGCGTTGCCAAAATTGGAAGAATAGAAATGAGCGAGAATAGAGGAGATATTTCTTGGAACAATGTGGTTCGATGGTTCTTAATCCTTTCGTTACGCTTGCTTCTCTACCGAAAACTGTACCCGTACGCTTTTATATTAAATTACCTAACTCGATATTCGAACGTAAAACACAATGGTATTCGAATGACTAAATTATTTTTCGTTATTACATTAAAATTAATATCCACCTATTTATGCGTGTACACCCTTGATTATTTGGGACCTGTTCAAAATCACATTAATTGGCATTAATCACATTGCTCACTGATTCTATTGTTCTGAAAATTATACATACGTAGATACATACATTGGTTACAAGTGCATATATAATACAATTTGAAAATGAATTCAGATTAACCGACAGTTAGTGTTCCATAGGTATTTATGTCAATACTACTGTGCAGACTGCATTAACATTAGCTATAATGCCTATAGTATTGTCAATTGCGTTTACGATAAAAATGGGAAACATTCTCTTCGTTCCCTTATATTTCTCTTATTCCGCCACTGCATAATGTCCAACATAAAATATTCGTTTCGCAGAATTCTTCTCGACTTTCGCTAATTTCATCCCCAGTCAGAAATTCATGGGAAACAATAATCCAGAGACAGGAAATTCGTAAGTATTCCAAGAACGTTGGCTCGCAGGTGATTCGTCGACGAAGCAGCACGATAACTACGGATTCTCTTGATTATATTATTAATACAGAAGGAAGGAAAACGAAGCTACGTTTCCTCTGAACCACCACTCTGTTTCCTTCTCGTTTCCGAACCGTCTATATTGTCATCAAGGAAAGCTTCTTAAAATCTCCCTCTTTATCCCTGATCGCTCTCTGTTAAGACGGTTGCCTCCACGCCGTTTTCTTCCTGGAAGGTCCGGCAACCTTATAATCCCACCATATCCTTCTTCAAAGGGATCTTCTCGAACGATGAAGATCGCGGATACTCTATCGACGCAAAACGTCTCAATAACATCGTCCGTATGCTTTACGATCTCCAGACGCCGTTTTCTAAATGACGTCTGGGTTGCGAGAAATATCGTTATCTGCCTTGTCCTTTCTATACCATGCTTTAAAACTAAAGAAGAATGTTGATCCGGAAGTGAATACGAGATGTTCTACGATTTTCTTTAAGAGAGTGAATACAATTACGATATTTCGACGAAATGTGTATAACTTTCCGAGAATAGGATATTTGCAACACGGATAATTTTCTAACTTTTTGATAAATCGACGTTTAAATTCCTTTCAGAAATCGTTTGATCAAAGTAAAAAATCACACGAACCAATGTTCGCCCGAAACAAGGCTCAAATACGATTGAAGCATCAAATATAAAGGTCGTTTCGCTTCGATCGGCACACGAGCGTTGACACAAATATTTTTTTTTTCTTTGTTTTGTTTTTGTTTGACCGTTTCTGTCATCGTGGCTGCAACCCCGCGGGGGTTAAGTGGCCGAAGAGAATTTTGGTAGGATCTGTGGCCGAATACAACCGCGATCTCGTCTCCCGGTGTTTCACGGCTAAATTGCCGTTTCACAATTGGCAGCCCGTCAACGATTCGATGCTCGAACAGATTCGACCACTGTTATCATTATATGTACGCGTACCGGCTGGATGTCTGTGGTCAGCTGATACACGACACTGGACCGCATAAGCCGACATACGGATTTTTGTCATCGAGACCGCCATTGCACGTGATCCCTATCCGGAATGACGTTTCGGTTGACGAAACGGCCAACAACGGAATCGACAAAAACGACATCGAGGTCGAAACACGAACCGTTACATCGGACTTACGCGGCAAACAATTCGTCTCCATTTTGAAACGATGGAAAGAAAGTTGAAATCTTAACAGAAAAAGTATGAAACCAAAATCTGGGAGTATAAAGAATAAATTGGACAGCTGATAAGACAGCCGTTCACAGTTCAGAGGCTAAACGTCCCGCTTTACTGACCGGGGAAAGCAACCATCGTCCCATCGTCCACTTTTTCACCCGCCCTCAGTAATTATGAATTGCTTCATCGCGGATGTTCTTCAACTTCGACGGTCCCCTAACGAGTCGCTAAACGCAATTCCGGGATCGCGATGGTCCGAGGAGTAGCCCGCTTTAAAAGCAAACACTCGCACCCCTTCAAAGATTCATGGAAACGCTTTACCCCCCACGGCGAAACCGCCATCGCTCTCCGGCGTTCTTCGCCGAGAGATGCCTGGACGATAAGTCAAGTTTGCGAAGCAAAATCGAGTACCTTGAGAGCTTGCCGTTTCGGTAGGGGTGTTCGCAAGACGAGGCACAGAATTTAATAACCATAGGTTTTGACGCGGGGGTAGCTTCGCGTAAGACATGGATGTAATCTTGGCGGGGTAACTCATACGTTACCAACCGGAAGACACATTCCAGCGTCTCTAACAAACGCTGCCAAGCCCTCGGCATGCACTGTCTGCCTCTTTACGTCGAACCACCGCCGTATAAGGGTGGTTGGGAACGGCGACATAATTCTAATTTTATTGCCGAGCCAAGATGCGGCTTGCCGAGCTACCTCGCGAACGAGACCTCGAATTTATGGGCAATTTTTCTTATTAATTTTCATAAGTTCGACATGTCAGCCGACGTTGCGACAAAGCCACCATCCCCCGCTGCCTTCTCAATCCCCTCTTCACTGGAGGCTGACGCGCTGAGATTTTTCTCCTCTTTCTTCGAACACTGTCGTCTATGCCTTCCTGAAACTTATATTAAAACCGAAGCTCTAAACTTCAACGATTCTATAGAGGATAAAAATATTTCTGTAGCTCTGATATTTTGTGGCTCTGCACGATCATCGCGGAGCGAAACACACGTCGAGGGTACATTAAAAAGTTGTTTGGTATCGAATGAATTCGAGGAATTTGTAATTGACGCGTTAGCGATGCGCCATTGTGGACTGTTGGGAAAATAGACGGAGGAATTTCGTTGGGGATGCTTCGCCAAATTTGTGCTCGGTGAAAACTGGATGCATTGTTTTAATCTTGATGAATTCTTGTAATCCAAACAACAAATTCTATATAGATACATATATACATATTTGAAGGAATAACATTTACGAGTGCACAGAGTGATTTTGTATTTGAAAGATTTTAAGTATTTTTAATTGCATCGTCCAGATACAAACGATGCGAAGCAATCGTGAATCCAAGAAGGGACAGCAAAGTGGGACGGGTCGTTCGATTGATAATGAACGATCGGGAAGAAGAAAGTTTCGCTTCGATTCGTTCCCGTGCATTTTTCCATGGCGCACGGATTCGTCGAACGCTTATGAACAAAAGAAGCCGGAGGGTAAGATTGAAGGGGATGAAATTTTTCGGGCACAGTGAAGCGGAAAGAAGCGTCTTCGACGTTTCGAAGTAGTAAATAATGGAGGGTGACGAACGGATGGCTACGGAGGATGCGCGAAAAAAGAATGAACGGACTGAGTGAAGACTGGGGAATGGCGAGGGGGAGGGATGGGAAAAAGAAAGGAATAGAAAATTGCACGATAAACTCGTGCCACCGTTTCCACCTTGGCATGGTAAATTGCGAATAAACAGGCGCGGACGGGGACGAGAGAATATTTCGCGTAGCTATGAGGAATTCGCCAAGGATGAATACCTTGAAATCCATGCGGCACGTAATCGAAGCGGGAACTCGACTTAATCAATTACGTTATATTAACTGGCGGTCGTGAAAAATGAAATTTCCTTTAGCTGCGGAATACCTTTCGCCGCGAAATAGAAATTCCCGTTTATTGCGTTCGTGGCCCGTACACGGAACGATCGCTTTTGATTCTTGGAATTCGAGAACTTTGCATATTCTTCCGGAGAACTTTCTTCCAGAAATACGCGAATTTTCATGATATTTAGAGTACCGTAAGATGCATAAACAATGTTTAAATTAGATTTAAATTATCACTATGTATTTGCGATGGGTAGGTTACACTGGCACTCGAGGGAAAACTTCATTTACATTTGGCAACAACTATAATATGGATTAATTGCTGGCGACATGCTGGTTTAACAGACAGTCGTGAGATAGAATTTAACCACGAAAAGACTGGCCAATGTTTGAACTTGGCCGTTGCCATTCCAAATATTCAGATTTCATCCTTTGATGTGACGCGGTTTCGCGTGTAACCGGAAGCCCCCTGTATTCGCCTCTCTGTCTGTACAATTAACAGAATCAAGTATCGTCGAATTAACCATAAGTAATAGATACGCAAATTTTGTACGTTAAATACACACTGATTATTAATTCAATTCCGGTGTAAAATTTATATCTCGTTTCTTCTCTGTTTCATTCTTTTCTGATATGAATACATTCGAGTGATATTTATCACAGATAAAACGATATTTATCCAAGTATCCAACGAAGAAACTAGTTTCTAGAAAATCAGATAGATGAATGAATTATTAATGAGGAAAATTATGAAATTGAAGAAGAAAAGATGATAATAATTTTTTGTATCTTGAAAGGGTAAAAACTAAAAACAAAGGGTTGTTGTTCTGCTTTATCCGAGGGAACGGTTACCGATTGCAAGTTCAAGTTCACTCCATCTGTAGCAATATGATTCAACCCTTAGACATTTATTGAATACTGTTTTATCTATCGTAGGAAAATTACCTTTGCTTACTGCTTATCGGTTTATCCGGGGTATTTCTTCCCAGAATGGCACTTTGTAGCGTGATCACATTTTTATACTGGCATAAAGCAGAAGGCGCTCGTTCTGGTGGCAAAAATTCAAAACCTCTTCATAACAAAGACATATCTAGCCTTTTTGAAACTGTAGTTCTGGTCCAACTAAAGAAACTTTTCTTTTCTTTTATAAATTATATTGTACTTAATGTACTTATTTTTGGTAAAAATTCAGTAATGTATTTGTAGTTTTATTTATAAAAGCATTATCAAGCAAAAATAGTGTGCTGTATTATTTCGAGAGTGTCAGTATAAAGGAAAATGAAGAAAACAAAGACATTAGATTGAATTGAACAATGTCCATTATATTATATATTTTATTCCCACATACACACGGCACGTTGTGAACCTTTTCTTAAATATTAATAATATTATCATAATAATAATAATAATCATCGTCATTCTCGTTATCATCGCAATGATAATAATTTTAATAATAATAAGTAAACAATAATAAACATAATAATGTGAATTCATGAGATATATTTATATTTATGTATATATATATTTATAATAAATCATATAGTAATAATCATCGTATTATAATATATATTTATATGTACAGAGGGGTACAATATTGTTATTCTTTATTAGTTTAATATTTATAATCGCAATATTATATTTATTTCTGTCTGTATACATACACAATGAATTAGATTATCGGCCCTTTCTTACGCCACACACACGCGGCGAATAAATTCTCTCACTTTCTATCTTTTTTTGTTTCGCTTGTTATCTTTTTTTTGTTTTTCTTTTTTTTAATCATTTTGTTATCTCCTGCCTCCCGGTTTTGACTCAAGGACCGCAATTTCGTCCTTCGACGGCGCATCTGTTCACTACGCTCGAACATATTCGCGGAAGAAAAGAGCCACGATTTTCATATCCTTCCTTATCTCCTTTCTTTTTTTTTTTTGTTACTTTTCTCACTTTTTTTTTTTGTTTACCTCCATCGAGAAAGGTGTCGTCGAGTTAATTCGAAGAATCTCGAATACGCAATCGACTATACATTTCTCTGAACGCGATCTCGGTACAATCCGTGATCGTTTTGCTTTATCTTACAAAACATCCATTATAGTCTGGCGGCTTTTGGATAGAGAGTCGCGCGTTGCTTGCTGAGCCAAGGTTGCAATGAAAATTCTTTGTTTCTTTGACAATTTCGAATCACGATTAATTTAAACAATTTATTGATTACGCGAAAGGCAAACACACTCTCTTATTTCTCTATTCATTTGTTCGTACGTCTTTTCATTATTTCTCACCTTCCGTTTCGCGTTCGCGACACGAAAACGCGCGGCTCTTTCGCCAGCAGCGCGCCTTTCATAAATATTCTGTACAACGTTATAATTATTATAAATTATCATTATATCTTATATAGAGCCTTACCGTTACATCATTATTATCGGTAGTGTAAAATTGAAACCTTTACGTACTTATGCAGATTAGACATTAACGCCTGCCGGCGATGGCTCGCCCGCAGTCGTTCATCTTCTCCCACTTTTTTATCATTTCTTTTTTTTGTTTGTTAATAATTACTTATTTACCATTTTTTTTATCTGCTCATTTTTTTCCCTCAATCGATACATAATCGTATAATTTATTATGTTGCTATACGTATTGTAGTCGTTTATACGATTAGTAAGAATATGTAAAATCGGTATCTCGTCTTAACTCCATGGCTTTGCACGTTTAATTCAATAAATCTCGTTTAAGCATCCACATAATTGTTTAATATACATAGAATGAAAAGTGGTTTATTTATTGCTTGTTATATTGCAAGTTTCCTCATTGCATAGCTGTACCATACCGCCGAGCTTCCGTTCGTTCTTTCACGCTTTGCCGCCTTTGCTTGGGTGTCTCGCGAGGTGTCGTAAAAAATATTTTAAAAAACCCTTTCATCGTACCCCGTGTTACAAAAAACAAATAACCGCAACCTCCGGAATTCGTCGTGTAAAACAGAACACTCGGTGTTCCCGGTTATTCCTCGCGACAACAACGAAACATATTATCACAAAAGGTAAGGATCACTACGAACAGTAGAAAGCGAGCGTCTCTAAAAATTTCGAATCAACGAAAGGTTCTTTTCAGACTTGGTTCACAGACTTTACAGAAAGGACGAATGGAGATGTGCCTGTGTATCGGTATGCTCGAGTGCACGATAGTTAGCGTATTTAATCAAATTAACGCAGCTTCGATAATTAGATTATTTGTTGAAAAATGAACAGAAACGCTAAGCTACGAAACGATTTTTAAATCTGATAGATCGACTCGATTTGCGAAGAATCGGAACGCAAACAAGAAAAACGAAAGAATCGTTTGCCTTATCACTTGCCACCATTGATAAGAGGTTCTCGAGGATTCGCAATTTCGATGACAATTGCCGTGTTATCTGTCAACCGGTATCACCGTTCTAGAAACGTAACAACTTTTGCTTGACCGATTTGAACATATTCACGATGGGACGGCGAATCGAACCGAAAAGCGATCGAAAAAGGGATACGAAGCGTTTACGTAACAGTCGCTATCGAGTTTTATTTTACGAGTTGCACGAACAGGTACCGAACATTTGCAATAAAACTGGAACGATGACATAATGGCTTGTACGAAGAATATCACCGAGGAACATCGTGTGATCGTTTTGTAAATGAACGCGATAAGACGCGAAAAATGTAGAAATAGTAGGAAGAAAATTATAAATTTAGTATCATTGAAATTGCTTGTTCGGTAAGCGATTCGACTGACCCGTGTAAAAAATCTAACACACCAACAATGAAATGTTAAAAATAATAACCAATTTGAATTGAAACATTTTTACTGATATTTAAGATTGATAAAATTCAAGTTCGATCGATTGAAAATTTGGTACAGATATTAAAATGGAAAGAGCAAAAACTTCGCTAGACGATGTTTAAAGCGAAACTTCATCGAAGCTCGTGGCTATTTGACCCATTTCTGCACGCAGGAAGAATATTTAACAGATTACAGTGTGTCTGCTCGTTCAAACGTGTGCACGTATAATTACATGATTATATACTTATCATAATGTTTATGTTTTGCGTGCGCTTACGTATATAATATGTATATAATATATACATATATGTATGGGGTTATGTTCACATTTCGTTAAGCTGCAACACGAAGAAATCGAGTACAGACCGTCCATTTTAATTGTCTAAAACCGAGTGTAATGTAAATCACGATGCTTCTACTTAAAATTCTATTTATTCTTATTCGATGGTTTTGCATATTTTAACACTGGCAACAGAATTACTCTCATTGGCATTCATTTTTTTTTTTTTTGGACGAGCCAACACGATATCTTCGTGTCGCGTTTAGAAACCTGAAGAAACGAAACGATCACCTCAAATACAACGACGGATTGTATTTGTAACACAGCAGGTTATTGCATTGTGACAAATGGAAAAATGGCAGAAGGACGAGATTACAATAATACTAGCCGACGATAACTCGTAATAATAATGATCCACGATAATAACTATAATAATCGTTATAATATAGAGCAACAGAAAAGAGAAAACAAAAAATAGAATAATATCAATAATAACCATTTGTAATAATGATAATAAACGAGCTCTGGTAGCCCACGTGTTCCCGTGACGCGTGAATAAAAATAACTCCTAGGTAGGATAAGTTCACCCTACAAAACATAGCTGCGACGTACGACATGAAATCACGATCACGATCGATCAATTATATTACAACTGACTCGAAACTGGATCGATCGAATCGTACACCACGTTCGAGCGCTTTTCTCTCTGTGCCGTCAATTCGCAAGGCCGTTAGATACAGCTAAAAATTCATCGAATCACCGAAAAGGTAGTACCAGCAAATTCTAGCCACCCTCGAAGAGGAAAGCGCTCAGACATCGGGTGCAGGGTCGCAACGACGATCTTCTCGTACGCACGAAAACGTTGTTTCGAAAAATTGTCTATCTATCTACGGACTTCTGCGAGTTCATTCCACTCACTCCCACTCTCTCGTTCTCTAATGCTCTTTTACTCTCAATTTCTCTCGCTCTCGATCCATTCATATGGCGCGCAGAGCGACGGGGGTTCCTTTTTCTTCTTCTTCTTCTTCTTTTTTTAATTTTATTTTTCGAATATCGTGGCATCGCGTCCGCGTTTCCTCTGTTCCGCGTAAAGATAGAACGCATCGTCGCGTGCTCCTGTCAGCTTTCAGTTGAGGAAACCAAAAACGAAACGCGCAGATTCGTGTCGCACAGCGAATATACGCTAAACTAGCCGTTCTAGGAAACATATCAGCAGTCAAGAAATAGAGGGTGCGTAGAAAGTTATCGAAGGATCGATATCGACGAATCCGTGAGACGAAAGTGAAATTGATTCGTTTTTTTTTTTTTGTTCTTTTCGGATTTCTTTGGAAAATTCTCTTCTCTTAATCGTTCGTTCCGTTTCATTTGTGTACGTATACCGATGTGTTCTTGTTCCTGTACTTAATATTCGGACGAGTTCGCTCGGTTGTGAAGTGTACAATTGTTCTCGTTGTATCGTAAGAAAACTTATAATAGAGAAATGTCTTTCTGTGTGTGCGCGCACGTGTGTATGTATGCGATACAATAGTGTTATTCGAAGGGTGATAGAATTAAAAACGATGCTCGTAAAATCTAAAGTTTCAATCGATTGGGCCACTCTAGTCGGTTCCAAACATGGAACTGTTTAATCGTTAACACTAATACAAGACTGAACATTGTTCCAAAATTGATGAACGAGACCTTGTACGCGACTATTGCTGTTTGAATTCAAGCGTGAACGTATCGAACTTTAAATAATGTTATGTTCGTATCATTTTTTCATATTTTTACATCTTTCCGATGCGTGCTGCGGTTTAAACGCGCTTGATTTTGTCGAATCGTATCGCTCGCGACGGGTCTCGTCGTTAAATTATTACTCGATATTGCTTTATTCTTTACGAAAAGTCGTAGGATCGACAATTTAGAGCTGCCTCCGTGACAATAAGGAGCAACAACAACAAAATGAATATGAATAAATGACTGGTTAACTCGCACCTCGAGTGCTTTAAGTATCGTTAAGTGGCTGCTATTTTTACTGCATCTTCACTTGTCTTTTTTGTATACGTATGTGTCGTACCTTATATTATTATTTAATCATTGTGAAGGATCTCTGTTTGTTCGTGTGATTCTAATCTCATTTCACCGTTCAATCACGGAATGACAATAATCGATGACTTACTTGATTAACATCTTCCTCGCACTCTCTTTACAATATGACCTCCATTTCCTTTCTCCTAATCTCTCCGCGCTGTATTAATATATATATATATATATATATATTAATGTATTTTTTTTTTTGTTTCGGTTATCGTAATTATTACTTATTACTTATACGCGTGTATATTTATATTTATATTCATATTTATATTTATATCTATATTTATATTTGTGTATACATATATATATATACACAAGTGTAGGGTGTCTGTACGTGTGTCCATTAGAAGTGTACAATGTGGAAGTGTGAGCATGTAAATTGCGCGACGAGTGATCGAGCTCGGTCGATGAGCGTGCGACGCTTTCGAAAACTTTTGTATTTATCCCCCTTTATTGTTCGGCTCCGAAATCCATTCGTCGGGGGGTGAAAAAATGTCTCTCTTGTAAAAAAAGGAAACGCATCGCGAAAAGACAGAAACGAAGACTGGACTGCATCGCACAACGAGCTCGTCCCGATCGCATTTTATTTCTTTTCTTCCCTTCTTTCTTCGAGTCCTACCTACGTACCAACCCTTGTTCTACCCTCACCCGCCCCGGTTTGCACAACCCCCTAACCGCTCAGTTTTTCCCTCACGATCGGTGATGATCATCGAAAAATTGTTCAGTACAATAGTATATTAGCTTTTAAAACATCAATAACTATATATACATACAAATGCATAAAACAATGTCTCAATATAATATTTGTTCATCTTCCATAATCCTCATATTTTTTATTTTGTGTGTTTGTTATCTTAATTAATTTTATATATATATATATATTTATATAGTTGTAATATATTTCTTGCCTTTTTTTTAATTATTCAATATGTATATTTTTTATATAGACGTAATATTTCAATATTAATGTATTTTTTTTTTTATATTTATAAATATAAACGCGTGGACTGCACTCGCATATATTTTGTTTGCTCTTGTCTCCTTTTTCTCTTCCCTCCCTATATAGTCTCGCGACACCCCTTAGCTTTTTCATTTCTATTTTGTTCACTTTTGTGTTAGCTCACATGTATATTGATCGCAGTATTCATTTATTTCGATTTTTTGTTCTAATTAATAATTGATCGTAGATCTCTTTCGAATATATATTTATAGATTTATATATAACTCTGTTACAGAGGATCTTCCTTGTTGAAAGTCGCCCGAGTTCCTGTCACCATATTTTCTGCATCCATCAAGCAATTTCAAGAATAAATAATTGCAGAGAAGTAACTATAAAACATTATGTATCACATTCGATTATTATTCACGCTGTAACAATAACATTCAACGTCAACCGAAACTATTAATCTCAACAGAGATGATTATTTTTAATAATTAAAGGAAAGGTGAAATCGTCGTCAGGAACTCAGAATTCTTTCAACAAACCTCTTTCATCCTAACTGCGAAAAGTTACAACTTATATACTTAAAAACTTTGTCTTCTCCGTTCCTATTTTCTGCATATGTTTTCTATTTTGCTGTTCTGCTGCGATCTCGCGCGTCAGCGTCCCTTAATCCTACGTACGACGAATTTCATTATACATTACGTTCTTTGAGCTGGTGTTACATCCTCGTCTATGTGTTTCCTGGCTATTATTTTCCTTCGCGTTCAATCCAACTCTTTGTCTATTTGAACAATTAGCGCGGTTTTGGAAGCGTTTCTCACGGCTATTCACGGTTTGCCCAACTCATTAGTTCGTCGAACGTAACGAAAGATCTTTAAGAAGCTACTGAATTGACTGCGTGTTTATCATTTCTTATTTCATCTGAAAAGCAGCCTTCATCTTATGAAATCCACGCAATTGTAGAATATCAAAAAAGATCAGAAGATAGAAATTTAATTCGTTTAAACAACAATAGCCTATGTGGTGTACGATCAACTAATAGAAATTCAATCTTTTTCGCGCCACACGATTTTTTTCCTGTTACTCGAATTATCCCCCAATGTATCAACCTTTGGTCCGATACGTACACAATTTTTCTTTTTTTCTTTTTTTACACGCGTTTATCGTTAATTCTGGGGCGTAACGAAGCAGCTACCATTTTGTTTCGCTTGCAAGAAATCGGCATCGCAGCATCGGAAACACACGCGACCGCAGTTCGTTCCACCATTCGTTCCCACATCCGGGGTTGGTGATTCTTCATTCTCATTTTTCTTTTCCTTTCAACATTTCCAAAACGAACGAGATCACTCGCCGTGCACGTACGGGTCACCAACTTAAAAGTACATAGTTTATTCGCGCTATAGTTTAATCGTTATATATTATTTTCTTTTGTTCTTCGATCATTATTTGCCATTTAATCCTTTATGGTCATGACGATGTATTGCTAACGTTCGTAAGAATTGACTCATTTATTTATTCGGTTTCATTCGTTCATTTTATCTTCAGTATTTTTTTTTTATTTTTTTAGCTTTTTGGTATTTTTTTTCATTTGCGTGCACGCACACCCGCGCACAGGAAAACAAAATGGCCGCCGTTCGACGTGACACGCGTCCCAATTAAAGGTCATCCCTTTTTTTTTTGTTTGTTTACCCTGTTGTTGAATACAATAATAACCGTACTAGAATTGTCGCACGTGTAACCGTCGTTTCGTAATTATAATTAATCGCTCGTTGATTTTCACTTGGTGAATTGAATAACAGTAATAATAGTATCGTAGGGAACGGGATTGATCAACAAAATGTACGAATCGGTACGCGAGATTGGTAACGCGCTTCGACGGTATCTTGTTCTCGTCCGGAATCAGGAGGGTTCCGGCGTCGCGACGCATCTGAATCGAAACTGTCCTCCGACGGCTACAAAGTCTAATAAAGGTATTTTTAGCAAGAAAGAGCAACGGACCATGACTCCCTGTTTCCCGTACGATATTTAAAAACTTCACGGTACGCTAAACCTAAATCAATGACGAATAATCATTCTCGCCGTTAGCTCGTCCAATTAAAGAATACTCGAAGCGCGAAAGAACGCAAGAATTTGGTGTCCAGTCGTTCCGCGATTAAGGCTACGTTACACGATATAATGTTTCTCTCACGTCTACGTCTTTCCTCGCTAGCCCCGCTTAAAATTTACCATTTTTTTATTTGTTTTGTCGCGAAATGGCATTTTAAGATGACCGTGTGTTTAGTAAATCCTAAATGTGTCTTAAATAAACTCTCTCTCGCTCTCTCTCTCTCTCGCACACACATGTCTCTCTCCCTCCCGTTCTCTCACACATCCGGCTCACAGACGCACAAAATCTCGCTTCGTGTCGGAGTATCGTTCATTTTTATTTTCTGTAAACGTGCTCCTCTCGTTTCCGCTTTGACTCACGCACTGGGCGCATTTAATTGGCGATACGCGATCTCGCCGTTAACTAACGCTCTGTACATATGCGGACGCACGGTATAATAATTGCATACACATTTATTATGTATGTATTTAATATACTTTTCCTTATCCTTTGAATGCATCTTGTTTCGCGTAACTTCATGGTTTACCTATGGTTCCCTCACCCGCGGTTCTGTGTTCTCTGTTCCTATTCGTGTAGATAATTCGTTTAAAAAGCCGCCGACGCGTGTGAAAGCGTGCGATCGTTTTAGGCGTCTAAAACGTGTGTGACAGTGTATTATGTACACGTTGCACGTGTACGTGCGTGTGTTTCTTTTTGTGTGTGTCTGGCGGTGTTGTATTATACGGTGAACGTGTACGAAATGCGTGTCGATGAACGTCGGGTCACGTATCCGGCTGACTCCTCCATAGGATCATGCATATACGCCGTTATGGTAAATCAATGATACAATAATTCGTGTAAGGGTAATATGTATGTATGTACCGTGGTTAATGCAAGTAATCGATTGGACAGCTATACAATAGCCGATGAAATTCAACGGTCATCGTTTCGGCATCGAACGAGGCCAGACTTTCGACGATAAAACGCTCGGGACACTTGCTCGATCCCCGTCTCGCGACCCTGTGAATCTAATTAAAAATCTCACCGTTTCGATGACCATGGCTTGCCTTTCCTTATCACCGATCATACGTGTGTATCGTCTCGAAAGCGAATCGCAAACGGATCTTCGCCGATCTGGTCTCGAAGTTTCGCGTCTTTCTGTTTGTTCCTCGTGCGACAAGCAATGCAAACAGTTTCGCGTCATCCGTGCAACACGCGTCCGTCTACGTCTATATGCGTAGCCTCGCTCTCCTCGCTCTTCATTCGTCTCCTCGCGTCACTCCCTCGTTGCGCACCCGGGAAAAAGGGGAAAAGTGGTTCGACGACGCCGGGGCGAGAAAGAAGTGCCATTCCGGCATTCAGTCGGCAAAGAGCACGCTGACAAGTGGCGTACACGCGCGCGCGCGCAAAAAAGAAAGGAAGAAAAGAAAGGGGTGGAAAAAAGGGCGAAGCCACTCTGGCATGCATAGTGCCCTCATCATCATCTCCTAATCCCACCCAACCGCCCTTTACACATCAGGGTTTCAACTCCCCTGTTGCAGTCGACTCGCGACATGCAATTCGCGACTCGCCACATTACTCGGAAAAAATCTCTAACGCTTGTTCTCCGTTTCCACGCACGCTTAGAAACTGAAAAATCCTCGGACAGATTCGCCTTCTCTTCCCGGGTGCGAACGTGTACGCGTCTAATAATTATATTTTTTTTTAATTATTTATATTCATATTTATATTTGTATTTATATTTGCATTTATATTTATATTTATATTTATATTTATATTTATATATATATATGTATATTGAGTGAACGCGCTCGTACTTGCATCGCGCACTCACCATCCATCAGTTTGTTTTTTGCTTTTGTTAATCATTAGAATCCTCATAATGTTTTATATATATATATATATAATAACCAGTAATCATAATAATAATCGTGTATAAGTTGGTATTTCTTCCTCTGCGTTCGTCTGTCTCTTAAATACTAAAGATCATACGTTATCGTCTAATATTTTATCAATTATTTATATATATATATATATATATATATTTATATTTTATATATAATATTTTTATATTCTAGACTTAGACGCTTAATTATTTAGCAATTAATAATATTAATTTAATTCATTATTATTAGATTATTTTTTATTAATGTCGGAGAACGGGCATCAATACGCAGTTTCGGCCGTATCTAGCTGTACGCAGCTTCTGCCCTTCGAAATTTCTCTTACATTCTCTCTCACTATCCGCCATTTTCGTTTACCTCGCAAGCTTTCTGGACGCGTATCGGATGTACAATTTTTACCTTCGTCGTATTCTTTCTATTCTTTTACTCATCTTCTTTTTGTGCTTCCCTATTTTATTTTTTATTTTTTTATTTTTTTTTTCCATTTTTCCCTGTCAAACTGCCTTCGTCTTTGATTTTCTCGTTTGAATCGTTTGAAGATCGTGTTACATTTTCTTGATCGGTTACATCGTTGACTATGATCGGTCGCATCCGCAAGCTCTACCGATGAAAACCATTATTCTTCTACCTAAACACGATCCCTTTCGCCCGATGATGGTAAGATACGTGATGGTCATCCTCTTCTGTCCAGAGATCGTTCATCGTGCAAAGTTTGTCCAAGGCATATACATCGTTCATTGTACCGTCAGTCGACCGTGCTGCGCTCTGCCCTCTCGTCCATCCTGATGGAAAGAAAATTTGCCTCTGTTAACGACGTACTGCGATGCGATTATAATAGAAAAGCCACGACTGTAAACTTAGCGCAAGCAGATCGTGTTACTGTTCGAGTGCTTGGACGTGAATGACAAGCGAAGAGGAAGATTCTGTTATGATACGTTTAATTTTTTTTTAACGTGTTGACTGCCATACGGAATGTTATCTATTATTTCTGTTATCCATCATTCCAAGTATCTAGCAAGAGTATCTCTAATTGGATAAATCAAAGAATTTTTAATAAGATAGAAAATGGATTCTTATGGAAATCGAGGCATCTTTCACGTGTGATACAGCAGTCAACGAGTTCTTTTTTAATTAAGAAAATTAATAAAAATTCACCTGTATCACGAAAGCGTTTCAATATTTCAATTCGTTATAGGAAATTAATTATTTCACAGAGACTTACAAATGTGAACTGATGGAAAATATGTTTGAACGTGTTTGCGTTGCTACTAAATGAAATAAAAGATTTTTTATTACCGTATTCGCAAGATAATGCGCTAAATTTGAAAGAAAAAGACAACAGGAAACATTATATCAATTTTTCGCTGCTGTTGATTAAAGTAACATGAGAGAAGCGATGAAAGTGCTTAAGTATTACACACTATTCACTTATACTTTACAACAGTTCGAATTTTATATCATAAGGTTCCTACAGCGAGCGATTGAAGCATATATATTTTTTTAATAACATGAGATATTTAACATAACGATAATAGATTTGAAATAAAGAGTAAGGAAATTTGATTACGTACCTGTTATTAGGTCTTAACAAGGCTCAATGGTAGCCATTAGTGAACGCCGCTGGTATTAGAGGACCCTAAAACATGAGGTGAAAGATTTTTATCTAAATTCTTGTACAATTTTATTTAAAGAATACAAGGTAAATTACTGAATATTCTACGTTGATTTTCTTTCCAATAACGATTAAACTACGTGCAATTGCGATACTTGATCCTGGATATTAGCATCGTTGGGTATTGAAATTCCATAAGTATCAGAAAGGAAGATATAAAAAAGAGAAAGGAAAAAAAAATACGAAACGCAAAGTTAATAATGTATCTGCAAACTGAGAAGCTCAGCGTTCAGAGCTGTTTTGCAATCGAAGCTGTAGCAACATAAGTTAGAAAACTGTAAGAAAATAAAACTTGCATCATACTCTCGAATCTCTCAACTCCTTTCCGTTTTCTTTTTTTTTTTTTTCAATCTCATTTCAGTATCTTTCTGGGTTACATTTAATGGTTGGAAAAAGTATCACACACAAGTTTAATTCGATGCTGTTAGTACGGTTAGCTGTTGGAAAAGTACTTCGTTCGATCTGGCTCCCTCGACGAACGAAAAGTTTAATTAAAATCTTGAATTCTGTTCCATTGTGGAAACAAATGAAAGTGTTCAACGGATATCAAGTAACAGAACCGACTGCTGCAAAATGGTAATTTTTATTTCCTTTTAAAAATCCCGTGTCTTATTTGTTGTACGTCGTAGTTTAAAGCTATAGAACTTTCCTTTCGGATATCAATTCCATTACTGAATCATGTTTTCAAAGAATTCACAGAATGTTTGGAATACGAAAATTACTATTACACTTTCCCAAGAAAAAATCAGTTATAATACTAAGTTTGCAAGAATTCAATATTAACAACATAAAATTTTATATGTTTTTCAAAAGAAATGTCGATTACTCCGTTCTGAACGCTATCTTGAAAGAATTACATTTTTAAATGGATTATTACACTTTTATCTACTGAGGGAACTAAAATTCAAGTGGTACGAGTCAATCATTGATCAGACTCCGGCCTGTTTGGTGGACTGCGTATCCTGAAGAAGTTACATAATTTTATTTTTATTACTCAAGTTAGAAATATTTTAAATACTATAAAATGGAGCTGAAAACTCAAGTGCTGATGGGTTCTTCTTCATCGAAGGTCAAATCCTTCATCCTCGAAATTGATAACCGTAACCAATAGAGGACTCGTACCACTTGTATCGGTCGACAAGCTTGCTGGACCTATGAAGGTGTGAAGGGGGATCGTAGAATGGACTTACGGGACTGTAGTTGAGCGGGGCACGGGACACGGCGATCGCAGGGAACGCGGTCGTAGGGGGCTGCGGGCTAGCTGCGGCCTGGACGTAGCTGGCGACTGCGGAGTCAGCGGCTGCGGCTGCTGCTGCGGCTGCGGCACTTGAACTATACATGTCGATGGGGCCCGGCGAGTTGGCCGCAGGAAAAGATCGGCCCTGTGGCCCACCGTGGCCGCCGGCCGCGTGCGGCGACGCCGGCGGAAATCCGGCCTGCGCTGCGGCCGCCTGGTAGTTGTTCATCACTGCAACGAACGCGCCTTCATCTTTAGCATTGTGAGTGTGCTACCACCCCAACGCCGGCCAAACGATTGTTAACACCTTGACTGCTATTAATCTAACAATTCAACGTTGGATGATTTATGAACATTTTTATACAATTTCAAGATGATTTCTGCAGCAGTCAACGTGTTAATTGCACTGCTATGTAGTCCTTGTATCTCTGACTAGAGGTTTCCAGAACGACAAAAGGTGTTCCCCGGGTACGTATCGTGTTAGACGTGGTGGATTCTTCGGGGAGGTCTGTTCGACGTGTTCACGAGAGAAGGGTTTCTAACTGTTGGCCGGCGAAACGTTGTTTGTTTTTCGAAGATAGAAGCGATCGAACGAGACACTGGGTGAATTAATCGTGAAACGGATTGGGATTGGACTCGACAGGTCCGAATCGTTTTCACGAACCCCGTTTCGAGGGGAAAAAAACAATGGAACGAACGATTCGATGGCCGATTTCGAGATGCTTTGTCCCGGCAATGTATCTTTATTTTGCTCGAACACGTTGGTCGTGCTAAATGCTCGAAGTTTCTGCATGAAACAATTACGAGCGTACAAGTTTGGATAACCGGGCGAACAGGTTCCGAGTGTCCAGCACTTGAAATAGGTTTAAAAAAACACGTACAATAATTGTATGTAGAGAATATTTTCAACAGCTGTATGTACAGAAATTGGGAAACAGTGTATGCCTATGCTACGATAGAGTATTAGAGATAACATTCATCAAACATTAATAAGCAGAAAGGAATGTTAGAAGGATTAAAATGGTATATTTTTAGTTGAATGTTTCTGCGTGTCATTGTTACGGTATGAATGAACATCGAGATCATAAACTTGTTACCACATAATTGTTTCAAACAAATGCAAAAATGATCAGCCATCGGACAAACTGAATAAATTTGAAACGCAATGCCGTATAACTTGTATGTTCGAAAAACTCGTCAACAGCATGCTAAAAAGACAAACATGTGTCAATCAATTGATCTTACAATCATTCAAAACAACAAATAATCGAACCTCTTCGTTTCTACGCTTTCAAAATGTTTACAATAACTATAATATCGCTACATTTACATCCTGCTATCTCGAAACTTATCGAATCTAACTAATTATTCTTAATATCACTAAGCACGCTTTACAATTTCAACAATAAACTCACGCAATTATCGTAACTAGCTCTTCTGCGCGTGTGTATATCCCGCAGCTTATAAAACGTTCGAATAGCAAGCGATATATTTAAACTTTGATCATTTATAAAAATAAAAAATAAAATGTTCAATCTTTCCATTTGTACCTTTTTCACGTTACATCAACGAAGACACGAATTACACATCGATAAACACTGTACACATAAATAGATCCACAGACAGAGAGTAATAACAGCAACAGGGTCCCTCTGTTCGAGACAAATAATCGTGACACACGTAAAACATGAAAGAAGCAAATAAAAGGAGACACTCAATAAGCGGATTACAAGACAGCTTTGCGCGCAACGAAACAATTGTAAACCGCCAGCACAGATACGATGCACACCGCACCCGTCGTCGCCAGGAAAAAGCAACGCAATCGCACGAGACGTTAACGATGCAGATTCTTATGAAATTTCGTAGGATGTCAGAGCCTAGGCAATTTTGAGAAACATACGTTTAAAATTTGGAAAAATATAGTTGAGTACATTTGGGTAGTTCCATTGAATACTGCTGAGTATTCCCTCCACTACCCTAACATACCAGACTATGGGGTTTTCCAAATTTGAATCGGCGGTTAAAATTATGATTATTATAGATATAAATTTTGTGATCCTGCGAAATTTCATTGACATCAAAGAGAACCATCCCTCGTTAAATGATACCGGAAGATGAACGACTGTCATAGCGAAGAATGGCGTACGGAAGAAAAGTTTAAACGGAAGAAAAGCGTGGGAACACGATCGCGCAGAAGAAGAAAACGAAGATGACGAACAGGTACTGAATAGGAGGACGAAGAACGCGAGGAATTTGAAACTCGCTGGAAGAAAAAGGCGGTGGGCGAAGTATGACAAACCGAAAGCGCTCAATGTACAATCTAAAACCCCATTCGGCTTTTAAACTCTTGACAATGGCACCCGGTTACTTCCGCCGGTTCGTCGATGGAGGCGGGGGCAAGCGCGATTCAAAAGTTTGATTTATTTGAGAGGAGATTGCGAACGGCACGGGGACGGGATTGGATCAGACCAGAGCAAGAAAAAAATAAAAGGGTTGCCACGGAATCGGTGCCGTCTTTTCTTCCATGCTCTATGAATTGCTTCACATTTTACCCTTTGCTTTTGCGAGAATCTTTACAAGGTGCGTTGAAAAACGAAATATGGCTAGTTTGGAAAAATTAGCACGAACTGTTGGATTGTTTTATAGAAACAATGTTTAAGAAGCTTGGTTTTTTTAACACAGGTCTACGATAAAAATAAATAATATTTTAATATTATTATATTCTTCTCCAATCTATAAAAATCCTGTACATTCCAAGCTATCCAGGAAGAAATTGAAAAAGCGAACGAATTAAACGTGATTCCTATTGCCCTCTGCCATTTTAGGTTATTTCTCAAAGGAATCGAAGAATCAGTACCAGGTTCCTTGAAGCAAGAAATCGTTCGACCAGGGTAATCATATCCAGAGCTAACCTTTGCGAAGTTCCATGAACATGGACGAGTCATGGTTCGAAGCGCGTTCACCACTCAAAGTGTACGGAAGAGCCGAAGCAAGGCTTGCAATTTGTCATTACGGCGTAATGCAAAGCTTGTTTCTATTAAAGCTTGAGAATCCTATCAGGAAAGAGGATTGAATTACATGAGTTTCAGTACCGTTGCACTAGGGTAATGCCGGATTCCGTGTTTGGTTATATCGTTACGTCTCGATCTAACATTCACTGAGGCCTTGGTAAGAAGACGAACCATCATCATTTCTCTCTCTCACATACACACACGCATATACATACACTCGTTCTTGATGTTATACTGCTTTCGCTGTATCGCGTGACACGATAATGAAAAGCTATCAAGAATCGGAAACCGTGCGACGTTCCCAGCGAACCTATTGGCCGTGCATTCTGACGTGTATATGTGTTACGGTACCGAGCATGGTTGATTTTCCTGAGGAAAACCTCCATAACTCGCTATGATATTCAAGATTATTAAATCCTACACATAAAAATATTAAAAATTAAGTTTGAAGATACTAATATTAATTGGAAAAAAATTACTACAATTTGCAATTATCAAATAATAGAAGTATCAATAATAAAATTGAAACACGAGTGATGAAAGCTCCGTTTCCTACATTCTCATTTTCCCTAATGAAGCCCACCATGCTCGGTACTGTACAGTCTGTTACAATAAGAGCGTAGTCGCCCTATCTTTTTTATTCTAGATAAAAGGAAAATATTATAAACGTTTATCTCTTAAGTAACAGACTGTACCTATGTATATATCGCATGTACATATTGTATACAGAGACCTGAGACACTCTTTAAGATGCGAGACAAATTAAGAAGAAAGCGGTAGGATCGAAGCCGAAAAGAAAGGAAAACTTTTAGACGTACCAGAAAGTGCTTGCGTGAGCAAGGGCGTGTTGTTGTTGGGGGTGAGCTGTCCGTTGGTTAGATCCACTGAAACATAAAACTCTGATCACAACTGCTCCGCGCTTGGATCGTAGACGCGTTGTGCGAGCGCTTCGTTCGCTACGTTTCTTTTCTTTTCTGTTTTTTTTTTTTTTTTTTATTCTCGTTTACCGCCGCTCGGTGAAGGTACTGTCGTTGCTGATTAAAGGAGGCAAAGAGAGAGAGAAAAATAATATATAAACACACACACACACTCGAGCGACGTCAAAGTGACGGCCGAAAGGAAGACGACAAAGACGTGATTTTTCCGTGTGTGTTGCTTTGTCAGGATCGTTGATCCTCGGTGTACATCGTGCCGATGATCGAGAGGAGCCCCCGTTTCCCCCAGCTGTCTCGTTACTCTTTTCCGATCCACGGATTAAACGCTCTCTCCTTTCTTTTATTCGTTCGTCTGTTAGCCCCATTTTTTTGCTCGCGATGTAGGCACGATGATCGTCGTTACTCTCTGTTACGAATGCACGCGGCTGTGCGAAACGTTCGAAAACGGGGTCGATGCTGTCCATCGAGTCGATTACAGGGATTTGTCTCCTCCGTTTGTTACGTGGCGCGATATTTACACGAGGATTCCTCGAGTCTGCGCTTCCGCTGCTGCGGAATATCGCGAACGCGTCAAATATTTAGAGCCTACGGTTGTCGAACAACGAGCAGTGTTTCTCGTTCGAACCGCGGATCAGTGAGACGAAAGAGCAGTTTTTCAGGGTTGAACGAATTCGCGTAACGCGGTGCTGTTCAATCAACGATGGACGATATTGAATAACTGAACAGAAACAGAATGAAAGAAGAGACAGATATGGGGCGAAGAAAATCGAAGAAAAGAACGGAAAGACAGATAGAAAGGGAGAAGATGGCGTGATGCGTGTTTCCAGTCCAAAGTGAATGTCGACTTCATACATTTCTTCCGGAGTGCAGCCCGTTGGACGTGTTGCATCGGTGTCTCCGTATACGCGCGGCTTGCGTTCTCGCTTCCGGTTCCGTGGTAGTACACTGCCGGCACTCCTGACATTGATAAAAGAACAAGAAGAGAGCTGAGAATGTGGGAAAAAAAACAAAAACGGGGACGAATGGTGACTAGTGAATGAACTAAAAAAATAAAATTATAACGATGATGATGAATTAAAAATAATGCTGACACGATGAGTTCGTCATCTTTGCTTCCTGAAGAATGAAGTTGCTTACAAAAAAATATTTCAAGTGTCATTTCAAGTTCACTTCGCATCATTGGGTCGAAATATGGAACCATATGGAGAAATTTCTATGTTAGATTGAAATTTAAGGAAATTAATGTACAGAATTTATAATTGTTTAATTAATAAAGTATCGATTAATTATCTTTGAAATATAACATCAAATGAAATAAATTTCGTTTATACGAAACAATTAATTGTTTCGAGCATAAAATCCTTCAAAATTAGAATTTAATTATGATCCGTTCTCTAATAAGGTATCTCAGCTCGTTAATTGAACTAATTATTGAGCATGAATTTATATTCATTTGTATGGTAAAAAGTAATATTAGATCATATGATTTCATATTCCTATCCAATATTTCAATTTTCCCGGAAATAGTTTCAAATAAAAACTGAGTGAAACTCAACAAATCAGAGGAAGTTTCGAATCCAATGAATTTTTTGATAAACGTTCACATAACAACAAAACGAAACTATCCGATCGATTTTTTTATCGATTCAACTGTCACGCGTTAGTCAATGTAAATTGTTCGACGAGACGATATTTTTATTCGAAATTCGTTCGGCAAACTTCCGAAAGGAAAAATAATCAGAATTTTCATCGCGTTCGCAGCTTTGCAGAAATGGTCGACGAAAAATCGTGAGATTCTTTGAAATCGACAGAACAGAGAACCGTCTGTGCTGTTTTGTATTTTCCGTGAATACACGAACGTTTTGACGTCACGCTTTCCGTGATTTTTCTTCTTTTTTTTTCTCTGTTCCCGAGGCTCGCTTTTCCACGAAATAAACGCGACGTTGCGCGAGCACTTAGCGTCTGCAATCAAAGAAAAAATATCGCACAAAGGATCCCTGTAAATGGGATAAAGTCGTGTCGTGAACGCAAAGGCCGTCCATCGAAAATGGCACATCGTCGCGGAAAGAACGTCACGGGAAACGGAGAGAATAAACAGGACACGAAGAAAAGACGGCCGGTGAAAATGGGAATAACATTCAACGAACTCCTGTCGGACCTGTATATGCAATGACGATGAAACGACCCGAGTCGTTGATTCGAAATCCGAGTGGTTTTTGCAAGGATTGAGGAGGATTGAAAAATAAATAGGGACAATAGAAGTTTCAGAAATAGCTGACCAAAATTTTCAAGCGTATCTTGTGAATCTGAAAATACCTTTCCAAGATCAAATACTTTCTGTTTACGACAGAATGATGCACAAATGTTTGATTAACATATTCACTGCTACGTGGGTCATTAATTAATGAAATTATAAATTTAATGGAATTAAATTGTGTTTTCATATACTTAATATTTTCAAAGGATGAATAAAACAGAAGAAAAAAATATGTATATATTGATCGAATTGAGTAACCTCCTCCTTTTTCGAAGTCGGTTAAAAAATAAAAATAAAATAATATACAAAGATTTTGAAAAATCATAACTAGCATTATCCTGAACATCCTATGTATTAATCATATTCTTAATGACCATTTTCACCATGGTAGTGAACGTGCTAAAGAAACTATTGTATTAAAAAGAGTTTAAATCAAAATCTCATTAAATCTCAATATCTAAATCAAACTATTAGACAGAAGTTTCTAAATATCAAACAAGAATTGAATCAATTTACTTCAAAAAATCGTGCATGTAACTGATTATCATCTAAATAAATACTATAATTAAATGTTCCATCGTAAACCAGAATTTGTAAAGAATTTGAAAAAGAAACATTTACAAATCCATGCTTGTATTACTTATTTTAACTTAGGCATCTTCGCAGAAAATCTATGTATACGCTCTTTCGGTTATCTATTTCTCTGGGATAACCCGTATACTGGAGATCTTTTCAAAGCAAGCGTAGAAAGTGTGAAATATACATAAAAGAAAAGATCGATGAGAGTATGTAGCTGAAAGTTTCTACGTAACATAAAACATTACGATACATTGCTAAAGCCAGCTCCAGGTTAATTAGGTTAGTGGTTCTGTGAATACCGAGCTTAGGCGATAAATGGATAGCGAGACTATGGGGGCTAAATGAAATATTGCCAGCCTTATGGGGATCGAAAGAGACGATTTAAACAGATTTCTCGAGGTAGCGGATCGAATACATTATTAATTCAAAGAACGGACCTGTTCGGATCCTATTAAGCTTAATAGGTAACCGAGCGAAAATTGAATTATTATGAAATTTTATAAATTTTAGAAGCTAGAAAAATGACAAAACTTTAGTAATTTAATTTTAAAAAAATGCAATGTCACAAACCTTAAGAAATAAATGTGCTAATTCTATAAATTAGAAATACAACGTGACAGCATTAATAGCACGAAACCCCATAAAGGTTCGAATGCTTCGAATTTTGCAGAAGAAAAGAATCACGCTGGAAAAGCGTGAAAATAGAGCGTTCTCATGGTGGAATCTCGTTCCAGGAACTGTAACCGACGGGACTGATAACGCGATAGCGTGAGAGGGTGAACGGACCATAAATCGCGGATCGACGTGATTTGTATGGGGTATCACGTCGCTTAATGGTGTGGCTTGTCTCTATCGGGTTCTGGCCGGAAGTTTCGAGCTACTGCAGCTACAGAGGAATATTCGCCGTGTTTCTCTATCGCGTGACGATTTACGTGACTTCATATCTTTTTCCCTTTGCGTGGCGAACTAGAAATAGTGTGGTCAAAACTGGTTGGTTGCGAGTATCGTTCGACACTGGATTACGGGATACTCAAGAAACGATAGAACCTATAAAAATAACACAAAATCGCCAGAAGCTTTTCAGAATATTTTAACTTTCTCCAAGATGTTCCACGCAGAGCGAATCCTATGATAGCGAATTTTCATGTCTCTTGATTCGATTAACTGATAGAATACAAAATTCCGCTGGAAATCGAGGAATATGCAATATGACCTTGATAGTTGAATCATTGAATACGTAATATAATCATGAATTGGGAGTTTCAAATTATTCTTCAGAGAAGAAGGCAAATCGTTCTCGAGAAGGTCGATAACTTTAATGAAATGCTTCTTAGCTTTTTATTCGAAAGAAAATACGTTTGTAATATTCTAATTAATTTAGCGATCATAAGTATTTCTATTTTTAGAATTGCAATTATTACTTTTAGGACTTGTTGCCTCTCGCTTTGGCCGGAGATAGCAGCCTCGACTTGTACAATTTCCTGTCCGGATCTGGTTTACACTTTTCTCCGCGATTAGAAAAATGGTATATCGAAGCTGATAGAAATCCTCGAACAATAGAAGCTCGTTGGTGGTGCAACTTTGAGAGTAGGAGTGGTAAAGGACGAAATCGGAGCGCTGTCAGAGGGATGACGAATGAACCGGAAAACCTCGCCCGCAGACGTTTATCGGACGTTTCCGTAAAAAGAAAGGCGGCCATGTGGCGAGATGGCTGGAATGGTTTGAAAGCGTCTGAAATTCGCTGGAATGCGACTGTCGATATAGCCGTGGGCCAGTGTCCAAAAATGGTGGCCGCGATGTGGAAGGCGAGAGGGAAAGGGAGAATGAAAAGCGCGGATGCCAGCGTGTACGAGTATCTGGAAATTCTTAGAGGGCACGATTCGATCGTTTTCATCGAAACGACGGACCCGTAAAGATCTAGGCCAAGAGTTCATCTATTTCGAGTGTATCTCCAGCTGACGTAGATACGATCGAGAGTACGGACAACGGTGGGGTTGCAAGATCCACCGGCGGGATATGAAATATTGGCGGCCAAGAAAACCGTGACACGCTGACAGGAGAACGATTTCAAGCGGGCAACACGAGCTGGCCAGCCTCGTGTCGTTTCGCGAAGGCCAATTAATTCTACGATCCATTTACTGCTGACTCGAACAGCTCGAAAAACGAACGAGGGTGGTAAATGGGATTGCCTTTCCGTTTCTACTTCCAACGATATTTTGAATATATATTCCTTAACAGAGAAAAAAGAAAAAACACCGACCAATTTCTTCGAACGAAATTGACCGGTTAATTGCGAGTGCTACTGAATATCCAACTTGTTAATATTCAAGGAATTGTTAGTAAATCGGAAGATGCTTCGAAACGATGGAACAAAGTTCGAAAATTTTTCGGTAGCAATTGAAATACCAATTCCGTTGATTCAATCGAATTCATGAATAAACTCTTTAAACGAATGAAAAATGGAAATCGATGGGCGCTATCGCGTATTCTTCCATATTCACGAAGAACGAAATTGTTCGTGGATCGATAGGAATCTCGGTGATTCCTAGAGCTGAAGGTAAAACGCACGCGTGTCTCTCTCTATAAAGGAATATTTCTGTGTACCTTATAGCACGAGAAACCGAATCCTTTTATCCAGATAGAATAGGAGAAGATATGTGTGTCGGGGTACTGATAAAATACACGTCTCCTTGAAATATTGACACGGGTTAAAATGGGGATTATTAGTGATTCAAGCGAAAGAGAAATAAAAATGAACATGGTTTATGAAATGATAAGAATATGATAAAAGTTCCCTATCGTCAGCGTCGAATTAAGGTGAGGTCCAAGGAGGGCTTCAGCCCTAGGGCCTGAAAAATCTGAATCCAGTTCTGATTACCGCTAGTGTTCCACGAGAAATCTTTCTAAAATCATGAATTTTTAATCACGGTTCAATTATTTTCACACCAAAATAAGCACCCAATGTGATCCGAGAAAAGTGTCAAGCGTACTTCGACGAAGCAACACACTGGACGAATCACGCGTTTTGACCAACAATCGTGTCGATCGTTAATGTTGGTTAACTAAAGTTGATTGACAGCGGGCTGTTAGCTGGTGCGCCCTCGTGCAGCGACGAGAACTTGAAGCGTCAACAAAGGAAACAATTTAAACAATGGTTAATCGGCACATCCTAAACTACACACACGTATCCAACGATAATACCGTTTAACAATCGTGAACCTTGAACGTATATATATATATATTATAAGATAGGCATATATATTAATGGCGTAATAATCGAGTATCTTCAACGAGTCGAGAACTCTCTAAAAAGACTACGTACGCGTTCAAAGTGTCTCCACTCGGCTAAGATAAACTAATTAGCGTTCTAACACTAGCCAAGTAAAACTCCAACGGTATGTATATATATATATAACGTGAAAAAACAGTAACAACGGTCGAGGTGACAAGGTGTTCAAAGTACTAATGTACCCAAAAAACATACTAGTCGCAGGTACAGCGGGTAATGGTTAATTACAATAGAAAAAGGATAATATATGTAATATAGATATAACAATATAAAGATACGTATTAAAAAGATACGGTCAGTTAAGTCTGCGGATATACACACGACACACAAAAGAAAGGTATCACTCTCATACTATCTACGCACTAATCTACTTTACTATTTAAGTTAAAACTAGAAACTATGGAGATAGAATGAAATCGAAGAACGCGATTTACCGATCACGATCTTCAACCTCGCCTCTCTCCTACTACTGTGTCTATAACCATTTAATCAAACTGAGACGACACTCAAAATTCTTGTTCAACGAATAAAGATACTGTTTTACGGCCGGTCGACGTGTTCTATTTTAAATTCGAAATTTTGATCTATATCCTAAACACCGCTAAGCTTGCCAACTGTTTTTGTTCGTTTAAGAATTTGTACAAATTAAATGGTGACACATCTAGAGCGTGAAAACAGAATTCTTATAAAAAGCTACATTTTAGTTGGCAATCTTTAGGCGTTAACTAGATCAATTACTGTAAAACTGTTAAATTACAAGAGTCAAGTTGACAACGAATCTCATTTACTACTGACTGCTTCTAACCAGAGACTATTTATATCCGATTAGCTCGATTTTTCTAAGTTGTCTACGTTATCGTACCACCACGGAATGATTTATTCAAATAATTTATTATTTATACAAAGAGAGACTAAAATTGAAGGAAATATGAGTTGTATCGTTTCATCGTCCCGTCGTGGTTACACTAGATATCTGATTACTATGAGTAATATATAATAATAAAAAACCACTGTTTAAATACGACGACGTTTCTAAGAGACAGTAGGTTTAGGTAGATGGTAGATTACTCGCCCCTAGGTGACTGCATCTTCGAGGTAGTCTTCGTCATCGGTCTCGGCGACAGTCCTGTCCCAGACGTCTGCCCTCCTCTTTACTCGATTCGAATTTATTCGTGTCCGTCGCGGTACAAACTGACCCATAGCCGGTGCTAAGCGATCCAGCGTTACGAACTTGGAAAAATCGCGTTTCCACGGTGCGAGAACAATGCTTCGTTTCCGAGGACGAGATCGAGCGTTTTCGCGGACGACGGAAGGGGAATGAACGCGTTACGAGCATCGAAAAAATCGTGCGCGTCAACCTAGACGATCGAAAGGCGCGAAAAAAGTGATCGATTTGAAATGAAAACGAATCGAGTTTCATCCGCACTGTTCGTCTATGGGTCGTGCGAGTCGAACGAAAAAGAAAAAAGAAAAAAACAAAAAAAGAAAAAATCTTTATCCTTTTTAACCGTGAACTGATTTCAGTTTTCACTAGAACTACAGAAACATCGAGTCAGAACGCATGCATCGTGAAATTCGCGAATAGAGTCAGGAACAGGCCATGATTCAGGACAGGCCATACCTTTGTTACTCGCCGATGGAAATCCCTTTCAGCGTACGGAAAATACTCGAAGATGTTCCCTTTCTTGCTACACACGTATCGTACACAGAGATTGCTCGGTGTTTTACATCTGTGCCGAAGAAACAGGTCTAATAGATGTTAGAGGCTAAGTTCTAGTGAAAACTAACAGAAGCGGCATTTGGGCTTCTTTACTCGTACGAATAGTAAAACTGGAAGTATTGGATAGTATCTATTTACTATGAGCTAGGCAATCATCCAACAGTACGAGATACAGGATTCAATTAATATATATATATAATTATAGACATGTATATGTATACGTGTTAGTTAAAAAAGTCTTTCGTTACCATTACTTTTAGGCTAGTCTAGACAAACTATAAAGAAGAATACCACACGTAGAGAGTAAAGTAGAGGAGAAATTTACAAGTTGAGATGGAAACTCTTACGCTATCTCTGTTGTATATATAAAAAGAAAACAGCCATTTGGAATAGTCAATTACACGGGAGTACCAACGCGTGTCTTCGTTTATCATTTTGTAATCTCTATAGAGTAACTCGAGTAAAATTTCGACCGTCTATCGCACCTGGGTCCACTTTTCATCACGAATCGGTGCAACGACGATAAAAATTGCGAGGGCTCCCTGGAGAACGAACCTTCGAACGGCGGATGCTGGATCAATAGTGACGTACGAGATTGTTTCGATTAAAATTAGATTAAAATTAAATTTAAATTCTCCGCCGTTCAATGGTCAATATCCGAGGTTAGAGGATATCGGAAATGAAAATAGGCTCATCATCCTGTGTACGCGAGATTAATTTCAACGAAACACGATTGAAGCTTACCGACCAGAAGATATCGAAGAAGCTGAAGTGGAAAAGACATTGAAAAGGAAGTCAAGTTTCGTTGAAAAGTTTCACGAGTCCTGTATCAATTCGGGTAAACAGAAGTCGCTTGGAGAAACAGAAATGCATTACGAACAATGGAACGGGGAGGTAGGACGGCGGAGGGTGAAAGAAGAAAGAAGGGGTTGGCTAGGGGGTGGAGGAGATTGAAAAGAGTCGAGGAAAAGTAATTCAAACTTTCGACGCACGGACGAAATCGTTCGAGGCGGCCACCCCTAAATCGCTTCTTCGATACTTAACTAGTCGCGGAGGGTTCGAATCCTGTCTGAAATACTAATTATACCGGCGATTAAGAGGCAACGCGACGAGATACCGACGGAAGTCAGAAGTGAATGGATTTCGTGATAAATCGGTTCTACTACCGATTTTCTATTTTTATTTGATGCACATAATCTGCGTGGATACTGTCCAAGTTTTTCAATCGATAATAATTAGTATCTTGAATTTTGTGTAAAAATTGAAGATTGATGGAGGAGCGTGTTATTGTTTGAACAAATAAAACGGTGGTTGGAAAAACATTCGGTCCACGAACGTCTCGATGAATTAAATTTAGTCGAGCTGCTGTGAAATATGTGTTTTCCTTTGGACGCGCGTGGAAAAAGCATGGAAGATTTCGCGATCAAGTGAATCGAAAGGACACTTCGCTCGATGTCGACTCGGTTTCTCTGTAACGGAGCCGATATTAATATTCGTAAAACGCTTCGGAAACGACGAAAGTACAGGATGTTCTATGTAATTTTATAAATTTAAAAATCAAAACAGAATAAATCCAGTCGAAGTTTTTAATATTTCCAGTAGTGGAAAATGCAAAGTTCTGTTTGAACAAGTAAATTTACCGATAAATTCAAATATTTTAATATTTAAATATTCCTTTAGAAGAAATAACAAATTGTGTTAAAAAGTAATCCGCTATTCAATACGTAACTTAAGATTGAAATCCAGTCAATCTAAACTTCGCGACATTTTCGATCACTTTTAATTATTTTCGAATGATATTTCACACCAATAATACTGGACAGTCTGTACAGTAGGAGGTATTTCATAGCGGATTCTTTCTCGCGTAAATCAACGAATCGACGTTATTCAATTACATTAAAAATAAAAACTGGAGCAGCCCGACTTCCTAGCCGCTTTTCTCTTTCGCGGTCTTTCTCTTCCCCGAGTCGACAGAACGTCCGGGTGTCCGTGTCCTCCCGTTCGATTTCCGTCAAAGAATGAGGGAGCGACGCGCGTTTCCTCCGGCCGGTTGCAATTAATTTCTGCCGCGTTCGCGTTTCGTCGAGACACAGCCATGCCTCCGTTTCCCCATTCTTTTCCCATGAATATCCGCTCGAGTCTCGTCAGACGACTGACACGTCCTCGTGACGACCCGTGTTGTCAGCCTCGCTGACAAAATGGTTACAGGCGGAACAACGAACAAAACGGATGCACAACTATTAACAAATACGATTTTCTGTCTCCTAAGCATTCCATAAGAATAATATATAATATATATATATAACAGTATATGTACCAAAAATCCTACCAATCCAATATAAAACACTATCGGCAACAATGCTCGAACTATGGGTACCTAAGACAACTAATTGGCAACAACGATTCGTATCCAATTAATTAAGAACAAGTAACGTGGACCGTGTAAGGGTTCGTGATCGTTTGATGATGTTTATTGATGTATGTGCATGTATGTTACCGTAAATATTCGATTGGATATATGGTTCAACATCATTGCAAACGATTTCAGGTGATTTCAAAGCGATGAGGGTGGGCGCGTACGTTACCGCTGCACGATCGTTAAATTGAATCATTAATTTCGGGTCAATTCACGATCCGCATAGAGGTCGCGGATTTGTTTTCAGCTCCGGTAGAATCATCGAATGGAACCGATACGATAATTCCATCGTTCTAAAAACTATATTCCATCGGATAGAATAGATACGACTTTTTTGAAAAAATATAAGAAAATTAGTGTTTTAATAGGTATTAGCTTATCTGACCTAATTTGAAATAGTGTCTTTGAAAAATTTTGAAAGATTTGATAAATTTTCAATATTCTAATTAAATTAGCAATTACTTGAACAGTTTCGAATTTCCAAAAAATGAAATCTTAAATTCTTTGTACAGGAAATTAATAACAACCGAGGCTCATTTTTAATTACTTTCTCATTCGGTGAATTTTCTATAGTTAACGAAACCAGATTTTAACTCCGTACACATGCAATAATTACCAAACAAAATCTCCTTTGACAACGCTCGACGTGATTTTCAAACGAACGAAAAATAACATTGTTATAATTTCAGCCGGCTAATTATCCTCGTATTTCGACAATCAGCCGATTTCCATTGCACGTCAATAATTACCGTATCGATCGGGTAATAATGCCGCTATCGCGCAACGCTACTCGCAATTAAACCAAGTGTTCTGGAAAAACTTTAATTACCGCAGCGACGCAGATAGAATAATAAAAATATTATAATAAAGAAAACATTTGGAAATTATTAATCGAGCGAATTCGAATCGATGAGATTGAACGAAACGGGGTTATGTACACGGGCTGTGGACGTGTATGTGAATGTATAAATGTGTTCAGGGGTGTAGTAGTGTTTGTATATGTGGAATTTGGGTACGTACTACGTACTACGGATTACGGTTACCGTCAACACGAGCGAGAACACGAGAACTTGGTGGAACAACCTGGCACTTTGGGGTTGAAGCTTACCGGTGCAACCCCCGCTGGGGCTCACGGACACTCGGCCCACCCTTGGCCCCACTGCGCGGTACACGACCGCTCCTACTCAACAACAGACATCACCGATCTTATATTATGCACACTTTTCCCCTGAATATCGCGACTATAGAACTTCAATAATCATTTTATGCTAAGGTTAATTATGGAGAAAAGGGCACACCTCATAGATTTCATTGACTTTGGTATACGTTGCCAAGATGAACTTTCTGAGTAATTTCACTTATAATATACAAGGGGTAGTTAAATGAATTACTTAGAACGTTGTCTTTGACAAGATATAAGAAAAGGGGTGAAATATGCCCTTTTCCATATAATTGCCATATTAAGATTTCGAAAACAACCAATTTTGTTGCTGAATCAAGTTCCATGAAAGAAAAGCATGTTTATTGTAATTAAAAGCAACCACTTCGCTTTTAAATTTTATAAATTTTAATTGGAATTTAGAAGACCTACTTGATCCAGCAACGTACGTTTGGAATATATAAAAATGACACTTATTCAGAGTAATTTATAAGAATTAATTTGTATTATATGTAATGATAGAATGTGAATTTGTTATAAGAGTGTAGTGTATTAAAGATAAATGTATCGATCACTTTGGGTGATGCCTAGCTCATAGTAACTCGAATTTGAGAAACAATATCCTATGCTAAAAGAAAGCTAAATGAGCTTTCTTTCATTACAAGCGTATTAATTAAAAAAAAATTGTCAAAAATATAATTTCAAATTAAACTTTCCTTTCTTTTAGCACAAGACAGTATGGATGTTTCTTTAACCCTTTTGAATATCATCCGTTTGCGTGGTAATTTTTATTTATTACAGACATTCATTATTTATAATCCTTAATCATTATAATAATAGAGCTTCAGCGAATCATTACATTGTGTCGTTAATATGTACGCACGTGTAAATAAACTTGTTCTCTCACTTTGCTCCAGAGAGCGATATATCTGATGGACATTAGATGTTACATTATCTCTTCTTTCATTTTTTTTCTTTTTTAACTTTTTCACCGAGTACCCATTGAAACGTTTACAAAACTCTCGTGACTGAAGAATTCCGCTTATCAATTTCATATCTCGTCTTATCGTTGGTGTTTATTAATAAATTGCCCGAACCCAGCTGGATGGTCTCGGAAAAAATTTCGTTCATCCCTTGGCAAGCATCGTTTCCAAGGCGCATCGTACGTTTGATCGTACGGTGTCAAAGAAGAAGCGTCGTTTTTTCTTCTCGTGTCTCTTTTAAAAACTTTACATCAAGAAAGATATATATACGCGCATGTATAATATACAATTCTCGTCGGCCAAAGAGTCGAACGTTGTTTGTAAGCATTGGTAAGAAAACTTGAAGTGACTTCCTGAGAAAATTTTCGTGAATACCACGTGTTTCACCGCGATTATAATTAAAAATCAATTTTCAAAATTACAACGCATCAAACAATAACATAGCAAAGCGTTAGAATAATAACCATACAAGGACGTCGAGAAGTTATTCGCAAACGAACTTGAAAATATATTTACAATATATGCGTGTACAGTATCGAGCATGGTAGACATCTCTAGGGAAAATGGCAATATAGAGAGAGAAAGGTTTACAAATATTAAAATTATAAAAAATGATAATTCTAAAAATCCTAATTTTGAAGATATTAATATTAACATAATAAATATTAACGGTGATGGTTTCATTTTCTCCTATAATGCTATTTAGAAAAAATTAAATAACTTTAGAGAAAAATAATATAATTTTTAATTCAATATGTAACTAAAAAATACCAAATAGGCTTTTCATCATTTATATTGCCATTTTTCCTTATGGAATCCTACCATGCTCGGTAGTGTACAATGAACAACGTAACAAAAGTAACAACGATATACATTCATCGATGAAAAATTCATCGAATCAGCATGAAATCTCTGTTTCTCCCATCGAAATCACGACACGTAGAACGATTAAATCTTAAACGGAAAGACGAAGGGTAAATTCGAAAACGGTTCGCGATACCCATTAAACATTTCAACATCATGGACGGTATAATGTTTTGAACGTTTTCCCCAATTTTTCCAACCGATAGGTGACGAGAACGACGCTTGTGTCTTCAAGTATTCTTACAGATGCCGTTTGTCAATCAGCACTTTTGCTGTACCTC
This sequence comes from Osmia bicornis bicornis, assembly GCF_907164935.1. Classification (NCBI taxonomy): domain Eukaryota; kingdom Metazoa; phylum Arthropoda; class Insecta; order Hymenoptera; family Megachilidae; genus Osmia; species Osmia bicornis. The sequence continues at coordinate 11,311,363 of NC_060216.1, read as the reverse complement.
GTCGACGCAAATAATTCGGTGAGCGCAAAAGGCGATGATTCCGGATCGGGCAACGTATTATAGAAACCCACGCGCGATCACAGCGATATAACAACAATCTTACGAATAGCAACAATCGGACCATAGCTCGATAACGTTAACCGCGTCGTTTTTTTGATCGAGTATCGCGAAAGAAATAAATCAGCACCAAATTTCTCCCATCTTCCCTTTGTTTCTTTCTTTTGTTCAACAACAAACGATATATGCAGTAAAAGATCGATCAAGGAAACAACGTAGAATCGATGAAACTTTTCTGCAAAACAGTTGCAATTTCTTCGTTTCGTTTCATTTCGTTTTCGTGACAAAGGGGGGAGGGACGGTAACGTTAACGCGAGCGAACTATAGCCACGCATAAAAGTATCAATAATATTGTTTAAGCATCGTGTCGTTAACATATGTATAAGCTCAGGACAGATGTGTCATTTCTTTGGCGTCAGGCTTAATACGCCAGCGACCGAATAGTTTCTCCCTTTCGTTCCCGCAAAATCCTGTTTCCGTTTCTCTTTCTTTGCTTCTCTCTCTCCTCTCATCTCTTTTAAAACGCTTTCATCCGAGCCGGTCGCTGGCTCTATCGATAAATTATAATTCATGCAAGCGAGCGTTTAAAGACCAGATTTGCTCTCCTCGTGAATCCTCGCTTCTCCTCTTAACGTATCGGTGCAAAGGACAAGGATGGACCACGCCATCCGCATCCTCTTTTTTCTTTTCTTTCGTGCGCACCATTTTTGTATCCGTGTGTACCCACGTTAATTTACCACGTAGACAACTGATAACACAGTTTGCTTTCCCATTCGGGATCATACGATTTCTCATTCGTTAACGACGATTCGAAAACGCAACTGAATCGAAATCGGATCACAGCTTTCGCGAACGTGTGTTACTTTACAACAAGACAGGAGATTCAAGGGTAAAAGATATTAAAGGGGAACGATGAGGAACGATTGAAAAAGCAAGGCTAAAAAAGGACTCGCGATTTGATTAATTTTTCTTATTCAATTTTCCAATTAATTATTGTCGTTGCCCTGCTCCCTGTGACGCGCGTTGCAATATAAATTACGATTTAGTCTTTATACTAAATTATCTAACACAGCATATAAATGTAATTTTCTTCATAAAACTTTACTTTGAAACGAGGCGTTGGTAAATGTCACTTAAGAAACCAGATAGAACGTGATTGTTTTCGAAATTATTCACCGAGTCACGTATAATTTACTCGACATGTATGACAGTAGAAGGTACGGAAGCATTAAATTGCATTGGCTGTCGGATTAATTAACATCAAGCCTTAATTACTAACGCGCGTGCTTCACGGGGGTTGATCGTTCTTTGCGGTTCTTTGCGCGACAACCTATTAATTTGTTTCTCGTTATCTCGGTTACACGGGTTGTAATTTAACGTTGTAAATAAAAGTATTTCAATTTTGCCAATTTTACACCAATTGACTCTGCGAAATAATACATCAATGATTTCCTAATTTGAAACCTGGATAAATTAAAAAGAATTATCAATTAAAGTCTAATTCGTTAAAAACGCGATCTAATCTAAAGAAGCAACGTTAATCGCGACAACAGCGAGCGTAAGGGGTCAGATACGTTCCTTTTTTTGCTTCTATCATCCTTGCTTCTGCGTTCCATTCTCAATGTTCGATTGGGAATTGGCAGGGGATGGAGACCGAGGACATCGGACAGGCTTGGAAAGTAAACGGGAGAACGATACAAAAAGCACAATCTTCTCGTTAACTGTCTTTGGGCGGTTTTGCTTCGGTGCAGTAATCTCTTCTACGAGGGTCGGTACTCTTTTTCTTAATTTTCTTTTTTTTTACTTTCGCCTAACTTAGCGGATGCCTTACTCTACGTTTAGCAATATGTAATTTGCTCTGGATAAGAGAGACAGTGGTATCGCGACCTCAGCATCGTGCCGATTCACTATATACAACAATTTCATGCAATTTTCTCTACATCGACGCATCTAGAGAAAAATAATATTCATAGAAATAATTGTAATCAAAAGTTGATAAAAGTGGTTCCTATAATTTCACAGTTTCACAGAAACTCTAAACGTGGCTTAATCAAGTAGAAACTTATATCAGACAGAAATTCAATAAAAACGGATGATCAGTTTGACACTAAATGATAATTCTAATTTTAATGAATTTAAAAAATCTTACACCGGCAGGATGCTTCAGCCTGATAACCCGGAAACGCCTATATCGTTTATATCTATACGACCTACGCTAAGTGTTCTCGATTAAAAGTGTTTAGCTTAGAGATTACATAGAACGTGACTACAATTTCAACCACTACAAAGATCAAACGACTACAAGAGAGAAACACGTTAAAACTTTCTTCCGGATTGACGGGGTCGGTGATAGAATTCGGATGGACAGACAGAAGAGAAGGACGGGGGAACGGAGTTCTTCATTCGGGAACGGGGAAAAGAGACAGAGATAAAGAATAGGGAGGCAGGGAATCGTCAATTGTGAACGTCGATCACGACCTATGCACAATTGTCTTTGAAAAAAAAAAAAGAAAAATGATTCTTCGATCATAGTTTGCGCACGAGTGTGTCTACCCCGCACTCTGCGACTACCTACTTGCGTTGTTGTACGTCATCGAACGGACTCGTTTCTCGCTTCGACACAACCTTCCCTCCCCCACACATACGCATGCACAATAACGAAAAGGCAAGAATAATTTTTCTCGCGCTAGATCGCTGATTATTACTTCCACGGGGCTATTGCTGGCTATTTGTTTGGCTGATTGACTAGGCTGTCGCGTATACCGTTGCCTGACGTTTCAGTGATGAATATAATTACTTCAGAAAATTTGCAATAATTTTAAATAAATTTAGACGCATGTATTTTTGAGTATATAGAAAATGAGAAAATTTGATATCTTTTAAAATGTCGACGATAGGCAACAGACAGGTTCAGCCTGGTCATTGGGCATCCTAGATTCGGACGTGCGTTCATCTCTGTACTCTTTTCCGTTTCCTCGTCATGGTTTTCCTCTCGAAGTGACGGTAGAGGAGTACACATTAAACTACCTACGGTGTCTACCAGTAAGAGAGAAGAAGAAGAAGAAGAAGTTGATGAAATGGAGGGGTAGAAAAAAGAGAGAAGGTCGGCAGAGGGAGGCTCGACGTTTCGGGGAACCGGATAAACGCTCACGGCTCCCGTCGTCTCGCTAGCATCGATTTCTCTCTTTTCCCTTTCTCAGTTTCGGTGTTTACGTGTTTTACCCGTTTCTTTCCTTCCAGAGACTTTCCTTCGTTCCTGTCTGTTCGAACGTGAAACTTTTTGCGGAAAGCAACGCTGCACTTTCGCAACTAATCTTTTTCCTCGCATCGCAGCTAGTCTCGTGTGTGCGGTGAGCTGGTGGCTCGTGCACGTTACGCGTGTGTACTTTTGTATATTGTACGTGTGTCAGCCTGTCCAACTGTATTTTATATATATACAAAGAGACAGATATGTATGCAAGTGTGAATGTAGGATGTGTGTAGGTACGGACGTGTTGCGTGCGTGTGCCGTTTCTCTTTTCGATATTTTTCTTGTGTTTTTAGCTGTACCTAATGGAATGGGGGTAGAGGCAGACGACGCTTTGCTTGACGGAGGACCACAGAGTTTGCCAGCCATGCGTCTGTGAACATTTTTCGTAACTTCCAGTCAAGAGATTCACGTAAGAAGAGGGTGTTGTTAATGGTGTTCATTTTCTTTTTCATTTTTTTTTTTTTTTTTATATATATATATACATATATTTATTTTTATTTTCGCTCGTCGGTCGGTTTCTGTGTAGACGAGTTTTGACGGATACCGGTGCAATTAAGGGGCTCGGTGATTCGTTGTTGCTCAGCGTTGGGGAAGGCTCGCTGCGATCTTCGCTCGGGTTCATCGTGAAAAATATTCGAACAAACGAGCTGCCCGGGAACATCGCGCTCGTTTGGATGGCAGCATCTCGCTAACGCTTTCCCAACGCTTGCTACCCTGGAAATATCCTGACCCATCGACGCGTGGCGAGTGTTTGATCCGGAAAAATGAAATTTTTTCAATCAAGATACAAATCGAAGGACCACTCAGCGTCGACAAGTCACGATCGGGTTTGTTTAACCGGCCGCAAAAAAATTATCGATAGAAATAGGGGAAAAAGCTTTGCTTTGCAGAACAATTGTAGTCGTTTCGAGCGATCGGCAAACGCGTTTTCAAACACGCGCCCGGCCAATCGCGGCTGAACAAAAGCTAGCTTGTCAGTCAAATCGTTTTTTGTAATTAGAAAGCGCCGCAATATCGCGTTGTTTGCGACAACAATGATTGTTTGACACCCGAAACACACTACGGAAAATCGAAAACAAAAGGGAGACAGAGTATCGGCGATCGTGTTTCCCCCCCTATGTGCGAAAAACTAAAAAAGTATTAGAGAGGCCGATCCGACGAATAACGTTGCGTATTACAATAGGCGATACTTAATTGCATTGATCAATGGCGGTTGATCGTCATCGTAGAAACGACTAATACTCGATCGACAATTTACAATACGATCCGTATTTCAACAAATATGAACAACATTAATTTACATAGTTCCCTTTGTATATTTATATTTGTATGTATATAATTCTTCTTCTTATTTATATGAATCGTGTATACATATATATTCTTTTCATGTATATATATATATATATATATAAGTATGTATATTTTTGCGTGTACATGCCCTGAGTGTGTGCAATGGTAGCATATGTTTGCACAGCATTGCAAAATCGCTGACTGTACAACAAAAAATAAATAAAACAAAACTAATATTTAAAATACGAGTTAAATTCTTATTTCAAACCTGTAATTAATAATCTCGAATTTCAGATAAAATTTTAATAGACTAAGTGTCCATCATCATAGAAAAAGGATGCAAAGACCACCGCAAACCCTTAAATATTTCCCATATAAATGAATATCCAATCAATTACAATAAAGCAAACTTTAACAAATTAAATTTCAATTGAAGAAAACGATGTTGTACAGCCAACAGTCCACAATTTCAGCGCATCGTAAAGTACACCAGAGTCGCACACTCACGCATCTACTGTCAATAAGTAACCGTATAAACGCGCGTATGTACACGCTGGTCCGAAAGCGTTTCAGGACGCTTAAAAGAGGTATCTTGCGTACAAAGAGACGCTTTCGAACCGCCTCCGTGTATTCATGCTATCCCGAACGTATTTGTACCCAACACGTACGAAGACGAGATTCCCTTTTGTCCCGAAAACGAGCGGACGTCGACGAGACGCTACGAGATCCCTAAAACGGCACGTGTCTCCTGTAAGCTTCGAATGTTTGAAATTCTTAGCGCGAACGCGGACCTTTCCTTCGAATTCAACAGCCGCATCGCGAAATATGTACAATCAGTTTCGTGTATACCGGTCTATGCGTGTGTAATTGCGCAACGTGTGTATGGTACAACGGGGTACGTGCCATAAGAAGCATATAAGTCAGTACAAAATATAATTCCAAGGGAAGAACAGAGAAAACGAACCGGGTGAACAGGAATAATTTTTGTCTGCTCGAGTAGCAGACAGGGTTGAAGATCGCGGGCTACGTGGAAATTATTTTCTGAAAGCATCGATACGATTTCTTTACGAGATAACAGACAATACCAGTTTCACGGTGATCGTATAAGCGAGAATGAAAGAGTGACTTCAGGTAGGATTGAACGAGTGAGAAATGAAAGGTGAAAAGAAAGCAGAAACTGAAGAAAAAGGAAACGTTGCGTCGAAACCGTATCGTACGCGGCGTCTCGGCGTCGACGAGCGGATTTCACGAGAATACCGGTGAAATTGACGCCCGGTTCCTTTCAGGAGCGTATCGACGAGGAAGCTTCAGGTGCGAACGAGAGAAAGGGAGAAAAAAGGGGGTTACGATTGTTACGAACAGACCGCGCCACACGGGTAGCTGGATGGTTGCTACGAGACGAGAGGGGTACCGGGAGCCAGAATAACCCCCAGCCATCCCTCGAACACCCGTTCCCTCCTTGTGCACCATCCATGGTAACGGTAACCGACGATTTATTGCGTGGCGCAACGAGCGCGCACGGTAACACGTTACGGTAATGACTGTGAAATACGACGGTGCACCTCTCTCCTACTGTACAACCCCTAACTCCCAACCCCGCCACACCGGCACAGTTAGGTTACCAATGAAAGCACGGCACTTCGATTTGATATCTATGTACACGCGCACCACGTGTGCACCGATCGTGCATCGATGTGGTGTACCCGTGGAAATATCGTCGGTTTGAAAGATCGTTTCTAAAGAACCACCATCGATCTGCCTGGATTTCTAGTCCATCTCGACCACGATCTGATGGATGATAGATAGTCATGTACAGGTGGGAGTGTCAATCGAAAAGTATCTGCGATGATACGAGAGAGTGAGATAGATATTGGTACATGGGAGACGGAAAATTGTAATTCGGTAGATCTACCTTGATGAAGGGTTTTATATTAGTAGAAAATAAAATAATTAAATAGGGAGTATAGTTTTTGTGGATTTATAATAGAAGATTTAATTAATCTAAAATGATGTTATTTAATAAATTTCTATGACTCTTTTTCAATGTATAAATATTCTAGAATTTAATGAAAAATTAAAATTAATCTTTTCGCACAACTTTGAAATAATATGGCTTCAATACATTATGCGGAAGGAAATTAATTATAAATCAGGAAAGAAAGGTGAATGTGCCTTTTATGAGAAATCGACCTAATTCTAGGTAAAATATTGAAGAACGTTTGATTTTTGCAGAGAGGTGAAGCAAAGGTAGTACATTTCGATACTTGACACACTGTATCTCGTTTATTTAACGAATTGAGGTAGCCATTAATTTCCCGCTGTCCGTTGAAAGCGGAAATTTCAATTAGCGCGAAGATTATAAGAATTAGGTTAATACGTGTTCAAAATTGAAACCGATTTACTCCGAATTTAATCAACTCTCGACGTTTCCTCGTTCTCCATACTCCCATGAATATTTACTTGAAACAGATATACGGTAACTACTCGCTATGAGGGTAAATACAGCTGCAACTGTTCTCTTGAAAACAGATGAAGAAATAAAAAACAGAAAGGTATGATTCTGATGAATTTTTATTAAAGTTGAGAGTGCCTGATCACTGCAGTGTTAAAACTAGCATAACTTTTTGTTATGTTCCAATATAAATTAAAATTTCAACGTTCAAAGCGACAAAAGGAGAAGAGAAAAACAAATCTGAATGAGTGACAAAGTTCTGACTTATTCCTATTTCTAGAGGCCTGGCTAAAATTCATCCAAGACGCTGTGAAAGGTTAATGCGAGACTTGTCTCACTTCAAACGCAAAGGTGCCACAGAAAAAGTAGAAGGAAACTTGTAGCGATTATATTCGAAGAAGTCGTCGTTACGTCTGTTCAGTGAAGCAGTATCGACCCTACGAGGAGTACGATGAAACCTTGTGTCGCGTTTTTAATCACGGGAAGAAAGACGAGGTAAGCAGCAGTCGGGATCAAAGAAGACGTCAAAATCAACCGGGATTCTGCTACGTTTTATCAAGATATAAGTACTCTCATTCACTCACACGTTCTGTAACAATATAATTATGACACCGATAATTATTGTCAAAATTAAGCATTTAATGCATACACGTGAGATTTATCCAGATTTTCACCTGTATTCCATAATGTTGGAGGTATAAATAAATTTGGAGAATTATGTTCTTAGAAAAATTCCTTCTTCGTCACTTGAAAATGATTAGAAGAGTCATTTTATAGAAAATGACCCAATTAGTTTTGCTAAATATAATAGGTTGCATTAGTAGAGTAAGTGGCACAGTATTAGAATTGGTATACTTGGAGCAGTAGAGTTACGACCCTATTGTTCTATTCTATTCTATTAACAACTAGTTTTAGCACTTCTACTAGCACTAATATACTCTATCATTTACTCTACTAATGTAAGCTAGACCATACAGCGCTCAGTGTTAAATTACAAACGAAATGTTACCAGCTGCGCCCACGAGACAGTCGCCATCACTTATGGGTTTCCATCGACACGAAGAAATACTAAATTCTTCTGAAATACCTGTATATACAAGCGTCCTTATCTTTCACGCATCTATAATCACGCTTAGAGCACCCATTCTTGTTCTACATTGTAACTAAGCACGCAAACTCTTGCACGCCCAAATTCAACACTGTTACATCGGTTCGATTTCCTTTTTCGATTCTTGTTTCGGATCTTTCAGTGACTCATTGCTCGGGAATGAAGCTGTGAAGCGACGTGCCTCCAGTGGATAGGGGCGGTAGTCCCAGGGCACCTGAAAGTACCACCAACCCCTAAGTCCCTAGTGTCATTGGACGCTCACAGATTTAGCTTTCTTTCTCAATCTCTCCACAGATTTTCTCCCTTTCTCTCTGGGTTCGATTTAAGACGATCACAACGCGTTCGTTCTTGACACTTGTCAAAGTTAATTATTGAAAATAGAGCCAAAACCTGGTGGTAGATGCGGTTGACGCGTCGAAACGGAGAAACTGCGAATACGATGTACCATGCACTTGGTTATTTGATAATCGATCATCCAATTGTACGAAACTGTATCTGGCTAATCGAAATTCAGTTGAGAGAGAAATATAATAGGTTTGAATATTCGATGGCACTGAAATGACTTCAAGTGTCAGTGAATTAATTGTAATTCAAGGTTACCGTCATTTAACAGTGTAATACTTTCGTATGATTTAAATAATTGCTTTAGTCTTTTATTATCTAACGTCAAATATACCTCATTTTCTGTTTTTATATTAGAACCATAAAAAGGCTTTACTTATCTCTGATTGCATTGTAATGTAATGTACTTGCTCAAAATTTGAATAAAAAGCAACTCGTGAAAAATTGAAAAATTACTTATATCATTATTTCCTTTCTCCACACGTCTGTTAAAATTCATTAATTTAACATTTCATATAAAAATGTGGCAGTGAACGTTTCATTGTATTAAAAAAAATTTATTTCCCATAACTTTTATCATATTTTACAAATTTCAATATTTCTGTACACCCAAGAAAAATCATACTAATTAAACATCTATGCAAATAAGCCAGTGTCATTCACCTTTCCTATCCACTGAAATTTCCTAAAAAATTAGTCCACGTTCAAAGGAATATTTTAATCTTATTTAACGAACAAATAATAATCTATTCGAAACTTCACGGAAAATCAGCATCAACCCTCGTACTTTTATTAAGTACCTTTTCCTTCCCACAAATCCACAAGTTTAGTACAATCTACCACGAGCAGTCGGACGAGAATCTCGGTGGAATTTAAAACCCATCGTTTCGATCTCTCCAGAAAATATCTTCTCTTGTTCGAGGAAATTCGTTCGCGCCCGATCGGCCGACCCTCTTTCGTATTCGCGACGGAGGGTGGCTTAACCAACGAATGTTTTTCGGACATTGGGGATATATGTATATACGGACGGTTTCAAGGCGGGTGGGTTTTCGTTTTACGGTGATCAATCATCGGCGGCTGTTATCCTCGTTTTTCCTCCTCTTACAGCCATGCCTCGTGAACCATACACTATCGCGAGAGAAGCAGAGAGGCGCGTGCTCCTCTCACGCGGACCAAGTTATTCAAATGCGTTAAATAGCGGGTAGCGAAGGAAATTGGAAAAAGCGATTCCGGCAAGCATCGAACGCAACGGTCCCTGGAGAAAGGTAAAAATGTTCGGGAAACGTTAGGGACGTTTCGAGGGACGAGAAAAGGGAAACGAAGAAACGAGGACACGGAACTCTTGGTTCGTTGAGGGATGAGCCAACGTCCGAAAAACATTATGCATTATTTATGAGTTCTCTTTCCCGCCCGTCCACGCGAATTGTTCTAAACGATCGATGTACTCCGACAGGAGAGAAAGAAACACACACACAAAAAAAAAGAAACATCGACTTTCAATTGTTTACGTCTAATGCAAATTGCATCGTCGTTCCTCGTCGTTAAACGACGAATCCTCTCCTTATTTCTTTCTTCCGACTAATTTACACCCGGTCAACGTGCATGGAACACCTGTCGCAGTTTGTCCGCCGATATTGTGTTACTCTTTCGCTATCTTCGTGCCATGCTTAACACAGAAAGGTGATATCACCGGTTTTAAGGGAGACACACAAGTGCGGGAACGAAGAAGTTTCAACTTCACCCTCGAAATTTCCTCTCGAGGTGGTCGCGTGGACAATAGAAAAAAGGAGACCAGATAGAGATAGAGAGAGAGAGAGACGAGCAAGATAGATAAATGGCTAGAAATGGACGAAAGAGAAGGGAAGAAATGGGCTAGTGAGAGCAACGACCGAGTGGCAAACAGAGGGCAAGGGTGAAGTTACAAGGATCAGAAGAAAGCTTCACTGAAACTAGTATTATACCTACGGAAGTCCACTGCAGGGGTAGTGTGATTAGTATAATATAATTAATTTCTCCTTTCGAACGTTCGTTTCGACGCAACGTCATCTTGAAACGATATCCAAAATGTAAGTGAACATATACAATTAAAACAAAGAAATTAGATGTAAAATGGAACTGTAAATGAGTGATTAGTAATGGTTACTTTAGGTGGGAAGGCCGCTTTCATGACGCGTCTCACGAGCGGACTGAAGCGAACAATAAGCGTGCAATTCCGGCCCGTTGAAATCCCGTCTGATGGAGCGATGTATACAACGACATGCTCGAAACTCTATTTTGATCATCTTCGTCCATCACGGGCCGCGGATTTTCATTTCGAGCCCGAATGAAGGGCGCTTGACCCCGAAAACTTTGCCCGCAACTGCCTCCAATCAACCGGTTCGATTTAGATCAACCGATACCGAACCGTAGATGCGTTCATTTTCGAAATGTTTCCTATTAATTGCTCTAGCCCTGCACCTGTGTATATCCATGCGTGGAGGGTCAACCGCGGTGCGGTTCTCTCGTATATCGTTCGCAATCGAAACCCTCTCTCCGTCCCTACCTTCATATTAACAATGACATTTTACCCCGTTCCGCGATCGTACAATTACTCTTAAATTACGATCGATTTAATAGATCGATGATTTAAATTGGTGTTGCAAATTAAAACTCGAATTTATGTACAGCCGGGTTCACAATCGTCACTTTCTCCAGAGCTCATTTTTGATACAATTTAGTAGTAGATTTATTAATTGCACTTAACAATGATCGTGAATTCGTTCGGTAAAGTAGCCAATGCTTTTTTCTACCGATTAATTTGATCAAATTTTCATTTATTCAGCGGTCGTTCGCGCGAAATTCTTCCGTTCGATTAAATCGATAGAAAGAGGGTTAAGTGAAATTGATTAATCGATTAGCGGAAGCAATTTTAAAGCGTATCGCAGATCTCGGAGGCTTGATGCTTTGAAAGAAAATCCCGTAACGACGGGGCTGTTTGTTATTGACAGTCGAAGGCACGCAAACCTCTGCTATCGAGCGGACGGGGCTAAGAAACACGGAGGTTGTTTCAACGGCGTAACTTTTCTCATACATCAACCCCTCATTATCTTGTCCCAGTTCGGTGAATTCAGCCTTTTCGAGCTGAATTTTTGCATTTGCGAGTTTCTGCTTACCTAAGTGAACCACGAGAACCAGAATAACGTGAATTATGTTTGCAATTTAAAAGGCAAACGAGTTGTTTGAATGTAATTGTTGAAAGTAAAATATTAGTAGAGTCGTTTTATTATCATGACATGTAATTGCATTTGTGATCAAAATATAGTAACAGATTTTTTTCTTGAACTTTTAATATTTTATTAACCCTTTCACTACTAAGGGTAACTATAGTCACCTATCATTTACTAGTCACTGAAGACGACGCAGAGCTTTTTTATAAGTGGAAGATAATGAAAGGGTTCGATGTATAAGTCAGAAAGCCATATTTCACCCAGAATATAGAACAATTTTGTTACAGTGGACTTAGATCGGTAAATGATGAATGAACACATTCAGAGAAGGTGACTGTACATACACTGACTTTACACATTCGTTCAAATCCTTTGAAATTTTAAGGAAGGTGATAGTGTTACTTATCGCTTCTAAAATTGGAATGTGAATATTCAATTTACCATGTTCGTATACACTATAATAATTACTTATTATACGTACCCATCAATTAATATAATGAAAATGATCTGTACAATATGGCATATTATTAAATCATTTACCACAGCTATGATTATTTAGTGTCGCAATTTAAATTTAATTTTGCGTTCCTGCAATATTATTATTATTGAATAAATATCGCAGTAAAGGGCCCGAGCGGTTATTTTATTAAAAACATTATTTACTATAATCTCCAAATACGAGGAATTTAATTTCTGCAAATCTAAATATTGAATTTTTTTTTCACGATCATTGCGCGCAAATAATAAATATCATAAAGTTACAATTTTTACACGAAACTACAAAAATTAAAATTCATCTGGCACGAATTGACTCGATCGTTTCCCAAATATTTCTCAACCAACGAGCAAACACGGAACAGGGTAGAAAGTTCGCCAAGAGAGTATCTTCTTATCGCTACCCTTAAATCTTAAATTCGACAAGATTATATCGATACGATAACTTATACGATTTTGTACAATGTTCACCATTCCCTTTATATCGAGCTACGCTCGCCAACACGCCAACGATCGAAGCTTTCGAAAGTCACTCGATCGTGAAAGCTTGAGCAGACGCTGCTCAATAATGTACAATGTCCCTCTTTGAGGACTCGGAGCGCACAGGCGCATCGTTCTCAAGGAACGTCGACCTGTAACGTCGCGTAATATCTTATTCCCGACTATTGTCCAGAAAAAAAAGAAAAAATTCGTCACGAAAACTGTTTTCCAACAACTTACGTACCTTTGCTCTTCTAAGAAACAAGAATCATAAATCAGACGCGAACGAATGTAGCTCTATCCTTGCACAGACAAACGAATCTCGAATTTTCCTGGATACTTGAACTCCCATGAAATTATTCCGCTCTGATTATTATTGACCTTGTTATCTTGAAAAACGAGCTCTTATTTTCGTGGACGAGTTTTATCTGAAGGTACCATTCGAGAGATCCTTGTGCTGCGCTAGATCAGAGGTTACTCCTCGCTTCGAATCAGACCTAGTTTTCATTAGAATCAGTTCAGACTGATTAACAGCCACGTTTGATTCGTGTTAGAACGACGACAAAGGCGGCGACGTGTAGCGACAACGAGAGCACAGTTAGTTGGTGTAGCAATGGGGGGTTAATGTGTGCGCATAGCTCGAGTCGAGTTGTTATTGATAGATAATAATTAGTTAGTTCACAGAGGCATGGCGTTGTAGAGGTCCAAATTAGGATGGTAAAAGAGCGGTGTGGGGGTGGGTGGATTATGGTGAGGTGCAGGCTGCGCCTGTATAAGGTTCAAGTTCAGGTTCAAGGGCGCGATGTGGGCCGCATTATGGTGGTTAAGGTGGTTAAGGCTAAGGTGGTTACCTGTCGGGTAGGGCAGTCCGAAACTAGGGTACCCAGAATAGCCGCGGCTTGCCGCGTATGCCGTGTACGCCGCCGCTGGGAAACCTGCGAACAAAATGAAATATCGTGTCAGTGTTTTTTTTTCTTTCATTTAGAAAGTACTAGTTTCAAATCTTGTAAGAGGACTAAGTTACTTTTAATGCTGAATCATCTGGGATAATCGGGTACTTTTGAAGTAATTCAGTTTACTAATTTCTAATTCTCTTTCTAATCTCAACTGACAATGAGCGAAGATTGCTATTTAATTTTCAATCACTGTTTTCATGTATCTACAGCCCATCCAACGAAACGAGACAGTAAATGCGTATAACTGAGCTTCGGCCCTGCGTCGAGCGCGTGAATTTCTAAACATATACTGACTCGTCTCGTTGAAGGGACTTGAACTTATTCAGCTTATTGCAAAGGGCATAGAAACATTAATTTAAAATTATACCCACTTACACGATTATTCTCTATCAACTACTATCTACTGTACGTCTTCTCGCGTAAAATACTTCTTAAACTAATACGTACCGTATTACCCTATACAATAAATTTAATTGAAAGCATTATGTTTGAATTCAAATTCAATTAATATATCATCTCTCTAATACTACGACAAAGTACACGCGTTATTATTGTAAAATTTTCAAAAGATGCGTAATGAACATTCCCGGAAAGCTGAAATGTGAGAGTAAGAAATAAAAGAATTTCCATTGTCTTCGTGATTGATCGACCCGTAAACATTACAACGATGTTCTTACGTCAAACGTGATTGAATGTTGTTACGGAACGGTATGCATATTACCGGGCATTCGAGTCGTTTTGTTGAACATGTTCGTACATATTTTATACTCACCATCGGGTAATCCTGCCAGGGACCACATAAAATCTATAAGGAAAAACAGATCACATTAATACCGAGTCGAGACTGATCAGAATATGTAAAAAATGTAGTCTTTGCATCTTTTGTCGCTCTTTTCCCTTCGTTTACTTTACTTTCTTTTCTTTTTCTTTTTTTTTTTTAATTATTGCTTCGATCAGTTAGTGCAACGGTCTCGAAAGACTGAACAGAAATTTCTGCAACTAAGCACGAAGAAAAGTATCGGATGTGTTCTAAAATCGGAGTGACACGATCGTCGATGGGGATAAATAACTAAACAGAGTTTCTAAACTATCGGATGAAAAACTTTCTTGGGATTGGCTAACCGACGATTTCGCGTGCAATATTTTTCTTCGTGCAGGCGAAGGTATGCGTAGACAATTAAATATATTTACATGGAGACAAGTTAAGTATAAAGCGAAGCGTTGCAGAAATTCGTCGGAATAGACGGTTTCAGTGTAACTGGATGACTAGGTTCAAACAATGAGAGAAGGATAAAAACGAAAAGATTAAAACAGAAAGATTGAAACAAGAAACCGGATTAAAAGCCTTCTAGGTTAGACAGTGAAAAAGGAGAGAACAGAGAGTAATAGAAAGATAGAGACAGAGACAGAGAAATATAGTGTGGAATTATAGTATAACAGAAATAGAGAGAAAGAAAGGCATCCATGAAATTTCATAATTTTATACTAATTTAAAAGACCACACAACTAAGATTCTGACTATTTATATATGTATATCGCATCGACTATGTAGCGCATCGACTAAATTCTGTGACAAGGTACTAGTAACTACGCGCGGCCGAGGTGTTTCCAATCTACGACAAAATAAACCCTCCTATGATCTATGGTTATTGTAGCCTTCAAGGTATTGGTTAATCATTTACCGTTAAGTAATATTTGCTAGGCTGACTATGTAGCTTATTAGATATTAACTAAGGGTCAGTAATGTGTCGTGCGATCGCGAGGAAGATTCTAAATTTGATGAATTTTCAAAATCGAATTATTAAACGATATAATTTTCTATTTGTATAAACTTTTGTAAAAATTTTTAGACTCTTCATTCATTCTAACGCTTGACACATTATCGACACCACTACCACACTTAGATCGACGATACAATATTTAAAATAAACACCGACCACAATACTACACTACTGTTTCACTATTCTAGTGTCCATATCGACGCTGCTCTCACAATATACGCAGATGGAAAAGTATAAGAGCATTTATTCTAGCCATTAAAAGATACACTGATACATATTAATAGTATTAGTGATTTCGTACCTAATGTCTCTCTACCTGGGCTGGTTTTGATTACGTCAAGCACGCAACAACACTATCATTTCTCAGTGTGATATATTGTTTTCCTTTCATTTTTTTTTTTTTTTTTTTTCAGATATTTTCTCTCATTTATATTCATATTTCTTTTTCTCTTGTATTAATTTACTCTCTTTCGAATATCCGTCCGATAAACAAAATGAAGAACTTCGCATTCAAATATTATTTGACGTTTATTTAAGTACCATGTATATAGATATATTGATTTATTATATAACACGTAAATAGATTCGAATATTAGACATATACGTATAGATTAATTTATTTATATAAATATTTGTGATGTGCATATACTGGAACGTGTATGCATTTCTGTTGTATTTATCATAGCGGACAATCGTACGGACTTTGTATATTTATTATGCATATATAATGATATAATGTACGTGTACTTTCTCAGATGCACACAAATCGATTTCACGTAGAGCAGCAGACGTTTGCGTACGACGTTAACATTAATAGTCTCTTACAATTTCGAGGAGCGTAGAAAGATCGCTTCGCTCGAGTTTACGATCCGAGTTGCCGGACGATTAACATTTACGTCACATCGATTGCTTTGGCAGCCTGCAATTCCATCGAGTGTTACTCTTTCGAAATTTTACGATTATGTTCTTTGATCTTTCCTCGCTGTCGGATGCTTCCCAAGAGATAGAGAGATAGAGAGATAGAGAGAGAGAAAGAATGTTGAGAGAAACATTTTTTGACGAGGAACACGAAAATTCGTTTCGTCTCACTTGTGTTCTTTTCTTTCATAATTTTTCTGTTTCTTTTTTTTTTTTTCTCTTTCTTTTCTTCTTGTTGCTTCAAATATGCTCGTACTTGCGTAGTGTTTGCGCCCGTCACTCTTACGGGAAAGGATAATAAAATACGCATGATAATATTTCTAATCGGGTTCTCACAATCTATAGGCGCAACGCTACGTTCCCCGTAAGAGAAACCAAAATCCGGCCCAACAAAGCATTACAAAGGTGAACAGAAAGATAAACCGCATGTTAAGATCTGGTCTACTTACGAAAATGACACTGTTGAGCCTCTCGGGCAAAGTACGTACTTTCTAGGACACACGTCTCACGCATTATTATTAAGGTAAATGATGCTAAATATATAGCTTAGAAGAGTTAAATACTATGTAAACGAGTAAATAGGGCTTGTTTCTCAGGGTGGGTGGTAGGAAGTACGGGTGGCTGTAAGGTATAGGTATAGACGGGTATACGCACGATATATATTTAGTATATATCCTATAGAAAGGTATAATATTACGTGTAACGTAATATAAACGTACTATGTAACGTAGCTTGTTAAGTAATAGGTACATTGTAAATAGGTCTCTTTGAAGCCGCTGATAATATGTATACATCGTGGAAAATGTTTCGTTTCTCTTTCTCTTTATTTTTTCTATTTATTTCATTTGAATCCTATAGAAATTGTTATTCATTAATACGAATTGATTAATTACGAAAGAGACGGATGAGATGTTCCACGATGAAATACCTAGAATATATTCTAAACTAACGATATTATAGTGACTTCCCAAAAAGCTATAGTTAACTAGTAGTCTCAATGGTAGGAACGTATACATAGTATAGTAATTTGTTAAAAATTATATTCGCTCTAACTAATTCAAACCTAGTTTCACCTAAAAAAAGTCTCATTAAGTAACTAAGGTATCGTAACAACACAAATGTTTACCTAATTACCTAGATATGTATATATATATATGTATAAATAGAAATATAGATATGCTCCGATATGTATAATCTGTAGTTCTATTACAAAAACTAGAAGGTTGTAATGCGGCTCTCACAAAATATATCGATATCAATATCAAATACTATATTGCGTTTACCAAATACGTAGATACAAAACAATATATATATATAATATGTATATGTATATAATCTTCCGTTATCTAGAATGGATCATATATATAGATAGAATTTTTTTGTTTCATCTCCCTTTTCTTCTTTTTAGGTACGTCTTGTATATTCATATAATTATACATGTTAATATACGTAAATGATTACACTATATATATGTATATAAATTCGCGCGTGCATTTATATACATAGAGATAGCGCTTTGATTTCGCGTCCCCTTTTTTCTCTAGAATTTTATTTTTCTTCTTATTTATTTCTTTTTTTTTCCTTTTGATATTCTATCGTACACGCGTACACCGGAGTACGTGGCTGTTACGTTCGATATTATGAAATTTCATGAAATTCATTGCGAAAAATACTCTGAAAGGCGCGACGAATGAGAAATGCTTATCGCCGACCATTTGCCGCGCGTTCTCGACGCGCTATCCGCCTTCACCATTCACGGATTATTTATGCCTCTCGACATATCATCTCGTGAAAATCAGAAATTCACCTTCTTCTGGGAATAATACACGGCGTGCCGCTACCTGGGAATGTATTCTCTCTTTATTCCTCCCCCGTACTCGTACCTTCCTTTCCCATTTCCTTTTTTTTTTTTATTCTCATTTTTGTTGGGATACTTGCAATCTACGATCTCGACGACGGGCGCCCTCGCTCTCGAAATCGAGCGAACAACCTTCACTTTTGCGCTAAATAAAGCGTAGGACCTCGACGAAGATCGATTTTCAAGATTTTATTTTCTTCTATTGCCAACACCATCACGTTCCCGCGAACAACGAGTGCTACCTTAAAAATCTCCAATTCCTAAGAGTTTCTCTAAAAATCTACGAGTCAATTGACAATGTGTTGTCACGAACGCGAGTCGTTCCAGGCAGAAATACGTATATGTTCCGATCGTCTAAATGTCCTAACGTGTTTACGTATCCGTCTGATTTTATTCTATTTTTTGATTATTTCTCCTCCTCTAAACAGAGATACTAACAGTTCGATATTTTATAAGGTCTCGATGATTGTAAGTTGCAATCAGGGTGTGTTTTTGATTGTCTTTTTGCAAGCACTTGGCTATTCTACTCGATACTTTGAATGATTTTGAATTGTATCCTAGAGATACAATGAGATTAATTTACAGAGAGGAGGAGTGATTCTTGGAAAAAATATGTTCGATGTATCTGGTCACCGAAACGAACTCGTTTGCGTCTCTACAAATTTGAACACGTCCTTTTATTGTCCTACCATTTGTCTAGTCAACTAGAAAATCACTACCAGTCTTTTGCGATGCGTTTGTTTCGTTGCTATTAATACCTACATCTTTGGCTACGAGAAAAATCAGGCCGCATAGGTGACTAATCAAGTTCTCACGAACGTACCTATGATCAACTACTGCTACTAGTTTATATCTCTTTTTTTATCTTTCCTTTTGTCTTCTCACTACGATCACAGTTGTACTGAACTGAGCTTCTCAAGCAGTCTCGCGGGAATTCGCCTATTCCCACACTCGGATCCCGGAAATATAAAGGAATGATTCCGTCTAAAGCTACCGTTATTGCACTTCTCGATATGTTCTCGATTTGCCGTCCTGCCGAGTCGGAAATCAACTGCAAAACAATTTACTCTAATACTTTCTCGAAACCGAAGGCGACGAGTCTTAATCGAGGAATGTTCGATGTGCCGTGAAAGGCACGTGATATCTCGTTCAACGTTACAAACACGATTTAAATAATATTTACAAATAAATACTATACAGTTAAAGACAGAAACGAAATATCGATAATCATCCAAACTATACGAACTTCCATTCACAAACCATCGAATTACATCTCTCAATTCTGAACGCCCTAAAGAAAGACTTACTAAAAGCATCTAAGTTTCCAAATTTGTACCATCCTTAATTTTTGGCACAGTTTAATCGAACATCGCGACGTTCATTCCTAACCCAGACGTGACCGTACCGAAAAATAAAAATAAAGAATGTCCTGCATTCTCCCTAAGTCCACAAACTGAAGGTTAACGAAACGAGCAAGAAATTGTAAACGAATCGCGAAGAACGGAAAGAATACTGTCGATCATACCCCTTTACGTGGAACAGACTACTGAGGCCTGGAAAGGGGCGTGAGTATCGTAGGTCATAGACCGATCGTTGGTATCGGATGGTAAACGGCACCCATGTCGAGACCCTGCACTCCCAACAGGTCGCTCATGGAATAAGTGAGTGTGGCGGCCCGAGATGCTGCTGCGGCCGCGACCGGATGAGGCCTGTAGGAGGCCGCGGCCGCGGCCGCAGCCGCAGCAGCGAGTGCCCTCTTGACATCGTAGACAGCGGCGGTGGTAGCCGCTGCGGCGGCCGCAGGTGCGGTTGCGCCGGCGGCGTACTGATAGGTAGCGGCCGCGTTCGGTGCGGCGGTAGCGACGATCGGGGCGAGCAAGTGGTGGTGGGATGTGCCGGCGGAGGCTGCTGCAGCTGCATGTGCAGCAGCGGCAGCGGCCGTCGGCAGGGGATACGGCGCGTAACGATAGGTGGTGGGAGTGGGTGTTGCGACCATCACCAACTCACCGTATGCGCCTCTGTTGGCCGCTCGCGTCTTCGCCAGGTTCGTCGGGAGCATCACTTCCTTCGGCTGTGCTTTCTTGCACTCGACCTTGAAATTCAAGACAGACCTGTGAGTGAGTCCTGTACGACCACTGTAGATTCGCTCTGGAATTATCAGGTTCTGGATAACGGCGGGAAATGATGTTTAGGATAGGGGTAATATTTCGAATGGAGTATCTGAGATACAAAGATGTATAATCGTTGCCGTTAGATAATAAGGAAACTAGTCATGTTCGGTATGGATACCATCATAAGATTTCAAATCGATCTTTCAAATTTATCAGTTTAATACAAACAGGGGTTGTTTTATACCGGCAAGTGGCGAATGCCTGAGGAAAGCATTGTGATAGTAGATTACTGACAGAATCGAGATCGTCTAGGCGATGGATTTATAGGTAACTAGAAGTGGTATCCGGTAAATCCTTGATCGACGACGAGAGAATTTCAGTGGAGGGGTTGACGACAAACAGAACTGTCTATTACCGTAGGACTCGTGTGATCTCTACTATGACGGACTTTCCAGTACCCGCTTGTCGTCTTCTACCATATGATCTATGGGACTAGGCTGCGGTGGTGCGCGTGTAAGTGTGTTCCACGTGCGTGCGTGTCAAACGCAAATAACCACGACAGCCCTTCTCAATTATACGGAAAATTAATTCCGCTCGACGCCGTATCCGCAGACGGAAAGCGGAAGGCAAATACCGTTTGATACCACCTCTGTGGGCACGTGGTAGGGAGAGAGTACTCTCTTCATTAAACAAACAGGCTTTGTTGGCTGACTAGTGACTCACCATTTTATTGTTGATTTCGTGGAAATGAATCTCGCAGACTTTGTCGACCACGTCCTCGCTTTGAAACGTGACGAAGCCGAAGCCTGAAACAGAAAGAACAGATGTACATTAATAACAGATAATTTATTTTATTTTGTTCAATAATTCTGAAACATAGAATACTCAAGGGGTTGTTAAAATATAATTACATCAAAATAATTCCAGATATTAAAGAGTTAAAATTAATCAAACGAAGAAGGTGATCGGACGAATCTCTTTCTACTGAAAGTCGTTTCGAATAAAATGGAAATTATTTCCAGTCAGCGCTTCGGTGATTATCAGAACGAAACGGAATCTTGACCGACACGTTAAATACGTCGCTCGATCCCGACGAACGACTCTTTATTCGGCGTAATTCGTCGCGTTCAAGAACGTCCGAGTTAACGTAACTTCCACGCGTTCTCTGCCACCAAGATAACTATCCCGACGGATCTTCCATTAATTCAGCCGAGTCGGACGAGTTTCGTTTCCTTGCCAACCCTTCTCGCTGAGTCCCGTTCCACTCGAACGCGGTCTAAGCATTTCTGCTCGAAATTTATTTCGCTCGAGGAGGAGGAGGAACAAGAGAAAGAGAAGGACGGAGCAGACGATGAGCCGGCGAAGAGTCATAACTTAATCAAGCATCAAGGGTTATTAAAAACTTTGCATTGGTCTCCAGGTGTTTTAATCTCGCCCTCTTCGCTCCGCCGACCACCCTTCGCGTCGCCTCCTACGCCACGAATCTTTCTCCTTTTCTCTTTCTCTCGCCGGGCATAGTAATTCAAGCTCGAGTTCTCCGCCAGCCGAGCGAGTTATACGAATCCAGCGTGCGATGTCGCCTAAGATAACCGGTAGGAGTTAGTGCTTCCGTGCTGAAGCGGTCTACCAGCGAGAAAGCGAGCGAAACTACGCCGGCTGACTCGTAATTAAACACAGCCGATGGATACCAGAGTTGAATGCGAGTCGACAGCTCGCGATTCTTCGAGCGTTCTCCTTCTCTTAAATTTTACACCGGAAATGGATAGGGGTGGCCTGAATTAAATTACGCTAGAACGAGCCGCGCACGACGACACGGCCGTCCAACAGTTTGTTCCTGTAATTAACGTCGATCGATCTTAATTTACCTCCTTATTTATTTACGCTGATTTATAGGTAAACTGATGGGTATCAAAATTTGCGTGGATAGAAATATATACACCTTCTTTTCGTGTTACTTGTTAAGAAAATTAAATAAAATGAAGAATAGCAGATGCCATTTCGCTGTAGATAAAATAGTTACATCTTCCTCAAATATGGTATTTTATAATTCGGTCGTTCCACTTCCATGCACCTTATTCGCCATCATAAATTTAATATCTCATATCCAGCGTAAAATACGTATAACCTTGTAAATGATGTAAAATTAATTGACTCGTAACTCAAAGGGAGGCCGGTAATAATAACTGAGAAACGCAATATAAACCTAATGTAGGTATAAAATTAATTAAAGGAAGAATGCACAGATTGGAGCACCCATTGCTTTCAATATCGCCGAAACCGTGCAAGGTTAATCAACTTACATCCAACAGAACCGCTGCAATGATAAAACATCAAATACACCTTTTCATTCGATTATCAAGAATTGTACTTTGCTTTCAACTGTCATTTTTTACAATTCAATTTTTCTTTCACAGAACCCTCTTTATCCGAACGTCCTTCGCCCTCTGCAAGCACCTCTTTGTCCACAACTTACACTGTCTACAGTTGCCCCGACCGTCAAGCTGTTCCACCGGCATGAAAAGCGCCAGTGATTAAGTTATAAACTTGGCAAGACGTCCGTTTGAGCGAAGAAGGGGCATACTTCATTTATGTAATTTATAGTACTCTGCCAGTCGGCTAACTCCACGGAGCCTGAGCACTCTCCTTGCACAAAGGCTTCCTTCGTCCTGACACCGGTAACATTTAACTACTTCCTGTTCGTGTCTACCGGGCCTGCACACAGCGTATGGGCGCGAGGATCTACCAGAGGCGATCGTTCAACGTTACCGATATTATTCGTCTTTTAAAGGGCGCTCTAATATCCTACAGGATATTACGAAGTCGTCCTCCTTTAAGAGGTATTAAAAAGTTACGACTGAGACTTTTCAAGCCGGGCCCGCGCCGTGCCGTTCGTCCGTTTCTCGCGTGTGGAATAAAGTTGGCGGCCGAGCGGTATGCAGCCTACAATGTATGCGAAATATCGCATGAATTTATGATAGAACCGGCACCGCGTCTACTTGGCCACGCGAAATGAAATTACATTGTCCTATAAATTCCATTCCGTGGCAGAAAGTTCGACGAGGACGTTCGTTGGAACGCGAGGACATTTTCGAAAACGTTCCTGACAGGGTGTCGTTTCGAGGTAGCAAGAGTGCGATTCGTGTTTCAACGAAATAACTTGATACCATGCTCGCGACGAGTCCTAACGCTCAGTTTTACGCTTTATGGAATATTATTATCATCCTTCGGGAAATATCGACACGATCGGACGTTTATTTTTATCATTCAGCCACGTGTCGCTGGAAGCGCCTCGTTCAAGGATGTTTTTAAGATCCCCCAGGCAGGAAAAGGACCATTGACTGAACCTTATAGGGTGGTAAGGTCAGTACGGTCAGCGATCTGCGAGGGGTCCAATAAATTTTGAAAGAAAAACTGGCTGCCGAGTTCGAATTTTCATAAGGGGATTTATTTTCGTGGTGGCGGGCTCTCGAAAACTCCATCCTCGTATCAAGGAGGTAAATGCTCGCCAATCGTCTATGCGAAGGGTTCAAAGAGGGAAGGAGATGGTAAAAGATGCGTGCTCAGCTGCCTGACCCCTCGTCGGACGCCAGATGCGCTCATTTCAATAAAAAACACACCCCGAAATATCCTTTGCTCCATCCCATAGCTGACCCCTCTTATCCTCTTACCTCACGAAACTTCCTTAAATGATCCATAAACGGCCCCGTCCGTGTGAAATTACTGTAGACTTCTGTCTGTTATCTGACTATTTCGCGTCACCTTTTCCTACCCTACTCGGAAAATTATGGCTAACTTTATCAACTCGAGGAATCGAATGGAAATATATTTCGGTCAGTGGTATATTTTCAGGATTTAGTTGCAAGCCCTTTCCGACTTAAGATAGGGGGCTACAATCCCCCAGTACTTTCAAATCTGCCATTCATAAACTAGAAAAAAGAATTGTTAAATAGCATTAATATAGAGTTCGTATCATGAAAAATATTGCAAGTGCTCTGAGGATGATGACTTTTACTTCCTTTCAGTAATCACTTGAATTGTCTTAATTATTTTTCAACATTGCGATCTCTATTCTTCCAGCAGCAAAATAGTTCTTCAAAACTAGGTCCAACTCACAGGTCTGGACGAATCGTTTCCCAAGAAGAAATCCAAGTGAAAATATTGTTCATCGTCGTTTGGGTGAAGGCACTCGGTGAAACAACCCTTCGAATCTGGCGACGAAGTTGGACGAGTATCAGCGACTTTCGTTTTAGGGTTAAATTCCCTTGACGAGAGGAAAAATGGAACTTGATGGCTCCAAGTGGCAGGCGTTGACGGAAGAGAGCAATTCTTCCCTGTTCATCGGCCTTTCGTCTTGCTCCATCCCCCGTTCACCGCGTTAACTCCTTCTCCTTCGTCATCCCCATCCCTTTTTCACCCCACGATTCTCGAGCATAATGCGACCCCGCCATTGTACCAGTGGCCATGTTAACGTTTAAAAGCCACGCTGCCGTTAAGCGCGTTTCAGAATTTTACCGTCTATTGAGAATGGTAAAAGGTTTCTTTCAAAAGGCTCCGACTGCCAGAACGATTTGAAACTTGTAAATGGATACGGCTTAAACCATCGCTCTTTCTCTCGATCTCGTTCCATCTCTCCACCACCTCTGTGTCCTACCTGTTAGATGGCCGACGTCTCTGAACGTTTGTTTGACTCCGTTAATCCGACCACGACACGATTATCACCGAGTATCGTCGCATTTATGAATTTTACCGGATCTTCGCGGAGAACGATAGAACGACTTTGATGTCGGCTGCCCTCAGCAACAGGCTGAGTGGATCTCGTCGTCGAGTTTACGATTGTACCAGATTTATACGTCTAATTAAATTGAACGCGGGACGAAGGTCGTAATCTATTTCACAATTTTCTTTGAGGCGAACGTTTGCCAAGAATTGGAAGAAATATCTGCGATACAGTGCAGTGTCTTTTAAGAGCAAAGGTAAGGGTAGTCGGGCGGCGGACCATAGAGAGAGCTCCAATTTCAATTTAATTTTGTATTTCATTTAATTTCCATTTCTTAAATTTCACACTGTTCCTTTAAAAATTATTCTTCCAATATTAAATATTAAAGAGCGAAAAATATCTAAAAGTTATTATAACGTTGAACGTATAATTTGTAATTATTTCAATTGAATTGTTGAGGATAGCAATGGTAAGTACCAAATTTCCATTTCAAGGGGACATCGTTCGCACCGCGTAGATTGTCTCCTCGCGTAATGTCGTGATTATTATAGATTGATGATCGTCCTGGATTATTGATTAAGCAGTTTAGGCGCGTACTACCCAATTACCGATCGCAGTGCATGCCAATAAATCAAGAGCACGATCTACGGGTGCAGAGGCAATTTGTACGTCACCCTCCAAACCCCGTCTTGCTCCGAAGCTAATCGCTTCACGGCAAAGCGAAGATGGCCAAAGTTTCTGCAACAGTACTCACGCCGGAACGATAACATCGTTTCCGACCGTGTTTTCTTCGAGTTGGACGCAATAACGACCGGTGTAAACTGCAATCCTATACTAGAGAACCGATGGTTATCGTTGGAAAGTTTGTTCATAGATATACAGTCGTTAATTGCCTCTTTCGAAGTACACTGCTTGGAACTGGATCGTAGCTGCAACCGTTAGTGATCGAAAAGAAACACGAATCTCAAGAAGCAAGTAGAACTATGTCACGATTTTACGAATTAAATGTAACAAAATTAATAAAGATTAAATTTCAAAGAATTCATCAGTTTTGTAATTTTTCGAAATTTCAAGCACATCCCTCTGATTGATGATGAAAAAAAAGAGAAAAACAACAATTTGGAAGTTTCAATCGAAAAGCAATTAAAAAGTACGCTTTTGGTATCAATTTTGGAAGCAGCATGTTCCCTGTTACCCTGGATGTCGATTAAAATGAATAAACCACGATCCGATTTAGCGGCACGCCAGCCACTAGATGCTCGTGGACCGTTTTCCAATCCTTCGATTAGTTGCAACTGGAATTTCGCAACGTTAGAATTTCCAGGCGCTCGTTAACGGTCGCTCCAATCGCAAATTCGCGATCGCGAATTTCCGGTGCACTTGCTCGCGCTGATGCTCGGTGTACCGGGATTCGCGCCGGATTACCGGGACGGACGTGCTCCCTGTTCCTGACCAAACTTTCCGCGTGATAATGCGGGAAAGCTGACGTTAATTTTACGCCGGACACGTTAGGATGCGTAATTGTTATCGCTCGAACGGCGGGGCTATTTTCGATTGCATTAGCCCTGGCTCCACGTTTCAGAGAAAATATCCAGTATGTCGTGTAATAACCCAATAATTACTCAAATACAACATACAGTAAGTTATAAAAGTATTCATACTCATTCCATTAAAAATTCGTTAACATAGAATATTCTTAATAAAAAAAATACAAATTAAATATTTTTCTAAATTCTATAGAAATGTTATGCAGCAAGAATTTTTGGCACAAATATTCCTTGAGAAAATTAATTTTAAACATTCGCTGCTACTATGTCATCCTGCGAAACTTTCTTTTCGCGAAAATCAATGTTGACAACTCGCCAATAACATTTCTCTTCCAAAACTTCCTTCTCGAGTAAAATCAACGTTGAAAATTCGCCAGTAACATTTTTCTTACAAAACTTCTTTCAGAGACAATCACCGTTGAAACATACTAATAACATTTCCTTCGCGAAATTTGCTGTCTGGAAACTTGAGTATGATTCCAGCGAACTGGTTTTACGTTTCTACATATGTATTTCTAAATTTACAAACAATCTGCCATTTTATTTTAGTATATCCCAAAATTATAAACACCTTCTTTCCGTGTTCTAAGCCGACGATGATAATAGCTTGCTCCGATATTCATATTGCAGTATTCATGTAATCCAGCCGCCGGAAGCGTTATTCTGTCAGACGCGGTCTCAGTTCGGTTAAGTAACGAACATCAACTTGTTGATTTACAACGGCAGCCACGAAACTGTGGTTCCGAGGCGTTCGAACTCTCTCGGTGAGCCGTCGCTTCCTAATGGCCATCCTAAAACTCCAGAACACCGATGCTTCACCGTTTCAACTCGAGTTACATCGAGCGATCTCGCGCGGCGTTTACAATCCTTTGAACACCCGGTTGATGTTTTCGTCGAGTTTGCAAACTCCTTTCACCGTTCATCTCCGATTTTTCTTTTCTCGCTGACTTGGCGAAAAAAATCGTGAAAACAGGTCGATGGGTATCGAACGTGCTCGCGCATTCTTTGTTGCACATTTTCAGCGATTAAAATATCTATGAATATTCAACCGTGCAACGTTATATACAGGTTTATTCCAGTTTAGCTTGTAATCGTTGGATCGGATCAATAACGTTCGATCGTGTGTCGCAATTCTGTGGAAAATCAGCTATTTTACGAGTTAATTGCAAACAAAGGCAACGGTAATTAGGTTAAACGACAATGTTATGCTAAAATCGTTGACTCGTTATCAGAGGCTCGTGGTGGCAAAGTTCGCCGAACGAAATGGCGAGAACTTTTTGATTCTTCCTGTTTCGAAAGATTCTCCTGGCACGGTTTAAGTAGGACCCGCTCTGGATTATCAATGCTAATCAAGGCGTTAATGCGACTTTTATACATCGAGAAGAATACGGTGCAAAAGATGGCACGACCGAGAAGTTTTCCCACAGTTTAGCCCAGTTTTAAGCGGTGTCGTTCCATTATTTTATATACACCGAGCCGTCGAACTTTTAGCTTCGCCGTGGCTTTCTTGCCCGATAATACTCGATAATGGAGCGACTCGATTAATTATTTTAACATCTTTTCGCTGGAGTCAACGAGCAACTAAATTGAGTTTAGACCGAAGGCTCTAAATATTCCCGAGCATTATTGTGTCGATTAAAAAGGAGTTGTACTATCAACTTTTACGGTTTTATTTTAATTATTGGAAATCTTAAAATACAGTTTCTAAACTTTACAGTTTCTACTTATACAGCTGGTGAAAAGTTGAAAAATTATATAAAATTTTTTGTTGGGAGTAAACAAGATTGTCACGCGAAAAGTCGAGGAAACAAGAGAAACAGGCGAAGGAATTTAATTAATCACGGTTAATTAGATGTAAGCTTCTCGGCTTGATTCGGGCTCCTTTTTGCCGTACAGCTGACAGACTTCATGAGAGATACGCGAAACTGCAAACTGCACTTTACCACGTTTTGCAATTCGCTTAGCATGCAGCTTCGCGTTGCCATCAGCTGGCTGTTCTGTCTTATACTTCCGTCTTTCGTCTTCTCTCGACGAGCTTCATCCCCCGTTTCTCGTGCGCAAAGCAGATTAAACGAACGAACCAAATTGAGGTACTTAAGTCGTCAGAAAGCAGACAGGGATAGAAAGAGAAGGATAGATGAGGACAGAATCGAGCGAGATAGAGGAAGATTAGGCGAAACTGTGCTTTTAAGTCGAGCTGCTTTATGAATAGATTCGTCTGACGCCCGAAACTTCAACGTCTCATCGCTAACGATCAAACGAGACAAGAGAAAGAACTTAGGAATCACTAAACCACATGCTGCGCCAACTTTACGCCTCGATGAGGCGAGTTTCGAAGCGTAAACGCTTTGAAAGATTATAACCAATTCCTTCGGTTAATGAGTCATTGTAAAATTGCTATTCAAGTTAAAATTTAATTTTAATAACTCTATTCCTAAATTCTATATCATTATTTTCCATTGTTCCAATGATTTATCTTTGCTTTTACTAAAAATATTTCAAAACAAAATATTTAGTGTATACATTTTTTAAATTTAAAGTTAAATATTATATTCAGAACTCCCCCTTAATTTTGAAATAGTAAAAGAATAATATTTAATACACCAACGCTGTCAAATATTCCCTTATAATTCTAGCAAGTAGTATAGATCAATAATTCCACTGACACCGCCGTTGAATAGTCTTTTACATTTATCAGCTCTAATACCAATAAACTTATAACTTTATTTCAAGACATATAATTAACGAATAGTTAGATTTACGAGCCGATGAGCTTCATTACCGTTCAATCCCTTCAACAATCCTATCAAGTCTTTCATCCTTCCACAACTCACTTTTCTGCTCGACAGCTTGGTCGATGAGCCGTACAACGAGCAACGAACGATTAATTACTTTCAATCTGCCGTCGATCCACGACGTTTAAATTTGGGCGTCGAACTGTAAGGAATTAAAATTCTTGACTTTCTGCTCTCTCCCAATTTTACCATTAGATATAATCGAACAGATTATCGTGTTCCTAGACTTTCACCCTATTTTTTCAAGCTTTTATTTCGCTAGTCGAGGGTGACCGCGATTCTTTTCTCGAACCCCCTGCACAACTTTTTCAGACGGTTTCCACGAGGTCGCACAACGTCCCGAAACGTGTATCGTATTTGTCAGACGCCGGAGAAAAAAGGGGCGAACTCGCATTTCTTCGTACGTAAGCCGTATCGCATCCCTGCCGTTTCTATCTACGAAGCTGTGGCGATTTATTATCGCTCCTTGCCTGAAAAGTAGCCCTTCCCGACGCAGCTGTACGCAACTCTGTACACGTCGAACCACGAATAGCCACCGTTAATGGATGTCTTTCGAAGTTTTTTCCCTTCCTTTCCCTATGATCCTCTTTTTGTTTGCTTCTCATTTTGTTTGAGATCTCTGTTAATCACCGCGAAGGATCATTAAGACATACGTTGATTGAATCTCGTCATTTATCATGGAAGTGTTTGAGAATGGAACTGTTTTAAAATTTATATTGCGAAATTGGAGCAATTATGTACTTATTAAAAATTAAATTTAATGAAATATTATTACTTCAAAGAAAATAAATAAAGAATTGGGGTCGAGGTTACAACAGAAGAAGTATAGTAATTACATGAAAAAGATATTATCGCGAATCAACGTCATCGCGTAACTTAAATGGAACATATTATAACGTTGTAGCTGATTTAATTAAGGAGGAAACAGTTTTGATTAATGAAATTACTTTTCCTAATCTTGATTTAAATCAGAACTATTATTTCTGCTGGTAAGTCTGATCGTTCTTAAAGAAAAATGCTTAAAATAAATATAATTAACTCCTAAGCTATTTCTTATTTATCCTTCACGATTTTGAGAGTTTTCATTCTATCTTATTTTTACGCCTGACATTTTATAAACGTTGCAGTTTATTTCTTCAAGTCTGTCCTGAAACACTTTCATTCACTTTTTATTACACGGGAGAGGAAAATAACTCTTTTCCGTTTGAAAAATGACCCACTTAACACATAGAAAGTAACCATGGCAAAGAAAAAAAGTTACAGAAACCATCTTCATCTGACAGTTATCAATCAATCAAGAGGAGTAAACACTCAGCAAAACAGTTCAACCCCAAAGTGAGAAAGAAGGGGGCAAAAAAAGAAAGCAGAAAAACACTCGCGCCTTTTTATCATATTACACCGCGTAATAGAGGGTCAATTTAATTTCAAAGTCACGTCGCCGGAAGAGTCCGCTAATGGGATTAAACGGGTTAAGTGTAAGCCTTCGTAAGCGGCACGTGTCTCGAAAACGCTAATGAAACTGCGAATTGAATTAAACTGAACATCCCTCGCGTTTTTCGATTCATTCGTTATCAGATAGGGGACGAAGGAGTGGCGACAAAAGGGGTGAAACGAGAGTGGTAGACAGATGCCATAGAGTCGTACAGTCGGACGAATTCTCAGAAATACCTTCTCCGTCTCTTGGCTTCGTCTCTTGCCATTGTAGCGCGTTGATTATGAGCAATAATGAGACGTTCCGTTCCGTTCCCTTAATCAAGCCAGGGAAAGCCAGCACGCGGCGTGTTCGAGTCGTCGAATGTCGAGCGCGATTCTCGATCCAGAGGTTCGCCCCCGAAATAATGAGTCTCGCAATCAACGCCCCGAGAAATGTTTACTCTGCAATTACCAGCGCAGCCGACGAGTCAGCTGTGAACTGGTAGATATGATAGTACCGTATGTACACTACAATTCAAAAGTATACCTTTCTATCGTCCTATTTCATCGTAAAATATAAAATTCTCAAAAAGAATACATTCGTTGATGATAATAATATTTCAATTGATGTTGTAAATGTTAAATGTATAAAAGAAGAAATAATTCTATTATTTAGAAAATTAGTATTTTTAGTACTCGTGGGGATCACTGCGAATCGGCACATCTAGTAACTGAAAGAAAAATATTCAAAATAATTCTAGCAGCAATTAATATTGAAATTAATATAAAATTGAGGGAACATGTTTTGGCTGAATATTGCAATTTACTTCCTCAGAGCTAACTTGAATCAGAATCAGATTCACATTGAAATACCAAAGTTTTTAGACAAATATTCCAGTATAAATGATAACAGAAAGGGTTAGGTGCTCAATAATTTCTTCCTGTGCAAACTTTTCGATTCGAAACGATCCCGTGTCATAAATTCCAATTAAAACCTCTAATACCTTAGCACAGCTGAAAATATACCCTCCAGAACACTGGTTACCATAAAAAAAAAAAAATCTGATCCGCTGCAATCCACAACAAAAAAGTTCGCAAGCAACGAAAGCACGATAAACTTGGTCCGCGCGCTTTCAATAAATCAGCGACGCGTCAGGAGGATTAAAAAGCGGCTCGGCTTCTAGCGCATCTTCCGATCCATAAATCGCATGATCCTCGATAAAACAACGCAGCTCCACAAGTTTCCCGATAGTTCTCTTTTCCCGTGCATTGCCGAACGGTCGATTCGTTTTTCTTACGAGGAAATCGTCGACGCGGCGACGGTTCTGCAACTTTTCCACCTTCGCTCGTTCGCCAAAGATCTCCATAAAACGAGCTGAATTCGAAGGAAAATCAACGGAGTAGCTTTCCGTCAGATTCGTAAGATCGTAAACCCCCGACCATCGTGACCCCTTATCGCGTCGACCATTCTTACCCTTTTTCTTCCGTCCGTTTCTTTCCACCCCCCCGTTCGTCCTCCCTGACCCCTCGTCTATCCGTTTTCCTCGCTTTCCTATCGGGCCAGCGGCGAACTTTTATTATGAAACAATAAAATATGTGAGAATCCGAGTTTCTCGGGGTCGAGCTTTGATTTACAGCCGAACTTTTATCGTATCGAGTCGGAAGAAAGAGTGGCCCTGCACTTCTAACCCGGTAATATTGCGGCTTGCATTTTACATTAAAAAGTTCAAGCGTTCTCTGACTCGTCGACGTCGTGGAGAGGACGCTGCTTCAAGTATGGAGAGAAAACGGGAGAAAAGTGGAACACCAAGAGTTTTGTCTTAACCGGAATACAAGTATGGTTTCATTACATTCTTTGAATACTTTGTACCTCGATTCAGTTACGGGCGTAATTTTGCAGAAAAAATTGAGTGGCAATAAGAATTTTTAAGAACGTATAATATTCACGAATATAAAGGTTTTGTTCTCAATTTTGAGATCCATTCTTTCTAAAATTAATTTAATTTTTCATTACTAATCGTAAGTATTATAAAATAATGATAAATTTTTCTTTCCCTACATTTCTATTTTTCCTACACAGAAATTTCAAACGTTACCAAAAACCCACTTCCCAAAAGTCATCAGAAAGAGAAATTTCCAAGGGAACTCGGCTGTCCATACATTCACCGCGATCAATCGTTTTACAGATTCTCGAATTTCTTAAATTCCCCGGTGTAACGAATCGCGCCCCGTCCCGTTCCCCTTTCCAAGACAAAGAAGATATTAACATTCCAGCTGGAAGCTGGAAAGCGCGGAGAGTCTTGGCGTGATTGATCGTTTCGCTTCGATTCATCGGATTTATCAGCCAGGCTATCCACGATATACTTACTTTTTTGCGCATCACGAGATTGCCCGCGTACTTTCTTCCCTTCTCTCTTTTCCTTCCTGCCCCACCCCGTCCCGCGGAACGGCCCTTTATCGTCCGAGCATTACCAGGATCCGCCGCAGTGAAAAACTTTCCGGTTTTCACTGGGCGAATCGTGAATCGAACGCAGTGCCATATAACTCGATTACTTGGCTTGGAGAAGGGTGAATCGGTGGAAAAAAAGAAGAAAAAAAGGGGACAAGGGATGAAAGGGAACTGGAAACAGGGAGGGAAAGGTGAGGGAGAGGAAAGACGAGCAACGGGTTCAATTATCGGTCGCGGTGGTAGCGAGGACTTATTTTCTTCTTCCTTCTTCTCCACTTGCGATCCTCTTTCTGGTCTTTCAGCGAGAAAGCAAGGTGGATCCAAGAGTTGCTCGCTACAAGCCCGCTTTGCGGTCGCTGTTTTGCCAATCAGGAAGAGGGTAAATGCGACGAGGACGGTGTAGTTATTGTCTTTCAGCTAAATGCTCACCGGGTGGCGAAGTACGTCGGACTTCTATCGATGATTGAACTCGCGGCGAAGAGAAAGGTAATTGCATTAAGTTGAAACACTTTTGAGATTGTAAAGTTTATACCCTGAATTGTTACTCCGTTCGGTTCTACCCTCGCGTCTGCTTTAGGTAATCAGAACACGAGAAAATACAATTAACGAGCAAAATGAATAATCAGTCGAGTAAAAAAATGTTGATTGATGTTTGTTGAATATTTATCAGCAATGTATCGAGCAAATAACTTTTTATGAACATTGAATATGACTTTGAACTTTCGATGAATGATAAAAATAACGTGACAGCTAAAACCTATCGTAAATGATTAATCAATTCCTAATTACTTATGCATACACTAATTTTTTTCCTGTAATATATTCGTAAAATACTTCATTACGAATTCTTTAGTGTTTTTATTACAACGATTCAAATAGAAATATCCATAGCAAATTATCTGTAACCTTCGTTTATTCATAAACTTCATTAATTCACCCCGTGAAAATTCCCTAAACGCGCCATCGTTTATGCGAAGACGAGCCCGGACGAAATTATCGAGAAGAGTAATGATCGTAAGTGGCAAGAAACAAAACCGAAAGAAGAAATATCACGTGCGTGAGATCGGTGAGGAAGCGGTCTGAGGGTGGGAGATCAAGTCCACGGGGGATTTCGAACGTAATAGAGGCGGATACTCGAGCGGTACGCATTATTCTTGTTACGGGGCTGAGGCTGAGGTTTATGGCGTGGATGGTTATAGTCTGTGATAGCGGTTTATGCCCCGCATCGTTGCTTTCCACGGCCTTCCAAAGTCGACCGATGCCGCGAATTAACCCACCCTCGTCGCCTCGTTCAACCCCCTTCTTCCATCCTTTTTGTCGCAACCGCCTGTCCATCGACATTTTTCTCCTCTTATCGCCGTGACTGCTGCAAGTCATACGGACATCCTCCACCCGCGTGGTACAATAAAACAAAAGTCCATCGGTCGTTACCCGCAGACCCCGTTACGGACGCTCTATGTGTTCGTTGACGTAACCGGGAACCTGGACGATCCCTTTTTACTCGTCATTTTATCGCCCTCCCGAAGAGTATCATCGAAGACTACATCGTTGCGATTTTTAGTAACAAGCATTGATTTGTAAGAGAAACAATTTGTTGCGAATAATTCGAGGAACGTTTTTATAAAACTGCTAATAAATTAAAAGTGGTGGAGAAAAATTGGTTATTTAAAATAAGGTCTTCTATGTTATCACATGTTATTATTATATGAAATTAAATATTGCTTTCTACCCATGGCACGTAAAAAATAAATATCAATTGAACGGGTTAAGCAAATCCCCGAGAAATCTCGTCGTTACACGATTTCACATCCTGCATTATCGCAGTATACGAAACGGAGCTAATAAACAGCTGAAATATCGATATTCGGTAGCGTCGTTATTATTCACGATCATCGGCATCGCGAAACTAATACCACTCGTAATTCACGTAATTTACGTTATCAATTGGTCTGAGCCAGTACACCCCCACGACCGGCTCCCACCACCTGCGCAGGGCGTGTCGTTGATAATTTTTCCGACTACGTAATTTCCGTGCTCACCGATAAAACGGTCGTACATATTAAAGAGTTATAGGTAGTATCGAATAATAAAAGCACCGCGCGTCCTAAGCACCGTCGATTATTAATTACTCTGTGACTACGCTCGTTGGCTAGATTACACTGCGCCCACCCCTCGATGATAAATCAACAGCGCCGATGGCCGACGTTGTTTTTCCTCCCATCGAAAACGATTAAAAGCGGATTCAGGGCCAGAATTACGATTGGTGCCGGCAATAAACCGGTCGCATAATTCCCGTGTTTACCGGGATTTTTCGATTTCCAAGATATTTTCTGGAACAGAAGGGATCGTTGGAAACGAAACGCTTCCGTTCGTGGCCGACCTCGCCCTTCCCCCATCGTCCTTTCTTGCATCCCCCTCCGCACACCCCCTCTTTCTCTTGTAAGCGTCTTCCTACCAGCATCATTGTAACAGCCCGTAGGGCGGCATTACATTAGGCCATAGTGGCCGCAGTAATCTCAGCTATGTGTATCCATTTAGCCCCGGGGCACATAGTACGGCCTATCCAGTGTAATCCGAGCTTAATTGCCCGCCGAATCAATGCCACCCCCCGTATCCCCCTGCTCCTTTCATCCGTGCACCAGCCTGCCGGAACTCTGGCACTTATTACGCATTGTGCGTTGCCTTCGTGTATGGCGTTCGAACAGAATGTCCCACTGAACTATAATCAATGGATCAATTTTTTATTAGATGGATTGAGAGAGAAACTTGGATCTGAATAATGGATGCAGAAATTGTTTGATGCTTAAAATACACATTGAAATTTCTAATATTTCTAATATTGCATTGTATCTTAATGTTTAAAATAAAATCTTAATGTTTCAGTTTTGTGCAATGATAAATAAAATAATTTTAATCATTTTTAATTAAATGTAATAAACAACCTCCTTATAGGTCATTTAATTTTTAATTAAATTGGAATTTAATTACGAATCGTCTATGAGTAGTGTCATTCGAATTCGAACGAACAACAGTTCCTTCGACACTTGTTGCCAGCTGAAACGTCGACGAATGGAAACAACACCTGTTGCAGTAATTAATACGGAGTTTTATCAAGACGCGGTTATATTTTTACGAAACTCGACTTGTATAATTGCGCTCAGCCCGTGCTTCGCAACGTTATTAGCAGCGGAAACGAGGGTTGATTAAAAACGTGGCTTAAGGTGACGTTAAGGATGGTCGTTAACGTCTGGCCTGATGTACTCGGCAGGGAGACGAACGAAGATGGTAACAACCCCTTTGGGTGGTACGATCCTTTAAGCACGATAATACCCAACGATGAGCTCCCAGCGTACCTCGGGGAAATTATCGAATACGCATTCGATGATGGGATAAATCTCAATTGAGCGATCGGATACAGTCGATAGTAAATTGCGATCCACTACCATTGATTAAAGGACGGCGTATTTGGCAAAAATTTTGCAACTCTGACGAATTTTCAAGCTCCCCACAATTTCATGCATTGTACATTATTCTATTTTAATGAAAATTAATTATTACTTTAAATTGAAACCTACTTTTGTTCATTTATCACCCAACAAATTGATTGATAAAAATTAAACACTTATTGAATACTTAATACACTTTTCACACCCCTTTCATTTATATTAAATTTTCCGAGCCGCCTAATAAAATAGCATAAGCAAATGATTACCACATATCGTACAACATTTTCGTTCTCCAGTTTTAACCGACAGCCGCAGATTAAATAAAAGTGTTAAACAAAAGAACCACCGAGTGTAATTAAAACCGTACTTTGCTCAAAGGATGCGAACAAGCTTTGTCAGACTGCACCGCACTAAACCGCAGAGAAGGAAGAGAACAGCGTCATTCGGCAAATATGGATAATAAATTCCAAACACGACCGCAGGGAGGAAGAAGAAAACCGGTGAACCTTTCAGAATTTAACTTTAAAGGCGGTCAGGTTTTCCTGGCTGGGTTACTGGCAGTTGTACTTTATCACTCGTAAAATGCAAAAAATGAATAAAAGTGATACATAGTAGTTTCTGGTTTGTCACCGTGACATACAAATGATTAATAAGCACCATTAAAAAAAAAGAAGAAAGTTAACAATATTAATAAAATTTACGAAGGATACATGGTGATTCATATGGTAAGCATTTTTACTAAGAATTTTTAAATCTTCCTATTTTCTCGTAAATCAACCTAAAATAAATAACGCATCGACCAAATTTTTTACCTGATAGCTAGTAGTATTACTATCGATTGATTTACCGAACCCTGCACGACCATTTTGGGGATGCTTTCAATTAACCCTTCGCAGAGCCAGTGACGGACGAACTGGAATTCCACCCGTTTCTTGCCTCGCCTTGACAAATGGTCCTCCACCAATCAACCCCTCAAAGGGAAAGGGGGTGGTTGTGTTCGAGACGCGTATCCACGCAATATCGTGCGCGTAACTCTGGCAGAGTTACGAATCCGTTTGGCAGGGTACACCCGCTGATTCTCGAGGTTTTTTTTTCCTCGTGCTTTAAAAATCGCGTCGGAGGTATTTCAGCGACGTCGTTCTCCTCTGCGAATCGGTACTCGGCCGCCGAGCCACTGTGAGTATTCGCTAATTAGCGACATTCATTCGTCACCGCTGACAGACCCGAGTGATTACGTCGTCTGCTGGAATCAGCGCGATTGGGCACCGCCAACCTATTCGCTTCCAGCTGTGGAAAAATTGCTTGGCCGCTGTTAACCCTTCTAATTAATTCCCTCTCGTTTCTCGAATTTTGATCCCGTGAATCCCGTGGGATCAGACATAGACACCGAACCAGCAGCGATGCTTTTGCAAAAAAGATAAAACGAACAAAGGGCTGGACCGTGAAACGGTGTTATTCCCTTTGACATTTCACTGTCCACGATGAAACCGACAGACGCATTTAAGCAACTGTTTATTAATTACTTATGATTTATAATATAGACAAAAAAGAATTCCGAATTTTCAAATTGTTTTTTTAATTATTTGATAATCAGAAATGTAATTATTAATCAATATTCCTTCTATCTTCTGACTACATTGTCTTTTAGAAAAGTTGCTCGGTAGCCCACTTTTCAGTTCTTCTATTTATGCTGTGAACAATGCATTTATCTTCTTCACTTTTCTTTTATTTTCCCTTCCTTTATGTAGGAAGTAGATTTATTATACTGGTTTTTTCGTTGATTAAAAGTTCGTTATAAAAGGACGAATACATTTTTTGTGTTTGAATGCTTTTCTAAGAAGAATCTTAATACAGTTGCTTGATAAGAATAATATAAATTACGGCGGTATATTGTATATTGTTTTCTGCGATTTTAAATTTTGTATATTGAATTAAAGTTCGTCTTTTAATTTTCTTTACTAATAACGAACTGCGCCATAACGAAAGGGTTAAAAGCTTGCCAATGGTCGCGCGTAAGAAGGTTCGAGCATAAAACAGTTGACGCAACGTTCAATATTAACCGATATCAACCACGTGGAAATATTTGTCGTTCGGATTACACGGGTTGGCTGTTGCATCGTCGCAGCCATCACGCGTCTTCAGATGCCGGAATTATTCATGGCTATGAAGGAAACAGTCCCTGAGCAGCGAGGTACACGTGACTGAAATGCTCAGCCAAATTGAAATTCGGTCGTGCCACCTTCGGGACGACCGACGAGTAAATCTGGAGCATGCACACAGTTGCATACACATACATTTAGGGAACAGGTACGGTGCATCATCTTGTTCCTGTTCCACGTGCATCGAGGCGCAACGGTGCTGCATCATGATGCTCATTTAGCCAACGATGTAACGTCAACCATGCAAGATGCGATTTCTATTATCACTGTTCTGCTTTCTTGTAACAGAATCTAATACTTAAGAATCGTGCTGATTAAGTAATTGAAATTTTCAGAAGAAAAACTGTGTCAATTGATAATTGCGTAAGTAACGATGCAGAAAGATTATAACTTTATGTAGGAAATAATGTTGTTTATGGAAAAACTAACATAGCTGACGTGTCTGGTGATGCAAATTTAGCTGAATTAAATTTGCGACACAGATTCGAAAAGAGACGTGACATTTAATGCAAAAAAGGTACGTTAGCACGAGGTTAATAAATTGACGAGAAACGTAAGATCGTTCCTCTCGCGCGGTAGAAACGTTCCGAGAGAAGGTTTTTAGGGTGGCACGAGTGGCAAGCTGTCAGGAAATTAACATTTTTTGCCATGCATAAAAGCTGCGGAAGTTAGCGGCTCAAAGGCTCGGAAAAGCCATCGTTGATGCCACTTGTCGTCGACGCCGGTGTCGCCGACGTCGTTTCTAACGTCGACGATGCTCATTTTGCTGGTGTGACGTTCTTATACCTGCACAATAGCCGCCTGTTCCACACACCTTCGTATTCTCCTCTTTGTATCAAATTCATTGTATCTACTTCGTACAAAAAAAATGTTTCACGTTACAATGTATCTGTTTTATAAAAATAATCTGATTGCAAGAGATTAAGAATGCCTTCGCCCGCAATTAATTTCACTTTATTTCATCGAAGCTTGCCAGTGGAACGTACACCGCAGTATGAACGATGCAAAAGTTAAATCGTTATAATTGTTTGCGAAAAAGTTACGAATAACGAGAATACGTTCGCAGCGGTGAGTATAAGCTAAATGCTTTGGAAATTCCCATTGTTTCAGTCTTCTATAATTAAACGCTTTCAAAGCGATAATGCGATTTCGATGAACGACCATGGCTGCGCTTTCCAGTACTTCTTCTCCCTAATTCCCTGATCGAACATTCGCATAATTAAGCGTTCTATCTATACAACTCCTAAATCCCTTTTCGCGTAAAGTCACTCATTTCCAGATAATCATCCAACAGTAGGAACTGTCAACCTGACAATACTTGCGTGACAGGGAGCCACAAAACTCGTGGGAATTCGCAGAAAAAAACGGGGGAAAAACTGATGGGACTAGATCCGTGAGAATCCTGGGACCATTCCAGATGACATCGAGCGGAGAGATGTTCGGGATGGAGATCGGACAGTATTTCGCCTTGTTCTCAGAACCGTTTCCGCCTTGAGTGGAAGGAAGGAGGTGGGCGCGGGTTCGATCGTGTTTCCTAACCGTGGCACCTCCAGATCCCGGGATTATGCGGAGCTGACACGAGACGTTACTATACAGTTCGCCCGACGGTATACGTACAACCGAGCCGAAGGACACTTCCGGAGAATTGTACACGGTACTAAATCCTACAGGATCGTAGGATCCCCGTACCGCTTCCAAAAACCTTCGAATCCCTATTGAGGACCGCAGGAAGGTTCGATGGCAACTGTACGAAACCGTTGCCTAAGTGGCTTAGAATAAGTACTACGGATATCCCGGTCGCTTTCAGCTAATTACTTTCACGATTCACCGACACTTGACCTTTAATCGGGATCGTTGATGAAACCGAGTGATTCGTTGAGGTATAGAAAAGCGCAGCATTCTGATAAATGTTTGATTGAAAGAGCGATATTGTGGGAAAATTGAAAATGTGACATTAATTTTAGTATAAGGGTAAGAATGAGTGGGATATGAGAGAATTTCAGAAGAGACAATTCTATCAAATTATATGAAAACTACAAAAAGTAAAAAGACATAAAAATCCTTTTCCTCTATTTCTCATCGCAATGAATTCAATCCCAACTTTCTCTTATCATACAAACCACTATTTCAGTTTCACAAAAAGCCGCAGAGCGTGAAATCTAAAAGAAAAACAGACTTTTACACCGTTTCTTGGTAAGCTGAATTCACGCCCGTTCTTGGCGGTCTTTTGACACCGCTAATTCATTTCTCGCTTAGCTGCCAGCGCGACGTACCAACTTTTGCAGGAAAGAAGAAACGAAAACCGAGTGAAAACCGAGAAATAATACGAGTGGCTCGTGAAAGTCGAGTCAACGTGATCGAAATCGCTTCGCGTGTACGCTTGACGTATCTTCGCGCTTGAAACGTTCCGATTCGTCGCTGATCTGACAGCTAGAACGTTTCAATTGACACCGTTCCTTTTCCGGGAAAAAACACCGGAAGGCTTCGCTCGCAACACGCGTTGCCGCGGATATCCAAAGGAAGGATGGTTGTGAGGTAAAATGGAAATCAGCCTCGAAGCCGCGAGAGCGTCTGGAGAGTAGTGTTGAACAAACATCTTGTTATACGTTCGCTGAATATCTATGCGAACAAAGGCACTAGGGGCCAGGAAGAAACTTGTTCAAACGAGTGGCTGGTGTTCGATGGCAACTACGAAACTCGGCGCCCAATTTCGATGGGTGATCATAAACGAGACACGGGAACGTTTGATATTCCCGTGCCCTCCAGTCGCGGAAAGCAATGGTTTATCGTAGGAATCGTGTTTCAGCATTCAAACTTTCTGTTGACTTCGAATTTGATTCTTATAAAACCGTACCGAGAGAGAAACGCGGAATTTTCTTCCTGGGTGATAAAATATTTTAGTCTGGATCAAATATGAAACAGTGTGGTAGACTTTAAGTTTGTTAATCAGTAGAACTATTATAATGAAATATCATCCGCAATGATAAAATTGTTACGTCCATCAATTGAAATAAATTTCAAGAGAAAATGTTACGTCGCTTCGCATGGAATTTCATATTCACATGAATATTCCTGCTCTTCTCGGTAACCGAATACCGTTTGCTTCGCGCTCTATTCTTTAAATAGTCGAAGAATTTTTCTTTACAATTCATCGTACAGGGAATCAATAATCTGTGATAAAAAGAACTTCCCTCCATACGTAGAAAATATAAGTCGAACGTATTCAACGCGTTTTCCACGCTGGAATAGGTCGAAGGAATGTTCACAGGGTAGGAAAGTTTTTTCCTCGAGGCTAAAGCATTCTGGCAGAGTTTTGTAAACTTTTCTATCGCAACGGTCGACGTGAAAGCGTTCGCGGGATTTCATGGGGCATTAGGCGAATTATTCAACAGCTGGCACTGGCGTCGAGTAATTTATATCCACGAGTGCGCGCCGACGTAACCGGCCAAGATGAAGTCGACTGCAGCGATATGAAAATTAATGAATTCTAATTAACGCAACAATACGGGAATCAATGTGAAAGAGCAAAGTTAGCCGTCCACCTTTCAACGTGCCATCCGATCCGATGCAATAATACCTCCCGGTATTTATATCACTTCGAACAATTTGCGTCAGCAAATAATTCGGCTCTCGTCATTTATAACCGTACTCATTTTTATTCAACGAATTTGTACAAAAGATCGTGCAATTTTATTTCCCAACACGTTCGAATACAGAGTTCCGTTTAAAGCATCAAACGAACGGATTGCTACCCCCAGAAATGTCCTCTCTGTTCGAGGAAACCTCATACAAATTTAACCGATGGCATTTTACCAAAGAATTTTTCGAATGAAAAAACCAGGAATAGAAGCTCGCGGATCCAACCGCGCGATTCATAAATTCCTTTTTCAAGCAATATCAATCAGCGGATTAAACGACGTCGACGGAATGAAATAGTGATTCCGGGGATTTTTGAATTAAATAAATTCGAATATGTTGGCGAGGAAATAGAACCGAGTGATACGATAAGACGAAACAGATTCTCGTTCAGCTATACAGAGTTCCGGGAGTCTATCAAACGAAATGACGTCTGTATCATTCGAGAGAGGGTTGGTAATCGGTTCCGGTATCACAGGCCAATCCAACGTCATTTAATATGTTTGTCGTGCAGGGGAAGCGAACGCGCCGCTCTCGGTTATGGTTTGTATGCGAATTACAGTCGAGGGATAATGCGAGTAGTCAGCTGTTACGCCAACCCCTCGCTTTATTGTATAGAACATGGCGGCTGCACGCTCTGCGATAGTATAAACAGTACCCCAGAGCTCGATCAAAGCATCTCTCTTGATAAGCAAATTCGCGATAAAGATTCATTATTCTTCTCTTTTTCTTTTATTTATTCGATATAGAGTTGATAATACTTTGATACCTTTCGTCGAAAATGGATATGAAAAAATATGCTTATTTTCACGGAAAAATAACAATAATACTTAACTCAGAATAACAGATAATGAAGTTAAACAGAAGAAATAAAAGAACTGAATTCTCGTCTTGAATTTAAAAGAAAAATAATTTCACAGAAACTTTTGCACCAATCTCTACCACCTTTCCATTCTCCAAGATTTATTCGAACAGACATTGTTGCTTTTAATTTAAATTGTTATTTGTCTTGGTCTATTCTTGCCGAGATGGCAAGAAATTCGAGCAAGAATTGCAAAAACATTTTCTTGGAGCACGAGATGATCGCCGATTTCGCAACGATGCCAAAACTTTCACGAAGTCAAGAGAAATAACGAAACAATCTTGATGCCACGAAACAGAAGGCGTGTAACTTGTATACTTGGCAATTTTCTTTTTCTTTATTCGCGCTGATTCCCGGAGTATTTTTCGAAATTGAACAGGCACTAAAACGTCCCTTGGTGAGACGACAACGTCACGT
This sequence comes from Osmia bicornis bicornis, assembly GCF_907164935.1. NCBI lineage: Eukaryota > Metazoa > Arthropoda > Insecta > Hymenoptera > Megachilidae > Osmia > Osmia bicornis. Next base: position 11,267,618 of record NC_060216.1, on the reverse strand, counting down.
ACGAAGAGAACACGATTCGCATGATCGCGCCGAGGGTCGAGGATGATTCGAGGAGGAAGGTCGGAGCCTGCATCGACCCCTCGCAGGCGCTAGGGGAAAAATCCTGTTGTCAAGGGAGTGTAATCCAAAATTTCCGCTGCACGCTCAGGCTAAGCTTGCCTCTGGCTGGCGAACAGCCACTTTCCGTCCTACAAAAAGTACGTTTTCCTCTTGAGCCGCTTACAACGACAAAGACGTGGCCCATTCCGTTCCCTTTCTGTACCCGAATGGCCTTATCTTGGCCCGTGTTGGAGCAGCCTTTATCAGCCTTTATATATCAGTTTTTACCGGTACAGTTTATCCCTCGCTCGCTCGCCGACTGTTACAATAGAGATAGTAACAATTTCTTGTCGTTGTTATCGAGTGCCAAGGATGTTCTCGTTACGAGGTTAAAGAAATGCTTATTTTCGATCAAGATAAAAGAAATAAGGCAGAACTGGGACACGCTTGTTAATTTTGGCCAATTTTGTAATATACCGAAAGTATCTTTTTGTTTCTATTTATTGTAAAATTAAATTGGAGGTGGTAGACAAATTTTCGGAACTCTATAATAATTTCAAAAAATTATATAAAATCATGGGCGAAAATGTTCCTGTAAAACGTGTAGTAGGTTAAATATCAAAAGCTCTCTAAGGTATTCTAAGAATTAACCTTGCTTAAAGCGAGGGACTAATTGTATGTTTCATTAATTTTAACGAAATTTCGTTAAATTTACATGAACGTTTATGTGCACTGTAATATTTAAATAACGACTTGCAAATAAGCTAGTTACTTAAATAAGAACATTGAAACATGAATTAATTATATCAAAACAGAAATTATTCATTTCTTTTAAAAATTTTAAAATAAAAATGTAATATCAGTAATTAGCACTCTACAAATGAGTAATAAATGATTCATTTCCAGTCATCTGATTCTATAAAATGAATCATCACGAGTCACGAGCATGTTTTTTTATTGAGCATATTCCGTTTTTATTGCAGAGCACATAAATGGTATCAATATGTACAACAAACGAGGTAGTTTTTAACGAAACAGAATCATAAAATTCATATTTTACACACACGAATGTTGAAAGATACTATAATACGAACTCATTTTTGAAATTTCATATTTGCAAAATTTTTGCAACGAAATATGGAAAAATTGCTGATAAGATATTGGGTTAAGTTACAACGAAAGTATTTAACAAGTTAATTTATAATAACTTGGTCAAATAATTAAAAAATGTATCATTACTCTACACTGCAATTAAAAAATCAATATACTAATTTACACGTTAACGTTAATTCTCAAATTATTCAAATAAGAATCCATCAACTTATCCCAATATCTGGATAAAAAGCGTTCTCGTAATTAACTTACAATATCCTCCGGAACAATTACACAGGACTGGGCAAATATTTACCTGAAACAGACAAAAGCAAGCGCCTGGTGAGCAAACGTAGCTGCGAAATAGTGAAGAGCTCCGTTAAAGCAAATAATTTCATTGCCGGCTGAAGTTAAAGCCACGGCAGAATAAACGGATTAGAACGAATGCCCTTCTTCCACGAGCGTTACCTAATTCCCCGTTAATATCGAGGATACCCATCGCTGAATTTCCGTGGATACAGGCGTTTATACCGATCCAATGGGTTTTCCAGTTTTCTAGAGAGATAGATTGTAATCCGATAAGACCGAAAGGGCCACGTAGCGCACTTAGTATGATTAAACCTGAAGTGTAGCTATGGATATGGTCTATCTCCACGTTTGTACACGAATCCCACTGCACACTTTTCCTTTTCCAAGCGAGATCCTGCCGGCGATTCACTCGAGCGTTATCACGATTACATGTTAAAACGGTCATCCAACGGGACGAACAGGCAGCCGGATATGCTTTCGCAATATCAATCGTTTGTTCCACTTTTCTCGCCCACAGTCTATCTTTGATATACTCGATTCGAAAAATATGGGTCGACGAAATGAGATTCAGGTTGCTATCGCGCAAACAACTATTTGTCCGATAAACGTATCTTAATTTCCTTTTTTAATGTACTTTATAATTTCTCCAACGATGACGACTGACGTTAATTGCCTCTATCATTTTTTTTCTCAAAGAAAACGATATTTCTCGGTTGACTTGATAACTTATCGTTGACAGGATGCGGACAGAATTGCATGATTAATCATTCACATCAGCGGTTCTCAATCAATGATACGTGAGGTAGCTGCTCTAATTATTATACTTTCCTTGATGATATTGGAATTCGTACACATTTTTAGAACAAATTGAGAACCGCTCTTGGATAGTTATAGCCATCGCAGAAATATAACGTAGTCTACATAAGCAAAGACTATACCTTATGTACATAGACCATGTAAATAAACTACATAATGAAATTTCTTCCAGTGTAAAGGATTAATAGCAGAGTGAAGCAGACTTAACATATTTTTTGAATTGCTCCGTCGTACGATCATTACGTGCTGAATGAAAGCAAGGGTTCCAACGTATTTTCTGAAATCAGCAAAATCGATCGAGCAAAGAAGAGACAAGGGGAGGAGGCGCGAGAAGAGGATCGGTATATGCGCGACTCTTGACATAATTAGGGAGCGACTCAGTACTAATGACGTGAATTACACACTCGAAAAAGGTGGTGATCGATCGACGTAACGAACGTTCTTAGCGTGTTAATGTTTCACGCTTGTGAGTGAAAAGAGTGAGCCGATGACGTCATTGATTTCGGAAATGAGAGACATAAACTTTCGTAATAGGACACACCTTAAGGGACGCAAAGCAATCAAATTAAGCCTAAGTTTTATATGGCGTTCAGGAGAATTTATTTGTGATAACGGTGTGTAACTTTGAGCTCGTAGTAAAATTAATGAATTAATTTAAAATTAAATACAGTTAATCTATTAATAATATCTCCGATTGATTCAAATTGCAAGGAGATCACAGGAATCAAGCAATCGACAGGAAATTTCGAAATATCACCAGACACGAAGGGGAGACAGTTGGTCAGAGTTATCGTCATTTCCGAGTCAATTTCGATAATCGAATAATCAATGGAGCCTGGAATAGGTATGCCACCCTCGCCCTTCAGACTTTCGTAATTTCTGACGATCGGAATTCGATGAAAAATTAATAGCACACCGATGCCCGCGTCAATGTTCGAATGTTGCCACGGCGATGCTGTATGTAGGACTCGCGGGACGCGTGTCACGGTTTTATCTGGGAAATGAAGATAAATGAGACCTGTCGATTACCGGCGCGTTAGAGAAGCGACGGTAACGCTATCAATTTTGGCTCTGATATCTTCTGTCCTCCGTCAATCGTCTTTCGTCGATCTCCCTGATTTCCTCTTCAGATGTAATCTGGTTTTATTCCAGGGATAATTGCAATTTTAATTGAAGATCGACGAGCTCGAAGTCGAGTAAAATCGTTGAATAGGAAATAGATGAAGGTGCAATGAAGTACAAATAAGAAATTAAATCGGGTAAAGGTGTTCCTTCTTTTTTTTCGCGTTTCAAATCGATTAAAAGAGAAGGTTCTTTGTAAGGAAATATTTCATTAAGTGAAATTTATGCTTCAGCAATTATAATTAAACCATGGTTCATTAATTTTACTTGGCGCACATTTGTTTTTGTTAAAAAGGTTATCAATTAAAATCTGTGGTTGAATTGAAGAAGTTGTTGATAAAATTACATTGTTAAGAACAAGAGTCTCGTGTTTTGTTCGCGGAAGGCTCCGGTACTTTGTTCTCTTGAAAATTTACTTAAAGAATAAAATTAAACGTTAAGACGTGGATAAATGAAGAAACTCGGTTTTTAATTAATCTTGATACATTTTGTGTAAACTGAAGATAAAGTAGAAGAAAGTATGAAGAGGTAAAAGGCGGTAATGATGAATATAGAAAGTTCAGGATGACAGTATTTCTTCTTAAATTTCATTTCTAAAATTAATATTTTGTAACAAAAATATTCCTTTCAACTCTAAACTTAAATTTATGGTCTATGACGTTAAAATATCGTTGAAATACTTGTTTAATATTTGAAGACAAGATTAACCACCAAATGGACCACCGGCTATTATAGCACGAAGCAAAAAGTCGGTTTTAACTCCGTCAAATTTCAGAGAGATAAGAAGATTATGTTACGGTCTGGAAAACGTAGTCAACGGGTATCAATTAGTGTTCAGCTTGCCTCAGACCATTTAGGAGGAAAAGGTTAATGGACAGATATATCGGCTTACTAACGAAGAAAACTAGTATTCTCATCATCGAACCTAAATTACTCGAAAGCACACCGAAGTTCTTATTATTTCGTAATTTATTGTCACACTTTCCCAACCACTCGATTATCGAACAGATAAACCGATTTATTTTAATTACCAATGCTTTTCGCACGAGATTCGCGCAAAGCACTCCAATTATCCAACACCGGTACAACATAAGATGAATATACGGTTCTATCAGCCGTCAGATCTGTAAAAACTAGCGCGACTTCAATCTGGGTGACATTCATTAACGCTACTCCCGTTAATTAGCAGCGTCAATACGGCGAGGTCGTCATTACACTCATTGTGTTTTGATGAACCGTGGCAGCACGATATCTCTTATCGACCAACGGATACGGAAGCTCGGGGACCATCGAATTACGTAATTAGCCATCGACAGAGAACGAGAGAAAGGTGTCGACCGAATTATCCCGTCCACTTGTGACGCCATCGCATTGTTTAACCTCGTCAGAATTCTTCGCGCACCGTTCAAAGAGGGATAGATAGAGTATCAGCTCCACTTCGGCTGATTATAATTGTAACCCAGTCGAATGGAATACTCTTGTCGTCTATACCCGTCCTCGAACATATTGAATTTGATAGAGACTAGATGATAAGTGAATTGCGATGAAAACCAACCTGACTGATCAATCGGCGAGACACTCGTTGTTTCTATAGCGTTTCGATAGCTACTTGAAGAAGTTTTTCGCTTTGTGACGCGGACATTCATATTCGACGCTTGTTAGGAACGAATAACGAAAGGCTTTGTTTGGTTTTTAAAATATGCCCTCTTTTTTCAAAACTATTCAATTGTTATCTCCTCGTTTTATGGATAACAATAGATTAGAATTTGCGTTCGAGTATATTCAAATAAAAGGCACATTGTTCGACAAATTTTAAATGATAGAATTTCTGGATAGATTAGAAATTGATGGGACTTTTATGATAGAATTTTAAATTATAATTTGTTGTCCGATGAGGATCGAAATGCCCTCTGAAAGCGAATGGCATTATTATCTTTTATGAATGCACGATCGACTACTATATTTCGCTGATGCAGCTTTATTGACATGCAGGCCACAAGTTCCAACGATTACCACGAGATGGCACATGGGATAAAGCAAATTTGTATACATTCTATAGTTTCGCCATACGCCATATTGTGCTGCATGTCTTCTTAACGATAATATCCATAATAACGATAACAAAATCACTGTATTATGCAGGTGAAATTATCATCAAAAATGTTCCTGATTCATGGATATTTCTAAATCAATCTAAATGTGATAAACAGTTCATAATATGATTTATATATGTTTAAAAATTGCAGCTGGAGGAATTGGAATAAAATGGAACCTCTGCTTGAGATAGTTCAAGTTTTTCATTCATAATTGGATCAAAATAATGCAATAATGTTGCAATGAAATATTGAATAAATCACCATATACCACCATAATAACAATTAAACGAGGTTGAATTAAAATTTGCCAGTTTCAAAGGATTAACGGTGCAAATTTGATTGTATACGCGCGTACAACTACCCATAAACATTTCACTATGCATTATAGATTAATCGAGGATTAAATTGTCGTTGAGTACGTGACCTCGTTGCAGACACATATTAATTACACAATGCTCTTTCCGAGTATCACTGATTTAAATCTATCGATTTATCGAAACTGGATTCTGTTTCACCGTACTTTCAGTTACATCTTTCTGTGTAAACTTTTATCGTACACGTTCGATCACGGAAAGTGTCGATTTACATTGAAATTGTTTTAACTTCCATATTTCTTATGCAAGAAAGAAAAGAAACATAAATTTAGAAAATAGAAGAATCATTGTAAATCATAATGTTGGATCCATTTCAAAAATATAGGACACTTTTGCGTTTACAATATTTTTCAAACTGATGACACGAGGTAATACGTTTGTCTGTAACGTTGTATTTCATGTAATATCGTAAGAAGCTAACATGTACGAGCTTTCCATTCTGGCACAGAGCAGAAGCGTTTTATTATTATACATCATATTGCGGCTTGATGTACGTAACATATGGTCTTAATCTCTCAGTATATCAGCAATAACGGGCTCGAAACTGAAAGGGATACAGTGCTGTATAAATCTCTCTTGAAATCCCATATAAACGACCAAGACGATATCCCGACCTATCTCGCAGCAAATGTTTACCTAAATCGGTAGTTGATCATTTAATAAATCCATGTAACTACTGGTTAATAAATCTTTATATCATCTTTAATATTAATAACTATTTACCAATCATTCAGGTCCACAATATTCTCCTAATAGAATATAATATTAATTTATTAAAGGTCTATTATATCAAATCAAAGATTTTATCCAGGCGATATAATGAAATTTATATAAAAATATTTATTATAAAATGAAAAGTGAAGTTTGGATTTCTATTTCTTACTCTCCCGCTAGATATTACATTTAAAGTGAAATTCTCGAAACTATCCGACACGAACCTCCACCGTATCCGGAATAACGAAGACGGAAAGCGATGAACGACCTCGAGGGAAACTTCCGGGCTCACGCAACGCTTCAGGTGGTCTAATGTCTTATCGATGGTAAATGTAACTCGGATAAGCATCCGAACTTTCCAGTATTAATCGCCAGGTGGCACGTGATGGATGCGATGGAGCTCCAGAAGGCTCGGATATTCTGGCGATGGTGCCGTCAGAGGTCCTTAATTACAATACCGATGGCCCTACGTCTAACGTTATACCTATATTCAGGCGAGCGTGTTATTAATCGCCAATTACTCAACCCGAATCTAACCTAATCCGATGTTCGAAACTCGAAAGTCATTGGCGAAAGCTCACCAATGTTGATAGGATAACGGGCTTTGCGACCGATGACTTTGAATTTCCATTAAGGGTACACACCACCTTGGGAACCGAGTCGTGTATTGAGATTGAAATCTCAGTCTCGTTTAACTCGCTCTTTTTTAATTGTTAAAATTAAAGAATGGACTACGTCCAATTTTTTCACGGTACGAGCAAACGCTATACGTCTCCCGGGGTGCATGACAGGAAAATTTATGCGTGTCCATTTATGACGTACAAACTCGTTCCATTTTACTTATTCAACGAGGCAGCAAAAACAAAGACGATTATGACAACGCTTCAGAATCGCCGCTGTAAATCCCAGAGACAAGTTTCGAGTTTCTAAAGAAAGAATCTCTTGATTGTTCCGCGAAGTATTGTCTCGAAACTCGTTTCGCTGCGTCGCCGCGGATGAAAAACGGTCCCAGGTAATGAGAAGGCCGAAGTTGCCCGGGAATAAAATAAACTGCCGTAAAGTCGGGAAACTGCTGATCGTTGAGAAGCATTAAGCGTAACTTCGTGAAATTGTTATCGAGTTTTAATTGAGATTTCGTTACGATCCATGTGCGCCGATCATTTCCGATCGACAAACCGATACGCATCGAACTTCGATGGTAATTAAACTTTCCAGTTATATTTTTATCTTCGATCTATGAACTCGAGATATTCATCGTTCCACCTTTATACATTTAACAATATGTAAGAGTATTATTATTGTTTTTATCATCAAAAGGATAATAAAAATTAATAAACCTAGATTTATAATCTATAGCACTGATCTAATATTTAAAAAAATAAAACAAAGTTCATAATTAAATTTAAATTATCCCTGTCTCAATGATTCACCATTCAAACTGTAATAACCAATAAAAATTAAAAATAGTATTCTACGAATATTCATTTTACATAATATGAAAGATCAAACCTTTCAGCAGTCTCGATATTGAGAAGAGGATTAACCTAGTACTCGATCTATATTACCGAATAAAGGATGCATTTATCAAGCATCGAGTAGCATAAATGACATCCCATTTCTGAATGAGCAATACCGTTGGTAAGCCAGTTCTCTGATGGTGCTTCGTCAATCAGACGACTCAGTCATCTGGACAAATACACCTCCCTCTCTTAATCGATTCACACTCGGAAAGACAAGGTGAATTTCAGGGACGTCGTTCAGCTGAGAGAAACACCGGCAGAACTGGTTGCTGATGACTGGCCTTTAGCACTCCCCGAGTGGAGTCGAGCAGTGCAGTGCAGTGCAGAGGAGAGCAGAGCTGAGCAACCAGCTGGTGCTCCGTCCGCTGATTGGTAATAGCAATTAACGTCCGGTCCTGATCTAACGGCTCTCCCTCTCTGTCTGGCGTACACCAACACGGAAACTGGTCGTGCTACATAGATCATTGTTGCACGAGATGCCATGGTTACAGGAACTCCGTCAGTCTGTGATGCACGAGGAGGAGGCTGCGGTTTCAATAGATGCCTGAACGTTGTAGCGGATTAGCATACTGGCGTCGACCACAGAGGAAACTGGGTTAGGTTTTAGGAAGCATCGCTCTATGGATCCCGATGAGGTTACCTTCGAAGAAGAGAGAATGGGGGAGAAAGGAGAAAGGACCAGGAGGGACGCGAAGTACCTTGTCAGGGGATAACGAAGCCTTTTACCAGAACTTAGCCTCCAGGCATTCGCCTTCGTTCATTCTACTGGCTACTCTAAATTGGGGCTCGAGGATAGCCCGATGCAGATACGACCGACACGTCCAGGATCTTCTTGATGAAGTCCTTTCGAGGCGACCTTGACTAATGGCCACCGCAGCCTTGAACCGATGGACTTTCTACGTGATCTCGGCGTTACCCCTTCATGCTAACTACCATGATTTACCACTGAGGGTTTCTCAATAGAATAGTTTACCGAATCGAACAATAAAATCAATCTTACATTACAACATGATTTTGAGAATTAAAAAATTCTCTACAAAATTAATTCTTCCACAGTAACAACAACAATTTCATCGAATCATCGATTTCTAAATAAATTCGAAAACTGAGGTTAACATGAACATGGCTATGCAATCGCAAAAAGCTTCGCAACAATTAACGACGAACGGGATCAAGGAATGAACTTTAAATACGAATGAAAAAACGTTGAAAGACCCGAACCGCTTAGTTCGTACACGCTCTAATACCGTTTGAAATTCATTCCCGCAGTTTCGAAGTTAGGAAATCACCATTCCTTTCCGTTCTTTTTTTTTTTTTTTCTATCCCAGGCAGGCTCTATGGTAGCTTTAACCCGGTTCGCACTAACGAGCAAACACAAGCTCCGTTCGTTTGTATGCAATCGCCTGACCCACTGACATGTCCCGGATGAACGTGTCGGTGCTTGTGCGAGAAGGTAAATGGTGGGACGGGCTTCAATAATGACGACAGTGGCCAGGAAGCCGAGCTTAACCAGCAACCAGATATCGAACGAGTTAACGATACGTTAACGATTCCTGACACTGCCACCATCTACTGGTGTACGGCGAACAGAAGCGAGGAACAAAGATAACGTGAACTGGGACTGATAACAACGAACGGGGATTAGAGGCCGCCTGACGTGCCGATAAGGAATACATTGACATTTTCCAGCAGCCTGCTAACCCTGTTCAGAATCGGCTAAGGCTTAGCCTCCAAGAAGACATATTCCCCTATTGATATTATCGAATTTCTAGCTTAAGGTTATCATTTTTACCAGAGAAATGAATTTCTATTCTTTTTAACTTGATCTTCTTATGGATAAATATGAAAAAAAAATTGAAGATTTTGAAGATATATGGTACTTGCAAAATTAGGAATAAAGTGTTGATTTAATAATTTTAATAAGCGTTACTTAGGAAGATTTAAAATTGAATTATTTTTTCAAAGCAGCTCATTTAATTACTCCATGTGGCTAGGTAAAGTATATCAGCATTTACACATGGGTAATGAGAACTTTTACACACAGCTAATATTTCATTTCCAACTGTGGTGTTGAAGTGCTTTCATCAAGCAACTAAAGTGAAAATTAAAAGTGAAGTCCAGTCAAGCTTTTTTATAATTTGCCCTACCATACATGTTTGCTTAACACGAAACAATTTCTCTCCAACAGACATCAATCATTCTTACACGCGGAGTAATTAGGGTCGTCAATTTTTCACTAAGAATCATGAAGGTGAAAGCGTGACAGGAGACCCGAATCATTCCATGGTACGCAACTATTAATAAGCTCGAACGCGTCAAGTCGCTTTTGAAAGTTTCGATTAGGATCAGCTAGAGGTAAAGATCGCTGTGCTGTCTGTTATACACAAGTTCGTTACCTCCTGACTTATTATTTCCTCCTCTCTATAGTCCCTCTGGTTCGTTAGTAACTTTTCAACTTCGTTTTCCTCTTTCCACCGATGTATCTTCGTTTCCAATTACCGCGATACTTCGCAATTAATCACTCGATCGTTACGTTACAACCGTCTCATTTAATAATGTCTATCCCGCAAATGGTACTCAATGAGTAAAAAGTAATACACCTACAATGATTCATAATCAATGCAATACGAGGTTTCAACTAATTATTTATATTATATAATTTATCTTATTCTCACGTTTCCACTTGTATATAATTACTTCTTAATTATGTATCGAACATACAATCACAACTTCCGTACCATTTTTAGGACACCTGGTTATCCTAATCCTTTAGGAACTATTCAAAATTCAAAATTGATTATTTTCAATTATCTTCCTTTATCAAAATTCTTTCGCCCATCCGCGTTCTCCACTTTCGTTCGAATTTCCATCGACGCTCAGCGTCACTCGAGGGATCGTCTGTATTATTCACGAAATTATTCGACGCCCAGAATATTTCGTGTCGCCTTTTCGCGTCGGGTCTTCTCTGGAACACGAGAACACGCTGCTTTAGGGAAAAAGCTCGACAGGGTGGAACGCGTGCCGCGTTAATTATCAAAGGAGTCTCAGTCATCCAATTAGCTCGTCCCACGGGGATGACTTGGTAGCTCGCCAAAGTCAAACCACGGTCGCCATCTTCGCGTACGACTTTGAATTTGCATCATCAGCTTGCACGTGTGACTGTTCGTGTTAGTCTTTATCCGTGCGTCGGTGAAGAAGAGATAAAGATAGGGGCGCGGGGGAGGAGAAAGGATGAGTCTTCCGGGTCGTGGACGTAATCCTTTGCTCTACGGCTTAACGGGTACGGTAGACCAGGTCAAAAAGGGGCGAGCGGAGAGGGTGAAGGGCGGTTGGTGGTGCTTGTAAACAGCTGAAACAGCAACCACCGATACTGATACCTGCCCACCCCCTTGTTATACCTTGTGAATGGGTATTGGCTGAGACCGAAGCGTTCTCATAATTTTCACGCGCTCCTCGCCATCCTGAATGTTCCTCTGATCGTCCATCCAATGGATATTACTATTGTTCCCGTGCAATTCGCTACGAATTAATGTCGGTCAAATGTGGAACTTTATACAGGGATTAGGTGCGACGTATTTGAAAAGAATCCCCGTGACTCGAATATCGAACTGAATTTAGACCGTATAAAAATAATAGCTGTTCCATTATTTCTGCTGAATCGTGCAATTTTATAGATTGCTCACTATTTAATTTCTGAATTATTTTAATCGATTTTAATCGATAATTGTGTTTGCCTTGCAGGTTCAAATTCAATGGTGGTGCATTTGAGAAAATAAATTTTTCTAATAAAGAATTGAAATCATCTCTATTTTTTTCTTTTTCTAGGCAATATTGTAGGTACATTTATCATGTTATTACTTTTGGAAGATAATTTCAATACTATTTATGTACTCGATAAAAATATTACTACACCGTATCAGCAATACAAGGAAGGTTTATCGGTCTAATAAAGTATGGAACGTTAATGTTCCATACTATCTATTGCAATCTAAACTTTATGTTATAACAGTTATAAGAAATCGATTATTACAGTTCCATATCAAGGTTCTGCGCGGCCAAGTTTGGTCGATACTCGGTACGATTATCTTGGAAATTCCGGGAGAAACAGCAGGTGTATCAACAGAAATGATGTCCTATTACGGAATGATATTAAATAACGATTGCAGATCAATCACGTTTACCTACTCCTCGTAATGTCTGAATTCACCAATTCACTGTCTCCAGTATCATCATATAATCAACGATATTGTTGTTAGTTCGTGACACGCCATGTACTTACACATTTTAGGTACTCGTATACTTCACAAAACAAATAGGTAACGATTTCAATAACTTCGCATGGAATCAATGGCTCTTATAATTTATACCGAAAGAGGAAAATTATCTATGAAAGTTTTTATAACATATAACAAAAAATTACTAATTTTTAAAATTGTAATTGGTATGTAATAGAAGAAATAAAAATAAAGAAAAATATTACATCGAAAAATATTAGAATCGCAGAGTTTTGATTCATCATTTACTCCATTACAGAGACACAAATTTATGTTTGAATAACATCGATACACCGTTTGATTTATTAATATTATGAATATATTATTTATTCAATGGTCCAGGATGAAATGAACGGACCGTCAGATGTGTAAATATTTGCGGGAATTTCGTGCAAATTTTCATTCAAAATTGGAACGTAAAGGAAAGCAGCAAAGCTCAGCTTCGTTTGAGCGTAATACAGAAAATACACGATAATTAAATTAGAAACGTCTGTTACAAAATAGAGAGTAAATGTCGAAGTAACTTTCAACAAATACAGTAACAGAAACACGAGATCTAGCCAGAAGTCATGTTCGTGTTGACTGGTCAGTATTAACATGCACATAAACTAATTTGGTGCCATTTTCCCGAGGGAAGTCAACCATGCTCAATATTGTAAACTCTAATTGAAACGTCACTGAATAACCTGATTCATCACAAAATCATTGAATCATTGATACTGTTGCGTCCATGAATAATTATGTTCCATTAAGACCGTTTGAATGAGCGCATGATTCCCGAGGCTGTCTCGTGACACGAGCATTGAGGAAAGGGTTGTTATCAGAACGGAGACGCGTGAACACGCGCATTAAGTTTAAATGTTGCACACGAACATGCGTACGATAAGGGTGCTTACGTTCACGAGACCTGTTCTACAAGCAACACGTAGCGACAGGCTAACGGGGGGTATACACAGGGTCTGTAATTGGTCAGACGCACGTAGCCGAGTGCAGGTGTAACGCACGATCGCGTGTTATTTATTAACGTCCGGCGGTCGATTGAGATATCACAGATAGTGACAATTCAATATGGTTAATGCGCGTAATCAGGTAAATTACACCCCTTTCTCTGAATAACTTACGCGCACCTCGTTCATTCTGAACTGTACTTAAAGGGATGAACTGCTTTTGCGCTGTATCTACTTAAAAGTGAATGGTAATTTTATCACCATTTAATTCTATAATGAAAGAAAAGGTCAAGATTAAAATGAGAGGATGCGAAATAGGAAATGTCTACAACGTTGAAAAATTCAACGACACTGGAATAAAGGAGGAAATTCTGTAGATAAATTCGTTCGATCCGCAATTAACGTCTTCCGTCTTTGATTAAAGAGACTATCTACGACGTCGTTCCAGCAGTTTCGCTTGCCATGCAATTTTTAATCACCCTTATCGTTCGAGAAACTGAGAGTAGAGTAGAGAAACGACGGGGACAATTTGTGCTACAAATAGGCGAGGAATGGTACACAAAGTAACAAGAAAAAAATTAAGCGATCGCATTAATTGCATTCAAAGAAGTTGAGCTTTTTTGCTGTTCTTCCCCTTTCGATGGAATGCCAGGTGATAAAAGCCCATAATCCAAAAAATGTTAAAATCCAAAAATCTATTAATGGAAAATAATTATTATCACCGGTGCAAACCTACGATAATCCCAAATAAAAAGCCATTTGATCGAAACGAAAAATCCCGAAATGACTGCGTCATTCGTTTCTAACATCAAGTCCAATCGTAGCGCTGTCGATAACGATTCAACGATATAAAAACGAATCACCACAATTTTTCATTGTTCATCGCGCAAAATTCACGGTATCGTATCGTATCGTTCCGTTCCGTTCCGTTTCGTTTCCCTTCGTTTCTCCACCTTCCTGGAAACTATACACATACATAAAACGGGATACGGTAGCCTAATACGAGCGACATGATAAATCGATTTTTTCGTCTGTCACGGTAGCTAACCAAACGAAATCCATTGCGATTTGCTCTTTAATAGGAATCGATCTGACAGGAAAACCCGATTGGAAGCCGGTCGAGGAATCACGCGATGGATTTCATGGTAGATGTTGGCTATCCTATCGCATTACGATTAATATTTCAATAGGAAATAGCCTGGCAATACCTGGATCTAGGTGGAGACGGTCTGTCCCGCCACTCCGCCACCCTTTCGCGATCCCACCAACGTGAAACCACGTGTACGTTAATTGCCTCATTGAATATGAAACGGGCATCGATTTGCATGATGCCGATTGAAATTCAATATTATCGCCTCGGTCCTCAGAACACCGCTATCAAACTGAATTCCGCGATAGTCTGGACCAGTGTGAGGAATTCCCCGAAAAGTGGGTGACAAATGGATATATATTGATCAAAAGTTCAATTAGAGATGATCGAAGTACTCAGATGGGGTAAAAATTCGTTTAAAATTGTGTCCATCGAATTTCAATTTATTCTGAACTTCTTCTTAAGCATAGATATTAGAGTAATTAGGTAAGGGACAAATTTATGTAAAACCCAGACATTTGACATTTTTAATAAAACTAGGAGACCTGATCCATTCTAAATAAAAATCGTACAACTACTTATCCCAATACGCATAGAAAGAATAGAATATGAGAATATGAGTATCTCATAGAAGACCTAGGCGAATTTCAGCTTACAAATTATGCAACTTTATTACCGTTAACCCATTACGAAACGATTCTAAGATGCCTTCACAAGTTACTAAGATATTGATTTGCATGGAGTTACGTGACTGAGCCTGCATAAGCGTGCTTACATTAATATTTGACCGAACTTCAATTCTTAAACGTCAGAATCGCTTGAACTTTGACCGAATCAAAAAAATCACAACGATAACCCAATTCTTTTTAATTTCAATATTCTCCCTAATTTTTTAAATACATTTGCAAAAAACGCATATATTCCAGGTTTTCTTTTATTCAGATAACTGTCAACCAGCTTATCAGCGGAAGCTTAATACCTGTCGTTACTCCGATACGCGGGTTCGATGGACGTTAACTATTTTTACGTGTCACAGCCTAGCTCGCTTAACTTCGTCCTCCCGGTACGCATGTCAGGTGAAATTACTGTGGCCTGTATGATTTTAATCCGCGCTTTTGCTGTCACGTTACCGGTCGTTACCGGGTGACGTTACGCGTGAACACGCTCGTGAAACGATCCGCATTCCGTAGCCGTCGGAATTGAGCGGAGAAATTGTTCGCTCGCACGCCTTCTAATAATCGTAACGCGCACGTCAATTCGCTGATTCGCGATTTCAGAGAACCGAGATGCTTTGTGTTCGAGCCCGTTCTCGTCGCAATACTGACATCGAGCTGGAAGCTCGCGAGTAATTGTAATTCATGGCGCGGTTTCATTAATGATGTGGGAGGTTAAAATTTTTTATTCGAAATTGAGAAATGGTATAATGACGTTTTGAAAAAAATTAAAAGTTTCCTGATAATCCAGAATAAGAATCGGAAGAATTTCTTCGTTATTACATAAGAAGATAAGGAGGTGTAAAAATAATGAACTCAGTAAATGGAGATAATAAGAAAGTACAACGTGATTAATAATTTTGAAAGATCTTTACAAACTTTTAAATACCTCCTCAAGTCTTTAGAAAATTTTTCTGCGTAAAAATTAACGGGTTACATTAATAGGAAATTCCTTGTGGAATAATTTTATTCTTCCGAAAGTTAGTGGAAGGATATGAAATACCTTCGATAGGAGATATCTATCCTCGTTTCCGAAGAAATTGAACGTCTATCGGAATAAGTTTCTGCTTCTCGATGCGTCAATAAGTAATATAGATTATTATTTGAATAAGTTATTCGAGGAAAGCCGAGCATCCCGTCGGGGTAAACTTTCAGAAATTAAAAGGAACTGAATCTCCTTCCGTCCGGGTCCACTAATCGCGAACATTTTTCTTCGGTAAGCGAATTCTATCCACGAATGCTTCGTCAGCTGGTCTTCAGCCACTTTATTATTTCGCGATAAGATTTACCTACTTTTCCTTCGCGATGAAAATGGAAAATTTCTTCATTCTCAGTGGACTCTCCTTTACATAACAAGAACTGCTAATTAACTCCTTTCGAACACCCTTAACGATCGGGCTTGTGTATCCTTCAAATACAAAACGTGTACGAGCATACTAATTACTTAATAAAGATACTTTTTTCAAATATTAAATTATGCTATATTAATTGTTCACCTTACATTATATTTGAAACATTTTTAACAGAAAATCTAATCTGAAAATAAAATTCATTTTTCCTATGAAAAACTTGAACTTCGTTTAAACTATGCAACGATAGTTCGAGCAATGACGCGGGAATCAGTGTCGAAAACGGACATGAAGGATAAGAAGAGCGAAGGAAGAAACGTAGGCAGCTGAATCCGCGTTCTGATCTCGCGGTTACGAATCCGTGGAGCGGGGAGATCGAGAGAGAGAGGAGGCAGGATCGGCGAATTGTTTTAATAAAGCAGCCACGAAGCGTAGGAGGGTAGTTTGGATCCGGTAATTGACTTGGAAACTCACGCCCGTCCGTTGAATGTGGACCGTGAATTGGACCCGGTGCACGGGATGGGGAAAACGGTACTAGAGAAATATTTAAATTCCTTCATTACTCGCTCAAAGAATCGCTAATGTTAGACGGGATCGCGTGAAATATAATTATTCTATTTTAACAACCTCTACCGTTCACGCGGCAATCGAATTATTTTTCGTCTCCGGATCGAATAATCCTGACATCGAACTAATTGACGCGTTCTCGGAACGCTAATTCTGCATTCAGAATGAAACGACTCTGACGTAACTGAGATTGCGTGTTCAACAAGATTATGAAATCAATTTGAACGGCTTGTATGTGTGGTTGGTTATCCGAGCAAGTGAATGTTGTATCTTCACACGTTACACGCGCGTTGCCATTTAATCTAACGTTGTAAATATGAAATATATAAGGGATAATATTATTTTTCAAATCCCGATTGAATTTAAAAAACAGCATCTCTCATAAATATAAAAATACCTAATATCACCGCAGAACTTACCGCGATTCCTACAAATTCATTTTGCATAACCACTCTCAACTTGTATCTCACCGCGTAATAACCTTCTTCATTCTGAAACCCAAGCTCTCGTATAGGCGACTTAGAAAGCGTGTTTTCATCATAAGCCGGAACAGTGTAGCAACTCGACGCGCGCTACGAATTAGCCACAAATCGGCGCATTTCAAAAGAACGACGCTGAAGAAGAAAACGGTGAGTGCCGCTCATGGAAACTGGGTTACACCGGAGAGTACCCTTTGTCTCGCTATTTTGCACTCGTCACCGAGCAAATATCAAACGGTTAACGTTAATTGAACTCGGTACGGGTCCGAGGGTCGCGAGCTCTCCTTCCTGCTTAACCGTCGGCCGTCCTTGTTCGTCGCTGCTGCCGTGAACCACAAAAGAGCCACTCGACGAAAGAATAAAGAAAGGAAGAAGGAAACAAGCCAGCCGTAGAGAAATCGTTTCAACGAGAGATAAATTCGTTGCGGGCGACCGTCCACCCACCCCCTTCGGCTTGGACGATCGATGGCCTGCTCATTTTCCTGATATCCTTAAAGCTGTTCGTGTTATTATCATTGTTATCGTTATTCCCATTCTTAGCGGGGCCGTCGGATGAATGGCACTTGTGGATCGTTCCAGGAAACGAGAAACGTTGATCCCATTTTAATCGGGTCAACTGTTTTTCCATGCGATGCAATTGTTCCATCAGCCTATAACCGTGTGGTACACACACGTACATGCACGTGTTTCCGGGATTTCAGCGCGGGCGCCATCAAACTGATCGCCGCCACACCGAGTGCTATTGATTCTATTAATTTACTGGAGGGCAATCGATTACGCTGTATTGGAAAGTTAATTAAACTTGAGATCCGACGCGCTCCGCGAATATTCCGCTGACGAATAATATCTGGGGTTAACATCGCGCTAGGATGCGGCTGAAAAACGGACACGATCGACAACGATTTATTTGGCAAATTCCACCTGTATTAAACTTAATCCAGATAGTAGAATCCGGGATTACTTCTTCTCAGATTAAATTTGATGGCTTCATAGGTAGATTAAGTTGGAGAAACCTGTACAAAACCGTATACCAAGGCTTGTCAATAAAGATTTGTCATGAAACAAATGCTCTCAGTGAATTATTAATATTTTGTTTTCAATTATTTTGATTTTCTGTTAACAGTAATTAAATTGGATGATTGTATAAGCCTTGATACGATTGTCACTTGCAATCATTTTACTTTTTAATTTGTTTTCAACACTCTTGTAACATTCCTATGGGTTTGTCATAAAAAATAACCCAGTTTGTGTTTATTTCATTTCTAAAGCTTTTAAAGTTATAAAAGTTCTTTTCATTTTTCTTGTATATTTTGTTCTATAGCTCTGAAATAATATAACTTTTATTATTAACCAATATGTATTATATTTAAGAGTGTCCAATGCGTGGTGATATATTCTCCAACCAGTAGATAAAAATAATAACGCCATAAAAAATAAATGAAGTTGTTAAATATAAAAACAGATAAAGTGAAAAAGCTCCTCATCAAATTTAATTTTCTCATCCTTTGATACTAATTTTGTGATACCATCTGAATTTTAGTGATCATTTCAGCGCGATAGAAAAAATTCCAATTTGCCAAAAATACACAGCAATTTTTCTCTGAAATCTAATTTACTTAACCTGAGAGCAGGATTGAGAGGTATTCCTCTGAAGGTCCGTTTAAAACTCACGACCTGATTGCATCCAGCCATAAATCGATTAACGCGATTTATTAATTAAAATCGTATTGCGGATATTGACGACGGTTAACCGGGACGAAAGTAATGATGAGGTATGAAAATCAAGTGAAACCGGTTGCAAGGGTGAGGGTAGACGACGGCATGGCAGAAGAGAAACGACGCGAGGAACGAAACGGGTTGACGATCGATGAAAATCTATTAGCGACGGAATCCGACGTGAGCGCGACAAATTAGAGAATTAATTGTATAAATCCCTTGGCCCGTGAAGTAGCAGGGGAGGCGAAGGGAGGATGGTACAGGGGTGCGCACCGTGGCAGGGAGCGGTAATCCCTTTTCGAATTTCCACGGACGATCTCAACCACAAATTGCCGTACAAACCGTCGGAAATCGTTTGCGAAGCGTTAATAATGCAATTTAATTTTAATAACGAGCTGTATCAGAGCGTTGCCTTACGAAAGACGAGCTGCAGTTTGTCCGATTTATCGGCCGACTTGAAAGGAAACCGTTCGAGCAATCTTTTGTTTAACACCTGCTGGCTGTAAACGTCTTAAGGTCTTTTAGTAATATATTTGACAAAAATTCGAACCTTAAACTTCACTATTTTTTTCTCGGAAACTGTTTAAAATATTTGAACACATTAAAGTGCATTAAGGTACTCATTAGCTGTATTTCATATATATATATATTTTTTTTTTAAATTTGTATTCGATGATTAAAGGTTGAACAATAATAATTAAGATTTTGAGTGTGATTTTCATAAACAACACCTTGAGTAACATCCGCCAAAAAATTAAGAATAACGCTGTATTATCGCTATAATAACGATGTGATAAAGTATAATTCATCTCCATGCCAACTTTATTCATCCCAACTTTGAATACACGAATTTCGAATATATTTTATAAAATCCTCCCTCTTAAGATGAACTTTTCACAAACTTGGTCTATCTTCAAATATTTCACGTTTCGCAAAATGAGCGTTCCCTGTTACCTCGAGCGATTTTCCAGCCTAAACTGGAGCTGGTTTCAAATAAATGGAAAACATTAATCAGAAAACAGCGGTTACAAGTGTCAGGTAACGTTCACCGTTCTCTCTCTCTCCTCTGCTTCTCAATCGAAGGAGCTTAGGGAGGTCTTGATCTCCACCCTTCGCTCGTTTCGCCATGAAGAGCCGAGTAAAGGGAAAAGGGGGAGGAAATTAATGCGACAGAACTTCAAAGCTTGGCATTTTGACTTGCAGCTTATGGCGGGCATAGGCGAGAGCTAACCGATCGTTGGTAATCAGTGTGCAACGTGTCCGGATTACCGGGAATGGTGGGGCTGGCAGAGAACGACAGGTCAAACGGGCAAGGGGTTAATTTGAGTTAATTCGCGTAATTAGTCGGGATAATTCAAGTTGCGAGTTTCCAGAGGAGAAACCAAGCGTTTTGCGGCGACGCTTTGCATCGTTCTCCGCACGCACTTTGACATGCTAAACCGACCTCTCTGTGCTTTGATATTTCTTTCCTAAAAGGAAAATCGAAGTAGGTTAATCCTCGGAACCGTTTCAGAAACGTTCACAGTCGATCAATATTTTCAAGATATCCTTATTATCCCAGAATTATTCTAATTAGGATATTATTAATACATGACTATAAAATTTTACACAATTTTCTTTTCCACTGTTTAATCAATTCCAAAGTATAAATAATATCTCGCCACGAAAAGCGATAACGAAATCTCCAGTAGTATAACAACCTCTAACTTTCCAGTTCCTTCGAATTACTAATTAAAATGGTACTTGCCTCCTTTAACGACACAGATTCCAAGCACGGACCATGCGCCAGGTCGGATGAATATTACAAATTCGCTTCGAATAGACACTTTGCCTTTGCTTCCAACGTTTCGGTTAAGACGAATCGTTATTGCGGTCTACGAAATTACTCTTCAGAGTTAATGTGACCCCTAAGCTTGAGAATTCGGCTTTTAATACGAAGGTAAGGCATCGTAAAATCGTATTACGTGTCACTAGCCGCTGGGATTAAGGACGATCGAGCTTTTGTAATTTCATCGGTGATGGTGACGAGTAGCACGTTTTAAATGCATCGTAACGATTACGAAATGTATACATTGTGTCATCTCGGTCGTGGTTAAACATAGAGACGTTTCACGACCCCTGAGGGATTCAGTTTGCGTGTACCACTGAAATGAAAAAAGAATGGTACTTTTTGCGATGTGTTAAACTTTACTGCTGAATTTTAAATACGAATGCAATTTTTTTCACATTGTTCAATTTTTCCTCTAGACTCTAGATCTTTAGTTTTTAAAATAAATTGAACATAAGAAGGAATCTGATAACTGTTATTGTTCAAGATTGAAAAATAGATAAAAAGTAATCTGTTTATGAAATGTTAACCATCTTCTTGTGTACAGTGAAGACGATTGCAGCGAAAAGGGGTTGATATCATTCTCACGTCCTTTGAGTTTCTTGCACCGCACGCGAAATACGTGTAAGATCAAAAGTCAACGAGGTATAAGATCAGAAAGATGAAGGAAAACGTTGGACGCATAAGGGTTGAACAGTGAAGCGGAATGAATTGCTTCCGTGCAGACGGTGTTCTGTAACTGATAGCTCTGTCTTCATTTCTTCCTGACACGACGGCCCTGTTTCCTCCCCTTTTATTGTCTCCTTTGACTCTTTTCCACCCCACATGGTCTATCTGTATATTTCTCCTTCTGACGAGAGGAAACCAAGGAACGAAAGAAAATCAGGAAAATCCCTACGGAACTTTGGAATCCATTCGACCAAAAAGGATTGAAAGAAATTTTTTGTCTCGATAGCAAACAAGCCATCAGAAATTTAGGAAAATTTCCGGTGGGCCGGTAAGGACTTGGGACCCAATTAATTAAGGTCCTAAATAGAGGTAATGAAAACACTTCAAATCGGGATACATGAGGCGATGCTAACTGACGTTTTAATTAATCGCATTAATGATGCTGGTGCAGTGAATTTGTACGGACCGTAGGAAAATGAACACACCGAGTTCTGGAATGAATCATGGATACGCATATAAATACTAGCTCGGTTGGGCTTAGAAAGGAGCAGCCAGGTCGAATGCGTGTTTAATATGCAAATTGAAGAAATGGGATTGCAGCATGCTGTACGCAGCCCGTGATATTTTGAAGCCGACCACCGGTCAGGATTATATCCTTGCAAGCTGCCTATATTAATATAATATTATGCAAATCCACCGGGCTCGTCAATGTATCGAGTGCTTTTAATGTCCCTTTGTTTTCGTCGATACGCATCGGAATGATCCGTCCGCGGAACTTTTCGATTCTCCCGATCGACTGACTAGATTATTCGAGCAACGAATGAACCTTTCGCCTGCATTTAATTATTTCATCCTAGGCAAGGAATAATTGGGGCGACTAGCAGTTACGTAATGAAATGAAATAAAATTGTAATATTGAATGTGAAAGAAACATTTCAAGTCTTAATAAAAGTATTAAGAAACTTTAGTCTACTTTTATTACACGAACTTCTAAATATCATAATTAATCTTGTCTGTTCACTGACATCCTAATCCCAGGATTCCTTTTATTATTGGATCCAAGGTCCAAAATCCCAAACTCGACCATTTTCCTATGACATTCGCCTTCAAATATTCGTCTTTTCTCATTTTTCACACAGCCAATGCTTTTTGCCTTGGATATGTTTTTATTTCGAGGTACTGTGTTACGCTAACATTGCCTTTCCCCTTTTTTTACAGAAAATTTGTTTTAATTAGTTTTAAATATTCTTCAGCTTTTCAAAATATAGAAATTTTTAAATAAAATAGAAAAATTACCAGCACTGGGATATGATATTCAGTCTGAATGATCTCATAATAAAGAACAAAGTTACAAAATACTTGATTCTTGACAATTCAAGTTTTATATCGTTTGATATTTAAACATAGAGTACGGGCAATAAAATAAGTTTTGTTTAGTTGTAAGAGAAATCGCATAATACTCGTTAAAGATCGTAAAACTCGTTTAACCACTGGATTATGCCCTCAGCTTTTACGATCCTTAAGCACTTGGAACGAAAGTCCTTTCAGAAGTAGTAAACCTTTATCCTTAACCGATCTATAATATTTTATTTCCTGTTAGTTCGAGGAAAATCATTAATAATATTGTTTCATAATTTCGAGGAAATAAAACTGTACTTAACAATTTACTTTCTGTATATGAATCGTATGTTCCTTCCGCTACTAATATTTTATTTTATGAGATATTCATAATTAATAAAAGTCTAATGGAGTAATTTAATATAATGGAAATCCTGTTCGTTTTTATGTTTAAAAGAAACTCATAAAAGTACCTCATCCATTTCTCCGGGAGGTTACTAAAGAGAATAAAAATTTTATTTCCTCTCGCCAAGAATAAAATAGCAGATCTAAGCAAGAAAAAAAATTACGAGCAGAGCTATTTCTCTTTCCAACCTTTCTTTTACTAAGTTTTAGTTGAATATTCAAAACTGTTTTACATAAATTTTACCGAAAAAACCGTCGTACGTATATTCAATAAAACATTTTTATGAAATATTTTATTTCCAATTTCGAGCCGACTAGATGAACTGCAAAAAATTCAAACTTTAATCAGAAAAGAGGAATTGAATTTCGAGATGGTCAGGTCACCAGACAGAATCGACTCCGGTCGCGATTCTATGATTTATAATCCCGCCGTCTGATTCGTATCGTTCATGGCACGGCAGTGACGAATGTAGCCGGTTGTATCGAAAGGATCGAGAACGGTGGTCGACTGTTAATCGTAAGAGGAGGAAAAGTGAATCGAATAAGGTATTCGTCTTTGTCAAAAGCTATTTCGAGGCGTAGACTGGCCAATGAGAAGAGTCACGCACTCAAAGAAAAGCGGAGAGTGAATTTACGCACGGTAACGAAACGACTGTTCCCGCATTAAGCAGTCCAAATGGGATTATTTCATGACGATCAAAATTACAGCCACCTTCTATTTAGTAGTCTTTTTTACGAGTCCCTTAATCCACGTTTTGAAAATTGCCTGCCTTAAGCACTTGAAATCAGTCAGCCTACTAGGGGATGAATTTATATCAAAGACATCAAAAGAATGGCAAGATTTGATAACATAAAAGTACCGCTAAATAGCACTTATACTATGTCGATTTGAAGATTAAACCTTTTTTAAAAATGACCACGAAAGAATTTTATTAACGACAATGATACAAACTGAATAATCAGATCATTGTCTACAGTGCCTAGAGTAATTAATAAGATGACTTTTAGAAAATCAGCTACTTCCAAATCTAATTCAGTAAGTTTAACTCTTGAACAAAAGAGCCTTAGACAATCGTGACCCAAACTTACAAAATACATACAATGAATAGAATAAAATTCAGAAGATGAAAAAGATATGAAATACAAAATTAAATTAAAATTGTTGCTCTCTCCATGGTTCGTCGTTCGACGGTTAAAATATTACCTAATAAAATTTTCAACACCTCCAACATTAGAGTCTTAAGAAGGTACTACTGAAATTGACCCATTTATAATTAAACTACAATTTGAAATAAATATATTCCGTGCTCCCACTGCAATGTAATTGAAACCGCTGATAAATTTAATTGCTCGAATTTCGTCTCGTGCTGAGAACTATCAAGCCAGACGTCGTAAAACTTGCAATCAAGCCTTATTAAAATCGTGGCAGCTTGCGAGGAGAAAAGAATGGGAGCCGTCATATCGCGAAACGAGCAGACGTGCGCTGATTTAAAGGCCGCTCCCGTGGGACCGGTGGCGACCTTAACTTCGTTTCAGCTGGAGAACGGCACGCGCGCACTTTGCCGAATTTAATATGTACCCTGCGAGGGCAATTTTGACCACGGGACCCCGTGGACCTCGTACGCGGCTCGAAATATAGACAGGGGACGGGCATTTTCGTGAATCCCGCTACAATCCACGGAGACTCGTAACCCGAAAGCTCGTTTCCTCTTTGTGGCTACCCGTTGAAAAGGTCGGCGGACCGTAAAACAGCATCGAACGTGATTGAAACGCAAAGATCTGCTCCGTTTTCGTAGTCGAAAGGAAAAAAAAAATCGTAGCTGCTGGTTGAAACGGGGCTAAGTATTTAATGGGATTCCTATAACGACTTTCGAGGTGTCATAAAATCTGGTTTATCCGAGAACAATTTAATTTATACAGTAATGCGAATCGAGCTATTAAAGAATTCTCAGAAGAGCAATACGTATGAATGATTATTCAATGTTGGTTTGAATAAAAGAAAAAACGAAGTTAATTTGACATTAAATGTAGCAAACCATCAGTGATGTTTATGTAAAATTTTGATTGCCTCCGGGTTAACGATAAAGAAATATATAGGGCAAAGGAGTTCGCAGTTTGGAAGGTGGCAAAGTCAAATCTATCGGTAGTATTTTACGGCTCATAAAACGTAGCGTAGCGGCAGAAAACCTTTCGAGGGTGAAAGAAATCGAGGCCAAGGGATTAGGTGTGGAAAAAAAGCTGCGCTTTATTGGGTGACTCGTAAGCCTTGAAAATTTAAAGTCCTCCGGCTGTAGAAGTAATTCCGACCCTGTTTCGTCTTTTCTTCGTGCGCCCTTTCACGCGTGTAGCGTTTCAACGAGAAGAAAACGGTAAAGAACGGCGGAAAAATTTATCGGAAATCTTTCGAGTCGAGAACGTTTAATGACAACCTAACAAAACGAACTATATTTTGCTGAGTGGTAAGCACGGTTTTCGATGTTTCCACCGAAAAGCACTCGCGCTTGTTCCTCCTACGCGTTTCACCGCGCTTCGTCTCGCTTCTACCCTTCTGTTTTTCCCTCGTTCCTCCATTCTCTCTCTTCCTTCGTCGCTCTTCGCGCCGATTCTCCATCCCGGCGTAGCAGCCGAGTAATCCAGGAATAATGAACAGCCAGCTGTCACTCGCAATACCCGCCCTTCCAGCAAATACGACCCTTGACGAGTTTGCGCAACTTCTGGCCTAGCTGTTCTCCGCGAGAAAGAGGAGAGAGATGGAGACAGATATCCGAGAAGAAAAAACTGCTGACCTATGATCGCTCCCGTGCACCACTCGGAAATCAAATTTACTTTCCGCCAGACTTTTTGAATATCCAACTTTTTTCAGCCTCACTTTGGCCCCGCTCGATTCTTCGCCGACGTAAATTCCCTCGAACTTGCGAAACGTTCCTTCGCGACGAAAAGTTTTATTGCATCGGTACTTTGCTAGGAAAGAATCAAGGTCGGGTTAGCTGGCATCGGAATTCCATTAAACGTTGTTTAAATGCCTTTCGTACGCTCCTCTTAAGGGATCCACGCAGTGTCTCGAAACGGTTCTATCTCCTCCGTTTCTGTGTTTCTACGTTTACTTACCAGAGGGGAAGTGAAATTACGTTCAAGATATTGTGTTCTCCGGTTTCATAAATTTCACTGATTAATGTGCTTCAATGGATCTTGCGCAACTATTCGAAGCAATTTCCGCCTCGTCTTTGTTCGCCCACAGTTCTAATCCGAACTTGTTTTGCCGGCAGTTAACGAACTTTTCATTAGTCTCGCTTCTGGCAACGCCAGCAAATTGCTGTTCTCGTTTAGCTTCTGCTCATTTTGAAATTCCATGCTAACCTCCCTTAGAGTCGTTAATATCGATAATCCTCCCGGTTACGAAACCTCCAATTACCTGTGAATGTTAATCAGAGCCATGAGCCTTTAAATACGCCAGCTTAACTGTCGTCTCCTGTTCCTCCTACTGAAAGTCGTTACACGTGGAAGTTCGATCAACTGGTCTAATAGACGGTATGGCAGATTGATTAGATCGGCGATAATCACGTAATCAACTTCTGGAGGGAAACTCAAGAAACCATATTCGTCTATAAATTTTTACAAGGGCAGTAGTAAACTTTACATGTGCCTATCAGTTTGAAAATTGTTTAAAAATATTTAAACACATAATTAGACTTCCAACCTATTAATAACCACTATTATTAATCATCATGCTGTTACAATCTACTGTTGCAAAACTGTGCCAGTTTTTACCTAAACGGGACGATTATCTCTCACTTTTATTTCATTTCCATGGTAACTTTCAACGAGCAGCTATAGAACGAAAGACTTTACATTTTTAAAGCTGGGCATAATTTTTAAAGCGGCTTAAACTTTTCGCGCACATTTTAACGTTTTAATACCATATTCCAGATTTTCTGAACTTCCGCACGGATTTAGATCGAATCAATATCGAATATTTCAATCACTCCAATTTTTCTCTTAATTAGAAAAATTATATTACGCTCTTCATATCTAAAAGATAGAAAAGTACATGAATGAAATTCGAGGAACGTAATTCAATATGAATTAACTCCCCCCCCCCCCCCCCCCTTTTTTACTTCACTACCCTGTGTGGAATTAATTCGACCGATTCAACGATTCAATTTCAATCACGCCGTTACAACCGCGAATAATGAACGAGGATGCTGATCGCGAGCATCTGGTTTCATGCCGTTATAGCATTCCCTAAGCTGAAAATGATTGAGCATCTATCGCATATTGCTTGCAGCTAGCTCGACGAGGTCTCGTCAGAACCTGTTAGATAGTACTCAGGACTACTCAGGATGTTGTCATCTTGGTAAAACGAGTCGAACAAGTGATCGATCTATTTCGACTGACGAATATACCTCGAGCCTCGATGCCGAAGATCGAAGAGTATGCTTTAACGAGGCGCTTGCAGTCGCGAAATGCAATTCCACGTGGAAATATTTGTTCCTCGAAGCTTTCAATTCAAATGGAATCAAGTCGGTATTAAAGAAACAACATTTGAGATCCATCTGAATCAATACAAAAGTATATCTGAACGTTTAAAAAATAAAATTATCAAATAACGTGGAGTATATTTTACAATTTTCATCTGCACCGTACCAAGAGCGAACGCTGTCCAAACAACAAGCAACTTGTAAATCACAGTGTCGCTTAAATAAAGCATAGTAGCGCGACGAATAATTCCGCGTTTTATAACTTTCCTGTGAGAGGTGGCGGTCGTCGTCGTCGTGTTTGGTAAAACGAAACTGCGAACAACGGAGGAGCAACTTTTACGCCATTCCACCGTCGTACAGTCGATGTTTAAACACAACAAATAATTTTTTTTCGTCGTGCTTCGAGAGATTCAACGGGAATACTCTTATTTCGTGCTACGTAATCAGTACGCTCAACAACGATTACATATAAAAATTGACTTCATCAATTTCTAGTGAAGCAAACTTTCGAAATGTCCACGAAAAAATCCGCGAACGATAACGAACCGATAACATCGAGCAGCTAAGGCGAACGAGCATCGAGTCGCACTCGAAGTCGTTCTGAAACTCGGCTCGGAAGCCCCGCCGCACGAGTGTATCGCGAAATTGGATCAGCAAATAATCAGGAAATTAATTAACAATTCGCAAACACTCGATTCGTGTACCTCAGCCTAACTTCATTCTGCCGGTACATTATTTATCGATAAAACGACGAGGCAAAGATCGTTCGCGGACAGGCGCTTATGGAAAAAGCAGCGCACGCGGGAAACAAAGAGGAAAGAGGAACGGACGTAACGTGCATTGCGCTTATTTATCCGGCTGTTTTTCATCCCCGGCGCGGTTACTTCGATACCTTGACAACGGATGACTCTCTGGCACCGTCTGCCACGCTTGACACAGATACACATCCAGCACACTTTTTAATTCTGTTTTAATCTCCAAGTTATTGCTACTCCAGCGCTCGCGCCTCGGCTTCCCTCCATTCATTTCCTATCTCAAATACACCGCATATATGATTCCACGCCCGACGACGGAAATAATGAGCCGCGGCTCCATACATCCGCCTTTATAATGGAGTCGTTCGCTGATATAGATACTCGCGCGGATACGTGTCTCTTCCCTTTCTCTTGACGGCTGAATTTTTGCCCCGGCACAATCATCAATTCAAGAAATTTCAAGGAAACGCGACTCATTCTCCGAGTTCCGTTGTCTTGAACGAAACAATGCATCCGCGATGGGTGTCTGCTTGATTAAAACTCGGTAGGACTTGGTATCCTTGCGATATTATTTATTTCGTAATTTCACTTATTGTTAGATTCCACAAGAAATCATGTGATTTTATCGTAAGATAAAATTGCCGATTGAATGAACGAATTAAAGTTGATTTGCCATTTTCAAAATTGAGTATACTCGACGCGAAATGTAATATAACATCGATGGCTAGCGCGTTCAATTTCCGTCGACGATTCCAGTCTCGTCGTGGACTTTTTCACCCCCTAGCATTAAACACGCCTGGGGCACGGAGAGACGGGACCGACCACTTCACCCTTCGATCAACAGAGGCCAGCATCAACGAAGCAGGGGGCTCATATGTTCGGCCGTTTGACAGCGATGCGATCGGTTAAGTGCGCCAATCATTGCCAGGGTGTTCGAGAGAGTCAAATAAAGTTTGGAATTCGAAACCGCATCGTCATACCCCTACGTGAAATTACGGGATCGGTGAGGGTGAAAACGAGCCCGTAATTTCACCGTGGAAACATCTCCAATACGTTTGTTTACCAGAATCTGGAAACTTTCACTCAGTTCTTTGAACTTAGTTTCTATGGAAATCAAATAACTTTTCATTCGGAAGTTTCAAAAGAATTTATGAAGTTGTAATTTAGAACTTGTTCAATTTTGGAAAAAGCCGTAGATTAAAATTAAGGAATTACAACAGCGCACGTCTGTTAATTCCGTCGAAAATTTATAATTGAATTTGGAAATGTTTGAGGAGTGTAAAAATTTGGCGAAGAAGGTGAAAATTGATAGAGCAGGGCGTTTATAGAAAGGAATGATTTAGAATTTAGGATTACCGCGGTACGCTTACATTGTTTACGCATTGTATTAGGCGGTAATTCCAGCGCACACTCTTCCATTTAATTACACTCTTGCGGCAAGTCTGAAACTTCTTCGAAAGCTTAGCAGGCTGCTCGAACATATTCACGATGTTTGTCTTGTTACATGGATTTGTCGAGCTTAATTTTGTGCACCATACGCGTTGCAAGTCACAAGTACAGTGAGTGTCAGAAGTATTCGTATTCTTTCAATTAGTAAATGGACGCGTGTGAAATTGTTTATCCTTTGAAAAGGAGGAGGATACTCAATTCGATATGTATACATATATATATTTTTTTAAATGTATGTTCATCGATTACGCCGAGACGGATGGACCAATCGGAACGAAACCTTTTGCTTCTGGTAGAGTATGTCTCCCGATTGGTCCCGTTAAAAAAACATTATGTATTTTTTCATTCCTAACGCTTTTTATTGCAAAATACGTAATACTTCATTTATATCTTCCGGCGTTTATGCTGCAGGGAATGTACCGATAGCGATGAAACCTTTCACATTTAATAGGAGGTATATCCGCGATGATCCCACTTGCAAAAATTTATGAAATCTGTTATTTATTAACAACTTAAATTCGGTCAATTTTTTTCGGTTTATGGTTATTGAAAATATAGGTAAGAAAATATAGGCTAAAATATAGGCACCCATTGCTAGAACAATGTCCAAGATCACAACTGGAAAAATAACCTGTCTTCTCTAAACCGCGCCAGTCGCGTCAGTTTCCGAAGTTACAGTCAGCTTTAAAGTCCGCGCGAGTAATACGTATGCCGGATCGATAGGTAGCCGTCTTCATCGTTTACGAACCGCGCCATATGTCTCGAATCTTTAGAGCAGACTCGAGTCTGCCGACTACTCGGAGGACGCTTCCAACTCCGGGGAAGGTTCGTTTCGAAAAGTTCTCGTGGAGCTCGATCGATTCATCGATTTCAGGGGAGCAGCACAGGGTCCAAGCCGGGAGGGACACTTACGAGAAAGCTTCGGCGGATAGGACGGACAAAAGCGGGATGCCTAAAGTCGATGCAAGTAATTCCATTCACCTGTAGCCGCCGCTAATCGACCAGCTTCCAGTGGCTTCTCGCATACGAACGCGAACCTAGACCCGATTATACGTTACTTCGAAACATCCTGAGCTCTATACTACGTACAGGCTGCGATAAAGGTAACGACAAGCGGACCAGGTTCGCTCGTGCGCGATTTCCGCTCGGTATACAAGCGATATACGGAGTCAGAGGATGACCATGGCCGACGTTCCTTACGACAATACCGGTATCGATGATCGTCATCGACGAGCCGGTAATCCCGGTGGCTCGTGTATGTACAACCGCGCAGAATCGATTCCCGGTGAATAGCGGCTGCATACAGGAATACAGTCGTGTTTGGTAATGAATATTTATCGTTCCACGGGTCGGGACTTAACGAGAATCACAGCCGGTGTCGAGAATGCGATTCGCTACGCCCTACTTGCCGCTTTTCAAACCTCCTCGCCTTCGACGCCTCGATTTCAACTGACGCGTTTCCTCCTCGCGACGCGGCCGGGTCTTTGAATTATTTAAAGAAATTTCATTTATCGCAGCTTCGTGTATCTTGAACGCCGCCCTTATCTCCGACCCTCAGCCGTCGTCGTTCCCGTAGCTCCAGTTACGTCGCGACGTCCGCACACAGCGATTCTCTCTGATGTATCTTATTTTTCAGTCGCGATATTTTTCCTTCGCTCCGGTAAGCGAGCCGGGCGCGACCTGCAGGCCATGTAGCTCGAAATGCATACATCCGGAACGACCACGCCTGGAGGGTGCCGGCGACGGCTGCGACGGGGTTGGAAAAGTGGAATTGCGCGAACCAGGACGACGTCGACGACGACGACGACGACGAGTCGAGAGGGCCACTTACGTTTGAATTTTAAATTCTCCCCTCTGGATGGAAGATTTTCCGGAGGCGAGGCATAGGGAAGCGGAAAGAAGAAGGACACCTCGGCGATGGATTAAGCTCGCCGAAGCACGAACCAGACGAAGGGGTCAAGTTGGCTCGGATGAGATCAGCATTCTAGATAGCGGCGAACACAGACGGACAGGGAAGCAATGAAAGACGATGAAAACGACGGAGGAGACGCGCGAGACTAGCAAGAGAGACACTTTTGCGACCTTTCGGAGCTCTGCACACCGCTCGAACC
Organism: Osmia bicornis bicornis; assembly: GCF_907164935.1. Classification (NCBI taxonomy): domain Eukaryota; kingdom Metazoa; phylum Arthropoda; class Insecta; order Hymenoptera; family Megachilidae; genus Osmia; species Osmia bicornis. The sequence goes on along the minus strand of NC_060216.1, from coordinate 11,235,368 downwards.
GATCTACTCATCCCTTTTCTTCTCGTTACACTGAGAAATCGACGTTCTCCGCTTCCGTCTCCTCTTTCCTCTTTTCCTTTTCCAACCTCCACTCCTATTCCCTGCTTCAACAGCACGCTGCCTCGTCCAGATTCTCTCTCTCTCTCTCTCTCTCTCTCTCTTTCTCACCAAACGCCGCTTCCTTTCGCAACCCGCACTCGAACGATCCTCTTTTTATCCCTGTTGAATGAGCGCCGATAGATAGGGGCGGAAATTCGTGAGGTAGCTCTCCGATCCAGTGCTTGTAGGTCCACGAAATTGCAGCCGGAGCGGCTCAATTCAATCGCGCGAGAAACTCGCGCCACCGATGCTGCACGTGAGCCTCCGGGGAAGGGATGGAACACGATCTCGTAGGTGGAAAGGGGCTGGCAGCCCGACGAGAAATGCGTTTACGTCGACGGGAATCGTGGATTATTCGCCGGATGAAACGGATTCGATAATAAATGTGCGTGATTGTGCGAGGCCCGTTGCGAAATGATGCGCGCCGAAAACGCTGCATGAAATGCTGTTAAGGCGCGGACGAGATTGAGAGGAAAAATTGCACGGCAAGAGGGAGACCAGCTGCTGAATTGAGAGCGCGTCAGATTTGACAATGATTAAATCGCGGTAAAAATTTATGATCTCGTAGTTGAATTGTACTGTTAAGAGGGTTTCGGTGTATCCTGAATAAAGTGGAATGGAATGGAAATACGAGGATCCTTCGGTAAATAAAGAACCTGGAAACCTGCATTTGAATATAACGATTCAAGTATTTTCCAACGCAATCTTTTATTACAATTATTGATAAAATAAGATAGGGATTACGATGGATTAACGAAATTTAACTTATGGAATTTCAGATTTTTCGAAATTAATTTTCTAAATCTTGGATCATAAGAAGGCAATAGAAAGTGAAGAAATTACACTGCAGTATCACAAAGATTTCATATTAAAACGGAGAATCGGGTTTCGACATAATCGCGCGCGAAATGCGCGCTGCAAAATGGCACTTGGTTAAATCGTAATAATCCCTCGAAAAGAGAGCAACAAGAAAAACCGAAGAAATGAGAATAAGAAAGGCACAAGACGTAAGATCGAATGACAGAAAGGGTAGATGGGTAAAAGCAGCTAGGCCGTCTTCCGCGTTTCAATATTTCAAAGTCTCTCGGTCTCCCGCTACAAGGATTCTCCCCAGTTCAAATATAACATGGAGGACCGTTCTAATGCAGGTGACAATTGGAGCGTGTCGATGCAGCGTTCTGAGATTCCCATAATAGAATGGAAGGAACAGCATCCCCTATTCCGAGCATCGGTTTTCTTTTATACCGAAAACCGTCCAGATTATGTTATGCATGCTGGATGTCGTAGCACGACAGTCGCTCGCTATCTCGCTGATAAAGATTCGCCATCTTGTCGGTAGATCCGGATTGAAGGGAATCACGGTAGCAGGAGAACGTCGATCGCCGACATGGAAACGCGAGAATCAATTCCGTCTTCGGGGAGGAGCTGTCAGTTGCGTTACGAATGATATAATCTGTGGCTCCATTATTCGATACGAAGCTTAGATTTTACGAACCACCTCACTTTTCGATTCGCTTCAGACAGCTCACCTATTTTATTTGAAGCTTCTCTCCGAGAGATTTCATTTTCGATGAATCTCAAATTTCATGAATCGATTGATTCGAATTAATATTACACCGTGGCTTTCAATAATAGAGTTCAATAATTCCCAAACAGTTATAATTAGCAATAATCGTAATTATAGAAATTTTACATCACGAATCTTTGCAAATGAAAATCAACAAAACTGCTTATTCTTATTTCTGTTCAATATTCCAGGAATTCTTGAAAATATCAATGATTGGATAAATCAATCTATAGCGCTCTTCTTGACGACCGATAAAGAAGAGCCGTTCGAAGCTGAAAGGACCGTCGAATTCAGTGGCCTGACGTCAGCTCTCGGAATAGCAAGTGGTCAATAATTTTCCAAGAGTCGAGGTAAAAGGAGGAAACGAAACTTTAGGGACGTATTTAGGCTAGATTCAACGTGAACCGTAAGCAAGCCTCCCGATCCTTTACGTAACATCTGCGACCGGCTACCATCCATCGTTCAAAAGTTTCGGAGCACTATCTGGTCGACTTCCATGACAGAGTTTTCGAAAGTTGTAACGACGCGCGGGAAACCCTATTCTGATAGCGTGCTCCGAGGTAGAGCGGTCGTTCCCAAAAGGCGATGCCTTGCGAGTTTCTTTAGCGGACCGAAGCCCGGCTCGGAAAGGTGAAAAATTCTCCGCGACGCAAGATCCTTCATAAAAGACGCGATATTTTCACGAGAGCCAACCGTCGCATCAAGCGTGTACGCCGCGAGGAAAACTTTTTTCGACGCGCTTCGACGAATACTGAAATTTTTAACCCTCCGCATAGTTCAACCCTCTAACACTCGTGCAACAACGTTCCGAGCATTTGCGCGTATTTTAAGAGCGTGTAGCTTCGTTTCTAGTGATACTCGAGCCTTTATGATTTTTTTTTCTCCTCGCCCCGAGAAGATATAAATATTTTCTGTGTTAAATGGGAATTTTTTTTTTTTTTTAACCGTCGAATGTAGGAGCAATCGTGATTCTATGAAAATGTATACAAGGATGCTTCGAATAAAATTAAGCACTCAAGTTTTTTAATGAAACACTTTCATTATGTTGGAAAAATAATATGTTCAGGAAATAGGGATGAGTAGAATCTAAAATTAAATTCATTTTGTAACTATCTCAGCGATTCGCCCTGTGAGGGTCGGTGTAAATTGTTAACACACAATTTGTCAGCTTTTGTGAAAGATATCATGCAGCAATTTTTTTTACAAACTATGCGATACTATTTTTTTCCTGCAATTTATACACCAATTCCAATGAAAACAAATGGTACCACTATAAATGTTCAATAAACGTGATGCACTTCGATGGAGCCATAACGGGACTGAATTTTATCTTGCAAAAATAGTCGAAGTGCAGGTTCGGCTATAAATAAAGAGAAATCGAACGTGCGGTAGCCTTGAATGCGTTCGGTTAAATGATGTGTCTAAAATGGGCTATCAGGGGTAGTGAAACCAGTGAAATAAGCGTTTATTGGGAGCGCAAACCATCTAAAGATGTCTTTAGAAATTTAATCAATTAATCGATTCTCTAATACCTACATTGAAATATCAGAAAATAGTAAAATGAAAACTTACTCACAGAAAACAGAAGGCGATACAGAAATCATCACCATTTATCTTTTAGTATCTTAATATTACAAATTGAAGTAATTGCAAGCAAAACTTAGACCATGCATTACCTTTCACCATGATATTCACGTTCTAAACTTCGCATATTAGATCTAACATTTTCGTGCAGTTGTACGCACAAAATCGCCAATAACTCGACATTACCGTTCCGTTGGGACGAACGTTCCACAGGGTTTATCGATCACCGCGACGCAATTACCAATCAAGAACCGGGAACGCGAAACTCTGGTGAAAATCAATCACGGCTTTCCGCTCGACTAGACGCGGACCGACTGATTTCGAGTCGAGCAGAGTGGCTGGTACAGAGAGCCGGTGATCTTAGAGGTTGCACGGGTCCCGGTGCCTTCAGGATTGGCGGAAACCGAACGGACTGCTAGAAACAGCTTGGAAACTATTTCGAACCGATCCGTGGGAAGTTGAAAGCGGACATTGCAACTATTCGGCGTGCATACGTGCCGAAGTTGGGCGGGCACGGTTTACCGCGCACCGCGCGAGTTGGCCGGATCTCGAGCGCGAATTTCTCCTCGACTCGCGAGTTCCGAATCGTCTGACGCCTGACCCTCGGGATTACGTCAAACTGGCATAACATATCCGCCGGTGCTAGGCCGGTCTACCGGTTTCCAGCTTTCCCCAAGTTCCGAGACTTCGCGGAGATTCTGCTCGTCCAGCCAGCAGGAAAGCTAGCCATACCCGGAGTAATTGCAACCGCCTGGGACTCGCTATCCTCGGACCAGGAGCTTCGAACTTTCTCAGCTGGACTGAGATAGACGATAGACGAAGATACCACGAGGTGTAATCGAAATATTCGATGATATAAATCCTGATAAAAACGACGCACGAATCAAAGATTTGGAGATGTGAATTTACAATGTTTTGTTTGGCTAAATCTCATAATGGTTAAGCTAGGGTAGTTTTTGCGTGAGAGTGTTTTGTACACCCTTTGGCACGATAAAGCGAGACCACACACGGCTTTAATTATTCAAGAGCTTTTTCAATACAGTTCACTTCCCGTTAATTTGATTTTCAACAAACTGAGGATCATTAATCTTACGCTATTAAGACGTTGAATGTCACAGTATAAATAGCCATATGTAGCATGGCACACGATAATATGGATTTTTAAAGAAATTAGGGTTAGAAAATGTAAGGAATCGTTTGAACAGTGAATAGTTTGCAGATTGTAACCAGTTCGAGGGTAAAATTCCTTGGTCTACCGCTCCACGATTAAATCCCTAATTTAATACCAAAGACACCCCTTTGTTACAACTTCTAAACAGGCTCAAGTCAAATAACCGTTTCGAAGTTAATGTTGGGACGAGAATCAACTCGTAAGACGTCGTTTGTATTATCTTCGTTTCGGCTCTTCAGAATTATCCTCGAAATCTTGAAAGGTCTTGAGAGTTCCTTTCTAATTATTACGACTTCTGCAAAATTCCATCATTTGGAATATTTCAACGATATCAAAAGACTCTGCGAAGCATCGCGCGTTTCGAGCAGGATATTCCCCATCCGCGTCGAATTTTTTCAGTCGTCGACGATTCAATAAACGATCGAAGAAGCTGGACGTTCCTTTGACGCGTGTTCACGCGCGAGTAAGCGAGTCCTTCTTTCGGTAGCCTCGTCGTGAGGCAATCAAGGAGGAACGGTTCTGCGGGAACACATACACCCCGTAAGAGAGCAATGTGCCAGCAATTTATGACGAGATACACACACGCGCTGTCTCAACCACGCTTTCCACGTGTAAATACGTGAACGAATCTCGTTCGTGTGGGTCGAAGGCTAAGGTACGGATCGCGGCATGCCTCAGCCTTATAGGTGCGCCCTCGCCCACACCCTCGCTTCCAGCTGCGCCGCGTAAGGGTGGAGCTCACCAAGAGAAAATCCTTTGGCCAGCGAAGCTTGGATAATCGCGCCCTCGAGCTATAGTCGCGCCTCTTCACCGGCTACCACGGCAGAGAGAAGACACGCTTTGCTGCAATTGCAGCTTGCCCATCCGCGTGGAAATCATAGCTCGCTGCGGGACTCGAAATTGTCCGGAAACGGTCGGATTCTTCTTTCACAGAGAGACGACTTCTTCGAGGATTTTCGACTCGAAAGGCCCGTCCCCGAACATCGACTACGATCTCTCGGTAATTCCATCCGGCAGCTCGTTCCCGTCCTGCTCGATCTTCGCGCGAATCTAAATCGAATCTCGAAGCTTGAAGTATGTTACAACCTTGAATCGTACCACAGACACCGTCGCGTCGTAGAATGAACGACTTGCGAGGTTTTTCTATCCACGGAGGTTTTTATTTCTCTGATTCAAGGGTAAAGCGATTATTTGGTGTTCGCAGAAGAAAAGATGTTAAACGATACGAGCTCGTGAAACGTTGTAACTGGTCCATTAAAAAGCCAGAAGACTGTAATTATTATATAAATATTAAATAAATCATAGAAACAGATGATAATTATTGAATCACCCTCGTGCTCATTAATCCTGATGGAAGGTTTCTTCTTTTTTTTACAACCTGATAGAATCAATGGTATTTATGGTAAGCATTTCCCTATGTTATCCATTTACCGGGATCCTTCAGACCATCTCTTTCAACAAACGAGTCTTGCGTCGAGAGAAACACTCATCCTTTCAGTCGCTGAAAATCGCGACCCACATTTTAGCCTCTTCACGTAAATGGAAGGATCCCCTCGAGCTTCGAGGCAGAACCGGAGCTGCTCCACTTGAAATAAATCTCACTCGACAGGTGCAATACACGCGTTTCGCTCGACAACAGCGGCGAGAAAGGGATAGCAAGAGGGGAACGAACGATCAACGAATAAGATCAATCGGTGTCCCGTTCGAGCGTTGTTGTTCGCGCAACGTTCGCAGAAAATCCGACGATAATCCCCTTAGGGGTCACAGGCCAGGCGGCTACGGAAATACCATATTGTGAAATCCGCCGGAGAGCAACGATGTTCGAGGTTTGAGGTTCGCAGACTCGACCGACGGGGATGGTATTGGATGTCATCGCGAGAGAGATTACGCGCCGCTTTGAAAGAGCCACCCCTAACCCGCTTCTATCCCCGTCGCTCTCCCTCCTACCTTCGCGCACCCTCGCCGACCATTTTCTTTCTACAGAGGTACAACCGCTATTTCACCTACTCCTTTCCTCGCTGCCGTCCGTTTGCCAAGACGCGCAACACATCCATCCATCCATCCATCCCCTTTCAGTCTGACTCAACTCCCCTCCCTTTATAACGTTCGAGGTGGTAAGGAAACCCCTGCGGCATCGAACCCAGCCCACCTTTCATATCCCATTTGCCCCTATTTTTCATAAGCGATATTAGAATCTATCACCGAGACCCGCCAGCCACTCCACTGCAGAGCACGTTGGAAGGGTACCACTTTAAAAAAAAGATAGAGAGATTCACGATTATCGCTAAAGTGGGGTGTCTCGATCGTTGACGATTATCGACCCCATTGAAGCACCGACGTGAATGAATCCGCGCTACCGACATCGAGACCCTTGCCGTTCGTATTCTCCTTCCGTCTCCTTACTCTCTCGTTCTCGTCGTAGCAGAACCGGCGTATATATTACATTAGGAGGCTGATATTTCATTCATTCTACCGGTAAATCCCTCGACCCTCGATTGCCTCCACGATTCAACCCACTCGTCTCGCGAAGAGCAATTGATTTTACTTGGATTTTGTTCACTTTTTAAAGAGAGCTGCGCCTATCTCCGAGAATCGAAATATTTTTTAGTGCTAATTCTATCTGGAAGGATATATACCTTTTCTAAATATAAGGGAAATCCTAATTATACGCAGCAATCCTACATACATATGAAATAGAAATGAAGATCAACAGAAGTAACACGATTTTATTTCCCATATTCATAGTACTTTACCTGCGCTAATCTGATAAGAGAGGAATGAATATGCAACAAGTACGTTCGTACACCGTGGGATTGAACATACGTAACTCTTACTTTCCATCTTGATGGAACAACCACATACACGCATTAAACAGGAAAGCAGGAAAAAGAAAACAAGAAGATTGAATAGAAAAATCAATTTTCTTTTCCACGTTGTTCGTATCCTTAGAATTTATGTATTCCTATCGTTGCTTATCTCTCAATCTCCGCTATCGTTTTAGTAAGACGGAAGCTTAGGGTGGCGCGCAACACATTCAAAACGATGTTCGCGAACGCAAGAAAGCTCGCGATAACAGATGGTGTTATGGTAATTTTATAGTCCCCCTTTCTTTCACTCGTTCATCGTTCGGCTTCTAATCGAGCCAGGATGAATTTACATTTTTCGTATTTTCCCCCGCGAACGGGGAATACCTTTCGTCGTTTGTACATGTACGCGGTCGGCATGTAAAATGTCGGCAGTCTCTCGATTCCCGGCACGCGCCGCTTCTTTTATTCTTTATGTTAATCGCAGCTGAATAAAAGTCTTCGTAACCGACCGCCACGATCAAGCCATTGTTATGCGTGACGCGATTGCCTGAAATTCAAAGACTTTCGCCGCGTTTACCGCGCCTTCAGCCCTTGTATAATCGACTGTTAACGCGATCCTATCGAGAAATATTCCCTGTCTCAGAGGGGATGAGCTTTCGTTGGACTTTCAATTCTACTTCACTGATAAGGTGTCAAGAAATTTTGCACAATTTAAAGGGACCATTGTCGCGTTAATCTTCACCCATCCGTTTGATTTAATTGATCGATTTTAAATTTAACGATAAATTTTCTTAAATTTTGGGAGAATTGAAAGTTCTTTATAGTCGAACAGCGGGAACATAGTAACAGAATTTCCATGTTTCATGGAAATTTCTCTGATAACATCTCCCGGTCAGCTTCGAACCAAGCGTAATCGATACCAAAGCGGTATCGAGAAATTTTCCCTATTCCATGGAAACGTTGCATGAAAATAGTCAACCACGAGAGGACGGCATCAAAGCCGCAAGGAACACGCGTTAACGTTGAATCGCGCAATCATCGTCACGATTAACGCTTCGATTGATCGCGTTGTCGAATTAATGTTATTTATCTTCAACGTTCGTGCACTGGCGTCGCGCGTATTACCGTAATCGCTAATTATAGTTTCGAGCCGGCTTGTTAATTACCCGGTCTGCGATACGCGCGAGCAAAATGCCAGTATTATTGACTCGCTAAACAGAGAATAGTCTCGACCATATTTTCAGCGTATTTGCGTGCGTGGCGAAGTTGCACGGCGCGTTGCACACATCGAAATTTTGAACGCGTGACGTCAGTGCTCCTCTTACGCGCGTTTCAACGATCATCGGTGATTAAATAGCAATTACCGAGCCAGCGAATCGAATTATTGTATCGCAGGGAGGGAATTCCCCCCACCGCCGTACGGAGAAAATTATAAATTTCACTCACCTCTGTGCCTGTTGGTCTGCTTGTCGAACATCAGCATGGCATCCTCGATCTGCAATTCGAACAGAAAAAAGAAATATGTTAATTGGTGCGATTAAATGTAGAGAGATTGAAAATTTTTAACGCGACGAGCATTGTGCCGAGTTTGCCCTAATATCTGAAATATTCGAGCGATTTACGATGGCGACATATATTTCTGCTTGAACGAGCAATGAAGCTTTTATGAGCTCTTTAATGCTCAACGCCGTGGATTGAAATTTTGAACTTAAGGGGTGCCAAATTTTTAATGCCTTTAGGAAGGTGACATGTGCAGACAGACCGGCGATTTTATGCGATTAGTATTTAAATAGCCGATAAAAGATTATTTTAACATTCGAACAGGATATGCTGAGACTTTCTTTAGCTGCTAAATGTGAAACTGTTACTATATTACAAAAAACACCCAGTCACTCAATGGAACATTGTAACATCATAAGTCAGCAGTGACTCTAATTCACTGTTACTGGAAAAACAACCCCTTCTACGTGTCAGGATTCTAAAATACCCCGCTGAAAGTGTTATGGATCGTAAACAACCCCGTGGAAGCAACGCGAGGAAACTTGGGGTGGCGCGACAAATTTTTGAAGGGCGATCAACTTTCCCTGGTAAGGAAATTACTCTTACAAGCTTTACAATTATATATAAACTTTGTTGAATACTAAAACTACTAACAAATCTCGTTATCAATTAATAGACACATGGACTATGCAAAGTTTTCCTTCTCTTTTCTTATAACAATTATTCAATTATACATTTAACACATTAAATCTCCACAATTAACTCATATAACCATGTTTTAACTTTGAAAAAAAAAAAGAAAAACTCAATCCTTCTTGAGTGGAACGTTAACCCACCCCTGCCGAGCGATGGGCAGAAGGGTGAAGCCCGCCAAATCGGAGATAGGATCGCTCGTATTCTTCCAGAAGGTACATGTGTGTCGTAAAGCACAGCTGGACCGAGATTTACGAAGCACACGGTCGAGGAAGGCGTAGCAAGGGGATTGAGAATAGCAGGAGTTGTAGCAGGTGGGTGGGGATGAAGGGGTGGTGTTGTCGGTAACCGAAGTGCGAGAGGTAGCGGAGAAGCGTAGGAGGCGGGAAGGCGACGCGACCGGCAGGATTTATGGGACAGGAGAAACAATAGGGATTACCTTCACCCCCTCCGCCGCCCTTCGAGTTCGTCCTCGCTTTGTTCCTTCCTGCTTCCTGCGAAAGGACCGCAAGCCCGAAACGATAGAAGTAGCGGCCAGGCGGCACGTGAAAACGGGTCGGGATTACTCCTCGGAGAGAACCACCGAGGCGACGACCAGGAAAGGGGTGAAGAAGGAGGAAAGAGTGTACCGTAAGCAGCGATGCAACGGGGTAAATATTAGATTATGCGATTAACATTCGATGGACTTCATCGCGAGGGGCCAGCTTTATCCCGTTTGCATCTGACAACGCAGCGTAATTCTGTTTACCGTTTTACGTAATACGCTTCGCGGTGAAAGTAACATCGGAAGGGCGTACGTTCGAGGAGATAGGGTGGCGTTGATTTAGGACAGCCGATCGAAAATGTTGGTCAGCCGAGGTAAAGATAATCCACAGAGAAACGTTAGTTACTGGAAAATGGAGTGTACGAGAAGTGAGATTGATTGCTGGATACGAGTAATACAATGGGTGATCAAATTATTAAAGTAACTCGCATAAATTGACGATTATACATTTTGTTATTAGACATGAAATAAAATTGAAAAGAAAATTCATAGTTCTACCTTAATACCTACAAAAATAATGGAACTGTCATAAATTATCATAAGCAGCTCAAACAATGTCAGAGGTAAAAAATTGTGAAATTCTCTCTGCCAAATCGTTTTGATATTTCTCTCCCCTCGGAATTGTCATGTTTATCACGGAGATGGAAATTGATACCAAACACGTTGGTACTTTCATCCTAGCCGTCGTCTGGATTTCAGACTGAGCCGTTCTCGACGCAGGGTTTTAGGACGGGTAGGGTTTGTTTGAATATCGTTAACTGTTTCGCGAACGCGTCGAGGGGAACGGGGATTGGTAGCGAAAAAAGAAGCGACCAACAGCTTGTTCCTAAAGATCCGCTTCGTTGAAGCTAACGAGAGAGCAGCCACGTGTAAGGTTCAGAAACATCGGAGTTGCTTGAACGAGGAACGATTCAAAGCATGATCGTTCTCTCCTACTACTTAATTATCTCTTGGGAAAAGAAATAATAAAGGCGGCTATCCTTTAAAAGGAAAGAAACGCGAGCAGAAGGGGTTGCATCGCGTTCACGGATGACGATTATTCATCGGAATGATTCAGGTCCCGTTGCTTTGAGAACCACACGGAGCATAGCAAGGAATTGAGTCTCTTAGACGACGTTCGTCCCATTTTTATTTTCAAAAGAACGAGTAATATTATACGACGGAAAGAAGGCCAGGAAGAGAGAAGAAAAGAGTAGGACAGACGGACTGAAGCTTTTAATGAAAACAGAAGAAGCATCGCAGCGTAAGACTGACACCAGGGACCCCTCGCCAAGTCTTTCGCTCCCCCGCTATTTTTTTCTTCCTTTTCTTTTTTCACAAAGTCCACCATCTATCCATTAGTTCCTTTTTTCGTATCACACCTTTGTCACGGCATACGACCAGCCGCTGACAGTTAAATCAAAGCCTGAACATTCCTCGTTTGATACTTTTTCGAATTTTAGCCCCGTACAGATATATCCTCGCAGGTGATGGCCAGCTATAGATAAGACACTTTCGCGTGGGAGTTGGAAACACCCACGTATTCTCAAACTCCCGGGTGTACCTTGTGAAAATTTTAAAATAAATAGAGCGTGGGTGGCAAGTTTCAAACGGAAACAAAAAGCTAAGTGAAATACGTAACAGTGTTGGAATTAAATTTGATGAACTCTGATGATATACCCTGATAAATGATATACGATTTTTAGATAGTAAAAAAAATTACTGAATGGATTATTGAATTATTCTTTTGATTTTTGTTCTTAAATTACAGTTTTGATAGTATTTTAATAAACATAAAAAACTGACTGTAAATAAATTTTTGTTAAAAATATATGAAAATACTATAGGACTTTGAAATAATTACACGTTCGAATTATACCTGTTAATTGTGAAAATATTTCCAATAACGGATCTCTCAGTTGCATAGATTAATTAACCGAAGAGAAGCACGAACGGTGCATAACAACTTTATCAAAGCTGCTATTCAATTACTCCGCCCTTTATGAGAAAATAAAAATGTCTGCTACAAAGTATATTTATATTTGCCGTTTGAATGAAAAAGCACAAGAAAAGAATGTTCCTAGTCATTTAAAATTCTAAAAGAATCAAGAGTTTTCCCGCCGAACATCTCCATACGGGCGTAATTAAAACTAAACAGTAGAAATGAAACAATATAAATTCTTAAAAGGCTTGATCCCTTTGATCATTTCAATATCTGCTTCGTCGCTCCTTGTTCCGTTGAAACAAAGAAGATTGTACCACGTTTCCCGACACGAAATTATTTCAACTTTTCTGCTCTTTTGCCTCTTGCCGGTAATGTCCTCAGGGCAAGAATTGCAAAACCCCTTTTCCGATATACTTTGATGTCCTCAGAGTTGTTCGACGGAATCACCCTCTGACTTTGAGTCGTCGAAATCGATATTAATCTTCCTCTCGGACTGTTCCTCAGGATTTTCTTATCGCGCCTCGGCGCACGAGTTATTGCGTCCCCTTTAACCGACGATTACCTATAGAAAACGTTTCGTCGATTTCAAGTTTTCCACGAATTCTGCAGCTGGCATTACTGTACGAGGTATCCTCGATACAGAGCTTCCCGGTATTTGCATGCAGAACGAGCACATTAGTGGATTGAAAATTAATTACAAAGCAATCTTTATAACGAAAATTTTGGCTTGTTTGTTGGTACGAACGCATTTAAATCACTGTTCAATTTCAGAAATATCGAATTTCACTCCGTTCCAGTGGTATAAATTGCGTATCCAGGGTTTAATAAAACGTGTGAATGGAAATATAATTTTTGAGAGAAATTCTCCATTGATGTTACGATTATATAATCACGGTAATGAGAATAATTGTCCTTTCAGCGAAGCAGAGTAATTAAAAATCAGAAATTCGAAGAATAAAAGGTAAGGTTGACTTTTCAGTAGTTATGCACTATCATTAGTCAGACTCTATGCCCTTACGGCTTACGGTAATCAAGGTAATAAAAACACTGAATTTCAACAAAATCACCATTATCTTGATATTGCATGAATCTGTTATAAAAAGTATTTCTATCGCCTCGTTTTCAGTGCAATCCCAAAAGCAAGCAAAATTAATCACGCGAAATAATCTCGTTTAATCGGATTCGTAACAACGGCACAATTTCTTCGGAAATTCGTGAACGAAGAGAATCGACAGGTTACAGGAAGAAAGAGAGAAACGAGAAAAGGAGGATTGCTGTCCCTAGGGAGCAATCGACTTCTGGCGAGTGGGCGAAGTGTACCTTATTACAAGTTCGATTCTAGCGGTGTTACAGCCCTCCATGGACCGTACTGCAGATTGCTGTCTTACCAGCGCCGCCCTTTCTACTATCAAACGGGGTTCCCCTTTCGCGGACACACCTCGTATCATTTCCCGTGGCTCCTTTCTTCTCCCGGTCGTTTAAACTGTCTTGTTCGCCGGACTAATTTGAAAGGGCGCCCGAAACTCGGTCAAGTGTGTACCCTTTACATGGCTGCTTTTTTGCATTCGGCCTTCCCTGACATTTATAACGTAGTTCTCGAGTATAAAGCATTACCGCGGCTTTCAATTAGAGGAATACTACTAACGCTGTAGCTGCTAATTACATGTTTGAAGATATTGTACATACGTTAAGCATTATTAACGTGAAATTAATAATACTGAATAATATATTGAGCTTTATTAACCTTTTGCGAACTTTACTCTCGACTCTCGATTACGAATTTTACTCTCCATAAAAGTAATCGGAAATAAGGATCTCATGGTAAAATGTGTAAAAAAAAAAATTTATTAACCGGATATGCAAATCTCTCGTTGGTAATTTCCGGGATAAACTAAGCAAGTTCGCAAGATCTCGTGCCAAAAACGCTCCCATTTAAATCCCCGTTGTTCAAGAAGCCGCTGCGTCGACGAGATAACCTAACGCGATAATCGATTCCGGCGGGAAGACCGTAATTGCATTTACGGAGACGAACGAAGCATTCTAAAATAAACAGCATTGCCAGAAGAGGATCGCGCGCACTGCCGTCTCGTGAAAGGTTTCCCGCTTCTTTTTCTCTTTTTTTCTTTCTCTTTTTTATTTCGCCGCCAGCTCGTAAAACGATGTGGATTTAAACGAAACGATACCGATTTACCCCTCTGGTAACAGTAGCACCGCTACAGAAGCAGCTCTAGGATTTCCAAAGAATGCCCCCTACCCCACTCTAGCTTGCTCGTTTCCTGTTTCCCTCACTTTCTCTTTCCTTTTTCCTTCGTCCCTTTACGAACGATCGAGGGTAAAAACGAGCTACCAGCCAGGGACTTCGATGAGTTTCCCTTTTTACCCCGGCCATTTCGTGTTTCGCTGTTGCGCCCTATCGCAACCAACCTCTTCTGTCCCTACAGATTTAGTATGCAACGAGCTGTATTAAATCTCGGTCGTTCGAGGGATTCCAGACTTTAGTTTCAGCCTTGTTTCTCCTGATTTTCCTGCGTGTTTCCCTGCCGGTTCATCGATAAGTTGCTTTTTACCGAAATTCGACCACTTTTTGGTTGGCTCGTTTTCACTTTGACACTATAGGATATTTGTTTCTTAAAACGTGTTTGACTATGAAATAATAGTAGCCAAAAGCAATGATTTGAAATATTTATAAAGAACTAATTATAATAAATTATAATAGCAATGAATGTTTGAAATAAATGTAAAATATTAAACAACACGTGAGAGAATTTCCGGGAAACAGGGAAATGTTTTCACAGCCAATGTTCAACAGGAAAGATTGATAGTCGTTGAATTTTGTATAGAAAATTTATGAGGCGAGAAAGTTTGGTCTCCGAGGAGCATGGTTACAATATCGCACAATAGCAAAGTTGATTCCACGTTTTAGAAATTGCCCCTTAGAGCCACCCTTGAATGTTACAACGAGTCGTTGGTATAACAGCGAATAATTTTGGATGCTGCATCTACCGGGATGTCTCTCGCGCACAATCAAGTGAATTCGGTTAGCGACACACTTTTGATGCGACTCGTTGATGAAACAAGGATCTCTTTGCCTCGTTGCTTAGGATTACTCGAAACGTTGTTAGACGCTAATGGAATAAGCTTCTCGACAAGCGAAACAGAGATAAATTGTGCTTTTTGTGTGATAAATGTTGATATCAGTCAAATATTGACTTTTAAATTATAGAAGGTAGCCAGATTTTATCTAACGACTCGAAATTGAAATTTGTCTTCGAGAATTTTATATCATTACTTTGATTATAACCGAGAGATTTTCTTCCCGTATCTGCTTGCAGGATAAATTGGGCGACATTTGAAGATTCGCTTACAATCTCTCATAGTTCTCCGTTTCCCGGAGGAAACTCCGAGATCGAGAGATTATTTACGTTAGCTCGTTCAATTACACGCCGCCTTTGAAGGCCATTAGCGTTAATTGAATAAAGTTTTCATCGGGGTACTATTAAATTAATACCAGTGCAATTAAAGTCAGCAGCGTCCGTTTTCTCGTGCGAGAAACGTATTTCGGTAGACCATTTTCAAATCTATTCCCTCGGAACGTTCCGTCTTTAGAAATTGCACGTAGCATCGATTTTCATCGATATATTTATCAAGAGAATAATCCACGGATAATACTCTCGTTTCCGACCAACCATTCATTCCTGATCCGCCAAGATTATAAGCGAGTGCAGCATTTAATTTATGCAAACAAACGCTTTGACAATATCCTTTGGCCACGATTGCTTTCGTTTTCTCTGTTCTGTCCTTCGTGGCTCGATTAATTATAATTAACCGGTATAATCCGATCGATCGGAATAATAAGGGTTGCAGTAGAAGACTAAAATTCTCAATAACGCGCGCCTACGAGAGTCATTGGTTAAATATCGTGCAACGAATTTGTTTGGACGGTGTACCGATTTCTGTACACCTCGTCGCTTTTCCTCTCTTCGACGGTATTAATTAGAAATAATAATTATCGGGAGAGAGAAAGAAGTTGGACCGCGGTCGGATATAATAATAAACCGTGGCGACAGTGAAGAAAACTGGCGGTTGGGTTAATTTGAGAGGCGTGCCAATTAGAATTTTTCCGATCGCCTCGGTAAAAACATAATACGTAATCGTGAAGTATGCAATAAACGAATGAAAGAAGTTTGCGCGACCTTAATGAAATATATCCCGAGTCAACCGGTTAATTGCTATTTCGCTTAATTATTTGCTTTCCTACCCCGTTTTTTCATTTTACAAGAGGTACACCTACACGAAAATACAATGGGAACTAGAACATGAACGTATATGTGGTTAATTTTGTGCCCGTCTACGTGAAACGTAAATCAAAACCATTTTCTATACATTCAGTTGTTGTTTTGTTCACTATTCGCGTACATTGTTCGTACATTGTATATGCAAGGTCGTTTGTAATTATTGCATAGAGAAAACATTCTAATTTCAATGAAATTATATAATTGTTCTCTGAATTAAGAAATTGTATTTCTATTGAGAAGACGAAGGTGAAAGGATCATATGCAAATTGCTAATTGAATAATTTCTATGAATTCATTTCTAAGTGATGATATAACAAATTTTAATTGTAATTTTATTAGGTCCATTGCGAAGTTATATCCATTAGCATGAAACGTATAATTGGTTCTCGCTGGCGTGGTAACCATTGTGACTTGTATACGAATCCTAATTGATGAATTGAGTTCATCTATCGCATTTCACGTTAAAGCTGGGTTTTCATTCAAAATATTCCAGGAAATATCGTCATCAACTTTCAACTACCTTCTGCTACGTTTTCAGGTAATGTTAAAAGTCATAACTTTTGGCTGACACTGTGACTTTTTTTTCGAGAGACACATTTTTTGTAACTTATCTGAACCACTATTTTAGAATATCTACAGAATAAAAAAAACACCTAATTTAAATATGAAAAATCACTAGGAATCAAATTTGAAACAATTTGGTAATGCAAATATAACTTCAGAACAACCTAAAAGTTTTTCTCTGTACTTTCTTTAATCTTTCACTTTTAACCATACTTCTTTATTTCTCGCTGTTATTTCATCTTTTGATTGTGGCTTTAAAATCAGAATAACAGAATACAGTTTCACATAATGGAATACTTTCAATAAAAACGAAAAGCTGCCGTCGAAACATACTAAACCTCACGTTCGTATTATTTTTCAAAATATTTCCATTACCCCATTTACGTTACCGAAAACTTCTCTCTAGTTTGCATACACATTTTTCCCTCTGAAAATAAAGGGATGAAGCGTAGAAAAAATATCAGATTCGCGTGAAAAACACCGTATCCCTTTCGTCGATGGGTTATACACCATCCTACACGTTTCCCTTTCTCGAACACGTTCGGCAAATATTTTGCACGAGTTTGAAAACCGCCTGCGCAAGCGGATCCGCGCGGGGCGAAAATTCGTCTAGCTGCAGCCGCGTTCGCGAATTAAATAGAAGCGAACCGTGATTCTTTCCTCTTTCGTCGGCGCGGAGAAGGAAAGGGAGGAAAAGGAAAAAGGAAAACAGGGACGAGCGTAGACGAGCCACAGTCTGGCCAGGTTAAGCAGAGAGCGTATGCGCATCTCACATCATTTTCCGCGAAAGTTTCCGGCCCGTCGTGCGCTTCTAGCAGGCATCGTTCGGCTTAAATTCATTTTTGAGCACCGAGCCGGAGGTCGGGTTTCCACATCTGCATGCAAGCCCCGTTCCGTTCGCCGGCTTTTCTCGTTCACCCCGTTCGCTCTTGTCCTCCATTCCTCTTCCGCTGACTTCATCGCTCCGCTCCAACTTGAAAGATAAACTCCGACTCTAGCGTGGCCAGAGTTTCGCGGGGCTTTTTCATCGGAACACGATTCTCTTATTCCTTCTCTCCTCGTTGGTAAACGGAAAGCAAGGGATTCGAACGCTAGACTTCCGGTTACCTACGTCCCTACCTTGCGAAGCCACCAACAACTTTTGCGAACAATCACCCGGAATATATGATTAACTTTATCGCTACGGTCGACATTTTTTTATTTTGTTTCTAATTACTCTACAAAAATTTCCATCGCGAGTTTTCTATTTTGAAAGAAGTCGAATCGATCGCTCGTTGATTGAAAACGTTTCCAGTGACTCGAGAGTTGAATTCTCCGTCGATATTTTCGTCTTGCCTGAAGCAACTCGACGAATAATGATGCGAAAAGAAGCGACGCGTTGGGAACAGAGGCAAAGAACTTAAGTAGCTCGCAAAGCGATGCGAGCGTGGCAGGGTTGATCCGTTTATTCAGCGACACGTAAGCCGACTCCGGCTTCCTCGTCGACACGAAGGGCACGCGGCAAAACTTTCACGGAAAATTCGATGTTTCGGGCAAACAAGCCACCACCGCGGCTATTAATACACGTCGTCGTGTCTGTCGTTCGACTTCGGATCGATAGCCCTGTACCGATCGTTGTTCCGGGAATAAGGAGTCCTCCGGCTGGAAACCTCGGCTCGGAGGGATACTTTTTCTCGCGGGGATTACTTTCCTGTGCCGGAGAAAACGAAGCCGGGACGAGGAAAAAAGGAGGAGGAAAAGGAAAGTTCGAAGCTCCGTTTGGGTGTTGGAAACAAGCTCCAGCGAATCGTACGCGAGCCACCCTTGGGAGTAATCAACCCTCGGCTAATTATTCCGACGGAATTCTGAAATTTTATAGGAGCATTCGAGACAACGACCGTGCAACCAACGAACAGAATTTTCGATTATTTTCTTCGACTTTTCGTTTTTATAGAAGAAACCCAACGCGTTGCAATTCTAAGGCATTGAAAAATCGAAATTTTTCTGAATGCTTAAATTAAAAAGCTAGTTGTATAATATTTTACAGCGTCAATTTAAAAATTTTTTTTCAAATTATAACCTAGCTGATCCATTATTAAAGACGCGGCACGATTTAGATGAGAAACGCAGAGGTGGTTAGGTGACGGGAGGGTTGTCAAGCAGAGCATAGAGATTTAATATCGCAGCCGAGCACGACGGATTCCTGAAGGAACGAGGGTAAACCGAGCTCATATTTCAGGGCTTGATACATAAGAATTCTATAACGAGTCAGCGGCAGCTTCGTCTCGCAGCTGACACCGCGTGACCTGCATTACCATATCCTCTGACAGTAATTGCTAGAGTAACAGCGTTTTCTAAACTAGAATAGAAGTTTAAACTTTGATGAAAAGCGTTCTATTCATGGAGAAACTATTAACAAGCTCTGTTGATGCATTTTAATTTCAATTCTCGATACAATTACTATTACTAATCTTAGTCGATTAAATCAAACATTTTCTAATTTGATAGGGATTTGACAAGCGACCCCCAAATTTGATCAACAGTTTTGGATTCGGGGGGCAAAAACACATTTACCTCTTTTCAATTAATTTCTCGTTGGAGCCCTAATTGTAGACATTTACCAAATATAATTCTAAAATATAAATAAAAGTTATAATAAAGAATAATGACGGAGCATCGGAAAATTACAAATTTGCATCATGTCAGTAATTATTAATCACACAGTTTATGTCCATATTAATTTATAATCCCGGAAAGTCTGTGTCACGCAGCATTCAAGAAATTCAATAAAATCAGTATCGCATGAAATATGAACAAACAAAGCAAGGCAGTAAATAAAATGAAAACCATGAACCGAAAGTTCAATCGGAGCTCAGAGTTGCAATGTTCACCGAACAGCAATTATTGAGCGTCCGAGCAGCGAACGTGAAAACCGGATGAAAACGAAAATTAAAAGCTCAACGAAGAATCCAGCAATAAATTGCGATAGCTCGATCGAATGAAGCGCAAGATTTTTTACGATCGCGAAAAACAACCATTTCAGAGCAATCCATATACGTATCCGTGCAAACAAATCGTACGCAGTCGAGATACATACAAGCTACCATTTTGCGGATCGCTAAAACACGCAACAACAAACGCCATCTTTCTTTTTCGCCAACTGTTCACCGTTATTCACCGTTTTAGTTTCGGCTTCGAAACTTCGGCCTCGCGTAATTTGCACGCGTGCATTTTCTCTGAACAACGTATCGTCGGTGCGAGCATAAATAAAACCGGAAACAGTTGCCGTAGACTACGTAGGAATTGTTTATTTATCGACAACGATCCGGGGTCCATTTGTGAAACGCGAGCTTACCTTTTCTACTCCACGTTTTTCTCCACCCTTTCTCTGTTCACGTTGTTCTGCAGGGTTGGATAGCTAGTTCGTGACCCACGACGTGCCAGGCACCAACAACATCGCGAACACGCGGCATTAGACTGCTGTCTTATGTATATATTTCACTCGGTATCGAACGAACTGTGTCCTAGAATTTCCCTTGTTGCGCTGCGATCTCGCGTTCAAATGTTCGATTCACTCATGAGATGTCGCTGTTGCTCTCGTGACAATTTGATATCGAGTGATGTAGATCGCGCACGAGGAATTGGAGGGACGTATATACATATATGCACCCACGCACACGCGTATATATGTATATATAATAACTCGGAATGGAAATGAACTCCGTTTGTTCGACTTTACGAACGCGTCTTGTCTCGAGAACGGCTCAAGAACAACTGAATACAAGCTCGCGCTTCGACACCTCTGCCGTCGCTCACCGATAATTCGAGTGTTTATGAAAAGGGATTATCTCTTCCTCGAGCGTGTTATTAACTTCAGTCTTTGTGCACGCACTGGCCTTCATAAATTCAGGAGCCTACTTCTATATTTTATACACCTTTTTCTTTACCGATGATTTTACTATTAATAAACTAATCACAACGACGATTTCTTTATCAACAATTACTTCCTTCATAAATTCAGGAGCCTATTTCTATATTTTATACACTTTTTTTTTGCCCATGATTTTATTATTAATGAACTAATTACGAAGATGTTTCCAACAAATATTCCTTCTATAGATTTAGGAGCCTATTTCTATATTTTATACACTTTTTTTTATCCATCATTTCACTATTAATGGACTGATCACGATGTTTACCATTTCATCAATTTCTCCCTTCGCCGATGTCCAAGGGTTCTATGGAACGTTTAATTCCGTGCACCGTAACAACCCTACCTTTTCCCCGTATGGTCGCCGAATATTCAAAGAGTTGTACGAATTTGCGTGTCTTCCGATGCTCGTCCACGTGCACACACGCCATGCCAGGTGGCGTGCACCGGAAGATTTATGTTATCGGATATCGTTTTCCGATTGACTTTCGGGCTTAACTTCCGACGAGAAGTAATGAAAGTTTGTCAGTCGAAAGTATCGTTATTCGAACGTCTCCCTTATCCGTGATTTGACCGGTTAATTCCACGTACGACGTCGAAAGTTCACCGCCATTTATCGCCGACCAATTCGTCATGGTTTTCGATCATTTTACGGGGTAATTTTAGAAACTAAATTGGTGTCTTTGTCTTTAATTAAAACTCGACTTATTGCCACGTTAATTTGAGAAAATATAAAATAATATAATTATCGAGTAACAGAAATCTGACAACTGGTACGATCGTAAAAGAACGCGTATCAAACGTTTTCGTTTCGTTAACACCTGTTCCTCTATTTGAACGCACGCATTAACGACAGTTGCGGGTGTAATTACGAAGCTGACGATGGCCGTGCACACGTTAATTTTCTTTTTTAATATCGTTCGCTGTATACCACTGGACAAACAGCCAGAATAAAGTTTACAGCGCTGGTTATCCGGTGATTTTTACGATTCTGCGAGGATAACACGAGTGAACAAAAAAAATTCCGGGAACAAGCGTATATCGGGGAACAAGGAGGGCAGAGAGAATCGTCAAAACTACGTAGCCGGTGTTAAAACGTACAAACAGTGTTGTCGGTGCACTTTGATGAGCATCGTAAATAGTCTGGTAACGATATCACCGATTTTACAGAGCGAATAACAAGAGAGCCATAGGAAGAAATTTTATCGTGCTGTATTAATTTCCCATGTTCACTGTTTCGCAATGGTTTTGTAGGATAAGATTAATTATGGACTTGGAAATAGGTTGGCAAAGTGGACCGACCATACCGAGCATCGCGTAGCTAGCAAACTTTGGTGAACAGTTTAACCAATGTATATTAAGACGCTAACTTTACCACCAATTTGTACAAAGTGCTCGTAAACTGTGGCGTGGTACGTGCTGCGTGTGGATCGAGATCCTCCTTGCAGGGTTGCATTCGAAAAATCTTGTGGATGCCTCGATGCACTTCGGAGCTCGTTCAACCGTTTAATAATTCAATAGTTAATCGTACAAACTTCAATGCTCGAGTCAATTTCTGAGTTACTGATGGTTGTTGTGAAATTATGCGAACACCTTTACCGTCGTACAAAATTTGAAGAAGACTGTGTGTAATTAGACTCACTATAATTGAATTGAATTAGAACACGATCACTCCATTTTTAATTTAACCCATTGAACAGCGGAGCCAAACTGACTAAATATATACAAGGATATTAACCTAAAGTTAATCGTATAATTTTTAAAGGAACAGTGTATAATTTAGAAAATGAAAATAACACGAAGAACAACATTAAATTAAAATTGAGCTTCTCTCCGTGGTCCGTCGTTCGAAGGTTAATCAAGTAATGTAATAATTGTTTTCTCTCAATCAGAGTGGTACCTTCTTTTAATCCTAATTACGCCAATTAATACCTTCAACCCCGTTCCTACATCCAATCGTAAAAACAGGTTGCTTTATTAAATTTAACACCTTCCACTGATTCTCTCGACGTGGACAACTTGATCGGAAGGAATCCGATTCTCAATCCTTATAATATCATCTTACCGACTGATACTCGTGTTCGGAGCGGACAGAAAGTCAGATCTGATTAGGGTAGCGGCGACAATGTCTCGAAGCTTGTTGGTAACGTCGTCATTGTCGTTGTCGTTGCCGTAGCTTGCGGTGATTTCATCGGGCGTCGTTAACAGAGAAAGGGTCAAACCGAATCGAAGAGGGAGGCTAACAGTTAGGCGGCTGCAGTCTCTAGCCTTCAGGGGTTTCTTAATGCCATTACTTCTGGTTTCGTTCGTTGAGGCCGTGCTACGAGCTTCTGGCAAGCAAGAGTTTCCGATACACCGGTGCACTTTCTTCCTGCCTTCCAGCAGCAACACCTCAACGACGGTACACCGATAAACGAGTTATGCGACACGAGAAACGCGTGTCCCTTCTTCTGCGATTCGATTAGAACTTCACTCGAACTTCTAACAAAGGGATTCCGCCAAATATTAGCCGTCTAACGTGTTCTTTTTCTCCGTAATAAACGTTCCAGGGTTGATATTGGAAAGTTCAACGTGATTGAACAAATTTAATTACGATCATCCAAGGCAGTTAATTCGACAAGTGAGATTTGCGTTAATAATTTTCACGATTATTAACAGAAAACGCATGCACACGATTGTCCGATGATTAACGGCATACGCGATAACGCAACGTGAATTTCGACGATAAAAGGCACGAAAGAGCCGTAATTACTAAAACTCCTATTGAATAACCTCCGTGCATCGTCGATTTAGCTGGCTCTGTATTGTGTGCATTCTCGAATTTATGATTTGTTACTGTGAACGTCATCGATTCCTGCTCTATTACCATTGTTATTATTATTCGCTAATAACTTAACATTTATATCAATTATCGAGCCGTGCAGAATTTATCATTCATCAAATCCGTTGAACCGTGCATTGTCAGTACAATTCGAAACGGTCTGCTGCGAAATTTACCACTAGCCGTAATGCATTTATTACATCGAGCTAAATATTGTAAAGAAACAACCACATAAATGCATCTGATTGAACACGCGGAATTAGTGAGACTGTTAAAAATCCGTACATGGACGATTGCTTAATAGAAAATTCGATTTTGACAAATTGATCATTAACAGAGAAGAATTTCTTTCCGGGGAAAATTGGCGATACACGGCTACGTTATTTTCAGCTTTCAGTACGAATCCGATAAATTTCTCTGGAGAGAAAGATTTCTAATTTTATTTAAAAACTCGTGCATCAATATATCATACTCGAATCGCTCAATTAATTTATCAAACTAAAAAGCATTCTCTTTCTGAAATGAACAACGCGCGATGGATTCGATACCGCATCCTAGTAGGCCGAGCCACGAGGGATCGACCGATCGATATGGAAAAGATGCAAACTGAGCCCCCGATAGTTCTTTCCGAGTTTTCATTTTCTTTGTTCCGGGGGATGGTTTATTCAACGTACGTCAACCTCGCTTGCCGGCACGGTAAAAGGATAATCGTGTCCTTGCCGGGCCGAGCTGCAAACACACGCGTTCCCGTTCCGTTGGATTCGAACCATGAACTATTCAGCATGCGACAGTGCCGTATGTCGAAGCGGGCCGTCGCTTAAGCAAAGAGTATTACGGATACCAGTCCCGTCCTTCTTTCCTTTTCAACCCTTATCCCTGGCAACCGTGAACACGTTTTCGGCTTGTCACGCTAATACTACCTCTAACTTCTGAGTGAATCGCTCGTAAAGCCTTTGCCTAAAGTCACGGACGATCGATAATTTGTGGCATGCATAGGTGTACGTTTATCGGCTACGTAAACACTGTGCACCGATTATGCGTGTACGTGTAATGGTAGGGTACACGCGTCGTGACTCGGCATCGAACGACGAGCTTCGGCCAGCATCCAGCCGGAAATCAAGCCCCGCTAATAATGATACTGATACCAGCAAACTCCGCTATGTCGTGCAAATGCGTTCGTGTGTGCCGATGGATTGCACGCATTTAGGACGATGCGGGGTTGTCAGTTAGTCAGAATGCACAGCTGAAGGCAAATTAGAAACGATCGGGGTGCATCGAAACCAACGCGAAAGAATCGACGAAAGAAATTTTTCTATTAGGAAAATCTGACGAAATCTGGCTCGATACGGCAACTGATAAAAATGGTCGGTCGTACAACATTTACCGTTGACGTTAATGGAAAAACTTTCTAGTATGGGAATGCAATTTGCAATTTTGTAACGGATAAATTTGTAATAAGATAAACTCTTTAAACAAGATTTAAGGATCGAATAATGGTTATGGTTTTACGAGCGTCCGCGTCGATAAACGATACTTTACCGCTAGAAACGATGACTTGAGAATGGAAACTAGGATAACCGATGCATATAATAGTTAAATATTGAAATAAGAGGAAAAGTTTTGAGGATGACGCGGCGATACCGTCGAAATATTGCTGCGAGGGATTAATTTTTACTTCGTCGTAAAATTCTTGGATGATAAGGAAGAGCAAAAGTATGGTGATTTATGTATGATACTCCGGGAGTTCGCCTCCCTAATACTTTTCAAACCGAATTTCCAAGAAGTATGGGCCTTCAGAATTTATAGTCAACGGTTCTCGTAACGCGCGACGTAGCGTTGAAATGAAATTTTTTTAAATAATCAGACCGAACACTGGCTTTTATGAAAAATTTAATCTTCATATAATAATCTTTAGCTCTTATCTATTTTCTAATTAAGAAAACATGGAAATCTTTTCTTTTACTTTCTCAAACTTATTCCTTGAAATATTTAAAATATACTTCAATTAATTAAATAAATTAAAAATTTTAATAAATAAATATTTACCAACATATTCATTGTCACGTCTGCATATGAATTTATCCTGGTTGAATAATTAAGAAATAAATAAAGTAAGATAATTTGAAATACCATTAAAAATACATTAATAATTTAAAAGAATAAACTGAAACAATGGACTAAAAGATTAATATTTAATATCTTGAATAATCCATTTTATCATGTGTCGCACTAAATACGGTTAGTTCTACTGCGGCCATCGTATTAAGTAGTATAACGAGCTTATAATTGATTCAAAATAAACGTGATACTATAATGCATTTATTATTTGCATTGCTAGAATTCAATCGATCTCATTCAATATATACTACTTCCATGAAGGTACAGTTACATAAAATGAATTATAAATATAGGATACAGAATATTGAACAGAGAATTATAGATTCCGTCAGATTCTGTCAAATTATGTACAAGTATTTATGTGCATTGTTCAGCAGGAGTAATATCAATCCCCTTTGGACTCCGAATACATTTTTCAAGGAAAATTCAGCTCTTTTCTGTACCCATGTTTTACATATTCTTCCGTGCAAACCCAAAGAATAATTCTGGTAAAGCTCGAGACGTGATGTTTGGCGGAGAATAAAACGATGCGAAGTCGTGAATTCCGAACACACGAAATACGTACGTACATCGAACGTCAAAGGTCGTAAGCGATAGATTAACGCGGCGTATAAGCTATCGACGAACGGCTGCGAATTCAGGGAACTTATTGGTGAACGGTCGGGTATAAGTGGACTCGAGGGGAACGCTACGAACGGGAATTTGGTCTGGCTCTACACCTCATAAATTTGAGTTATTCTCTCGACCCTCCCCTTTCTTTTCTCTCTTTCGGCTCTGACTTCGCCGTGGCGCCCTTAAGGATTCTTCAGAAAGTGAGTTATCGTCTCCGGCCAAGGCTCTTCCTTTCCTCGGCTCCACGAGACCGTGATCGTTTTCACGAGAAAAATATTAGCAATGATACGGCTGATATTTTATTCCGCAGCTTTCTGGCTCGCGACGTTCTTGTTATTATCGCTTCATAAACGTTGTCTCCGTGAATGACGAATATTACGCCTGGCCAATTGAGATAAGAATGTATGGAACCATCCTAAGATTTCGTGTCAACGAGGAAAATCGTTAACGTTTCAATAAAATGAAATTTAAAAATTAATATTGAATATAATAATATATGTATTCAATTCTGCTCGCGCGAAGTGGTACTTTAATCAAAAGACATTGAAAGACGGACAGCGATTTTCTCATCATCAAAGTGCATTTTCACGGTAAGACTCGTCGCGAAATAGAATTTTCTTGTCATTAACAATTTATACGGTAAATGCGCGAGAAATCATCGTTACTCGTCTATCGAATACGGAGCGAGTGCATCCGTCGTCGCGTCGTTATCGCAAAACGTCTAAGGAAGATGAATAAGCCAGCCCCCTCCGGCATACATCTAGAGCGCAGTTTCATTCTGAAATATGTCGCAGCTGTCACGTGTTCGACGGGCCGGGTGATTCTACGCGAGGCGCGCATTTAAATATGAAAGAGGGTTCCTTGAAAATTTAGAATCCATTCCTGGAAGCCCGACACTCCGAAGGAAATGTCCCGCGAAATATTGGTCAATGGAAATTGCAAGCGTATTCCACTAACGTTTCATGAGATACGCTTCCGACTTGCTCGAATTCCTGCTGCTTTAATTAAAATATTTACAAAGATGAACATTTCTAGACAGTTTCAGATATGCGAAATTTTCAATTTTAGGAACTGGATCTCAGAAAGAAACTTTCGAACAATTATCTACTATTTGAAAAAGTGGAGACGACCCTAACTTTTTTTATTAAAAAAGAAATGCGGAAGAAAGAAATTTTCCAACGAATGACTACGTTGCGAATTCCAGCGAAAGAAACGTTTGAAAAATGATCGCGAGATTAGAAGCGCGAGGGGGTATTCAGCCCCGATGAAATCTCGAAACGAGCGGATCGTAGCATCTTGTTCGCCGATTGGAAGACAAACAGTAGTCGTGGAGGCGTTCGAAGCGCGAAGTTAAGTTGGTTCGCGCGAGCTGGAGGCGATTTCGCGAGCTGCTATTGCAAACTTTCGCAATCTTTTTAATTGTATTGCCGCGAGAGTCGGTGATAGAAAAGTTCGTTCGCTAGGCCCTTCGCACGGAAGCGTATATTCTTTTTCTCTTCCCTTCCAAGTATACTTTCCCATCGATCGGTCTGGCCGCTCTCTTTACCGCGCGTATTTTCTTTCTTATTCTTACAGACCGGACGTAGGTAATCCGCACGGAGTAAAATAATTGTCCCGCTAATTTTCCGAGTACATCGTCCGAGAGCTACGATTCGAAGCTACGAAGTAGCGCGTTTCACGGCTCCTGTTGCCTCGTTGTTCCCGTTTTTCGAGACCTTGGCTCCCGGCTACTAGTCGAGTGCTTTATGAAGATTTTTATTACTGGATGAGCTTCGTTAACGTCAAGTACGGCAGAGTAGAATGTGTCGTCACGCTACTTACTCTTGTCGCTCGGCACAAGGACGACGTAGATAAGGGAGAACGACTGGAGAATCCAATCTCGCGGGATACGAGAAGCTGGTGCCGTCGGTGTTTCATAGGATGAGTATCTCGAGGGTTAGCAGTCGACGTTGGTCTCCTTTGTCAAGATGGCGGCCAACACCGGTCTTATTCAACGGCTTCATTTCGCGTCGTCTTTCTACCTCCGCGGCTTATCTGCCGCGTTTTCTACGCTTCCGGTTAACGAGCATCAACATTGCTTCAGCTTCTTTAATTGAAACTGCTTCACCATCTTACCGACCATTCCTTTAATTTAACGTTACACGCGTTTCTATTTCCTTTTCGTTTTCAGGATTCACTTCTACGCGTCAAACGAGTCCTCGGAATCAACGTTATAGAAAAAAATTCCTACGGTTGAATTTCTTGTTTCGTCTGAAGTTCTAACGAGCGTGTCGAGTAGCTGGAAACTATTCGAAGCCGGGATTTAATTGGTACGGAAAATTCTGCGAAAGTTGGACGAAGTAAGGGTCGAACGTAATCCTGCTACTTCATCGAATATTCTTGACGCATCGCGCTTCTCAGTATTTCGAATCACAATTATACAATCCTGGAACTGTTAATTAGTTCCACGACAACTTCTCGATTCGTTATACGTAATAAAATTTTCAACGGCGCATAGGAAGTTCGGAATTGAAATAACATAACGTTGCACGGGATGGTAACTCGATTCGAAAAATAGGTAACTGTCATTATCCGAAGAAAAAACCTTCATAAAGCAGTGTACGAGGGATGTAGGAAAAAAGGAAATCCAGAAGTTTTGTAAGGGTTACAACGCCTTTGGCGATACATCAGGTGGCAATTATAGCGTCAGCCCTGGCGACATTTCGTCCCTTACGCGTTCGCTTTTCCGCGACTCGATTCTCCCCCATCAAGCAACCATCACCCTGCTGCCAATTTCGTCGTCCAATTTATCCGCTCGTGAAAATCTCATGCCCGAGGCTCGATTTCGCAGGGAATTCGCGTTCATAGACGACACCGATAATGCAAGGGTAATTCGCTTTCGATATTGCTTGTTGATTATTTTCCTAGTCGCTCGCATGATATCAAGATTAAGAAAAACTTGAGAAAATATGTTAATTGAACGTAAGACACACCATAATTTTTTAAAACACGTTAATTGTCACGATAAACATGGATTTGAAACTCTAATTATTAAAAATTTCTAACTTTCAATTTAGTATTTTACATTAGAATAGTAACGAAACATTTCCTATTTTTATGGAAACTAAAACTCTGAGATGTTTCATTTTTTGAACCGGTTCAATTAGTCCTGCAATATTACTTACAGAACTCCTATTCCAAAGGTAATGTCATCAAGATCCTCAAAGCGAAATATCCAACAGAAGTTATTTAATTCATAAATTTATTTGCTGAATGTTTTACTTCGAACAGAACTCATCGACCTGTATAAACTTTCAGTTCCTCAAGAATCATCCCACATCCCTCGTATTCCACTCGAACTTGAAAATGTATCTCTCCCTCCCATTAAGCGCAAATAATTATTGTATGCGCGAAGATGTTTCAGGCAGAATTCGATAGCGGGACGAAATTATCGTCGCGAAAGTTTCTCGTGTTCGCGCAAACGGGGCCGATTAATAAACGCGCGAATCGACGACACGGTCCTTAATTCAGTTTGCGGTCGAACGTGCCTTCGAGTCTTTTCGAAGGTGGCGCAATCTCGAAAACTTTCGACGCCGAGTTTCGGCTGGTCTGGAAAGCGGGGGGAGGTTGGAAATACGCGAAGGGTGAAAGCGAAGGGTTACGAAGTGGAGGAGACCGCTTTTACCCTCCTCGCTAACGGTAACAGCTATCCTAGCAACACCTGTATCTCGTCGACACCTGTAGCGCACCCCAGCAACCATCCTTTCCCTTTCTCTCTTCCGCCCCTCGTTTGCCTTCCCTCCTTTTCCGACTCGCTCGAAACGAGAGCACGAAAGACGATGCCGAGCGAGGGAGCGAGAGAAACGACAGACAGCAGGGAATATAATAAATTGTGACCACGAGCAGAGAAACAACAGGATAATGGGAGAATCGGAGGATTATACGGTATACCGAGGGCGGCGCGAAAAGGCCATTCTTATACCTTTTTCGATCTCATATTCTTTATAGCCTCCCGTTATACGTACAATCTCTCTTCTCCTTCGTCCCCTTTTGCGCCTGTTTCTATAGATTTCCGCCTCCAGCCACCGACTACCGGCTTATACGTCTGAACTATATTCGTGTAAGTCGGTGAACGACGGCATTCAGAGCCGCTTCGCGTGTAACGCTTGAAAACGGATCGTACGAGACTTGTTAATCAGTGTTTGAATGCAATTAGACGCAATGACGGTGTATCCTCGTCCCGGCGAGTTAATGAACAACGACGGATGGAAGCTTCACGAGGAATTATTCGGACTGAATTAACACGGAAAGACGTCGAAGATCGTACAAACACGGACGAACTTGCACGTGTACGCGAAACGGTGTCAGATCTTTTCAGTGTTTCGCGTTACGCAAACGCGATACCAGGAAATAATTGACTAAACACAGGATGGAATAATCGTATGGATAATTTAAAATAAATACTTTTCTTTTCTAACTGTCCTACTTTTTTATAATAAAATCCATAAGAAAACTTGTTTATTTCATGCTGTTACTATTAAAGCATAATTGCTATTGACGAATTTCACGAAAAAGAAGAAAAACAGAGGGAAGGGTGGAGGATCGAGTAAGGGTGGCGGAGATTCGACGGTCGCAGCAACATACGTCAAAAACAGGGTAACAAATCATAACTGGGTATATAGAATGGTAGCAGTGACCATTGGCCGCAGCGAATAATAGACGGGCATGGCTGATGTCGAGTATCGATGCGTCGAACAATCGAAACGAAGCGCAGCATGGACCGTGAAAGCGGACTTGACCATCCCCTGCCTAACAGAGAACAGACTGGGGATTGCGATCTCCCTTCTGTATCCTCCACCCATGTGGAACGCGATTCGATTACGAAACGTTATCCGTGTCCTTCTCTATCAGTTAGTAACTATTTCACCTTTCACTTTATATCTTTCTCTTTTCACCGTAGATTTTTCTTCGTACCCATCCCACCCCCGTCGGTGTCTTCGAATTAAAATTCACTCTGATTGCTTCTCGATTTACGTTCGACTGTCTTAAGTTTATCTTCGATTTGCGTTCAATACTGTGCCTCTCGAATTGAGTTTCGTGCAGGGATCTTTGCAATTTTCCAATGCCACCGTTTTTATTAAAAGTTTCAATGTTATTTAAAATATTGTAAAATTAATGAATCAGAAAGAGATTTGTAAGAGCGTAGAAATTGAAAATTTTCGATAAAAGATTTTATAAATTATATTATCGATGAAAATACTTTTTTAAGTAACTAATTGTTTTGGTTAACGTTAAAAGTACTCACTGTGAGGCAGCCACCACCTTTCACCATAATACATAACAATAGCTTACCTGAAACAGAAAAGATAAGAAATAGGTCATTTAATATGATCTAAATTATACTCAAAACATTTTTGCAATTTAGATAATTGAGTATAAAAACGTATGAGTACAGTTTTTGGCGGAAGCAACTGCAGCGAAAGGGTTAATAATATAACTTAATCTTTCCAACTAAGAACCATCAAAAATATACTTATTTCCTCTATAAATTAAACAAACTTTCCAAAAAGAAACTTCAACCCAATATATTCAACATCAACCTATCTAACTTCAAATGCAACATCCAAATTTCCAATAAACCTTCTTAGTCAAAACTTCAGCCAACTCGTGGCAGTAGACGAGAAACTGACGTAAGTATAAATGTCATCAGAATCGACGGAAAAGTTAGCAGCTCATCAAGTACAGTGCTTCTCGGGTTGCACACCGATGCATAGCGAAATATGCAAATGTTACGCAGCAATGGGGGCAGGTTATGCAGGGAATAACAGGCATAACCTTCGCCGTTCGAGCGACGCAGAGTCTGGCGGGAGCGATTCCCCGTGAACCGGTTAGGTACGTGTCATTCGTTGCATGATTAATCGTTTAATTAGCGGCAGTGTTATGGCAGCATGGTTCCAGTCGGACCCCTATCTCCTGCCGGTTGGCCTGCACTGCAGCTACCCTGTCACCCCCGAGCATCCCCTTATCCCACGTCGAATACACTGAACCCTGGATTGCCTGTGGTTCGGCTGGCCTGGCTCGGCTTCGAGTACCGAGCCAACTATTAATCGTGGCACGGCCGTAACCTCTTCCGGCCCGGAAGTTGTCGAGCTGCACCACGCTACGGATGAAGTTGGACAGGAAAGACGTCACGCGAAAAACGGGGCTGAACGAACTCGCGACACGCTGGATATCCAGGCATCCAAGTCTTTCTAGAGGCTGACTAGATAAACCTGGACTGATTTCAAGCTTAAGCCTCCATTAATTAGGATCAATAGTAATGAAAAGAGCTTGATTGTCAAATGATCAATACTGGGTCAATCGTGACCCAGGCCTATGAAATATATATGTTACTGGCAATGTATGAAAAGCAAGCAATGTATGGTATGCCTGGCATTTTTAGGCAAAGTATGAAAAATCCTAATTATTTTAACATTATATAAACTTTTCTTAGGCATTATACAAATTTTATAAAATAATTATTCTAAAAATTAGTAAAATAAAAAAAACTCCTAAACGCTGGTTAATTAAAAATTTTTGTTTAGGAGAAATTAATGTTGTTTATATCAGGATTTAGATCGATATTGTATGGGCATTCTATACAATGCCTGCTTTTTATACATTGCCGGTAATATATGCAAAGATATATCGAATAAATATGTAATCGAATTTTGTAACAATTTTACAATGAATGAAGAATAATACAATAATATGAAAAAATCAACAAATTCTTTATCCTTCCTGAAACTTCTATTGAAACAAATGGAACAACAGTGTAATAGTTATCGAATCCACAAAGAGACATTTGAACAGGGCGTAAGCCGAATCAATTAGAGCGTCACATTCGCGTGTTTAAACGCGAATCGTTAAAAAAGTTTCCACGTTTAATACTTGTTCTGGAATATCAAATTACGGGGGTACAGCTTTCACGTTCACCGATAAAACTAAACGGATTTTGTTTGCGCAACGTCAATAGACGAATCAATCGAAACAATAACTAAACGTTAAAAAAATTTACAAAAGCGGGTAGTAATCCGTGGAAAAAGGTCGGCCGTCAAACGTCAATCGAGTCTGATTTTCCTGGGAAAATCGTTTTCCGCGTATTTGGAAAAATCATTCTCATGGTAACTCGTTTCGACAATAAATATTTTAATAAATATCAAACGAAAACGCGTGACGTTGTTCTATGAAATTTTATTAAAAGGGTTATTTAAATTTTTAAATTGTTCTGAAGAAAATTATTCCATGAAATTGAATAAACCCTCGTGGAATCAGGGGTTCGGTGCATGTTATGTATACTCATTGACGGTTTAGCATTCGAAGCTTATCGAATTACGGAGACGCGTTTAATTGTTGCCCTTTGTTCTATTATTGGTTTCTGGTTTGTCACTGAATGCTCGATCGAAGCTCATTCACATACCTTCCGCTTGATTTCGAGGTTTCGTTATGAGTTTACGTGCTTCGATCGTTATTCCAAATATGATTGTGTTCAAGCTTATTCTGAGAGTTCTCAAAATGAAAAGATAATTTTCATACTTGATATAGTAATAAAAATCCCAAAGAATAATTTTATTTTAGCCATGGAATATAATAGCATAACTGGCTCGAATTCGTTCCTGAATTTTGCACCCTTGAAAACTTCCATAGCTACCGAACCATATATATCGCTATTAGGTTTATTAATGGACGTTTCGTTAACTGTTATACCCATCGTATCGACCAGCGGGAGCATCGTTTCGATTTCCAATAATCTGCTTTAATTAACATGTATAAATCTAGCATAGGGATGAACAATTTTCGATTTTTATCGACTCGTCGATGGGATTGAGCAGCGAGGAATATCGTTCGATGGCGTTTAAACGGTCGACTTGTCGTTATATCAATAACCAGGGTTAAATCGACACTATTTTCGTTACCGCGGAAAGTGGACGGATAGAAACGTGGATCGGCTTCGATCAAAAGAATACAAAGTCACGGACCAGCCCCATGGTATTTTTGTAATTAATATTTTCCCCTGACGGGCTATGAAAAATGAACATCCTGGGGACAAAGAAAAAATGTGATCGTTGGAAGGGAAACCATCAAATTTGACTGTATAACCAGGGATCGGTATTTTTAAATTGAGGAAATAAAATTAATGAATAAAGGCAGCTGAAACTTTTTCATAAATGAAAAACAAATTAGGATAATATGAAACCTATGTTTTTTTTCTGTACCATGCCGTACAATTAAATATGAGACGAATATAACATAAAATATAATTTAAAAAATAATTACATTATACTTTAAATTCATATTAATTTTGCTTTCCAAAGCAGGGCATAAAAACGAAATGCTCGAAAATCTTTGTTCGCCACTATGTACACGAATGTACCAGTTTGTTCTGTGAAAACCAATAACTCCGCTTCTTCCACGAAAATCTCAAATACCGAAGAAAAGATTGCATCCACGAGAGGCTGTTTTGCATCAACGTTAAGCGGAGTTAAAAAATGAGCGTCAGCTTTTGCGACGGCCTGGTTGTTTGTCCAACCGGAAATTCAATCGACTTTAAAATTCGTCTGCCACATAAAGAGAGAGAAAAAGAGAATAGAGAAGGAGGAGAACGTCAGAAAGGAAAGGAAAAGGTTGGTGGACAGATGGGAAAAGAGCGGAAAGTTTTCAACGACGAGGATGGCGATCGATCGGTCGTAGAAAGGGGAGAGGATAGCACAAGGGGGTTGGAAGCACTTTGAAAATGCGTGGGCCATTTTTCCGTCATGACGACACCGATAATAACGAGAAAAGGGGGGGATAGGGGACACGGCACAATGGCGATTACGATCACCGGACTCATTGTGCGCCGGTATTCCACCTCCGCGAAATCGTTCCATTTTTGTCGTTGCCCGGTTACGCTGACCATCCTCTCTAACTCTCTGCCCATTCGCGTAATCTTTCTGCTTCTTTTCCCTTATGAAAGCATTGACCATTCACGCATGCAATCTTCGTTTTCCGATAGATGGTAAACACATTCAGCAGAGAAAGAATAGAGCGCTTCGAAGGTGGAATTCTGTTCACTTCTCAATTGTTAATGAACCTAGTTAAATATAATACCATGAAAATTCGTTTCGATGAAAAATTCGTCCAAATACTGCAACGAAACGCACAAAGATGAACACCTACGGTAACCAAACAAACTTGAGTTAAAATTACGAGCAATCGATTCGATTGAAACGTTTAATTTAATCACGAATGACATACTTTTGTAACAGGGCTATTTCTACCAGCCAGAAATTCGTATCCGGAACTCGTATTCCCGGTGGAACGAACGCGTTTAATCGTGTCATGTAGAAAAGAGAAAAAAAGAGCGGCTGATGGAAAGAACAGGTGGATTCGACCTAGGTAGACTACAGGGGATGCTCTTTCGTATAAAATCAACGTGGTGGCAGTTGTATGCAAAAAATCTTAGAGACGTGTAACTCGTAACTAGAATGGTACAGCGGGTTGTTTTATTTCGGGGTACATGAATATGCACCTGGCCGTGTTGCTTGCAATTTATGTTACCGGTACAGACCGAACTAATTTCGCTAACAACCACACGGGATCAGATCGAATGAACGTCGCTTGTCCTCCGGGGAATCCATTGCCCTGCAGCTACAACCGGAAGCGTTGCCAATACGACCCCTCTACTTTTTGTTTTTATCTATCATTTTTTTCTCTTTTTTTGCGGGGGAACTTTCTGAACTATATTCGAAGCATCGAAGCCAAAACACATTGATATTACACGATTCGTATGATTTATTGGATTTCAACGACGACCATGTTAGTACTCCAGATAATAGTGGGTGTTAGATTAAACTGATTTCAGTTTTGATACTTTATTAGATCTGGTTTATTGCGTTTCATCGACGGCAACGATCGTACTTAATCATCGGCATGCGATGAAGAACATTACCGTTGATGAAATGACGGTTCGACGGCATTGAATGTAAAAGTTTGCCGAGCCTCGATGTTCCCGCCTAATCGACTGACGTTGCACGCCTCGTGCGGGTATTAAAAAGCACAATTACCGGAGAATAAAACGTGGCCGAGCAGGAAGTTGCTCGTTTCTGTTATTTTCACGGACAGCTTTCATCACGGCCGATGGAATGGAAAGGCTGATTACACGTATCGATCGAGGATTCACCGGCAATCTGTACAGCTCAAAAGTTGATTTTTCTCATTCGGGAAAATAGTTGAGCTTCGTGGATAACGGGAATGAAAATGAGGCATATGAAATTGCCTCATAAGGTCAATAAACTGACAAGGATAGAAGAAAAATATGAATATTATCTAATTAGAAATACTCTTATTAAATATTTGAAATTATTGATAATGAATATAATGAAATTTAATAAAAATTAAGTATCTAATTAAATTTTCAAAATAGGCAATGAAGCTGTTAAATATTAATTTTCATCCTTATAAGTCCTATAAATATTCAAATAAGAAATTTTCTTGTTTATGTTGTAAAATTCCATTGGAATCCTTAGGAGAAAATGCGAGTTAGCGTTTTAACCGATCTACCTGGAGCGTTGTTCATAAAAACAATCTTATCGCGCTCGTTGCACGCCATTTACGGGGTTTTACACCATGCCCTGCCTCGACTAAGCGATTCTCTCTATTTCCCCGCAAAATTTTATCGTCTCTTTAAAGCTTTAATATCAGGCCGCTTAAAACCGGCGTGTTTACAACGAGGTTGTGGTTCGAGCGGATTCAACGAAATAACTATTTGCACAACGGAATCAGCCAGCAACGAAGCGAGTTACAATCATCCTCGTCCTCGTCCTCGTCCTCGTCGTCGTGGTTGGTAATTACGCCGGTTGCTTTTGGGAAGCTATTTCGATAAGCTATTTCGGCCGGTTAAGGCGATCCAATTTTAAGTTTCACGGAATGTGAAATGCAGCAGCTGGCGCGAGAAACGTGCACTCAGCGCAAGCCAAGTGCCACTGGCACTGATTCTCTGCCTCTGTACTTTGAAACTTGATAAACTCGTGGCTCGATTATTGCGGTCATGTTTCTGATGAAGATCGATGCGATGCCTGGCCGAAATGCCGCTCCGTTGCACAATTCTTGGGATTAGTCGGTAAGAATTTTTTGCTTTCGGTTCGAGCGTAAGTTTCTGAAAAATCCTTCACGATGGTTTGGAAATTAAAAATCTGAAAGCTTAGAATATTGAAATCCTTTTTACTTTGAAATGAAAATAATATGAAATATAAAATTAAATTGAAATTGGAGCTCTCTCCATGGTCCGCCGTTCGAGGGTGAAGACATAAATAGAGATCTTTTCCCTTTTTTAAATTAAGAAATGTTTAAATCACTCAAATTTTCCTACACAAGTATACAATTTTTCTTATTATCAAGAAAAATGAATAACAATTTTGCTATGTAAAATGGAACGATTAAAATTACTTTATTATTGTATTTCATTAACGTTTACATCGCAGCAACTTTATCCGATATCAGTCTCCTTTCTTTAACCAACAGCAGCGACTTATTAATTATTTTGTTCATCCTGATACTTCAGAAAAATTTTGATTAAACTTTCAGGTATACCCTCCGCGCGTAATCACACTGTTTCTAGATGCAATTATTGGATATTTTCGTTGGTCGTGCACGTTTATGCAGCAATGGTATCGACCTCTTGGGAAGTGCATACCGCTTGAAATTTAATTATAACGCTCTAGAGGCACCCTGAGTTATCGTGTTGAAAAAAAAAATGGTTGATAACGACGAAGGAATATACGGAGGTTTTACTGCTGCGCTAATGTAAGCAGGAGGGGTGTAAGTTGAGACACGAAAAATGAATATCATGAACATAGTTGCTTCTGCTTACTTGAAAATGAATCGAGAATGGATCTTACAAATCAATTTAAAATATTGAATTAATATGCATAATAATTCCACATTTGACTTTTTCACTATTTGCATTCTATTATTGGTATAAAGTTGAAATTGATCGCATGAAAAGTTAAGGCATTGACTGTTGGCAAAATAAATGAATTGCAAACGTTTCCTCGATACAGGGTGGAAATTGCTGGCTCATGGATTTAATGGAAAAACGAAATACTAAAGGCGAGAATGACGATAATAGAGGTAACTTCGTTAAAACTAATTTAACTAGAAAGTTTGGAAATAGTACACAAAGTCCTTTTGTTGTAATACTTCTCTTTTACTTCTTTGCTTTTGTTTCCGAAAAATTCACCGTCAAGACCGAGCTTTGTAGCGGAAAAAATGTGGTTCGGGCTTCGGTTTTAATTTCCCCAAGTTTCCCCTTTACTTTGCGAACCAATAAAGCTAAAGTTATAAATTAATAATGAAGAAACTTCGGCTGGCTTCGTCTTTCTCTCCTGCTGAATCTAACGTTATCAATTATCGGCTGGAATGAATTACCGTTATTTTTCGACCTCTTGTAAAAGTTTGTCGTGTGACTTTAACGAGCGAGCTCTCGGCTAACGAGTCCTTCAAGATTGAACAGAGAATAAAATGCTTCTTCGATTTTGAATTCGAAGTAACTCGAACAACCTTCACCAAGCAAAATCTTCCCTTAATTCCATGGTCTTTAGATTTTCTTTTTACATCGTCGAAATACATTTGTTACTTTTGTTTTTCGCACAAGTTGCTCCAGACTTTATACTTATCCCTGGAAGGGTTAAATCTTTCAAACTCTATTCCAAAGTAATATCGTTTGAACTTGAAATCTCAACGAGAAGATTAATTTTCTCCGGAATTTTCCTCTGCCGGAAAATACCGATTTTCCGTAAGCGTCGCTGCGAATTAGATGCGCGTCGAGATATTTTTACCCGACGAAAGTGTAGGTCCGATATCGTCGACGGCGCATTCGCAGATTGGCTCGTTAAATGCGCGACCTTCGAGGGTGCGACACGTGGGACGGCATTCGATGGATATCACGGTACCACAAAGTGTCCTAAAATATCACGGACCCGGGGAGTTCTTGGCGGTGGGTCGGGTCGGGCAGGGGCCGAGAATTAATAGCCAACGACACAAATTGGACGGGGAGCCTGCAGCGCCGCGAAACGACTACGTGATTACGGGTTAATCAGAATTAATTAAGTGCCATGGCATGCGCGTCACTACTTCGTTACTGTGACGCGTCAAGTGGCACCCCGCGCACCCTACGCTCCTACCGCCGGCTTAGTGTGTGATCCTAATGAATGATATGCGCGTGCATGCTTCCGTTGCGAAGCTTCCGAGGGTTTAGCCGTGAGTAAGTCTCTCTCTTGGGAAAAAGCTGGAATAAATGAGCCGGAAGGGATAACCAGGGGAAACTACACCAACGAAGGGAAAGAAAGCGATTTTCTAACATTCGATAGCGAACACCAAGAAACGTTGCTACTTCATTAATGGTATCAAGTTCGATACGTGGTTATTAACTATTTCTCGTGTACCTCATGTGATACCCATGTATGGATAATATTTGAATTTTCATAGAAATTCTTTGATTTACCTAATTAGTAGCAAATTCTTAATAAATATTTGATGATATCTGCATAAATGGATGTTGAATATTAAAATTCATTGATATTTCCATATTTCATAATTCAGATTGAAATTGGAGCATACGATCATTCAGGTAATTAATTATGATTCATAAAAATCCTGATGAGATCACAAGAAGATAGTGTCAATAACTCTGTAGCATTGAATGCTGTGATTACAAATATTATGAAATTCAATATATCTATAACATTAGTCTGAAATCCAACATCCCCAAGAGTTACAATGATTTAAACTCTAACATTAAAGATTGGAACAACGAAATGTTATACTTGGAAAATTATATTTCCAACAACTTCTATAGCTACTATGATGTACGACCATTAATTGAGGGGAGTGTGAAGACTTTCGCAACTCAATGTACGTCACTATCCATTTTCATTATAAATAAAACTCAAGAATCACGAGTATCGTTTCTGCATGATCTAAGAAAAATATTATTTTCATCTTTCAAGTTCATCGAAGTTCCATCGAAGTAAACAGGAACAAGTAACGAGTGCTCATTGCCGGAACTCTTCATTAGACGACTCGAAAATTGACTTCACTGTTTCCACTTGAGAAAATGCTCGAGCACCAATAGCACAGAGCGCGTGTATATCGCCGTGTGCATCTCTAGAAGCACGGATTTCGAGCAAGACCTGGATTATGGGATTCGAATCGAGACTTCTGGGGTCAAGGGCCTCCTTGTACTTGAAACTACGATTCGCTTCTGACGATGGTAGCAGAGAAAGCGATGGGGAACTCTCGTTTGCCCGAGTACGATCTCAGCGATACGGATTTCGAAGACATATTTCAAATGTAAGAAAATCATGAAGTATAAAGCAATATTTTATGATAATGAGGATCGTCAAGATATTTCTTATTCCTTTACAACTATAATTCAAAATTGAATTTCAAAAGTGAATATATGGAACATTGGTGGCTTTCATGGTGGCACTTTGGAGTATTTAGAATAATTTTAATAAAATCATTTCGTTCGCCTCATTTCATTTTACCAAAATGGTACAGCAGCGAAACAACACATTTTGCAATCTCTTTCGCCAACAACGTGCAAATATTTTCTAGCCAGATTTTCTAGCCTTAATCCGGGGAGTCGCTCATTGGCCAGCAGCCAACTTGAACACGTACAGGTCGCATCGGGAATGGACGAGTACCAGGGAGTCACCTCGACGATGCCTAACAATGCCGTGGAAAGGTGTCTAATTAAATAAGACGCCTAGAAATACGCGGATCTCGCGGTTGCCTCGGCTAACAAGCCCTCCCTCTAAGGGGGCATCGTCGTTGACTTCGTTCACGTTGTCACTGTTGTTGCCGGGTCAACCGAGAAGAAGCAGCTAGAAGGGCTATCCAAGCGGAAGCCAAAAGCTTCGTGTAATTGTAGTGGCAAGCTTACAGAGAGAGAGATAGAGAGTGGATCTTTGTGACGACGAGGATACGGATGTGACTCGGACCTTCTTATTTCTCGCCTTTTCTTTTCTGCTCGCCGATGCGAAACGCTTTGCTCGGAATCTAACAAGAGAAAGAGTGGATGGTGGTGGAGAGTTGATCGTTTGGCTAGATCGTGAGACGAAGATTGGAAGAATGAATTGTAAGGGAGTGTATACAAAAAGGAATAGGAAATTCAATCGTCAAAGATCATCAGAGAGATTAAGGGATTATTTTTGTACAAGTTGACACGAAAGTAACAAGAGAAATTACCCTCGACCACGCATCACGATTTTGACTTGTTCGGTTGGAAGACTAATTAAAAGACATAAAAAGTACAATTTATTAAGTATCGCAATTCTTTATGAAATATTCATCAGAAACGTTCGAGCGATGTTCGACCAAGAACATCATTTAATGAATGGAAGTACATTTAACGACCGAGAAGAGGATTCGTCTGTGTAACATTGATATCATTTGTTCCCCTTCGAAAC
Organism: Osmia bicornis bicornis; assembly: GCF_907164935.1. Lineage (NCBI taxonomy): Eukaryota > Metazoa > Arthropoda > Insecta > Hymenoptera > Megachilidae > Osmia > Osmia bicornis. The sequence goes on along the minus strand of NC_060216.1, from coordinate 11,193,689 downwards.
GCGCCGTTACGTCGAAGGAGAGCCGTCATGGGGATGAAAACATTTCCCCGAGGGGTAAACCCGATACGCGTGCCACGGTGTTTTTACCTTTTGTTCCCTTTCGCGAGGTTTACCCTGCTTTTTCAGACGGGTGTAACCTACACAGAGAGGCCGTTGTACACGCACGCAATCACGCGATTTCCTTGTTCGTCGGAAGTGAAATCACGATCGCGTGGAAAGCTTGGATGGCCGGCAACGAGAGAATAGTTTAAGCGTGTCATCGTTGCGTGTTTCGCGCGGAATTAACGATACCATCGACGATGCCGAGGGTGAGAAAGAAACGCGATAAAGATTTCCAGCTGATTTTCCGTCGACCGTCCGGTGAACAATTTTCAGAGGTAGTTAACATCCAGGGGAGGACAATGCATTTGCACGAAGATTATTCGCGCGACGAACGCGATCTTCTCGAATGCGGAAAGAAGATAATGCGATAAAAGAGAGAAACCTTCGGAATTCGAGTTTCTAAGGAGATAGAAAACACCTTCGAAGAGCAGTCACCGATTCTGAAATCCGACTGTTGAAAGGACGACCGTGTTACGGCCACTTGCTACCATCTAATTCCGTAAAGTGATGTCTAAGCCTGCTATATGCGCCACGGAAGCCGAAACTCGACACTGACTGAATAATGCGAGAGATGTGAAGCGGAGAATCGTGCGGGACGTTGCAGGGAAACGGGGCAATCGAAGAACGCGGTCTGTCATTTGGATTACTTAAACGGTCTATCGTGAAGATCGATGATAATACTTCGCCAACGTCGCTCGCACCCTCCGGTATTCCACTGGGATTTTCAGAACATCAAATTCAATTTTCCACAGGAGAGTTGGGAAATGCTTATAGAAACGCTGCAACTTCCATGATTTAACATCTCAGCTACAGAAATAATAAACAGGCTAATTTTCTGTCATACTTAATTAATATTATTATATTTTCCTGTCCCTGATGTTGTATTGAAATTTTATTACAAATTACTACTAACTATCAGGAAGTCTAATCAAATAAAAATTCTATAAAGATTATTTCTTTCTCAGACTCTGTATACTCAATGAAATCCACAAATTGATAGTATGTGAATCTATTACCTTCTTTTCAGTTTCCCCACGCGCTGGAGACAATAATTTTCTCAGAAACCACCAATCGCTTCCACCGCCCTAAACAATCAGGACATCAAACTCACAAAAAGCGTATCTCGATTCCAATTCCACGGTTCCCATCGAACCTATCCCCGATAGACGGGAAAGCGATTCGAAACAGCGTTGGGTAGTCGCTTCGTATGCATGGCATTTTGGGAAAAATTTAAGCCGACTACGTGAACCGAATCGGTGGTTCGGTGTGGCGGCACGTGTAACTGTCCTTCGTGGTGGAAAAATAAAATGCGAGAAGAATGCAAACAACGGGAAAGCGAGGTGACCAAAGTTGGCTGGACAAAGTCGTCTGGTGATCTCGAACGTAAAAGGGGTGTCCTTCGTGCGAGCGCAAAGTCGAGAAGGTTGCGGCACCAAGTCTGAAGAGCCTGAAACGAAACTGCCCCCCGGGGCGGTAGATTCCTTAGCGCCATACTGAAATTCCATGCATCCGGTAAGTACGCTGAAGGCGTCGCAGTGGAATTCAATCATTATGCAGGCCAGCCTGCCGTGCACGCCGCTTTACTTGCCGCCTCGCACGCCGCGTCGCATTGTTGGTCAGCTCGTGATACAAGTTCCTCCGAGCTGATCCTAGCAGGATATTCCTGTCGTCGTTCCGCCGGCAAATGCGCCCAACGACCCTCGCGAGCTTCGCTTGGCATTCACCACGACGCCACGATCGTGCTCGACCACCATGGAACAATACAAACGAGGGTTACCCATCTGGATTTTATTTTTTTTTTTTTTGCTGTCTCCCTCCCGTATAGTCAAATTGTATCTCGATGCGAGTCACGAGTTATAGGAACGCTGTTGCCAGTGATGTGTATCCAATCTTTCGGCTCGTAATAGTCTGCTTTTTGTTGAAATTCAGGTTGTTACGTGATTGTAGTATAGCCAGACTATTTGGTAACTTCGTGTAATTTTTGAATTCAAATTTATTACAGAGTTGCAATATTTTTAATTACTGTAAAGATAGGTTTACGCGTCCATGCAGATTGCACGATTCAAAGCTTAGTTTGCAGAATCTTTTAGTTTGTTAATTAATTTTGCTCGAATGGTCCAAAATATATTGCATAGTCAGTATTTATACTGCTTACTGTTCTACAAATTAACAAAATGGGTTAAAATTGGGGAAAAGGAATATCCATGCGAATATTGGTTCTGCACAAAATTTTGTGGTTTGGACATCGACAGAATACAGGGGAGTAAGAAAGTAGTATAGGTCCGGAAAAGGATGTCGATGAACGGGCATGAAATTTACGCGATCTGGCAGCCGCGTTTCATAGCCACCTAGGAATGTGGCTGTGATTAACGCGCGTTTCGCTTCTCGGTCGGGCTGTGTTCCAGCATCGCCTATAATCCGTGGTTTACAGTAAATTCAACACGCGTTGCTGCCAGCTACGGTTATAACGCGCCTGCATTAAGGCATTGTACACCGCCCGTTACCAGGATCGGCAGTAAATTTTATTTTTCCGCCGATATTTCTTCCTTTCCTTTGGCTCTGCTTGCGCCAGGCTCGATGTTGGAACATCTATGACGCCCACAGACCGTGTACCAGATCACCTTTCGCATAGTAGTAAACGAAATTTTGTTTCACTTAATTCGGGAATTTGAAATAAATCCAAGTATACAAGCTTATAATGGGGATTGCTGAGCCAGAAATAATTTAAATTATACTTTGGACAATTTTTTCAACTATTACTCTGCTAATAATTAAAGATCACCAAAAATTCCTGACGACCATTTTAAATGCTGCTCTAAATAACCATCGAGCGCAAAATCGCCCACCCCATCGAAACCCAATTCAAATCAAAGTCATTTAACGATACCGTAAAAAAAAAGCGGTCATCCTACTCTGAAAACGAATTCAACAACGAGTTGCAACATCCCTTGGGATACTCGATATATCTGGCAGTTGTCTAGGCTATGTATGTACACGAGCAAATCGTGGCCCCAGCGCGTCTATTGACATTGATGGGGTGACAAGGAACGGTGATGGGTGCTAGCAAGTCCGTCGTCGTTGGTAGGTCGAGCAGCTTGTATTAGTGGCGGCGGTTAAGGGAGGAAATGGAGGGTGTTGCCAAGTCCTGACATGCCTCGCTTCGATTAATCAATGGGAATGGCATTTCGGAGAGGTGCTAGGCAAAGGTGACGCCGAAGGAGGTGACGAGGAGGGCTCGAGTATATCAGGAGAAGCGACTACTCCTAGACGGATTGAGCGCGATGGAAAACGGGAAGATGAGGTCGGCCTGGACACTTTTGATGAATGGTGTGTACGATGGACCCCCGTAGGCTTCCGGTCTGTCATTTCTGTCTGTCTTTCTTCGTCTGCTCGTGCCTAGCCCACCGTCGCGTCGCGTGGGGTATTCATATCCAAGCGGTGAAACCGCTGAGACATCGAACAGCTAAGAAGCCATGACGTGAATTATCATCCTGTCCTCTGGACGTCGACAAACATTAGGATCGATTCGATTTAAACCGAACGAGGACAGGCGCAACGCTACTGGAGCATGTTCAATATTGTTTAGATACGAGAACGGGTCCATGGTTGGCATGGTAAGCGACGTGGAACAAGATTCTCTCTAGCCGAAATCGTTGCTTGCTACAAATTTAATTGTGTCAATTGGCATTGTTGATGCGTTCGAAAATACACTCCGCGGAAATTATCCGTGGAAAGTGGAGCAGGGTTTGGAAATAGCTCTGCCACGTTAATTGTAAATATAATGGAATATAAAGATAAAAAAGTTCAATTATCCAAGTACAACGTCGAGAAATAAATGCAAAGGACAAATTATTCTTACACTCTTAAAGACACACCCTAGTAGGTAAGGGTACCCGTTAAAGGCAGTTCGTTTTTCGTAGCTGCTTAATTTTTCAGGCAACAAAGAAATTCATCCGTATCATTCTTCCTTTCCTGTAATTCACTACAGGACGGAGATTCCGGCTTTCTTCCGAGGCTACGTTTCTTTGGCTTATTGCCTCCCTCCCGGACGAGGACGATTCTAATTCTTCGTTAATTAATGGAACGACATCAGACGCCATGTAAGAAAGGAGAAGGGTAATACGGTTCGAGAGTTTGCTGAAAGGTGGCCTCCATTTATCACTGTCTAGGACAGAAGTAGACGGGAGGAAAATCGATCCCTTACGTGTCATCCTTTTCTCCTTTCCACTCGGTTTCACCAAAGAAGAAGTACTTCCGCGTACGCAGGGATCCGACCTAATGCTCCCCGCGAAAACTTATTTTATATATATTTTATGATAATTGCGTACGGCATTCCGCCGATTCAACGACGGGCATTCTTCTATGCCAGAAGCACGTACACGCGTTATCGTCTCGAAACTTAAAGCATTCCCGTCTGCTTTCGGCTATCGGGGAACCATCCTATTTGAATATTCCTTGCGAGTTCGCGGTGGAGGGATCGCAACACCGTCTTCTATATCATGCCGTAAACAGAGAACTGGATGTTTGTAGCTGTGTTTCGAAAGGGGTGGATAAACGGTGGAAAATCGGTTCCATTCGCTACTAAATAATCCTTATTTCAGGAAAAATTAGTTTTCACGCTCGAATTAATATTATAAGAAGTGTATCAAAGTAATATAAATAGTAGTAATCATAATTATTATTAGGCGACCAAGGCAGAGAAGGACGAGTGATGTACGAGGGGAGCTATTTTCCGTTTTCCGGCTGCACGAATTTCGATAATAAAATAAAGTGATTAAGAAATTAATACCTTTTGAGAGAATGAAATAATTTCAATTACCATCACCTCTCCCTAATTACCTGTCTTATCAGCACCATACTCTCGACAGGCAAGATTCATTTTAACGCAAAAATCATCTTAACTTGGCGTAGGTTCGCTCGCTAGATCCTCGGGCCAGATTGCTGTAGTACGTACCAACAGCAATATGGTCCATACAATGAACTCCATTCTCGGGCGCTACGAGCAAGTTCAACCAGATTCTCATTCCAGTCTGTGCGCTACAAGCAACAGCCGGTTCGCGTTTCTTCGCTGGCCGTCCTGTTCCCTCTAGTTTCCTGCGGAACATGAAGGATAAACGGGCACGACTTCAACCTCCTGCCCGGCTCTACTTTCCTTCCTATACAAGCTGCGGTTACAGGCTCTCTATCGGCTATCCAACGCGCCGGCAAGAAATAACGTCGAAGAGCGGAAAAGATGAAACGCGAGGGTGAGAATGAACGAAGGTGGACGAGAAAGAAGATCTCGTGTGAGCGCACCCTTTCGTTCGAAAAAAAAAATAAGGATCGGTGGAAAGGTGGAGGCACGTGTTATCGCGAGTTTCCCGAGTTTTCTAGCAGTTATCCGGAGGGTGTTAATTACCAGACCGTTCTAGACCGGTGAAAGGACGCGCTGGATAGGGAGAGCGAGAGGAGGGAAGGGGGAGAGAAGAGGTAGCCTTAAGCTATGGAAGCAACGAGGATTGGGTGGAGGTAGCAGACCCGACGCTAGGAAAGGATGGAGACTCCCGGGTGCGAGATAACGTTTTCAATTACCTGCAGGATGTGACGTAGTTATGAGTTAGCTACCTAGAGAACGACGGCAGCTCTAGCTACCCAGCCAACTGGTTCCAGAAGATGATGAGCTAAGATGGGCCGTGGGACGAGGAGGGAGGACGAGGACGCAGGGATAGACGTAGATACCCGACGCTTGTATAGCGCGTGTACCCGCGAGATAAACTAAACCCGATTAAAGTATAGTACACGTCGATGGTGTACACCAACCGCGTAGTTACAGCGCGTCGTGGTGGTCGACTATAGAAGGTGTTTTTCATCGAGCATCCATCGTTGACCGTCTCTCGACGAAAACTTTGCCTCGTTTCTCATCGATCCAGGTCCGGGACGCTCGACGAGACGGAATCTGGGTGAAAAATGAGAGGAAAAGGCGCGGAACCGATCCAATTAGCAAACGACTTTAATGCAACGATGGCAGAAGAAAGGACCGGTCCCTGATAATCCTTCGGGTTCCATCTCCATCGTTCAAACTACCCTCGGTCTCGTCTCGCCTCGCCTCATCTTTCCCGATCCTTCGAATCCCTTCTTGCAGCCTCCTCGAGGGTGCCACGAATGAATTTGCCGGCGGTAATTTTACGGCGACTACCTTCGGATGCATTTTAGTCGAGGATAAACGCGTCACCGTTCGCGATAGAGGAGGATAATCGCGCGGCGGCTACGGCCGATGGCTTCGAAAGTCACGCCAGAATGCTGGTGAGCAAATATTGTCGCTTCAGACAGGTATTTACTTCGACGTTCATTCTTTCCGACGCTCTTGGCGGTTAACGATGTGTACAGATTGGATAAATAATTTCCGGTTCATCGAACATAAAAATTTTAAGAACATTAATCGAGAAATAATTAATCAACGAGAATCGTTCGTCAATTTTTATTCCTGCTCTTTGAAATCAACATTCACGCTTTAAGGACGAGCAGTCGTTTAGCAAAGCCGAAGGATATATTTTTTCTTAACACGTGCTTCATGTCGTTGGCTGCTGCCACTGACATCATATTTATCTCCTTAACTGCACGATTATAGCGTAAAAACTGGCAAGAGAGGAATGCCGGCACGCCGCCGTTCTGCCTGCCTGCCGCTCCCATAATGTATTATAATGTATACGATGGGAAGTTCAGGCCGTTCATAATAATGCGAACAAAAATGATGCATAGCGACTGTTCCGGCAGTTGTTATTAATACGCCATCTCGGAAGATAAATTTTGTAGATACTTGTAGATGCTTCTACGCAAGTAGAATCACGCGTACGATTGATACGATTCTCCAGGCACGGAATAAATGCTGATTGCAGAAGTACTTGGACGGCTTAATTAGCACATTGCAATTTTTAAGTATACTTCTCAGGGACGAGTAATATGCTGTATCCTATTTAAGTATCTTTCGTAAAATTTAAAATATTCTAGCTATTAATTTATTTAAAATAATCCAAAGGATATTATTGCCTACTATCCTTATTTCAGTTGATTTAATAATAAAGCAAGTAAGATTGGAAAATTTTGAAATACTTCCTCAAAAAATGCTCTGAATATCACGTCGTGCATCGACACGAAGAAGGTCAACGTATGATCGACTTTGTACGAAGAGAATCGTTGAAAATCGAGGCCGACAGGAGGTCGAGCGTTCGCGTTTCGTGAGCCGCTCGCATCACCTTAATCAGAGAAAAAAGCGACCAAAGGAACGATGTCGGCCGAGGCAGAGAAGGACGAGTTGATGTACGAGGGGAGCTCTTTTCCGTTTTCCGGCTGCACGAATTTCGAGTTACGCGAGCGCCAGCAGAAAACTTTTCTCCGCCTTCAGCCGAGAGACTTTGGTCCGTGGGCTTTCGCAATTTATAACCAACCTAACTGAATTCAACGTCGCGCGGTGTGTTCTTCATTTCAGGCCACCCTTTTTAATCCGACCCGCGACCTATAATGTTCGCTTCTAACCACCGACGCGAGACCTTAATCGCCACAATGCTAACTGACACATCTGTCGCCTTAATTTGCTGACTTTACCCCGGGATGAACCCCATTTTTTGATTTTTTGCACTGATGGAGCTCTCTTTTCCACGATCACCTGAATAGATATATTTGAAAAAATCCTCGTGTTTCAGCACCTTCAAAACAAAGGACAATTGTACTACTCTCCTTAGCTCTAGAATCTTTTCTTTCCTAAGCTATTTTCAATTAACCCTTTTTTCTCCAAATAGGAGAAGGGCCTTAAGCATATTCGTGAGAGGAACTTCACAGCCCACTGCTGAATCGTCAGTGTTCCACTTATCGAATTCACAATAATGTCGGAACTGGACTGCTAGGCGAGATCGAGCACACTTCATTCTGGTGGTCGCAGGTTCGCTCCGAACGCGCAACGTGATCGCAATGTTCACGCCATATTGATCACGTAGTGCATGCAGATAGCCCATGCATACCGACTTCCACTTGCATATTTACAAACAGCAGACCGCAGCGCCGCCGCGCGCTGCAATAATAATGGCCCGTAACGAGTCGGAACCGAGTCCGGTTCCCATACCATTATTAGAAATGTCTGTTGAGAAGCAAGCCAAACATTTCGAGACCCCCCGAACTTCAGGGTGGAGACAGAGGTGGACAGAGAATTTGACTGGCCACTACAGAGACACGAAAAGAGAATCAGAAAGTTACAGCTTACGTTTGTCAGCCAGTGAGCAACTTGCACTTCCGCTCTCGAGCACAAGACCCATCGCTAACAACACGTACGGTAACTACCTTTGTTCGACGCTACAAATTACGACGGTCCTTTTGGTCCGACCCAACTATCACATAGTCGGACAACGAGCATCGCAAACCACACGGAGCTTCGAGCAGCTAGCGTTTCTTCGTATGCAACGGGGATCCACAGAGGAAACGCGTTTCCCGTGCGTTCGGCAGTCCACACCGGGCACGACAGAAATTTATCCCTGTTTGTCGTGTTCGGGTTACGGCGGAGATGTCGCGGGGAATGGAACGAAGAAGGACGTCGCGTCCTCCGCATCTGCATATTTGGCTAAGGGTAGCTGCCGCGGCAATTGGAATTGCAAAATCGCAAATTGGACTTGTTCGCGGACCGACCCCTCGCTGTTCCCTCCTGATCCAATGGAGACGGCTGTTTGCGAAAAAGTATCCCGACGCTGATGCTTTTTCGTTACGCTTCTCGCGCGGCTATTCTACACGACGCCTCGTAATTCTTATCAATTGACCGCTCGATGCGCAAATAGTAATGCGTATCGATTAAAAAAATTTCAGTGTCAAAGAGTGATACGATCAAAGGAAATATCACCGTCGCTTTTTTTTTACTTTAGCGTGAATTTTATTTTTGTGAATGCAGTTTTACGTTTAATCGAACAAATAACGTTACCAACAAACTGATCGAATTCCAACACAGAACGCTCTGTAATTGATGGTACAACCAAAAAGGGGTTGATTTTACACGAAAAAGTACATAAACGATAATAGAATAAAATTTTCCACATGAACCTTTGTTTTCGAGAAACTCGACGTTAAAAATTCGCCTGGGGTATTATTAACTTTGGTATTAATTGAAAAAAACGTACTTCGAAGCCATAACAGATTTCCAAGCAGCAAACCTATTGATACTTGTACATCCAAGTCGTATGGAAACTTGGAAAATGATTTCGGCAAACTTCGATGCCGTCGCGTTCCAAGCTTCTGATGAAGCTTCAGTACCGACGAAACCGTAAGATAATCAGTTTCGAAGTAGATACGACTAACGCTCAGACCAGATTAAATTCGAGCCCTGAGAGGCTATAATATCGTGTCGTTCAAAACATAGTCACAGTAATTTCGTACTAACAGCCATCAGTGTTAGTAATAAGAAACATTTAGATATTAGTATTTTTGCGTTAAGCACACCTTCGATATCTAACATGTGTTTTTTTTTTGTAACACAGATATTTTAGACACTGTAGCTCTCAATATCTCCCAGGCAGAAGCTGGTCGTCGTCAGTGTATCTGCAGCGAGTATCAAAATATTTCAATATTATGCAACACATGTCGACGTGTATCGAGAAACAGCGCCTTTCTGACTTAGAAAGCTGGTACACGTTGAGAGAAGCTCTAACGTAGGGAAGAGAGAAAACACGGGATAGAAGGTTCGGAAAGAAATAGAGGAACGTAGGCACGGTAAGAGGGAGCAGAGGGCATGCAAATGGAAAGTTATACTGCAGAAAAACGAATATTGAATCAGCAGCTGGGTCGGTGGAGGGCGAATCGAGTCAATGCTTGCTTTTCATCCTTGGTCCAACGTCGGTGGCAGGATTCCTGCGGAGATATGTATGCGGATATGTTTGCGGTTTTACATCGGCCTCTATCCGCCCCTCTCTTTTAACCCCTATTCGTTACGGAAGCGATCGACGAAACAGCACAAGTGGATATCGTTCTCTCCTTCGATATACCAAGGCAGACCATCGGCCAAACCAGCCGAGGGATACAAATATTTGCGCGCTAGGATTTGTCCGATTTGAAATTCTAACTAGTGCCGTGAATCTATCGTGATTGTTGGTCAAAATTGTTTTTCACTTATGTACTTTATCGATCCTCTTACTGTCTGCGCTTTCCAATTGTTGGAACGATCTTAGCTATCGTTTGCATTATAAAGCATAACAAAGTGTATTCCTCTCCTTTATCTTATCATTTTTTTATTTTTAAATTTTCATTGCACGTCTTCGGTTCCAAATGTTTAAATCCTACTATTTTCAAATAAATGATTAGTTTAATGCAATATCAAAATTGAAAAGATGTTCATTATCACCCTAAAGTACCAATCCCTATTCTTCGTGTCGCTTCTTTTCCAAACAGGCACTGTTAACACGAAGCAGACTGAATGAAAGAAAAGAGCAGGCCAGTCGTGTAATAAGAGCGAATGGCGAATTGAAGGCAGTACTAACGAACTAGCGCGTTCATTTGAAATCACTCGTGCCGCTCGGTGACTTTTAATAAGGTCTCGTTAATGACGGGACAAAGGGGGCAAAGAAGCAGAACGGTAAGGACAAAAGAAATTTAGGCGAGCCACGATCGAACGCACGCGGCAGCCCAGTTATTCTTTGAAAAACAATAGATATAGGATGGGTGGCGCGAGCTAGGCTTGATCGATCGATCGCAAACACGAGCCAGCGGGATAGGCAGCCATTGTAAAGGCAGAGGGAGTTCTCGCAAACGCGTGAATAATGGACACCCGTTTGATAAGAGAAGCGCTCGCGTGAGCCAGCTCGATTCGTCGAAGAGAGGGCGGGACAGTAAAGACAAAGAGAGAAAGGGTAGGATGGAGAAATGGAAAGATAGAGAACGGAGGAAAAGAAAGAAGCGTGGAAACAACCGAATTATTTATCGACGGAAAGGTCGAAGCTAAATAAACGTCGGGATAGCGGCGCCGATTTCCGCACAGCTTATCCGTCGCATTGCGAACACACCGGCTCCTCTCGATTCTTCTTCTATCCATGAATCACTATTATCTCGGACTAGCAACGACTTCTTCCGTTGCATCAGGATTTCAAACGGTTCTCATCGTTCGGATCGATCGAGAAGGAATTTCTTTCCGAATCATTGAAATTCAATGTTTGCGGTGACGTGCTTCGAAATATGAATGGTCAAAGAAAATGTTACAGTCTTGTTGCTCCGACGAGGAAATACTCTTTATCCAGAACGCAACAGTGCCGCGACCTTTCGAACGAAGTTCGACTATAAATGAACTCGGTGGACCAGTGACCTCCGGTTACCTGACCTGAAAACGTCTTGTCGTCGAGCTTTCGCGTTCTCCTGTCGACTCAATTCCGTATAGCCCCGCGAAGGATTTATAAAACAGCCAAACCGGAACTAAATAATATACCGGATAACTTTATAAAATGATTGAAACGTTTATGGAATTTTATCGGTAAGTGGGTAGACTTTGATTGGCTCGGTCAGAGGATCGTTCTGAACTTTCAACTTTTAGCTCAGTTCTGTGTAAATAAAACAGTTATGATGGAAGTAAATATACTGGATTTGAACTAAATATTATTAATAGATAATTCGATAATTTTCAATTAATTTTGTCAAAGAACCGTCATGAATTCTTAATTTTACCCAACTGCAATTTTAAATCTTGATATCGATGCATTAATTCATTTATATTTTTTAAAAACGACATTGTAGAAATAAATAAAAGAAAAATTTCATATGATTTTAAAAAAGAATTATGAACATTACACGGTATGTTCAAAATAGTACAGATAATTATCCGCGAAATTGCCTTATTGTACGATCGAAAAGTACTCGACAATAGTTTCGCGATACACAAACATATTCGTTGGAAAAATACGACAGAGAGAAGCAGGCGAAACAAGTAATCTTAAAGCGACGGTATTTCAACCGGAAGCTACTCTTCTTCCCTCAACAGGTCCTTCATCTGTCAAGGGAACAACTTTCTACTTTTCCTCGTGTGCTCTCCGTTCGCTATTCTCTAACATCCCTCTTTATACAGTTTTCATGGTTTCCCCGCGGTCGTGCATTCTGCTTGGCGAGACACGGGGCTTGCCAGGCCGAATATATAGCTTAGCTATGACCGAAGGCGACCGTTTCCGGCAGAAACCGAGCAAAAGTGAGAATATAAGGCGTTGCCTCGTGACTGCTGCTGCTGCTCCGGGCTAAAGGATTTTCCGAAATTTCCCGGGGGCCCTCTGTCTCTTTGCTTTTCCTTTCTCTCTCTCCCTCTCTCCCACTTTCAACTTCACCCTCGCAACGTTCCAGCTTTTCCGCTAATATTTCATCGTAGCCGCACCAGCGTGGCAGCGGCGGCCATCTTGCTTCCGGGCCCGGGCGCGCCGGAAGCGGCCGGATGTGCCGCGACAAAGCGCCGTTGCGGAAAAATCACAGGACTATGAAGCGTGGATAAACAGAGAAGGAATAATCTGTGTTCTCGCCGCCATCCCGACGCCGTTCCGCCGATGAAAAAACACTGACGTAAAACTATATTTATGCAGTTTGCTGCTGGGATTTCGATCGCACGGCCAACTGATTGAGAAAGCCCGAAACGATAGCCGGTGGAGACGTTTATATTGCCATCGAATCGTCGGTGTTATTGATGCAACGATTACACACCGATTCGTGTGTGAAAGATGCTTTTTCCCTCGCACCGATTTTTCATGGAAATGTAATATACCGGGGTTATGGGTATAGCCGATTGTATGGAAATCGAAAATTGGCAAGGCAGTATGTCTATGTTGAATTTTGAGGGTGTATTAATTTCGGATCTAAAAAACGTGAATTTTTTAACTTTTCAAACTTTTCAATTTGTACGTGTAATATGTTTAATAGTAATCATGAAAATTAGGAGGCTGTCTGTTCGGTTCTTTCCACGGTTTTGAGGAAAAAAATAATTACATCTGATCAAATGTTAAATTGAGTTTGCTTTGGAATGAAATGTTCTGTTCCATCCACCAGATAAATCTGATGTACTACTCCTGCTCTTCTATTTGTTTTGATCTTTGTAAAATTCTCTTAATGTAACAGCTTTAACTCTCTGGAGAACTGCAAAATGCAATTATCAAGATTTTTTCTGAAAAGAATGAGAGTTTCTAAGAGGATGAAATTATAAAATTGTTTGCGAGTCGGTAAAAGGTTGTGGATTAAAACGGTCAATAAAGAATTATTAATGTTGCTAATAAAAAAAATGTCTATCTCAAAGAAGAAATTAACCAAGACTGCTACATTGTTTCCTCCATTTTACATGTGCAGGAAACTATTTTGAAGGTAATTATGCTATCAAATATTTATCAAGAATGTAATTCAATACAAGAATGAAGCCCAGATTATTTTGAAAAAAAAAATTTTTCTTTTAGGACCTTTATAAAAATATTTTGCAAGCGTTTTAAATGGTGCAATGTTCTTTCGCTGACGCGGGGATGCACCTTTGTTAGACTTACATTATTCACCCTTCTTCCTTATTTCTTGCCGCGTTTCTTGAAGTAATTTCGTTAATACCACGCTGAATTTGCAGGGATAAGCTACCTCCAGCTTCAAACGAATTTTTTTTCCCCACACCCCACGAGAGAAATCCCGGGTCCGGTGCGACTAAACCGGAAGGTTATTACTTAATGACTAGCTGCGTTTTAATTTGTCAGGGTTTCGCGGGCTTTCTCATCGTCGAGCTTCAACTGGGTCAACGTATGAAAAACGAGACAGAGAAGGATCTACGGAAACGACGGAGGAAGAGAGAAGAAAGAAAAAAGAAATAATAAAAGAGCGAAGGTAATAGAGCTCGCCGTTGTAATTTGCAGTACTCCTGGTTCGCATTAATCACGCTAAATTTAGCGAGCAAAAATGTATCGCCGCGCACTTATCGCCGCTTGTTTCTTATCACTTTCGCGCCGATGCACCCATAGTCGGACGAATGCAATTTTTACAGATTTACCGCCTCTCTCCTTTCCTCTCTCTCTTTCTCTCTCCGTTCAACGAGGCGAAGAATTTATTTCGCCACAGAGTTCGTTACGTTTTCATTTTATTTGTTAAAGCGTAATGCATCAGGGCAACGCGAACGGGTCATTATATTCTGTAACAGAGGAAACGAGAAACAGGAAAAACGCGTGCAGGTTGTTGCTCGATAATAGCAGATTTTATTGCATTATTCCGCACTTGCCGGCAAACAAAGGGGCCAGTCGAAATTTGTTCGGGCGAGCCAGTACCGATTCAATTTACCCGCTTTCCCTCCTATCTTGCTTATCATCGGCAGTTTTTGAAGTGGCTTTCAATAGCGATAAATTGTTTCACGGTCTCGTCGGTTCTCCTGATCAAGACAGTTATTTAATTGTTACACGTAATCACTGACAGCTGTTATCTCGCGTTGCAACGTACAGGTGCAATTACGGCATGATACAAAAATCAAAATCCTTTAACATTTTTTATATAGATTTATTTTTGTTACTGATATATTTTATGGCGTATGTTGGAAATCAAATCACTGTTACAAATTAAAACTGAGATTTTAATTAAGATTCATGATGCTGAGCTTGAAAAAATTGCGAAAAATATGTCCACAATGGCATAATATTCCTTAATGGCAGAATGAAAATATTGAAACGTCTGAAGGAACAACTTTACGAATCCAAGAACGTGAAACGAAAAGCGAAATAATGAAAAATGAAGAATTACGCTATCGAGGTGTTTACAGCGTACACCCGTGATAATATAATCCAGCCTGCATAAATATGCATCCCGTCGAGTTATTACGCTTGGGAACTGGAACATTCCAAGCGCTGATGAGTACGAGGAACTGCTTTGTTTGCAAGCAGAAACTTAACCCGCCGGCAACTAATCTTAAGAAGATTCAGCTGCGGGTTAGTCTTATGCAAAGGACGGTAGCATGAAGGGATGCTCTGTTTCTTCGCGTGGAATCGCGTCGGATACGCGTTCCTGTAAATATCCTTCAAATTACTCCTTAATTAGCGACCGAGGATTCCGACAAGTTCAACAGCTTTTCTCCCTCTAAACATTAACTGACTGAAATAGTAAACTACACAATTGTACGCCAGCATAAATTCGCTAAAATTGTACTTCGGTCTACTCTGTGGAAGTATTTGAAAAATATTCAAAATAACAAAATTAATTTTTGAAGAGGTGATTTTTTATCTCAAGAGATCACCAGTGTAGATGGAATGAAGCCATGAAATTCGAGATTAAAACGAATCAAGGATTTCAGATTGAAACACTAGACGGGGATCCAAGAATGTTGCGAACGAATTTACGACGGAGGGTAATCGGACCCTCGGTTTCGTCGCGATGTAAAATCAAGCTAGGGCTGCTGGATGCAGGATACGTCGGCGCTCGGCCAAGAAAATCAAAATTTCGTCATCCGGTTGTAATTTAAAGGACGCGACCCCATCCTCGTTCACTCCCCCTGAGGAGTGTACCAAGCCAGACTATTAGATTTTAACCTCATCTTCGACGGTGGCTTCGATTTCGCTCGACGAGCACTACCTCCGCTACGGCATATCCCCTGAGGAAACGATTTTTCGGAGAGCTAACCTTGCAACTAAATCGACCGTGATCGTTGCCAGAAGATGAATTTCTTTCGACGAAATGGCTGAAAACTGTTAAAAACTACGAGAAGGTACGTTTGAAGTTTTCAAATTGCAATTTTCATTTAAGAAATTTGGAATTAATCTATAATTCCACAAATTGTAAAATTGATATTGTTTTTAATTTTATGTTTTAAACAATAAAAATAAAATAAAACTTAAAATATTTAAAATTTGTTCGTTCCTTTCATAATGTCCATAGAAAGCGACACACGTTTCGCACGAAATTATTGCGTTTTGCATATTAAGCCGTAACATTGGTCATTTCTGACCGGTTTAGTTTGAGGGCACAGTGGCCCGTGGATGATAGAGAGATCTCTTCCTGCTCGTAGCTTTATCCCGGGGACACAATTTTCCCTGTCATGAAACCATAAACATCCCCCGTCCACGAACATACCTTAGTCGGTCCCGGCTCACTCCATAATCTGGCCGCCGTTCTAACGCTGCTCCCGCGTTTCTAGCGCCATTTAGATAAACTCGTAATCTAGACGCCGTTTCCTACACTGAAATATTCCCCCGAGGGTGTTACGAACCACCGTCGTCCTCGTACACGAGCCAGGGGTGTGAACCCTTCTGCGACGGGAATTTAAAATCGATCCTGCTCGATGACAACAAGCGTAAACGTTCACTCGTGACAAGCAATTGCACTATCTACATACGAAACGATGGATTTCCGTCAGCGAATTTTCGAAATTATAATGAGAGTAATAAAATATTCTTATGAAACGGTGACCTGTTTCCATTAATTTTCAGCAAGGAATTCTATTATATTTTATAGCTGTTTTGGTTGATACGGGATTATACTCTGAAATTGGAATACTCATAGGTGAGGATAAATTTAATTTAAGTGCGAAAGTGTGTCAGAGAAGCGCGAATACCCATTTCGTAAATAGAATACCCATTCAACGCATTACTAGATCACTCTGTATTCAACGAATTCAGACACGATGGATTTTCACCGAATAACGTGAAAATCTACGAGTGGGCTGTCTTTTATGTAGTTGCAGATTAACTAACTTTAAAAACAAGAGGATTATATTAAATTTCTGGTACCGGCCACTGGTGATCCTCACGAAATTCGACGTGTCGAAGAACGAACGCGTTTCGCGTACAGATAACACAAAGATTTCGATAGTTCGTTGCATTGGAATCCGAAAAGACGACGGATCGCAGGGAGACGATGCATCAAGCGTGCCCGAAGTTTAATTCAAGCCAGGAAAATATATTTCGCGACGTAATGTGATTCACGGGAAGTGTAAATCTGTCGGTTCGAGACGGCGAAACACGTAGCCTTAATGTCGACATGTTTCATTTGTTGCTCGACACCGAAAGGCGTGGGCGTGTTTCTTCAGGGATAAATTCACCGAAAGAAATTTCACGCGAAAGCACCTGTCGTTCCCTTTTCTTCCTTCGAATCCCTACCTTCTATTTCCATTTTCTTCTCTTCACACGTCCCGCTTACTTTACCCCCTTTTTCCTTCTTAATTTCCCGTTACAATATAGGAACGACAGGAAAAAGAATTTCATTTTTTTTTCTTTTTAGGAAGAGAAAAAGACGGACAAGTCGAAGAATATGACTGCATCGTGGCCGGCCAATTTGAAACACAAATGAACGATGGCAACGCGAAAAGAGAAAACAGGAGATACACCTTTGCACGACTTTGTCGTTGCAACGAATTATTTGCATAAACAAATTTCGACGGAAGCGAATTCAACGTGCCAGAGTGTTTCGCTGTTCCAACTATGCAGAGCAGTCTCTCGTTCGGCTCTCCATCGTCCCTCGTTCCGCTTCGCTCCGCTCTTTCCCAGGAACACATAATGATTTCTGGCTTGTTACGCTAACTTATGCGCAATATTTCGAACAAACACGGCCATTTTATTTTCACCAACGTCGGGGATAGAAGTTCTGGAAGCTCGACCTTGTTACACGGTCTCGACACGGTCGCAGAATGAAAACCACCACAAGTGGAATTCGCGATTTTCGACGAAATTTAGAGATAACTGGCTCTTTCGTTCCTTCTCTACTTATTGATTAAGCGAGAAATACATCGTTGGTTATGAGATTCGTGTGAAAGGAACGAGAATTGCTGCGACCCACATATTTTACTCTAATTTTCATTTTTATAACTTAATGCAAATAAATTTTGTTGAGAAAATTGTTATTGCTTTAACGTGCAATTCATTATATTTGTAGTGAGTAATTATCTTTTTGCAAAAGGATAAAATTGAAAATCTAATATTCTGTCCAGCTATGCCCAAAAACAAGATTACTTATTACTTTAATAATTGTAAATTTATACATTTATATGAAAAATGCACTGTACTATCTAGTATTTTTAAAACGTGATTGATAGATATCAATATTTTCCCATCTAATTACCATAAGAAAATTTTGTACATTTAATAGATTATATTGATAATTAAGAACCTTAATTATTATATCTGAAGCGACAAACATAATGAATTTTGATATCTATGCAATATTCCAAATTTGTCGAAACTGTTTCACTCTAGAATCAAAATTTAGAGGGGAAACGAGGCTGGTTCGTTGATTTCATCGAATCATCATCAGATACGATACATAGATACTAGCGAAACGAAACGCACGATTGGATTATTCTATCGAATTATCACAGTCGAGGAAACACTATTTTGTACCGTAAAATTGCTCGTTTAGTATCGAGACTTCGGTTTAATCGGCCGGTGGTTCCATGGTTGTATCTCCTTTTTTGAGGACGCCGATTGCTGGTGGTTTGGGAAGAGGAAACAGGAGGAAAAAGCGTCGTCGAAGCGGTCAAACGCAACGAGCGTCCGGAGCAGACGGTCGAATGGGCAATCAACGATCGAATGCTTCATGCGAACGAACCATTATTCGCGTCCAATCGGTATTGCAACATGAAACACCGACAATTGGCCGATAAAATCATTATACGCCTCATTACTTGTCAGCTGCAAACGCTCGTTGTCTGCCTTTTAATTTACAGTCGATCAGAGTGACATCCTTGCTCGTCAACATAGAATTTCTTTTCATTTTTAATCAGAACAATTAAACCGGCCGTCTCGTTCACTAATTTTATCTCGTTAATCGAATATCCAGTTTTATTCGTTGAATTAAAATCAATCTTTAAACCATAAACTTCTATACTTGTCGCGCGTTTCATGAATCGAAACGAGCACGCATTTGATAAATCCCGAAAATTCCACATCTCGTTAGGTATTCAACAACGGAATTTTTCGTTTCATTTCCATTTCAGTTGTACAATTTCCAAAAGCACCAGAACAGGAATATCGATACTGTCCACAATGGGGTATTTAAATTAATTGTTGAACTTCGATTTTATCGAAATAATCTACCGTTTCGATAAATTAAACTATTGGTAGAAGAAGAAAAAAATATTTCATAAATTTCTTAACCCTTTCGTGTTGAAATAATATTAAACCTTTGATGAAATTAAAAAAAGATCGACTTTTGACTAACTTTTCCATGCAAATACCTCGGTGGAAATCGGTCGAACAGCACTATGCGAGCATAAATCGTGGCAATTGATAAATCCTTTCACCGAGATAAACGTCGCAGTAAATGTAGCAGTTATGTCGACTCGCTCTTTGTTTGTCGCGATATTTATTCGTTTGGCTGTCGGTGGCTGGCGATAAATCAGCATATTCGTCAGTCGTATTCGCATTTGGCGAATCGGCGAGAGGCAGCGTCGATAACGCGATTCCACGGCGAGTCGTTTCGACGAATCCCATTCCCACGATCGAGATGGATCGTCTTTTGCAACATTTAATGCACGAGGAATAGCGGTTCCCCGGCGGGCGGCCGTGCCTCCTCGTCGCGTAACTCGTAAACCGCAAGGCACAATGCGTTCATTAATGGCATTAATGGATTCCATGCCCGGCACGTAATGCCGTCATTGAAATGGCTGGCGATCAACGCGAACGCTGTCGCATTCCTGCTGTCGTTTCCGATTTGCACGCGACAACAACATTGAAAGCCCTGCTCCCGGCTTTGCCGATAAAACACCGGTTGATGGCCGTCCAGACGATGGCTCGAGGTGTTTCGGGCGCCGATAAAGCGCCGGTTAATTGCCGAATGAAATTAAACAGCAGTTAAACCCTCGAGTCTTGAGTAATTATAAGAAGTTATAAGATGCCTCCTGTAGTCTAACTCTCCTGTTCGCTCACCCCCATCACCCTCCGCCCCTATATTCCTCGCCCTATCTCTCTCTCTCGCTCTGCTACGTGCTCCCGGTCTTACCACCTTCATCAACCCGTTGCACCCTCTTCTCTTCCATCCTTCTTCCCCCTTTTAAAGGCACTATCCCTAGGGGCCGTTAACTGCAATCAAAGTTAACCCGGAGTTATAGGGGAAAACTGCAGAGCGGCAGTTAATGTTTAACGGCACTGTTAAATGCAGGCTTTCTCTTTCTCTCTTTCCCTCTTTCGGCTTCTTCCAACCCCTTCTTTTCCCTGTTTCACGCCCCCTCTTCCCGGTTTTCTATGCTCCTTGAAGCCTGACGTTTAGGCCATTTCCGGCTGTGGCCGGGCGGAACGAGTGGCCGATTCTCCCGGAGGTCCAGATTCGACTTTAGTGCCTCGGACCATCCTGTCCACGCTAAGTGAACGACCATTTGGAAGATTGCACAGTCCTTACTTTGGCTGACCTACTTTGTGATCCGATTCCGTTTGACACAATGTCCTGCCGATTCTCTTCTGTTCGCTATACCACGTTTCCTAGTGGAAGGCTCGTCGATTAGCTCGCTATTGAATCCTCGAAATCGAATCTTCTTCGATATACCGGACGATTATATGGTTGGAGATGTTACGAGGAGATGCGAGTCGGAAAATGCTGGTAAGTGTGTGAAATGGAGCTCTTTCCTTCTAAAGGGGAGCTCTTATCGTAGTCGGTATTAATTGAATTTTTTAATGTGATATTATACAAATTTACAAACGCAAATTAATGTATTCGAAGTCAGATGGAGCAGTAATGGCTTGTGGAAAAACTTGAATAATATTACTATTACGATAGTAATAAAAATTGAAATCTTAGAATGGAAATCTAGTTATTTTTGCCCTTAATAATTATTAGCAACCGAAATATCATAGATCTAAATAATGAACGATTCAAGACGGTAGGAATTTCGCAGTAAAACGGAGAAACTCCTTAAAGGAGCATCGTGTAACTCGAAAACACATCGTTTCACCAAGAACAATCTAATATCGCGACTCAACGACTTGCAGAGCGCAACATTCAAAGACCTAAGGAGATTGTCCGGGATAATTATAACGTAACTAGCAAAACGTTCCTCGCTATTGCAAACTCCCTGCTTGTCAGACTAAAGGTCCCGCGTAATAACTTATCGCGCGCAAAATGCCGGGAATGCAAGCAGGTAACAATATTTACGGGCGTTCTCGAATATGCAGCGTCGACGGGACGACGATTCCGCGATGCAAAATTAACGAGGGGATAAGGGACGACCAGGCGGGAGCTGCCTTTTAAACGGCGCGAGTTCCGCGCGAAATGGTTTGCACGCCCTAAAACGAGCGAGCAAACGAGTGAGAATGCAAATGACCATCGTTTACGCTTTACTCGACCTTCTACCGACTTCACCATTGTACTCGAATCGATTTTAAATGAATCTCTTCGACTGTTTCCAATCTCCTTTCATCGTTGCCTTTTGATGCTCCAACGAGCTTTTCAAGCTTGTCAGCAATTTATCATAAAAAGCAATTGAATATTTTTATTTCTATACAAATCGAGAATTGATTGTAGAAGAGATTTACTTTTGAAAGGTGCATTCTGAGCAAGCGAAAACGATTGTATTTTATTATCTTATTTCTTACATCCTCAAATTTTAGTGTGCTTTTCTTGAACGGAACCATATTATTTTCATTTTCTAAATTTTACGTTGCTCAAGAGACGAAGATGAAATAGAAAGAAATCTTTTACTGTTATTCATGAAAATTAACGAAATTCATACCGGTTAAAGGGTGAAACGTGTTCCTGGCAATGTTGCCGTCAACGCCGTGCAATTATGAATCGGCGTAACAGATAATTATGGTAATACGTGATTACGAATTAGCGGTAACGCAACGTAAATTTATGTAATTATTGTAGTAATGAATCTGCTAGCCAACATGACTAATGCAACGGATTTCCCGCAACGGACATGACAAATACGTAAATCTGTATCACGATAACTACCGTAATCAAGCAGCCCTGTTCCACGTATTGACGGCGGGCCAACATGGCAAGACCGCGAGAAATCGTTTTCGAAATTTCATTCGCGCGAAACACGTGCGCCCAGCTATCCAGCCTGTTATTCTCCACGTACACGCCAACGCTACTACATTTTACGCAATAAAGTACAGCGAATTAGAGAGGTGCTCACGCTACGTTGCTCTTTGAACGTGATATTAACAAACGAGATATCCAC
This sequence comes from Osmia bicornis bicornis, assembly GCF_907164935.1. Lineage (NCBI taxonomy): Eukaryota > Metazoa > Arthropoda > Insecta > Hymenoptera > Megachilidae > Osmia > Osmia bicornis. The sequence continues at coordinate 11,171,500 of NC_060216.1, read as the reverse complement.
TGACTATATTTCATCCTCGTCAAGTTTCGGATCGTCCAAATTCTATCTGCAAATTGACATATTCTCTGATTTTCGACGAAATCTCTTGTTATTCTCGATACTAGATTTGCACGGTTATTGTATACTTGCTTCAACGCGTTGATAATTTCAAATTTAACTATAATCGAATTTGTCAATTGACACTTAATTCATTATTCTGATAATTACCACAGAGGTATCAAATCATTGAAAAAAGAATAGAATGAAGTTGTAAAAAAAAATATAAAATCTGTATCTGCAGTTGGAATGTTTGAAACATAGCTGGAATGTAACAATAAAAAAATCGACAGTTGCTTATACGTTTCAACCTCTCACGTCCTTGGTCCTCCTTTCATCCGCGAAACCACTCTTCCCCTGAATTTTCAGCACGCGTACTCGCCCGCACTTCTGCCACTTGCCCTCTCAGCTTTTTCCCTCTTGTCGCCACCGTCGCTTCTCCGGCAAGGCACGATGCTTTTTTTTTTTTCTCTTCCTTCGGCTTCCACGGTGCTCGAGCCACGGTGCAACGCAGTCTGTTGGTGATTAGTGTGCTCATTACGGCCGACGCTAATGATGCTTGCATCGCCAGACAAAAGCTGCGACAACCGAGCGTGTACGAGTTGCGAACTGCGAGTACTGCCGCGACATCTCTCATCCTTTTTCTCCGCGTCCGCCCTCGTGGAGTTGTTCCCTTTCTTCCCGCCGCCCTTGCCGTGGGAACACGGGTTTTATTCTGAACGAGTTGTGCTGCGAGCTTTCTACGGCGTCGAACGGCGTCGCGACGCGAGGGCACATCCCTGAGACGTCAGATGCGGCGTGGACGATATCAATGATTTTGGATCCGATTCTATTCCATTCGCGTTTGTGATCTTTTCACGGAGATTATACAGAATTTAACCCTTTTGCTACTTTTGTTATCCATCCCCCATTATCGGTCTTTAGGATTACGAGAATTAAGATTTGTGTAGTTTCATATCGAAAAACGAAACGAAAGTCGATGAATACTAAACGTGGATTTTGCATCCCTTGTTTACTGCACATCGAAGAGTGAAAATGGTACTAAGAAAAAATAGTCGCACAAAGGTAACGCAAGGAATAAGTGAAATACATGGCGCAAGCAATTCCCTGTAAAATAAATACTTTAAGAAACGAATATAAGCTGAAAAAATTAATTGCTCGCCGTGGAAAAAACAAATTTGCTTGGACTTCAAATTACGCGATTTATGAAATAATTCGCTCGAAGAGCCACAAGGCTACCCCCTCCCCCAACGAGGGGAATTAATAGAACAGGGCGTTCGATTGTACGAACTAATTAGAGAATATATGAATAGCGGGGGAAAAAAGAGCGACGCTTCAGAATGTGACACATTTTAATTTTGAACGCAACATTTTAATTGCGACGCTCTGAAGCACAATTAGGATAATGTTTTTAATTTTTCAGCCGGAAATTTCTTGCCGTTCTCACAGTTTCGGCGAGCATTTTTAATGAAAAGGCTCTTTGACAATAGAATTTTAATCGTTATCGAATGCGTTCGCGCCTTTGTTAATTTTTATTAAATTATTCTTCCGCTGAAATTTCCGTAGTAATCGTCGCTGACTCGACGGAATGTCGGTCATTTTTCCCTCGCGCAATTACAGAATTCGCGTGAAACATTTTCCCCTGTAAAGAGCACCGACGCGATGGCTTGAATATCGAATTTACCGAAAAGAACGTTGAAACACATAATATCGTGTCGAAGTTTAGTAAATAAATTAATAACGAATAACAAGCTTCCAAAGTGAACGTCCCTATCACTACGGGGAATATATTTGCCGTCGATTAAACTACACGAAGTCAGCTTTCAGAAGCCGCAAGAAATTCAAGGCCGATACGAGATTCTGTCAGCAAAGAAAAACGGGTTTAACCAGCTAAGGAGAAGAAAGCCGCTCGTCAAGGGTGGTATGAGAGGGTGATCTCTCTCTCTCGAGGAGGGGATGAGACATGCCACGTCGCCGAGGCCGTACCGAAACACGAGGAAATTAATAAATTGCTCAAACTTAAGTCGACCCCCTAAGTGCTGGAATAAAGGACCTTCATAAATTTCATTCCACGCGCCCCTGCGCCTACGCTCGGCCGGTTTCCTTCATCCCTGAAGAAGGAATGCTCTCGTCTCGCCGTACAGACGCGGATCTCCCTTCTCCTCTACCCTGGCTCGAGAGATTTCGAAAAAAACCGAAGAAATTAGTCGAAACTTCCGAGACGTAGGCGAAACGGTGATAAATAATGGTAAGATAAGGTAATCGTTTTACACAGGTACAGAGCTTAAAATCTCTACTGGTTTTTTGAATCAACGATTAAATTCGTTTACGAGCAGGAACAAATTGTTTCGCCTTTTCCAAACGATAAGGTAATTCAGGGCGTTGGCTAAGAGGATTGCCAACGGTTCAGGTGGCGTCCAAAAATGTTAATGGTAAAATCGATGGAAGGCTGGTCCCGTGAGGCAATTAAACCTTGGCCAACCGACGATAACGGCGGATATATTACAAACCATTGGCAACCGACATATTTTCTCGTTACATCGGCTCTCAACCCGGTAAGGGGGGGAAAAAATGGAAGTGACAATTTTTTGCGAATAACGCCCCAATTGTTTCCACGGAACGGTTGGTAAGGTCGTCGTAGGACGGGCGCACAATGGTCCGTGATTCGCGCCTTATCGAAGCAGGGCCTTAATTGCGTTTTTATCGCGATAAAAAATGAATCAGGAATCGGACGGAGCGAGCGTTCGCTATCAACGCCGACAGAAACGGTCGCTGGTTTGGTTTGCTCGGTGTTGGTCGTTGGATGGTGGTGTCGGCGGATATAGAATGGAGGGTGGCGGCGGGCGAAGGGGTGCCGGAATGAATAGCAACGTGAAACAAAAGCACCGGGTTACAAATGGCGTGTATTCGCGACGGCATTGTTTTAAATGGCTGTCAGACGCCTGGAATTTATCCCGTTTTGCTACGTGACAAGCGCCATTAAATTTATTTATTCATCCACGCAGGCGCGGGACGCATTCGAGAAATCCCGCCGAAGCCTGCGGGTTTACGGTGTTCTACAGGTGAGAGAGGACCGCCGAACAATTATTAGCCATTCATATAAATGACCGTGCGACATGTATGCCGTCCACATTATGTTTGCATTATCATCTACGTGCGTAAGCGTTTGTTCTAGCTTTGAAACTCGCTGCTTCAATTTTTAATCGCTTCCCTATTGCCCTTGCTGTTCCATCTAGTTAATTAGGGCAAACATTAATTTGTTAGCCTTGCGGCTATAATTATGACATTCTTGTAGATTCGCGAAACTAATAATTGTGTTAAATTTTAATAGTGTGGAAAAATCAAATGAATAGAAACAAAAGAATATTAGACAACAGTGTTATACAATTGCGAAATAACTTGGAGATGATAAATTGAATGTTTTGAAGTAGCCAGCTTGTTTTTCAGGCCAAACTCTAATAGAAAATATCTGGGTCAACTTTGATCGAAAGATCTATGCTGAGAACAAACAATATACTTCTATATCAGAGTTAAAAGCAGAGATTCCGAAGAAATGGAATAAGGTGCGATAAGAATCTCGAAAAATATTAATTGGAAACATGTCAAACCAAATTTTTAAACATATGAAAAAGAAAGATTAATTTTCCACTTGGTAAATTGCCTATATTGATTATCGCAATTTTCTGCAATCAATCACTAGAATTTATTAAATTTCTCGTGACACGAAACGTGCCGCAAATCCAAGATAACAAGAATCGTGAGTCGAACAAGTAAAAACAGCAATAAACACGTTTAGAATGAGTTACAAAGTGTCTCAGCAAAGTAGGCGAAGACTTTTCGAATGACCAGATAAAAGAGTGACGGAAGATGAGGCAAGTAGAAAGCTCGGCTCTCTTACTTTCGTCTCGTGTCTGACCAATAAAGTCTACCACTACTCATCCATCTTTCATAAGCATCTACAATCTACCGCCACAGAAAAGCAGCAGCTCCAGTGAATTCTTCACCATCCTTAACGCGGTAATTATAAACTTGACGCGCTTCGAATAAATGAAGGGATCCGGGGACGATAAGTAAACGCAATACATTACAAAGCAAGTCAAAGTTTCTCAGCGAGAAGTCCCCGATAAAACGAAGCAATCTTCGTGCCTCCAATCGACCAATCTCGATGACGTAATTGCCTTTCAGCGAGCTTAGGGAAGCGAAGGGTAAACTTCCCGAAGGCTTCCAGGCCGGAGCCGGGCCTCCATCGATAAACGATCGCGCGGAAGCAAAGTTCGCTTTGCGGCGTGGAATTAAACGAGCTCTTCGAGGCGATAGTTCGAACGAGAAGGAAGAAAAAACAAACAGGAAGGGACTGCTCGACCAATCCCGAGATACGTTAATTCTTCATTTCTTTATGTTAAGATGATCGTTAACCAGTTTGCTATGAGACAATTCAATAGAAACGTATATTTCCTTTGTAAAGGGAAAGGGTGGAAGTTGTATTTTTAACAACTAAAAATAATTTCCTGGGTTTATTATTTTATTTACAATTTTAACGAATTGATAAGTGGAATTTGATTTATAACCTCGATAAGAAGGGGTTAGAAATTATCTATATCATGAAAAATATTCCTTGTAGAAAAAGAATGACATCCCCAATCATTACAAATGTAAAAGTTTCTTAATTTGACCCGAATGAAAAGTTTCTCCTCTCCTGTCAATTTCCTTCAATTCGAGTTCTCGATTCATTACTCCATGCTTTACGAATGTAAAACGAGGACTTATAATTCAAAAGGTCAACGATTAGCATTATCGATTACCAGTAATTGCGGCCGAGAGAAGTTGTAAAAGAATTCCGAAAGAACATGGTCGAGTATTGATTCTACTACGATAAAATTCTCGTGTGCAGTTTGTTTTCGCGAACTGCCGTCGAATGAATTGTCGTTTAAACTGCGAAAAGCGCATTACGCTCGATATAAAGCGGTATTTAATCCGTGAAAAAGCGCTTGTTCTTCGGCTCGATCAACAGGATGGATTTATGGAGCAAATCTTTGATAAGGTTCGGCTCCTCGGTTGTGTTTGTCTTTGGAACCGACTTTGAAAATAATGTGTAAACTTCTTTTGAACAGAGAAAACTCCACGGTACAAATAATAATAATTTAAATTTATTAACAAAATAATAATAATAAATTTCTGTTATTATAGCAAAAAATTATTGAAATTCAATGAAAATCAGAAAATATTTAATAATTATTAGATAACTATTTATATAATTCTATAGGCAAAAATGTAGAAAATAATTTTGAATTCCAACCAGCAATGAACGATAACATTTCCCAAAGCAAACACACAATGAACTAAACGCGTTCTCACGAACAAACGGACATAAATAATCTTTCAAGTATCGCGGACCACTGAAACGTTTCCTAAGGGTTCTGTACACGTGGAAGGTAGTCCGTTTGCAACCCCATGATCACGCAAGATACACTGGTGCACGTGTGTATGTGTATGTGCCCGATCGTATCTCCGTATGTGGGTCAGACATAAAAGGGAGGAGAGCTGGAATCGTAGCTAGCAGGAAACTCTGCATTCGGAAACGGACGAGACTTTCAGTACAGAACGAACGAGAAGGTTGAAAAAGGCGGACAAGAGAGGGAAAGAGTTGGAAACTAGAGGTTGGGATGAGTCAAGAGGCTAGGCCGGAGATAGTGCCTCGCTCTGATATCTCAAATCCATTTCTGGCTCGTGCCGCGGACAACCGTCCGCCTCGAGATCTTCCCTACCACTTTTTCCATCGCTTTCCACCATTTTTCCCGCTTTGCTGGTGCCTTTCTCGCACGCAAACGGCACCCCGGCGAAACGTCGACCGAGAAACGAAGCTTTGTCGCGTTTTCACCGAGTTTTCCAACTAGCCTACGCATCGCGATTGTGCTCAGTGACGGGAAAAGGGTGCCCCTGGATCGATACTTAGGTTTCAAGTGTCCTAGCGTTGTCTTTCAACCCAATTTTGTAGGAGAATGTAAAATAATCTTCGAATCATTTTTTTCATAGCTAAGCTTGAATCGCGAATTCGAGTTTAAGGCTTTCATTACTGAGTTTTACGAGTGAAAATGGGGGAAGATCGTAAACTGAAGAGTACCCTTGAAACGCGATTTCTTATAAGGTTCTAAAGTTCTACTTTATTAGCGAGAAAAGTGGTGAACCTTCTTTCTTCAGTCTTGTTGGTTTTTAGAACGGTTCATATTAATCCATTTGTTTTTTAGTAGCGTTACTTCAGAAATTTGTTGATACTATTTTGACGAGAAAATTACTAAAATTGCCTTCTTTTAAATTTTCTTAAATATGGTTTAAATTATTAATCGACCCTTTGTATTATCTACTTTTGTTTAAAACTCAGAAAACTCAGCATAAATTTAACTATTTAATAAATTTAGACTGATCATATTACTACTGATAAATATCTGGAATCATATACGTTATTATACTTCTCCACCCCCTGAAATTTTGTTATTGCTGTGAATAAATCACAGGCAATCATTGAATCTCTTCGTAATTTATCACCAATGTACCTTTGATATTTCCCTTTATAATAAATGTATTAAAATCTATAATTTAGAGAAATCATTAAAACATTGTTTTGCGTGTACTCAAATATACCTCGAATTTGTAAAAATATTTATAATATAATTCTCCACAGTGAAATACAAAGGTAATTATGTTTCCCTGGCTAATATTCACGGTATCAGTTACATATTTCTCGGCCGTGTGAATCATATTCCCTCCGATAGGAGCGAAGAGAGGGAAAAAGGCAAATCCTGGACATTATTATCAATTACCGAATCGTTAATTCTATTTACGTTATCGCCAGAACGTGAAACGATTTCGGGCGACTGCCGCCATCCCATAAATCACGCTCAAGCACCATTATCTGTCTCATACACCGAACCCGATGAATCGCGACGGCTATTATCGAGGCGATAGAAGCTCGAGAAGTTCGCACAATAACGCATAATGGTTCGCGCGGTCTTGCCAAAGGTCGATAAAGGCTAATTAGCAGAAATCCGTGTCTCAGATGGTCCTTCTACCAATTCCTAATCACTTAACCGTCGAGAAGGGCGTCTCGAGTAGTTCGGAAAGTACATCCAAATTTGAACACCAAGCTAACAGTCTGGTTGTAAAACGAAAAGCTTTGATGAATACATATTTCGATTGTGCGTATATCATTTGTAGATTTATACCTAAACTAATAGATAGAGATGAAATAAAAAAATAGAGACCATGAGACATTAAAAAGTAGAAAGTAGGAGGTAAAATCCATTAACAGATTATAGATAAATATTTATAATTAATTCGATTTTATCATATATATAAATTATAGATATTCGATAGCAAAAGATACGAATGTATGGCCATTGTAATATTTCAATGTAGATAATTAAAACTGCAAACACACACATTAAGTGATATTCTAATTAGAGATAATTTTCAATAATTAAACTCCATTCTGACTCAGAGTTACAACTTAAACAATGAAATCGAATAATACCCCGACAAACACAACGAACCATTTTATTGACATAGAATCAACATAGAAGGCTGATTGTTTAACAGTCCTGCCTGAAATTATACGCCGAAAATGATGGCTGTGTTAGAAGGGATCAGATTAGAAAAGCGACCCGAATACGAATCGATCGAGTGCACATCATTCATCAAGAATTCTATTCAAACAGTAATATCCAAGCTGAATACGTAAGCGGAACGATCGGGATATTTGTGTCGTTATCGGAGCAAAAGCGACCGCGAAGTGAACGTATTAAAATCCCTGAAACAATAAGCGTTGCGAATCGCGCGGGATGACAGGGAGCTAGAATTGGACCTGTCAAATTTCGCGTTCCGACCGGATTATAGGGCCGCACGCGCAGGAAATAAGCGGAACACGCTGAATTGTATCGACCGTGCCAGGTTCACCGAAAATAATGATTCGACGGTCTCGCGACAATGATCGCCACCGCTGTCCGCCCGATCCGTGACGAGGAAAAGCACACGCGGGATGATTTCGGCCGCAATGACGAAGCGATTCCGACGCGATTCCACGCGACAAACTGTCGGTGATATAGGATCGCGGTATCGAACGCTTGTAACCGTACGCTAAACTCTCTCTTCGTGCTAACACGGAGTGTTTTTTAGAATTAGAAAATTTATTTAAAGATCAGTATTTGTAATTGGCAATAGAAGGTGTTTAAAAGTGAAGATAAAAAAATGCATTAACCTCAGATTGGAAATTTTAACACGTTAAATGCAATGGGGGTCACCCGGTGACCCTACACATGCCTGAATATTAAAAGGAATCAATAGAACAATATTATTTTAAATAATATTGCTATGGTACAAATAATGTAAAATAGCAAATAGAAAGATAGAAAATTAAAATTTAAAAATGAACTATTTCTATTCTTAATAATTAGAGCTTCGATACGTCCCATGATAAATACCCATTTTCACTGTGGCGTTCAACGTGTTAATATCAATTATTATTGCTGATTGTAAGTACTCACCGGGCCGAATTGTTCGAAGTAGTTTTTGACGTCCTCCAGCGTCGTCGGTGCCGATAGTCCACCGACGAATATCTTCTTTGTCCTCGTCACCATCTGCAAACACAAAAAATTAAAATCGTAAGAGATCCAATTTTTTGTGCCAGAAATAACAAACACACAAATAATTCGAAGAACATTTATCAAAAATTTTGTTCACTCCCCAGACAAACGCAATGCAACTATATTGTTTCTAGCGCATCGAACTGCAAACACTTTAAATATAGAAGTCCGAATTTCGCAAACAGCTATTGATCGACGCGTTTATATTTGACATGAAAAATGGAACGAATAGGAAGGAGAAACGATATTTATTTCCTTTGGGAAAATACAACGCGAAACTGTTTATCATATTTTCAATCAATTTTGTTAACCGACCAGCAAAATAATTTTTATTAAAGCAGCGTTCGCGTTGAACTTTGCAAACATTTAACTTGCAATGATCATACACAACACCAACAGTTTAGAAAACAATTTGAGAGAATTTGTTTCGCGCCTCGCGTTATCATTGTTTTTATTCATTTCTGTTAATAATCCTTGAGAAATAAGCTTGCGTTCAAGATATATCCCTCCCTTACTCGATGTCCTTAAAACCAGAGCCAACAATTTTTCCTCGACGAAAGAAACACTGTGAAAAACTTTCCACTTTGATCTTCGGCAATAGACTCCTAAAACGATTGAAACTTTTGGACGTTCCGTGACAATTTCAAAGAACGCGCAACATTCCTTCTCGCAACCGTAACTTTACAGAAAAATCACATTTACACGTAACAATTTGCTCTTTTCAAGTTCGTCGAACGTTTCCGGTTGCGAATCGAGCTTTGTACGCAACCGTAACGGTTAATAAATTGAAGTTTTTGCGGATACCTTGGAAGCATACTGGTGTACGTTCGGAAAATATGTTTACTCGGTAGATTCGCGGGCAGAAAAATGCGCCGGGCATAATGCTCCTTTCAGAGCGTGTTTTGGGGAGGAAAAGAAGTGTAACGCGCTGGCACACAGAGGGAATATGGGAGAGACGGCTGAAAAATGGTACGGTCGCGGTTAAGAAATTGATAAGGAGGTTGATAAAATATGAATGGCCTGCGTCGGGCACACAGCGACGTTTCCACGGAAAGGATCCTTTCATCGACGACATTTTTCATATTTGTTCGGATCGGTAATGTCAATTCCGATCGTCGTCCTCCCGTGCAATGATTTTCTATAATGAAAGTTAAAGGAAACCTTGTTGCAATAAGTAGATCTTGATAAAATAATTGATACACCTTGTATATATGCCCATTTTTACACTTTGCACATCACATTTTTATAATGTAAAGTTAATTTAAAAGAAGAGGCGCCAGTGTGTATGCGAAAGTTGTTCAAACTCCTCTAACAAGTTTCACAATCACACAATATCGAGGAACGTAATTTATTTTAAGTAAAACCCTGTAAAGCAAGCTTGCGCGATCTTGCTTCGCTCGGCTGGTATTTTCATCGGGACTCGAGGAAAACTGAACCGATGTAAGAATACAGAGGGGCGTGCTAGGGCTTCCATATTGAAAAGTTTTCCACGAATGAGGACAGAAAAGATATCGGGGGTATAGCTAACAGGAACGCTCAAAATGAGGTTTCCACAACTTCCACGTATGATACGTTTTCAACTTCTCAAAATGCTGGTTGATGGATTTTTCTAAAATGGAAGGAACGTAAAACCTTCTTCGATCATTTTCAATGTTTGCATTCGATGCATCGTTTAACAAAATCTTTCGAACATCTTAATAACACGATTGCGATGTAATAAAGCTCGGAAGATTTCGCGGAAGAGAAGCTGTTCGCAAGAGCCGACTGCAGGGAAAAAGGGACAGAAACATAGGGAAGGATAGGAAAGGGTAGTGGGTGCAAGAGGATACATGATAGAAGGGGAAGTGAATAGAGCGGAAACGGTGGAAGAGGTAAACTCTGGTAATTTCAGTGATGGCTGGGCTTAGACCTCTCTATATCCGGTGAGTAACGCAAACCCCTTGGCGCAAGTCCTTCCACCTCCTGGTCCTGAAACTCAACCCACTCATCTCTTTCTAATCCCGGCCTCTGGTTCACGCTCATCTCCGTGCCCCTCTGATCCTCATGGGAGACGGAGAGGATAACTCGCGAGCTCGGTCCGTGGGGCTGGCTAATCAGCGGAGTGTATAAAGTCCCGGGGATGAAAATAAAACGAGGCTGTATCTCGAAAATTAAATAAATGACTCGGCCCGATTCCGTCGGCGAAAAAGCTGTTGGCGGAAGAACTGCTGAGTGACAGACGAGGGATGGAGCGAGAGAAACGACAGGCTCGAAGAGGATCGAGATGGTTCCCGGCGTGGGAGGGGTTGGTCGGGTCGTTTGGAAGACAGGGGAAAGGAGGGCGAAGCAAACGTACCGAGAGATAGACGTGGATAAATAACAAGAGCGAAAGAAGGGGCAGGAGGATACACGAGGCAAAGGGGAACCACTTATTCGAATGAAGTTGCACAAGCGGCAGCTCACTTGCTTCAGCTCGGCCGGAAGTGCCGAAAGAGGGAATTGAAGTTTCCTGATATCCTCTACTATTGCTATACTGCTATCCCCGCCGCTGTTGCTACCGGACGGGTCTCGGCCTAAGAGCCGGCTGAGCTGCTGAAATTTTATTACGCTTCGCTACGCTCGCTCTCGTTTCGTAATGAGCGCATTGTCGTGCAAACGAGACGCTTCGGAGCAACGTTTGCGCCGCGATGCCCCGAGACACCAGTCAATTTCTTCTTTCACCGGCGAGAACTCTTTTGTCCGGATGTTGCAGAGACAGGTCGGACAGGACCAACGAGACAGAGAACAGGGGTCCAGCTTGTAATTGCTTCGACAAAGTTTCGCGATATTTAAGGATCCCGTTTCTCGCTGAACTCGCAGGAATTTCAAGTTCGAAAGAGGACAATCGCGTGGACCGGTTCGAGTACGAAAGAAGAGAATCGAGGAGATTTTGGATTCTCCAGAAAAAGAAAAATAGGGTGGAAAAATATATAAGTCGTGAGGGATAGGGGTGAACAAGGAAGAGTCGTTAGCGGAGATAAGAGCGGATAGCCGTGGAATGGTAATGGAAATTCAGAGTTCCACTTATTATGCCGTGGCATTATGTAAATACCGGAAGACTATTACAATTTTACAACTTACCAGGAGTGGCTTTATAGTTTCATCGCCCCGGGTCCTTTTTCCCTCCTTCCTCCTGGTTTCCCTCGCGAATCGAGGAACCAGAGGACGAACATCGGGTATGCGCTTCTATCTCGATTTCCTTCCCCTACTGTGTAAAATTTCTTTCGGCAAATATCGGAAAATCGGTAAACCTTTATTTTGCCTGTATCTGAACAGATACGCCTGTTTCTAGTGCAACAATGAACCGTTTTAAATAAAGCTAAAATCAGCTTAATTTGTCTTCCATCGGCAATGATAAAATATATCACAGAGTGAAAATACGTCTCAATTAGTCCTCTGTAATCAAATGCTGGTAGAAAAAGGAAGAAAGCGAAAGGGGAAAACGAGCAAGGTATCGGAGCAAGGGAAATGGGTAGAATAAATATTGGAATAAACGTTGGCGAGTGGGCGTGCCAGTTTTAGCGGGCCCAAACCGTTAAATCTGCCTGGAAAGCACGGATATTGTCGCGTGGAATGGCAAGGAGAACGCTTTGCTCGTTCGCAATTATTGTGAAAGTTTAATCGGCCGCTATACGCCGCACTGATGAGACTACGAGAGCACGGTAGTGTATACGTGTCCGGTGTATCGCGAAAACTTTCGGTACCCGTATCGTTCAGAAAATGTTTCGCAATTTTTGTCCCTGTATCTCCGCAAACAACGGCAACAAAAAGGAAACAACAGTTGGGGAAAACAGGGAGAAGAGGAGCGCATAAACGACGCGATACCTTAAACGAGAACCACGTAAAATTATATCCAAAGCGATTTTATTTCCTCATTTATATGCTTTCTGAACACAGTGTCCTTTTAATCGCTTTGAATCGTGTTTCCTACGTTTTCTCGTTCCTTTTAATCAATTATATGACTTCTTTAATGGGAAAAAGAGAAACGGTTCTGAACGTAAGCTTTCCGTTACACATTTAACTATCCATTATCACAAATTATCAAATGAAAATTAAATTTTGTTATATCCCTAAGGATATTAAAATTTACCATACCTACGAGAACGTGCAATTCATTAAATCAAATATTTTCATATTTACCAAAAGATTGTTAATAGAATTGTAATTCAGAGTTTTAATTTACGTACATCGCAAATAACTCGTTTTTAAATTATAATTAGTATCTGGTAAAGTGGATAGAAATAAAGTAAAAAAAGGGTTGAAATTTCGAGCGCAGTGAAAGAAAAATTTAATTTTACCTCGGTAAAAAATTAACAATTGCAAAAGTGTATAGACAACGTCAGGATTAGAAAACAAACAAGTGCTATTTTCTCGAGGAGAAAGCACAAAAGAAGCAACCTTCCAAGATTGATACTCCGTGACTGTTCAAAAAGCGTTAGAGGGAATGAAGGGTTGGGAGAAAGACAGTGGTTTTCCGAGAAGAGGTCATGGTAGGAAAGTAGGGCGAAAGGGCGGGAACGAGCAAGGCGAATCGGTTATCATCCCAAGGGTTACATGCTTCGTGTTGGTTATACGTGAAGCCCCTACGTTTCTTTTTCTTGCTTCCGCGGCCCATTTTTTCCCGATCTTGACGTATCCTTCGAGAACGACCCCACCCTTGCTTTGCGCGTCCCTTCGTCCTCTGCGACAAAACAAAATGGTCTCAAGCCATGCGATTTTAACATCCTAAGCTGTCTTTCTAAGTTTTATGACGGAAAATCATCGAGAAAAAAGAAAATTAATTAACGATGGTAATTAAGAATTTAATTTTGAAGGGTACGATTAAATTCATAATAAATTGCAAATTAACTGTTTTCAATTGTATCTTCTTTTTATAATATTCTCGAAGAAAAATATTCAGATTTATTGAATTTTCTTTCAAGATGACTTTCCACCCCCAACATCTCGCACGATTCCTCGGTCTCTATTTTCAACCTAGTGAGTACAAAATGAACCAAAACCCTGACCAATAATCCATATATCACTGAAAGGATGTAACAACATCTCAGTGTGCACGAATCCAACACAAGAAACATCAAACCCTCCCTTTGTTGGTCGGGTCTATCTTGTCGGATGCAGGTACAGCGAGGGCGCGTGCTAATTTCTCGCGTGTCCGACGTTTCGGAATTTAAGTTACCGGCCATAAATACTGAAAAGAGGTTATAACATGGGAGGGAGGGGTTATCAGCGAGCAGACGGTAAGGCGCTCAACATTCGTCCGTGGCTCGAGGCATTGCTATCGCACTGTCCAGTCCTGTCCTACCTTACTCGGTCCGGCTTTACATGGTCGCGTTATACTGCGATCCTACAAATTCGCCGTTGTACCAGCACCCTCTTGTAGATTATACGCGCCGCGTGCATGCTTCGCATCGGCCGGCATACCCGGGCGAAAACCTTTTTTCGCAATATTTCAACCCCGATCAAACTAATACGAGGTATAACGAATTCGTACCTAGGATCAGGGAATTCAAATCGTTTCCACGCTCTCTTTTTATGGTCAAAAGGAATCCATCGACTCGTATGGAAGGCATTCGATATTACGGTATTCGTCGAAAATAGGCGACGATCCTTTTCAGAGGGTTTTCACGCGGAATGATAGCGAAATGAATTTTGCGTAGCGATGCTGCGCTTTTATTTTTTTTATTTTTAATGGCGAACAGTAGCGATGCGATCAGTGCGGGTGTGCGTTCGTATCGAGTATCGGAATATGCAAAACGTATGCGAATCATACGGCACACGAAATAAAATGATATAGAATATTTCGAATATATGAGATGGAAATATGCAGAGTGAAAATATGTTTAGCACTTTAAGAGAGAAAATATTCTGCGCAAGTATATATTTGCATAGGTATCGGTAGTCCGCTGATGGATAAGCGTTCGTTTTTATTTATACGAATAATCCACGTTTTCATTGATAGGTACGCAATTCTCATTGTCAATATCATTTCCCATTTAAGTTTGATCAGAAGTAGTTAATTAATTCATAGAAAGAAACTGATGTTCGCAATAATTTTTCATACGTCTCAACATTATATATTTTCAATTTCAGAAAACTTCCCTGTTGCTTGGTTATTTCTGAAATTGCAAGATAGTAAATTTCTTTCATCCGTGTCAAGGAAGAATTATTTCTCTTCGAGTATCCGAAAGAGTTTCAACATTTTGTCAGCAGGATTCTATTCTATTGTTAACCAAGACAAGGACTGATTGCAAACGGACGACCGTAAAGTAGATCCTTCGATTACGCGGAAACGAATATCTAGGTTCAGCAAAATACTTCCTATCAATAACGTTGATGCAATAGTTATCGTTGCCTTATATTAAACGGTCAGTGATCTCTTTTCCTCGTTAGTCGCCTCGTTCTCGGACCAAAACAATGAAGCTCCACCGGTCTGAATGGAGAACTCATCCCTCGTATTGTACTCCCTTTGAATTGTAATCATCGTACATCTGCTCGCGCGGCAGGACGTGAATGGGCCGAAAGAAAAGACGGGTCGCGGGACGAAGAATAAGTATTTTCAATGGTGCTGGGTTCAAGGTCTAACTAGATCGAAGTTGGCATTCTTCGCGAGAAAATTTAACCAAACTTCTGTTCGAGTTGCACAAAAGGTACCATACGGTTTTTAATCCTTTAATTTCAAAAGAATAGAAAGTCTTTTTTTAATAATGAATTTCTCATTTTGCACTCGAAAAATTTCATACTCAATGGATAAATAATAAATTTCGCTCAAGTTTGATCAAATTCACTGATCTAATTAGTTGGTAAATTACTGTGCAGGAGGAACGTGTTACGTAAAATCAAAAGTGTGAAATGATGTGTTTTTGATTGTTGTTCGAATATCTACAGGCGAAAGGCTATTTACTAATTGAATAGGCATTTCAACCGATTTACGTGCACGTGCCGTCAAATAATTATAATCCGGTCGCATCAAAGGATACTTTGACGGGATCAAAATTATTCCCATGCTAGAGATTCCCGTTGCAGCGGGTTCATGAAGCGTGCCGTTCAATTTAATAACCAAAAGTTCGATACACCTTTCGCTATCGTCCTAAATCCAAGCCATTACATTCGCCAAAGCGGTTGCGATTTACCTCCTTCCTAGCTACTCCAACGACTTAAACTGTTGGACTTGCGACTTTAGGGGATTACCAGAGAATTTACCGAACTCTCGTTCTCGAGAACTCCCAACGTTTAAACTCCGTCCCGATTATTTCCGAATTATCTTTACGCGTCCCGTGTTACAGCTCCCGAAGAAAATTGCGTTATTTAGATAGGCTTCTTTAAACGAACTCAATTAAATCGAACTAAAGCCTTAAAGCTCTTTATCTTTCTCCAACGCGATTCGTCTTCGTTTCACGTTTGTGATTACACTGAATTGTGGTTAAAAGTTTAACTAACTATGATCTTTTATCAAACTATAGAAAACTGAGGGATTAATTTTCGAATTTTGTCAATTTAATATAAGATTCCAGGATTCTGGGTGAAAATTAGCAATGTAAAGTTTTATAGGTCATGTTAATTAACAATTATTATAAAGCCGGAAAAATCATTGATATTAACTACTTGTTTTCAAAAGAAATGTTGCATTAATCAGTATTATTCTTTTATCGCGAAGAACAACGTTGATTGCGATTGTGATTGTTTTTAAATCAAAATGAAAATGTATGCATTTTTAATTTTTGAAGCTGGTAGAATTGTTTTCAGACGAATTTCGTGCACCCTTCTGTAACCTAACATGACAAAAGGAAAGGGAAAAAATCTCGGCGCGTAGAAATTCCGCTCTTTCGGGGAAAATTCGATGCTGATGTGTCGGCTTTCGGCAGACGCGCGATACATTTATTGATCCTGTGGCATCAAACGTTTACGAGTCACTCTTTGAACGTGAAGATGAAAGCATCGACGCCCGACAAGTGCACGCGTGGCTTAAGCATGCTTTTCTATTTTTACTCTGTTCGTCTTTGATGCACATTATCAGGATTCGCCTTTTATTCATGCGCCCGAAATGTTCAACGCTCTTTTAAATCCAGCTCTACGCGAAAGTTGCACGTTTATTTTTTCTTTCTAGCATAGCTGCAGCGATACTCTGTCAACTATATCAAATACGCAAATCCTAGGTATTACTTTTTCAAGTTTATTCAAAAAAGAATTGGTAAAAATGGATTATTTGTTGAAATCAGACAGGCGTTTAATACTTTAACAACTGCACATTCAATGGAATTTAACCTCCCTTTTTGTATTTGATAGATACATGAGGATTGATCGAATTATATTTGAAAGTTTAATTTATCATACGATGTAAAATTGTAATTAATCGACGAGAGATTCAACGTGGTTGCACATTTTGTGTAATCTGACTTCGGTAATTTGATGTTCCTTAATGTACTTGATAAATAATTATTAATTGAATTGTATTTCAGAGCTTAATTTATCGTATAAGGCAAAATTACTAATCTAATTTTCAGATTGTATTATAATTGGTACCTGATAAATTACCTATATGAAAATAAGGTACAGGGTAGTTATCATTTTTATTTTATGATTTCCTTGTGACGATTTAATAAAAAGTTTACATTGCTTACAACAATGTTTGTGGTACAGTTTGTAAGAAAGGATTGCTTTGGTATTGATCTTTACTTGTGCTATAGAATCCTTGAAACCAGGGAATCTTTCTTTGATAACAAAGAACTCTTAGACGTTCTACGTTCAATATGATAGATATCGCTTTGGTCAGCTTTGTAGAACCAGTTTCGTAGGTTCAATGCGTTCGTAAAAGAAACGGAACCATTCTTTGACTCTATTTCAAAAGAAATGTCAAGAGAGAAGCATTCTACGTAACAATGCAGCTTCTGTCTTGAAATTTTAATTACTAGTAACAATGACGGCTATTTGCATTCCAATGCATTTTAATCGAACAATTTACTTTGTTTCAATATTAGAAGTTCAATTACTGCCAAATTTAGTTATTTTAAACTATCCATTGATGGTCTCAACAGTGATAAATTTTCAATTGAACGATTTCCTGTGTCAAGAGACTCAATTACTCCATTTACTCAATTCTTTCCAGTTAAATTTTAATTATTTCAAATTATTTATAGATGCTCGTAACAATGACCATTTGCAGCTCGACGGATTTTCAATTGAGCAATTTATTCCTTTTTCAGCATTTAGAGTTTTAATTAGAGCTTTAATTTACAGTGAAATTTTAATGATTCCAGAATATTTATGAATAGTCACAACAATCATTGAACTCTACATCAATGAAAAGTTTCGGTCATGCCATTTATACTCTTTTTTGTAATTACTTCAATTATTCATGAATGATCTAATTATACCATTTATTGGTGATTTATATTAAAAATATCTACCAGTTCGAATAAAAAGGGCAACAAATCAGCCAACGAGAAATGTAAAGGGACGAAATGGAACGCTTACGATTCTATGAAGTCGTTCGTAAGAAGAGCGATCTTGAGGATTGATCGAAGATCGAATTACGAAACCGAAATGTCGAAATCGAGTGCACGTTCAGAAAATTCTCGTCGACCACTTTACGGCTCGTTGTCGCCGGAACTTACGCGGGGATGTACGCTCGATCGATCCTGCCGCGAGCGTTGATTGAATCGCTCAGGGTGGGCGCGAGAAATCGGCAGACGAAGAAAATAGAATCGAGATATCCCGGTGACCGAGTCTCACGAGTATTAGGTAATAAAAGAGGGTAAGTGGAGCTCCTGCGGGGCGGTTTTTATCGTGCAGCATGCCTGAGATTTCGGCGACTCGTAAAACTCCGCCCTAAAATCTTAGCCTCCCCTCTACGAAGGAGCTAGGCTATTTCACGAAATACCTTCAACTACTACGCGTCCTCAAAGAAGTTGTCTCCTGGAACGGTCGTAAGATTCTGCACGACAGGCTTCCCTGAAATTTCACCCAACTACGAATCACCAGTTTGCGATGCCACTTACGAAAACCGATTCCTTTCAGCGTCGCGCATACGTGATCATCTTCGGTAAGCGGAATTTACGAATTTGCGAGAACAGTTTTACGTTTAGAGGACGACGAGCATTTGAAACCCTGCACGAAATTACGATACGGTTACACTTAATATAAATTGGATGGAAAATATCTCCAACGAGAATATTCAAGAATTTAGGAGTGAACTGAAATTAGATTATCTCATATTAGAAATAATCGGACAAAAATTATTATTTGAAATCAAGTCTAGTTTTAATATTTTTTATTTAAGATTTATATTTAAATAACACTTTGACGGAATAAAAATTGTGCATGTCTAAAGGGTACAATTTTAGAATTATACTTGGAACGATGTAGTATCCCCCTGTTTGATTCACGATTCAATGAAGAGGGTCATTCTGTCCACACCTTTTTTTTTTATTATAATTCTAATGCATCCGGTGAGGACGTTATTAAAAAGACGTAAAGGGAGATCTCTAATCGTGTGTCCACATCTGTGGAGCACATAGAAATTCAATAACAACGTAAACCCGATCATGGTGGCTAGAAGGGGGTACATTCAAGAACCGCTTGCCGTGTCACGAAACCGGGTGAATTGAACGTAAGGATACCATTGTGATGTCCCATTCAATCGCGTACAACAGAAACACCGTTAAGACCAGTTTGCACCGTTTCAATTAAAACGTAAACCAGCAATTCAAACGACATCAATTCGAAATAGCACTGCTGCAATTAGATGCTCTGTACATAGAAACGGCTGAAAATGATGGTGACTACTATTTGTAATTTCGACCTATTTTGATTTTATTCGTGACTCATATATTTCCTTACATTTGAAGAAATTGTAACTGAAATTGAAATTTTTAATCAAAAGGAAAATGCATAATATGTTGCGATGTAATCTTTTTTTCAGGAAAACTATCTGTGGATACCGAAAATTTGATACCTTTGAAACTGCTGATATCGAATTTGATATTTTGAAACGGTTGAAACAATTGAAATTCTATAAAACTCTTTGCCGAAGCTACTAACGCAATGAAAATTAAATTTCCGGTAGTAAAACATATCGATTTCTACATATAAGAGAAATTCTATTTCAATATTGGAAGATTAAAATGAAACTGATACCTGAACGAATGAAACATCAAATGTAGTCGGAACAATTTCTATTTTAATAAAAAATAAATAAATATGCAGTTTGAATATTAAAATGGTTCATCTCATAATTTTCTCTAAATTCAAAACTTTCCTATTACTATTTACAATAATCAATTAAATAAATATTTTCTACTTCTATTTTTATAAAAGTAACGTTATGCAATCACCAAGGTTTGCTATGAAAAAACAGCCGTCTAATATGTTAGCAGAGGAACGCCATCACCGACACATTGTGATGCCGCGATGTTATCGCGTATTAACACGTCACATCGGAATGGTACGTGTCTACCTTAAATGAGGCAGGCTTGGAGGGGGTTTGATGCAATATGCATTTCCACACATTTTCCATCGATCGGTCGGCCAAACACAGAGAACTGGCAACCAATGATAACGTACGATCCGCAGGGGTGTGTGTTGCGGATATAAATCACAGCACAATGCGTCATGTCACCGATCGTTGCGTTAATCATATTCAGCCATTTAATAGAAACAAAGATCGAAAGCAAATGTTTCCGTTGCACGTGCTCGCTTTGTAATTATGCACGCGAAACTAACAAATCGTATCTGTCACATGCGTGCTAAAAAACAGACCCGTTAACTGTCGAAGCGTAAACAGTAGATCAATTGCGACCTAAATTTTTCAAATACTTCCACTAAAATTAGGTACTCAAATTCTGAAAGTTTGAAAAATACAAATGAAAGAATGTAAAATTAAATTTAAATTGTCTGTAAATGTTATTATAGTCATCCATCATTGGAGGGTTAATGAAGAATTTTATACTTTTAAAAATCAAAGATAACGCAATTTTTATGCCATTTTTTTAGGAAGATTATGTAAACAAGATGGGTACTTACACAGTCAACAGAGCACTCAGATTTTTACCTGAATGAACACAGACACGTTCACCGACATTGGACTCCCGTACGGTACACGAGTCGTTAATTAATCCCTCGTTACCGTGCGTATGCTACAGCAAAGATCTGCGTTAACAGAGGTAACCAGAGGTTTGACCGTTAAATCGCGATTAAATACGCGTCCTTTTCCGTGCCTGTTTACGGTTGCGCGCAATGGATGTCATGTATCATTCTGAAAGATATTCCAACAGGTACTCGAGACTGATAAAACATGGCACATAATTATGTTGCAAATTAACATAACTCGTATGTTCCGAATGGTATGATTTTAAATTAAGTGCGTTTTCCAGTGTGAAAATCTAAACTAACATAATTTTTATGGAAAAGATTTATATAAACAAGTGTTTTCTTAGTTTGATTTTTAATTTCTAAGATCATAAAGGAAATTAATAGAAACAATAAGTCTGCAAGCGATCCTACGATCGAACCATTCATTTCTTCAACGATCAGGGTTTACATCGAGGAAAGTGGAGGAAATTCGACGAACGAGTTAATTAATAACGTCGATACTGTTGATTACGCGTTGCACACGAGTTTTCTGACGTTGGAATTGCGTGCATCGCGGTGGAAGAAAAAGGAGGAAGCTCGCAGGATAAGTGATGGTACACGAGCTTTGGAAAAAGTACGAGTATCGAATATTGGGAAAATGTTTCCCCTTTTGCGATACGATAAAATAGCCCCGCGATCACGTTTCTTCTATATTCTCGTTACTCTTCCCGTTATCGTTCTCCGATCGCCGCAATTGTAGCCGAAAAAGAAAAAAAAAAAACGTTGCTCATAATTGTCGCGCGTCTCTCGCCATATCGTCCTGTTAATTAACAACGAAAACGATCCTTTCCAAATTTGCGTTTAGCGATCCGTTGCTGTTCTTTTTTTAATCATTCGGATAACCAGTTCGAATATTAAGATGGCGGATTGAACGTCGTCTTGGAAAATTGTTTGCGACCACGGTATCGATTACCCTCGAAGCAGGCCGCTTGAATAATGCAATAGGTAATCGTTTGATTAATAATCCAACAAGCGGACGTCGACGTTTCTGTATTTTACGGGAAATTAGGGGTGTTCGTGCGGTGACGCGGCACGGTTCGGTATGAATAGTAATGTTCTGTGAAATCGGGAATGCGGTAAGCCATATTTATAATTGATTGGTAGATTAACACGGTAATTGTGCGGTAGTATTGTGGCGTCGTTGCGTTTGTATGTTTAAGGACTGACGGATTTTTCTGTCTGTCAAATATCTGATCATTGAATTATGGAGAAGGAGAATATTTGCTTAGGAAGGAACAGAAATATTGATGGATCAGCGCGTTCATTTTGAGCCGAGTATCAACCGATGTGCTGGACTTTTGGATAAAAATAACAATCTACCAAAAATTCTTTCTCCAAAAAAAAAAGAAGAGAAACTGTAATTCCCAAATTCAGTTATCATCCTAATATTAATTTAAAAGCCTTTGAAGAAAAGAAGTAAAAACTGTAATTTTCAAATTTAATTATCATCCTAATAGTAATTTAAGAGCCTCCGCATAATAATACTAAATTGTCACGCACTTCAATGTGTATGCACATAATCACTCATACCAAAGTTCCTTTTTACTTTCCAAAATTTTATATTCACTCGTTCACGGTTAATTATTCGCTCGCATCTGGTGTTCGGAAGAAACAAATTCACTGTTCCCGAAGCAAGAAAAGCTTCGATCGGGCTGCAATCTCGCACCTTGGAAACAACTTTCGTCGACGTTTGCAGCGTGTTCAGCAAACACACGCGACGCCTCGCGGAATTACATTTCGCGTTTCCAAACAGAAAGACCGTTCGCAAAAAGTGTCAATCTACCAAGGAAGAAAAGACGTGACAAATATCGAATAGTAGAGGCTTGAAAACGCGAGGAAACTCGGAGGCTCTCCCTATTTGTTGCGCGACGAAGGGACGAGAAACGAGCACACACACGTATGCACACTCGGTCGAAGGGATGGAAGCAGTCGGTCCGAGTCACCTACTTTTGCATCTCGCTCGTTTATCAACGGCACCAGAGGGTGTGACGTGTTGCAGGGATCTTCAGAAGAGGGGTAGTTCGTTCATCGGACTCGACGGTCGGGATTTAAAAGCGTTTCGATGTAAACAGTCCTGTTACCAACGAATTCGTCCACTTAATTCCTTCGAATGCTGACGCTTCATCGTTTCGCCCTTTCTTTCACGCTGTCATATGCAATTTTTAGGTTGCGTTCGTTAGAAATTCCATGTTCATCCCGCAGAGGTAATTAAATACACAAGAGGAAGAATTTTAATGGCTTTAATGAAAAGTTGGTTTCAATTTGCAATATTAAGACCTACGATTATAGGAAAATAAATTGTGTTATTAGAAGACAAAAGAATTTAGAATGAACAAGTATAGAAAATTACGGTAATGTTGTATTCATTACACTTCCATTTCGCTTTATGATCAATTAAAGATGTGCTTCCGCCCATATCGCACGGAACGTGTTAATGGCTGACTCTAACAATCACCTAACGATACCTCACCGCAAGAACCGAGAACCACTAAACTATATACCAGCAAAACTTACCACGAGGTGAAATCTAAAACCGCAAGTTACTGTTTCGCTCACCGCAATGGCGTTCTTCTTTCGTCAATAGGTCATCTCCTAGCCGTTTTTATGGGGCTTCAGACTTCTCGTTTTAACAAGCTTTCCTACAATCCATCCGCATCAAGAAAACCATTCTAAGCAATGACGAAGAAAAACAACTACCACGTAGTTTCATTTCTTCTCTATCTGAACGCAATTCCATCACACCTATTGATCAGAGAAAGTGTTACTTTCAATAAACACTCTTGTACATTCATCGCGAAACTTCAGGAGAAGAGAAGAAAAACAATTTCCAGGGCAACGTCGATTTCCCTCATCCGATTATCATCGATATCAAAGTTCTCGCCCGAGCGTACTCCTCCGGAAAATGAGCGAGCGACGATTCGAGAAAGTGGTCGCCGTGAATAATTATTTGGAAAGCGGATTAACTTCTCTTCCGCTTCATCTGCTTACGACAAATCCTAAGTAGCTTGAACTCGGTGGTGAGACTGTGATCTCTCGATTCCAGGTTCCCTTCAAGGGCCAAGGTCCATGGGAACGCGTCGCGTTGTTTTAATTCGCCCCTTCTCGATAACAATCTTTCCCAGCCTTGTGTATCCAGTTTGCGAATGGCCAGCGACCGCCACGAAATCCGCTTAGCTCCCTTTTGCTCGCGTAAAGCGGTGACGGAACGAGCAGGTCGAGCTTCCTTCGTCGTCGCCGGTCGAAATATCGTTCGCGCGTGCAACAGGAAACGGCGAATATCGCGCTGATCACGCTTTAAATTTTCCCCTTTTTTATCCGAAACTTAATACGGGGTTAAATTAAAAGACAGATAAAAAGCAACAGCTAAAAGAAGTGGGAATTCGGTACAACTGTTGCTTGTTTGTCTGACAACGACAGGGTGTTACTACTTATTCCTACTTCACGACACTTTCCATAACGATATCTTTGCAGAACTCCACACCAGCCTCGTATAATCGATTCCCCTACGTATACTCGTCGAAGGAGACTCAATTCCCTTTCCTATCTTTCGTATTCGACACGTATTTCCAGACAGATATAACCGGATTCGCGAACAAATACGGCAGCCCGCGTTTCTACGATATTTTCACTTCT
The DNA here is from genome assembly GCF_907164935.1 of Osmia bicornis bicornis. NCBI lineage: Eukaryota > Metazoa > Arthropoda > Insecta > Hymenoptera > Megachilidae > Osmia > Osmia bicornis. The sequence continues at coordinate 11,147,051 of NC_060216.1, read as the reverse complement.
ACAACCGATACGGATCCGGGGGTGATGGGAAGCGCAAATCGGATATTTGAACGTTATCACTTCTTAAGACACAAGGAAAGATTGTGTCGTAAATTTCAACTCGCGCAGCTGACAGCCGGACGTCTTACTTTTTGTTTACCCCTGATATACGAGCGAATCTGCCGCTTCTAGCGACAACCCGAGAAATATGTCGTCACGTGTCTGCTGGAAAGGATATGTGTTTCGCGCGACACGCAATCGTCGCGAATGGAAACTAAGTTAGTTCTGTTGAAATTGAATCGATGCGGAGAAAAGGGGGGGTGGAGGAGAAAAAAAGAGGAAAATTTGTGAATACTCGTGTGGGTGGATGGCGGAGAGGAAACGAACGGCGCGCGGATCGAAAAGATTTCAAGCAGAAGATCATTCCGCGCAATCATCAGAGCCGATACTCTCGACAACACGGTTCGCTCGGTGTAATAAAGTGGAATGGAAAAAAATCGGTCGCGACCTAAATCTCGGCCGCGTTACAGCACCTATCACTCAACGCATCAGTGAGCAGCTCGTTAATGATCGTTTTAATATATGCGATGCGGCTCGATACGCCCATGGAAAGGTTACTTTTTTTTTTTCCACCGACGAACTTATCGGCTCAGTTGGAATTAATTAAAAATCCCATCGACGGGGCTGTGTACTTTAATCGGGAAACGATTTTCATCGGGAATAAATTGAAATCGACTCGATGAACAGAACTTGCTGCTTGTTTAACGACAGACAGTAGCGTCTGTCCGTGATCAGAGAGACACGAGGAGAGTGGGGAGAGGAACGACAAAGGAAGTAGGTTAACGTATTAAAAATCTTCGATACAAAGTGTCGGGATAGATATGCCCCAGAAAGAAAAAAAATTGAAAGTAGAATCTCGCGGACGGGCTGGAACGCGAGATCGTTGAAACGAGCGAGTCGCTCGAGGAGAAATCTTGAGATTGCACTTGGATCCGCTCGACCGGCCCGTTGAAAGGGGAAAATAATAATTATCGAGCGGCGGTCGCGAAGCGGGAACTTCGAAAGTAACGATCTCGTTATCGTTTCGCTTGGAGAGCCGAAGGACTTAAGATAATAAGTTTGCTTGGGAGGGTGGAGAACGTAATAAGGAACTAGAGTGCGCTCTCCCCGGCGAAAAGGAAATAGTACTTCCTCCGTCTTCCGACGTCCGCTGGACCACTCAACTTATTAATTCCATTAATAATTCCTTCATCCGATTTGACGCACTAACACGGCACCACGATTCTCAAAGAGACCACGTCCACGATGAAAAAAATCCGACCACCGATGGAACTTTCGTGTTTGCGTTTCAACCGGCGCCGCGGCGGAACGAATCCTATAGACTCTGATTTTCCTAGGGAAATCCAAGGGAAGAGAAATTTTGCTAACGTAAGTTACTAGCGAAGAGGAAGGAAGAATTTAACGGAGCAGACGTTAGGGGCCGTGAAAGGTGCGACGCATCAGAAACGATGGCCATCGGATGATGGGTTTCAGAACGTCATCAACACTGAAATGCCATCTACGCGAAACTTTTCGGTCACCGCACACTGTCCAGAGAAATAAACGGTGCAAGAGATAAGGGAAACAGAGAAAAGGAGCGAGCGGGAACGAAGATCCATCTAGCCGGGTTACAGTCCGTCTTTGTCCGACGGATGACGTCCAGGATCAAGCTCCACCCACACACATGCCTGCAGCTAGCGCACAACGTATTACCCACATTCACTCACACATATGTACGCGTGTACGTGTCTATATAGACGATAAATGGGAGCGTGCAAAAACGTCGGTACACCCACACGTTCACCGAGATGCACAACTTCTTCCAGGATGATAGGAGCCCCGTCTCCTTGCCCCCACATATGTATGTGTACGAATAATTGGAGAAAGATTTGAGAATGAACCACCGTACCTTCTCTGGGGTGATGAGCGGCGTGATGTACGTGGTGACCGCCGTTGTGTACACTTTTTGATGACTGCTGGGTGCTGCAGGTCACTCAGTACTGCCGCGAGTACCGAGTGCCGTGCGATCAAAGGTATAGCCTTTCTCCGCGACAGGAGAAAAGGAGGACCGCGAGACCGACGATGTCTCGTGTCACACGCCTCGCGCTTTCTCAGCACACACGCGTATATGTAGCTCCCCACGTCTTCGTAGGAACGTGGACGTCACGATTGCTTCTCGTGACAGATCTCGATACAGCTGACGATCGCGCGTCGAGCTTCCCAGATTTTGCTAAGGTACACTGGTGGTCGACAACGATGACAATCACGTCGAATCACAGGTGGTTAAAACGAATGAACGCGCGATCCTTTAATTGATTAAAGCTTGCCCGACGAACGGCTGGCATTCGCGCGCGGTTATACACTTGTCGCGTAATCGTGGTCGCTAATCGCGTTACACTGGATCCTACCTCCTGATCTCGCTACGTGCAAGCAAACGGCTAGGCCTCGAGTGACACAGTTGCGGGAACAGCCGTTGACGCTGGTCACTTTCGAGCGGTTACTTTCCCTTGGACGTTCGTTTCGCGCGGTATTTCACCACGGGTGTCTTCGCGACGGTTGATCGAGCGTAATTGCGGCCGTTGGAACCTCGTGATGTCCTCTCGTCGTATGGAACGACGTAGCCTGATAGGAGAGCGAACGGATCGGCGAGAAGATGAAAAGAGAGAGAGACAGATACAGGTAATCCGTAGAGCAGAGAGGCAGGTGGTCGTTGTCGCGCTCCTTGTCGTCGTGCGTCGAGTTCAATGCTGTACGCTGTGATGCCGAGAACGGAATGGGGCGACCGTGGAAGCCCGGGCAGTGGAGCCGTAGCGAGGGGAGGTAGAGGAGCCGCGCGGATCCCGCTGGTGGGGTGCACGTTGAAGGAGCGAGGGATAGAACAGGGAGGGGCCCCTATCCCCTCGCCCTTGCTTTCGCCACTATCAGGTAACTGCTACCCCTCCGAGGCGCGCAGGCGCCCCCGGGGCGCTGGCGTCGCTCGAGGGGGATAGCGCCTCTCGATTCTAGCCGGAGAAAGCTCGCCAGTGCAACCGAGACGGAGACGAGAACAAACGAAGAGGGATTGACGGTGGAAGAGAGTAACGGAGAGAGAAACAGAGGGGAAGAAAGATAGAACATAGGTCTGTTTCTCCTTCTCGCTCATTTCCTTCCTTCCTTTCCGAGCACCCCAGCATCGACCGACCCGCCGCACGCCACGCCACGCCGCGTCGCGTCGAGTCGCGTCGCGCTACTCCGTCCCTGCTCCTCCTCGCCACGCCGACCCAACGGGAATACTTAATGCCAGCAGAGAGCCTGACTGCCTGACTGCTCCTCCTCGCCACGCCACGCTCGCTTGACGGCGGCATGGAAACACGTTAGAGAGGGAGAACGCTCGAGCGGCCAACGTCAGAGAGGGGTGTCGGATTCTGCTCTCGCAAGTCGTTTTGCACCGATGCCGAAACGGTGCATTTTCGGGGCATGACTACTTGTTACGCGTCCGCGAGCTAAACTGCTGCCACGATGCGATATCGAATCAAGCGTTTCTTTCCCCGAATCCCTGGGTCGCTGTCGGATCCGTTCGTCTATACGACGGAGCATTTTCAACGAGAAACCGAACGGAGATGAACTTTTAAAAAATCCAATTCCGCGAACATTTCAAACGAAACGTTCCAGTGCGTCGTTCGCGTTACACTCGAGAAACGGCCTCGTGCTCGAGAAGCCTTTGGTCTGACCAATATTGACCATCACCACTTCCGTTGGACCTCGCGGCTAAGTCAGATCCACGAGCTCTCCCTCTGGCCGAAGGCCAGCCTCTTCTCGCGCGCGTCTAGCAACCCGGCGTAAACGTATCCTACGCTTAACGCCGAAGGAAGGGGGTAACCTAACCCAGAAAGATTTCATTGAGCCGCAACGTGACTTGGCCCGTTGCCAATACTATAAACGCTACGCACACCCGCACACGCTGATCCCCACTCGTTTCCTAGGCACGCGAGCCGACAACTTGTGAAAAAACAGACTTCCTGGAAATCAGTGTGTCACCTGATTCCTTCACTTTCGATGAAAATCGAAGAGGAGACAATCTTTGGGACACCGTGGCTTTAAAACTTAACAATTTCACCGGAGTTAATTAGACAACTAGTCTATTCAATTACCATGTCATTCGTTTTGTAATTATTCATTATGCACTTATTGCAGCGAGTAATAAATCATTTAAAGAAATTGATAAATGTTCTATTTCTTTTTTCACTTTGAATGTCGTTCAGCTTATCAATCAAAAGGAATTCCATTCATGATCTTTAATCTCGTCGCCGTTAGCAATCATAACCAGTGGAGGAACTCATCAGTAAACAATGCGACCAATAACTCGGTCCGGATTTGGCTGTCATAATTGCACTCAGCAACGTCGAGAACAATTGGTCGCGAAATATTGCGGAATAGGGTCGTGACCCGACCTTATTAGAAGTCCGTGTTGCTTGTTGTATAACGGAGCAACGGCAGCAGTGCTAGCGACAACGGCAACATCAACTTGCCATTCGGGGATGATAACGGCGAAGCAACGAGGAGCGGCGAGGTGAAAGGAGGTGCTGTTGTATTCAGTATTTGGCTTACCTCCAACGGGAGATGCTGAATGAACTTGGCGGGAAAATCACCACTGGCGTGTGCTTCCTTCTGTCGTGCAAAAGGCGCAACTACGGCTAACAGAAACGACGTTGAATACCTCCGTCACAAAGGAGAGTCGTTTAAGGTCTGAGGACTTTGTAATTGCTCGATCAAGAATGTTGTTATACGCGTACCCTCCTCGAAGCTTTTATATACTGTTTTAGTCATGGTGTTACCGAGTGGCCAATTTCCCAAGAATTCCGAGAACGAGCGGTGGTATTTTTTTAACACGAATTTCCCAGATAGTATCGGTACACAATAATCGTTCTGCACGGACGGTTTTAATTTACAAAGGGTTAGTTTCAAAGGGAAGGGTAAAAACACGTGTTGATTCTTCCTAGCAGTCTTATTTTCATGAGACCCCTTAACCTGGCGGAATTCCTTTACTTATCGACTAAAATAATTTGCAAGCAGAATTTTTCACATAAAAGATAATTGAAAGGATATTTTGACGCTTAATTAAATTGCACAAAATTAAAAATATACTTTCTACATTTTACAAATTTCATTTCTGTAATTGAGTTAAAATGATCCTGCATCCTTCGTACGAAAATTAGATCTTGTTTCGAAGTTCGACCAATAAAATAAACCTACGAAAATTTGATTAACTTGAAATTCAATTTAACCTACTTCAAGCTTATTCTTTTTTTGGAGAATAGGTACTTGCTGTCTGTTTCATGCACAAAATTTTGCATCGTGAGTAAGTGGACGCGAGTCAATGCTACGAACAACTCTCATAAAAGAAGATGAAATTCCACGCCGCGACCGTTCTTACATTTCGAGTCGTACAAAATTCTTACAGAGCCGGGTGAAGTAAACGAGAAAAGCTCCTCCACGAATGCCTGTATGCAAAAGCAAGCATTCTTTCACGAACTAAGGTACGTCATGGAATTAAAAATGTAGGAACGTGTAATAGTATGTTTCCACGACCGTGAAAATTAAAGAACAAACGTTGAGATACATTCTTCTTGAGTTTAGAATTTAAACAGGCGGACGTGATTCTGAGATCGTTTCAACATTTTTGTAGCAATTCTTATTTAAGAAATTGTCATCCGATAATGCCAATCGATGATCATCAAACTATCCAACGAGTCAAATTCAGTAATTCAATTGAAAAATCTCTTAGTTTAGAACGTGTGTGTTCAAAGAAAGAAGCTGACACATTCTTCAAATTCTTTTTTTTTTCAACAAAATACCGACTACCAAAAGCAACATCTACAGGAAAGATACGATGTACCTATCGATCAAAAGGGCAGCTTAACCACGGTTTCACGATCGAGCGAAAGCCAAGCACTTTAAACAGCTAAGTGCATTACAAAGCGTGACAAAAACCGTGGTCTAGCCTGTTTACGTAACGGTGGAATCGATAACGTCGTCTCGGCCGCGTGCTCGTGGAAACATAAATTATAAACGAAAAGAACAGTGGAAAAGTTTTCATCCTCCTTGATCCTCCCCCCTCCCGCTGGCTCCGTGTTCGGTATTTGTCTCGACGACAGTACAAGGGCAGCATGTTTTCGTCGGCGATGAGGAAAACAGTAGCTGAGAGTTTCGAATCCCCCGCATACGGGATGAACGAATGGAAGAGACGGAAAAGAGCAAAGCGAAAGGAGAAGGAAGAAAGGACGAGAGGATGGATACTCGATTGGACGAGCCAACTGCAGCGAAACTCTTCGATGTCGACCCAGTTCGTCGTTTTCCGCATCACGTTGCTGCGCCAGTCGAGTTTTTGGTCGCGATTTTCGAGTTCGATACTTATACCTCAAGATATGGCTCATCCTGAACGACTCATCGTTTCCCTACCTACGCGTTTATTTTTTAAAACACCACTCTTTAGTTGCACGCATAATTCCTAGGAAACTTGGCAAAACTAAAAGACGCTAACAGAAACTTTTTCCAAACATTGATTCAACCCATTCCTATGAATTCCAGGGGCTCCAGTTTTTGGTTTAGTATTTGGATTTGTTGTTCGCGGTCTGTTTGATGGTTCCTTCGAGATCGCTCGAAGAAAAGGGAGAGTCTTCCTTTCCTAATCACGCTCGGGGTTGGACGGGCAAATAGCTTGAATCACGCGAAACGTTGTAATTAATAGGGTGCACGAAAACAAGCTAGAGTAGCTGCTCTCCAAATCTTTGATCTATTCTTTGAAAAAGCTTTGTATGAGACATTCTGTGTCAATGGAATGCTTATTAGCATTGGTGCTTATTTGTTGGCAGTAACCTAGTTTCGAACTACTCTGATAGGTATTTCAAAGATGTAAATGAGTCAGTGACGTTTAATCTAGAACACCATTTTTTATCAAAGATTTGTGAAAACAAATTTTATGAAGATTCATGCTTATGATAACTCTAATAATCATGGAAATCTGCACTATAAACGTGAAGAAAGTTTGATGTGGAAGGAAATTGAAATAAGTAAGTAGAATAGGTCGACGCTCGGTCAGACGAGTACGTATTTCGTTCTAAGCTTTTCGATTATAACATTTCTATTCAAAAATTTATATTTCTCATTGACAATTTAAAGTTATTTACCTATGAAAGTACACATAGGTAAAGTTTGTCATTAGAATTTCTTTCGATCAAGATCTGAGGTTGCGTTTCAGCAGAAGGATTTATATTTGGCCACAAGAAAAAGCAAGCATTTCCCAAACATTTTTCGACAAAATATACAGATAGAGAAAGAGAAAAAAGGGGGGCGCCGGACGGTGGTAAAAAGCGAAAAAGAAATTGACTCACAGAGGTTGAAGTAAATCAAAGGAAGGAAATGAATTTTTATCGAAGAAAAGAGCTGCGCTCCCTAGAGTCTGAGGCAGCTCTTACTTCGCGTAGTTAAGTGAAATCCATGAAAAGTTGCGTGAGAAACAATACGCTTCCAGTCGGTCCCTTTTTCTCGTTTACGCCCTTAAAAACTATCCCCGAGAGAAGCGGACGGGTTCGGTGGATTTCTCGGGCCTTTTCCTCTACTTCTTCTTACCGAGCCCTTATTTTTCCGCTTTTCCTCTTCTCGTTGAATCTTTACCAGGTGATTAATGGTATTAATAAGAAGGTTAACTTCATTGGCACGCCGCTGAGTTGCCGGGAAAGCGCGTCGATTTCAATACCCGCTGCTTAATGGCTCCGTTACTGATTCTTTGAAAAGCCACCGACAACCTTTGCCTCGTTTCTTTGCCTTCTTTAATTCAACCATTACTTCCACCACGTGTCTATGATTTACGTTTATGATTACACGAAAAATTAAAGCCCAGAAGGCGGAAAATTATCGAGCGTCTACTATAGTTTGCTTGAGTTTCGCTTGCACTGCAACCTCGTCGTAGTCTTTAGAGATTAATGAAAGTTTCAGCGAAGACCAATGCATAACGTAATTTAACAATGCAGCCGCGTCATTTGTGTTTGCTTCGAGAAGGAGCTGGCAGAGGAGTAAACTAGGTGCGAGTATACACGCAGGTGTGTATCCGTGGCAGCACGAAACTCCGTAATCACTGTCGCTCGTTTAGATTGGTTTACACGTAATGCGTTTGAGAATGTAATGGCGTGTACACGATTAGCACGTGGCCCGTGCATATTACTTATGGAATTAGAAGCGGATTCCCGGGAAATGCTTCCGACCGATTATCTCGACGTTTACGAATGAATCCAGGGACGAGTTTAATTTTAATTCATAGGGAAAAGCGTAATCGTTGAATAAGTATATAATTTATAAAATTTTAGTTTGGAATTTGCAATAATAAATTACTCGAAATATAACAATTGAAAATAAATTTTTTAATTTTCATTAACTGTAGGGTCTGTATATTAGTGAGAAACAATCTTGCAAAATTATTCATAACTTTCAAGTAATAATTTAAATTTTCATATACTCTTTTGACAAATTTGAAACAGTCTGTACTTGGAATGAACGAATACCTTGGTACGATGATCAATTACGTAGAAAGCACGTATTCAGCTCCTTCATAGTTGCGCTATAGTCCTAGCCTTTTTGTTCGAACGATCATCGATACGCGTTCCACGTTAATCAACGAGGATTATGCGATTCGTAAAAGTAATTAGCGAAATGTAATTAAAAGAACGTACAGTTTGAACACGCGCTAGGAAATACCGTGTATATAATGTAGCCGCGTCGATAATTAACTGCGAACTAGCCGGTAACGATGGAAATTACGTGTTGCGAAATTTTTTTAATTCGACCAGTGAGCGCAAGTTGGTCGACGAATTTTTCACTTGATGACTGTTTTTACATTTCCAACCCGTGTAACAGTAAACCCAATGAAATCGTACAAATTGAACGGGAAAGTTCAGCTACACGATCGTTAAATATTTCGCGGCAGTATATATTATTGGCAAGCATCTCTCGTGTAAAGTAATGCGCTTAATACACTCGTAAAACCATTACCCGAAACCAGCAGCATTAGCTAGAAAATTATTACTTCCCATAAGGTACGCGATATTCAATATTTCGACAAATAAAAGTATTATTTTCCATGATATTTCAGCGGTAATTCAATTATTGTTACCTTTTCGTACGTCCATAGTACAGAATTGAAATTTCACTAATTCGATTATTCGATAAAATTGATTAAATTTACACTGTTCTGATTTTAGAACCTGATCTGTAGTAAAATTGAATGTTCAAATTAAGCCAAATATTTTTAGAGTTTCATACATTAATTACCGACGATATTTTATGCATTCTCTTGCATAAATTTATTCATCTCTCATAAATACACGAAAGCGTTTCACCTGGAAATTGATATTTGTTCTTCATTTTATAATTTGAAACTCGTTTTCGTCGAAAGTTGACAAATAAAATAAAGTTGAAACGCAACAAAATATCTACTGGTATGTTTGCCACAAATTGAAAATAATTTTTAAAATTATTTGCTCGCTATAAAACAGTGTGGATTTTCGTATTATAAATAGATCACCCAATTATTACTATCTAGGGAAATTTCTAGCTTGGCCTATGTAATCCAGAATATCGGTGTTATTTTCGCGGTTCCTCGGCCACGTTACTTTTCAGAAAACTTTAAAAGAGAGGAAGAGGAAGTCTCGTCTCGGTTCCTCGTGGCCGCTCTCGTCTCCGGTTTTGACGTGCTATGGTCTGAACCTCTCGAAAACCTTTCTACCCGACACAAAGAGAACAGCAACGGCAGAGGGGTCAGGGGCAAGGGGGAATAGGAGACCGAGACGGAGCCAGAGGAAGTAGGGGAGTCTTTTCGTAAGCGTAATGAAACTGCCTAGTAATCTTAGAAGCTGTGTACATCCCGTCTCACCTCGTCGCGGCAGTCAGCCGGGTTAAATGTCTTGAAATGGATATTCCTGCTGGTAGTAGAGGGTAGAGGATTCGGATGCACACCGGCGACGTGCACAACTTACCGTTTCGGATATTACCACGATGGCTGCAGCTTCGAGTCCCGACACGAATTTTCGTGTCTCACCTTAAGGTCGACCGCATCGTCGCAAGAACGACGAGACCGCGTGAAGGAATTCTGATGTTCGCCGTTCGACGATTTTCCGTCTTATAATTATCGTTCATACACCATGGAATCCCCGCCGAGTAATCTTGCTTGAAACTGGTGACGAGTGAAAAGTGCCGCGAAAATTTAGGGGGAAAGTTTCGGACGATTGGAAATTCTCGCGATATTAATTAATTAATCGCATCGTTATTCGTCCAGAAAATTGTATCTTCATCAAATTCGTGTAATAGTGATATTAAAGAAGATTCATATACATTCTAATATTTGAATTTTTACTGGTTCTTGAAAATGTTCATGCAAATTTTTTAATTGATTTGTAAAAATTAAAGTTGCAAGATATCGCGGAAAAGGCTAAAGTAGTGCTTAAAATTTTCGCATTTATTGAAGAACGGAAAGCTGTGCCATCAATGTTTGTGCAAAGTCTCGTCGAATTTTCGTCCGGCACATCGAGTAATTCGAAAACTTTGATTTTATCTCCGATTGTCTCGCCCTCCATCGTTGAATTCGTACCGATAGCCCGAGCAAAGACGAACGTTTCAGCGAGACAGAAAAGAGGGCGTGGACAACGTTCTTATCCTGCTGCACCACTTACGTCAGCACAGATAAGCGCCTCTATTTCCAGGATTAAGGATTTGACTGACGTTGTATTTTCGTCGCGGCATTCTCGGTTATCGGTGGCCACTGTCGAGGAAAAAGAGACTCGTCCGCGAAGAAAAAGGGGGTTAAAGGGCGGGTAAGGATGGATGAAAAGAGATAGCCGAAGAGGGAAGAAGAACGGACAAACTACCCCAACGAAACTCACGAAACATTATTTTCAGCCTGAACGTCACACGGCCCAGCCGGCAGTTAGATCGATAGATAGAGACGTCGGTCCTTTCGTTCCTCTGCGTCAAGGTGCCACCATGCGAAACTCGAATTCAAATATAGAAATGTCTGGCCCAGTGACATTTGGCAGTTCATATCAACCCCCATCGGGGGTCGAGGAAAGTCCGCCGCGCGGCATTCTCGTTACCGATACCAAAAGAACCGTCTCTTTCTATCCATCCGCTTGTCTTATCAATAATTTTTTCACAGGAAACGTAATCGTATCGTAACAAGATCCCGATCGCGTCTAAGAATAAGAGCTTGACACTTTCGAACGACCATCGACAATGTTTATGGGAAAAAAGATGCTCGGTTCAATTTAAAATATCATTAGACCACTCACCCATCCGATGGACGATAAGGATATCTGACGACGAACGGCATTCTTACCTGCAACAAGCAACATAACAGACATTTTAATTAAACTGGTAGAGAAACAAGGATAGAATAAATGATTAACGAGTCGATGTTTGCCAGGTAAGAATCTTTTTGCCGAACTGTCGATTGCTCTCCAACTGTTTCAGCCAATTTAACCGGCCACTCGAATTCCTACTTTTACGGTTGACTGTTTCAATAACGCATCTTCGAAACTTTCCAATTGGCCAATTCCACGAGCAAGAATAGGAATCTTTCTTGAAGTTTCCGGCTTTTCTTGACTGTATTAACGAACTTGGCTACCTCGAAATTGCACTTGCAACCGCGCTGTTTTAACCGTTTCGGCGTAACATTTTTCAGCTCGAATGAAAGTTTCGTACGAAGAAGAAATTCGTAGTTTAATAAAGTTGATAACGTTCATTTATTATTTGAACAGTTACAGCAGTTAATTAAGTCTCACTGAATGAACTTCATTTATTACAATTTCTCATATTACCATTCTGTAAAATGTTGAATTTTTTTTTCGTAAAGGAACTTGTATAGAATGTGGAGGAAGAAAAAGTTCTACATTCAAGCAGAAGGTGAAAACGTTTCTGAGAAGTTCATAAAGCACGATCTTTTGTATAAAAGTTCTGTATTGAAAATATCAAGGTTCAAGGTATTAAGCTGCCAACTAAATTCATGACCTTTTGGTGTTCTTCGCTACAAAACCGCAAATTTTGCTTCAAAGCAAAAGAGAAAATACCAAAAATATGTGAAAACAGTATTGTTTACAATAATACTTAGCTTGATTGAAACCCGTTTGTTGAATTTAAATAAATAATTATGCAGAAAAAGAATCCATACTACTATTTAGACAATTTTAAATTCCTTTTCGTATCAAGAGGAGAATGCAATGAAAATTATATTTAGAAATTTTAATAATGTATGCCACGAAATTACCAATTTTTTAAGTGGAATTAACAAAGTCACAAATAATGATAGCTACCATCAAAATATTAAAACAAAAGCGCGAATGCAATAAATTCTCGGTGCAAGCAAAAATGCAACAGTTGCATCAGGATCATGATTGTGAGCCAACGGATGCATCAATAACAGCGAAAATGTTAAATAGTGTTATCCAACAACTCGTTGCATCACAGCTTGCCACAATCACTAGGGAGCCAGTGATCGTGGAGATTGTTGCATCGTTCGTTTATAGCGGTTTACCAAGGATCCCCGAGCGTAGCAGAATTTAACCTTGCCACGAATGGTAAGGAACGGTCCGAGCAGGTTGCGCGTGACTCAAGAGCGCATCTATATTCGGTGCGATGACAGCAAAAGTGCATCGAGCCGAAGCGAGCCTCGCCAAAGTGCGCTGTAGCCAATCAATCCGCTAAACGCACGTATTTATCCGCGCCCGTCGTCCGCGCGACGTGCACTCACTCGTTACACTCCGAGATAAATTTGCCACTGTCTGGTTAATCTGATCCGCCGAACTGACGCTGTTCGACCGGAAACCGATTGCAACAAGACCCGTCGTTCGACTAGATAAAGCTTCGCGCTATTATTCCTTCGACCTGCACCTGCTTTCTTGACAGCGAAACAATAGGGCGGATGTAAGATTATATAGTATTAGAAAAGTATTTAGTCTACAATACTTTTTTTAGATTCTTAATTCTGGAGTAGTTTCCAACTCGAAGGCACTACCTGTCGTTTTTTTTTTCTTCCACTGAAGTTCAAGAAGAAATCGTACAAAGTGCTCGTCCTCCGCGAAACGATATGCTCACATAGGAGAAGAAATTAAAGGACGGGTACTTTTTTCATCGGCAAAGATTGAAGTTTAAAGTCCCTTCTGAAAGTTTCGAAAGAAATTTTTCGACAAAAGTTTTATTAGTTCCAGGGTAAGATGTTAGCTTGCAGACAGTGGCGAGAAGGGTAATAAGAAATTCTTTAAAAACGCTTCCCTTTCAGCGTTACTCTTCAAATTATCAAGAATCTACGGCACGGAAGCTGAGCAGAAACTTGTTTTCTTCGAACTATACAAAAGTTAATAGTAATTTTTATCTAGTCTATCGGATACTAATTGCATAGTGTTAAATTTTACGAGCTACATGGTCATCAAAGTGTCAATTCATTTTTTTGTACATATAAAAAAAGAAAGATAGGAAAGAATAACTGAACGATCGAAGAATTCTGTTACACGTTGAATTATTTCCATAAATAAGCCAACGACGACCAGTCGAAGGTACACACCATGGAAAGATAGACACAGAGGCAGCATATGTCAGAAATGTCTACCAGTCTCCACGGGATTTCGATCAAACGATCAACTAATAACCTGCCGAGGCTCTACCTTTCCCGAGAGCCGACCCGCTACTCTCAGCATTGGGAACGTGCTCGGTTTCAGGATAATCCCAGCTGCATTACCTTGATGAGCTCCGGATTCTATCTTCAAGTATGGCCAAGGTTCGCTGTTCGTCTACCCTCCGTGTAGTTGTCCATTACGTGGTTTTCGGAATACGTATTTACGCGTGCAACAGCGACGAATTACATTGTTCGCGTTCGTTGAAGCGTTGAAAATGCGAAACGAGCGTTGCACTATATGAAAATTCGTAAATTTTTAAGATTCCTTACAAAACTGAGCAAGGTATCAAATGTTTCCAGTAGATGTGTGCATAGAAAAAGGGTTAAAAAGAAAAGACAAAAAATTACCCAGCTCTAAGCTGTTCAATCTTCTAAATAAAAACGAAAATACCTATAAAAGTCCCTTAATTCCGTAGAATTAAGTAGCGTTCTAAATTTATTCGAACTAGATGCATTTGTCTGAACGCTTGGATACATCAAGGTAGACACGAGGGGGGGAGGAAACAGGAAAGGAGGTAGAAGAAAGGTTGCATTGCGAGACAGGTACAATATCTCCAGGGAGACCAAGCGTTTGGATGAAGAACGATAGAGAAAGAGAATCGGCGATGGAAACAACAAGCCGGTATGCGCTCTGACAGAGCTAATTTATCTTATATTGCTACTTAGCGAATCTACCGAGACTTCAGTATCCCGAGGAGAACGGCGAATCGACTTCCGGTCAGGCTACGCCTTCCGGGGATATGGGATTTCACGGAAATTACTCTTGGTCCAAACAACACGACTAATCGATTCGAGAGACGTAGACGTAACGAGGGAGCTGCGCCTAGAATCAGTCACCCCCTTTTTGCTGTTTAATCGAGCAGATCGATTGGGTAAAACGGTACTCTGAAAAGAGATGACTTTCCTACACTGCCGGGGTGTATGGTCAAAGAAACTCCATGAAAATTCTGGAAATTAAAAAAAAAAAATTGTTGGGAACCAAGGATTTGAACCGAGGACCTTTAGATTGGGAGTCATGTGTTTAACCACGGAGCGGATCCATGACTCGCAATCTAAAGGTCCTCGGTTCAAATCCTTGGTTCCCAACAATGTTTTTTTTCTTCATGATAATTTTTCTGTAATAGTTATTCAAAAGGAGATAAATTATCATTAAAAAAAAAAAAAAAAATGTTGGGAACCAAGGATTGCGAGTTGTATGTGTAAGTTTGTCATACTTCAGAATGTAAGGAGTAACTAACGGTAATTGTTAATATCTTTTAAACAATTAGCCGTCTGCCCCCAAAAGGGGGTAAAGGCGTGTTCAGCTCGACGAGCTCTACAAGCTGGCAAAGTTTCATTAATAAGTGAGAGTGACACTTGGGTAGTTCCCGTTGTCAATAAAAGAAGAATACTGTATTTTTGAGGCTATTATAGTGTTGATCCTATTTAAAGCCAGGGTGAAAACATGTTCATGGCTGAACTTTGATCCCGAAAGACACAGCTGTTGGACGCAAATGAGCCTTCTAATCTTGCTGAAATAGCGAGACGATGGAGGGATACGTGCGAGAGGGAAGAGAATGAGTGTAACAGGAAGCAGAGAGAAGAGAAACGTTAGCGGTGGCGAGCTCATCTTAGTTGCTCGACTAAATCTCTCTGTAAGCGGAGTAAGCAAGGCACAGTGGCAATTCGTAACAACTATTAGCGAACCGACATTCATCTCGTTTAACTCGAGTTAGCGGGCAGGCGGCGTAAACCGGGTCCAGAGCCGTGTTAGCAAGCTACGTTGCTTAATGTGCACGCTGCCAACGAGAATCGCCCTACTAATTTATACCAGCCGATGCGGCCTATTCACACAGGCGACACCATTAATCAATATCGTTCATTAGATCGATACAACGGGCTAGCTGCGCCGCGATCAATGGCAAAACAGCCAGTTCGGTTACACTAGCCAGCCTTATAGTCGTCCTCCATGCCAGAGAACAGAAATAATTAAACTGCATCCTATCGAATCCGATGATATTTGCCTCGGCTGATTCGTTGCGGGCTCCAAGCCAATCAAGCACGGTTTCGATACTATCAATCGGTCTAGTTCTACTAAACCCTCTTACGGGTTAGTGGAATTTTTGTATTTAGGCATTTGTTAAAAAATAAATGAAGTAAGGAGAGAAAAAATAAGATTAATTGAGTAATTTCTTTATTACATCGCCATCTGTAATGACTGATCCTCTCAAACTCAGAAATCAAAAATAAAGTACATGTTTCTAATTAAAAACATTCACTTAAATTCTGAAACATCTACACGAATTAATTTATCGTGTAACATCTATGAATTCAACATCGATGCTTCATATCTGCTGCGAAGCGTTCCCCCAAATAATAATTCTCCCTATCGCAACAATAACGTCCCTTTTGTCTCGCGATGCTGCGACCGTCGTTTTGCACCCTTCTCATCCCGTTTCGTCCCTCTGACCAGAATTTCCGACGGCAACACGCTGTGTCGCTTCAGTTTTTCCGCGCGACTCGTGGGAATAAAGAAGCGAGGAAAAGCGAAAGAACGGTAGCGATGGAGAAAAAGAGAGCAGGATAACCGAGAAGCAAAAAGAAAAAAAAGGAAGGAGAGGGAACAAGCGACAAACGAGGAAGCTAATTTCATCCTAAATGCTTTGCATTAGCGGACGAACTATCAAAGGCCGCTAATACATCGCGGTGGCTAGCATTCCGCGAGCACAGATTCTGCACGCCGAACATGTCCGCGCGGCGTATTATGTTATTATCCAAGTCAACGAGCGTGAAGCGGTCAAAAGCGGTCGGGGAACACCTGGAGAACCTACCTCTCGAATACCAGACCACCGACTGGCTCGCGTGGTTAGGGGAAGATAAGCTCGTTAACGAGTAAGTGGAATGGTGGACAAACTGGGTAAAATAAACGAATAAACGTCAAACGACTTTTTACGCATTAACTTTTGTTGAACAGTCAGTGGGTATATTTAAAGCCAGATCTAAAAGACTACTGTAATTATTTGTCACTAGCTGTATGTTTTTTTGTTATTATAAAAATGTATCTTTAAGACACTTATTAATTAAAGGTAGAAGAAACCAGATTTTTCTGAAATAACAAGCTGTGACCCACGGATCAAATCCAGCTCGTCCAATTAATTTTTTTAAGGTTTCATAATTATCGAGTGAAGGATGATTTCTTCTCTTTTAGATTCATCCCTATGTTTACGTATTTCTCGTCCTTAGAAACAAAAACAAAATGTTGATGTATATAACACACCAGCTTCTATTCAGAAGCGGCAAGATCAAAGGAAATACAGAAACAATGAGCGACATTCAGTTTCGGAATATATTGTTACTTGTATGGAGCCGCTTTACTGTACATTATCACTTGATTCGCTTCAGTGCCATTTTCGCTTTTGGGAAGGCAATTTGGTGTTTAAATAGACAAATAATATAATAGTTGAATTCGCCGAATTATAGAGAGAATGTCCTTAAGGAAGTCAATTACACGAATTATTTAAAAGATGAAAAATCATTATTTAATAGCCTAGAGATATATTATTCGACTGATTAGAGGAACTATGAGAGACTCGTCTCATTTATCCAGAATCAATTCGTCTCGATGCTTTCCAATCGTGCTACGGATCCAAATTACCCCTGGCACACCCTCGTTTCCTCGCCCACCTTCGACTTTCCCTGCTTTTCGATTTTCAATTTACGGTACCAGACGCAACCCCGTAGATAAAGACTAATCCGTTCTACGTTTTTGTCGCAACTTCCCTCTGAATCGTTCCCCTCGCCATTGTTTCTCTTGCTCCGTCTTCTTGTTTTCTTCGATATCCAAGGATTTTCTTTCTCTTTCATTCTACTCTTCAGCTTTCACTACCCTTCTAACCCTTTCACTGATGTTCAAGAAAATACGATTAACTTGGTGACATAAAACCACCATAAACGAACCCCTTATTTGTTCAGTAAATATTTTGGAATACTACTTTTGTTTTAAATATGGAGCGATATTTCTTTTCTATAATTTTAATATTTCATTGAAACTTCACTTAATTTCTCAGATGAACGTGCATATTTACTAAAGAAACTGCGCCTCTACTCTAAAATTAACGCAGACTTAATAATTAGACTCCGTTAAAACTCTGAAGGTATTTCAAGTATCAGGAACGAAAAGATAAAGAAAAATGCTGTTCAAGAGAACATGGTAAGGCACCATAAATTCGTAAAATCTTCGTGACAAATTCACGTTTCAAGGCGATAATACTGGCAACGTATTCTCGCACCATTTAATCAGTGGGTGGACGTTATCTAGAACCGGCGTGATATCAGGCACGTCTACTTAAAGCTTTCTTGTATCGTGTTTTATTAGCGCACGCAGAGTGGGGTTTCGCAAATTTTTATTACTGTCGTTTCATCGGTATGAGCGATATGTCGCAACCACACAGTGCTAAAAGGCACGTGGACATAGAGATTCATTTTTAATGGTCAACAACCAACCAGCTATTTTATGAATTATTGTACGAATAATTTTCGTAGAGTGAGATTAATTAACATGGTTTGCATGTTCTCTTGACATCAAGTTTGTAATTGCTTCTTTCATTACAAAATACGATAACGAAGGTAAGAAATATTAGATAACGTTTATTAGAAGATGAAGAATAACAAGTTTCAAATTAAAAGATTTTATCTTTTAATTAGGTGTACCGGTGTCTTATGTTTTATGATTTCAAGATATTAGATAACAAAAAAGAAATTCTATAAATATTCATTTTTATCACTTATTGTTAGAAAAATTTCCTAAAATTATGAATAAGTCGATTTTTTTTAAATGGTCAAGATTTTATGTTTGACTATGCCTTCTTTTCAAATAAAATAAATTGATTAAAATTCAGTTCTCATAACAAATGAAACCACGAAGGTCTCAAAGAAATGTTTAAAAATTTAGCTCCTCTTTTAAAAAAAATAATCATGGATATTTGAAAACTAGTGGAATATCCGAAATACCGTGCGCTTCGTACATCCTCCGTCGTTCCAGTTTTCCCTCTGAAAAGGAAGAAGCCGAACTTCATCCAAGTACTTGTAATTGGTAGGTACTTTCCACCCCCACGTGGCACCGCGCACCCGGTGGCCCAATTTAATATAACTTATGCATATTCAATAGTTTCCCAGCGGTGTCGCCGGAACCGGAAGGGGTTATGCACTCCGGTTCGGCTGACTCGAGATGCACCGGAAGGACAAAAGCTGGCCCTGCTCGGCAATTTCCTTCGGTTCCACGGAAAGTTCCCGGCTGAACTAAGTTTCTACCAAGTCACGTTGTACTTGACGATTGTGCCGCGATTTACCGCGACCGATCGCGACGCAGACTTCCGGTTCGAGTTGAGATGCTTCTGCTATCAGCTCACGCGTAACGCAGACACGAGTGGTTCAAATCAAATTAGTTCAATCATTTCGTTCGGAAAATTGCTACCACGAAAGATTACAGAAAATCTGCCTTTCTATTCACGAATGCATTGCTACGTAAATGCATTGTTGTTTAAAGCACACATCGTAGAGAAATAATAGCAAGTATTTTATAGGATCAATGGAAGAGGAAGTACGCGTATCAATCTCTTGCTTATTTAGTCGAGCGAGTCGCAAACTTCATACCTGAATGCTCTTTGAAACCATCGTTTTGTTTCAGCTGTTCGCATAATAATATAGCCGGCGATGAAACGATCCTAGCAGTCGTCGGCTGGATGACGAAAGAGAAACATCCTTTCGCCGTTTCAGAACGTTATCGACTTTGCCGGAATAATATTCTTCGCGATTCTAGCGAGCGCAAAGTCCTGCCGCGAGAGAGGAAACATAGAAGAGGACGAGGCGTTCGGTAACTTTTCCCTTTATCCCGCTCATCCCGACGTCGTCTGCTGGGACCCGACAATGAATGGATGTCAAAAACGCGGCAATTAATTCAGCCCCGCGGGGAACAAAGGCGTAAGAATACCGTCGGTTGTCGTAGTACTCGAGAGAAATTCTTCTTCAACCGGGGAACTCGACGGACTCGAGGATGGAAGTGAAGAGAAGCACGTAAAGAAGAAAGGAGATAACTGGCAGTGAGGTAGCAACGGAGGGGAGGATACAATGGTTGGATCATCCAACTTTACTTTGCTTATTGTAATTCAATTTCACGGGGCGTCTGCTTGTTCCTCTGTCTGCTTATGTCCCCCCTCTAACATTCGTCCCTTTTCGACCTACTGTTCCGTTACGCTCTTCTTCTCGCTCGGTTCTGTATAATTTTCGTCAGACCATGCTGGAAAACCCCTATCGACCGAAATTCCAACGGCAAGGAGGGGGTGGACTTGACAACTGTTTAACATCTTCACTTACAATTCTGATTCCGTGGCAGACGTTGCGATTCCCGTACTTCCGTGAAATTATTCGTGGCTCGCGTATCCGAAAATCCGCTTTGCAAAAGTGCCTCGCAAACGGCGCGCCAACTTTTCGATATCTGATACTTCAAACGAGACGAAACTTCGCGGCAACAACACCCCTTAACCGAACGTTTCCTTACTTTGTATTTGCCGCTCTCGATTTATTCGTCGGATCACGCGCAACCTGTGAATCGTTCGTTTGGAAATTCGAAAACGGTTGAAAGAGTAAACACATCGACGAGTAAAATGCATTTACGATATTGCACTTGGAACAGCGAGTTCCAAGACCGTAACGCGATAATCACGGCCAAGAGTTTGCGTTCAGTTTCCTTAAGCGACGTTCCAAGTGTCCAAGTTGGCGTGCGAATCGGTGAAGAAGATTTCAGCACCGAAAACGAAGATTTGCAACCCTGTTTTTCGCGCCCTAACTAAGGGAAAGCTATGGTTGTAAATGGGTGAAATTGTTTTAAAGAATTCTTTGTAAGGATTGATGAGAATTATATGTAAAGATTTCCCACAAAAAGTCTTTAAAGAATTTCTGAAAGAAACGAACCACATTTACATATGGAAATGTAATGTAAATGTCACTTTTAAATTAATATTAGCGTTCAAAGCGATTGAATTCTTCAGTTTTCCTACATCTGACTTGTAACGCAGCATTATTTTCAAAAATTATACAGAAATAAAAGATTTATATGGTACGTCTGACTTATCATGCTTTATACTACTTAAAATATCCCAGCCATGTACTCCTATCACCAACAACCATTTCCTCAGCACAAAATGGAACGAGTCGATTTACAAGATCATTAAACAATGATTTTGAATCTTTATATGGGTAATATAAACAATTTCTTTGAAAAAATTTTAACATGCAATATGAAAAAGAAGTTCGCGCAAATGACACAACGTTCCTCCGACAAAAACGCAGGTGCAAGCGTGCGCCTACGTCAGGCAAGTATAGTAAACACCGGTAAGAGTTAGGGCAGTAAAGGGTAAGGTGGTTGCATTTCAAAGCAATATCTTGCACCAAATTGTGCGCAGCACGAGGCATCCCTTCCTCGTTCTTGGTTCACCAACTGGGCTTCGTCTAGATGGCTTCGCAGCGATGCCACAGCAAATACGTGAATGTTGACTCAGCCAGCTATCAGACCCGCTACGGGCGCGCCTTATTCGAGCTGACTAAACATGCCAACTTAGATTGCCATAACACTGCGCGATGTATACGTCGTCGGAATCTTCTACTTTGCCACGACATCTGCGAAACCCTCGACTCATCTTGTCATCCGTTCCGAGCACCTTCGAATCGTACCGTTTTTAATTATTTCAGTTTTTCAAGAGGTAATTAATAACACGGGGACAGAATACGAAAAACTTCTACAATCTTTAGGAATCAATATCAATGGATGAGATACATTCGAATTTGAGCAAAATATACAAATTTCACGAAATTTTCTACAATTTTGCAAAAAATTTGCCGAATATCCAAGGTGGCCTAATATTCTTTTGGCCAACTGTATGTAAAGAAGAAATTCTTGTCGTACCATTGAACACAAGAACAAGGAAAGCCCTACTTCATCCTGACATCGATTCATCTTGCCGCTCTTATCAAGCAACACCGTTTTGACTAAATTCACTGTGACGATTATCATGGACGGGCACAGTTGGCTGGCCTCCAGGAATGGTCGCATTATGTAAACAAAGACGAGACTATCGTCCAGATATGAATCACGTACGACGTTATATCAGGAATTACACGAGCACGTGACCGGTAGAATAGCTAGGGCTGTTCGGTGACGGATGCTTCAACGAAGCGTGATCGTTTTTGAGTCCCCGGAACTCCATTACGTCCTTTGCTAATCTCTCTATCCGTGCAAGTGCATTCAGCGCTCCGCTGGCCACGATTCGAGTTATCTGCGTTACACTTCAATCAACATCGGAACCAATCTGTGCATTTGCCTAGAGAGCCCTTTCGTACTGATACATCGACGACGCTATCCTTATATCTAGTCGTTTCCTTTTCAAACGCTAAGCTGGCACTCGCAGAGGCAAACACTTCGTACAGGAAGCCTTTGCATTATTTTTCTTGGTCGAAATTAATATTTTTAAAATTACTACTACATCATTTCCAACCTTGCTCGACATCGTATATAAAAATGAACAAGAAAGTAATAATCTAAAATGAAAAATAAATAGGCACATCATCGTGATCAAGAAAGTACCTCGGTATCTGACGATGATTCCAGATCATAATGCGTTCTGAGCACGATCGAATGAAAAATATAACCATTCGCGAGCATACGTGTGACCAATGTGCTCAGTTATGATTGGCAGAGGGTGACTGTAAGTGCGCGATATAGGATGCCATACGGCCGATCGTAAAACCAACGAACATCCAGGGATCCGGCTCCTTTTATTAGCCGGTTTATTACTTTAATATAATATAACCCGAGCCACACTGACTGACTGATCGCATCTGGACATCCAGGCTTTATCTGTCGGACTTACCCTTAGGATCGTTTACGCGAAACATTCTTACGTTTCTGTGTTGTCAAAAAGTTCTAGCTACGCGATAATCCAACCGCTTTCGTCAGTTTTATTCCCGTCAAATACAAACCCACATCTTTATCGTGAATTCATAGATTCCGTTGATTCTATACACTGATCTTTTAAGGAATCAGGTAACATTCATCTCGTACCTCAGAGATTTTGACCGTGACGCGACGGTAGAGGTGTCCAGAGATGCAGCTGACGTTTCACACGAACTGTCCCCGTCGTACGAGCTCGCGCGAAATCCCAGACAGTTAATTGCGGTGTCCCGCAGACAAAATGCGTCCCAGCTTCTGTAGCCGACACCCTGGAGCGAACGGATTTGGACGTTGTTCAGCATTATTCGGTCAAACATTTCCGATTCAATTAGACAGTGGTCTCCTCGAGACGTTGCCTTCCTTTTTCTTTGCTTTGGTGTTCAAGTAAACGAGTGCGACTTTTTATCTGATTATTGAGAGTAATTTAGCCTGTTTTCTTTGTTAAACTCCACCGCGATTAAAAAATGAATTGTTCGTTTGATCAATTAAAAAAAATTTCGATCAGCTATTCAATTATTAAAAACACGAATCCCGATGCTTTACAAAGTAAAGCAATATCCACAGAAAGCAAACACATGTACTGTAACAAATGAACAAAGGATTAATTTTCTCGCAACGAACTTCAAAGCATTGCTATCAATGCCGCTTTCAAATATTATTTCGCAACAGGGATACAGATTTTTCGCGCTACAAAGAATCTCGTTACAACTCGTCAGAGGAGTGTCTAGTTGAAAATAAAGCAAAAACAAGACTGTCGCGGCAAGCAAACCCAGGAAATTTGCGCGAACGAGCATTCACGCCCGCGTAGAGTTGCGAAACTTCTGCGGAAAGAAAAATTTTCTTTTCCCGCAATTCCGCATACCTCCAGTTATTTCTTCCTTCTTTTAGACCGTGTACAGCGTATATTTTCTTCAGTTATTACATGCACATTCTATTACCACTTCTCTTTTATCTCTGTATTCGTGGCTCAACCCTATATATTATACCGTACATGCAAGTTTAACACCCTCCTTCGCCTCCCTGATCCACTATTCTCTTTCCATTTGTATCAGTCTGAAACCGAACCGGAGATTTAAGGCGGAGGGCACCGCAGTCCATTGGGAAATACAGGATATCCGCTCAATTAATACCTCGGGATCGAAATCTTACTATTTTGGACGCGTACCTTGAATCGGTTCCATCAGTCCACCGAAAGAAATCATGAATGAATACTTAATGTAGTTCGATCACTGGCTCAAAAATAGACCTTGTTGTTTCCCTTGATACGTGTAAGCTCGAAGGTGTTTCTAATGTATAAGAAGGTAACAACTTTTATATCACGTGATGACTCGATTGGGAATTGCAAATAGAGGGAACTTTGGGAGATGCGAGATGAAGAGGGTTCGTTTCGTTTATTTGGCTTATTTGGTTGCTGATTAGATTCAAGATTGCGGATACTCAGATGGCAGATACGGGATCATTCAAGATCTAGTATCAGATCTGTCTTGTGTTGAGCTGAAAGTGACACTTAGGTGACATTCTACTAATTGAATAATAATTTAGAAGGAGACCTTATGAACGCATTGTTTATGTTAGTATAACTTAAAGAAACAGAATATTTAATAAAATAAGAATCACAAAGGAAATAATATATGAAACATCGGCACATTTGTTGAAATTAAATACACGCTTTTCCATCGCTCAAGTCACAGCTTAATTTACCCTGTCCCTCTACAAAAAACATTCGATTATCAGATGACAGATCGCTATCCCGAAGGACAAACTTAATTACGCTTCCAATCGCACTCATACATCACGATACGCATCTGCAGGGTGTACAATCAATTACAGCCTAATATTTCTCAAACGAAAGCGATAAAGCTGTCTTTCTATTCACGCGAAAATACAACTCTAACTTCCTGATTCATAACAAATGCTGTTATTTATTTTGAAAAGTTCTACCTGCCTCCACACGATCGTGTGTCCCATATTTTCAACTTTTGCAATTTTGCGACTACTGTCACTATCATTTTGACCGATCTGAGCGAGGAGCTACTGCTTTGAAACCCGACATAGCAGTTCTGAGTCTATTCTACACATGGACGTCTTATCAAAACGACGTTGCATTCAGCATGACCATATATTACGATAAATGCGTATCTACCATTTCTACACTTCTATAATCTACCATTATGAATTTCAATGCAAATTATCAGAACTTGTCATTGCATACAAAGCGTTGTTTATAAATAATTGCACGAAGAATGATTGCCCCTTCCACAGCCTATAATAATAAAAAAAAAATTTCGATTTATGTTTAAAAAAACTTTACTTTTCTTCACGTTCTCGTTTCTCCAACCATTTACCGACTTAAACTCTCTCCTCGTGCCGAAGTCTCACGGCTTTCTTCCTTCTCTCGGAAACAATGAAACTCCCAATCGCATTTGCGATTCCCCAGCTTCACCGTACCAGTCAAGACCCCGTTTTACTCTCTCTCTCTCTGCCTCTCGGTTTTCTCTCCCTTTTTCCTTCCTCGGCTCGTTTTCCACCCACGCCTACCGTCGCTGCCTCGAAAACGGCTCGCCTGTGAATCCTTTTACATTTTTATAAAGCAGCTTAATTCGCTGCCAGGCGAGATGGTGTGGCGGAGGCACGGAGCGAAACGGAAACGGGAGCCGCTGTGAACGAAACGAAATAGAATGGGATAGCAATTCCAAGCGCGATGGGGAGCCATGGAATCTATGTATGTAGCGCGTACCGCGGCGAAATTTTGACGAGCCATCGATCATTTTTTCATATTCGGACGCTCGTGTTTCGTCGATACCGTACCACGTTGTTTTATTCATCCATTTGACTTGCAAATTATGGATTGGCTGCCCATAAATCAACGATTCTGTCTTATCAGACGATCCCCCTCCTTTTACCTTAGTTCTGCGACTTCTTTTATCTAGCCCTTCGTTCCCGTCTGCTACTGTGAACTAGAAATTTCTATCGTAAATTCAAAACTTTCTTCCTCATTTATTTCACTACAGCGACAGTAACTGATACACAAATAATAGAATAACGAAACAAGTATTTTAGAAAATATTTATTAAAAATTATAAAGTTATAATTCAATTGTATGTATTAAATTGTATCCTCAAGTCAGATTAAATGTACAAAGCAGGAAAAAGTGAAAGAAATTGTGACTTGAGTCACACATTACGGGAGGACAGCAGAGGTGGCCGACAGAGGAAAGCCGGAAACGGAAGGCGCTAGGGGGTGGCATTCGGTGGGCGAAGCGTGAACATGGGAATGATAAATCGTGGCCGGTTAGGTACGTTAGCTACATACGGCGGCGCAAGGAGAGAATTATTATTGGGGAATTTATTTCACAGCCGAGAAATTATTGCCGCCATTATGCCAGCGAGCGAACACGTGTTTTAACTGGCTAGCCAGGTTAGGCGGCCGTCCGTGCGAAGCTGAACGAGCTGCCGCCACGCTCCTCGGACATAATGGTCATTCCTCGGGAGCCTTGCGAACGACCACCCTTGTAGAATCCTGTCGCCCTCCTTTACACCCAACCCGACAATCATCGCGTACGATGAATCGGTCGTTTCGGAATGTCACGGTGAATATTTTCTAACCTGGTTACAGAAGCTATGTCGAGGACTTTAAAGGAATTTTCTTCTATAATTGGTGAACATAATTGTTTTATCTTTTGCATATTTTTGATAGTTCTTTCGGTCTCTTCGGACACTGAAAGGGAGTGTCTACTTTAAAACACCCTACATAATTCCTTTTTTCAAGGATTTATAATACAAAGGAAAATTTCATTACTGTACTATATGAAACAATTGAAAAGCGAATTAACCCTTTGAATGTAAAGCGCTCCGGCAAAGAACGATTAGCATTTTGTAGTGCGATATTTGCATGACGGTCACTGGGGATGGATAAAAGCTATCATTATATTCACTGTTAGAAACAAGCATGTAGTTAGCACGACAAAGTGCTTATTTAAGAGTGAGATAGAAAACTAATAATAAATCAATTTGTGCTTGGAATTTTTCTGAGAATATCTACTATGAATCGTTACCGCTAATAGGAGCCTCGAGATTTTGAGAATTGGATCGAAACGATAGAATTTGAATTTCGTTATCGAGAAGCGCGTACGTTCGTGCACCTTTGCCACCTATCCCTTTTCACTGGTTACCCTCTCTAATCAGTAATTAGAATCTGTGGATATACGTGCGTCTATCCCTTCGTGGCAGTCCTTCCGCGCCGCGTGCACCACGCCCTCCTCGTAGACCCTTTCTAGACTGCTGATTAATATTAACCACGTTAGTCGCGCTGTTGTGATTAATATGACGTATCGATCGACGTTATCTAAGTGAATAATTAATTCGAGATTATACGTGCAGTCGGTGCGCATGTATAGCCGTTACGCAACTGGCACGTTCCTGTATCGTCTTTAATACACGTGTGTCCGCCTGACACAGAGTAATTCGGATTTAGGGTCCCTGTAATTTCACTGTAATTATTAGTGTAACGTACCGGTACACTGTCGAGCTTCATTATTGTTATCGTCAATTGAATAACTATCTTCAGGACATCCTTGTTTGTTATATGTTATAAAACATAAAATAAAAATTTCTTTTTGGAACGGGCTAGATCTTCTAGCTTTATTAAAAGTGACAATAAAATAGGAAGCGATCTATAATGAACGAATTTTCAATTGACTACACTAATGGCGAATATGTTCATTTTTGGAGTGAACGACAAGGGAATCGTCGCAAAAATTTCAGCAACAACGAACGATGTTAAATTGGAACGAGTTATCTAGACGCGACGCAGGAGATTAGCGTAGCCGTATGGTTGAAGAGTAGATTTCAAGCTTCATCGAAAACGGGCCCGGCAAAGTGTATTCGAGGGTGCTTTAGAGAGGCCTCTGGCACGCTGTAACGCTGGCGTCTGTTCTTGGGGAGTCGGTACGGTTCGGCAGTCGCGGTTTTTGAAAGCCCTTTGCACAAAACAGACGCGAGGTTGCACACGAAGCCGAGGTATCCGCAACCGACAGCGCAGTAGAGACTGCGGTTACCAGACCGCAAGCTACTACCACCTACGCGAGAAATACAGCAGGGGAAAGGGGTAGTCGGTCGAGGCACCGGTGATGCTGTAAACCCTCTAACGAGCTTACTTCCCCGTAATATCTGGGCGTTTTAGTTTAACCCGGAGCGTCAAAGATAAATTCGTTTGCGATTAATTCGCCTGCGCGCGGCCGACGACAGGAATTTCCTTGCTCGCCGAACGAACAACGTGTCTCGTTGCGCCACTCTTCGGTAATGATGAAACAGTCGATCAATTTAATTGCACAGAAGTAAATAGTCCGAGTGTCAGTTAGCAATTATTTTTAGAACGAGAACGTTCAATCGCAAAATATAAATAAATGCGGTAAATGCTTGAAAGTTTGAGAGAGTTAAAACCGAAAGAATTTTCTATGATTTTAGCACGATGTTAGAAAATATGCTAACACGAGATTTTAATTCAGTCATGTCAATTCATAGCGAAATCTAATCGTCTGGATATTTGAACTAAATTATAATATATACCGGTAACACGTGCTGGAAACTGAGTTCAGCATGACGCTATTAAAAGAGCGTACTGCATCTAGGAACAGGCTGTGTCTAAAGAGTCGATGCGCGAAGCGTCAAGAAATTCCGTGTTAGGAAAATTATTATTCACCGACGAAATGCGACCACCTCGGCAGCGAGAACAACTTCTCGCAGCGTTAGCTCCCTCGCAATTTCTTTGCAAGTTGAGGCGTCGATTTGCGACGGGCGAATTCGATTTCAAGCAGTCGAGGGTACGGAAGAAAGGGAAGAAATAAAACAAAAATAGAGAAGGAATGAAAAAAAGGAGAGAAACGTCTCGTCGAACCCACAGGAATTCATCGACAATGGATAGACGGAAATCCCCGACCTCGGTCGGGGCGAGGTGAAAAATATCTTCGACGGTGTCTTGACTTTCGTGGCCCCTTGCTTGCGAATCGCCCGGCCAGGGAACCGTTGTGTTCGCGTACAACGGGAAATTGGCCGTAGAATATTTACGAGGCAGTCTCACCATCCCCTCACGACGGCTTGAACACCGCCGCCACCAATACCGATACAGCTTCTCTGTATCCTAGACAGCACCTTTTGTGACCGTCGACAGACAATTCTAAGTATGTGCGTGTGGGTGGCTTGCACTCTCAGATTCGAGATTCTATACGACCACTACGGGAATGCACGAAGATAGCGGTGAATAAAAGAAGAACTCTTCTCTTTTACACATCCGCGATGGTAAGGTAAGCGTAGATGAAGATGCGCGGGGAACCGGTGCGTGCACGAGAGCGCACACAGTTTCATACCGGGACGTCGTCGTTGGCTGTAGCAAAAGGGAAAAGTGGCTCGCTGAAGGCAGGGGATGAAGGGCGAGGGTGAAGAGGGCGGCGAAGAACCAAAGTTACCGGGCAGGGAACGCAATCGAGTGGGATTAAACCTTCTCGATTGCTTCCAACTTCACGCGAGCTCTTCGTCCTCCCTTTCTCTCTCTCTCTCTCTCTTTCTCTTTGGATCCCTCACTGCGGTGAAAAGACGTCTGATGGCACAAGGGAGGGGGCGAGTCGAGTCAATTCGAGTCGATTCTATCCACCGAGCTCCTCGGGTTAATTGGACATTTTTTATTGTCAATTTGTGATTGAGATCACGACGGCCTTTGTCGCGCGATCCGATCCGAACGAGAGAACCCGAAATGGCGCTTTGTCGGGAGACTCGCATTAGGACACCCTTTGTCCCTTATCAGGGCGACAGCAACGCTGCACGGTTTCAACCTTCGAACAGTCGTTTTCCTTCCATCGCAGCCACCTTACGCGTTATTTTAGAGTTACTTTGCTGAAACCCTTTTTCGGATTTCAGACTGAAACTGGGCAAGATTTTAAATACCTATAGTCATAGGGCGTTGCTGTATCGAGTTTGAGAATTTCATTTTGAAAAGTGACAGATTTGTTATAGATTTTAGTTTTCATTAATTTCAGAATTTCACTGTATCCTTAACGTTTGATTTTCAATAAAATCACGCATACTCAGCTAGACATATATATTCCTGCTGTTCTTCGTCTCCTTTATCCTTCTCTCGACAAGATGCCGAGGCTGGCGAAAAATCGTGCGGACACAGTACCGAAAGTTTAGCTTTCCCGGAAAGGGATGTAAAACGGTGCGCGGAGGGCGGCGGCAAAGGAAAAGTAAGACTGAAGAGAGCGACAGGATAAAGCCGGCGTGCGCGCTAGAGGAACGAGTTTCCGCTTTGCTACTTTCGTCAGTGCATCGCAAACACCGGCGAAGAAAGAAAGATATCGCGGTGAAAAGGCGGAACGGCAAGGCGGGGGAGGGTGCCTGGACTCGCTTCACAGGGCTAAATCGCGGACTTTTTTTTTCACATGCTTACACGGAGAAAGCCCTGAAATATTAAGCGTGCAATTACCAGACCCATTCACCGTGATGCAACGCCGAGACACGCGTCGGTAACGCACAGAAGGAAAGAGAAGGAGAAGAAGCGAAGGGGGGGTTGCGAGGCGAGGTACGAGCGTGGGTGGAAGTCGACGAAAGGGTAGAGAGGCACACGCACACTCTTGGTTCCGTTTCTCTGCCTCCGCCCCCTTTTTCTCTACACGTCGATTCAATGCGATGATAAAAAGCGTGCTAGGCAAAAAATGAAAAGCTTTTTGAGTCGACCGGGCTCGCTTGGATGAAGCGCGCGCGCTCGCGAACCTGTGTGCAGTGTCACATTGTTTCCAGCTTCGTTCACGATGCACCGCTATGCCACGCCGTCCGTCCACGCCACCCTCCTATCACCGAGTCGTCATTCAAGCAGGAGCTATTAAGCATATTAGACCCGCAGTCGACGCTGGAACGTACACGTTTCCGCGGCGCGGTATTTATTGCGCTCGATCAACACGCCAAGCCACGGGCAACGAGAACGGGAACGGGGAAACGGCGTTAAATCGTGGCGACGAAACGCTAGTGGAAGAATTAAAAGAATAAGGGAATAAATAAGGTTGGGGCGTTCAACAGGTACAGAGCAGCGTACTTTTTGAATATTCATGAGGTGTCCATTAAACGCGGTGTAATTTGTTTTCTTCGTAGAACGCCGCCTCTGTGCACGGGAAAGTGATCTATATCGGATGCTCGCTTTTAAAATCCCGGATTAAGTTCGAGAGGGTAAGAACTAACCCTCGTTCCTCTATCTTAGACGTCCAATTTACATTTCTCTGTTATTTGAATTTTTCGAAGATTTTCATTCTCGCCGGGTTCCGAACTCGGAGCGGCTCGAATACTTGTGTCGCAACCGATCATAAATCATCGAATCTGAAACGTCGACGCTCGAGAAGTTGCACGCACGGAACCGAGCGTTCCGATAAAGTTGCAATTACGCCCGATGAAAAATGATTTCGCTATGGTAGGCCGTATTTTTCGGCCGGCACGTAAACGGATTTCTGACGTCGATGCTAATAGAGCGGTTCAAATGGAACGATGTTTTTACGAGCTACTTTTACCTTCCTGCTAAACTTTGAACTTTCATTCGAATAGCTGCGCTGCATATAAATACGAAGTCGTATTCAAGGGTTGGGGAAAATGCAGGATGACCCTGAGCGGATTTAAGAATAATGGATCGCTCATCTACCTACGGTAATTACTGTTATCAACCTTGGTTTAAATAAGAATAGATGTGCATTCCGGGTCAGAGTGGCTGTTTAATTTCTTATGAAAGAAGATAAAATGAACACCAGGCAGTAGTTCGTGTTTTAAAAAGGGAAACACATATATAAAGTGGCATTTCGACTGCCAAATATGAAATCGAATAATTTATATATTGATTTCTCTGAAGCAAAATCTATCACTTATATGTACAATATAAAAAATAAAGAACATATATTAAAAAAATAGTTCTTTTTGTTTCATCCCCCACAGAGAATTTACATATTCCCTTATACAAAACATCTCTCCTCCGCCCCTAAACGCTAAACCAATTTTTGCGCGTCATGCAGGGCACGAAAGCAGATACTTGTGGGTTAGTGCCGTAGCACGGCTCGAGTCGAGCGTAAAATAACGCTTTTAATGACGTTGCCGAAACAAAGGCGAGACGCGCGAGCGACACCGAAAAATCTGGCGAGCACGTTACACGACGGAAGCACGATGGGGGCTCGTTTCACCGAACCACATCCAGGTGTATCCAGCAAGTGAAGTATCGCTACGAAGATAGCTGGCTCTCTTCAGCAAAAGGGGGGAAAACGATGAAACGACGGGACGGGGCTTACGTGTACTCGCGAGAACTCGTGATAGAGCAGAAACGAGTATACCGAGGCGACGAGGGAAGCGTAAAAGTGGTGCGAGCGTTTGCCTATCCCACCTATATACGCTTACGCGTCTACGTGTGAGCGTCTCGATGCCACGAGTACGTGGAGCAACGGGTTTGGCGAGCATCACGTACCCCGATACATTATCCAGCAGCCATTTCGGTGGCATCATGGCGTGGCTCGCCGAGTTTACGGGCTGCTCCATCACGCGAGAGCTTAGCTTATCTCAATGCGACACAACATATCTGAGGCTTCTGTCTCTACCCGGACCGAGAAACTACTGTCGGTAGCGACAGGTGGCAGTCGCACTGTGATTCCCGGTCAAACGATACTCCACCGAGCAACCGGCGATGCTCTGAAAACTTCTGTCGAAGATTAACACGACGATTCGTTCGGTTGTCCGAGGACGGTACATTTACTCGAACAACGGGTCGAATCGTCACTCGTACCGACCGTTTTACGTCGGGGATGTTTGGGCAACGGTTAATCGAGCGATACCTGGTATGAACAGCGATAGCCGAATGCCGCGTCTTTCATCCGCTCGCTTTTCCGCAATTTCGGTGCCAATGAGTCGAAGCAGCGAAGCCGAGGGTGCGAGGAATTTGGAAAATTCAAGCGAGGATGTGTTTAATACGACGTTGGTTATTACTACCCCTCCTGGTAAATAACACTGGCGCGTGCATAATTGGGATGACTGATATAAATTTGCTATTTACTATG
This sequence comes from Osmia bicornis bicornis, assembly GCF_907164935.1. Taxonomy (NCBI): domain Eukaryota; kingdom Metazoa; phylum Arthropoda; class Insecta; order Hymenoptera; family Megachilidae; genus Osmia; species Osmia bicornis. The sequence continues at coordinate 11,114,288 of NC_060216.1, read as the reverse complement.
ATATTTTAAACGAAACGCTTGATGCGTTATATAAAATACAGTGACACTGTAAGTACATTCGGGTGAGGTTTTCCAGAGATGGCTGTATAAGTCGAGGAAAAAGAACAGTGGGGACGGAGTAGGGCAATAAAACTGATCACCTCGAAATCCGCATGATAGGAGGAAAGGCAGAGAAGAGGCAGAGTAGGGTGGAGGCGCATTAAAGTGCTTTGCGCTCAGTCGAGCTACGAATTTCAATCTGGGGCCTTGAAACGATCGACCCTCTCCAGTCAGAATGGACCGGGATAAAAGAGAGATTATCGGTTCGTAGCTTTTGAAAACCGGAGCTACTGAACTTCTCATATCTATGAGTCCGGCGACGCTGTTAAGTGTCTCTGATCAAAGCGAGATACATGTTTGAGTATCTAATTGAAAACGTTTTCGTTACTAGAAAATAACACTCGATGATGTTCTTGTCGGACGAAGAACTTTAACAACGTTCGTCAATTCCCGATGAAACTGTAACGATACCATCGAAGGCGTGTAACGATAAGGAGCATCACCTTTATCGTCACTTTTACACCCTTTCTCGGTGCAGCACGGAACGCGGTATTTTTCTAGCAAACGATAACATTACACCTACGGCTCTCCGTTACCTTCTACCCGTCCGGTAAGTTGGCAGCCATAAATGCACTAGGATCTTGCGGTATCTGTCACCAAATGGCGTGTATGATCCCTGACTCCGGCTGTAGAAACCTTCAGGGACGCGGAACGTTGTACAGACACTGGACGCCACTTACGACGCGCAAACATACCCAACCCCGGCCCGATCCGACCCCTTTTCCGAGCTCTTGCTACATACAGCCGGAAGGCTACTAGCCGTTGAAGAGAAAGTGGACACGTTAGACAGCAGGACGGAAGAAGATAGAGGTTGATGTTTCAGAGGAAGGTTGCGAAGGTCCTCAGGGTTGGACTGTGTCCACAAGGGTGCCACGGATGAACCGTTAAGGGAGGGGGTGTTCCAGAGTACACAGCCGGTATAAGTAACGAGCCGTCGCTTTGAATGACCTCGCCGCGTATAAAATGCATGGGATTTCGGCTCTAATGCCGGCCAGGGAGTTTGCCAGCGAGCGTATTTAGTCCCGAAAGATGAATGTAACAGGTCTCTTTTGACCCGCCCACCAAGAAAGGTAATGGGAGCCAAAAGTACCCAAAGGATGGTAAGCGTAGACGTGGTCCTTGCTCTACTCGGAATCACAAATTGGTCTTTCGGGACTGCTTGCCGCTGTCGCGTGATTCTCAGCGATCCTTACAAACCTTTTACGCTTTGACCTCGAGATCTGGCCTCCAGTGAATCTCGAGAAACGGCCAGCTGTTTATACATGCAGGCTCGCGAGGAACTCGAGAGTACTGACGTTGCGAGAGGAGAAAACAAGACCTTGTACAATATTCGATCCGTGTATATCTAGCTCGTCTATCTATATAATAAAGGCATATAAACTGACGTAAAAGAAAACGAACCAACTGATGAACCCTACCTCGCTCTTGAAAAAAAAAGAAGAAAAAAAGGGGAAAAAATGGTAACCGTGGATCCGCGAGGGATCGGCGTCGATACACCATGAACGGCAACGACCAGTCGACTAGTTGGGTATCTCTCACTCGACGAAGGAAACAAAACGACTGCGCTGAAAGAAAGTACGTGGGTGGTTGCAAGGGCACAGAGGTGGAGATGATACTAGACGAGGAGACGAACAGAGAGGGGTGTACGTGGAGGAGCTGAACACCCTGGGGAGCCGGCAGCTCGTTACGCGAGACGTGCTACAGCTCTCTTTCTCCCTTCTATTCTCTCTTTCTCGGCTTTCCTTCACTTACCCATTCTCCTTTTTCCTCTCTCTCACTCTTGTCCCGTGATTCTCTCAAACCTTGATCCTTTTCCACATCTATTTCTATCCTGCTCTATCACTCTCCCCCTTTCTCTCTCTCTCTCTCTCTCTCTCTCTCTCTCTCTCTCTCTACTCTCGACGCCCCACGTTTTCGAGGTAGCACCGCTCTGAATAATGTCCCACGTACACGCTTGTCTCTCTATACGGGCGTATCGCTACTCAGTAACAAGTGGATATTATTCTGGCGCTGCTGATACCACCACGGACCGACGTTGGCCTTGGTTAAGGGGGTGCAACATTCACGGCGAATCCACTGTAGACGCAGGGGATGTGTTCGTCATCGTTTATGTTATCATTTCTCAAGTTTCTTTTTTAACTACGCTATGAATTATCTATGCTACATATGGGAATTTATAGTAGAATTCTATTAAATAAGGAGAAATCTCATTTTAAACCACCACGTCTGACTAATAACGTGTCACTACTACTTGAAAATGTAATTGCTACTTGAACTGGTAACTATGGCGGGGATAATTCGAAGGTTAATTAAAGACAATATTTCATTGTTCCTCGTGCAATTCTCATTTCTTTGGTTACCTACACGCGTCTCTCTCGCTCACGTGCCAACAGTGTACATTCAACGGTTCAGACAATAGGCGAAAAGAGAAATACAAAAGAAATCTAACCGATGAGAAAGAGGACGTTAAGGCGTTCCTGGAGGACTCGGTAATGACTGTCGCTACTTTTCCGCCATGTCGGAAGCGCATTGCGCCATTTCCGCTAGCCCGGAAGTGCGGTAACAAAGCGCTTCCGGCACGCGGTCTCGAGGAGGTTGTTACGACGGGCTCTAGCGCAGAGACACTCGGTGACATTTCAATGAACTTTGCGGCGCAGCCATTTTCTCCGTAAAGTTCATCGGGCTTAACATGCGTTTTGGGAGGGTTGACGAACTTTTGACGCGAAATTTCTGGCTTCGTTGAGGAATTAGGGGTGAGTAATATCACGGCCGGAACAACAGGACGAGAATTAGAACACTGGCTCGAGCACATGTTAACATTTAGCAGTTGTACTTTAACTTTCCTCCAAGTGTCGTGAATTGTATGATTAAAATTATATTACCACTATACATTCATGATTTATAAAGGAAAAATCATTATTCTAATTGAATAATTAAAAGAGGAGTGTTCCTACCAATTATGTTCATTTAGACACGGTTATTTACATCCAGTGAAATTTTGAAATAACTTTGTTATAAATAACAACCACCTCAACCCTTTGACTGCTATAGACGCACATATACGTCAAGTGAAATCAAATAAAAGTTATCAGTGCATATTACTAATTACCCACCGTATGTTATCGTATTATAATGATATAATTAAATAATGGAAAAAAGGAATGAAAAAATAAATTAAAAAGAGAAATTATAATTACTCAGCCATCAAAGGCTTAAGTACAGAAGCCCAATTATGAATCGTTTCTTTATAAATGGATGACTGTTTGTTTGGCAGGGACTATCATCGCGGCGCGTGTACGTCCTCATCGAGCGTATATGTGATTCCACAATCGAAATAAAAGGAGTTCTCTTAAGAATGGCTATACGATGACATCTATTATAGCGCGGAGTTATCGCGCCGCGAATCGCGCCAGACGTGGCAGTATCGTGAGCGCACCGCTCAGAGCAGTCGCTGGCAGTGCTCCCAAACTCGAAACGGAACGCGTGCATTCGTATTACTTTTTCGAACGAGGTCCGTGGCGAACGAGAAGGGCGGTACGAAGAGGAACGAAGAGGGGTTGAGGCCGGTACCGTCACGATTTTATGAAAATTGCACAGCCCGTTCCAGCTGCCCCGAGCGTTCGAGCGAAATATGTTGTCCCCGTTTCGCGATTAATGCTCGTTATTTTATTTCGAATACGCCAAACGTTCTTTTCCTAGCTGGCCATGGCAACTTTTTCCTATTGTGACGTTGATATTCACGAGCGAGTTGCTTAACGGCGATTAGCATCGCTGTACCTTGTTTTCTTCAGCAGCGATTTTTAGGAAAGTTGAATTTAATACAGTAGTAGAAAAATTATTTAACTTCCACTTTTTGACAGAGGAGAGGTTCTATAATCAAAGGATGAAAACAGCCATTAAAGCTGGAAATACTAGGTACTAACGCTCGTAACTACGATACGAGATATTTTAGTACAATTTTTAACGTGATATTCACTGTGTTAAAGTTCGTCAAAGTAGGAAAAATATGCGCGCGTTAAACGTCGAAATTTCAATAAAATGTCTCGCAACGCGAATGAAATAATCAATCGACTACAAATCCAACTAATATTGTCCATCGACCGTAAACCCATTCCGCGTAAACAAGCCTCTTTCAAAGATTCCAATACCGTGGAACGAGAGCAAATTTCCAACACCCTTCCCCGCTGATCGTATAATAGCAGAAATTGAAGTGGGGGGCCTGGATAGACGAGCCTTTGCAACAGAAATAACAAAATTTTCATCGATGCAATCCGGCCGATCGAACGTGCGGCTCGTTAATACGCCGGATACGTGATTACCGGCAGCGGTGCTGAATCGTGATTTCCCGTTCAACAGATAATTTATGCGTTTCCGGCTTTTGACGGCGAAATGAAATAAAATTGAAGTTGGCGATGGTCGCGAGGTCGCGCGCTCTCTTTTCACCGAAAAAAATGCAGAAACGTCGCTGCGACGAGACGAGCGCATTGGCGAGAGGGTTGAAAAATGTCGGTAGGAATAAAAAAAAAGAAAAAACGATGGTACGAGGTTCGACAGACGAGAGATCGAGTGGAGACGAAAGGGTGGTTTGGGGCCAGGAAAGACGGAAGAAGGGAAAGGGTACAATTAAAATTAGCGCAATTCAGTCACTCGCCAGTAATTCGTGTGCCCGGCATTTATATTATTAAGCCGCGCAAATTTCTCTCGCCTCTCCTCTCGCCCTTCTCCTAGTTTCGCGCGAATACACACGCATACATAGTACAGTCCGCCACGCTCGACCCTTCCTAAATGTGTGCGTTGCACTCCTTGCACTCTTCCCTTTTGATATCGTTCCATCCTCGTTCGAACCGGAGCGTGTACGCTTCAGAGTTTCGCGGCGAGCAGTTTCGGCCGTGACTAACGGCCCGTTAGACCGAGAAGAAAATAATTCCGGGTTTCGAAATGAATTACATCTAATTGCTCTTATTACGAGAACCAGAGAGGGCTCTTTATTATTCCCTCTTCAGAACGCGATCCTTCTCCCACTCCGTTCCATTTCTTTTTCACCGTACAAACCCCTTTTCTACCTCCCTTCTTTCGTTAGTCGACTTTCAAAGCTCGCGTCTGCCCCTTAGCTACTTCCTGTCCGCAGTCTGGCTTATCTTTTAGCACCTGACTGTTCGACCAAAGGACTTCCTCATGCGTGAAAGGAACGGAGGAGATCAGGGAATGGTTCGAGCGTGACGATTGTCGTCTTTCGTGGATTCGCTGTCTTTGCTCTGTTAGCTGGAGAATAGTTCTTACCTTTGGGTGTGTTCTCCTGGGAAACGCTACCTTCGGGTCGATCTGTAACAAAATGAAAAATTTATCTTAAAATTGATGTATTAATATTTATAATCTAAAATTTAAGTGATACTCATTGGAACATTAAAAATTGTGTAATGTATATAATTAAAATCAAACTTAAGATTTTTATCATTATTTCAGAGCTATGTCAATTACTCATAACTAAATAACGACACGACTAAAATAAACTGCATTATTATAAAATCAATTTAATTAAAAAAATAATCAAATATTCCAAATCTTACGAGAGCATTCTGGATCCAGAAACATGGAAACAAGCATCGTACAATAAAATACAAGGGAGAAGGAGGAAATCCTGAGAAGAAGTAACAGTGAACGGAAACGTAGATACCATTCTTTTCCTCAGTTGAAACACCCATTACAATTAATTACCGAGTAATAAAAAGTAGGTGGCTGAATACCGTGAATAGTGCCGCGAAGGGGTTGCAAAAGGGATCTAGCCGGTACAGGTACCGTTCGACCGAACCAAACTCTCGACTCTCTCACCCCTATTCTCCGTTTTCTACGTTCGCCCAAAGGGACGAGCAAGCAGGTCGAATGTAACCGCACCTTACGCTCCACGTGGCTAAAAAGCAAAAACCCATCCCGTAGACGAAGGGATACGGTGCCGCGAAGCCATGGAATTCCCTGTACAGCCACGACGTAAATTTTCGCCACGAAATCGAGCCGCTCGAATGCACGTTCCGGCTTCCCTCGTGGCCTTCCCTCGAACTTACGTGCGTGAAGCTACGCGAGAACGTACGTGATCGCAGAGGAGCCGTTTGGTCGAGCAGCCATTTGAGAAGTTCGGGCTTCGCTCGGCTAAAGCAGCCGAATCTTTGAGAACTCGAACGGCTCTAACCCGTGTCAGAACGGCTTGCATATTTTCCCGGCGTGCAACACCGTGAACACGATAGTTCCACGGTGCTTCGAATAATAATACCATTCGAGAGTATTTTCAGGTTTAGTTACGGAAGACAAGGAGAACTGAGAGTGGAGAATTTGCAAATCGCACGGAGAATGTTTAGGTGTTTCCACTGGTGATTGAATAAATTTCAAGCGTATCTTATGAAGAAATGGAGAAATTCTCAAGCGTTTTTGTAGATTGCAGAAGTATTCGTTCCATTTAAATAACAAATATTTCTGATATTTAACATTAATTTTATTTATTTGTAAAAATGGTTTTAAAGAAGTATCTGAATAAATTCCTTCAACTTCCTCGAAGTTAAAATGATTTAATATGAATTCCCTTCATTTATAGGAAATTTCATTAACTCTTAAAATATGTACATTTCAATTTATACATAATATATATTTTCTTGGCTACTCGTTTAAAATGAGATGCATTTTGCACTTTTAGATGCCATTGAAGATACCGTCGCTTAAATATATCTCCAATAGCAGTTTGAGGCATACATTAAGCATTTAATTTCCGACCGACTGTCGAGGACGCTGATTCGGCGACTTTTTATCACAATTGAATTTCTCGTCGCATTTCCAAAAGTAGGTCAACTTTTTTGTCTTTACAGCGTCATTCTTTTTTTATCATTGTCATTCCTAGGTTACCCCCTGGCATCGAGAACAACTGACTTTATTTGTTCGTGTTTCAAGGATTCAGTCGAGGATGAACTCAATTTTTACTGCATAATAAATAATCAACTTCAAATTTTTTCCTCTGAATAATTAAAATTATAGTGTATTTTTATTGCAGCACTTAACATATTAAAATTCCATTTTATTCCTGGAAATCACACATTAATAACCATGCAGCGTTGCTTTATTTTCTTATAATTTGACGGTGCTTTCAAGTCTCATTCTAGCTATTTGAAATTTTCCATTTCATGGATACTTTAGAAAAATACAAATGCACTGTTAATCCTCCGTCAAGGGAAGATGATTTATGATAATCTTGCTTTCACGTTGGATCGGTTCGGTTTCAATTTTTCATAACCACCGATCAGGATCAATTGCCACGAAATCCAGCCATTCTGTACACGTTATTCGTGAAATCTATTCAGTTGGCTGTGATGGTGGTCGTCCCTGTATCGAATAATCAGCGGTTTTCATTACAAATCCTTTCGACATAGTAACGCGGTGCCGTAATTAAGATGAATGTCTTCCAGATAATCCGGAGCGTTAAAAGACGCTTCATCTTTCACACTGAGCCATGATAAATGAAACGTGCAGACACAACTACAGGCGAGAGTGTTCCGTGTACGGGTTCAAAGGAATATTTCGCTTCCTGAGAGATAATTAACGTTTCGATGTTCTCCTGCCAAATTCAAGGAAACAGTTGTTCAAAAGGCATCTTAATTAATACTGAAAGGCGTTGAAAAGTTAATAACCCATCACCGCTCGTTTACATTTTAAGTGATGTGTTAATTCCTCGTTTTGAAAAGACGTACAGTTTTGAACAATAGAAAATATTCTTCTGTTTTGGAAATTCATTAAAAGAAAATTACATAATATTAAAAATTTAGCAGAATATAGCACATAATGAATTTTCAGTCAACTACTATCAAATTCCGCAAATTCTTTTCATTCCCCAAAATACTTTATCCGTCGTTTCTCTGGAGATGATCCCTTACCTCACCCCCTTTCCGTAGAACGAGATTCTCTTAAAAAGATCACGCGATACTCGGAACTTCAGCCTCCTCTTACGGTAGGCAGGAGAAAACGAAACGCGAGAGGAAGCCACGAACGTGGTAATGACAAGCAAGAAAACCCGCCGCCATCCCCGGTGTTCTCTCCGTTCCTCTTCTCTGCTCCCACGAACCACCCCGTTTGCATAATCCCCTACGGCGAAGTTCACACCGGTCGCTCGCACGCCCCCGAACGCCCTGGAGCACGTCAAGCGGCCCGACGTCGACAGCTACAACGACGCGACGAGGGTGGAGTGAAAGTATTTCGGGTTTTCATCGCGTCGCGCTTCTTCTCCTCGCGACTCGTGGAAGAACAGGGACGAAGAGGACGTGGTTGAAGAAAAAGAGGAAGAGGAGTAGCGAGTTTCGTGCGGCAACTTCGGTATCGGCCCCTCCGGAGCAAGTTACGGCGACAAATTTGCACGACTGGTCTAGCTTTGGATAAAATTAGCAGTTTTCTGAGGAATATGGTTAATTTCAGGGTAGAGATTCCTCGACGACTAAAAGTAGCGTTACTTAGCGGTTAAATTGATAATTCTCAATTTCTTGAATACTTTAAGAAGAAGATTCGAATTAACACACTCTCTATCCATGATAATTACATAGCTATTGATTTTTAACTTTTAATTTTTAACTGTTCTATTATTAATTTCCCAATACTAATCTGATATATAAAAATAACATATTTTCCAGTGCAAACAAAAGGTAAATAAAAACTTGATCGATTGTAATCAAAGCGTACCGTATCGAACATCACCGAATGCCGATGAATCGACGTCAGAACACCTCAGCGTTCCTTCTGTATCATACGAAACACAATCAATCCCTGTAGTAACGTGCAATAACCCCGGAAGATACGACGTCGCGATTGAAATTTGTCAGGTGGACAGTGAATCGGGCTCGGCCAGTCGATCAACGAGATTACCCTCGACGTTCGGGGTTATTCGATTCGTTGCCGGCACGGTTCCGGCCCGGCCGTATCGCAACACACGGGACAAAGTCGGAGATCCTGTGGGATAGGAGTCGAGAGAGAATGGTGGCGGGCATTACGGAGAAAAATCGAGAGGCTCGGAACGATTCTCGCAAACATAACCCAGTTACCGGATATCGCGAGAAATGATCGGCCGCCGCCAAGGATCGAGAGGAGGCACGGGAACGTAGACGATAGAAATTCAATCTGGTTGGCACGAGTGGAAATTGGAAGAGCCAGCTATCCCCGACGGCGCGCCGGATGATTCTAGGATACTTGAGGAAGCTCAACCTCGTGGCGGCCACATTTGGAAAAGTAATCCGTGACACCGTTTCCCTCGCGTTCTCCCGTTCAACCCTGCTCGGCTCCCTAGGCGACCGGAAGCGGCCTCGTTGCCGGAGAACTCGGGACGGGCGAACTGCAAGCCACAGGATAATACGAATGAGAAATTTCACACGCGAATTCGCGGTAATTCCGGCGTAACTGAAACGCCACCGACTACCTTGCCGGTTAAATTGTTGCGCGAGTCGTGTAAGTTGTCGACGAACGGGTAAACGGGCCTCGGTAACGACGCACACCGCCGTGAACATTGTTAAACTTTAAATTACATACGCAACGAGAAGCGATTAAAAATGCGTAACGTCGTTGCCCGCGTACCGCGGCCGCTTCGAAAAGTGGTAATTAAGAATTATAGCCCCTGTTGATGCGCTCGTTATCAAACTGAATTTCTATGAACGGTGTATCGTAAAGGGGCGCGAATGGCAAACGAACCTGCGAACTTTGACGATAAATTCTCGACGTTCTCCCACACTTTATGGCTGATCTGAATGCAAATGGATTTCGGAAACTGGATTGTAGCGTCGGGTTATCGGAGGAGACTCCCAGTACGCGTAACACAGTTACTAATTACTCTTTGTACATCGGATGACACGGATTCTAGTCACGTACTAGCTGTAAATTCTACGCGAAGGAAAACATATTGCAGGAATTTGTTTTATAGAGAGCATTCAGTGCTGATCACTCTTTCGATACTTCACCAGCCGACAAGGGGTTAAAACAGATGGATAGGGAGGGAAAACCGGTCCGAGTGTCATTCAAGATTTAGCTCCAGTTTCAGTAAGATCGAAGTAAATATCTGCGAGCTACAAGTGGGAGATTTTCCCGCACTCGAGCAATTCTCTATCCCTTCACGATGCTCGTCTCCCTTCACGTTTTTCACCCCTTCCAATCTTCCATCGCTCTCTCTAATTCTATCCGTCCTGGCGACACATTTTACTAGTTCCGAAAGTATCCAACAATTTTATCGTGTACATTATGGAAGTTGATAATTTTTTATTTTCTATAAAGAACATTTCTTTGTGCGATTAATAATCTATGGAAGTTGAAGTTGCATTTAGTATTGTTTCTGTTCTACAGGGTAGTTAGCCGCGCGACGAGGAACGCAATCTTTTTCGAAGCAGCAGATGACACGAATATAAAACGGCGTGGCACAGTCAAAGATTCCTCACGTATAACTTAATCCGTTTGTTCACGTCGTTCCCCCATTTTCTCCGGTTTATGTCAATGACGCGCATTTCTCGGCTGGTGCAGACTCACTCGAGCCCGTCTCCGCACGCACGCTGAATTTTAATCGAGCAGGAAAGACCTTCTCTTATTGGGTGGAATGCCAAAGTAATGAGTTTCACCCGCAGCACGGCGTATCCATAAAGAAACGCGGCCGACGCCTGTGTGAAGAACGTTATAATTTTTATGCCTGAGACTCGCACACCTACCTGGCGATATCGTTTGAGAACGAACTAGCCTAATTCACCTTTAAATACATATTTCTGAAATTAATATTACATTGTTGAATAAATGGTGTTACATTTTCATTCTGACTTCTTACAGGTGTGATTAACTACTCTTCAAAGGAAAACATTCGTAACACGAAATATCTGTGTATACGTTTGGCTATGGTAATTAGGGCAACAGGAAATAGGAGTGCCATATTTTAACGAGCAAAAAACAGTTTCTAGAGCGAAGCAATAGGCCTTTCACTTAGAAATTAAATTTAGTAATATCATTTTATACTTGTATCTATTTACCTTCATATCCTAATTGAACTAATATTTTTGATTATAGAATTGTATCTAATATTTTTTACAGTAATCGTAGGTTAAAACAGAGCGATACAGAGCAGTTTGTAATACTCGTACTTTCTCGTTTTTCCAGTCTGTATTTCCCCAGACCCGTCACTTGGTAGCTGTTTAAACCCAGCGCGCTTATAATTTATTTCTATTCAACCGACAGCCGCTTCGGACAGCATGGTATCGGAAAACGAGAAAGAAATCCAAAAAACAGACGGAACAAGGAAGCGGTGAATCGTGAAAGATTAAAACGAACGGAGAATTAAGAGTGATGAGAAGAAGCGGAGGAACTGGAGACCGAGGCAAAAGAAGAAAACATAATCAGAGAGACCATCGTATTTGATTATATTATCAAATTCAGTACACTGGATTTCTATTAAAAACAAGAATTATTTCGGATATTGAATTTGAGATATTTTTATGCTCGTCAAATATTTGCTTAATTCGCGCTACGGATTAAAGATAAATAGACGAGAACGATTTCACGAGCCACCATTTACATGACGATTCTATCTCACGATTTCCCGTTGTCCGCTCGTTGTTGTCCGGCGTGGAAACGGTCTCTTTGATCGAGCTCGTCTTTGTCGCTTATTTTGAACGCCACCTCTTTTCTCGCCCTCTTTTACGCCGCTTTTCTCGCTCGCTTTTTCCGTTGTTTTCCGCTAGCTTTTCCTTGTTACATGCGTTCGCGTCGCGACGCGACCGGGTTGCTCACTCGTCCCGCGGATGTTGCGCTCCGATTTCACGAAAATCCGCGACAGAACGCGCAAACGAAACTGCCAGAGGAAGCGGCACGGGATGAGAGGGACGGGGAGTTGAAACAGGGAATGGAAGATTTCATACACGGAGACTAAAGAAACGGAGCGCGAACCAGACAAACGAAGCGTCTAAAAGGGAATCGGACATCGAAAAGGTGTACAAAGGGGGGGGGGGGGGGGGGGGAAACACGATACAAAAGGACAGAGAGGGAAAGAGGGCGGAGGAACAGGGATATGTAAGCCGGACAATACAGTCATTGCTTGAAAACTAGGCCAGAAACAATAAACCCGGGACTCCGGGATGCAGCAGCCCCTTTTCCTTTTCGTTATCCCCCTTCTTCGGCGAAAATTGAACTGCGCTATTAACTATTCAACGCTGATGATAAATATATTGGCCTTGGTCCGTTTTGTTACACTGCTAAGCGCGCAATGGCTAAGCAAAATGAAAATGAGAAGCGAGAAATGTGAAAAGATCTGAGAAGGAAAGAAAGCATTTCATGTACCGCACAAAATATAATGACAACTTCTTGTTTAATAAAATTTGGAACAAATATATGTGACACATTTAAATATCAGAGATTAGACTTAATATTTTAATTAAATTGGTACTTTTATCAAAAAATTTGGAAAAATGTATTCTATAAATAAATTTTTTACAAAAAGTTTCTGAGATATTTATTCTCTACCCATCAGATATTCAATTGTTATTATATGTTACAACCAGAAACGATTTTTATAAAGAACTAAAATTATCCTTCAGAAATGTACCACCATAGAATCGCAAAAGTACATCAAAGTTCTTCTGTTTTTCTTTTCATTGAAGAATACCTTCACCGGCTTAATGGAGATTCTATTTTGAAGAAATCATAAGTGGCTAGCACTTATAAGAAGAATATCAAGCTTTGCTCAAGTCAGAGCATCAGAAGTTACATTATCCGCAAAGAAGACAATCAAAGAAGAGACATTGTGTCGGTAGATTGCAAACTTAAGTACGTGAAGTAGAAAATGCTCAAAGTTTTCTTACGAAAGCAGTAAAGAAGGTTTCGACGAGTTTTTCGTGATATTGTTCCTGCGAAGTCCTTTGGAACGAGCGATCCGAATGTTTGCGATCCGAAGGACATACGAAGATTCTTCCAACAGTTTTCAATGATTACAACAGCTCGCGGGAACGTGGACATCGGGAAAATACGGATTTCACTTAACCATCCTCGGAAGTACACGCAACTTGGATGTTCTTGCTGGGTCATAAAGTTTCGCGGTATCCTCGAAACTGGCCGTAATGGCCGTCACGACTGTCATTCCTCGGTAGTTCGAGATGTCACCGGGATATAGTGAAACTAATGTAATGTAAGTTATTTGCTCTGAAATGGATTACGATCGGTTGAAGCAAAAATGGACCACGGGAGAAGTTTCCTCCTTCGAGACTCTTAAAGAAAGCCATGAAGAAATAACCAAACAGGAAGCAGTTTCTTATTTTCTAACTAATTATTAACGTTATTCTATACTTCCTGTATCACTGAATATTTATCCTGGTCGCAGTAATAAATAATTTAAAACGGATATTGCAAGCATCTCGAAGATGAAACTTACTGCAGCAAAAATGACCTTCGGACAAAAGTTGGAACACCGCGTTAGAAATTTATGTCTATACCTTTACATATCCATATCTATTTTGCAGGAAGCTTGGCAGATAAATGTGAAATCGTGGTACGTCAGATCCGTTGAGATAGCATTCGTTTTTACAAACAGCTAACGACTCTATAAATTATCGAGCATCAGTAAAAATCTGAATTTACTGCATTCGCAATGGGTTGATTATTATGCAAGTTTATTTGGAATATTTTGACATTTTGACCGAATTACAGAGTCTACAAATTTTTCGCTCTGAAAATGGATGGCAGATAAAAATGGACTCGGCTGAATTTCGATTCGTACTGTCTTATTTTAACCAGCTCGCTGGATGATAATCGCATATTCGTAACTTTCACGGGAACACGAATGTTCGTTCGTCAGGACCGAGCGAGGCTTCGCGGTCGAGAAGAGGATCCTCGTAATTTTTCGCGATTGAAAGGCTCCGGTGTACGAAAAATAGGGGAGGAAAAGCGTCGCGTAATCCGGTTTCGTCATTTAGCAGCACCTAGCAGCTAGAATTTCCCGGGAACTCGACGTTCAGTTACGTTGTAGGATAAAGCGTGCCGCGAGACGAGGATTTTTTCCCTCGCTACGTGCAACAGAAAAATGGGAGCGATGAAATTTAGCTGCCTTCAAGAACGAACCTGTGAATCGAATGAATGTAGGACAGCCAATGGTATGCTCCAATGCGAGCTTTTTCATCGTTATTAATATTATAGAAAATTTTATTGAAAGACCATAATAATTGCAGGAATGCAATTAGCAATAGGAAGATAGGTTTAAATCCATCAATCGTAGACGAGATTTTGGTACTTCTAAATAAAATTTTAGGCTCAAATTAGAATTTATAAAATCTCAATTTTGACTTCCAAGTCATACTATCTATCTACTGATAATTTTTTGATTCTACTTTCAATGTGAAAGTCCTCATCCTATTAACAAAATATCTTTACAGATTTCACAGGAGCGACTTAAAACGAGCATATGCGAGAAAAAGCAGAAATAAAAGGTGCAAGCAATAGAAAAAGAGAACACGTTAACAGGGAACGTGATACGATATCGATGAAGCGGTACGATTTATTCCGCGGCGCAGCCAGGCGCGTTAGTCTGTTTCGATTTTTTCGCGCACACCCGGCGTAGTACAAGCAGCGAGGGAATTTTTAATAACAACGCTTGTCAGAAATCTTCTCGACAACGTCAACGGCATTCGGCGCCAGCCAATATCGCCCTGCGCTCGCTGAACGTTTTAGCAGCCGGCATCTGTCGACACGATGAACTCTCTTTTTACGAAGAAGAAACCCGGAGACACGTCGGAGAAACGAACGTATAACGACCGGTTGAAAGCGAAATGAAATGCTGCCTGTTAATCCGACTTTATTAAGAAATAAAGGCCGTGTCACTAATCAAATCTTTTTAATTCGTTTAATGTATTTGTTCCCTTTCTCATGTAAATCCTGAAAAGTTGAACGAGTTTGAAGGAGGGCGGGAGATGAAACGAGGTTTATTAGCCCAATGATATTTCAACGAAGATTAGCTGGATATTACGAGAAGCCGGGAAATGCTTTTCCACCGAGCCGCGAGTACGCGCGCGAATTTTAATTAACTATTTTCAGAATAAAAAGATATTAAAAGTGGAATTTACCTAACCACCGGATGCACTGCCACCCTCGTTTCCTTATTTCACCGATGCCGATCCGCGTGTGTAATCTGTTTCATTATTATCGATGCTTCGTTTGTTTCTTCTGATTATCAATCTCGTGGTTTCAAGTATTATCTTCCATCATATTATTGAGGATATGAGATATTAAGGTAAACGATAAACTACTTGGAATTAACGACAAATTGAACGCAGAGGAAGGTAAGATTGAATAATAGACACAATTACCTACGGTAACTAAAAAGTTAAGTAAATTCAAAATTAACGATACTAATTTGTTCAAAAAGGATTGCATCGTATTATAACAGAATTAGATGAATGTATTTAAATAAAACGAAGCAGAAAACAAATCTGCAATTCCATTAACCGTGTGCAAAAAGCACAAGAAAATCTCAGTGCAGCGATGTGTTTCCGGCACCGAATGAAAAATGCGAGTTAAACTGGACAATTAAATAAATTTTAAGCGTGAGTCGTTGCGATGCAATGTATCTTCTCCCGTTTAACCATTTTCACGAATATTTTATACTAAACAACGGTAGTGTGTTATAAAAATATGAAAAGGTAACGTATATTAAATAAAATACAGAAATCCTTTCATTTAAGTAATACGATCAAAGAGTTAGAATGATAAACGATGTAAATTTCGAAATTGAAGTTTTTAATAGGAACAGAAAACTGTTTTTCTCTTAATTGTTATGGATTTTCAACATTTGCTACTTTTACAAATTTAGTACACTGCAATTACAAGCTGATAGAATTACAGTAGTGAAAATTATTGGAATTTTCATTAATCATATTTTCAAATAATTACATCAGCAAAGAATTGTTAAAGAAAAAAACAAGCATCGTTTTGCTAAATTGCATTTTCAAATATGTTTTCATCCTCGTTATGTAACCGAAACCATTCTTGTTCAACGTGGCCATGGAAAATACCAATAAATGTATGGAATGGACGGATTAAATTGAAACAACGGTGGCAGGGAATTGTAACACGGATTTATTTGTACACATAGGTAATTGAACGTAACGTGCAACGTGGGAGGAAAAAGAAGGAAAAATTGAAATAGGTCACAAGCAAACGAATGACAAATTATCGAGGCTTCACTGTGACTGTGTTATAACTCAAACACTCTGTGAACACGATGGAATTTTTCAAACATAAACAAGTCAGAGGCGGATGGACAATGAAAGCAAAACGTCGGTCAGTCGACAGGGGAACGATCAACATAGACAACGACACTTCTTTTCCATGTAAACCAAACTAACAATTCATCTGTAATAATTCTTCCCTTTCCATATAAATATCTAGTGTCGTTGATTTTTGTTTCACACACGGATGAACGCGTACAATCAAATATAAAAGTTGTATAATTTAAATGTTTTATTTCAAAGATAATAATATGAAAAATTATTATTAAGAATTCTTGGGTTCCAGATGATTTTTATTTAATTTGAGCTTGAATTAAAAAGACGATAAATTACTCGATGATCACAATAAAAATTCGGGACGCTCCGATTCTGTGAAAAATTATCGGGCAGGTCCTTGGATTAAAGTCCCTGAAGTAGCGATTGATTCGTCGCTACCGGTTCCTGACAAATAAAGCAATCATTCTTAAGGAGCAATGAAAGGCCTCGATCCTTGCCGGTGCATTCATAAAGTTGGCTTCCACTTACAGGATTTCGAAATCTCGAATTCCCAAGATTCTTCTTCCCCTGTTTCTTACTTTCTGATTCACCCTTTATTCCGGTCTTCGTGTCGACTTAATGAAACCCCTAATATTCTTCCATCCCTCCTCGCCATCCCTCTACTCCGTTCTCGTCTAGATATTAGCTTCATCGGAGCGCCGACATTAAAGCGGCCACTACAAATTACTAATTAATGTTACGCTTGCTTCATTTTACAAGCGTATTCCACTCTTTTTCTCTTCGCCAGATTCTCGTTAAAACAAACGCCGTTGGTTTGGAAAAATACGGGAACGAGCGCGTGGCTGCATTTTACGAGAAAGTCGATACACGGAATTTAGTTAATCGAATAACCTTGCTACCTTGCAATTTATGCATCGTCAATTTGTTCAAATATGTTAGTACGAAGTTTTCCAAACTTTTCATTTTGGATTTCAGTATTTTTTTTTTCATCCTGTTAACATAAATCATGTCAAACATTTTCAATTTTTTTGTAATCTGCTTTGATACCAAAAATAAAAAATTTACAATCCTTTTATTTTAGAATCTTAAAAAGACTCCACTGTAACTGCATCTTAAAATCATCAACCCTTTTCTTAATTACGGTACAGATGTTGGGTCCGTAAAGAAAACGCGGATGTACATTTATCAAACAGCAGTAGCATAAAGAATGAAGGAAAGTACGTCGATAAATTTAAGCAACCGTGGGAGAAGGTCCTTTCTCTTTGTCTTCTGGCGCGGATTCGGGCGGAAACGTATTACGGGCACGCTGGAAACGCCTTTATACGTTCTTCTGGCACGCTTCATAAATATGCATCGTTCGGGGAGCAAGCGAAAAAAAAGGAACGACAGGGACACCGAATCGATTTCCCCGCTCGTGTGAATAACTTAAGCAACAGTTATTCCTTGCGGTCCATCCTGCGAGTCTCCGTAGGCAAACAATGGTGTTCCCGGTATCGATTTTCCTAACGTTAGAATCCCACAGATAACTTGTCAAGGGGTAAGCCAGTACTATTCCGGAAACGATCCCGAGCATTCGAGGAACTCAACGAGAGAAACTGGCAGGACACGGATGGAGGCTACGGAACGGACAAGGAGGACGCGAACGGGGAACAAACGGGACGACGTGGGAGGAGGGAACAGTGACAAAACAATTAAGCAACTCATAACTGCCTTGCACAACCGCTCTCTGGACATCGTTCCCTCTGTCCGGAGTTGCGTCAAAGTGTCACGGACAACGAGGTCCAGCAGACCGAACTGAAATTGCTGCTTGCCGAGGCAGAGTGTACCGGGCATAATATCCCTTCACGAACTCGCGAGCCCCTTCGCGGAAGATGCAGACCGGCCGAATACTGAACTTGTCGAATAGTTACGACGAATTGCCACGAACTGGCCTCGAAATCATGACAGAGGTTGACGCTGAATTTACACCGCAGATCGACAGAACATCGGGCAGTAAATGGTCACGCTAGCTCCGAGTTGATTCGCTAAACTTTAGGGGGATGAATTTGGATTCTCAGGTACTTTTCGAATGTTGTCGTATTTTGTTGATCACATTAATTTTGAAAGTCCTTTAATTAAATGATAATAATTTATAATTTATCCTTTCATTTTGATGCTATAGGAATTTATTCAAATTTCAAGATTCGCAATAACACACATTCTAACAGAATGAACTAATATTCGAAAAATTTCATTCGAGCGTTACAATTCAGAACGCATGCACAGAAGAATTCCCAAAAATTAAATTCACGCTGCCATACGCTCAAGCAAGCTGAAAAAGAATCAGCCGAGTGTCTACACCGAGCAATAGCGTAACAACACCGAAACAGAAGGAAGAAACAGGGACTCAATTTGCCTCCACTTTGTTCGCCGCTCGCGGGATGCACGAAGGAACTGCGTTGTACGAATGGAACGAAGGAATTTGACAAAGTTAAATCGAAGTGAAAAAGGGTAGGCGCCGCGCAGAAGAGGGAAGGGAAAAACGAAAGAGAGAAGCTTCGAGAAATTATCACAAGCGTTTCCTTTCCTCTTTTTCTCGCCCTTTCTTTGCCACCCTTGGTCCTTTTCACGCATGGACCGGTGGCTCGACTGGCACGTCAATGCTTTCAGGCGATAAAGTGCTTTTCTTTACGAAACCACCATCAGTCGCACAAGCGCGGCCAATCAGGCGACAATGGCTCGTAAATTCGAGCCAATCAAGAGGGAAGCCGAGACGTGACCGCGGCAACGGTGCGATATTGCTTATGAATTATTTAAGCGGTCAGAATAACAATGTCCTTTCTCTCCTCCTTCGCTTCCTCCGCGTCCATCAGCTCCGCGATGTTTCTCTTTCTCCTAGCAAGTGTCTTCATTTTACACTCGGACGTTTCTTGAAACCTCGATCCATTTTACCCTACAAGTTCACGGTCGCGTTCACTCTCGTTCTCGTCCAGACAAAGAGCCGACGGGTTTAATTTATGAAAATCTCGTCGGATCTTCAGCAACGTCTTATCGGCTTACGTGTTTCCAATAACACCGGCAAGAAAGCCGAGGGACAAGAAAACGTACTATGCAATTACCTGGAAGGCTTCGACTTCGATAATCGACAACACCCTTTCGAGTTCCCAGAGCCGTCCTACCGGACCACCGGCTGATTCCAAAGTCCCTAACTACTTACTCCGTGGGAACGTGTACACACTGTTCGATTCCTGTTTCGATCATCGTGCCCCGACCGTAATGGAACGTTGCTCAAGAGTGTACTACCGCGAAATTGATTCGCTTGTTACCCACTTGCCGCCCATTTACCGTGTCATTTGTTTCTTGACTTTGTAAGTGACGCGGAAATTTCGGTGGAGGCTAAAGTTTCTGAGATAATTCGACCTGTAGCGATAATTACGGTTTCTTTTACTTTGGAACAAAAGAATTTCTTTTCGTAATTTCGAACAAAAAAGAGCCTCGCAATTGACTTTCTTCGGACAGAAACTTGATACAAGAAAAACACGTCAATTAAAAATCTAACTAAGAGGAAGTGACTTGCATAAATATACAAGGGCACAATTTCTGAGAGAAACTTTTTTATAACTTCCTGCACGTCATCGAGTAAAATAAATCAATTAATCAGCTTAAAAATGACACCCCGAGTAATGAAACTAATATATATTGTAACATGATTATAGCGATAATAACGATAATCAACGAGTAGACATAAATCAACAGGAATGAAGTCACACCTCGAAAATGCTACCATCTTTTTCTCCCGTCGATATCCATCTCATCCACGTTTCCATTTCGAAGGGATGAACGGGGCACATCGTCGGCAGAAGCAAAGAACTCGAGAACTCCCTTATCACGGGGCCACGGGACGATACTTGATTTATTATGAAACGAAGCCACGCTTCTGTTCTTCAGGCACCCCAGTGAGGGAGAGCCTTCCATCACGTGTCCGAGTACGATTCGAAAAACCTCTTCCTTTGAGTGACAGATTTCCCTCAACGAGTTTTTGAACGAGCCGGTAGACGAAAACACACCAGCTCTTTTTTTTTGTAGCCTGTCTCCCAGCCGTGGCACTCATGCGCAAAACGGGATAGATAAGACCCCACGTATTCCCAGGAGAGAGTGAGACCAGAGTGGGACAAAGAAACGAAAATAGAAGTACGTTCAATGATAGAGAGAGAGAGAGAGAGGAAGAAGAAGCTTCCTGTATGTACCGCAGCGGAGAGTGGAGTTTTACGCGTGTTTAATCTGGAAATGGATCGTTGGAGAATGTGGCTCTATGAGGCGGGTTGAAGGGACCGAGAGTTAGCGAAAAAAGGGATGCGAGCAGGAGGGTTGGAGGGTTGGAGGGTGGGAACAGTGTATGTGCCAGTCAGCGACGCGCTATCTGTCTCCTCGTTATCCTTTTTTCCACTTGTATCGTGAAAACTGACCAGACCCGGTCTCTCTAAGCACTTTTTACGCTATGCTTCCGTTGAATACACACCGGTGAAAAGAACAAAGTGATTTAATTGTTCCCTTTCATTTCATTTCTGACACAATTGCGTTGGTTATTTTCACGATGCTACACGCAAATCGTTCGTCGTCGAACACGAGGGGACATGCAATCCCTATAAAACGATGTAACTTGTTTCGTTTGATACGAATGTGTCGATATATCGCCGTTTATTCGATTACATTCCGCTACGATTTTCAATAATCGTTTGAAGCGAACGTGGTGTTTCAACCATGGAGTTGTTCAACGTGGAAACGTGGAATAATTGGGTTTTGTTAAGGACGAGATCTTGTAAAAAGTTGATGTACCTTTAAATTAGATTGAAATTAGAACTAAGCAACAGAAGTGACAAATAGAATTCAAATTTGTTTTTCAATATAAGTGTAGACATAGCAAGGGAAAAGAAAAAGAAGGGAATGTTCGAGGATAGTTGCAAGGGAAACACCCTACGGAGAGCTTTTAAGAACTCACGCGTGAAACTGAAACGTGGCACCACATTCCCTCGCGTCTGCTTTGAACGGACCAGCACACACGTCTTGAATTTTTCTCACGCAATTAATTTACCCTCTTTGTTTTCCCAAAGCCTTGTCAAAGTTTGACAAGCTGTCATTCTCAAAGAGCGATTGCAATATAATCTTTGCCCTAAAGTAAACCAACCAACAAAATTTCATTCCCTTGTGTTAGAAGCAAAAAGTTCAACAAAACGCACGACAGTTGCAGCAAATTTACTACGAAATGCTGAATATTTCCTGAATTCATCGTCAGTGGCATTTCTTTTGGTATTCCTCTTTTCTTTTTTTCGCCGCAAGTGAAGTTATCTACTTTGGCAGCAATTTTCTCGAAGCGTGTGACATAAATCGCGGGTGAAAAAGCTAATTTAGTGGATAAAATGTGGCCGCTCTTGAAATAAAGCCATGGGTCACGTCGATATATCGCGCTCGGCACACCGGGCCGCAGGCGGCTTATATATCATACTAATTATTTATATTTCATGCACCGCTAGAGCAGGTACCTGCTGCCTACAACATGTACGCGGTATTTTACACTCATGATACGTCGCCGCACACCATGTGCTGTGTGCAAACTCTATCCACGCATGGGCTGGTGACGTGCGTCATGAAAATATCGTCGAACTTCTGCTCATACGGATCACACGCGTTACTATTCCACTATCCGGTGGGCAGGTTAAATTTTAACGCGTCTGTCAGAAAGACTGGTCATTAATAACGGTTTACGGGCTCGCTTATCTAGCCGGTTAGATTATCGCTTATCTAACTTTACTTTCCATTTATGCGCTCAGTCTGACATAAAAATGAAAGACCGACCGATATTTCCACGTTTATTCGACGTTACGAGTCGTGACGACATTTTTCACGATCTAACGATTTGGTGGTTCATGTAACGTTTCAGCTATCGAACGATTTTTTTTTCAATTTAATATTCAAAACTGTGTGGAAAATATTGTTTGTACAATGCAAAGATTCTATTTTGATTCTATTTCCTATGAATTATTGCCAAAATTAGAGGTGTCAATAAAAGTCGTAATTTGTCCTAATTCATTTACCCTCAGCTGAAGTTTCACACCCTGTTTAAAATAAGTTAAAAAAGGACACGTTCTTTTCAACTATTATGTTTCAAAATTTAATTACTTCAAATCATCCGAGCATCAGAAGTTAAATTTGAAAAAAAAAGAAAAACAATTTCATTCGCGATTTCTTTGGATGATTCCGAAGTATCACAGTGGTAAAATGCATTCTCCGATAGATAGCTCGATGGAAAGCAAAAGTTTCGTCGTAAAATATTTAAGTCCCCGTCTCGATGTGATTTATAGGTAAGAGTAACTTTCCCGTCGGGTTTCCCATTTCGACTGTTCAACTGATAGTGACAGTTTACTCCTTGACGAGGAAAGGAATTGGACGGAAAAGTTGCTGTTGATGTTACGCGCTATTAAGGGGATCGTGTTTCCTCGATGCCGGAAATCGGAGGGAATGGCGTTAAGGTCTCCCAGGGAGGGTTCCCCGTTTTATTTTACGTCAGTTATCAGATACCTTCGAATATTTTCAGGAGTCTATTTTACGATCTCGAAACGTCTCCCTTCCGAGTGAATCGTAATTCGAACGAACCGAATTTATTGATCATTAATTCATCTATCTTTAATCCTCGAACGTTCAACCATTCGTAGAATATTTTTATTAAACCGTAATCAAATAGTTTTGCCTTCGAACGAATATAAAATATTTCCAGAATTTAGCGTGAATTTTTTGAGCATTATTATAATTATAATTTACAACGACAACCACCGTCAAAGTCGACGCGGATTAAAATTCCAATTTCGTGGTGCTCGTTACGAGTGAAACACGAGGAAAAATTCACACGGTCCGCGTAACACCCGATATTTGTAAATAAAAAGATAAATCACCCGGGAAATTCGGGCAACGGTGACGCGTGGGAAAAGATATCCTCGGAATATAAACTTATAAATGGTCATAAAACGCGACGCTGCTTGATTTAGTCGTACGTCCTTGGTATGCATCTTCAGCGCGGAAAAGAAAATGTTGCGGAGCGATATATATCCTGTCTGTTATATCTACGCGAGTTTCCACCATAAAAATGCCACGTACACTGTACAGATGAGAGGATGGCTACCGGTTTTGTTGGGTGCAGATCCAAACAGCGCGAGTTTCAAGTTGGATGTAAATGAGAGTTCTCAAACAAACTGATGCTTAACAATTTGAGTAAATCACGTGGTTGCGGTGATTTCGCTGTTGTAACTGTGCGCATGCATGCCAATTTTTCTGTAATTTCATTCCGCAACAGCGAGATACCAGCCGTTGTAGTTTTCACTTGTTTTCGCAGTGATTACAATACGACGCTCATACAATGTTAGTTGTTGAGTTTTAATTGTATGTCTTAAAGGGATATTCTGGAAGGTACCCTTAATTTTTCCCAACAATGATACTTTAAAAATTCTTTTCAATATATTATAATCATGGTGCTAGTCGTTGATAACTTTCATTTATATCAAACTAAACAAATTCACCTACGCTCGATTGAATAACAATAATAGATTCATCTTGAAAACACATCTGTACTCGCGCAGCAGCGGCGCAAGTTTTTCAGAAATTTTCTTTCGCAGCAAGAAGACAAAACAGACGGCTCGCGGAGGAAGAGCGGAAGAAGAAGAGAAAAGAGAAAAATGAAAACCACCACCTGCAAAGGGGGTGAGAAACGAGGAGAGGGCTTGAGAGCGAAACGGTAACATAGATAGAGACAGGAAAAAGTTTGAATTCGAGAAGAAGAAAAAATGCAAGTGAGAAAGCCTTTTGGATAGAAGGTGCGCATGCACGATGACGTTGATAGGTTGTGGAGAAAGGGGGGTGGCAGGTGGAGGGGGAGGGTGGTAAGGCAGACGGTTTGTATTTCAAATTTAAAAGCATTCGACAATGGACGCTTCTCGTATTGTTGACTCACTCGACGAAGGAGAGAGGAAAGAAGAAAGAAACGCGTAGAAGTGTACGACTGAGCGCAGAGAGAAGTGAAGTGAAGAGAAGAGAAGAGAAGAGAAGAGAAGAGGAGAAGAGGAGGAATGGCTGGAGGAAGAGAGGAGAGATTCAAGGGAGAGAAGAAGAATCAGGGGTGGCTGGAGTTTTGTAAAGGACTGCAGACAATTTCCGCAGGGCTTAGTGGCTTCAGGCTCTCCAAATAAATTATTCCGCGGATGAGCGACGCTGCTTATTTTTCACCATTTTCCGAGCCACCAGCAATGGGTGCTCGAAGTGTACGTGAAGCGTTTAAGAAGCATCGGTAACAAGAAACCCTACGACGAACACGTAAAACGACGTTTCCCGTTTATCGAGCGAAACACTCTCTATTCGAACTTCGACGGCTATAAAATTCTCAAACGTTTCTGGACAAAGTCCAGATTGTAAAATGGATTTTAAAATCAATTTCACGACGATATCGACTGGAATTCAACTTTTTCATGCTTCTTACAGCAGTGTTCTATAAAATGGTATTTTAAAGTGAAGATTTTCTATGACTTTAAGAGTCTACTAAGTTTCACGAACTTTCTATCATTCCATTTAATTTTTCACCCCCCTTAGAATTTTTTCTTCACACTTTCAACACGTATTTTCTAATTCAGAAATTATATAGATGTACGCAATGAAAAGTATGCAAGTATTAGAACTTTTAATTGGCATATTTATTTTTAATAAAAATGTGTTTCCATCATTCAGAAATAAAAATATTTTAAATCTTTTCTGCACCGTTCTCTCGGTTGCAAAAGCAGCATCATAGCTTTTACCATAGTAAAGAGAACAAATTGCAGCTTAAGACTTTGCCGAGGACACTGGACGAGTTAATTTCACGCTCACCAACGCAACGATATACGAGAGCCGGGGAATTGCACGTACTTGACGAGTAAAACTCGACGAAAACCGATCGAGAGCCCTTTTGACCGTAGGCACGCATATATACATCACCTATCGATCCCATTTTTTTTTCTCTTTGTTCTTTTTCGATGCTCTCTTTTGCAGCGATCGTTACGTGAAAAGTGAGTCAAAGGTGTTAAACCCTCATTCTTCTTCTCGGTAGTACCTACTCCATTTATTCGTGAAGCAAGAAAAAAGGAAGTGGCAGATCACGGATCTCCTTGTGAATTGTGTGTCGTCCCGAGAACCTCTGAAGTATTCGATTCAGAATATTCAGAAATGCGGGCCATGCTGACATTTTCAAAGAGCTTTGACAATTTCCCACCCTTTTCACGCCCTTAAATTTAACAAACCCTCTTTGTATTATTTCAAATCAATTTTCTCAACAATATTCAAGATTAACCAGTTAATCTTTCAAATTCTTCAATTTCAAAATATAATATAAATTTCAAATGGAAACAACTTCGCGCTAGGTATAGGGGAACACGGAAACGATATTAACAGGGACATACTTGAAAGGGTAGCTGGAAGGGAAGTAATTTAAATTCACCTTCATTAGTCGACACGTGCAGAATAATTCGCTGTTGGTTTACTTATCGCCGGTTGTGCTAAAGAACACTTCATCGCGCGACACTTTTTACACGGCATACGTGCAATGTAACGTAGCCAATAATCGCGTTCTGCGTCGGGTATCGCGAGACACGAAAAGAACATGACACATGACATTGTACGCGACACGACGAGAGGACAAGTTCATTCGTGACACCTACACGTGTTGTCACATTACTTCGTACACGTACAACGACGGGTGTATAAGCGTAACCACCCTTCCTCGAAATTCATTTCGGAGTTTACTAATCTAATTGCATACTGCAGAATAGGAAGAACGGGCAAAAGGGTAAATGATTCGATTGTAAATGATATTTCAGCGGTGTACCAAATAATAGAAAACGATAGAATTAGCGAAATTAATTTACAACTATTTAAAATTTCTTTCATATCATAAATGAAAATATTCCAAATAAATTATGCGAAATATGATCATGGTACCTGCAAAATGAAATAATGAAAAAATAAGTTATCAGGGAAAAGAAACGTTTGTTAATGAGCTATTTTTTCATTCTGCCCTGTTTCTCGTACAAATAGTTCATGAATTCAGCTATTGTTGATACGCGTGGCAAAATTGAACGGATGACAAATGAGGCTGCACCGTTGCGGCATACGTGATTCGTGGATTTTTTAATCAGAATCCAGGCCCGATGGCCATTCTGATCGAGCGTAGGCGGGTGCTTACGCGGCAGCTTGCGAAATCATTGTGTTCCCGGACAAATAGAGAGAATCAGTGTAGCTATCGATTCGCGAAATCGCTGTTGCGTGCTTTATCGCTGATTTTCGACAACATTAAATGTTCTTGTCGCCTGTCAATGACATGTGCACCCAACAGAAATATCCCCTTCGCCGTGTCTCTTCTTTTGCTACTATATGATAATTCACGAGGTAATTGTTCATATCAAATGTTCAGTCGCCATAATGGCTGCAAATGATATTCAATAATAAGGCAGGTCAAACGGAAGAAGAAACTTATACAATTTTACAAACTCAACATTAGATCCGTTGTTTAATTTAGAAAAATATTATTTTGAATATATAGATACTGTAAAGGTTGAAAATATTCTAACATACAAATCTTCTGTTTAATTGATTTATAGTTATATGAAATAAAGTAGTCTGTCCTAAAATCTTCTGTATATTGTACATTAAATAATTTTAGAATTCCAAAAGGCTGAACAAATATCCTTTCAGAAATAAACAGTTTTATTATTTCCAATTCAACGATACTCTCGACGCTATATTTCAATTTCAAACTTCATTTTGAAATACGAATAGCTTGATCTCGATTACCTATGTATATCCTTCGGTATCGTCGTCGAATACGTGAACATTTTATCATGTTCATAATTCAAAGTAAATAAGAAGAAACGAAGGAGGGAAGTATCCTCGAGCGAAATATAAAACGACTGAAAGTCAGCGAAGTAGGTAATCGTGAATTGTGTTTGCCTCGAGTCCCTTTTTATTCGACAAAAGCCGCGACAAATTTCATTCAACACGTATTTTTCCGATACGTTTCGAGACAGTAGCGAAGAAGCCGCGATGGAAGAGTTGTGACTTCCGGTCCGCGTCTCGATCCGCTTCTCCTCTCACGTTTTGTTTCGTTTATTTCCTGTCGCGCTGCTACACGACCCAAGGACCTCTTCAGAATTACACGAGAGCGTTCGTTAACGCGGACGGGAACGAACGATCCGCTAATTAATGTGACGAAGCTTGCCGCGCTTCTTCGCTTTCTGTCTCATCTTGAAAGTATATGATTCGAAGCAGATGATTGAAAAGAGGACACAGAAAATGTAAACAGCGGGTAGTTGTACAGAGAAACGCTTCTTTTGCAATTCACTAGACGTAACTTAGAACATCGTTACTTTCGAAAATAACATAATTTACCCTTAAATATCTTGAACATGAACTCGCCCTATTTGATTATTACACCTCAACATTTACCACGATCTACGTAACATAGTCGCAAGAAGGGAAAAAATAGCTGTAAGGAGATAAACAGGAAGAAGGGAGAAGAGATAGGTTGGAGGGCTTAATAGGACGCGGCAGATTGCGCGCGCGCGTCGCTATCTCTTTCCTTGTGTGCTATCGAGGAGGTGTTAGACTGCGGGCGTAGCGTGCTCGCAATTTGCATTAGGCGAGCGAATTACGCGAAATTTATGTGAGTCTGGATATACCCATGGCAACGCTGCTGCTACGGTTAATACGTATTCAGAGTACTTACGGAAGCGGCCGCACAGTCGTCGTACTTATGGTTCCGTGGACAGCTAATGTCCGCAACTATTTCTCTCTGTCCGCCCGCTGCTATCCACTGTTATCCGCCGCTACCTTACGATATTATTCCCACCGTATTGTCTCCTCGAGAGCGAGGCGCGACAGCAACGAATTTGCCAAACCGTACCACGTCCCGGCGCGGACGATTAATCACTGGCGAAAGCATCGTTCCGGTCAATGCGAGGACCAAACGATGCGATTCGGCTGGATTCGTCAGCGTTCGTAATTGTCTAAGCACGCGTGAAACGACCGACCGAAAGTTTCGTCGTTGAAATCGTTGCCTTTCGTGACCACGAATGTTTACACCCGTCTCGTTACAACGAGAGACTACTTCGTACTGAAGAAGGCTCGCTTACCTACACGAGAAACGAAACATTTGTTTACCCCCTCTCCTTTTCGTTTAAATCTCTTATATGTACAAATAAATTTAACATAATTACTTTATTTAGTGCTTATTGTTTCTTGATTTAATCGTTTAATTTTTGTACTTTTTGATATTAATTAAATACTCATGGTACTCCAAACCGTTTATCTTTTTGATTTTCTTTCCTTACTTTTTTTATTTCGGTTACTGCTGACCACCAGGGCAGCGATCATGTTAAGATACGTTAATGATAATTAGGGGTTGATTAAACGAATGTACATGTACAACACGATCGCTAATTAAATGGCCAGTAGTATACCAAATAATGAATGTGATTCACGTTTCTAAAATTTTCCTCTTTTGTCATCGATATTTTGTTATCACACATCAGCCAAGATTTTCTTACCGTACGTTATGTTCCGGTATCCTCGAACGCAACTCCAATAACCAATCAATTTCTTGCGCTAGCAGGTCGAGACAAATATCGAACGCAGGAATCCAGACACTGGCAATATTTATCTATCAGCATGATCAATTAACCGAGACCGCGGTGTATCAATTATCTCGATCAGGAACTCCGCGACAGTTAATTGCTCTCGCGACACACATTTGATTGCGAGAATCGTGCGAACCGATTTTTCTCGTCCAGCTGTCTTCGTGCGGCAGACAATCGATACATCTTTCTTCGTTCGACTCTCGCCTGTCAGCTCTCTCGTGCCGCGTCTCATTAACTTTTTTCTGCTTGTCACTGTTTCAACGTGCCTCTCACGGCTCCGCGAATGGATATCGCCGACCTTAAGTGGTCGTTACGTACGGCGAACTAACGATCCCCTAATTAGTGCGTAACAGGACGCCGCCACCAAGACGTGCCCGCTTTCCAACAACCTACCCGCGTTCGATAAGTATCTCGCGTTGCAGCAACGTGCAAAGGCAGTTTGGACAACGGCGAGGTGATTACACGTTGCTGGGAAACGATAAAACGATGGTGCGAGCGAAAATGCTCGAGGCCTACCGACGGAAACGCGAATTTTCATCGTTCGCGAGTTTCAAATTACGAGCACTATTTGATCATTTCGATAAAGATACAGGAGAATTATTTTTCAGTAGGACAAATCATAAATTTTTTTAGTTATAATTTGGAGTACTTACTTTCTTGCCGTCTAACTCGTGATTACCCTGTGCCAGCACTTTGTCCACACTCGCGGGATCTGCGAACGTGATGAATCCAAAGCCCCTGTAACAAAAATAATTTTATGTTAGTTTTATAAAATGTAAAAATATACTTGAAACAATATAATATTTCAAGATCATTTCGGCAAGATTTAGTCAGAAATACTTGACCTTTACAAACAGGAATTAATATAATACTTTATTCAGTAAATCAATTGGTATTAATAAAAATTAACAAACAATTCCACGTATTACCAATCCTTCTCTGTTTTCATAGAATGATAACAAGGATTACATGGCACCCATCCCACCGAAAGTTCACCCTCAACAGGATTAACAGCAGGCTGCCACGTAGTCGGCCGCTAGAATGCCGGACAAAAGTCACGACATCGCATTCACGGAATTATTTCGTTCCATGCAGTAGCTCTTTTTCCGAACCGGCTACCATGACAAACACGAGGCGAACATATAACACCGGACAGAGTTTAAGGCAAGCGGAGGGCGAAGTCGGCCGTCGAGTGAAACAAATATCGGTCTGCGTCCGGTGCCATAAATTTCACGCGGGACACCGTGTACATACAGATATATTAAAAGATAGTTTGCCGAGGAGAGCGTAGCAACAGCGAGGATGGAACGGGTGGGCTGAAGAGGGTGGGCTGGCCAATCTAGGGTGGCCCGAGGAGGGTCGGAGGAACTGTGCCGGGTGCAGCCGTGTTACGATAGCGTGGCGAGGACCGGACGCAAAGCGGGTTGCATTTTTCATGCAGGCTCTCGGTGTGCAGTTATTGAAAATATTTACATGTTATTTACGAGGCATACATGCTTCAGGAAACCAAACGCGCCAATTCCTCCGACGGGTCTCTCTTCATTTCACCTCCGTTACGTGAGTTTCCTTCGCTTTTTCTCGAGAACGCTCTAGATTGCACAATTTTTCGAAACGCTTCGCGCTTTTCTTTCCCTCGAACACGCGTGTGAATTGAATTTTTTATAGACTCCAGGCTGTTTGTTCATCCCCCGTTCACGACTCGATCGTTTCTCCAACATCGAACCGCACGACTTCCATTCGTGTATCAGGTTCGAACACGCGACACGAGAATCTACGAGGACGAGCTACGACCGGAATACGAACGGAGGAAGCGTTAGCTCGCTGAAATCGGTGTCGCGTGAACTTTGCCCATTTTTGTCCCTCGTTCGGGGGAATTTACGAGCCACGGGACACAGTATCATGGATTGCCGAAATTGGCAGATTCTCCGGTTTGTTTGCGGAATCGAATGTCACGCTCAAGCTGCTCGACCGCGCAACCTGATTTACGCGGATCGTTCGGGAAAGGCGATTCACGTTTGGAACTGAATTTCTTGGCTTTCATTGTACAATTGTTTAAATATAAATTTAGACGAAATGAAGCTGTACGTTATATAAAAATTTTGATGCAAGAGTATGGTTTTTAATCCTTATTAACAATAATATTTTCTTGTCATCTATTACAGTTATGATATGAAATATTTGCTTTTGATAATAATGATTTACGCTACGAATTCATAATAAATTTAACTCATAATTGAGATATCTTCTTACTTATTGTACGGGTATCGTTTATCATTTTGAGAAATCTTTGTTTCGGATTGAAATGCACTAACGAATCTGTCAGACCAAAGAGATTGCTTAAGCAAGCATTGTTCCATCAAAATTTTCGTATGTGTGCATCGTAGTCGAACCGGCTTTCATATTCAAGCGTTTACTTAGATTCATACTGTGCACACATATATCTCAACTGTTCAGCTGGTTACGTGACAGTTTCATAGCTTCCATAGATCCCTCCTTATAATAACAATACGCCCCCATATACATGTCTCTACTCAAGCAATAAATCTATTAGCCGTGATAAAGTGAGAGTAACTGGGAACAGTTGAATTTACACCAGCTAACTAAATCAGCTTACAATTACAAATTTTCACCACGTATGTTATGCCAGGCACAAATCTGTGTAAATGCAATCTCGCAACTACGTAAATACCGATTAAAACAGAATGTAATATCGTAACTATTCAAAGGGTTGTAAATAGTTATACAGTAGAGCTGTACATTTCGCACATCATTATTTACAGTCGTGAAATAGCAATTTCAAGTTTCGATTGTTTGGAAAAGGTATTCTTAATTGAATACCGATTGAATTACTCATCCATTGCTGGAAGTTTAATTTTTTTTTTTCAAATTTATTTTAATACCTCGACTGCTGCGTTAAAAATAACAGAGAAGATTTGCGAGAAATAGAAACGTGAAATAAAAATTGTGAAACGGAGTATTAATGTTTGAAACGGAATAAATCCATCTACGTTTCCGATTTTGCTGACGATCTATCCGCGTATGGTTACGTTGCTCTGGTTCGCGTACGTGGATGCAGAATTTTGAAAATTCTCGCTCGACCGCGACCAGCGTCGAAACAACAATCGTGGCAAACGAACGGCGGCTGAGTTGGCAGTGGTCCAATCAACATTAAAACACCAAACAGAGCGATACCGAATACCGTGAGAAACATCGACGGTCCTCCATGTCCATGCATTTACAAACGTTTCTACTAGCTATTCTTGCACGTTTTATCACGCGGTGTTTATGACGTTATATACGAAATGGAATCACAAGCGTAGTGCTCGCGATATATTTATCGATCATGTAATTTCACACAGGTTGCATCTGTTTCTCGTTGAATTCTAAAGTGACAATATGCAGCGCAATACCTTTCGATGCTTTACAACAGCCCTGAAGTGGACGCGTAAAGGATTCAATACCTTTTGAATTTTACCGAGATTTAACTTCCTCTGTGATTCGTTGCCAATGATAAAATTTATCTCACAATATTTTAGAACGAATTATTCAAATTTGTAAATCTGTAAATATTTTGTAAAATTTCTTATAAAGCATTGGTTCATTTGGTTGAATAGTTGCATGCTAAAATTTTTGCGAATGCACATTATCGCTGCTGAAAAACCAACGATCCATTTATCATGGTATTTGCTCGACAATAATCCTGTCGGAACCATCATCGAGAAATATGTACATAGACTTCGAAATTGATCGTTTAGTTATCTCTCCTTGCCAAGTCACCTACGACAGTTACCTTTTCCGGGGCAAGAAAAAGTCGAGATTTCCCTGAATGACGAGGATAAAGGAGAGGCGTAGATTCATGGTTTCGAGTATCGTGGCCCGCCACTTGTCACTCGACCATTGTACGTGAATAATCTATAAAAAGGCTGAGTAGAAGGATGGCGGCTGACGTGTCCCTTGTCTACTTGAGCACGGCTTCTACTTTAGCCAGCAGCCTCTTCGCCTTAACCGTCCTTCTCTGCGCTCGCCTTCCTCTCTCTTTGCCGAGGCGAACCAACTACGGAAGAGTGTCACGCCGGGCTGACGTGGTGCATTTGTTTGTCACACCCTCTCCACCCTGTGGAAAAGAGCTCTCGCCTTGTAAGGCCAGCCGAGATGGATGGGGCGAAAGCGAATCCGCGGTGAAATCAGGTGAAGCCGCGTTTATTTGAACGGTAACGTTACGTCGGCCGACGCGATGATTGAACGATTCGACGAACAGAATGAAACTCGCTATATCGTCGATGATGGAATTACCCTGGTAACGTACTTGGTGGTTTCAGAATCACGAGAAGCGGCGAAGAGTTACTTCGGGACTTAATAGAGATAATCTGTAAAGGATTTATGGATTATCCATCGGATGATCCTATTATTATAGGATTCATAAGGATGATCTACGGGAAACTAGATTTCCATCGTCATTGAATGTTGCGTTCGATTGGAAGGAACAGAGTCATTGACAATAGAAATATTTCTCATTGGTAATACGTAATTGACAGATGACGAAGTGTTTGAAAATCGATGAAGTGTTTTAATTCGATCGTTTTTCAGCTGGCAGCCGACTGAGCTTTCCGATCTTCGCTGTAGGAATTATGAACGATAAGTACAGCGTACTATGATGGAAGGATAACGTCATAATAAATCTGGAGAGTAATCTTTACGCCGAGATAATGAGATTTTTTATCACCTTTAGGCGAATGGAGTCTTTGTCAGAGATAACGAGCTCTGAAGCGACAGGAGAAATTATAGGCTAAGGAAAGGAATTTTACTTTAAGTTCACTAAATGTGAATAGAAAGAACCTTCGTCTTCTGCGAGGCCACGGTTCCGTGAACACCTTTTAATCTTTAAGTACTCATTCCTGAGTTTGATGCAGGGATTATTAATACAAAAAGCTGCGTTCATTTTCTTCCAGCTTCCCTTTCCGTTTACTCTGTTACTTTTACTCTTCTGATAATCCTTGTACAGATAAATCAGAATCTCTTCATCGCAATGGTACTTTGCTATTTCTAAAATCGAACAAACGATATCAAAGAAATTTCATCGTTCATTCGAAACAATCAAACAACAGGAATAAATAATGAATTCATTACCGGTGTCGTACGATGTTTCATTAAATACCACTTCTCGACGAAGCCCAGTCAGTTAATTAAAAAATCAATCAGCAGCGATCGTAATTTACTCGCTCCACATGATGTTATGATAGACAGAATGAAATAATTGAATGAAGAAGGGGAAATAATGAAAAGCAACCGTATGACAGAAATCGTGCGCTATCGTACCATGGCGAAAGGCAATGGTAGAGTCTCGCACGGCGCGGCGTTGGAATTTACCGCAACGAAGGGATATAGGGTATATCATGCAGGTTGCGAGCGAGTACGAGTGGATCGCTGGCTGTGGAGCAAGGGAAAGGGTACCAGTGTATTAGGTGTATTTATGTAGGCGGTCTCATTGCGCGCGAAGTTACTGTAAGTACCAGCAGTTACTTAACTCGACAGTTTCTGCTATTGCAGTAACCGTGGCGGTAGCAACAACGACGGGTGGCAGCCATATACCTACTCGAGGAGCGCTGCCTTCCTTGTCTTGGAACTGAAGCTAGTTATGGATCTGGCTAAGGGTAGGAGTAACTCCGCGTAGCTTCTACAGGCACGATTCAAGAAACCATCTCCTTTTCCACTTCCCAACCCCCCCGAGCTAACCCTTGTTACGCCTTGGCCGGTTGATTCGTTGCTCAACTATATGGTAACTGCTCTTTAACCAACCGCCTTAATCCGCTTTTCTCTCTCCGAGGCGAAGACAATCACCCTCCTGAAGAAACGAGTCCTTCGATCTTCCGTCTTTCGACTGAACCTCTCCGTTTCTCTTCGTTCTTCCTACCATAGCCTTTCTTCTTCGATTTCCCGTCGGATTTCCTCGCCCCCATAAACTCCTTATTTCGACGTCTACTGGATATTTAATCGCTGACAAGTGATCGTGAATTGATGTATGCTTTCTTACGAATTATTGCTTTAGGGTGAAGAATGGTGCTTTGTAGAATGACTCGAACGATAGTTATACTATTTAATGAAAAATGTTTGTTCAAACAATTTTGTACTATTTCTTATAAAATTTTTTAAATCCTGGCTCTATCTTATAAAAAAAAAGAGGAGTTTTGAAAAAGTCAAAATTTTCACCTTTTCTAAATAATAAAAAACAGAATGAAAATCTCTCAATTGGAATAAAAATAAAAGGGTTGACCAATAAAACATCTGAGAAGTGGATAGCTAACACGAAGGCCGTTATCAACAATAGCAATTCGGCAACGACGATAAAACGCATACTAGACAGGCTCGCATGCAGATAACCGGGAAACGTAAAAACGTAAGCTGGTTAGGGGCAATACAGTCGCTATTATCAGGCCGGCATTTTGAATCGAATTACAAGAAACCGCGAGAGCGCGTAATAACGGACCGACTCAGCGTCGAGCAGCACGAGCTTTTATACACCCTTTCTACGTTCTCTCCCCCGATTCCACCCCATTCCTCGTTCCCGTTCTCCTCGCCCTCTCTCTGTCTAGCTCGCCTTAATGACCGGCTGAATATTTATAAAGTCGACATCGTCTAGGTGGTCGGTAGCAAGGCCGTGAAAGCTACCGCGTCCCATGGAGTTTCATTGTAATTGCCCTGTTCTTCTTGACTTTTCCTTGAAACGGGATCCCGTTGAATTGCATTATGCAAATCGCAATCTCTCTAAGTCACCTCGTCCGTCCGCTGCAGGCGGCCCGTGCGACGAGTGGCAGGAACGGGGCAGGGAGAAGAAAGAAAGGAATGGCCAGATCGAGGAGGAAAAACGAGAGGAAAATCTGGACGATCCGTTCCACTGGATTCGCGATACCGTGCTACGTCTACGTGGCTGATTCGACGGTCTAACGACAAAATTATGGTCCGCATGCATAATCGAGTTGCGTTCGCGAGATTCCAATTTTCTCTCTCGCCACTTCGTAATTAAGCTCGCCGGTTGGAAAGAAACCAAGGAAAGTTGGTTTTTCTTTTTCTTTTTTTGCGCGCACGGGGAGGGGGGAAATCGTTTAAAACTACGACGAATTGTTAGAGGTTTGCTCGAAGCGCGCGAAACGAGCCGGTGCTTAACATTACCGGGAAACTGTTTAAAGTGTTCTTAGAGATTGTATCGTATATAGTTTCGCAAGAAGCGGTTTAAGACGCTCGGCTCAACGAGCTGAATTTTAGCCAGCCTGGTTTCATTAGACTTAGAGTGCTTTTTCGTATAGCGTGTTTGTACATTCAATTTGCAACTAGTATGAACGGCTTTATGCGGAATTAGTGAAAGCTCTTGTACCTGGAAAATTGTTAACGAGAATGGGAAGTAAAGAAGCGTTTATGGAAATTGATCCATTAAATACAGTGTAATGCTATGTTATATAGAACCAATTTTCTGTAAGATAATTATACCTTGCTATGAAACATTTAAGCTTTGATTGTCCCCTTCACAAACTTACGACAAAATGGCTAAGCTGTTGATTCAAAGGGTAAATTACACAAATAGAAATAATGTAATAGTTTCAAATATGAAAAATGACACGTGGGTTATATTAGCTATCTGGTTTACTTGATAAATTGTGGAAAAATTTTCAGTCTTTTCTTTCTTCTTTAGTGGAGAAGGATGAGACGGAAGGGCAGAAAATGAAGTTAGCAGGATGGGAAGAAACGAAAGCGAAAATTTGTAGCATTCGCTCGGAATGATGAGCGTACGTAATTTTCTAATTTTATTACATTTTTAACTCGTGACAACTTTTTCTTGCCGCTGGCAGTGCCAGGACGAGGGGTGCACGCAGAATAGCAGAGGGAAGGATATGAATATTCATCGGGCATTTAGGCCGCGACGTAACTCAATTAGCGGCGGAATAATTGTCCGCTGTCCGACACAGAGTACAGAACGAGCTGCTACGAGGAGAAATCCGGTCCACTCTCTATCTGATTTGCCAGCAAACTTCTTGAGCTGGCGAATCTCAAATATGATTTAGGAAAAACTCGTCCGGTAAAGTTGCGAAGCACGCACCTCCTATTATCAAATATCTCGTTCACCAAAAAGAGATAATTTCCAGGAATAAACGGAGCATGAATGATGCTCTAATTTTTACTTTTTCTAATATTGAATAATTATTTTATTTTTACTTTAATTAATATGCATTAATAGTCGGAGGCAAAACTGAATTAATGAAATCATTTAAAAGATTATTATTTATCTACATATGTATGTGTATATAGTAAAACAGAGTAACAAAAAAGGTCAACCTTTAATCAAAATTATTATCCTAATAAATCATCATATTTTATAATACATACATAAGGTTCATCGAATCGAGAGATTCAATTACTCCACTTTTCCTAATTACTGTTCTAGTTTGTAGATAATAACAATGAAACGTCATTCGAACGACCCAGAATTTTATCGAACAAATCTCGGAAAATATGATATCACGCGTCACTCTTCTCTTTCAACACTCGACTCCCGATAAATAATTAATGCCGGGGGGCAGGGCATTACAGCAATACATCGTGATAGGGGTGGAAAATTAATTTCATTCCCGGATTGTCACGCACACACAACCAGAGTCCAGTCGATCCCTTTTAAGTCGTGTCCGTCCCGCTATGCTGGAATTCGTTAATATTCATAGCTGCGGGGAATACTCGAGTCGGATAACGCTTATCTCGCCACTGAAATAACTCGATAGCCGCGTGATCCTGACTCGGCTCTTTCTCCCATCCTCGCTTCGATATTTTCTTTCTTTGACGCGCGCACTCGACGCGATGTTTTTATCTGTCCCTTTGCAAAGACACGACTGACTGAAATTTTTTAGGTCACCTCTGAATTTCCATTTGTCGAAACGTTTTCTCTCTGTGCTTTGTTAGTAACAAAATTTGACGAACGCTCGTCGAATTCGAACATGTTCGATTCCGGTATACACACTTTGTCCAAATTTCAATATGACCGCCCTTTCTACATTTTTTATTGACTTTCCATTTTGTGACGAACACGAAGATAGATGTATTGGCAACGTTTGATAAAAATTTCAATCCATAGTATTCTATCAATAATAACTCTGTCAAAAGGAACAGTACGTTTCCATGTTGAATAAAATATAAATTGTAAAATTCTCAACTATTTTTTTCAATTTTTCTATGACAGAAATCGAGCTCCTTTGTAGCCGAATATACTGAAAAATCACAAAGATAGTTGTCAACCTAATACAATCACAGGAGTTCATCATAGAGTTACAAGTGGAATAATGGGTTAACCCTCCATCTGTCTGCAAAACCAACAGCAAAATATTCCACATCAGTTCAGAAATCGTGTAGTCAGAGGATTGCAAGATTCCTGGAATCCGGGCGAATACCGAGGATATCGTGAGACACGTAAAGAGCTAGGGGCAGAGAAAAAACTGCTGGATGACCACCTGTTGATGCGCTCCTGAATATTCGCCGTGCGTCTTGCCGAGTGATTATTGTAAATTTTTGGTACGTCCCCGGCTAAACGGTTTACAGTTCCCGTCCCGCGTTGAAAACGCGGCTAAAAAGTGATACACGCGTAGATTTACACTGGCGTTATGAGAAAATGATGATTGTCAGAAGACGGTGTCGGTTCTAACTTCCATACCGAGGAGGATCGCAATTTGATTCTCGAACACGGATGCTCGAGTGGAAGCGAAGGATTGAGAACGTTCCCAGGAGTATGGTCGAGTGGACGGATCGTTCTATCTATCTTGCCTTGCCTTTCTTTCCCCCTCTGACTCTTCTGGCTGCGACGCCCTCTTCAAGTCTCGAGCAGACACGAAGTAGCCACTCGCTCGATTCCGCCCCGCTTCGAATTCAGTCACCCTCCTGATGCCAACACTTTGATCTCTGACTTCTCTCGTGAGAAACGTGCCTCGCTGTGACGAATCTCTCTCGGCTACTCTTTTCGGTCTCGTTTTTTCTCCCCCGATACTGATTAGCAGCATTTGAACACTTCGATAAAAGGAATTTGAATCTGTTGACTTCCATAGATCCTGCAACGGATGATCGCATCCTTAATTGGAGATCTTGGACGATTCTCCTTGTTCTATTCGAAGCTCCCGACTGTACGGTAAAACTACCGACTGAAACTACCCCCTGACGGTAAAAAGAATTGATAATGGGAGACGAAACGAAGAGGAGCTCGAAGAATCGTGGCGACGCTGAAGAAGAAGGCGAAAGGGCAGACGAGACGCGTAAGAGACAGGGCGAAAGTAGAAGAAAAAAAGGAGGTGGAAAAGGAGAAGAGGTTGCAGGACGGTGCAAGAGAATCACTTGACGCAAGAGAGCGAGACGTCGGGTGCTTGCATCCAGGGAAATGGAAGGGTAGGCTCTGGCTTCCGCCTGTCTGTTGCCATAGCGACCTCGGCCGCCCTTTAGCCGAGCAAAAGGGCCAGAGGCGGTAAATCTCTTGTACGTACAATAATCCTGCGTTGCTGCGGCTTGCCATTTTGCAATCCAACTTTGCATTCCGCCATTCCTTTCTTCCGTGTTCGACACCCTTCTTCCCTGATACCGTAACACTTCCGCCTTCAGGAAGTCGATCGCGTAAACGCATGGATGTAACGCGTTGCTTTTTCTAAAGCAAATTTATTTTGTAAAATAAAAATTTAATGTAAGATTTTCTGGTATTCTATATCCGAGGCTAAAAATCAAATTCCATGTTCTAATCTTCAAATTTTATATCCATCCTGAAAGTTTTATTGCATCACCAGTAAAATCATCAGAACCTTACGCAAAACCGAATGAACCGTCTGAATCTACTTCCTCAATCCGCCATCTTAATTCACGAAACATTTAGGCGCTCCCTTTCACCGACGGCCGAATACGTTCCAGTTTCCGGCGGTAGAAGCGATTCGGAAACGAGGCATCGGCACGAGGCTCGTCCACGAACGGGGGCAACCCAATTCCCCGGGGGGCGGGCCTAACACGAGGGGGAGTCTCAGTGTTCCAACACTTATGCGACTAGTGAAATTCGTCCGAGCGGCCTCGCCGTTCACCCTCCGGATGGCCGGAATGCAATTTTCAGATTCTCGAACGCGCAAGTGCTCCACGTCCGCTTCACAGGGCGGGCCGCTTGTATAAATGCTCTCGCATAGATTCGGATAAGGACCGCGCATTCTGTCACCGGAAATGGGGGATGCCGGAACCATAGCAAACTCTCGCGAGAGCTACGAGCTGCATTAGCGCATACTTGGAAGCGTAACACCCTCTTCCTTCGCTACATTCTAAGACGCCATCTCCGTTTCTTCCTTCAAAGGGCGATAAATATCGCTGCAACAATTTTCATTGTTTTATCTGACCTTCGTCCCCATGCTTATATGCTAATTTTCAGTAAACTTTAAGCTTTGTATTGATACAGTATAAGCTCTCTTTTGTGATACATTTATGTCATCAAATCCTGCTAGACTTTATACGTTTTGAAATCGGTTATTATTTGCTGTGACTGACAACCAGCACATCCAGTGGATTACATCGCGCTGTTTTTATACAAATTGCTTTAATTCTGTCCGATTACAAAGGGGTTTGTTTCGTGTCAAAATACGTGTACCGAGCTGTTAAATTGTGTAATGAAAATGGTGTTAAGTGAAATCGTCTTTTTCATTTTTTAACCGTCATGTTTATTGCAGTATTGATCGAACAGTGGGGCAATTTTTGAATTATTTTTCATTGTTTTATTTACCCGGCCGGTTTCAATGAAACATTACGCAAGTAATTTAAAATTCCATAGCGTTAGCGGTATTAATATTTATACGATTTTTAAAATATTTATAATAAAATTAAAATGGATTGTGTTTTAATAATTCAAATATTTATTCATATTTTAACCGATGTAAATTCATTCTTGCTTCGTCTCTAATTTCTCTACAGCGATATAAAATATAAAAGTGTTAATAATTTTTTATAAATCTCAATATTTCGTTGTGATTTTGAAGGATGCAAAAAATATGTTATAAAAATTTATAAAGGAACTTGATGAGAAAAGTGTTCATAATGTGGTGACGTTTATAAGGCTCTGGTGTGTCATAAGGGCCGACGGAAGTTTCAGTCGATTTGAAAAAAATGAGCTTTTCATTTCTCTTCGCATAGTGGACGATATTCATAAACTGAGGATAACGGTCGCACATATACCCCGAGCCCTCGTTTCTGGAAACGCGATAACAGTGTAGCGATGTGCAAAAAAGGTTGCCATAAAGCGAACCGCACGCAGGAAAGAAAAGCTAATGTTATTTCTTTTGGCTCGATGACTCCGGTTATTTCCTTATCTTGCCGCACATCGTTTCCTCGTGAAGCATATCTGAATATTTCGCGTCTCGAGTGTTGATACGCAACGATAAACATAATAATATCGCTTCCGTCTTTTGATATCGTTGCTGAGCACAGTTTATTAAAACTCCTTTGTATGCGCACTACGAAAAAACCGTATGACATAGTACCCGCGTTTTAGTTCTGTGTGACAACATAATATTTTTCAGCGTATAAAATTTTATAGGAATACCTTCAAAATTTAATGTAACCCTTTCTTTGCCATCTTCTTGCAGCAGTGTGAACATAAATACAGAATAAGCAAGAAATCTGAATGATAAGATAATATTATGAAATGATTTTTAAAGATTTAATATGAAATAGGCTTTTCTTTTCTATTGAGATTTTTTGTCAAAAAAAGAAAAATAGATTTCGTAATAGATTCCAAAATTTACCTCGCATTTACGAATATTTAATAAAAGAAAGAAAGTATCGAGGGGAAACAAGAAATAGGTTACGAAGAGAGGGTAGAACTTGATATTCCGCAGAATTTCATCGGAAATGGATGATGTAAAAAATCGAATCGAACCACGGCACACTCATATATCGAAGTAAACTTTTCCTGCCTCGGGCATCCAGGATGCACTCTGTACACGCAGCATCCTTTTAAGAGGAAAACATTCGCGCGACACGTGAAAATAACGTGACGCGACTGTCACCGACACGTGTGTGTTTCCATCCCGCTCGATCGCCGCGTATCTTCGGAAATAAACAAAATACCATTTTCTCTCGTTTTCTAGTTTGAAACAATTTTGTTAGCACGCGGCGTTGATTTATGTCACCCACTTTCAATTGCATAAAATGCATCACTGTTTTCATTGTTCAAGCTCGAAAAACGCAAACATGTTGACAAATTTCAATGAAAATTCATTTATTTATCAATTATTTCTATTACTACTAATATTGTTTAAAATTTTCTTTTAATTATTTAATTATATTAATTTCATAGTGCAAATCATCAGTGCCTTTTATGGCAGTCAGTGTGTTAATTCCAGCGGGAAGTGGTAACAAGATGTTGATCAATCTCGTTGCAAGTAGTAATAGTGCATTATTAATCAGCCCTGTAGAAAGTAGTAGCAGTTTATATGTGATAAATCTCACAGCAAGTAGTAATAGCGAGACATTGATCAGCCCTGCGGCAAGTAGTAACAGTGCCTTGTTAATCAACCCCGTGGCAAGTAGAATCAGTACGTTATTGGTTAGCCGTGTGGCAAGTAGTAAGAGCGTGTTATTAATCAGCCTCGGCGATCGTACCGCAAGCGGTAACAATTCCGTTAATTTGCTTCTTAAATCAAACCCTTCATTATAATTATAAACAATTAATTATAAAGAATAAAATAATTAACACACTATTTAAATATATTTTTCAATTATAAATAAGTAACTATTTATACAAAGATGTGATCATGATAAATTCCATATGAATATTCAAATTTCTCAAATACTCAAATTTCCATATGAATATTCTAGCAGTTCTCGGGTATTCGGTATTAAAATAAAAAGTAGAAGGAAGTGCAGTGTCGCACAGCGATTCTCTGTTAGAGAACCGTAATCAAGGTTTCCTGGTTGAACGCGATAAGCATTCGCTAACTTAATGGGTCTCTTTGAGTCACTTTTTAATTAAGATCCTTAAACGTCTCAATTTCTTTCTTCGTCTGTTCCCTGTCTTTTTCTTTCTCTCTTTTACTCCTGCACGTAACCGCGATTCTTTCTTCTCTCTCTTTCACGATTAAATTGCGCTGTTCCTCGAGCGAACCATAACCAAGATTCGCAGGAATAAAAGCTGCAAGACTCCGAGTTACGACCCTCAGCGGATATTTCGAGTCATTTTTTAATTACGACCACAAAACGCTGGGATTCTTCAGCTCCTCTCTCGCGCGACCCAACTGGATTACGCTTGTTTTCGGCGCGTACTCGCGACTGAGAGAGGAAAGCATACGAGGAATCACGAGTACGACGCGGTACCCGCGATACCAGCCGCGACACAAAGCACTCTATTTGCATTTTATTGTTTAATATAAGTTTATACCAGCTGCAGAGAACCAGGATCGCGTTACAGCGTAGGATACAGCGTAGGATACAGCGTTCGTGCAGAATGCAAGTTGCGATGCGTATTCTATCTACGTGTCTTCGCCTCGTAAATGCTGACAGGTACAATGTAATTTTGGCAAATAAGAACGAACAGCTTTCAGGGATGGATCGTAGGCAGGGAAATGTATCGTATTTGCTTGGCTGTAAACTCCCTCCGGCACTGTAATTTTCAAATGTATAACCGTACCATACGTTCAGAATGTAACATTTGTGTAATGCGATGTAAAAATTTCAGCCATAAAACGAAATGTGTCATTCCTGTTGTTTATGTTGAATTTCCATTCTGTTTCGCTGAAAGTTGATTTAATACCGGT
This sequence comes from Osmia bicornis bicornis, assembly GCF_907164935.1. Taxonomy (NCBI): domain Eukaryota; kingdom Metazoa; phylum Arthropoda; class Insecta; order Hymenoptera; family Megachilidae; genus Osmia; species Osmia bicornis. Next base: position 11,070,458 of record NC_060216.1, on the reverse strand, counting down.
TGCGTTTTCCAACATAATTTGACTGGTTATGAAAAGGCCCTTTGTTTATTATGGCTTGTAGAATTTATAATTATGAAGTAATGAGTATACCAAATTTTTCTATTATGATTTTCATGAATAATGGAACCAGTTATTATACAACATATTTTTCATTATTCTACGGATATTCACAATACATGTTTAATGATCTATCCTCGATACACCATCTACTCCTCTAAATTTTTTTTAGCAATGTGCATTAATTTGAAACCAACGAAAACCGACTGTAATGCCGCGATATTGATACACTTTTCAGCGGTTACCTTTACCTCTGTGAACTAAAACGGGGAAAACTTTGAAGCTCACCACCTTCAATATTCGAACATTCTTCAACTAGCAAACACGAAGAATCCGTATTTCCAGAAAACTCGCTGCAGCCTTTTGATCTCGCCCGCCGTCCTACATAAGCGAACACTGATTTTCATATTTTCGCAAACTTTTGAATAGGAACAGGGGGGTGTAGCAGTGAATCGAGGACGCCTTCTAAAAACCTTAGGGTGGTCGGGCATACGTGTGCGCACTCGATGAAAACGTGGAAACCCTATGAAAGAACATCCTCTCATTCTGCGTTCGATGCAGTGAACAGTTTATTACCTGCATGTATAGAAGTGCACGTGTGTGCCGTTCGCAACAATACGACGGACCGTGTACGCTTTCGACCCAAGGGACGCGTGAAACGTGTTCTACTGGTCATCATAAAAAAGGGACGCGATAATGTTACGATATAGACGTCCGTGTAATGACGTTCTTTTCACAGTAAATTAAGCGGCAAAAGAAGGGCTCGTCCTGTCGGCTACGAACCCCTGAATTTCTCTGTGAACGTGAAGATTCGGGCGGGTATGTGTGTATACGGAGCAGGAAACGGGAGAGCCGCCTGTTGTACGCGCAAGCTTCCTTAAGCGTTGCACAGAGGCACTTACGCGTCGCTTAAAGCGGGCATTACGAGGCACAATGGAACTGAAAACGAAGGCTGAACGGTCTATCGCCTCGCGTTTCTCAAGCCTTCTTTCGGATGGTGCTGAAAGGTTACTTGGTGATGGGTAAAAGTCACGAGGAAACGAGTTAAGGATAAGGCGAAAGGATGATTCGTGGCAAAATCTCAATTCATTACCTTAAAACGTGTCTAATAGTCGATTTTAATTTCTTTAAGTTATTGAATGATTGAAATTTGATGGTACGCAGCAAAATTACTAATTTGTGAACTGTAATTAACATTTTAGGTAATATATATTTTCCGATTTTAAGTCACACATTTTTCATCGATGCAAGGAATTAACAGGAAAATAGTTCACGAGTGGAGAGGCTTTTTGTCACGCAGGATCATCCTTTCGACGCAACAAATAACGGATAGAGTTCTCTGGTGCGCGATGTTCGCCGAAAATTGCTGGATTTACCTCGCTCTTCCTATCTAAATCTGCCAATTTCCAATGAATGCAGCGCCGCCGGAATCCCGGATGTTTACTCGTCGCCAGCGGTGAAAAGCGACGACGTTGAAAATACAGAGAAACAGAAAAGCGTTGCAGTGACGGTAGAGAGACGGCGAGTCGACGCGGTGGAGAGGTATGAGGAGAAACGAAACAGACGAGCTGGAAAAAAGGAATAGAGAAGATGTAAAGGGAACGAAGGAAAAACGGGTGGGTGGAGGCGGGTGGAGGAAAAGAAGGAGGAGAAGAAGAAGAAAGCGGATTCGAATCTTTACCAACCACTCGGTGAGACACCTGCAGGAGGGAAAATCTTCTCTGCCTTTGAAAAGCGAGGAAGTGGAGAGGTTTATTGAGTCCTGGGACACGTAGTCTCCCGAGGACATGCCGGAAAGTGCGAGTGAAACCTCTTCTTCACCCATTCGTCCCGTCCTACCACGCACTACGTACAAGCAGCGCTGAGGGAAAGAGGAGAGAAAAGTGTATTTACTGCTCGTTGTCGAGAAAGAAACACGGGAACTTTTACCTTCTGGGGCGATTCTAAGAAAATACGAGCACTCGTCTGGCATGCGATTTAAAATAGAAGGGATGCCCAAGGGGGTGCAACGTAAAGCGGGATGTTGCAGGTAATTCTGGCGGGAAATGTGTGGCCGTTTTTTTGAACGTGCCAACGCGCGTGGATGATTACGTGAAAGAAATGTGAAATAAACGTCTGGGCATAAATGTTGGGAAAACGGAGATGTGCTGGTGTAAAGCGATCTTACGCAGCGAGTGTTGAAAAGAGAAATTTTTACTGAACTTTCGTAAACGAAATTCCCGCTGAAGAGTTAGATTTTACCCTTCTTGTTTTCCAATGGATTTAAATGTTCCTTTCTCTGTTTCGAAGGAAAGTTTCTGGTTTGTTTTCAAAGTTAATTGTAATGCGGTAATAAAAGAGTGCGGAAATAACTGCTGAACAAGCAACTGAACTTTATAACTTTCTCAATAAATATACATAATAAAAGGAACAACTTTTGCTGCAACCCTGGTACGAAAGTGTTTTGCATTGTAAGTGAATTACCGAGCATAAAAGAATCGAATTTCCTTTGAAATTTGTCAAAACGAATTTACTCCGATTGTATTCTTGCACATTTGATGGAATGGACGAAACCTGTTGATAGCTGGGACCACTTCCTGAATCCGCCAATTACCTGGACCTTGTTAAGCTCGCCTGTTTCGTACACGAAGGCTGACATCTTGAAATAGCTAACGATCTAGTGACACTTGTGGAGTTCAAGAGACGGTTTCATTTGTGGAAATAGAACTTTCACCAGGAACGTTTCAAGATCGTTTCATTTCATAAATTAAGCTATCCACTTGCTACCTTGTGTACATATCAATTCTCTTTCATTTTTTAATTATCCGATAATATTAAATTTCTGATTTATTGAATGAATTGGTATCGATTGGAGTAATTAATAATAAAAAGTATGCTTGATTTAATATTTTAAAATACTGAATAAACAGAATATTCAATCAAGCATATTTTTAATTATTTTAAATTCTCAGTCATTGATGATCGACTTGATATAAGTGTCTTTATATTAACGCTAATTAAAAACTCAATCGAAAGAAGAATAGACCATGAAAACACGTCCATTCGCGTTTAGAAATCGTCGAACGTAGACGAAATGCGAAGAGCACGTAGAAAAACATCGACACTGGTGGGGGCAGGGGGTGGCAGAGTGTGGTAAATACAGGCAGAGCCGAAAGTTCTCCAGGGGTTAGTGTTGGTTGGCTGACTGGATGGCTGGTAGGGCTGTCGGAACGTAATTGGATATAATTTTTGCGGGCCGACTAACCGAATTAGACGGCGGTGTGTTTGCGTTACTGGCGTTGCTGCTTCTGCTGGCGTCGCCGTGAAATGGGTAGCGCGAGAGCAAAAGGGAGAGGCAGAGGGATGAAAAGCCCGCGGGCTAACAGCCGCCGCGAATTATTAACAGAACCAACGGCGTCTCCAGTGTGCGCCCTTCGAGTCACGCGGTGTGGCAAAGTAAATCAGCCCAGGGCGATCGCAGCCGAAAGAGGGAAGACTCGCACCTAAATAACCCTCTTCTTCCCTTTCCTACACCGAATAAATCGGGATGCGCCCAGTCGTCGGAGGATTACTCCTGCCTGTCGACGCTACGTGTTAACGTTACGTGTGTACCATGTAACGCGAATATCGGACGGTGAGTGTTAAAAGGATTAAAGTAACCATTGGGGTGCAATAATGTTAGACTGTATCCTCACTGATCCAGGAAGAGAAGAATAAAAATATAAATATCATTTACATAAATGCATCGAAAGCATGCCGAAAAGAATTAAAATTGTGGCTCTATTTCTACAAAAACACGAAAAACCCATTTTTCATACCATGGCTCTAATAATTTGAACACCCATTATAATCTAATGCAAAACACATCTACATAAATACATTTGAGTTAATAATAGGTAAAAGGTAAGAAATATGAATAACTTCATTTCTTTCGAAGAAACAGTATCAGGTATAAAACATTTTCATGAACAATTCAGCGTTATATCCCTCGTTATTAATGAATAAAGCTCGCTGTAAAGTTATTTATGCAATCTCCACGAGTCGCTTTGTACGCAGTAAAAATGAGCTGAAACAAAAAGAAAAGAACAGCATCGCAATACCTCCTATTTTCATTTGTCATTGAAGTATGTCGTTTCCACGTTGAACTCTTACTCTCGGAAAGTATTTTCCTTTAGTACACGCGATAAATTTTTGCCGTCTCATTGGTCGTTTGTATTTCCAGCAGTATAACTCCGCTTGATAACTTCGCAGCGATGGCGATTTCGCTTTATGGGAGTTTAATTCCCGTCATAAACTGATTCCGTTTTACATCCGCGTAAATGCGAGATCGTGCGTGCTTCACTTTTCCACCCTCGCCGTTTTCACCGATTCGAAATGTCCTTTAAACCTTTTCGTCGTTCAATCCAAATTTTGAAACACGACAAACATGTAATTTTTCAATATTTAGTTGAAATTAACCAACACGAGGACAGTTCCATGTGAAAATACAAAAGTCCTGAAAGTTCAAAGTTCATTTGCAAGGGGACAGCGGCGGTCTTATAGTTATGGGATCTGATTGTGACAAGTTTCAAGTACCAGCCGATAGCACCATTCCAAGGTTACGGAGGCTCTTAATTGCGACGACCTCGGGGACCGTGGGAGGTTCTCTCGAGTTACAGAGGTCGATAGCCATAGGGTCGTGGAAAGCAAAAACTCTCGAGTCCTGCTGATCCTTGCGAGAGGTGCCATTAATTTTCACCAGTTCTGAATGAAAGAACGAACTGAATAATGAACTATACGACTTTCTCGAATCCTTTTTCTTCAAACCAGAAGATCTATTTTTTCTAATTCATTTGTCTGTAACAAGATTTTGCTGTCTGGACTTTTATTCTTTTCAATGTAATACCTTTTCATTTCCATTGCTATTTATATCGTTGAAACTTTATATAAATTTTTATGAGATTAATAAAGCAGTCTCGGTTTGTTTTATAGCCGGCAATCGATTCTCGTGCCGTCGATGGAACACGAATTGTCTCCCTCAAGTCAGTGTTCCGCTCAAGGCAATCTTGGTCAGCAGAAATTTAATTAAGAAGCACGCACGTTACGGAAACGCGTGGTCGTTTAGCTTTCCCTGTCGTACGCTCTTTCCTTCCCGGTTCATTTATCAGAAGACCAACTCCTCCAGGGTGCAATCCGTTGATTAGAAGGACCATCACTAACGGCGATCAGCTTGTCCCCGAGGTTATGGCACACTTAGTCAGTTACGGTAACGGTAACGTCTCCTTAGTCAGGTTTCGAACTATATAGAGACCGTTCAGTCGTGAATATTTGATGTTAATTAATAGGGTACAGATAACGTCAACTATTCGAAGATAGCCTTTAGTGGTAATTTAGCTATTGATTTTAGTTCGTAATACGTGCGGGTGAAGTGTATAATAGACTTCGTAACAGCTAAATGACAGGACAGATTAATTTCATGATTAATAAAGGTACGTTTTATATTAATAAAGGTTGAATAAAGAAGAATTTTAGATCACCTTCCTCAAGATAGAAAGATCTTAGCTAATGACACATTTGTTACCTACTCCATCACACAGTAGATAGAGGGTGGAATCCCTAGAAAAAAGTTAAGTGAATCTGGAATGGCCATTTGGGGTAATTAGCAAAGCGCTTAAATCACCCGAGTAATATTGCTAGTTGACAGATAAACTATGCAGCCTGCGGGTACCAGGTTGTTGTTGCTTCCGAGAAGGGAGAATCTGAGAATGAGGGTGGCAGCGAGAGAGGGAGAATTGCTGTCAAATTTGAGCATCTAATAGACGTGGACGTTAGATGTACTGTTTGATGTACTGAGGTTCATAATATACACCTCTAAAGCGAAAATAAAAATAAGATACAGTGGTACCTTGGTATACGTCTGCTTTGGAATTTAGCGTCATTTTAAAATAATTATCTCAGAGGAAGAATTAAATTAATAATCAATTATATTCGGAGTTGATGTATTATCAACTGACTGATCATACAAATAAGGAAAAGGTTCGAGCCACGCATGTTTGACGCCTCAATGAAACTCATTGTCAGGAAAAAGAAAAGAATGTATCGAACGCGTCGAGTAAAATAGAACATGTGTCTGTGCACACGTATAGCTGTACCTCTTAACCCGTGGGTCATAGGAAGCACATATAAATCCGACAGCGGTCGGTCGGCTAGGCTATCCGTGAGAGAGGGTGCATCTATCGCGGTAACGATATATAAATCCGCATCGGCGGTATATCAGCTTTTATGGTTGCGGTAGTTATTTACGCAACGGATAAAAATACAGGTGGAAAACGGTCGTAAACGCGTCGAGAGGGTGGCTAGCGTACGAGCAGATAGAGTCGAAAGCGGATTGCCGCGGGGAAGGTGAAAGATGAAAAAAAAAGCCGGCTGGGTAAAAGTAGAATTTTCCCTTTCGTAAGAAAGAAAGCAGTCTAAAAGACAGAAAGGAAAAAGGAGAGAGCGGAAAGGGTGAAACGATAGAGGAGAAGGGATGCGAGAGGCGATCCGCGTACGTTTTCGTAGGTAACAAATTTATACGAGTTCTCCTGATTTATTGGCCGCAAGTTTAACAATGGCCGATCGGACCGCTCCTGTCTACCTCAGAAAAAGGGGTGTGGTGAGAGAGTGGCTGCCGATAGCGAAATTTATGACGCGCTTCCATGGATCCCTGCATCTCCAAGTAACTCGACCATCTTCCACCGAGATACTTGCTACACTCAGCCAATCATTGATTCAGCCCCAATATATGATCTCCGTTTCGTGCACACAGTGTATCATAAACGTTTTACGTGGATGCGCGGAAACTGGATATTTATCTTCTCGCGTTCGCGCAATTCCCTCGGCACATGGGGTAAAACTGGAAGCGTTTCGCCGAAACTTTCGAGCACGCTCTAACAATTATGAGAGTAACGTGTCACCTAAATATAATAAAGAGTGTCTTCCGTTCGTGTACACAGCAGGAAATACGTCCGAAGTTTTTGTATTGAATAATTTACCGAGGTAAATTTTTAATTCCGTCCCCGGCCATGCGGAGTTTTATTTATTGTTAGCAAAACTTATTTAATTGGCTATACGTAAGAACTGTCAAACATCTTGTATTTTACTAATTCGCGTTATGTTTCGCAACAATGCGCGATGATACGCAGTCTGATATACAGTCATCGAAACGGAACCGCAAGATGCACTTCAAAGATACAACCCGATGCAGCGAAACTTTCGCGTAAAAGTTCGCCACTGTTGAACGTGACTTCATGGCAAATAATTTGCCCCGGCCTCGAACGGGAACCGTTTTGCAAATAAACGATCCTATGTTAACGGTGAACGAAATTGGTTGTTGGCTGGACGGGTAAACGGCGCGGCGTGGCTGCGAGGGTGGGTAACGTAGACGAAAAAAGAATTGCCTCGGTTTAAACAGTCCGAAGCGAGGTAAGTAGATAAGGCGTGGCGTGGCGCGGCGAGGCGAGGCGAGGGATGCGAGTTGTTATTTCAGACTGCAGCACGACGCCGAGGTTCCTAGTTAAGAATTAGCAAAGTAATTAAGAGTCAGGAAATGGAGCAAAATAAGGCGGGGAGCTTATATCTGGAACTTATACCAAACTTGCCGGGGAAAGAGTCTAACTTAGCTAGGCCAGGGGAACGTGGTACGGCTCTTTTCCGTTCGAGAATCCAACAACCCTCCTTTCTCCCTTACATTCCCACAGTCCACCTCCGCTTTTAGCCAATTCCACCGCCATCTCCTTTCCGGTTCGTTCGTTTCCTACGAATCTTCGACTAGAAACGTCGGAACTTTCTTTCAAAAACTCCGAACGACGGAAACGTCGACGAGACGGGTGAATGACTAGCCAACGAAATTACCTGACGCTTTCCACCAGCCCGTCACCCTTTCTTTACCGTGGTTCACCGACGTTATTAATCAACCGCGTTCCTTCAACGCGAATACAGATTTTCTGTTCACGATTACGATTTCAGGTTAACGTTTCACGCGACGATCTTTATCCTTCAAACAATGCAATTCCAAAAATTTTATTTTCGCTGATTATGAATGTTATCTTCAATTAGAAAGAAGAAGAACAATAAACAGGGTAATATCATCAGAAATCATTAGAAGTATTAAAAGTGGATTAAAACAGGCACGGGAGAAACGAAGGGGGTAGGAGTAAGAATAAAAGGATAATCGGAATAGACATCGATGGCCAGTGGTGGTGGGACCGTCAAAGACATCTGGTGGCTTTGTCTCCGGGCCAAGACACGCCTCCTTTACGAGTTGGCTTAGCTCTATAAACGCTTTCCTTAGAGGCAATCGGTTCTCTTTCGCGATTTACCGTCCATCGAGGATGGTATCCTTGCGCCAGACAAGCAAAAGGACACCGGAATCGCGGCCGCGCCCTTCCGCAGCCAAGAATGTCGCGTGCTCGGAAGAAGAAACGACCGGGAAGGCTATTGGATGCAGCCAAGCCGGGCATGTCGAGAGCGGCAAAAAGGAAGAAAGCCAGGACGAAACGGATGCGACGTGAAAGGGGTGATGCTAGAAACGGGAACGTGATTTTCTCGCGTGTCGTTACAGCTGTTTGCTCGTCGCCACAATGTCAAGCGACTGACGTACGCTTGGTTAAAAGTGTCGACGAACAAACTTACAAACGAGATGCAGGCCAAATTAGCCACAGCTCCGTGTGGTCATTTTAATTGACGCCCGTTCAAGTTTACAATTTATAATTTCCATTTATAATATTGAAATTCTATAAACTTCCGTGTAATATCACGTACAGTTGCGTGTACCATTTTGGAATCTGAACTAAAGCGAGGGGCGGTTAAACGAGGGACATATTCCAGCAGCTATAGAACGAATTTTATGATCAGCGCGAGTTTCGAAACTGTCTCATCGTCGATAACGGAGAATCGTTTCGAGAGGATACGATACGTTCTATCAGTTGTTTCCGAAACTCCTGAAATTCGGCCAAGTTTGATTGAAATTTGGCACCGCATCGGTGGCACGCGCAACACACTGCGAGAGCTGCCGTGATCTGATAAGAAGGATCGTTATTGCCGAAGCGGAGCGGCATCCGAGAATCCTGCGATTCCTTCGAGCATCCATCGCCCAAAGGAAACGTCGGAAAAAAGGAAAATAGATGTGAAAGCTCGGGAGAACGAGAACGAGGAGGAGTCGATGTTTGGACGGGGAACGTTCTATGGTATGCACGAATCGAACAATTTTCGAGATTTGAAAACGAGCTGCCTGCAGAAATTCGATTACCTCATGGCAAGGCACGCGAAGGGTCCAGCAACGGAAACGAGGGCGCGTCTTCTGATTGGTCGAGTCCAGAGGAAATCGCCTCGAGATTGGTTATTATTACCCCGTTAACGCAGTTACCGTTGCCACCAATCGTGCTTTCAATCATCTTCGTTATCGAACTCCTCGCGACGAAATCACCCTTCCATTCCTATTCTTTGTCGTCTCTTTCTTTTATCGGCTGACGTTCATCTATCTCGCTCCCCTGACGGCCCGTCACCCTCTTTCTGTTTCGTCAACCCCATTTCCTCTCGTGTCTCCGATTATTCTATCGACTTTCGGCAACCTGCGAGCCTGAATAAACGAACCTCTCCTTTGATTATCGATTTACTTACGCCACCCCTGTATTTCATTGACAGTTTACACGGCTTAATGCGCCGCCCCGAAGAACAACGGCTGACTGTGTATTCTATGGGAATTAAAGCTCTGGTACATTAGGTACTAAGAGGGATCTCTGTTTTTTCATAAATATTGATCCTGACAGAAGACTGTTGCACTCTTTCAAGTAATAATAAAGCATGGAAATTAGACCGTAAAACAGAAAAACCTACTTGTTCCATCAACTTTAAATTCTTAAAGAAAATAAATTAAAAAGAAGAAAACCGCCACGATCGGTCCTAGTGGTTGAAGCGACAAACATAAATTAAAAAACTCCGTTCCAGTAGCAAAGAAAAGAACGTCCATGCATCTTCGCCGTAGGTCGACCTTGTTACAACGTCGTTGACAATTTAAAACTCACCACGTAGTCATTCTCCATTAATATCGAAGGGCCCGCGTTTCCGTTTTCCCCAACGGCCGACAAGGGGTGGCAGGCGGAGGGGGCCCGGAGGGAAAGAGACAGGGATAGAGAAAGAGATTTATGCCCGGCTACGTGACAAAAGGCGACCAACTCGAGTCTAGTTTACAGCGGCGGCGTTGCGACGGAAATCTGAAATATTCAGGGGACGGCAAAAGGTATACGTGGGAATTCGAGTCTGTCTGCAGTGTGTAATAAATTGAAACGTGCATATCTCTGGAGGCAAAGCGTCGCCGTGGTATACCAACACGAAGCTGGTGAGCAGAGATAAGCAACGACGCGGTAATCCTCGGACACACTGTGTAAGTTAACGCTGGTAGACCTTGCGTATTACATTAAAGTTCAACCGTGTTCAGAGTGAATCAACCTTTCGACTGGAGAAAAACAAAATTACATAGAGAAAGAAAGAGACGGGGAGGAAGGGTAGAGAAAAAAGCGTGGGAGGAAAAGGACAGGTTTGAAGGTAATTCAGAAGGGTTGCTGGTTTTAACCGGAGACAAGCTACTATCCGGTTAAAAGGTGGACCGTACGCTTAAATGGTCGGCGTGGTTACAGGACGTGGCGTTAAAAGGTGCAAATAGCCGAAAGCTTAAAACGCCCCGTCGACTTTGCGCGCAAGAACAGCCTTAACTGTCCCCTGAAAATATCCACCTGTGCGTGGTAATAATGTTAGGCCGCTGTTCAACGATATAGGTGCCCGAGGGCTGGAATCGCGGGATGCCTCGAAACAAAAGGCATTTTTACCTTTTTGTAAAAGGAAATCCCACAGGTTGTAACGATATAGTTACTGCAAGTGGTGATAAGGTTAAAGCAACAGTGGGAAGTTATAAGAGTTGAACATATAGAAAGATTACTTCCTATATTCGTGTTATCATTTCTGTCATTGCTAGCCTGAGGCTTATATTCAAAGCAGACTGGGACCTTCTAAACCTCCAAGGCATCAGGTTGTCACGTCTGCCTTAAGGCATCAACCAGGAAGTGGGTTCTCCTCGTCTGATACCTCAAAGCTTTATTCGGGATCACTGAAGTGTCTTCTGGTCAGTGGTCGATGTTTCTATTCACGACTAAGCTGACATGTGTACTTTGAAGAATATTTGGTAATAATTTCGAACATTTTTAGAAATTTTGAGATATAAACACTTTGGACGACTGTAGTTACTCAAAGTAGCAAAAGGGTTAAGTGGTTGGTAACATTTGTATTCCACGAATAATAATACTCTGAGTTCATCGAAAGATTCATTAACATAATTCACCTCCATTTAAAGTAGCATATAAATATTCTAATTCTTCTTAAACTTATTCAACATTGGCTACCTTTGTAATGAAAGCTTGGCCAAGCTTCGCGTGAGAATTACTGCACGGAACAAAATGAACAAGTTCTAGCTAAAGTGCACGTTAGCGGTTGCTGAATTAAAGAAGACTATAAAGTTAGTGAATTTATTAAAACAATAAACCGGGGTTTACGGGTATCCGTTACATATTGAAACACGTCAACTTTGATTGCGCAATTTGACTTGGTGATTTCATGGCTTCTCGAATGAAAATTTGAAACGATAAACCCGTTGAATTTGAAACGTTTGAAAACAGCAGAACTATTTCAATTTCTATTTACAATAGTTTTGCGTAATTTTGGGAAACGAACGAAAAACAAATGAATTCTCTGGATCAGATATTTTAAAAATAATTGAAAAAATGGTACCGTTAATTTCCTCTAGAAGAAGTATCTTTCGCGTTCACCTTACGTACGATCGCCAGCATCGAGAAGAAACGCAGCCGATTGTCTCGTATCAACGTTGTCCAATTCTTGAACCCGAGCAGAAGTCTATTATTCTGTCAGAGAACGTCGATACTAATAACGACAGTGGCAATCGAGTACGTTGTCACAGAGGAAAAAGGAAGGCAGAACGAGACAGGATAATCTCGTTATAATGAAACAGAACACTACAGACCCACGATGGCCAGAGAACGCGGTGACTGATGGTAACAATATCGGTACGATAAAATTGAATTATAATTAGCTCGTTTCTCGGCGAATAGCGACGAGACAGCAATGGTCTTTTGTCCTCTGTAACGAGAAACGACTCAGCCGACTAAAAAAAAAAAAAAACTGATACCAAATACATAGAGAGCGACAACGACTACATAGTTTGTTTTATTTTATCGACAAACAATGGAACAGACGATAGAACGTAAAAAGCGTGCACAAACATGATATTCGTCGCATGAATAATTCGATGCTCGGATTGTACGCATTAGTTGGTGCAATCGTAAGAACTTCATTAATTTTCCGTTCATTAGTCGCGAAGAGGAAGAGCGAAGCATGCTTCTTCGTTAATTAAATTTCGATACACGATGTAATATTACAGCTAGACAGATCGATTGTTGCTTATTAAAAATTTGCTTCTGTTTCAAGGCGATCTTCGCCTTTTATGTTCCTCAGCTGAAAGTGACCAAGGTTAAGACGAAACATTTTTTTTACCCTCTAAAAGGGGAAATTTATTTAATCGTTAATGGCTGGGACGGTTTGGCGTTTCGACAACAGCTCAGAAAACACTTAGCTACCCCTGGGTCACACGCGAACCGTCGTTAAGTCGCGTTTGCCGATTCCTTTACGTCGTTCCTGGAAAATGGATCCCCGTCGACGAAGGCTGCGACTTAGCGAGGACCGTGAGCCGAGCTAGCAGCTTTCATGCAGCGTAATTTATTCCGACGACGCGGGCCGTTATCGAAAAACATAACTAATGCCCTCGTCATCCGCAACGAATTTTCGTCGGTGCCATGGAAGAAAAAAGCGTTTTCGTTCCTCACCCCTTTTCCCTGGAACGTACACCGGTAAGGGCACCGTCGACGACTTAAATCGATATCCAACGATGTCGTGCCTCTCTTCCAGGCAAAGTCATCCTGAAGAAACGCTGGATAATTAATCATACGGACGCCGACGAAGTTCGTGATAATAAACGCGCGAGAAGCCTGAGTGCGTGCGCCGTGAGACCGAGAGGAATAGATAGGCTGCGAGGGTGTGACACTTCCGGATAAGGTGACGATCAAAATGACGACGCGTATCCTTTGTAGCTCGATAATTAGTTTCCTTTGTTACACACGACTATCCTCTACCCAGTTACCTGCAGTCGCTTGGAAACTGAATGACACAAAACAGAAGATCGCACTCGGTCAAAGGTTAATTCAACGATATTGAGACTGTATGGAGAACGTTCAAGTAATTAGTGGTTTTAGTTTCATCGTCAAATTCATGGTTAAGACCTCTGTTTAAAATACAAAAGTATTCATCGAAGCTTGTAAAAATGATAGAGCCAATGCGTTATAGATATTATCCCATTTTCAACGAAAAGTGCGAGCATTTCGATTAGAAATTATTTACTTTGCATATAACTCGATATCAGTTTGAAGCGGAGAGTTTAACGGCGTCGTTACGCTTTATAGAAACGATGATAGCAGTAAAATCGCAGATTCCTCGTGGCGTTATGGTCTAAATACGAGTGGAAATATAACCCTAATCGGCTCCGACGGACCCACGGGAGATGCAATAATCGCGAACGGTCTCTGTACGACCATGAATTAATTCCACGAGGATAATTCTCCATTATTCAAGCCGCGAAATGATATTTCGATCCTACCGTTGCAGTCGATCCGCCAACTCCCGAGTTTTTCCATGCTTGCATCCCGTTTCGCGTTCCCCATGTAATCCACGATAAAATTGTTCATGGTAGATCCATGAATTTTGCACAGATGCTATCAGTTTCTATACTTTTATGTTAAAACGAAAACCGTGAATTTATGAATGAACGATATCGTTTAAATTGAAATGGAAAATAAAAAAAATGTAGCTGCTGTGTCTGAAAAAAATGAACACGTTTGCTTGAATTTTATGAACACATCCGAAATATTGTATTCTGTCCATTGTTCCATTTATGCATAAAAGCTAACGCGAAGTGTTATAAAATATAATTGCTTTATAACGTGATTTGTATGCTTAAAATAATTTCCCAAATACAATTTTGCACCATTCGATGACAAATAATTGCATTTATGAAACTAAATTTCTATCACCATTTATGCGCTCGCTGTGATTCTTGTTACACGAAAGCAACCGATAGATAGTTCTGTGGTACAGCAACGGTGCCGCGGTTTTAATACCGCGGTTTTAATTACAACGAGCGGTGGAAACAGCGAAACAAGCGACCGTGGAAAAGAAGGACGAGACAGGAGCATAGTCGGTCTCATAAACCGTCGACGTCATTATGCTTTTCGCGGTATAATTTCTGTCGAAAGCGTCGTTGCAATCAGCGATCCTCGCGGTACGAAGCCAGGGGTGGTAGACGGACTCTGGGCTGGGGGTAATCGCGGGGCCAAACACGCTAGGGTTGATAGGGCGACTCGGAGAGGGCGAGATAAATCTCAGAATTTAATATCCTTCGAGGAGGTATGTAATATCCTCTAAAAGCCTTCCGCCGGCTTCCCCGATTTCACCAGCCCGAGCCTATCGCCGCCCCGTGTAAAGCCACGTCCTTCCTTTCTTTTTTTTTTTTCGCCTAAAATCGCCGAACGAATAAACACGCGGTTGTCGTCTTCAGGGTTGGTGGCGTGTGTTGCGCCAAGCCGAGGCTCGAAAGTACGGCGAAAGATTATTGATGGGCCCAGATAGCTAAGATGAAGGCAAGCGAATCACTGCCGGTGTAATTACGAAATGGCTGTTAGGACGGAACGCTGCCGTTATTCCAGCACGAACCGATCCATCATCCTCGCTCGCTATGGGGTGATGGGGCTGTAAACCCTCGGCCACTTTTTTTCTCCTCGTGTTCCCGGCTGATTTCATTCGCGCTTTAACGCCTTCCAGATGATCAGGGGATCGTCGATGTAATTACCATGAAGTGGCTTTCACCGTGCTGCGCCCATTTGATGCTCTTAAGGTGAATTCATTGTTCGCGGGAGGAACGGCGGGACAGCCGTATTGGGAATCGATTATGGATCACCGATGACATCATCGCGTCGAGACGACTAGGTGTTCTCAAGCCGGAAGAATCCTTGCCGTGACAATTACACGGTAAGAGCGTGACGACGTTTTAATTTATTTACCTGGACTCGTGGAGCGAACTGCGAAAGTGACTTTAATGCTCAGGCTACGGATTTTATGATCGTATTCCGTGATGAAAAGAGGCGTGTTGAGGAAAGTTCCTTGCAACAGTTCACATTCGGTAATCGTATACGATAAGGAAACAGTTATTGTTATAACTTTCACCCTTTCAGTGCTCGTTAAAATAGGAGAGCAGTGAAACTTTTCTATTTAATATTTTACCATAGCTTACCAAAGACACATTCTTATGCAATTATCGCATTGTATGAAGTTGCACCTAAATAATTTTTGGTAAATTGAAAATGAATTTTGATCGTCTTCACGCGACTCCTATTTCCAGTTTTAATTAAGATCCAATCGACTGGGTCTACAATCCACCCACGAACCCGTTTCATCTGCTTCCTCGAAGAACAAGGAAAGTCCCAGGATTCTGTGCGCCGCTGAAACTTGAGCGTTGTCACCGATGGCGGTGCAAAGTAACTGCAGCAGTGGGTGACGTGTTATTTACCGCCTTGCTGCAATCTCAGTTCGTCGCTCGCGTTTCAACCCCTTGCCCGTCCTCTTCAACGATTTTCTTTTCCCATCTTACTGTGTCTCTCGCTCCCTTCGTCTACCCCTTTTCCTTCGAGCTTCATCCACTTCCGCTCGCCGTACCGTTTCACGGTTAAAAGTCCGCTGCTCGTCACTTGCCGCGAAGTCATCGCTCGCATCTCGCGAGTATCGCCTCAACGATCGTGTCTTCCATCTTGTCCCTCTTCCTTTCATTCTCTTCCTCGTAGAAGCCTTTGCACGAGCATAAGCATAAGGCTTTCGCGAAGATGGTCGTGGAAAATATATAAGAATCCAAGTGAGAACACGATTTTATTAACACTGCATTTTTTTTAAAGATCCACCAAGCAATGATCTTGAGATGGGACGGATAAATTAAAAATGTCTAGCATTCAAAGATAGTAGCATTTAATTCGACACTAGACGAAATTTTCCAGAGAGAGGTAAAGAATCAAAGGAAATTCTAAAGAGAGGATATCCTTCAAATTCGTTCGTAAGCCTTGAAGAATTTTCAAGGCTCGCATCGAATAGCTGTAGCGCGGAAAAGAGGTTCTCCGAACCTACATTCATATAAATTTCAGAAGGCTGCATATTCAAGAGCTGTATTCTTTGAACACAGAGGTAGCCTCTTTTGAAACAGTATAAGCTTGAATAAACACATGAGGCTCACCTCAGAGAATTTTCAAGTATTTCTTATTTTATTTTCAATATCGTTCACTTGCATCAATAGCTTTCGTTTCGTTGAAATACGAATTACTTTAACGATGAAAATTTTGATTAAGAAAAATGTCTCTTGGACGTTGAGTGAATGGACGTGGATTTTTCCGAGATTTCGCTTCACTTCGCTGTTGGATGTGCAAAGGGAAAAGAAAATGGAACAAGCGGCGAGTTCTTTGTCGAAGTTTCAGATTCCAACGGAACGGATTTCCTAAAACTGTTTACCGTTGACGTGAACGTTTCCAAGCAAATAGCGGCTACACGGAAATATACTCGTCGCGTAGCGAAGATTAAACTTCGTCTCTTTCCTCGATCACGATAAATAGTTTTAACTCTCTATCCAAAATCCTGGCCGCGGCGCGGAAACAACGCATTCCCTGGTTGCGTCTATTTGCGTAACAAAGTGACTTTTTTCATTCGATGGAACGTCTTACTTTCGCGAGAGCGAATCGAGACACATCAAAGGGAAACTTTCTTCCCGTGGAATAAAGGAGGAATGTGGATTATCGTTCCTTTGGGTACCCTTTTTTACAAAGTGCCCGATATATTTCATCGAATATCTAAGTTTGCACGCCTTCGACTAAGAGCGTTTCGCATCTGGCAAACATTTTTGCTCCAGCCACGATATCTTTACCTTTTAGAGATTTCAATATTACTTTCTGTTATTCTTGGACGCAATCAAATTACTCAAAGTCAACTCTAGCCTGGATGAAAATCTACTGCATTGCATTTCAATCAGGGAAATAATTCTATGGATTTAAGCGGTGGATGAAATATTAGAGTCCGTGGGAAATGACATTAAAACAGTTCTTATCGGTTTCTAATTTAAAGAAGTTTCTTCCAGCGTAAAATTAACCGAAGATTTTTCTCACATTTTCGTGGTCACGATAAAATTCACAGCAAGGTTTCAAATTGGAAACGCCTACGGTCCCACGAATTTCCCGTCACGTCGAACATTATAAAGTATTAACCGGGCGTTAATGTTTTAATGGTTAGCCGGGAGAATGCTCGAGGATCCGCTTGGTCTCCGAGCTATTCGCCAAAAATTGCCCGATAAAAGCGCCGTTATTGTTGCTCGGCCGAGCGTTAAAGTTCATCGGCCATACTGCAACAGTTTCGCTTCCACAAGCGGGTATAGCCATTTTCAACGGTTTGGAAAATGGATTCGTTGTTGCCAACCAATTTTCCTGCCTTTCCACGGTGTGTACACGGTGGTGCGTCTCGCGTTTTTTGACAAATTTCGAACACAAACGTGGCCACTCGACGGGAAAGAAATTGAAGAGCAGCGAACCTCGATGAAACCGCAAAAACGTTTGTGTTATTAAATTTCTTTAATTAAACAGAGAAATTTTAAGAAATTTCAGACATTCATTTTTTTGGGTAATGTACCAAGTTCCAAGTAAAATAATATTTCAGATACGAACACGTTTTAATCAGAAGTCTTATTAACCTCTTGCATGCTCCTGTAATTTTGATGTAACGTAACAAATTTCTGTTGCAAATTAAACATTTTGTTCCTTGATTTTCTCACTGCGCACTATTGTAGCTTGCATCGCTGTAGCAAGTAGCTGAAAGAATAATTAAACAAACACAGCGCTCCACAATTTCATGTCCATTTCCTTGAAAGAACAGAATGATAAATATCTAATTAAAAATCGGCATAAAAATTCAGTTCCAAATTCAGCAGGGTAGGTCATCGTAAATCTCAAACGTTCGAGGCGAAAGAAATTGAACAGCAGTGGAAGGGCCGAACGAAAAATCAGGAATGAAAGTTCGAGTGCCAGGCAGCAGCCAGCCCATCGAGTTTCAAAGTATGGCAATATTTTAAGCTTCCAAACTTTCGGTTAGTTCGATTCAGATTTCCGGCTAGCGATTCGTCTATTTTTCGACGCCATCTCGTCTAAACGATCTTCGCGGCGAAACGTTGCTCGCAGTAGATTAATCGTCGATCCGTGGATGGGAAGGGAGTGGAGGAGTTTAGGGGGCGAAGAGAAGTTCGGCAAAGCTTTCAAGGATACTAGTAGGCCAACGAAGGAGGCAATTATCCTCGTATCGAACGTAGTCCTTCCGTGGCTGATTGTACGCGTGGCCGTAGCAAGATTTACAACCCCTAAATCACTGCTCGGGGAGGAAAGTTGGAAAGGGCAGAGTAAAAACGATGGTAAGAGAGGGTAGGCATCTGAACCAGTGGAAAAGAGACGAAACGAAGGAGCAGAATGAAAGTGCAACAGAGAAGAACGTACATAGGCATACGGGCTATTCTTCCCGGCAATTTCCCGTCTAACGGCGAACGTTTCTACTTTAACGGTTCGCAACCGCGGCGTCGGCTCGCTTAAGCCTGGTTCCCAGTTACAAATATTAATTCCCAGCTTCGTACACCCTGTTTTCCTCGACCGACAAACCCAGGGAGGCGCTCTGCCGGGGCATCAAACGTTTATCACCATCGCTTGTTTCAGGCGATACCAACGTTGCTGCACATAAGTCAAGATGATTAACATGAGAGGCGTGCGTGACTGCTTCTGAGCGACTCGAATTTATTCGCTTCTCCCTCTCTGACTCCGAGATTCCATTTCCCGTCTTCCTCTTCCTGCTCTCGTTATTCCGTCTTCTTCGAATTCTTCTTCCAACCTACCCTGTTTGTATTCCCTTTTCGCCTCCTTCTTTAACCTTTTGCCCGCCATCCACATCGACCGCCAGTTAAGGTCATGGGGTTTAAACTGCCACGTGCTCGTCGCCAATTAGAGCACCCTTCTTGTATCAAAGGTACGTGGGTGTTACGCGTTAAGAGGTTTTCAGGCAACTATTCAGTTTGTATTAAAAATATTCATGGAAGATTTATATAATCATTCTCATTTTTGAATACGTAGTCTAAGAATATAAATTATATAATATGATTCACTTTTTCTAAAAAGAAAAAGAACCATCTTCGAACTCAGTTTAATTTTTCCAGTATAAAAGAAGGAGGCAAGATAAAGTGAACGAGTTACAGTGTACCCTCAAATCCCGGATAGTTCCATAATCCAAGAGCAATCTAGATTCTTTCCCGGAAACGGATGCCGGCGAAGCAATCCAGCAGCAGCGAGCGTCATCAAAAATCCGTTCCTCCGAATTCGTCACAAAGGGTGCACGGAGGTAAACCGTTTAATCGAGCACGCCGTACGAGGATTCTAATTCTCGCACAAAGCAGAGGCGGACGAATCGGTCGGCTCGAACTCGTCGGAATAAATCGGTTCGCCTCTCTAAACCCGTGTATTGCCGGTGTTTTCTCGAAAAATGAAATCTCGTTCATAAAGCTCCGTTGCCGTGGCGAGCCCACTCCGTGCCGGGATATGGAACTCTTTTTTTCTTTTTTTCTTTTTTTTTTCGACGGCCATTTCGATAACCGTTAATGGCGTACGGCACTTCATGCGCCGTATTCGTTTCCATGGCGTTCCGCGTCTCGTGTGCACGAATACGATAATTCCTGGCGTGCTCTAACACATGCGCGTAAATTTCAAAGGCTTTCCCAGACGCGACGAGAACGGTCTTTGGCCTCGTAAATACGAGCTGTCGCGAGACAGCTGCTACGCAACGAGAATCTCGTGATTTTCTGTGAAAAACTGGATAGGCAAATTTTCGATAGAATTCGTTCGCGATAAATTTCGCAATCTGACGGATTTTATGGAGCAACGAATAACAGACAGCACAAAGTGCGTCTGTATAATTAAAATAAATTAAAATCCTTGGATGACAGAACAGAAATTTTCATAGTATTAAGTCGGTGTACGAATTGAAGTTGAAATTTAATTTTAACCTTCATTAGAATAGATGACTTTCCGGCGGTCTTGATTGAAAATGAACGACAATCATCCTACGAGACGAGCATAGATAGATACTTTGAGCACACGTGTTTCTGAGGGTCTTTTACGAGCGTTTTACGCGACTTTTATACGCGTAGCAAGGATTTGGTGCATTGTAACGGAGCGCGATAAAACCGCGGGTTACCGTTTCGATGATAGAGCGACGCGTTCACCGCACAAACTTCATCAAAACTTTATTACTAGCCCTCGTCATTTTCGAAAAGCTCGGCCCAGCCACTCGCTTTAAGTAGAAAACGCGACTACCTGTGAATTATGGATAAAGCTGCGCAAAGATCACCACCATAGGAAAGTAAACCCGTCTATGAATAAAATCAATGAGCTACCGTACACGTGTAAGTGTCAATATTAATACATTCATAAGAAGGAAGGATATCGTATAACGTTGAAATCACTGTCGAAATATGGAACAAAAACAGTCTAAATTTATGAAGATATAAAGTTTCTTTCGTTAACTTTATAATACCGTATTCTTGTAGAATTATTCTTATTATTAATTCTGCAAAATTTGAAGCGTCAGTTATCAGTTACCACCAGTGAAATCAATGTATTAAACGAAATTACGTATTCATCCTCAATTCCTCGTAATACCGAACACAAACGGTGAAGATAAATCTTTGAGTATCTCGTATGATTTATCACTGGATAAAGTCAAAGGTGAGAGACGAACGGGCGTGATAATCACAATCGAATTCTGCGGATATCTGCGACAACCGCGTACGATCTGATCGGCTCATCCCACCGCGGAATATCTGTCTGGTATTTGCTTAATGCATAAGCAATTTCCGTGTCGGAGGCGGCGCAGACAGCTTCCCATAATAACCCACTTACGGAGTCGAGGATGAACTATTGTCGTTCCCTCGGCCAACGCGATTTCGACTCACGATCGAGAGCTCGCGAGATCGCTCGAATCATCCCGGGAATCTTTTTCGAGGAAAATCCGATACGAGCCGACCTGACGCGACGCGACGAACGGGGGAAAAAACGCGAATTCACGGGAACTTCGTTATGGTTGCCTCGAGGGAATCGCGACGACAATAAATACACGGTTAACTTGGAAACCGCGGTAGGGAAGTGGAGATATTAGATGGCATACCGCGAGCACGGATTTACAATGAAGTTTGATTGGCGTTTGACTATATCGCGATTGATAATAGGTGGAATCTCGTGTTATCTGATTTCTAAAGCACAATTCGATCGCTAAGACGGCTTATCCACGCGGTATACGCTGGAATTTGCCAGTCGGAATTGAAACACGAACGACAAAACGAGAAGCGTTATGTATGCTTTCGTGGGAATTGACAGCAAATTGGATAACTGATATCAACACCTCCAGTGTTAAAGGTGAACGAATGAAAAAGGAAAAGAATAAACTATATTGTAATACCTAGACATAATTATTTTTCCTGGATCAGTCAGTCTGCTAGTAGATCTATAGAAGAATTTTAAGAAGATACTGAAGTCTGACCAATCTTGTACTTATACTACTTCGAGCGTACAGCCTTAGAAATAGGAACAGCCTTTTCGAATTTATTATGTATGTCTTTTAATACCATTACACTGTTGATTCCCCTTAATTATTATCAGCCTCATTAAATTAAAATTTTCCTCTTATCTCGTACAATTCTATGCACCGCTAATTCATAGATATATATCTTTCTAAATGGCGGAATTTTTGTTGTAAATATCACCGGTATTTCCAGCGATTCGTGAAACTTGATTGTTTTCTATGTTTTATGCCCTGCAAACGCAATTTTTTATCCACTGTTTCATTGAATCGCTATACAGTTATTTACACTGCAAATAGCCAGAGAAAATGGTAGATTTCCCACGTAAATTATTCTCCAATTAACGGTTGTAGGCAAACATTTCGTCGTGAAAAATATTTCAAATTGTTCCTGAAATGCTTCAATTTTCCTACAAGAAGAAAAAGAATTTTCTGATTCAACGACAGTTATTTGAAACGCAATTGATTTCATTCTTTATAAAATATCATGAACCTGACATTTAGCTGACATGAGAAACATTTAGAAACCTATCATTATCACGTCACAGCCTCTACCAGAATAGTAACATAGACGGCACGAAGTAATTTCCTTCTACTGTTATTTAGGAAATATTTAGATAGTAATAGGAACCGTATTCCATCGTACAGCATTAATATTCCATTCTCCGGGGCTGTATAATTTACCCCTGTTTTCAGTTGCGCCTAAATCTAGGTTAGCGATTCAGTGAAACAACCCTTTCATCTACACGCGCCGGGAATGGCGATACACGCGAACAGCCGACAATGCTGGATGAATTCAGACACGATCATCGTCGACACCTTAACACGCGTGCTACGCGTTTCCTCATATCCGTTCACACAGCGTTATTGGACTGAACGCGACTCACATCCGGTGGCAATCCAATGAATCCAGATTATTCTCTTGAAGACGAGACGACGCGCGGTTTCCTTCGAGATTGAGAAACATAAGGGTCTATATGTATCCAGTCGAGGATCGCTTTCACGGGTCGTTGCGTTTCATAAATTAGCCGTCGGTTTCATTGGCCTCGAACCAGTGACGAATCCGCGAGAGTACGGTTCGCTTCAGCCCACTGGACGAACCAACGCGTTTCACCTCGTTTCCAGCAAGCAACGGAGATAGATGTTGCAACGATGAAAGAAACAAGATAAAGATAGGTTGCCGGCACGAAGTAGGGGATCGTGATGAGCCGTCGTAATCATCG
Organism: Osmia bicornis bicornis; assembly: GCF_907164935.1. Taxonomy (NCBI): domain Eukaryota; kingdom Metazoa; phylum Arthropoda; class Insecta; order Hymenoptera; family Megachilidae; genus Osmia; species Osmia bicornis. Next base: position 11,047,377 of record NC_060216.1, on the reverse strand, counting down.
GCACTCTTTACATATGAAACCCGGCTGACTATCCATCCCTACGGGTGTTCATAACGCACGGATAGCTCATCAGGTAAATGCACGATCGATATCGCGGGGAATAGCGCGGGGGAATTGCAACTGCTATCTAATAACCCTGCAAATATCGTATCTTAACCTCCCATCCTCTCTTCATGGTACATCTCTCTTTCTCTCTCTCGATATGAATGTGTGTGCGACCAAACGAACGCAACCATCGTGTTTGTTCAGTCGATGTGATTCGTACCATAGTCCAGCCTGCCATAGTCCAGCAACCGATAGCAAATCGATAATCAATGAATCGACAGCTGGAATGACATCGTGGATGTTATACGCGTACTCGATCCAACCCGCAGCCGAACGCTGCTCCCAGCGTGCTCGGATATACGAAGCGCTGATGATTCTCCTTTAGATTCGCGATTGTACCGAGTTTCGTGTTAGCCGCATTCTCAGCAGATGAATTAATTTTGCTCTATGAATCGCTGCTTCCTCGCGAATTGTACAGTTTGGCCTGGGACGTCCCTAACTTTCCGACTGCCTTTCTCTACTGTGATTTGTTAGACTTTGTGTTCTATTCAAAGTGGACTCTGTCGTTCTACGTATTCCTAATGAAATACTTTGGAATCTAATTTTTGTTATACAATTAATCTGAGTGTTTCGTGAATTTTGTTTAAAATGAACTCCGTTATTCCAAAATAATAAATAGAAACACGTGCTGCGAAGCAAATAATTTTCAATGAAAACGACAAGGGTTTAAAAAAAAATTGTAAAGAAAATTGCGTTACAATACAAGATCGATAAAGCACACATCAAAACATCACTTACTATTTTCCCGTATCGAACAGCAATTAACGAGTGATCGTTAATTAGCGTGAACAAAGTTTGCGTCACTCGCGGGATATTACGCTTGATGAATGACCATTCATTCGTTAATTTTAATTGCAATGTAATAACCGCAACGCTGATGCTTTCTCGTTGATCATTGCAATCGATGTGAAAAGCAAACCAGACACGTCCATTAGCAATATATTTCATTTTTTTTTTCTGTTTTTAATAAATGAACGTGACCGGTGATGTGGAAACGAAGAAAGGAGAAACGTGGCTGCAATTTTCTATCACCGGTCATCGTTATACGCGTAATCAGAAATGTAATCAATGAATGGATAAGTTTCCAATGGTACGTCACGGGATGCACAACTGACCAGGCGGACAACGCTAATCACTCTTCGTAATAACAATCGTTGTCATCGTGTTATCTGCGCTAGCTATTATCCCACGATAATCACGGACATGATTATAACGTAGATTCGTGGCCGAGGTAAATTGCGGCGTGTCATTAGAGTCAACGCTTTACATTTAGTGATTTCATAGCTGGATGTTTGTGATGCTTAGTATTCAGCATGATTAACAATATATTAATACAATGCATTATGCTATATTAATGATATATTATACGATTATACTAATATTACGTTACATCTGTCGTGAAACTCTTATGAGTTATAAAAGATAAACAGAAACAATACACATGAAAATTTATATTAGATATATGATAAATCTTCAAATTTCTCTATTTAAATTTTGCAAAATACTGAACCATTTAAATATAAAAATTGGATAAATATTTTTTAAACATTCTCAAATATTATAGAGCTGAGATATTCAAGCAACAGTGAGTAATTTTACTGGTTTTTAAAAAGAAAATTCCTTATCTTAATTTACTTAAATGGGTGAAATTCACGAAGATAAGCGACACGATCTCCGTCAGTTAGTGTAATCTCTCCTTGATTCTCCCACAATCCACAGCAACTGCTGGAGACCGTTTTCACCGACAGTTTACGAAGTCCTAGTTCATTATGACAGTTGGTGAAACCGGCTGGCGTATGCCTGACAGAGTCAGAGTCGCGTCCCAGGGGGGCAAGCAAGAGAATGGCATGCTGTCCGGTTCGCTTGCACAGCCAGATGATGTCCACGTAGCCAACGATTGCCACAGCCATCACACATTTCCCCATACGCACGTTATGATATTGCTATATTATGCTAATTACGCGGTGCCGACTCATGGTCAATGGTGCATACTAATGGCCATACCCGCACAACGAGGTGCCGTTACGATTGATCAAAGCTGCTTTGGTTATGCTAATTTCGCTCAAGCTGGCAAGCGCGAGCCAGCAAAGGGAGCCGGCAAGGGAGAAGAAAGAGAGGGTGCTACAAGAGAAAGTAACAACATGGGGATTTTGTAAAGTTCCTGCAATCGAGGGTTAAACGCTGTGTTACGATAAATGAAACGAGATTGTTCAGGATAATTCCTCGGGATTTTATGGATAATTTTCTCGGATTTGGGGAGAATTTATTTGCAACCAGGGAGTCTTACGAGGTATCTTATAGAAAATAAAATTTTATCAATTCAGGGGGGTGTAAGAATACTTGGGAGGATTGAATGTTGAAACCCTTAGACAGATCCTTTCAATTTGAATTGAAACATGAATTCATCTTGGTCCCTGCGTGACTATGCTCGGAAATTGCAAACATATTAATAGACGGGGATACTGGTAATCCAATGAATTTATAGTTAGGATCGAGCTTCCCCAGACGCGTGGTACACACTAATCCTAAACTGCATCACATGCCTCCTTGTACGCATCTATTCATTCCCAGATTTATGTAAACTGTCCTACCAGTACTTCTGCAAATCAGAATCGCGTGTGTTTCTTAAAGCCGAAATCGTTACTATCGTTTCCAGAAAGAATTTCCAAGATCCGAAAACAATTAAATTCCTGACACTGTGCAAAAAAGATCTAGCCAACAGAGAACAATAACACGGTTCTTTTAATCAGATTCTTGATAAAGAAGACGATTCGAAACGACGCGCGACGTGACAGTCCGAAGCCACCCTAAGAGATAATGGCCCAGGATGATAAATAATCTGGATTTCATTTGTCATGTGAATGACGAAGGCGCGAGTATTAATAAAAAGGGAGAAAGGGATAAGACGACCCGACATATAGATTCCGTGGATGAAAAAGACGTAAAGGATTTTCTTATAAAAGTCTTCTTTTAGAGTTTTTTCAGTTAAAAGAGAAAATCTGCAGGGAGAATACGAAGATCGAGTATTACGTGTTCGATGTTATTTGAATTTTTAATTAACGTAATACAGGGAATAGCTTAATAATTAATAAGTCACTCGACGGAAGGCACAGAGCCTCTCAATGAACACCGCGTCACCCAGTCATTACTGGCTAATTGAAAATGATGATGACAGCAAAGTAAAGCCACTCAAGTTAAAACAATGAGAAGCACCGTGCCACTACGCGGCTTCCCCTAGCTGGGATCGTGCTCTCCTCGTAGTGTCGCACCCTTTACCACCACCAGCTTCCCTCTACGCGAATCATCCCTTCTGTATTTTGCCCCGAAGCAAGCACGAACGGCTGCCAGTTAAATGAGAAAGAATCAACGGCGATAACGTCGAAGAAGACAAAACATCTGGCAAACAATGAACGTTGTCCTGTATGGTGTAGAGTGACAAACTGAACCGAAATCTGACGTATTCGTGTTTAGACACGTGGCCCTTGTTTCTATCACGAGGTGTACGTACGTTTGTATAAGAGATGTTGAAGAAATGAGAAACGTTTGATCAGTACTTTCTTAAAAAGAAAGTAGTCTTTTGTTCAGTGAATGAGGTTTTTGTGAAAAGAAGCTAGAGCTCTACAAAATTCTATCACCACTCTAAATTGTGAAATTTCAATATTTTTGAGTGAATCTGAAACACAGGAAGCATTTCCATATTTTTAGAGTGCTACAAAACATGGAAATGCATGCTGAGCTCTAGAACCGCCTCAAAATTTAGATTGGACGTATACTTTTGTGGAGAATTGTATTGCAGAGAGCAGACAAATACTAACTGGAATTTTGCCAACATTTATATGTTAATTTATTTATTTTCAAAATAGAGACATGTTATATTTTCATTTCATATATTTTTCGATTATTGAATTAAGCGAATTCAGTTTTTGTAAGACACCTAATTCCTAATGATATTATTTTATAACAATCGTATCGTCAAGTTTCTAAGAAGTTCGATGATTAACAAACTTGCACGAATATAATTAAGAAAACACGCCAGAAACCCGTCTGAACTGCTAAAACTGGGTATTTTGAATAAATTTCAGAGGGGCTCGTTTGGATTAAAGTCAGATTGGCCTACGGGACATTTCAGCTGATCCAGCGGTTACGTTATTTGAGAAAATTCCGAGGATCGATGGCCGCTCTTACAGGGATTTCTAAGGCAGGAAAGCTAGCAGTATACCCTATGGTCGGGCGTAATCGCGTTTACGGTCCTGGCTGGAGTTCGCGGAATCGGGCGGTAAATATTTGAAACGACCCGTCATTAGGCATTAGCTAAACTCCGCCGGCGAACCGCTCTTAAGCTTCCGGTTTCGAAGAGGAAATCCCATCCTTGCGAATGAACGCCATACATCCTGTAGAAGGGCGCACGTGCGTCCAAGTGGTCAACGCTACTAATGTTACCGTGGCCATTTAAGGGGAGTTACACGTCGAGAAGTCAATAACCGGTCGGTAGTAAAATAACTTCCGGTAAAATTGCCGCCCCACTAATGGGGATGAGTTTAAAACCTACACTGCCACCACCGATGTGTTTACGGTTTAATCCGTCGACCACGATGAATTTTGAGCAGCTTCACCATCCATTTCCTCTTCTCTGAACTAGGAAATTTCGATTGAAAACTAAGATGAATTTCGAACGCAATAATCCGTTTCATTTGATGAACTTGCGGAACTGAGTTTCGCTTTACTTTCTAATCAATTTATGCAATGTTTGTTCTACTTCTATTTGTTGATTAATTTAATCTAACGAGTACATTTGAATTTGATACAGTTAGGAATTGAGTAAATGGGATTAAGTAGGAATAGGATCATGTTCAATCCTCAATATACAATCAGAAGCTATCCAGCCATATGTTAACAGTTAAATATAGTCATGCGTAGTAATCACGCTACAATTGCAATTATTCAGATTACGATTTCCCAATTAAAATGTTCGCTACGTTATGTTGCAAACCTGATACATAATACCTTTAATATGAAATTCTTGAAATTTTATATAGTACTGTACATTTTTAATAGTATAGAATTTCTTTTTAAATAATTTTCTCAAATAGAATAATATGTTTTACCATACTTTTCTAATTAAAATAAATAATCATTTGATTCAATATTACTAATAATTAATATTATTGATTTGAACATGAATCTAAAATTAACTAATAGATGGGAATGTGAATTGGTGTTACTATTCCAACATATTTGTCGAGTTTAAATTAATATTGATACCGTTCAGATAAAATATGGATCTTTTATAACCACAGATGCACATCAGTTATGAAATCTGTGTTAATTATTGATTAATAATTTCCGATTGGAAATACGAGTAAAATTAGTCAAAATTTAATTACTACTTTAAAAGATAACTCGTTTGAACAGTTTCAATAACGTTGTATATTAGTAAATTTGTAATATCTTCTGGAATTAATACACGTCGATGTTTCATAACTTATATAAGACTTCACAAGTACTGTTATAATTTTACATTCACTTTAATCGTTGTTTGTAATAATTAATTGGATAGGTACAATTTCATTGATTTAGTTCTAAAATTGTAATAAGATGGTAAATAAATTCATCCAATAGTTTCAACATTTCGAATATGAAAATATTCTGAAATACAACAAACTAGATAAAACTATGAAACGATACATTTTTATCAGTAACGTATCTCACACAATGCCCCAGTGACAAAAACGTCTTCTATTGTTTGTACATTCGTCGTATCTAGAGAAGATGAAGGTGGATCGTGAAACAGAAGTTCGGATAGAATGTTCCAACAGAGGAATACATCGAAAGAGAAAAATACAAGAGTGCAAGAGCGAGGAAATAACCGCAAGGATAACGTAAGGGAAGGAAGAAAGAGAGGTCGAGGGTTAGACAGTTCTTGCACTGTCAATAACACTCCCCCGGGGCGTGATAGATTGGTCCACCCTTACTATCCAGTCACCATTTATCTACTTTTTGTCCCACACTTTCGTTTTGTGGCCACCATAGCGGCCAGCCGGCAGTGTTTACCGTCATCGTGGAGAAGAGAAAACCAGCTCGTACAGAGGTTCTCCCCCACTTATCCTTCTTATTTCCTCGACATCCACGAAATCTCTGAGCTGATCTCCCATAGTCTACCAAAAGGATCAACGAGACTCCATTTATGGGAATCCACAGGTAAGGAATCTGATTACATCGCGAACCAGACTAATTTCCATCCAAGACCCTACAACTTTTCAATTCGATTGTCTTAAGAAAGATATTACTTTCACGTAATGTTTCTTTTAATATACGATTAAGGATCAGATTTTTTCCTCTGAGATTCGTTACAAGTTTGTTTTCTATCAAATACAAAACTGATAAAAGGATGATAAAATAAAAATCAGGTCAGCTAACAAGGTAATACGGTAGACGAAAGCACTTCATCAAGGAACACTTGATAACAGCAATCGACGATCACTGTCCAGCTACTTTCAAGTTGTTCATAAAATAATGAAAATAGTTGGCCAGCACTTTGTATCTATTATGTTCAATGCCATCGGTGGCACGGAATCGGGGAAAGGTCGCCGATTGAAAAAGTTTCCAAGATCTTCAATGGCGAAGCTTTTGGGGGCAGCGGATAGATATCTTGGAAACATCGAAGGCCATCGGTTTAGAAAGAAAAGGAAAAACGCTGAGGGTAACTTTGCGAAAGCTTGCAGGACGGAACTAGTTTCGATAGGAAATCGAAGCATATCGAGACCCTATCGGCGACCTGACCTCCACAATTATATTTAATTAAGAATGACGGCCCGTTCTGGTCCGTTCTTTTGTGTTTCTCCTTTTCCCCGTCTTTCTTCTCCCTCTTCGCAATCCTCCGAGACTTTTCGCATTCGAATTTCTCTCTGCGTTTATATTTCGCATCAGATTAATAAAACCTAACGAGCCGACCCGCCAAGGTATTGCCAGCCAATTACGTTATTTTCCACGACCGTGCCCACTTCTATGCGACCCTCTGTACTACCTGTGCTCCCTCTCACATTCGTCCCTTTTGCACTCGTTTTTCTTCCTTTCCCAGCTTGTCGAGGAAAATTGGAGGCTTCGTATAAGGCTCGATTCATATTCAAACAAATTTCGATCATGGTAAAAGTGTCTCGGAAATAACGCGGTATTCGAAGCCGTTTTTTTTTTTTAATTTAAATCTTAACACTTTGACGATTGCATATTTAGAATTTCTATTGTACTGTGTTATATTTCTGAATACTACTGTAGAAATTAACGAGACTTTACGAATATTACTTCGTAAGTTGTTAATTATTCCATTGAATTTCTTGGTATCTTACGATGAGCTGCGTAGACACAATCAACGGAACAATTACTTTTTACGCTACATTACCGTACGAAAAGAGGAGAAAATTCATAGCCTGGGCATTGAGAACGGCTGCTGGTTGTCGGCGTGCCGCCAACTTGATAATTGGAAATTCATGAGATTCCTAAACTAAGTTGTTCTAATCTATTCTGCCTCTCGTATGGTCGGCTGACCTTTGAATACTGCTCGTAAACCGAGAAAGATCGGCAACCAGAATTATCCTCACCGTTCTGAGTTTCAGAAGTCAGTTAATCAATTCACGTTCAGAATATTTCATACGATTTCTATATGTATGACTCTACAGACAATTTTTGATGACTGTGACAAATAACTGTTTCTAATTACGTAACTAATAAAAGAAGATAAGGATGAAAATTATTGATTGTGATACAGCAAAGAAAAATTAAAATATGATTTTAAAAATCATTTAAATTCACAAAAGACATTTCGCTGGTGGCACAGACATAATCGTAGTCAAATCATGCAGTAAGATTCGACCAACGAGCACGATTAAAGGAGCGGTTTAGATTCATACAAGATTTACTGAAGCGATAAGTCTGGAATTTTTAGATTCTTCCCGCAAGAAAGATCGACCCCGGCAAAGTTAAGAACTCGAAAGGTACGCTGCAACAAGCAGCGATAATCTCGGAGATAATGGAAAGCCTGAGACCGTATTGTGTAGGTCTTAGCCCATTCGCAATCGAGAACAATGGGGTAGCTAAGGTTAATGACCAATCTCCAGAAACCAGGCGAAATTTCGATAGTCAGCTCGAAGATAGCTGGCGAAGTTGAGATGCATTTCAATCGACTCGTGAAACATTCGCAATATCGGGAAGGTTCTTTTCAATTTGCAAATAATTTACATTCTTTTCGAAATTTGCAGCAGACGAATTAGTTAATTGAAAATTTCTTATTTATGTAGTCTTCTTTTGAAGAATTCTTATTTGCAAAACAAGTGTCGCTAGAATTATTAGTAAATTGAAAGAGCATAATTTGCACCGTGTAAACTTCATTTGACTTCATTGCAATGCAATCTCGAAAGGTTCGAGTACTGGTTGCGTGAGCGCCTGTACGAATACTTGAATGTGGTTCGTCGTTAAAGAACATCCGACGATGCAGAAAGCGAAGGGAAAACGACAGAGTTATTTTGCAAGCAATCCGCCCCTTTGTACACTCGGTTGCGACGTCGAAAGAACGATGTAAAGCCACCCGTCATAACAGCACCGTTCGTGCTGAAAAACATCGCCCTTCCTCTCTTTACCTTGACCAACAACGGTGCAAAAAATTTGGAAAATATTTGCACAAAGCATTTAACTGCAGCGTAAAATATTTCTAAAATTCTCGAAACATTGGCAGAAAAATTTCCACGAAAAGGGATGATACAAATTGTTAAGTTTGAAGAGCAAAGTAGAATTAAAACAAAAACACGGGTCGCGGATTTTCGACGTTTGCGACATAGTTGCATAAATGAATCCACGAAGTTATCGCGTACTCTGATCGCCATGATTCGAGAGAAATCGTGTAATTAAGCGTATAATTTAAAAAGTTCTTGATCCGAAGAGACCAATCGAAGAGAGGAAGCAAGCATTTGAACCAATTACCGCGAAGTTATCGTAGCACAGAAGGATCCATGAGTCAGGAACTCTCCACGTCGAATGGATCTTCCGGACAATAATGGTCATTGTGAAGAAAGTTCTAAAATGAAAGTGGACAGTGGATGAGTCGCGGGATGGAGCTTTAACTAAACCAGATCCCGACTTAATTCTCTAACGAGTGGCTCAACAAATCCGCGCTCTAGCAGCGGTTACCATTTATTGACCGTACCATTTCCCCTTAATGTTCCACAGGAACCTCTCAAGAAACTCGTGAAGAAAGGATTTATGGTAGCAACTTTGAAGTAATGGTTTCTTGTTATATACCCTCGGAATTTATAGAACAGATAGTGTATAATTTTCGAAACTATGATTACGAAATTCGACTTTCTTAAGAAACCTAATTCAGCCACAAGCATCTAATTTATCCGCGATTGAACGATAGCGTAGCGCTGTTTCTTCTTCAACTCCGAAACACTCGTACAGCGGAAATAAGGAATGAAAGAATTCCCTGCAATTCCCGAAATCGTCTTCTCGTTGGTCGGAATCGGTGAAAGAGCAGGCGCGCACGCGGCGCGAGATCGCGTGTTTCAGCTTCGATTTCGAAGGGATGGAAGCGGGTCTCGGTGCCAGCCGGTGTTCCTAGAACGGTTTGAAGTTGCTGCCGGGCCATTGGGTATTCATGAAGCCCCCCCGGTCGAAATTGAGAGACACAACGAAGCGTTACCGGGATAGGCGACCTATCGATTGTCTGGCAGTTACTTCGTCGAATACCCTCGTTTGCTTGCCCCTTTACCCCACACGCGGATACCGATGACGGTAGAAAGGAAAACGTTGTCCCCATCCGGTAAATCATGCGACTAGCGCGGTATTCCGCGTCGAAAAGGATGGATAAAAGAAGATCCCTTCGAGAGAACCAGCACTTGGACAATTATCATGCAAAACTGGTTTTAACCTTACGAAAGACGGCACTGTACGATCGCGTGCAACGTTCCAGACTACAAAAAAAAAAATGGTGGGTTGATTATTGAATAAATAAAGTTCGAGTCTGAATACAAGAGTTGGATCTCCTTCAACATCCAGCACGGTCTTACAAAATTTCTCCGGCAACCAAGTTGCAATTTTCATATTTTATTAATTTTCACGGTGCACGCGAGCGAAAGGGACGAAAGGTCAAGCGAGACTGGAAACACGCGGGCGCATGCTTCGTAATTCGCTCGTTGTTTGCCGAGTTGCCACATTTTAGCGAAAGGTAAGTATAGAGTAGGATAATGTTGAAAATATAGGATGCTTCGTGTACGATATTGTTCATGCATACGAAAGCGGCAGTTGCTTTCATTTCACTGACTTTTTAAATGAAATATCAGTGTTTCAGAATGATGAACGTCAGCAAATATTGCGAACGACATTCATGGAATTAAACGACTAAGTGATCGCTGGCAGCAGCAGCTTTCCCACAGGAGAACGTTCTTATTCTGCAATCCCGATGTGACATTTACTATCAATTTACGACGTCGCGGGCTGTTAACCACCATTCCTGCCACGATATATTCGCCTCTACACGTGCAGCCGCGCCGCCCAAGTGCTACACGCTAAGCTCCCATTTCATGTGTTAGTGTACATAAATTATTTTATTTGCAATAAAACAAACCGTGTGTGTATCAAACCGTTTATATTTCCCAAAGATAACGAGCATTTTTCTTTTTAACACTTTGGCACACGCCAAATAGCACCATGTATAAGGGAAATAGAGTATGTCTGACCAAACGTTGACCAGTACTACTTAATTCTACCGTTTCAGTGAAATTGACGCGATTGATTCAACATGTCCGATTAAATTCGTCTTCGAGATACATATACTGCTCTTCTTAACTGTCTTAATTAACATTTTAACAAATGAAAAATGAAAAAAAGGACAGTATAACTTTCTATTTCAAGAAATACAGCATGCAGAATTTTGTCTTACCAATTTGTAACAAAGTAGAAGCGGTGCTGGGTACCAATTCATTTACGTACATACCTGAAACAAATACGAAATATTTGTAAGATAAACAAATCCTTCTTCTAATTTTTTAATCAAAATTTATAAACAATAAGCGACTGCCATTCAACAAAATCTATACTATCGTACATTTTCACAAAAACTGTACGAGGTAAAAAAATTTTCTAATTTATATCTTGAACGTGTTGCCTCATATTTTTAATGTCACGCTCAAAGTGGTTTTTTATTTCACTTTTCTTAATCACTCGACTAACTTAGTATCGTGTTACAAGGATGATGACATTAAAAAAGCAGTCTGTAGGAAGTAGCTCTCCGCGATGCATCATAAAATGAAATTTCCTTAAATCTATATAACATACTTTAATGAGACCTGTCAGAAAATTTACATAGAAATATCATTCAGCCCGTGGCACTGATGGACTGTTATATCGTCGGTACTCTATTAGCTGAATTATCTCTAACCAAGTGTTCTACAACTGCGCGGCATTGTAACGAATCGCTTGATTAACGCTACAGTCTAACCGGCACGGCGCTATGTAAATGAGAACATTATTGCGATTAATAATTTTTCGAAATTAATTATCGTACGAGTTCGGACCGCCATGCGCGATTCTCTGCGTAACTGGCGGCAGTGATTGATGGGGCTCCATTATGAATCGCGCTGTGAAATTAATCGCCTCCCCTCCCCGCCCCTCTCGGTCGTTCCATCTCGCTCCTTCTCTGTTCCATCCGTTCGTCGGGTCTCACCCCATTCTTGACCACACAACGGGTTACGAATGGACCGACGATGAATACGTGATTTCCAGGTTTGCACGAGTCAACGTACGGTGTTGTTGACACGCACCTGCCTTCCGGTACAGACGCCAGTTTCTCGTCCCTCGTTAAACGTTTATTATTCTCACCTACGCTTTTTTCAATATTACGCTGAACTTTCTCCTTAAAATTCCGAATTCGTTCTGATAGAACAACTGAGAAAACATAGAAATTAAATGGTGACAGAGAATTTCTTTCGGTAGAAATTTCAAACAGTATTGACCAAAGTGATACCGTGGTTGGATTAAACCCATAATCCTTGTAAAATATTGATGGTTAGTGAGTAAAGGTTAAACCCCAAAGGGACTTCGACTGGAAAAGGTTCCAGTTCTGGATAACTTAGAGCAACTTGTCAAACATTACAAGTTTGTATTTGATGTGTAAATCTAGTTCACCAGTACGAAACTTAGTCCGTATAAACTAGTATGCAACAATTTCAGCTTTGATCTCCAGAGGCGATTGTAACACGTACTGTAAGCCTAAACCTTCTTACAGATAGTCATGGGACACACGATACCGCATCGAATCTACAGTTCTAAAGAAATAAAGCAAAATAAATCTTCTTGCTTCTAAGGGAAGAATAATGTTAACGTGCTTTGATGCAATTTATAAGACATATATTGAACATTGTCAAGAGACTGCAGGCAAATGACAGTATAAAATGTACCCGACCCTCAAAGTCAACCTCTAGCAACGCGCAGTGCCTAATAGAACCACAAAAAAAAAAAAATAAAATAAATTTGCACGATACAAGCGTCACTGACGAGGCACGGAAGCGGACAACTTTTTATCAAATTTTTTATAGCCGTCCAGTCGTGTTGCTAACGATAACCCTATCCTATCCGTGGTAGCGGGTTTCGTTTTTGGGACGATGCGGTACGATCGCGATACATCCATGGTATTCTAGCTGGACATTTGCAGGACATCGAAGCCCCTGGAGGGTGGCTGTCCATCGTGTCACGGCATGGGGCGAGTAGGCGGCAGCGAATTTCGTACAGGACGAGGCGGGACACGGGGGAAAAAGTGGCGGCAGAAGGGGGGAGGGGGAGGCGATGGGTGGACATCGAGGGGTTGCGGGACTTTGGGGGACGCGAGAGCATTTAAGCGTAAATGGTTTTTGTAACTGGGAGAGCGTAAAATTGCCTAACCACCCCGTGCACCTCCTGGCGCTTTTGGACGAACTCATCCGCTGCAACCCCATCCTCTGTCACCCCCCTTCAACTGTCCGCCCATCGGCCTACACCCCCGTCGACCCTCTCCCATAACCGACTCCCCTATCGCCGATTTCTACCGAACTATTTTGCCGCTGTGGTTGTAGGGTGGACAGATTGGCCGGTATTTTGTCGCTCGTAAAAGCGGCAATCCCCCCTCTACCCATCCGGTCGAACGATAAATGAAATTCGAAAAAGAGCAACCCCGACTCGCTGTTATCAGAAAGAACGACTACGTAGGCGAAGACGATCCCGAGTATTCACTTAAAATTCACATTTGTATTAAATATATAGATTATATATTATTCACAGGGAATTTTTACTACATAATAAACTTCGTACCGCTACGCGGAGTAGATAAACACAGTGGATCTTCCACGTATCGCGATGGAAAACCAACAAAATGTTTATAACCGACCGTGTATATAATGTTTTGTTCTTATTTTTATCTGCAAAATATACATCCGTACTTTGTTTGGAAAAAAACCCGGAATATTCCGTGTAGCTGTACCAGTTCGTCGATAATATAGTGAAATCCGATGTAGTGCAAAGTTTAAAGTTCAAAAGGTTATATCCGAATCGAATAGATACGAGAAATGAATTCTTACGTGTTTAAATATTAATAAAGTATCTACATTGGACACCTCATTGTATGAAAGTAAAACTATCGTGAAATGTATTCATAGTGCAGATAACTTGACGGAAAATTTATGATAATTCGCATGAATCTCATAAACCGCACTCGGTTAGCAACGCTTCACCTCATCAGCGTTGGCCCGGATTCCCCTCGAAATTCAGTGTTCAGCTCATTAATCAAAGTCTCCGCGTCGATCGCAGCTCCTCGAGGAAAACACCTCGTCGTCATCGTTTATCCGGGACGGGTCCCCTTCGCAGGATCGACGCACGTACAGGCGGAAACAATTTTCCAAACGTAAGCCCAATAAAAATTCGAACCTCTGCGGTGAAGGTAAAGCGTCTTATTAGATAAATTTCCGATCTGCCTGGTTGTATGGAAGTTGTAGAGAATTACGAAAGACGCCATTTCGCGAGCCAATAGGGGAACATGACCGAGCATTACGGATTGCGTCCTCGTTCGCGCGCTCCTTTCCTCTTCGCACCATTTTTCCCGGATCGCCCTCCGTCTCCGTTCCGCTAGCAGGATAATCCGGCCGATTACGTTATGCTTAAATATTTATCGGGCTGCATTAGGGAAACATGAGCCCTCTCTATGCATGGGAGCGCAGCACGTGGGATCGCCATCCCTTTCGCACACTCCGCCAGCAACCCCACCGCCTACATCGCCGGTACACCGTCGGGCTTCCTCTCCTGTCCTCCGCCGACCCGACCCGACCACCTATCCGCGCACACCCACTATCCAGCATCGGTGACGACGCCCACACGGACGCACCTATACCCGCGAATCGCCTACCGCGAACCGGCAACTAAATTCTCGGCAATGAGTCCGTCGAGCATGCTCCCAATTACGCGGTGCTCGCGGTACGAAATTGAACGACCGCGGCGTTTTTCGACTCCTACGCTCATACCGACCGCCCTTCTCCCCGTACCGCTATGGGAAACAAATGTAGAACACGGAGACGGGACGGTTGGACTAGGAAAAGGTTCGAATATTTCGAAAATCGTCTCGAACAAAAGCCACTGTATTGATATCTAACAGTTGATGAGTTTAATGTAAATTGCATCCCTTTCGGAAGAATCTGGTCAGAATTTCTTAACATATTGCGGCTATAGGATGCTATTGGTGATATTCAGTGCACGTAAGGGAACATGGTATAGACATGAGAGATATTATCGCGATTGCGATACGCCGCGAAATGCCAGAAACTCGCGACTCCCACGGAACCAGGTAGACATGTGGATAAAGAAAGAAAGGCGGACAGAGACGAAACGGTAAGGTCAGTGTACCGAAGAGTACCAGCCGGTAGAGGGAGAGAGAGAGACTTAGAGTGTGTAGGTGTGTGGGAGAGGGAAGCTCCTGACTTATCGCCCCTCGTAAAGGAACACGGAGAACGGCGCGGCACAAATTCGGGACACAAAGCGGCGCCATTTCTCGAGGGCCTTTCTTGCTGCCGCTGCAGCGATGCCTGCTCGTCGCACGGGGTTGGAAAGCGAGGGGGTGCTTCACAGAGGGTTCTCGTAGGCGCGACAGGGTGGCCGTGAGAGGGAGCAGTGCTGTGCACCGCTATGTACCTTACGCTACAGAGAACGAGCGGGTAGGTGAAATCGAAAGAAGGACGAAGACAGCGACAGATGGCAAAGGGTGAGGGTGCGAGTGAAACGGAGATAGAGAAAGAGGGATGCGCTTTGACCGTAGGTATTCATGAACGTAGTCCGCCTGCTGGATTAGCATGTGAAAGAACGCTTTGCTCGTCGCTTTCCACCCCGTGCCTTCCTACCTCTTTTTCGTTCGGTTCTCTCACCTATCGCCTCATATTTTTCACGGGGCCTCAGCTCCAACGGACCCCATATCCGTTTGCTGGCTTACATTCCGTTTCTCTACTCTGCAAGACACTCCGTAGACAGAACCAAAGGCAGAAAGAACGTAATACGTGCGACTTAATAAATGTATATTTTGATTAACAGAGCGTATCTCATGGATTATTATTGATCTACCATGAAAATGATTGAATCGACGATACCTGAACAGCTCGTCGCATCCGCAACAGTTGCCATTCTTTTATCTCTGAGCCTAGAACGTGTGACGCTTTGAATCTTCAAATTCCTAGCAAGCCGATGCTATCGTCAGTCGACGGATCCCGAAAGAAACAAGCCGCTCTATCGACTTCTTCGGGCGAGGAACGCGGCTGGAATGCAGATGAAGCGAAAAGAAGCGGTCGTACGTCTTCTTCGGCTCGGCGTGTCACTTCGTAGCCGTGGGTGTTCCCGCAGCCGGATCCTCTCGACATCGACACCTACTCGCATCATCGGTGCTTTAATCAAATTATGCGGCTCGAGCGAGGGCGAGCATGTCGCTAAGCTTTTGCACCGACCTAATCGAATGAGAGAGCTCTCGCAGCCGTCTATCCGCCTCGCACGCAATTCGGAACGAAGCGTAACGCTTCGATGTGTCTGCGTCTTGTTCGCGTGCAGATAGCAGAGAAGAGGCAGAATCGGCAGGAGGGAGTGTCCTTTGAGGATATTCATGAGAGGATTACCATGTGAAACGCCTCAGCTAACCTGAGCTTCTTCTCTTTTCGCTAGCTTTCCTCCTTGCCCCTCTGGTCGCTTGGTTTTTAGGCCGTTCTTTTCGAGCGTACGAGAGCTTTGGGAATTTAAGTTGTTCAGTTACCGAGACAATTTACAGCTCCACGCGAGTCTAAGCAGGGCTGGATCGTGTTTTGAGCAACCGGCTGAAAAGCTCTCGACGATCGATTCGATAAATTGCCGAGTATTTATCCCGAGGAAGCAACCCGATGACATGTTTGGCTCCGCTCGAGTGGACGAGAAAAGACGCAGCGGAAACGAGGGTGGAACGTAAGTCTGATGTCCGAACGGAGATTCAGTAACGAATGGAGTGGATAGATACTTTCTCATCGATTGCCACTGAAGCCGAGTCAAGTATTTGCGGTGTACTTTCGCGTTTCGATGGTTCAGGTTACATTCAGAAATCGTTGTTATTCTCCCATTGATAAATTATATAATAATTGGTACTATAAGTTAAAACTCTATTTTGGAGAGTCATATATATATTTATCTCTATTATTTGTAAAGACATAAAAGAAGTTTATTCAAAAAGGTATTTTTATTTCAATAGAATTGTATACCTTTTTCACACTTTTTCACTAGTTCACGAACTATCGATTCTTTGACATTGTAATAATATTTTGTCACCCAAAATGTTTCAAAGAATCGAACAATGGAGGACGAAAAAGCATGTAATTCCATTCAGCACTTTGACGATCACGAAAAAGTGTTTGAAAATAAATAAAAATAGTGTATCAATTTTATACTATATAACTTGTTACACAAAATATACTACTGTAGTCAGAGGTAAATAAATTGTATCATCCACGTGTAGATTTTTTTCAACTTTCTTTTCTCTTTCCACTGTTGAAACTATAAATAAACCTTTATTCGCCACCCTCCCTTTTGCGCCACCATTTTCTTCTCTATGCTAATACCGTGTACTCATTCCTGCACGCAAAATTGCCGCACTAGCCCATTTTAATCTCGCAATGTCAGTCGTAATACCGCGACGCTATAAAAGCAGCCACGATACCGTCTACCTAATATCATTCGGCTGTTTATGCTAGAGCGTTAATTTACCTCGCAATATTATTACAGCCGTTGTCTCCCCGTCTCTAGAGACAATGATTATGGTCCCTTTTAATGAACAAGTTACGGAGGCGGGCGGTATCAAGTCCTTTTTCGTCAATCACGCCCGGAAGGAGAACACCGGAAGACATTCGGTCGATTCGAGCGTGATGAACGATGAGTTTTCGCTTCTACCTTATCAATATGCATTAGAGGAGGCTGGCCGACTTACCTACTCCACGTCGACTACTTTTCGTGCTCGCTCGTCGAGTCACAGTTTTACGGTCTTCCCTTTTTAAGACGAGATTTCAACGCTCTTCACTTGCCTAATGAACACCGACGTTATGCAGATTGGAGCGCTAGCTATAAGCGTCTTAATTATTTGATTAAAAATAGCATTTGAAATATTTTCAATATTTTTTCGAAATTAAAAATTAAATATCAACAATTCATAAAAATATTGATACGTGCTGATAATATTTTTGTCGTGAGTCGAGTCGTTTATGGTTATCAAAATAATGAAAGGACTAATGGATTACTGATCCATCCTGTGTTTCAATCAAATCAAATTTCTTAAACGTTACACACCTTCGTTACGATTCGTCGGTGAATTGGCCTGCTAGGAAATAACGAATCACTGCAGGGAGTCAGCACACAGACGACGCGAAATTGTGGGTTATTACGTGTAATGGTCTTCGAAATCGCACGTCACAATTCGGCCTCTAATAGAATGGATCCTGTGTACGCATGTGTTTGAAAGGCGTGGGTGTAACCGAGGAGTAATAGAGTGTACAAATAGCGGCTTGCATTCGTGCTAGCAGGATGGGACACAATGTGAACGGCGAAAAATAAAATTCCTCCGGGCAATTCGGCTTTTGATAGAGAAACGTTCGCGACGGAAATCGAGCTAACTGTTTCCAGACTACATAATCTGCACGTATATATTTTTCATTAGTTACTACCCGAACCTATATGACATTTTTAAACTTGACGAAGTTTATTATTTTTTTCAGACAAATTGAAAAAAATCTCATCAAGTGATAAAGATTTTTTTTAACATTACATAAGGGAATGTTGAGCTCACCTATGAATGAATAAAACGATGAAAGAATCAGATGAAACAGAAGCAAAAATGCAATCTCGTCTCATGAATTATTTAAACTCAGACATCTATCAATTCCCATGAAAGGAATTTCCTACGTTCAATGCAATCATCCGGCGAAAATTCAAGGAAAAGGTCACGATCAGTTCAAAACGCCACTGTGAGCTATCAAACATAAAAAGAAGCAACATTCGCGAGTCAAAGCTAGTTCATTTATTAAATGGATTCACTTAAGAAAATTCTTCTGTGTTGCAAAGAAACAGATGACAATTTCTTAAAAGTGATTGTCACTAATATTGTAGAGTATTTCGGGCGTTTTGCACCCCTTATTAATATGCATTAGACAACTTGGCTCGATTTACTCTCTCATTGTCCGCACGCTTTGCTGCCCAACCAGCCTCTTTGACAGTTCGATTTACCTCTTATCACTTCGTTCGTCCTTCTTTCTCTTTCAGTTTCTCTTTCACCTCTTCTCCTCTATCAAGCTGTATTATTTTTCAGTAAAAAAAAAGAAGTCGAACGATCTAGCGACGAAAATTTGCGAGTTAAAGGACACCGAGCATTTTATTGAGCGTTATAAAGTCAAATGTGAGAAATCTTCCTCCAGCTAATTTCACAGATCTCTTTGATTTTTCAGAATTTTCCCTATTGGCGATTTTTCACGGATGAAATTTCAGACAGAGGAATGTATAACAGATTTTAACGATTGCATATTTTAACAAGGTGCCCGACGTTTTGTAGGAAACATTTCCTATGAACACTATATTTCACTGCTCATAGCAGCTCTATGGATAAACTTGGTATTAAAATTTCAGAAACTGTCTGAGCTATTTTAGAGCTTTCACCAGCGAACAAAGGAGTCGATAAAATTCTTGAAAATGAATTATTGGAAGAACGATCAAACTCTCTGAATAATGATTAATTAACACTTTAGCTGCAGTGTCATCTATATCTGGATGACGTATCAAATTCCCCAAGGATGTGCCGCTAGAGGGGCTAAAAAAGGATACACCAACAACTTCTAACAATATAGTCAGGATCGATAAATCAAAAGGATGTTCCACTTCTGTAAGACAATGCAAAACCGTGCAGTACAAATGGAATTTGTAAAAAATGACCGAACTTCGTTCGGAAACTTTAATTCAACCTTCATGTTCGCCCGGGTTATCTTTGTCTGATCATCATCTATTCTTGGCTTCAGAAAATTATTCAACAGATAAAAGTTTTCCAACTCGAGAGTTACTAATTTTTATAAAAATAGCATTTAACATTTCGGTTTAGATTGAAAAAGAGGTTATTAATGAAACTTTTCATGGTTACTTAACATGATACATATTAGTGTTAGAAACCACGTTTGCGTTAGTTGATGATTATTGCATAATTTCGTTCCGCTTTACGCAGTGACCAACTGAAATTTCACTAATGGCATATCTCTGTTTACTATTTCATAAATAATCTGTATCCAAACACAATTGCGATTTAAAGGCAACTGCTAATTATACTGTTCAATTATCAACAGATTTTGAATGGTCTATATTGATGTTAATGCTGGTTATCTGTAGATATTATTAATTTTATCCACATTTCTATGTGGATAATCTCATATTATCTTATTATGAATATTCAGTTTCTAATGAAATAATCACTCCAGATTGTAAGTGAAACTATGAAAACATATTTTTTTCACATTTCGTCCAAGAACATTACTATACCAATTTTAATTTCGTTTTAACTTAATGTCCTACCTTTTGCATTCTTTGGTGCAATATTAAAAAAAATTTCTCACTGTCCTAAGATGACACGTCCTGTTCCGTAACAATTCTCACAAGGAAGGATAAATTGAACGAGGTCGAAAATTCAGGGACACGTGTCCCGTATTTCGTTGGGGCGGTCGTAGTTGGACACGAAAACGAGAACGATCATTGGAAATTTCAAGAGCGAGGGAAGAGATGATCTCGAAACTAGAGGGATGCATCTCGCGGTGGTGAGCTGAAACTCCGGAAGCCAAGGCGTACATCGTACGTCCGTTCGGGGCCTGGCTAACAGTTTCATTCCGACCAGAGAGTTAACGATCGAATTCCTTTTGTTGGTTCGTCGAGCGAGAGAGCACGGCGTAACTGCATTCCATCGTTTTATCCGAACGACAATTCAAGTAAAAAGATCCCAATCCTCGGGGCAGCAGTTTTCACTAACGAATTCCTTTTCCGATCGCTTTCTACCCTTGCCCATCGCCCTTCGTGGCCGGACCTCGAGCGTACTTCTGCTCTTTCCCCTTTCTCTCTTCATCATCTGTTCACCTTTATTCTCGCTGGTATCTTCGGAAAAACCTGATGGATTAAACCGCAGAGAACTACAGCGATTGTTCCTAGCACGCAGCCACCCTTTTCCTCCACTGATTTTCTTGCCCTTCGGCTCACTGACCTTCCCCAGAGGTGGGTTACACCGAATCTCGGGGACATATCGCTTTATCTGCTCGGAGGAAGGGAAAAAGATCGCAGAGAAAGAAGTTCTGAAGGAGACACATCGAAGGGCTATTGGCTCGACCTAATCCGCAGACCCACTGTCCTCCCTTCGTCTTCAGATAGAAGACGTGTCCCCGATAGACGAGACATCGGGGATGGAAGGAAGAAAGAGAAGGGGGATGAAGGATATCACGAATCTTGACCTTTGGACGAGTGTCGCAAAGGAGAAATCAGCAGAAGGGAGAGAAAATTAAGGAGATAAGGGCTCGTAAAGTAACGATGAAGAAAGATTCTTAAATATATAGAATCATTCTTGCAAGTTTCAAATAAACCTATTAAAATCCTTCCCAGAAAACATTTCTAATTTCTTTGAATCTATAAGTTTATCAATGGCAAGTCAATATCGACGGGTGAGTGGTGCAAGTTTCAAAAGAACACTAGCCTCGACGCGACGAGTGGCCAGGATCATTGCGAACGTTCCTCCGCCGATTTCACGAACGAATTTTTCTGCAATTCCTCGCGCCGAGCATCCAGCGAAATCCTTGACAATCCCAAAGAGAAAGCTGGCTTAAGAAGAGCTTCCAGCGTGCCAGGAAAATCCTGGACATTTATGTGTACCGAACATCGTCTTCGCACACGTATACAGAGCAACGAATTCCACGATACGTAGACGCGTATAGAGGTCCGTTTCGAACGGTCTCAGGGATATAGAACGGCACGTAAGGTCAATCCTACCCAATGGTTCCAGCAATTTTCACTTTGCTCCGGTTATGCCCACGTACGTTTGCCCCGGCTTCCTGTTTACCTTCTCGCTCCTCCATTCTCTCTACTTCTCTTCGCTTTTTAACCCCGTCTCTCTCAGGCTCTTCCAAGAATGTATACATCCTCAGTCACCGAGCAAGGAGAACGATCAACAAGGAGGAGAACGAAGGAGGACGGAGGAAATTTACTGACTTTAAGAATCACCCTGATTTTCCACCCCTGTGAAATTGCCTCGCCGGCGCACCTTCTCGACGATTGACAGCTACTCTTTCTCTCTACTTCCTCTACACCTCTCCAATCTACCTCCTTACGTCGCTCTCGTTTGCTCTGGCTATGCTCTCTCCCCGCCTCATTTCTTCAAAATTGGACGACCCCTGCGAAATTCGCAGTTCGCCACTTTCCACACACCGTTCACCGTCCTATTTTCGCCCTTCCCGCGAACACTCGAAGAACCCGTGTGCGAAGGGATTTTTCGAAGGCGAAATTTAGGGCACGCGTAAGGGTACGACGTGAAAGTCGTTTTCGAAGAATCTACACCGCTCGTGCAGTAAGAGTTGTGAAAGACGTCGCAGTATTCTCGCGTATAAAACGTTTATTAAGAACCTATGAAGTGAACTTTGCTCGAGGGAAATGGTGCATATAGGTAAAGTAGCAGCTGGGTGTCCATTTTTTCTTTTCTTAAGTCTTCAGCACCGATATAAGGGTGAGATATACCGAACGATTTGCTTGAGTTCGAAAGTATAGAGTTATAGAGGAAAGAGAAACGAACGCTGGTGCACTTGCGAAACGGTTAGAGCGATGAGAATATTCGATATAATGTTATAGAGTAATTTAGTTTTAATAAATCTTTTGTACTTCTTCGGTGAAGTAAATTTCAAGATTTTCTTGTTAGTCTTGCATTTCTTGCAATCATCTTGTAAACATCAAATAATCATTTTCCGCGAATTCTATGCTATTTTAACATAGAATTTTCCTTGACGAGAAGAAAATGGAAAAGACTTGTACGCGCTGGATGTTTCGTTTCCGTCTCGTTTGCGTAAAAGCGTGAAACAGCGAGCAAATATTGAGCGTTTTCGTTTACCTTCGTTTTGTTTATATCTCCGTCGAAAGAACTAACTGGCCGCTCCCTTAAATCCCGTCTACTTCTTAGCACGAAACGAAAAGCTACCAGAACTTCCTCAGACATAATATTTAACGAAAATCTTCCTAGCTTGTTAATTAAAGCTGATCCAAAGCCGCAACTTCTGGATACCAGAAAAACGAAAGAACAAACTTTATCCTGAATCATGAAGAAACTAAAACCGAAATATAACTTTTTCCCTTTAAATATATCAGTAACATTTCCAAAGTAAAATATACAAATTAAATATAAAAAATTATAAGAAATTCTGAATAAAAACTATGTTAGAATTCACATAGTTCGCTCAAATATACGGCGAAAGAAGCTTTCCAAAGGTGATCCAAACTGCTTTGCATCAGAAAAAGATTTTCTGGTACCTCGAAGATGGTCAACCCAGAAGGAATACGAGAATGCAGGGGTCTCCCCAAATGTCCAGGGCGGTTGTCAAGTTTTCCATGCGATTCGCAACAGACCAGCCTTAGAGGTGAATTTTTCCGAGGGACGAAAGATGTAAGGAGGATGCCAGGCGGAGAGGAGGGTCAGGAACACGAGGAAAAGCGTTCTAACGATGCCAGTCTGGGCAGCGTCAGGCGAAGGTACGTACGAAGGAGTCGCAGAAGGTGAAATAGTAGGTGGAAAGGTTGGAGGAGGAAGCGTATTACCAAGTGGACGTCGACGAGCCGGCATGTCCCTGGGGACGCACGGTCAGGAATACGGAAGGTAATGGTGTCGGGTGTGCGCCCGGCGTCGGACGCGGCAAGAGTCTGGCATCGTGCCCGGACATACAGGGCCCTTCCTTCGTGACGAGCTTGTTAAATTTATCGAAAGCGTCAAATTAGGAGAGAACCAGACCAGCCGTCCTCTTCTCCGCTCCTTCGACCAATCCCACGTCTACCTCTACGGTCCTCGTCCAACCCCGCCTACGAGCTCGCGGACCACGCTCGGACCTCTCTTGTACCTTCGAATTTCAAACGGACGGAAAATGCTCGATCACGAGAGCAATCCTGCTCGTCTAATTTTGCTTCCAGGCACACCTGGTCACGCGAGCATTAGCATTTTTCGGTAGAAAATATCGCGAAGAATGGTAAATTTCAAACGTGTACAGAATTTCGAATTATAATAAATTAATATTCGACAGAAAAATTGGTTCTTTCTTTATTTATCCTAACGAAGAATCAATCAATTATTTTATACTGAAAATATTGATGAAACATTTATATAGTCATTTTGATTGAATTTTGAACTTTAAACTGGTCTGCCAGAAGTGTTATTTTGCGGTGCTTTTATTTCATCAAATTGTGTCAGGTTTCACATGCTTCAAAATCGGTCATTGTTTGCTATAACTAACAACCAGCTACATTGTATTAAAAACGTGAATGAAGGATTTGTGTAGTTATTTTCATCAAATTGATATAGTAGAGGTGTTTTTGCGATAGTTTTATGTCATCAAATTATGTCAGCCTTTTTATGTTTCAAAATCTGTCATTTTATATGTAACAATCCTTTGTGGATACCTTTGTAATTTATCTAATGAAACTGGTTTCAGATTATTAATTGCCTATCGATAGTGAACTGATTGATTAAAAAGTTAAAAGGAAGATAATTTAAAACATCAGCAATGACAAAGGAAATATACATCCCATTCATCCAGATATTTTAACTAATTAAGATCTTGCCTTTATAATCATGAAAGCAATTGGAATTTTCAAATAATAATATAACACGAAATTTATTATATTTCACCTTTAGAATAATGGACAATGTATAACATAAATTATTGTTATAAAAGCACATTATTTCCTTCAATAAGAGATTCAAAATTAAAAAATCAATTCGTAGTAATTATATAGAAAATCACGCGTTTATTGAAAAATTAATTACTTTGCAAAATTTTCATTGAATAAAAACAAATATTTGAAATCATATTTCAGAATTTATAAATCCGTATATATTTTTCCACCGTATACCGTTACATTGAAAATGAAGACCACGCGAATCATTCATTTTATTTTTCTCATATTACTTAGCGAAACCATTTCAAATATCGATTTTATATTGACATTTCACCCGATCGTGAGTTTCCGCTGCTGACCAACGAAAATGATAAAATGAAATAAATTTCTTTAACATTAAATTTTAAAAACGAGTAAAATTCTCAATATTAATATTGTCATTATTAAATATGAACCCTATTTCATTGGCTGAATTTTCAAATAAATATTGGTGTATAAATAGACCTACGATTTGGATACAATTTCGTATTATTTTACGAAACTAAAGTAATAAAATAGAATTTTAATTTCTTGATCCATCATCCAAGAGCTAAAAAACCTGACATACTACAATTTCCACCCCTTTATATGCATCCAACAATTATTCTCAGATTAGCGTACATCACTTGAAAATAAAAATAAAAAAAAAGGAAAATAGCAAAGGCGTTTTCTCTTCAGAAAAGTTACAGCTCGTTCAAGTATGACACGTCCAGTTTTTATACCTTCAGTCGCACAAGTTATTAAATTACAGGAGCACCGTAAAAAAAAACAGGCTGAAGGAAGAGAAACATAAAATACAGCTGATGTTTCGTTTTACGCTTCCCTAACGAACTCTGACCGTTCCACGTTTGCTCGTGATTTATGAAATGTATAACGAGAAAGAGTGTCGCGACTTTATTAATTAGTTGTTGCCGTTCTTATTTTTGCCGAAATTATTTTTGCGGTTAGTCGCGAAACTATCGTTCGATCGGCACGTTTACACGTGCGAAGGTTTCGAAGGGCTCGAAGTGTGCTGTCAGCGTCGGCTTGGTTATTTTATAAATTGTAAAACGTCACGAGTGAGTAGACAATACAAGTTACCGGACGTTCGCGCTCGCCCGGCCACGATGATTTATAATAATAATTACAGCTACCGCTCGTCCATCAATTTCGGCGTTGCTGTGTATTTTTAATGCGGATGGCCCCGTTCCAGGTAGCTGCACGGCCTCGTATATCACCGACAGTTTTGTGCAAGCTGTTACGAAGCGGCAGAGTTGCGAAATAAAATTTTCCCTCCACGGAATCGTGGTGTCGTAGGGTCGGGTGTGGCACGGGGTTGTTGTTCGTTTTTCTTTCGCGATCCCGTATAACGCGTTGCATATTTAAATTTCGCGCAGCAATAACTTTATCGGGAAATCAATGTAATCCGGTAACAAGGAAATTACACTCTCTGGAAAAATTATGACATCGAATTTTCGTCGCATTTCCTACTTCATCCGTTCCTTGTTAGTTTTTCGTGTTTTCAATGACAGGAAGTGTTTCGCTCTTATTTCTACAGAAGCGCATAATTGCCAGTCGAAGAATCACCGATGCGTTTCGCGCGAGCCGTCAAATTGCAGCCGATTCAGCAGGGAATGGCAGGTTGCATCCGCGATCCTCGACAACCGTATATTTACGTTCATCGTTATCGCTTAATCGCGTGATCCCAGAAGACGCTAGTGATCGGCACGCGAGACAAGATCGTCGGTTGGCCAGTCGTTAACCCTTAAACGACGGAAGTGTGTGTTGGATTGTCGTGAAAAGAGAACGTTTAACTCTTTTTTTCTATCACAAAAAGCAGATAAGTTATTCAGTTGACCTGTTTTATACACGTCATCCTCATAGGAGCTTTTATTACAATTATTTCATTTAAATTTATTCAAAAATCTAATTCTCTTAATTGTCTGAGTAAAATAATTAATAAATTGTCCTGCTAAATATAATTCTCAAAATACAATACCCTTCAGCCACGATCATCAGCAACTATGAAATTCACGTCAGCCCTAGATTACAAATAACCCAATCACCGTCGAACAGCTATTAAACCAGCCAGAACGATACCTTTGTCAGGAAGCTACGGTTTCGAATTAATCGTGCCCGATCAGGTGGCAATCAGACAAATCTCCAAAGCGATCGTTCCACGGGCGAGCAGTGATCGGGGCATACCAGGACAGAGAAGAGTTGCCAGCTCGATGTCAGGTTGGCTTGCAATCTCCAGTGATCTTAATGAAATTTACGGTATCGTAGACGCCCCGATAAATGACCGAGCGTGGCAACAGTTGAATCGCTTAATAAGCGTTATTCGTGACAAATTACCAAGCCGTAATAGGTCGGTATGCTGGAAATCGTCGTCGCCAACAGGCAGAGCGGGGAACATGGCCGAAAAGGTCGGTTCGAGGTTGCCTTTGGTAACGGATTGTCGTGTTACTGGCACGACTAACATACGACACGAAACCAGCCATCAGGATCCACCAACTACGGCCTGGAATGACAATAATTGATCCCCCATCCCTGCCACTTTCAACCCCCGCTGTCTCCGTTCTTCTTGCACCCGTCGTTTCCTCGTCTTCCTCTCTTCATCCAACAGATATCGTCCAACACCTTTCTCTCTCTCTCTCTCTGCTTCTATACATCTCTCTGTTCCACTCTCAGCCGCTTGCAACCCGTTCCACGACGCTGTTGTGCCGCTCACGCTGGTAATTTCATGCTCGAACTGACAGGGTCGATGGAAACCACCAGTCAGAAGGATCTTCAAGCAAGGTGACGGCGCGTCATCTTTCATCATCTTGGCTAGCGAACAACACCTGCCACCACCGTTTCCGGCGGAAAAGCCTTGATTTAGAAAGCGTTTCGTCGCTTCGAAATCGCAGCTTTCGAGAAAAGCCTTCTACCATCGCTGCGGCTTTGGAAATATAAACGAGGAAAAACTGAGCGAATTTTTTTAGCGATAGAACGAAGGATTTATGGAGACAAGTACTAGTGTATGATACTCAGACTACCAAGTATTAATTAAAATTATCTATAAATAATTAAATAAAATCGTTGTCACTAAATTAAGTGAAAATTCATACATCACCCAAATATGTGAAATATAAATACAATTCAGATTGTTATTGTTATTTCCTTGTTTATAATCATTTTGCCACTTAAGGAATCAATATTATGAGCAATATAGTTGTAATAAATAAAATTTCTTATACCATCCTCGAGTAATATCATTGCTTCCAATCAATTTCCTAGCGAGTAGACAAAGTGTTTGAAAACGTACGGCGGACAAGGAAGCGAACGCTAATGAAATTTCGGAAGTTCGTCGCGATAATTAGTGGGATAATTCGGTCAGGATTAAATTGGTTGCCGCGTGTGTTTCCCGATCAGTCGCGTTCCCGAAGATTCGATAACGAGCGAAGGGCCTGCGACTTAGGGACCAGCCCTGAGGGAAATGCTGGCTCCTGGGTTGCGTCTACTTCGCCTCTGTCTGTCGACGATACACCTCGTTACGCGGATAATCACATTGTCAATTTTTCGTAGACGATAACCTGCTGGGACCCAGTCACGTGGCCGGGCCGACGAGACGCTTCAGAGATCAAAGGTCAAGGAAATGGGGAGAAAGTGATACGAATCTTGCGGAACAAAGAAATCGCCAGCCTCGCGTTCATATTTCGCGAGAAATAAGATTGGGTGGAGAAATTTTAATAAATTTTTTCATGAATTTTGAAACCTATATGTTTGATGTAAGAAAGTGTTCAAGTAGTGTTAAATAAAAAGTATTTGTTGTAAGATCCTTATAACGTGCTAATGTATCTCTGAACTCAAATCACCACCCTTACACTATCAGCAGGGGATGACAATAATTCACCGTATCGGTTGGATGATAAGTTAACGTGTCGAACTCAGTTAATGGACAGGCCAGGAAATTACACCGGATGGTCAAATAAATCAGCAGCAAGTTCGCTAAAAGGCCGAAACATTGAGCCCTATTAAGGCTCGCCGATGGCCAGTGTTACAGGGTTACGGAAGAAATAACCCTCTCTATTAAAGGGATAGATGGCTGCCTTTGAACTTTACGCGTTAGAAAGCACAAGGTTGATGACAGGAAGCGATCAGAAACAGAAGAGAGAGTATTGGACTAACAACAACGATTAGAGACCCTTAAAGATAAAGTTTCTTGTGCTTTGGCGATTAATATAAAAAATGACATCTTCAGATAAACGACGATAAAGATTTAACAAGGAACTTTCATTTGACGCGTATAATACGTAAGGATGGTCGTGAACGTGGTTGCCGTGGTCTTCTTCGTTCGGCTCGCTTCCGGTTGGGGGCCAATACCTTAAAAGCATACCTCTTTGCCCCGCTTAACCCCCTAGCAACCGCTGAAAACACCCTCCGGAACAGTCACTATCAGATTCGAAGCCCCGGCGCAAGATAATCCTTCTCTTACATCTGCCTTGAACCTCTCCCTTCCTTCGTTCATCCTTCATCCACCTCGGCATGTCTTTCTTCTTCTTCTTCTTTCTCTCTTACTCGTACTTACTTCTAGCCTTAACCGTCGCGTGTGAATCGACGGTTTTCGCTATCAAGCCGGGCTTATTCGCAGGAGATGGATCCAACCCCCTAACGCAGACGTGTGTATCACACAATTTTTCTACTCGTCGAGCCAGCTTCACGGACGATCGGTTCACGATGTCTCCGCTACGCTCTTTTTCCCCTACAGTCTGTCTGACCGTTTCGTTTTTCCTCCCTTCCGTTCGACTCTTCTTTTTGCCCCTCTCTCCTTATTCGATCCCTCAAATTCCAACCCCCGTGGGACACATGTCACACGAGCAGCTTGAGTCGGCCAACCAGTCGTAACTTCTTTGTTTTACTGGTTACTATAGTGTAAGAGAGATTGATTCTTTATTTTTTGATAGTTTAGTTGGCGTTTGGCGATATTTCAAGGGGTATTTAATTTTTATTTGGATAGACAGCTTCCGGAGACCATTATTTTGTTTAAGTACCATTTTATCGAATTGATAAGATAGAAGTCAGCCATCGGTAGCTCGCGTGGCATTTAACGTGTTCATTACTTTTTCAAAATAAAATGTATACGGTAGTTTAAAATTCAAATGAACTGGTAAAATATTAGTAGATTTACCTCTCTATGCTCAGGCAACTTCATTTCTAGGTGAAAACATGCATCTATTTACTTATAGTTACCTTTAAGTAGTATAACTCAATAAACGGTCAGCCTTATAGTTTCCTAGTAGGTACATCATACTATCACTACAGAACAAAACAGTTTACTTGCAATTTAAAAATAAATAATCCCAACAATTTTCTGGAATAATATCTATTTCATTACTAGACAATATTTATGAACATTAATTAAAATAGGAATATTAAAAATATACTGATTATTAATCAATATTTTTAACAGATTCTTCTAAAAATACCAACGCATGAAATTAATTAAAGTTATCAATTATAATCGTTAGCTATAATAACAGCTATGATCCTTTGTTCTATTGATACTACGGCACCATTGATCGCGAATCGTTTGAATCGGTTTAAGCGGCGGTAACGTGTTAATTAAATTATTTATACACTTTGTCGCTGATAAATAGTGTCTTTGAGGGATCGCCGGTTGGCGTTAAATTTTCATTGAACTCGAATGAAAGTGGTAAAGTTCGGCGGTCGATCGAGCAGAGAGGAAAATCCATTAATTGTTACCAATTCGTTCACGGTCGAGAGACTTACCGCATAAAAGCGATTTCCCCACGGAACGAGGTTAACGGTAAATTACTTACCTGAAACAAAGGAAACAGAAGGATAATGATGAGTGATCGAATTACAAACATCGAATTACAAAATAACGAGGTCGACAGAACGTATATTAGCCGTTTTCCCTGAAACGGAACGCGATTCCGTCGTAATTAATGTATCCTTTAATTACTGTTATTCTTCCAAAGGGTCTGTATTATAATATTAAAAAAGATTTTTTCCAATAACTTCAAATGCTTCAAACGTAACAAATAAATACTGGGAATATAAGATCCTCCTTTTCAAAGCTTTATAATAATTTTTCCAACTTAAAATCCTAGGAAAATATTTTATTATGATTTAACTGCAGACGAAAGTCAATGACTTTCCAAGACGACACTTAGAAGCATAATAGGGCTACACTGATACTTCAATTTCTTTACAGTCTCCTAATTTTCAACTTCTTAATAAAAACAATTTCTTTAGATAGTTGAAAATATATAAAAGGACCTCAAGAATGAAATCAAACTGAAAATTGCTCGACCAATATCAACCGAGATCGTCGTTCGCGTTAAAATACGGCAGCCCCTTCGGGAAGAGTAAAAAAGAGGAGGAAAAAGTTAAAAAACGGCGGTAGGCGTTCCGTAAGCGCGGTTTAATGACAGAGCATATTTCGTCGGCTACAAATTCAGCTTTTCCCTTCGACGACATCTCGGGGAACGTTTACTTTGCTCCACCCATCCTACCCCGAAACCTGCCCCCTCGAAAGCCAGCGAGGAACTCGAAGCTATTTTTATCAAAGGAACGAGGCGAGTGTCGCGGACGATAAATCATTCGAAGGTACCACCTACTGTATCCACCCTTCCGAGGCAGCTTCGTTTCGTGGCACGAAGTAACGAGTACCTTTCATTGGCCGCGCAGGACGTTCCGGGATAAGGTAAGAACGATTTTTCACCGTTAGCAACACCTGCGCTAAATGAATACGAATTGATTCAAAGCCACGTACCGGAATCGTTCTGTTTCATTCTCGGCGTAGCTACGTTCGTGCTCTCCTCTCTTTACCGTTCGTCCCAGAAATACGTCACCGGGCCAGACCTACATTTCTACGCGTTTCAGCGCAACCATTCGTGAATATGCTCGAAGGTATAGAACGCGATCCGCAATCTCGGTATATTAAAATTTCATACCGGATGCGTGAAAGTCAGAGAATTAAAGGGATAGAGGAAGAGAGTTAACGTCGTGCCGGCTATTGAAGGTGTTCGCGTGTCGACAAATCAAAGAACGGGAAAACGTGAGCATGGAGAAGTGCTTTGATCGAAGGGAAGATGAAACGGAAAAAATAATGGCTGCAAGATGCTGGCTTCCGTGAAATCTGGGTTAGGAAAATCGTTGCCGTAGTTGACACCCGTTTTCCTGGGAATCTATCCCCGTTTATGGAAAACGGCTTCATGGGTGTTAAAGATTATTTTATTTTTTTGAGTAACTAAAAGTAGTATTCCAAATAGAATAATTAACGCTCTCGGATGACCTTTATAAAGATGAATAAATTACGCGAAAGCATTGAAAAATAAATTGCTACCGTCACAGTTGGTCCAAGATTTTTCCATTATACCCGACGCGCAGTGTTGCGCTGCTCAAAGGCTCATTTCGCTAGAAAAGAGCATCCTAAAGCGGCGAGAATCATTTTTTTCACGGGAAGGCACTGTAGACACGGACCTACAACTATGGCCAGTAGTTTCACTTCAAATTTTCGCAGCTGCAAAGTATGCTCGCATCTGCGGAAAACTCGTACACGCACGTGCATATAAGGAATAATAAATTCTCGCTTCCATGGTCCCTTTTTCATAAAATTTGGAGGTACACTTTTCGCGAAACCTATTTCTTTTTTATTTTTAATAATATCCAGCTGAAAAAGATTTAGTCAGAAAATACCTATAATAATTTCTATGGACTTACAATTAATCCTACCTCCTTCAGAATCATCATCACCAGATCTTTCTACGCAAATGACAAAGTATTTCAAATTCCGTATAAAGCAATCCCTGTAACGGATAAAGCGCGATAAAGATTCATGGTGAGGGTGCGGAAGTTTCATACGCAGAACGTTCCC
The DNA here is from genome assembly GCF_907164935.1 of Osmia bicornis bicornis. Lineage (NCBI taxonomy): Eukaryota > Metazoa > Arthropoda > Insecta > Hymenoptera > Megachilidae > Osmia > Osmia bicornis. The sequence goes on along the minus strand of NC_060216.1, from coordinate 11,014,931 downwards.
GTCGTTATTCACCGGATGCCAAAAAGGGACAGGAAATTTTTTAATGCGTACCGGGGAATAATTAAAATGCAACCGGTATGCGTGTGACGTTCGAGGCCCAATAAATCAGCGGCACGTTTTGCACGGTCCCTACCGTAAAATCTACCGGCCGCGTTATTTCCTGCTCATGCACGCGCCACCAACACGCTCCTGTCCCCCTAATGAAATTGTTTCCATTTGATCTTGCGGTTCGACTGACACGCTGGCCATCCCCGTGTACCCAACAACGCGTCGCGTCGTCTCTCCCGATAGGAGCAGCAGTCGGTTAAAAATACATCGTAATCCGTTTCCGGCGTTAGTTAGTACAGTAATGCTTCGAAATAAGCAAGTGGCTCGGGACCGAACAGTTGCTTATTTCGAAGCAGGTATGCTATTCGGCTTGACTTTGTTCTCGAAACGGGACGATAGAGAACGCGAGAAACGAGTGAGAGATCCGAGGTAGCGGCAAATCATAAAGTGATCGGCCGAGCAGCGATGTTATTTTTTGGACAAGGATAGAATATAGCATGCCCTCTCATTCTCGCACTATGCTTTATTTCGAAGCAAATATACCAGACTGAGAAAGCATTATATATATTCCATCCTTCTTCTACTAACCGATGTCACTGCTCAGTCGAGCGTGAAATTTATTACACTAAACATCGGCTTCGCGCTTTCATGGACCTCTCACTCATTTCTCGTACCTCTCACTTTGCGGGCGACTTGAAACAAAGAAGAGGGGATACCGAGTTGCTTATTTCGAAGCAGAGACCACTTGCTTATTTCGAAGCATTACTGTATCAGCCGCGTTAATTGTCAGCTTCGAACGAGCGAGTATCATAGCCGCCCCGTGGAAACCTCGCGTTGCCGGTTAGTTTGACGTTAAATAAACGGCCGCCCTTTGACATCCAAAGTTACGTTGTACAACAACAGTCGAATAACGAGACAACTACAACTGCGGCTTGTCCCTCTAACGAGGCACTTCTTATTTTTACTGCCCGCCATTCGCTTATCCCTTTGACGAGTAATTCGTCGGAAATGCGAGAACCCGTGACGATTAGCTCGGCTTGCAACAACCGTCGAGTTTCATGGTTCTGTTACGAATGAACGGTTGAGTGAAAATGTGAAGGTTGGATGATACGTAACTGAGAATTCTGGTAATAATTTAATGTTACGGTAAACAAATGAAAAACTGGAATGATAAATAAAATAATTTTTGAACGATTTAAAATAATAGAGGTTCTCTATTTTGGAGAAAAATCATGGAATATCAAGTTTGAGTTGCCGGCGTAGGAAAACTGTGAACGTTATTTTCCTCTTTGTACCCCTTACCAGTCTGTGTAGCTTTATATATCGTACGTTTAAGCTTCTTTTTACCATCGAAACGGTTCCTCGCGCTCGTACCCGAGAATATTCATACGCCTGTGGGAAAATAACAGATTGACGAGGCGTACACGAGCCAGCATCGAGAAATCTGGGCGCGCGTTCAACTTTCATCGCGAAAAATTCGAAAGAGAAGAGCTGGCTGCCTCTCAGAGAGATTTACCCACGAAAATCACCTTATTTCCGTGATTTGAAATCTGCTTAAAGGAAATCAGTGATTCCGTGGAAATATTTAAAATTGAAAATCACCGTTCCCACCAAAAGAAAGTTTTTCCTTTCGTGTATCATGTTGAACGTTTAAATAAACCATTTGACAAAAGACACAAAAGTTCCTATTTAAATGGCATTCAATCTAATGGCCAGAACTACAAACTATTAGAAAACAATAGAAAAATATTATTTTGAATTAGAATTACTATAGTACTAATAATGTAAGATAACAAAACGAAAGTTTCAAATGAAAAATATCAAAATTTATCACTCTAAAATTAATTAATTTATTTTACCAATGTATTAATAACTCATATTATCACGTAATGTACTAGGTATGATTGATTCTACCTTGACGGTCAACGCGGTGACACCTAGAAGAATCTTCTTCAACCCAACTAATCCGAACTTATCATCCCTGAAGTACAATAATTCCTCGAAACGTTCACAGTAGAATTGTTCAGGAACCAGGTCGACGTGTCACCACCCACATAATTTTCCCATCATCGATTATTTCCGAGTAACGGGCTCAGGATGTGTCCAGGACGTGGAGAAGCTTGTGGTATTCCATAAATCATCGTGACGCGTGCATAAACGTTTTCCTACGTCCAGGTCGGGCAAACGAAATAATTTGATAACTAATGGCCATTGGATTGCCGGTGCTCTCCACGGTGGGTGCGTATGACGAAAAGTATGAAGAATTTTCGTACGGAATCGACGAAGGATGTACCGAGAAACGGATAGATCCATCAATCTGAAATGGCGCATTGCGAATTCGGTTGTCATCCAGGGGTAAGGATGACTGATGGGGATCGGTCAGAGGCGTTAATGACGCGGGCTAGCTATTCGATGACCGACAAAACATCCCTCGTTAATGGATACCGTGTTACCGGTACAGACCGCTGGCCTGCCAGAAGAAAATGTTTTTCGTCGCTTCGAACCAATTGCTGAAATTCTACAGCCACGAGGGAGCGATCGTTCAGCTTTGAAAAAAATATTGCTAGCGTCAGAAGCTCGAAGTGTAGGGACCGGTTATTCTGTGAATATCACCGACACGTCCGATCCGTCCGTAATGATTGACGAAGACTACTTAAACGAGATTGAGTACACGCGTAGATAGAGTTCGTGGAAAGGTGGTAGGTTAATTGAATGATTCTTGAATGCTTCTTTGACGTTCATTCTTGTTACGAATGGATACAAATGATGGTACGCGAGGATGAACTGCTCTAATTGCACAGGAGTGGTTGCTTTGAAATGATTCCGCCGGATTCAGTTCTTTAGAAACTATCGTTATGTGAAATAATTTAAATTTCCTTTAAATATATTTTCATAGAAATTCATCAACAATGTACATAGAAAAGTTACAAATTCCTGACTTTGTTGAAGCAATGGACCTTTCAATCTAAGGGTGGATGATTGAGTAACGTAATTTTTGAAGATAACATCAAACTGAAGATTGAGGTGTTGAGAAAAGAAAAATTGATGGGAAGGAAATTGCAAATGACAAGGGTTGCCTAATTTATGAGACGAATATGTTTTCACGTCAAAGGTTTAGTCTATTGAGAATTTTCCTTATTTTCTTCAAGAAAATTTATAGACAGTCTTCTAAGTTGATGGGTTATGAAATATGTCGCGCAATTGTCATGCATGAATTGTTACTTAATACTGTTTGCATATGTTGGATTTTTTTAAACGATCACGGGTAGGGGCAACGTTCTTTTTTTTCGTATAAGATTCGTTAGGTAAGTGTAGGGGTAGATACGTAGCTCCCAAGGGGAAAAAAAGGATGCTCTTTTATTTCTGCTTTAAGTGGGGTAATATATAAACGTCTGATCCTCAAAATGGGCTAGGTTAGGCTGTTCATATGTAACAGCATGTACTCTTCTTTTATTAAAATACCTTCTTTTATCTTGAATAGCTAAAGTATTATATCGAAAAAATGTTCTTCCTTAGAAAAAGATAAACTGTCAAATGAAATAAAATCTAAAAATGAACCTCAGTTTAAAATTAAATTCAAAACTTTTTCTATCATATAAAAAAACTTTGCCATACAGCATTTAGCACTTTAAATGAAACACCTTGTTATCTTTTCCCTCGAAGCAATAAAGTCTGAAGTTAAAAATCTGTACTCTTTCACCGTTCGAGGAAGAAAGGGGGTGGGGGGAAAAAAAATAAGAGAAACCCAATTCGCTGTTATCGTGTAATACCACGGATAAAAGAGAAGAAAAAAACGAGAAGGTACAAGAATTTCAGCAGGTAATTACAGCACGAGTTTACGGAAGAAACTTCCTTAATGCAAACCGTCACGAAACTTCAGATTCTCGGGATCATGGTAACACGATAATAAGAGTCTGATAATATACGGGCCCGACGGGGGAGCCGAGCGAAATACTCCATTAGGAGCGTATTTCGATAGAGGGTGACCGTTCAAAGGAGCCGATCCAGGTAAGACAAACTTCGTCTGACAAGGAACGATCAAAGTCGAACAAAGCCAGGCAAAACAGCCATTGTTTCCTGATAACGCGACGAATCGAACCCACTCGGTTGAATCGTTCCCTATCCATCGATGGTTGACGTTGGACCGAGTCAGCTTTTGCTCGTCTCAAGTCAGCCCACGGAATCCAGTGAAACCTGGGACTACCTACTTTACACATTCATGAACTGGTATCAAAGGCCGTCAAGATCGCTGCCTCCGCTGAGTCCCGACAGGAATTGAAGCGAACCGTGTCCCGTATGTTTGCGGTAACCCTAAAACGATCGATCACCGGTGAGCTTACGAGGTGACGACCCAAGAATCAATGTTGTTCGCGACAATACCACCGCAGTTACCTACTCGTACACGTGTATCGTAACAGTCGTCCTACGACAGGCTATCGCGAGGCTCCCGATTGATCAGAGTTACTTTTCCTCCAATTAAATTCTGTCGGTAGAAATGAAAATTTTTTAAGTATAATATAATCCTTGAACCTTTCAACAGGGAGAATATTGATATTGAATGTTTAATATATCACTGAAATTTTCTCTGTATAACCATAATCGTTGCCACGAGAACGACCGACGAAAAAAAAAAAGTAATTCTTCATAAGGGAATGGTCTTCCGGCAACGAAAACCGCAACTAGCATTCGCAATCACTTTTTTTCGTCCGATCCCCGCCGCGTCAGGAATTTCTCATCGAAAATTCCACGCGACCCGGGGGTGGGACCACAGAAAAAGGTTACAAAGGGTGGAGATAGGCCGATCCGCACACTTCGTTTCGCAAAAAAATTCGCCGGCCCGACGACCAAGAACGGGACAGCGAATGGAAGGGATAACGGAGTCGCGGAGGGGCAAGGGGTGGCGGAAAAACTCGTGAAAATTGCAATCGCGCTTAGGACACTATCGCAAGGTAGTCAGCAAAAACAAAGGCATTTCGGTGTTCGAGGGTGAAACGGACCAGTGAGGCTCGTTAGACGCGTGCTGACTACAGAAATGAAAACCGTTGACAGAGGGACGGTGACAGTGCTCCCCCTACACGAGAAAACCATGGGGATTGGAGAACGGATGTGTAGATAAATGAGCACAAAAATTTGGACAAAGCAAACCAGCTTCGGCGCATACCGAGAATGCCGGCTGAATTCTTCTGTTCTTCTTCGTCTTCTTCGAGACAACCATCCGCTTTGTCCTCGCTCGTCAACAGGGTGCAAACGATACTTAGGACGTAAGAAATCGGAAGAAGTCTCGGTCTTCGAATAAACGTCCTTACTTTCGTCGTCTAGCGCGACGAAATATATGACGACACGGAAACGTACCGGTGAAAAATACTCTTAATAAATTATCCCCTGCTGGGTGCACCAAAGTACATATTTTTACCTTCCTGTGCGGAACTAATCATGTTTGAGACGATTTATTGGCAATTTTCGATTCTCTAGAGCTGATAGAGATAATTAGTAATAATTAGTTCTCATGAAATAATATAACAAACTATACATCAAATTTCATCTGAAATAAATCAAGGAATTAATTTTATTTATTAATCTAAACTTCAACGAAAGGTGAACGCGATACTTGCATAATCGTGATCGCGGAACAGAGTTCAGAGACAGCTGGTAATCGATGGCGGAAAGGAACACGCGCGTATCTTCTCGAACGGACGATATCAAAGCGAGCCGGAGCGCATAAAACAATTTCTTGGAACAGATCGCATAAAGTCTCACCCAACTACCATAAATTTCTTTCCCAGTGCGCTGCAATGCTCCTCCAACTTTCAACCGTTTCTACTAAAACCTTCGGGCCCCCTTGAGTACCGTGAACTCTTTCGAGTTGCGCTCGCCGAGGATCGATCCTCGGAAGCATTCAAACAAAAATTATTTTCTCCGGGAACTCGTGTAATCGTCAGCGAGGCGAGCGATTCCGGCGATATTTCCGAAGCTTGATTCACCGACGGATAGAAGTTCGCTCGGTTTCTTTTCCACGAATCGAATAAGATTCTTCGAGGAAAAGCAAACGTGTCACGCGCTTCTTCTGACAGAGGAGAAGTTACGTTTTCAATAAGGATCGAATCCTGAGCAACGGTCGCGGACCGGTCTCTTCAGCCACTTCAGCTATTTATACGTCTGGCATGATCGTGTACTCTCTATGTATCTTATCAATAAATTACCTATTTCAAAATAAAATAAAATAAAATAAAATAAAAATATTTAAGAAGCAAGTGATATACAGGGGTACTAAAAAAATTTTAGTTGCAGATGTTTCTTCGCGCTACTTCAAAAAAGTATCGTGCTTATCAGACACCTTTGCTTACACCGTTGGCCGTGATGATTGTCTTTTTTTTTTTGTAGGACACCGCAGTACCTGGTAGACTCGTAGAACGAGGACGAGGAGGACGCAATATTCAAACCCTTAGCTGGGAATCCGCAGGCGGCGTGCACCCTCTCCAACGCTTAGCCACGCTCTCTTCCTCTTAGCTCGTTCCAGCTATGCCGCTCAGGGCTGATCCATATGTAACACGAATGAATATTCAACCCAGCTACGAGTCTGCACCCACCATCGGCACCACCGCCATCTCCAACGTTTCCTATCGCCACACCATCGTTCTCAACGACGTCGACGTCGCAACTGCGAACCATCGTCCTGCTCGTTTCTACGCTCGCCTATCGCCTAACTACGACCTCGAGCTGCTCTTCAGCTTTCTCTCTACCTCCTGGACCCGTCCCACCGATCCTCTCGCCAACCGCAAGATCTTAAGTGCGCTGATAGCGCAAACGACGCGCTATCTACCAACGTCTTTCTTCTCTATCACCCTCCTACTACTTCTTCCCGTACGCGTCGTCGACGCGCTCTTTCCGCGCGGTTTCGTCGCCTCTTTATCCTACCTCGCGTACCCGTGACCGCTGAATAAATGGGAATCGCTGATAGAGATTGCCCAGCCGAGAAACTAGGAAAATCGAGGAGCTAAGGGTGAAGAGGTCGAAGAGAGAGAGAGAGAGAGAGGGCAGGGATTTGGACAGGCGAAGAAGAGGAAGCTGTAATTACGGAACGTCGGATAATTAGAAGACCGCGTTAATAGCGTACAAATTAATAATTCAGATACGGAGGAGTGCGAATTTTACTAAAGCAATTTGCTAAACTAATTTCATATCAAATATTTTCTTTTTGCGAATAAGTAATTTTCATCTATGACGTACATAATCTGATGCTAGTATGGAAATGAAACAAGTGGAAAGCGACGGGAATACTAAGAGAGCGAAGACAAACGGCGAGATGTGATTTAATTGATTTTTTTAAGTCGCCACTCGGCTGCGAAGCCGAGGGTTTTACTCTGAACCCAGTCTGAAAAGTGTGGTCAGAGTAGAATTTGCATTGGTTTGCAATTCGTGGCAAACGCGAACGCCCGTAAGAGTTTTCCTCTATGCTTTCAGCTATGTAAATATTTCTTTGCCTCGAAGAGATACGAGATTTTCTCGAAGAGCTACCGCCAGATAGTGGCTTCAGCTTCTTTCCGTTGCTGTAACAACGTCAAGACGAATATGGAAGGTTGAAGATGAACAAACGCTCTTACCGTTTTACCTAAGATTTATTATTTTTCCTTCTTCCTTACTGATGATGTTCCTTAATGGCGTTCGACAACCTTGTTACGCGATATCAGCGAGCTTGTTTCACCAAAGAAGTCGAGTAAAGGAAAGTGAAGCGATTCTGCGATAAAACCTTACTTTTAAAAGTGTATTCCGAGAACTTCCAAGATAGAATTTACTGCGATAACAAAAAGTGTTTCAAGATTGCAGGTAAAGTATGAAATACAAGGTAGCTTTAAAATTTGAAAATCAAATGGAAAGAATGAAATACTTTAATGAGATAAAAATATTAAAAAAAGAAATTAATTTTTCACCAAAAGATATTTCGGTGAATCTCATCGTGATGAAATCTTTTATGGTGAGAATTCGCGCGTTTGCCTCGACTCCTAACACCTCGAAGAAGAAACTTCAGCTATCAGAATGCGCGTAGAGGTTTCTGAAAGAAATCACGGACCATCGCTAATGGTTTATCGCTAAAGTTCTGGGAGTTTGCGTTAACGCGTTCAAAAATACTTCTATACTATTCACACCGGAAGAATCGGTATTTTCAAGTTTTCCAAACTCGACGAACGATCTCTCATCGTTAGCATCGAACCGTGAAAGAATTGGCTGCGCTTTAATCGCGCTCGCTTGGCTTAGAAAAGATAACACGATTGCTAAACGATCCCGTACCAAATGTGTTTACCGTGAAACTTCCCCGGTGAGAATCCAATTTACATTCGAATATCGTGTTTGAAAGTCAACCGACCGAAATCTACGAAGAAGCTGCTTTCCTGTTAGCCGTTTCTACTAACCATACATTCACCCTAATGTTTGCCCCGTTTCACAGTTAGACGTTTGTTCAAACTTTCATCGTACAGTTCTATTTCCACGTTCTAATCCTTGCATAGGTGTCTCATTCGACTTCCCCTGGAAACGTTTCCTGAACATTTGTTTCGACAACTGTTACCTATGCCTCAGGCGAATTGAAACAATTCTGTAACTCATTATTGAAAAATAGTAAATCAAAGAATTATTCGAGCAAACATAATTATCATACTAATTTATAATTCCATACATATTGCATTATATTTTGGATACAAAACAGAGTTATAAATGTAGACAGTAAAGATTTATAATATATCCTTTGAATTATTTCTTTTCTCTTCTCTGATTACTTCTTGTTGGAATAATATTATAATGTGTATACAAAAACGAATCTCTATGTTGAGGGATACTGACCACCAGACAAAGGCCTAGCTCTGTCACCAGAGTCGATAGGTTTCAAGCCGTACCAGACCTAAGGGTCTGGAGCAATAAACACATTGAAGGCCCGGGGCCGTTATTTTTCTTTCTGAAAGTAGGCGCCAGTTTTCTGCGTGCATTTTCAGGAGGTTTCATTCCTTGCTCGTTCACAGCACAGTAAAGACGTTCTTCCAAGCTTTTAAAATAAATATCGAGTTTAATAGAATTACTGAGTTTTATTAATATAATCCCATAATCCAATACTTCATTTACTTTAAATTAATAATACTCTGTGCAAACTTAAGAATTCTCCATGCCGAAATGTATCAATTAGCACTTGGAATATTTACTGATCATCAGAGATAAACAGACTTCTTCAGGTTCTAAAATTATTAATTATGCAACAAAGTGAAAACGCAAATAACAAGTAATAAATGATACTTTGAATTTCCTCGCAATTAACATGATATCATAAAATTCCGGTTGATAGAACGCGAATGAAGGATAAATTCGTTTAAGGAGAGCCTCGGTGCATCCGGTTCAGGTACTACGATGGCCATGAGTGCAGCTTGATAACCATCGAGAAACTTAATCGGCATCAAAACAGAGCCTAAGCCTGACGCTCATAAAGGCTGTTCCCGTTTCTCTGCTGGTTGGCCGAAAGGCAATAAAGCTTACTGCTCTTAATGCCTTATTGACGCGTGGAATGTTTAGAGCCCTCCGTGGCATGATCCCTGTGCGTCGTGAGCCCTAAGTTTATTGCCTACGAGCCCTCATCCCTGTCTACCTTTTCTTTATCGGTTACCTTCGTTACAAGACAGCTGGTGTAACACCTCGAGCACCGCCAATTTAGTTTTACACCGATGAATTTTTGTAACGATAAATTTGCTAGGCGTTATAGAGTGTTTAATGAATTCATCGATTTTTATCGCTCTTGCACTTTGTTTGTCCTGTGTTACAGAGTTAAGTCTGAACAGTTTTGTATTTCTTATACTAGAAATTAAAAAATTTTTGGGCAAAGACCTTAGATCCTCGTCAGACCCTTGTTAGACCCTCGTTAAACCCTTGTTGTATGTTAATTTTAAGCAGTCAAATTATCTTTTCGTACCATATATCAAATTTTGGCGTTTCTCGGGAATTATTACCATTTTGGTGACTATTATTATAGTTAATTTCTTTGGATTTTTTTAATTGCGATAAATTTTATTTTCAAATTGTGACTGTCTATATGTCGAAAAAAGGTTTCGAAAATTCATCACGGTGAAATTTTGTTAAAACTTTCGCGACTTTCCTTCCTTTTATAGTCGTACATTTCAATACAGTATTTTGGTTCTTTAGGGAATACAACGTTGAGCTGTTTGCCTTTGTAAACAAGATTATCCAACACCTGAGAGATACGTGACTTCGTCACTAGGTATCGCTTGAAGCTTATTCGCAAGAATGCATGTTTTGTGTCAAGGGTTTATTCGATTCTTTGACTAACCATAAACTCTTTTGGAAAGAACTCTTCCTAGTGTTCTCAAAATTTCATGTATTATTTATATGAAATTTTTAGAGGGTAATAAATATACTCTGAAACTTTTAATCTTGACCCATTAAAAAGGGGGCAGCTTACTTTTAATCAATAGAAATCATTCATGATCAGATTTTCAAAAAAGCATAAAATTACTAGATATTCAAATAAGCTACTATTTCTACAAAATTGCTAATAACAAAAGGATGTTCTTTTGATTCTGCAAAATTTTCCTTTAAAGAAGATACAACCTTCATTTCATATGTATAAACCACGAGGAAACAGATACGTGATTCTGCAAACCACATTTCATCATAAAAACAAAACAGATATAAAAACAAAAGAACAGAGGATACTTCTAAATTATAATGCAACAAAAAGATTTATAGATGCAGTTGATAAAATGGTCACAACTTATACAACCAATAGGGAAACTGGCCAGTTGCCAAACGTAGTTTCTTCAAACATGCCGGATATATTAGCATTGAATTCTTGCATTCTTTTTTGCAAAATATAAAGTGAAAAATATATAAAATTCGTATTTAAGAAGCAATTTTAACAAATATATCAAACTTATTCGGAATTGATAATTTAAACAAAATATATTGCAATATGATAATATATCATATTTTATTATTTGCTCTATTTTTATGTAGCATAGCAGTTGTCAACTGCAATTTGGAAATTACTATTTTCATAATGTGAATTAATAGAACTTTAGAACCTCTTTAATTATTTAAGAACGCAAGTAAAATAACAAAGATCGTAGACTCCACGAAGTTTGCGAACGTCAAAGTGTTAATACGTAGTTAAATCACAATTTTTTAATTAATTTCTATTCAAACTCGCCGTGAAATTTAATAAATTTTACGACGTTTACTGTACAGCATTCCACTGGATAATTAATCAACGCTGAATTCACTCTTTTCATTATAAACGCGAGAATAAATTTTCTAACGAAAATCAAGTTTTCCTTTTTTACGAAATTGACATAATATTTTTACTTGACAAAAGTTTCGAATATTCTGGAATATTCAATTAAAAAGCTGAATAATTGTCTCTTAAGAAAATTGCCAAAGATTGCCTTTTTTAAGAATCGTCACTCCGTAGACACCTCTCAAGTCTTCTGGTTGGATATTTCGGTCGAGTCGATAAATAAATTCGGCATTTAACTTGCTTTGACGACAGGGTCCTGGCTTACGGAATCCTCAAAGCACGGACCGCGTACAAAGGACGCTTGGATTTCCTCTTTCTGGCGAGATCCGTCGAAAGAAACCGGAACCACCGCGTTCACTGTTCTACTCGCCTCGCCTTTGTGACGCAAGGGACGTAAATCCGTACTTCTTGAATGTCCGTTATATGGTCCAAGGAATACGATTGTTTCCAACGGAGCGAGGCTTTACGCGATCGCTTTCGCTAACGCCGGAACATTTTTCTTCCTTCCTTCTTAAACATCCTTTGTAAGCGCCTCAAAAGGATTGTTGTGCGGCGCGAGCTACATAGAGAGTAAAATAATCGCATCGATACCCGGGGAAAGAAGCGAAGTAATAGGTACGATATTTCGTTACGATCGACGGGGACGTTCGAGATCTTCTGAACAATATAATGATATCGTTCCTATCCCTTTCCCAAACTCAATTTTCTTCAAAGTGTTGACAAAACCTGATTTGAAAATTTTGATACAGAAAATATATTTCTCCTTCTGAAAATTATTTAACGATTCTGATTTTTTTCTATGCAACGATGAATAATTGCACGCATGATTACCAATAACGTTCTGCTAGGAGGAACCTTCGGTTTTGTCCAAAATCGTGGCGACACGATGCGGAAACGAAGCTCAGCTGTCGTGACGATAAAATAATTAAAACGCATGGCGACCTCGTAGTTGTTCTTTCTCAGTTCAATGTACTAGTTAAATACTTTTCTTCCCATCGCATTATCTTCCGTCTGTTTACCCGTCCAGTTTCGTCCGCGTTGACGCTGCAAACGACGCGGAAATAATTCTCGCGTGGCCGTCGAAGAAAAAAGGAACGACAAGTTGTGGCCTGCGAGCATAAACGGTGCAAGAAACGCGAACTCGGACTATTTGCCGGACACACGGCCAGCAGAGATTAATCGCCGCGTTGTGTTTGCGTGATACGCGGGAATTTTGTAACAGGATGATTGAAGTTGCACCGAATGATCGACTACCGAGCCGGTTTTTGTCGCGAGCTCCGCTTAATCGGCAGAGACCGCGTGAGTTATGGGCAACATAACGGGGGGCGGGGGGACGGTAAAATATTGACAAATGCGCGAGAAACTGCGAATAAATGCGGGAAACGGAGCCACGGTACTGTTTACACCGAATTTTTAGGCGTCGCGCTAATGCGCGTTTAATGAAGTGAAATGCAGGATACAGGCTGAGGTAATTGCAAATACAAAGCACCTGAATAAACTGTCTGTCTGCAATGTTATAAAAAAATACTTCAAACAAATGTAATTTAAATTCAAAGGGAATTTGATAGCGAAAAGAAAAAGAGAAAATATTAATATCGTTAAAATTAGGATTCTGAGAATTCCTGCTTCTCCTATATTGTCATTTATCTCGAAAAAATCTACTTTGCTTAATACTGTAGAAGCATCTAAATAATTTACAAACGGTATCATAAAATTCAGAATTGATTTTCAAGCGGTTTGCCGAAAACACTTCATTCTTACTCGCGAACGGAAGTTGTAACTGTGCCGTACAACGGCGTCGCGGCGTCTCGTTTCGCGTTCGATAGCGTAACTCGATATCTCAAAATTTTATGCAAATTGGTGTATCGCCATCCCCCGGCCGTCGCTCGAAAATTTTCAATTCGCATTGCAGTTGTATTACATGCAAATTAGTATTTAACAGAATCGTTACGTCACGGTCCTATTTCCTTCGATTTCACGCCCTACCGCAAAAATATATTCGCGAAAGTAATCTAGGTCACTTGCGAACAGAGACACTCATGTGTGTTTATACGGATGTAACGACGAAACGGATACTTACTACGGATAAAAGTGGGTGGGGACTGCCACCGGTGGGCGAGTTAATATTTTACGCAAAGGGTCGAAAGCAGGGATTGCGAGGGGTGGCTACCACGAAATTGATTGTAGCAAATTCTTACACGCGCTCCCCCTTTTCGAGCTGCTTCCCTTCGAAGCGGTGTCGAGCTTGTTAAAAGTAGGGTGATCGTCGCAACCGCGTGCTCTAGTGAATTCTATGTTTATAGTCGCTATCTAGCATTCATCTTGCTATCAAACATGCTGAAATCACGCGAGGTTATATTTAACCCCTTCCATTGAAACGATTTCTCACAGAAGTTATGCATTTTTAGTGTCAAACAGAATCAACTTAAATTTGCCCAAAATTAAGAACAAATATTGAGAGGTTCATCCCCCTCCCTAAAAAAGCATCGCATTCGCAGTGTATATCTACTGCCACGGCATTTAACCGGAAATATAAGGGAAGAAGAAGAATCATTAGAAGTCACCACCCTTCGTATTCTCGGAAATTTATCTCCCATATATTTCTTGCGGATCATAGTTTCGCGTGGATTATGCGCATTTATGAAAAGAGAAAGAGAACGATCGAAGGGCAAAAAAAGAGAGAAATTCGGGTACATTTTCAGAAGAGGTTTTAGTAATAGCTGGACAGCATATTTTCTTGAAACACGAGAATACTCTATAGATGAAAGGGGGTGGCTGTATTTTATCATCGACCATCCCTTTCGTCCCTTAAAGTGCGTTATTCTGTTACATTTTATTTACTTTGCAATATTTCTGACACTGCTGATTCAATTTTTCAATGTTATAGTCTATTAATATTAATAATATTATTTTAGTGAACACTGTACAAAATGAATGCCTAATTAGAAGGTGGAATACGTTCGCAGGAGAAGCTCGTTAAAACGAGTTTCTTTCCACTTAGAAAAGAGAAAACAAAGTCTGACCTGTTCCTAATACTGTAACTCCATGCTACTGTCATACGCGCCATTCGTTATTATTCAAAAAGTAGTTAAGCGGATTTCGCAGTTGTGTTTCGGAGAAGACCCTAATGGCAAAGAGTACTCCGCTGACCACCTAGCAGCAACTTCCGCCTTTGTATTCTGGTCATTCTCTACCTGATCCTTTAAATTGCACAACAGAAAGCTGCTGAACTAAAGAGTTCCTCTGTTGCTTTGTTTTCTGAAACGAGTTCAATTTTTAATTAAGTGCTCGCTCGATTTTTACCTCATTCACTTTTCGCTAAATTCTCGTTTTAATTTTTCTCTCTCTGTTACTGGATTTATTGCAGCAAAAGAATGATACAAAAAGGTTCCATTACACTTTTTTTTAAATTATTCTTAAAATTAATATTTTCAAAATTAGAATTTTGAAAACTTCCATACATTATTTAAGTCTTAATATTTTTATTGGACCTCTTTCTCTTGCATCGTCTTGTTACTGTTCTGTCCTTGAGGTGCACATATATTTAAATGGCGCATTACCACCCTAAAATGTATCCATTTCGGTTTTTCTAACGTTTCTACCTTCTGTCTTTTGTTCACGATGAAAATTAACGCTTCGAATCTACTACAAAGTCGAACAGTTTCGCGAAAACTTTTCAAAGGGGTAGAAAGAAATAGGTCGTTAGAAGAGGCTTAAATGAAAGGGGTGCAGAAAAACCAATACGAGAACTGAACTAGACAAAAGTCGAATGTAAAACATGATGCAGAAACGAAAAGGTAGAAGGTTCTACCGATGAAAAGGGTGAAGGTAGCAAAGGGTAAATAACAGAAAGACTACAGTCTGTTAATCAAGGTGGAAAGTAAATAAAATAAGTACCTGCAGAACTTTGATGCTGCCATTAGGGGCAATACAGTATTTACTTCAGTATTTACGTGAACGAATGCATTAAGTATTAAAAAACAATGGTCAAACAAATACTTTCCTCTTTTTCTCATTCATTCCGCAAATACTGTTTCAATACTCAACGGGATTATTTGGGGCAATTTAAAAAATTTCTGTCCCCCTGTGTCATTTTCAATTAACAGCGCACCTCTACGATCCTCGTCGAGCTGTTTAATCGGGGATGCCGTTAATTTCATTTTTAACCAGTTGTAATGCAGCAATTACGATGGCTCCAGGCTCATTTTAATTTACACGTAGCGAGCCGGCCGTTCGCAATAAACGTTTCACTCGTTTAATTTACAATCGCCGCTTCGTGACGCGCCCCTTTATCTCTCTCGAGGTGCGAAATTAAAATTTTATGACGTGCTCTAATTTCCATTAGTCGGATACGGTAAGTGCACGAGTCGTGTTGACCGAATGTTAGGCTCTTCAAATGTAATCCGTTCATCCAACATTGATTTAGGAAAGCCAGAGAGCAATGTTATCAGTGTCAATGAAAATGATGGCTAATTTATTTCTACGTGGTTTCATTTTCATTAAATTACCGTAGGAAAAATTTGAAAAATTCCTTTAGGTACCTTCAAAGGCTCTTTATAATTTATTTTTAAAATTCTGATGACAGAGGGTTAAGCGTATCTTTAATATCTTTGTTTTACAGAATTTCTAACATAAAATGACTTGATTGCATCTGAAGCAGCAAAGAACTTACTCATAAATAATTACAACGCAGATTTTCCAATACTTCAACTTCTTGTCGGATTTTACCGATAAGATCAAGGAAATAGACACTCTATCAGAATCTTTAAATGACGTGTCCTCAAACGACCAAGAAAATTTCACCTGTATTTCGCACCCAGTTACGTAAGGAAGCAGGACAGGACATCGATGTTCGCCTTTTATGAATTAAATTGGAATCGAAAGGCGATAATTACAACGGCTTAATGGTCGCTTTAAATACGGACAAGCACTCGATCCTTTTCGTTCTCTCGTTCTGTGGCACGGCGAATAATGTAAACTGACTGACAGACGAAGGAGAGACCGAAAAAGGGGTTGGGACATACAATGGCTTTCGATGCCTCGAAGGTAGACGATAAAAGGAGTTGGGGGGGTCAGCAAATGGATCTCCTCCGCATCCCGGGACCGGAAATGAACGAAATGGCCGCTAAGCGAAAAGGGTTCTCTTCTTTGAACGGTTTAGGGATGGACAGAACGAGTCTCTGATAACTGTTGCGGCGTGAAAACAGAATTCTGATGGCTGATGTTTTATTCGAACGTTTATTCCTTTCTCCATATAGAATATAATTAAAGAAAAATTGTTAATAAACTAATCACCTTTGCAGTTTCAAGAAATTATGTTTCTTATATTCCGTCACTCTAAATTTTAAAATCACCTTTGTTGATAAATTCAGAGCTAAAGGAGCAAAAGTTACGTGACAAAATATATTTGATGTCATTTCTGAGACTCGACTGTTCTTTTTTTATTTTATGAGACCACGACCAGCCGTTTTATGCACAAGAGGGGAGTAATGACTACAATAAGGCCTGAAGATGATATGGCATTAGTGTCGAGTACGATGGCTCGCGTATTTGTCAATAGGTGGCTGTTAATGACAGGGCGCCGTCCCTCGTCTCGTAATCCTCCCCAGATTCACCCCTGTTCTACTCACCCTTCTGTGCTTCCCTCTTTCTCCTTCTCACTACTGCACGCTATCCTCCTCTTCCACCACGTTAACCCCATCGAACCGACTACTTATCTGTCCGATTATAATCCTTCTAGGTTTCAACTTATTAATTACGCTAATTTGAGGGACAGCTGTCGAAGCAATTTGCACGACCATCCCCTCGTATGAAATACCTATAATTATTCGTATAAATTTCGAATATTTTTCTATTTATAAATTTATTATTTCATTGAAGAATTCCTATGTATAAGTACCTACACATTTGTATCTAGCGTTTCCTATGACAGGCATCGCGTTAAAAAACTAACATTTACCAAAAGGACTTCGAAAGAAGGCAGTATCGCTCGATACACATAAATTACTCCAGGTTTTACGAATTATACTTGCAAGCTGTAAACAAACAGCTCCAAGAGATACGAGTGAACTTTGACGGTAAGGAGGATCGCGAGTGCACGATGCGTTACGTGTACGAGTAGTTAAACGAAAACTTTCTGCACGAGTGTAGGTGAATCATAGGATGCATCGAATGCATCGTGAAAGGAGCTGAAGAACAGAGTAAAGACTGAGAAGAGAAAAATGAATGAAACCAGAGAGAACGACCAACAAATTATTTTTATGAATCAATAATTAAAAAAAGGTGAAAATAAATAATAAATAAATTATTACAAGAACTATCAGCAAAATAGATAAAAAGAATTGATAAAATTTTAAGAAAGTTGACAGAAGCTTAAAACGTAATTAGCGAATGGATAATATCATTCCAGTTCTAATTGTAAGTTTAAATTCACTGCAGTTTCGTCCATCTGCACGAATCAGTTGTATGTTCAATCTCTTAATGCAGCAGTCCACACGTGTCTTCAAAAGTTATACCATGCACAATTGCAATTTCGCGTAGCTGACATTTACTTCTCGCCCATTCGTCCAGTCCATATAATCTTTAAACTATGTTACAACCCATGCTGCAGCAACGGGGACCTGTTACCAACACATATTTATCGTTCCAATAAATTTTCTGTCCAAGCATCTTGCTTGAGTTTCGCTAATATCCACGAGTAACATAAAAAGAGGATCAAGTACAATGTAAATAATAGTGTTGGGGATAAAGAGAAGAATGCATGCGAAGATTACAGAAAAAGCGAAATAGACGACATAGAATATATTTATCAGGGTGATACCTATTTTCTATCTTTTCTTTTAGGATGTTAAAGCATCACTAAACGCTTGACACTAATGAAGCTAGGGGTTCCAATTCACCCCGTACAAAAACCCTAGGTATGCAAATGGGTACACGTATATAATTCGACCATAAATAACGTCAAGTCAAAACATCATAAACACATTGTATATTAGATGACGTGTACCATTCAATTCGTTGTAGATGCAGCTCAAGCAGGTAGCTGCAACGACTGTATTGTTGCACCGCACCGCGTGCAGCACCCATGTGTACCACCATGGACCACCATGCACTATTCATGACCAGTTCGGCCAAGGTTTACCGGAACAGACAAACGTTTATGTGTGTGTGTGTGTGTCTACGAGAAGGGGGAAAGAGAAGGAACGACGACGAGGAAATGTGGTTGTAGCAGGGTTCATGGTTTCCGGTATGCATATAACGTTATGTAGCACGCTATGGTGTACTGTCGGTACGGCAGTAAACACATTATCTTGGCTAATGAAACGCCATACGCGCTTCGACGATGTTTATGAGTGGGAGGGCCTCTTCTGTTTGGACAGAATACGCGCTGCGTTAACTTTAACCGAGAATTCGGAATTATGGAGTTGAACGGTGAATCTGAATTGATAGGCAGACAAATTTCTCATGGAAAAAGTATTCAACTACTTTTTCGTTATTAATAAGCTGTTGGCAAAAAATTCAATCTAAAATAAAGATCTGTACATTGCGAGAAGAAACCAGAAACTTTTGTATCAAACGCAACTGCATTTCATTTCGAAGAATCCCACAGTAGAAGGGTTAAAGCTGCATCGCCGTTACATCATGCATAAACCATTCGAAACAAGTACGAGAGCAGAAGTTTGCTCAAAAACGACTCCATTTCTCGATAAGTATGAGAGTAACGTTTGGATGCCTCGCTAAAGCAGGACTTATCTTGCAGGCATTTTCAACGGCCGAAAACAACCGTGATACATTTTTCATTTACACTCCGTTCTCGAGGGTCATTGAATATGAAATGAAAATAAATTCGGTGCCGAGTGGAGACAAGCCGAAATCCCTTAAGAAGGTTTAAAACACGCACCGAGAGTAGAGGATGCGATGGTTTCTCTTGCGAACCGGGTCAGAATGTGTTTAAATTCCCTAAGTCAGAAGACGAAGGAAACTTTGCCATTTTCAGTTCGCGCGATGCGTTGCAGGAGGAAAAAGAAGCTGTCTGGAAGGCGCGTCGTCGCCGGACCGATTCTCTATTTTAAAGAAATTCAAATCCTATCTGATATGAAACAGAATCAAGTACGCGGCGGGTGGTTGTCGGTCGCGTCGAAGCGCAGGAAGTGAAGGGGTGAGGCAGGGGAGGACGCATCGGGAAAAGAAGCTGACACGGCTGAATTGCAGAGCCAATCGGATAAGTGCATTCCTATAGAGCCGAGATGTCCCGTCCAATCAGATATACCGTAGTCTTTGACGTTTCTCATGTCGTATCGCGCGATCTTCCGCGGCCTCTTCCACCCTCGTCTCCATTTTCTTTTCGTTCCCGTTTCTCCCTCGATTTCTAGCACTCCACCAGGGAATCCTGACCGCGGTGCGGCGTCTGCCACCGATCCGCGAGGGCTCTGTGTAAAATGAGAAGAAAAGCCGCGGGAAATGAATCAAACGTCCCCGACGTTTCAATTATTTCTTACAAGCGCGGCTGGCCCTTATCTGCCGTCTTTTCGACGCCCCCTCCTCCGATCCAGCTACTAGACTGCCTTAACCGTGCAAATAAAAGGCGATTCAACGTTACGGCCGTCTTATTCTACGAACAAATGCGTGGCTGCCTCGTTCGAGAGCCATTCGATGCTCAGAGTAGCTCGGGAAACGACAGAAACTGGTTCGAGGAGGATTACTTGACGAGGAGTGTTGATCGAAAGCTTTAAATCGATATTTGTTTTTCAAATTAACTATGGATATACATTTCTATTATACAATATATTGAATATCAATAGGTTCCTGCAGCATTCAAAATGTTCGGAAACATAAGAAACTAAACTTTTCTGAACGAAAGATCATAGTATGGACCAGGCAAACAGCAGAAAGCGAGAGGATACTTGAGATGCAAGATAGAAGAGACGATCGAGAAGTACAGAGATAGGCAGAGAGATAAAGGGAAGAGGGTACGGACACGATGGCGCTCCGTAGGTAGACTAATCGGATAATTAAGTTCCGCGAATTGGAAGGCCGTCGGCCACTGAAAGCTCTCGACAGTGCAACGCATCATCGCTATTCTCTAATTAACGCCGCTAATCAGAATCGCCAGGGTAACGCGATTATCCTCGACCGGGCTACTACGATTCCGACGGTAGTCTGAATCGACTGATTGACCGTGCCCGCGGAACCGCTGGCGTCATCGGTTGATCGTAACAAGCCGAAATCATACGATGCTGCCTCGTAGTTGATATGAACGTTCATTATCGCTTGCTAAGCATCCTGCGCGATGCTTAATCGTATCACCATATTGCATAATTCCGAAGTGATCGCGAGTTAACCCTTTCAACCCTCAGAAAATAAGCAATACAAAATGTTAGAGCGTCTATTGTGTAATTGATGGTATAAAACAAAGTTACGATAATTCTAAATGTGTATATTTTTAATTTACGATCCCCTAATTAGCTTCTTTGGGGCGGTAGAGAATTATCTCTACCTCGCAGATCCTCGCAGGGACACAGGACGAATTCGGCCCACCCCTACACGATTACGTACCCCGAAGTGGGCCCCGAGAAGAGAAACTGGAATCCAGGCATCTTAGAAGACAATCCTTCAAAATAAAGTGGATACCTATAATTCATATTCAATACAACGCGTACAATTTATTTAGACCATCTCCTACGCACGAGAATATGAATCTACTTCTTACACTGAAGATGCTTACTCACGTTTATTTTACTTTATACATGATCCAGCTCAGTATGACGCGATCGAATATCGTTCAGCACACAGCCAGCGCATTTTGGTTGAAACACACCACAGCGAAAGGGTTAATGGGAGACGCGATTACGCCGGAAAAATGGTACTGTTCCATCGGACAGGAGTAGCGTTACGGCTCGACGATGCGTGTTATTGGCCTGGCCAATGAATTCCTGCACCACTTTAGACCTTAACAATATTGGAACCACTGCGGGAACACGTTCGTTGGTAACGAATGGTATAACGTAGAAGTGGTTAACTCTACATCACCGAAGTGAAGCACTTGTTACGTAACTGGTGAGATCGATTTGATTCTGATTAAAGGATCTACAGACAGAATGTGTGTATTGTCTAATTGGAAGTTCAAGTATTATAAAGATTTAGTGAATTGTCGACGAACGATACGTTGCATTTTTATGTATAAAATGTTCAATTTCTTTTATATTATATATAAAAATTCGACAATCGAAGGTTTCATTTCAAGAAAAAAATTGAGAAGAATTTATGTCGATATTCTGTCATGGGTGGACCCATGAAACTGTAAAAAAATAATTGATGATAATTGTGATTCCACCAGAACGTTGTTATATTCGAAAAACAAAACGTGCCACTCGATTATCGAGGCTTCGAAAGGCGGAAACAATTTGGAAGCAATTTATGAGAAGGAACGTAGGACTCGGTTTATTCAGAAAAATGAACGCGGAGCACGCGAAAGGTAGAAAAATAGAACGGGATACGGGGGAGGTGCAACAACCGGCTCAACTTGACGTATAACGCCGATGCGGGGAAAAAGTTTGGCATAACCGTGGCGCAATGTTTGCAAATGAATGAGTCTATAGATCAATAAATCGTCGACAGTACGAAAATCTCCGGCGCCTAAAACGTTCTAGGTAACACTCCCCGCATAAAAATGACTGCAATAAAAAAAAAGAAATTCTTGTCCGACTGTGTATCACTTTCAACAAATCGCGTTAAACTTAACTTCGCTAATCAACAGACGGTTCTCTGTTACAACGATCTTGATGTGTATCAAAGATTTTCTATGAATATTGTTTCGCAGTTTCGTTTCGAACCGGAGATCGACAGCGTGGCCGAGCAAGAATAAAGAGAAAATAAAAAGAATAGAAAAAAATAGGAGAGCGAGAAACGAAACCAATACGCATCTGGCGCGTTTGCTCAGTTCAGTTTGTCTACTCTTCGTTGACACAGACTCCGAATCCTCTTCGGTCGTACTAGACGCTAGTGGACACAGAGGAAAAAAAGAGGGTTTATTTTTTCGTACAGTTTACGCTGCCACGTTTAATTTATCCGTTTCAATTTCTCGTGTGTTTAAAATACATCTCTGCCGGTCCGCTAGCTTTTAATAGGCGTTGCATCGTACGAACGCGGTTGTGCACATTTGGTAATTAAACTGGATGGTCACCCCAATACTAAAACTGAAAAACGTTGTTTTCAAGAATGGAACATTCAAAATTCTGAAAAAATTCGATGCAAAACACGAAATCAATTTACACCCGGCGAAATTAAGATATTGTTCCTCAGTCATTCAACTAGCATAAAACGCGATAATATTATAAATTATGCTAAATTTCAAAAATCGACATTTGTCGAACCACAATACCGTACACGTTTGTAGTACCAACGCACCTCTTGACACAATACCTCATGTGTGCATTAGTAGTCTAGCCGGTCGATAAATCAGACCGATAATACTAAATATCTCAAGGAATAAGTCAACTCCTTATTAAGTCCAACCAGTTGCCGGCCCATTAATTTGCGCCGGAGATCGTGGACAAATTACAAGAAAGAAATAACCGCTTCCGTAAGTAGAATGCGGGGAGCATCGATCAAGTAAGAAACCGGACGGAGAACAAAGCTGGTGCGATCGTAAATCAAGAACAGAAGCACGGGTTGATGGTTGACAGTTTATGGCGACTGTTAAGTTCCCGCGGGGGGTTCACGCGTAAACACTATCGTGTATTTATGTCCGTCTGTCGTCATCGTACGCGGCAAGCTTGTGCGTTCACCGTGGCCAAACACTTCTCTATCATGTGGCCTAACAATTTCCAAGCGGACGAGGGGAACGCTCGGCCACGAATTAAGCAAAGGATCACAGAGGGTTGGCCGGGGGTTGGCAAGGATGTTATGACGTATTACGCTGCGCCGTTGCTACGAAAACAATGTGATTAGTTACTGTAATTGTGTGCAGCCTAGGTTTATGCCCGGTAACCGACCCCGTCGACTCGCCCTTTATCCTCCCTCTTGTGCGTCCCTTTTCTCTTCGCCGCCCACACCCTTCCGAACCGCCGTGACGCGCGTTCCTCCACTCACCGTCGCGTATAATGGAACTCTCATCCATTTTCGCGATACCTTTGTCTTTTCCAACACGCGAGCCCAACCCCCCACCATCGATTCCTTTTGAATATTCTTCGGTGAAAATTTTTGCCACGCTCAGCCGGTTTTAATTAATCGGAACGCTCGATTTACGCTGATGTCGGTGTTTCGTAGCCTTATCTTTGTAATTTGTTGAAAGATGCATCGTGAAAATTAGCTGTTCGTTTTTTGTATTATCATTTATCCGATAAATAGAACATAGAGCGATTTGATGAAAAGTAACTTTGGATTAATTAAAAAGTCGTAACTCCGGCGATGAGTTTGAAGTGTCGGAGAATCGAATGACCCCGCGGTCACGGAACATACCGTAACAGTAGCAAAACTCCGTGTCGAAAATTCACTGGAACGCGATCCCGCCAGTGTCGTTCGTCGAAACCTACATTTTTACGAGTTCCCTTCGCGTCGCCGGCCGCGCTCCTCCCGTCGATTTAATTAGCAGAATTACTCCCCGGACAGCGGCACGAAACACGGCAAACTAACTTAACAACGGGTCCGCGGCAATCTATCCCGCCAACAAGCTAACACGCTGATGTACGCGACACGTATGTACAGACACGGACAGCCTGTCTGCCAGTCGAGCTAGTTTGCAAATACCAGAATGGAGGATAGTTCTGGACGATGGTTCGATGGTAGAGAAGCGCAGGCTGACCAACCGGTTAAATGGCTAGGCCTGCAGCGTCCCTGGCACGCGACGCTTTTCGGCTCGATCGCAATTAAAACGTTAAGCCCAACTGCCCTGGCTAATTTTCATTGTAGTGTGGGAATTTTATGCTGGTTTGGAAACACCGCAGGCTGGCCAACGATGAAGTTGTACCAGAGATTCCAGAGGGTTACGAGTACAACTGGGCCGGGTTAGGTCTGGCCGTTTTCGCATTAATCGTGGAATACTTGATTAATCTGTCAAGCTGGTAATTGCGCATTGACAAAATTAATGGCACAGACAATGATTTATAAAATTCCATAGTGATTTAATTGAAATTTCACGAAGAGAATACTGAATATTTTTTATAATTTTGTGACTGGTTTAGGTACTTTTGAAAAATTTAGATAAATTAAAGTGATTAAATGTGATTATTGCTAAAGGTTCTTCGTTAATCACGTTAACGATCAATTAGAAATTTTTCGCCACCGTAGAGTAGAACGCAAGTAAAGATAGAGGTTGTAGAACACGAAGGCTGGCTTGTTAAAGTTTCCAAGTTACAGAGTATCTTGCTCTCGAATATGTTCGTAACTCGGCACAATGTTCTTGTTTTACTCGGTCAGAAATAACGACACGAGTCATTAGAAGTTGTACGTACAATTTCCGGCGTAACTTAGCTTGCTAAGTAAGGTTCTGACGTTGTGTGAATCCGCAATGTATGTATTGTACGAGATCGCTTTAGACTAGAAAGTGACGATTAAATCCAGAAATTTGTATGTTGCGAAGGAGTTGATTACTTTCTAACGAAACTTACGTACCTAAGGTATTTAACTTCCAATTTAACACTAATATTTCCTCCTTCGTATTCCATTAATTAACGTATAATATTCTAACTATAGAAAAAATAATTTGCTCTACAAAAATATCGTTTCTCAAAAGGTTAATTCATGGCCGACGATGAATTTCCCGAAGAAGAACAACGAATATCGTTCCATAAATCGTTGGTGTGCCATGGCCTTTGCAAAAAGTACAATCGTATAAATTTATCGCGTTCACGGTGGCGGTACGTAGGTGGCGAAGGGTGGCCGAAGGGGTGTAAAGGAGGGACGAGGAAACGAGAAACCACGGCCTGGCATGCTCGATGGAGCGAACACCCATTAAATTTCAGACAGACCAGTCCGCATGATTTGCTTAATGACGTTGCCGACTGCATTCATGCACTCGACGCGTAACGATATGGCGGCGGTTGGTATTTTCAGGAAAACGCAGTTGCCAGGTGTTTTGCCAGGTGTTGTAGAATTCGTACTAGTAAGACTGCTGCTCTTTTTCTTTTTTAGACACACCACAATTCCAGACTGTCTGCTTCGTCGAGTTTCGTTCCATTCGTTTCAATTTTAGTTATTCGTTTAACCGCACCAGACACCTTATTAATATCGTGCCTCTAAATGTGAAGGCGTAACGTAGTTGTGCGATACAGAAACGCGGTCACAGGTGTATCTTTCACGAGATGCAGTCGTTTACTTGCATCTTTGTGCTCCTCTCGCGGGGAATTAATTGATCCCGAGGAATTCCGCCGCTTGATTAATTCGCGTTCTGAGTAGTTGGGCTTTCGAGCACTCATTTGTGGAAATCACGTTATTTTCATATCAAATATTACACGTCAGCTGGTGCATATTTTGACGGTGATATGTGAATACAAATTGTAAAGAAATTATGATTGATTCGTGTTACGATGAATCTTTCACGTTGTATAAAAAATAGATTTACCAACAGAGAAACTTTTCTACATTGCAAAAATGTAATGAACACTCAACGAGTTAAAGTAGAACGAATTTAGAAGAATTGTTTGAAAAGTTAAGCTCAAATATTGCCAAATCCTGGCACGTGAATTGCTCTCTGTGGGTTACAATATGCAAATTTTATTCATTTTTATCTTTTTATCGATGTTTCATATTTTCTGAAGAACAGCTAGCAGAGTTGAACAATATTTTTTATCGAAATTACAATATTAATTGTATAATTGAAAATATATTTATATACTGTCAACTTGGTTATATGTAGATGCAATTTCTATTATCAAAAGTTGAAAGAATAAACTGGTGTTTTTAATTTTCAATAAAAAGGTTTGTTAAAATTTCATCCACAAACGTTGCGGTTTTGTATAATTACGTTAACGCTGTGTAGCGTTTCTCGTTCGCGTACAGAGTAGTTCGTTTCCTGGTTTTCGACGGCGGGTCCATTAAAAGAGAACAAAGTTCGGCTATTCAAATGGAATATCCGTGAATACTCGGTGAGTCTTTCGCCGGGGTTCTATTCCCGAGATCCTTAATTTATAATTGGATTTGCGGCATTTTCCGCCTTACCGAGATGTCGGGTATTGAGGTCGACCGGCTCCGTTCCAGATTTCCCGTTGAAAATAACCAATGGAATTGCTTCACAGGTAACTGCACTCTAATTCAACTTAATTAGCTTAGCGACTAACCGCGACCAACAGTAACAATTGTACCGACCGATTGCTCAAGCATTATTGGCACGTTTCTCAGTTGAACAAATCCTGAGACAGTTTGCTTAAGATTTATTTATACATCGTTGGACAAAATTATAAGACACTACATATATTAACTAAATCACTCGAGCAAAAAATTTGTGAGATAATTAATTATATAACTTGAATTGATCGAATTGTAAATATAAATAAAAGATTGAAACTGTATAGTCTGATAATCCAATAAAATACAGCAATTTTCCATTCAAGGACTGCAACGGTATCACGAAAATTTATAACTTTATGAACACCGTAACGAAGTCGTATTCTCAAAAATGGTTCGTCAAATAAATCATCACCGTTTCGTCATCGCAAAGAGACGAGTCACCAGACAAACTATGAGGTTTACGGTGTTGCAGCGTATCCTCGTGGTTGACAACCCATCTGAGATCAATATTACAGGGGAACGCTATAAAGGCACGTTGTTAAACAGTCGATAGCTTTGAAACGATGCACGGGGTTTCCATAAAGTCCCAACCCTCCTGCTCTATGATCCCGGCAAACTCTCCGCGGTGATACTCGCGGGAAATGCGAAGAAAAGTTTGCAAGCTTCGTGTAGTAATTTGGTATAATAGAGTATCGCGTTTGAAAGCGTATCGTATTGTGTACTTTCCCCGGGAAGAGAGAATATTCTGAGAAAACAGCGTCGAACATAAAGCTCTTTCATTTCGTTTTTGTGGTTAATTAAATTGACCTTCGAATTGAATATTCCGATGAACTTGCTAGTGAATTGCGTTTCATAATGGAAACTCGATGCCACGTTGAAATTATATCCTGCTATATTTTAAAGGATAATAAGCAAGAATATTACGCGGATGAAATAAGCGCGAGAATCTCCTCTATAATCGCGTGCAGCGGTTGCTCGTGGTAAACTCTTAATTTCCGTAGGGTTAAATTTAACAGCCGATGCGTGCATGCGTTATTAAACCCGGCTACATCTGCTGCACGGATCGTCGAAGAATAAATGAGGGTGGATATAAGGTAGGTACATACGGTTGAGCGAGGTCGAGATAGCAGCAAGCCAGCCAGCGTGTTGTACGCGCGTTCACCGAGCGGACGAGTCAAGGGGGTTGCGGGACTTGAAGGGTGGCTCAGAGAAGGTGGAAAAGATGCGGAGGTGGGTTAATGCGAGTCCGCGCGAGGACACCCGCTGTGCTCCGCGGGAGTTAACGCGGCAATCGCGTGTTCCCGCCACGAAACACGGAACACAGTCGAATGAAACGGCAGAAACAGAGTTCCAACTGACCAGAAGAATCTCTCGAAGAAAAAGCGGACCACCGTCTTATGTGATTTTCACTCCTCTTTGAAGCAATATAGGCCTTCCTCCAGTTTTTCCTGCAGAATGACTGGTATGGACACAATCACGCAAATCGGACAGCTGAAGCAATGATTAATTGCGGTGACTACACCTTGGATGGAGTGTCATGAATCTCAGAAACAGACGTCATTGAAGGCAGTTAAAAATCTTAACGATTTTAAAGTGTTAGATTCGTGTGGACTAGATGGGGGTCCAACTAATAGAATTTAACCCCTTCGCCTATAATTGGTTCGATAGCTGCGTCAGTCAAGGCTAACTATTCATTTCTTCAATTGTAAAATAAAAAAATAAAAATTAGACTCCTAGTTTAAGTATCTGAAGATGTATGCCATTGACTGCATAGCAAATTCTATTATCCACAAAAGAAGATAAAATGATCTACTTATCCAAAGAAGGCTTTTATTACACCCGAAACAACAAATAGAATATAAAGACACCAAAAGGAAATTGTGATATTGTTACAATCAATCTTCCTTTTAACCTTATCTATATTCTCCATTTCTGTTCTGCACGTATTAAATGCATAATACGGAATCAACGAATTAGTTCATGGTCTGTTCGCAATCAGAAGTAACGAACTAGTTTCCACTCGAGTTATCCCGTCAACAACACCTTGCTCGCGACTAAAGTTTGCAATCGCGAAACGTATCGTGCAGGAGAAATCAGTTGTCCCACGTTTTATGCCTGCCAGTAACAGATACCAGATTTATGACGTTCCATTGCTGTCGCGAGCTATCTAAGAAGATTATCGTGGCTAGCGCAATGGGGATATGATCACCCTTGGGACTCCTGCTGGCCAGATAAGACTTTCACGCTACGCTGATCCGCACGTTTTACCGAGGAGAACTCGTACCATCGCAACCCACACCTTTCACGCTCGTTGATAAATTACTCAACACCTTTCTCATCCATCGCTCCCGTGCTAGTTTCGAGCTCGCGCAAGCCTATCAACCGGAAAACCTTATAACCAGAGGCCAAGCTCCTTCGTCCTCGTTCAGGATAACACGGAAGAAGATGCTCGAGATACGGGGCCAACATGAGTTACATCACTCAAAATGACACGTTTATTACATGATTATAGTTTATCTTCTCTTGAATTTTTTAAAAGAATCCTCGCTTATTTTCTTCTTACATTTTACATTGCAAGAAAAATATAAACGGAACATATAAATTCTTCAATTCCTACTTCAACGCGCATAAAAAATAGAAAGCATTTTCATTAAATATGAAAGTAGGAATGCTTCGAAATAGAAAATGAAGAAAGATAAAGTGAGACAGAAAAAGCACAACAGAGACGATTGTTTCCATCGTTGCAACGAAGTGTATGAAGATAGAAGAGCGAAAGTTGCACGATGACGTTTTCATCGGCAATTGGTCGCTAAACTGGGATACGGGACAGGGAAGGAAGATCTATGATCTAGCAAGGACCTTAATAATCCCGATTCATAAAGCCTAGTATCCAAACCTCGATACGTTAGCGTCGACCACGAGTGGTCTGATAAAGAATGACGATCGTAAGGGAAGAAAGTTGCAGGACGCTTATCGCCCAATAAATTCTACTTCAGCTGCCACCACCCCCATTTTCCACCCTCTCCTTCTTTCCCAGCCGTTTCCTCTTCCGTTCCATCTCGTCTCGTTTTCAAGCCCCGCCGCTGCAAAACCTGTGTAATTATCGTCGGTAAGTTCCAACTAAATTTTCCGTTAACGACGATTTACGATCGAATTAACAGATTGCCCGGCGGGAAGACGCCTCTGCAATCTCTAGTTTTCTTCTACCTCTTCTGCTTCGGGCGTCTCTGATGCGCTTCCGCTTTCTTTTCTCCCCCCTCGCTCCGAACGAAAATTTCGTACAGCAGCGGGAAGCAAGTTTTCCAAGGAATTCGCTAGACGAGTTCGGGTTCGTTATAAAGCGAACGGACACGCGAATTAAGTCCGATTCGACTGTCGACTAGTCCCGTTGAATCTCCACTATCTTCCATTGCAGCGACCCCGCTGTCGAGATGGGACGGGAAGGAGGTAATGGGATTTTCTGCAAGTAAGATGAACGAGCCTGTGATTGAAGTAATCGGAGAAACTATCGAGCATTCGCCGATTTTAAAATTGCTTTCTTGCTGACGGATAGCCCCCGATTGCGCGGAATTGTTCATGGGAAAATTCTGATCAGAGATCGTCTATTGTCATTTAAATTGAGGAACACGTTTTTAACGTAAAATGCTTTTTAATTACAAATTAATGCTATTCAAAAAATTTTAAAGAATAATCTGGAGAAAAATCATTTCCAACAAACATGATTCGTTTCTTCTTTCAAAATGTGTAATTCCATTCAAACCTAATCTACGTCGCTTTCAAACAAAAATCCACCTCTTTTATTCCTACAAAATGTGTCCCCATTCGATTTCCTGTAACTCGAGTAGCAAATAATCCAGCATCTCTCCTCTTTTGCCCCAAATAAAATTCACCTACGAAAACTAAAATTCACCGTGCGGAAGAATGGATCCTCGAGAAATGATTCAATAAAATCTCGTTTTGAAAATCAGCCTTGTTCTTCTATTCTACACAACGATCCCCGACGATTCGTAGAAATCAAAAGGAAAAACAAAGAACTGGTCGAAATCAGATGACGTTTCCAGGCCAACCAGCTAACAAATTAAGACCAGAAAGAAGACGTAATTTCTAAGTGTTTCCGATAAAGCGGGTCGTACAGACAAGAGGCACCCCATTGAAGGGTTGAAAAAAAAAGGTAAAAATGAGAGAGAAGGGAGGAAAATGGAGGTTGGGCATCGCGTAACGGATACATCGGACTGAAATTGAGATTGGTTATCGAAGACTTCCAACCTCCTGGAAGTTGATGGGAGGAGTATGGCGCCGGCAGCGTGGCGGACGATGCGGTTGGCAGGGCTACGGGGCTCAAATCGGATAGTTTGTTCATTAGAGATATTTTCCGATCGCGAGAGAGACCGGCTGAAAGAATGGGCGAGCGTGTTCAGCGTGTTCAGCGTGTATTTGTCTTGATAAGTTCGATGCAGGAAATGAGACTGTCGATAGGAGAACGTCTCGTTCCACCTTTCCCTTATTCTCTCGCTATCTCAGGCTCGTTTAGAAGGGGATGGTTAAAATCGCCAGAACTGAGGATTTCGATTCATTTAACGGCGGAATAACGGTCGCTTTCAGGTACTTGAAAAGTACCGTTCTGGCACTGAGAAAACTTCTTCGAGATTCGATCGCTGTTCGATTGCGATTTCCACAACTATCCCGAGATCTGAACCGATCGTAAAAATCGTGGAAGCGCGATTTAGTGAATCGTCGACCACCGAACGGTATGACGATCTCGTCTAAAGGAAAGCTTTCTTTCTTGTTGAAGCAACGCCACACGAAATCAGGATGGTTTCCGATGCTTTTATCTCGAGCTACTCGAAGACCAAACACCATAAGGAACGATCGCAAACAACGTTGCATCGAGGAAGCTCGTTTCGCGTTCCAGGGAGTTCGATACCAAAGTTAACTGCCTTCGAGTAGCAGGGACGTTTTGCGTGGACCGTTTTCCAAGCTCTGGTCGCTTTCCAGAAGCCGCTGGTATAAATCGTATTTCGCGTCTCGAAGATGCGACTAGCTC
This sequence comes from Osmia bicornis bicornis, assembly GCF_907164935.1. Taxonomy (NCBI): domain Eukaryota; kingdom Metazoa; phylum Arthropoda; class Insecta; order Hymenoptera; family Megachilidae; genus Osmia; species Osmia bicornis. The sequence goes on along the minus strand of NC_060216.1, from coordinate 10,983,327 downwards.
GAACGAGACGCTTTACCTTGCGGAGCATCGATTATGGAGGAGATAACGCGGCAAATGGAGCACGACGGGGTGCGTTCGAGCCGGAACATGATAACACGAGAAGCGTGGACAAGCGGGTATCGATTTCCAAGCGATCAACGAAAGAGGGAGATGGTTTTCGTGAAGCTCTCGTATCAGCGTGCAAGATCCGTTTGACCTAGCACACACGCCGCCCATAGATCAAGCAGAACCCTTAGGACGAACCCCCGTGCCACGGGCTAACCATTAATTTACAACCCGCAGAGTAACCCCATGGTTCACCCCCTGCATACAGGATCCACGTCCCTTTGCGGCAGATATGAGCTACGACGTGCCGCTGAGGGATTCAGCCACCCTTGTTCCCCAACACTATAGCGCCGCGACGTTCCTCCCTCTCTCCTCCCTGTCCTCCTCGTTCACCCTTCCCGTCTGGACGACCCTTTAAGCGGCTTCTACCTGCCAGAGAAATTTCCCAGATCTCCTGGGAAGAAATTTAAATCTATCGGGGACACGTCCCGGTTAATACCGCGTAACGTGCTGCAGACGGGAAACACGCTTGTCCGAAAGTAATTGGACCATTTCCAGGGGTGAGCTTCTTACGCTCGTTTAACGTTTGATTATCCTGTACAGTCTAGATACTTGATCGCGATGAATGCGACGTTGAATAAAAAATTTAGAAAACTAGATTTAAAGAAATTATAATTTCTCTACATTTGCCAAAATCGATCATTGAACCTTCGCCAAATTAAATGAAAAATGCCGAAGAATAAAATTCACTTCCAACATTGCTCGATAACAACTTTCTATCAAATATTCAGGAAACTTCGATATTTCTTTCTTCTGTACACGTAAAAATTCCAACTTCTCAAGATGGCAACGTTCGAATCGAAGATTTCCCAACAGTGATCGCGAAATGTTCTCCAGATACCCGAAGCATGTTCACGACCGAGGTCCCTTTAGAAACGTCGAAGACTGGAATTCGTAATTGCAGTTGGACTTCCGTTATCTGTGAGAACAGAGGGGTTCAAGATCGAAGAAACGCGAAAGGAAAGAGGGTCCGCGTTTCGATTCTACGGGCTTTATATCCGCATAATAACCGGGTGTGAATAGGCACGGCTGTTGCTTTTGCTTTATAACTCCGGCTCAAGTAAGTTGTCCCGTGTTTCGTTTTGTTGTCCGGCTGCGTCCTCCTCCTGTCTCTTGCTCTCGCTCGTTCTCGCGGGAATGAAAGGAATGAATAATTAGAGAGAGAGAGAGAGAGAGCCAGGGCCGACGGCTGAAAGTTTCTGGCCAATTAATTAAACGGAGAAGAGCAAGGCAGCGGAGAGTAACCGACGCTAGAGCAAACGGGACAGGATAATTTAAAGAGTTACGCGACAATTTAACTGTGATTATCGCTGTACAATCCCTTTAACAACACGCCGTTATAGAAACGCGCCAATTAGCAGCGTAGTCTGGCGTTAATGAATTTCAGATACTGTGTAAGGCAATAGAGAATGTCGAGATAAACGTTCGGGGAAATAATTCACTGTTCGCCCGTCGCGATTCTAACGACTCCCAAGAATACTAATTATTCCCCTTGTTGCTCGATCATGAATTCCGTAATCTGATGTTACTCGTCTTCGTTTGACTATTTGTATAACTTAAGCTTTTTCTAAGCTAATTTCTGAATAAAATCAATCGCACGAAATTAATTCAGAGTACGAAATATTTCTTATCTCTTTCGGCTATAGTGCGATAAAAAACACTCTAATTGCAAGTGACAAAGGGAACAAATAGAGGATGACACGGTTTCCGCAATGACACAGCAACGCATAACGTGTCATCAAATCATGACAAACGGGATTCGCGCTCGCTATAGTCACCGTCTTACCCTTCTTATTCCCGCTTCAGTGTCAAGTAATATGTCAAAGTGTCCGGGACTTAATTCCCCAACAAGCGAAGCGTGATGACGGTTTTGGCGCGTCGAACATTCCTGGTAGTTGCATGTTTATACTGCGCTTTGATCACAAGCCATTCGAGGATACATCAAAAGGAAGACCGTCTGTTTCCTGCTTGTACGGCGTAAGCGTGAATCATGAAAGCACGGCACTTCGTGAAGCACATTACGCTAAGTACGACATGACCAATGTAATGAATTACCAAGACAACGGTGTCGGTTTGGAATCCCTGATATTTGGAATGTCTACTCCACGATAGGATAATGAGACGAATGAAGTTTAATAATAATAAGTAGATAACTGTGCAATTTAACCCTTTCACTAGGAGGGGCAATTATAATCGTTTGTTGCAATAAAGAAAATACGTGTTGTGATTCTTGGAATAATTTTTTAAATTTAAATTCACTGAACAATAAAAGTGATTTTTCTAATTCAAGAAATATAAAAAAATAATGGAATTATTTGCATAATTATTATAGTGCAAATTATAATAGTTTACTATCGTACTGATAAAAACTTAAAGCAAGTTTCCTGAACTGTTGTTGAAACGTAACTGTATCGCGTGGTTGAAGGATTTCTCGAATGATATCCACTTTCGAAAAGCACTTTGCACTTCAAATTCAACCTATTCCCCTCGCTGCTGTTACACAACCACCTGTGCTGCCTCGACGCACCCTCGTCGTCGATCTCGCCCCTACTTTCGACCCTTGTCGTCGTGGCGTTCGTTGTCGTCCCCTCGTTTCCTCCACTTAAAAACCGGTAATTACTCTGATGCCAGTATTTAACGTTCGTATCGTCGTGTGGATTTTCTGTTTGCCAGCGTTCAAACTGTTGCTCGATTTCACCTTTTCTACCTCCGAAACACCTATTTTTGTTAGATCACTTCTAAGTCCAGACGATCCGTGAAGCTGTTACAAGATTACCGAATAACACGATAACAGTTGTATCTGGAAACTTGAGTGGAACTTTGGGTAATTTGCATCGGTTGCTGAGACCCTATTAGGATGAAATTGGAGGAATTGTAGAGGGATCTGAATTAATAGAAAACAACTACCTCCTTGGGAATTTGAAGATCATTAAGGAAATTCAATCTACTGTAGTACATAAATTATTCAATTAAAACTATTGCAAACATGTTAAAATAATTAACATGCAGGGTATTCTAAATTTTTGGAGAAAATAACTAAACGCCAGAAGAATGAAAAATTATATAATTTTGGTAAACTTAAATCAGAAAAGTATTTAGATGAACTTCTAGAGAAATCAGTGAAATTTAATATTAGTATATCAAACGTCGGTTGAATGGAATTCGAAGTTGATTTTGCTGAAGTTAGAAAAGCAGGGAGAGAATCGCGTGAATGTTTGAGACTCTCGAGAGTCTCTTTGTAAAACGAACACGTTCCAGGTCTAAGGAGTCGCTGAGAAGCGTCGATAGGGTAGCATTATTTATAGACGTGCCAATCTTCGTCCTGTCAATCATTCTCGCCATTCAGTATTAGCTGGTGTTCTCATTCGCCTATGTCAAGAAATGAGGCAGAAATTCTCCGAAGCCACACGTGGCAGTGACGTCATCGGTATCCGTGAGAAGATTATTTTAGCTTCCTCGCTGAAAACGCGAGAAACAAGAGACTTCTGAAGATCGTCGATAAATCGGTGTTTATACCGATGCTTTTTACATCGATAAACTTCGCGGTTTCACCGACGACTGAACATCTTTACACTTTCCGTTTTGATACGTTCGAACGTCTTTATACGCTGAGCGTGTACGAGCGTGTTGCACGCAATATTTCGTACTGAAACAGCCACGTCCAAAAGGCGCACGAGTATTTGTCAACGCGAGCATGTACATGAATCTACAGTTATTTGTAACTTCTAGAATTAGAGAGGGTAAATTTTGAAGTTAGTTAAGAAATACTTATTCTATCTTTCGTCGTGGGTGAAATCCGAGCCATCATTGGAGGCTAAGCAGCGCTAAGGAGGTGTGAGACGAAGGTCTTATTTGGTTGGGAGCTAATGACCCAACCGGGCCCTCGGATGGCGACGAATTTCACAGGGAGACCACTTGAGTCATAAAATGAAGTTATATATTCTACGAGGTACATTAATGTTTCCTCCGTTTATTTGTCGAAATCTTTGTCTTTCCTACACTTTGAAGATGAGACTATGAGGCTAATAATAAGTTTGAAGATGTTAAAATATCTATGCCTACGTAAAGTTTATGATGGCATAAAGATATGTGTATCAATAGAAAATTTGGAAATATTTCATTCGAAGAAAAAATAAATTATTCAATATCCTTACATTGTGTAGTTCTTATTTCTAACAAGACTTCCTCTGTTCTAAACACATCAAAGATTCACACTCCTTACCCCACATAATTTATTTAGAATATTACAACCCTATCCTGACTGTTCTACAAAATAACATAGTAAACTATAAGCATCCCACGCACTCATAAACAAAGCTGACAGAAGTACTTATTACTGTGTGCATGTACCTTAGTATAGAGACTGCTCTTCCAATAACTTCAAAACTGAATGAAATACATGTGACACTTTTCCATGGCAAGCTTACAAGTGTACCAAACTATAACACTACATTATGAACTCTGGTCCATAAATACAGAAACCTTATCACAAATTATTTTGTCTTCCCCTTTTATGTAAATTCGACTCTACTTACAAGTATTGTTTCTTTTTCTTTTTTTTAATTATTCAATCAAATTTGAACCTAGTCGTGACTTATTCTCATTGCAAGGATCTTTCCTAAGTTGTCGCGCAATGCACTTATAGGCGTGCAACACGCGCAACGTATCCGAAGATAGTGGGGTCAGATGCGTTGGCCAAGAATAGACTTATCAGCCAGATAAATGTGACAACGAATGCGAGCTAGCTTTACCTGTACGACCCACGACGCGATCCCAAGCGCCCATTATTTCCTTTCGCTATCTACCGCAGATGCATCGCACTTACCAACTCGCCGCTCGCTGCACCGGATAGCCCGGTTGCATCTGTGCGCGAACGGATTTCGTGCCTGTTATCCCTTCCCGCATCTATCGCAGGACATTATCATAAACAGTCCGACCGACTCGAAAATAGGTTATCGGCTCGGCCTGGAAATTCGATTAGCAATTTCCCGGAGACGATATTCCTGCCTTGACGACCATTATTTGCTGAACACTGGATTCGTAAGCGCTCTCTTTCCGCTCTATAGATTCTTATTTAAAGCTTATACATTGAATTGTTATATCTAATCGTGGAACTTTTTAAGCTTTAAAATTAATTTGCAATCAAACTTTTAATCGCTTTAAGAAAGTGTCATCTGAGATAAAGTTCGCTGGTAATTTACAGATATCAAGACTCTCGTTTATAGCAACATATTCAATTAATCGCTGCAGCTGACAACTAGTTTCTCAACTTTCCTAATATCTTCTTTTCGATCATCTTTGTAGCCATTAATCCATGAAACATCGCTGTCATTCGAGCCTTTATGACTCATTATCGCGATTAATGACGCGCGAATTCAGTGAGGTATTAAAACAACTCGCTATCGTCCACGACGATTAGTATATTTAATATGCGCGGCTTGTACGATTGCAATGGAAAGGAAACACGAGCAGGCAAATGCAGAATTCTGTTTCGCTGCTAATAAGAGGTTTAGGAATTCGTAGTCGACGGTCAAATATTCCAGTTATTCAGAATCAGAAAGGAACGACGTGCCGTAAAACCACGATGAGATAATTGGTCGTGAATACTCTCGCTTTGCTATTAAAACATTAAATGCTTCTAACATCGTTGTCATTACTTACCTTGATCGTCGCGTGGTGGGATCTTTCATGACCATGACTTCTGTGATGTCCCCATACTTGGTGAAGTACTCCCTGAGGCTCTCTGAAACAATAAAACAATATTCGTTAGTTCACTGCCATTTCAATAAGAATCATAATCACGCCTCAATAATTAAATTTAATTTATGTTATCAGTGTGCCACTTCAAAGTAGCGAATAAAAGTTGGATACATAATATTCATCAAAATGTTAAAATAGAAAAGAATGCAAGAACAATGAACTTCTCAATGAGTTCTGCTTTGCAGATGATTTATTGCTGTTGGTTATCTTCGCGAAAAGGGGGTCCATTTTCGGAACGCAGCCCGGCCGAGTCACCAATTACATGGAACATAATGAAACTACCAGACCATTTCGTGAATCATATGATACGAGGAAAATTTACGAGTGCCCGTTTCCTGTCGGTTATCGGCAACACCACGCTCATTACCTCTAACCTAAAGAATAATTTTAGCAAATCAGTCGCTTGTGGAGAGTTTTCGTTGAACCACTACTGGTGTGCCATTGCCGGGGAACTGAATTTCAACAGTGAATAATCGCGAACCCCTTATCTGTTCCCCGTTCAGAATCGCGGACGTTCGCGAAACTGGCCAGACCTTTTGTGAATCAAAGTAGAAACGCCGAAGCACGCGAACGTAAATTCTCTATATGCTACGGAATGGACAACTAATTTCTGAGAATGGTAATAATTTCACAATTTTTTACAACTTATTACATACACATATGTAATAAGTTTATCCTTCATTTATAAATTACTGTTAGAGATGATAGTTTCTCAATTTTTGATACTGACGAAACATTTGCATTCACGCTGGGAAATATTGGACCGAATGCAATGTCGGGATTCGTTAATCCTAATTAGAATTATGAGATAACAATGTAAGTCGACGGCACCTAGCGTAATCCCTGCCATTTATGAACACGCTGCGTGCGTCCATGAGAGAGCTTTGGCTTAACTTAACACCGTAGAAAATTAATCGTGCCTGATAAGTTAAGCCGCGACCTGTAATTAAGAAATATCTCATATCGATTTTTGCTTGATACGAAATTTATTCAATTCCTAACGCGGTGAAATTCGAGAATTTGTAGTGGAAATTCACGAGATATGTGAAAAATTTCATTCGAAAAGCGTACGAAGGGTGCAAATAATAACCTTGAACGAAAAAAGGAATGAGGAATGGCGTGCAATTTTTAGATATACGATGCTGGAAAATCAACGCACAGGTTGCCGTTCTACATCATGTGTTATGTACAAAACACTCTCTGTTAAAAATGTACCAACATTTCCGTGTCATTCGTTCTCTCATGGATTACAGTCACTCGTGAAAGTATTCATAAATTTCATAAAAAGGTCATTTAGTAATAAATATATTAGAAGTTATATTAATATTTTTCAGGACATCCTTTCACCTGTGATATCAAACGAAGGTTTAACGACACGTGTAATAATTCTCAGAAAAATTTAATAAAATTCACTAATTTATATCGTAATCAATTGTGAACATTGCCGAACACGTTCGCGCTGTCCCTCGGAGGAGGCACCCTGTTGACCTCCTTTGTAGGTATATATCAAAAGGGTGAAGTCTGGCCGTAGGCCAACATGGACACGCTCCAAATATATATCTTACACCCTATCTAATTATACGCTATTTTATCCAGATCGTTGTGAAAAGCTCGTAATGCTCGGCAGTTACTTGCCTATTCGGTTGCAAACGGTCTTCGACTTCGATAAATTGCAGATGCTCCATCGCGATATTCTAGTAGGAACAATACCATGCAAACGTACGCGTTCAACTATTTTCCTTTGTTTATTTCGTTCGCGTTTAATGCTAAAAACAGGAGCAATCAGGAAAAGAAGAGTTTCACTTTGTTTCTGCTCGAACGAAATCTTCAGGTTCGAACTCTCCTGTTTGAAAGGGCGAGTTTGAAGCACTCTCCAAATTACAATCAAGAAGTAATGAAACCTCCTATTAAGTTAATGTTTTTACAGATATTCGAAGGAAAAAAAATTACACTTCTTGCCGTTGCTTTCAGAAAGCACTCGAGTAGTCTGTAATGAATTATCGGGGGTATCTTATTAAATTTGATTGTTATGTACTAATGGGGAAAGGAAAGAGAAGGCGAAGGGTGGCAAAGTGGAATGCTTATTGTTTATTCAATAGATGGCGTTAATCAATGAATTATTGGTGTTCCCAGGTCATTAGCCGCTGAACACAACCTGTTTGGTAACGAGCTGTTCGCATAAATTACATCATCCTACGGAATTAATTAGTGATACTTAATTAGTATTCTCGGAAAATTAAAGCGGCTCTTCTTTGCCGGTAACTAACGACTGGTAACTAACGATGTTGAAGATATATTTAGAATATGCAATCAAATTGTTTCTTCCTTCTTTCTTTTCGTACAAAATATTAAAACATTAAAATACAAAATTTCCTTAGAAGAATATTAAACACAGTGGAGTGTAAAAACATTAAAGCAACCCCTAGCGGAGAAGAATCCCAAGAAACAGAGGAAAAATGGATTTTCACTACGTCACTTTTTCTCTGTGTTTCTTCTATCTACGATTTTATTTTGCATTTTCATCGAGTTCCACGACGAAAGACTGTTCGTTTTTCTAGACTATGAAAATGTCGTTAAACTTGAGAAGGTTAGGAGATTCAAGGATGCTCTTTTAATTTGTCTCGGATGTGGATTGATGGAAGCAATTACGTCGTTGCCGAGGAGACAATTTTAAAACGTTACCGTGACTCACGAAAATATACGAGCATTATTTCCTTAATTGTTCCCGGGTAGAACTTATTTTTCACGCGGGGATTCTCCATCGATGCACTTTTTCTTGTACCGTTCTATTCGACGCCATGAATCTAAAGGAAAAGCATCGTACTTCTTCTTCTACGAAGGTATTTTCATTGTTACAGAAACAATAGTTCTTCTAATCGATCTTTGATGTTAACGAGTGTTGTTTAAAAACTAAAAATTTTTCATGCATTTAAATGTGAATAAATGAAAAACTTTAAATTCTCATCTACTTCAAGATACAACAGATCAAACATCCCTTACATAACTTGTTACGATCAAAATCGTCTGCACACAGAAGCTCTTAACTCAATTCCATTCTCGAAACCCGGAACGTTTACGCGTTATTCAAGATAATCTCACGAGATCCCTATCCATTTAATCTCTGCTGCTCAGACAATTTCCAGTTATAAACCTCTCCATCCACCGCGATCGCAATGCAACACCGTCGCCGAAGCTCATCATCCCGCAAACCAGATCTCCTCAACCTGGACTCGATCTTTAAACCGTTTAGAGCGATCGTCCGATCTCTTTCTCTCTTTCTGCACGCGGCACGGCGATCAGAGGATGAAAGAAAGCCACAGGTGTTCCCGACAAGCGACACGTTCGCTTAGCGATCGCATTCGCGTAGAAAACGATTTGCAATCGTTAATCTCGCGAGCATTAGCTACTCGTTCGGTACACACGACGGGTATAAATAACCGAGGGAATTATTTTATCAACTGAGAAGAGGAGACGATAACGAGCAGCAAAAGGAAACGATGAAACACGTCGGAGAGAAACGAGCTAGAGGCTTTTCCGCTTGTACCGCGATTACCGAAGATAAAGTCAATCGCGTTACTTCGCGAAACACCTGACGCGCTCAACCATCGCCTGGGTTAGCCGGTGGATTCGTCAACATCTATCAGGCCTATCTTGTTTCCCGGCAATGAAATCCTTGAAATGGGTGGAAGAGAGAGAGAGAGAGAGAGCAGCGCACGTCGAAATCGTAAATCCGCGAAGCGAGGCAACCGGCTGGACGAGCCAAATGGTACCAATTTACTCGAACGGCAGAATTATGCGAAAGGATGGACCACTTAAATATTTTAGGACTCCGTGACCCGTTAACTGTTCTCTATCGGGCTAATTTTATAAATAGACACGCGGTATCGAAAGACACTCGCATTGTTAATTTCGCGAAGTTACTGAAGAATTTAGAACGCGTTTAGCAGCTCATAAACTGCAATGATCCGCTATTTATGAGAACTCGAATGCCGAGGGTTTCGATTCTATCCCGGTAACACTGTCACGAAAATAGAGTCGCGTGTCGACCGATCGTTTCTCTTCCACCCCCTTTTTTTAATGCTTTTTATCCGCGATACGGAACGAATTACTTTACCCAGAAAGTGCCTTTTCCGATCCGTGATTCTCCGCGTGCTCATAGTCCGGACGAAATAATTCAGCAAGCTCTCGGTTTTCGAGCGCTTCCCTTCGCGAGAATCACGGGCAAAGATTGCGCGCCGCGCTGAAATATTCAAATCCAAAGAGTTGCCGTGTCTCTGGCCGCGCTTCCCGCCAGCAATCCCACGGGAATACTATCTGTCCCGAACGGATCCCCGAGGCGAGCGCGATCCCTTTGTTCCCCGTGAATTTTTCTCTTATTAAAAAGGTGTAATTTGACGAACAACGGGTCGGTTTAAGGAAATTACGTGGCACGGATTTAGATAAGAACGTTTTAATATTTCAACGGGAAAGACTGAAGGAGATGCCTAAATTTTCTTCCGGAGAGAACCTTCATTTAGGAAGTATTCTCTATGGAGCATTGCAGTTACGAGTGCAGATGTACAGTTATAGTTTTTCTTAAAGTTTAGTATCTTCTTTTATTTAAGAAGAAATCATTTTGATATACCATCATACGTTATAAATGCATAAATATCTCCGGTTCAGTGATCGCAATTCTGGTTATATTGAAAGGCTCTTGTAAAGTTTTGTCGTATGATATTCGACTCCAATTGACTGTACACGACCCAATTCAGCCATCGCGTTTCACAAGATATATGCTCGTATTCCCGCGAATGTATTCCTCGTAAATCATCGATAACAATATTTCGCCGGAAAATTCACCTGTCGTAAGCGTATAACAAAGGGTCACGCATGATTCCCACTTTGCCGGTTATCAATCTTGAATCGAGCCAGGGAATACGTAAAACGGTGCTATCGCTTTCTCCATTCGTACACAATGGATATGTTGAAGAAAAGGGGTAGGTACTGGCGTTATTTCACGTCGCCTCCACACTCGGGCGCAGTTATCAATTCGAGAGTCTCCAAAAAGATTGCCCTGCAGAGGAAATTCGGAATTACCATTCAGCCCGAGGATGTTGGTTCACAATCTTTCCTTTCGTTTCCTTTCCTTCCTTCTTTCCTTCCTTCCTTCCTTCCTTCCTTCCTTCTTACCACCTTCTTACCCTTCTATTTGCCCGTCCTCCTCTCGAAAGATCTTCCGTCTCGCATCATAGAGCTCGACTACGTGAAATCGAGTCCTCAGAACATATTGGTTGGTACTGTCGAGGAGCTGCAGCCTCGGCTACCCGGGCGATAGTGAATAGAAGAAAAAGGGATGCCAGGGTGGTGGGTTTCATTTAAATGAGATCCAAGCTAGAGAAGTAACCAGGAGGGTAGCGAGGAGTGAAGAAGGGTTACACGAGAGGGCAATAGCATAGAGGCAGGCTAAGAAGGTAAGAAGACGGTGAAAAGAAGGGGATAAAAAAAAGAGAGATGGCAAGCGTTGGTCTTCTCGAGTGTTTTTCTATTCAGAGAGGACTCGCATAAAGTTCTATATACCGAGTTCTATTCCATTCTATAGCATGAACGTGGATACCCTAAGAGAGTAGGGATAGGAGACGAAGAGAGGGGTGCAAGGGGTTGGTTTCTTCATTGAAACGAATGGCCTTATCCATTCCTCTCTCTCTCTCTCTCTCTTCCACCTTTTGTCAGTCCTCTTTCTCTCTCTATCATTCGCGATTTCCTCTCTCCCTTTCTTTCTTTCGTTCCTTTTGTCTCTCTGCTTCTTTTTCTCGTTTAGTCTTTCTCTTCGTAACTCTCGAACGCCTTCGGTTCTTTTCGTACGATCTTTCTTTTCTTTCCCTCCGCTCGTTCTTCTCTCCTGGAGACCCGGCATCTCCGCTAGGATTACTTATCCTTCGCCAAAGGACGCCTCAAGACTCAACCTAAAGCATCATTTGAATAAACGCGGAGTTACTGCGCCGCGTTAGGTCGGCGCGCAGAACGGATAGATAGATAAATAGACGGATAGAGAAAGGGAAAGAGAGACGAGCGAGCGTGCAGCGAGTATATTAATGGCTCGAAATGTCCCCGGGCAAAAAGGGGATATTCTGCTCTGCGTTGCCCCGAGGAGAGCAGCCTCCTACTGCTCTGGATAATCATTTCTCCGCGATGGATAGCGTGGTTCGTGATTGCAAATTAATCAATCGATCATCCGTTAAAAAATTGAATCATTTAACGGCGATTTACTAGGTAATAACCGAAAAGAAGAAACTTTCAACTGATAAAAACGCTCGAGTGGAAATCAAGTAGATTCAGCCGATTTAAGTGGAACGTATCGAGCGTCGAGAGGCAGGTAGAGGTAAATCACGATCTTCCGTGCTGACAGAGTTCAACAAACCCGGCCACCGGACGGACGGGCATGCTGGATTTCGTCGAGTTGTCCGAGGTGGACGACAGCAATTAGCCGACGACGCCTGCGTGTCGTGTACACCGTATAAACAAATAAACATTGCCTCGTTGGCCGGACTAGGAACGCAGCCGGTCACTTTACCACCCTATCCGTTCACCTCCGGCTATATTCCTCGAGATGGCCAGCAGACGGCGATGAAAGGGAGTCAGGGGCGAGGTGGGTCGACCAGAAACGGTTTCGCGTTGCTCTCGTTCGCGTGCCGGTCTATTTCGGCGGATACACGCAGCATCCCAAAAAGACCATGCTACGTGTACCAGCCGGCTTTTACGCCGGACCATTAACGGCGTTGTGGGTATAAACTTAGGACAATCCAGCATTGACCGCGTCACCACGAAATGAAGATCGTGAAATTTCCCTTTACTGATTCCACGATAATTACTGAATGGATTTAATGGGACTCTGCGTAATGAGACACAAATGCTTCGTGTGAACTCTATTATGTATGTAGGAACTATTAAATAATAATTAGTAACTGTCTATATTTCTGGTCCTTCTTCCTATCTTTTAAGTAATACTCTGACAACTTTTATATTAATTCATGAATTCTAAAATATTACATACTTTAATTCCTCGCATAAGACACTATCAACTTCCTATCTCGCTATATCTGCTAGAAATTTAAACCATCGTTACCATCCCTAAAAATTCAGCGATCCGTACGAAATCTGGCAAAAGAAGGAGGGTCTGTGGCGAGGGCAGCGATGTTGCCAGTGAATGGATGGAATTTTAAATAAAAAGAAGATCGCTAATATCGGTAATGGTAGAAAATTGCGAGCAACCGGCCACCGCAAAAAGATAAAAGCATTCGCGTGTGCTTTATGCTCCGTGGGCTTTGGTGAACCACCGGGAAGACACATTAGTTAGTCATTTTCCTCGAGGGCCGATCTGCATAGCGAACGGGGAGGAGGATCAGAGGGCGAACAGGGTTGCTTGATTTCGTAGGAGAATATAGGCTGGAACGTAGTAACGTAGGAGGGATGACAGAACCTGGAGCTTACCTGGCCACGAGCCAACCCCACTCCCAGACCCTCGTGATAGTGCATAGTCGGTGCATAGTGAGAGTGCATAGTCGGTGCACAGTGGGAACCCGGTATCTGCCCCTCCACTAGGCCGCATGGGTGCCCGCAATGCAGCTATGGCCCACCATCCTAATGATGGCAACCACGCAGGTACAAATCTACCCACACCCTCTTTCGCGCCCTCTCGTTCCGTCTCTGCCCTACCGTTCCTTCGCCAACCAGCGAGTCCCTCTGTTCGCGCGATTTTCTGCTGACACTTTGCCCCGATACCGCTCTTTGGCACCGCGACACTTCCGCTTTCGCTCATCGAACCCCCGCTCCTCACTCGGCTAACTCTTTTTGCCTCGTCCACAGCTTTCGTACGGTATACTTCTCTTTCCAAACCGCTCTCCATCCGTTCGTTCATCTATTTGTCTGCTCGATTCCGCCATTCGCGTCTGTTTCGTGGTTAACCCACTTTCGACCCATTTTACCCCCTTCTAAATGGACGACGAATGTCGATTTCCTGCGATTTTTATCAAATACTTTTAAGTACGATACCGACAAAACGAGACAATAGATACGTTTCTACAAAATAAAATGCAATATATTCTACAAGTAGAAAATAAGAAAAACCACACGCATGCATTATTACAAAACGGCGTTCTTGTACGAGGTTACAAACTTGACATTGATGTGTATAGTACGGAAGTTATTACTCTACGAAGTTCGTGAAAATTTTACAGAGTTTCTTCACGTTAGTGAAGAGTTTCTTCACCTCTTCTTGTGAAGTTACTCCTCTATCGTAAAACTTTTGTTTTATAGTTTCCTACATATAAAAACCGAGAAGTGTAAGACCTAAATGATGAGCTTGAAGACGAAAACAATAATTCCCAACGTCTGCTCTTAACATTTACTAATAACTTTGTAACGAAACATTTATAGCCGACATTTTATTACACTCTGTCAGACCAGAACCGCTTTAATTTTTGAAATATTTCTTGAAAAATGCATTTCAATTAAAATACTTGGTAGAGAAAATTCAGCAAAGTCTCGATCGCTTAGAAATATAATTATTTAGGTTGCAACAGGTGAACGAGACTTCCGAATTTGAATCGTTCCCCTGCAACCTGATCTACACGTTTCCTCTTCAAAGCGTATCTCATTTTACGAACAGGAGGAAACGACCGGAGGATATTTCAGTGGTGCATAAAATTGATAGGAAGGGTACGAAACCCAAGAAGACTGCCGGAATCTCTCGCATTCTCGTGTATCCAATCAGTGAACGCATCTGATTCAAGGCAGCTTATCCGTTTAAATTCAGTTTCCCTTATCGCAGATTTCCGTCCCCGAATCAGATCGTGCGAGCACCGCTGACCAAGGTTAATCCTATTCGTAATGAGACGGCTAAGTATCCGGTCAATTTCACGGGTCGGGAAAACCGTCAGCGAGGAAAAGAGGAGTCAAACGGTACGGAAAGCGGCAAGACGAAAGGAGAAAGAAGAAAGATTTCGCTCTTGTTACTCCTGGGGACATCTTTAATTCATCGAATGCGGATTGCAGGCTGAATCCTTGATGAGCTTTATTCCACATCCGTGCGCTCGAACTATTGGATCCGATGAGAGATTCTCATACGATAATGCTCCTCGCTAAGCCACTCTGTTCCACGTCTCACTTATACGCTCTCTCTTCTCCTTTCTCTTTCTCCTCTTTCTTGCACCGCCACCTTTCACGACCACCAACTTAAGAAGCTCCTAGCCGAGCTTTTTCGACTTCTTCGATCCTCCGCTTCTTCTCTTTTCAGTCCGACGATCGTCCGCTTTCCGTCCAAGCGCCAGCGTTTCGCTCCAATCTCGGACCCTCAATCCTTTCTCGTTTTCTCGCGGGAAATCGCGCGGAAAACTAGTCAGTAAAGATCCTCTGCTGCGCGTTTCCATCGGACGCTGCCCGTTCGTCTCGACCCGCTCGGACATCCTTCCTTTGTTGGACACCATTAAGAGACGGTCTACCTTCGGACGGAAATTCCAACGCTCTTTATCTCCCATTCGTTGAATAATAATATTTTCTGGCAAAGTCAGCGGGATATTGGCGTTTAGAGATTACAATCCTTGGACATTGAAAAAGAATCTAGGACGGTATAAATTAAATTCA
Organism: Osmia bicornis bicornis; assembly: GCF_907164935.1. NCBI lineage: Eukaryota > Metazoa > Arthropoda > Insecta > Hymenoptera > Megachilidae > Osmia > Osmia bicornis. The sequence continues at coordinate 10,967,844 of NC_060216.1, read as the reverse complement.
GTTAATGATGCGAAATGGTAAACCAAGGAATTGAAACAGAAAATTTTAAAATAAATTATCAAGGGAAATTTTGGAAAATTTGCAACATCGTAAGCTGTCATTGACGAGATTGTTTATCGCGTTGTTTTCTCTGTCCAAGCACACTTTGCATCAACGGATCGCGTTACATTAATCCTAAACGAAACAGTTTCTCTCGTGTTTGGGAAAAATTTTATAGAGACTCGCAATTTAACTCTTCCGCGTGGTCGGCCACGAATTAAAATCATAGCAATACGAGCGTTCATCGACCGACAAAAGCGCGACAAAGAACGATTCTTCCCTCGACCGTGCAATATTTTCCAATTTATTTGATTCAACGACAAACCGTGTAACCCGGGCCAAAAGAATAAACGAATTATTACAAAACAATGCAATCGCTGTCCGACTCGGTGAATCAGTGACTTCGAAAACGGGACTACCGTGAATCACCCGGGCAAGCACAATGAAACGCTGGTAACACAGAGGAAAGCTACGGCATATTATATCGCGACACGCATTAAACGCTTCATCGTCGACAAATCCCGTTTCGCTTTCAAAATGCTCGTCTACGCTCGAAAGCGCGCAGCTACAACCCGAGTGAAGAACAAAGCAAACGAGCCACGATGAAATTCGTTAGACCAAACGGCGGATGGTTGATACCGACGGTCAAAAGTATAAGCGTATTCGTGCCACTGGTCGTCTATAAATTCGTTGTTCGTTCGTTTAATCGTCGGTCAATGGGATGAAACAGAAACAAAAATGTACGCGTAGCCGCTTACGATTTACATCCGTTTCTATAAATCCACGAACGTTTATTTTGAGCGCGGTGTGTAAATTAAAATACAGATATAACGGTTTTATTACTGTATTAATCTTTGCAGCGGTAATGATCATCGTTAATATGCCAACGATTAAAAAAACCTAATCAATGATCAATGAAATTCTAACTTATAATTATTGATATTAACCCATTCTTATTCGCTATGAACTAAAGGTTACGGAATCGAAGGAATAAGCGATTTCTAGTAAAATACATTGAAGTAGATCGTCGGGAATAAGCAAGAGCGGTGAAATAGGAAAGAGGGACATCCGCTGGATATCTTGGTGGCTTCGATATTACACTCGTCCTGTCCGTGAAATATCCGACTCGGAGCGTAAAGCGTTTTTCGATTTCCAACGTCGTGAATGAACCGAATGGACTCTAACCCTGGGAAAAGTCGACGAGAGATTCGAGAGCTGCCCGTTTCGATACTCGACTGTCTCGGTTAAATTCTCGAGAAATCGACGATGGTTCGCGCTACGATCGCACTGATTCGTTTTCTCCCCTTGCGATCTAGCGGTTTCATTTTCAACGGGACGATACAATATTAGCCCCGTAACTGGCTTCGAAATGGTGGTATAGAGGGTTGGTTAGACGACACGGAGGACGGAAAAGCGATCGAGGGGAAGAGGGTGAAGAAAAAAGGGGCGCATACGGCGTGGCGCGACGGCAGCGATTGCAAAGAAAGTCTCCGCCGCCAAGGCCGGCTTAATAATTCAAATCTCTCAGTACTCGAAAAATTGAATTTAATAATTCAATCCAATAGGAAAGCCCGGACCGTTACGAGCCGCGGAAACCACTCGACCGGCAGAACTCGATCAAAAATGCAATATCCAGCTCGATTTCTTAATCCGATTTCACTGGCGCGCCCTTCGTTTTTATTTGCGTTTCAACTCATTCTGGCCTTTTCTCTCGTTTCATCTGCCACCCATTCGTTGCCCTGTTAAATTATCCTCTCCCCGATAAACGCGCGCATAATTACAAAAACTGTAACGATTAACAGAAGTGATATGAAAGTTTTAAAAATTAAGCGATTAATTTTCATTTTAAAGCATTTTCTGTATAAAAATATTAAGACAGCCTCTATAACGGGATAAATATTCGATTTTACGTTCCATTAGTTATTAATGGAGGATGCAGACATTCGTACCGATACGCTCGAATTAAAGCAACGTTTTGACGTCACCGATACATTGAATTCAACGAGACCGAACGGTCGGGGTTAACGGAGGTTAACTTGAACGTCTATGCGCGGGTTCAATTCGACTCGTCTCTTTTTTTCTCATTCTTCAATCAGTACGGTATCTCTGTTCAATATCGGTATCGCAAGAGTTTCGAATGGAGAATCGTGATCTACTGCATCATGTATTTAGGTTGACTGTAATGCAGAAACGATACTCCATGGAGGAACGTTTCATTCTTATCTTTCAGCTCGAATCTGATTATACAGGGTGCCTCAGTTAAACATCATGTTAATTTTGAGTAACATTAGAATTCTTTTAAATACAGTGAAATTGCTCCAAAAGAGGAGTACATAGATACTAGGCATTCGTTCGGAAGAGACTCTGTCTCAAATGGAACCTAGATTTATGGCCTTCAGTGTCATTAGATGTCTTTTTGTTTCAAATTAAATAAAGATTCTATGAAAGCCGTTTCGACCTAATTCAAATTTTTCTTCCCCTTCTCCACCTTTCTCTCCTTTCTACCCCCCAAAAAAACGACAAAAAATTTGTCGATACCAGTGTATTGAACATTAAATCCCTGCTCATTTCCATTTTCCGGCATCAAATATTCAAGTCAAATTTATCACCGTAATCGTTGGAATCCTGTCTCCCCTCGTGATCACAAGTCGCTGACTGATTCGTGGCTGGTAACAATCCGGGTATCCGATATAAATTTCCATTCGCGAATAACCAGGAATCGAATTCAAATTCGACGAACATCGACTCACAGAGCAGAAGGGCAAATCGAATCGCGTCGCGTGTCCAACGAGAAAGAAAAGGGGAAACGGTACTGTCAATGCCAGAAAGTATCGGCCCGGTGTCCAAACATAGATCACGTATAATTAGAAGCTAAGGGGAGGCCTGAACTCGCTGCGTCACAAGCAGAGAGAACTCAACGCGAGCTCGCATCGTTCGTGGACGAAACTATGCCAAGCACACTTGTGCAACGTGATTCGCCATCCGTTAATATCTGTGTAACGAGAATGCTCCAACGACAATGATGGAGCGATTCGTCCTGTTGCTGATGAATGATTTCCACTACCGATCTTAGTTGGTTATCCTTTTCCCTCCTTTTTTAGATACCCTTTTCTTGAGCAGTAGATTTCTTTTCAAGTAATTAAATAAGAATTTTGGTACACACATATGAAACATGGATAGTAATAAAAAATTGAATAAAAGGGGTGTCATATTTTAATTTCTCCCCAATTTCTTCGTTATTTGATAAAATCTCTCAAGTAAAACTTACTCCAAGTTGGAACCCTACCTCGAAGAAAACTTCAGCAACGAAAACATACGTAATCTACTTGACTTTATCAAAGAAGCAAAATTAATAGACAAAATTTAATGAAGTAATAACTACTGTTCGACATCGCTAATAACTTTATTGTTGATGTGATGTAAAAATATTAGTTAAAAAAAGAAAACTTTTAAATAGAATTATATATGTAGTTAGACAGATTGATTTTTGTTAAGAAAAAAGTATTAGCATACTTTGAAGATTCAAAAACATTAATAATTCATGAACATTATATGAAATACCAAAGTTTTTGAAGTGTTGAGGTTCCTTTCGAATAATAGAATAGCAGAAATCTAATTAAGAGCCTACAGAAGTCGTCGATTCATAAAATGGTATAGAACAACTAGATTTAGCTTGGCGAGTGCGAAGCAATTCGAAGATCATTGCGATTTCTAGTGAACGATCAATTTGCGAGCCTCGAGGGGGGTGACAAGCTTTACCTTAAATAATCCACAAGGCTCGAAGCGATTTGGCAGCGGTAGAATTACGGTCTTTATATATAGAGGCCGGGGTCCGTTGATTAAGAATCGCGATTAGCATTTATTTCGGTCGTGTTTGGGCTGGATTCCACGCTGCTAAACTTGGCGTGGCTTGGTGGCCTGATGCAACCTACTCTATTAGCCCCGATAATCCTTCTGTGGCATGATAAAAAAAAAAGTTATAAGCTTTGTTCGAATTTTATAACAGGTTGCTGGGTTTTAGAACTTTAGCCAATTTGAATGACAGAATTCTGATTATTCTGCGATTTTAATTTTCAATTCAACTGGAGATGCAATCACAATTTTTTTTTTTTTTTTACTTAATTAGAATGAGCAAGGCCAGTAGCATAATTAACAGTTTGTGAAGAATTAAATATCAATTTCATATTAAATACAGAAGCAGCGCAACTTAAAAGTCAATCATCTCATCAATATTCTCACCTTCATTTTGACTTGTTTGTCTCGATTCTAAACTACGAGATGAGACGTAATCGAGATCGTTTTGAATCTGAGATATCAACAAATTGCAGTTATTAATCACTTTAATGTAATGTATCAGGGAGCGTGCAGTTATTACCACCTAAATATCACCGAAATCATGAAACTTAATAAATCTTCGTAGTTTTGAAATACGAGAACCGTATATCATTTTCTCAATGAAACGATGTATCCTTTTTTGTTGTAAGATATCATCGCTTGTATTATTTACTGCATTCTGTACATTCTGTGATGAAATTCTGGAGAAATTTAGAAAGGAAATTGAACTTTCAATAGTAGAAGTAGTACTCTAATTTTTAGTTACGTTTAGAAATTTAGTTCCAATTTCAGTTTACATGAAATGTTAAACATAAAATTATTTTTATCGAAGAACTTAAAAATTCCTTCACCTTGCTTCTTTACTAATTCCTCTATACATAAAGTGTTTTCAATTTCGAGGAGAAAGAAAAACAGAAGTGATAAATTGCTATAAGTGTGTCTCAATAACCACTTCCCGGTTGTACCAGGCGTGGCATAAAGATATATGTACGACTACCGAAACAAACGAGAATGCTCTCTCATCGCGTGCCTATTTTGAGTCGTTGCAGAGCGTCCGTTTGAAAACATCCGCCAGCCACGAGTCAAAGCGCTGTTCATCATTATTCAAACGAAACTAACGAAACTCTCGAGCTAAGTATCCCTAAAAACAGAAGAAAAATTATTCATGAAACAAGTTATACCTACTTTTGAATGAATGCTTCATATTTGACAGTAATATCCCATCTAACGTCGATACTTGGGCGATAGAAAAGTAATAGAAAACAAAATTCATTGTTAACGTTACTTGACGCCTAATCTTAAAATATGTAATAAATATTTTTCGAATATAATTTAAATTAAAAAAAAAAAGAAAAAAAAATGAAATTAGATAATACTATAAATAAAAAAAAATTGCATAGAAGTTCAATCGTACGGTGTTCCATCAAACACCATCAAGTCTGTAACATCCCAAGCCAGCAAGGAAACGGGTTTTCCAGTTGGCAGGAAACGATTAACCGCGACGAATGTACTATCGCGGTTCTCCCTCTTTCACTGTTTTCATTTTCCTCTTTCCCCGGGAAAAGCGAGCAAGAGGAAACTAGACAAACTTGCGCGTTCGCGTGCAACGGTTTTAATTTCCAACGTATATTTAAACTCCTTAAGCCGGTTGTTTTTGCGTGCGTTGTCGTTCGGTCGCATCACCGACCCACGAGCATTTTCCTTTTTCTCCTCTTTCCCTCGTGTTTGCCCACTTTGGCCCGCGGCGAGCAAGAGACAAACTCCTCCATACGGAAAAGGAAACTTCCGTCCTGTCGACGGAAATGAAACGTCGAGGTTCGGCAACCTCCCGGCGTAAACGCCACTGTTCTCATCTTCCTGCTGGAATTCTGCTTGTTCGCTCAAAACTGCTCCCATTCTACGGTTTTCGATTCACCGCTCCGTTCCGCGACGAAGCAACAACATCGTCCTGGAACTCCGTTAAAGAGAAGAAGACGGAGAACGGGGGGTATAAATTACCAAGGGATATTATTATCCGCCCGGGGATGTTTCGAGAAAAGTTTCAACGTCAAATTGTAGAGACGATGATAGGTATTTTACAGACTCGCGCAATTGTTGGTCTGTTCATTGAATTTTAACCCTTTCACTACTAGTTATCTAATACTAAAACAGATAATTCTAAAATAAATTTTAGAAATAAAAGCATCTACGTTAAAAAGATTCTTATTATAAATAAGATTTTATCCACAGATAAAGCATAACAATATAATCGAGGACGAAAAATTCAGTAAAAATGAGAAAATTAATTAGGGCGCCAATTAATTACGAACCGCATAACTAAACAAGGGAACAGGAAACGAGGTGAAGAGGGGTCTCTAAGTTTGAAAACCGATGTACGAGTCGCTAAGTCGTTTCTTAGATCGGCATTCAGGAACCGCGGAACGGAAAGAATTCCTAGCGTTCGCTCTTCTCACAATTTCTCGAGCAGAGGAAATAACGAAAAACCGAGCGAAAGAGGGAATTCGAAGCAGCGCAGCGTAGAAAGGGAAAAAGGGGCAGGAAAAAGGGCGAGAATGAAAAAGGAGCAAGAAGCGGCGAAAGCCGAACACCGGTAACGACTAAAAGCCAGTACTGGGTGACGTGTATTCAAGAGGTTAATTCTTTCGTGGCGGTTTCGTAGCGGAACGAGGGCGTCGCAAGCTCCACGCCGCAAGTTCGAAAGCCGCGTCCCTCGAATAATGCAACAATCGTGTTCCAGGAACCTGAATCCCATGTCGGTGGCCTAACCGCCATCCCTAACCCATCGTGTGGATATTGTGGAAACATGTGGATGCAGCCGGAGCTGTACAACTTAATGTAACCACCTTCGAGATGGATTCGAACGAGGAATCCTTCGTATCCGCCCGTGACCCAGCACCGATCCTCTTCACCCACACGTCGCCTCTCTGTTCCAGTTCTCAAGCTTTCCAGCATGGCCTGCTTGATACCAGTCGATATCGTTCTATTTCTGTCACTTTCTTGCCGATACTCGCTCGCCTTTCACTTGCCACTATTTTTCTTCCCGCACTTTACTGTTTGTGTTTGCCGTCGCAGTAAATCAAAGCGAGCCGTGCTTGCGATGCGATTCGTACGGTTCGACTTAGTTTCGAAACACGCCCCGCAACGAGTGTCCTCGAAACTTACGGGAACTGGGTTGCTTCGCGTCAAATCCTGCCAGATGTTTCGTGTCCATCGTGCTCGAAAAAATTCACGCTGATGAACGAGATCCAACTCTTGATTTCGAGCGACATTACTGTCGCGTGTTTTTATTTTTGTCAAATTATTACGCTGATTCGAAGTTAAACATCGTTAATTTCTTAGAAACTTTGATGGAACTCGTTTGCTTTGGAGAATAGAACACGCTCCTCTTGATTGTCAGACAGTTGGAAAGTTCTGCAGTAAGTTTTTCAAGAAACTGAGTTTCTTGGAAGGGAATGAAAATTGAAGTTTAAATTATTAGCACAATCTCACGATCTGAGCCTAATGTTCCTTAAGAAGATAAGTTTTCGTAGTTAGTTCTACTTACGAATTATAGAAACGAGACCAATCCAAGATTCACAGGACCCTTATTAACTTTTATAACGACCACTTCAAAAACTAGTTAACCGATAAAGATAATTCCATTAAAAAAAGACTATTTTCTCAATGAATTGACAAAAAAGATATGAGCTACCGAAGAAGAGAGATTTCAAATCGCGTTCCAACAGGTTCGATGTTTTACCGGAACATCCGTTGGCATTCTTGCTCGATTTTCCGTCCGGCTGTTCTTCCGAGCGGGCCACAAAATCGCGGTCCACTGCGGATCTAAGCCGACCAGTGTTTGACCCTAGCAGTGGGCAGCGAGGTTCACGAAACATGCGAAATGTTTCCTCGTGACCCGACCAGCCCTCGAACCGCTACCTTTCACCGCCCCCTTACTTCAGGCCCTCGATTCGCCCGCAGTTTTTACTAGCCACGAAACCTCAAACGTACAAAGGCGATAGTCGAGCAGGAGGATCCCCGAAAGCACAGCACGCGGCTTTGACTCCGCTATGCGGGCCGCAATTCCACGACCACTCCCTTCGGTCATCCCTCACCCCTCTTCAGAGTGCCGCTACCGCTGACCGAAACTCCTATCTAGCAGCAGCAACGATTCCGGATAGTCTGCATTTGGCCCACGCTCGGAAAGTTTTTCCAGCAACTTTTGTGCCCGTCCACGCTGTTCACCCTCGTTGGCAATGCGGAAAAACAGCGCGAGAGAGCTCGTCGACCGGCTCTCGAAGCACTAGACAAGCAGCGTTCACGGTGGCTGGCGAATCAGCGAAAATGTATTTTAGAAAGTTCACTAGAAAGGACATGCTTTCATCTCCCTTGCCGTTTCTTCAAGTTCGATCGGAGATTTATTCAACATCGCCGGGGTATCCGTCGCGTCGAATTTCTCTAATGATCTGTCGCGTTTGCTATCGGCTTGATCTATCATTTGTTGCACAGGACTGAAGAAGAGGGATGGAGTAGATAAAATATTAATTGTTACATTTTTCTTTGGTTATAGAAGAGAGTAATAGAATAGAACTTATATTCCACATTTTGCACAAACTATTGTGTAAACTCTCCAAGTATCTCTATTTAAGCCAAAACGTTCTCATTCAACTTGGTCCAAAAAGTAACAAAACAATTCCGCAATACTCTATACTCTCTGTGCTGCACAAACATCTATTCCGCTAATTCGCATCCGTTTCATATCAGAATAAGTTCATCGCTCTCGACGGAACCATTTCCACGGAACGACCACGCTCTCTGTGGCTCTGTTTACGGTTTTCTCACGAAATAACTGCAGCAAACCGTTTAGAGTGACATACAGTCGGAGCCTGCCGCTTCCTGCATCGCTCGTTTGTTCGTTCTTTCTCCTCTCTAGGCGAACTTTATTTTTTTTTCCCCCAGCGTCATTTGCATTGTGCGCGTCGGCCGCGACGTTCGACGTCGCGACAATGGACGCGACAATGCTCGGGCGCGAAGCGACGGTTAAACGACGACCGAGGTCTAGTTCGAGCAACGAGGGTGAAAGAAGAGAAAAAAAAAAAAAATAAATAAAACGAACGGGTAGCAAGGTAGCGAGAAAAGGTAGAGACGGTGCGCGTGACGGAAGAGAAAATGGTGAAGGTTAAAGGGGCGACAGAGATAGGGTGAGGTAGATACGGTGAGCGTACGACGAGGGGTGAAACGTGTAAAAGGGGTAACTTTGCGAGCGATTGCCGGCGTGCAAACCAAACCCTAGCTGTCGCGAATATTCGACTTTTGTTTTCCGACCGAGGTCGAAGGGCGGCAGAAAAGGGGATGGAAAAAGGGTGGGCCGACCGCGCCGTTTGATCCGATTAAATGGCGTTTGATAAATTCGCGCGAGCACAAAACGGGTTACACCGACCGCCAGAGTGATAATTAAAACGTTGCAACCGCTCCCGCGAACATAACTCTTATTATTCCCTTCGGCTTTCTGCGCGGCCGATTTTTATCAAAATCCCCGGACTGGCAAACTGCGAATGCAAATATACGGGAAACGAAACGCGAATGACAAGAACGTGGAATTCCGATACTATTCAGATAACGGAACGCGTTAAAATTTAATGCGATCCGATGGAATTATCCTGTTACCGCGCTGCAATACGGTATGTAGAAGTTGAGCAAAGTTACAGGTATCGATCAAAAATATGAGTATGTCTGATTTATTATTGACATCTGCAGTAGAGAGACGTAAGGGGATTAGGCATGGGCTGATCATCCCAACCCTGCATTAATAATTAGCACTTTTTAATAGTTGATTCCTAACAAATTATTGTATCAATCAAATATATGGAGATGTCTGATTTATTATTGACTGCTGCAGTAGAGGAACGTAAAGAGATTAGATTTGAAATGATCAGCCGAAGCTTTGATTGAAAATTCGCATTTAATAACTGCTTTCTGGCAAATAATTTTACCGATCTATGTATTTGCTAATATAATAAATAAAATATCTGAATAAAGAAATCCAAGCTAACGTAAAAAACACAACGCCTTTTAGTTACATTAAGATAAGAAGTATCGTTAAGAATATTCTCTTGTTAATCATGCTAAATATTTATAAAACGGTATATTGTGTTCTAACAAAAGGATAATTTAACAATTTTGCCTGACAATAGATTATTTCTACGTGGAAGTTTACGAAGCACATTGGACGGATAATTGGCTACAATTCGAACAAACGTGTACATTTCACGAATCTCCGTTATTTATGTTAAGAAATATAGGGAAAATGTCGGGGTCCAAAGGACATTTTATGCAAGGAGAGCGGGAAATGAAAGAGACAGTGCAGACAATGAATCTCCATTTAAACGAGACATCAGATACCATTTCAGCAAGCATAGTTGTTAGGAACACAATGTGACGAAGAATTTATCTCGCTTAATTCCTTCAACTTCCGATAATCATTTCGTCGAAGCGACAAATTTTCCGAAACAATAGCAACGAATAATCCACCTAATGATTATTTGTTTTCTCGCAGCTTTCAACTATAATGTTGCTTCTTAGCGAATTCTGGCAGTGGATAAATATTTCAAATGAAATTTCAAGTGAAAAATTACCATTCAATTATTAATACCAAACATTTCATAAAATACGTACCTACATCAAAGGATTCTCAATAAAATTTTCTAGTTAACTCTTTTTATGCGGTTTGCAGAATTCAATGAATTTCAAAAATATACATTCAAAGGAACGGAAGATAAAGTACGGTTCTCAAAAACGAAAGGTTTTTCCTCTTAAAACACTCGACCACATGTATCGACTAATCGCATGTAAATGCGAAACGACCGCTTGTAACCACAGGGTAACCGTTACATCCCACAACTTGGCAAACTTTTAGTGAACCTACTCTACTCTCTACTTAACCCTTTTGCTACGGCTATAATTACTCAAAAAGTACTCCCATTATACGGACGTATATCTATAATACAATTCTTCCTACCTACCATAAAAAGTCATTCCAATATAAATCCTAGTTCGTTGATACTTTGTACGTATTTATAATTCTGGTAATTTTATGCTTCGTTTTACGTACAGTAATGTGAAATTTTAAAGAAAAATTTCTCGTTGCAAATAAAATTTGAGTAAGGAAAGAGTTAAATATTATTCTCATCGCAACACCAGGATAATTTGTTTCGAAGCGACTAATTTACAATCCCAACTTGGCGAAAGAAAAGAAGGAAGGGTTTGACGAGTCACTTGCCATCGTTTCAAGCACAGGAATAATTTCAGATGGACAATTTGTCCAGACGAATGATTTACGAGCTCAGTAGCACGAACGGGAAATTATGGCTGATGGTATCGATACGGATCGCTCGGCATTATTCTAGGTGAAATGGAAAACGCGGATGTCGATAAAAATCTCTTTAAGAAAGCTAGTGTAGCCGGACAGTGTTAATGACGCGATACCTGCCTGGAAAATGCAAATAAACTGCTATTCTTTGAAAGAGACGTGAAAGGGTATAGTGCAGACCAAGTGATAGATAATGAAAATGGTACGTGTCAAACGGAAACGTTGAGGGATCTCTTTCAGGGCATAAGAATGAGCTTGTTACTCATTATGGAATCAAATTATTACATTCAGAAGGAAATATTAAACTGGTGTATAATTATTCCCACTTATCTTCAAAGGGTAATTAATCATAATTAGATTTCTTTCTGATTTGAATCGCTAGTTTGATTGCATGATACTTTTAATTATCTCGAAATAATACATTTGTTCTTGAGCTTAGGTAGCGAAAAATAAAAATGCAATTACAGCTGTGAAAAAATGGTTCAACCCATTAGAGAAGAATGTATGAAATAAAAAAGAATTCAATAAATCTTTAAAATCTAGAAACTGTTCGAATCGTTTATACTTAACACCTCATTATACAAGAAACTGTATACCTAAATCAGATTAGCAACAAATTTCATCCATCTCCGATCGTTTCGATGCAAAGAATAGAATACAAAGCGTGACGGTGTCCATCGATAAATCTACACCAGCGGCCGATTACGAATCACCCAGAGTCGCATTTATTCCGGCGAATAGATCAGCAAAGTTCCCGAGGAAAAAAGAGAATCCCTAGTCCCTGGCTGTAGCCATGAAAAGGGACGAAGGACAATCCGGAAGACAGATTGGCCTGGAACAATCGTCCCCAGTCTCCGAAGTAGTTTTCCCTCCCTGCTCGTCCTTAACGTATCGACGTAACGAGTCTAATCCGTCGGCTCGGTCCAAGAGCGGAGCCAGCCGAGACACCCCCTAGCTCGTTCGCAAGAAAATGAAAGAAAGGGGACCCGGTCCCGGGAGGACGCTCTGAATTCATCAGCCAACCTCTAATCTCGATATCATCGATAACAATGTCATCCGTGGACAATGGGGAAACGGATATTCGGGCCTCGGTGGCTGCTAGCGGCAGTTATCCTTTAGCCGGCCCAAGGATCGGGGATCGACGAGCAGTCCTTTCTCAAAGAATAGGATGAACCTCGTCCTCGAGGCTCTCTCGCCTAGCCTCCTTTCGAGTGGCGATTGTCTGCGTACGCGACCCTTGAAGAAAGGGCTGTCACAGGGGTGTGTTGGTGGGCGCAGCGAGCGCAGGGAACGACACAGCACGTGCCGAGAATGCTTGAAAAACTAGGAGAGTATCCCTGGCGCGAGCGGGACGAGTTCAAGGGAAATTTATAAAGGCCTACGTGCTCTCCACCCGACTCCTGCCTCTGTGATACTTTATGGCAGTGTTTTGTTTTCAAGGCGCGGGGGGGTGGCGGCAAGGGAAGCCGGTGGACCTCTAAAGCGTCGCTCCCAGTCGGTTTACAGGGTTCATAAGACGCGACGTGAATTTCGCCGTGGCACTCTTGCAGGCCGTGCCACGCCACACGGAGAGCAGCGCACTTTATTGCACGCGCAAGATTCTTCGAGCTCCGAGGGACGCTCGTTTACGTCCCCCGTGAAAAACAGCGAGCTGCATTCCAACGGGTGCGCCTGTAAATTAGACCGTTCCCTATTCTTTTTTTCCCCTTCCTCCTCCCGTCGCGCCACGCCGCTCGCGAGATTCAACCCTCGTGTAAACATGCGGCAAACGTAATTACGGCGTAATAAGTGTCCCCCGGCAATGAGGGTGAAGTGATCACGCGAAAATTTGCCGCCCCGTCTAACTGCGAATCGGGGTTACTTCTGATTTATCTACAAGTTCTTCGAAAGATTGAAAAGTTCCTTTCCCTGCTCCTTTTTTTCTCTTTAAACGAGCGCAATACACGCCGAGAGCAATTAATTCGCAATCACTGAACGACTCGGAGGAAATTCAATCCTGAGACGCAAAGGATAATCGATTCGATTAGAAAACTTTCCTTCTTATTTTTTCTCTAATTAAAATCCGTCCTTAGCTAGCACAGATACGACGTTCCGAAAAATACGCTAATTATACAGGATGAATAAATAAAGTCAATCAAGGCGTACAAATCAGATGGAAAGTTATCTCCTTCCGGCTTACGAAACGCAACTGCATTCCCTGGCTCGTTCGAAGTTACTTTAATACGGGTTATAAATCTCCGACTCTTTCTCATGTAAATACGAAGCTAACCAAGATTCAACCGGTCGAAACTCTCTCTTTTCCCATCTTCTTCCTTGTCCTCTCTATCCAGCGTCGAACATCGTTCTCTCGTCTCGCTCGCTCTCGCAACCGCCACTCACAATTACGCAATTTAACCAAGCATTAAAATGATCCTCAATTCCCCGATCTACTTAACTTCGTTCGTCTACCGCCATCAACCGGAACCCTTCTCGTAGATCCGTTTTCCCCACCTTTTCCCCAGCGAGACCGCTAAATTCTCCTTGCTATTTCGACGGATCGTGATGAAAGGGAGGAAAACAGAGGGCTGGACGAAGAGGGCGGCTAGAACGGTGGGAAAACGAGTCTACCCAGCAAGATGAATCTCTTTGATGCGATCTCCGTGTCATTGATTGTAACGATGTACGTTTCGCGCAAAAGGGTAGATGTCACTCACCATAATCGACTTCTCTTCGAGGGGAGATGAAACGTGATTTCAGTCGGCTGAGGTTAATTTCAGAGCGTTTCAGAGGCTGTTTATTTCACCTCGTGATAATGTTAATATAATAGGTTTCAAGTTTCAACAATTGAATTTTACGTTTCCTTGTATATGTATAATCTGTAGTTACCCTAATTTAACCCTTTCTCTGCAATTTACTCTAAATTACAACCTTTCACTGTTATTTGAAAAGGTTATCTAAATAACTTGCTTAATTCATTTCAGAATTCTGTAATTATTATTTTTGGCTATTCTAATAATTTTCCTCTGCTTTTCCTAACTCGCGTTCACGAAGATATCTAGACAAATCTTTCGAGCAGGAAGTCAGAAGGAAGCCAGAAAAGCAAGACATGTTGGCGAGTCGCGACTAAGACTGATGATACCGAGAATTCGAAGATAATGAGCCAAGTGCTTCTCAGGGCGGAGCTCGCAATTAGAAGTTACTATGCTCTTACAATGTGAACAGTTCGCGGGAGATTTTAACGATTCGTTTAACCGCGTCGAAATTAGTTCACGCGTGAAGAGTCCGGTTCGTGTTCGTACGTCATGGATCGCCATAAATCCTGGGGGTTGGACGTCGTCATTAAAATACCACACGTTTCGCGTGTTTCAGGTAATTAATCCTGGATTTGTTTCTTGCTCGCACATGCGCCAGACTGATGCTAAATAAGCTTCGCGAAGAACAATCAACGTTTTATGAAAGGGGATCACTGTTCCAAAAGCATTTTAAATCTCAAAGATTCAGGAAAATTGAGAAAAATATTATCGATCATTGGAAACTTTCGGGAAGAATACAAGGCTACCTTATTAAATTTGATTAGCACAATTCAGGAATCCCTTTCGACATTGAAAGACTACGCGATTGAAAATCCAGAATTCCCCTCGATTCAGTCCAATTTCACGCGCGACTACAGAATCCGTAGCGGCATTGTATCTGTCTCGATTCCGTCGGTTTTGCGGGAGCCGTGTAATTAACCGATGTCGTAACGAAAGAAAGTGCACGCTCGGCCCGGTCATTCTTCAATTACGTTGCAAGAAGTATTCTTCAATTACCGGGCGGCAAGGTCGATCGTTCGGCCCGCGGAAAAACACGGTCGGAGCACGATGTAACTCGGATTCCGCGGCCGATGGCGAAACATCCTGACCGTGTCCTAGCCGCGCGATCAAAGAGACTTCCACCGACCGGCTTAACAAGGCATCCGGTTAACGTAATGCTTTTTGCACTGGCAGCCTGTATGCTTGGCAGAGCGTGTCCGTGTATCCATGGCTACTTGTTGACTGTGTTCTTAACCGTGGCCGATGCAACTCCCACTGGCCGTCCGGTGAATTATTGTCCGGCTGTGCCGGAGGTCCTGCTATCTCGCGGACGAATCTGCGGAATTTATAGCCCGCAGCCGCGAATGATACGTAATTACGGCTCTTTACAGATATATCGAGCCCGAGAGATCGCCGGGATTGTTACTAGATAGGCCAATCCACCGGCGAATCTTTGTTTTCCCTCTCTTGCTTCGTTACGATATATCGGTATAATCGATGATCATTGGGAGCCAGGTGTCGGGGAATCTCTATTGATGCAATGAACGTTTTATAACCTTGAAATTGCAAGTTGTTGGACGAGTCATATGGGAATTGAGACGTTGGATACGTTGAAAGATGCTCCGGGCGACGAGCAATGATTTGTTGGATTCTGCACGCTTTGTAACGGATCAAGCTTGACTTTGCTTGTTGTTAAGTGTCGGGAAGATTTACTACCAACGCTGAATTAGCCTTCGTTTAAACTTGGCTATTGCGTAGGTATCAACGAACGGGACGATTTCTTGCGATTGATACAATTTTTGATAACAAACTCAATGGCATTGAATAATCTTAGAAGAAATATTACAAAGAAAAATTGATATATGAATTCCATTTCTTAATATGAAATTCCCAAGAATATGATCCTCGACTATTTCGCGGTACCCATATTTCCTCTGATCTCCGAAAATTAACTGAATCTCGGTTACCTCTTAAATAACCTCTCTTTATCCTTTCAAGATGCAAAGAGCAGCACATTCCCGGGTCGTTCGAGCGGATATTCCGCGACGGACGGTTAGATCAGGCGATTGCATGCATTAACGTCGGTCCGCCGCGGCCGCGAAATAACTCGCGGAGCTCTCTATTCATCCGCTCGTAATTCTGCCATCAATTTCGAGAGTTATTCGAGACTGGTGGTGGCTTTATCCGGCGCAGAGATCGGGGGGCCAGGTGCCGGGCGGCAGAATCGTCGGAACGTTCCTTATCGCGCCAGGCCAGTCGCCGTGCTATCAGTCCGGCTCTCGAGGCATAATAAAACCAATTAGGCGTGCCGCGAAAAACGGCTAGAAAGAAGGGAGACGAACGAGCCGGAAGAAAATCGGCCCGCACGATTGGCGCGACTCCAAATCGATTTAAAAACCGTTCGCTCCCGTATAAATCGCGGCTGCTGGCCGTCGCTGACGCGAAATCCCCTACGTTGGAGAGTCATTATCGCGGATCGAGCGGTGTAATGACAAGTGGAAGAGAGCCGGCTGCCAGGAAGAACTGAGAAGGAAAGGGAGGCAAGGCGGTGTCGGCCGGAACAATTAAACTCGCTTCATAATTTCTCGGCCGGCGTTTAATGAGAAATGCACGTTCACTGTGATGGATCGATCTACCAGAGTTTGCTTCTTCTGCTCGCGTGTTTAACGAGAGAGAAAGTAGACAGATCGACGGAACACGTGTCCGGAGTTTTGCCACGCGAAGAGACAAGGTTACGCGATATCGTGCTGTCAGAAACAGGAACGAAGGTTACATATGCCAGTTAGAGGATCGAAAAGTTTCGCTGCATGTCCGTATGAAAATGGTTTCGTTCCCTTCCTCCCCCCTCGATTACGACCAGATTTAATGGGAATACGTCGTAAAGATCGGAACGGATGACTTTGACGAGACAACTGGCTAATTATTCACTCATCATGATGCTTCCTGGCGATTCTATTAACCACGGATTACCTTCCGACAAACTGGACTTTTAGCGCTCTTTCAACCTGATAATCGACTTTGTCAATTTTTAAATCGCTGCTTAGATTCAAGCGAACCGTTTCATTTCTCGAACGATGTAATAGTCGAACACATAGAATTACAGAGTCACCAATGTCATAAACTACTTCTGCATGATTCATATATCCGCACGACTGACGCTGCTTTCACGAAGCTATAAATCTTTTCTCCGTATGGATTCCAGTGTCTACCACATCCTGCTGCATCTTCCTCTTCGGTTTACATTTACGATTGCAATAAAAACAGTTTACCGCGTACGTTACATCATGTTTTTTCTTTAATAGTTCACAAGATACTTAGCCATCGTGGTGGCTAAAAAAATTTTAAGTTATAAAATTAATCGATCGCCATCTGATCGGTCATCCGTTTCCTCAAATTCCTCGAGGAAGAATGTCGATGGTCGAGAAAAGAAGGAAACTTTGCTGTTCGAGCAGCAAGTAGTCGCGTCGCGTCGTCGACCGCTATCTCCGGTGCTGGCTTCAAGGCTGCGCCATTGAAGACGGAGGAATCGCCACGAGAGGCGGAGGGACAGCATTGTTCTTCGAGGGTAATTTACATGGGCTCCCCTTTTTTTTCTCCTACGCAGCTACCGGTATACAATGATGCCGGTGGCTGGACGAAGGGGCGAAAGAGAAGCTGGCCAAAGAGGGAAGCAGAGAAACAGAATAGGAGCAGCGCGGCGAAACGAGAAGAGGCTGTTGAAGGGAGCAGGAGTTAAAGCAACAAAACCAACACGAGTAGGAAACTGGCGTAGCAGCCAGCTAGCCAGACGGCCGATTGCTAACCGTGAAGCCCTGCAGCTCGCACGAGGCTAAGTTTACTTTGCGAAACTTTCGCATGTTACACGAGGCTCGCTCGCCAATGACGCTTAAACTTGACGCGGTACATTGCAGTCGACGAATGCACGCACGTTTTAGCGCGGCGAGGCATCGCCGTGGCGGGAAGCGAAGCGAACTTTTTAAAACGGCAAACACTGACAACGTACAGGCGAAAGTCGAACAGAATGATGAATGTTCAACGAACCTTACCGAAACTAGAAGAATTTTTACACCGATCGCAAATAACGTTTAACGAACAGAGAATGCGAAGGAGAATTTCAACGTTGTTCAAATTCTACTGAAAATTTACAAACATTTCCTAGAAATATCGATGATTCTCAAAACTTTCAGAGCGATCAAGGTAACAGGAATCCGAAGCACGGCTTCGCGATTCGACTGCGATGCAAATGCAGAAGCGAGCTTCCAATTTCCATCGATGTTCCCAGCGACAGCCAGTTTCCATGGGTGCTAGCCGCGTTTTCCGGTGCGCGACTGCACACAGAGGAGCTCGAGCAAACACGCGGGTACACGAGCGGCCCTGAAGCTCGCGAGAAATGGAAGCGGCTCTGTACGCAAGCAACACGGCAATAAAGTTTATTGCGGGAATGCATTAGATCGAATTCGTTACACGCCTCCCCGTCAAGGGGTAGCCTGCAGTTTCGAACGTTCGAGGCTCGATAAAGCCGATCGAGCACACTCGGAGTCGAATGTAACCTAGCTTCGTTTCTGAAGAATCGCAACACGCCAGGCCGCGTGTTTTGCGGCAATCCCACTTTTGCTTCGCCCGGCTTCCTCCTTGACCGTCCTTTTTGTCCTGTTCGCTTGTAGCTTCTTTAAACCCCCACCCTTTGCATCGCTGCATGATACGAAAGGACGCGAGTTATTTGGCACCGATGCTGCTGACTTCGGTGTTACTCGGAGGGGATACCGGAAACGTGCGACGAGATATTAAGACTCGAAATGGAGGACACGTTGAAAAGGCTGAGATGGATTTTCAGTTTTATTTATTCTCTTCAAGGTTGAATATAGAGTTCCTATATAAAATGTCCTCTCGATTACAGCTTGCTAGAAAACCGATTCACGGTTCCTTTTTTCTTTTGATTCCTATGCGACTCATAGGTACATCAGGGTAGACACGTTTTACGCGATTCCATAAAATCGAAGAGCTATTTCATCGGAACGATTTCCTCTTGCACACGAGGGTAACTACGTCGGTAAATTCTTCTTGCAAGGAGAACTGTCTCATATTGGATATCAATTCTTCTGAATTTTATTTTGTACTTGGATTTCTAAGAAGCTTTCGAAAGGAAAGACAGAAACGACTGCTGATGTAACGAAGGAGCAGAAAATGGAATCAACCAGGCTGAAACGATGTCGTTTGTTAGCTACTAGAAAGAATACATATTTTCCACGAAATTCACGTGTTCGAACGTTCGTGAATCGAACAATGGACGTTGAAAAAAGAATTTTATTTAAAGTTCAGTATGCAGAAATACAAAGGATCATTCGTCACTAGGAACGACGTAAGATGGACCAAGGAATCTAAACGTTTCGAGTGCAATTTTATCGTTGAACGAGTGATGGAATTCAACGATGGAAGAATTGGAAGGGGGTAGGAGAGCATAGGAGAATAAAAGAATGAGGTGGAGATGGAGAGGTATGGTAGGGTTGTACTCGGTATTGGGGTAGGTGTAGGTAGGTACTATGTCGGGGCATAATAGAATAGATAGCGGATAGGCGGGAAGCCAGGCCCGCCGGTGCTTCGGGAATACTTTACCGAGCGTATAAACGCTATTTATGGCTGCATAAACCAGCGATAGGGGATATATAATACAGTCACACACCTACGGCAGCCCAGGCTGTTTCGCTCTCCAGGTCGCGGTGTATCTACGTGTATCTGCAGAGAACGATCGACAACACGTTCCGCCTACTATCCCCGCCAGTTCTAGCCGGCACCTCTACTCTGCATTGATTTGCATGAGATTTCAAACAGGGTTCCTTCTTATAAATCTACCTCCACCACCCTCATCGACCGTGGCGAAAGGAAACGAATCGGCTCCCTCTTTCTTTTCCTCTACCCTCCCGCCGTTCTTTATTCCATGAAACGATTCGATGCACTTCCCTTTCCGCCGATGAAAACCCGTTTCGATGCCTCGAACGTAGCGAGAAAAGATTCAGGATAAATCGGCCGATTTCATTTTTCAACCGATACGAAAAAGCCCGCAGTTCAGGCGTTCATCTTCCGCATAATCGACCCGCATCACTGACCGATCTCGATCAGCTCGACTCCTTTGCAATTTTTCTTTTTAAAAGGATTTTTCATTTACCAAATTAATATAATATTAATTCTATTTGAAATTCTATCTGTTATTAAATTGTATTAAATAACTGTATCACTATCGCAGTGCTAAAAAATATTTAAAATGATGATAATTTTTGTTAGGATTAGCCAAAAAATCATCCCTCGTCTTCGACCAAAATGATATACCTTTCACCCACAAAATCGAAGAAATGATTTCAAAATACATATAAGATCATCGAAATTGGTGTATCGATGATAGGATATGTAAGAATGATTGGAAATAGCAAAGGAAGGGTTCCGCAACTGGCAGTTTAATTCTGAACGGGCCGTTCCGCGTTAACAGAAGCGAGGCGGAAACGAATGAGGGAGTTTAAGTTCGGCACGCGAATGCGGCTCTCATCAATCTATCTTCCCGAGCCGGCGTCTGACAGTCGTTTCGAATGCATTTAAGCCTCCCCTCGCGCTCCAACGGTTCTGGCTTCTATACAGCTGAGAACATTACTCGGCTCGATCCTCCTTACATGACGAAGTGAACTCGCTCGAGGAAATTGCTCCGCCTTCCTGCTATCCAGAGACAGACGGCTGCTGGATGATTTGTCGAAAAATTCCTCTCTATAGCCGCTGCCTCGATGAAATCGAGCGGGATTTATTAAGACAAAATTACGTTGATGGTGCCCGCAAGCGCGTTCGGACAGATGGCTCGACGTAGCCTGCTGACTTTCAACAAACAGGTTTCCTCTAGATTTGCGCAATCATCCAGAGGGAACAACTTTGCATCTTCTTTAGAAGATTATGTTTTCCTTGATATGTTTCCGTACTCGAATTACTCGTTACATATCAAGTCGGCACTTATATTTTTTTATTCAACAAATAGGTAAGAATTTAAAAAGAAAAAAAGGCACTATTATAGTTACTAATTTTTTCCTAAGAAATAATGTTTTCTGAATCAGCTATGTTATAATAGTATTCATATATCAATATGGCACACAATGTCTAATTAGATTCATTTTCTTATGCGACAAGTAACTCAAATTTTTCTCCCAATTTCCTTTGAAACACCCTAAATTTACCATCGATAGAAAAAGAAGCTCGCGATCTTCGTTTTATTCCCTCCTTTAATTTCTCTGTTTCCTTCATTTCGTTAATCTATTATGCACAATTCTGCACACGAATTAGCTGAGCTACAAAAGAACGAAACGAGGAAGGTTTATCCTGTCCGATGGAAGGATTCCAAATCCAACTTCTTTCTCTCGGTTCGTTCTCTTCTTTCCTTTTACCGTATTATTAATCGATTTCACGTTATTTCTACAAGTTTGCGAGCGTACAAAAACTCTGTGAATCGGAAGAAAACATCGAAAGGTTGAAAAATCATCGGCTCTGTTTGTAAGGGGATGAAATCCGTTTTCTTTGGATGGTACGCTTTTCTAATTGCTCGCGGAATTTCGGCATCGATTCCGCGGCGGGAATCAGGTCAATTCGATGGAAAACTCGCGGCGTGTTAGGTCGATTAAAATCTCACCTTTAATTATTTCCGTTGGCGAGATTATTCAGAGTTGCCCCACCTTCGAGAACGGGGTTTACCGTCGTATTTTCGCGCTTCGCCCCTCCGTCGCGTCTCGTTGCCCGCGACTCAATACCGATTCAACGCCATTATAATACCTAATTAGCCACTCGCGAGACTACGAGGCATTAGCCGACGATTCAGGGACTAGTTTCACGTCGACGACAAACTTCCACGGTGCAGCCGGGTCGTTGGCGAATTAATTATTTTGCGTCTTGCCTCGTACTGCCGCGATGTTTATAGACACTTAGATGCCGCCTTAGGAAACGTCGCGTTCACGATGCACCACTTTCAGTTTATTCCCTCTCGGGATCTTCGCTATTTGGAACTCCGACTCTCCGTCTTCCTTTTACTTAAATCTTACATTAATTTTATTTCGCCTAGCTTGAAGTAAGCGAGGCACCCAGATTCGTAAACGAGGTCCCCTGACGCGAATTTTATCAGCGAAGCTGTTAAGTCGATCACGGTGAAACGGAATGGAAAATATGGATTTTCTAGCACGCCTCCTTCAGATTCAATAGCCTACTTCTGTAGGAATTTATTATTGAGAAAATTGCTCGTTGTAACTGTAAGCTTTTCAGTTTCTATCGTATTTTGCTGTTGAACTTGGTGCATTAATGTTAGATAAACTTTGACTGTTTGCTTATGAAATATAATTTTTTTGTTTTAAACAGAAATTTTCAAAATATTTTTACTTATAAGACTATAATTTAATTGATTCGACAAATTAAATTATAAAACGGACGGTCCTTTGACTAAATAATGATTAATTTGCAGGGTTTCTTGTATAATTTTTGCACTGTATATCATTAATTCAATGAAACATCATTCTTTTATAAAGTAACTATTAGCTTCATGCGAATAAATGTATAAAATACAGAAGTACGTTATTTAAAGGGAAAAGGCGAGGTTCTTGAATTGATTTCAGTGAATTGAATGAACGATGTTGTAAAAAGATTCTGTTGGATGTAATTGGATCTAATTAACGTGATCTTTCAGCAAAAAATTCGCTGATGCTTGTTCAACCTCATCAGACTTCATTTATTATGATTACGTTGCTATTCGGTACAATAATTATTGTACTACATTATTTCTTAATATTGTTCGCCCCGTGGTATCTTATTACAACCATTATAAAAATGTTGGAATATTCAATTCCAAGAAGATATTTTCACAAATATGAAAAATGAAAAGTTAAAATTATGATCATAAGAAATAATAAGCGAAATTTTACGTCTGTTTCCTTTAAAGAGATAACGATATTAAAGTACCTTTGCATAGAAATGTTTGCAGTTTCTTACACAAAATTTTAAGTAAAATTCTTAAACTTGTAAAACTTACGTGTGAAACCGGATATCTTATAGCAAATAACTTTGTGAAACATTGCTTACCTGAAACAAAAGAAAATTTAATTAGTAAATATATTAATTGTACATATTTATTTATAGGGGTTGTTTTCGGTTTCTCGACACTCTTTTAGATTTAATTCTTATGAGCTTAAATCTGAAAAATTTCTAAATTGAAATATTTGAAAGTTAACATCCTCATGCGAATAAATCTAATTCAAAATATCGAACAAGGAAGTCGAACAATTGCGAGCTCGAAGGAAGCTCGAGTTGCGAATCACGTGGCGCGAATATAAATTAATATTCCCGTGCAATTCAAGGGTCACGGGGAAATAAAGCAACGTTGGCTCGTAACTTCTCAAGCGTCTTTTAATCGCCACTCGGTTCGCTAGTCTCCGCAGAATCTCGTGAAACGTGCAGAAGGACGTTTTAATCTCGACGGCCACTTAAAAACTCGCCGCATAGATCGCGTCCCTATCTCGACGGTCAGATCAGGGTATTCTAGGAAAGGAATAAAACTTCTATGAAATTTAATAAGTTCCTCTCGGCGACGATCGTAAGTTTCCCCGTAAACGACGGAAACAAGCGCGGCCTCCTCTTTGCACACGGATTAAGTCACTAAATTTAGGGGCGTTCCTTTGCATCCGTGCTCCACTACAATTTATCTGCTTTACAGAATCTATTAAATTGGGCACACGATTACCCTGTGTAGATATATTTCGGAGGATCGCGCGTGCTAATCGAATATCCACTTGGTCGACTCTGTTTATTCGCGAGAAAAATTATGAGCTGACTCGATCATTTCTTTAAACTACCGAATAGATGAGTAATTATAAGTAATAGGAATTCTTCTGAGAACGGATGACACTTGATTCTAGACAAACATAACGAAAAATATCTTATTCGCGTAAAGAGGAGTGTTTAATTTTCATTTTCCACTGCATTCAATCTCCTCGTTCGTTCAAATGTTCCCAAAGGAGCAACCATTTCCTCTAAAATTTGATAACCTTTCGGTAGTCAAGACGTTCCTCCGTTTAACGATGCTGTTGCACTAATTCTCCCCAGGCGAGAAAGAATGGCACGAATAAATAAGCGTAAGCCCGGAAGAAATTCGTGGACGAGCATAAAGCGTGTCGTGGACGTGCTAATGGAAAAAGGTAGCGAGTATTAGGAAACTTGTTCTGGGCGAAGCTGGCACGAGCACGTTTCGGTACTTTCGCGAATATCTTAGCGAAGGAATGTGACGAAGTTTAAGCACATCCCGTGGCAAGAAGCTCGTAAGACCGTGCAGCAGTTAACCGAGGAATTAAGATAGTTGTCGAAGAGCCCTTGTTTTTAATAATAAATTCCTCGAGCACGCGGCGAACTCGAGTGAGAGACTTTATCTTTCCTTTCTCGCCTGAGCCGCTTTCCTTCTCGACCCCCGTTCTCAGCTTGCGAAGCTGTTAAACGGAAAGCCGTTTGTTACGTTTCCCGAGACTTCGCCGAGATTAACTCTCGATGAAGCATTCTTTTCCTCGCGGCTCGATAAAAAATACTCCGCGGCTCGCGAAACTTTGTAAACAGAAGGCAAAACCATCTCGGCGTTCGACGATTCTTTCAAAGCGGATGGATTCAACGGAACGATGTCGAGAATTGTGTTTACACGGAAGGGCGGCCAACGGAGAGAAATTAAAATGGAATTTCAGCTCTTACGTTTGCTCGTAAAACATTGAACCTTTTTATTTTTCAAGACTTGCCGCATTTTTCTGCGCTTAATAAATTAGAGTAACGAGGTAAACGGGACCGCGATCATTTCAAAGTAACTGTTTGAGCAAACGCATGGTAGATTTACCAAATAGCTCCACCCCGTCAGCCACTTATTACATATTATATTTGAAACTGTTTATTATAGTATTTGTTGCAAATATCTGATGCTACGTTTCCGCTTTGTACCGTGATAAAAATGGATTAAATGCTCGAGATTAATTTCAGCTATCCATTCAATCGATTTCAATAATGGTCGTTTAAAAGGACACACGAGCCCTTAGTAACTTCAGCGTAACGGTGATAGGAACGGAATTCGGTATCTCGTTGCAAAGTAATCGCATAGTGTAAACTGCAAGGCGAGATAATACGTGGTTGGCCATCTCGTAGGAAACAGAACCTAATCCCGCGAACGCGCGTGACCGGAATGGTTGCTCGATTTTTCTTAAGCTACGTTGCTGCTGATTTTTCTTCCGTCCCCTTTTTTCCCTTTAACCGTTTCAACCGAGTCGCCTACGGTATTCGAGACGATTCTTTGTACTTCACCCTCCGTTCTCTCGCACCCTTTTATTTCTATCACCTACAAGCGAACGTTCAGTTCGCATCGCTATTAATCACCCACTATCACGCTCCGCGACATGTCCGAAGCGTTTGTATTCTAGTTAAGAAGAATAGGTCGAAGGATAGAGATAGAAACGAGGAGATTGCTTCTCTGATTCTCTTTTCGAAGAGTTGCTCAGTGTTCGATGATTTCGCGAATCAGACATTTCTGAAGCAGCTTAATTACCTAGGCTTTCTGGGAAAGACAACGGGTTCGATAGGAGGAAAATAGAAAGGGGACCCAGGTGCGCATCCTGGATCACCTCGATTTCGCGGTTGCTTTGGGAAAATTATAGTCAGAGTTTGGGAAACAACGTCGACCTGGTTTCTCAGAATCTGTTAGATCTAAGGAGAATGAATGGGATATTTGTAAAATGAAATGTCAGAATCCAACCCCTTAAGTGAAATTCCAGAAGTCAGTTGCTGAAAATTTCATTAGGTAGAATTCTTATCTATTATTTTCCAAATATTCCAATTGATTATTTTCTAAAAATTTCTCTATTTTATTTTCAAGAGTCTAAACGGTGCGAAATAAATTCATTTGTAAATAATGGCCGTAGAAAAATATTAAGCTAACAATATTCAACACGAACAAAGGAAGAAAACAAATAAAAGATTGAAAATCACGAAGGGAAACGTAAGTTCGCGTGAAAATCGCGTTACGAAAAAGAGGGCAACACATGAATCGGCACTCGGCGCTGGTGAAATTCACTATTCGAGGCACGATCACGAAAATAAAGCATACGCTCTTGAAATAAGATCAAAAGGCACGGTCAGAAAATTTCTAACGTGTCCAGACATCAAATTTTCTTCGTTTTCGTCTGGATATACATCGAGATACCCAAGAGGTCACCGTTCTTGGCTCTGGACCAATCGTCACGTCGACTCACCCGAATCGCGATAAGGTTTCTGGCTATGAGCGTATTTCGCCCCTCTAAATGTCCTGTAGAGTTATTCTGGACATCACTCGTCACTTCCGGGAGACCGTGCTAGTCAAGGTACATCTGTCAGTTATAATCACCTGTACTTTGTTGAAAACTTACATGTTCGTCGACAACATGAACTCTCAAATCTTATGTTTCTGCTACAGTTTAGCTACATTCTGTACCGAATTAACATTCAAAGTTTACTTCGTTTGTCTTTCTATTCAGGTTTAGACAATGTAATTTGATCTGCTTGGTTGCTTGAAATGACGAGAAAAGCAAAGAGGACATAAACACAGTAATCTTGGCAGAGGCTATATGTTGTACCTAAGCTTTGTGAACATATTCTAATTTTTTGACTAATTATTATCTTGACGTCATAAATCTTTTTCTAAAATTTACTGTGAAAAGCGCTACACCGAATCAAAGAGGGTAGCACCTCTAATTGAAATTGAAAAAGTATAAAAATTATGCAAAAAGAAACCTAAGAAACATCGTCTCCATGAGAGAGATTTTCAGGAAAATTATGTTACCTCGAGGAATCAAACTAACGTTTCTGCATTCTAATAAATGCACGATCTAATTGCAGGGTCGTTGCAACGCGTGAACTCGGCTTCACTTAATATACGAATTCCGACTTGATTTATCGATGGCCTCTGCCACGGGGTATTCTAAGAGCACTGGTGCCAGAGGTGCTAGCTACTTTATTACGCGACGAGTGAGACCACTATTTAAGACAGTCGAATCGTAAGAAGAGTTCATAAATCTCGTTTAAATGGCCCGTTGGTACCAGGTGAAATATTAAAAGTTGTACATTAAGCAGATTTACAGATTGCAAGGACCTCTGGATCGGATTAAATATCGATGGAACACTTAGGATCACGTTCTAAATGAATACCTGACGTTCACGATATTTATCACCCCTTTCGGATGGTTAATGTGGAAACATGCCAAATTGACGTGTTTTATATCGGGACAATTTGGCGAACGTTCGTCCCTTTTCTGCGATATGACGAACTAAATCACAGCTGAACTTTAACCAGCCTGGTATATTTAAATCCAGATAATTGTGGCTACTGTGACGAAAGATCGTTCGGAGAAGGAAATGCCAGAATATTGAGATTGTAAATAAATAACACTGTAGATAAGGATCCTTAATGATTACCACGTAAAATTAAACCTAAACGATCAACGATTCACGGCATTCATCCCCTAAATAGATTTCTGGAGTTTTCAAACGAGTTTAAAACAAAGGCACCGTGTCGATAAGTGATTTCTGGCATAGCTGCTGGCTTCTTAAGGTGGCAATCGATGCGTAATGTTCGTTTAACGAGTGCCATTAACGAGCTCGTAACCGGAACAGATCATTACATGTATCGTAATTTCTTCTCTCCAAAGGAGAAGAATTTCCATTGAATTTAACCACTTTCCGTCATACTGATCTTTTCGCAGACGCGGATCCATAAACTAAACCCCCAATTTCCATTTCCGCGCCATCTCGCTAAGTATTCGCGCTAATGTGAACTAAATATTTCCATTACTAACGCTAATGCTTCACGCTCGGTCACACCTGTGTACGTTCGCGTCCTGCTTGAAATATTACTACCGGCAAGATACAATAAATTCCGCTTCATTTCCGCTCGTAATTCAGCAAAGGCAAGGCAGTTTAATGTAAAAAGGCTAAGAGGAAATGTACGGAAAATTTGGAGACTATGCTCTTAGAATCTAACTTGTTATAGAATATTCAAAAGAAATACTTTTTTCATTTAACTACTCTTGAAATTGATAATTAAACGAACAGCTACCTTGCCCGCTACTGTAGCTATAAATTTTAAGACTTTTTATTATAGTAAAGGAAAAAGCTCTTAGTTTCGCGGTTCGAGCAAGGAATTTACGAATTTCCTCAGCCAACAATGGCCGTGCCGAAACTTTTGAACGTTCTCAACTAACTGTATAACGGCGTCTTATCAGCACGATCCACTTCTACTGGCGCTTTCTTAACCGGATCTTTTGGTCGGCTTCTTTCGAATCAAGGCGAACCGAGAGGCTGCACGAAGACGAGCCAGGGGTTTCAATTAACGAAAGACAGTGCAAGGCGTTAATCCAAGAACAATCGGTCCACGGGGCCGGCGATTAAAGGGGGCAAGTTCGACCAGCCGCGAACTTTGAATTAATTAAATTCCCGTAATTTCGTATCTGGTTTCCGCACACGTGACCCCGGCTAGCGGAAGTTCGATCGTGGAAAATATCGGCCTGCTGGGAGAAATGAAAGCCATCGGGGTCGGATGAGATTTTGCAGAGAGTGCAATTGGCTCGCAGAAACATACAGATGATGTACCGTGTACAGAACGGGCTTGATCTCGAAAATTCGGAGACGACCGATCCGCGAAACGAATTGAAATCCCCGGCAATTAAGCGGAAATCGAGATTTAAATAATTTCACGTCGATCGTTGGGATTAAAGAATGATCGTTGATGTGGAACGAGCCGTTCACCACCGCGTAATATTCGATTTACAGACTGTCGATGGAAAACGTTTTCCAGCCGACCCTCCGCCCGTTCCCTGACATTTGTCATCGGTTCGCCCCTGTTCTTTTTTCCTCTCTGCGCTGTTTTAAACTCTAAGCGACGAAATTGATCGGTTTCCAGACAGGAAAATTATTCTAACAGAGTTTTATCAAGGTTGAAAATTATCCTTCCACGATGCGATCATTTTTAACCGCTTGAAGAATAATACGGTGAATTTTAAAGTCGAATTATAATTTTATTTAGAAAATAAATATTAACTATTCAACGAAATCATTTCATGAATTTAAAATATCAAATGTATTACTCTTCTGACGCAAATAAAACTACTAAACTTTTTAACGAACAAAATATTAACTCTTCATTTTTAACGGGAAAATTCACCGGTATATTCTCTTCTGCTTCCGCTTTACCATCTATTCATTTAAATTTCTATTAAACGCGTAAGCTGTATAAATCGCGGTAAAAAAAGAACTGAAAAACGGAAACAGTAACATTTAATTTGTCCGATTCCGACGTTTGTTTAAACTCATCCACGAAATAGCCGGCGTCTCAGTCGCAATTTTCCATCGCGGAACTGTCCGCCGACCGTATTATTTCCAGCTGGACGTCACATCGAGAACACGATAGTCGCCGTGCACGTTCACCGGACGACGTGTGCAATTTATTCTTTCATGGATACCGACATGCATTCGGCCCTACAACACGACCGCGTCTTAATTTACGTAAATAACGTAGCCTGGCACGCTCTTATAGGTTCTTTGAAGAGGATTGCACCTCGTTGCGGATAGTTCGGCCAATGTTATTCCTCGACGAGTCTGAGTTTTAGTACCTCCGCAGAAATTACAAGCTCGCCAGAACCACCCTCTTCCTTTACCGAACAAAAACTACACTCCTCCGTGCACTCTTTGTCGTTTCAAAGACCATAAATACTTCGTTTTCCTTCGTATCATCCCTATACATATATCGGTTTCGTGTGACATAGAGATTATCAACTTGAATTTTTCGAACAAGTTGAACGAAATCCTGAATTATTATTCATTTTAGATTTCAAAGGTGTTCTATGATAAGGAATGATGCTGGACTGTAGACGCGATGAGGTGTGTATTTAATGAAGATTTAATTATTTATGGTTTAATAAGTATTTCTGGTCTAATAAGTATATAAATATCTCCCCAAAGAATTTCCCTCTATTTTGTTAATAATTATCCAATTAGTAATTAGATGTTTTACCATTCATTTCTTTAATGAATTGCAACGATTCCATGTAAACGGAAATGTTAAGTGCAATAATAAATTATAGAAGGGATAACCAGGTTGAGAGGGGAGATATACATGTTCATTACTTTAAAAGCAGTCACGTTGAACGGTCGGTGCAAAATATTCGTGCCTGGCGTGTTTCGTACCCAGACATACCGAGCACATTTTTCGTGCTACGTAAATTCTGTGAATTTGTTACATTCCCGCAAAAAGTAGTTTCAGAAGCGCAGGTACATTTCGCGGGCCACTCAGACGTCGGTAAAATCACTCGGTCGCAACGAGGAAAAACAGAATCTAGCGCGCACTTTGTTATTCATGGTTGCTTTCAATCTCGGCCGAACAGAAGAACTTCAAAGAATTCGTCAGCCGTAGAAAATACCGGAAGCACTATTCGGATTAAAAGTAACCGCTGACGTATCGCTTTGCATCCTTCGAGAAGAAAAAATTTAGGAACGAAGAAAATTTCTTGGGAACAACTTTAGTTCTTCTGCAGCCAGCCATTTCGAATATTGGACTTACCGGAAAGATGTTACCCGATACAATTTTTCTTCTCCTTGAAACATATTAAGCACTGCAGTTTACAAGATACATGTCTGATTTAAACTATGCGGCATAAAGATTACAAATTGTCATTTTTTTCGATTTCCTTACCATTTGCAAAACTAATATTAATTTAATCTTCCCCTGAATAGTGATTTATCAACCAAATATTGAATTTTAACCAAATCGTTCATTAATTAAGTAGAACCATCCGAGAAGCAAAACATTTCAACCCCAATCTGACTTCAGCAAGTCGATCATCCCCACCTCTCTCCTTCCATACGAACTTAATTCTCCTGTGAATTTTCGAAAGCAAATTTTCTCTATTCCTAAATTTGTAATGCCCACGCGAGGTTCTCCTGAGCCGAGGGACGAGGTTCTCGTTTTAAAGGATGCGCGCAGCTGAGACCGCGTAAACATTCCGTCGAGTCGCAGCGTGTAAAATGTAATTCCGTCAACGTACTCGATTCTAGTCGCTGCCAGCCGATGCCAGGCGAACAGAAACGTCGTTGAATCTCGTTCGAACGCGCCATTCTTGAGTTATAAATAAGCAAGTCGCGAGACGTGGAGCAGTTCCGCGAGAGAGAGGATCGGAACGCGAACACGGATGAATATACAGGTAAAAGAAGAGGTGCCGGGAAAGGAGATGGGCGACAGAATGGACGAGTGAACCAGCCACCTGACCGCGTCGCTCATCTCATTGAGATTCTTATAACAGCTGCATCGGTCAATGGGGAGAATCACCTCGTGGATTGACCAATTGTGGCCCGGGCTTAAATTAGCCGCACCAATGACGGCGGCGCCGTTTTAACGTGGAACCGCTCGGACCAACCGTGCTCGACGAAATTGTTAGAGAAACTAGCCGTTCTGGCCACGTTTCACCCCCGTCACTGCCCCGGCTGGCCTGCGTGGAAAATTCATTGGAACCGCGAGCGGCTCCAACTATAGTCCGCAACTTGCCTAACGATGCCCGATCCGGTTCACCGCTCGCTTGAACCGCTTTAAACGCTTCCCCTGTGTTACACGCAATGAGCTTTAGATGGATACTAAGCGGAACTTGTATGCACGAAATATTCACTGCACCTACTGACTTTGTTTTCTGTACGCAGCTTTAGAGAACTCAACTTCGATCACTCAATGGTATAGAATTCCAAGAAGAATATGGACCATTGACGCAGGATATCAAAGTACTATCAGTTCATTGTGAAAACGTAAGTAGATTAGGGTAGAAAGCCCTAAAGATCCAGGTATTTTGATAATACCTATGCATTCTAACTGAAAAATTGTAAAGAGAAGACACAGATGAAACAGAGTTTATGGATTAAAAAACAAACCACTGGTATAACAAAAGTGAATTTTAGATAAGGCTTGAAATTTGAAAAAATATTGTTCTGTAGGTTGTTTTGTAATTTAGATACATCGGATGAAATCGATGAATCCAATGTAACTACGCTCGGGCAGTAGAGGATTTTCAGCAAAAAGCGGATTTTTTGTTTATGAAAAACAAAACCATGCGAATTAAAGAAAAAATTGCTGGGATTGAAGGAACGATATTTTTAAATAAATTCGTAGAATCTACTGGATTTTCTACCGAATCCTCATAAATTAAAAACATGACATTGATTCACGCTGTCTGACATAGTAACGGTTCAAAATGACTAATTCAAACCTACATGATAACCCACCTTTCGAGATTACTTCTCATTCATGGATAATACCAGCCGTTTTTTGAAGCAGTAGTTGACCCACTTTTCAAACTACACGTTTCAAAAGCAACGAATCATTACGTTTGAAAGGGGCTTTATCCACGCTTAAAATAGGACGGTATCATGTGGGATTGCATTTCAACGAAAGATGATAAATTTCAGCAACACAATCTTTATTATTTTATTAATTCAACAACTGAAAAATCATACTCATTTCTCATCAAAATCCTATTAAAACACAAAATAACTATCATCGCTCACCAAATATTAATCCCAATTTATTTGAAGATTTACACGTATTACCTACTGTTTGTATAAATCAAAATATTTAACATTCAGGACCACCCGAAAAAATGTCCAAATCCCCTGCTCGTGACCCAGCTATATTCTCTAAAATCCCTGTACGCGTCGGATAGGTAACGACAATTAGGGGGGCTCTCCTAGAACAGAGCGAAACGAGTTGAAACGGTGGGCAGCGGAACGCGACGGAAGCGTAACGAACGATGCAGCGGGGCCCAGTGTTATATAAATGCAGCGTTGCTAATGTTAAATCGCCAGTCTGGTAATTACATGCAAATAGCGGCGGGCACTGTTTAAACAGCGCTGCGTTTGCAGCCGAGCGTCGATCCTCGTTTTCGTTTCGACCGACCATCACCGTTTTAAAAACTTCTCTTCCCGCTTCATTTTTCCTTGCAAATACGAGCGTTCGTTGTGAATTCGTGGATTAACGATGTGTGGTATCTTGTGACACGTTTGAAACGCTACGCGCAATAGGACAGATTCCCAAAAAATAGAACAAAATTTAACGTATTACTTTTTGTGCTCCAAATGACAAATATTACAGTATCTCATAATACTAAAAGTTTTGGAGTTAATTTTAATCCAAACCGCTTGGTAATAAGTTACATATAATAGAAAGCTTAATTACGGTACTGACGTAATTTGAATGGACCACGAGGGAAATCTCAGCTACCATTATGCGAATGTTCTCAATATTCTGTTGTTTAAATAGTTGCTTAGTAGATGATTAGTACAATGTATGCAGTTCCTTTCTTAATTAATATGTTTTGTGGTATTTGATTGGCGTGATCTAGCGCAATGTAGCATGGATCGTGAGTAATCGATAAATTGAAAGCCAGATCTTAATTTCGCCATCGCGCAATCGGTGCCAGATGAGCGGATCAGGGCGGCAAAGTTATTTTTTGATTTTGACTAATAGTTCTGACACATAGAGCGCGCGATGCGCCTATTTCAGCGATCGTTTCGAAGGTAACCGTCTATAATTATATTCGCAAAGTCGTATTTTCTCGTCGAGAGACACGTATGTATGTACATGACGCGAACAGCTTTTCTTTTTACCTCCTAACCCGCGGCCACATTTCCATGAAACTTTCCCGAATAAACACCGGGGCGATAGCCAATTAAATTCGCGCGAAAGCACGGTGGCCGAGAATTATGCATCGGCGCAGAATATTCATCTCTTTATCCAAAACTGTCGGCCGACAAAGCGACACAGCAAAACGAATCGCGGCGTGTAATAACGCGCCATAAATCTGACCAGGGCCTGGGACAATGGTGAAACAGAGAGAAAAATGCGAAAAATACAAAGAACGCGAAGGCACAATGGGTAAGCAAAGGCTGAGAGGGGAAAAAAGGATGGGTGGAGAAAGGGAAAGGGCGAAGAAAACAACGGGGTCTGTCGTGAAAGAAACGAAAACCGCAATCACCAGTTCGTTTCTTGTATCAGCTCGAGATTCTTTCGTGACTTACGCGACTTCTTCTTTACTCTGTGGTTAATAAGCGTCGCTTATTCTATGGCCTCCGCTGAAGGTAATTATTTCCATCAAGTTCTCTCCTGTCCGCTGTGGAGAACACCGTTAGGGTGACAGTTTTGGGACAACGATGAGTAATCGTACGTGGTGGGTGTAGAGTGTGCGCACAGTGTAGAGTTATGATGGAAAATTTTGGAAAGTGTGAGAAAATACTTAAATGTGATACATAAATTATTTAGTAAATCATAAACTATATAACAAAATTTTTTAAATAACAATTTCTAAAGTAATTGTCTTTGAACTCTGCTTAGAACTCCATCCCAAATTATTCGAGAACAATTATGGACCAAGGGGCACAAGTTACCCAGCCCTCTATACAAGATATAAAAATATGAAAAATCAGTGCATGGAATCGACAGAAAGCTGGCAAGGATCGCGTAACACCGGCGGAATAGAGCCATCCACGGTCGTGTAAATCGCAGGAATTTATAGAAGCGTTAGCATCGCCGCGGCTGAACGCGGTATTGGCAGCGAGGCAGCGGTCGGTTCGCGTTGCGGTAAATAAATGGACAATATCATCGTCGTCGTAAAAATAATTGCTAGCCGCGTGCACGACCGCGGCCGATTATTGCTGCTAGTGGCAATTAGTCGTTACGAGTTGATGCGCCGTGGTAACACTTTATTGCCGCTTACTGTGGATTTTTGTCCCAAATCCACGACCGCCTCCCTATGCATCCAACATTCTGCCTCTTATGCACCATCGCGCTCGCGCGTTATTACGCTGCTCTCGTATTCCGCGAAATGACTGCTGTTTCACCGCGATACCAACGGCAGCATCTTGTTCCCTGCCTCCTATCGTGATGTACCGGCTTCGAAATGCAAAAAGTTCGCGGTAAATATTTGTTAGTTTTTAATAGCGATTTTTGGGGTGCGCGAAACTTAGGATATAGAAGTTTGTCAAAGGTAACGTAGTCAAAGAATATGTTAAAATGGTAAAAAAGTGTACTTTCTATAATAAATTTTAATTAAATCATCATTTTAGAGTTCTTCATAAATGAAACTCCAATTTATAAAAACCCAGATGGAAAACAGGAAACAGCTCTCTATCATTCGAAAATTCTGTCTGCCTTTAAATTCTCAGCTAAAACGAAATAAAAATCAATGTACGGTAGAATTAAAAACTGCAATTTATATTCCAATTTCCATGAGATTTTCTCTACAAGAGAAATGTTTTTTTCGTTCGCACATAGAAAAATATACAAGTTCGAATTTCTGATTCATTTGAAAGCTTCAAAGATGATCGAATGTTCGGGCGTTCACACGATTTATATTCGTTACGTTGGAATGTAAACGAAGCGTTTTAATCATGGCCCGCGTTCGTTTCCATTATTCGTCTGTCGGCCGCGTTTAATTTAATTCCGCGCCGCGACAAGTTCGAAACGCCTCGTTTTTGCTAATTACGTATCGGTATTAGTTGTTTCTGGGGAAATTACGTTTGATTTAATTTGTGGATCGATGGGGAAAGTGGGAAAACGAAACGGACGCTAATCGACATTAATGCTCCCAGGGAGATCTTTTCGGACTTCATCGATTTTTCACGCTATTGTTGTGTGAAAATTCGGTTTTCACTTTGGGTAGCTGTTACATATACGTACTGCATATTCAATTTACAATTTAACAATTTAAATATCGTCAGTTACTGTTTGATATTTTATTCAGTCTATTTGGCAGAAAAAGCATCAGATACTTGAAATTTTACAAACTTTTTATTTATGAGACAAAATGTAGTTTTTGAATTAAACATACATTTTAATTATTTGTCATGTATTTTTTAAAAATACCACAGTTTTATTAGAATTAATATTCTTTTGCAAATATCGTTAATTTTGATCAATGGAATTACCTATAATTATAAAAATAAAAGCTCTGAATAATTAAGAATAACAGTGCTGAATACTGTTAAGATTAAATATGCAAAGATTTCGACACTTTATAATCAGAACTATTCAATGTTAAATAAATGAATAAAATGACGATTCTTACATCACAAGAGATTCTCTAAATGGCGTTCGTTTGCATCAATGGAACAGTGCTATCGCCGAAAGCCAAACTTCGAACTTCAAACTTCATTAACAATTAAAACAGAGAAGTTGTTCAAACAGAAGTTCCAATTTCGTCTAATGAATTTGTCATGAATTTGTCATTTGTCATTTCGATGAGTTGAAACGTCGGATCGTGTCAAAGACGCGGATCAAACGTCGTTGCAAAATTACCAAGAGGAACGTCGTGCAAGGTTTAGTGAAGCGTGTCGCTGCTAGAAGCCGAATGCGATCGGACAAAGGACAGAGGATAATGGACAATGGTCACCATAGTTTACTCCAGGTGAATTAAACTCGTGCCGAGCGTGCCGAGTCTCACCGCAATTCGCCTTCGGTCGTCGCGAAATCAGTCGGAATTGAACGTGTACCCTTGTTGCCTGCCTCCTATAAACCGATGATTGTTCGCACAAAGATGCCTGAGGTTTGACCCACCCTTTGTTCATGCAATAAATGACACTCGGTTTGATTAACCCTTCCCTTCTGACAGATTACAACGTACAATTTGAAGGTGAATTTGAAAGGATTTGTAAAACTACTTAGTGCTGATCTCTTTTCTCACCAAACGCATCGAATGACTAATTTCCTCCAGCTATCCTCTCTATCGTAGCTCGAGGAGACTGATAAATCTGGATTTTCGTGACCGATAGCAATCACGAGCCGGGCTTCCGCTTCGATACGCGCCACTCACATCGAGGATTTATCGCGATAGCACAAGTTCCGCGGCTGCAGCAAAGTTCGCGCAAAGAATTTTCCAGCGCGAGCACAGCGAGGATACAAGCGGTCGTAATTCGAGTTGAACCGGGAATCGCATGCACATAAGTCGAGTCAGCGATTCCCTTGTGAAAGATTACAACGTAAGGGAAATAACGACGTAGATAGTATGGATAGCATGGAGTATGGGAGAGGGAGGGGCGGTGGAGAACAGGGAGATATAATGGGTTAAGTTTCATCGTCGTGCTTCGACGAATTTCCGGGTCGAGCTCGCGCTAACGCGGTACTTCCAAGGGAGTACCAGAGGCTCTTCTTGGGTAACCAAGTTAAGTTGTTAATTTCCACTTTACACTTGGCTTGAATTTCTTATGCAACCCTGATATGCGCAGTCTCGTCCTGGCTACGCGAAAAAAAGCTCGCCACAGCTTTGCGTAAGGATCCAGCCTGTGAATATGCAGCTACGTTTATCTCAGTTTAGAAGAAACACTTTGCTAATTCCCTGTCAAGAAGTCATTTCACAGATTATTCCTCTGAGATTGATGCTGAAGAACAACAATTTAAATGGAAAGGCTGTCGTTCATACCTTAATGCGAGCCACCTTTTCCACATTATGCCGAGATTACCATAATTCTTTGCGTAAAGAAAAAGAGGATAATATGCAACAAAGGCTAATATCCATTACATCAGGTTCAAAAGAATATTGTGAAAGATGAAAGAGCTTAAACTACCAGCATAACAATTTACATGATTTAAATAAAATTTCCAAACTTTGTAAAGCAGAACTGCATTTTCACTGCCAAAAATCAAAAGTCCATAAAAAATGAATTAATTTTCCTTTATCGATAGTTATTCCGAACATGTGAAAAGTGCATCTGGAGTGCAAATAAGGGAATTTCGAATAAAGCGGTCCACATATGTCCAAGAATGGATCTGATCCATGGGGCAAGGCCACCTTCGAGTTAGGGAATCTGGTTCTCCCATCTGGGTACCATATCCTTTAATCGTGCCAGGTAGTAGGCGATCGAGGAACGATCCCCGGTAACCAGCACCCGCGTCTCAATGGTGAAACAGGTTCCCCATTTCCTTTCTTCCTTCATCACCCTTCGTCTCTCTTTCGTATGCACGCATGAATGCACACGTGTTCGCGCGTCTCCTTATCTCTTTCCTTTTTTTCTCTCCCATCGTTTCTTCGCCGTCTCTCCGTCTTGTTTTATCCCGGTGCCGCGCGGCTGTCAGCACGGTGGGCGGCTGTTACGTCGAGGTTATGGGCAATATTTGTCACGTCTTATCGCCGGCACGCATCTTAAGCACGGCGAATTAAACGTGTAATCGCGCGGTTATTATCTTGTTAACGGCGGATGCGAGACAGAGTCCTCTTGGCGCCTATAATGCCGGCCCCCAGCTTTCAACCGAACCGATTTCCAGCGATCGTGCCCCACGTCCCGAGATACGTATCCAGATGAGCAGGCCTCGTTAAGCGGACACTTGATCGCGGATCGATTGTAAAACACGTCGACCGAACAAATTGCCGGTATACGTCGCTTCCGAAAGAATTTTTACTAGCCTTTAAAATGGATATATAAACGCGCGAACGACCATCGAGGATGCTTTAAGGCTGTCGATAAAATTGTATCATTTGCTGTATACTTCTATCTTAATAACGGCGATAGGTCGTCTTTATTGCGATGGAATTGCTGAACTAACTAAATTAAATTAACAGCATCGATCACTGATAATCTTCATAGGAGACGACTTGTTAAATTGACAAAAATCAGACTTGAAGCGCTAATAAATATAGCTCGCTTCATTTCTCAAATCTTCCTTGTAAAATTGAAATGCCTACGTCAAATATCGTCCGAAACAATCTTAATTCCCCTAAATCAGACCTCA
This sequence comes from Osmia bicornis bicornis, assembly GCF_907164935.1. NCBI lineage: Eukaryota > Metazoa > Arthropoda > Insecta > Hymenoptera > Megachilidae > Osmia > Osmia bicornis. The sequence goes on along the minus strand of NC_060216.1, from coordinate 10,929,035 downwards.
TTCGTCACGTCGTTATAAATACACGAGTAGCAAGATGCGACGCTTATGACGTCTGACCAACGACGGTAGCATTCTACTAGCGCGTTGCGCGCACGAAACGAAGCGGCGTTACATCGAGAAAATATATCGCGTTAGCCCGTTAACAGATTTAGCAACGTTCCGGCGAATCTGAATGGCAACGACGCGGTTCTCTCCGTCTCGAAACGTCGTGCTAGAGGATCCGCTAATACCCCTGAATCGAGTCTACCCCTTCCAACGAAGACAACGTGATCCGATGGCAGCGCGGTAATTGGAAGGCAGAAAAACGGAGAAAATTAATTCGTCGAGCTCGGGTCTGCGGAAACTGCGGGGACAGGTCGTGAAGAGAGACAGCGAAGGAATGGGAGACAGAGAGCGAGGGGACAGATAGGTTCCATTGATTATGAGGCAAGGCGAGCGTCGTTAATGGCTGACGGCGACATTTATCGCGTCAATGGACGCCGGCCGTCTATTCCCACGTGACGACCTCCGTTACTCCGTTATAAATATACACCGTGAGCCTGTGTTCTCTTGCTCTCTTCACCTCTGTCAACCTCTAGTCGACTCGGTCGTTGAACATTTTCAAAAGCACAGACTTGCACCAATCTCCTTTCGCTACGGAACGATTTCTCGGCTTCATGAACCCTTTAAGGGTTAAAAATCTATGCGCCACGAAAAACTGCGCTATCAACCTCTTTATGAATTCCTGAGCAACCATTTGATATAAGCTACGAACGAATCCTCGAATTTATCTATAATTTGAATTTTGAGGCTAATTTTCATCTTCCTAAAATGAGATTTACTAAGAAAAATGAAAAATTAACAATGGATCATCTTCCGATCTACAGCATCCGGAAGACTACCATTGGGCCCGAACGGGGCGCAATTAATATTGAAAATAGCGACGCGTTAGATTTGAATTAATCACGAGCAATCGAATACGTCCGCGTTTCGCGAAGCCAGCGAATATTAGACAACTGTGTATATAGAACGCGAGTTACTCGATGGTCGGTTACACTGATTAGTGACGGCTACACCGACGAATGAGAACGGTGGGAACTCTTGGCAGCCGGGTTACATCGTAAACTAGTTCCGTTGCAATCTGCTACCGCTGCGTTATACTGCAGTCATACGCGGAGTGCACGCGTGCCAGTGATATAGGTACATATACATCCCACAATGGCGTGCGGTCGCGTTACCATTCTACCAAATATGACATTATATCATCAAATATTGCAAATGATGGCGCGTCGATTGTTACATGCTCGACGCGCCAATAAATTCGCTGCTCGCGAAAATGCAATCTGTGTATTGCAAAAGTCATCCCGTTTTAATGAATGCATTGATATGTATAGTTTAACAAAATATTCACTATTGATTGTCATTGACAATTTTGCTTCCATGTAATGATTAGGGGAAACAGATCATCAGAAATTAAAATAATAAAATGAAAATTTTAGATACTAAAATAATACTAAAATTAATTCACACGAAACAACAGGGAACTGTACTATTATAAATCTCTGTTCTTAGCAAGAATTGAACGAAACAGAGAACAGGCGAGAAACTCTCAAACAAAGCTGACTACAGAAGTAGAATGTCTACTAAACGAGTTAAAGGAAACTCGATTCTCCCCTGTTTTTCATTCGCAACACCGTGGCTATAATCAAAGAGCGTTGCCGAAGAAGCGAAGAACTGAAACCGTATTACCACTTAATTTCTTTTCTTATACCGCAAAGAAACCTTAATTTATAGCGTGAGACTGGACGTTAGAACATAAACTAACAATTAGAACAGGAAAGAAAAAAGAAAATAACTGGAATGTTTCTGTAAAGTTTATGTTAAATCACAATGTAGTCACAATGAATAAATAAATGAACAAACATAAAATGTTATTCATTTACAAAAAGAAAGATGACCTTAATAGTTTCTCTGCAACAAAGTTTGCGGGGCGTTTCATGAAAATCATTCCGGCTCGAGAGAAGAAAGATACATAGAACTGGTCGCAACGAAACCGGAAAACGTCCGTAACCTAATTTCTTTCCAGACCGTTCATCTTCTTACGTTATTCCAGGGACATGTCACGGGGCCGAGCGGACAGTCGCAGCTGCCGCCAGAATTTTTCTAGCTCGGTCTTACTGAAGCGGGCCATGCGTAACGATGCTACAGTAATTAAAACTAACCCCTCTGTCCGCTCCTCGTCTGTTCGTACCACGCCACGCTACGGCACGCCACGCCGAGCCGCATCGCGTCCCATCCTGGCTTCTGGCCGTCGCTAAAGCTCGTCGGGCGGGTACGCGCCGACGGTTTTTAATTGAAAAAATTTCCACGCCAACTTTTTTACAGGCTGTGCTTTTGCTAGTGGTGGATGCCTTTCACGCGGACCGGCAGACTTTAACAGCGCGTGCGCGGCCTTCAATTAAAAAACAATAACTGTCGCGGCACGAACGCGTCGCAGAATATTCTCCGATTCTGTCAAGCGGGTTTGGTGAACTACGATGGCTGGAACCGGAATGAATAATTACGGCCACCGGTCCGGACGAAGACAACGAATACCGTCACCGATGTCATCGGTACGATGAACATGGGGTAATTTCCGCAATCCGAATTGGCACTCGTCTTTTAAAATCTGATCATTGATCACAAATTATATTTTGCTTATATAAAACTTCATTTATGATTAATTATCAGGTTTGGAAAGATAAGTGATAAGTCTTTTGAATAAAAATGAAAAAAGTGCAAGGAGATATTTTGAAAGAAATTTTGATGTTTCCTAAAATTGGCGCCTCTTGAAAAGTACCTCTTTTTCAATCGAATTATTCCACCGAAGTTCACCCTCAAATTATCCATTCATTCTAAAACTTCCTAAAAATATTAACCATTGTTTATGCAGTTCTATGAAACAAAGACGAAAAATAAAATGGAGAGAGATAAAAGCGTCGCTGATACTTCACGGTACGGTTAATTGTTTCACGGAGGTGGAGTAGAAATTTCAGTTTGCAAAAATACGAGAGGGGGTGCTGAGGATGTAGGAGGAGAGATCGATCGGTGGATTAAACCTAACCGGCGTGAAGCGTATCGATCGCGAGCAGCATCGTTCGGCCGGGCAATCCGGTTTTTGCTGAACAACCCGGTGACTCGTATTTCAGGGGAGAAACGAACCGCGTTCCGAGCACGACGACCGCGATAAAATCGGCCGTAACGACGAAGCCCCCTATCCCCCATATCAATCCCATGAACGAACAAGAGCCGGCAACGCGATGCTTCGTAAAACACCCGATGACAATCAACGCTGCCACCCGTGGACTTGGCTTTAATGGTTCTCCGTTGCGACGTCTACCGCGAACGACGTAACGACCACGCTGAAAAATCCATCCTTTTTTCCCCTCTCTCTCTCCTTTTTCCATCATTCACTTGCTTCGATTTTTAATAAAATCGTAAGACTCGGCTCGACGTAAAATAATACGATCTTTCCCGTGGAATCTATATGGATAGATTATCCAATTTTTATCATATTCTTTGACTATTTGACCTTCTCGAAGGTATAGGGTTTATTTCGAGGATTATAAGGGTCTTGGAAATAATATAGATATATTACGATAGTGACGTGGACGTTGTAAGAAAATTTGTTTAAACCAAGGAAGATGATAATTACAATTCTTTGGTTAATTGAATATTTAATTAATAGAATTCATAGAATTCTCTACAGTGAACCACAGAAAATACACAAAATGCTCCAACAGTGTACATAATTAAGTTCAGAAGCATCCCGGAGGGAAGGAAAACCAGGCGAACCAAAACAAGCGATTTAAATGCGTTCACGCGACGGTCGACATTGCGGAAAAGCAGCGTGAGTTATTTCCGACTTCCAAGCGAACGGGATCCGCGAGCGCGTCGTGTTCACCGAAGATAAGGTTTTAAGGTCTTAATCCTTCGAGGCGAAAGAGAATAGAGATGACGGGGTTAGGGGTGGATTCTCGAACGAATAGCTCGATAATCTGCATTACTTTCGACGATTGCGGGCAACGGATTAACAGGCGACCAGTGGTCGAGAAAAAAAACGGCACGAACGAAATGGCAGACGAAACTAGACGATTTGTGAAAAGGAAAGGTCAGAACGGTAACGACAGGGTAACGTGAATGATGACTAGCAGGGGTTGAAAAATTTATTTCTATCCAAGAAATAAGAAGAAATAATTATTTATGGTTAATCTGACAAAAAGAATAAAAAAGTACTAAAAAGCATTTGTTTTGTCGACGTTTCTTTGAAAGTGGGACACATTATCCACTTTTATCCTACATCAATCTTCCTAAATTCTTTCCTGTACCTATTCTCTGAACTGTATGCCAATAAATTCATCGCACGCGCGTCAATGGAGCAACAAATTATAAATGAAAGCTCCGGCTGACAATTTGGAAGAGTCACCAAGCTCGTTAATCCCCTTCGACGAAAACAATTTATATCGCCATCGAATTACCGAGCCATGATTGTTAGCTGTCGTGCACCAAGTATAATGAAGCACACGTTGCTTCTCCAAAAAGCCCAGAAAATTGATGCCGCTACCAGGACGACACCGTTCGGGGGATTTTCCCGTCGGACGGTTCTTTTCTGGCCGGTTCGATGATCCGGACGTCGAAGATCGATGATCACCACCGTTTCACGGCTGATCTCGCGTCAGTTGACTGCCACTGCCTCGAATTTATCACGTTTACGCCAGTATTCGCGTCGCGAACGGGAAAAGTGCCAGGATGAAAAGCTGCCTAAGCCACGGGACACTTCGTTTCACGCGAAAAATTGTCATTTACCAAATTTAGACACCGGACAATTGTTAGCCAACTATTGAAAACAGGGAATAGTTATGAAATCGCACTATATTTTTCATTCGGCGCTAATTTGTCATGAACGTGAAAATCTGTGGATGAAGCCCAAGTCCCAAATTTAACAAGGGGATCAAAATAATTCCCTGACTTCATAATAAATGAATTGCAAGTTTATCATAAAAATATTTAGAACTGTCTCATGCATGATAAATGTACATACAATTTTTCAATTTCAAAAATGCAGTTTAATACAGAAAGATATATATGGTTTGAATTCGATCGCTTATTATATAACAACCTAATAAAACGTATTTTAACAACCTTTTTATATTTGTGTACTTAAAGATGATCCGTGCCACAATGCTCGAACATTGTTTAATTTACGAGTTGGAACGACGCGACGGGTCAGAGTACACGGTCTATTCACGGCGGATTATCTGGGTCAGAATATGCGCGGTTATTATTTCTTGACGATAAATAGAGGCGTCCGAGCGTGCGATCAATTTTAGCAGGGACGCTGGAAAAATAGCTTGTAGCTGCGAACATCCCAATGGACGAGTGATATATCGCGGCGCGTATTTCACGCGAGTCGCCGCTTGAAAATCGAGCCGGCAGCCACGAATTCGTGCACATAGCACTGCCTAGACGAGCTCTCCAATATAAATATTTGATTCTCGCGGATTTCAACTGTGACGATGGCGCATACATACACACCGCGATCGGTGGATCGACACACCCCGAAACGACAGCTCGATTCGCCACGTTTCGTTTGCCTTTCCAGAGAACGTGGTTTCGTTATCATACCCGTGATCGTTGTAAGTCGATAGTTACATTCACGATTGAAATCGAGACAGTGGAATATTTTATGGGAACAAGTTACTTGACGGATTTGATTTTACTGCCGAGTGTCGAGTATCATTGGAGAAATTATTAATTGGATCAAATTTTAATTCTGATAACTAGTTCTTATCATTAGCGCAAAATTGTATTGTACTACTCTGTTACAATAACCATATTTTGAATTATAATAAATTTTGCACTGCTTGTAAGTTACAGAAATAAAGTGTGTTCATTTTAATTGCAAGGAATTAAATTAATAAACACCGACAAAAAGAAGCAGAATATTCTTCTAAAAAAGAATGTAAGAAGATACAAAATTCACAGCAAAAACAAAACGATTCCCTTTCGTGTAATTTGTATAAATTTAAGTTTATACAAATTATCGAAGTTTTACAATACGTCGGATAATATATCAACTTAAATGAGTAAATGTAAAAGTTACAGGGCGTTATGAACAGCCGAATAAACCGTTCGTTAATTTAAACCAAACGTGAGGTCGTTTAAACACCGATCGTAAGTGGTTTCCAGGAGGAAATGAAAATCAAACGGACTTTTGTTTGGCTGCGCGAAAGAGGAAGACGGTGTCAAAGAACGAACAGACAGAGTGAGAACAGTCGATGCATGAATTTACACGGTTTCAAAAGAGGGGTGAAATTTTTTTTTTGCTCGCGTTTTTTTGACGGGGGCGCGAATAAATATCGCGTCCGGAATGCCGACGATGAAAAAGATTTGTTTTTTCCGGTCGGTGTCCTTCTCGCGGTAACGCGTTGCATGAAAATTCATTTCAAGGCGGGTTGAGCATTTTAATTTCGCGCGATAACCCGAAGGAGAGCAACGGGACAGCTTTGGGAAAATTGAAATAAAAAGCGAGCCCAGTTGGGCGACACGATTTTCTGTTTAATTCTTTTAACTGGCCGATCAGAGTAATTGGTTTAAACGCGTTTTTCCAAGCGCGACAACCAGTACGTGGCGGTTCTATGCTCGCCCGGAAAATGGGTGAAACGTGTTTCGAGAAATTCCATACGAGATATTGCATAATTCCGGTTCGAGATAATGGTGAATTTTCTCGTTTAAACCGTCTAATGTAACTGCGAAAGATATTTTAAATTCTCTAAACACAGTCATTTCTACGAAGCGTTCATAAGGATGCTTCGACTAAAATTATGCAATTAAGCTTTTTAACGCAGATGTTTCAAAATGTAACCAGATGTTTGCTGGTTCAAAATGTAAAACAATCGTTCAACGTTTGCCGCAAGCTCGACAAAGCCTTGTAAAAAGGAGAAGGTAAGAAGAGAGAGGTGGGTGGTAAGAGAGCGGGAGGTAAATCCTCGAGGACGAGGCGACAACGTGTTCACGTGGAAAGTAAAGGAAAGTGGTTTTCCTGGGGTGGCTGGTACGAGCTACGAAAACGACACTGACTGCTTCTCCGAAGCAGTAGTCGGTCGCTTAACCTGCCGGCTTAGCGCAAGAGTTCCGCAGGATAGATTGCTTTAATTTAAGTGGAGTTAGGCTAATGCATCTCCGGTACACGTTCCGCGAGTTGGGTTATGGGTCGAACCCGCGTCGGGGTTCGGCTTAATTCGAACCACCCCCGCTGTTACTTGGTCGTCGCGCTTTCTCTCCCTTTCCTTCAACCTTTTCTCTTCTCCTTCTCTGTCTCGCGACAGTCAGGCTTAACCCGAGATTAGTCGTACACTTGTGCAAGCCAGAGAGGAATGGAAGTTCCCTGGATCATGGCGTATCTACTCGCCGCGCCGTCGAGGCAGAATCGAACCTGGCCGACTGCGGTATCCGCATCCACTCGACCCCCTCTTGGAATCTGCCAGCTATCGCGGTTTACGTCTTTCCGTCTCTCTTTCCCTCGGCCCGTTTCCGGCCTTCTTGTTTACCTCCCCTCGTTTCTGACAGTGGTTGTCAGCGGCCACTTGGAAAGCTCCACGCCAATTTGCGGAACGGGTTTGCAGAGATGGATATCCTGCAATTGCTGGAAAATAATCTTCGAGGGGCAGATCCTCGGCTACGAGGATGCGAGAGCCCAGACGTTGATTCATTCGACGGTCGGATCGCGGAATTGGAAAATCCGCGTGTTTGAAGACCTCGACCAATTGCTCAGCCACGTTTGCCCACTCGTGAATTCATACAATTTCGAAAATGTAAATTTCATTCATTCGGATTCCCGTTTTATTGGATTAATAAAATTGGTATTTAATATTTCACACTTCCCTTGCATTGAATCTTTTTCCTTGCACTGAATAGAAGGTCACATTTTTCTTTATAAAAATTTATGAAAATTAAATCAATTTTTAAGTTATATTAAAATTCCTACGCAGACATAATACATGAATAACGTGTTAAATAGTGTCACCAAACTTTCCATCTCTTTTTTTCTCAAGACCCACAAAGCAGTTACACATTTCCATCGACGTTTTCCTCTCGAAAACACCGAAAAACTTTGTCGACTCATTAAATCAGTCTCACAAAGAGAGCTCATCCCTCGTTAAGGGCATCCGTAGATGCTACAGCTAATCTAATCCGGCGAGTTAGCGTGGCCGTTTCACGCGGAAAAGCAGAGCGGCGTATCCATGCTCGCGGATTAGTTAGCTGCCGCGCAGAAATTCGGAAATCAAGTTAACGCCCGTTACGCGAGCCGTCGCGACGCGACGCGTCGAGTTAATTCGCAGCGGCGCGCGAGCGAACGGGTGAGAGTAACGTTGAAGCGATTAAATCGCGGCCGAATGCCGATCTGAAATTACACACGGTGCACCGGTATTACTGGATCGCGTCGTGTCGGATTACGGCTGCATTTCTCTCTTACTTGTCTTACCCGCGACGCGAATGCAACACGGGAACAAGATACCGGGATAAAGGAAGAGCAATGGCAGAGAGCTGAGAGTTGCCTTTTCTTTTTCAATCCCACGAAGACGTCGAGAAAGAGGAAAGAGGACGAGGTTGCGCTTTGATGCTCGATACTGGTGGCCGAGTCTTCTGAACTGCTCTCAAAGATTCATTAACGACTTGGATTCATGACAAACTAACAGAATTACTTAGCGTCCTCCGACACTTGTAACGTAGAATATTGATTGATATTTAAGAAAATTCATTCATTTTAACACATTACCCACCGGTCGTAAATGAAATAGATACGCACTACTACCTTATGATTAACTACAGATTAAAAGGTGCAATCTTTCTTTTAAATTTTCTCTTAATTGAAGTACATCTAATTTTCATTATTTCGACCGAATTATATATGAATTTGTAATAATCAAAAGGCTATTAATTGGTTCTTCTTCAACAGCTGATACTCTCAAAAAGCCTATTAATAAGCTTCCGGTAGATAAATAAATAATTAATTTTCAAGTAGATAAGCTTGATTTTAACATTCAGAGTTTTTATTATAAATTCCCTACAAGTACCGGGGTAGATATCGCTTCTTCTTCATTGTTTCAATTCGAAGCAACTAGATCAAGAGAAACGAAGCAGCGGAGAAAGCATGATTCGCGAATAAATCGAAAGCGACGGGATCTAAATGAAGAACTTAGCTTGCTCTATCCGCGAGCTATGTTAATTACCTTGGACTGTCGGCAAGAATTCATTTTACAAGATCAAGGCTTTATCTTGAATCGTAGACAGTAAAAGTCATACAATAAAGAGGAAACAAATCTTTAGAGCGTGATGTAAAATTGTATTAAATAAGAAACGATGAAATATTGTACTTCAATTTTAAAATAAAGTTTTTCAATTACGAACAAAATTTGTATCATTCATTTGCATATTTCATATTTAATGAAACATAACGATGTGCCTCTATCGTGATCGTTTAAGAAGAATATATTTAGCAGGAGAACGAGAAATAGAAGAGAGCAGTGAATCCCGTTAAAGCATGGAATCGGGACTTATTCGTATGGGTTGTATGCCAAGAAAATATGCTCGTACATCAGCGTGGCGGAATCGAATTTTACTCAAGAAATCAAATTAAAGTCAGGACGGAGACAATTCGATTTCAAAAATCGTCTTAGCAGACCCCGATAGCTATTTCCATATAGATAACAAATGGAACTTCGTTGGAATCGAGTTACGCTTTATCGATTGGAGTTTCGGTTTAAGTTTCTGCCAGCGTAGAAAAGTATGCGAAACATCTAACCTACGGTACAATTTAAACGATAATTTCCATTGTTGAAAAGTATGTGGCAAAATTATGCAACAATTCCGATCGTCGCTTTCGCGGAACACTCCAAGTTTCTGTTGAATGCCACTGGCGTTGCAGCAATGGAAACCGACATTAAATTGGAGCAGTGTTATTTAAAATTTCATACGATTCGGTATGTTGATTTATTCATAGAAAATAATCGCCGATGGTTCGCAAATCCAATACGTAATTTCCTACTATTTTCGACGAAAAGTTCCGTGATATAGATTGTAATTTATGAATAAATGGGATTCAATTGAAATTGTATTCAGTATGATCAACTATTGTTAGAAATAATTGATAATACTACTGAAACGATTATCAAACCACTTGAACTTTTTATTTCAAATACAAATTCTATATATTTACTATTCAAAGTACTACTCTGCAAAATCTTTTCCAATTTGTTATACACTTCAAGGAATATTTTAATCGTTTCGGAGCGAACAAATTTAATAGGAAAAAAGATAAGGAGGTCTGAGCAGTAAACGATGAGCCACGCAAACTACAGTGCAATCAATCATGCAAATCGTGCTCGTTGCAAAATCTCGCAATTCTGTGTCGAATTCTATATGGTAATGCTGTTAATATACGATTCGTATATCGATATACACAACGGTAAGCGAACGTACATACTCTATACACGCGGCCACGGCTCCATATTGGAAACAAAGGACGAGCTGCAATCTGGCTGGCTCCAGCCGTGCACCACTGATTATTTATTAACGATTAATTGGCTCGTATTGATCTTTGCACACGCGCCGTTGCGAACTCGCGTTACTGCAACGTCATTTCGCGCGATCATCGAAAAATCATCGAGCCAATTCAGGTCAAATGATCATCTACAATCACCCTCCGGATCTGAATTCGCATAGGTCACGAAACGACTGAAACTATTCATGTAACATTCACCAACTGCCTCGACGATTGTAAATCATCAACGCGTTAATTTAATTTTCCAATTTAAATTAAAAAATTTTCTGACCGAACGACTTAATAGCTGATACGCCACTGATAAACATTATCAGAGAGACAAATAATAAAGATACAATTGATTTGGAATACCAGCGTATCGAATACTCATCGAAACCCGACAACTCGACATCGCTGTCGGACGAAACGAACTTCAATCGAATTAATTATCGAGTGTTGTTAATTATTGGATTTCGGCAACGCTGTAATTTGGGAATAGGAAGAACGAAGAGAAAATGATAGATAAAGATGGGTGTGTTGCGCGTGGGAAAATTTGCAAAACATCAAATTTCAATTATTTATCGCTTGTTCCATGAGAGACAAAAATACTCGAAGAGAAATGAATTATAATTACCAAACGGTATATTTACATTGGACGAAAAATGTAAACAAATTAAAAAATTGCAAATAGCAATATAAATGCATATTTCTGATGATTGATATAATTTAATGAAAAATCGTAAATTTAGCAAATTTTAAGGGATGATTTCGGTCAACAAATTTTGGAGTTCGATTCCGCCTAAAATTAGGAACTAGAAATTCGTCTCGCGTTCTCGATTCGTGTAACCTAACGACACACACATTATCCACATAATTATTCGTCATTTTCGTCTTACGGCTGGTTGCACAAACCCTTGCGTTCCTATGTGACGCGAATTATGATTGTAGAGGGGATGAAAAGCGATTCGTTGATTGTAATCGGCGACCTAATTGCCGCGCATTGTTCGCCATGAGTCGGTCGCGATTTCGTTACACAATCGTGGCCGATGTCAGCGCGATTGTGAATTCTCGACGGCTAGAGTTTTCAAGCGCGAGTCCCGCAAAAAGAGAAAAGGTAGAAAAATACCGAAATCCAGCTAGCCGACGACGCAGTATCGAGTCGATAGCACGTACACTGGTGTAAAAAAGAAAAAAAGTAATTCCTGTTTGCGTGCATGGTCGACCAGCGCGAATACAGAAAAAATGATTTATTGCTGACCAAATTTTGGCCAAGTAATCGGAACTGAAGGCAATTGCGGCACGCGTTTCATACGCCTAAATCGTCCTGGCTAATGATCGAACGTTTCTGCTCGAGCGTACAACTGTGCGGATCTGGAAATTTCGAGGGAGAAACTGACCAAATTGCGTGGGTCTTTTGTTTGAAACGAGTGAGGATTGAATCGAGAAAGGCATTCCAGAGAAATAGGAGAAATGTATGAATATAACGAGCTTTTCGGACTTTTTATACTGTGAAGGCATAAATATTTGAGGATATTATTTTTTAAACTACATGAATTTACATTTGCATAATTTTTCATGAGAAAATTATTGTACTATATCATTTGGACTATAAATTAAAAAGGATTATCAAATTTTGATAACATTTAAATATCAATGTATGTACTATTTACCAAAAATAATAAGGGGGTGAGAAAGGCCTTTGAATTTAGTGCTTGAAAAAGTATAAGTTAATACATGAATTTAAATTAGTTTATCCTGTCACGGTGTAACGCATTTCGATTTCGAAGGAGTCGTATCCTGCGAGGATCAGACAATCAACGTTGGCTGGATGTAGCATCCAATTCGGAGGGTAAAAAAAATAATGGAGCAGCTTTTAAATACGAAAGTGTACGGTACTGCCATCTACGCGCTGACGTGGAAAACTAGAATCCACGAGGAACGACGAATTCTCTGATTCTGTGTATGTACGTACGTGTCGTGAAAAGCTGGATTTCCCTCGAGCCACCCTTTCCCACAGAAAAAAAAATCACCCTCGAGACGCGTAATCGTTAAGCTATAACACGGAACTTTGAAACAGAACCGAACTGTCAAGCCACAGTTGTTTTCCAACGATTCTTGTAACAAATTATAATTATATTTAATACCTGTGATTGACTCACCGATTTTGTGATAGATGTTAAAAAACGCAGATTGCCTTACCTGTAACAAAAAAGAAAATTTATGTTAAAACTAAGTTTGATGATACAAAATGTAATATGGATATAAGTGAGAAATACACAATTTTCAGTTTTCCTTAATATAATTATTTTTCATTTTATGAGATACTTTAACCTGTCAAAATGCTTATTCATAGCCTTCTACAGATTATATAATAGTTTGTGTGAAACTATTTCTACAGGTGTAAATTGATGATAATTCATTTAAGGGTTAGTTCAATCCTTTCACTACTATTGGCTAACTAATTTTATGTCAACAATTTGTTGAATACTTACACCTTTCATTTCTTCTTTTAGCAACGAATGATGATTATTGTAAATCGTGCACTAAGAATATATATACACTTGGTTTAAAATCAACTCCGTTTATTCAACGAGTACGCTTTCCGATCGCGCAGTGACTCGAGCACGGCAGAAGAGGGAATTAATGTACGATCGCGCTCCGGCACATCTGTCGATGCACGCCGAGAATTCGAGTATATTTATTTACTAGGATTATCTCGTTCTCAAGCGCGGCAGCACCTCTGCCGATTTGTTTACCCGTGCACGCACTAATCTTCATAGACTCATTGTCAGTCCCTTTTCTTTATATAACTTTATCGACAAATTCTACGAATGAAAGTAAGAAGAAAATGTCATAAACATAGACTCCAAAATGCGTTAGAATTATTAGAAAATTGTACAATTAGATCCCGAGCAATGTTTCTCGTGGATTCGAGGTAGCTCTCAATCTTGTGTACTCGTTTCTCGGTCGACTTCGTAATTCGCGCCTATCGAAATCGTCTCGAAACAAGAACGATCGCTATCCGAGGGCCCGCCGTAAATCACCGGCCGATTCGATCGCAGCGAAAAGCTCCGCATCATCCGTCTCTGACAAAGTGTAGACCTGCCAAGGGATCTTCCGCTGTTGGGAACTTCCGCTCGTTATTTACGGTCTAGATTGTCGGGACTTCGATCGAGTTTCGGCGCGAAACGTGAGGTCGAAATCGCAAATTGATCTCGACTCGTTTCAGACCAGTCGCCTTTTATCGTTGCCCGCTCTTCGTGCCGATATTACTCTCGAATCGTTTCTTCGGGACGAAAGTAATTTTCGTGAAGTACCACGTTATCTATTGCGAGTCTTGAATACTGAGATTCGGTGTTAATTTTACCTTGATGATGATACTATTTATTATTCTTATTGGCATCTCGGTTTTGGATATACATAGGTATAAGAATAATTGAGGAATAATTCTTTTAAGTTAAAGGTTTTAAATTTAATATTTATATTTTTGTTTCAAAAGCATGAATATAAAATGAAAATAAATTGTTCTTTTGATATATAAAAAACAGTGGTTGTTATTTAGCTACAGTGAAAATATGAATATAATTGAACATAAAATACTTTTCCATCCCACTTGTATAATTATATGTTATAATATGATGAAACTCCCCCGATGATAAAATATTGCTGAATTTGTAATACATGTAATTTCAACAATGTTGCCTCCCATACAAATTACATTTTTCCTCGAAATTAAATAAAGCTGACACATCACAAAATAAATTGGTTACATTACCTTGACTCTTAACCCTTGCATCAATATAAAACCTTTTTCAAAACAACACGCTTTTCAAAATGTAATTAATCTTCAAGTAAGCTACTTGAATAACGTCAACAAAAGAATGCAATAAGATTCTAATAAGATTCCAATCCTAAAGATTCGAATCTTATTGTGTGTTTTCCTCCTAAACATCAAGATTAGGATCTTCAAAGGGCGAGCAAAGAAAGGTGGCAATCGAATGCTTGATTTCTGCTTACGCGTAAACCCCGTATCGCGCTGCGATCGGCATAAAATTCTCGACGTGAAAAAAATCATAAATAGGGGGCGGAGGGTAGCGTATAATACCATTAGTCGGCCTTATCTCTGCAATCACGGTGACCCTTAAAAAACGATTTCAATAAAGCCGTACGGCGTGCAGGTCGAAGAGGACGTAATTCAGGGATTCTTATCCGATCGCAGAGGGTCGATCGATTTTCCCATGAGGCCGTGCAACGTATCGCCTTCCCAAGAAACTTCTGGTTAAACATAAAACTTTCATTCGATCGAACGGACACTCATACGTTCCAGATGATTCCAGGGAATAGAACAAGGGAAGGATCGAATCAAACATTAAAACGATTATTAATTGTTTATACGTTTGGGGATTGGAATAAAATGCAAGTGCTACGCGTGGTAATAATTTTACAAATCTACAATTACAAAATTTCCAACCTGTGATTTATTACTTCAGAATAATACGTAAAGTCATTTTACAGCATGAAAACAGTCGAGCTATTAAATGCTGAAGGAGAACATTGAATAACCATAAGAAATCGCTCGGTCTAACAGTACGACCTAACTCTGCACACTGCCACTGTAGGTCAGTCATGAATTCTTGATATCCGGAGCTTCGACTTAACCACAGACATCGGGTCTCCAGTGTGCACTGTGCAGTGCTGCCGACCGCGACCGCCACCCGGACAATCCCGCGGTATGTTAACGTCAGTCCACCGCCTGTTACCAACTATCCTCCCGTCTAGTTGATCCGGACGCAAAGAGAACGGGTCTAACGTAACACGCACGCGTTCCACCGGCTCCTGTTTGCGTCGAATGAATCTTTGATACTGGCCAGTAAACCGCTGGACAACTTTACGGACGAAAGAGAGTGTTAACCGCTGTGATATGAAGGTACAGAAACTCGATTTCGACTGTGTAGGATGAACTTGTCGTCGAAGCAAATGAACAGTCGCTTCAGGGACTCGTCAAATATGTAAGAGTGGAGTTTAACAATTCTAAAAGTTTCATGGAAATATACGATTCAAGGTAGAGTTACGGAACATTCTGTAAGGTATTAATTGACAAGTCGATGCAATAGTTCTATAATTGTTTAATTTTGAATTTCGAATTTTGACATATCCAGTAAGAAGCCACTTTACACAGTCAAGCAAAGCTTATAAGCGATAACCGAATGTTGGTTGAAGCCAGTAACGATTCGTCTATTTGGTGGCTGGCAATCGGTTTCATCGGGATCGAGGGAAGGAAGCCATTGCAGGATCGACGGCTAAGCCGCAGGGCAGTGCACGCGTGGTCCGGTTACGCGCGATCCCACGTATACATATATCAGACGAGCAATTGATATATTATCCATGGCCACGGGGCCACGTGCGCAATTGCTCGTACACCGAGTTTACATGGCCGCTTGGCTGTCTCGCTTCGCTTCGCTCACAATCAGCGTATCTATCCTATTTGCTGAAACTTGCCGTTCAGAGGTGGATAGCGCATCGTTTGGCTCGATCGGTGACGATGTTCCGTTGCACCGTGGAAAGGGAACGAAGAAGGGGACGGCAAAGGGGCTGCAGCTACAATTGGAATTATCCTCGAGAGCGGAAGATCAGTTCCCAATAATCCACGGCACGCGCATTTACATCGGAAACGAGGTAATAAATACAGCGTTTACACGGAGACCGAGCCAGGTCCACCTGCACCTATACCAGGAACGAGGGTAAGGGAAAGGGATCGGATAAATTCCTGGCCACGGTCCAGCGTTTCCAGTTCCCGAAGCCGTTTTCCCCGATACAAATGGACGCCACCGGCGAGCACCTCCACCACCGAAACCCCGGGAAACTGCGAAACTACGAAACTACCCTAGTAAATGAACCAGCCGTCGTGGAAAGGATTCCGGTATAAATGGAAGGACGAAAGAAGGGGCGCGAGATCTGAAGGGAAAACGATACGCTTCTATTATCGCGTATTACCTGTGATCGACTATTCGCCATCCGTTCGAGTGGAGCACAAAGGCCAGGGAGTTTCGGGGGATACAAGGGAAGAGATACTTGGATCGATGTAGGAGATAAATGGACAAGTGGAGAAATGGTTTGATTATGGTTAGTTACCGAGAGATTGGATTGTAAATGTAATAAATGTTATCTTATAGGTATGAGATTTATGATATAAATCGTATTTATTTTATTACAAATTTGTAATATTGTATTAAAAGCAATTAATACAAATTTTTTGGAATAATAATTAATTCTGAGGGAGGTTCATTTATTACATGTCCTTATGTACTGTTGGATGTTTGACAACTTTCTAAAATTCACACGGTACGAATACAAAATTAAATCAATTTAAATATTAGAGTAATAATAAGAATTCCGTGTAATAGACGGTGGTTAGATGAAAAGTTATTCGCCCAATTTCACAAAATACGGAAGAGATCCCAGGAAGATAACTTCTGTCTAAAACACAATGCTAATTAAGTAATTTGTTAGGTAGCGGTTATAAAAGCCGATAGCATCGGTCGTAGAGGAAAAAGTAAAAACGTGCTCCGGGTAATATAAGGGTACGGATTATATCCTCTTGAACGTTATGTGTATATTACTCCATTTCCTAAAAGCTCGGCTAATCATAAATATCTCATCTTATCGAATTACTTGTGTCGCGGCATTACGCGAATTATCGTACGCGTAATCGAAGCCGCCGTAAATAGAGGTGTATCACGAACGTTTAGCATCGGCAAAGTCGATACGCAATAAAGATAATAAGCAACCGGGCAATTAGCAAAAAGCCACTTAGCAGCGTATTAATAACGAACGAATATTCGCAGATCGTAGGTAACGCCATTGCTTTAGACTTGCTCGCATGTTTTCATGCATCGATTACAATTTATCGTTGAACATCCGGCTACCGTGCAATTACATGCAACTTTACGACGCACAGAAACGCATAAAAGGAAGGCCACGTGAAATAATTTGAAAGGTTACACTTCACCGACGCCGATACAGTAATTAACTTCAAATTAACCGCAACGTTTGTCGAAAATCGTCGATTGCGCGTAATGATTGCACTGCACTCTGATCGCTTGCTCTTTTTACCTTTTCAGTGAAATTTCAATTATTTTATCCCGTTACTAAATCATTTCTATTGTGGGCTACTAAAATGGTAACAATTTAAATTTAATTTCAGACAAAGTAAAATTTGCAATTAATAAACTAGTTTCGCAGTAATTTTTATAATGATAATATAGTACATCGAAACTAGTGCAAACAGACTGGAAAACAAACTAGCAAAAAGCTCTGAAAAACACCGGAAAGGAAAAAAAAGATTTAAACCCTAAAATTATCGGGGATTAATTAAAGCGTTTGATAATCCATGCAACTAGTATCTTGTACAGGTGCACGGTTGAAAAAAGTAATTAAACGAGACATCAATTATTCACCGTCATGAGATACCAGCGCTTCGGTGGTGATCACAGTTCGCGCAAAATGTATTTATGACTTACGATAAGAAGAGATTAGGACGGCAGAGGATAGAGAGAGGAAGCGAGACAGATAACGAGTGGATTAGCCGCGGTGTCAATGCAAAACGCGAGAGGGGACAAATCACCGGTCGCTTGAAAATTCCACAGGCCATTAAACGCGGCCCTTATCAACGCGTAAAAACAATGACACCCTCGTATCGGCCATTTCATACCCTTCGTCCGTTCGACGACGTTAGGGGCTCGCGTGTCGGGCACGCTATCTCTTTTAACGCGTGCGTGACGAAGCCGGTGAAATCGCGTTGTGAATCAAACGATGCCACGGTTGTCGTACCGCTGTAACCAGAAGACACCTTCGTGGCAATGATTCCGTGCATGACATTACTCTGCTTTTAGATCTTTCATGCTGAATTTGTACCACTAAACAACAATTTCAATTTGTGAAAGTATAATATCAAAGTAGCTTAAAAAAATTCCATTCATTTTCATTAAATTTATCGTTTCATTCTCCGGTGACTTCCAATTTGCAATCAACCTATTAATACGCTTAGATAAGGACTCAACACATTTCATAACGTTCAGAAGATCCCACGTAACACCGTCATTTTCACGGCACTCTCCAGCACCATTCCCATCTACGAGAAACCCATTTCTATTTACAATTCGATTCCCTTCCAAGCCAGAGAACTGTCTTCCGGCAACGCAGTTGGCGGAATATTATACGACAGGGTTGTGCAGAAAACTGCGCGAGAAAACGAGGAGGAAATAGGAGGAAGGAGGGAGAAGGAGGATTCCGCCGGGTCCGTCGGACGAAAGCAGAAAATAACAGAGCGAACAATTTGAGAGATTACAGAGGCCTGTGCTGGTTTCCAATCGGTTGAACTCGACCGGCCGCATACCGCGTGGCCTTCTCTTTCCGCCTTCCTGGCCGATCGCTCTTTTTCCCTTCGTTGCTTCGTGTCGACGTCTACCCCGGCGTTTTGCATTTTGTGTTCGCCGTTTTGCGTTTTGCCACGCGCCCTCCGCGCCGCTCCGATCCCTCCCCTCGCCGACAAATTTAGCGTAAATAATGCGAGTGTTCGCATTCCGCCGCGCTGCACCGCGCATATGCTGCTGCTAGCTACTAGCGTTGCACCGCACTGCAGAACTGAAAAGGCTCCCGATAGCTTGGAAACACGTATGGACCAACGTAATGTACGTACGAACCTGTGTGCGGAATCGTGAGTGTGCATCACGTATGCAGTTACGATACGTGCACCTATGCACCAACACCGAAACCGATCGTGCATTTCATGTACATACGTATATGCACGGGATCAGAAGAGATATAGGGTGTCCTCGAACTACTGGCGCAATTGAAAGGATATTGATTACAGATGCGAATATAAATTGGAAATATGCAATACGATTTTCTCAGGAAGGGTTTAATTTTTAAGAAAAATAAATGCATGTGTATCTGACAAACATTTAAGAATATTTTTCTGAAATCTGAAATTTTCGATTTACGTTTCGATGTAGAATCTGTCATTCCTGGATTGCGCACATCAATTCGAGAGCACCCTGTACATCTACCAAGCGTTCACGGTGCGCGCTTGTAGACGGAGATCCTGTAGATGTTTCCTCGCTCCCTCTGCCCTGCAACCCTCGGTGCATCCAACCCCGGGTCGGTTGTAACCGGTTATAGATTTGCACGCGTACACGTGACTGCGATTGCACGCACGTGCACGCGACGCGCCGGCTCACAGCCTCTGACGTACGAGGATTCCAGGCTGATCCGTCTTGATTTAGAAGCAAGCTAACGCGCGCGGCCGGCTCTCGCGACCAGATACCGACCCGCCGAATTGAATGCCGCTTACGGAATTAATTCGAGCCGCGTCCGTTTGATTGCGATTCGATTGGATCCGGCTCTCCTGACTCGCTCGAAATATTATCGCTGCCTCTGTTCAACGGGCTAAGATTACCGGCGCGCGAGTCGTGGCTCCGCGATATTCAAGCCCATCAGTGGTTACGGCAATATGTTTCGAGCGTTTGGTATTTTGGCAAGCTCGGAACGCTCGCAGAACGATCTACCTGATGTATCGACCCTCTTTAACAGCCAAGGGCTCTCGCTGGTTACTCGATAAGTGCTGAAGGATCAGTCGATAGAGAGATTGAAATAGAACGGTAATGGACGAATATACATTCCAACTGATGAAGTGTTGAATAATCGTACTTTGCATTTTTCAGATATATATGATGTAGTTAATTATTTCGTTACTATCGGGACAGTCATTACCTAAGTAATATTTTTATTTTAAACTAATATTTCTAATTAGGGGTGACGGGAGAAGTTCTTTATGCAACACCAAACAATGTAACACTAGGTAAGGAATGTGTGATCAGACGAAGAAGAAGAAGGAAACTAGAACTAAGTTGCGACTAAACGAGAACGCGGGACACGAGAGCGTTTCATCAACATTTCAAGCTTCAAATCGGTCGAGAGATTTCCATCTGTCACGAAAAGATGCTGGCTAAGAGGCAACGGGGGGCAGAGACGGGAAGAAGGAACGCGTAGGCGAGAAAACGTTTTCAAACATCCGGCGTAGCCTGCATCTCGAGCAAAGTGAGACGTCTTAGCCGTTGACGGTGGATGGTCGTCGATGTGGAAGGCGGCGCGTCTGAATCCTGAGGGAAGCTCGAGAAAGCGTAGGAGGAGGGTGGAAACGAGGCGACCAGGGATTCTAACGGGAAAAGGAACGTAAGACAGAAGCGGATGCGAAAGCAAGAGAGCTAGGCCCCACGAGAAGAAGCCACGTCGACCGTGGGGTAGTTTATTTGGACACTGATTTGAAGCGAACACTCGGAAATTTGACATTCCCGTGAACTTTCCACGATGTACGCGGCTTACTGTACGGTTCTCGAACAGGCTACTACCCGCTGGGAACAGGTTACCATCCCAGATATTTCGTATTTTCAGCGTAGAACGGCTGGCCTAGCACGAATCTTCGAATACGTAAACGGAGCTCGAGTGAATTTTAGAGAGTCGTCAAACGTCCGAGTAACGGCTACGAACCATACCCTCCTTCTAGTAACTTTGGAAAAGTGTTTCAACATAGTTCCGAAGAAATTATGCCGGCGGTTATGCCGACGTTACGAGCGTCCTGTCACTAATTTACGACCGAATCGAGGAAAGTGTTTCTGAATGAAATGCACGGGAATTCGCAAACACGTATCTTCACTATTTAAAGTGCACTTTAACATAAAATTTTGAAATTGATATTTTCTGAAGTCGCATTATTTTATTATTTTTATTTTTAACAAATTTAAAATTCAAGATGCAAAGTGAAGAAATAAAAATTTATTAGAATGCAAAATTAATACGTATAGAAGAGAAAAATTTAAGACAGAATTTTATGCATTACATTGTCATTCTACCCTTTGCTGGTTGAGCAATTCCATTCGTTATTTCATTCACTGTTGCCGCGTAAGTGACCGGAGCAGAAAACGACGAAGCAGTATGTAACGTGACGAGTCGAGAGGCCGCTATAAATGTAGCTGCTACGATAGACTTCCGTGAAGCTTTAGTTTTCTTTCTCTAGATGCTCGCCCCGTGGAAGGATTAATCGGCCCCGAAATAAATCGGGAACGCTAGGTTAAGAGATCTTTGCACATCAGAGAAACTCGAGACATACATAGAATCGCATGAACGTCGACGAAATTTTATTTTTTAAATCCATTTACATGGTACACCCTGTACAGAAGAGATGCATAAAAGCTATCGACAGCTGTGTATAATTCATTGTACAGTTTCGTAACACCTACAGAAAATGTGTGGAGTGAAAATAACCCATAAAATCATGAAAATCGTTATCGGCGTTGTTGCAAACGCGCAACCGGCGTTGATTGACTTCCGCTCGGCTCATTACCGAGCTGACACACACGGCTGCGCCCTGATAACGGTATTACCGACATTTACCCCATTTGCCCTCTCTTTGTCCGACTCTATTGTTCGTGTTACGCGTATTCTCTAAATCCGTTGTTTATTTTTTCTCGCCCGACCCGAGAGAAATCGAGGAACCGTTCTGACAAACGCTCGTTGATCAGATAAAAATGAAATTCCCCATAGGCTGAATACGGTTTGATCCAAAGCTGAAATATTGGTAGACCGCGAGACGCGAAGATTATACATGGGAATTCGTGATCCGATTACGCGTACATGAATTAATTCACAGCCGCTAATCCACGCGCGACGAATTCGAAGGAGCGAGCGTGAATATTATTTCTCGCTCGCGGTCGAAACGCGGTTAATTAACCCCTCCGACCTGACGTTTCTCACGAAACTTCATTACATACAAATTGTCATACTTTCCACGGTGTTTGAAATTCCGAACTGTGGTTCTCCCGATTATGATCAAAATAGTCACTTATTATGCTGTAATGCTTTGCGTTTGTACGATAAACTTCCAAACAATTTTGTCAGTTATAGTTTATTCATTATATTAGGTCTACTGGATAGTTTTGTCCGATAATGTCATCTCAAGTTTTCAAAGATGTCATTCTACAGAAATGAAATCCACAAATTATCATCATGTTAGAAAGAGATCATTAGGAACGATGGAAATTATATTGTTCAGTAAATATTAATAAATGTATTGAAAGTGTATTATTTTCTTTTAAATTTAAATCTAATACTAAAATTAACCCTTTAAATCGTATTTACATATTACCATTGAATGGGGTATTATACTTTATGATCTTCTTTATTGAAACAATTTTGAAAAAAAGATCATAACACCCTATGAGAAGAAAAACGTAGCCAAATTTTCGCATTCATTCATGTTTCTCACCAGATAGAAAGCAGCCAACGCGATTGTATAATACATAGCGATCGTAAACGTGAATTCGAGGGAACTAACAGGTGCTCTTTATTGATGTACGTGTAGAAGCGAACCAGTTACCAATTCTAATGCATTCAATGGCACATCGAGCCGATACTCCAAATGGAGAAGGCACGAATTTGCACGTTCGACGCGTATAATTTTGAACTCTCTCTAACTTGCGTCGGTTCGTCCACGTTTGCACGCAAATCGCATCTGCCACGAAGTCAATCATGCAACATATTATAATTTCGATCGTTCAATTCACTAAAATGATTAGATGGCTTCTGATAACAAGATAACGAGCAATTGCACTAAAAAATTGTACCAGTTTGAAAAATAATCATTCATGGGAAATGTCTATTTTTATCGAAATATGATCGTTTCATATCGGATAGATTTTCACAGTATGAAAAGCGCGTACAAAAATTCGGTTAAAATATTATTTCATCGTCGTCCCATTGTGCAATTTTATCGGACGAGCAACTTTGCTTTCGAATACGAACGCAGTTTTGTAGTCACGAACACCAGCCACGGAAAATCCTCTGCTTCGTTTTTCTTCGATCTCTGATAAAGGTATTCGTATGTTTTTCCACTCGGCGATATATACTTATTGTGTATTTTTTTTTTTTTTTAAATCCCGTACCTTAAAAAAAAGAGGAAAAAGAGGGTCAGTGTTAGAAATGAGCAAGCCGCACGAAGGTAGAAAGTTAAACGCTCGTTGAATTTACAATAAATCTCGACAGAGCTTTTAGTACTTTCCCATAGATAAGGCAAACCGCGTTAATGGATTTTTCTAGCGGTTTTTAGTTTTGCTGGTTTCAACCATTTCCTACGTAACGAATAAACGTGATTAGTCTAATTCCAATGGGAAGCAAATAAAAAAAAAAGAGAGAAAAATGCATTGTTCTATTTTTATTTTATGAAATCGATCCCAAAATTCTGGAGCACACATAGACTTTCGCGCTGAAATCTTTTGCAAGGAAGTTCCTATCACGGATTGCAGCGTACGACGACAGCATTGGAAATAGTTTCGGAAGAAGAATACGATGACGAGCGACTATCCTGTTCTTACGAATTCGCTGTGCGAAGGAAAGCAGAGAAGAGAAAAAAAATATATATATACTGATCGAATTGAGTAACCTCCTTTTCGAAGTAGGTTAAAAAGAGAAAACACCTCGGTGGAATTGCGATTCGAAACGTTCAACGTAACATGAGGCTGTGCGCAACGACGAAAAGATGCCTAGCCAGGGATCGACAAAAGAATCACCTCTACTGGTTAAACAATCAATTATCAAGGAAAGTTTGGAAAGCAACCGGAATCCGTTCGACGCTCTTTCCTCGAGTCGAAAGCCGATTTTTGCGATCGCTTTCGAAAGCGCGAAGAGAGAAAGAGAGAGAACGGGACGAAAGGATCTCGGCTACTTTAAGCGAACTCCTGCAAAGTTTCTCGTACGAACGACCATCCCTCAGCCTTCGAAGCAGCCGCCGCCACCACCTTGCGACCCTCCAGCCAGAGGAATTGATTCGTGTTCCGTACTTTGCGCGATTACGACGATCCTCGAATATAAATCGACAGCCCCGACAGAATCGACAGAGATGGCTTTTAGCCGTGGCCTGGCGTGTCGTGGCGCAGGATCGAACATCGCCGATGGGACGGGGCTGGTTTAATTGCAGAGCGAAAAAATTGACATGCGCGACGATTTCGACGTCGTTGCGGAGGATCGAGGAATCTATTGGCTGCCGGGCTACGGCGACAAATGAGTTTTACAGCTAGAGAGAGCGAACGGGATTTTCTTTGCCTCGTTTCGCTGGTTAAGCCCCCAGTAAAAAAAGAAAAAAAAACAAAATCGTTAAATCCTATTACTTTTTATGTTGTTACCGCGACAGGTGCGTAATAAAAAATGCTCCTCGCTTGTGATTGCTACCATGTAGAAAACACTGATTGGAAGATTTATATGAAACGACGTATGTATTATAGAAAGGCTTCGTCTATTTAGTTTTACCCCCAAAAATCTCAAATTACAATTATTACAACAACGCTATCAGAAACCGAAGACCTTATATATTCAAAATACTAAACTGTAGAAGACAATTTCAGTTCTGAATTAAAGCGAAAGAACAAGCAGAAGCAAGATTCGAAGAAAGTTTTCCAGATATTTAACCAAGAAGAAGCAGACGAAATCAGTAGTCGCAGGACACATAGTATTCCGTTTACGGAGCCTAGTTCCAAACGGATGCCGACTTTCTTGGTCGGCCGAGTTTATCGGCGAACGTCGTTAGCGCCCGGTTGAATTGGGACGCTTTAATTAACGTGGATTCCTTGGTGGTGGAATTTCAGGAAACGTGGAAGCCAGACGAGAAGAGGATACGGTCGAAAATGTGTTAACGAGCGCGCAAATAGCGGGGCGGTTCGCGGATGTGCGAGCGCTAAGTGCCCAACGGGAACGAGCTTCTGGCAAATGTAATCGAAACTGAATGTTCCTCGGCTGGATTTAAACTGAGGCGGGAAAGGCTCGTTAACGGGAACAACTTATCGAACGATTTTCCACGGTTGCGTAAGGAAAATATCTCAGAGACTAGAAGCGTTATCTGTTTACACTGCTATCAGGATTTAGCTCGGTTCAAGCATCGAGCAATCTCGGCACGCTAACCCAGAATGATGATGCAGACTCTGCTTTAGTTGAAAGTAAAGAAGTCGAACCCGCTCGAGGGCTTTCGACATTTTTTTGCCAAGAGACGGCGGGCATCGTCATGAAATCGCGCTACTTTCCGGAATATTTTCGCTCGAAAACGCACGACAGACGAAGAAACGTTCCGGTTTCGTCGAGCACGATAACGTTCCGTTTCCTTGCTACTTTTCCCTTCTACCGAATCATACCGTATTCGAGTGTTTTTATCTTCGCTACGATTTATGTTTCAAGCAGGGAACAGATGGTAATTGAAGGAGTCACTTCAGAATTGTGTTTAAGACGATAACCGGCAATATTTCAAAAGACTGAGGAAATTTATTTTCCTACTACAAGTTTGTTTTCGTTGAATAAAATAGAATAAAAACTTTCCTAATTTTTTTATTCAATACGTTGTTACTCACCCAAGAGAATAGAAAAAAATCAAAATTAAACAGAGCGCAAAAATTCTTCACCCCTTCTTTTCACAACCCTTAATAAAATTCAAGATTCCTATTTCAAGTTCATGAAATAATAATCATGTTTAACATTATGCCTATGATACGGCGTTTCCTCCGGGATTTAGATGATACAAGGGCCTCCAAGGAATTTCACGTTACGCTTTCATGAAAAGGAGGAAGATGGACGCGCTTGTTCCTCGTTACACTACAGGTTACACGAGACGTGTCCAAAACTAAATTTTCCCTACGTGCATAGCGAAACATGGCTTTCATACAATGGAAGCACACCAAATCAGAGATAAGTGGCGGCTGGCGACGGAATTCTGACGTGCCTTAGCGAACAGGACAAGGCGTTTAATATGCGTGGAGAGGAGCGACGACGATCAAAATGCCCTTCGCTCTAACCCTTTTAATTTATGCAACGTTTCGTGTATTCTCCTATTCTACCATCCACAATGAATTTGGGTTAATTATTCCTTTGAGGATTGTCTTGAGATTGAATTCGACTGATGTTTCATTCTCTAATACCTGATGGAAAGGTCAGGATGATTTTGAGAAATTTGAATGAACCATTAGTTCAATGTCTCTTTAATTGTACAATAATTAGGAAGCGTTTAATTAATTCTGACATGATAACTTCAGATTCTAATAAAATCATATTTCTGCTGAAATGTCAGAGTTGGTAGACGGAAGTTGAACGGAAACGAGAAGAGGCGTAGAGTTGCGTTTGTGTTACCAAGGCACACGATCGCGGTTCATAAACAAGGTGTTATAATATATATATATATATATATATATATATATATATATCGATTACGGTGTCAGCTGTAAGTTGCACGACATTCCAGAAAATCGATCCGTCGAAACCAAGTTCTGGCTTCCTGAAGTTGAGCCGTCGACTGGAATCTCGATCCGCTCCAAGGTTATCATTATCACGCGAAGGAGAACAGAGCACGACGCTGTTCTTCCACACAGTATGTACTTCAAAGAACAGCCTCAAGATCCAGTTACGTGGTTTAAGTTATTCCGAAGTATCGAAGCGTGGGCGGCTGTACTCAAGAACGCCTTCTCGGGTAACACGCTCGGCTACTCATAATCTTGTCTTTTCTTGCGTTTGAAAAGTGATGCAAGTCAATGTTTCCATTATTTTTTTTATTGGTATAGCCGATACCTTTGAAATGAATCCGAAATTGAATTTGAAAGCTACGATGATATAGTGTCATGTTGCAAAAGGAAATACAAGAGGTATGGTTGTACATTGTAGATGGATATTCTTAATTTGTGACTAACAATTAAAATTAAATTCATTATCATTTAATTAAAGACAATTTTCTGAATGCAAAAACAATTAACTCCATGGTGTAATAAAAATATATTTGTGAAATATGAAAATTCTATATTGATTGAACCGATTGCTGCATTGTAAAATTTGTAGCAGCATAAGCTTTTATTGAAATAATTTTAAATTAAGGCAACAATTTATTGCATACAATAAAGTGTTGCAAAATTGCATTGATACTAAGCAATTATAAATCTGCACTGAACAAATAAACATTTCATTCGAAACAAATACCTGCAGATTGAACCAATTATTTAACAAATGAACAAATAAAAGGCACAGATCCATTTTATAATTTTTGAATGTTAAAAAGGTTTCAGGGTGTGCAGGAAAATAAATTTCCAAATTCAATTTATTTAACAATGCGCACATGATAAAAGAATCAAACAGCATTTTGATTGCGCTAAAAATGACGGGTTGGAACGGGAATATTTTATTGTTTGTCGCTTTATCAACCAGAATAATTCTCGATTTATGTTATTGATGTTGTTCGCGTTGTAAAAGTAAAGCGAATCAGAGCGCTGCAAATAAACACACAATAAACGGTTGATGCGGCCGCGCGCGTGTCTTGCATGTTATTACACGTTCAAATAACTGACCGCAACGTTTCAACGCGGCCGTTACCTTTTTATTGGACGGATTTACCATGGTACGGGCCACGGTAGACAGGTAATATTTAAACATAAATGTTTATTATCGTCGATGAATCGAAACGATAGACGGGAAATTTTCGCGTGACGAATGGGAATTCGAATTTGGTCGACTAACGACGTTACGACGCGCATAATGATGCGCTGTTCCATCGATAATTTAATGGCGACGTTCCACGAAATCGTAATTGAAAACGTTTCCCTTCTGTGCAAATTTACACGCGTCCAGATATTCCGGAAATTCCGCCTTCCAAAAAGTTCCCAAGCACGGATGATTTTCGAGCAAGGTAATCGTTGATGAAACGAAAACAGTTTGCAAACGGCAAACAAACCATCCTGATCGATGAAGAGGGTTCATTCTTTCGGGCAGACGAAAACAATTCTCATTGTTACTTTCGAGACAAAGTCTTCTTGCCAGTTCGGGGTTTGCTTTGGCAGCGTCATCTTAATAAAGACCCGGCCGGGTTTTTGGGCGCAAAATAGACGAATCGGACAGCGTTTAATTAAGCCAATTGAATCCGTCCGCTCGGGGAAAACTTTCCTGACGGAGCGAAGTGAATTAGTTTCGCCTAAAAAGTTTCGAAAAGGCTGATGATCGAGCGTCGAACGAACCCCTTTTTCGTCTCGGCACTGTGGAATTTCAACGGGCCGGTCCCGTAGAATGGTTGGATTTTATTCTGAACAAGGATTAACCAACGATTTTATCTTTTGTGATAAACAAATGAAAAAGGAACGAAGAAATAAAATACAAAAAACACTGCTTGCTTCGTTGGCGTTTAAATAACCTTAAAACCTAAATGAATGGCTGTCTGCAACGACTTGTTAATTACGAAGTGAAAGGGAAAATTCACGAAACTTCGATGAACCCGGACAGTTCAATGAAGATAACTCCAAGAAGCAGTACGAAGGGTGGATCTGTAACCGTCGACGTAATCTGCCCTCGTTAAGGATGAACGGCGAGGAGAAGAGGTCCACGAGAGAGTAAGGAAGCTGGCTGGAAGTGCTGGACGATCTTTCGAACTCCGGACTCGCATCAATTAACGCCAAAACTCTGAAGGGGACTTCAAAGAAGATGGCTGGTCCATTATTCGACCATTGCGACCTATCCCTCGCTCCTGTCGTTTCCGGTCCGTCTTTATCCGGCTGAATGGCATCCACTCCAGAAGGAGAGTCGCTTTAGACAATAATCCGAATCCGCATCCTTTTACGGTCTTATCGCGGTAACGATTGGGTCTTCATCATCGAAGACATGCGCGAGAAAGACGTCTTTGGAGCGAAGATGAATACTGCCTTTGATTTTATGGTTTTGTACGAAGATTCATTGTCTTTCAATTTTTGACATTGTACAATATTATGAGTAAAATAAGAAATTTGTTTACTATCCGAAGAAAGCGTAATTTTTAAATTACTAAATAAAAGAATTTTGTTATCTTTCCTCGTACACTCCAGCATTTGGAAATGACACCCCGAGGGAAACTAAAGCAAAGATTTCGACTACTTCCGGGATGTAGGAAAAGAAATCAAGAGGGGCGATCAGACGGATGGACAAATAGGAGCGCCACAGGGCTGTTGGCGGTGGACGAGAAAGAGGAAGGAAAAAAGTGAGGGGTGCACGGTGCCAGAAAAATCGGCCTGGCGAAAATAAGCTTAATCTCGCTGAGTGAAATCGCTGCCAAATGTAATGCGTCTCCTGTCAATGAGAGAGGCCAGCCCCTTTCCCTATGAGCGAATCGACAACGCGGCTGGTAGAACAAGCCGTCACCGACTCTCCTCGTTCCCTTTAATCGAACCTTTCCCCCTTAAAACTCTCTCTCTCTCTTTGTCTCTCATCCTAGCTCCATAGTACTTCTTGCGTCCCTTCAACTCACACGACCGGCCAAGCAATTTCGTATCGGCGAATTAGCAAGCCTGGAATCGCGGTGAAAAGAGGGCGAAAGGGGTTGAAAAAGAGGCATAACCGTTGAGGAGAGACAGAGAAATAGGAACGAAGTCCGCAAACGGCGCGTGTTTCAAATATTTGATTTCTGCTTGCGTTGGCAAAGCCCGCGAACGTTAGCGCATCTTTATTCGACTGTACGTTCTGTATTTCTCTTTTATAGATAGCAACGGCCGCCAATAAAACTGGGCTGGCCTGTATCGGCGAAGGCAGGCCGGCGTCGATCTTTTGATCGGGAAAAATCTCGCCAAAAAGGGGACGCGGCACAGGGTCGGGGGCTACTCCATTTACGTCCAGCTTCATTCCAGGCACGGACACTTTGATGGAGCAAGATATCGAAGCCGTGCACGTTCGCCGCGGACCTGGCGATAGTCTTCACGATTTTCTGCGAAATTAGCGTTCGCGAGTCCCGGCGTAAACCGCGACGTGAGCAGCAGACGAACGGGCTCCAACGGCAACTGCCAATAAGCAATGTTTCCTCTTTGCGCGAGCTAGTTTTTGAACGTGGAGCAGAAATTCGGCTGCTGCGTCTGAAGTCTTACCTTGCGACTTTAACTTTCTATGCCACTGGATAATTTTCAGGCAACCTATGAAATTTTATCATCCTTTTACGTGGGGATGGAGAAAAATTTATATCAAATGTTTCAAATGATGCAATTACTCAACTAATAAATTGCTAAAGAGGTACCATGATTTTTTAATTATATAGCTTCCCGTCTTAAGTTAATTATGACATCTTTTTTCTCGTATAATTTTTTGCTATAGATATGGATCATAGAGTAAGTGTTTCATCGATTACACTGATTCTACTTCCACAAAATGGAATATCGTCAATTATATGAAACATCATTCGCGTGTTCCTATTCCGTTTGGCGTCTATAAGCTACTCCCTGAAGGCACCGTCTGCCACTCGATGGTATCTACTAGAAAACGGTGCTCTTGCAACATTTATACGTTTACATCGACAAACGATATAAATACTGCACAATCTTGCTATAGACCCAGAGACCTGCTAGCAAACCGCTATTTATGACCGTATGTCGATGTGGACTCGTTATTATCGATGAATTTTCTTCGTGTCCTCGATATGCAAATTTTATTACGAAGTATATTTGATAGATTGGATTATCGAACAAATTGTATTATGAAATATGTAAAAGAAAATCTATGTTCGCTTGGATTTATATTCATCCGAATTAAAATCAATTTTCTCTCTACACCATGTATGATTCATTTTATGACCCTAGTTTTCTTTTGAGAAAATTTTCTGTGTGGCCATTTCAGAGTACCATTTCTAAAAATTATAGCACAGTGAGTACTTATAAAGGACCTATATTTAGAGTTCTGTGGGCGAAAGGTGAAACGTCTAATAGGATTAAGGAAAGATGACGAGCTAAGATAATTAAACTATGCAAAGTAAATTGCATAAGATGTGTAGGTTGCGAATACCGTACTCACATTTTACGTCACCTAATCTACATAAAGTTCTATCTATAGCAATCTGCTTAATTAAAAAGTTGACATACTAGAACAGTTTTAGCTACTACTAAAATTATATTAATAAGTTAGATTATTAAAAAACCAATTTTCAATATCGTTAATCATTTATTTTATAGCGTGTCGCACTATGTATCGATATTTCTACTGCGGCGATCAACGTCTGATTAATATCTATCGCTACTGTCTGATTACTCTACTTTGCAATTATAAGATTAATAAAATAAAGATGTTAATTAACTTACAATATTCTCAGAAGCAATTACACAGGATTGGTTAAATATTTACCTGAAACAAACAAAACACATGGTCGTTAATCTCAAATGGCTCTAGAAATGAACAAAATTGTAAAGATACATTACAATATTAAATATTATATTTCTTTTGATATTTAATTACGGTGATTCATTCCTATGCATTTTCTGTTTTTCACTACAACGTCAGTTATCCTGGTATTGAATAAACATTCATTCAGAAAACAAACAGGATAAAATTCCTACCGAAATGAAAAGTTACCCGCTCGTGCTATAAACCCAATTACGAAAATGCGCGCTAATTATTTATATCCTATTAATTCTTCCGTAACTTCTCACTGTTAAGCCGATAAAGCTCTATTACACCGTCTTCTAAATACATTCTCGGTGTAAAACTGCGTGCTAAATAGAACGGAAAAGGACGGATGTAACCAGTGAAAACGTTTCAATGCTGCCGCGAGTTGTTTGCGTTAATTACGTCCGGCGTTGAAGCCAGACGTAATATGTAAACTGGAAACGCCGACGAAATCGAATTAAAGATCAAATTCCGGGAAATAATTATGCAGTTTACACGCGATTTTAATCGAGTAAATTAACGAGTTACAATGGCACAGAGATTTCCGCGTTTCATACTTACCCCTTTCCTTGAACCGCCTGTGTATACAACAAAATGTCACAGATTTATTTTCACATAAATGCATGATTTAACGAGGTCGAACATAATGGTAAAAGATTTCGGTAGAAATTTCTAAATCTCTACTCTATTTAGCCTGTAATACCTACACACGTGGATAAATATTAATTTTAGTCTAAAAAGAAGCGAGAGACGAATGAAATATGGTAGGTGAATTTATACGTGAATTTGCAAAAAAAAAGAAGAGCAGTGCATTAAAGTAATGCTAACGACATATATTAATTTCAACTCTTATTCTGAATTATATACATTACTTATGGATTCTAATATACCCTAAAACTCGCGTAATCTCTTTCCCTGAACTTATTCAGTTATGTAGTATTGATTCCACGTTTCCGTTACGATAATAACATATCGACCTCTCAATCTGTTTTATGAACTTCTACCATACGTCTTTCCAAGAACTCGGTTGAAAGCGAAAGATAAATATAACAAACTTTGCTAGCAATTTCATTCGATACTGTTCGTCAATAATGTGATTTTCATTTTCCTTATTTTTGGATTACTTTTTTATTCGAACGTGAGGTTCTTCGCGCGCAAACTACCAAACAACATTTTTACCGCTATCATAACAGTGTACACTAAGGCTGAAACATCCACCCATCTTCTGCGTCCCGGAAAATCCGATAATTCTTGCCGCAACGCGAAATAGAGAAGGGTGGATAAAGTACGAGCGAAAATGGGCGAGAAAAAAAAGGAGCAGTTGAGACAATTACAGTGAAGCTAGTTCGTTTCGGTAACAACGTAGAATTCTACGTTGTTGCAGGTAGTGGTATGTTGCAAATTAAACGAGAAACTGCCGCAACAACGCATAATATTGTTCCCGACGATATAAGCGGTTTATCATGGCAATTAAAACGTTTTGTGTTAGTACACCGATCGCTGAGAATTTAATGAATAATTATGTCAAATTACAAGAAGGGAAAATTCATAAAATGAAATGTAATTTATGTGCTTTTGCAGTGAGTGGTTTGAATTTTAAGGTAATTCGAAAATAATTACTGTAATACAACGAGCACAGAGAGAAGAATTTGACCATGTAAATTTACTTTATTTCGTGCGATTCGCAGTAGAATACTATCCAAATTGCTCGGTAATCCAAGAATTATTACTGTAATTATACCGGATAATGAAAAAGAACAGGATTTTTTAATTTTTCTTTTCAAATGAGTTACGATGCTCATTTACATTTTCACAATCTCCACTATTTTCCCCACGACTTTCAGGATAATCACGAAAGAACTTTCTTTTCGTCCAGTTCCGAAATTAGCCATTTTCCATCATCCGTGCAATTCGGAGCGCGTTCCGAATGGTGAATCATCAGTCACAACACGAGCTGTTCAAACACAGGTGCGCTTTCAGCGTCGGAATCTCTTCGAATAACTCCAGAGATCGTTCTCCCTAACCAGCGAATACGTTGCGGGTTCTAGCGCCTAATAACCCGCTCGTCGATCGCAGTTCCGTGTAATTATGGATCTACCGATACGCGACGGCTGTGCTGCAGCAGGCACACAAGCGACCCTCGGCACGTCCGTGTAACCGCACGCTGCAAGCACACGCGTCGACGGAGGAACGAGGAAATCAGGCAAGGTACCTTCGGCATACGTAGGAGGACACTATCGAGCAGCAGCAGACATCGTTGAAGATGTGGCAGGGGTTGCTCGAGAGTTACCGCCGGTTCATTTACCGGTATTGTTGCTCGCCACCCTTCCCTGCTCGCAGCTTCTCATCGTGCCTGCACCCTAGCAAGACCACCCTTCTCGTGTCCCTTTTCAGTGCAACGCACAAACTCTCCCTCTTTCTGCACCAGTCGTCCTGCGCCCTACGACAGCCCTACGCCCGTCGCGATGCACCCGCAACAACCGTCGACGTTTCCACGCGACACGCGTCGAAAGATACGACGCGACGGTGACTGGGATACTCTGCTGTGACAGGGATTGTTAGAGTCGATGGGCTCCTGTCGCTTGAGAAGGATTTAGCTGTTTGCTTTAACGGGATGTTCCCTGTAAGGGATGAGGAATCGTAACGAGCGTACGCGAGAATTTCAGGGACGATTATTAACTTCTTGTTCCTTAGATTTTAATGGATAATGTTTTATATTGTCGTTGAGATTTTCTTGTGAATTTAGAAATTTTTTAGGTGCTATGCATGGAAGCCCAGTTGCAAGTTTCTAACTTCCACTTTTCTGCATTTGAAAAAATATTGAATCATTAGAAATTTTAAAGTGCATAAACACACGAGATACATTTTTTTGCGGTATACGAAGTAACATAATGCAAGTAAGCTGTATTGTCGCAGAACTGTAACAGGATATATCAAAAGCACATTTCACAATGAAATGAATAACAAGTGAGAGCAGCCAACATCGAGGCGGAAGCAGCACTCAAACCTGCTAGCGTATCCGTTCGTTCTGAAAGAAAGAGAAGCACGGGTCGCAGCATGTTGTCAACAGAGACAAAAAAAGCGAAGGTTTTTATTAGTGACAATAATTAGCGTGCTCATCGAGGCGTGCATCAAAGCGTGCATCTTCAGCTCGGACCGCGTTGCATGAATTTAAACTTTGTCGCACTCGCGACGCGCTCGCCTTTTCAAACGCTGAAAAATGAAACAAAAGCGTCCTCGAAAAACCTGGGGAACGGAATCGCGAACCAAGCCACGGAAACTGTAT
Organism: Osmia bicornis bicornis; assembly: GCF_907164935.1. Lineage (NCBI taxonomy): Eukaryota > Metazoa > Arthropoda > Insecta > Hymenoptera > Megachilidae > Osmia > Osmia bicornis. The sequence continues at coordinate 10,893,954 of NC_060216.1, read as the reverse complement.
AATTTCCTAGAATCAACTGCAACGCGACAGCAGTTGCTAACATTTTGAAAACTTGACTCGGGATATACTGGCTTGGAAACATTGTTTTCCAAAAATATTTAAAAAAAAAGAAAAATGTACTAAGCAAAAAAATTAGAATTAAAGATTGTTAATTCTTCATCAATTCTTATTTTATAGATACATTTTACAGTAAGTTGTTTATCAATTTATTAATAATTCTAATCAGAATAGTTATAGTTACTTAACAATTGTTAAACTCAATTTCAGTTTCACTTTATATAGTTATATCTCTTAAAATTCCAAACATTCCATTCTTCATAACCGATTTACATGGCTGCACTCGTTTCGTAAGAGCCCATATATTCAGTGCAATCCTAATGGACGCGTCGACTGAATTAAATGCCGTTTCAATTGCCCCTATATTTGGATTACGTAAATTCTCTTTATCGAGCTCTCCGTTTCCGCGACGCTGCACGTGGCTCAGCTTATCTGAATTGTTTTCTAAGCTAACACGTCCGCCGATTATTGTTTTCCACGATACACATCCGAGCACAACGTTGAGTTTGAATAATACCTTCCACAGTTTCGAGCTTCATCTTTAGAGACGATATTTTGTTTAGTTGTGCGAAAATATATTATCTTTACTTCGTTCAAACTATTTTGAGTTACAAAGTATTCTAAGGTCTTGGGAGAATTCATTACATCTTCAGGAATGCAATATATGGTTTCACGGAAAAAGTGGAAGAACGATATTTTATGTCGAACAACTGAAAATATAGACTTAAGCGGAAGTTAAGGTCTGCATTTTCCTCAGCCCTAAGTAAAGGAATTCGTTTCCATGCTGAAGTGCCTTTGCTTTCCTTTCACTCAATCTTTTCAAACTCTTCTAACCCTTTGACGAAGGAATCTTCGCCCTTCCTAGCTTGTATCTTTCTTGTGTCTCGGTTTTCTAATTGTGTTTCAACACTTTGAATAACATGTTATTTACGCGTGGATTATGTATGAATTTCTAGAACAACCTACATACTTTGAAAACTTACGGGTGCAAAATCGAGAAATCACGACTTCGTGATTAACAACAACGTTGCAAAGCGAGGAATTTCAGGATCGTGGCATACGTAATAATGTTGCAAATCGAGAAAGTGCATACATTACAGAGAGGATACTTTCGGTAGACATCCACGATACTCGAACACCATCTGCGTTCACGATCGCAGCAACTTGTCTTTGCATACGCAAATCGTCCTTATGCTCGGCCATTTGCAATTAAAAACATTTAATTACATCGCCGCTCGTTGTCGTTCCGCCCATCGTTTTTATTCGCCTCCTCTGGTCTCGCTCGCGTATACAGCTCGTAAGCACAAAGCCAACATCGAAAGAGGAGGAAAATAAAAGAAAAAAAAAAGAAAAGAAAAGAAGAATCGTGCGACTTTGCCAGGGAATGTTGAAGATACTTGAGATGCTCTCGAGCGGTTTGGGATCCGCGTTCACGCGCTCCAGCGAACTTTATGAATGCCGGAATTCTTTTTCCACCACGGGAATCGTCGTGTTTTCTTTCCTGCACCGACTTCTTCGAACGTTGATCCTACCCCGAACGGGCAGTTTTATCCTTCGACCATTCGTTAACGACTTCTAAGCCACGTGAATTGCAGCAAGCCTGCAAGAAACTATTCGTTTAACTCAATACTTCTTTCTTCATTTTCAATGTTCAGAAAATTGCAGACGGCATGATTAATTACTTGATTTTATAATACTTTGATGATCGCCATTTATTTTAATTAGCAGAGACATAAATATTCAACACGAAGTTGAATAAAATTGATAAAGAATCTCTTTTTCAAAGCAACATAATTTCTAAAGCACTGCCTGTCAACATGCTCCGTTTGCATCTAATAAAAAGATTTCTCACTTTACCAAGAGGAAAATTATTCGTCGACTTTTTGACGTTACAAGATTACCGACAAACTCATTGATATTCTTTTCTTCGAAAATAATTAATTCATCGTCTAATGGAGGTGCTAAAATTTCAATGTGTTGCGATAAAAATAAACGTAACAAATATGAGAGAAAAAGAATGATCATCCCTTTACGGATGATAAACAACGTATTAATACGATTCTCGCAACATTCCAGCAAAGCAATTCGTATTATTCCCTACAACAAATCGTAATAATCCGTTTTCGCTGACAGACACGGCCGGTGGTGAATATCACACGTTTACTCGGGAATCAATCGAGATTTCGCGGTTACACGATCCTCGCCGCATTGCCTTAGCAGTGCTGGCGATAAATAATTCATGAGGAAGCTAGGATAACGAGTTTACGAAGAATCGGAAACAAGGGAAGCCTGAAGAAAACGGTTCTCCCGAATCCGCGTGCGGACTCGTTGAAAGGTTCGCGAAATAGGCAACGACGAGGGTGAAACGGAAGAAGGAACGAACAGACAGATCGGGAAAGATTTCATGAAAAAGCAATGACCGGCTAAAGAGAGAATAAGGGCTCCAGCTAAGCTATTAATAATCCCTGTTACGGGGGCTCCATTTTCTTCCTGATTCTCGACGCTCCTACGGTTTCCTTGCAACATAACTACCCTACAAATGTATATTATCGAATATATCTGACGTGTTACAAGCGAGACAGTCTCGTTTTATTAGCTTACACCTGTCTGATGTAATTTGCGAGGATACTTCTGCTCGTTTGATCATTGACAGTTTCAGGAATGCTTGTCGTGTACACCGGCGATGGATTAAATGAAAGTATGTTAGAAAATTCAATAAGACTTGTTTGGAACAAGTGAAGGATTAAGCAGTTATTATAAAGACTGCTTCAGTACTGATGGTACAAATATGAAAGGGATGATTCTATTGCAAAAAGAAGTGATAATAGAATAAAATTTAATTATTAAATTGATTATGTTTTTCTTTTATCTTTATTTTAATTCAATATTAAAAAATGCAAATGTAAATCCAAATTTATTCATTTTTTTCCGTCGGCCCGTGGAAAAAAAGATTTATTCATTTAATATCACTTTAATTTGGAACATTTTAGCTGAAATCAATTTCTGTCGCTGGCATACAGCTCTACACGGAGAGACATTTGATTCAGAGCAGTAATTGATTTTATGGATACATCGTCGCTTACGCATTGATTAAGCGTAGTAATTGACATCGAGCTTAATGGAAAGGTAAACCGATTTACGATAAGAACATCAAGGAGAAGAGGTATTACTCTGCCTCGATTAATCAACGCACCTGTTTCGCGCCAGGGATCGACGCCCACGTGTTTTACATGTAAATGGGCACGCGTCCATGGCACACCTGTCCACGGGTTACATGTAGATTCGTCTTAAACCCGTTCTACCGTTGAAAATTGAAAAATCTGGTGTAACAAAATTATACGGGGTGTAACATGACTTATTCGTCAAGGTAGAAGAATACTTGAATATCCAATAGTATCTCGCCTTTTTTAAAACAATAAATGTTAATAAAGAACCGTAATAAATGCTCTGAAATATGTAGTGAAAATTGAAAGGGTAGATGAAAAAGATTTTCTCCAACCTTTCTTCTGTAAATCACGATCAAACGAGAAACTTTTGCACCTTAGTACGTACTATGCACGAAGTCAATCGATTTTCCTGCTCGTTCGTGCATCAGTAAAATATAGACCAGCCAATAAATAAGCACCCCGGCAGGGCCGTTTATCTAAATTATATTTTTCATTCTAGCTACGTTTGCTCGACCGACTGAAATTATTGCCTCGCTGAATCGATACCTTCTTCACCATTCTGACGTATAATCGCGTAATGACAGATGACGAGGCGAACTTTCCGCATGAATTTTTCACGTAATCGGCTTACCGTAGCTAAATATCTGCCCGCAGGCTAGCAACCGGTCGAATTTTTATTTGTCGAGATAGAAACGTATCGAAGTTTCACCCCGAGTTATTCTTACCTTTCCTATGACACTGCTCGGTCAATCGATTCTCCGCATGATTACCGTTCGATTAACGATACCGTTAGGACACAGAAATATTGATCGACGATCCAAATGATTCGACGCTGCAGATATTGCCTGATAGAATTTCATATTCGATCCTGATGACGCGATGCATCGGTGATGGCCACTTTTGGGGTAATCGTATTTTCAATTGTGAATAATTTGTCGTTTCATATCTGCTATATCTACTGCTGCGTTATTCTGGCATCGTACTCCATACTCTGCTCTTTTATTCTGACCTAATTTTAAGACACACGAGTGACCAGCGCTACAAGTTTAATTAGGTCAAATAATTAAGACATGAAGAATAGTACAGTTCTGAATATTACGAAGATCACGGTAATAATTTCAGCTAGCAAATTGAAGCATTATATTATAAATATTTTAATTTTCTTTTAAACAAATTCTTTTAAAATAAATGAAGTTTACAATTCGATCTAATCAATCAATCTTCAATATGTATCCAACAATCGAACAGCAAAAAGTACAAAGAAGTCATTTATATTTAATCCTGTTTCTTCAATCAAGTAGCCTATAGTGTATCTTTAATGCTGTTTACAACAACTTTAACTTCATGATATCAACTCGTTCCTGTCTCATTTATTTCTAATAGAGAACCTGATTATAAGTGCTTTAACCAAGTACAGTTACGTGTACGTCATACAGCAGTCGTCTTGTTCGAAGCAACTTAAAAGTTGAACGTCTATGGACGCTGAGGCAACTCAGCGCTGAAAGACGGAACATCAGCACTTTTCTTTTTTTTCTTTTCTCCCTGTACCTGCTGCTGCGGTCGAAGCGTGTAAATCAGCAATAAAGTCGGCAGTAAAACGTAAACGAAGCTGCGCTTGCACGAAGCCGTTGTTGCAGGTACGAAAAGTTCGCGAAGACGAGAAGAAAGACGAGAAAATGGGTCAGAGGGCTGGTAATAAGCGTGTGTACGCAGGCAGCTTGGATCGTTACGCGCTTACCGCTGAAAACTCCAGCCCTTTTTATTCTTCGCCGTGTTTCCCTTCTCCGATGACGCTCGGTTACGCGTTGTTTGCAAAAGTCACGGCCTCCTTTCTGTCCGCTTTTAATAGCTGCCTTCTTCAGCGAGGAAAACGCTGACGGAAACGGAGAAATTCTAGTACAATAACGATGATTGTATAGTGTTAGAAGAAAAATGGTCTCTAAATTTTTAGGGCGAATCGTACTCGTAAAATGAAGGAAAAATGTTTTCGACCATTTCGCTGACTACCCTCTATACGAGCTACTTATAAAATGAAGGCTGTGAACACTTTTAGAACGTAGGACGTAACATTGAAATTTTTATTGCTGTCGAAATGTAACAGTTAATCTATGTAATTATTAAGGTATTAATTAGATAAAGAAGTGTAGATTATTTAATAAAGAAATAAGTACAAATGAAATATACCTTGTTTCAACTACAGTAACCAAGTTTAATCAAGCAGAATTTCGACAGAGCATATCGAGGGAGGTCGATACAATGTTCCAACAGGTTCTAAATTTACAAGCGCAAAATCGAGGTCTGGTACACTCATTGCGCGTCACCTTAAAGCTATTTAGATTTGAAGTGTGTGCCCAGTCGTTCCTATAATTAACCGAAAGCTACTCCGTAAAAAGAAGTCTCTCGAAACGGTTTTACTCCCGCGGTAAATAAACATTGTTTCATGTATCTCGTGCAGCAACACCTTTAGAACCGTTTAAACGAATTTCTAAATTTACTCGCTGAATAATGAGCACCGTGTTTTGAACTACAACTGTGGCTAGCAAACGACGCGCGACGAACGTTTCTCGCGGCGCGGCGTTTAGAAGTACCACGTGTGAAGGATGTCGGAAACCACTTTGATAAAATGTCAAAACACAGAAATTAAAATTTCTGTGGGCAGAAAATTGCATCGAGAATATTTTGAAAAATTAATATTTCCTCTATCTTCTATTTCTACCCTTCGCTTTGATACCATATTTCTGAGTATTTAATAAAAAAAGGAAAAGAATCTTTGCTTCTTAATATAATTATTACAAAGTTACAGAACGCACGTGTAGGACACCAGAGAGTATTAGATAATCATAGGGAGGTAAACGAGTGAGTACAGCGACCAGGACGAGGGTGCAGAAGAGAATGGTTTCGAAGTTCGAGCTTTCGCCAGGTAAAACCGGAATCGAGGATCAAAGTTCTCGGTTCTTGGGAGCTGCTTTGAGGAGCCTCGATGGGGAAACGTTACGGTGAACACCGGAAATGGAGGGGAACCACCACGGATACGTGGAACCAGACGAGCTCTCCCTGCTTCGCTCGAACTGTAACTCGATGCGGAGAAACTTGACGGGTCCTGCCGCTGATTAGAAGGACTCCAACGTGTTTCTCCTTGCCAGGATTAGGCAGAAATGTCGAGAGAACCGGGTGAGGCCGGGGAATGAGGCTGACAGGGGGTAAGGAAAGAGGAAGTTGCGACATGTAAACCGGTGAATGTTATCTTATCAGCGTATGCAAATCGACCAGGTCTGGCTGCTTAACATATGTGCGATCGTAAAGTATACGGTGTTTATAGGATACATTAACGTCAGAAAATGTGAGCCTAGCGGTGGTAATTGGATAAACTTCAGCACCTTACTGTTAGAGCACTGTTGTAGATTATATAGAGTGGTTTAAAGAGAGAATTTAGCATGATACAATGAACTCGGTTGCTTTACGTTGACTTTATGAAATTAGTCGATCTCTTAATTTTTTTATTTCTTTTTATATCGACAAGAATATTGGTGAGAAAATTATGTTAATATGTGACACTGGGTATTAAAGTGTTAAGTCATTTACAAAGCTGATTTGTCAAATGACTTGCAATTCTAATGCAATCAATTCCGCCCGATGAAATTATGCAGAAATTGAATGGTGAACCTTTACCTAGAATTTCACATATCGACGAAAGCCACGGGAATGTATAAGAGAAGACATTTTAGCAAAGACTTACGAGCTGAAACAGAGTTTTGAGCGGCTCGTTATCGATTGCAGATGGAAGGAATGCCGCATCGTTCTCGAGAACGTGCGCTATTCGTGTTTCAAACGAGAAGAACGAAGTAGAATTCTTCTGTCGTGAAATTGGAAAGTTCGTAACAATACTTCTCGCACGAACATCAAGAATTCATTAAGAAATGCCTGGGCCCGATAGAAAGCCGTGAAACAGATGCCGGTTTAATTTGTCTTTGCGAACGAGCACGACTTGGCACAGCGTGTAATTATCGTTTGAAATTCCAACGCGGTAAATTCTTCAGTTTTAAGTGACACGACCTTATCTGTCGCATACTTCCAGCCGATCTTCACCTTCTCCCTCGCATGTATCACCGAGTCGAACAGGATATTCTTACAGGCTCGATCGTGATCGTTACGTTTATGCAAATTGCGTACCGTCGAGGAAATAATAAGTACATATTGAGGTCTCATCGGTGAAAGTTATGCACTTTGTTAGCGTAAAATCTTGATACGCTCTACAAAGTTGAAGTTGAAATTGCAGGGACGATTCGAGCACGGATTACCGTATTCTGCTATCGTGTTTCCTGGAATTGAAACAGTGAATTGCGAGCTGTAGAAAGTTGAGTTTAATACTTCCTCGTAGCGCCATGAGAACCCATTAATAGGTGTACGTGTACGTAGCACAATGGTAATACATTGTTTATTGAAATAATACCATTGTGTTTCTTGATTATAAACCCGCTGCACTGAAAATTATTTGTTTCTTGACATTCGGGTCGAATAGAATAACGTAAGGTAGTAAATAGAAGGCTTGAAATTTGAAATTAAAAAATGAATAATTCCAATTATTAATAGCACTTCTCGGTGTAATTGCAGTACAGAGAAAGCTACGAAACGACAGGTCTAGTTAATGCTAGTCAACATGACGAATAGCAGGAATTCGTAAGGGGTCAGGTTAAATTCGAAGTCACGTTATTTCGTGCTAATTCATTCTCGTACACGACGCGTCCATTTTGCTGCGATACAACCGGGTTTTAGCCGCTTTTCTAACGACACTGCCAACCGATTAAATTGATATTATATTCCGACGGTCGGCGAACAGCAATTTATCACGTTTTAACGAGCTTCACGGTATTTACGGCAACATAATATTTCCTCAGGATCCCATGGGACACCGGTGTTTCACTTTATTCACAAACTATGTAAAGCAACGACGATGGCGATTCCTTTCGGTTTATTTCTCGCGGATTGTCACCCCGTCTGGCGAACTCCTCTTTTCTTTCTCCCTTGGATCGTTAATTCGCTGACTGAAGACAAATGCACAATGCACTTGGATTTTAGTAGATTAATCTCGAATTAACGATTAGCAAGCGGCGATAACAATGGAACAATTCTGTTTACTGTACTACTTACTGGGGCAATTCAAATATAAATACCACGAGGCACATGCTGTTTCATTTTTAGAAGAGAAATATTATTAGAAATATTATAAGAAAATCAAAGTCGGACCGCGCTAACTCTCTTAATACTAAACTCAAAATTAAATAAATACTTCACTCGCTAGATGGTCTACAATATTTTTCTAATGAGATAAGTCATGGTATCGATACAGATGCTTATTTTTAGAAAAATGGCTACTATACGGCTATTACAAGGTTTCATCCTTTTCTGGTTAAAGTCAAAGCGCATTGCCCTTAGACGCGTAATCGCGTCAATGTTTCAGCGAAATTTCCGATTGGTTCGGTCTCTAAACGCCTCTAAACGCACGTCTGGCGTCGGTATTAATGGCGACGGCGTGCATAATGACCGTCGACGGGTTTAATCAACAATCAAGATCCAAAGTGACGGTCTCCTTAATCACGGACACTCGCTTTGGTACACGTGGCACCGTCAATACCGGTCAACGTTTCGTCGAGGATCTCCGTTAAGGAGAAGGGGGGAACGGAACAAGGAGGAGAGAGATCATCCTAATTTCGTAGTCCTGGCGGATAAATGGAAAAGCAATCCACGGGCCGACGAGCCGAGGATTAGGAGCTATCTTCCGCCGTTACGTTTCAATTCTCATTACCCCTTCTGGTTGGAAAGAGGCAGGGACTTCCGTGAAACTGGCGGCCTCTTTGCTCGACGAGGCGAGCTCCTCGATAGATGACTATGGATTCAACCAGGATGGAATAGACCGCCCCTCGAAAGGTTACAGGGCATTGTGATAAAAGAGACGACTGTATTAAAGGCAAATGGCGATGGAACAGCTGAACGAGATATCATTAGGTGGAAAATTTCGGGAAGCATACGATTTCAGGTAATTGCGGATTGATTCATGCATAACGATGATTAGTAATTAGCTGAATGCAACAATTTAAAATACGATCAGAACTGTTGGTTCTTATGATGTTTTGGAAATGAAAGATAAAAAGACATGGCTCAGTGGTGTAAAAGTAAATAAATAAACCTATTTATAAATATTTATTCTAACAATAACTAAATACTGATCTCTTAAGAAATCCTTAATTAAATAATTTTTCCTTACGATAATTAAAGATGATTTAAATGAGTATATACTGAAATTGCTAATTGTTTTATATACAAATTTGTCTCTGTTTCACAAATATTAATATAAAACCACAACATTTGAAAGTTAATTTTTCCAACCTACAGATTAATTATTCAAAATTCAAGAAAATGGAAACAGAGGGAAAGAATATCTACATAGCAAAAATCGCACAACGTCACGCAGACAAATTTAAAGGTAATAGCTGTGACGATTACAAAATAAATTGCTTCAAAATCGCGCGGGCACATTCGACCTGTCACACATTTAAATTCCGCCACGTTCGTTTTTCAACTTTTAAACAGAGCTGAACCACGAAGGCTGTTATATAAGTTTCGGTTAAGTTGATTGCTCGACGTCGATCTTTTCTGGGCCAGCCTGTAATTAAAATTCGCTCCGTTTTGCGAGTACTTTTCAACGATGCGATCGATATTAAGTGAAAATCAATCGACGCCCGATTAAAGTGTGCTCAACTATTCTCATCGTATTCTTCTTTTTGCACCGGTTCGACTCTCTTCAGTTTCTGTTTCTTTTTAATTTTGTAGCAATTAAACGTCCCGACATTTTTAATTTCTGCGAACTTTAACCTCGACCGCAACTTGGAACAATTTTCCTACCACCAAATGTTCCAGAATAAAACAGATGGATACAATTATTAATTCTTTCTTTCTGTACCTTTTGAGCTGTACATTTGAAAGAAAAAAGTTTCAAAATTCTGACAATTTTTCCAATATACTTTCACAGACTGATTGCAATTGTTGAATTTTCTTTTGTAAACATACATACTCTTTCAATAAATTTCCACATACCTTTTCAGTACCGAAAACATTCGAAAAGAACTAACCCAGAAAGAAAGTACATATTCGGAGGATGCTGAACGCGAATCGCACTGTCACAAGTTGACTTTTTAATCTCACCCTACGTTTCCCGTGTTCCCACGAATACTGCGCATCAAGCGGAAGGGAGGAAGTCAAGAAACTATCTCCTTTGTCTGGTGGCAGCCGCGAGGAGGTCGCGCGGCGTCAGAAACGGATGGAAAACAAAGTTTGTTTCTCGGCGACGACTCGTGCGGGTTTAACCGAGCAACCTTCTGGCCGAAAATCAGAAGGAAAATCGTTCATCCCTGAAAAGGGTCGAGAGGGTGGCTGGGAAGAAAACGTGGAATATCGAGCGCGGTTGCCTGGCGAGATGGAATGGAAGCGTATCGAAGTCTCAATTTCGTTTCAATCTGAAATAAAAGCAAGACTAAACGCCAACACGCTCCGCGATCCTGAGTGGATATCACGACGTGGAAAATTACGGAGGGGCAAGAGGACACGTACGGGATCCCGGCGACGTGGTAGAGGAGAAAGAAGCGGTGGCGAGGCACGGGGCGAAGATGAAAGGAGCAGGACGCGAGGAAAAGACGATTGCGAGGATTCAACGGTGACAGCGGAGAGGGATGAAAGGCAGGGTGCTCGTTTCTATCGGCTCCCTTTCGATTTCAACCCATCCCTCTTCTTCCTACATCCTCGTTTCGCTCCTCTTTTTCGTCCCCGCGACACGCAATCCATCGCGATATGTCGAGAACGAGATATAGTTGTCGAAGATAGAAGCCGGATAAGTCCATCGATCTACCGATAGGAGTTACCAGTCGATATCTCGTCAGAAGTTCCACGGGATCATCGATTCGTGATAAATTCGCGGTGAAATTTTATTGGACGAAAAAGTAGGAAATAACGAAACAATTGATTGCACTGAGTTTACGATGTGAACGTAACTTTTTGCTCTTGTTGAAATATTAGAAAACTTCATTAGATAATTACTCTAATTTCACAATGATCGCAAATTCAATATTATATATAAGAAATCAATAAAAACATTTAGAACACAAAATAAAAATGTTTTTTTTTATTTTATCCTCGCCTAAATACAATTTATCAATATTTAATCACAAATGAGTTCATAATTAGTTGAAATATTGCAGTTTGTATGCAAATGTTATTATACGTGACTCATAAATGGAGGGTCTATATAAATAGATCATTCTATATCTCTCTTCTACTTGCAATTAAAAGTAAAAGGACATTTTCAGGAAATACACTAAACTATACATTAACGCATTGACACTCGTTAAATTTGTTCGTTATTCAGCTTGTTACTAACTCGCGCAACGCTTAGCCACGACGCCTAATTGTGCACACTTTTCAACGAATTGGCCGAAATTACGGACGACTAGGGTGAAAGTTCGATCTGACAACTGTAATTAAAGCTACCCTCCATTCGAAACGGAGAAGGTGAGAAATTTATGCAGATTAAATGGCGAAAGTTCGAAGCATGGAAAAACGAGCTGAAATGGAATGCGAAAAGTTATCCCTGCGTGTTTGACTAGAACATCCGCGAAATTGTATACAGATATAGTGGCGAAAAAGTGAGAAATTGAATAATGAATCACATCCATTGAATTCCTGTATTACACTTATTTGTAAATTAATTTTTTGTACTCAAATTTTTATGTGTATTAGTTATGAAAACATTCTACAATAATGCTCATTATTTTTCGTGTTATCTTTTTAACTGTGTTTAATTGACAAAAAAATTAAGAAAAAATATTTTATCTCTATAAAATATTCAAATTCTTTCTTAATTAATATCGTAACTACATTTCCCAAAGATTCCTCGTTTGACCACATTCATCAAACTCTCGACAAAATAAAAAAAGGAGGCGTTAAACGTTGATCGTACAGCGTCGTATTTTACTTAAGATTAAACAAAACGATTGCCGTTCGAACAGCAGCCGTACTGATTGTTTTCATAAATCAAAAAAGGGATTTCAGCCCGGACAATGCACGAGTCGCGTGAATCAATCACAGTTTACAATACCTCTCGTTTCGACGACAAGCGAGATATCGGCACCATATCGGTGCGATTCAGTCGGGAAAATGGCCAAAGTAATTTCAACCGAGGAACATCCTTACGTTCATTAATCGTCGCTTGGCTGATAATTTTGTTTTACGTGACCACGGCCAGCGGTGAACAATGATCGTCCCTCGAATTTTTCGTCGAGATCAACAGGTCCGCGAGTGAAAGAGCTGCGTCATCTCGTCGCCTATCCCTCTTTCACCCTCTCTCGTCTTTCATCCATCCCCTTGCCGCCACACTCAGAGATAGACGCGTAGTGAACGCAGGAAATGGGTAGTTGAGAGAAGTATTAGATATAGATTTGTAATTAACGCGTTAAACGTGGTAGTGGAACCAGAAACATGTACCTCTTGCATTTTGCATAAACACTACAATTACCAGAACGAGTTTCAAATGACGTAAAACTAGGAATATATTTTTATGTGAATGTTACAATTTTTAACCCTTTCAGTATTTAGTCCATGCATCATAGGCAGTTGCAAGCTTTCACATAAAAAAAAAAAAAATACAAATGCAACTCATTTCAGCTTAAATTATGCATCTTGAATCCGACTCATTACTCTCCGCGATTAGGTTAACGAAGCACATAATTCTTAAACCATAAACTGGTCGAGAAAGCTTGATAATAAGGCGATATCTGATTGGCATTTTTACGATTTCGTGAATCAGAGAAAGGGAAGTAGACACACGATGGCTAAGTGTAGCTCGTGACTTTCGGCGCAGCTTGGGGTCATTACGATTTGCATAAAGGGCGTCGGGATAGGGGGAGGATGGGGGACGCGTACGTGTCACAGGCTACGTAGAAGGGCTTTTCGCACGTGCGTGCTCTCTCATTACGACGGAATCGCGATGCGAGGAACGCGTTGCAGAAAAACGTGAGAGGCACGCAAATCGCAGGCTTCACGTGTGCCGTGCTCGTCGTCGCCCTTGCTTGCTTGTTTCTTTGGCCCGCCGGCTGTGCGCTAGGTGTTTCTTAATTCCGTGACCAAACTCAGCCTGAAGGAGACGTTAATTGATATCCCTCGCTCTGAGAGAAATTCCCGACAAAGGAATTACCCTTATTCTGCTACGAATGCTTAGCTGGAATTAATTCAATTGCAACATGGAATAATTTTCTAGACACCTCAACCCTTTACTTATCGATTCATCTATAAGTTATTGTGAATAAAAATTAGCTATGCTAAAATTAAAAAGAAATTGGAATTAAGGGTTACTTTTTAACCTTTGAGGACGGAGTATTTTTAAGCTTGCATAAAATATTATTCATTTAAAATAAAAGAAGTAATAATTCCATCCTTCGAAGCAAATATTTTACATCTGTACTGTCTATACTTATAGCTGTGCTTTGTATTAAAAATATAACGCAATATACATATACTAAAATTTGGACAAATATATGCGTCGATCGACCCCAAATGTTTAAAACGAAAGTGGTCAAGTTAAACCGATAGTATTGAAAATTCAACATTTGTTTAAAATAATGTTACTTCATTTGACCTATTCATCGAAGACCACTTTTCTGGCATCGATCCATGAAGTCTACGACTACCCACGATGCAGGAATGAATAAGTGACGTACTTCTTATCTGGCCGACCAGGTGACCGGTCGTTATCGTCGCGAAATTGGATTTAAGCGAAGTTTTAAATCGAGTGACACATAATCCGAGTGGAGCAACCAACGATGCAGTGGCTCGGTGAAACTCGAGTCTCGTGCCGCAGCTGGAAATTGAATTATGCAACGCGCGGACATTCCTATCGTGTGTTGTCCATAGGTACGTGAAGAATGGAACGACAACCCCGATACGTATCGATCGCATTATAAGCGTGGAGATTCAAGGCGGGCAAAGAAACCCGCGTTACAAGTGTACTCATTATACTGACCACGACGCGGACTGAATAAATGCGCCAGAGATACGTTTCAAGAAGATAGCTCTATCGGAACCGAGCGAACACCGATCTTGTTATACTATCGTTCGAATAAATAAGGAACATCTTCTGCACGATCGATGCTTTACTTTTTGGGCTTTAAAGATCTATGATTAATCATGGTCAACGACTATGTTAAATAAAAAATATGACTAGATATAAATCTGTCTAGAGAAACAAAAACGAATGAACAGATGTAATGCAATTATTCAGAATACCATTGTTTTCATTTTTCTATAGATAATGAGTTGAATATAATTGGAGAATTAAAGGAAAGAAATGAGGTTGGTGAAGAACATTGAAATGAAAGTTCTAGTCTATCATTTAGCTGAATGGTCTCAAATGAGCAATACTATTTAGTAGCACGTCTAATTAGAGAATTTCTAGCGCATCATTTTCCACCTTGCGCGTCATAGAGACTCCTTCAAGCAATTGCATCGATGAAAAGACTGCCCGTGCTGATAAATCATATTTAATGATTCAACTTGCCGCAATTTCTCATCTACCATCTCTATTCTATTATTAATTCCAGACGCTACATTGCTCTATTAAGGTATGGCAAAATTTATTATGTTCGCAGGATATATCTAAACTTTCAGTTGTAAATTATCTGAAGTTCAAGAAGTCAAATAAATTCTATTACATTTATTTTCCCGTAGGGGCTGAAACTTTTTTCATTCGTTTCCCTTATATGAAGTTAATTATGCAAATATAAATCAAACCATCGGAAACTTGATTGTATTAATTTGATAACGAAGGCCAAATTAAATCGGAAAATTGAGAGAGGGGCAAGGGTTAAATAAAAGCGTTCCAACTTCCGGAAACGGAGCGGCGATAATGGACGGGGCGTGAAACGCCGGCAATCGAGATGAATCGACGCCGTCCGGACGATGTTTCCCGCTTGTTACCGCCTCAAACTCATCGCGGATACGTTAATGCAATTCGTGCAGCTCGAACTCGAGAAGAATCGTTTCGTAAACGACCAAAGTGTCCTCGCTGCCGTTCCCTCCTGCCGCTGAAAATCATCAGGGAGATTGCTTCATAGGAAACGTGGTATATTTCTCGATGAAAAGCCCGCTGGATTACCAAGGTCGACGGTTTCCCAGTCTGCGGAAGGAATAAGTCCTTCCCTCTTTCACCTCCTTCTTCTCTTTTTCTTCGTCTCGAGGATCTCGAGTACGACGATTATCGTCGTGAAAATCTCAGAAGGAAGCCGGGGTCCTGGGTTCTCATCGACAGATTCTATCTATATCCCCCCCGGTAGCCAGTCTCCACCCTTCCTGCAGGCTTTTTCTTTCCCTCCTTTTATACTTCTCTCTTTTCTCTTCCTTATACCGAGCCCCATCCATCTCGTCCTGTCTTTCTCGCTCCTTACTTCCTCCCCCACTGTCCTGTCGTCGTGCTCCTTTTTACCGCGGCTCGATTCCCCGTGAAAACCGGTAGAACTCGTTCAAAAGGATACCGAGTGTGGTGGCCAAGCGGCAGGCCGGAACGAGAGAAGAAGCTGAAGGAAACGAAAGAGGAAGCAACACGAAGAGACAGCGAGATCGAAGAGGGATTGTAAGACTATGAAACGCGAGACGAGTTTCATGGGACAGTAAACGAGCTGAGAAGGAAGTTATAGTCTGGAGGGAAGATTTTTGAGTGCTTGGTATCGCTTTTCGTTCTATAAATTATTATATAGGAAGGAAAATATTCTCCGATTTTCCACTTTATCAATTAACCCTGTCATATGCGACTATACTCGTTATAAGGGTTGAATTTGATTTTTTTCTTTCAGAAGTATATTATAAATGATCACAATATCAGCTATGACTCAGAGATACATCTCCCTCGCAGACGTCAAGAAAAGGAAAAATCATTCCATCCAAAAAGCAATCAATATCCTTGACTAGGTAAGCTCTCCGGCTTCGCCAGTAAGGTGTCAAAAATATAGTAGGGAAATGCAAGGAACCGGGTCGAAGGATAAATCCTGTGGAGTAGCAGATAAAAGGAAGAAGAAGGCGCGAAACGAAAGACGACGTGGCTCGCAGTGGAGGCGAAGCTTATATTATGCAAAACATGTGTTCGCCGGTGGATTTATGGCGGCCGTTTCGCTACCGACCAGCGCGGGTCTCAGGTCGCGTTTCAGGCCTGGTGTACACGCTGATGCAGCTGTTTTTGCCGCCTTCCACTCGGAGTTTCGTCGAAAAAAGCTGGATAATCCAGAAGTTTCGTGGCAAAGTGCAGTTCCGTCCGTTCCCTCGAAACGCTCGGTAAGATTAATTGGAATGCTAATGCGTCCGATGCATATGGATGCGTGGAAATTATCTTTCGCTTTCGGGACGGGAAAGCGAGGCTGCCGATTCGTGGATTTCGAGTTGAGAAAGTTCCGAGGGGACTCGTTCGCGGAATTTCCGCGCCGACCGACGCCAACTCGTAACCGAGCGAATGAATTTCGATGAAGCCGCGAATACGAAGAGACGGCTTGCGAGTTTCTTCGCGACGGCACCAGGAAGAAGGAACAAGGAACATTGAAATTCGACACCGTTTTGGAAAGTAGGTTACAGGATGAGGGGATGCATTGAAACCCGCTTCCGGCGGATTGTGTAATTCATGTAATGCGCCGGAGAACGCCTCCCGGGTGTGAAACATTATTTTTGGAACGCCGCTCGTATGACGATTGTAAAGTATGAATGGGAACAATAGAATGCATGAGCGGGTTGTCAATTTAAATTCTGATGGCAGAATTAAAAATATTTCGACTTTTACAGCCTCTCATAGCGAGCGCAATGCAGACGAATAACTTTAAACACGTTTTTCCAGGAACGCTTTTCTTTCAACTGAAGCGCTTTTCCTTCATGTATTTTTCCTTAAATGAAATAAAAACCGTTTGAAATTTTAGCACGTTATTCTAAATATTACTGTCTCTCACCAGATTTATATCTCTACGCAGAAAATGTTATATCGTGGTAATTATAAGTATTATAAATTTTTCAATAATTTGTACACCAAATGCAATTACCTTCGCTCAAATATAAATATACATAGCTCGATCACGATTTTAACAGTGATCCAATTTAGAGCAATGCGAAAATTGGTTGACACATCTGAAATCCATAAATTTGCGTCATTATCTAATGAAAAAGCCTGTCGATAGGAGGGTCGGACGAATGTTAAACGATTTTCGTAAATTAGCAAGGGTCGTAACAGGAAAATTAATATCTCGAATTGATTGGTGATCACGCGTAACCCAGCGGCAGGTGTAAATCTATTCACGTGGACAGGCGTCGATGCGGCGCAATTATAAATGTATTCATCAGAAACTTGTAACGAACGTACGCGTATTTATATGAGCAAAGCGGCCGGCCCTGGCCACGGCCCAAACGAACAATTTGATTATTTCGAATGACGGTACTCGCGTAATCCGTTTTATCCAGTTAAATGTCCTATTAATCGTTTTAGAACGTATCGTTAAATATTTGCTGTCGATCGAATTTTCCGCTATTCGCTCTATTACCAGAGCATACGGAATCAGAATCGTGCAACCGTACAAATGAACGTGACAAAGAGTGGCTGATGCCAATTTACCAATCGTATGGCGACATTATGAATGCAAATTTTTCAAAATCCGAAGGAAATCGACGCGAATGGAATATCGTGGAAATAATATTTTTAATGGGGAGGATGAACAGCGAGAACGCGATTTAATCATCCAATAAGGGTATCCCCTAGTTTCGATCCAGAAGAGCGGTCGTGAGCTGGGAAAACATTTCCCACTCCACGGGCTGCTGTTTTTTCACGATCGTGAAAATATGCAAAGGACGGGGGCCAGGCAAAAAAATGAAACTTCCAGCCGGCGCGGCGTCCCCCTTTTCTCAGCGAGAAACGAGACTTCGAAGAGCGAGTTGACGGGTGAAAGAAGAAAGAGACGGCGATGAAACGAGAGCGAGAAAGGGGACGGAAAAAAAAGAGGGAAAAAGGACAGAAGCGTTGGGTGGAGATGGCGAGAGGAAAAGAACGACGCGTATTGTCTCCCGCAGCCCGTAATTAGGCTGAATGGCGCTTTTCACGGAGCGGCCCTTTTTGAAATTAATACGGGCCGACGCTGCGGCGAAATATTACCGAGCGATAATTAACGCGTTATCGCGTCAAAACCGGCTAAGCCACGGTGAAAATTTAACCGTGCGATTAACGAATTTCAGCCGTGGCCGCCCCCGGCTACAGCCTGGCTGAAAACGGCGACATATTGCATTGCGCGTTTGCCCGCCGTCCGAGTGAACCTTTGCTAAATCGCGTTTCGTCGTTGCAAACAAATAAATTATCACGAGCGTGATAATTGATTCCAAATTCTCGTGAGATAATGGGTCTTTAGGATCGTTTGAAATAATCAGAGAGATTGCGCTCCTCGACGGTCGAGGGGTGAATTAATTAACAAGGATCGAAAAGAAAAGATATTAAAGAAAATTCCAAATCTCATATCATCAAAAATTAAATATCAACATCACGAATACTTGAAAGTATATTAATTATTTTCTTTTCGTGTAACTGTTTGTGAAAAACGCAGACTCGTAGGAATCTTTATCGACGAAATTTCCGGAAGAGAAACATAAAAGAATAATTCAATTCAATATAAAAGTTGATGCTGGACAAATACACCTGCTTCGCAAGCTTGCGGGTCCGGCGCAACAATGGTAGGTGCCAAAGAAAGTTCGGTAGCCACCGAACGATGGCAAATAAATCTCGGTTCGTGATCAGCGAACAAAGGATAGGAATGACTTAATGCTGCTCGATTTTCTTCGTTAGAACTCATCCCCCCGCTAACGGAGACGATACCCTCGCGACGTGGCCCCTCGAAAAACAGAACAATTTGTATCCCAAAGAGTCGCTGGAAGGCGGAAGCTGCAGCAGCACCGGCCGAGCCATAAATCGGCTCGCTCATCTTTAAAATATGGGGATGGAAATATTTGGACTGTGCACGTCGAATCGAGCAAGAAGCTGCCGCTGCAGCTTTTTCGAGGGGTGATTCTAGGAGGGTCGCGTGGACGAGCAGTCAGACAAGCAGGAAGTTGCAAAAGGTTGTAGTAAAGATGCCATCTCCCTCCCGTGGCGGTGAGTTTATTTGCAACGTGCACGAGCGAACCACTGCGTTTTAACCCCCATCCAAACCCGGACCTACTACCCTTTCTCCGTAACTGTTCCAACCCCCGTTTCTGACGTCCGCGGCTGGCCCTCGTAAATTGCACGGCAAATAATTGATAGGCGAAGGCGATGTTTCTATTCTGTTGGCAGCACTTGTAAAGGAGCCGCGATTTATTCCGCCTCACCGCCTCGCTGTCTGCCTTCTCCGGTATAAATGGCCACGTCGGCGGTCGTAGGGATGGCTAGCGAAATAAAAAAAAAAAAAAAAAAAGAACGAAGTCAAGGAAAGGAAAACACACAACTCGACCAGTGGAAGAACCAGAGCACGTATCTAGGATCTAAATGCAATGCATGTGTTTTTAGAGAACAAGGAAAAATGATTTTGGAATTCGGTCCGGTAAGTGGGTTGTTTGTCTGATGAAATTATACGACCCAGCGGTTAATATTATAAGAGACGACGAGTTTTTCTAAATTTATATACAGTAATGGTTGTACTAATTGTTTTTGATTTTTGGAGAATTATATCACAAGAAATTATCGAATAGGTATTAGTTACGTAAAATAGTACAGTTGAGGGGTAAGATTTACATTCAGAGTTCTCCAATTTTCAAGGTAAAACGGTGGTTTCATAAAACACTTCAATATTTCATCGAAGACCTTCTCAAGCATCGAAAGACACTTAAAATGGGATGGTCGATTCGTTGGGGTCTTTTTCAATCGATGCAGCCTTTTTAATATCGGTTACCTTACCGATAGCCTCCCTTAATCAAAAAGGGCTTGCGTGGATGGTCGGCTGGGAGGGTTACTTTTCCCTTGATCGATCAAGAGAAAGGCGGCACTTTTTCTATGGGGTAATTCCAAGAAAAATGAAATGCTCCAGGGCTATGATTATACGTGTGTAAAAGCTTGGGTGTAATAATAATAGGGGATACTTATTACATTTCTATCAGCAATATTAATCGTATGGAACATTATTTTTAAGTATCCAAGAATTATTATAATAAAAAGTATACTGCAATTTGTAAGATTCATGGAATAAAGATAACCTTTAATTCCACAATTTATTGTCAAAGAGAGAACGTAATTTCGTTATCAAATTCCTTGATCAAATCGTCCCCATGTAAACGATTATCCTGTTCCTTAAATCTCGCGTGTGGTTCCCATTTTCCAGGACAACTTTAATCACGTCGTTTAATCGCGCAGATCTTTCTTCGCAGACGTTTATCCAGCACGATGTCTTACCACCGAATCGAGTCATTTTTATTCCCCCGATCAATGAACACAGAAACTGCTGTACAGTCCAGTCTAACAAATTGTTCAATTTCATCTAGCACCGCTCATTAATCACCCCTCTAAACTACCGGAGTTTGTAATTAAACGAAATTTTTATTTTCTATCCCGGCGCCGGTTTTAAACTTTGATATTTCGCAGACTCGAGATAAACCGTCTAATCTGGCCACGGTAAACACTGGTGACGAACGAGCTCCTTTTGTCTGAAATTTTCAGAATCATCGCTAACTGTAATTTCGTAAAACTGTCTCCTTATCTCGGAAGGCGTCGCGACGCGCGGAGAAAGGGACGCGTTCGTCGTCGTCGTACGGGAAAGATTCCAAAGACACAAAGGGGCGATTTAACGAGCGCATTTTTCCCCACCTGCCAGAATTTTCATAACGGAAGAAACGGGGCATTAAAATTCTTTCGCGCCTCCACCCTCCGCCCAACCCCTCCTGTCCGTCATGGCCCCTTTTCCCGTGAGAATTCTTACAAACGATCCACTCCGACGCTATATCTGCTACAATGCGCTCGGGATTGCGGAGAACTTCCGGCTTCTGTATTCGCCAGTCGATTCAACCGCGATTTTTCCGCTTCTTTCCTTCGCCTCGTTGTGCCAGGTGTCATCGACTGGAAAACGCTTGCAAATGGGTTGAACGAAAAATTTAATTTTTTCGAGAAGATGCAAATATAATATTTGCAGCAACTATTACCGCCAGATCATTCTTTTAGACCTTTTATTGATGAATCACTTAAAGAAATCGTCTCATTATTTAACTCGAAACGTCTGCT
This sequence comes from Osmia bicornis bicornis, assembly GCF_907164935.1. Lineage (NCBI taxonomy): Eukaryota > Metazoa > Arthropoda > Insecta > Hymenoptera > Megachilidae > Osmia > Osmia bicornis. The sequence goes on along the minus strand of NC_060216.1, from coordinate 10,872,435 downwards.
TATTTGAAAATATTCATAGCGAAATACGATAGAAGGGAAAAATAACAAATGGTGGATGGGAAGAGAACGAGAGATGCCGAATCAAACGATTCCTCGGATCCGTGGAAATCTGGAACGAGAAGCCACGGCGAATGTGTTCGTGTTTGTAAATAACGGTAATGGGCATATTCGCAATTAGCAACGGTGCTTCGAGCAACGGTAAGGGCGAAAAAAAGAGGCAACAGAAATGCCGTTTGGTAAGCTCGCGGCCTGCACCAGCGTATGTATGTGCGTGTGTGTGCAAAAGAGGAACACTAGAACACCAATGGTGAAGAACAGGCTGAAAAGAAAGGAAGAGTATGAAACAAAAGAGAACAAGGGGATGCAGCGTTATAAATGAACCAACAGATACAGGGAAAATTGGAGGAAAAGGGGAGAAAAGAAACGAAGAACGAAAATATCGAACGAGGAAAGGGATTGGTTTCATTAATTCCTGAAAAATTTTTTAAATTATCTACTTCTTCTTAATTTTACTACAGTATGTTACAATTTTACTTGCACAATACCGAATAACATTGAATCGTGCAAAACGACAAGAAAGAAAGAACAAAAATAAGATAAAGTCGAAAAGAATGCGACGAAGAATGGACAAAAGAAAGGTCAGAGCAAATGGGGAAAACTCTTGCAAATAAAATGCGAAAAGGGAAAATGGAGCAAGAGGGACGTCCTAGCTGTAACTAGGTGGAAGGTGAACTGTGGCTCGGCACAGGGACAATAGCCTCGTCGAGCAGACGAATATTACGCGCGGAACATGTGCGAGGCATGTTCGCGAGGTTTATTTGCGTTATATCTGCAAATACGTGCGGCAATGCGTGTCCGTCGAATGCTAATGCGCCAAGGGAGAGAGAAACTGCACTAACGTCCGTTCGGCCATACAGTCGGCCACGTACGTACGAGTTTCTGCGTGCGTATGCGCATCATAATTGCACGCGTGCACCGCTTTGCTCGCGCCTGGCGAATAGAATTCTTCTCGCGACTCGATGAAACTTGTAAAGGGTAGTTTCAAAACGGGTCACAACTTCGTGAAGTTTGAAGGTAGAGAAATATTAGGTCATGACATTGCTCTCGTTGAAAGGGTTGAACTGCATACAAGTGATTAAAATACGTGTGAAACAATGTAATTACTGTTTTAATGCACCGTGACGGTTCAGTTCATTTTCCCTCTGACAGTTAATATGTTAACAGGTGCGAACAGTCTCGAACGTTTTTCATTAACTCGCCCTACATACGTTAATTGAACAATTAGCATGTTAATTACACGTCAAGGTTAATTTAACATTAGCTGAAATAACAGCAGGAGAAAACGATTATTCGCCGGTGAATTCCACTCGACTGCACAACGAAAGAACAAGAAAATTCCCGTGAAAGCTTGAACGATCGTCGAGGATAAAATTCCACTGGAAGAAGATGGAAATAATAGCAAATCCTTTCTTCTCTTAATGACCGGTATAAAAAATTCCTTCGCAAAACGTCTTCTTCGCTGTCGTTTACGCGTTCTAATTAAATAGGACACGAACGTCAACAGGTAAATAGTAAGTGCATTTTTCTGGTGCCTTAGCCTTCAGCGAAGCTGACATACCGGTGACATTAATTGCGACCGCTGCGAGATCGTCGCAAAGTTTGAAGATGACGGCCAGCGGGCCGCTCGTAAAGGATAATTAATGCGAAAGAAGACAGCTCGATAGTTGTTGCTCGTTTGCAACCGTCAATCGAAACCGCTCGTATTCGTGTTTCTAAACGAATTGCCCGTTAAAGCGACAGCAGTAGCGAAGAATAATCGCGAAACGAACGAATGTCGGTGAGAATGTGACAGAGGGCCGGTGAGGAAGGTAAAAGTCACACTAGGCGACGCTTTTTCACCAGACGTGCTTAAAGTTTCAAGACCCATACGTTTCCTCGTGTGCACGTAATCCCCCGATCGATTTCCTACCGGCTCGACCTACTACTTTTCTACCCACTTTCAATATACCGGAACAGTCACCGAACGCATCAATCTCAACTTCATAAGAAGTGACGGATTTCGACTTGGCCTCTTTTCTTCTGCATTCCCACTACTCAAAATTCGCTTATATCGATCTACATAGGAAAAAGGATAAAGAATAGAACGTAACTACAAATCTTGAAGCATTTTTGCCTTGGGGAATTTTAAATTAAGATACAAGGATACTCGTACGTTACATCTCACGCGAAAGGCAGGAAAGTAAAATACTTGCCGGAAAAAGAAATAAGAATAGGGAACGAGCAAGGGTTGAAGGCAGTTGGTCTGAGAGCGAAGGGCCAGCTGGATTTATGCATATACAGTGTCGTGCGGTCACCTCGAGAACACGAATTCAGTAAATAAACGTCGCGGATAAGAGGGGGGCCAAGGAATATCGTGTAAGGGCAGAAACGAAAGAGAAAGAAAGATGGAGAGGGCCGAGCCTCCGCCGGTTCTCCAGGAAAGACTTGTCCAGCCCGTAATCGACCGGAAGAGGCCGGCTCGCCGCGCCGGTGGTTTTAAATTAAGCCACGGTACGTTCGTTAGCCGGCTTGACACCATTGTCGCCCGCCACCGTACGAAACTATAAATTCGTTCGAAAACGAATGGCCGGAGAGCCGCAGCGATCGCGCACGCCTGCATTTGTTTCCACGGCTGTTTTTCGCGCGCCCCTTTCGCCTTGCGAAATTAATCGAGCCCGCGGCTTCCGCGAAAATATTCCCGGTGACGTTTCTACAAAAAAGAAAACTACGTGAAAGAATATCGCGCTGCGGACGCTGGAATAAAATCACGTAAAATTTGATGGACGAGATTGATATAGGATATCCCGAAATCTTTTTCATCGAACCGTATGAGAAGATGAGAAACGTTCATTAATGAAACAGTATACCTAGAACATGAGTTCAGGCTAGTGGCTAGCGGCACAAATTCAATCAAATGATAGCAAAGCAAGAAAACAAGGGGAATTGTAGTATGTAGTTTCTTATACAGATTGTCTGAAAGAATCGATTTCGGTAAAAAAAACTTCAAAAATTCGTTTTTAAAAAAATGCATGTGCATCGGGCAAGTGCATCGCTACATTTGATTTAAGATATCTCTGAAATTATTCAGTTTTCAGCATTTTACCCCAATACTTTCTTATACAGAATGTCTAAAAGAATCGACCTCCGTAAAGAAAAGAGAAAAAATCGATTTATAAATAAAATGCATGTGCATCGGGCAAGTGCATCGCTACATTTGATTTAAGATATCTCTGAAACTATTCGGTTTTCAGCATTTTACCCCAATACTTTCTGATACAGAATGTCTAAAAGAATCGACTTACGTAAAGAAAAGTGAAAAAATCGATTTATAAATAAAATGCAGGTGCATCGGGAAAGTGCATCGATACATTTGATTTGAGATATCTCTGAAACTATTCAATTTTCAGCATTTTACCCTAATACTTTCTTGTATAGAACGTCTAAAAGAATCAATCTACGTGAAAAAAATTCAAAAATTCGTTTTTAAAAAAATGCATGTGCATCGGGCAAGTGCATCGATACATTTGATTTGAGATATCCCTCAAATCTCTCAAACTGTTCTGTTTTTAACATTTTACCTTAATATGTACCACTTTGATGAAGTGAACGCACAACGGCTAAGGGAGAAACAGAAAGCGTGTTACATCGCATAAGCATTCGCCGCGTATAAATCAAGCTAAAAAATAGCTCTGAATCTAATCGTCGAAATTAAAAGGAGCAGGGCACACGGGCCGCCGGGAACGTACGATTATTTGTCGGTCTGTTCTGACGGCGTAATAGGATTGCTGCAGCTACCAGGCTGGAGAGTAGCTGCCGTGACGTACAAAGTCGTATCAAAAGCGTGACACGAAACGAGATTACATCGGGGACCGGGCGCGAAGCGAAAAATCAACGAAAAGTAGCAACGGAGTGCTCCGATAACGACCCTCGAAAATGTGACTGGTTAATTTGGTGTACATACGAGGCGCGTTTCGTTGTGGCGGTCCGCGACACACGCTCGTTGTACGCGAAAGCGTCGCGTCGGCAGAGAAGTCTGGGGAAAAAAGGAAGATGAAAAAATGCGCGGGATGGAAAAATCGCTGGACTGCGAAAGAGAGAAACACCCGATGGGAAGGGAAAGTCGATAAAAATGGAAGGAAAGGGATGGAGTTGGTGTTTCGACGTGTCTGTGCTAAAGGGAGATTTTATTGCTCAAGGCTAACCCAGGCGGCAGTTTTAACTAAGCTTATTATCCGGTATCAATGGTAATCATCTGGAGAATTCACATGCGTTCCGATCTCGGTTTCGGCCTCAGCCAGCGTGGCACACGTCACGAGGATGCAGACGGAATGTAAAATAACGAAGAATCCAATTCCTATGTACCGACCGCTTCTAATTAACTGCCAGTTTAAGTCGTAATTATACGACTTCCTTCTCTGTTTTCTGCTCTTCTTTCATTATTTAGAAAGAAATGTAAATACTTTACAATTTTTCACATCAATTTATATTCACCGATTAGGGTTCGCTCTTTAAATCCTTGTGATCATTTCAAATTATCTGACAATCGCAAAACATTGTTTGACACTGTGCACAAATTTTGACAGAATTTCAAACAGGATAGGAAGGATAAGTATGCTCTCCACTCACAAACATTTGCTGAATTCAGACTCGAATTCCAACGAAGTTCTGATTCAAACTTTGACAACGCTTCGATCAGGATCGGGGCAGAGAACGGCCAAGAAAAGTTTGCGAAAGGAGTTTTAATCGTTACACGGAGGGCGCAAAATCCGCGGAACTTTTGATGGATCGAACTCACCTCTTTACATTTTTGCTTTCGAGCAATTAATCAAGCTTTAAAAATTCCCCCGGCATGAACGGGATTGTGAAGTACGTTCCACTGTATGCAGGAATCAAAAACGATAACCGTTGAATAAAAATAGAACGAGAAGAGAACGTATTGTTCTCTTAATGGATCTGTTAATTCTCTGTACAGACTTCAGTGGAATTTTTCCAGGATAAAAGAGAACGTACAATAGACAGAATGAAAAATAGCTACTCGAGCAATAAGAATATTCGATCTTCGTGATCGATTTCTCATTTCAATCGTTACCTTTTGTAAGGAGACTACTGTTCAAGAAAATGATAAGTCTTGATTTTCTTTTTTTACATTTTCCAATAGAAGTTTGGATATTGTGGAAAACCAATTGCTTTTTTTAAGCAACAGAGAAAAATAAAGAAAATGCAATCAAATAAAAATTGGTAGTAATACCTAAGTACATCTGCCCAATATCTTCCTTCCTTTTTCTCTTTCTAATTACTCAATTATTTCAAATTATAATAACCGGTCACCAGTGGTGTCCACAGTAATCAGACAGCATAATTTCGTGATCCAAGGAAAGAGCTAATATATAATTAATAGATCGCGGGCAGATTGGGGTTGAGTAACTGGTTTGTGGCCGAGGGTAGATAGATTTGGTGCACAAGTGAGCAGGGGGGGCAAGAAACACGTTACGAACTGATTACATTACGAGATCGTGTTCCGCGGGGATAACGACGAAGAAATTAATATCCGCGAGCAAGGGGCAACGCAACCGGGATGAAAATGGCCGGCAGACGAATTAAAATTCCAGCTGGTATCGTGCGCTGCGGGCCACCGTCGCGGAATATTAACTATTTACCACGCGACACTAGGAAGAAAAGTTTAAATCGCAACGCGACAACGAAGGAAAAACATTTTTCCTGCTCCGCCGACCGGATCGTTCGTCTTAATTAAACCGTTATTTGCTAATTTGTGAAGAATGTCTAATTGGATTTATTGTCACTACGTGATACGTACTTTTGTTCTCGACTTTTGAATTTTATGGAACCTTGACAATATTTTGTTTAAATTTTTAATATATTTGTTAAAAGATGAATATTTATTTGTTGGCACATTGCGTGCCATTTAAACACTCGCTCTTTCTGAGCTGTAGACGACGTTTCTAGTGTTAATGATGAAACAGAACTGAGTAAATATTAGCGTCCTTATGCAAATTTCCTACTTACCTCAGTCAACACCCAATCTTTTTATTTACAAACTGTAAACTAGTAAATTTGTTTACACGCATCATTCTAGGGAAAAGAACTGTGCTTTCAGGGAAAAGAATTTTCTACTACACTAATCATGTAAAATAATAAATAAAGAACACGAATCTAAAAATTAAATGAACATCTTATTACCCTCTTCTTTCAATCGAATAATAAAAACTAAATATCGTTCACCATTACGCTTTCCTGTATTCGCAAATTGATCTTGGAGAGGTACACTTGATCTTGAATAAGTCGTATGGAAGCGCGATCATTGCATGAACTTCCGGCAGCACCGAATCCACCGGAAGATCATCGAAGCTCCGAGCTGGGTTCGCGTCTACACGCGATCCTCCGCATCCGGTCGAAGCAGGGGCCGCTGGATCGGTTCCAACCACGCCTCCGTTTCGTCTATAAAATTTCGCGGTCTAACAGGAGCGCGTGTGCGCGACGAGCAACGCATTCGATTTAATAAAGGCAAATAACGTCGCGAAGGTGTGCCTCTCGCGTACCCTATCCCCGTTGGCCGGCTGGTATAAATCCCTGGAAGAGGAGCGTCAGGATAACGACACTTGCGGAGCTTAGCCGAGAGAAGATAATGGAACGACGGGGTAGCGCGACGGAGAACGGTTGGATGCCGATAGGAATATGCGGAGGCGATTGGGCGGCAATCCAAAAGCCATCGTCGAGGAGGATCCAGGGATCCTCTTCCTTGAAGAAGCGGTATAGCTACAAATACTCGGCTCGCCTCTTTGAGAAGAATCTTCTAAGGCTGTTGGACCAATCGGTGGCCGAACTTTTTTGCACCGCGGTTTAACGAAGCGTCTCTAAATTCTGCCCGGTGCAAATCGATCGAGGGACAAAGAAGGCTGATCCCGCATCAACGACCATTCGTAAATCGTCCTTTGGCCAGCCTGCAATGCGGGCGCTAGCTGAAGGAATGTCTCTATTGGCCCATCCATTCGCGCCTCGTCTTGCAACGAGCTGACAAATTCAAAGAAAGAAGATGAATATAATCAAAAGATTTGTTAACGAGGAGATATACAGATTATAGAAATAAGAAGTAAGACGAATAGTTTTCTAGTAGAAAAATTCCACGCGAAAAAACCGTGAAAATTCAATTTCCCGACGCACCGTTTCCTCGATTTTTTTCTCGAAGGAAACTGCCTCGAGGAGATACAAATGAATTTATCATGCCGCTCGTTCGATGAAGTGCTATCGCCGCTGGAAGCGTTTTTCATTAAACGAGCAACACGAACGATTTGTTTGTCTCTCGAAGGGAATGACTGAGGCTGCAGCGATTTCTCGGTGGAGCGCGAGAGAGCCGCTTAAGGAAGAAAGAGGAGGGCTGTAAGTTTCCTCTATCCGGTCCTGGGTAACCTCGGCAAGCACCGGAGTAAAGAAGAAGAAGGAAAAGGATGAAGGGAGAAGAAGGGTTTCCGCGGTTTCCTTTGCGCTCTAGTAAAAAGAGTAAACGAAAGAAGAAACGGGTATAGACCCGGAGATGAATAATTGAAGCTCCCGGATTCCAAGCTGCGAGGCAAACTCGAGGTTCGCCGCCGGAACGACGGGAAAGTGGTCCTAATGCCTAAATTGATAATTCTACCGGAATTCTGCTGGAAAAACACGTTCCACGGAAAGGATTTCGAAAGCTCGCGAGTCGTTCGAGCCGTGCCCCAATTGGCCAGGAAACTTTCCACCATTTTCCATTCTACAGAGGAGTGTAGTCTCTTCTTCTACATTTTAAAAGGAATCAAATTCATTTTAACGTTCTACTCAAAATTTAAATTTAACTTGAAATTGTTGTAACAATACGTGTTTCGATCTCTTCTCTCATAGCCAAGTCGATCATTTCATCAACCGGTAAAAACAGTCTCGCTGCATAACGTTAACACGTGTGCATACATAATTCATCTTTCGCGTCGCGTCGACGTATTTTACATATTATATTCCGAGAAACAGGGAGTTTGATCGGGGAGCTCATAAACGCGCGGGGTATTCACCATCAAACATTTTGAATACCTAACGTCGGAAATAGCCGATCCTTGATTCAGTGAACGAACAATAGGGAAAGACCCCCTAATTCAGTGTACAATATACTAGTAGCGGTACATGTGAAGCCATGAATCGAGCGCGGCTATAAAACACATACGGATTATTTACAGCGCACAAATCTTGTGCTGGTGTGTCGCGTGGCTCCCAAGAGAGCGAAAGAAACGAGCAAACTGAATCACTTTGTCTGTCCAAGAAAAGCGAAGACTGAAGAGAAGAGAGAAGTACCGGATGAACAGGATCTTTCTGACGAAAAATAAAAGCAGCGTTAAAGATACACGAGGCAATAAAGATATATTTTTCATTGTACGATGAAAACCCTTTCAGCCAAAGTCTCGTCGGAAAAAACACAAACCAATTGAAAACACAGAAAGGTATTCAAAACACGGAACGGTTAGAGGACGATTTCCTTCGTTGAAAATGAAGACTGAATACGTTCGGTTCAGCCCCCTCACCCTGTCCATGGAAGCTCAAAGCGCGCGTTTTCTACGAGATACGATGAAAAAGGCGACGAGGATCGGCGAAGGAGGGATTTGGAGAACGATTGCTGCCTTCGAAAACGGAGGCTGAATGCTTTTCATCCCACGGCACGCTCTACACCGCGCCGAAAGTACCACTGGACCTGGGCCAGGTCCGCCCACTTGTCCGTTCGAATTCGGGATTATTTGGGACACGTTCCTCGTAGGCGTGCACCCGATCTCCGTCCAACGCCGATGCACAACCCCGTCCTCTTTTGCCTCCTGCCTCCGCTAGCCATCAGGGACAAAAAGAACCGGGTCTACAGCCGCTTACTTCCGAATTCTCCGGATATTTTCGCACACGTCCAGCCTGGAATGATTTAAGGGTTCGCAGCCCCGCATTGCCGCCATCCCGAGCGACTTGCAGAGGTCGCAGACGCGAATTGGAAATCGCGCCGCTGCTTCTTCAACGGCGAGGAAAAATTGTTTTTGCTACCCCTTCCGAAAGGATAACCGTGGAGGTTTTCTTGCTTTCTCTATCTTCAGGCTGTGTAGTCTCGATTCGCGAAGCGAATATATGGCCGGCTGAAAAACGACATTCATTTAACGCGTCCGCGGACAGCTCGTGAAACGGATTCGGGGCTACTGAAAGAGCAGATTGAATGGGTTTAAAATACGCTTCTGCATTCATGAAATTTCGAAGGGAGTTCTGCTTTGGTATGGTAGAAATGGAGAATCTGTGTTGTACTTCCTTTTGTGAGAGGATTTTGTATCAAAATGATAAGGTTTATGTATTAATCTAAAAAATATGTTACTTTTAAAGAATTGAAGTTAAGCACTGCTCTTTAGTTTTTAAGGATACATTATATTACCACATTTTAATTAACGTTTAAGGAAAATATTTTATTCTATATAACTAAGCAAAGGTATAGGAAAATATAAAAACCTGTACAATAAAAACATTCCCGACAATAAAATGTACAAAATCTCGGCTTTGCTCTTCCTACAATATTTCACAATTATGATAAGACAAATTCAGGATCTTCGTTACATTAAATAATTTGACCCAGATAATTTGAATACAGAAAGCCAAGTTTTGAATACAATGCAACCAAGTTCCAGAATACCAATTTCCATGAAGAAAACAAAAACTATTTTGCAATTAATTCGAGAATGGCGAACAGTGAGGGTGGTTATTCGGCCGGCTTTCAAAACTGCGAATGAGGGTTGAAAAGAAGGGCGGAAGACGAAGTCGATGGAACGAAGGAGGAGGGCTAATACAAATCCGAGATTAAAAGTGGCCGAAAACATTGGTAGGAAACTGACGTGTAATATCCTGAAAGCATCGAACAGGAAGCCGTGGAAAATACGCGGTCGAGAGGAAAGCCAGCGAGCGGAGCGGCGATTTTCTCTCCCTGACAGCGATTATGCATAAATTAAACATCATAATACACGCCGGCATCATCTAGAAACCTTTATTCTAACGTGTAAAATGCGCGTTCAGCTGTACCGTGAAACGTGGTTTAATTATACGATGAGTACAAGGGGAGCATAGAAGCACAAAAAAGCCTCTTGTTCCGTAATGTAGCCTTTGGAATATCAGAAAATTGATGTTTCCAGGATATATAATTAATTAAGCTTTTGAATAAAATTTCTACTGACCTCGATCGCTACAATGGTGTTACTTTTTACACGACAAATTATTCACTGAAGAATGAACATTTACAAGCTTATTTTTTCTTATAGAATAGTTACATAAAATAAAAACAATGCAGTAAATAATATGTTAGAAAAATTCAAATAATAGTAGCTGCAATTTATTAAAATTACTCTCATTAATTTTAACAGTTTCAATTTTAATTTCATCGAAGGGTTGATGGTCTAAAAAGTTCATAATAAATTACCTTGTTCTTCATCTTAAAAGTTTCAACTTTCTGTTAAAAGAAAATCGAAGTTGAATAAATCTTTTCTGACGTATCGATGATTCGCGTGGCGTTAGCGGGAATCGAATGCGGTGCTGCAGATGAATTAATCGCATCAAACGCCGCGCCGATTAAATACGCACATTCCCTTTATGCCGGCTACGGTTTTGACGTCAAAACTGGTCCGCTAATATTCATCGTGATTAAAGGTTTGCGGACTCAAAACCGACCTTGAATAATGCATCGATGATCCCGGGAACGGGCCCGAAACTGCGGTTAATGCGTTCACCACACACATACACTCGTGGGAACGGCGCGCACCAGTTACGCAAATCGACGTTGAAATTGCCAATGTAACAGTCCGCGAGCTACGGATTTAATTAACCTCTCTGTAACTAGGATTCCTCTTTGAATTTGAATTATTTTTCGCGACCCGGAGAGAGAACTTCGAACGATTAATCTCTCATTACTGCGAATGTTAAGACGGAACGAGCTGATTTATTAACTGAGAATTCTGAATTTTAAGAATCTAGAGTATTCTAAAAAAGATTCTAAAAAATTATTTAATGATCTAATTAAAATACGCCACCTGTTCAATTTTTCGCGTTGCTTTTAAATTCAGAAGGACTTAATACGATGCTTCGTTGGTTCCCACGTAAATCAGAAAGTTAATAAAAATAAATAGCTAAAACTTTTAAAAAAATGCAACTAGATTGGGAGATAAGCATCGTGGCGAGACGAAGCGCGCAGTATTTCCATTAAGAACGTCGCACCGTGCAAAGTGCATATCCTGACACTTTTATGCTCGCTTTTGTCCACAACGATGCTTCCTGACCTATTTATTACGGCGATTTACATGGCTCGTACAACGCGAGCAAATTCTATCTTAACCTGGATGTGTCCCTTTGTGCGGCTCACGAAATTGCTAAGCATAAAAGACACTAATTTCACGGAAAGATTCATCGCCTGAGCAAACGGAGAATTCAAAATTATGGCGTAAGTGGGCAACATCCACTTGCCCCGCTCGAGGTCGGGCAAATTGCATTTGTAATGCAATTAAAACTCGCCCGAGATACTTCCAAGTCGTTTCGAGGTACGGAGAAATAATATTGCACCTGCTCAGCCGTTTACAATACCATGATTCCTTAAATCGCGCATGAAAGACACGAATTGTTACATGAAACTATTTTCATATTCAAAGCAGCACGGTTCTGATAGTTTCTAGAGAATTTTAATAGTTTTATGAATGGATTTTTTCTTGAACCTTTTATCAGACTATTCAAATTACAGATTTCAATAATTTATTTCTCTTGCAATTAGAAATAAATACTTTATTATCTTAAAAATAAAACAGAATTAATCTGAGGTAGAAGTTTCAACTGGAAATTATTTTTGTGAAATACTTAAAGGAAAAACAAACATTTTGAGAGTTTTAGATCCATTTTCAGGTACACTGTAGCTTGAGTAAACTAATCATTTTCATAAAATTTTGCTATGTATCAGCTAATAAAAGAATTTTTCTAAAAAAGTGTTTATGTCACTTAGCAATAAATTTCTGAAAATACAGTATATTCTCTTAATCTGTCAAGATGGTCTAACTCTTTAAAAAGTGTCCGATACCGAGCACCTAATCGAGCGCGGCTAATGCGTTAATAACGAGCACTAATTTTCGCTTCCGGTCTATTGCCACACAAGAAGAAGAAGAAGAAGTTCATCAATCAAACACAACGAGCGAGAGGAAAAATTCTAAAGTTTCAGTGAAATTTTCAAGCGAGTTGTGAGAATTATCCGGGGTGAAGTCCGTGCGCGAAATTTTAAACGAGTTTCAATGGATCACCTTAAGCCGAGGCTCGAAAGTTTCGCGAACTTTCGGCAGATCGATTTAAGCGGATTTCCAAGCGGATGTTTTAATAGACTGCGATCCGTGCACTCGTTGCGGGCCCGCGAACAAATTCTCGATCCGGAATCGTTTGTATCCCAGAGTTTATCGGCGAAACGAACGTCGTAAATCTCCCTCGGGAACGCTCGATGCGCTTTCTTCTGGACATTTATCGTTTTATTCGTTGTTGCCTTTGATTTCTCCCCGCAACTTCCACGAGTCTACCGCTAATGCCTCGGAGGAAAACAAAATCATCGCGTCCTGACGTGAAAGAGAAAAGGGGAAAGATGAATGAGATAGAGTCGTTGTTATGTTGTGATATATGTGCGACTAAAGTCAATACAAGCAGGGAAAGCGTAAAAATTGCAGCCACTACTGACGCGACACCGGGGAGGGTAAATAGCGTTGTGCGTAGGAAAACTTTGTTACCAACTATAATCCTTCCTCATTAACGCGAATTTTCTATGTTCTGTCCACATCGTCTGAGAGGAAACAAACATCCCTTGTATAGCACAAAGAATTATAAAAATTGTTAGTACGTTAATTGTGACAGTATAAACAACTATGGATTGTTAGCACATTAATTGACTTGAGAATCACTAATGCTTGATACTAAAAATTTAATAGACTCGAATAATGAAGGAAAGAAAAAAAAAGAAAAAAGAAACTCCTTATCTATGGAAGAACAAAGGGGGTTGTAAAATATTTATTCTTTTCAGCTTTCTTTAATTAAGCTGTACGTCTAATTTTACTGTGTCTTTAGATTTTCAAAAAAGCTAACAGAAATTCTGGCAAAACAATCAGGACCTGTACCCAAAAACCTGAAACAGTATTAGATACTATCCTTAAGTTAGCTCTGATAATAAACATTGATCAGCCAAGTGGAGTGACGTCAGGAAATTCACAAGCACCCCTAATAACTTTTCTATCAGACAAGTGTGCACGAGTTGGAACACGGGGGTGGGTTGGAATTGTGACGCGAGTTAGAATTTGTCGGAGCAGCGGAACGCGTGTAAATCATCGTCTATTAAATAGAGGAGGAAGAGCACGGTCGCCGAGCGAGGCCGGTGTCGGAGCTTCTCGCATGATACCCGAAGCTTTTGCCTGGTCTCTGCACAGCCTGTCACGAGGTTGTGCACCCCTCGTAAAAGCACACGAAACGAGCGAGTTTACGCGCCATAAATCCAAGCAATCTTCGTTACCCCGCTGCCGGTGCGTGGCCAAACGAAGCACACGCTTCTTCGATCGGTAGTTGCAACGATGTCTAGAAGGCTCGCTGCAACGCGAACAGTAAATTCTCTAAACGTTGTTTGCTTCGCGTTGGAAGTGTGCACGAGGAAAGTTAACGGTACATCGCAGGAGATTGATAAGCATTGCTGTTGCGAAGTGCTGAAAATAAGTGTTGGGAGATAAAAGGAAGCTTCTATTCGTGAAATGGAATGTCGATTTAGAGCTAAAGAATGAGCACAGGATGAATCTGACTATTGGTGGTATTTGTAGAATGCTTGCAGCTGCATTTCTTATGTCGAAGCTGTGAATGCTTATGCAAATGCATATTTGTATAGAATACATTTCTTTTGTCATAGAACGATTCTAAAAATATATTTTTTATTTCTCATCATTTTTCATAATGCATATATTTTGCAAAGTACACATTTTGTATACATTGGATATTTTCTCATAAATTGTCTTCAATTTTTTCTTCTGTTCTTAGATTATATGAAATTTGTGATGTGATGTCGATCATTGATAACACATATAACTGTGACGATTTTCATTGAATGCAATCTTCCCTAATTGATCCTGGGAAGGACAGAAATGTAGGAAAACGGATCACAGAGAAAAACTCGACGTCTAGGCTGTGAAAGAGGAGGAGAAACTGCATTCCGAACGAACAAATGAATAACATCGGCAACCGGAAAGGGTGGGGCAAGCGACAAGCCCTCGTTTCCGTGTTCCGGCGTATTACGGGTAATTAGATTGAATCCCGTTTGTTCGTCTCTTTCTCTTTTCCCTTCTTTCTCTTCGTAAACGAGTCATTTCAAAACGATTCGCCGTTGGTCGCAATTGTACAACCAGTGAGTCAAATGCCTCGCGATAATTATGGAATGTCGTTTAATGGCAGGACTGACATTGGTCCGACTGATATAAATAGGGAATATTGTTCCCTTTCTGGTATTGTTTATGAATACAGTGGTACGTGAAAATATTTGAACAGTGAAATATGTTCACAATTAAAATACAACGATTTAAAAAAATTTTGACACACCACGCTTTCTTGCACTTATTTTATTTTAAAAAAGCAAATATTGTCTTGCATTAAATTCGTTGCATAATAATTTTTATATTATGAAGTGAAGTTGATTTACATTGCTAATATTAAATTTTTATTCATATTGTAACTTGTTTATAATTTACGAAAATGTGTGGTTTACACATTTTTTAAACGTGTAGTGAATGGAAAAGTTGATTTGATAAATAGAACGATCGCATGTACAGTAATTGTGAAGTAATTACAACGTGTCTGACTACGTAGCCCTTTCTACTGCCAATCAACGTGTTAAATATACGTCACAGTGCAACCATGCTAGACGTTCGAAATTCGTATTTGCGAATAGTACTATCGTTCACTGAAATAACGAATGCAATAACAGTGGGCGATTTCAATTTGCGAGAGCTGGAAAACCGTCGAAGATCGTATCTGGAAGCCAAAAACTGCACACGAACGCTTGCGACTCGTATCGAGATCGCGATTCTCGATGAGTTTTCTCGATAATAATTGTAAACAAACTCGCATACACGTTGCATAGCAACGATATTGAATTTTGCTGTTGGCCGAAAACCAAAGCCGTACAATATCATCGAAAATTATAATTAACTTCTGTCATACGCGATAACGCATTATGGGTGTTAGATAAGTAGTCGGCTTTGCATCCCAGCGATTTTTATGAATATGAGTTGTTCAAAAATAAATAATATTATTAAGATAGCAGATTATCACGTGATTTAAAATACGTTGATCAAACTTTGTTAGATAGGAATGAAGTAAAATAAAAAGTAATATAAAAATCCAATAGAAAACTTTGTTTGCGAATGCGAATTCAAAATCGAGATATTTCATATGAAAAATATTGAAGTACCTATATTTTACAAATATTTTGGTTTTTCTGCATTGATCTCCATATTTTGTTACACAACAAGTTTCAAAGAGTTGATACAGGTATGCAATTTCATTTAGGAAAAAGTGCAATTGCATTTTTCACATGCATGGTTGCACTTATGGAAAAAGTGAAGCCGACTTGTACATTTTTTTCAAATCAAATTCGAGATATAAGTCATCCTAATTGTATAACAGCTTTGCAAATAAACTTTGCACATTTTAGGCCAAGGTTTCGATATCGTAGAATACAAATGTAAAAGCGTGAAATAATGTTTGCTAATACTGTCAAATACTAAAACGATTACCATTCCACGTGAAACCAAGCAGCGATCGAGAATCAACAACGAGCGCGAGGGAACGGTGGAAGCCGTGTGACAATTAATTTGCCACAGGCCGCCATTAGAGGCCTAGCAAATAGCTTTCTACCGCGATATGCTCGCATACAGTGCGTTCGCACAAATTGCACGCGTAACGATGGCTAATGATTTGCGGTGGGTCGATCACCACGCGGCTTCGTAGTATCGAGGCTGGTGAAACCGTGGAAAAACACGCGAGCAGAAAATGCAAATGGCCATCAATCATCGTCGATCGTTTCTACGCGTTAATCATTCGTGACTTCAAAGGGAGCATGAAAAGCGGTCGGACACTCGAAAACCGTGTAAACGTTAACACGATTTCCGGGCACGTAACGACACCATGATTTCGTATTTACGCCGAAACGATTACTTGCTGCGTTAAACTGCCGTTTCGCGAAACAACTTCGTGTTTTGAAGAACATAATTACAGATTGAACGGTGACTTTGAGTGCGTTTGTATAGAGAACGGAACTGTGATTAGAGAGACCATTAGAAATGCAAAGTACATAATTATATGAAGATTCATTCAACTATGCTAGATCACACATGGATTGGAGGAAATTTCAATCAATGCACATCTTTCAAATTCCAGTCTTTACGTTTTATCTTGTTTCATTCCTTTGGTTACTGCCTACGACAAATTTAAATACCAGTACTTTATGTTGAAGTCAGATTACATGAAATTTTTCTGAGAAAAAAGCAGAAGAGCTAACATATTATTATTGACGATAAAGTTTACAGTATCATTTCAATTTTAAAATGAAATTATCAAATGACTGTAAGAGATGATTGTAATAAAAGGGTTAATAAAATAATTCATCAATAATATTACAATAAACATTTCCTACGACTTTTATCACGATTGCAACAAAACTACTTATCGGGATAGAAACGTCTATTAGCCATCAGAAGGCTTAAATTGAAACGGACCGCGCCTCGAATTGAAGCTGCATCCACTCGATAATTAACAATCCTATTTCCACTAAAGAGCTGTCCTCGCAATCCATGCGGCGATACTAATAATGCGAGGTATCAACGATGGAAGAGCGGAGTGGCACGCAAAGCAGCATGGCGATCATCGACGTGACAAAGCGTGATTTGCGCGGATGCGACGAGAGGACAGCGATAAATGGCTTTCTGCTACGACAAGTATTACAACGTTTACACGAATCACGAGGCTGCTAGCTGCGAGAGCTGCTCTCAATTGATAGTCGGCAGAGGATAGGCCGATCGCTTTCCGCGTGCTTCGCTGTTACATGTAAATCACGAAATCGCGTTCCGAATTCGGCTACGTGGCCGAACATATATCTCGATGATTTGTCCATCGACTGTTTATCATCGCCAATACAGCTGTACGTCATAGCTGGTAAACGTGACAACGAAACTTGACAAAATCCCGTTCCCCGAAATCGGCCGCGGTTTAAATCCTTGCTCGATAGGGTTGCTTTGCGGCTATTTTTTATGGGATTCTGTCGGATCGTTTCAATTCATTCTCCA
The DNA here is from genome assembly GCF_907164935.1 of Osmia bicornis bicornis. Classification (NCBI taxonomy): domain Eukaryota; kingdom Metazoa; phylum Arthropoda; class Insecta; order Hymenoptera; family Megachilidae; genus Osmia; species Osmia bicornis. The sequence goes on along the minus strand of NC_060216.1, from coordinate 10,855,027 downwards.
TGTAAATTTTCAACGTTTTTTTCAACAGTATAACATTACAGTTTGAATTTTTGGTAGCAAGTTTTGAATGGTATATGAAACAAATAAAATAAGGGTGAAAATGGGTCCAACATGGTGTTCCAGTATTAATGCTAAATTGAAAAGGACATGATATTTTATGTAGGATGAAATTGTATAATATGCTCCGCAAATAGATTTTAATATGCATAATCTATTGTTCATGCAAATGCATTATGACGTTTGTAAACGAACCTCAATTTGCATCGTAATTTATTGCTGCACTCCTTACTCTATTGTTACACAATCTAATTTTGCGACGTTCCTCTTAAAATACTTAATCAATTTTACTTTATCGTGGTTAGAAATTCGTTTTTAATTGGATTTACGGTCCAATAGGAGTTGGAATAAGAAGAAAATAAAACAATCAGAATGGTAAATGCGTTCGCAATAAAATTAGATGATTTGTAGCGAAAGATACGCAATGTTACCCGGCTAGATCTGAAGAAACCGAGACAGTATTATCTCTAATGAGCGAAGTGAATGGATGCAATAAACGGTGCGGGAGGAAAGTATCACGTACTTGTGGCCGAAAGTGATAGAAGTATAGTTCAAAGAGCTTGCTGTCTAAAAGCGTTTCTTCCACCATTCTAACTACGTGACTACGACGCGTTTGAATATTCACGTATTTATAGACAGGATAGAGAATAGCCACGACGCCTCTGATCGTACATTAAATCGTCCATTAGGAGACTTGATTCTTAGCGAGGTACGAATGGGTAAAAGTGAAAGAGAAATCTTTGTTCTTAAAGAAATTAGGTCAAAAATAGAAACAGTTAATTTTTAAATAAATAGGCTAGAAATAAATATGTACATTGAGTCTGATTATTCATAGTAGTCAAAGGGTTAAAGAAATTTTAATATGTTAACTGCCATGAGAATCATCAATATACCAGAGTTTCATATTGATATAATTAACTAATTAATGAGCACAATAAAGCATTACTACTGCACTAATTATTGAAGGTAGCAAACTGAAAGCTTTCATTTGAAAATTAATTAATCATATCAATAATAATTAATATTTCAATATACCAGACTACAGATGTCCATTTTATTATGGTAGTCAGTGTTAATAATTGAAGTGTTCTTTTTAAAAGAACCTTCATTCAGAAATCAACGGGTTCAAATAAGATCAGCTGAAATTTTTAATCAACTTAGTGATTCAATATTTTAGATTCTCTAATTGTAAAATTGTCATCGATCTTCTTTCAATCTTCGAATCTTCAATCTCGAATGTTAGCAGGTATGACAAATTGTTGAAAGAAGGATGATAAAATCATCAATTTTACTGATCGCGATGCAGAACACTATAAACACGCTATAGCCTGTGCAAAGGCGAGCAAACGATACAATTTCATTATTGAAACGTAAAGGCGTTATCAGGAAGAAAAAACGTGACCGGAAATTCATGCTTCGTTCACTGAAATCGCGTATATCATCCAGACGGTATATCTTGCGGATTTAATAGGTTGAAAGTGTTGGTAAGGGAGATGGATTTCATCGTTTACAGAGGCTGCACTATAATTGAGGCGATCCGATCAACGTAAGAGGATTGTTCGTCGAATCTTTATTAATACGCGCTCCACTTGGTTCGTGAATCAATAGTACGAAACAAGCTAGACGTCGATGAAGTATAATTTCAGAAACCATTTACAGCTTTTGATATCAAATTGTACATAGTTAGTTCCAATAAGTGCATTGAATCCTTAAAAAAATTTAGGAAATTGTTTTGTAATGATAAAAAAAATAAAAAAATAAATGATATATTACACAATTACTATAAGTATGATAATCACCCTACACAATAATTCATTGAAAATGTAATTGAAATTGTTAATAATAATTAAGGCTTCTTTCGCCAATTAATCTATAGTTTTTACCAATTTTTGCATTCTAGCATTTTTGTTATTTGATAATAACATTTTTGAGAGCCTGCCACATTTGAAACCCCAAAAATGATAACAGATTTACGTTGGAACAAGCAGCATCGAAATCTGTCATTCACCGGCGTAACACGTGGAAAAGTTATCGACAACGCAAATCCGTTGGTGGACGCAGCGCGGATCGATAAAATCGAACGCAAGTAACCGTATAGGTACGGAAAATAAACAAAAAAAATAAAAAAATAAAAAAAGGCTGTACGCGTCGAGGAAACGCAAATATTGTTCGAATTTACGGCGCGCAATGTTATAAATGACAGATATCGCGAACGTGGATCGCGATAAAGCCGGTCACCGCCGAATCGGAATTAAAACGCAGCTGGAGATCGCGTTTCGCGGGATCGTGTTTCGCGACACGAAACTTAATCGAGGCTCGTTCGAGATGTCGTTCGAGAAACTCGTGTCTTCCGCGGACGAGGCCCTCCGCGGTGTTTCCACCCTTTTCTGCGAAAGAGGAAACAGACGGAGGAGGAACACGGGGGAGTGCGAGAGGCCGCAAAAAGAGCTGCGCCCGACGTAGGATGGCCAGGCTCGTAGATCAGGGCTAAGTATCCTTCGGGAATGCCCCCGGCGAGATTAATCACTGCGAACGAGGCGCGGGAGGGGATAAAGAGGCGAAGGGAGGTAAAAGAAAAATCAAAGGCTAGGTAAAGAGGAAGGAACAGTGTGGGAACAGAGAAAAGTACAGAGAAAGGAGAGAAACTCCGTTGTCGAAAAGAAACAGATAAATATGGAAGAAGAGATAAAGAAAGAGGTGAAAGCGAGACACCAAACGATGTGGGAGTAAGAAGAAGAAATGCAGAGAAGGAGAAAAGACAAAGTGAAGAAGAAACTTTAGATAAAGAGAGAGGGAAAGAGGACAGAGGTATGCCGGTACCTACAGACTCGTGCACGGGCGCATAATTCAGGACGGAAGAACGCGGGTGAAAACACGAAAGCGACGTCCCTCGTTCGCTCCTTTACCCCTCTACACCTCGGACGACCCATCTTCGGCTGAGCCCGGTGCAAGCGGACCACCTACCCACCCTGCAGCAGTTTCAGCCTCGCTATCCACTGGTTTCCGCTTAAAAGCTACGAAGTAGCCGGGAAAAGTGACTAACTAGAGGTAGACACGCGCGCGCGAACTGCAACCTAACGATGCAACGCGACGGGACGCGGGACGATAGGCGAATCGTTAGGCAGCGGTAGAATCAAACGCGCGCCAGGGAAGCCGGTTAGAGACACGAAAAGGTGGGACGTGGGTGGTAAAAGGGGACAGGAGATCGTACAAGCGAGGAAAGAGAAAGGGCACCTTTGGGGTAAGAAAGAGAGGGTTGCCAAGCGCACGGTAGCGCCGGTGCACGCTCCTGGCGCATTCCACAATCCGGAATACTGCTCGCGCATACATATTTATGCTACATCCCCGGGTGATAATTCAGCGATCATGCGACGTGGTCGTGCACGTCCAACTTGGCCGCCATTCCGCCGACTCCGTTCTCTCTACGCGACTTTGACTCTCTCCCGCGATCTTTCTTTGCTTCGACGCGCTTGAAATTGTTCGAGCCGCGCGGATCCGCCGGGGCGGTCCTGTTGATTTATTCAACGCTGTCGGGAAAAATAAGGCGGACGTGTCGGTTCCCGTTGCACCGCCAACTGAATCGATTATAAAAGCTGGCGGAGGGGAAATTTTGTTTGTCGACAATGGCCCTTCGGTTGGCCGTGTTGCGATTTATTAACGGCACACGGCCATTTTCTATTCCCTTCAATTCGCTGCTACGGATGAATCCGTGCGAGTGAATACGAGTAGGTACCATTGGTATAGATATCCAGGGTCAAGATACCAAGTAGGGGTTTCCGGGAAAAAATAGGTACTTTTATAGAATAGGACGAGGACTGATATTTAACCCTTCTACACGTAGATGGATCATTTTTTGATAAATCTCACGAGTTAAAATTCAGAACAGATTGTAAATTTGTTAAAATATTTCTAGACATTTAGTCAATTGTATACTATTAATAATGAATTCTTCAATAGAATGCTCAAGAAAATAGATGATGTATCTAGGATTATGTAGATCGTTCGAGATTCATTCCTTGAGCATTGATAGCATTGTATATGTTAAAATCGGCGTCTCTGTTCTTTCGTGTAGTCGAGGCCTTGTCGTAACGGTTACGTGAGAAAGCAGCCGATGCCCCGGTTCCCAGGTCAGAGGTCACTCGATGCCTACCTCCCGTGGAGGAGGATTCAAGACTGGTTCTTGATTCTGGTTCTGGACGTGCCGTATCCCAACAGCACCCGATACATATACCAGCTCGAAACTCAATCGATTCGAGCTGCCATTGTTACAATGTTTCTCCAATGAAAATCACAATTTACTCGGCTATTGTTTCCAGAAATTTAAAAAGCATCAGTCAAGATTTTTTATTAATACACGGAGTGTCCCTCGTAACTAGGTTAAACTACAGCTTAAAATTGGTGGAAAATAGAAGAAATTTACATTACACAAAATTACCTTTGCCATTTTAGAACTATGCATTTGAGCAAGTAGATCGAGCACCAAAAATCGTTTCATTATTTCTATCCATTTGCCCTTTGTTTATTTTCCAAATTCTCACTGATCCCTGCTTCATGGACGAACACGTTTCATAGAACGAAAAGTGGAAAATAAAAAATGAATTTCGAAGTTTCCGGGTTTGCTGAAACATATAACGAAAACCGCTTAGATTGAATTCAATCGCTTTCGCATCGGAAAATCCGAATATGTACCTGCATATCATACATTTTTGAAAATGCGTTCACATATCGTCTGCAAAAATTGATTTTGAATCAGAAATTTATTCTCTAATTATCCTACCTCTAGCAACCTCTACGAAATCATTATCGGTCATTGGTTGTAATAAAAATGACTTGTTATTTCGAATCGACAGGCATGTCCTAGAAAAGTAGCCAAGAAGAAGGTGAGGGAAAAGTCGAATGTCGATCGTGGTCGAAGAAGGAAATTGGTCGGTCCAGACGAGGCAGCGAGTTCAGGCAGGAAATTAAACGAGTCACGTGCTCATAATTATGAACATTTTACGGATGGGAGAGCGTTCCCGGCGTCTTTCGTCCCCGGGGTAGAAAAGAGCCGTGAGGGATGGAGAGACCGCGAATACGGGGAAGATAAAATTGCAAAAGTCACGGTGATGAATAATAATAATTGTTGTTTCGGACGGTCGGGCAAACGTGAGGCGAATACACGTCGGAATGTAGCAGTAGAAAACCGCAAAGGATAATTCGAGCGAGAAAACCACGGTTCTTTCTATCTCCTTCGTATCCTCTTTTTGCCTCTCCATCTCACGCCGCGCTGAATGCCCTCTCATTAGCGCCTCTATTAAGATTTGATTAGTCCTAGGTGGCGCGAGATGCGCGTCTCCGTTAAACAAAATGACATCCTTCGTTCTCCCTTGTCTCGCTCTTTGCTGATACAGATGAGACTTTCCATGATTTAAATCGAAGTGCTGCTTAATATTAAAATGCAGCATGGCTCGTCTTTACCTCGACGGAACGTTAAATAAATACGCGCACAGAGATAGTTCCATTGTAAAGAGGATCAGACCAGCGTTTTACTGCTTAGGAAAATTTCAGACCTGTTCCTTCGGCTGTAAAACCCTTCGGAGTCCTTTTTTACGTCTCGCTAGCTGGTGAAGAATAAAGAAGGCTAGTCCTTCGAGTTGGACAACTCGTCGTTTTTTACGATACCGTGTCGAATGCGACGAATCGCTGATACCCACAAGCAAGCAGATAAGACCTGTCTTTACGATTTCCTATCGAAATATCGCACACGCGAAAACTGATTTTATTGTCACGCAAGAATTTCACGAAAGACCCTTTACAAATTTTCCTTGATGTAGACCATTAATGATTTTGATAACAAAGTACAGTACCGAGCACGATAGATTTTCCTATGGAAAAAGGCGATACAACGAGAGTTCTTAACATATTTTAAAATTCAAGAATACTGTTTAGCATATTTAATTTCAAAGATGAATGAATTCATAGCAGAATTTAAGTTAGCTTCAAGATTTCTTTACAATTAGTCGACTTCGCTAAGCAACAAGTGTGCGCTAGGAATAATTACCATATTAATAAATATTGTAACCACATTGAATTATCTAATATGTAAATGCATACTGTTTAGCATATTAATGACAAAGGACTAAACTTATAAATTCATATTGTTCGAAATGAAATTAACAGTACAGTATACTGAAACACTGTCCCTTATACAATATGTGCATTAATTTGCATTTCTAAAATAAGGTACCTACTCGCCGTACAATCTGAACGTACAAAACAGCAAAGCAGTAATCCTTTAAGTTCGCCCTAAGACAAAGAAGAAATGAAGGATTATTAAAAAAATTAATTTCAGTAATTTCCTAAGTATTAATGGAAGCAACTGTGAATGATCATGAATTTTCGAACGGTAATGTAAATCCATATTTCGCGTGTTAACAGTTGCAATTGGAAGCGTTCGAATGTTTCCGCGAACCACTGTACCTCAAAGTTCCACGTTAATTCCATTCGGATATCGGTCAACGAATAAATCGGGCAATTATCGGGCTCAATGATATCCGCGCACCGAAATAACACGAGAGCAATCGTTAGAGCGCATTAATCGGGAAAATCGAATCGAAAACGTGAATACTGTTATTCTAATCGATCCTCGGTCGGCATGAAATCACCAGATAGCGACGCATCTATCTGTTTATCGTGGCGTTACATTTTATCAGCGCGGCGATGCACTGGACAGCGGCGTTTACTGACCGAAAATCCGATCAAATCCAATAAAACAGCAATCGACATCAAGATATCATGAACCCATCTTTTGGTAATTCGTTGCCGGGTTCAAAGTGACCATAGTCGCACCTACGCTTCTCATTTACAACCTTCCCTTTTTTTGTGTTCGACCAACGGAACGAGGATTTCGTCAGACCGGAAACGGTATTGTCGGCGGAAACGCAGCGGTCGTTCGACCGGCAAGAAAGATCCTGTCGCAACGATTTTAGTCTGTGCAGTAATAAATTATTTACCATTATCGGCATCGTATTTTCTTGATCAATTTGAATCTTATTTTGTGATTTGTGTAAATCTATTCTCGTATCATTTCCATATTTCTTTCTACAAATTCAACCACGCATTCTCCTTTCCAAGATTCCCGCTTAAATCACTCGTGTCAGGGAATCGAGCGTTCTGAATCTCTGCGTTTGTTCGAGAATCAGTAGCCTCGAAAGGGATAGAAACAAGGAAACGGTCCGACCAAGAGAAGACTGAATAAGGAAATTCAAAGTGGTCGGAGGGAGGAAGAAGGAACCGCGCGAAACGTGGTAGCACGTCTCGATTCTAGTCACGGATTCTCTTACAATGCATCGAGGTTGCACCGTTTGCGCCGGATGCACCGGGACCCCGATCGTGTGCCCCCTAATCCCTCCTCTGGAAACGGCCCCCGTTGCCCGTTCCACATCCACCTCCACCGTTCTCGGTCCATTCTATACACCGTCGTTGGTGGGTACAGTCGTCTTCCTGATTTATATACTGCCACCGGCAGCAGTCGAGCAGAGAGAGACACGAGCTGAAGGGAGGAAGAGATGGAGAGGGCGTGGGTTGCACAGGGAGAACGGTTCCATTGTTTAATCGAGACCGGCGAAACGCTGTTCGTCGTCGGTAACCATAAAAACACTATTTTATACGTGAACACCGGGCCCGTTTGTTTGCTCGGAACTCAACGTACAGCTTGATCCGTGACGCACGATAGAGTGAACGATAACGTACGACAGGGGAATAGCATGGAATGCTCGAAACGCGATAAATAAGTTGAAGAATCAGAAGCGTGGGAGGGATTTGATGGATGAGCGCGATCGACACATCACCCTTTTTGGTCCGAGTCAAACTTGGGAACTAATGTGAAGAATTATTGGGAAACGGACCTCAAAAAGAGGTGGATAAAAATAATGTACCTACTAGATTTATTGGAAAAAAGAATGCTTCAAAGTTTGAGCAGTAAAATCGCTGTTTTTAATTATTCCAAATATTTACCATCGTTAAATAATGAAATTTCAGCTCATTATTCATAAATCTAACTGCACGACACCGGCGTTGAATCACGTTAAATAAAACGAAGTAGAAGTACTGTTTTATTTTATCTTGGACGTTCATTCTGAACAAACAATGGAACAGTTGAAAGGGTGGAACAAAAATCCAATCGTTGTTAACAACGAAAATTTATTCGCGCACGGTTGGTTGGGATTAATTAATCTATATCGCGATTCTCTCGTAGTTTTTGAGGAAGCTCGAAAGTTTAATTATCGGATCGCAGCGTTCAGTTGAATTTAACCCGATTTATGAATTTTGCAGTTCCCTGCACTTACTTGTAATAAACAAAATGATTAGCCTAACGAAAACAGAATTTCAATCCAATGGACCAAAATATTTATCACATCACTAGTCAAATTAAATAAAGAGAAGAGAAGTCTAATCCCATTCATCAAATTTCCTAAAAGCATCGACTGACCACAAATTCCCTTAACTCCTTTGATGCTAGATACTTTCAAAAGGCAATTAAAAATGTTCTTATCAAGTTTTTATCAAATTATTAACACTTCGTTAGTTCTTACTCGAGTACATTTACTAAATGATACCAATTACCAGACATCTTTATGCGATCACAGTGCAGAAGGGGTTAATATCAGCGATCTAGCGCCAAGCCAGTTGACTTAACTCTAAAAAAAAACACCGATCTCCTGTTGCAAAAACATACGGTCGACATTTCGTGTTCACCACCCGATTCCTTTTCCATCGCGTCGGTCCGTTCCTCCGGACCAGGTCCACCCACCCTCTTCCTGTTCTTCTCCCGTTGGCTAGCAAGCCAAGGGGGAAACCGCGACGGACCTGTTGCGGGGAGCACGTCGTAACTCTTGCGGCGAATGGCCATACACGTGCACAAGGACGCGAAATCACGCGGCTACTCGCCTAAACACGTACCACGGGGCGAAACAACGCGAGAGAGGCAGCCCTGACGAGGCGACCGAGATGCAGAGGAAAAGGAGGCTGTGAAGGGTCGAAGGGAGAAAGCGAACGCGTTACAACAGCAGGGAGCGAGTACACACAGCCAAGTCCTGGGCTTGTACATATCTCGGCGTGTTGTTCCTCTATACAAGCGAAACCAGGGGCAGATCCGGCAGAGACAAAGGGAAGCTAGCCAGCCAGCTCGTGCGAGCCGGGTAACAGTACTGGCAGTTAGCGCTGGTAATTACGCCGCTACGTTCTCCGTCAGCTAAAGATGGCAACGAAATAGTCATAGCACCAGGGAGTCGAGGATTTCAGGGACAAAACGTGTGTGAGCGCGCTACGAAAGACTCCACCGGGAACGATAATAACGGGATAATCACTTTTGTCACTCGACCACCCTAGTTTCGGGGAGACTGCTGGAATTTCAGCGAGTCGGATGCTCTCTCCTCGATGCTTCGCCCGTTTCCTGCGGCTACAGACACTTCACGTAGCGTCTGGGGCAAGTTGATTAACGTGATTATTTTCCTAGTTGCCGAAACGCGGGATGTTTGGTTCATTAGGGAGTAATTGGTTCGTTGGCGGGTGACATTTGCTGGTACATTTTGGAAATGGGACCAGAGATGTAATCCGTTGAAAGGATGACGTTAATATTGAGTATTGTTATGATTTGAAGGATAGAGCTTGAATTTGAGATGAATTATGTCCCGCGATTAATTGATTTCAGTTTATGACACAGTTGTAGGGTATTTCTGAAATGTTAATAATTTTCGTAGTTAATTAAAATCAAAGACTTTTGATGTTTCGATTCGTGGCTTTCGCTGCCCACGCATAACCGGGATAATTATCTAGCTGAAATGGCTTATTATTCGTTAAAATCAATTACCGAACGTTGATTGGTTGTTCGACCACCAAAACGTAAATTCAGATTGCTTTTAGTTTCACGGAAATCAACGGATGTTAGTAGATGAAAAAATCAAGGAAATGGGAAAGGTTGCGTTTGATAAACGCTCCACATACACATTCCACGAGTGTTGCTATGTTCCAATAAAAAGAACAGTTAATTTGATCACACGTCGAAAATAACTCCTACGGCGAAATGTTGTGCAGGTTAAAAAAAGGTGACGCGTATCGAAATAACGGAACAAACATCAGATAAATGGAGGCAATACACAATCGTTGAAACTAGAGCAAATACAGCTATTTTTCAACCGTTCGCCGTGACAATCGTTTAAAGAGCAAAACAGCGTGCGCACGGTTAACGAGCGAAAACAGTTATGGGACACCGGTCGCTGAAACTTTACAGCTTGCAATCGGAATGTTACGCGACTGACCTTTTAGGGGGAACATGGAAATTCAACTCTGCACTATACCACCTATTGACATCGAACAAACAATTGGGATACCTTGCTCTAGAGACGTGCACACACACGTGGACGTGTATGCCACGAATACCTATGCGAAGCAATGTCGTTGTTCAAGAAACGATACGTTGCAATCGGTACGTGCTACTATTGATAAAATGTAGGTTACCGATACGTATCACTTAAATTAATTTAACGAGGATAATGTAAATACAAGAAGGACAAAATATATTCAGTATGGTGTAGATACAGAAAATGCATGGTTCAAAATTTGTAAAATTAACAAAATTGAATTTTGAATATGCTTAAAAATTTTTAGAAATTTAATCCTTATTCTGAACAAATTATTCAAACTGAAATAAAGAAAAGTTTCTTAGAAAAAATAGGAATACAAATGTGCTAATAATTCGAATGAAAATTCAAATACAAAAATAATCAAAACTATCCAAAATGGAAAGGAGCGAACATGATCGATGCATAAAGGAAATGATATTGAATTCGAATGAACGATTCATAGTAAATGTAACATTAATGATGATTAATTGCTTCAAATGAATGCAGCGCAGCTACAAGTAACGCGCCAGCAACGTGAATATTTCATATGAATAAATGATGATGGTTTACTAGTGAAAACAAATCGTGCTTCCTTAATTTTTCAACGAATATAACGCTCAGTACTTGACTCTACTATGAACTCATTTTCCTCGTACTCCAAGGAATTCTGACACGTTTAATTTCATCCACGAAGAAGAAAGAAACGATCTTATTAAACGGAGAAAAAAAATAGAAGCCATTGTTAAATTTCTATCTGAAAAGATTTCGTTCGATCCATCTTGAGTTCTCTGGAGAAGAGCGCAACTTTTATCCGGTTCATTTTTTCTGAAAATAAAGTTTATCCCCACCGTCTTTCTATCATGTGTACCCAAGGAAATTTCAATTTATCCAAAGCACCAAGAGGCAAAGTATAAAAAAAGACGATCGTCGAAAAGGGAATTAGAAGATAAACCGTAGCGATCGCATGGGTGTAATTTTCCCCGGCAATACATTTACAAACGGAACTCACGGAAGGGTTAATTACCATAGAAATGGGGAAAGAATAATGGAGAGAAGAATACGGAAGTCGTTTTCCACTTTGCTCGCCTCTGAATTACTAAACCGCCAACCTGGAATTAAACGTCCAGAGGCGGCACGTCGAAAAGAACAGAACAAGAAACAGCGACAACGATGAAGGAAATCGTGGAAAATGAAAAGACGACATATTGTAATTGAAATAACGCATCACGATGATGACGTTTCTATTTGAAAACGTCCCATCGGGTATCCCTGAAAGAGTATTAACTAAATGGTATCTACTGGAACGCGAATAAAATAATTTTATTTATAATGAGAAATTTAATGAGAAATAGCATAAAAATTAGAAAATGAGACTAAGCTTTTCCTAGAGATACGAACTGCGTCTCAATACGGCGCGTTTAAGCGTCGGTGGTGAATTCTGAAGAGTGTACCGGCACCCTTCTAGTGGTCGAAGAGTTAATTGGTATCGGAAAAACGTGATGATCAGGTTTAATTTCCCTAGATTCTAAATGAACGCAAAAGCACGTAACGATCGAGGCTAACGGCACGGTCGAGCAGCTTGCGCTGGTACACACAGGATGTCGCCCTATTAAACGGTATCCAGGCGGAATCAAGGAACCGCTAATAATTAATAGACAATCTGACAATGCAGTAATTACCAGGCCTGATTGCATTAATTAAGCCCTAACGGGAAATACATGGCGACGTTTGTTTCTTCCTAGCGGACGCGACGCGCGACGCGACGCTTCGGTTCGTTCGTTCTCCAACGGGTAATTAAAACATCGACGGGTTCGACCTCGTGGACGGAAGCAGCCTGTAGAGAAGCATCTCCGCATTGACGTTCAGCGTCTTGGCTACACGCTCGTAAATCTTGCCAGGAATTAACTGTCTCGCATAAAACATCTTGCACTGTTTGCCGATCCCACGATCCGTGGAACTCGTTAACGCCAAGCAATTACACCTTACGATTACGCCCACGGTACCAATTCAAAATGTATTATTTTGTGTTTGCAAGATGTGTAAGCTTTTGCAATTTCGTGACACTATTTCCTACGTCATCGAATAAACTGAATTAATTTCGAATCGTGGTTTCACGTTACACTACGTATTTCATTACGAAATGTGCTTATTCTACGCACAGCGTTATACAGTTGATCAAATATTAGTCTAAATATAGTAAACAGAATCAGTCGATATTAACTGCATTCATCCTGCATCAACTGCAAATATACAGGTATATTTAATTTGATCTCTTTTGGAGTAACGGAATTCACCGTCACCAGTTGTCGCTACATAGGATGAATTTTGTGTAAACCGCATCTTTTCAATAATAATGAAATAATAAATCAACGTACAAGTACAATAATCTAAATTTAGTTTTATTCAAATAAGATGCCGTATTTCTATTGCTCTCAAATGGTTTAGAAAATGGACGATCACCAACCCATTGAGACAATTGATCTCTTTATTAAAAATGAATTTCCCTGCTCTTACTGTACGGCAATCGATCATCCATATTCTGTAATCAATTGTACGTTGAAAATGGCAAAAAGTCCGACGAGTTCCGCGCTTCAGTGTAGCCCCATTATGTAATTGTCGAGGATGTAGGGTAAATGTGCATTTAAGTCAATTGACAGGGCCAAGCGTGCCTAGTTACGCGGCGTGCGTGTGTGCATACTTGCATGCGTGCGTGCATAGATGCATTTACGTTTGATCAGCTGCATCACAAGCCTACACCACGTGTGTGGTACGTTCGTTCGTCGTTGCGCAACCTTCGCCACAAGGTTGCTGGTAATAACTTCTGCCTCGCTGTGCTTCGTCTTTTACGTGGCTACGCGAGCGAGTACGAGAGTAAACGCGCATGCCTGCACGCGAACGACGCGAATTCACGGTTTAAAGCCGTCGTAGAATTCTTTTTACTGCGAATCGCGGAAAGAAAAATAGTTGTGTGAATGAACGAACCGCGCGAACTTTCATTCTGAATATCGATTTTTACGATACGAAATGATTCTAGAATACTGGAATAAAATCACATTTTTATAATAAAGTAAATCTTTTCATATTTCGTTGTCAATACATATAGATTTCTATCGAGTAAACGATTTCTCAGCAAAGATTTTTTTAGCTTAACACGTTTGTTACCAGCGTTTCATAGTATGCCACGCTTTCGATTTCCTATATGAGATCGTAAATTTTTCTTTTATGTACTTTAAGACGGATGAAAAGCAAACTCTAGCTAATTTAATCCACACAGTCTTAAAATATAAAGTCTTATATTTTATTCAAAGAAATAATAATCTTTGATGAAAGAATTTCAAACTGAACGCTGGTATCGAACATGTTAATTGCATTTTCCATCCCGAAGTCTATAATCATTTATCATGAACATCCCAGTTTTCCTGGATTCGAAAGTTAAAAATAATCATGCAGATAAAACCATCCCTCGAATCACGATCAGGCGCAACCTCAATTTCATTCAATCCCCTCGTGTAAAGACTTCAGGCTGTGTTCAGCAGGTGAAGAAAGCATCTTCACGACAAAACAGAGTGGCGCAGTGTGACGCATCGTTTCGAACAAACCTTCCAGATTCTCAACGATTTCGCGAATTCCCAAGCGACGACTTAGCACGCGGCGAGATTTAATAAATCGTTCGATTTTACGAGCAATTAACCAGGTCGCGTATCGTATCGAGTAGCGAGCATTGTTTCGCGAAACGATGAAACTCTTCCCGTGAATACGAAGCCACGCCACGGAGATAACTCTATTTCTATGGCACCGAAGTGACTCGCAATAACCGTTGGCTAACCGCCATTTCATTTGCTCTCGTCCCCGCGGCCACTCGTTCGCCACCTCTTTTTTTTTCCTTTTCTCCGAACTTACCTAATCACTTTATCGAATGGCTTCCACGGAAAAGGTTCCTGCGAGACGGGTAAACCCGTCGAAATATCATCCTTGCACCCCCTACGGTCGCGCATTATTTCACCCGCGATCACCGCTGTCAGAAACGGCCGACCTTTCCTCACGGTCAGAATACGAAAAGGACCGGGAAGTTTTTCCTTCCAGGGAAATCCTTATTCTCTGGCCTTTCGTCTGGGAATATTTTGTCGTAGTAATTCGACGTCGACGAGCAATAATTCTTAGAAGATTGAAAAAATAGTCAAAAATTGAAAGAATGTAGTCTTTTTAAGTTAACATTATCAAAATGAAAGAACTGGATGAAAACGTGGACCAATTGTATGTGACATGGTAATGAAAGGAAAAGAAGATAGAAGAGGTACGCGATTTGATTTGGCAAAAACGTCGGAGTTCGAAATTAAGCACGGTTCATTTGAAGCTGGCATGGGCAACCAGCTTCTGAATAATATGAACTCAATAGATAGCTGATCTGTGCCGCTCGAATACGCTAACCGTACTTTGTTCGACTTTTTTAACGCGAACGTATAATCAAGACACTGGTCTTCATTGACACAGTTGAACGACAGATAGCAGAATTTATTCCAACATTTGCATTTTATGTCAGTCGATTCAAGGTAATATAAAAGTTAATTACTGTTCAGAAGCAATAAACAGATCGAATGAAAATGAGTGCTAATTTAATTTAAACTTTCATATTTAGATATTCTTCATAGAATTGTGTGTACAAGAAATTGTCATGGTGCATTTATTACTGTATACCAGAACGTTGCGTCCTGTTGTAATTGATGTTAATTAGCGTCACTGGTGTAATTAGGCAAGGGTCGGAGTGGGCTAAATTCGCTAAAATACGAGTTAAACCTCCCAGAAATTATTTAAATAAAAAACCTTCGTCGACTTGTTAAATAAATATGTATTTGTTGTGTTTGAATAAAATAAATTTTCTATACCTTCATCCAAATAAATTTCCCATTAAAACGGTTCAAACTCTGAATAAAATTAACTACAGAATTGATCCAACATTCATTTGAATTTACACAGACAATCATTCTAAAGGTAGAATGAAATTGTTTTGACCATCTCGTATCGCTAAACATTCAGCATCCGAAGCGTTACTCTATTTATTCGAACTTTCCCAATCGATGTTTCGTAACAATTGCCGTATGCGCTTCCTGTTTGTTCGCGATTCTAACCGACCGTTTTCGCGTTGGTTTCCAAACCGAGCCGAGTAATATTCGAAGCAACAACAAGGCTGACACTTGGCGTTCCGATCGGTCCCCGGCACAGGCGATCACCGTTCAGAATTTCGATTCGGACGGCTTGGAAACCGAAATTCCACGTTAACGAAATTCCGCATCGGTGTGCGGCCGGTTGGTCGGCGACGTACTTTATTGGCCGTCATATCTGTCGTCCACAGAGACAGGCTTTCGAACGATTAATTATAAACAACCGGCCGCAACAATGGCTCCGCGTAATTAAAGCGAGCGGTCGCTTCCTTTCCCTCCCCTAAACCCTCGTCCCTCAAACCCAGCAACTGCGCCACAAACCTTCCTGTCTGACCACTGTGCCCTCCTACTGATGTCAAAGCAGACCGTTGTCAATCCACCGCTGCCCATTCCACGACGTTTAGCTTTGATCTATCTGGATCCCCGACTAACCGAAGAATACGAAACAGGACATGGATCGGATCGATTAGCTTTATCTATTGTTTGTTTTCCATCCCCATTTTACATCCGTTACCCGATGAAATTTATCGATGGCTATTTTGTTATTTCTTAAGATATAATAAAATTCTTGTAAAGAAAGTTATTATATTTTAAGAGAAAAATTGAAACATCCTTCTGATTCTATCGCAGCAACTGAATTGCAAGTGATAAATAAATTAGCATACGTTGCAACTAAGCAGATATCAAGAGAAACTAGGTTAATTGAAGCTGTCTTAGTTTCCATCTAAACGATTCCTTTGAGAACGTGATAATTGTAACACGATTATCATAAATTGACTTGCTCATTTCTAAAAAATTCAACTATCGATACGTTGAACAGTTTTCGCGAAAGAGCGGTATAATGAATGAAACTATCGTCTTAACCAAGGTCGACAAATCAACATAAATGTCACGAGGTAATGCGGTTTTCTGGCTGACTCTCGTTAAGATTCGTTTCTTTCTTTTGTCGTAAATTAGAGAGCTCGTGGTTACGGAAGACATTACAATATCGTAAATGTCACACTGATTATCGAGCAAGTGCGAAAGAACAAGGCTGTAATACTTACTGCTTACGAAACTACGCTAAGAACTTTTATGTTTCTCGTTTCAACGTTTGTACGCTTCTTACCTGAAACAAAAATAACAAAGAACTGGTTAGACTGCTGTTCCATACATTTATTTTCTAGTTAGAACGCAACAGTTAATTTGTTTCAATAATTTAGATCGTACATAATAAGTGAATGTTGTAAGTCAACAGAAGATAAGTGATGATAGGACACTTAGGAAATTGATAATCTAAATTTTGTACAAAATAATTAAGCTGACAAAATATATCTTTAGAAAGTAACAATTTAATATATTAACTGAAGCTGTTGAAAATTTAATACAAATATGTCTAATTAGGCATGTTAAGGAATTTCCATTAATATGGGTGATAAATTTCGATGAAGAGGTGCTTAATTACGATACAATTCAGTGAAAATTCTCGAGTATAATTAACTAACGTTCGTTCTCAAGTCCATTACACAAGACTAGTGATAATTCAGTCGACAGGGCAGGGAAGAACACAAAATTGTTAAATGTTGGGTGCGTCTTCAGGGTCTACACGTGGTCGCAAACAGTCGCGAAAGTTAAAACGACTTTTGACCGGGCGAAGTTGCATATTCCACCATAAAAGTCTCGTTAAGAGTGGAGACGCCAAGGGAACTCGTAAGATTAACCATTCGGGAGCACGTTTCTTGGAATGGAATGCACAATCTTAATAGTTTTGCTCATATAACCGCTTGAGAAATTGTTTATTGTTCTACCGTTTGTTCTGCGTATCGAACAATTTCTATAAATGCTAAAAAACCGAAATACAAAGGCACAAAAGCAGGTCTTCTGCAAAGACTTAATTAAAAATGACGAACAGATAAGCTTTTACTAATTACCCTACAATTATTTTAGCAATTTTTATTCTATGCAATTGCACTGGCAATTGCCCTAGTGCCCCATTTTGATAAACGCAGTCGCATAACAGCCGATTTAGTGAGATTTCACGCGACTAGGGAAATATTGAAGAGAGGTATCAATTTCAATGGTACAGTAACGCGACACGACGGGTTTCGTTGTAAAATTGAAACGCCAACAAAAGTATCGTTTCGCTACACGCGAGCCTACCTTTACGAAGCCACTTGTACCGTATTATGTCAACTTCTTTACGCGCGCAGGGGGGCCGAAGCATATTTACGAACAGGGTTCTCCGACACTGCTACAGAAAATGAGTGCTCTCGATTTGTATGCCAGCAGTCCGACCCCGTTGGCCCTCGGGGGATTCTTAACGGGGCATTACGCTCGTTAACGTCAAAACACATGAGCATTCAATAAGCTCGCGCCCCTCGTGTAAGTAAATCAGACGCCATACTGGTGCTGCGTAAAGGGACTTCTTTTTTTAACCGGTACGCCAACCAGTATTACGATCATGCGGTATTATGCTCAAATGCAATGCGAATTCCAGCATACAATGAGTGTCATCCACGTTCATGCTCAATTTATGAACAATTCGTGAGTGGATGATTTTTATGTCTTTTTTCAACCTGATTTCAGGTGCACTCTATAGACGTATTATAACTGTTAAACTGTTTTTAAACTGTGGATTTTTATGAGGAATAATTGGTATTCAATTTTTAATTAAATATTTAAAAGTAAACTTCAATTCTGTGAGTTAATATTTTATAATCCTCTTTTCGTTAATCCTCTTGAATTAAAATTTTGTAGATATATTTGAGGAAAAGATTTATGAAGATTGAAATAATAAAAATATTAATAATAGCATATAACTCGTAAGTAAATATAATTTTTTATAGTTACTTACTTCAAATTTTATTAGAAAATCCTAGCTCTTTCTTTTCACAATTGCTTCAAAATTAAAAATAAAAGAAGAAGAGATGAATTGAACTGAGAAATGTTTGTCCCTCTCTTGGACCGTCTGAAGCCGCAGGTAATCCTAGTGAAGTATCGCTATGCAATCATTTCGATGGAATCGTTCCTCAAAGTAACGTGAAATGACGTAATCTCATCGACAGTTCCATGAACGCGAACAGGGAACACCTGTGGTAGGTAGGTAGGTGCGTAAGTATGCAAATCAGCCAGGTGTGTATACCTGTACGCCGGCCACGTCGGACACCAATCTCACCCCTCTCGCGTCACATATGCAAACATACACGTCGCGGTGTACGTGTGCCTTGCCGATCTGACAAATTGCAACGTCATTACTGCCAATTTGTTTACACGCCGCTGGGTAGCCAGTAACACCAGGCAAACGACTTGTTCGCTCAAGTCAGGGATTCTGCGTATTTATTAGTTGCATAAGTCAAGTCGATACTTGTTCCTGTTCGTAATACTTTGCTTCCAGGCGATCTTGCTGAATGAAATTATTTCAATTTAAATAAAACTAATCTGATTTTACTTGGAGAAGATTGTAAGACTCTATCTTCGAGTAAACAAAACTATGAAATGTTTCCATTTTCACCCCTATTTGAAATTTTTATCACAAAATGCATAAATATTTGATAGCTACTTTTCGACAGTGCATCGAATACTTCATCTTTGTTTGAATTCATAATGAGACAAGCATCGTTTCCAACAAATCCTTGATTAGCTTATTAACTTCATCTCAGCTGTCTGTTGCACTTGAATTATTAAGCACGACAAAGTTCATAATTCCATCCGTTGTAAGTTCTTTGTAAGCGACTTCAACTTTAGTATCTCATGATTCCTTCTAAATCATTAATCACCGTTTAACTCGACAACATCATGCTGCTTAACTCGTTCAGCCAAACGTAACAGATAAATCATTCATTCGCAACACAAGTACACGATTCACTCTGACTACGAAAAAGCGTATACGCCAAAGTGATAGTGTTTAATCAATTGAAATAACCCAACGATGGATGTCAGAGGAGAAAGATGAAGAGCAGCGAAAGAAACTACGATAACAGGTTTCTGCATCATCGTGATGGTGATACAGAATGTACAAGTGATAGATGCGAAAAGTCGTACGAAGCTCTTCATCTGGAGTAGTTAACCGTGTTGCCGAAGGGCTGAACTTTGATCGCTTTGTAATTAAATAGGAAGCAGACCGGGGTCGTCGACGATGCCTACAAATACGATGTCATTCTTTTCCGCTCTCGAATCCACGTCCCTCAAGCGAGTATACAACTCTGTCGCCTCTCTTTCCCTCGATATTGGCGATTAAGCGGATTATCAAGCACCATTCCCCGATGAAAATTAATTTAATACACGACCTCGCGCCTGGCCGGCTCTCGAAAAAAGCCTCGGGCGTTTTCAACCCCCTGTTCACGGCTGGCGAGTTCGATGAACGAGTCAGTTAAAAAGAAGGCTCGCGGGAAGAAAGTGACGCGTATATATATATATATATTCGCGTTGAACGAGACGACGTCGGCGTCGGCGTCAGCGGCAATGGAGTAAAAAGAATTTCGTGGAAAGAAACAAGGCTGGAAAGCGGGTAAGGAAGAACGGTTAGAGAAGGAGAAACGGGCGTCACGACTTAGCGACTTTTCAGTTAACAAACTGCAAATATCTAGACTGCGGCTGCAGGATGACGT
Source organism: Osmia bicornis bicornis (assembly GCF_907164935.1). NCBI lineage: Eukaryota > Metazoa > Arthropoda > Insecta > Hymenoptera > Megachilidae > Osmia > Osmia bicornis. The sequence continues at coordinate 10,834,843 of NC_060216.1, read as the reverse complement.
TAATTAATATTGCCGACGGTACAGAGTGTCGACTAAGAAGGGGGGGTAAAGAAGTCTATCCGAGCCGAAGGATCGCCGTGAGACGAAGGGGACAAGGAGAAAAAGGATAGGGATCAGGGTTCGAAAGGACGAGAGCGAAGGACGGAGAATAGGGTGGGTTATAGGCAGGGAAGGGAGAAGGAACGAGGGAGGTCTGAGTTTTTATCATCTCACCCTCTCAACTCGATTCAGTTAAACTTTGAAATAACCCCTTAATGAGTCTGCCGTGCCGAGTAGACCGGATGCCAACGAAGCTCCCAGATTTTCCTCTCTCTTTCTCCCTTACTCTCTTCCTGTCCTTCTTTTTCCTCTTTCCTTCCATTTCTACCACCCCGTAACCACCCTGCGTCACTCCTTTCTCCTTCTTTCTCCCCCAGCCGCGCTCCGCTCGGCCGAGACTGCGATCTCGATTATTGCAAGGCTCGTGTCGCTTTATGAATTCGCTTTATGCACCCTGTACGGTTAAACTGCATTAGGTTCGTTCGCGACAGACGCGATTTCGTGTTTGCTTTGCGCGTTAACGACCAGCCGACCGTTCTCGTGCGAGCAACAGAGAGAAACGTAGAGAAAAGTAGAGTGAAAGAGAGAAAAATCGATGATGTTGTCTCTGTGGAACATAGATAAAAAAAATCAGCGAGATCCAAGGATGAAAAAATAGCAGAAAAGTGGATGCAATTGTCTAGGATGATATTCGTATTTCTTTAATTACGAAATTCGAGATAATTGTAACATAAATTGTGCTAGTTGTTATGCAACGTTTCGCGAAAATGTACCAGAAAAGTATTTTCTCTTTTCCTTTTTTTTTTTCAAGAGTAAAAAAATTATGGGACCAGCGTTTTAATCGAGATCGCGTACGTTTATGCATTCTTTTTGCTTCCTCGCTGCTTCGCTTTTCTTTCTCCCTCGAAAATAAAGCAGATGGTTGGAAAATTTTGTGCGTAATACAGTTAAACCCCAACGAGTTACACAATTTAATCACTATACTGCTTTTACCGTGACTTATCCTTTTGCTGAATTCTTTGAGGGACATCGGTGAACAAAAGCAGGGACCTCGAGGGTGTAAATTACTTTAATCCATAAATAACTTTAATAAACGTGTCATTTATTGAACGAGCTCGTTCAAACTTTGTTAATGCAATTTTGTATACCAAAGTACAAAATTCCGCTTACAAAAATGAAGATCGCATCTGAGCGTCGAAAATGTCGAGAGACAAAGAAAAATGATCGCGATCGCGTGCTTTGTAAACACGTAACTTCGTAATCGAGGCCTCTCAACAAGGAGCCACGTTTCTTCTCGTGTATTGTTAGAGTTAACATGGCACAGATAAATCCCTGCCACGCAACCGAACAAACTCGCATTTAACTCGGCGAACGCGCGACAATCGAACAGCCGGAAACGAGTGGAGAAGACAAAGATCGTGGCCACGCGTCAAACACAGAAAGCCCATTAAGTAGGAGCTCGCGTGTCCAACGAACGTCTCTGTAACAATGCGCCACTCTTGCAGGACAAACAAACCGCTTGGACAAACTCTCTGTTCGCCGTTTACGTGACCGTAGAATCTTTGCCCCTTTTCACTTCCATCGGCTAAGAGTCTCTTTTGATAGTTAGCTGCATCAATACAACCGCGAACTGAAAGGGTGAGCTATATCAAGAGAGCAATCGTAAAAATAATAAAATATTGTAAAAATAATAGACAAGATTTGTTAGCTATTTATCACCGATTAAAATGAAAGCTCCCAGAACCTCAACAAACCCCACGACAATTCCAGCTAATAATCAAACGAATCACCTACCAGTTGAATCGAGTTAAGCAAACATTTCCACCTTCACCCAACGGAAACACGTGCCACTAATTCAAGGGTGAAACACACCCTTCCGCAACAAACACAGCCGACCCTCTTCAAAATGCATGAATCGCTTAACCGAACCGACTTGACCCACAATTTACAACTTATCGCAACCCAGTTACATGCGAAAGATAAACACACAAACTGCACCCTTCGCACCGAATAACCAGCCCGTAACCCTTCCGTCGCTGATGATAGCAGCTCTACCACCGTGCTTGTCTGCGATTCCGTCTGTACCGGTTAGCATCGGCATTGCTTTGCATTAATTAGACGGAATCCGTGACGACCTGGGTCTGATGGGTCTCGCTAATGGGCCACTGATTTAATTACGCCGAGTCCTTTAACCCTCCCGCAGCAAGGATCGCGAAAGAAGGCCACGACGAATAATGAACCCTGCTTCTCCGCCCTTCTGCTACCTTATGCGAACGGCGACTCAAAAGAGAACGCGTCGACGTTCGATGAGCGATTGTATCTCGCCTTTTGATCGGATTTACGATCGACCAGGAGAAAATAACGATATCGAGTGACTGCTCCTGCTACCTGATCGTTTCTGAACCCGTTGATGAAGGGGTTCGAGATCATGATCGAGGATTCACTTGGTCTCATTGCACGCAATATGGCTTCTGAAGTTTTAAAAATGAGAAAGATATAATAGTAATTCAAGGCTGTATTCCGAAACATTAGTATCATAAATTTATAATTTAAAGCGTTAATATCATAAGCTTACAGTTAAAGCATTAGTATTATAAGCTTATATTATTAACACACCTTTTCACCGGGTATGTTGTGTATAGTTTTTGCTCGTTAAAAATTTCATTTAGAGGAAAGGAGTATTTCTAGCGGTGGAAGATTGATGAAGACAGGGAATTAGTTTCCTAGCAGTTCAAATTTTCTTTTTAAACCCGGATCATGATCCATCAAATTAAATGCTTTAATACTCGAGTGTTGATTAAATGCCCTAGAATATTTTTCTTTCTTCTTTTTTATGAAATTCATACAGAGATGCAATTGCGTTGAAAAATCATAAGTCATAAACCAACCGTATTAGTACGTCTGACTACATATATCCATTTCCACTGTGGCGGTGAACGCGTTAATAATGAAAAATTATACTAACAGCGAATGCTCGTATGCACTTTTTTTGCATTCCTCCTCCGTTCATCTCTCTCTATCTTGATCGTTCTTTCTCGTGGCACCCTTTCTCGTTTTGCATTGCGGTTTATTGTGCAACGAGGAGGCGAAGCCTACGACGTTCTCCCTCTCGGCTTTATTTGGCCCTGATTTTTGTTTTGTCTTCGTAGCGACGCCGGAAAACGAGAAGCCTCGAGTACAGGCGCAAGCAGCACCGGCACAATCATCAGCGAACAGGCTGGCGAGGTGGAGAACGACTCTGGCAGTCGTCGACCAGCCTCTACTCTCCCCCGGGCGCGTTTCATTTCGGTTTTTGGCAACAGAAGCCGACTAGCTCCTTCTCCTCACCCTCTGATTTCTCCTCCCCTTTCTCTCCGCATCCGGTCTGCATACGCGCCACAGATCTCGTTGTAACGTAACGAAAGGGCCGGAGAGGGAGAGAGAGAGAGAGAGAGAAAAAAAGAAGGGCGTCGAAGCCGCAGGACTCGAGGGTGCGTGCCAACACACCGCACGGCCCGATCTAACGAGCTGCTCTGCGGCCGGAAGCGGAAGCGCTAAGTAGCGGCAAGGACCATTCCTGCCGCGCGGCTTTTCCGAGCCTCCGCACGCAAATCGGAGCCAAACGGTCCGTCGGGAAAAACGCGAGCTTACGTAACGCGACGCTCGCTAAAACACACCGAGTAAAACCTTCTGTCTGGTAATACCGGCGACGGCTAGTGCTTCAAGTGCTGCTCTCTGACTCTAGATACCCCCTCGCCTCTCCTTCTTCTTGCTCGCTTTTACAGCTGTTTTCATTGCACCGTGCTTTTATGGAATCTGCTTTGCGTAAAGAGATTCGTTACGAGAAACTTTCGACGAAATTTAGTGAGCATTTTCGGTACGCCAAGAAATTTTAAAGAATGCTTCTAGAACGTGAACGTTTGATGTCCGAGGACGTTAAATTTTGACGGTTTTAAGAGGGAAATGAAAAGTATAATTAAAATTTCGAAGGAATGTGAATTCTTGATACGTTGAAATGATATAAAAATTCTTGATACATTTGCCGATAACAAATACGCCTATGGGCGAAACGAATAGAAGGCTAGACACCTGAGGCGAAAAGGGTGACGAGGAGGCCGCGTTGAAGGGTATCAAGGTAGAAGCGGTGACGAAGTAGGTATGGGAGAGTGCGGTGTATAATCAGACTCAAGGGTGTCTGGACCGAAAGCGAGATTTGAGAGCGGAAAGAGTCAGGTCAACCGTTTTCTGGTTCTACTCTAATCCGAAGGTGCTCAACTTTAACTCGAAAATATTGCTGGTTACGCAATTTCATCAGGATATCCATAATTACCGATCAAATATATTCAGCATAAATCTTTTAGTGCACAAAATAAAAGATGTAAAAATTATTCGAAATTAAGCAGCCCATGAAAATAAATTTGCATCTTCAAATCGATTTTAAAAAATAATACAGCATTCAATTCGTTCTCGAACGACACGCGTGCGATTACTACCATAGCAATTCTTTCCACGAAAAGAAAACATTCTCGGACGACGAGCAGCTGCACCGCGATATTAAGTCGCGAAAAGTTTCGCGGACAAAGGTAAGTCTGCGAGAAAAGAGAACAGATAAAAAGTTCTGAGGCGCGTTGTTCAGTCTTGACGAAGGGTTTCCCGAATCTCGCCGAGATCTCTCCACAGAGTTAGAAACGACTTAAACGACATGAATCCTTCTCGGAAACAAGTGTTCGTGGCTTTGCCCGGTCACGTTATCGTCAACGCCCGTAATTAATATTCTCGGAAGGGTAATAATATCGTGTTCTGTCACCATGAACCCGGAGAACCTTCGTCGACGCGCCGGCGAAGCTTTCGACGCCTGTGAAAGCGTGCTAAATGTTGACAGAAGCGAGAATCGTGAACTGCAGCGTACACGCTTTTTGTCGTTGATCCCTTTTTGCGTGACAACAACGAGACCAATTGGTTCGTTTGTTGTAAGAAGGTCGGGGATCAATGAGCTGCGTTACGCCACACAGAGAATTATTGCTCCTCTTTTCCTCCCGGATACCCTATAGCTCTTAGGATAAGCTTTGTTCAGTAAGATACTTGATGTCACAGTAGTAAAAGAGTAACAATATTCTTGAGTTTTTTATTCGATTTTACTTTCCCCCATTATAGAAGTCAAATTAATTAATTTTATAAAATGAAAAGTAAGAAAAAGCGATAACGTTGCAACAAAATACATTTGTATTTGACGAAGTTATTACTAAAAAAATCAATACAAGTAACTGAAATTTATATCAGAGTCCGTCCAAGATATTTATCTTTGCAAATATTTATTTGATATCAAAGAGAGAATTCATAAAGAATTTAAAGAAAGCTGTCACACCGGAATTTGAACAGACTGTGTATTAATAATGTTATCCCGGAACATAGAGAAATTTGATGAAACGTATCTATTAAAACATAGCTTTCCACGACACTTTTATTATTGCATTTTGATGCCACCCATTCGTTCCGTACCAACAGTTCGTGTGTTTAATCACGCTGCTGCATTGCGGCGTGTTTCGTATTTGTTGCAATCAATATTCCGTACAGTAGGCCGGCAAGTTGCAAATCCGTGTATTCACGCTCGGATGGGAGAAAAAATCTACCAGTCGGAGGAGCGCAAAATAAAAAGGAGAAATCTTTTGTGAATTTTAGACTTTTAAATTTCTCCCACGATAGCTTCCTCCGATTCCGATCTTGTTTCCAAATGGAACCATCCCGGTAACAAGGACTCCATAATTGCCTGTTCTCTTTCACTGAAGATATTTAAATGCAAAACACGTTTCACTGTACTCAGTACTCTGGGTGCATAAACACATTTATGTCAAATTTATTTTCCGCCCGAGAAAAGATAGAACTAGCTGATCCGAATGAAAGAGAATCGTTTAAACGCGAATATCTTTGTACGTATATTTTTAGACTATTACAGAAGATTAATGACACCGATGAATAAACGCAACTTAAATACATACATAATGTTTGTAATGAATATTTACAACCCGAAAGTATAAAAGAAACACGTTCTAAAGAAACGATGTTAACATCTTCAGGTAATTAGTGCCTCCGCAATCGCACTTCGTTTAAAAAGACTCCATAACTGAGTTATTCGCTAACTTTTCTCTTTCTTCATTTTCAAATGAAAATTCTTTATTTAGGCTAGGTATTAACAAGCTGAATTGAGCGTGGGTTATGGGTGACCCATGGAGTTCATTGAAAGCATATCTCTGTGTAATGCAAATCAAAGTGAAATAGAATTGCGCTTTGCAATTAATCGCTAAAATTAATCGCTTTGCATTTATTAAACATTAACCAAACACGAACCGATCGTCTCTGAATCAAAAAGCGAAATAGTTGAAATACTTTGCCAGAGTTGATCCTCCTTCCGTAGGAATCCGCTCAAACAACACGAACAAACTTCACGAGGAAGTCAGACGGCGTGTAAGCGTGCAGCGTCGGAACAGCAAGGAGGAAAACGTCGACGACGAGGAGCTGGTAACGTCGAGAAAATACACAGCAAACGGTCCCGAGAAGCGACGAACGTAAAGGTAACGGGAAGACGAAGCGCCTGCGGCCGTTATGAATGCAAATCCGCGTACGGAACGTACAAAAGATTTGCAAGAACAAATACACGGTCGCGTAGCTCGGCCACGCTCGAAGGACTAGGGCAGCCTCGAACGGAAACAGACTCGAAGAACGTTTCGCAAGACGGAGACGAAAAAGGGCAAGGGAAGCGAGTTACGAGGATTCGGTCCCGATGGATTCAAATGAGGATAAATATTTATAAAAGAGCGGCCCGATAGAAGCTACCGTTCGAATCCCACGGGATATTCGTGCGCCTACGGGAAGCGGATGGTCCGGTACGGAGCAGAAACGTGCGCGTCACGAGGAAATATTGGCGGACGGGGCGAAAGGGCAAAGAAGAGAGAAGGAAGGTAGAAGAAGGAGGCGTGGAACGCGTCGAGAATACGCTAGCGAGTTTTCCGTTTCCGTGATCGACGTGAAAAATGCCAGGGAAATTCTGCCGGACGGCGCGTGCGAGCAAACCAGCGCGAGACACCGGTTATCGCTCTGTGTTTGACCAAGTCTGCCTGGCAATTTATATTTGAGCTCTCACGTTGCGAGAGGAATTGCGAGCGGCAAGCTTTCCACCGACTTTCCGCTTGTTTCACATTCTTCGCCGTGTGAAATTTGGTTTCCGTGGTTTCGACAGCTTTTGCCGGGAAAAATTACACGCTTCTACGGGAAAGTATTATCAGCGGATCTTGCATTAAATTTAATTGTAAACAGGTGAAAGGTACTGGAAAGTTATTGATGGTTTTAAACATCGACCATGGTAAAAGTTTGCCAGTTTTGGATCTCATTATTAGCGAAAGACCGAGGGGATTGTATTATCCTACTGAAAATAACTGATTTAATAAATTATTTAAAACAGCAGAGTCCTTGAATAATTGTTTACGTCTGCTGCAATGAATATTATTTCTGGGAGAATATTAACGCGATGGGTACTCGATACCATACATAATCAACGCCAAATTAAATAAACGATGATACAAATCATTACAGCTCAAACATGAAGCGCATATTCGTTTTCTGTAAATATTTGCTTACATTTAAGAATATTTATAAGCGCATCCTCTGGCGAGAGGGTTTTTGTTTTTAAAGTAGGTATCAAATGTTTACACAGTGACTGTAAAACGCAAGGATGCGATAAACAAAATTGTGTAAAAGGTATTGTGAACGTAAAGACGGATAAAATGGTTTAGTAAAATTTTCCGCAAGATTTCTGCAATAATCGGTGGAGAACAGAAAAACCGGCGTTATTAAGCGGAACAATCAAATCGCATTAAACCGATATTAAGCATCTGCTTATCCGCGATTCTCCGCAAATAGAGCAAGGTTTAATGCAGTAAAGAGGAAAGGGATTAATGTATCGCCCATTATATTAATAGAACTTGCTCGTAAGTTCGCTTAAATGAAAATGAGAACGAACAGAAAGTCTAGCGTTAAATAACAGAATGAAAGAAATTTATTGTCCTGTGCGTTTTACAACAGGTGCCTCCACAAATGGCTCGTAAATCCCGTTGGAATTCAATTAAAGTTTAAACTTCCCTTAAAGAAAGAAACAGCATTAGGAAAATTACGCAAAATTTCTACGTCTACAGACGATCCTGTCAATATGATATTTAGAAAAGGTTTCTGATAGTATTCAATCTGAAGAAAAATTCAAAAAGGATTCAGTTATAAATTTAACAGGGAGTACACAACCTGTTTAAGAAAATAACATTATTTTTCTGGAACAAAAAAGAGCAACATTCCGTAAATTGAATAAACGAATTTCGTTGAACTTTATAAAAGACACACGTGTGTAATAAACTCAAAAAATATAAGAGAAAATATTAAAGTGCCATTGTGCAATACAGAAGTAATAATAATTGCAGTATGATCGTGATAGGAAGATTTTTTTCATCGAATTTCCTCAATATTTGCGTGTATCAAGACTACGTTATTTCACGCTGTTCACGCTACATTTTGAATTAAAAAAAGAGAGTGGTGCAGCACAAAGGATTGGGGTTTATAGCACGATATTCTAGATGAAAGTTATTCAGTGGCGTTTTCCGTTGGTTCGACAAAGGTGAAAGGAAAAAGCTTTGGAGGTAAATGGAATCCCGAAAACCAGTGATCTCTTATCACGAAAAAGCGTCGAATCAATGTATAGAGGTAGCCGCTAAAGGAAATGGAATATTTATTATTCAACAAAATATGCTATTATATCTGAAAGCAGACTTCCTTCCAACACGAAGACGCCTCGCGCTTCTTGCCGAGGCTGAAATTGTGCATCTCCTATGCCAAGTGTACGCGCATAAAACGGCTCGAGTTAACTAGCATAAGCGTTTAGGTCGTTAGCGCAAGTAGCCGCGTTATTATTAGAGTTACGAGAATAACATAATATTATCCTTGTCCCGCGAAACGAATGAAATCAAATCCGCCGCTCCCTTGTCGAGTGCGGAGGTTAAATAACGAACGGCTGTGGCGGGTTTCGAGCGTCGTGGATTGCAGAGGGATGCAGCGGAGGGGTGAGGGAGAGGTCGAAGAAGGAAAGAACGAGTCGGTTGGAAGAGGAGGGCAAATCGAAGGGTGGGAGAGCCGGCACAAGGGTGGAGACACCCTGACGAGTAAATGCGAGTGACGTTAATGGGGGCTAAATAATTTCCTTTACCGTCTCGCACCCTCCGTCAACTTCGAATACTCGCGAATCTTATTGTAAGAGGATTCCGGACAGAAATCTTCCGCGATTTAGTCGGCGATAAGGAACACCGCTATCAGCTTGTTCCTTCGTCGCATCCGCTCCGGTCGAAGACGAATATGCTCGGCTCGTTTGTCGAAGGTGAATATTAAAAAAGTTACGGGACAAACTAGACACGAGCCGGGTCAGGAGTTACTTCGGGACGATAATATCCCACTTTCTGAACGGACCAGGCCCGCTGAGATAATATATTCTCACGTCGATAGAGCAGAAGTTCCGAGGAGCTACTAACTGTCGGAAGATAGAGCCGCTACGGAGGAACTTGTTTCGCTTGCGTTTATTGTTCAAGGTGTTACATAATTTTCAGAAAAATTCAGAGAAGCAAGAAAATGAGAGTTATTTTCCTCGTGTATATTCCACGTGGTTTTGATACGTCATCGTTAAAGAAGTAGCCAACTCCTTGACCTTTCGATAGATATAAATCATCCCTGTTGACGTATCTGATCGTTACCAATACTAGATCAGAAGAATCGCGAAATCACAATCCCCGAATCCTCGATAGTAGTTCCATAAAAAGGAGATTCGACGCCATGCGCGACCACCAACCATTTCTTTGTTCCATCGGAAATAATTAGCTTCGTCGATGACGCTCGTCAAGCAGACGAATCACGGTCCATAATCCAAGCCAAGCACCCCGCTACAGGGTGGACCAGCTGACACGATAAAAAACATTCGTTTGTCCCTCGAAATGCGACTCGCCTTCCCTTTATTTCCCCCACTACGATCGCGTTTGTTCCCTTCGGAGCGGACTCTGCGCCGAATTGCGGCCATTCTTCGTGAAAGCATTGATCGTCCTCGTGAATTTGAGAAAAACCAGCCAAATCCTATTCTCTCGATGAACGATTCACCCCCCTCTCGTTTGGTTCAAAGGATGAATCCAAGATGGGGTTGCTAGTCAAGGAGCTCGATAGTTGGAAGTTAACCAGTAGCACGGTGAAAAAGCGAAAGCGTACGACTAGCACTAGCGCGAACAGATTGCTGCCTCTTTCTTTCGTCCGGTTATTGCTCGGCTTGCTATCGTAGCTACCTCGAAAGCACAACGGAGAACAGCTTCCCTCCATTGTCAAGGGGATTACGATAATTGCTATGACCTAAAAAGCGACGCGCCGTGTAACAGGATTCGAGCGATCAACGAACGGACCCTCTAAACGAGGAAACCGAGGAAAAACGAGGAAGAGGAGATAGCACCGGCAACCGGAATGGACGATAAAAGAAGTCTAATGTCGAGTACTCTTTTGAAGGACTCATCGTGAATCGCTACGTATATTTCCGATCGCAATTTGGTAAATTTACTGAAAGAACGTGTGTTCGTTTTGATTTCCATAGCCCGATTCCCGACCCTTCATTGATTTTTGTTATCTTCTTTTGATCTTAACGAGATGTAATTTTAAATGGGATTAGATGCGATCCAGTTTTGGAATTCGAACATTTATAGGTCGCAGCATTGAGAGATGGTTGTCTGGTGCAAGGTCACGAGGTCAGACGTTCGAGAGCTACCGGAAATGAAAAATACGCGAATCGACGAAGACAGATGCGTCCGAAACGCTGTGCTCGCCACTCACAAAGGAGCCACCCCCATGAGATACCGTTATTCTTTCTGGCGCTGTTTGCTCTGAACCGGAGTGGCTTACGGTCGAACGCACGCCAGCAAACGGATGAACAGGAATATATCGAACGACCGAAGAAAATTCCGGTGCCGGTTCAAAGAGTAGGGCGGCACACACGGGATCGCACAATATACCTGAAAGTAGACACGTTCGCCGAAGCAAGAGAAGAGCCACGGGAATAACAAGATCATTTGTCACCGGCCATTTGCATACGTCGCATGGTGTACCGTGGCTGGCGTGTGTAAGGTTCAATTGAATGAACCTTTGTTGAATATCGGATGAAAAATAACGAATGCTACGGCTATCCTCTCGTCCCTCTTTCTTCTTTCCTTCTTCGACAACGTTTATACGCTCTCGCACCCAGCGGTGACTCGTTTTTATTCATTACCTCTTATTTTTTTTCTTTTTCGTTTTTACCTTCGTGACACGGTCCGAGAATAAAACCGCGACGCACAGGAAATTACACTCGTCAATCTGATTGTCCGTTATTAAATCTCATTGGAAGAGCTCCATAATGTGGCATGAAGCCTGGGAAGTAGCCGCTCGAAGAGCGAAACTGACAGCCGCTAAAGTGTGTCAGAGAGTTGTAGTGTTTCACCCCTTCGGGAAGCACCGGATGGAAGGTAAAGGTGGCAGAAAAGATGGAAGGAAAAAAAGAACGTGAAAGTGAATGAACTCTTTGGGCGGTGGAGATGATTGGACGACTGATCGTGAAGAAGAAACAACCGGTTTGGGGTAACACGGGAGATCGAGTGGGTGTTTATGGACGTTTCGAGAGGGTGAGATATCAGAGTTTAGAAGGATGTGGAAAAATTTATAGTATCGAGGGAAGCGGGTTCGAATGAATCAAAATCTATAAACGGTATTCTATCCGATATTAACAGCATATTTCTGGATATTAAAAAATGTGATTTAAACAAAGATGTAAAATATCAAAAAATAATATAATTCAAGCTATCATAAATGTTAATTTTTAAGTTTCGCTACCTGTATAAAATTGTCTATTTCCCATAAATTCCAAGATTCCTAAGTTAACAATAAATGTGGCAAGAGAAGAGAAATAGAATTGAACAATATTCTTGATCGTTATACCAATGGTATTCGAATTGTAAGGGAGATCGTATCTCTGGTAGAACCTTCAGCGAAACGTTCGGAGAAAATTTTAATATTCGAGATAGGAAAGGGGGAACCGGTCCCGAGCGAAGAAGGAAACAACAAGTCACAGTAAGTAGATAGAAAATAGATTCTATTTGCATAATGTTGTAAACTTTCTCAAAATCACAGTTATGCACGCGTATCAAGAACTATAATATCAAACTGGGAACAGGATCAAATGCATAAACCGTTTCGAGATGTTTATCAGAGATTAAAGCAAATAGCGTAAGGAAATGGAACGTGCAACAAGTTCATTGTACTGATAAGCTGTACTAATTGATATCACATATTTAGTCTCTATTTTATAACTAAAATAAAAATGAAATTATTAATTTGAAAGCCTACGTTTGAAACTTAACCGATCGTCTGTTAAATAATTAATAACCACTGCGATAATTAACGTGGTAAGCATTGATGATTGCACACGCGACATCGCGTGAGCGACATTGAATGCATTAATTATTACCCCGTGTTTTAATTTATTACACAACCGCCTACAATCATAAAGTAATCATTTTTCTTATCCAGCTCGCAATTAGAATCGCGCGGTTCACGCAGAAAATTACGCAAAGCAGTAACCGCGATACACGGCAGAATAATGGCTACCCTTTCGAACGATCTTTCCTCTCTGTGCTCCACAATCGAAACACGAAGCGTGTCGGAATTTAATCCACGAACAGCAAACACGCGAACGATCGATGGACTCGCGGTTAGGCTGGAAGTCGTTCGAGCGCATACTTGCCAAGAAACGCGGCGCAATTGCTGTTATCTCGAAAACGTAGAATAACTTTATGGTCAGCCGTGGTCCTCGTGAAAACGAACCGTTGATAAGAAACTTCTTAAATAAAAAGCAAACAAACGGCGCCTTATCGTCCCGCCGTTGCATCGAGACAAATCGTAACGAATGTAAAACAGCAACTGGGAAGGAAGTTTGTCGCGAATTCATGGCCTCCGTACGTAATCAACTTTCAGAAAAAATGTCCGTGTTCTTGGTGAAATTACACGAACTTGGTGAAATTACTCGCTCGTGTGCACGGATTTCTTGTTCTTTTGCTCTTGAAAGCTTGCTTCAAATAAAAACCGTACTACCTTTGCACGGATAAAGTAATTCCGATCTCTTGCGATGCAAATTAAGTGCAAGAATACACTTGTTCTTGGCAAAACGATAACGGATGTATTTCAATTATTTATTATTTAGAATAGAAAATTCCGAATGAAAGTAAGAAAATATAACACTGAAGGAAATATATAATTTGAAAAATTAGGAAAGTACCCTTTCGCTGTTATGGGTGATAATAGTCATCCAACAAACAAAAATGATAGTATAACGCCTGCAATGTGCAATGAAAATTTTTGCATTGCAAATAAAATTATTTTTCTCCTATTGTTTTAATTATCAAACGAAACAAAATTGAAGCTGATGCTGGGTACCATCCAACAATTACATTTCCCTGAAAAATATCTTTACCCAGCTAAATGACAAATCCCTGAGAGAATTCTATTTACAGATCGACGTTAACAGGAGGGTTCAGGAGCAGCTCGCAAGCAGTTGATCCGCCATTAGCTTCTCGCGCGTCTTTTACCCTGGATGGACGGTCCCTTGGTGCAATACGGACTACTTTCGAGCTAATAAGCTCAACAATTCCCTGGACGGGCTGCAGCGGAGGTATCTAACCAGCCTGGCCAACAGGCGCTCACCACCAGCACAAGGAACAATGGCTTGCTGTGGTTACTGACACACGGCTCGCGTGAACCGGTCCAGGCTAGTTCGGCCGACAGCGCATTGACAGAGATATAATTAATGCGACATATATCCGCCAGCCTGAATAGAGCCGCACGATGCAGCCTGACGCGTATATTCCAGCGTGAAAGCGTCCCTTGCGAGAGGCCTGGCTCAATAAACGGGCCATCGAGAGTCTTTCAACCTCACGACAATTCCTTCCCGACCCACCACCGTGAAGGATTATTACCCTGCGCCTTGCTGCTTCGAAAAATTCGTGACCTCCCCTTCGACGAGGGCTTGCCTCCGCGATTCAATCGGCCGCCACGAATCATCGATCCCGATGAAATGAAAATCGACGGGAATTTCGAGCGACCACATTTTTCGCGAACAATTTCTCGAGGGTGGCTAAGATGAAACGATCCTCCAAGAAGGGGATACGTTATAAATTAGATTGTTATGAGAAAAAAATTTGATGCGTTACGGTGAAATGATTCTTAGCATTAACGTTTAGTCAAATTAGCGATGCTAGTCGATTATGATAATTAATAATTTAATTTTCTAATAGTATATAGTAAATGGAATAAATGATACATCTTCGAAAATTTTCGTAATACGAGCCAGATTCAAATACCTATTAATCCGAATGCTATCAAACAGGGTTTGAATGGGTCCGAACCCCTAAACGTACGTATTCAACTCGAAATGCAAATCAGATCTTATCGCAAATCGTTTAACGGCTTAGCTGCACCGGCGATTGTCTACGGAAGTTCCAGGTTAGAGCAGAAAGTTCGGAATCGATCCAAGTTTCGATGGTTAAACGCGTTAATCGGGTACTTGTTAATGATTAAGACGAATAACGATGCGATTCGAAGTTTCGATAGCTAATGAAACGATCAAGATATCAGGGGAATCTGACGATTAGCGAGGGTGGTAACGAGAAAACTTTTTGCAGGGTTCCTCGAGAAGTTTGCCATAAGCCTCGATTTTTCCCTTATTAGCTTGGTAATTAGCAGTTCAAAGGACAGCTTCACTTAGAACAGTTCCGCTTAAAAATTTCAGAAGGCAAACGAGCTCCTTACGGTCTTCGCTTCTCGGTAACACTTTATAAAGAAACCAAAAGCCACGGTATAAAGCTTCACAGAATATCAACACACAGTTTTCTTCTTGAAATATATACGTTTCGCGATGAAAAAGATATTAAATAAATATACGAAACTGAGAAGTTTGGAACGGTAGTGCTTTAGCGAAGAGCTTAAGCTTTCTTTTAATCCACCTTTTAAGAACCTGAAGATTTTTCAAAGTTACAAACCTTGACGTTAAAATAATCTGGATTTATGATATTTTTTTTTCCGTTGTTATATATTTAATACACGTTTCATCTATGTACTGAAAGTTACGAAGGATCAAAGTCGAATTCAAGATCGTCGTCAGTATTTTGGCTTAGAACTGAAATTCTAGGTGAAGGTTTGAAAGAAGAATGATGAACCTGGTGTCTTTACGAATTACCGTTCGAAACTTCCTCTTTATCATCATCTTCGAGCGGATATTCGAGTATTATGGAAGGAAAACCAAAGATGGAGCCGTAATGTCATCCGCGTTCTGTGCAGGAACGCGCGTATCGATTCCGAGTGTACGGCAAGACCGATGGCGCACAAAGTAACTGGCGAAAAACCGTGGGCGGCTGCTTCGCGGATGGTTTACCCGGATAAGGTGGAAAAGAAAACGGGAATGAAAAAGAGAAATCGAGCGGGTGGAAGTGAATTGGCCGGTCAAAAAACGTCTCGGGATATTTCCTTGCTTCCACGGTCCCTTCCTTCTTCCAGCCCGCTCCACGGCACATCCTCTCCAAGCCACCCTTGCGTGAATAAATTTCGTATAGATCCCCCTCGGCTCTAATGCCTACCGAACATCTCCGCGAGCCTCGATTCCCGGGGAAATGCATTTTTTCGGATTAGCTTCCCCATTCGAATGATCGACGGAAACGCAAGGCCTAACGAAATATTTCCCTTCGAACTACTAGAAATTAATGATTGGAAACGTAAACAAAATATAAAAATGTTGAGAATCATCATTCGTTCGAATAATAATTTATGATTCTGTGGAATCTTTGATTATTTATAGAATTATTTTTGAAGATTTTTAAGAGCTACAATATTATTAATTGCAATTAGTACCTAAACTGTAATTTGTATTTAAAGATATCAGAAACAAATGGAACTTCAATTGTGTACACTTTTTATTCCATATCATCGGCAGCGTGTGAAAGGCTTAATTGATGCTTCTCAGCAGGTAGCCATGCGTTAACGTTGCGTATACGAGCACGTGTCCATTCATAAGAAACCTTTGCGTGTATATTATAAGAGCAGAAGCTCATTTCTACCAGCTGGTCATTGTAAAGAAGCTGATCGTTATCACGAAGATATATTCTCGTCGAGGTAGTCTATAGATTCCAGCGTGATCTAGTATCTCAATAGTGAATCGAAGATGTTGAAAATCGTGTCGACCAACGAGCTACGATTTCGCGAGTTAACAAATCGTCGCGTTTGAATCGTTGAAAGTAGAACATTTATTGGCACGATTGAGCTACATTCCCGGCTATAAATCAAGGGACACCTTATCACTTTAGAATAAATTTGAAGCACATTGTACATTCAATTCTGAGATAGTTAAGCAATTCGACTGGTATTTTATAAAAATTGCAAAATAATTATCAAATGAACAAATTTCTCAAAAAATATTTTCCTGAAAGTTAATGAAATTTTCATAAAAATCAAAACAGCAGCTTTAAAATTTTCATATCACGGTTTGATTCAAATGCGTTAACAAATAAAAAAGAAATCACAAAGACCTGAAACATTTTATCACGAAAATCCCCTGAACATCTGTGACCTGAATATAAAAATGCTTCAATATTAATAAATGAGCCGTCGATCGATCCTCTTTAACGAGCAACAACCTGTCGATCAAGCAGGTGAGCGATATCAGAATCTTTCCACGATTTAGCAAAACGACGAACGAGAGAGGAACACGTGATTCAGTGGTGTGACGAATGCAAAGTTTTTACTGATGACTTGCTACCACGACCGGGTTTCCGGCCTCTGCGTAAAGTAATACAAACTCCAAGTTTCTTTTCACCGTCGTCGTTTTTTTCCCGCTAACGTCGTTGAAACGATCGTTTCGCGTAATTATGTTTCTGGAATGCGCCGATACTCGAGTACCTACATTTCTTGGTATAACTTTACCTAACTACAGCCTTGCGTTGTTTACCGCAGGATACGACACACTGCATTTGTGATAAATGGCATTTGCCATTGCACCGTATAATTATCCCCCATAAATTAGTCGAAGGTAACTAAGCAAAAACTAATGAAATACTAAAAAATTAATAATACTATGTATAAAAGCGACCTATTCGTCAAACACCGAAGGGGTTAAATTGAACATATTTTCTAGATACGCGTTTCGTAGGAAAAGGGTTAAACGTTATCCATACGGTTCATAAGGAGCGTCAAGACCGGTAAGTTTCATTAACGTATCCCGGGCATGGTCTTTACTCGGCGAACGAGCCGGTGCTTGGTTAGGCAATAAATTAGAGACAGGTTCAACAAGGCACCTTAGCAACGCCGTCGTTTCGCGATATATCCGGTAAACGGACGTGTCGTGCACAACCACCAGATCTTGGACGATGGATGGCCGCAGCGATCCGTGTGCAGCTGGCCAACCCTTAACGCTGCCCGCCGGCAATAAAGAGCGCAAAATCGTGTTCCAACCGCGTTATTAATGCGGAGAACTATCGCGATGAGCGCCATTACACCACCTACACCCTGCTTTCGTTTTACTCCTTTTCTCCGACTACCATTCTTTTCTATTATTTCAAATGTTAAATATTCTACCTAAACTAAACAATGATCCTAAGATTAAGTTCCTTCAATTTTTGCATCACGTTCAAGAATCCTTTGCGAAAGCTTAAATTCCTCCATCGTCCAAATGAAAGATTAAAACACGAAAGTCCCCTCCGTCAGCGACTCATTTCAAACTACCACTGTGGGGCTGAAAAAATTTGCAATTCCTACAGGAGAAACTCATTCTGCGGCAGCTCGGACGAATTTAAAATCCCGCTTAGATCCCCCGAGAGTTAGAACAGTTGTGTTCTATTCAAGAGCACTGGCAGACCTATGAGATCTTGAAGAGACCAAGAGAGACTCGGCAAATTCGCCGGGCAAACTTATCCCAGGGAAAGGACGCTGGAATTTAACGAGTCCGGCTGCGTGCATCGCGTCGCGTCGCGTCGTCGTGTCAAACGCGTCTCATGAATATTCAAGAAGTTCACGGCTAACAGAGCAATGGCAGCGGGAAAAACGAACTCGTCAGAAATATGTTAATAGCTGTCCAATCGCGCCTCTCGGAATTTATAGGCCGATTCCGGAGCTTGTCGAATGCAAATTCGTGCCAAGCGGCTGACGTATTAACGACCGCGAGAATAACAAAATGAAAGTTCACGGTGTTTGTAAGTCGCGTGAAATCGAGCTAGGCCAATGAATCACGATCGATCGAGTAACGTTTGTAATTCCTGGGAAACTTCATCGATCCGTTCGTTTAATAGAGTCAGCTCAAGCCGTTTGAATGAAACCGCTTGATTGCTGTGCTTTTAAACGGACCGATTCAATTTGCTGCCTCTAACTGGCAAAGATTTTTCAGGGAGATAGGGTCTTCAACCCTGTGAGTGTGACGAGCCCTTGCACCTACCGACTGTGTGTTTTCACTCTGAACATGGGCGAAAATTCAGAGTAAATATTGTTCAACCTTTCAGCTTCAAGTGATTTCAGAATGTAAAGTGGATAAAATAATTAATCCTAAGCTAGGAGCTACGTCTAGAATATAAGAGCCCTGTATTCGGGATATTAATTATACACTCATTATCAATTTAATAAGTAAGAAGAATATTTAAAGATTCGCAGAAAAATTGCCCTATAGCAAGGTCCAATTGCAATTTTTCAGAAACAAGAAAGAAATTGAAGGGAAACAATTGATTCGTCAATCCTAGACACAAAATTATCTACGAGTTCGAACAAACGTTAATTACACGGAGAGCAGGCACAATGCGAGCTCCCGAACGCAATTAACGCCCGCGTCCGTCGTTAATAACGCGAGAACCGGCAGGAAACGCGTAATGCGATGACACCGGTCGCTCGAGTGTCCGATGACCCTCGACGGACGGGACGTCATCGCGTCGCGTCACCAAACGATCAGCGTCACGACTTGCGAACAGAAGAGAGTGGGGTCGTGGTGGTCTGGTAAACGGTAGGTCAAGGGCAACGACCCGACGTGCTCTCAACAGGATGCTCTTGATCCGTCAACGTGCTACCCTAACCTCCGCGGAATGGTTGCCATGGAGTCCCCTTCCGATTCGAGTTCGCTCTTTTCCCCGCGAACTGGATCTGCACACGCTACTGCGTGCACCAGGATAGACGAACGAGCAACCAGCTCAAATGTCACCGCAGGAGAAATGACGCTCGGGAATTGGAAATCGTATCGTACACGCGAATCTCTTGCTCAACGTGCTACACGTCAGAGGCTAACGCAATCGAAGGAACCAACAGCAACTACGTTCCAATAAGGTACCGCGACAGCGTTCGAAGCTACCTCAGTGTCACCAAGATTGCGAATCGAATTTTAAGCCCGTAGATATGTGACTGATGGAACCTTCGTTTCACGTGTCTGAGGTAGGAGGATGTTTTTCGAATGAATTAGGAACAAGTCTGATTGTTAGTTAAATAGGTGTTGTCATTTGTAATTATCGTATTTTTCTTACTTCACTGTTCATCTACCTCGAAGGGTGTTGATCAGAAACGAAAAGATAGATTAAAACTTGTTCAAAAAATTCTAATTAACCAGAAATTTCGCAAAATCACGTCACGCTTTAGTTCTCCAGTTTAACAGCGAAATCCCGAAACCGTTCTCGACAAGTTGATTCGGGAGTCGTCATATTAATCGCGCAAAAGCTGTCTAATTATTGAAAAGAGTTAACGGGAATGCTGTCATCGTGCGCGTAACACGCAGCCGTCGCTGAGCGGATGCACGAGGCAAACTTCTGAACAGCACCGAAATGTTACTAATTTGTTGGTTAATTAGCTAACGCGACCGCAAACCGCGACAGCATCGACCACCCCTTTCGTTCGCACGCTTCGATGAACCGATTGCGTCGTCAACAAACGAAACTCGACTATCGAATCGAAACTGGTTATAAAGCTGCAAGGTAAACAAGAGACGTTGCTTTCGCCTGTCTGAATTGTTCGCAACATTTTCGACCGCGTGCAACGCTATGCACTATGGTGCTGTTCACAATACGCTCGTCAAACCGCCATACAATGCGAACTCGTCCTGTGGCTCTCTAACGTGCGTATTTGGCGATATAGAGCAAACACAATCGTAGATCAATGTAAACTTGGAAAAATGCAAGATACATTTTTTCCTTTTTGCTTTTAACGCGTTGTACGAGAGTACCGTCAAGTCTGCTTTACACGCGATCACGAGAACAAGGATATACAGTGATGGCGGGTTAACATCTGAACGGTAATGAACCTGAAGATGCAAGGTAGAAGATATTCACACTCTGGAATGGTGTATCTATCGTGGAACATGCAGTGACAAGCTCGATAGGCTTCCCTAGGGGAAAAGGCGATGTAGGGAAAGGAGGTCCCGCTTGGTTTAGTATTCGAGAGTTCCTACGCATTATGCTTCGGTTAAATCTGGGTCAGGTTATACGAGACTATCATTTCATAATGGTGAAATGGTTGATTGGTTCATCCAATGTAACGTGTCTTATGTATAGACATAACTTTCGAGTATCAGTGGTGATTCATGACTAGCGAAAGCCTCCTTCCTTAGGAAAAAATGACTATGTAAGGGAAGAAACTCCATCAGTAGATTTAATACATGAGGGTTACTACGCATTATGCCTAGGAACAATACCCCTTAGTTGTTTGACAAATGAATGTCGAATCAAGTCTATTATTCATTTTACTGAATTATTCAGTAATGCATAATGCATAGTAACTCTCGAGTATTGAGGTGAATGAGGCCTTCTTTCCCTACATCACTTTTTCTTGCAAAGAAGGCTAGTCTGATCGTTAGTGTTCGTTATCAATCAAAGAAGGAGAAAGGAATTTGTTTGCAAAGATAAAGATATTTTTCATTTTTTTAATTCCTTTTTTGTTAAAAAATTTATTTTAGTATTTTCGAATCTATAAAACAATGCGTTACCTTTCTCTATTACAAAAGTTCCAGCTGTCTCAGACTCACGACTGGTTTCCAAATAGAGATTGTATCTTTATGCATGACGGAGCACCATGATATAAGTCCAAGACTGTCACCAAGTTTTTAGCCGATCAGCATATATGAACCTTGCCCAGGCCAGGTTATAGCTCTGACATAAACCCCACTTGAATTATGAGTTATAGCGAAGAGGAGGATCTGGTAATGCATCATAACTACAAAGCAGAAGCTAATAAGAAAGCTTGTTAAAAAATTACTGCAAAACCTTAATTGACAGCAAGTCGATTGGAAAATAAAATATTTAAAAATTCTAGAGTTTACAACGAGGAGGTATATCCATGGATATTGTAGAATCTATATTGGACTTCCTATAAAAATTAAGAATTTTTAATTTTATACGAAGCATAAATTATCATACGCATGTAACTATATAATCAACATCCAATACTCGAAATAGGAATTTCCAAAAGCTGTAATTACCTAGAACGGAACTTAACAGAGCATTTGAGGTGCACGAAATCCAATCGATTCGATTAAGTATAATCACCAAGCGATTGGTAATTACATTAATGAAGTGGTTAAAGCAATTTCATCGCGGCGTAAAACGATATTTTGCATCGAGGATGGTCGTGGTAATTGTCGGATATCGTTCGTATTGACGTTCCTTTATTATCTCTGCGCGTATTAACGGGCGCTCGTGTACGTTTTCCAGCGTCCATCGGCACGGCATATCAATGAAAATTCGTGTCCCGTTCTAATGAAGCGTCGCGCGTCGCGCGTCGCGGTCTCGCCGTAATTACCGATCGCGCCTTGTAATTTAAAATTAACCGCGCGTGTCTCCATTGCCTTTCGTCGCGTCCTGGTTTGCGACATACGTGCGAATTTAATAACAATCCTTGCGAGCGGAGATTACAGAGGATGCTCGTTATTCATCTTGTACGAGATCGCAAAAATTGGTTAGGTCAACGTACCAAAGGTTCGGTAATTTCCTCGATGGACAACGATTACGAAAAATTCGGTTGTACTCTTGATGGAGGGGCACGCGCGTCGAACAGCGGAGAGGTTGGCTAATACCCGATCCTGGCCGATCACAAATTGATGACTGTAATTTTAAATTAACCCGGTATCTTTAACATTCACTTTTACACCGGCTTGGACGGACATTATATACATTACGTATCGTGTGCACCGAGGGACTTAATGCGATCGCGGACAGACCACCATTACGAAATTCACTTACCTTTATTACCCAGAGGGGAGGCTAACGAACGTAAATGAATACCAATACCCGATCCCTAATCGCGCATTGACCCTTATGTAATTTAAAACGGACTTGGCGCGCCTTCCACGACCTTCTTTCCTCCTCGTCCTCCACATTTCACTCGTCCCCCTCCACCTTCGACCGAGCTACAAATTTAATAACATCGGCCACGATTATAAAATTCAGTTAGAAGTCGTGGTGGTTCACCGTGGTCGTGGTAAGTTAACGAACGAGTCGGCCGATTCCGTACCCCTTCGCTCGAGAGGGACTGGAATTATGGTGGATCGAGTTCAAACGAACCCCTCGACGTAATCTACAATCCGACTAAAAATTAGGTTCGTTAACCGGTCGGGAAGAAAAGCCACGAACCAAGTCACGACGATGGACGAGGGAGGAGGTTTTTAATTAAATCGCATCGCCTTGGCGTAGAAGAGAGGATCGAGGGGAATGGTTTTACAGGACACGAAAATCCTTCGAGTTGTCCAGGGATTGCGCAAACCGTACATAACTGCATCTGAATACAAGGATGATGACTTCTTCGCTTTACTTGGATTTCCTTTTAACCCTTTCGTCAGGAAAGGGTTAGACCTTAACAACCGGAGCCTGTAATAACGTCCTCCTACCGCTTCCCGCCTTATTTCGCGCTGGTTATTGATTTATTTTAATTACACGGATCACTGACCCACCGGTAATCATTAATTATTGCGTACTACCCACGGCCGAGTGTCTACGCCTTGGCTACCTTCTGAAGAACTAAAAGATTCGTGTCATTTTGCTAAAAAAATGTATAAATCTAATATTTGTGGAAGTTGATATCTCTATATTCAGTCAGCTAAACGTGAAATTCGAAATGACACGAAAATGACAGATAACAGTGTAAGATAAATCTCATAAAAGTAGGAAAATCCCATAAATGGCTATTTCGCCTTCACCTTGGTCAAATTAATACATCACTTGTCATCCTTCATCGTATATCAAATACGAAATCAAAATGACAGGGCGATTAAGGTACAATTACCGTTATTGCGAGGAAAAGTAGTACGACCCAGAGATTCTTGATCATATTACTGTATAGAAATCCGATCTTGAACATTTCACGTTCCATGCATTGTATCAATCACCTAAACGCGACATTCGAAATGATACAAAAATTGCGGTATGATAGGTGTCTGGGGCAGGGATCGTCCGTTGTCAGCCCCACTGACGAATCTGACAGACGATCCCGAGACGAAACGCCTTTTTCTCCCCTCTCCTACACGTCAAAACGAGCAATCACGAAATTATTAAACTACTGTTTATATCTCTTCCTCTAAATTTGACACCGAACGGTTGCGAGCTACGATAAATCGTGATGCGTGAGTGGTGGCACCTGCGTGCACCGAGTGTAGCACGTCACACGCGAACCTCCCGGTATTAACATCCTCGTTGCACGATGCATCTGCGATGACAGCGATGACAAACGATCGTGTTGTTCTTATATAATTCACCACGTCTGTGCTCTTTTTTTTTCACGCAACGCTACGTGTCAGTTTAGGGGGTGGCCGGTTAGGTTAATGTATGATCAGATTATTATCGATCTCTGACCGTAAACGATTGCTGCTTGTTCGCGACAGGATACGTAATTCGATTTATGAACGAAATAGATTACGTTTAACTGATTTCGGTTAATTGTTGTTGGCCAATGAAGAGGGAGTTAACTCTTTTGCTTGCCATGCGTATTGTACCCGATCGTCGACAACGGGGCTGGAATTAATTTCGTTTGACCGGATGCCGGATGATAAATGCTGCGCCGATATTAAACGTTCCCGATATCGCCGTTTTTCACGTCGTGAAACGTAATGTACGTTTGCACAGTGTAAATATAAATATTGGAGATAAACAGTGGTTATCGAAAGAAATAGACTGTTGAACTTTGATAGAAGGAAAACCTTGAAATCGTTTGTGGAGAGTGAAGGGTTGAATACGATCGCTTGTCGAAAATAATTCTCGTGGAAACATTTAATACGTAACCGGTATTCGATAACCACCCGCTGGAGTACGATTTCAAGGTGTTGCATAAATTTCGTATTAGATTCTGCGATTATCAGAAACTGCAACTTGATGCGCGCTTCTTCCGCATTGCAAAGTCATCGTAATGTACAAATTTACATACGGTAATTATACTACTACCAGGTCTACGATTTAAAATAAAATTAAATGTTTAAAAGTTATCGGGGTTACCAGAGTGACTTTGGAGAACTTTAAAAACTAATTCGAACCAGACTGTTGGGAATCGAGGGAAAAACAAATTCGGACTGCAAAGGGGTTAAAACTGTCCGTGTGTGTGTGTGTTTGCACTCTCTCCACGATCACCGGAACACCCCGGGAACCGAGAGAGTTCTGTACGTGAGCGAGCAGTCAAAGAGCATTCAGGTGTGTAGGTTAGTCGAGACAGGCTTGCCAATCACGCGTCCGTCGACGCAACGCTTCCGAGCAATTAACCGACGATCCCGACGACCTCCTTCGTCGTCTGGATCAATCTGTCATCGATTGATATCCCTGAGTATTCCATTTCGAGACTGGCCTTCGGCGCAAACGACTAGGTGAATCTAGTCAGATCCGAAGACGAAAGGAATCAACGAAAGAAGAACGCGAACAAGCGATGCAATTTTAATGTACATAATTTTCATAAATGAAAATATTTACTTTGGAAAAAAGTAAATTTGAAAATCAATTGATTTAACAAGAATCGTAAGAGCTATAGCTTTCATGAAATGCTAATTACATTTCTGAATTCACCGTGATTTCCACCAAACTATCTGAAACCGTCTTGATGCGAGAGCACGCACGAAGAAGAAGAAAGGCGGAACAAGGCACGGGCCACGAATATGACAGAAGTGATTAATCATGGCCGTTTTAGTGAAGCATACGAGCGAAGGATGAAAGCCGTACAAAAGGCGAATTAATTCGACAAATTTATCGCCTGGCAGCTTGGATACTGGTCGGATCGACTGGTGTCGTTTCCACGAGAAACTCGAAACGACAACACCATCTGTGCCAAGAAACCTTTGACACCAGAAGCAACGCACAGTGGTGCATAAAGGTTTCGTTTAAGCGGGGGTTGATTTATGATAATTACTCTGCGATGCCAACTGTTTGAAGAACTGTTTGTCCACCGTTTGTAATCAGCAGACCACGATGGTCAACATCGACCCTCTGCTTGCTGCTTAATGATTCTAAGAATCGTGCGGATCCCCGAGAAGAAACCGTTCCAGACGCGATGTCTTCTTCCCTCGCCACTGTTTTAGTCTAGCATTCTCTCTTTTATCAGCTTGCTGTTTGATGATCACTGACGCATGTGCCTCTTTGACGTTGTTTCGTATTTCAAGTAACAATGTCTCATCTTTTTGATGCTCTGTCAGATTTATAGTTTAAGCGAGAGCTTGTAAGGATACTGTGACTGGGTTAAACACGTTGGTTTATTTCGGTGTCGAATTGAGAAACACCCATGGGGCTTTCACCTTTTCTTGTTTGAGAAAAGGTGATTCGAGCTGCATTGTTCTGAGAGCTTTGAATCGAAAGGCTTCAAGAGGTGCCTTTAGAAATTCGGTTAATCAAGAGGCTCGTTAACGCCGTTATATGAATATAATTAGTACGGTGAAACTAAAACAGAAGAACATTTAGCGATCTTCTAGCAACACCTTCCACACGTTTTAACGAGTTTATCACTTGTGTTATTGTTCTAAAAAAAGATACATGGAGCTCTATTATTTATTTAATTTAAGAAGATCCTAAATAAGTATAAAATTAATCCTTTTTCTATATAATTTTCATGGTGTTTATATCTTTGTCCATCAATATATTGTTATCCAACAATGAAGCAATCTATTAACAATGACAGAGTGTATTACAGACAGTAACAAATTGCTGTTTCTATCATCAAAATGTCTCCCTTTCAAGCATAATAATCCAAATATGAAGCAAATTACCCGCGATGCTTATAAGTACGCTTCAAGAACCAGTTGACGAGTGCTCAAAGACAGCTAACGATCCGTGGAGATGGTCTCCCCATGGGTCACTTCTAGCGGCGACGTTAAGTGGCGTATCCAGCGGTTTGATTTACGAATTAGAAACGCCAGCTAATTATTCAACGTAGATGAACAGTTTTCGTCGGCACTCATGGCCGATTAACCGTGGATTGGTCCGACGAACCATTAATCTATGACACGAGGCATCAATGTCAACGAAGCTGTCGACGGGCGAACGTCGAAAGTTGCTTGCACCGGGAACCCAGCCGGAAGATGGCCGGTAACGGTGCTGTTAAATCGACGATTGCTCCTCGCTGAGAGCAACGCCGGATCGCTAATGATTCCCAGAAGTTCCTTGGGAATATTCCGACTGGTCTTTCCCTCTGCTCGACCGTCACGACAAAACCACGTTTCAGAATCGACACTGACTTATACGTTCGACGCATCGCTATGCGCTCTGCAACGCCGTTATTGGCATCAATTAGTGGTTTTATAGTTGCTCGCCGAATATGTGGCGTACATGCGCAAGCATGTTCGTTATTTATATTAAGATACATTGGACCGCGTCGCTTAATTGCTGTATCAGCGACCCAGTCGATCGAGAAATACAAGGAGAGAACGTGTCCTGTTTTTCGTTAATTAATTATAATTATTTGAAATTAATTTATCGTTCTTTTCTATTCATTCGACACCCCCATGTTTATTCGTTCTTATAAAAAGAAAAAATTAATTAAAATTAACACATGGTACCACAATTTAAAATTGTTATGATGTACTTGATATTTTCGGTGACTAAATACAAACAGGATCAGAATAAATGGTCAAATAAATGCCCAGTATAACGCCATGGATGCAATATATCAAAATGGTAATGGCATTAAAAAACAAATCGTACCAGTTTCTAGCCAGACTCCTCTTTCGTTCAAAGTTTAAATTCACGCCGGATCGACGGGGATCTAGGAACGTTGATCCGTAGAATAATCGTCGACGGATTAAATTGTCGGCGCGAGTCGACGCACGTTCCGTAGCATTTCTTTGGTTCGAATGAAAAGCGAGCTAGAGGACTGCTCGCACGTATCCAATCGTTTCCGGTTCGATCGGGCCGCTTCAGCCGCCAATAAAACTTTCAGCCGAAAGCGTCCCAAGGAAATCGGGCTCGGTTACCTTCGCTAAGCTTCGCGTAAAAGTGAGCAAACACAAAAAGCGTTAATCAACTATTTCCATTTACGCTTCGAGTAAAATCGCTTCGCAAGCCCGGTCAAAGAATTTCAATTCAATCAAGGGCGGGGGCGGCCTCGGGTTAAAGGGGATGAAACGCGAGCTTTTTATTTCCCCGTAGGAAACGCGTGCTCCACTGTTCGAAGTAGGACGCTCTTTCCACGAGCAAACGTTTCGAGAAACGGTTGGCAAGGAGCAAAGAAAAAAAGAACTGTCATCATCCAGTGATCGATACCCTGTTACCCTGATTCCGCGAGATTTCGAGTACGATCTTCTTCAGTATCGAGCGATCTACAAATTGGATCGCTAGGAAACCTGTTCGCCGTTACGTTTACTCCAAGATTCAACGCGTGTACTTTGATTAACAGTTTTTGTTATGTAACGATGATTCAATCCCACTGATATTTCCCTGAGGCCATCATCACCGATGTCCGTCGTATCAAGATTTTTCAAATGTAATCAAATAATTATCATAAAAAAACGAGAAAAGAAAAGAAGAGATTGAAGAGAATCACTATCACATTAAGAATACATCCTTAAGTACATTAAGGAAGTGGTATCTCCTCTATATTGCCATTTTCCCGAGAATAGTCTAGCAAGCTGTGTACAGCAGTTAACACTTCAGCAATCTTACAATTTCTTGCGTACTAAACCCTCCGTTCGTTTCTTCTTTGCACTTAATCGCCGTTCGGACACAGCCCGGAAGTGCTTCAATTACGAACCCTCTTCGAGGTGAAGGTCGAATTTTTTTCCCTCGTCCGTGGACGTTGCCACGAGAGAAGAGATTCGCAGAAGCTCCGGGTGCGTTCACGTTTGGTCGGCTCGTACGTAATCTGTCGTTGATGAGCAGAGCGGATCGATTTCTTGTGCCGGAGGACCTGCTGAGTGATTGTCGCAAAAACTGGTCGATCCTTTCGATCCTTCGCCGAGGACGCGGCCTCACCGCTTGTTAAGAGATCAGCTCAGACTCTACCTTCGCCGGCTAACATCCCCGGTGCGTCGACTCTCATGCTAATAGCCCCGGCTTTCTTTGCTCCCTCCGGGGACAATATCGTGTAGCAAGGTCGTTCACCAACTTCCGTGAGTGCGCGTCACTTTTTTTCTTATTCTTCCCGAAGAACGCAGCAACTTGTAACGCTCGGTTGATCGTCGTTGAGTCGCTTCTCTCTTCCTACGACTCCGCGATTCTCTTTACAACATCGATGTCGTTATTTCGAAGCGAACAGTAATGGTTTCAGATAGTGTACACAGCAACGGACCGACGGACTGTGTGCGCACGTGTACGTGAAACTAGAGCAGTATATAGTTCACGTCGATGGCACTTCTTTTTTATTTACCATGTCGCGGTTGAATTGTTGCGACAGTAAGGCGTCTTTTTATGGAACTAACGGTCGCTGCTGTTTAACCTTTCGTATTACTTGACCAATGATCAGCGTATTTAGAGTGCAGGTAAAGGATTAAGTAGGTCAGAATTCCAGAGCGCTGTTAACGCGTTGAGCGACGAGCAGAATCGTTGCTGATCGATATCATTTTACATTTTTAAATACAGCAGAATCAATTATTCTAAACGCCAAGTTCCTGGCTTAATTAAGGCTGTCGTCGATCATCCAAATAACACAAAATCTATTTATTATGAAATTATATCACAGATTCTCGAAAAATTGCAACATTGATTCTAAAATAAAAATTACTCCAGAACGAAAGCATCAACGAGGATTTGACTCATATTCTCTCGAATATCGTTGCTCTTAATCCGGAGAACACTAGAACTCGCTTAACCACCGCTCTGTATCGCGAACGAATTTTACATAAATTACTGACACTTCAATGCCACTTCCCGATCGGGTGAGCTGTAATTCGAGGCAGCAGCCGCGAACCGCACACCGCACGCACCGTCGTATCAGGAAACACCTTTCATTATTCAAATTACCCCGGTTAATCCGTAGCATTATCAGGTGTGCGATCCGTTTAGAAATATATCGCCGTCCTGGGCGCGGGTTGGCGCGAACAGTCTATCGCGCCAGTAAATTCGGTTTACGATCGAGCTGGTCCGAACGATCGCTTACCTTGGATCGACGGTTATGACGGTCTATCGCGAACCGAGGGATGCAACGCGAATCCGAAGAAAACAGAATCGTCGAGAAGAAGGAGAAAAAAGAGGCGAAGGAGCGATGGCGAATGCGAAGGTTTATCTTGATGGTGGACGAAGCGTCATAGGGAGTAAACCGTTCGACCAAAGGCTCGCAACCGTCTGGAGATCGAACGCCGCGATACCGCAGCGAGTACACAGCGATACCAGTTACACAATGAGGCTCGAACACCAATTACCGTCAAGAAAAAAATGTTCCGCTCCGCGAGTGGTCCCGCGCGGGTTCTGGTCCTACTTTGCGCAACATCCCCGTCCTCGTCTTTGTCTTCTGTCCGCCACCAACTGTAAATAATACCCGACAGCGAAACCCGTCGTGGTACAGCGATTTTTCGGGAATTAACCGGTTCCGTTTCGGGGACCAACACGGAGGATTCAAGGAAGGCGCAACGAGAGTCTTGAGCAATTTCGCTGGCACTGACAGTGAATGGTAGTGGAAAGTTAGTCGGTTGAGAATAAGGATGTGGTAAATGAACCATGCGGTAAAGGATAAGCGCGTTTGATCCCGTCAATCAGAAGTTTGTAAGTGGCTCCCTGCTGCCTTCGCGAACTTGTCTCCCGGTATTATTAGTCACATGACTGCGTGATATGGTTAATTATGCAACATCCGTGCAATCTGGCGCGGTTCAGTTCAAGTCGATCGAAATGTTCTATCGTCAAATTATATCTGAATGCTTAAGACCCTTATAAAAATTGTTAAAAATCGTAAATAGTTCACGTGTATGCTTGATTTTCAAAAATATCAAAGGTATAGTGCCGATAAAAGTGCATTTTACATGAGTTGCAGAACCCTATGCATCCTTAATATTTCTTTCCCTCGCTTTTTATCTCTTCTATTAGACATCGCAATACCCGTTTTGTCCAATAACGATCGCATCAGAAAATTCTTCAGTGGTAAACGTAAATAATTCCGCGGTAACGTCGCGCTATTTCGAAACGCCTGTTGCGGCACGTCGAGAAGCAATTTGTCTAGTCGCGTATTTCCACACCGAAAACGATATTTCCCGCTCGCTTATCGTTCCAACGAACGAACCTTACGCAACTACGTTTACCACGTTCACCTTTTTTCTTCTTAACTCGTCGTATCGTTCCTGGTTCGTCGTTATTCCGCGCGCTTAGCACGAACGATGTAACGAAAACCGAGCTGAGCGGAGCATTGAAAAGTCCGCTGGAAATTCGCTGTTATCGTGGAAGCTCTAACGGCTTCGCTGGCTTATTGTCCGCGAGCAATAGACGACGAGGCGCGGTATTTGCGGTTCGCAAGTGCGATAACGGGTTGAAGCGATCGGTCGATCGGCCGGTTCATTGTTCGAGCAGCAAGGAGAACAGAGTCGAATCGAATTTCCACCCCCGTGCGATGGTCACGCGCCACCATGAGGACTCGATCTAAACAGGGCCGAACCGGAACAAAGAATAAATGGAACAAAAACGCAATTATCGGGAACAACGGATTAATTAGAGGAATCAAAAATCGCAAACAAATGTGGAATTCGATGGTTGTCGGGTGTCGCGAACGATTTTCGCGACCGCGCGCACACAGGCAATCGCCATTGAACGGCACTCACCCATTGAAATCATCGGGCGCGGGGATTTAAACGCGCGAAACCGACCGCAACGAACTCCGCAACGAACAATAGCCGCGCCCTTCGTCCGATAATTAAACTGACGCCAGCTTTTGAGAGAGCTCGTGGCAAGTGACGGAATCGCGTTAATTCGCTTGCCTACAGAATACGCGCGAATCAACCCCTGTTCACGACCGCACTCGAATTATTCCCGCGACCGGAAACTACCGGCCGATCCGTTACTTTTCCCTGGAAACAGGTGCCTCTCATTTTCGGGCAAACGCGAGACAATTACGCGCAAACAGACGTGTCAATTGAATTGGGAAATTGTAAGAAAAATTTCTTTAAAAATATTTGCTACCGTTAAAATGATGTAATGAAATTGGTATTTTTGATTCCATAGTATTATATTCCTATATTTTTCACCCAATTTCCACAAATTAATTTTTAAATCAATTATTCATCAGCAATCCCTAGACAAATATCGCAAGAACTCTTCTAACCTTGATTAAATTGAAGTTTACGGAACGAAAATAATTTCGCGCAAAAGCGTCCACATCTTTGAAGCATCGACGTCACAGGTGGCTCTAAAAGCTGTCTCGTGCAAGGTTTTTAAATTTCACCCTAATGAAACAATTTGACGCCCCATGCACGAGTCGGTGATTAATATTCATCGATTTCCCATTAAATCGCGTGCCCTTCCAACCGAATTAATGCGCCTACCTGTAATCGGAAGGACGCCGCTTTCCATAAGAAACACTCTAATTGAAATCAAAAGTGTAAAAACGGAAGTTAACAACGAATGGTTGCACAAAATAAAAAGAATTGTGAGCATTTTTTTTTTGCGAAGCGAGCATGCATCATAACTCGATCGTCGAGCACAGGACGGTTTATGAATATACAAAACTGTTCTGAAATAGAAACTGAAACTGATTCGATAAACAATTACGACGGCCAACAATCAATGATTAAACTGTGGTCTTTTGTACTTACAAATGGTAACGGAATCACGTTAATTCGACCATTTCCCGCGAGTGCATGTCGGCTAGCGCTGAAGATATACAAATTACACGTCAATTTTAACCATCATCCCCGGGGAATACGATCGACAAACTGACGGTATTATTGTGCGAAATAAAATTGATTCTCGCGGACGATATTTCATGTATACAAATAACTTTTGTTGAACTATAATTTAATTGTGTATCATCGGCAAAAAATGTCGCAAGAAAATTTTATATTTTAGGAATGTAATGGTAATAATTATTATTCTTATTTCTGGCATTTGGAACGTGTAATATTACTTGAGCTGAATTCTTCTTCTCATCCAAAATAACTCAGCAAATTTATCTAAAAATAGTTCTTACGGCATTCTAGACCTAGGCAAAATATCCTGGTTCAAAATCAATCATGACCAAAATAAATTCTCTGCTGAACAAAGAAACTATGCTCTAGATTTACGTTCCGCGATCACTAACCAGGGTCTCCCAATACATCGTTAGAATATAACCAACGCATAGAATTTCGAAAGACAACCCTTCGATCGACGAATCCGAGCTACGACCCTCGTCACGAACGATCACAATAACGGAAGGATAGATTCGCGAGGCAGTGGCCTGTCGCTTTACCGATAGCCAGCTACGGGTTCGGCCAGCTAGCGGTGAAAGCGGTTCGCGTTTATCGCAAATCGTTGGATTGATACGCGATAACCGGATGCAACCGCATGCATGCGCGAGCCTCGGTTCGATTCGCTTCGTCGTACAAATCGAATCGGCCCGTGCGCGGATTAAAAGCGAGCAGCTGCGACGACGTACGTTTGCCGATTCGCGTTTCTCGCCGAAACGGTTCGACGAACGAGCAAACGTGGACCAGTCGGGCGGCATTTTAATTGCTAATTTAATTAAACGCTTTACGAGAACGAACGACAACGTAGCGACGTCGCCGCGTTTCGTCCTGGTCGTCTTCGTTGATCGCCGCAATTAAAACGTTATCGCCGGGCTGGTATTATTAATTAATCTATCGTGAGCAGTTACCGATCGCGTGGCGACGATACGCACTTTCGTGTACCCGTCTCGAGACAGGAGAAATTCGAGATATGGTAATCGACTCGTCCGGAATTGTACACGAGCATACGTGAACGTGAACGATCGCTCGTGATCGAAGGATTTATCGTCGGTCGAGATTTCTCACTGTGAATCGTGCTCGATTTTTTTTTCCTTTCCGGTAAATTTGAATGCGGCACCGTTAACGAGCCTCCCGTGGATCCGGTTATATAGATTTTCGACCGGAGGAACGGCCATTGTCCTTTGATGGACGGGAAAGGCCAACGATCAACCCAGCCGGTGGGTGAATTTTAGCAGCGATAAAATATTCTCTTTTTTTATTTTTATTGGAATTTTGATATTCTCTGAAATGGACACATTTAAAATATTATTAAAGATTGAACTAACTTCGAACAAAAATTTTAATAAATACTATTGCAAGATTTATGTCACCAAGTTGCAAAAATGAAAAATCGGACAGGTATTTGAAGAAAATTCTTCGAGAGCGGTTAGGGATTTGTACGAATCATGATATTGCAAGAAGGTTCGAACTGCAGCGACGCTCATTGACAGCCCTCAACGAAGGAACAAGATTGAGAAGGTAGTCCATCTAACTGGAGCGTACCCATAACGAAAGCCGCGAAGGGCGGTAAGGCACGAGGAAGTGCTCAAGGTTAATCGCATCGTGGCGACGGAAAGCTATTGCCGTGGCGGAAAGTCGAGGAGGAGACGACATCGGATGAAGAGGGCTGAGGCCATTTATTCGATTCACGGTAGAGCGAATACGAACCTACGTCTAGACGTACAAACGGTCCTGTCTCCTCCTTTTCCTCTTCTCTTCTTCCTCTTCCCACTCTTCCTTCCGCCACTTTTTTCCTCGTCTTATCCTTACCGACTCATCCTTCTTATTCCGCGCCTCTTCTATTTCCTCACGATCGGTTCTTCCTTCCCAATACACCATCAGCTGGTCATTTACCGTGGTACCGAACCTTCCTGCCGTATAACACATGCACACGTACATACACAGAGATACTCAAGGGTGTATGCGGTAGAAACGTGTTCCGGATCAGCGAGACCGGGCCCGTGGACT
This sequence comes from Osmia bicornis bicornis, assembly GCF_907164935.1. Taxonomy (NCBI): domain Eukaryota; kingdom Metazoa; phylum Arthropoda; class Insecta; order Hymenoptera; family Megachilidae; genus Osmia; species Osmia bicornis. Next base: position 10,800,411 of record NC_060216.1, on the reverse strand, counting down.
TCCGCCTCGTCGAGATTCGATCGACGTTGAACCTGGTCGGGAATTATTATCCGATCTTTGGAGGAACCAGCGTCGTCACGCTCGACCTGTGCCCCCCCTACCCCTATTCTAGCCCTCTCGACCTCTTCTTCCTCGCTCCTCTTATTCTTATTCTCGTTCGCTTCTCGTCCTTCGGTTCCAGCCAACCTTTGTTACGTGGAATCAACCTCGTTAGCCTCGATCGTTACCTGCACCGCGCCCTCAAGGCTCCCTTTTGCGACAAACGCGTGCTTTATTTTCAAAAATCGGCTCCTTAGACGTATGACGTCGCGTTTGCTCGCCTGAATGCTTCGCATGGTCCATCGAACGATTCAGAAATTGGGAGATTCCTGGGGAGGTTCGTCAAGGAAATTGTATAACCTTCGAGAGCGATTTTCGATACCAATATTGAATCAGTTTGAAACTTTATTTCGCGTCCTCGATTATTAATAACGGTGTGTGTTAATCATTTCAGTCGCTTTGTAAATCAGCGGACTCTGATGCTTGCAAGGGACTCGACTGGTCTCAAAGTGTACACGATCCGTGGCAAATATTTAGCGACTCTTATTTTCACCCTTTTCTGGGTATCTTGTAGCGTCGAGCCGTTAGTGTACGACCGTCGACAAAGGCGAGGTGTGTTTGCAAAAGCATGTCCACGTAACCGACCACAGACCACGGATGCACCGTTGCCCGGAACGGCAACACTCGCGAGCATACGCAACGCGCAACCGCAACGTAAACGTCGTACCAGCTAATTTACAACTATTTTTAAACGAGTCTCGTTTCCGACAGAATCGTAAATAAGGAGTGGCAATTCGCGAGCGGTTTTCGCGCCTCGATACGCGCCCGAGATAGCGTGCTGCTATGCACTTTGAAAACGCTTCGCTCGACCGCGAGAACTGCTTCTAAGAATAACAATAACACCATGAATTTTGATAGCCAACGTGGATAATTTTATAGATGAAAATGAGCTTAGGTTGCTGGATTGTTTTTGTTGCTGCCCGCGGGAGAGGATTTTAAACAAATAGTTGTTATGTGTGTTAAGGTATGAAATAATAAAATAGTTAATTGCTTAAACCTGTGTAATTAATTGAAATTGAAGGGTCATTATATCGATACCACGTCACTTGGAGAATCTTTAATGGGATCTAGGTCTTGTAATAAAATACCGAGATAATTATAAGCTTCAGAGGTAATTATAAAATTACAGTATCAGAAACATTACTCTTATCAAAGGTGATCAACTATCGGATAAAAACCATCGCGCAGTCATGGCAATATACATCAAGATTGCTTGTAAATTTTTTATATCCAAGAAACGAGACTCTCAATCGACTGATACGCGTCTACTGCATACGACGTACGCGTGATTTACGAAACATCTTCTTCCTGTTACGAGTGCATATGCAGATCAGAAGCCTGTAGATCTTCACTAGATCGTGAAGCGTTTTACATCGTCTCACAGTGCGTCATGAAACTCGATTATACCATGACTACCCAGGCAACTTGCAAGTAGGTGTAAATTGAAATTCTCTCGTTTCTCATCTTCCTGTTCGAAGAAAAACGGAAAATTCGATGCTGTTTCAAGGAATTCTCGTGCGTGTTTTCAGATAAAAATGTTCAAATCTTAGACTAAAAATTCCAATTAAAAATATTTCTTGATCAACTTGAAATTTTTCCATACGTCTTTTACCCTTCACCCTAGCGTCACCTAACCCTTCGATTTCTTGGTTCACCCATTGCTCTCATCTTTGTTGATGATTTCTTTTTCTTTCAATCCACGTACAGGCGTATACTGATGACAGATCACGTCGCATTCCCCTGTTTCGAACAGGCAGCCAGCTCGCTGAAGAATCCGTGGCTGTTAATGGGTGCCCGAAGGCGAGCAGACATTGTGTCCATCAAACAGCAGCGAGCTCTTCCAGCAGACAGGGGGACAGAGGTCGTGGCGAACGATAAAGAGAAAGGTTAGAAAGGTCTGGTTTGAAGAGCCGGTTGGCAAGAGGTGACCGATGAAAAGGCTGGCGCAGCTCCGTTTTGACGGAAGGCGTTTCGTAGCCGGAATCGCGACCCGTGACAGACGGAAAAGCGAACAAACTCGGTGCACGATGCAATTACCGAACAGAACGAGAATCGTCGTTCGTTCGGACGATTGTTGCTACCCGCTCGCCATTTACCGTGCGGAAGTAAGCAGGATGAGCCGACTGCTAATCGACGAGCTTCTGCCCGGACTTTGTTTCTTTCCCGCGAAATTACACGGACCCTGCCTGTCAGCCGATAATTGTCTCGCCAGATTATTGGAGTACCTTGGCGGTCGTTCACTTTCGAGATAACGAGCTTCGAATCGTAATTTGCGACAGCTAGACTGCGACTCGTGTTTCGTCGCCGTTTCTACGACCAGGCTTGACGGACAGTGGAATATTACTTGATGGAAGACGCTTTCAATTATTCAAGATGTTTCTGAACCTTTGTATAACTGTATTATATTGTATATTAGAATTTGCGGACTGTTAGTATCCACGCGTTAATTATTACAAGTAGAAAAAAACCCATGCGGTCAGACACGTTATAAAATAATAATTATTTAATTTTTTCATAAGATCTTTAGATTTATTTTCCTATATTGTTAATGGAATAATAATTTCTTTTATTTTACAATGATTCAACGTGTTAATGAAGGTAAATTGTAAGAGCAGCCTTATATACATATCTACATATGGGAGCGATAATTAACCGAGCTATTTCGCAATAATAAAATTATCTTTCTTCTATGAAAAATGAGAGAAGATATCATTGCTAATATGAACGTAAATATTATCACAGACGTAAATGCTATTCTAAACACTAGCCACTAAATTGACGAGTAAAATAGAATTCCTCAAATAACAGATTAAATACAACATATGATAAGATAATAATTATTTTAAACTAGACCTCGAAGTGAGTTGAAATAAATAAGTTTGCTAATTGAATAATTGCATAAGAATTACTTGGAAAATAATAATCATGTTGCAATAAATATTTTACCTACACGGTTCGTACATAATTATTCCCATTTACTGCATCCATTAATCACCTTGGTTTAGAACAATTTCATGCAGAGATCTTGGAAGATACCACCCACATCAGAAAGCAACGTTCAAGGCGAAGAACAAAATAGCAGTACTCGGCAAACAAGCCTTCGACGAGTGTATAAATCGTGAAACGCCTTCACGGCCGGATGTACCTCATCTTTTCAAGCCCGTCGTCGTGCAGGTATGATAAATCGTTTATATTGTAATCGACCGACGTGAAAGTTACAAAAGCGATACTCTCGTATGACTTACGAGATGGTCGACCGCTATCAATGCGCATCGGCAAAATGTGCAACAATGAAAACGTCTTAAGGTTCAAAGAACCGTCATTTATCGGCCGTGATTGGTATTTGTTTGATAGATCTTGCGCGATGTAAATAAAGGTGATTACCTGCGTGCGGTCATGTGTAATTGTATTCGAGCACAATGCATGCCGCGAATGCAAATAATCCTTTCTATCTCTCGTATCTCTTTTTCCATCGCTGCATTGTTGCCTTTTTGTCTCTTCTCTTTTTGTGTATGTTTTCACATTCGTGTTCGATATAAAGAGCAAAAAAAAAAAGGGAAAATTGCTCGGCACATAAATCCCTTTATTCCTACTGTCAGAGAGCGTCTTCATTGAATCCCGATGGATTTATTTATCGAAATAACTTTATCTATCATAAAACCGAGCGTCCAGTTTTGCAAATATCGGCTACGGTTATCTGATCAGCTCTCGCTTTATTCTTTGATAAACCCATACGCTCGTTTTGTTCGCACGTTTTTCATTTGCACGCGACTTTTTCACACTGTTTCCTCGCGTTACAAACTTTGACCGAGTTTCATCAATCACCTGTACTGTGATTAAACGAAAATCGAATTTCAGAATGGGGAAGATTCGACGAACTCGTAGCAGGATTATTCGTTGCGATATTTTCACTTTGAATGGCGGTTACTTGGCCGTGTTGTCTTCGGCAACGAACAGCTGTCATTAAACGCCCACCGTCTCCTTAACCTTAACATCATTTCCAACGGGAACGTGGCACGAGCCTAGGTTTTAATGACTCGCTCGATTGGGAGCGGCTCTTCACGTCGTGACAATTCAATTCTTTATCGTGCAAATGCAACGCGACGCGGCATAGAAACCGTGGGCACAATGGGTTTTGAATTTCGCTACGACGCAATCGCGTTAATAGCCGTTACCGTGTCATCTGCATTGAAGAAGCCACGCTCTCTGGTACGCGTAACAGTTTACATTTAACCCTTGTCCCCGATACCACTTCCCTGCTTCTGCAATGGTATCTCGGTTAATTGTGGAGCAAACCGTTCTCTGTCATTCCGTGAACTATGCGGATTCTGATGGTTAAATGTGCGTTACGTGTTCACGAATACGAATGTAAACACCGCGGTCATTGATGGAACAATTAATCGTCTGCTAATTGCTTAACCGTGTCTGAACGATTTCATATTGGTACTTTCGTCCGCGGATTTTCACGACTTTACCGTTGCATTCAGAATTATTACAATTTAAAATTTTAATAATTTGACGAAGTTGAAATAAAATTCTTTCCATTCAGAGATCAATTTTTCCTAAATGAAATTGATGATTTTCATCGGTTCGGTTATTATAGCGATGATAGATGTGTTTCGAAACGAAACTCGTCAAAGAACTGATAAATTGAAATTTCGATAAAAATTCTACGAACACAATACACCATTGTTACTCAATAATTATTAGCCTCCCCGCTGGGAGGAAATATTTGATAAATACTTGTCATTAAAAATCTCCACCTTTTCGAGTGTTCTCCTGTCGCACAATAAACGATATCGAATTTAAAAGCATTTTATAAATGTGAAAATGAAAAATCAATCCTACGGAATCAATGTACGTAAAAGAGAGAAAGAATTTCGAATCCCTTGAAACTAATGAAATGGTTCCAAAATAATGGACAGACTTTGGTGGTTACACATTGCATTTTTTTGCGAGACACGATTACGGTAAATAACGAACGAATAAAGACAAGGAACGGCATAATTTCGTGGCGCTTTTTTCGCCGGATACAATTAAATACAGCACACGTTGAATACGATTGTTTTTCGCCGGCTATTTAAGGAATTAAGCTCGCGAAATCGTTGCCCGTGCTTGGAAGGAACAAACACTCGAGCGTGGAAAGGAAAAACAGACGAAACAGGAAACTCGTTAACCAGATAAGCTGCGCGATCTTACTTGACCCTGCAATCAAACCGGGGGCCAGATAGAGCTCAGCCAACAGCATTAGGAACCATAAATATCTCTGTAATGCGTAAATATCGGTCGGCAATAGGTATTAAAAAAAAAAGTAGTGTTACTGGGTTATCGTGTGAGGGATCGACGCTTTTTAATTTCTTTGAGAAATAACGTCACGTCGTGGAAAAACATCGACTGTGGTAGTGAAAACAACCATATCCAACGTTGTTTGATTATAGTATTGCTCTTAAAAATAATTTTTTTTGTTACCTTCTTTAAATTATTCGAGTATACTTAATTTGCGGTATTTTTAAGAAGATTCGTCGGTGGCTCTTATCACTGAAGATTGAAATTTATTTCACAGGCAAGCGAATAAAGGAACCTGATTATTCTGAGATACTTAAATCAGTTTCTTCTTCCAACATGGTACATCCTTGGCCAAATTGGCTACGTTTCGATTCGTAGATATTGAGCTGCACATGTTCTGGAACTCTGCTTGAATTCGTTTCTTTTAATAAAATGCATTCGGCAGGGTTTCAATACGTAAGAAAATATTGGAGCTGCATTTTTCATTTTCGACTATTCCGCAAGATTCGAATGTTATCCTTTCAATAAGCTGTATTCATCTAATGTGCTCGATTTAAATTTATAAATAAATGTTGGATAAGCTGATTGTATACTTGAAATTCACAATTTGATAGTGTCTTTGTGACTTTTGTGCTGATTGTAAAGGATGAATACCGTCTGTTTCGAGAAGCAAAAGTTTTTTAAGCCCCGCTCTTGGCTCGATGGTCAATTTTCGAAGAAAATTTCCGAACTGGATCGGAAACAACCTAATATCTGAACGATATTTACGATTATCTCAATCGAATATATCGGAGTAGTTGTTTCCTTCGCGACGATACGATGCAGGTCAGTTTAAAGGGAGACAGGAAATTCGTAGTGCTCGTGAACTTTTAGTGGAACAGGAAGAAACGATGAGGTGATTAAGGCTACAAGTTTTTGAATCACATTGAAACAGAATAGCGAGAAATAGTATGATAGTTTTTGCTTTAATCTCTACCAATTTTCTCTCTAACAAAACGTATTTAGGAAAGATTCTTAGAAGAATTCTATTACCCATCTAAGCTTTGAATACTTAAAAAAAATTAATTAACAAATCAATAAATCAATTTACTTAGAACTGGAAATGGTTATCGCTGTCGAACTCTGTTAACAAAAAACCTCGAATAAAAACTATTCAACAATTCCACTCCACAATTTAATCAAGCTGTTCAATTATCCTCTAATTCTATTTCATACATGTGCACGCGATCGCTCGTTTTTAAAGCAAATCCCAAACGTACTCGAGCGAAATGCATTGAGAATGCTGTAGAAATGTGTATAAACGGTGTCGTTGTCGTAAACGATTTAAATGAACGACTGTTCAAAAGCAGAGCTGGGTATCAACGAAAGTATCCGCAATCCGTGTCTGGAAATTAAAACGAGCGTCGGTTAACCGTGTGGTCGCGCGGAAATCGTTTTGCATTAACTCAGACGTGGAGCACGCGTCGTTGGGTGCTCGTACCGCGTGGACACACTCAAACACGAGCACCCTATTCCAAAGAATTTCCCGCATACGGACACGCCTATGCACGCATTCCGCCGTAAATCCGCTATGAATCCGGCCAAAACACCGGCGGGCAGGAAAATGTTATTCGTTCGTGGAATGCGACGCGTTTCGACAGACTATTTTTCCAGCAGGTGCACGTGACACCGTGAAAATAAATCGCGAGTGACAAAAGGCAACAGACTTTATAACAAACTAAGAATCTTAATGATTGATTAAGAAAATTTATTTGTTTTGTTGTAGATGAGTGATAGCTTTATGAGTGATACATTTATTAAAAATAAAATTCTATAATGAAGTTTTCAATAGGGGCAGTCAAGGTGTTAATACAAGTATTTCTAATTCGGGAAGCAAAGGAAACACATTATAACTCTTCAGATGAAATTAGCCTGCAATTTTGTATAAAAAAGTAGAACAAATATCCACGGTGGAAGAGTTAATAACCTCCCAATGTTCAAATATTCCATACTATCTCTCGTACGTTCATTTGTCTCCATTATCATTGCGAACCATGATCCTCGATTGCCGCCCGAGAATTATTATATCAAGCGATACACTTTATTCTGCCAAATTTATTAGTCAGAACGATCATGGAGGGCGAGAAGGAGAAAGTAGAGCAGGGTGAGCGGGACAAAGAGTAAGGGAAGAAAGAGAGAAAGACACTAATCTAGAATAGAAGAAAGAAGAGGGATAGAGGGGTGCGGTATGATCCAGCCTGAAACCAGAGTTCCGACGTGTTAAATTTTCATAACCTTTCACAGAACAGTGTCTTTCAGTCTCTGGCATTCATAATGAAAATCTCTTTACGGAACTCCATCGGCCCGCTCTCGTAACTGCTGCGCCCCATAATAGTCGGTCGGGTCTTTGTGTACTTTCGAGTCGTCTACACAGGCCGCGAGCTTCGAGCTGCCTCGATATAAATTATAATCGCGGATTTCGAAAGAAGATTGCCTACGAGATCGACGATTTTCTTCTCTATGCATCGGCCCGCAAAGTCAACGACATTAAAAGGGGATTTTCGTTCGAGACCCACTTCATTGTTTGCGTTTACAAGAGAAACCGTCGCGATCTCGATTCAACCGGATCCGATAACTTTGACTTTGCATAAGTGCAAGATTACCAGACTGGAGTTTTGTGTTCGTTAAGCAGAGCCGTTAAATCCTTAACACGAATAGACAGTAAAAACCAGGACACGTTGACGCGTGCATCGGACATTAAGCTTGACAAATGTCCGCATCATTGCAGAGATTTTCGTGTAATTTAGCCGAAGAATATTAGCCGGACTGGCAACTGTTCAACGGGATACAACACTGTTGCTTCGCGGACCGTCTAGCTGGCATTTCAACAATCGGAAACGCATGTTCCTGGCGTAGGATGATGGAAAAAACCGGACGAACCGGTGGCTACCTTTCTCGTGAAATTACACCTTGCGCTCGTATTATTCCGGTTCGCGTACCTCCTTTTACTAATTACCACAGTCTAATGACTCAATTTACGTACAACTTGTAATTGACGGGATACCGCTATCTGGGAGTACGTTTTTTCGTTTATTATATTCACTTGGGTGTAATAATAATTTAATAACTATGTAACTCAATGCGATTACGTTATATATACGTTCGAATAATTAGTGACTATTTTAATTTATTGTATTTGAAATTTAAAGAAAAATAAATTGAGATGTAATAAAAAGTTTCAGTATCATATACACGTGACTATTTTTACAATAACAGCTAAGGTGTTAATAGTTGGATCACGAAATCGTGACTTCGATACGTCTCTCCCTAAATTATCATTCTTTTTCACCCTATTAGCACATATTATATCGCTCTCTAATCACAATTTAAAAACTGCTAATTCCTCAACAAACGGTACGAAAATTCTCAAATATAATCCTATTAAACTTCCATTTACATATAAAAGGGAAGAGCGAATAATAGGAATCATAGACGCCACGAAACGCCACGAAACGCCACGACCGTCTAAGGTGTTAACGATTCTAACATTTCGGGTTATTGACTGAAGCAACGATACAGCAAACTATATTCAACTCAAACAAACGTTGTTCAAACCGACGAACGAAGATCCCGTTGAACGAAACTGCGGCGACGGAGCAACAGATAGAAGGGAGATTCGGTAAATCGCACTCCGAAGTCGATCGGATAATGTAGTCGTTACCGCGATCTAATCCCGCGTTTTACGGACCGTTTTATCCGCCGCTATTCGTCACCTAATAAATCCCCGACATTCACCGATTCTCACCTGTCAGCGGAAGAAGAACGAATCAGAGCAACTGGGGAAAAACGGTGGCAACATCCGGCCTCGGCAAACGGTTCAGGGTGTCCCGGGGATTTACGAGGTGCGACATTACTGTTACAGCGAGAAGCCAATTTGCGAGCGATACCAACGCTTCTCCGCGAATTAATATACGCGTCGAGGAAATTAACGGGACGCAACCCCGTGTCCGGGTTAAGCAGCGCGGAACAAGGAAAATGGAGCAACAGGACGAACTATGGAAGACTAACAACCAAGCTCGTGGACGAACTGGTTTCTCTACCGCGATCTCCTGGCCTTTCTTCAACCAGGGCTGAACAAACAAGAATGGAGGTTCGATGACGTGCACCTTGGATCCCCTACCGGGTGGTCCAACCTTCTCCAGAGGGGATTCGACCCCTTGGATCATGCTACCTCGCATGAAGTGGCTGCATCGATTAGCGAGGCTATTTGAAGAGCCTGATGGACTCGCCATGTCGCAATTTCAGAAGAACGTTTAAGAAGCAATAGATTGATGCTGGGTTGATTAAGAAATATTCATTCTGTGGGTGTTCCGAGGCAATTTAATTACAGTTTAATTGGTGCTGTTAGATGTTTAACAGAGATGGTAAAGGTTAATCGAATTCTTGGATACTTTTAGATTTCACAAGCTTTGAATGTGGTTAATGATCGTATCTAAATATTATTAATTTAATTGGACAAATTTTTATTTCATGTTATTAGAATGATAATTATTCGGTCATCACTGACTACTATAAATAAAAATCACACACTTTTTTGTTTTCTTTGCTTGTATCCTTATCCTTTCTTATTTCTTATATCATTTGTTGTGCTCTTTCTTTTCGATCGTTATTCTGCTCAATTGCTGAAGATCACCGATTTATTGAGCTAATAGAATTTCGTAACGTTACCAGCTAGTATCGTACGATTTACTGCGATCATAACAGTCACCGAATAAAAGGTCAATACCACAAATTGCAGCTGAGACTAGGAATGACCGAATAACTGTAAAACCGCTATGAAGACTGCTCGAGGCAGAACGATGAAAGGATTGATTTCAACGTTTTTACGTGCTTCAACGATACCCGTTCTCCTCGCGTCACCATTTTTATTTACTCTATCCCGGTGGAACTTTACGAAATTGCCCAAGTTCCGATCCGAAGCAGAGAGAAACATCTCGATATGTGTCTCGAAGCTTGGACGTCGTTTCTCTGGAAACGCAGTTTTTCACAAACTTCCCAAGAGATATATTGGAAAAATCGTTCGACATGTTTGTCGATGATTTCGAGGAAGTTGGAAATACGGTTCAACTCGCTTTCCATCGGAATCATCGAAGTTCATTCGACGAAAGTTCATTCGTCGGAGGGGGAAAGTTTGCTTGTTTTTCAAAATAAATACCGTCAAAACAAAGTTCGACGACGTTCACGTGGAAACGAACGTGGACGTGTAGGTACACGTCGAGTTCTTGTTTAATACAAACGAGCACGATTAACGTTTCCGCCTGGTAAATACGCTTGCTAATTTTCATCAGCGTTAAATGCTCCGAATCCTTTTAACGAACCGATCGCCGACGGACGGATCCGCTTACCTTTTCACCTACGTATTCGAAACTCCATTAATTAAAGCGCCTTTAATTACTTTACATCGTTGCAACCAGTTACGCGTCACTCGAGCGTTTCCATCATTTTTATAACGCGTTTATTGAACCTGTGCTCCCGATTGCGACACGTGCGAAACATAACCGCCTCTGATGACGGAAAGAAACACTTTACGCAAGACACACGCGTAATTGGGGCAATAAGAGTAACCTCCACAAACTATTTTCCCAGCTTATCATGAATTACAGCGTCTACAGATAAAACAACCGACGATGCTACGAGGAAAACGTGTAACATTGTTGCGTATTAACTTTGCTTATATAAGAAAAGGAATATTCAGAAAATTTTAAAAATCAAGAATTTATGGTATTCTCCTTTGCAGAATCTGAAGAAAATCACCTCGTAACACCTTAAAACTTCATCTCGAAAACCGGTCACCATTATATCCCACTAATTTAAGCATTCCAGAATGCTTATTTTCAATCAACATCTTATGTACCACGTATTACATTATCCCACGTGCTCTCATTCATTATTTCATCACCGAGGCGAGACGAGCTCAGTAAGCGCTGAATAACAATTTATCGTCGAATTCCAGACCCGTGATTACCATCATCGTTCATTCCACCCTGCGATCCAGCTTCGCATCAAAATATCAAGAATGACAAACAGAAAGAACCACGAGTCCGTTCCACGAATCCTAGCCCTCGAGCAGAAGGTGACGGCTCATCAAGCTAATAGTTAGATAGTAAGAACTTTTAAATTCTTAAGAAAAGTCACTTACATCGTGCAGATAGTGGAGCTGGTTAGCGTGGCTGAGTAGAGCGGTATAGTAGAAAAGAGATCGTTGGGGGTGCAACGTTCCCATCGATTTAATCGGTGGCGGGCACCGCCCGAAGGGCGTGTCGGTAACCACCGTTGGACATCGTTATTAAGCGCATATAAATTAGCATATAAATTGTCCTGCAGACGGTGCTCCGCGAGCTAGCTAGGAAGCCAGTCGTCTCTTTAGCAGCAAGCTAGAGTCTAACTCGTCGTTTGTTCGTTTCTCTCTCATCCACGCGGCTATCGCGAACCAACTGTTCGCGCGTGCACGCGTCCCTCTTGACCTTGCATCCCTCTACGTCCCTCTATTACCTAGTTCCTCCGCTTCTCCTCGTCCCGTCGACGAACAGCGAGAGGGATGAAACGAGAGGGAGCGAACTCTCGGCTCTGCATAATCCGTAGAGCTAGCTACTATCCTGCGCCGAACGATAGCGCCGCCGTTTCGAGCCACCCTCGAAATACACGGCGCGGCGCGTCCCCACCTACCGAACCGTCTGAATGCTGGATATGACCCATACAATGTCAACCACTCACCTACACGCACACACGGCCACCTCATCAAGCCACAATGGCGGCCATTACCGATGCAACGATTTACCCTCCCTTGTCTCCGCCACTCTACCGCTACTCTCGACCATCTCCTTCCCCTTGTCTTGTTCCGTCCCAAGGCTCCTTTCCACGCGGCTCCGTCATCTTAAGATGCATCGTTCAATTGTCCCGAATCTCAGATGGACCCGAACGGACTTCGATAACGAATCAGAGGGAAAAAGCAACGAGAATTAATTGCGGAGTATGTATATTAGGGGATGATGGAATGCGGATGGAAATTCGAATCTTATGATTGATTTCAATTAGGCTGCGGTTTTCAATTTAGTGGTGCAATCGGAAAGGGGTGAAGAGATATGAAAAAATGAATTGAAAGTGTACAGTGACATTTTTTGTACGAGGGTTCATTTTCGAAGATCGAATATAGCTCAGCATCAATGTCTGACTTGAAGACTATAATAGCTATCGATAAAAAGAGAATCGTTTTGATGAAATAAATTCACTTGGTATTTTGTTACAATGAATCTACAATCAAAATAACAAAATAATCATGAAAGAACGGATGGTTCGGATGTACGAAGATGGTCATGCGAAAGTTAAATGTAATAAGGTCCTTCCTAAGGTGCGGTACCACGGTATACACACGAAGGGAGGGAAAAATTATAGCCTGCAGAAAGGAGTGGAGTGGTTGCCCTCGTTGGGAGTCGAAAATCCACGGGAGCGTAGGTTGAAGTTCCCAGTCACGAAGCTCGATAACGGTCGCAAAGCTCGAGGAACAAGGCTCGGTATGGCTACGACAGGGAATATTGCAGACGGCGACGTAGAACGCAAGCGGAAGAACTCGTTGCGCTGACGAGAGCCGAGCGGAACGGTGCTGAATTTCGTTCAGCCGCGCGCGGAGTGCACCGAGACGGGAAGAAGCTCGAAAGTTGGTGGTAAACAGAGCCGCAACGAGCGTGAGAAGGAGACGTCGAGGGGCTAGACGAGGGATAAAGAGGAGAAAGGTGAAATGGAAGGAATAAGTAGAAAAGGTGGAAAAAATTTGTACGAGTAATTGAGAAGGAAAAAGAGAAGCGGGGGATTAAAAAATCTTTACTGCGAGAAAAACGAATTAATGAAAAGTGATGAAAGAAGAAATAAAATGAAAATGTAACAAGAAATTGATTAAAAGAGAAGAGAAGGTGGAGTTAGAAACGGGTAATAAAGACAGGATATAAAAGCAAGAAATAAAGAGGCGGGATTAGAAAAAAGGGAGAAGGGTAAGAAAGAAAGACGGACGGAAACGAAGACGAGTTAATGGCAGCGATAACGGTAGAGAGGGCGCTGAATCGTAGGGTGGTTAAAAACTCAAGTGGTAGAGTAACTCAAAAGTTAGCCGCAGTTCGCGATGGGTTCGCGGATAATTATTTATCGCCTTATCAAACTTTTATAATCCCGATGCTAGGCGGTAAGGGAAGAACCGTGCGGAAAGTAGTGCGGATCAAGGCACGAAGGATAGAAGGGACGAGAATCTATGCCCGTTCGCATCGGCCAACTTTTTAACGAGTTTTTAAACGTCATAAATGATCCCGACGCAAAGGATCACGGGCCCCAACTAAAGTGGATACCGTTTCCTCGCCGTCTTCCTACTTTTGCCTTCTTAACACGTGATGAATTTTTATCGAGTCGTTGCTCGCCGGTTTACGACTTACATGGATAAATTACGCATCGAAAAATTGCCATCTTTTGAAATAAAAATATTTATAGTGCGTTGACTGCCATAATAGAAATGGCCAAAAGCTACAACTCACCCTAATATTTACACTAAACCCTAATGAGCTGGACCTCGTTAATTACAAAATGGCATCGATGATGATTAATAATATTTTTCGTTTCTAACTCGGTAATAAATTTTAAGACTTAAGATGTTGAAAATTTTCAAAAATGATATTTGAACTAATTAAAAACGATTGGTACGTATACATGATTTCCACGTACAAAATATCTGCACAATACGAAGGAAAATACAGTGAAAGAGGAAGGGAGGGAACAAGTGTATGAAAAGAGAGCACGCGTTAAATAAGAGAATTAATCCGGCGGTTGTCGAGCGAGGGAGAGGCAGCTTTTAGACGGTTTAATTGATGTTAAACTGCGCTCCCGAGGCCTCATAACGCCATAAAATTTCTCGACGGACGTACGAACCGTTCGCTCTTTTGTTCTCGCTTCACGGTATAATTTCGCGACCTGCCGACCGCAAATCCCCATAATCCAGAGCGCCCTTCGTACACTAGCCCCGGCTACGAGCACCACTGTTACTTACTCGTAAACCAAGCTTCGTATACTTGCACGACCGCAACACTCCTGTGTTTTTGTCGTTTTCACCGTACGAAAAACATTCAGTTAACCGACTAAAGTCGAAAGGGTGAGCAACGAGTCTCGTAACTGTTACCCGTGTCGAGGTAAGCAGCTTCGCTTCCTGGAAAAGACGAACACAGTTTCGTAGTCGAGGTCGATATATCGGCTCGAACCGAAGACGATCGCCATTACGCGAACTGTTCGTGTTTGAATAGCTTCGTGAGCACGATTCGATCATACAGCACCGATCATTTTGGATGGTGACGTTATTACGAACACGGTCCAACTGCACAGCCAATTTAATCGTAGCAAAGACGCGATTAATTGGTAGAAACTCATTATTCGTTTTGAAGGATTTATTCAATGTATAATACTGTTCAATATTTAAATGAAATTTATCTGGATGAAGAGTCTGAGAAAAATTAGAATGTTTTATTCAAATGTTTAGAAATTTATTATATAAATTATTTATTTTGTCAGCTTCGAATAGAAATATAGTTTTAGTTAAAAATATTTTACTATTTTAAAAATGTATTTCAAGAAAAATTGTGTAATATTAAAAATTTTCATTATTATGTAAAATAATTAATTATTATTCATATAATTCTCAAACTACGTACTTTACCTACCTAACATCATCTTACTCGTTTCTTCTCATGAAATACGAGCCAATCTTCCTGTCAAATACCAAAATTTAAGTTCCCCTGTTCCAAAATACCTGTACGAAGTGGACCTAAAGCAAAACCCCTTGCAAGTTTACCGCTCATCGTTGCGTCTGATCGACTTTCACAACTAACGTTGTCTCCCCGTAATAACCTACGAACTTCCGATCCAGCCTCAGGCGGGATAACTTTGTTCCAAGTTCTTCTTCGCGATTATAGATCACCTGAGTTCGACGAATCTGGTTGCGAGGGAAGGTCGTTTAAAGTAAAAGTGGACAAGTCAACGTCTCTGCTCTACGAAATACCGATTCTCGTTAATCACTAAACTTAGACTGCGTTCAACCTACTTGAAACTTACCAGCCGTTACATGATACGTTACTCTTCAATTAATTTTTCTCCTCGTTAATCTTTCTTGACATATCGTGAATAGAACAAAATATAAAATTGTTTAATGAATTTGCTATGAATTTGAATCGATTACAAAGCTGCTACCAATTCAAGTTACGTGAAATGAAGTATATTAAACATATAACAGCTACTGACGTACATATATGGGTTAGGTTACATGACTCTGGCTATTAAGTTAATTTACTGAACGATTCCTGGGATGCATCGATGATGCATTTAATTCACTTCCAATCTTCGTTTGATCTCTCGTTGATTATTTTAAATCGACATCATATTACGTAGACAGTATCAAGTTTGAATCGTAAATAATTTTCTCTAATTCGTGCTAATACAAAGAAATGTTTGAAACTCATTAGACTGTTTCGATCGTTCTAATGTTTTTTAAATTGTACTATCAAAAATACCGATGAATTTTATTTTTTTGACGAATGATCAAACGAAAAATTTCTCGATAGAAAAATCTTCTAATGAAAAATTTCACGGATGTTTCGTAACGCCAAGCGGAAACGCATTTGGAAATCCGTTTACGGAGCGGCGGGACGCACTTGCACGCAAACGAACCAAAAATAAATTCGAAGATGCGATCAAACGCGGGTCCGATATCCGCGCTACTTTAACAGGACAGTGTAAAAACGACGCAGATCGCGGTGAAGCGAGGATTTACGGTAAATCGAGCCAGAAATAGCTGGCAAAGGTAAACCGTGCAGCGACAAGTTCATCCGTATAAACCTCGCGCTGTTAGCCTCCCTGCGGAGGAAGAGGAGGGGCATTTCCGTGACACGCTGGAATAAATACGTGAACAGATGAAAAATTGAATTTTTTTTTTTTTCCGAGCCATCCCCGAACTAGTCACGCTTGGAATGAACTGTGAAAATACGCGGAAGCTGGGGGCTCGCAAAACCAGCTACGCCTAAAAGCGTATCCGACTTTTTGTCGAACACGGTACATTGGGGCTACACAGCCAGCATAGTGGAAAAACAGTTGCTCCAACGACACGATCACCGTTTTTCTTTCTTCCTCTTGTACCTTTTCATTCATTCGCGTGTCCCGTTAAACGTGCGAGAAACCTTTCGTATTGTTTCAAGTGAGAGTAATCCTTTCCTTACTTCCTTCGTTTCGTTCTAAAGTTCATCATACGAGTCATTGACCTCGGTATAGGTTCTTTAAGGTTCACTTAATTTTACGTTTAAAAGGTTTGCCATTGTTTCGAATGAAAGCCTTTTTGTTCATTTGTTCTTTTCATTGCAAGTTTGTTCTAAAATTGGATTCTAGAATTTAGTATCAAAGAAATTGTATGCCAAATTTTCTAAGTAAACGCTACGTGAAATTCAATTAGACGTTTTAACATTACTTGACTCGAAAGTAATACATTCAGGAAACTTAACCGATTTATGGTCACAGAATTCTCGTGGGAGGAATGGAAACGATGTTACAGCACCGTCGAATATCCATCTAGTTATTGCACCACCAAATATAGCGGGTCTAAAGCGCAACCAGATCGCCTTGCAGAGAGAACGGGACCAGCTGCCCGTTGGCTTTGATCGACAGCATATTATCGCACCGTGTCTCGCGCTGTACCGCCCCACTAACGAGGCAATTATCTCTATTAAGTGCCCCCAAGTGCCCTACGACCGTTTGCCTTCTATACCCCCGAGCTAACAGGTTAACCCCGGCAAGCGGGATCCGAAACTGCAGGAATTTATAACGAATTCGAACGTGTTCCAGTTATTCTCCGCATAATATTTCTACCCTTACCATGTGTATTTTTTCGAAAATATATTATTTATCATAGCAGTAAATGGAGGGCTTGGAGAGCAGTGGAAAATTTACTAATTTGTCAATAAAATAATTAAATTCTGAAGTAGAAATGGTATACTATAAATGTACGGAGAACAATTCAAACAGATGACAGTAGGTGAGCATAATTTCACCATTGGAGGATATTTCATTTTCCCAAAGAGGTCGACGATAACGCGATGGAACCGACGGAGATGAGCACGTTCGAGAGTAAAAGAAGTCTCGTCGTCTCTACGGAGTTATGTATGTTTATGGTCGCTTACATAAGCATGCAAGATTCTAGTGTACTCCACATGCGCGCCCCTGCATCCTTCTTTATGAGCTCGTTCCCTGTCACGGTGATTCTCTGTCGACGGTATATTAAACAGGGTATATTAAAATCCGATGGTAAACACTCGTTTGGCCGCGGGGCATCGACACCGTCGGTGCTTGAAGTTAAATTACTTCCGTGACGTTTGAGACACGACAGAATGAAAACCACTGCTCTCCAACATGTTTGCCAGGCACAGTAGGTGGCTTAATGAAGAAAGGAAGCTGAATCTCATTAGTCTTCCAACGAGATTGTCTTCATCGCGACCTGTAAACAACAACGTTCGCCTTCTATTTCAGCATTTGTCCCGTTCAGTTTCTCATCTTTTGCCACGATTATATTGTGCAACCCTTTGCAAGGAAAAAATGTGACGCTGAAATTCGACGAGCTTGGTATTGCAAAAAGAAAGATAATTAACTGAATTTGGAAGCTGTTATTTCTCTATAAATTCATTTCTATAGTATACAAAGGAATCATAATGTACCAAAATATCTCAAATTTCTTTGCTCATAAATATTTTCTCCAACCCTCGTTAACCCTGAATTTCCTTCCTTTTTTTTTTAAAACTAACTTACAAAACTTTAAATTTCCACCTATCGCGAAAGTCACTCGATCTTCCATAATTTTTCAGGCGTTCCTCGCCGAAAAGCATTCGATAACGCGCACGCCTCGGCTCTCGCGATTCCCATAATCCAAGCGGAGCCAGAGTCGAGCACGGAATAAGAAAAAGCGGTTGCATTCGAATGCATCGTCTGTCGAGACTGTTACGAGCGATCAGATAGCTCGACGGTAGCTCAACGACCACGTTAACCGTGTGCATGTGTATGTGTGAATCACATGGTTTCACGAAGAGGAGCCGCTCACGCACCACCGCCACTTGCCTGCCGGTAAGCACGGGAAAATTTACTTCACGCGGAAACGTCGGCAAGAAAAGATCCCGGCGATCCAGCTGGCTGTTCTCGAATAACGGCTCGACGATATTTATACCGGGTGCAGTTCGCTCCGGACCTCTTATCGCGGGTCAAAGATCTGACAAACTTGGCCGCGCGTTGATGAACGTGCCCTGTTCACGATAACGCGGCAAGACGTATTTAATGTCCCGCCAAAATGCAAACCGAGATGCAAACCTACGCATTTCGATCTGCACGCGAAATTAACACTTTGATGGCCGCATATTTCACTGGACTTACGACTCGTTTGATTTTATGTCACTTTGCATATCCGAAATGAGACAATTGAAAGATATATATCTCTTTTAGTAAAATTATCACTTTTCAGAGCGTAATTTGTATATGATTTATGCGAACAATAATTATTATTAAAATTTACTCGTTTTCACATCATTTTGTTTGAGAAATTTCACTGCAGGATTAATGTAGAATAAAATTAACTTAATTTTCGATGATTAAATATTATAAAATCTAATATGCAATCCTATTTTCCTTAAGGAAGCCTACTATGCTCGTTAGTGTATATACGAACGAGATAGTCAACTATTTAACCACATTAGACTTTTTCACAGACACGGAACAGGGTAAGTTTCGCAGATCTGAAACCGTGATTTCGCCTCTTAAGCTAGGGGGCTAAAGCTCGTGTAACGCGAGACGACTTATAATCAAAGTTAAATGGAGCAAAAATCGCTCTGCGGGAAACACGCGATAAAGGAGCAGTGATTCGCGGTCGGATATACTTGTTTGCCGTGTAAGAGGCCAGATTTTGCCAAGACAGAGAGAAAGGATAAAGATAGCCTTCTCTCCGCGTAGTAGTTGAAAGAAGGGAAAGAGAACAACGGCCAGTTGACGGTAAAAAGAGAACGAATTTGGCTTTTTCTCATCGTCTCTCGAGTAAAAGAACTTGAAGATCTCCGGAAACCCTTGATCAAAAGGGCCGCGTTGTTCCTTCGAATCACATTCGAGTCGCTCGGGAACGATAATAGAACCGGCTAGCTTATAGTATCGAGAGCTTTAAAATTGGACCATTGTTATCAAGCACGATCCTCCACGATGCTCCATGCAACTCGTGGGTGTAGAAAATCGAAGTACCCTTCGAGTAGATCGACTAGCTGGAAATAATCGATCCATCGATTCAAGGAAATTTTTCCTAACTCCACTTTACTTAATTCGAGAATTATTTGAAATATAAAATCTTATTACATAAGTTGTAAAATCTGAATAATAATTCCTCACTTTTTATCACACGACGATACGATTATTAAATTAATTTTCATCCCTACAGAGGAAATAAAATAATTATTTACACTCGCCATCGAAACCCTGATCGGATAAATGAAATCTTAAAACGATAAATTTTCATAAAAACTACCAGATAATCGCTGATCGCAGAGAAACCGATCCTCAAAACGAATGAAAGGCGGATAAAGATAAAGGAGTCGACCAATTCCCGGTGGGAGACCATCGAAAGAGGCAATTATGAGTTTTCTATTCCAAATCGCTACTCTGGTTTAACGACACTTAAAAGTAGTACATACCCGATAGCCAGTGGAACACAAGGGGTCGCATACGGAAATCCAGCGCGAGGTAAACTTGGCCCGAGTCCAACTAATAGTAAACATCTTGACATCTATATTTGCGCCCGTTTAAATTGCGTTTCGACCACCACCCAAGCCGAATTTTCCATTTTCCCTCGGTTCGCCGGAGAACGTCTTGAAACGAAATCAGGATTTCCATTTTCCCTCGTTCCACCCCTCGCCCTTTCATTTCGATCTCGAGTAACCACGTAATCGCGAATCGCGTTCTTTTCTATCTACACGCGCACACGATCTCCTACATCGTTTCTTTTTTTCTTCAACCCCCGTGTGGCCTCTGGCTTGTTTTCGTATCGCGATGTTACACATTGCGGTTCAACATGGGATTAAGGAAGACGAAAGACTCACCGGGATTACGGCTCCGTTTTTCTCTGGCCAGTTTATACAAAAGGAAGAGATTGCTCACCTGCAACAAAAAAATAAGAGAGAATTAGTGAGTTTGTTCGTTCGGAACAGTAAAAATACTATAGTACAAGTATAACAATTTCATTCTCCTTTCTTTCCCTTATTTTTCGAAGAATTCATAGAGGCGATCATCCGTGATACCTCTAGCAGTCAACGTGTTAATTATGACCTTGCCATCAGCTTAACACCGGCCAATCTGGATAAAAGCGTTAATTCAGAAGTATCCTCATAAATATTGCCCGGGAAATTTGTCGGTTGCGCACAGCAACAGCCTCGGCCGCGAAGTTTTGATTTACCGTCGCACGTGCGCGATTTAACATGTTAATTTATGTCGCTATGATTTCACGATAAATCTCGTCAGACGGAGAGCCTTAAGTACGGCCCGGAATACGCGTACGCGCGTAAGGTAACGTTATTCGTCTCGTTCCCGGAAACCACGTCAATCGATCTTTCAATGCGGGCTAACGTAACGAGACTTATGACCAATCGATTCCCCGCGCCGGACAGGAGGCGATGGAAATGGCGCGATGCGAGCGTGAAACGATTTTCCTTCCGTGAATCGGCCGGCGCCGCGCGCGGTCTGATTCATCAGAAAACCTTCCATCGCTTCGACGGACGCGAAATTCCGCGAATTCTAGCTGGTACGTGTTAGTGAAATAATTACATCCTCGGTATTACCGTGTGTGTAAACACATAGAGCACGGAAAGCAGCGGAAAAATACCGGGAATGCATCGAACGTCCTCGCGACACTGAGTTGATTGAAGATAGGTAGTTGAAGCGTTTTGAGAGCATATAAACAAGAATTTTTAACGTGCCTTTCGAGATCTTCTGGGAAATGGAAGATTGCTTAAATAAGAGGAAAAAGTTGACGTATAGTTAATAAAATCAGTAATAAAACTCAACGCTGAAATGCAATCCTAAATTATAATAAAAACCTATGAATTTCCTTCGTTCTTGCAGAAATGATTTTCCAAAATTCCACGATATAATTTAATCTACCGTTGCTTGAATCGCAGCTACCAAAACAATCCTAACAGTCGAAACAGAGGCAGCTGTTTCGAATTTCCACGGAGCTGCCATCGTTCCATTACTCTATTCGATGTCTGGCTGAAGCGTTCGTACGAATTCCCCATGGAACGCGTCGCAATCGCTCGGCCAATATACGCAAATGAAGCGAGATACGATTGACCCACATCCTCGATGGGTGGTCGCTTTTCCCACCGTGGTTGAGCACCACTGCCACCGAACAAATGAATGAGTGTAGGCGAACACGTGACTAGGGATCCAAGCAATGCCCCACCTTTGTCGCTCACCCTCTGTCTGTCTTTCTCTCGCACCATCTGCCCCTTGCCACATCCTCCCGCAGCATAAATGACTCTCGGCTCTGCCTGTGCCGTATTATACTCCGGACATGTTGTGTGCATTTCGATGGTTAGGCGAGGTTAGAACAAGGCCATAGCTCTGCTGGGATAGATTGTGAGAGGTAAAAGTCAGAGAGAGGATCGCGTAACCAGGACTCGTTCGATTTCCACGGGGGTCTTATGCTTCCTGCTACCATCGATCTACCATCGTATCTTGCCGATGCTATGCGCTACTTCACCACAAGATTTCAGTCTCTTGGTTAAATTACAAGTTGTTAGAACTTAGACAATGCAACCGGTGCTGTACAACTTCTGAAGGATTCTGGATGAAGTGAATTTACAGAGTTGCGACATGAGTACATTAGAGCAATTAAGAGTTGAGTCAATTTTGTGAATTTAGATCTGGAAACTTAGATTTCCAAATTAAGTATACGTATCCTTGTTAAGTAGTTTCGGTATGTATGACTAAACGTGTCCACTTTCACTGTGGCTCAAGGTATTGGAAGTCTGCCTGACTACCTTTACTCGAAAACAAAACAAGTGATTTGATGGCAACACCACTTTAAAGGTATAATGTAATCACTTCCTTTCAAAGATTTCTGTCCGAGTTGCTCTTGCGGTCGTGAAGATTGCCATTGTCTCGACACCAAGAGGACAAAATCCAATCATCATTTAATGACGAAAATGTAGGTAGAAGAAAAAAATGAAGCTCTCGTAATTACGTGATTATCCCGAGTACTCGTCTCCTCGGTGTAATTGCTCGAACGAGCCCCGGTATATTGAAACAACACCTGCACCCACGCAGGATCGGGGAACACCGTTAGCGGCATTAACATGGAAATTATAAAACTTGTAGCGGCCTTGCAGCTGAAAGAGGATAATGGGATATGAAATAGCACGAAAGAGGAAACGGAGTTCAACGTTCGCGAAATTATAGCCATTAAAATCGTTATACCATCTCGTCCCTGTTACCTCCGGCCCGCTAATCGCGAGTACCAGTCCATTTTTCGAGCGGTCCTCGTTCACAAAGAAACGGTGCACATCTATGTAACACGTGTGCGCCAATTGCAGCGAATAATGAACACAGGAAAACGAAAGATCCAATATTCGGCCAGGTATATTCCATTTTCGAGCAATTATCGGTTTATTTAATCGAACTATTAATTGCACCGTTCGGTAATGTACAATCGTACTTAAAATTAAATGGAATAAATGCCTGGAAGAAGCTCTAATCACCTGGCATCGCTATCTTGAAGGGGATTATCATGAATCTCTTAAAAATTGAGTTTATCCGCATATTTTTAAATTGACTTACCATGTAGATCGTTGCTATGAAATTAATAATTAATTTTCAAATTTCAAAATTAACTCAAAAAATGACCAAATTTCCTAAATATTGCAAGCGTGAATATGAGAAATCACTGTTAATAACTGAAGAAACTTTTGAAATTTTAATGAGTAATATTTCCAACATTAATTAATTTCAATGCTTTCACATGGAAAGCAGTATTTTAATAATAGAAATAAAAGCTCGAAATAAATTTTAAGGCGCTTTTGCTTTAACAATTTTCAACTGTGATTAATGGTGCACTACATTGCAGATATTCCTGCTCTCTTTCTTCCATACACAGTGTTCACCCTAATGCTACGCACAATCCACCAGGAATTTTAAATATAATAAAAAAGTTATGCAGAATTTATCTATTCTGAGAGGGAAATATAAAAAATAATGAACATTTAAAAAAGTATTCCAGTTAGTAGTAACAAGTGGAAAGAATTTCAATTGCTGAAAATCATCTTATAATAAGGCCTTGGTCTTTTATATTGATTTCTACTGACTAATAGTGCAATAAATCGTCAGCAACTACTAGTAAAAATTCAGCTCCGTGTCGACAAATCGATGGCCCAGGGTAGCGAGCGATTCAGCCATGAGGCAAACGGTCCGAGTGTAAATACCGCGTGATAAAGGCCGTTCCCCGTTCGGCCCAAATTGACCTCGAATTTCGTAAAAATCCGACACGCCAATCCGCAGGATAATACGCGTGGACGAGCAACGCCAAGCCGACGCCTTTCCAGCAACGGAAATTAATTGCCCGCGGCTGATCACGCGCATTTTTTGGACGATCCACTGAAACCGGCTAAAATATCTCGTAACGCTACCGACGAGAGGACCGTGCAATTAACGAGGTTCCGCCATCAAACTCGCTGTTCGACCGTTGGATTTCAAAGGATAAAGGGAAAGGGTGCTGCAATTTATTGAAGATGTTATTGACCGTGTCAGGTGTCGATGATCGATTGAAAGATACCACGAAATTGCTCGAGGAAGGAAAATATTACGTGCAGTGACAAATCTGTAGAATTGTATGAGCTTAAGAATTATCGTCGCAATTCAGTCGGGCTCGGATTTCGATGAAAGAAATGAAAGAACTTGAGAAAGAAGAGAAAATGAAGATCAAGAGTGAATTAAAGTAAAGGGTTATTGCATTATTTTGCGACAAACGAGTCATGATTACAATTAATCAGGTACTTTTACTTGTAAGAAGAAGAGATATAATATTCAGCTGAACGAGTGAACTCTGATCTTTCGCTTACAAGGCTCTAATTATTCAATCACCAGACCACCAAAAATATAATCTTCCTAAAGTGTTTAGTGCATTTGACGTCATCAGTGACCGACGATAAAAATTTAATTCGATCAAATAATTAACAAGGAGCAACCGTTAATTATAGTTAACCTAATTTTAATTACTTCAACCAAATTATAGATAAATCAATGGTACTCAAAGATCATAATTACTATTAATTTTCGGTTTCAACCTATTGGACATTCTTGGTCAAGCTAAAGTTCAAAACAGCTATTCGACTCCAATGGAGGAGGAAAATTATATCGGCAAAGTTTCTCCTCGCGGCTGGACAGATTTACAGCGAGAAGCCACGAGGTCCCTGCAGCCGGCTCGCGAAACTCGTCATGCAGCCGAGTGGCCGTGCAACAAACTTGCTCGCATTAGGAGAACACGTAAGTCTGAGACAGAGGACGTACAGCTCATAAAAACGGTGTAGCCGGCCGCGGGAAAAACTGGGAGAAACTTCGGCGTTTAACTTTTACGCACGCTCCTCTTTGCCTTTTCGTCGCTCGTGCACGATTCCTCCGGCATTGTAGCCGAAGAAACGAGATATAATCGCGAAATAAAAACTACAAAGTATACAAGTTTCCCGACGCTGGCGATTTATGCGCGAAACACTCGTGATACACCCACCAGCTCGCTCCTCGCGTGGCAGCTTTACTTTTAACGCGTGCTAGCTGCCTTACGGATGAAGAAGTTTGTCAAACACGGTACACCGTCCACCGTCACACCGTTGAAATGGGATTTAACGGCGTAATACTGTTGGGATGAGTTTTAATCGTGCCAAGCGTTGCTAGAAGAAACATGTGGCAGTCTGAAATCCTCTTTTTTCTGCTTCCGTAAACGGTGGATAGCTCAGTTAACGCGTTAACTATCACGGTATTTAAGATACGATTGTTTAATTTTCCCCTCATTTTTCTACTCTTTTCTTGCTCCTTTACTTACACGATTATGTTGAATTTATGATACCGGTTAGCGATGGCCTCTGTGACAATGCAGGTCTAAGTAGATTAAGACTTAGGTAAGTTTCTAATCTAATGCTCGAGGTTACTAATTTAAATTACTAATATGATTTTAATGTACATAGAATATTTAAGTATAGTAGATAACTGTATCAAATTGATGACCATATGGTTGTCATAAAATATAGTATTTAGGTGATATCTAATGTTATGAGTAGTGTAAGATATTAAAAGTCTCTAATACTAATCAATATAATTATAGTACACTTCAATTTTCGAATATTCCAATGGTTTATATTCGAATATTGAATATTCGAACCTAAAAAGCAAGAGGCACATGAAAATCCCTCTCTCGCATGAAATCTTCGGAGTAGATCCAATAAATTGAAATTGATTTTGCCTATGCTTGACGAAAAAGAGAATTTCACTGGGAAACAATCGAGGATACAAGTCGACGCAATCATCGAACATCTCGAACAAATATTAGGAGTAAAAGCGTGCGAACGCGAGACGGGGCTCTATACTTCGATCCTCGATAACCGTTTTCCACGGATCGAAGCAACCCACTAGCTCACCTGGCACGTAGCCCAAGATCGGTCGATTCGTTTTTTACCATCAACACCGGCGAATTGAGTCGTGACGAGTCCCACCAGTGGTTTCAGTCGCTAGATCTCTGAAAATCCCCGGAGGGATCGTTGACCTTCTCTCGAGCACTCTCAAACTTCCCAAGTGGCTGAAGAGAGAAGGTGAACGTCCAGGGGTGCACGCGGATCATGAAGAGCAACAGAGACAGGTGAATCGAGCAAACCAAAGAGGGAGAACAAGAGGAAGAGGAGGAAGAGGAGGAGGAGGAGGAGGATGATGAGGGAACATTCCATATCGATACTCTCTCCTGTTCGAGCTATCCTCTCGCAATATCCTGCCGTATATCGCCATCACGTCTGATCGAACTGCTAGTTTATACCTACACGACTCATAACGATTCGACTGAATGGAAAAAGGAAGCAACGATGCTCTTTGCACGACGCGACGCTTCTCTTTCCCGCTTTTCACCCGATCTTTTTTCATCCCCTCATTTCAATACCTCGTTTCTCCTTCTCTCTTGTCCTCGTTTTCACCCTCTTGCCGCATACTATTTCACTCCTTGTTCGGTACAGTAACTAGCACGGTCGGTTTCCTTGGAGAACATGACGGAGGAGAGAAAGAAAGACCCACCATTTGTTACTAATACTTTTCATTATGAATAAATGCATGAATAATTAAATGAAAAAATAAAAATATAATTTCCATCATGTGAAAAGTAGAACTCGCGATGTCTGGGGACAATCAACACGTATCAAAGATAGTAATCAATGGGTCAAATTATAATTAAATTATATTAATCAACATTCTCTTGAATAAGTAAACGTTTAAAGGGTGAACTTTCTTTTGTAAATTCGTCATCCGATTTAGAGATTAAGTGGAAAACAGCGATGGGTTCTATTAGACAATCATCCCGTAATGTTTTCGAAACGACTCTGTCATCCTATGAATCCTGCAATTTATAGACGGTATTAACCTTGCCTTATTTGAGTTAATTGGTTTTAATCTGGGACGCAGCATCGCGCGGCTAAGCTGCGTCGTCTGAATCGAAAGCTGCTTACAGTCATTCAAGACATATAAAATATGTTACACTTAAGTCCCTGCAGCTATTAAAATAAAGTAGAAACATTTTTCTCTGCCCTTTATCAAAGCAAATAACGGAGAAAATTTTACACCCTTCTTATGTAAAAAAGGAGAAAAATAAATAATAAAAAGCTTTCCTTCGCTTAATAAATTTTCGTATCTGAATTGTCGCACTTGTTAAATGCAATTACATTTTCTTCAAAGCGGTTCTTGCGTGCCGCAAAGTTAACCGGAAGTATTTTAAGCAGCTTATTTTAATGCTGATCAATATTAATATTCCTGATCGAGACGTGTTTCTTCAGTTCCGTTTAAATCAAGTTTCTCAAAGCAAAGCATCTAACGATAGCACTCTTATAATTCACAGTCCGTTAATTAAAAAAAGGAAAAGGAAGGGAGTTCAGTGTAACTGTCGGATACAATTAGGAATAGCATTGGTGCAACGAAGATCAATCACAGCCGGTTAATAATCTCACGAATTGACAGGACGCCATAAATCATTGTCCGTCAAAGTAAAAATGAACCGGTCGCGGCAGATCCTCTCACAACCGAGGCGAGATTACGGTAACAGGCTTCCAGGTGAAAATCAATTAGATTTGTGCTCAAGAAAAATATTGAATATCAATCAAAAAACCATACTAATATTTCTTCAACCCTTTGCAGTCTGAACTTCATTTCCCGATTATCAATATCCTTATCTGAATTCATTTTTAAAGCTTTTCAAATTACCTTCACTGCAATTATCTAATTACTCTTATCACCGACGAAGAAAATACTTCAGAAATAATTAAATATTATATTGGATCTAAATGAGAGAAAGGATTGCTCCGTAGTCTGAAGTAATTCATCTGTAGAGTTAATTATTCTAGGGATAATTAAGGGGGTGGTAAATCAAAAAATATGTAGAAGAGAAGACACAAAAGGTAGAATGTTAAATGACAGCATTATACATAAAACGCAACGAGTCTGACGCGACATTTGAAACTCAAATTCAACAACCGCCCCTGGCAAAATATTAGTCTACCTGGTTTACCGTACACTGCAGTAGCGCAATGTTGCACCACGTGTAGTTACGCATTCCCTGCAACTTATATTTACGCGCATAAAAGCGTCCCACATTGCAAAATTATTTAGTTCCTGGCAAAATCGGTCTCCACCGGATTTTACTTCACAATTTTAACCCAGTTTTTCTCTCTCTTAAAAAAAAAAAAGGAAAAGCAACAAAATTACCGAAATGCTGAATACCATTTCAACCAAAATGTTCATAATATCGCAAATTCTTTTTTACACGTTACAAAATTTAAAACGAGATCCTAAAATAACTCTCTGTACTGTTGCACAAAATGAAAACTCTTTTTCTTTATAACAATAGGGTTTAAAGTTTCGTTTAAAGAGCTTCGTATAAAAACAGAGTATTTTTTAAAGGATTTATAAACTTCCAAGCAAGCTGGTGCACGCGAAGCTTTTCAAATTTCTCGATCTTGACAAGCATCCATTGTCGTTTCGCTGTACACGCTAGGAACGTCTCTCTGCGGTATCTTGGGAGCCCCTTATAAGTTGTAGACAATTTTCTCCCATTCTATGACCACTTCGTTCACAGTGGTCGACGCGTGGGTGTAACTGTTGGAAACTTATGACGAAATTCCGGGACACGATACTTGCGTACCTGTTCCCTACCGAAACTATAAAAGTTTTAGCAAACTGAACTTAACTAAACTCGTGTTACACTCGATGATGTTCCTCATCGAGCAGATTTGCTGCGCGACAGTTGTCGCGAAAATTTCCTACTGTTTCTACGAAACATTTGATCGTCGTCAAAATTTAAGAAACTAAGAAGTTAACAATTCTGTAATCCCATCCCTTATTATTTCAAGTAACTTATACCCTTTGAATCTTAATTATTGCAATTACAATCGTTCTTATTGTGAAAATAATAAAGTCTAAAAAAGATCAAAATATCAGTCGAAACGTAGCTAAGAAATTTCAAAGGAAGAACTGTAAAATCTAACCCAATGAACGCTGAATTTTAATCGCATTAATAAATCATCTTACATCGTGACATATTATATGAAAGAGAAGAGGGACGAAGGTCGAATCCGTTGCAGCCGTGAATTTCTAAACAGCTTAAATCCTCCCACAACCGCGTATCATGGGATATACAATTATTAGCTATTCCCTTAGATTTTGCCGAAACTCGTGTTATGTATACGTTCATTAAGTAGCATCATAATTTTCCCCAGGGTGGTCTCGATAGGTGACCACTTACACGCTCGTTCATTACGACGCGTTGGTCGTAATTAAATACACGGTTGACTTTTGGAAATGAGCCGGAACCGCAAAACCGACGTGCCGGGGGAACGGATGCGAGCTCCATAAACCATCGTCGAGCCTGCCATACGAATTCCAGTTACGTCATGACGAATCGCGAAACGATCAAGCGAACATACACCAGACATAATGTGGAAAAGAGATTTCGTATCGTTGCCGTACCATTCGTCGAAGAGGAATTCCGAAACGAGCTACAACCGCTTTACAACGCGTTCTCCTCAAATCAAACGTCACTTCCGCGACCCTATCTTCCTTCCCTTTGTTTATCTTATTCCCACTCCCCTGTGTTTTTCCCCCTTTTCTCGTGCGTCCTATCTGTCGTTGCTTTTCTCCGTGCTCTCGTATTTTTCACGGCCCATATCCCGCGGAATATTGCGTCCCCGGGCGAATCCTTTGGCAAACGTCGAAGCGACTCCTTATACCCCGCTTTCGTTCCCCTTAACGCCAGAATTCAAAACTTTACCGTGCCATTACCGTCGCGTTCATTCTCTTGCGGTCATACAGTCGTGCCCGGCCTGAGCCGAGCTTTTCAACAGTTATTTCTGACGAAACGGAACGACGACGAGGACTCGGTTTTTAATGGTTGCTTTATACCGTACGAGTCGACTATTTAGAGGGATATTAACACGGCGACCGGCGCCGAAAATTACGCATACCTGAATAATTAAAAGAAAATAATTTTGAAATTTAAAAATTAGAGTTTCAATACGTCCCACAACAAATGCCTATTTTCACTATGGCAGTCAACGCGTTAACTGTGTAAATGTTGTATAAGAGTCGCATAAATCAAATTTATAATTTAGCCGTCGTTCTAATCAATGCACAGTAATTCTGCTGATACAACTCTATGAATGATAAAACGAGCATGACACCAGGCAAATAATGACGAAACACTTCATGATTTCCGGAACAATACATCCACAGAATATGTGCGGGTACGATAAATCAATCAGTGATATAATAATTGTCGATGTTTGTTCTCATAAAGAACAGTGAATTAATTAATGCGAGAATGGAGGCTCGTTACAAATGGCCTAATGAATAACAGACAGATTGCGCGAATGACGATTAACGAAAAGCTAGCCGGAAGAACCATGGAAACGCATTGAAGCCGGGACTCGTACGGTGCCGTTTGAATAGGCGCTCAGGAGTAGATTGCGAGCCGGCAAAGTGTTTTAAATACAGGGCCCCAGGAACGGGAAAAGATTGTAAAGAGTCGTACACGCGACCTTAATACGTAGCAGACGTGTTCACGCATTAACGCGCGCCTCACCATGTCCCGGATTGAAAAACGGGTCGGAGATTTTGCGATGAAAAAGAACCCGGAGAAAAGAGCGTAGGAAAACAGAGGGAAAAAGGAAGGCCGAGGGGAGGAACGAGGCCAGTCACTGCGAATGGCCGATATCCGTGAACGAGGACTGTTTATTACGCAAAGTAAAGACTTCGGGAAATAAACAGGCTGGAAATGTGGCAGGAAACGAGGAACGAATTGCTCTAATTCCATTTTAAATCCCGGTCGCATATTGATCTCTTCATCTCGTCGAGGAGGTTGCGTTCCTCGCGTTTACTTTACTAGCTACCCTTTTCGTTTTTATCACAGTCTCTTCACACGTCCGTTTTTCTCTTTGAGTTTCCGGGAAACTATGCCACGGGTGAATTCCACGGTGAAATTGAAATAATGAACGGCGGACAAAGGAAGAAGGTGGACCAAGTTGCGTGAAAATTGCTTTTAAAAAACGACTTCGGCAGAAATATTGATTTTTCAAATATAATAATTAAAATATACGGGTTAAACATCCCAGTACTTTAATGAATTTGATGCACATATAGTGCATTTTCAACTACTTCATTTATAACAAATTTTTCGCAAATTCAACGTAATTTATTTCCATTTAATTAATGTATCCATAAATTTTATTATTATACCTTCCTTGCGTAGAATGTTTCTACACGAGTACCCTCCACAGAAATGGAACAGAATTTTGTAAAAATATTCTATACATATTCTACTATACAGTATAAATTTGTTCTGTCACAGACAGAATACTACATTTCTATTAATATTTTGGTGGGCACACAACATGCCCATATCAAAATTTCATCCTGCAATTTATCTACCACAGTCAGAGATAAATTATTGAGTAGCAGACAACATTTGAATAAACATTTATCAAAACGATGATGTAAAAATTAATTATTCGATTAATTATAATGCGGTTTCGAAATGGATCTGGCAATTTAAAATGAAAGAAAAATCGGATTTACATGTACAGAAACAAGAAGAAATGAATTGAAACAAAATTATTTAGTTAAATTTTTTTCCACTTGTGCTTACTCTTCTTCAGAAAATTCGTATCACACCTTGCTTTGAGTCGATCCAACACGAACGGTAACTACTTAGCTTCTCGACTAAATGTTTTGAAAACGCTTCTGATAGCTTCGATACAGATCCAGCAGTGAAAGCGAGATAAATTATTTTGCAGAAAATCACGAATGCAGCCACTTGTTAAAGCCACGATAAATTACGTGTGAATATTTCACGAGTATTCATTTCAACCTGGATTCGGAATTTCAAATGAAATAATCATGCTTCATAAACGATCAAACACAAAAGCCGCTCGATGTGTTATTTGAAAATAAATAAATCATCACCTCTCATCAATGCTCTATCGACATTTTCTACGTATAGTTATTTTAATACCTTGATCTAAAAACCCTTGGAACGTTTAAAATTTGAAGAAATATATATTAAATTCTAAAAAGAAAATGACACCATCATACTTTTAGAAATTTTTCCTATAAAGTCTGAAATATTTGAAATTAAATTCTCAAAATCTTTATGCTTGGTACGACATTCCTCTACTTTAAATTCTCTAATGAACTACTGCTTCCATGAATATCATACGTTCGAATAATACCAAAAAGTCATCGTGTAAAGAGGAAATAATTCCCAGAAACAATTTCACAAACAACAGGTGAAGCCATGAAATTTCCGAAGATAATCGATAGCGTCTCCAGACGTTCGTTGTTGTAATACGGTGCCATGCAAATGCGTTTCATCGTGGTGCCTGTAAGCAACGTCGTGTAATAAAGGAACAATACGCGGTAAGAATTGTAAGTCGTACGTTGTTATTGTCGATATACGTAGCTGCGACAAAGAGGAGGTTTTGACGAGTAGATCGACGGCATTGAATCGTTCCTACGACAACAGGTTACCTCAGGTAGAACGCTTTTTTATGAATCACGGATCAGTACACGGACATCTTGCTGTATTTTTCCTTTGTATTCATGCCGGCACTTGCTCTATGCACCGTTTCAATTCGATGTCGTTCGGTATGCATAGCAAATCCTTCGTGAAAAACGTTAAAAAAAAACGATAAAGAGAAAAGAAATCTAAGACTCGACGGTGGACGCACAATAGATTTATGAATGTCATAAATGTTACAATCGTCGAGTTAATATTCTTACAATACAAGACAATGCAAATACTTTGTGTATTTAAAATGAAATGCAATCTGTTGAAAAAATATTTCTATATATAACTGAAAAATTGATGCGACGCCATACGACGCTTGCTCTACCCCTGTTGGATGGATAGCCAAAGCGTACGCGTCACGACGCTTCGATACGCTTCCCTGACGCGTCTTTGACGCGATGCTTCATGGATAAACGATCTTCCATTTCAACGTATCGCACAGATTACATTGACACTCTGTTAAACAATTCTTTGCGCAATCATATTCGAAATTTCAATTCCCTCCCACCCTTGAATCTCTGTTTCGAAAATGAAATTTCGCCTCCGAAAAATTTTCCGTTTAAAAGTCACACGAGAAACAGAACAAAGATATGCGATTAAAAGAAATCGCAGATTCCTCGCTGGCGAAGTAACTTTTCTAAAACTCGATATCGCATAACTTGGCGGGTTAGAGGGGCAGAGAAAAATAGCTAGCAGACTTCTTAGCTTTTCTTCCGGGACGCTCAAAGAACGCGTATTGTTCGACGTACTCGCAATCCAATCAACTAGATCACGGAAATATAGTTTGGAGTTGTTCCGCATCTACTCCAATCTCCACCTTCCACGAGTTTCCTTCGGCTCCGCGTATATTGCACTTACAATTTCTCTTTCCCGCGAGATTCCCGATACTTTTCCGTGTTCGAGCACGGTTGTTGCGTAATGGCCGGGAAGTCGGGCAGAACACGCGAGAAAAACACGGGAACAAGGGCTCGACCGAGAACGAGAAAGAAACGCGGCTCGATCGAGACATTCGAGCAATTAACGAGAACCGGCCTCGAATTCCTGCATGCAGCTTGAACTTGCTACGCTCACAATGTCTCGTTTCCACGGAACTTAGCGACACTTATTTTCCCTTTTTTCTTCGCTTTCCTTTTTCTCTTTCATTTTATGCGGCAGACGCAGGACAATCAAACGCGACTTTTACATTGAAACAACCACCAGATCTATTAAAATAATTTTTTGAACAACGAAATTTCGAAAATCTTTATTTCAAATTCGTATAATTACGATTGTTCGCGCGAGACCGAAACTTCGTTCGGGATTTTCGTCCAGAATGATTAAACGTTGAATTGTTTCCTGGCTCTGAGAGGAATTGAAACGAGTCACGGAACGAAACTGAGGCTAACTTCGGTTCCAGCCCTCCATACATGTCCGGACACGAGAACCGTAGATTTTCGACGGTGAATTATACTTATACGCTAATAAATTCCAATGCAACCGCTTTATCCGCGGTGATATCGAAGCTGCGGGATCATAATTACCGGGAGCGACAAAAATCTAGGGGATAATATTTTTCAATGTTAAAAGCCCACCCATTCGGGGGCGGCGCTCTTTCGAAAATACTCGCTCCACCGTTGCGGAAGTCAATATTCCTGAACGGCACGTAAAACCTGACCCTTTCAGCTGCATATCTGAATATTCCGTGTCAGCGTCTACGTGTACGAGCCGCTTAATCTTTAGAGTAAATCGACACGTCAGAATATCGGCATATTTTCCAACGAGAACCCCGTATGCCCGTTCCATCTACCTCATCATCCGCCGACGAAATTACGCTGGTCGCAGTTTCACGTGGTATCGACGCCAATAAAAATTGCGTATCCTTTCCCATACACCCTGGACGTATTCTCAATGACGACGATATTGCTGTTCGCGATTCAAATTGAACCCCCTCCCGCTACGGGAAAACGATATTTTCGTAGCCGAGTTTTATAGAGATATAATTTCCAAGTGTACTATCAAAAGATTGTAAACGAAAAATCGTAAGGGTGAACAAACGTTTCGTGTTACATGCTGCTGTCATTTACATGTAACGAATCATCAATAAAAACTGTCGGTCAGATCACAAATGAACTCTGAATTGTTTGATGCAGAAGGAATGAAACACCGTTGCAACGAGAGATGCTGTCACTTCCGCTCAGATAACGAAATAACATGGCATTCTGGTTCGCCAACAAACTCGATAAACATAAACAGTCCAGCCTTGATAAGATTAGTCAGCGGTTAGGCCGAACATGATAAACGATTTATCGTATCAGATAAAAATTAATAACGCCACTGGAGACACTATTTATAAGCGCTTGAAAGAGTTGAACACGCGTTACGACCAACCCGCCACCGTTCAATGTCACTTCCGATGAAGCTCGTGATCCATCAAGAACCTCGTTCATTCAAGAAATCGTGACCTGCTCGTGTCAGCGCCTTTTGCCTCCAGTATGGAATTATTAATAGTGATGCAGTAACGGATACGATGATAGCTGATGAGTAAATATCTATGTAATTTGTTCGGCAATAAATTTTAAATGGAATTTGTAATTAAAAGGATAGTTGTGACGAGGAATGAATGTAAAGTAGATAAATATGAAAATATTTACTGAATCAAAGTCTCGAGCGCGTGACACCGGGTGACAAAGTATTAATGGAATTCCGATAAGTCGGTCAAACAATCTTTATTCAGTCAGAATAAAATTTCACGGACGGAAGAGAAGCTGAAGAATATTTGTGGAGCATTAAGAATACGGGTTTACATTTTTATAAATAAACCTACAATTGCGAATAAAAAAAAGAACTTTTTCCACGTTTATAAAATAAGTCACAGTGTAAAGTACTCGGCTGATCTTTTTCCATAATTACAAGATGCGTAACAAGCTCATCCCTTTAATTACGAAACTTGGTAACGCGTAACAAGCAACGCGATAAATCTGGCACGTGGCTACAATAAAAACAATTTCTCCATAATGCGATCGTCTCATTTAACAACCGTGTCCCACCATATTCGAGCGAAAACGCGTCGCATTACCCCTGTCGTAGTGATAAAACTTTCCACGGAAAGAATCGGTCCGATTGAAAGTAAGACATCTCGACGTAATTACTCCGAGAAGATACCATTACGGAATAATGGAATGTCCAAGAGGGAGAGATACTCTTTGGCTACAGGAAATACTGATCAAACAAGAATCAAAGAATAAAATTCACATCGAGAAAAGACATTCCGAACTATCGTTTCGTTTGCCGCCGTTACTCGGGCGCAGTCCACCCCCGCACGCGCGTCCTGCACCGAAACCGACCGAATACTTCGCAATGTACGATCGAATCGATGCAGAACGAACGATCCAGAAACGATCGAAATAATCGTTGCTTTTCCCGGCAGTTATTGCCGATTAAACGGAAACGAGAACCGCCGCCGTCCCCTCGCCTACCGCCCACCACCGTCCGCCAACTTCTGCCTCCCCCTGTGCACGCGGAATACGGGGCTGGTTGCTCGCGGCACGGTAGGTCGGTGGAGTGCGAAAATCAGCGTTGTCAGCCTCTCGTCGGCCTAGCTCGCTGACTGAAGTGGATGCAGAAGAACGTTTACACGCGCGAACGCACGCGTAACTCGCGCGACGCGATGCGCATTCCTCTCCCGATGTGTGGCCGTGTGTTTGCACCCAGCACACGCAGATCTAACCTGCGATCACGCACGTGCGAACGGGGCGTGCAGCGAGTGCGCGACGAAGAGGGACGAAGGTGGTAAACGCGGAAACGGAGGGTCGAAGAAGAGGAAAAGAGGGTGGGACGAGTGCATACGAAACGAGAAGGACAGAGATCGAAAGTGTTTCCGGGTACGGGCGAAAGAAGGAGAAAGCGAGAAAGCCGGAAGGGAGAAGGGTAGAAATGAGAAAGACGGAGCAAGAGAAGGAAAGAGAGAAAGAGAAAGCCGGGAAGGATCGAAAGTGGAACGAAGAGGCCGCGAGTCTGGCGGGAAAAATCAATAGCGGTGAGCCGGCGAACCCAACCCGTCCAACCCTCTCCTTTCTCCATCCCTCTCTTTCGCAAACACTCTCTCTTCGTCCTTCTTTAACTCTCTCCTACTTCCTTCCACTTTCCTGCTCTATCTCCGTCTCTTTCTCGGGGTCGAACCGAAACCCACGCGCCCACACGGTCTTCCTGCTGTAAACTGCGACCAAGCCTAAACCTTGTCCACCTCCTTTACTGTTTGCTATCGCCAGAACCCTCCTCATCCTTCCTTCTTTCTTACCGTTTCCCTCACGAGGACGCGTAGGATCATCGGGTCTCCTTGAACCCCGAAGAAATCGCATACTCTTTTCGTTCAGGGACGGTAGAAACCGATGGGGAGGATTTCACGCAGCTAGCAGCACTCAACAACGATCCTCTTGTTCTCATACGAATCGATTTCTAACCCCAGCATGATTCCATCAACCACTGCTGGAAGCTAATCGAAGGTCAGGGCTAATGGAAACCTTGAACGAGGTTTGCAGGAAAAACTGAAGATTTCTATTAAACGCGATAAATTGTTGGAGGTATCGAATTATCGAATTTTTGAAAATCAAAATTCTCAGAGTATCTAGCAATCTTGAAAGTTCAATTTAAATTTAATCGAAAGCATGTGGGATTGGAACGCATTTCTCTCGATCCACTGACCACACTCATGACTACTGGAATGTAGATCAGTGCTATTTTCGCATCATACATTCACTCGTATATTCAGATATACAAGGAAGAGGAGGAAGTTCTCTATGCAACTATTCCATGATTAAATGTGAATTAGAATATTTGTAGAGAGACAGAGAGTCTATTCTTAGGAATAAGCTATAGCCTTTACAGTGGCCGAGTAAATGGTAGAGTAAACAAGTCCAGTGAGGAAAATCCGTTTATTACACTCATGTAAACGACTGGGCAAGTAGCTGGCAGAGTAATGCTTCGTTTACATTGCTGGAGTAAGTGGTAGAGTATAATAACGCTAATAAGAAAAATTCGTTTACTATACTCGTGTAAATGATGAGGGTAAGTGGTATGTAGAGTACTAAATCCAATTATTATCACTGTAATAGAGTAACTCTAATAATAGCGAAAATAGGATAGTAGAGTAGTCTAGGTCGATTTGTCCTATTAAAGAAATATGTATTAAAAATCGATTTCCAGGGGAAAAAAGTACGGGAATGTAAAATGGAAATTCGTCGAAATACGAGCTGGCTATTTAACTGGATCCACCACGACGTGACCACCATGTGCTGCCTTCAGGCACTGGCTCTCTCTGTTCAGTTGGTACACGCTTGTTCTACAAGTGTTCCGCGCGTGCATCGAACGTCCAACGCCACGGTAAGATTTGAATACAATGAGCTGTTTTGAATTTTTATCGTTGGCCAATTGTGACGGCCGCGCTGTTCGAAATGACGCGTCGTGCCTGTTCGTCTAGTGCAAAACCCTGCAGCAATTAAACGTTAATCACACTACCGGTCGTTTCCATTCGACAATTCCAACACCTTTCATCCTGGCTCAACTCTGAATTAATCATTCGTACGGAGATTCCTTTCATTGTCAGTTACCGAGGATCGAGAATTACTGATATCATCGAAACTTAGTTTGATCCTTTACCTTGTAGTAATTTTCTCTATAATTCTGTCCGGTAGAATTAGTTGCTTTATAAAGAATTTAATTCTTTATTTTAAGGTAAAGTCTACTTCATGATGTTAATTATGGATCACAGTATCATTCAAGTGAGACTCTCAGCTTAATCACCCTCATCACTCTAGGGAATGAAAAAATTCAATGGTCCTTAATTTCACGAAGAGAGGACATCAATTGGCCACCGTTAGACGTCTTTCTATGAATTAATTAAAGTAGATTTTATGACAAAATAAAGAAACCACAGTGCAAAGAAATCACAATGCCCAATTTTAATGATTGGTTATTTTATTTACGAAACTTAAGTGGTGCATTGTTTTTTGCATAAAATCGCGAAATTATCGGCGCATTTATGCTTCCAACAAAGCACGGTATAACCTTTTTAATTGCTCCGATATCGAACGCAGGTTCCAATGCATTTTCACGTATCTTTTTCCCCTCGCACAGAGGGAATAACGATAATGGTGGCCGAGTTAATTAGATTGATCAAATGTCCCTGATAAATCATGGAAATGAAGACATTTAATAAATCGTTCGGAGTTAGAATACTATTGTAATCAGAAATAATAATGTTGAAGAAACACACGACATGTAACACAAAAATTTTACGCGACCTTATTTTTATCATTTGTTATTGATAAACAGAATGGTTATCTTATTATCATTCTGTATCGCTTAAATATTAATGCTACAAAATGTTTCACAAACTGACTTCAATATTTCATTACTTTTTTTAGGAAGTGAAAAGCAAAGCGAAAACAAACGAAGTTAATTATTGAAATTAATTATTGTATCACTTACAGTTCGCGATAGCGTAATTACTATACTTTGACGCATGTATCACACGTTGATTGTCACAATAGAAACAGATATAGCTAGTATTACATGGATTATTAAAGAGATCCAAAATGAATTTTTTAACATAATTCTTGTGACCTGAATATTCTGAACGGTCTACTGCTTTCATTTTTTAATTATATCACCAAATTAAATTCGAACACCGACAGCAGTGCATGCGTTAAATAATTCAGTGGAACCTTGAAAATTAAAACAGAGCTCGAAACACACGTTGAAACTCACATTATCACAAAAAGGCTTATCGCAACTACAGTTCTCCATATTCAATGATTCCTAGAAGTAAAGATCTTTCTCAAACTGCTACTTTTTATAATAGTGTGAAACTTAATAATTTTTATAGACATATCCCAATATGAAAATCAGCAAACAGATAACAAAAGTTTTCGAATCTGCGCTTTTAATTCTTTCTCTGAGCTACATTTATACCATTTATACTGGTGCCATTGAATTCCTCGTCGAATCAATTATATAACTTTCAATTAGACTAGCGGCGAACAGTCATCTTGACGACAAGTTGTAAGAGTATCTAGGATTCGTGTAAATTTACGAACTATCCGCAAACACGATTCCTACCCTGGTTCCTGTTGGAATTCGATCGATCTGAAACGCCTGGTTGGAACGTCTCTCGATCGAATTCTGCGGTGAAATTCTTCCCGACCAGTCGAATTAAATATGCGCAACTCCACCAAATCCTTTGCCAGTTTCTTGTACAGTTAGGTTTCTCTTTAATCTAATCACTTTAATTGCACGCTCAATCTTAGGAATCTTCTCTGGCGGTCGGATGAAACTTAAGTGGATGCGAGAAATTGACTTCAATCTTAACAAAGCAATTTGAAAAGTAATCTCAACGAAACAGAACGCGAATTCGTACGTGCTATTCAAATCGGTCCTCGACGAAGACAGCACACGGGAAACTACTTTAACATTGCACCGCAAAAGTTTCCGGGAGGGAAGTAAAGTGGCGCAGTTGATTGGCAACTAGCAGAAGTTTTAGTTGAAAATGAGACACCCAGTTTTCGGAAAAATTCAATGCTTACGTTGAATTTCATTGCAATGGTTCCTCATGAAATGATTTTTTTCTTTTTTTTTGAATTATTTCCTATCACTATTATTGAGCCTTTCTTTCATTACAAGGATTTAGATAGGTAATTTATCTTTCACATTTCAATGTAAATATTACTTTTAATTCAGATCAGTTAAAAGATATATTATTTTAAAGAAGACTGAAGGAAACTAACGCTCATTGGAGAAGTACTTATTTGGTCGACAACTTAGAATAAACGTAATGAAACATGTCATCATAAGACTTTGATAATGGAAACGGTAATTTATGTCGCTTCCTTTCCACAGTTTCTTCGAGAGAATTTCATTCTCTCCTGTCAACGCGACTATTTTCTCTCCTCTTCTCGCCGATGGGTAACCACTACTTACGATGCATGCAATTATTTCGCGGCCAGAATGCAATCGTCTGTCAGACGATTTTCCCGTTTGC
Organism: Osmia bicornis bicornis; assembly: GCF_907164935.1. NCBI lineage: Eukaryota > Metazoa > Arthropoda > Insecta > Hymenoptera > Megachilidae > Osmia > Osmia bicornis. Next base: position 10,759,591 of record NC_060216.1, on the reverse strand, counting down.
CATTATGATTACGTTTTCCTCTTCAACTGGAAAGCAACGTTTCCATTTAACAAATTAATATGTGATTGCGCTCTTATCAACCTGTTGGCTTACTTTGTGACGAACTTTGCTGAAACCTGGTAATTGTTCGATTTTTCAAAAAACAATTATTTTACTTTATTTTTTCGTAAATAGCACATTATATTAAATATGAATATATTTAATTATTAAAACAAGAGTTAATATGTGCCAATTAGATAAAATACAATTATATCAATAAATCTTCATGTAAATCTTAAAAAGTGTTTGCATCAGATCGGAAGCGTGAATTATATTGATTAACTATCAGTACGTCAAATCAATCACGCAACATTTCATTGAGATAGTTCAATACGTGTCATTCTTATCAAGTTATATCTTCGATGATCTTGATATTTAGCTAAAATGATAAAGAAGATCACGGTTATCGTTCAAATGCCTTTGACTTGATTACACGACTGGTACATGACGGACAGAATGAAAAACAAATCTTTCATGTAATATCTCTTGACATCCATTCTACAGAATAGTTTCACCCTCGGTATTTCTACAAATACCAACAGTCGTGATTCTGGTGTTCACCGAATGTCTAAACGATCAACGGTCGGGAGTGATCCACGAAGATTTCTATTTTCACGAAAATTTCGCCACAAAGTAACATGGCCGGTGGCTGATGTTCGCAGAAAATTCAGGTGGCGTAACGCAATCGCTTGACGGAAACGACGCGACGTCGACACGTCGGACCCAGACGTCGGGAAACGAGTTAACGAAAACTGACGTAGACGCCGCCATGCGGAATGACCAGCCGTTTCTGAAGTTCTGACATAAGGGAATCGTATATTTAGACGACAGGAAACGGTGCTCTAACGGTGCACCGGCACCTTTAAGACGCTCGGTTGAGCAGAAATCGTGTGACGAAATAGAGGAAGTATCGCGATGTGTAACTCCAGTCTAGGACAGATTTCAACAATCAGTTGCGACAAGATAATTAAAATTGAAAAATTGCGTGCACGTTAGAGTTCCTTGCTTTCATGGTTCCGATCAGAGTTAGGGAAAATTTAAAATTGAAATATACGTGCGAAACGTTATTCCAAAATAAAAGAAATTTTTCAGCGTTGAACAAAACAAAACGAATAATGAAAATTATTTCAGATCCCCATTTTTTCAACTCTGATTTTAATTGCAGATGTGAAATAGAGAGAGGTCATGAAATAAATGTAATTGTACTGAACGTAATAAATATTAATAGTATTAGTGATGAGATGAGAAAACAGATATTAGACATAATTTAATTACTTAAGAGGCAATGTTTGAAAAAAAAAAAAACAATATAAGAAGTGAAATCAGTGTGAATAGGAATAATTGGATTTTGATAAATAAATGAAAAGTATATTATAAAAGGTTAAAAAATAAATATTAATTTCATTGCTTTGCTTGTAAGCATTGAAATACATACATAGTACATTCATGATTGAATTAACTTTTTCTCTTAATTACTTGTTTTGTTGCTGCGTTATATCGGAAACTGTTTAATGATCTTAAATTATATGACTATTAATAGTTTCAATTTCATTAATGCAATAATAATGCCTGATCTTATTTCGAGTAATAATTATTGTACATATAGGAATGAGACTGAAATAACAAGATGTTTAAATTACAAGAATAAATGTACAGTTGGAATGATTTGAGAATAATTCATGAAGAGTAAAAATATGCGTCCATACTCCTTAATCTCACTGATTATATTTTATATTTTAATTAATCCGGTTGGTTATTTTCCTGCCATGTTATGAATTTAAATATCCACATTTTATATTCCTACACGACAATGAATATTAATAAATAAAAACCAATGATGGAATTAATTCTTCAAACAGACACCGGTACATTGTACCGACACACCAAATTTTGTTCATTACATAAACTTCAATTTGTAAAATTTTCTCAGATTTACTGACTGTAATCAGAAAAATTACAATCCAATATTGAAAATATCTTGAAAATTAAGATAATTTTCTACTAACCATGGAAAACGCTGAGTCAAAGGGGTTAATTATTTTTCAGTAACCATGAAATAGAAAATAAAAGAAGAAATATTCTATGACACAGAAACACAACAGCGTGCTTGTATAAAAAGCCATACAAAAGTAATTAAGGTCGAAATAAACTACCAATTCGGGTTAATTACAATCATTCGTTATTTCTTTCTGTCGACCAACAGACCGAAAAGTGTCATCGATTGACACTTGACGCGTATCAATGGGAATTCACGTATAATACTTTGCCAGGAATAAATTACTCGACTTCAGCCAGCTAACTAACGATGTTAATCAACAACGGTGTGTAACCGGTCGCAATTAAACTTTGGAAAAGCCATCAGCTCGTCTGGGATCACGTGTCCACTCATGCATATGGCTTCTATTTGATACTTCACACGCGTGCACAAGCTACTTCGTCGATTAAAACCGACGCTGTTTCCCATTAAACTGGCAAATTAAGAGGCATGCTAAAGATTCATGAAGCTGTCAACGTTCATAGATGGTTAAAAATTCAACTACACGCAGAAAGTGTTCAAAACTTTGATATATGGAGAACTTATGAATAGAGCGTTCAAGGAACGAGCATGAAACTTGTATGGAATTAACGAGCGAACGGAACCGTGTTTATGAATGGACAAAGATATGAAAACGTTGTGAGTTATGTAACAAGGAAATGGGTTAGCTAATTACGATAACTGGCAGAGAACAAACGCGTGAATAGAAATGTTCGATAAAAATTTTTAAACCGTTATAAACTATGAAGCCATTGATGTTTACATGAAATTTTATAAGCTCTTGAACTTTAGTATCAACTTTCAGGTACCTTGTCATTGATCTTTTAATCTGATCGATCGTTCTAAGTGCTTCTACGTTATAAGAAATGTAGATCCCAAAGCAAATAAATAAATATCACTCGTACATGACGAAATCATTGAAATTATCATATTTGAAGGTACTGTTATCACACATTGTAGAATTATCACTGGATAAGGAGACCATACTCATCCAATGAATAAAAATTATTTTCGTATAAAACCTATCAAACTGCAAAAATATAAATATCCGAAAAACGAAAAAAATCGACAAATTTTAAGGGATGATTTAATCCTTTGGAGTAAATTTCTTTGCATAAAATTAGAATTTTCTTTTCTTGTGAATTAAAATAAAATTCAGATGTGTTCTAGTTAGGAGAGCCCTGACAAGTATTACCTCTTCTAATTTTCACTTATTATTAAGTTATATAAAGCAATAGCGCTTATCCACTTTATGTACGAAAGGTAGGGAAGGTGTTAAGTCAGAATGAACTGGCTCACGTTCCTAAACATTATTTCCTCGTAATAGTGCACGCGTTGCATCGCCGTGAAATTGAATCGAGCCATATATTGCAAGCCATTACGTGGCCACCGCTAATAGCGATAAAGATATAAGTAGAACGGTGGTCGGTGCATACGAAAGCAATTTGTAATCCGAGCGACGGACGCTCGTAAAGATTATCGTCGTTCCGGTTGTTAGTGTCAGAAGGTACCAGGTGGCAGATCGAACGTACTACCCTTACACGTTCCTTGTACGAACGTTGGCAAGGGTGCGCATAAATTTTTATGGGGTGGCACGGGAAACTTCCAGAAATTTCCAACTGTCGACAACTGCATAGGATCGCTAGGATCGTTTTAAATTTCCCGAACATCCGCCCATTGACTGGTTGTTTTATTCGTAATCGTGTAAGAAGTGACTGGGATAAATTTTAATTAATTTCCCATGTGTCATAACTTAGAATTTAGTATTTTGCGTTGAACTTTCCTGCAACGAAGAGTTTAAAGATAGCAATATCGACTGTTCGCTCTCACAATCTTATTTCAGAAACGCTTGTTTCGTTTCTTAACACCGTAACAACTTTAATTGCCAATTATCTTGTATTTTTAGAAAGAGACAATACAAGTAATTAATAGATACGTGAGATATACGTTTTACTATTTTTAATGTAGTGAAATATATAATAGTGATATATATATTTATATAATAGTGAAATGTATAATTTAAAATAATTAGCACGAATGACATGGAGGTTGCCGGTGAACGGCACCGCAAATTACACATGCTTGAATAATTAAAAGAAAACAATAGACAAAAATTGTCTTGAATAATATTGCTATGGGACAAATAATGTAAAATAGCAAACAGAAAGCTTGAAATTTAAAAATTAACTATTTCTATTTTTAATAATTAAAGCTTCAACGCGTTGAAAAGAACTGTTCGAGGATCATTTATCATCGGTCGCAGATGCTCGCGGTATCAGTGATATCACGCCGAGTAAGAAAGTACCGCATTTAACCATCGCATAATTTATTTGACAACATTAAAATACGTACGGTCTTGCCTTATAGGAGCACGTGTAACTGTGATGAAATTAATACATAACATTGTGTTCGCTCCCAATTTCCGTAACCTTCCACGGTGGCCGAGTTTACGAGCAGTAATTTCTGTATCTGTCGGTGTGTCTTCCTTCGTCGCGCATTCTACTCGCGCGACAAGCCACGTTTACTCTCAAAGATGTTGCACGATAATTCCTGAACTTTCTCCCTTTGTTGTCCGTTGCGCAGGGAACTATCTATTGACAACCAACCGCACACCCAGTTTCCTCGATTATCAGCCGTTTCTGCCCGCTTTCCTTGCGAGGCCTGTTCATTAATTCGCAGAATACCACCTGTTCTATTATTTTTATGCGACCATTCGAACCGATAGATACAGGAAAATAAAATAAAAAAGATGATTTTAATTTTCAGAATAGAATATACCATTCTTCTCTTGATGCGAGGTCATTGACATCTATAACATGTGACATATACCTTTTTGCAATTAAAAAGTGAATTTTCTAGTTGTTCAATTTTATTGCATAATAAAGAGTAATTATTCAAAGAAAACCAAAATGAAATTATTGACAACAAATTATTCAAGTATCTAAATGATATGCAAAACACAATACTCTTTATATTTATGAGGAAAAAATAATTGTTGTGGGAGCTAAAAACACAGTAACAAACCCATGAAGCGTAAATGATTTTAAAGAAATGAATTTTTGAATGATAAAATGATAAGAAGCTCCATGGTTTCTTGAACCTGATTGTGCGAGTCGGTTGTATGGCGAAAGTAATAACGAATGACAAATTACAGTCAAAATTAGCTGCGAATTGCGTTGTTACGTTGAACGTTACACATTCTGCACCGACAGTAACGCGTTCACAGCTCATTTGACTTATTATCGTGGTAATTATTACAACTTCATCGTTATTTAGAATTCTCGCGTGGCGCACATTCTGGTACCGTTTCCAAGCGCGGTTTATTTTACCGGTGTGGCTTTTCAGCCCATTCCGTTCCTCTAATTTCATTGCACGAGTATTCTTGTTTACTTTATGCCCCGATTCACTGACAACCGAGAGAGCTAGCTGACTGAACAATTTCCTCGCTTCCTGCGTTTATCTCTTGCCGGATATCGTGCCACCGTTCCTTCTTCGCAATTTATTTCCACGACGAATTTTGCCAACACACGCGTGCTCGCGCTATTGTTTAACTCAATGATACTTATCCTAACATTGGTAGTCGCGAAAAAAAAGAGACCTGAAAGGATACATATAGTGGTACTCAAATTTAAAAATTAGGGCATTGATAGATACGACAAGTGAACTAATCTCGGTCAAATATTTGGATTGTCTGTACATTAATTTTAATTTAATACTGATGCAAAATAAATAAGACTCCTCTAAAATATAAAATAAATTGTATTTTGATAATTGTGAATTTCAAAGAACTGAATTGAATGAACACTAATTTAATGGAATAAGAATATTTAGAATTCCATTAAATTAAATGAATATATTTTATAATACGACTTCCCTCTCGAGCGTGTTAAAATAGTGATTGGAAATCAACCAGATCGCTTCTCCGTCTACAAGAAACTAATTCCCTACAAGTCGCGACTGCTGCGGAAAGGATCGTTCCCATCTTGCCCTTGATGTCCAGTTTTCTGGATTTCTCGAAATTTATCGCCCAATAAAGCTTGTTTGCTCCCTTTCGTTCGATTCCTCGATGCGAGAGCATCTGACGAGCGAGCTGTCTCGCCACGATTCATTCTCTAACCGGGCGTATTTCTTTTAACTACAGCTCGCAGTTTCCTGCAGCCGTCACTCCGGTTACAGTTCGCCAAGCCACGTTTACTTAGCAGCTCGTATCTTGGTCTGCAATCCGTTTCTGGAGTTACTACACTCTTACAACCATTCGTCGATCAGCGAGAACGTTAAGTGACTAAACGACTCCCTCGCTCCCTTTGCTCGTCCCTTCCTCGACGTTGCGTTTCTTTCCTTCGCTATTACTCGGTGAATTTCAGCTATCGTCTTTCAGTGTTCTCGTTGCAAACCTTGCGAAACAGAGATTCTGTTGACAATTCTGTTTAATGGTTGCTCTCCTCTGTCAATGGACTGGCTCGTTTCAGATTAAACCGAGTGCAATTCCTTACTTTGATTACTTCTCAGTTGGTTGAAACAGGAAAATATATTATTTTTTAATAATATACCTATCTGAAAGTTTATGTAATTTTCTATTATTTTATAAAGTTTTAAAATTATTTTATTTGCGTTTTACCCAAAAATTATGTATTCGCTTCATTTAAAAAAAAATCAACGTCCCAGATACCATAATCACTTTGTTTTTTCCAATTTCTTGGTAATCTTCTTATTCCATTAACGTGTATCGACAATTGATTCGATAGGTCCAGTCGACGAAAATTGTTTCAAACAGATTATTGCGTATCGATCGAAAAGTCGGCTGTTTGTATTCCGCCTTCGGTTCTCGAGTTTTCTTGCTTCCATTCACCGGGTAATGAGCGCATTAGCGAGCGGCGACGATTCACGACTTTGCCTATGTTTTTTTCTCCTCTTTTTTCGCGACGACTTCCTTCCATTCTTCTGGGTTTTGGTCCCGACGAATGGTCGCGGTCATTACTCTGCCTCCTCTCTGGAAGGCTCGCTTCATGGACATTTTCATTTTCCTATTCGGCCAACGTAGACGCGAGAAACACCCACGAAAGACTATTTCTAGCAGGCAGAACTAACAACTTAACGCCTCATGACGAAAATCATGAGCAAAACGGTGAAACCCAACTAGTAGATACGTAATTGTAACATCTTGTAAGCTGCGAAACATTTCATTGCGAAATGTCAGATATATCATTTTTGTTTTTGTTTCACTTTTGAACGAATTTTTCATACGTCTCTAATATATTTATGAATTTTTCTTTTTTTTAAATCTATCATCTCGTTAAATTTCATTAAACTCCGTATAGTATACAAGACATCGATAGGAGAGCAACAGATCGTCTGCAAGCTCCCAAGAATTTTTCATTTGCACGGAATCGTGGCACGCTTTAAAAACAAATCACTCGGCAAAGGGCGGGAGCCGTTTGCAGTCTCTTTAAAATATCGATCTAGAACGAAGTCGTGGCTCTTTTCTCTCTCGGTTTCACTGTTCGGCGAGCCGACATCGAGGCAGTTGGAAACGGATCTTTGTGCCGTAGGGTTATTCGAGAAGAAAGAACGAAAGAGAAAGAGTGGCACGGCATAGGGCGCGAGGATGAAAATAAAAGCTCGCCTACGCTATTGGGCGAAGCGACGGGCGAACACAGGAGACGAGAAAGGAACGTCAACATTCGCAAAAATTGGAATAAAGCTGCCGGTTGGAAAATTTCATTGTGGCTGGCGATGTTGATACGTAGGAAGCCTTGCTACCACGTTGATTCTCCGCTTCTGGCAAACAATCGAGCAACAATAGCGCGGAACGAATGTACACCCTGACGAAAATTGCGAAGTACATGGCGCGACGAATAATTCAAAAGGGTCGCGAATCGACGGGGGAAAATTGTAACCGGTAGCGAGCACCTTGTAACGGGATTCCGAAATAACGCGATAGAAGAAGGAGCAAGAATTTGTCTTCCCCCTTCGAACGAGGACGTCGTCTCCTGCGGCAAAATGCGGGTAATTTCCTAATTACCGGCTTAATTCGATGAAACCGAGTCGAGACAAGTTTAAGTACGATTTAAGTCCGCGATATCGTGTTTGAGTAACTTGTTTCTCACGAGAGGGGATTTAACTTCATATCCGTTTGCTAACTAAATACTGGAGACTAGCTTGAAAATTGTTAGTCGTTAAATTGTGGCTAGCGTGATTATTTCATTTAGAGAACGAACACGCGAACTCTGCGTTATACTTAATATAAAGTAATTTGCTAATTGCTGAGAATTCAATTATAAATGTAACATTAATTATAACGTTATATGCGCGAGTTAGTATCAAAGTGGAAACACAATGTAAAATATCTTAAGTGATTTAGGCAAACGTTAGCGATAATTTAATAGCAATCAAGAGCCAGGTTATAGACCCCATGTTCGTGCATCGGTTTGCGAAATCGAACATAAGGAACACAGTTGAATCCACATAGGTGTAGCAGCAGTGTTCGCGTTTCGCCCAGCGCGGCGCAAGAGTCCTTTATTAGCATATCGAGCTATGCCAACGTCTGGGGTGGCGTCGATAAATTCCCGAGTTATGTCAACACAGATATATCGTCGGTCGATCGATTAGCATCGATAGTCGAACCCGTAGGAGAGTTAGCCGTTATTGTTGCTCGTTGTTCGCAGCAACGATGCCTCGCAATCCGTTTACCAGTTTCTGTTCCAATTCGAAACTGCTACCTCTAAAACGCGATTGTTTCCTAGCTGACACTTAATCCTTCCACGATTTTCAAAAAATAAAAAAAGCGGTATATAATAGAAATAAGATTAACGATCGTCCCTTAGAATGGGATAGAAATAATATTCTTGACTTATGCACCGTAAGATTATTGTCAACGATGTCTTTTAATTAACGAACCGACGCATTAATTAACACTAAATCCACATTATAAACTCGACGTTATTGCCGCCATTTAATCGAGGGATTCAACCGCGGGGCGGGAAAGAGGGGGAGGATTAATAACTTCGCCGCGGCGAACCCCATTCCGAGCCCTCCCAGAACGTCTAATCGATATTCAATTTTACGCCATGTGCTGTCTAGCATGACTGGCGTCGCCGTTCCGATAGCATCAATTATCCTAGGCATCGGTATTTTGATAGATGGCATAATTCCGCCGCGTATATAATATTCTGGCCCCCATAGCGTCACAGAGAAATAGTGCTCCTCCGATTCATCGGGAATAGCTCGGCTTGTCTAACCGCGGTTCACTGAATGGATATCCGGCTGAACGGGAATTCAACTTCGCGACTGCCACGTATTCAGCTACCGGCTTCGGCAAACTGATGAAATTAATGTTAATGCAGTTCAAGTAAACTCTGCACCCGCCCAATAAGGAGCATGTTAATGTCTTCTTACGAGCACGGCTCAGGAAGTTCCTGGGACACGAGCTGGCACGATGACACAGCAAATTGGGATTACAGTTAACGGTTACGTGTATGTCTTTGCGTTCAATTCATGTAAGAAATTAGAATAAAAAGGATTAAAATTCTATTTACTCTGTATCTTTATAATTTATCATTCTTTATTCTATTTCTGTGATCCGACCCACTTTCCAATTTATCTTCCAAAGATAAAGACAAAAAGATTGTTCAATAAGGTGTAAGAAACTCTCCGTTGAACGATCGACCATGAACGTTCGATTCGTTCGCGCAAGACACTTTCACGCTTGCTTTAAGCCACGAGAAAGTCTGAGCAGGATGAGAGGGACGAACTTCCGACTGGCGAACGACGGCGCAGCCGGTAGCTTTACGGTCTAACGATAATCACAATGACAAGGTTTTAGCGCGTAATAGGTTGCGGATAATTATCCGTAATCGGTCTTCGAGGGTAGTGGCATTAGGGGAGGGAATAGATGCGCATCGAAGGGGGACAGAGGTGGAGAATTTGGTCGAGGGTCGTGACAAACAGAGAAAGTGCGTCTCGGATGCAGTGACCCTTCCAAACAGGAACTGCGCTGTCTAGTTTCTCTACCATTCGATGCTCGACGTGTCTATTCACTTCGGAGGGCTATCAAAGGTGAACTGATTTTATCCACGCGTTCAATCGAAACTGATATTTAACACTAGATTGCCGGAGCGAGTCAATATTCTATATACAGAAAGACTTAAATAATTTTTTTTAAAACATACGTTGGTTTTTAATAGAATTATGAAATGTATACAAATACTAATTCCTTTCGCTCCCACTCCTTAGTTCCAAAAATCCATACGTGCTATACCTATTTTGACAGATCTATTTGTCCGGTAATCTAGTGTTAACTGTTGTGCAAGTTAAGTTCCCTAAGTTCCCTGATATTTTTCTAATTAATTTAATGTAATGTCTGCATTTTGATCACCAGTCATCTAATTCCCAATAAATCATGGAGTTTGAACAATCCTTTACCAACATGCTTTCAGTAAGCACACCACGTGCAAGTTGGAGAAAGTTCAAACGACTAGCTAAAGTTAAATCCAAGCAAAACTATCGAAGATCGATGAATCGTTTTTGCCTTCATTTATCAATGAAAGAGCAGCTCTGTATCGACGCAGCTGACGCGCTGTACTTACAATACCCGGCAAGTGTCACAGACAAACATTCACGACTTTTCCCGAGGTAACTTTGAACTATTCTCGAAACGTGTTGCGCAACGATGTTCGTGTCTCGTTAAAGAGGAGAATGCAAGCGTATTTCGATTCCCTTTTTACAGGTATCATCGATGTCCGCGATAAGCGTAAATATAACTCTGAAAATTTTAATACACGTCCCGAATTCAACTATCCGAACGTATCTGTGTTCGCAAACTTTCGGGATTACGAGCCGAGCTCAAACAATATTCCGCATCCGACCCAATTCGTAATTTCGGCTACCCGTACATTACCATATATTCAAATACTTTCTAAACGCTATAAATTTTAATTATTTTCAACGTACAAATGTTCTCTATAAAATACAGCCTGAGAGGCGAGTGTTTTATTGCAAGAATATCCAGTGTATTTTCTGAAGACATTTACAATTACACCGATCCGAAGCCGCTTTCTGAAATATCGTGCTTTGTACACCGTGGCACTGTTTCCGTGCACCATATTTCACGCCGATTTATCTCCGACCACAAAGGTTAAATTCGATTCCCAGGCCGGATCATTTATGAATAGCGGTTAAGACGACACTTTCTCCCTGGCGTTGGTGGGCTACGCCGGCGGGAGACGATCCGCATTAAGAACGTCTAATTAGAGGCAACGCTACATTCATTAAGAACACAAGACGCCAGAGAGTCCCTTAATTCTGCGCTGCAGTTTCGTCTGATTTACGTCCTCGTTATCGCTGCTGCGAGCACACCGTTCCTGCGACTTCCTCTCGCCGTCGTCTTTACCGGAATAAGCCCCCAATGAGGTTACAGAATACAATTCAGTACACGACCTGCCGGCATGGAATCGTTCGCGTACCTAACAAACGCATCTAACCCACCCCCTCCGCGTAAGCAACGTACTTTAATGCCGATAACATTCAAGCAACGGGGCAAGGGTGCCTCGGCGTTAGCCCAAGGAATGCGTAACATCGCTTCTTACGGCTGCTCCAGGGGATTCATTACGTATTTTATTGCCTTCCGTGCCCCTTTTCTCGAATGCTTTCCGAGAAAGTGTTTCCCTCGTACGTTCGTGCTGACCCACCGAACTTTGAAACCAAGTATCGTTTCAATAGTTCGCTGTTTCCATTGTTACCAATGAGCGCAGACTTCTGAACCATCGTTGTTACTTTAGCAAATGTGATTCACATTTGGAGAATCGAAGACTCGATAAAGAACTTACATTGTTAGCTAATTTTAGTTAACTTTGTGAAAGAAGGTAAAATGAAATAAACCATCCAGCTTGTTGCTATAATTGAAAGAAACAATTGCTTTCACCGAGTATTCCAACAAATGTTTCCTTAAAGAAATGAGGAATAATCAACTCCAGAGAGATTTCAAGTCAGAAGAAACAAAACGCGCTTGCAAAGCTCTGTAATGCATCAACGTTTCTCGTTCGAAATAACACAGGAATCGCAAACAATGAGGAATACTTTCTAACAAAGAGACAATGAAACTTTGTGAGTCATAGTACTTTCTTCGAGGAAGAAACTGAAAAAATCCCGTTCCTGTTTTGGCGATTGTAAGAAGAAACCAGGAGCTTCCTACGCCAAGATGGAATCATAAGACGTTTCGTCTACGCGAAACGTGTCGATCTATCGATCCCGAGGTCAGGGGGATTTAGCCACCCTCTGAGGAAGTGGCTAGACAGACGGGTGTTTGAGGAAAACTCCCTAAGGGCAGCAATATCTCTGTACGGTATGCAAGACGATGGTTGACGACATCGGTTAGACGAGGAATATTTGCGCTACTATTACGTTACGTTTCATCGGTGGTGCATTTCGTTCCCTAGCGATCAACAAAAGACTGCACAGAGAGAGAGAGAGAGAGTGGTATCCTGTTACCATAACCGGAGACGCTTCCCTCGGACACCCGGTATATAAAAGAGAAAACGTCGCTGTATATTATACTCGTGCACAGCCAATAAACTGCTATTTACACGCGCGAAAAGGATCGTGCATCAAAGAAAAAGATTCGCGGAATTTAATCGCGCAATTGCAATCTGCAAACACGACTGGTCGCGGTTTAACACAATTTGGCTTCGGATACATATGCAGATGCAATCTCGTTAGGCGGGCGCAGATGCAAATGCAATCTTGAGGAGGCGCGCGACCACGTAACGAGTTAAGATCGATTAACAGACGAATCCGTGGAATTCATTGCAAACTCGATTTCTTCAATACTTTGGAATTATATTGTAAGGTGGGCTGGTTAACATTTTTGAAGCCCCATGCTCATTTTGATCCTTGCCTAATTACTCAAATTACATAGATAAATCTTTCTACAACGAACGCCTTTTTTAAACAATTCTATGTTCCCCAGCCTTACAGGGAAATCCTTGAGACTTTTTCATGACATAGTCATTTTCTCTTCATGACGCGACACGTGACTGCGCGCACAGTGCATTGCAATGCAACATCGTGGTAGGTGACACGCGACGATCGATCACGCACACGCGCGAACCAGTTCTCGTGACATACCTGTCCTCTCACATGCAGACGGAATAATGTTCTTGAACCAGGTAAACGTGCCTACGCTCTACGTCTAGCTGCCCGTCAATTTCACGCGGTAATGACGCGTTGAAGAAGGAAAGAAAACGTTAGGGACAGACATCGTGACGCGTACGAGTTGCATTACATTCCGTAGCTTCGACAAATTGCTCTGATCTCGTTAGAGACGATCAATTTGTCGCGTTTCGAACAATACTCTTTTTGTTTGCATGTCACAATTTATCGCCTTACGTCGATCGGCACCGTGAATGTATGCAACGATCGATAACGACATTAATGATACGATAGTCACACTCGACAAGTATTCCATTTTGTATGACCATCCACGTTGTAATTATCTAGGAATTCTGTAATTCATTAACGAACGTGATGTGTGTTCTAATTGTCAATGTAAGTCGATATGTAAATAAAGCGTGACTCATTGATAATATGTTAATTAGAAATGTGTGTGCTTTGAAAAACAGATCAGCTCAATTTTGAATGAATAAGCAGGATAAACCATAATCGTAATGCAAATAAGATGAGGTGAATTCTGGTATTTAAAATAAGTTTAAAAATAATTCAAACCGATAGTATAATTAAGTTGAACCTAGTTTTGTACGTTTACTCACGTAACATGTAACACATTAACCCCTCGAGCCGTTACATAATTACATATGCACTGATAAAATTTATGGCATTTTAGATTTATTATATGACATAATTTAGATGAATTCATTTAGTTTTATGAGGTCAATTAAGCACGAATTTTTAAGAGAAATAAATATTAAAATATCCAACTTCCAAATTCGCTGGATAATAAGATGAAAAGAAAAAAGAGGGATACAGAAAGTTTCCTTCTGAACGCCACAAATTACTATCGCTTCTTTACCCAGAAACCCCTAATTTGAACGTGCCGTTAACTTGCTCTTAATCCCTTCATCCTACGCATAACCACTCGCCCTACAATTACAAATTTAATCACGGCTGTTGATCAACGTATCAAAGGATTACCATCGAGAGCGTCTCGCAACGTTCCTGCGCTCGGCAATTAAGCTCCTATCGGACGCTCTCGCAAGCGGCATCAAAACGGCCGCAAGCATCAGCTGATCGTGCTGAGCTAGGGAAACGCCTAGCATCCTAACGAAGCTCGATCTCTTTTCGTCTCGACGACACCGTAACAACCGTGCGCGTAAACCGTAACACGTGACCGGGTATATACCATCCAACACAATGCAACTGCGGTGGATAGTGTACAAGGGAGACGGGCAACACGCGAAGATCGATCACGCACCGATGTAAACACACCCATTCCTCGTCGGTTCGCTCGTCCACCGGTGCATACCGCCGCTTCCTGCCACCAATGTCACTCTCCCGTACACCGGACATGCCTCGTTTGCAATTATTTCTCCGTTTCCTTAGCGGATGTCGCGAACCGATCGCAACTACGTGTTGTACGGAACGCGAAAAAAATAAAATTCTACCTAGTTAAATGCTTTAATTGACGCTGAAAATAGGTACGCATTGTGTGTACATACACGGCGTAAGATAATGGTGTTCGTGACGGGCGAACGGAATTCCTATTCGATGATGCGTCCAATCTTATTCCCGAAAATAACGTGCTGATATTGTCTGAAGTTGGCGAATCGTTGGCGGTATGATAGGGAATGTTTCAATTTGCTTTATCGGAGCTGAGCGTTTTTGAAGCGTTCCCCTAATCTTCCAGCAATATCTGGGATAACTCGGCGCAGAAAATGGATCGTAACAGGGAACAACGTAACGAAAGCCAAATAGGAACTTTCATATCTCTATAAAAATAACGTATTATCGTGGAATCTCTTGAGCCGAAATTGTAGCTCCGGAAAAGTGTATTTCGAGAGTGCTATCCTTTAGAATAAAACGATCGTATGATTTTGAGAAACCTATTTATTTGATAAGGAAACTGTCAATATTTTCGAATATTGTACTTATGATCATTAATTAATTACAAGTAGTGGCTACATCCAGGATTCATAATCGTCACGCTAGAGATGACTCTAAACTACAAATGGATGAAAAATTTGAATCCTCTAACCGACGAACGATTATTAACGATTCGTTATGTAATAAATCGAACGAGAGTTCACAGGATAATCCAACGGTTAATTACCGTTGGATTTGTGCGCGTAAATCACATTATCTGGCGGCTGTGCAACGACAATTGTTGAAGAATTATCATCCACTGTCAGATAGGAAGGGGATGGTGGAAGGGGTCGCGAGATCATAGGGTCGCGATCAGAAAAAGAAGCGCCGGTTGACGGACGGGAATTGATAAACCTCCGCTCCTTTTTTCTCACGCGCCGATGTGCAGGAGCTTCTCTGGAGAAGCGGCGACTAGCCGATGCCGATAGTGCGGAGAGGACGGAATAGTGCACCGAATGCACACGTAGTGTCTGCCATATTGATTGGCTTGCTCGGTATTACGTAATGTCATTAACACGTCGCTTACACATGCGCTTAACTTCCCCTGCCATCCTCTCTTCCTCTTTCCAGCCGACATTCTCGTTGCATCCTCTTTTCCCTCTTGACGATCCTTCTCTTTTTCTCGCATACACGTTCGCTCTTTTTCTGTTTCTGTTGTTCTCTGTTTCCTCTGCCAACCACAGAACGAGCGCGATAAGGAGAGAGAGTCGCGGGAGCAGATGGGTTTCATCGAGCGGAACAGAGAGGAAGAATAAACACGCGTGCAGATAGGAATCGTGGTCGCATAAACCATCGCAAAATAATGCATGTGACGAGTACAGAAGGCGTAGGTAATGGCGAACGTGTACGCATGCCTCTTCTCTCTTCGTTTCGTACGGTTTCGGCTTTCCCGGTCGGGTCGCGCCTCTTCATCGGGCGCACGTGCACGCGTGTACACGCTCGGTATTCTCCAAAACTGCACGCTGCTCGTTGTGCAGGCGATCAAACGAACACGTGACATCGGTTTGCCGACGACAGCCACGCAGAGGTTGCACACCGGGTGCACAGGGTGCATCAGAGTGCACCGAGGGATGCGATGCACATGGCCCGAGTCGAATATAATTTACCGTGGATATCGGAATATTCGCCGGCTGATCACCGCTATTAGTGGATTATAAATTCTAGAGGAAGATGTACAACACGAGGGTTACTAATGCGCCACGATTTAAA
Source organism: Osmia bicornis bicornis (assembly GCF_907164935.1). Taxonomy (NCBI): domain Eukaryota; kingdom Metazoa; phylum Arthropoda; class Insecta; order Hymenoptera; family Megachilidae; genus Osmia; species Osmia bicornis. The sequence continues at coordinate 10,743,216 of NC_060216.1, read as the reverse complement.
ACCCATCGTGGATGAATTATGCAAGCAACGATTTAATGGGGTCACCGAGTAAGGTACTCAAACGCGTGCGACGTAAGTTTATGAAACTTCTCGAAAAAAATTATTGGAGTTAAGAAGATTTAGAGCAAGTTGATTGATAGTCGAGAATCGTGCACGAATTTTATTTTGCATCGGTCTGTTAAAGTGATCGAGAAATAGGATAAACTGTACGATGATTGACATATTATATTACCATAATTATTTTCAAAATTAATTTTAGTTTTTTCTATTTTCGCTTTCCCTATCCCATTTTTTTAAAACTCTATTTTCTTTCTGTTTAATTTCCGGTTACTCTGGCTACCTGATGACGTAGTCGCAATGCGCCAATGATGGACATCCGTGTTTCAAAATAACTCAATGCTCTTTATTTTTAGCTTCAAATACGTTTCTCTTACTTTACTGAATGCATGAATACGTCACGCGCATAATGTCTCTTCAGAAGAGGAGTATTCAAGTTTCTAAGCAGGCTGCCGCAGTTAATATATTCCAGACTGAGCGTCAGTCAGCAAATCTGAGCGTCTAAACGGCTTTATAAATAAATTCAGAAGCATGATTTCTTCGACTAACAGCAAGCAGAGAGAAACGTGTCGCGTGAGAAAGTCGATTGAAACACGATCGAGAAAAGAATCGAAGGATCGATGAAACAAGATCAGTCTGGGATATCGTTGTTCACGGTTAATGCATTCCCGTTCACCAGTGTACCCTTTGCAAATTTTTCCAACCGATTCACGGATACTGTAGCCTCGAACGTAAGGTTTCAGTCAACGCTCGAACTTTGGTTTCAACTCTTGCCGAGCGAAAACCAGGTCATTTTTTACCCACCGCTTTATGACTTACAGATCGCGTAATACTTATGCCAGAGAAATGCAAAAAATTCCGAGAACCGCGCTTCCAGTTCGTTAGAAAAAATATGCTCCACTTGCGTAATTAGAAAATTTCAACGCGAGAACTGATTTTAAGATTTTATTCATAAAGTCGATTAAACTTGAAGCATTCTATTACGGTGGTAGTTTTGTAATAGTAGAAAATCGATTTTTAAAACCTAGGAAATAAACTATTTATAGCGCAGTCCTATATAAGATGTACTTTTTGGAATTAAGGAGCAACTTTTATAATCACGCTGGAAAATTCGATAACATTCGGAGCTAATGATATGAAATTTTAACTAAATGATGAAAAAATTTTAAACAGAAATATTTTGATATTAATTATTTACTATTTGCGCAATGAAATTTCAGTGCGACGTTAAAGTGCAGTTGAAACTAGTTAATCATCACACTGTCTCCATGCCACTGCCTTGCTTGTTCTATGATTCATCCTAGACACACTGGAATTGCCATCACAAATAACTCCAAGAATACACTATCCGCCCCTATAATGGGGTGTATTCGTAAATAGCATTACGAAATCTACCAGTGTTCAAAGTTACAACGAAGGCCTTTTATTCCCCCTGTAAGAAGAAAGCAACTTCCTAATCAGAGTGACCCATTTTCCATCTCACAAGAATCAACCAAGTACCGAGGAATGAAACACTAAAGTTTTTCCCCGTAATTAACTGAACAACAAAACCTATACCTATCTACTATATTACCGAATCATTCATTACCTCAAATATTACAAACCCCTTTTTTTGAATAATGATTATGAAATAAGTGAAATTTTGCTTGTGTCGTTATTGACCTCGGTTGTTCAAGAAGCGTTTACAAAATGTTTGAAATTATTCTTTTCCAAAATGTGATCATACGTCAAATCGTTCCGTTTACGCGTAATCCGGCACGAAATACCGCTGCGGTTCGTCCCGTAATCTCGTGCGAGCCACCGAACCGTCAACGCGGCTTTAGCAAAGTTGCGGGTGACTACGTGGGCGGGAGATATTTTTGGACGCTTTCATGAACCGCAGGCCAGCAATTTATGCGGACAGCAAGGAATGTGTTCGCGGAAGAATTGAGCGGGAAGAGGAAAAGAAAATGGGTAAAACCGATAGAATGGAAATGTTCCAGAAGGATATACACATAATGTATCCATGTATACGCATAAAAGAGATAGCTTTCTCATCCAACGGTTTCCCGTCACTATTTCTCTTTCCTTCTGGCTGCTTTTTCTTCGTCTCGCGCTCCAATCCACCTCTGTCTCTCCCTTAGCTTCTCATCTACTAAGTAGATTACTCAACAAGTGGCGGCCAAATCCTTCGTGGCCGCCGACCGTTACGGTTTTAAACGTTGTAACGTCGGCTTGGATCATCTTCCGGCTATTGTAAGTCGGGCTATTGAGAAACAAAAATCGCTGCTTTCGTTAAAGCCTCCGTTCCTTTGTCCCATCGACGCTCGACGTGCATAAATTATACGTGGTGTTTCTTTTGTGACACGTGTACGGTGACTCGTACAGGAGAAGTAATTTATTTTAAGAAATTAAGATTCGTATACGTGGCAATCATTATCCATTCTAAATAATGTATAGCCTCGCTTTTGTCGCGGCACGGGATTATTGAGTTTCAAGTTTTGTCCCGCTGCAGAAAAAACTCATTATTAACGTAGATAGTTTAAAATTCTGAAATTTGTATACGCATATGGGAAAGTTCAAGATTCCTCTAATATCTGGTACGTGGCTATTATTTTCAATATAAAATTGGCTTTCAAATTATCCATGACTGTTTTATTAGTGATTAAAATGAAAGATTTGTATATCGTTAAAGATGTTGTTTTTAATCATTCCATCATCACAATTTTCCTTTTTCTTATGATAACTGTAAGTACTCCTACTTTGCGTAATAATAAAAACTTGTTACGCAGGGTATACATCGAAGCTAATGAAAAGTCAATCGCGAATTGCGGAACGACGTACTGCATCAGCAGCTCGGTTACGTATATACCGTGCGCCATAAACTTTTATCATGAATATTGTATACTATCAAACACAGTATAACGATTCTTTCCATTGGCGCAGAGTAAACTAGGCTGCACTATCGGTCATATAGGCTCAGCGGACAGATACGAAAACGTTGGATTCAGCGTTAGAAATCCAAAGAAGAGATACCGGTACAAAACGTCGTCGAAGTAGCACTCTTAAAACAAATCTCTCCCTTCCATCTGTCCTCTTTTGACTCGCACTTTTCTCTTTCTTCAGCCCGTGGTTCCACGCCGCTTACCTCCCATTCTCTCCTTCTAGACCGCTTTCTAGCTGCACAGCTTTTCATCTTCTTATTGTCTCCATTTTTTTTTCTTTTTTGGTTACCTTCTTTTCGGCTTTCCTCCTTCGCCTCTTCGTCTTATTTCCCTTTGTCTCTCTGACGACTAAACACCCTTCGGTCCCTCACAGCCGCAGCCAACCAAAACCCTGTACATCTTTTTGCCACGAGACTTCTTCCGGTACAGTCAGCGACAAGATGCCCTGCTTTACCTTGCCACCTTGTCACGCGAAATTTCCTATCTACTCAATTTCACGGCTGCTCGAGAACCACTCGAGCCGCGGGCTAATATACGCGCGCTACACGCTTCGAACGTACGGTAGATGCTCGGTAATAGAATGCGCAGGTATGCATGCCATAAAAGCGTTCCTCGAGATTAAAAACCTCGAATACTGCGAAATGCCCGCCAACAAGACGACGATAACCGTGGGACATCTTACTGCGTTAATATTCTATTTGAAAAAATAATCATCGTGGAAAGAGCTAGTCGTATCACGGTGGAAACCTATGAGTCTATTAACACGTTGAAGCTTTTGAAAATTTTCTTAAGAGCTACTTTTATTTTCATAAAATCCTACGGAAATTCAAGGGTCAGCTGTGATATCTGTATATTCAAAGAGTTAAATTTTTTTTCCATAGATAAAATTTCTATCCATTCTGACTTTTTTACTCCTCACTCGACCTTAGATTAAGTGCAGCTCGAATGGTGCGATGGTAGACGAGATTTAAACTAAGTAGATCAACAGCAGTTAATCCCGTAACGCGATAACGAATCATGTTACTTTTCGGGAAACAGCGATAACCATTGATAGTTGGTCCTATCTTCTTCTAACTAAAACCGTTTATTGCTTAAAAAACCTCCCTTTACAATTAATAATGATTGTTACAAGAAGAATAGAGGTAAATACTGCATCAACTTAGATGGCAATGATTCTTTGATAAACATCATATTTAAGTTATCTTGATGGTTCATTACGATCATTAATAAGTAATCATGACGATTTGGAAAACAATTAGCCAAGAAAGTAAGAAACGGATGACAAGTTTCCAATTAACCACGATATCATCAAGAATATTGTTTCAAAATACATAGCACAGAAAAGAGAACTGGGATTCTGGAATACTGATTTATTAACACCACATTAAATCGAAGCAATCGAAATTACTGCTAGGTGAGCGAAGCAACAAACTCCATCGATCAAAGCAACACGTTGCTTCTCTTGACCGTTTGTCTCTCCCTATCAAGATCGTTATCTTTGATATCTGTCACGATTTATCTTACCAATTATTTCGTCACACGGTAGACTCAACTCCTATTCTCGGAGCAGAACGCGCACACCTGGACGATCTATGAATAAAGAATCCAAGAAGTTTCACCGCAGCGCGGGTTAACCATAATTTCAATATTTGCTTGTTCGATACGATACAAAACGTTCTCCTTTCACTTCGCTGGCAAAACGAAATCGACGTTCGTGTTATTTCGTCGTTCGAATCGGTCACGAAAACGAATGCCGTTGTCCCCGTGATTTTCCGCAACGTGAAACTATAACGACATATTATGAAAGGTGGACGATTCGTGATAGTCGGAGAGGTATTTCTTGGAAAATCGCGAGGGCTTATAGCCAACTTGTCCGCCACGGTGAAAATGAAATAGACACATAAGTGAGACGAAAGCGGACAAGGCGCGAAATTTGGCACATTATAGTTCGCTATGGATACGTTTGCCGTGCGTACAGTACGCTTTTTGTCCATTTGTTAACCGCTTGAGATATGTTTTTGTGAAACGAACGGTCCACTATCCGATCATATATCAAAATTATTAATAATTTAATATTGTTATTACATTGATGCTATATACGTGCATTACCTAAGTATTTATTTTATTATTATATTCTGTTCGGTTTTAAATGAATTTTTTATTATTCTTTTCCATGTAATATCATTGCTTAAGATACCAAAACTCTGGAAAATTGTAATGCTATAATTATGCTCCGCAGTACAGGTGTACCGGAGGCACAGCAAGAATGTGTACCCAAGACACGGACTTGACCATGTAATAGACGAGCACCACGAGTCCATTAAGAAGTAACCGCTGTTCGACTAACTGACTCGACACACGAACGCAACACGGGTCAGTTTATCCGTAGTACCGTGTGCATGGCCGATCTTCCATGTACCCACGTATCCTTGCTTGTACACCAGACTCTCGATTCTACAGGCTAACCTAACTAATAGTCTGGTATCGTTACGAAAATGCGATTGGTAACGGTTAATACGTGCACCGTGATTTCATGCAGCAAGTAGCAATGTAGTCGAACAAAATGAACGCTTTATCCGATAAACGGCGAATTTATTCAAAATACCTGTACAGGAAACGTGATTCTAGAACAGGAAGAATTGAATTCGAAAAAAAAAAACAGGTGAATAAATTTTTAGAGTGATCTAATATCAAAATTATCGATGATTAATGCATTTAAGCTAGCATATTCAATCATCTCTTATCTCAACGAAAATTGACATTTTAGTGATTTAAAATAAAAAATTTAAATTTGTACTCAATTTGACTAGGTTGCTGGCTCTAGTGTTAAAGAAAAAGCTATGAAAAAGTACGATACAGGGGTGAAGCAGCTAGAACCGGAGGTCTTCCCGAGGACTGATACGTATTCGTGTCCGGAACGAAGCAGGCCTGGTAATCTTATCAGGATCATCCGAAACGACCTATTGTCAGTACGTGGTTAACCGTGACTATCTAAATTAGAATCGGTGTTGACGACACACTAGCTTTTCTCGCTTCTTGCCATTGGTGGCAACGAATATAACGGCGCATCGTGCATAGGAGCCTCTAATCTTTTTCGAAGCAAGTTTTATGCCGGGGTTGAATCGGCCCTGTCGTTGGCTAGAAAATTCCTGACGAAGTCTATGTTTCCATAGGGTTCACAACTCTCGTTGGCTTCGCCGAGCGAGAACAACGAGAGTGCTATCGTTATTTGTAGGCGATAAAAAAAGTCGCATAGTCAAAGCCTGTATAAGAAAGCGGCAAGTGGTAGCTTTTATGCTGACTGAATACGAAGATAGGTTCGGTTACCGTAAAAAGGGACGCGAACGTGAAAAAGATACGCAACACTGGAGCAATACAAAACATGCGGAAAAGAGAATATGGAAAAGCCGAGAAGAATTGTTTCGAGAATAAAACTTTTACGTCGTTTACCAGGCATTCTGATATCATCATTGCGTTAAAATAAAGGGAGCATAAAAATAGAAACTGCATTTTTAAAGGCTTGTAATTTTCATTATGTGCATAATTAATGAAAGGGTAGTTCTTACTTGTCATTTTTTTAAATTCTTCGCAATTTTTCCATAATTTACAAAGTACACTATATGTATTAGCAGCGTTTATTGCAATGTTCATGAAACAGTAACAAAATAAATAAATTGATGAAAAAACAGTGAAAGCTCAGCTGTGCTAAAATACATGCACCTAATTTAACGATTCATAATTGAAAAATTTCGAAACACCTGAATTGAAAACTACACAATTCAATCACACGTCCCTGAAACCGTCTGTCGTTCGATTAAGTGCAATCCAGTTCAATCGCCATTCACACAAGCATTTTATACACCGAATTACTACAAGCCGTATCGATGATGAATCACTGAAAGGTTAATCGTGAATTAATTAGAGAACGTAGTGTAGCTGATATTCGGTATACGAAATTCGATGTACATTTCCGTCCACGATTAATCACGACTGTCACTATCGCGGATGAATCGAAGTGTTCGTTTCCTGTTAATGACGCGCACTGCAGTTTAACAACCTATGTATGAACATAATCTTACAAACACGTTTATCTTCTTTAATTATTGGACGATGTACATATATTAGACGCAGACCTACGATATGAAATTCTTCAGAGTATAGAAAAGGAAAATTAAAGAAAAAATCTCAAATTAAATTTAAATTATCTGCCACCTAAGGGTTAATATACCGCGGATGAGATACTACAAATCTACGTTCAAAAGTGTACAATAAAGTAATTCAAGTGCAGTTGACAGAGTTACAATTTCGCATGCAAACGAGAGGTTATCAATAGGAAATCGAGTTTCACCAAGTCCCACTGTATCGTCCCCAACGAAAAACGATCTGAATGAAAATCTCTTCGCAAAGGAAAGGCGGACCGAGAAGAGCTTCCGTATTTTCCTCGATTCGAATAATACGGAGTGGAAAATGCTACTGAGCGTCGTTTTAATAACAAGCGTCTCGGTCGAACGCAGTTCTAGAACGTGCGAGAATACCGCATCCATGGTTCGGAGTCACACCCCACTGACGACGCAAAGTGGACTAACCCCTTAATTGGAAACATTGAATGAATTCGAGCGTAGAGAATGCCAGAGAAAGAGAAAGAACGGAGGAAGATAAAATAAAATGAGACAAGTAGGTTTGCGGTGGGATAAGTCAGACGGAGAATGAAAGAGTATGACTGGCGTTCTTGGTAACTGTAACCGCGGTCCTCCGATTTGGAATAGAAAATTCTTCCGATTCGTGCAATATATATTCGATAATTTTGTGCCATATAATTCCCTGCTAAAGTCTCGTATTCGCATACGCTCGTATACCTTTAGATAAACAATGGATGTATAGCCGTGGTTTGTTAATTAAATTAAGGCTTAAGTACAAGAGAAGAGAGAACACGATACCATGAATTTTTGAATGAACCTAGCTCTTGTTCTCTAAAACAATGTGTCCAGCATGTATCTATTAAACAGCTGAACAACACTGAACACGTTACTCTTCGACTGCACTTTTTCTTTCCTACACCATTTCGTTTTTCCTGTTCGAGTCGCAATGATACCGCATCCTTACAGATTTCACTCTCCATGAAACGTTAAAGAGGGTCGAAGGCGGTAACCCGAGTGACGTTAAAACGAATCGATGCTACTCTTCCCTAAGTAGCACAGGCCATTATGGATCCAGCAACGATGCTGTATCGCTGGGAATCGAAAATTGCATGCCGGATCGGGGGATGAGTAGTTTTACTGCTTTGTTTTGCTTCAAGGCTAGCGTCGAATCGCGAAACCTTTAATCGTAGCCTGTATTTTTAGCGGGACGATTATCGTTTTGCTCTCGAATCGCGAATATCAGATGCATCTTTCAACGAGCAGGAAATAACAGATCAAAGCGCGCGCGAACCGAATGGCCGAGCGGAGAATCTCGCGGGTCGGTGCCGCATCGGGCCGAAAGTCTATTTTAGTGCGAGGTCTCTCTTGAAATTCGCTTCGCGCACCTTCGTCTCGCGATCATTTACTTTCTTACACTGGCGGACGTAAAATCACATCCGGCCCCGATTGACGGCCTCGTTGCGCCACGCGGTTCAAAGACGACCGATAACGAACGTTATCAACCGACAAGTAACATAAACATTTATGCTTGCATCAACGTCATCTTCCTCCGCACTCTCACTCTGGTTACATATTCAATTTTCTCGCTCTATGTTTTTCGCTAGACCAGAGCGAGCTTCCGTTTCTCGGTCAAAAGCTACGGGTCACGTAAATACGGGACGAAAAACGGTGGGCCACATCTGGCGTGTTCGAAGACAAACAAGGAGAAACGGGTGGCAAAAATCTAAAGGTTGATTTGAAAGTAAATCGATCGATCGAAGAGATTGGAAATCACAGCTATATTGACCCGAAAATAGAAACATTGACTGGCTTCTTCGAACAAAATCAAAAATATAAACAGAATTATTGTTTTGCTAGATTTTGTCCAGCATCGGGTATTATTCTAATAATCTTTGAATAAAATAAATTTATTCAAACGTAACGAGTAATTTTTTATATAATTCAAACTGTTACAACATCAAATATTTAATTTAATAATAGTCATTAAAATACAGAACATGCCAATTATTTTGATTAACTGTGCTAGCAGCGTTTCACGCAATATGATTACGAGGATCAAGAAGTGAAAAAACGACCGTAAAAAAATGGGAAAGTAAACAGAAAGCAATTCATTGGATAATATACTTTTGACTAAAATTGAAACCAGTCGCTTATCGTTCAAAATAGAGAAATCAGTAGCGATAATGACAAAGTTCAAGCTCATGTCACGACCTGGATCGACGATTTTTATGTTGAGAACTAAGCGAAGCGAGACCGTATTCTCATTCTGAAATAGGAAATCGTGAGATGATTTTGCTAATCACACATAATTAATATGATAAAAGACGAACCGCTGAGACAGCGATAATATAATTTTAATTTTAGATTATTTTTAAAATTGATTCTTTTGAGTCTAACTTTATTAAAATGGAGAAAATTTTTAATTTAATTAGAAATTTGATATTTTATTTAAAAATATAACTTAAGAAAGTGTCTAGAAAGTTGTTTTCCCTATTCAAAAATAATTCTTTTCGAAATTTACATAAAATTTCACGATCATTTGCGACCCTCTTCCTCTTCGCCCCGTGACGAAAGGAGGAATTTCCGGTGCTTAACAAAACGCTTTTTTATTATTATTTATAGTTGATTTTATCTGCAAGGAACAAAGAATAAGGGAAGCACAACGATGCAAGTGTATCACGTAAGGTCGTTCGATAAAGCAACCAACATAGGTGCTCACGAGATTCTTGTTTAAACATACATCACGTATCAGCACAATGCGTGGTTTGTTTGAGACTTCTAATCCAGAGATGTTTCTGGATAAGAATGTTCATCAAGCGTGCGAATTGCATGCATATTTAGAATCGTCAAAGATTTGAGATACGCGAAAATTCATGAGGAACGTAAAATGAGACTTCTCACGAACATTTCGGAAATTACAGATACACGATGAGATGATGAAAGGAGATTAGAGTGCTTGAAATAAAAAATTTAAATCAGGGAATAAAATATCTATGAATTTGATTGATTTTTTATTAGAAGGTTAACACTTTAACTATCAAGCTGCAGCGACTGAAAATTTCGGATATTTTTATTTCTAATAAATTTCACGTCTTACTTTCACAATATTTCTCTATTTTTATTATTTGTAATTCCTTCTATGTAGATTTTTGTTATTTAATTAAAACTATAGAAAGTAATATAAATTATACATGGATATGAAAGTACTGTTCCTAGCTGGGACTGAAACTACAGAGTAATAATTGAAAGTACTATGTTTAGAAAACAAAGAAGGAAGTACGTAATTTCATTAATAATATCCCCGAAGTATATTCTCGAACCAACTTTCTGTCTAATAATAAACAGTTTACATCTTCACTCTCGTTCGTACCCCCCATAGTAAAGTGCTATAAAATCGAAATTAGAAGCATCGTAATTCGGTTCGTTTGTATCATGAAACCGTTTTACAAGAGGGTTCAATAACTCCAGCCCGACAACGATAAATAAATATTATAATTCAGACGTAATGTTTGCTCCGTTGTGTAAGACGAATGCGTGACTGGCGTCTAGGAAGGCGAACTATATTCCAGATAATAATCCTTTATTTAATCAAACGAGCCAACAGAGTGCACACGCGACTACACGAGCGTAGATAAAATGTTTGACGTTTCGAGAAATTCAGGAGTTAATCGTCCAGTCTTTTATTCAAAAAGCAAGCGGGTACACGTGCACACGGATGCAATGAGTAGTAGGAATCAATAAAAGTGTCACTCAGAATGTCCAGCCGGTAAGAGTACGTAATATGCATATCTTATTTAAATTAGTTTCGTTTCCTTTCTTTTTTTGCACATAATTCGCGTGCCGGTAAAAATAGCGTGCCGCTAGTTGGCAACCACTGATTTCAGGCATGCAAAGTACTCCGTGCATAGTACGGTTTGGGGTAGAAATAGACTAAGTTGTGCGCGAAGGGGAAATCCTCGAGGAATCAAGAATTCCAAGAGTCGTTAATAACGTGGACCAGCAAAAGGTAACACTGTTGTACTTCTAATGTTTTGTTAAATAAACGGTACTACCAGCAGAAGAGGGAAAAAAAAATACCTTCGACCGTTGGAATGCTTTCCATCTCACGGTACAACGTTCGACTATAAATCTAACAATTAAAAGGGAGTTCGACACACGAAACCATGCATGCTTGTTGTTCACCAACGACCGTTCGAAATCTAGTAAATCTCAGCGATTTATATGCAATATTGTACGAGTTGTAACGACGCGACCAAACCGTCGAAACTAAACGGAATTTTACAAGTGGACAATGTAACAAGAGTCTCGTTTATTCGAACCAGCACCGTGTCCAACTCAATTCATTTGACTGGTCACGCTGTGGGTTGACAGCATACAAAATTCCAATGATCTATCGCGACACGAGCACGCGCCTGTTCCTCTTTCGAAACGGCTCTTTCACCGCGATGTTTCGCGTGACGCGAGCAATGAGGGAAAAAAGAAAATAGAGAAAAAGAGAAAGAGAAAGAAGGTGAAAATAAAAGAACAGAGGTTGGAACAAAACGTGACGCTGAAAACGTAAACCAAAACGATGTCACAAGAGTCATTGACCTGCCTTTATGTTAACAAATAAGCTGCGCTAACAAGCAAGTTGCCGCGGAGAGGCCCGCAAGCAGTCACCTACGTCGCTGGAAATAAATTAGACGCCCCTTTCGACCTAGTTGCGTAATTAAGGCCCCCTTTAGCGGCTTTCGGACAAACGAGGAAGAACGAACGACGAACAAGGACGACCAGACACCAGTCAGCTGACCGATCTAGTCCCTCTTCTTTCCGTCTCCAACCCCTCTACGCCATTGCTCTTCATCTTTTACCCTTTCCATACGACGGCCTGCCATTTAGCTCTTTTCATTCATCCCATCCACGAAACCATCGAACCGAAAAAGCTCGGCTAATTCCGAGATAGTTCAACTTTTAAGGTCATCGTTTCTGTTGCGTTGCAACAATGGCCTCATGAAACCAACGGGTTTAATTAGAAATTTCAGAGAGTTCGAATCGTTCAACGCTGCCTTTTAGTGCTGTACTTTAAGTGGATAATAAGTTTGAAATAAAATTCCACGTTTTTTGTGTAGTTTCTCAAATTTAACAAGTTTTATTATCGTATTACCTGCAAACCATTAAAGGATTATTTAGGTAATTAAATTGTAAAAAATTGACATTTGTTTTTTGCCTTTTTGGAAGGTATGAGCTTTTAAGAACGTAAGTACTAATAAACTTTTTCAACAAAATTTTAATCATTTTGACTCGAAATTTTTTTCAATTAACAGAAATAAACATAATTAATGTATTTCTAATTAGTGAATTGAAACTTCACAAGCTTGTATAATTGTTCTAAAATTCAGCACTTGTATCGTGTTCATTACATTTAAGAATAAAGAACAATTTCTAATTATCTTATACATGGAATTGACACCCCACCACTTCGTGTAATATTTTCTCACCAAACCATCACCCGGTTAGTACGCAACTTAACGCTTACCCAATTCAACCCAGACCTACCTAATAGTTTATTTATAGTATACACTACGACACTAATTGGCGTTAGTTAAAGAGTGGCTGTGAAACAGCGGACAAGATCCTGTGATCAACCGCGTTCGAATCTCTCCGTGATCATTTTCTCGCGTTTTCGTGTGAAAAGAGACTAAATATGGAGAATCATAACGAGACGAAATACGATCCTAGGAAAAATGAATTCGACCTCACTGCTGCTACCATTTCGTTGTTTATCAGGACAAAAATTTTTTTCATAAAAATCGTCCAGTTTTTCGTTAGGACGTGAAACGCAGACGGAAATAGAACCGCGTCATTCGGGAAAGCTATGAAAATTCGCATGATCCAGAATCGCTCGTTAACGCGGAAACATCCCCCAAAGACGGGCTAACAAATTTTCGTCCCGCCTTTATCCTCGTCTTCTCGTCTCTCCATCTTCGTCCGTATACTAGCTCGTCCATTAAAACGGCCGGCTGCAATTACGTTTAAAAATAGCGAAAGAGTCGAGGAGACTCTCGTTACGCTCGATTGCATCAGACACCACGACTACGAGGACACAACAACGACGACGACGAAAACGACGACGCGACAACCAAGTCGGAAAAACGTCAGACTTTTGCTTACCCGGAGATTGTAATCTTGTTTTTCCTATCGACGATGATTACGCTTCCGTTCCTGTTTCAGGATCGAGTAAGACGTTTAAAATTTCATCGTTTTTTAACATTCATTAACAAAATTCCAAATGAAACACTTCAGCAATATAAAAAATATAAATAATTATTTGACTACTGAAGGTATATTACCTTGGAAATAAAAATTTCGAATATCTTTAAATATAAGGATCTGCGAACAATCTTTCAGAAGCATCAAACGGAAAAATACTACACACAAAACATCGATTATGACAAAACGTCATATGATGGCTGAACCATGACTATACCTTTTCTACTTCACGGACGCTCACGAAGCGGAAAGAACAGTAACCAGCTGTGAAATTTCGTTCCCAGATCTTCTGAACCAACACTAACGACGATCAAGTACGTTTCTACGTATTTCAAATTGTTTTTCCTCTTTTTTTTTGTTAACGCGCCAGATATCAAAAGCGAAACGAAACGAAAATGGAATCTTGCGTCAATCATTTGCTGTCGTCAGTCAAGAAAAAAAATAGATTATACATAAACTGGCGATGGAAGTTGCTGAAACGTTTTGAGGAAAAGGCAATCCGAATTAGATGTGTTCGCGTAATCATTTTTCATTGACGCAACGTAGCATGGTCGTTAACCGAGCAGGAAAGTGTCGAAAGTTAGGTGCGAACTGATGAGCGTTTGTAAGCTGTAACCACATTGTTTCGACAATACCTGGAACCGACCCAAAGTACCAAGCAACCATTTGAATGACTTGAAATTTCGCGACGCCCGGCAATAAAGACCACGTGCGTACAAGAACGCCGGATTGCACGATAAATTTTCTACAATGTGCAAATCAATGACGGGCTTTGTCTCCGCAAAATTCATGTTACATCGACATTTATGTAACCTCCATCACTCTTGTACTTTTCAGAGTTACACGAAAACCAGTGTTAATTTATACGCGGGCGAATTTGGCAACAAAGGTGCTTTGTCAGAGATCAAGAGACTGAATCAATTGCTGCAAGTGTTCAATTGCTGCAGCATTCAATCTAAATGAACAGACATTTCTTCCGAGTAAATAGTACACTTTTTCATCCTAGATCTAACAACTTATGTTCTAACATTGTTTAAGATAAGAATTTTACTTTTTTATCGCGGTTAATTGGTGTAATATATCATTGAGGAAATCTTGGATACGTCATTATTTCAATAAAATTCATTTTGTTTCCAACGGACCGTGGAGACGTTTCCATGGTCCAGGATAATTTTAATCCATCCGGTCGAACGCTTGAAATTGCATCAAATTGAAGGGCCATCGGTGATGAAAACCATCACGCTCGAGATCTTCGCAAACTATTTCCATTGTAACCGCTCGGAAATGAGAAAAAAACCTTATTCGATGATACGCGAGCGAGTAAAAGTAATATTTTCGCGAGAAAACGTAGCGAAGCAACCGAGAAACAGCTCGCGAGTGACGTCAAGCGACAAAGAATTTTTGAAATTATGGAGAACAGCGGTAAACGTAAGGGTAAACTTGAGGGAAAAATGGCACATATTCTAAATATACCCGAGCGCCATGCTCGTGTTAAACTGTGACACCTCCACGTATGTACGTGAATCTACCTGATAAAATCATGGACTGCAAGATTATAGCTTAAAATGACGATAACTCTGGATACGATGTAAAGAACGGGACAATGAAAAATGTAATTGCTCGAAAGCGTGACTACGTGATATTTGAGACGAAGGCGGTGTTGAAAACGGCTCTCAGCGGATGAAAATTAAATGCAAACACTTTCGACAGTGACATTAATTGGAAATATTAAGAAGGAACGATTGTAAAATAAGAGAACTATCTAAGCAAATGAATAATATTTTAAAGGAACAGAGAGATATCACCAGTCAGTAGAAAGAATTAATTTCTATCTCTAATACGGATATCTCTGAATTTTTGAAAACATTTCTTTATCAGTAGGATTAGCACATAAATAAGCTTCACGATTGTAACGTGTCTGCTTTAATAGTATAAGTGCCTTTTCATTCATAACAAGATGTCACCGAATTCTAGTTAAGCGCCACGTGCTCCCTCTCATCACACTTGCTACGTGAGACTGCACCATACGCAACCTACTATCTAATGATATCTCTAATTCCACACGTGGATTGTGTACCTTCAAGCACATCGCTGAATTCAGAATTGAATACAGATGATTTTCATTTATTATCCGTAAGAAAATAACGATTAAAATAAGGATAGTCGTTCCTGTTATTCGATAAATTTTTACATTTTTGGAGGAAATCATCTACGTTACATTATTGTATTAGATTAGCAATTGAATTTGTAACTTTTGTAAAATATTTTACATGAAAGTCTACCGTAAAAATATAGAAAATTTCACGCAAATATGAGAAGAGATGATTAATTTAAGATGAAGGTTAATTGGATTCGGAATTTTAATAAATGACGGTGCAGGGTAAATATTAAGATCGCGAATTTAAAAAATAAATGAAACAATTTTCACATTCACGTTTTATCTTCCTAATTATTCACGCGTTTCGTTCCGCTCGAACGAACGAAATGCAGTCTCGACCAGCTCTCGATCAATTTCTCGAATAACAAATTGCAATCGACGCGCTCCACCACTGGCAATGTCAATGATTAATACGTAATCACTCTTTGCACAGGCAACCCTGTTTTGAAATCGCATTACCTGTAATATATACATTGATACGCGCGCTACGAATAACTGATTGAATTCGCAAACAGGGCGTACGGTTAGAAATGTCCGTCGTTACAATGGTTCGTGCCTTTCATGGGCATCAAACATAAATGAGCGCGCGGTCGCGATGATTGAATTTCGAGCAGAACACGAGTTAATCTCTTCGGCGTGAAATCGAAAACAAAAAGCACTGATATGCCGTGATTCGTCGAAATATTGAAGAGAAGTCTCTTTTTCAAAAACATATTTGTGCGATACAAACGTACCACGTGGTAAATATATGTATTTTTTTAAATTACACTTCTAAGAGCAAAACGATTATTATCAATTTGTGCGATGCGAAAATTCAAAATTACTCTTGTCTATATGGAAAATCTAGTTTCGAACTCTAAAAGTTAAACTAAAAAATAAAATTTTCGTACCACGGGACCATTCGCGTACCGCGCAAGTAATTCTGCACCGAAAGCAGCGATTTCGTGAATTCGCAAGTCTAAAGAAACTTTGCGAATCTTGGATTTGCGATCGGCGAACCGAACTCGAGTTCAAAGGGCTTGCGAGTGTTAAATCACAGGCTGTGGTGTCGCGACGCACCGTAAGGTCTTCCATGCACGACGTCTTGACGGGAGAACGTGGACACGCCAACGTGAACAAAGCGACAAGAAAGTTTCTCAACGCGGCCAACTAGTCCGTCTCGCAAACGTGAAAGGTCTTTTTTCATTAGGACAACTATGAATGTACGATAAATCCAACGACATATCTGATACATACTGATTCTAAAATATCTCATTTTAATATTACAAATTCATGAAGTTACCGAAGTACATTTAGAACACACTCTACTCTTCCGGTTGCTGGATAAAACGAATCTCGAATGAACAAAGCTATTGTTATTCGACGCAAACAGATTCAAAGAATGTGTAATTTTATTCTGTAAAAGCACTGCAGAGAAACGTCATGAACTTTAAATTCCTAGTACTTTGAAGGAAGTATTCTCCGACGAAAACAGTTCTAACACATTTGCTACTGCAGTGAAAATGAATGTGTGTCGCAAAATATATTGAAATGTTAATTAAAGATGAGAGCAATAATTACTTAAATTTTTTAATGTGACTTTGATCATTTATGTGAATACTACATTCGGTAAAAAATAAAGGATCGCCAAATTTGTTATAATGATTTCTAAGAATATAATTATTCCGGTGTATTGTTTTAGAAGCGAGTCGTTCCGTGCTGGTGGTTAAACGTTAGTCGGCAACGTGCTGCTGTAACGTTTCTAGGTGCTTTCCCACGGTTACCGTGCAATACACCGCATCTTTCTACCTATGAACTTTTGCGGAACACTAGCACAAAACACACGCGACGGTACCCCGTGCAACAACCGGACGACTGCTCCGCTTTTTCTACTTCAGACACGCTTTCTCGCAGCGTCATCGATGAAAGGAAGGCTAACAACACCGATGGAAATAGAGCGCGAACTTCACTGATCGATTATTGTTCACCGATAATTCGGCCCTCGACTAGAACTGTTAATTTCAGATATCCGGGTACCCGTGAGATACTTCCATAGATAAGATAGTCAGGGATTTCAATTTGTAGATCGATCGTTTTTTATTCATTTTTAACAAACAAATATCCCTCTAATTAAACAAATATTATCTATTAATGAAAATTTAAATTAAACAGAAAAAGAGTCAACAATTTTCTTCTAATTTGTATAGAAAATGAGTAATTATTAATGAAAGATGATTGACTTTGAAATTGAAATTTTCGAGAATCCTATCTGAAAGTGGAAAGTGGTTTGTTGGGATTGCGAGACTTTCCGCTTCGAACCGGCGCAACGCGTAAATTTGAACAACAAGCGTGACCTTAATGAGAAAACGGACTGGTGATGAAAAACGGAAACAACTAACTCTTCTTCTTTTTTTTCTACAATTACGCGGAATCGACTCACGGAAAAGACTGACTGACACGACGAAAGAGGGAAGCTAGAGAGGACGAAACGAAGCTACGACTTACGTAACGACAGCAAATAACGCTAATGAGCGTACCTCCGCCTTCGTTCCTCTTGTTCTTTTTTCTAGAAGTCGCGTCTCGACGCCCCGCTTACGAAAATTATTCGAATGACGGACAATTGAGAAAAAACAACCGGCTTGTTCCCGAAATATTAGTATTCTAGATGAACTCCACGTGGACGTAGCACTCAAGATCAGTGCTTAAATAAAATAAAGATAAACCTGTGTCTTCCAATTAATTTTGCTCCTAATATGTTATAGATCTATTCAATTCGAGGTCAGTGGAAATGAGATTTACGAGCGTATCAACGCCTTCACGGTAGTAAACTTCATGGACTCTATGATTTATAATTATATCTGCCTCCTTATGGCTAATCAGAGCCTACTAATAGAGTTTTATATCATAGATATCGTTAATACATGTCATAAAATTTCTAATTTCAAATTGCAGTTAATTTACTGCTACACTAATTTTAACTTAAAGTTAGTTAATTAAAGGTTCCTATTTATAATAACATAATATATAAAATAAGTACGTAGCGATCATGACGAGTTTCATTGTTTTGAACGAGACACTGGGCACTCCGCGTGGCCAGACAATCCGAAGTAGTATTAGGTGTGGTAATCAGACCGTCGTCACGCCTCAAGTGGAAGTTGTCAATCAATGACGCGAAATATCAAAGCTTATAATTCTATCATAAGAAACTCAATTCAAATATTCATTTCAAAATATTTCCGTGTCTTATACATAACACACATACATGTCTCTGTGATACCGGAAGGATTAAATAGATCAACTTAATAAATAACTGTGCAAAGTTATATAAACAAGTAGCCACCAATTAAGAAGTTTATAGCACTTACGCTATTAAAGAAGTAATATTATTACTGTACTAATGAAATATGCAAATGTTATTAAAAAGTGTATCGATTGTTCGAATATTTCATTGATTTAGCAACAAGATAAAAAAGTGCAGTGTGTAGATACTACGTGTAGCAAGAAAAACATGTCAATTAAATATCGTGAAAACGTTAAAGCAAACACGTGGCGCAGCGTGTTTTCTCCGCGAAAATTCCGCGGAAGTGCTCGCACACTTCCCAGTAGTTTAGAATCGTTTCGCAATAACGCTAGTCACGGTCGCGTGGCTCGATTATTTCCATTCAACTCACGCAAGAACGTCTTTGTTCGAGCGATTTAAACGCTGCGTTTCTTTCGACGCGACATCATTATTCCCTGCCCCTGCACGGTTTCATGAAATTAACGTCGATTTCATGGAAAATCAAGCTACCGTTTCATCCTGGCCGATCCAGCGCGCAAGAACGGAATGCATGAAAAATAAAATAAATGCGAAAAATAAAGGGGGATTTCTTTCGGCTGCATTTGAAAGGTTAATTAAATGTCACGTAATTTAACACGCATTTTTCTCGTACACCAATGGACGGAACATTCCTTCGTATAATTGAATAATCCAGCAGAAAGATCCTTTAATTGGAAGCGACCGGGAATCGTGTAGAACAGCGTAACATCGCGTCGCTAATTATGTCACGAATCTATCTGACTGTAATCGGAAGTAATTACTACTCGATCGACGGAGAATTTAATCCAATGATTCGGTGAATTACAGTACAGTAACGTTGAGTGTTATTATATTACACAGGATAGTAATGGTACAACCATCGAACGCTAGATAATTCCCTGGAAACTCAATTTTCGAGATTGATGAAGTGCTCATGCACTTGACTAAGAATCGATCCGATGTTATTGTATGATTCGATACTCTTATTCGTTGTCTGGTTTTGTTAATATCAGGAATGTCGATATCGGTGAATAATTTAAATCAAATGAACCTTTAACTGCTTTATTTATTCATTAATTCTGTCTGTTGCTGCCAAACGTTATGTTAGCTATCTTGTTATCTATTAAACTCTAATAGAAATATTTATACTGTAGGAAACAGATTTTTAATAAAATCCACCGTGAAAAGCTTTCAACCTTGATTTTCTCAGAAACTGATCCTTGTATTAATACTTTGACTGATATACGATGGTTTTAAATAAAAATTTTATTCAAAAATTGCCTCGAATTTAATTCCACTTTACTAGAGTCATAGCACGTATTTAATCTTTAGAGAAGATCACGCAATAAGGCTTAATCATTTCAAAAGAATCATCTCAAAAAGGAAACCTTCGCGTTCTTATTCAATGATCGCTTCGTGCTTATTGAGCAACGATGATCATGCCATTTCCTTCTCCGTTATACATATAAAATGAGCACGGTTTTTCGTTCGATAAAAGAACACGATCCAGCACGATTTCTCTCTGGCAATTCCACGTGACGAATGATCGCAGAGTTCGAGCACGCGAGAGCGTGTCGCGTTTTTCGTTGCCCCACGTTGGCAACGGTGATTTCTCAAAATCGCACGGTGCACGGGTCGCAGCCTCGCGTATCAATTATTCTCCGGATTCTTATCGCGTCCGGAGCGAACACGCTTTATGCAGGCCCATTTTTTTCAACGGGTCAGCCAACGACCACCGAAAGACACGCGTGACGTCGTCTTACGACCATTTGCTCGATTATCGTTCCGCGTTCCAGCCCTCTCGTTGGCTCGTTTCTTTTTTTTTCCTTCTTCTCCTCTCTCTTTAAGCCGGCACGAGTCTCTTAACGAAGATAAAAGGCCTGCTAACTCGAGCTGCTGACTCGAACACGCGAGCAAACTTCGAAAGAGAAACGTCTCGAATTTGCACGTGCTTCTCGTCAATGGCTCATCGACTCACGCACATGCTCCTTTCCTTCTTTCAAACCACTTCCTTTTCGCGTGAGAAGGACTCTTTTACCCGTTTCGAATATTTTATCATAATTTTTGCGGAAATTTTACCCCATTTCTCAGCTTCTGACGATAATTTCGCGATACCAAGCGCGTGTATTGAAATACGGCTCGAATATACGGGTAGCATGGAACTAAATGTTTTAATGGATGGTTTGTAAGTTACAAATTAGGATCACGAAAGAAGGGTTTCGTTTAGGTAAAACTTTGTAAGCAAAATTAATAAAAACGATAATTCAAGTTTAAGAGATATAGTTTTCCTAAGAGTAAGTAGAAAAATCCAATTGTTTATGTTAGCAATATTGCATGCTGATTGATTTTAATATTTTCATAATAGACTCTGTTATCTATTAAGTAGAGCATATATTACCAATATATGCCTAGTAATCAAATCGCCTTTGTGGCTCAAGCAGAAACTATCAATTAATTACGCGAAACAAAACGTCATTTTCTAATCAGAATATATTAAAATCAATTCAAAATTTCATAGCTATGACTTTGTCATCATACTATAACAAGATTACAAGCCTATCTGATTGCAATAAGTCAATTCAAATATTTGAATCCCAGCTGCACAAGATGGCCGTCTGCCTAACCTGTTTTGGAGCGTCGACACAAAACTGATACAGCGATCGATATATCAATGCTAGTCTATATCTTACATACTAATTTCTTCCTAAAGAGCTATCCAATACACTATAGTGTCATATAAATCGTGTTTACACATACAATAAATTGTGAATTCGTATGTATCCCAACCGCTTGACGCGGCGTCGTTTGAATGACACTCACAATAGCAAAACCAATTACCATTAACTTCGTTTAAATAATGTCCATATTAAAATAAAGACTGTTCTTAATCCTACCTTAACATTGTACGCTCCAAACAGCTTGAAGACACTCCACACAACACAAAACTAACACGAAAACTCTGGACGCGAAGTACTACCGTACGCACACGTGTTGATACTACTGAAGCGTTCGTAAAACTAAACATGAACGCCTGAGGCGCGCGCCAATTCAAAACAAAGACCGAACGCGCAGAGGAGCACGCGATGTTCCTTAAGTAATATTATTGTATTATCACATACCTGGACTGGTCTGCCAAGATAGACCACCGATGAACATTTTCCTAGAAAAAGAAAGATGAATCCATCAGCACCGGTGTCAGGTCTCGTCGCCAGCAGATGATGAAGGAAGACAGGGGAGACTGCCGGCAGAGGGTAACTTCCGGTATCGTGACCCCCTGTGCAGTCTCCATTTGTTGACGGCAGGTGTCACCACACATCAACCAACAACTGAACAACATTTGGCTAATTTTTCTTTTTTTCTTTTTTTTTTTACTTTAGCTTTTCTTTCATTACGAGAACCTCATTGAAACACGTCGTTTAATTCGCGATTCACCGTATCCGTTTGAGAAAGAAACCAAACGATTCACGCGCGAAACACAACAAACACATGTTCTCCTCGAACCTAGGCGCCTTCTTCGTTCAATAATTTGTTTATTATAAAAAATTTGAATAGTCGAAGGGACGAATATTCACTTTATTCGTTCATTTTAATTTAAACATAGAAGTGTAATTAAATAGTAAAATCGTTATCTATTTCCTGAAATCTTGGGAGTTTAATAAAGGGGTCTTAATGGAAAATAAAATGTCGCTTCCTCTTAATCGGCGAACGAATCAAGCCTTGAGTTTACATCACTTGGTCTTCGCCGCTTTGCTGTACCGGATCGTACCTATTAACTAGTTTACGAGAAGTGCCATTGTCATTGGTATCGTAAAAGCTTTTACACGCTGATTCGACCCCCGCGTATTTACGAGGACAGTAACAAGGACGTGGTCCTGATGTAAACATATTTTAGATGCGAATTCGTTTAGATGAACGAAATTTAAATTAAATTGACAATGAGCTCTTTAAGCGATAGGGAAAAATTATCCACTATAATCATCCTCAAGTGTAGTACTGATCCGATACCATGAATGTTACGACTGTCACTATTTCTGAATGCGATTTTTACGGTAAACGCGTTAAATCTGTCAATGAACTTGAAAGCGCAGATGCTAATCGCGTAATGCATAGAAGAAACGCGTCCAGCTTTCCCTTCAATGGTTTTTGTTTTTGTTTGTATCGAGAAAAAAGATCATAACGCGGGTAACGCAACGCGCTGGCATTGCCGGGAAGCAAAGATTATCGCGTTCGACGGTATATCCACGAAGATAACACTTTCGCGTTGTGGATTTAATCACGTGGTGGCGCATTTGCACATCGATTTTCCGTGACACGATATAATCTATTCCCCTCGCCCACGTATTCTTCCCTCTCTATCCTCTTTCCCACCCCCCGTTCCTCCCTTGTTAGGTCTTCGTGATACGAAGAACTGGAGTAGGCTACTGCTCTATACCACGTTAATAGGTTCAAAAGAATTAATAGGACAAATGATTGACCATATGTCGTCGGGATCGATCTCGAAGACCATACACCGGGCAACGTTACCGATCCGTTCAACTTCCCACGGAAGTATCGAACGTTAATCACACCCCATGAAACGATACCAACTCGCACTAGGTCTTGTTATCGCATATGCGATAAACATCGCGATCACATCGAAAGAAAATGAAACGGCACGATAAGTTTGAACTAGCAGCTGATAAACGAGCCGGCTCCTTTCTGTTTTTACTCGTGAGTCACGTGGAGGGTGCAAGACACCGTAGTTCGACAAAGAAAAACTTTCACCACCGCGCGACGTATATATCTACCCCTTCGAAACACGTGTTTCACGCTTTCCGGAGTGTAATCTTTGACGTGCTTTTTACTTCTACCGGTTATCTATCACTTGTACTCGACGTCATAATTCGCTCGAAATTGGCGGCAAATTTGAACATGTTAAACGGTTTCTCTTTCCCACCCCTTTTTTTACTCCATTCTTCTCGAATCCCAGCCGTTCCACCGTCCCATTCATCTAACTTTCCCCCTTGACTCCCTCCTTTCGTTACGTCGAGTCGAAAGAAGGCGCGTTGAAAGAAGGCGCCACTGGTACGAGGAGAGCGCGGTGGCACGCATATTCACGCGGCCGACAAACATAAACACTACGCGTTTCCGTAGATTCGGAGCTGACAACACCGGTGACAACACCGATACGAACGACAAGCGGCAATAACGAAATGAATAAACCGGTAACGTTGAAGATTCGCAGGTGAACGGCTGGTATCACCGTTCCGTAACCGTATAAGAAGCATCAACAGAACAAACACTGGCACGGAGCTGGCCAACGAAAACACAAGATTTCAAGAACACGGCCCGCGTCGAGCGATTGTTTCGCGCGACATAAACACACTTTTGCTCCGTTTCAAAGCACGCTTGATCGTTGGTGGTGGATGTAGTGGAGGTCTGTTTTGGGGTCAGTAATATCCTAGTTTCTCGTACCCTGGATCATTCGGCACCTCGGCTGGCGAACCGCTCGCTACGATTTCCTGATTTTGGGGCTCCATAGCGACGCGCGGCGCACGGATCGTTGTTATGGCAACGCTCCCTCGCGTGTCCGGGATTGCAGTAGCAATGCTAACACTAGTGCTAGTGGCAATGATAGCCGATCTCGCCGATGGCCGTCTTGGTACTCGCTCTTCCGCCTTTGATCTTGTCGTCGGACGAACGACGCTCCGTTTCGCTTGTCGATGACAAACAACGTCTCGATACTGGTGTCAACGCTTCCAATGTCACGACACGCACTTTCACGCAACTTTTACGCTCACGGTTTCCCCGTTGATCCTTGTCCCTTGAAAAACAACTCTCGCGCCTCTTCTCCTCTGTTGTTCACCTGTCTCTTTCTATCTCTATCTATCTATCTATATATCTCTCTTTCTCTCTCTCTCTCTCTCTCACCCCTGTACGCTTCCCTCGTTGTCCGAATCTACTTGCCGCTTTCGGAGGGTGCGCGTATACTGGTTATCGCGCGAGACAACACACGACAACGAGCTTCTGCACGATTGTCGACGATGAGGACGGTGGTACGTGTCGGAAACGTACGCGCGTACGTTTCACGCTCGCACTTTTAAAAAAAATTTTTTTTTTTAACGAGTCGACGGAATAACCGCGTTGGTCGCGCCGAGCCGGATCACGACGACGGCGACCACGACAACGACGACGGTGGTGGCGGCGGCGATAGCGACGACGACGACGACGACGACGTCGGCAACGACGGCAACAAGGAGTACAGATCACAACGATGAAAAACCGGGCTGTCGACCTCTCGTTTCTCCCTTTTTCTCAATCGGTTTCTCGTTGTTCCTCTTCTGTTTTTTCCTTCTTTCACTTTCTCTCCCTCTCTTTCTCACTCTCTCTCTCTCTCTCTCTCCTCTTTCTTTCCACACTCTCCCCTACTACTGACTACTAAAAACTAAGGAGAAGGTGAGAGGTTACGTGGCTGCGCGGTACGGCGACTACTGATGACGGGCGGCGGCCGGTACTCGGACGTGCGACGCGCTCTGCGAGAGGTTCGACGCGACACTGCGCTCTCGGGGCGCGGGGCGGGGGAAGGGGTGCCGCGGGGCGCAGGGGGGGACAGAATGGAGGGGAATAAGAACGGCGGTGGCGGTGGCGGCGGCAGCGACGACGGCGGCGACGACGGAGGCGGTGGAGGCAGTGTTGGCGGCGCTGGCGGGGACACCGTTTCTCTCTCTTTCGTTTCACTAGTTTCTCTTATCCATCTCTTTCTCTCTTCCATTTAGCTTATCCTCTTTCTACCACCCCATTCCGTCTCTCTCAGCATCCACCGGCTGAGAGTGGGGCGGAATGTGGCGCTTGCGCCTTTGCTGCCCGCCGGACCAGCCAAAGCGGGAAGGGGAAGATCGCGACCGCGTACCCGCCTCCGACCACGCTCTACTCGCCTGTTCGCCCGTTTGCTTACTCGCTTGCTTCTCGCCTCGAAAAAGTCCGACCACCCGCTCGCCTGTACTACTTGCACGACTTACTTGCCTCCTTCTGACGCGACAAAACCTCTTCACCGATCAACCAAACGCGACTACCGTGCGAGTTTCTCCCTGAAGAGCAAAGCGAGCGAGCGAGCGGCCGAACACGAGCATGCCAATAACGTGGAAAACGGCTGTGCTGCTCGCTTTTCCACCGACCGATCCACGCGTCAGCGATTTTCACAGACGTTATTCTCTCACATTATTGCATCACCTCGTTTACAGCTAAGCGCTTGATCTTTTATCTGATTACACTCTTCTGACCATGCTGTTTGGAGAACATCCTTCAACTGGCCAATCTTTCGGTTGGATTCTTTTTTTCGCTTACCCCGATAACACGCACCTTCAATCTCATCGCGTTTTTTAACTCGAAATAATTTCAACGTTGGAGCTGTTTGGAAAGAGTGTAACTGTTTACATTCGCCGCTAAGGTTTCCGAGCGGTTCGTTACATCCGGTTACCGTATTTTCACGCTGCAGTTTACTCTAATTACTCGAAGAGGCCAAATAGTCATCCTACGATGGACTGTACCTCCTCGCTCTTTTGCTACTCTGTATCTTTAATTTATGTACCCCTGAAAATTTTAAATAATTTGATACACTGTTTCAACAAACAGTATCTCAAATGGAAGATAGTTTGGAAAATTGTTCGCACAAAGCTTAACGCAAATGCGTTAAATACAGAGCTCGCGAGGATTTAGAGGAAAATATTGAATTCGCAGATTTACGGACGGCGATAAAAACGAAAGAGCACGGCAAGTTAGCTCTTTGTGACCCAAATTCTTTGTTTCCGCCGAGCTAGCTTTAATATTAAAAATGTCCCAACAAGGCCGACGATGTAAAGAAGTGTAGGAAAAATTGAATAAACGATCGTACCGTGTCTTGAACTTCCCTGAAGTTGTAATTAGATGCACATTTTAAAGACACGAAATCGAAGTTACGAGCACACGAAGATATGAAAGACTGTACGAAAGTTACTATGGCTTAAAACTATCGTATAACGATATGAAGGTTAGAGGAGGAATTCCATTAGCGCCACTTTATATGCGCTTCGAACTATACGGTACTTGAACGATGATATAATACCGCAGTATTCTATACAATGAAATTTGTTTTTCGCACATAACAGGATACCGCTTTGTTGATACCATCTTTCTTTAGGATAATACAATCGTGTGTACGGGACTTCACGAACAATGAAAAGCGAATGTACGTAAGTTTGAACAAAGGCATAACTTGATTTACAACCGTGTCTTACGAAACCTTTCCAAACAGTACATTTGCGTCAAAGAATAATTTACACTCTCAAGTACTAAATGAAATTTCTAATTTATATAATTAGATAGAATTTCTTATATTTTTTAAAATATGATGAAAATGGAACTGTAATAGAAAATTCCATTCTATTTGGATTAAATGGCAATAATGGCATTTTGTCGAAAAGTCTTAATAAACAAGTACATACTGTTCCTTTTACGGTGAAACAGCTTTTTATTAGTACAAGACCACCTCGAAGCGGTGTGTTTCACAGAAGAAGAAAATCCCACGACCTTTCAAGCACTCGCATGTACGAACTCTGCTTTCCTTCTTATTGTCCCTATTATTACGGTAAGATAAAATGACTGAGATATACTTTCATATGGTTGCAGTATCAACAGTAACGAACATTTTGCTGGAGGACTCTACTCTTATCGATTAATATGCAAACGTGTGTTCTTCGCATGAATAAATTTTGTATCTTAATTAAAGTTATAAGGTCAGATTTTATACTAACACTGCTAAAATTCAAATTAATATTAGTTATTGCTTTCAATTATGCGTTATTTCCAAGAAATTAAATATTAATCCCAGGAAAATCACGAAAGCAATTATGTTTATTTTTTATATTTAATTATCGTACTCTAACGTAGCAAAATGTCTTGCTGCCAATTAAAATTCCGATTCCATTCTCATGAAAGTTGACGCAGCCAGAGAGACGTTGCTTTCGAACTTCGTATTCCGACGCTTTCGACTTCCTCTGCATAATTTCGCAGAGCAGCATATCACTCTGAGGCGTGTAAAACAGAATAACATTGCAGGTAGCTTTGCGTATAAAATATGTAAGAACCGATATCGAAATTCCCTGTGCCACCTTGTTTCAGTACAAATACCTTTTACAATCTCTTGAATCTCACCATTGAACTTTGGCTTTTGCAAAATATAAAAAAAAAAAATCTTACGGTGCAATCAATTAATAGCAAGAATATTGAAAAGTCAGACCGACATTCCATCGAATTAACGTTCTATCGATCATCGGCGAGCAGCGGTGCAAAAGCGTCTCTGAACGATGTTCGCAGCTCACCCCCAAATAGAAGTAATCAATTGTGATGGAAAACGGTTGGCGTAGGAGCCAACCGGCCGAATCGAATCAAATTGGCATTCATAGAAGGTAAGAAATGATTCCCCTGGTCCGAATCTGTCGCAGTCACGCTGGTGCAGTTCTGATGACAGACCCAGAGGACCGTCGGGGACCTGCCAATCACTATTCGCCGATTTTAGTCGGCCCTGCATCGAAGCCTGGACCATCACGTAGCCGAAACGTTTCCTAGTTAGGTCAGCGACCAGCTATCGTCATTAGTTTACACTCTGGTCTGGCCAGCTTCGGATCATACAACCGGTGGCTGCAGCGGATTAGCATAATTCGAGAGGGACTCTGTACGCACGAACTTCTCCAACACGTGCAACGCATCGTTCGTTAGGTGGGCGGACACGTATGTACGCGGTCTGATCGTTAAAGATCTGGCTGGTAAGGCATCCACGGGAAATTAGATTCTATCGTTCTCTGACAGCGATGCGTACTGTGATTTATCGAGTTTCCTCGATGCAGAGGGAAACTTTTATGGCGCCTCTGAAGGAAGGAAGCTAGAACGGTGGGAATCGCGAAACTTCAAGCCGGATAGGTTTCTAAACAGAGAAAAACGACGTTACCGTTGTGTAATAAAGAAGCACGACCAGAGTGATGTGGAAAAATACGGGATTGACGGTCTGTGCTTTAAGTGAATTGCGAAAATTGATGAAAATTAACATTGACTTTATTTTATGATACTAGATATATAAGGCGTGTGCTCAAACTAGAAATTTATCAGACTTCTATTAACATTCTATAGAGGCTTAAAAATAAATGATTCGAATTGTTAAATATTTAAAGGAAAATAGACTTTCTTCACATTTAACGCAATGAAATATGCATATAATAACAGACACCTGCAATAATTCATTCAAAACCGTAATAAGGTTATTAATTGATTTTCAAATTTCAATTTTCAATTCGATACCATATTATTTTTCTTTTCCCTTCTTTAATTACTTGAAGCGTTGACCATCAATGACCCTGATAGCAATCAATCAAAGATTTCCTGGAAATAGTGACAACATTATTTCAATCTGTCCCCGATTAATCAGGACACGAAGCTCCCTAACTGCTGTCCACTTTTTTCGATCAGCTGTAGTTTTCCAAGCAGCTGATCGTGAGTTGGCCGGATTCGAAGAGCATCGATACGCAAAAACCTAGTGACCAATGAACGCGGCTGGTGTGCTGGACAAGTGGATCATTTCGAGAGTCTTTCGAATCGGGGGTGGAGGTTGGCCGACGTATTGAATGAACGCAGAAAATATAACGAACGTGGCTGAAAACGGTGAAAGGTCGATTCGTTGGCGTTGCCAGACACTTCTTCGCACCCGACGAGGAGTCGGTGTACACGAGAAGGAATGCGACGATAGGCCGACCGGTAGCGGAACTACGAGGGGGAACAATTAGTTAATTGAGTTGATCGATGAATTTCGTTCACACGATGCGCGTTCCAATTCGACGTCTGATTGAGAGCTTCTATTCATTCCCCTTTCTACGTACGCGAACTGGCTTGGTCGCGGCATTTCGCACCAAATAAAAGCCCTCGTTGCAACTAGGGTGAGGCGTATATGTAGTTTAGTATCCCTCAGGCCGTTCCAGCTAATATGAAAGCCAATGTCACGAGCTTAACCAACGAAATTTTGATAACGTTGCGCGTGATGCACGATCCGATCTCGTTTTAAATGCTATCATTTTTCGTCGCGTACCCTTCGCGACTGGCTGCTTCATTCGAAACAGCAGCACCGGCTCGTGCACGCTCTCGACGAGCATTTGAAATTAAATCGTACCATTATTTAAGCGTGAAACAGTTACTCGCATCCTGAAATTAACCCAGTTTCGCCGGCAAATAATTGTTCATATCGCGAGAGAATAATCAAGATACGGATCGACGTCCCTAACGACTTCCGTGGCTTGCTTGTTCTTTCTTCTCTTGACATGCTTCGAGGTTCTCGTACTAGCAGCGTATTAAACACCGAATGGAAGAAAATAAGCGACGCTAAAGCGTAACAAGCGCAGCCGTGTCCCGGTTCGTTAGTCCTTGCGCTTTGCATAAAATCGTTCATTAAAGGATAAGCAGATTTCGTGATTCGAAAGAATATCGGAGCGTTTCGAATAGACCGCGGAGGAGTCGGGTAAACACGTATTATCGAACGGCCAATCTGAAAGTACCCTTATTCAATTCCTCTCTATCTGTGGAATCAGGTACAAGGGATTACAGAAACCCGGAGCTCCGTATCGCTGTTAGTCCCTCCGAATTTGAATAGTCGATTCGGTAAATCTCGTATTCAAACTCGGATAGTTTCTCTTAGTAACCTCATCACCTGCACACCGTCCCCGGCTTTATCGTACCGTTGCAGAAACGAAAATAAATTTGGCGATGAAATTACGAAAGCTTGTTGAAGAGGATCGATCGCGTCTGCACGCGTGTACACACACGCTCCTGTTCCGTTAATCCAGTTTTAAAATGCGCTGCAGACACAGTAATAAGTTGAAACCAGTCAATTAGCACGCTCGCTC
Organism: Osmia bicornis bicornis; assembly: GCF_907164935.1. Lineage (NCBI taxonomy): Eukaryota > Metazoa > Arthropoda > Insecta > Hymenoptera > Megachilidae > Osmia > Osmia bicornis. The sequence continues at coordinate 10,712,512 of NC_060216.1, read as the reverse complement.
TAACCTACTTCATCCAGTCCTAAACAAACACTGGCAGGTGTTTGAACAACGTAACTGGGAATGCGGATTGCTTCGATGCTGGGGGAGAGAAAAGGGTTCCCATCGAGAAAGGGTGCTAGCGTGGGGAAGCTCGCTGACAAAGAGTCGTAAATGGAGGTGACTATGGAAAGAGAGGCCAAGGGGTAAAGGCCAGGGATCAACGTCTTATCCTGGGTCTAAGTGAATGCAGACCACTAGGAAACTATTTAAAAGAAATTAACTACCCCTCGAGAAAGGTTAGAAATAAGTATATTAAAATTTATAGAGTGTTAATGGAAGGGGTTGGAACTATCTACTTTTTCATCGTAACAAATATTTTTATCATTAAATAGTTAATGATTAAGTCAATTAAAAATTGTTATATTTAATCCATGTATGGTTTTCTATCGATTCAACGGAATCTAAAATTGATTTCTTACTCCCGTCAGTTGGTACGTTGAATTAGAATGAAAAGTTTCTAGAGCATAGCGGCAAGTTTGAGAGGAAAACCGAGCGAATCGTTGGCCAAAAGTAACGGAGGGTTGTGGGAAACACAAAGGCCACGTTTCCCAACGAGATGGAAAGCTTGTAAGAGACACCGTGGTTTCTCTGCCACGTTATCGGTTGACCGAGGCCGGATGGTTTAAACCCCATTCTCGTGAGACCTCGTGGATCAAAGGGATTCTGAAGATCGCCGGCTAAGCATGTTTAACTTTGCGACCTACGTTTTCCGCCGAGTATATCAATTAGTCCTGTCATTAAGGGCGAACCCTGTCTAACGGATTCTTGGTGCTTTCACGCGTCGCGAACGCATCTCAGGATCGAACGGTAATCTCGTTACTTGCCGCGGAAAGGCGTTTCCGACTGAAACAAAGGCGTGAAAAGTAGATTAGAAGCGGTTATCGCGTTGAATGAAACCGCGTCAAAGATGGTAATCGACGCGATTATCCCCGCTCCGCGGCGAGAAGAAGATAATCTGCTCGAAATAGTTTTACTAGCTATCGCGGATAAAGAACGCCACTTTCGCGTCAAATGCTGCGAAATATTGGAAAAGGTTAAATAAAAATGTCACCCCGTTTACGAGCCTTCTGGGAGGATAACAAATACATATACGTATTCGATGAAATACAAACATCCTATCTTATTTCACAAGCAGGTTTATTATTCTTGGAATGACCTACATTTGTCAACGAAATAATTCACTGAATTTTTGTCGTAAAATGTGTCAATAAAAGGAATAACGAGAAAGATGTAAACCAGTTGACATTAATTTCAAAAATGATCAATCAACAAATGTTCATAATCAAATTTTAATCTAAAATCATCTAAGTTGATTTGATTCGAAATGTTGAAAACTTGCAGTCTTTTAAAGGACCATGAAGAACAGCACCTAGTTAAGCTAATGGCGGCGAACCCCTAAACTTTAAGGTTTAAAGGAAGACATCCTTGAGTGTGGTGTTCGGAGCAACCTAATGACTTTCTCGTGCTTCGAGAAGGGTTAAAGTCTTCGATAATGCTAGTCGACTAAAGTACCGCCACACCGGCAGATTCGTTTTCAGCTATAATAGAATATCATTAATCAGAGCTAACTAAATGTTCGTCACTGTCATCGCTTCATCGGTGATTTGGACACGTGCGGGAGGCCATTAGGTATGTAGCTAAAAACGTATTAGTGAGCCAAGGGCATTTTTGTCGATTCGGAAACACGATATGAGTACATCTTGAAATGATCTATTTCAAAAGGAAACGGAAGTGGTACCAGAGTGTGTTCGTGGTGCAAGTGGCGTCATCTTTGTGCAGCAGATGATACTATAGGTGGTCTTTGCCTCGAGTACATATAGCAATTCACAGATCGAGATCAAGTGCTTTCCATGTATGACATTATTTCACATTCAACTAACAGGCTGTAGAGTTGCTGCTTTATAATTCACCATGGCAGTTCTGTGCCGCGTACAGTATACAGGGTGTCCCGTACAACTGGGCCAACAGTAACTTTAAAATGATCTCAGATGACAATAGAATTATGTACTTCGACAAATTTTTTTTGGATTTGCGTAATTTAATTTTTTTAATTCTCTACAAAAATGTATTAACACATTTATAAAAACTGTATAAACCACTTTCCATTGGTTTGATAAAAGACAGAAAGAAGGTAAAGCAGATTTATTTTATTCAATAAAAAAGCTCGAAGAAACAGATACGCGAGTTATCGAGGACGAGAAGAAGAAAGTGGTTACAGGCAAGCTGTTATCGGTGAAAACCGCAAAGCGACGACTACCTCCGAGACGGAAGCCGTCGGGACGTAAACGGTAATGACCGAGAATACGTAAGGGCCGACACGAAACGAAATAAAATAAAGGAATATAACGAAGTAAGGCGGATAATAGATCTCGTCTCTTCCGGCAGCTTCTCGGCACCTTCGAGCTTCTCGACCGCTGACGAAGGAGGGATAAGGGCGACGGGATAGCCGTTCTAACGAATTAATCTTCGAAATGATGCGAGACATCGTCGTTTCGAGTGAGACGAGAAAAAAGAAGGAAGAAGGAGCATAAAGCTTGCAGAACGAGGGTGAGATTTTCATAGAAGCTGGCGAACGAGCGAGGGAAAAAGAAAATTGAAATTTCCCGGGAAGGCATGAAAAAAGAAGTCGGAAGATGGATTTGTATTACTTAAATATTTACTCATAAATTACCTAAAGAATTTCCAATTTTTTGCTTTGTAGTAAAACGCGTTATTATTGCAATTATTTTAATATAGGTAACAGTGCAGTGCAATAGTAAAAATGAATTTTCTTAAATAATCTTGCATTTTAATACCACAGAAATCACCTCATTAATGAATAAAGTGGAAAGAAACCCGATGAAAACAGGTGTCAATGAATCTCTATTAAACGTCGAGGAAGTAGTCGAAATTAAAGCTGGAATAAGCCAGTGAGAAGGTAATGATATTCATCCTTTTATAGAGAATCCTTTTTTCACTTCTTCAATGTAGCTTTCCTTTGAGTCGGGAGACGCTTTCCACCGTGGTACCGCTTCATCCTTTCCGTCCTTTAGGTTGCTCGTTCTGCCACAGAAGTGCCGAAATCCCAATTGAAGCGAATAAGCGATCGAGCATTCCGCGGTATATTCAGGGATTGTACAGAGGGTAGAGCATCCGCCAAGCCTCTCGATGCCTACTGTCGTTGAAATATGTTCGACGAGGGTGAAAAAGAGCTGACGATATTCATAGCCGATGGGGGAGGAGGGCAACCGAGGGGTAAGGGGTAGAGCAGGAAAGTCGGGTGCAGTCGTAAGGGGATGTCAGGCGTTTCCCGAAGTCGTCAACGATGAAAAAGAGGGAAAGAGAGAGGCAAAGGGTAGTGAAAAAAGGTAAGAGGACGGAGGGTGCATATCCTGCTGTACTTCACGCCACGGCAAATTCGCGAGGCGACTGCAACGTCAGGCATTTCATCGACTTTGATGGTGCTCGAAGTTTCGCTGAAAAACAGTCACTACCCTTTAAAATGAACCTTAAATCGCTTCCCGTGTTGTTGGGTAATTGTCGCGGGTTCAATGTCTGTTTTCATTGCGGATTTAATAAATGACTGCTTCTTTACCAGTCGTGGAAGACATACATTGTGATACAGGATTATTTTTTTAATAAGTACTTCTGGTAATAATACTTGACACTGTTAATGAAGCTAAGACACCTGACTCATTGCAGATAATAAATGTTTAGTTACGCCAATGTGTACAATCTGTGCAATTTATTTTTAAGTCAGGGGTGAACATTATGTGGAAAAATTGTATTTGGAACGTTTCTACTGATTTTCATTGTATATTATATTTTAACACATTTCCTGAAGAACATATTTCAATTGAGAGAATCAAGCTTTCGAAGAACCACCGGTCGAGATATAATGAACGAATGCAATTAATGCAATGAGCTAGAATTATCCAGAAAATAAAATGAATTGAATCCGAATGGTGCAATAACGAGCACAAAAGTATTTGATAAATTCGATGAATATGGAAACGTTTAGCTGCCGTAAAGAACGCCGTTTTATCATCTCGTGAATATCGATTGACCTGCTCCTCGTGGAACTATGCAATCTTTCAGGTTGTTCAAACTTCGAAAATAACGTTAGACCTAACGTTCGGCTGATAGTATCTGCACTACAATCTAATCACTGTATATATACTCGTAGCAATTTTTCCCTAGTTTACTAGAAAAGCAGTTTTCAGAACAAATTTCTAAGCCACAAATATTACATCTCTCCCACGATAATCCTCCTCAATTTATATTCCAAGCACAAGCATTAGGCTTAATTGAAATGTCCGATCCCCGTAATCCGGATCAGACGGATATTCCGACAAGCGTGGACGTCTCGCCGTTAATTTATACGAAACGAAAGATTATGGAAATCTCAAGTTTGCTTCTATGAGATCAGGGGTCCAAGGTCATCCAAACTCTAACTCTTTCTGCAATTTCTGCAATTTATTTCATTATAGACTTCAACCTGTTCAATTTATTCTATTACATTATTTCCATGGTCTATTTTGAACTTTGCATTCAATAGGGGTGATAAGTTCTTGGATGTTCTTTTTACATGCACAGTATCTGATGAGACACGGGTGTCTGACAAATACCCTTTGCATCGAAAGGGTTAATATTCGAGCAACCTAATGATTATACCGATCAGTCCGGAAGGAATCGAACAAATTCGATCGCGGTCCATTTCGCCGTCCCATTACACGTAAGATCGATGCCAGCCACGTGCCCATAATATTTTTTGGATAAGACACACCCAGACCTAACTCCGTCTCCTTCTCCTTGGTGTAGGACGAAAGCGAGCACCCTAGGCCCGCCTTATCTTTGCGTTTCCGGTCCAACGAACCGGAAATGCGTAATAGAGGAAAACGTAGCAGAGGGGTGGTGCGCGGAGACACCGTAAGAAAGAATATGAGATCGCCGTGGTGAGGCGCGAACGGAAAACAAGTGCTGAAGCTGTGGCTAGTAACGGCTTGATCTCTTCTGGAAACTAATTTGAACTATTGCTGATAAAGTCTGCATCGTATCAGTAGAAACTAAGACATCCGAAGCGAGCTTTTGAAATTCTATCGTAGAAAGAAGAAAAATAGAGTTGAAATCTGCTCTTTCTGCGTACCCTTTATTCTCTTTTCAACTTTTACCCTATGTTATTTCTTCATCGTATTTTTTTCTACTTTTTGCATGCAATGGATTCGAGAAGTTATAGCTGGTACAGTTTGAATGGTGCCGCAAAGTCGAAGTATTTCCACGTAAATGTGGTTGGAAGTTGTTTGAAAGTTTCAGACTTGTTGGAAGATCAATTTATTCCATTTGGATATTTTCTATTGCTGAATATGGAGTCAATGAAAAATATTGTTTTGAATTTATTATTCTCTCGTCTCAAAGGAGAGGAACGACAGCTAATGTATCGCGAGAGAAATTCTTACACCGGATTGGTTCCAGCAAAAATGAACGATTACAATATTAAGCGAAGAAAGAAAGAGCGCTAAAGTGGTAGAGAATATAAAAAGCAAGGGAAGAACAAAATTGGCTTCGATACCAATAAATACGTTATTACAAGCTTCCGCTGCAAGCAGAATATTAAAAACATGCATTTCACATTTACGAATGCTGCAGTTTTAATGCACCTGCTATGTTAAATGCAATTATGGATGTATTTGAAACTTTCAACCCTTGATATATAACTCCCTTCTTTAATAGCGTGATCCTCTGTAATTTCACACCAGATATCATTATATCATTTCATGAAGATATCGGATAAACGATGGCAATCGCTCAATACCGGTGTTATTGGGTAATATTATACATTACGGTAAGTAATATTATAAATTACAATTTGAAAAACGATAAAAGAATTAAAATGACAGATACTAATTAATTTCAAACGACGTTTTCCTCCACCTCTATCTCGGTCTACACTCTTTTCCTTCACCCCTTACCTCTAGTTCCGTCGGAAAAACGCCGCGCGACCCATCGTGTCTGGTGCTACGGATGAAAGGAAGTGTCTACCCAGCGTTACGGCATTCCCACAAAGGGAAGATGCAGTCCCTTCTTGGACGTGACCCCTCGCTCCCAAACCCCGATCCGGATTCTGCTTCCACCCTTCTACCCTCATCGCGGTTCTCTCTATCCACTCATCAACCACCACCCTCCCTTCCCCCCCAATTCCTTTCTTAAACCTTCTCGCTTCAACTTTTATCCTCCAATTTCCTCTCTCTTTCTCTCCTTCGTCTGATCATCCCTATTCCTCTCTCGCTTCTCTCTTCGATTCGTCTTCCTCGAGCCTTACCTCCCCCTTGCAACTTCGCCAAAAGCGACGCCCTCTTACAAGATGTAGGAACCCGCGGAATTTAGTTGCCATTGTCTCGCAACGTGCCCGATCGCGTCGCGTCTCGTCTCGTCTCGTCGCCTCCGCGTACCGTGCTCCTTTGGTCCGGGCATACTTGCCAAGAGCTGACTAACAGAACCGTGCCGCGAATTTTATTCGCACCTGACCCATTACCCACGCGCATAACACCATTATCCGAGCAACGCCTCGTGAATAACATGCCGAATTTCTCGACTCGGTTAATTCCTTGTCCCAACACCGAACTCTATCGATGGAACTTAAACGATCTCTTTTAGAACGCCGTGATTGAATGATATACGTTTATGTATGATTAAAGAAGGAGGGAATAAACGAGCACAGGCGACAAGATGATCGAAAGGTAACACCTTGGCATGGACAGATATTCTTCAAACGGAGCAGAGAGAAGCAGAAGGATTCGATGTCGTCTGGAAGACGTCGACGAAGATATTGGGTCGAGCTTAGCTTCAACATAGTTGGAGAGTGCTGCATAAGCTTATTAAGGTTGGGTGCTTTGCCACGGTTCCACGTCACCGAGCACCCTGCTAGTGCGCTCTTTCTACCCTCTTCCCCTTATTCTCGTCGTCGTAGAAGAAGCTGGAAAGCGGCACAGCCGTTGGGAAGAGGGTAGGACGAGGGTAGAGGTGAAAAGAGGAGAGAGCCAGGGATGCGATAGCGGCAGGTAACTGCTGTACCGACCACCGTGTCGCCGATGCAACTTGAACGGTGGTAGCGGGGTAAGCTGGCGGATAGTTAGATCAAGGGGGACGATGTGACGGAAAGGGGGCACAGGGAATAGAGGCGCCGAGGCGAGGGAACGGTTGCAGACTCGGGCGAAAGGGGACGGAGAGAGGAAGAAATCGGAGCGACGGGGGTGTTAGCTGGGTTTGAAGGGGAAAGGGCGAAGCTGGAGAAGCGAGGAGCCTCTTGAGAGACAATGAGGCCGCTCACGAGTGTCGCAACGAGTGGATGCTCTCCACTATTGCCAACTCAGGCCCTTCAAGCCTTCCAGGCTTGCACCACCACTACCCTCACCACCACCGTTCCCGCTATCCTGCTGCCGGCTGCTACACCACTGTCACGTTGCACTACAACTACGCGACTCGACGAGCACGACGACGACGACGACGATGTCGTTGGCAATGACGTTAGTGCGGTCGCCGGGGTGCAAGCGAACCTCGAGTACTGCCTCCAGGCCCGACACACCCATGGTGTATCGCAATTTTTTTTAATTTACTTCTTTCATTCGATGGATGCTCGCTCTTTGAACCAGTTTTTAATCATTCTGTAAAAGATAAACCACGCACGAAACAATGATTTGATTGAATTTTATAAGGCTTCTGTTGTATGGTATTCGTTTCACTGATTACTGTTACCGTAACTCTCACATGATAGCTGGAGGATCGTTTTGATACAACTAGAGATATCAAATGTTAAAATACATACAAAATTATTTCTTTTTTATTCTAGGATACTCGTGGTAAGGAAGAAGGGGCATAACTTAAAATTCCACGTATCACTGTAAAGTAACGCAGCAATCTCCATTTTCATTCTCCTCCTTTTATCGTACTTAGGGATGAAGGTAAACGACTGACCTCTTTTGGAGAAATACTCTGACGATCCACGACACTTCAGATACCATTGTGTTCGACTTACCTAATGTTAGATGAAGACACAAGATAAGATATTAGATGTATTCAATCTTACATAACACCTGAAGAGATGAAATTTAAAAAAATGTAACGTGAATTTATATTTACGTGATTTCATATTGTACGTTATTACTATAAAATTCTTTCACAGCAAAGCTTCGAAGAACATTCCAACTGAATTCTTTGTAATTCAGAAAAAAGGAAGGAACTAAAGTTCAATAAAACGCGGTAAGAATTGAAAATGCAAAAAACATGATCTCGTTTTCGTTTCAGTTACTTCTTTCATCGTAGTTATTCGCGAAAGGCCGATTCTCCTTTCAATTTAGTATCAACCGACAAGTCACGCGGTTAGGTAATGCATCTTCATCCTGCTCGTACTTAACTTATACGAAAGTTTATCGTCAACTCTGCAAGAAGCAGCCACGAAGCAGTCGTGATACACTGTTTCCCTGTGCCTTTGCTATTTCACGAGTTAGACAGAGACGAGAGCGTCTTCGTTGGGTGAATCGAGGCCCTCAGCCTGGCCATAAAACAACCTCGACGCTTGGCGTCGTCGATACACAATTGCAGAGCGTGCTCTCTTCCGCCGAGAAAAGTTGTTGCGTCCTTTCGCCGGAAGTGTCGCGAACTGAAGCACGGCTATGAAGCTGACATTGTCGATGCCCGTATAAATTCTCCGCGACGAAAGAAAGTTTGAAAAGGATTTCGCGAAAGCAAGTTTCCCCTCCTTTAGGGCCAGCAAAAAGCGACAGGAAATTTTTATTCCCCTTTCTTTCTGTCGCTTTAACTGTTTTCGACACGTTGATGGTTTTTATGAAGTTTTACTAGCTATCATTTTTGCGCCCCCTTTGCCGACCACGCATCACCGAAGTTGTCTTTCTTTTACTATTTCTCAACCGAGAACTTTAAGCTCGGTTTTTCTCTCCTTCTTTTTTGGATAAACAGAAATATTTTCAAATTTCACCTTACCAGTTACAAGTGAAGCATCGTTGCCTGAAACACCTGAAAAATTGGACAATTTCTAGTACAAGAATTATAAATAAAAATTTCTACAATTATCTTTATAGATTTTCTTATTTTCAGACAGTTCTTCAAAGGAGCCATAAGAAGAATCGACTAAATCCAAAAGAATCGTGCAATTTAAAAAACATTCCTTCAGTCGTGATTTCCCGTATGAACGAGTGAGAACAGCTTCTCATGGACGTGTTCAGCAAACAATATCAAACTACCAATCAATCGAAAAGCCCGCGAGAGTTTTCCTCGAATCTCTTTAGAGTATCTCTTAAAACTTTAGTGGAGCAACACAAATCTGCTGATGGCAAACAGGATGGGGCACGGGGATGAAAACTCCTAACGTGGAACGTCCGTCCGAGGCTGTTTCATTATAAAAGCGAAATTGGGTCCAGTTATTTTGTTTAGTAAACATCGAGAAAAAGCATTATAAAACGAGGAGTCTTTTAAAGAGACGGCCGGGTCGGCCATTGCTACGATCATCGTCGTCTACTATTTAATTTCAGCTCGATTCCTCGTGATTTTGTATCACCTTTTTCCATCTTGAACATTCTTAGATCCTCACCCCTCGATATTCTCCTCCCTTCTTTTCCTCCCATTCTTTTTCCCCGTCCTCGAAAACAAACAACTTACGGACGCCTGAAATAGCCTGGCTCGTGCACCTCGAACTTGGTCTTTGGATACACTTACACAGTGGTCTAGGCTGGCAATAGTTGAAACTTAACGGGACAATAGCAAACTTTTAAACGCAAATTCTCCCATACTCACCCCCTATGTGCTCAACCGTTCTTGCTTTGAAATCGCGCACCAAATCGCGGTTATGTTAGCAGACAGCAGTGTATGTCGTTCAATGGCCATTTGAAAGCATTCCGGTGGTTGCAATCAAATATCGATTATCGTAAAGCTTTACTCGTTGATCCTGGCTGATTGCAAAGAGATTTGTTTTGCAATACGCTTTCTTACTTTCTCTTTGTCCTGGCAGCACATTTGTATAAAGTTACATTACTGTACGAGTCGTATTTTGGAGATAATGGAGTTCATGGATCGAATTTGTAACGTAAGGGTAGATTAGGCAATGTTTAGGACGTTGAAAAGGATTATTCAATTTTTAAATCTGTATGAATTCTTTTCAGTGTTTGAAGGGATTGGTCGTTTTAAGAAACTAACAAATGCTTTGTAGATCTGAATAATAAATATCAAATCATCTGAAAAAATCACCACCCTTCACGCGTTTCATAACTATTACACCATACTTCAAATAAGAAATGAACGAAGCAAACGGCAAACATTCTGACACGATAGCTATTGGGTAACTTTTTAATCACGATGGCGGCCCAGCACGGAGGAGAGGATCGTAGGAAAAATAAAAGCGGCCAATCTCGTGGACTGATCTTGATGGAACCGCGGTAGCAACCCCAAGCCAGTTAAACTCGAAAAGATCGTGCAGGTTATTTATGGGGACAGCCGATAGCGATAAGGATAGCAAATCGAGTGAACTTACAATCGGTGCAAGCTGTATTCAATTCCGGCTCATAATTGTTAAAGTGGAAAAGTTTCGAACCGTCGTATCGTCTTTCCTTTTTCTAGTTCCGTGGAGCTGTCCACCCTCCCGGACCGCCTGCTATTCCGCTATCCTTTCCACGGCAATCTCTTCGCATTCATTTCTACAAGTTCCGACGGTCGCACGGTCCTTTCGCCAGTTCCCGACTTCCGCCTATATAGTACACGACCAAGTTTCTCCGTTCTGCCGCTGAGCATCGGGGAATTCGAAGGTGGAGAGAAAGAGAACGATGTTACGTTGATTCCCGATAACAGATGTAATACAAAATGGATGAATAAAGAAGAAGAAAAAAAAAAACAAGAACAATAACAACGGAATAGGAAAAAGATGAAGAATAAAAGGAAGGATAGGTATTTGTTTTTCCTTTCCCCTTGGTTCGTGTTGCTTAACGCATTCGACGAAGCACCATGTCGGAATTCAGAGCGAGTATTCCATTTCACACGGGGTCGATCGAACGTTGGATTTTGTTTCGTTGAACGAATAACGAAAAGAAACGCACCGAGAGGATCGCTCGACAGATGCTTCTATCTTGGAACTTACATATATCTTATGACACAGCGGTACTCGTATATCACGGCGAATACCACGCCACTTCTTACCTTGCCCTCGCGTTTCTTTCTTAAACAGATACTATAACTTAAACGTTTGTCTCGTTATTGACAGGAATTTGCCGGATAAGCGAACACGATCGGTATCCATGGTCGCGCGACTATGATTTATCGCGCAACCTCTGCACCGTTTCATCGATTATTCCTTCAACTATTGACTCCGCGACGAAACAGATGGTTATTACCGTCACCTGTCTTTCTTCCCTTCGTCGTTTCATTTCTAAGTATTTATCTGTTAACACCTTGAGAATTATGCGAAGTATACGTGATTTTATTATAAAATTTAAAACTGTATCGCAAGTGATGAGTTCGTCATCGCTATTTCATACCATCAGTCTTTATCTCTTGAAGGATTGCCAAAGGATGATATTTTCTCCCACGCCCTACTAACATAAATCACGTTTGCTAAATGACCTATCGAGATCAGTGGAAAATTTAAGTAATAAGCTATTTTTACTTTAACTAACTAATTTTTGACAGCATTTATCTGAAATGATTGATTCTCCACATAAACACGATAAAGTCGGGTATTTATTTCCCATCAACCTAATAGATAAGAACGTTACCAGCACATTTATTTTTAATCAGGCTCGTAAAACTGTGGTTAAAGAACGAAATCATTATCTTCCATCGCGATTGAATATTACTGAAATTCGAGATGTGTAGAAAATATTGAGAACGCTAGGGAAACGATAACAGCTGTACGGTTTGCACGTTCGCGATCAATCTCTCGATGGTATCCCACATTCTCGGCAAGTTTTACTTATTTCCATTTTTTAGGTTAAAACGTTCCCGCGGCTGCGTTTATACTCGATTCTTTTTAAGCGATTCGCATTGTTTTTCCTACACGACTCTCCCATTTTTCGCGCGAAATAAAAAGAATAGTATTATCGCAGTTAATAACAAGCAGGAAAGTGAACGTGTTATAATTACAAGTACATTCTTTTTCACGGGAATAATGTTGAAACTGTAACTTTTATTACCAGGAAAATTTTACGATTATAATCTTCAAGTTACATCAAAATTATAACTATCACATTTATGTATATCTTTTTTCGTAAAACAAATCATTTCATTCTGTCCAAAATTATTCAGAATTTTATTTTTAATCGTTACTTTTTTAATTTAATCCGGTTAAACGTACCATTTTTCAAGCGAGAAGATTTCGTACAGTGGAAAAATGAAAATAAAATAGAATATAAAATTAAATTTAAATTATCATCCATCATCTGAGAGTTAAAAATGGGAGTAACAATGATTAGTGCAGTGTGAAAACTAGCATCGTTCACCTTCCTCTCGGATGGTTTTCATTTTTAAAATCGCGCGAGCATTTTACGCGAAGAAAGAATAGAACATTCGAAAAAAACGATTTCGACTTTCCAATAGCACCCCTTCTGCCGATGGATCAGACTGGCTGCTCAGCCACCGGTCAGCATCAATACGAAAAAAATATCAATTTCAATTGCGGCGAGACTCGATCATCTCTATTACAGGAATGCTTGCGCATTTCGACGTGGCCTGCGACCATTCTCTATATCCATTTCGGTGGCTATGGAAAAATGTAGGTACGCCAGGTCATTGACCCGTGCCTTCTATCGGACCAACGCTCTCGTACCCTCTACTGGGTGATTCGAATCGACGTGTGCAGATTTACGATCTCATAGTGGCTTCTGTTCGTGGTCTGCCTCGACTCTGCGTAGCCTTCCTCGTTCAAAACAATCCAACTCCTGCTTCGAGGTATTTTTCATGAAATTCACTTGCACGTCCGTTCGTTCACGCGTACAAAACAATTCTGAAACGATGGATAACGTCGCGAAAACAGCGGTCTGTTCTGTGTGAATAACAGGGGGGCGAGAAAAAAATTTGAATTCGACCGAACTCTGCAAACAAGCTCGGCGGAGGGTCGATTATCTAAACACCGATTTTCCGTATGGTCAATCATCCGGATTGTTGAAAAGCAATAACGTGAAACGATATAGACGGTGAGCTGGTCGAAAGAACTAAAAAATAATATTATTCTGACACTCTGAAACATTCAATGTACCAGGGGTAGTTATGAAACACTATGAAACATAAAAAAATAATCCCATGGAACTATTCATTTTGAAGGATATAATTCAGGTAACGATGATCCTATTACATTCTCATTAAGATTTAGTAGTAATTGCTTTTTCATTAAATATAATGCTAGAAACGTTTTGTGTAAGAAAGAAAGGGATGCTTACCTAAGGAACGTTTTCAAAGCGCACGTGTGCACCTCTAATCGAATAAACCCTAGCCATCGTTGCTTGGCATTCGCCCAAGATGAGATTCTTTTCTTTACTTTTTTTCTTTCGCATAAATCTAGTCAGCCTATTCTGTTCCAATTACACCCTACAGTTAATCAGATTTCACGCATTCAAACACTCGTCCGGCTACGTTGAACTCGTTATTTGCAATTAAATGCACCAATAGAACGCACTTGAGGGTGGTACCAGACTACAAACTCTAGTGTGAAGGCCGAGCTTGGACAAACAACAAGATGGCCGCCAGCTGCACCCCTACATACTCTCACCCCGATGTGCCAGCCAACCACCCCCCCTCTAGAACCTATCTGCCAACAAACCTACGTCCCACGACGCCAGCCTGCCCCACGAACGAAAGGGTTGTTTTGCAGGAGCGCGTACCTCGTCAATTCTTTCCAAATGTCTGGCCGTTTGAAATATTGGCCGGTCTGACCTGGAAAGCGTATTCGGTTCTTCCCTTTCGGTGCATGGGATCGTTAAAAATAACGAATATCCGTGATCGGGGATCGAACGTTTCGTTTTCCCTCTTTCTTTCTCTCTTTTTTTATTATTTTTAATTACTTTACGCGTCGATTGAACAATTGTTTCGATGGGAATACAAGAGTTACCGCGGCTACTGGATAACAATTGATGAGCTGTTGTTTAGCGAGGGCTCGTTTTATCGAGAATATAGTAAATGATATTAATATCGATTATTTCATTCGAAAGCTTGTGCTATTGTGATATTAAAATTAATATACATAATTGTTAAGACACGAATTGTTAAAACACGATGATTTTTTAACTTTCTAAATCAAGTAGCAACAAGATTATTAGCGTCAGCACGAATCCTCATAATGTTCTTTCGATTCGAAAGTATCCTTATCTCCCAGACTACACGTGGGACGCATCAGTTATTTGCGATATTTATCACCGAAGCGTGGTAGCAGGGCGTGTCTTATCTTCATCCAGGCTTATTCTGCTAATTGGAGAAATCTTTTCATCGGTCGCCCGACCTAGCATTAAGTTTCCAATTATGATCCACCTACAGAAGAGAAAGGCAAACCTTCGAGCATTTCTTCTTCTATCTTCTGTCCTAATAGCGATTTTCAACGAGACTAAACTGTCGCGAAGCTCGTGAAAATATGAAGGATCCAACAACTAAACGAAAACTATTATCTTTCATAGCGAACAACAACTTATTGTTCATTTTCGGTTTGAGTTTCTTGCCGATTTATTACGCACCCACGTTGCATCCCTCGCGTGGTCGACACCAATTAGTGTACAATCGGAAGAGGAAAAGAATGCCGATAGATCTCTTCTACAATTAGCCTCCTCGGCCAATCATCGTCCCTTGTGCTCGCCTCTAAGGATACAAAAGAAAGCGGAACGACAGAGGTCGGGAGGGACGTGCACGGCTTGGGTGCCTTTTAAAAAAATCTTGGCAACACAGCCGCCTTTCATTAGTCCTGCTACTACGGCCAGTGTCTCTTGAGAAGCTTAAGAAGAGGGTTAGGGTGGTGTCACTCCCCTACCTAGGTCAGTAACGGTATTCAGATTTCGAAAACCCCTGTACACAGCCTGAACTTGCTGCATGGAACAAAGAAACAGATACTTGTTTCTCATAAAAGAATATTTTAAGTTTATTTGTTGCCAAAAATAATGGGATCAGTAATTAATAACTAAGGAGAGTGGATATAATTTTGAAATTCAAATTTCTAATGTTTTCTAATGTTGACTGAGTTTGATCTTACTAGATCCAATTTGAATAAATCTCCATATCACAGAAGGTATTTGATTAAATTGAAATTGATTCAATTCTCTCTACTGTTCCGATTTCCCATCATCCACATTGTCTTTATTAGGAATAATTAAAATGTACTATTAACAATTAAAATCAAATACATATAATCTTCTAACACCTGTAAGTTGAAATGAAAGTAACTTCTATCATTCAAGTGCCTCGTTACTAACCAGATGAACTTAAAAATAGAAATGAAGAATCTCAATGGAAGCATCAGAACGAAGTAACATGAAAAAATGTGATACAGGAGGCATGATAACGGCAGATGAAATGGTCAGGACAATTTTTCACGCATTAACAAGAGACTTCTCCTTTCACAAGCTGATAATGAGCAGAAAAGGGTGTTGCACCTTCGTGTTGCTGACATGACTGCGTCCCTGACGTCACACTTAGCAACGTCAGCAAAGGTAGAAAGTAAAGTAGAGGAAGAAAGAGGTAGACAGTAGGATTCGCTTGTTTCGAGCACGTCACTCGTTCCGTTTCTCTTCCCTACCATGGTTTTAGCTCTTTTTTCCTAGCGAAGTAATCAGCAAATCGCCGAAGCAGCCTGGCAAGCGATCACGACAAGCAGAAGAGAGGAACGGAGAGAAAAAAGCGGAGAAAAGTCAGGGAAAGAGGAGTTTGGTGAACGCGAGAGAGATGTCGGCGGTAAGGGAAGAAAAGAGAGAGGTTCGATAAGACGTTGAATAACTCGATTACTTGTCGAGGGAGTGTCACTTTGCCAGGCCGTGCATCCAAATGCGAGGGAAATTTCGTTAAGGCGCTTCTCACGAACTCTTGCCATCCCTTGCTTGTTTCTCAACGCTTATCCATCCCTTTTTTGCGCCAACCTCGTGCTGATTCCAAGAATTTTCCAAGAGTTGAAGGAATTGTAATCGCCGAGGTTTAGGCACCCTTGCATTCGTCTACCAGTTGCGTATCAATCCAGAATCTTAGAATCCTAGAATTCTAGAACTTTTGAATTTTTGAATTCTACAATTTTAAAATGAGAAAGGAACCAATCCACACTTATAGGGGTACAGGTTTACCATAGCAATGTTAGATTTCTCTACCAATGTTTCTTCTCATTCTTCGTGTTTTATCATTGAAGTTTACACTGCAGAAATTACAACTGCATAATACCCAGTGCATAGAAAAGCAGATAATCTGTGGATTTTTCACAGTGGAAAAATTGAATAAATACTACGAATTTAGACAAAAGCAACGAATTGCTGGTGGCGAATGGTTTGGAACTACAACTTCTAACCTTGTTTTTGGAACGGGAAACAGCAACAGCAGCAATTTCGCGAGGTAATCGTGAGGAGTACGGGAAGAGGCGAGGGCGGTAGAATTCACGAAAATGGAGAGGTTGAAAACTGAGTGAAGCACCTACGAGAATCGTCTGCTTCGTTGGATGACAGATTATAACGGGTGACACAATTAAAATCTGTCCTTCCTGACATCCAAGAGTAATGCAGTTTGTAATTCTGCAGTTGACTCGACAATGCATCGTCTTCAAGCATTCTCGATCTCTGTAAACTATTTACATCTCCTAGCTGATATCTTTGTAGATATTTGGATGTCTCGTACTTTGAGATTAATGAACGCAAAATTAAAGCACCGAGACAATGAAAATTTAAATTTAACTTAACATTTTCTTTCTCTTGCTATTTTCCAAATCTTATACTGTTTTTATGTTTCAACATACGGAAATATTTTATTTAAAAATTTGAGAGGAAATTCTACTCAAAGTACCGTTCTACACATTTTATAGGTCTAAGACAGGACTGACCCAGATTCACCGTTCGAAGGTTAAATTGCAGCTGTACTATGTTGCAAATGGTTTGTGATCAAAATTGTACGAACATGAAATATGTAAAAGGTCTGAAAATATTTCTTGAACGTTTTTGGAAGAAAAATCTTAAATAGTTAAATCACGATTTATCTAATCACTCTGCCTGTACTTTGCGACTGCCATATTATGTATTGAGAATATTAATGTTAAAATTTTATAAAAACATCAGGTGATTTAATAATGAAGGGATTACATGAACAAAGTGGCAGACCCTTTAGAAGATTAAAATCCATGGGTATATTCGATATACTCATTTGCATTAGCATATCCGGTAATCCTAAATTTCATTTTTTGATACGAACCTTAAATGAAAATTGGCTTTCAGCGCGACTGCGATTGGAAACCGAACGATACTCTTGGAAAAGATAGGGAAAACAGCCGGGCTTGATCAGACAATTGGGTTAAGTAAGTCAATTGACTACAAACGTTTCATTCTCAATACTTAGAGTTGATTGTTATATCTCTTTAATCTAGTTAGTATAATTATTTACAACGAAAATAAAAATAATAATAATTATTTGAAAAAGAACCACTTTCATTTAAATTAGAATATGATATTTTGAGCTTTAATTAATTTCCTTATGCGCTTGTAATTTAGGTAATCGAAACCATCAGCAAAATTTAAAAGCATAGCGAACCACTTCAAGGATATATTCAATACATTTTATATCAGTGTTTCAGGGTTTTTCGTGCTGTGGCCGAAAGGCTGGCTCCAATATCGTAAACGATGTTCGTTAGTTTATGCCGTATCCGCGATTTCCATAATATGCGTTGAAACTGCAGATCGAACCTACCACAAATCAGTTCAATCTGATACCACCTAAGTAACCTGGCATCAGAAAGCAATAACATTTACCGAATTGCAGCTGGAACTATTTACCAATTGAACCTTCTTCCCTGTATATTCCAATTGGTTTGTCATAAAATGAAATCAAACATTTTTCAAAAATGTTAAAAAATAAAAATACTTATTTTATTTGTAATAAGAGCATGGGGTGTTTTTTCCCTATTATATATTACTTTTCCAAAGTTATTCCTTTCTTTCTTAAATTATTAATAATTACAAATGTCTAAAGGAATACTAATTCTTTTCTGATATTTTGCATAAGTTAAAAAAAGTTGAATTGTTAATTAAATGTCAAGTACGATTTGAATTCGAAAAGAGCAAGCATTCTCCATCTAACAATCAGATTTTGAACCTTCTACAGAACGAAAGGGTTGACTGTAAGGGTCGGTAATACAGATTTCTATAGAAGAGGAGGTACATCGAAGGGATGGAAGAGCATCAAAGTAAGCCATTGTTGCAAAAGCAAAAGGACTTACGATCGCGACAGTGGGACGACACATAACGAAAGAACATTGTATTTTCAACAGACTGCGCAATACTAATGCATTTCATGGAGAATTGCTTTTCCAGATATCTTGCGGGCTTCGCTTCTCCCTGCTTTGCCCTTTGCAGTGCAATCGCTCCGGCCAAAGCTCGTTGGAACCGCGCCACGCCGCTTCGTTTACCAACGAGATGTAACAACATGAAATACATTATGGTTACCAGGTAAAAAAAAAAGTTTTGATTCGAAGAACTGAGATACAGCAAAGCGTTCCTATCCCACATGTATGATCATCCATGTTTTGCACGAGGTTAAGGGGTTGTTCTGATAATTAATCAAAAAACATATTTTATTTTGCATTTTTCGAAAGTGTGAATCCTTAAAAATATGCTATTAAATTTTACAGTATATCCTTAAAGAGAGTTATCAATTTTTTCTTCATATTAATAAAGATTTCTCAGTCCAGTAAGATACGCATTCTTCTTATGCATCGCTGCTATTGTCTCAACGTTGAGTAGCAATGATAGAAAGCGAAAAAGAGCTCGTGTTCGATAAAATGCGGTAATTAAAATTTAATTCGACCGGCTGATCGCACGCCATCAAACGCTACACCAATCAGACGTAATTGAGGCATTACTTTTCAATTACGCACAAGGAAATAAGGAAGGAATGCAAAGGTAAAAGGTAAACGGGTACTGGGCAGAGGGTTGAATCGGAGGAGGGAGTGGGTGTCGTTGGTGGAAAGCGATGGTAGCCATGTGATGGGATTTAAATTAGCGGCATGGCCCCATGCGACAGATGTCGCAGATTTCCATTAAATGTCGCTCGCTCCATGGTTGCGATCCTTGTAGGGCGAAGCAAGAGAACAACGAAGGGTAGCTAGGCGTAGAAAAGGAGACGGCTAGAGGGTGAGAATGTCTGAGAATGTCGGCAAGGAGGAAAGAGAACGTGGAGGATGAAGGAAATTAGCAGTACTTGATAAGAAGGACTAATTTATCTCGTTTACTTCTAGCGAGGGATCAATGGAAACGACATCAGAAATTAATAGCACAGGTGCTAAATAATGAATCGAAAGGACTTTTCCCTTAATCGAGTACCAATGATAATAATTAATATATTCAAGCTCCTTTTCTTTAGGTGATACAAAGTACAAGTAAAGAAAAGTGGTGTGCACGATGATTGAATTATCTGATATTCAATTACTATTCCATATTATTAGCTGCTATATCATCGTTGAAAGTTAAGATATCGACATTTCAGCCTATCAAGCCGCGTCGAGAAAATTGAAGTTCAGCTTTGATTGCGTTTATAAGTGAAAAAAAAACTATTATTAAATTGGATAGGACAATTCAAAGCTCAGGATTGGCTGACGACGCTTTCTTTGTGTTCGAAATTGTAAAGAAATTGTACGAAAAGAAACGTAACCGACCAGGAGAAATGTACTTTTCGAACGATCTGGTCAAAGCAAGAGCAGCTTCACTGTTTCGTTTCACAAGGCTTTTTCATCCTCCATCTCAAGTTGTCATCAGTTCACCATTTTATTTCGTACAAAGACATTCCGACACCTCGTACCCCAAACTCCGCAACGAACAAATAAGACCTGTAATTGAATTACACTTAATCGTGAACGAGATTACAGTTTCAGATACCATTGGAATAAATCTACAAGATAGGGGTAATTGTAATAAATAGAGCTCTTTAAACTATAAAATATTTATAATGCTGAAAATTAATAGATTAGACGTTAACAGTGGCTAATGATTTTGATTGTAACAATTAATAGAAAGAATTCAAATATAAAATCCAAATGCAACTAATAAATTGATTTTATAGTCGTTCACCGCGTCAACTGATTCGAATCGTTAAAATTATTCGCTCGACTTGTCGCTTTCAAAAGCTATTATACACCATCGATAGAACGAAATGATTTAAATGTTAAAATGCATTTGAACTTCGTTGCGGACCAATGATTTCTACTTGAACATACAATTTTGAATATTACGCTCCATGCAATTTCATTTTCAAATTAAATATGTTTGAAATAAATTACTAGCAACAATTTAGCATTGTTATTGGTTTTAAGCACAGAGAGAATAAAATGTAATAAATGGAGTTTGCTTAATTTTCCTTCCAAACACCCAATTTGGTTGACTTTCTCCACTAACTTCCAGTTCGGTATTTCGCGTTTCCCGCGTAGCGAAGTCACTGTCGAACCGTGGAAGATCAGAGAGCGAGGATTAACGATTTCCGTTTGAAAGGATGCCGGTTTTTCGCAAGTCTCGCTGCGAGGATAACTAATTCCCGATTCTGGAATGAAGAATACGAGTGCATTGGCTAGAATGAATTTCATCTGGAGGATCAAAAATAGCATCGAGCCAGACTTCTTTTTCCTAGGTTCGCCGACTGGCGTCGTCCAGCTCGCGATATCGGCGCGTGCACGGAACATTAAGCTTCTTTCTAACCAATGCGTGTAACAATATTTTTCGGAGCACATATCCAAGTGATAAGAAAAATTGCGCATTTTTGGCCGTCGTTCGACTATTCGTCTTTTCTACTTTTTCACGTTCCTCTTTGTGCTTCGACACTTTCTGTTAGGTATACAAAGTTATTCCTGGCATATCAGTACTTTTCTATTTCAAACATTTCTGTTATAAAACGAGCAATGAATATTCTTCTTCATTGTGGTAATAAACATATCAAAATAGTTGTATAAAAATTCAACGAGAACTAATAAGACAAGTGAAGAAGATGTAAATCAGCAGATGACTATACATCACAAATTTTCTTAAACTGCATAAAACGTTACAGCAGCATAGAATAAAGAAGTTTTCACGCCGCGATCTGCATAACGAATCGGTACAAACATATATCAGACGATAAGAAAAATCTCTCGAAGTCGCCAAGCACCTCTCCGTCCCTTCCTCCTCTCTGTTTCCGGTGTGCCGTCTTCCGTCTTCGCTTTTCCTTATTACCCCCTAGATTCGCATCGGTCCAGTAAGCCGAAAACTCGCTACCATATCTCTATTCCCGTTTCCTGGTCTCGTTTCCTCGTTCCTTTCTCTCCTACCCCTTTATCCCTCCCTCTTTTTCCCTGTCCAGAGATTCAGCTACTTTTTTTCCGACCGCTCCTCGTTCCTCGTTATTTGTTATTGCAACGAAAACTGGCCACGTAATGAAATATACACGAAACAGCCGCGTCGAATGAAAGAGAGCACGTCGGCAGTGATTCATAACGCGATCCTATCCCGCGTAGGAAATATTGCGATTCCACGCCATCGCCTTAACAACACACTGCCGTACACCTCCTTTCCAATTCCACCCTCCTCATCCCTCACACTTAACCTTCTCTTTTTCCATCTCCATCTACGCTTCGTTTTACTTCCCTCGCAAACCTCCGACCAACCCGAATTGGATCCGAACCCCGTGTTTACGCGGTTTTTGCAACCCCCCGTCTCGGATGGTTGTTCGGGTTCCGCGTGGAACAAAGTGAATTCGAGTTTCTTCGCCGTGGTTGAGTGTACGTCAGTTTTTCCATTTCTCTTCACGGTACACGTCCCTTCTGCTGATAATGTTAGAGAGACTTTGGAATAACTTCAACCCCAGATGCATAATATTATTTCGAGACTCTTGACATGCAGCGGACAAATTTTCTTCATTCAATTTTCTCAATTCTAATTTTTTGTTTCTTTTTTGTTGATAATATGCTCTATCACACCTTGACGACGTAAGATTTTCTATAAATTCAAACTACACGTTTGAAGGGTAAGAAATTAGTTGACGCTGGCGGATAAACGAAAAGAATTGTCAAGAAGACGAAAGAGGAAATAATAGTTGGCGTGAGGATGGCGATGTTGAAGAGCGAGGCGAGATGGAGTACGTCATAAATCAACGGGAACACAATTTCACGGGAGGCTGCGACGGCAACGTGGTCCGTCGCACGCTCGATCGACCGGTATCTAATTAATGGAGACGTCGATTCTTCCAGCCACGGAAGAATGTTTGCTGTCCGAACTGTTCTGTCACTGTTTCTATCTAGGCACCGATAGAGCCGAGATATAGCGAACTTATGAATTACCGACTACGTTCTATGAAACTCGATTGCTCCTTTAAATGAAAGTCTTCTTTAGTTACTATTTAACTCAAAATAATCGAGGAAAGAGTTGTTTCAGCTCTTAACAATTGAGCCATCCATTTGTTAAGTCCATGAGTTAATTATTTTGGCCTCTGAACGGATTAATTAGCATTATCAAGGAAGAGGGTAGAAGTTGTAGGAAATCTATATAAACGACTACAACTAGAAATGCTGCACATAAGAAAAGGAATCAAATTCTATAAATCGCAAAACGAATCATTTTTAATATATGATAGACACTCCATGAAAAATTTTAAATTTCAATAACAACCCTCTCAAATTTTTAACCATTTAAAACCAGGACAAATAATGCCATTCACACTTGATTCACTTCAGTGTTAGATTGTCATTCAACCCTTGATGATAAGGGCTATCATTAAGAATTGAAATATTAGAAAAAGCATTACCCAAATTTTCTATATGAAAAGCCAGTTTGAAAAAATAGAAAGGAACGGAAACTATATTACCTTCGTAAGATAAATACATACATCTGTCTTTTCCATTCTGACCCAACGATTTCTACTTTTCCTGCATGCGGTAACAATACAACTTCTTTTTATAGTCATTTATAATTTTAAATTTAAATAATTTAACAAGAATGTTTTCAAAATTCTTAACATCTATTAATAGAATGGTATATTTTTATATTATAGAAGAATTTCGTAATTGCCCAAGCTGTTCCAGTAAAACAGACGTGCAAATGATGTTAAACAAACAAAGATGTTTCGAGAAAAGTAAAGGAGTTTCGCTGCCCTACAATTTTTCACGCACCCACAATTTCGTATACTTTCACTTCGCCCACCACCCGAACAGATTTCGGAACTTTCTCCTCAAATAACGAGGGACCCACGTTCCGATGCTTCATTTTTTATGCAAATTTACGACAGTCTGCAACTCCCAAGAAAGAAAGAACAGTGTTTTAAGTTAGTTTGGAACTGCCTGTGTTTGCTATTCGAGGACGTTTTAATTATAATTATGACTAGTAATTAATGCAAACAGCAAGTAGTCCCTGGCCTATTGATACAAACTACTCGAACAACTATGTCGCATTATTTTTTAGTCACAGTCGAATGAAAGTGCACCGAGCAAAGGGTATACATAATAATGTTTATGCCACTGGAACGTATAAAAAGAATTGAGTAAAACCTTCTGTGTTTAAAATAACTCTTACGTTTTTCTTTTCAAAGTGGAGGTGTAAAATGTCTTATTCACCTTTATTCCTTCTTTCGGACAAAAGACCTTTCTTTGTTCGCAAAAATTATTCACAAAATGTACCAGTTACATTAGTTAAGTATCTTTCTTTTGAACACGGTTGCATAATAGCTTTCGTGTACAAAAATGAAATCGAGAACGTATACAAAAGCAAAAGTGCAAGACTGTAATAATGCATATACTGTCTTAATTGAAATGCAATATTAATTTCGTTCACCTTCTAATCATTTTTATACTCTTTCAATTGTGTCAGAAAATCTGTGCGGATTTAAAAATCATGATTAATGCGCGATGATTTTAGAGAGTACTTATGCAATTATAGTTATATAATAACCAAATCATTTGAATTTCTTTTCTCAATTTAAACGATACTAACCTGGATCTCTTTTGACCTCTGAGAATTAATAATTAAACAAAATTGAAAATTTTATTAAATCTATTACATGTATCATTAATTTCATATTTTCTACGCTTTCTACCAATGTCCTAATTTACATACAAGATCATTTGTATGCGTACTTTCTTTTCTTTTTTATCAATATTAGAACTTCTAATAAGTATGTACTTGATACATTTCGGAGAAAAAAGGAATGTGAATCTTTAGTATGTAACTTCTGCTTACCTTTCCATTAGTCCTCGTTACTGATAACCAACGAAGGAATACTGCGACACCGATACAGGTTTACAGCCAAATTTTCACTCATTGAAGTTTCCAAAGGCATCCTGATGCACTTTCGCAACTTTCCATAAAATGTACTCTTTCCACATTCTCGGTGTGTATATTTTCAATTCGAATTGGAACACAGGGTTAATGCTCTAGATACGAATTTCTCAATTGCATTTTATCTTTATAGGTTTCACATAAATTGTTAGTGGGTCACCGATGGCCCATGGCTATAAGTACATCTTTAATTAAAAAAGAAGAAAGGCATTCTTTGATTAAGTTAAAAAGAAAGTATAATAAACATAACATTATATTGCAATTTTGTGTAATTAAGCATTCGAAATTAATGAGGTGTTAATGAAGTTGCAAATTGAAAACTGAAATAAACAAATTAGATGTTTGTATCTCTAACACCTTTTATCATAATAGAAATCAACGTATTAAGGGAATTTATTTAAATTTTGGGATAAACCAAAACGTAACACTTCCTTATTCCTTCCACGATAATAATCTCTGCCCATAAAACACGTGTTTTCCAAATCAAAGAAACAAATTTCTCTACTCGTTTATCAACCTAAGTTCGTGTCATCATAATACCGGAACTTAGTATAATCAAGCTAACCAATCATATCGAAAGCGATCGATCCAAAACACAGGGAGTACTAATGACCTTATGTTTCATTCACCTTAATCACCCGTTCACGGCCATTGGCGGAACTCACTCCCCTACTTTCCCCTTCTACCCTTGAATCCCCAAATTTTCTAACGGCCGCCGACAGGTGAAAAAGGTGGGAGCTCGACGAAGGACAAAGTGACACTCGAAGAGTCACCGTGCACACGATCAGTTCTCGTATTGTGCAGCAACGACGAACGTCTCTGTAGAGCGAAATGCTACAGTCAGCATTGAAATCGTCATTAATTGTCTTAATCGCGTGTGTCCTGGTGGTTCACGGCTCGACGAAGAGGACAGCGATAGGACCGATCCAGGAAGCGATTCAGAATGGTGCTGCTGCACAGTATAATAAGGAACAGTGCGTATGGAGGCGAGGAAATGATAGAGACTCCTGCCCTGATCCTGATGTAAGGGTATTCCTTTATACGAACGATCGACCCAGACGAGAATTGGATTCTAGAGAATCAGACTGGCTACGACAAGATTATGATCCAACCAAAGAGAACGTGCTCCTTATACATGGATATGCAGGTATGCAATAATTGTTTGACAAGGTTTCGATAAATAATTTCAGAAGATTTTGGACGAGACAGTCACAGCAGTCGACATTTCAAAATTTTTTTGAACAAAACCAAAAGCTTGAAACTTTAAAAAAAAAATGCACTTTCATTAAAATAATAGCAAGTGCAATATTTAGAATATCGTGAATATTCAGAAGGCAAAATTGTTTAGGTAATTCCCCGAGGGGACGCATATCCTTGGCACTGTGAAAAGAAAGACTGTTCAAGTATTTATTCAAGGAAAACTACTTGAATTCAATTGATTTCTTTTCGTTTGAAAGGGGAAGTAATGTATACTGCATAAAAAAACTATTCAAGTTGTTTAAGTATAAATGAATATGGACTTTTGATTAATTGCTTACCTCTGGGTCATCTTTTTGGTATTTTCTATCCTTCGAACATCCTCATGAATGATTCTTTTTTAGTAATTTGTTTGTAGTCTGCGACCTTCTAACACATGCGCTTTTCAATCGTTAATTATACTCGTTGATGCAATAATTATAGACTTCACGACCAATAGCAATGTCTGTAATTTTCATAACCAGTGGATACATATTAGCTCTGTCATTGAACGCACTTGCAGCAATGTAAGCTGTAATTTCAACCATATAATTATGCTGCTAATCATTCTAGACATTTTACGTTGAATTCTTTTTCAACAGGATTAAACAGTAACTTAAAAGATGGTCAAATTAGCAAATAAAGTTCTCATCCCTTTGTCACTTCCAGGCGGTGACGACACTCTCCCAATAGCCGTTCTACGGGACGCATACCTCCGAAACGGAAGTTACAACGTGTTCCTCGTCGACTGGGGTGCTCTGTGTGCCGCACCCTGTTATCCCGCCGCGGTGTCTAACCTCCGTCCTGTGGCTCGTTGCCTGGCGGCCACTTTGACCACCCTGAGGAACCTGGGTCTACAGATCCCACGGACGACCTGCGTGGGCCACTCGCTGGGCGCCCACATATGCGGCGTCATGGCGAACTTTCTATTATTCAGGATGCACCGAATAATTGGTTTAGATCCCGCCAGGCCATTGATGCGACCAGGCTACGTGAATCGTTTGGACAGCGGGGATGCAGACTTCGTCGAGGTGATTCACACGAACGCCGGATATTATGGAGAGAGCGGACGCATGGGTCACGTTGACTTTTGCGTGAACGGAGGCAAGGTGCAGCCTTTCTGCGAAAACAAACAGAATTATCAGCTGTGCAGTCACGTCTGGGTCGTCTGTTACATGGCTCAGAGTATCGACAATGGTGGTAAACAGCCTATGGCAGAGCCTTGTTCTAGAAGATGTCCTTCCGGACCTAGAATCGCTCCCAGAGCCGGTGAATATGTACCCATGGGACAGCACACACCTTTAGAGACCAGGGGTTCTTTCTGCTTCACCAGTAAACACCCACCCTATTGTCCTAAATATGGAAATGGACAGGGGGATGAAAGATGCTGCGTGCCGGAGAATAAACCTGTTACATTCTAGGAGGTGAGCTATGAAGGTGGAATATTTTTGTACCATGATAGAGTATAAGACTGTATAGGAATCTGTGGAACTTCTGGTGAGCAGTAGATAGAGTAGCTGATAATCTTAATGAATTATTGAGTTTTTACAAATTCAGTCATTTATATAGGGATACTGAATGACGACAATATTAGAATAGTAGTAATACTGTTCCAAATAACATTTTTCCATTTATCAAAAATTCTTGTTGTATCCTATAGAACATGAAGTCTCAATAGCTAAATATATCTAATTTGTAATTAGTCCTACGACAGTCAACGTGTTAAAATAAGAAGAATTAAAGATTCCGCGAAATTTGAGACCATCTAAACGTTAAGTTAGCCATACCACATAGAACCCATCATATGAAGCCAAATGGAAAGTGGTTTAACCACTTGTCATCATAAGACGTAACACAGGATATTTGCTCAAAGTAATCTGCTGAACGGACGAGTGTGAACAATATCTAGATCGAAGAAATTCTTCTTCGTTACCTAATCGATTAAAACAGATGTACAGATATAAGTGGATCTTCATACGGTACAATGAAACACGCGGTTTCAATTCCGGAACGCGATTGCGTATTCAAAAGCGGTACGCATCGTCCGGAAAAATCTTGCGTTCGTGATCTATCGGCCAATCAATCCCGTTAACTGTTCCACTGAACCTCGACAAATATATTCACGACAATGTCCAGCAAACAGACAACTGTTCTTCGATCTTTCTTCGCCGAGAGCCGTTGTGCAATCTGTTATCGCAATGATTTGCACGTTAAGGAATGATAAGCGGTTTCGTGATGAAACACAGTAGGGTAAACTTTCTGGTTGGCAAGTAAATTCGCGATTATTTTTAAAAATTCTATCTTAGAGCTATATATAATTTATCGTATTAGATTATTAATTCAAGTGGCGTTTACTTGAATTGAAAATAGTAATTTGTGAAATAAAAACTTTCAATGATTGAAATTTTATAAAGGAAGATTGGAGATTGTGATGCAAATACAGCTTTAAGTTAGAATTATTTTTATACTGTTTATTACTAGGTTTGAAGAATAGTATTATTATAGCAAAATACGTATTAAAACCGATTAGATTAAATAATACTAATATTAACGCGCTACAACTAATACACTGTCATAATGTACTGTATTATTCAAAAGCTATTATGCACTATAATAATTTGCAGTAAGATAGCTCTGTATAATATGTAACATAATATTTAGGATAATCGAAATAAATCTTCTTTATTATAAAGTGTACGAATGCAAGTTTCCTAAATGGCAATTTCAAAATTAAAAATTCTTCTAATTACGAGAGTTATTACAGTAATCCATATCTCTTCAAAAATCAAACAATGATTTATTTTCCGAGAAAATCTACATTTTTATCATTTTCATATCAAGAGCGATCTATTTTCGTATTTTCTTTGCCTTCTGCTTCCAAAGTTCACAAGATACTTAAACTATAACAATAACCCATATCTCTTTCAAAGTCAGACAATGATTTATTTTCTCCAGCAAATCCCTACTTTCGTAGCTTCTGTATTTTATGATGTCTCAGTGCAATCCTAAGCTCTCGACGCCCTTAAGATTCGACCGGTCTGCACGCAGTTTAGAGTATTACAATGAGCAATTTCAGTTGGAAACTTGAAAGAAAAGTTATTAAGAGGGCCTATCGTTACACGGAAGCTCGTTGACAAATCCAGACATCGCACAGTAGCCGGCAAACCGGCGCCCCGCTGATTCAAAAGTGTTTCGAGAGACATCGATACTAGAAGATGGTGGGATCCTTGGAAAGGCGACACGTAGACGCGACATCATGCTCTACAACAAGAACTCGTGTCTCCACAGATATTTCCTCTTAAGAACCGTGGTTTTCAAAATTTGCCTAATAGCCAACAACTGCAGAAAACCATATGCCTAATTTGAAAGATCCTATAAACATTTGGCAATTATTTTTCACCATATTGAAGCCTTTGTCAATAGAACTTTGTCGCAAGCGGCATGGAAAACTGTAGATTCATTTACGTTATATTTGAAAATCATTACCAATCATTTTTTATCATTTTCATATTTAATTATAAGTAGAAATTTATATACAGATGTATAGGGCGAAACCGGCCAGGAATATGATTGAATCTCGAAATGTACAAGTTTCAAGGACGTCTGGTTTTAGTTAAAGGATTTAATTTAATATTTAAATTGGTAAATCAGGGAATACCTGGCCAATCTGTATGGTTTACGTTCATTAATATTGTTGGTGTCAAATTGACGAGTTAACCTTCTTAATCTTTATGAATATTAATTTATAAAATGTTTTTCCTCGTGTAATATATCTAACATCAAAGCTACTTATCTTCGATGTAATAAAAATTTTTTAAATTAAGAAGACGATTATTTGTTTAGAATGAAATAGGAGGATATTGTAGATATTTAAAAGGGAATGATTTTATGAATTGTTTAATTTTTGTATAAAAGACAATTTATTGCAACGATAACGCACGGTAGAAAAATGTCCTTAAACTATGTATCTTAAGTAACGGTACAGTTGGTAATAATATTTTGGTGTATTAACCCTTTGACGGCGGATCGCTCAAGCAATTTAGGTTTTCATTTCAATTTCATATTTTACATTTTACACTGTCTTTAAATATTATTTTTTTCGGCGTATGAAACACATTCGTTTAAAAACTGATACCTCTGTTGTTTTGGAAATTTGGATCACGATTAACGCAGCTTCGTCGTTCAAGGGTTAAGATCAGAGTGTGTAAATTTATCAATAAAAACAGATGTATATAATATACAAAAATACATGTTTACAATTACATAATTGATATTATAGATTTATAATACTGTCAGACTATTTCTGTATATCCTTTATATTTGGAGCACGATAAGGAACCCTTAATAACAATGATACTTACATTAATTATAATTACACGGTTGTTCGTTAATCGGTTCCTTTTATAAGGCACTAAATTGTACTTATTTACATTCACTCGAATAATATTTACGATATTAGGCACTTGATTTCATTCAAACCTCTTTCTTAATTATTAATTCTCGATCATTATTTCGTATCTTATCACAAAGATTTCCCCATTTTCCTGATTTCTTAAAACTAAAAGAATTTAACTACGGAAAAATAATAATAGAACAAGAATATCATTGATACTATTGAAACATTAGAAATAAGGATAGCTTTGATCATTTGGAATACATATCTTTGGTCCTCTATCAATAATCTAAATAAAAGTAATTACAACGGAGTTTTATTAATATTCCATTCATTATTCACATTTATATATTCAAATATAAACACTCCATAAGATGATATTTATCTAAACAACCTATACACCTACCAGAAGTGTAAATTCTTTCCAAAATAGCAATCTTTTGTTCCTTTTAAATATTTTCGAACGAGCCTTCAATATATCGTAGAGAGTTAAATTGAAGGTATAACTTAATCTAATCTCGTTGTTTGTAAATGCAGAGAATCTTTGGTCATTCCTGTAATGGTCTCATTTATGGTCCTTCCCCTATATCGTCATTTTCCCTGGGAAAGTCTATCATGCTCAACAATTATTCTCATTGATACTTCGAATTCACTATTGATTGATATTGCAACCTCATAAAATCTGATTGCATCGCGATGGAGGGATGAAGAAAGCGAAAGTAATACGAATTCAAATCACTGTAAGGTGACGATAAACTCGTCGAAGAAGAGGCCATCGAGGAAGATGAAAATTCTGAAGACGAATCAACCCATGGCCTGTGTAATCTTGGCTGTGTATCACGATCAACATCCCTGGAGGGTGAATTTTGATGAATTGAAGGTAAGGGTGGACTGATACCACCACAACTACTGACACCACTATCGTCTAAACTTCCTGTCTCACTAGATGCTGTTTTTGGTCTCTGTGCAACAACGTCCAAATGCGATGACCTATTCGATTCGGATTCTGATGACATATTTCCATCATCTTCATCGATACGGCTTGTTCCTTCACCATCTGTTTGCTGGAATTTTCTCTTGCATCGCGACTGACCCGTTTCCCGGAAACCTTTCGCAAATGGATTATTATTGATCTTCAGTTTCGTGATATTCTCGTTCTGAAAAAGATATAAAAAAGGATGTAAAGAAATTTTATAGGAAACAAGAAATTGCCTTACTCTTTATAAAACAAATAATTTCAATGTAATCATTAAGCTTACCTGATAAGCAGTCACTGCAATAAATTCCGTTTCGTTGAATTGGAAGGAAGAAGACGGATGGGTATACAAATCACTCAATCTGGTCACATCATCGCAACGAATGATCCAAATTCGAGGAATATATTTGTGCATTGATGTAAGGACCACCTAGATACAAAAATCGATACCATTACTAAATTGTAGTTTTTGATGTGAATAAGCAAAGTGACAAAGATTCCAACAAATATCTCCTCCTTTTCCACCGCGTAATGTTCTCTTTATGTCAGTTGAAGTACAACAGGGAGGATTTTATTAAATTCGTAATTAGTTTGAAGAATCGAGTAAAAGGGCGCCGCTTCGTCAAGATAAGTTGGCGCCTCGCTAAGGATGCCGACGACGCTGGAGACAGACGCGATTCTCGAAAACCAGACTGGCCCTTCAACCTTCCCGGAATCACGCACTGTCGACCTATTCAAAATCTTATGTGAACCACGACCTTAGTAAAACTTCGATTACATCATCCGATGCACAATTTCTCTTGTGACGTGTTGTTTCTGACAGTTAGGTGACAAATATGCTTATATTTCTTTCATTTTGTTGATAAATTGAATTACGATATTAAGTGTCGCTATTTTTTAAATTATTTTCTCAATTTTTACTCAGAAATTTCAGTATGGGAAATGAACATGTAGCGGAGGGTTTCGTTTAAATAATCACGCGTACTTGAGAAAATGCAGTGGCGCGTTCTTCAGGTACTCAGGAGGAGGCAAATCCGCAGAAGTAATTTCGGAAGTTTCCGTGCAAAAACATGAAAGAACTGGCAAGGGGCGCCGCGACGAAGCCAGCTGCCAGGATTCCTCCTGTCAGGGCGTAAATAAACCCACTAGCCGAGAGAAAGGGAGGGTATATCGATTACAGGGTGTTGTGGAGCGTGTTAATCTCTGTTCTTCACGGACAACGTCCGAGACCGACCTACCCGGCACCGTTTTGAGTAGCTTAAGTCTCCGGAAGGTACGGAAAGTGTACACGCGGTGTCGACCTTTTCCCTTCAAGATTTTAATCCCGGCTCCTGGACACGGGATTCTTAGTTTGATCACCTTGACGAGTTAACGGACCCCCATACTAATGACTAAACTATTTTAATCGGGTTTATGGTCTGATATATTGGTGACTCACATTGGAAAGTGAAATTGAGGAATTGCTTCATCGATGCGGTTTCGGTTGAATAGAATTTTATGGAACATGATTTGTACAGTGACGAATGACGAATAGAAGAATACGCTGCTAAGCAAAATTACATTTAGGTTTTTAAACAGAAAGAATCAGAGAATTAACAGATTTATTCGTGAGAAGAAAATGAGGAGCTAATTGACACAAGACGAAGTATCGTTGGGAGTCTCCAACTGGAGGTTCACTTTTTTTTCGTAGAACCTAATCGGAAGTGAAACGAGTAGTTAAAGAGGGTAGATCCGTGTGTGGCGACCTCCCGCATACGGCCCAAGCTTGGAGAAACGTCGAAACCAGAGACACAAGGAAAAAGAAGAGGCATTTAAGGACACGCTGGCTTGTCCAAACACGGGATATCTAGATAAATGGAATGCCGCGCCGCTACCGCCCCTAGTAAATCGGTCACTTCCTTTTCCGAATATCTGTCAAGCCTTTTCGTAACACGTTTCTCCTTCTCAAAAACGATTGACATTTGAAATAACTGAATACTACGTAATTAAATGAATTTTTGTTCAATTATAATCCAACTTGAAAATTTTTATTTTTATTTCAGGTCGAATTCTGATGGTCTTGTACTTTTCTTGTTAGGTACGAAGTAACTAATTCTTGTTAAATAATAATGATTACTCACGTTACTTCTAGGATCCACAGCATTGTTAGTCAACTTGAGTTTATGGAAACTAAGAGGATGTTGCATCCAGTGTGCACCGGTGGCAGGGCTTTCCGGATGCAGGTAAATCCTTCGATCAATTCGTGGTTGAGGTTCGGCTGGACCAGCTGATGTCCATCCTCTTGCGTTCCCACAGGCTTTCTCGACACCGCCACCAACATACTTGTGTCGACGATTCGACGCCGGCTCCACTTCAATGAGGACGCAATAACGAGCTCGACGCTCTAATCCTGTGATAGTCAGCTGAATCGACGGGAACATCCGTCTGTAACAAAATAATAACAATTTTGGTTAAATAATTTTATTGCTGATCTGAATTGAACATAATAGAAATATTAATTCAACTGTGAAACGACGAATGCTATCTAATCTTCTGAAACATTCGAAAGATTCTGTCGTCTTTGATTATATCAGAGAACTTATAATTATATATAGAAATACAGATCATAGTAATGTTTGCTGAGAATGAGACAGATCATTTTTACAAAGAAAAGATTACGTGGTCATGATAAATCGAGAAATGATATCAGTAGGTTAAAAGATCAGCGTATAGATAGACAGTGAAATTTAACGAGAAATATTAGAATCATCTTATTAACATCATAAATTTATCAGAAAGTGTAACTTCTTTACGTAGGTATGTAAAAATTAAAGAAAATCGAAAATTTTCAAATGCCCTTTTAAGTTTTCGTTGTCATTCAGGAGAAGTCAAGTGTGCTTTTTGCACAGGTAGCATAAGCAAACCGTACGAAGACGAAGGGACAGAAAATTTCCCAGTCATTAAGGTGCTGCCGACGAATGGGCGTCGCCGAAAGGACTCAAACTCCCTGTTAACTCCTGCGACTCTTTCGAGGCATCGCAACCGCTATCTTTCGATCTTGACAGCAAGTTTTCCCCCTCGGGTAAACATTTCAAACTCGCGGATAATCCCGTGAGTAAACCTCTAGAAGTCAATCTGCGATGGGTCGGCCCTGTTTGCATACCTAATTGCGGATTTTCCAACGCCACTTTGTTCCATATGTCTTTTACCCGCTTCCGGTAAAATTCAGTTAGAGAAAAACGAAAAAAAGAATTTGTTTTCCTTATACGTATGTAATGAGTACTTTGCGTTGCAAAGTTCGATAGAAGTACTTAGGCGTTAAATCCGCAAAGGGTTCGTATTTAAACCTTCGACTACAGTGGTACCTGATTTGGTATTTAAAAGTTAATCCGCAGAAGATATCTATCTTAAGTAATGGACGCAATTAACGACGGAAAGTCCAATCTATATCCTCAAAGTGCACTCTGGAACTTATGCTCGATTCCTCGAAACACACTTTGAGCCTCACAAAAGAGCACGTACACTATTTTCTCTTAATCACTATCTAAAACCGTAATCTTACCAAGAATTTCATCCAAATTGTACAACCTAGTATTAAATCGCCAGTGATGCGTATATTATACGCAATCAATGACATAACGTTCGAATGAAAGAGTCATCGGTATTTCCAAGCGCGTCAAATATCCTTAATCCTTAAATCTTACTCAATCTGGGAATATCAGAATTATAGTAGTTAGCTCTATATGCAAGTTGCAGAAAGCGATTCTCCGGATTCGTTCGACGCCACAAACCGTGTCGCTGAATCCACTAAAAGTGGCGCCTTTTTAAGTGGAGGATTACGCCGTCGCGACGGCTGCTGGAAGACCCGTGCGCCGATGATTCGAGCGTCTGGTCCTTTTAAAAAGCCTCTCGAGATTATCAAACAGCCAGATAATGCCGTAATAGCACGATAGAACGCGTGCAACGGCAGCACGCGCTGCCAGTTTTCCTTTCATCTCGCAGATTAGATGAATCAAAAGTCGCGTGACGTGGCTGAACTTTGTTGTAGACGCTTTGAATCTGAATTCTAACAGCTCGATTTATAAATATATTTTTAACGATGGCTGTTTTTTTTTCTCTCAAAGACACTGATAATTTCATCTATAAAGGATGCACTCGTTTTTCAAAAAGATCCACTTCTAAAAATTCGAAAACAGGAAATTATCGAGCATCCACTGTAGAT
Source organism: Osmia bicornis bicornis (assembly GCF_907164935.1). NCBI lineage: Eukaryota > Metazoa > Arthropoda > Insecta > Hymenoptera > Megachilidae > Osmia > Osmia bicornis. Next base: position 10,677,185 of record NC_060216.1, on the reverse strand, counting down.
ACAAGATTACAAAAATTAGCTACGCTTTTATTTTTGCTCAAATCCCAACCAAGACTACCGTAAACTCACGAAACCGTAAAGTAGCTCGAAACAGATTGGCATTAGGCGAATCACGACGAAACGTGAAATTAATTATCCTCGCTTAGAAGGAGTCCCTTCTAACGGAAGAAAAAGGAAGGATGAGACAAGGTCGGTGTTGCACTTCTGGAGTGCACGTTTTTCTCTTCGTGTCTGTTCGTCGGCTCTGACGCAAGGACATAGGGGGTAAAAAGGGGAGAATACTGATCGAAGGAACGAAACTCGCTAAAAGGATCGAGGAAAACGAACGGGTCGATCGTGTCACGGAATACTGATTGGTTCACGTAAGGCCTGGAACTGAGTGCACGTGGTTGGCACGTGGTGCTCTCAGAAGGGAAGAGTCGTCAGTGAACCGGAAGGCACGGATACACGGACGACCGAATACCTTTGTAACTATTGTAAAGTGTGCACCGCCCACGAATCGCCAGTGTCCAGTCAAGGTTTTTGCAATTTATTTTGGTATCCTGGTTTGTGTCTCTCGAAGAGACATTTCTCTTCGATACATTTCTTGGTACATGTGCAAAGGATTTTAAGTCAGTTGCATTCGTTAAGTGTGAAGTATTTTATAATTATATAAAAGTAAATGTTACGTATTTTATTTATTTAGCAAGAAAGTCCTAAAGCAATAAGTAAAAGTAATTATATGTATATATTTGTTCTGCGATGCAACTAATTTCCTAATTTTCTAATTTTCTAATTTTCTAATTTTCCTATCTAGTTAAAATTGTACTTGTATCTTATATCACATGAATGTACGATTCGTTTCAAACGAGCGGATATTACGAAACATTTGAAGAATGTTACACATTCTTGTTACGTTGGCGTTACCCTCCCCTTTTATTTCCGTGTTCAGAACGGTACGAAAGCATCTGCCTGACATCAGCGAGTTATCTAGCGCGAGACAGCGCGAAATTCCTAGTAATCTTATCTAAGATAGTTACGGTCGCGTATCTGAAAAGGAGTGACCGGTAGCTCAATCGTTTCCGGTGAACAGCCGCCGGATGTCGTGATTCGTCCTGCATCCGTCCGGCCTATACGATTTTTCCCGCAAAATCTACCTTCGTAAAATGATTCGAAGATCGGTGGCGTCGATAATACCGGACACGTCGTCACGACCTTACTTTTATGACCTTCCTCGACCACCTTCCGTGAAACTAATCGCCCTGTCGTCGCTCGAAAGTATCCCCTCGTTAAAAGCATCTACATACCTACTTGGATGACGTGCAACTATGCACATTATACTTATGGAATAACTATGCAAAAGTAGATGTATGATATTCTGTAGGAACGCAAGTCTGTGCGATTCTAATTGTAAGTATCAAAGGATAAAAAATGAAACTTTGAATTTCTTTGGCAGTAGATATCTATATGTGAAAAAAGTGGTGAAAAGTTCTTTATCTATACAAAGTGTTGATATTATTCAAAAATTGCGATAATGCGATAACGAATGAAGTATAAAAGTAATGGAAGTGTAAATTTGGCACGGCTCCCGACGTGTTAAGAATGAAAGATAAAAGTTTGTTAGTAGGTGAAAAGACAATTCTAAAACAGGTCACATTTTTCAGGTGGTCTAAGGGTTTCGACAGCGACAGAGGGTGTGGCCTTATGGCGCCTGTCAGGCCGTTTCACCCCTGATGGAATTCAAGGCAACGAATTTCAGCAACGTTCTTTCAAGAAAGTAACAATAGATGTAAGAAAGAATGTTTATGTAATTTTCGAAAATCTAATTGACGATTAATCTAAGACATGAACCTTGCTTCCTTTTTATAATGAATTATTGGTGAATTATTCTATCGGCTTTACGTACTTATTTAAAACGAACTCATGAAATTATGAAAAATGAAACAAAATTATGCACTCACCGGCCCACCTTCGTGATTACCATTTCCGTGGTCTCCGCGTGGAACTGTTGCCACAGTTCTCGATTTTCTAATTCAACCTTTACTTCGGGAGGCAGAGGAGGTCCTCCACCAAAGCGTGGTATGGGCCATGCATTTGGATGTGGTATATCTTCTGTAAATCAACAAAATAAAATACAGTGCACCATTGGAATAAAATAGAAGTTGCTTTCAATCTAATCGAAACTACCCTAAAATTACAGAGAAAATGATTACCATTAAAAAAAAAAACAATTATGGGCGAACCAAGAAACAATCACACTTTCGCAAAGCAAAAAACAGTAAGGAAAAAAAGATTGTCATCTCCTTCCGCATCTTTATTCTTTTCTCCTCATTCAGCTAGCCGCTGCCGGACTTGCTAAAGAGGGACAAGAAATTGTGCGGATGAGGTAACACGAATGCCAGGAAGAACACCTTTTACAAGTGGATCTATAGAAACGGCGTCGCTTGCTCGCATGACCGATTCGCTCTGCACTTGTCTCGCAGTTCTGCGGTCGGAGCATTAGGTCTAGGGCCAGGATAATTGCGGCCATCGGCTCATCTTCTTTCTCTTCCTGCCGAGTGGACGGCGGTACCGAACTGTTGTATAGGAGCAGATAACGATTGTCCGCTCGACCGAAAGTCGGCGCCTTTCATCTTAGAACGAAAGATGTTCGCGCGGATCTACGTCGCCTACGCGGTAACTTGTCGCGTATTATATGCACCCTCTCCCAGGACATCCTCCCTTCGACTCGTGGGAAAGAAGAAAAGTTGAAAATATTTACGGTAGGTGAACGATTCAGATCTTTACGCGGTTTCTCCATTGCGCTCCATGTGACTTTAATTGGGTGAATTGAGATTCGCGTTGAGATCGAAGACGATAAAACGAAGGAGTTATGATTTTATAATTTACTAGTTTGGTTTCATTAAGTTAACGATCACAGTAGTTGATATAAATATATGAGGCACTTAGAATCAAAGGGATGCAAGTGACTTCTTTTTTATTTACAACATTAAGTTTCCTTAACGAATTTCAAAAAATATCATTTGCATCCTTTTGATTTTTAGTAATTATTTGATTGGTAGTAATCAAAAATAATTTTCAAAATATTAAATTCTCGAAAAGTAAAAGTTTAATTTATAGTAGTTATATTAACCTTTAACTACCGTGACTTATAAATTATAACGCGACAGAAGATGTTGAAGTTTATTAAAGTATTTCTTGAATAATTTTTGAATAGAAAAATTGGAGATTTAATTTTGGCAGTAAAATCTGTCCCAACCATAATATTTAAGAGTTAATGTCAAAACAATAAGCAAGGAAAAAATATAATATTAACCTGGTCTGTGTCTGCGAAGAACGAGTTGTTGTTGCCGGAAGAGCATCTGTTGATGCAGTTGCAATTGCAATTCTGTGGGCATCGCCATAATCGAATTCATCTTCCAAAAAAGGCACTCTATATATCACTTAACAAATTTTGCTGAAACGTGCACAGAAATACGGAAGAAAACTTGCCACGTTTGACGCTGTCCGCATTAAAGCCTAATGACGACTGAAGATGCGTTTCGGAATTGCAAAGACGACACTCCGTTGCAACGATCCATCGCTGCACTCGACGGCTAACTCCCCTATTGGCTGATGCTCTCTCCCCACCTCTATAGCGCCGCGCCCACGCTGATCCTATTGGTCGATGCAATTCTAACTTCCCTATGAGTAGACAATCGAAACACGCGTGATGCACTTGCATCCTGATGCAAGTGATAAACGGCACGTGGACAAATATGAGTTAATCCTGATGAATATTAAATACGATCAAGTAAAACGTGTTTCATACTTAAAAATGATTTTCCTTTATAAAAATTAAAGTAAAAACATACATAAAAAAAATTAATTGTTCATTAATTTTTAGAGAAAGCCACTTTTCAGTTTTTTCAAAATTATGTTAGATATGAAAAATAGAAAGAACTATTCGCATTAGCGTAAAATGAATGAAAACATATTTGTTAGCTAATTAAAATTTTATCACGATATAAATAAATATTTGAACAGAAATGCAATATGCAATGAAACCAAGCTGTACTTAACTAAATGAAAAAAATTAAATATTTGATATTTTTAATAAAACTAGGCAACTCAGCCTAAGCCAGACAAAAATTCTATTTACGCCAATGCTCGTAACATTAAACGATCTGACGTAATTCATAAAAGGCTCGGATTTGTGGTGATCGAGCCATTTGACTCTGGCACACGATCGCATTAAGCGAGGATGCAAAGCGTTAGGTACTTACAAAAGCGAACGAATCGTCACCATAAATTACGGAATCCGGCGAGCGGGCGGTCGTTAATTGTTTGTTCTCGAGTCTTGCGACGAGACGAGGCGAGAAGATAAAATCAAGAATCCTCGTCCGTGGTACGTCGGCGGTCAAAGAGGAACGGAACGAAACGCAGCGCCGCGAGATACAAATCTACGCTTTTCTCGCTCCCTTATTCCCTTTTTTCTCGTAGGCACCGCTTCTGTCGTCGCTTCTTCTTTTTTTCCAGCATAAGAAAGCGTCCCCTTGCCGCCTACTACGCCGGTCATGGCACCATTGTAGTGGGTTCCGGATTGTGGATTAACTGTAAGCGATACCCACAACAAAAGCGTGCGCACTTTACCTGACGGCTTTGGCTACCTGTATTGTATTGCTTTATGGCAGTATTGTAGTGTCTCTCGATCGTGTCATCCTCATCGTTTCAGCATCACCGCTTCAATTGCGCAGTAATCTTTATTAGTAGGGAGGAGCAAAATTGAACCACTAACTGGAAGCTTGCAGAAATTTATCATTTATTTATACTAACCATTTTTAATTTTTTTTTCTCAACAAATAATATATTTAAGCTTTATTTTTTTTTTTATTTGAAGCCATTTTATACTAGAACCCACTGTTGATCGCTGTCATCGCTAACATTTCAAGTACCATTTTTGTTTTTTCACCTACAAATATTGGCATTGAATTCTTTAATATTAAAAATAAGAATTTTTTAAAAAATTTTTAAATGATTATATTTAGGTAAAGAGATAAATAGTCTAATTGTAAGTGGAACTTTAAATATGAATTCCCAGGAAATGTCCAGAAAAGGTAGTAAAGTATATAGTGCTTAAAACGATGAAAAGGTTTCCAATAAAGAAAGCCAGGAAACACTTTCGTAAAGAAGTACAGCTGTTTTTGGGAAAGGGCAGAATTCCAAATCTGGCGGAATCTACAGTTTACCTACCAGCCAAATGTTTTCTTGCACACCCAAGGATACATACACACGTGTTTTTCCCTTCCTTTCTTTTATAAAGATAAACGCATGATTTATTTTACGTCCTTTCGCCAAGGTATCCATACGACAATAAAAATATATATAACTTATCCATGTTAACTGCTGTAGTGAAAATGGATATTTGTTGCTAAACATATTGAATTCTAAGTTCGGTAGAACTAATTCGATTTGAACTGTAATATACACAGCATCCGAAGAATTAGATAAACCATAGTATTTATCGTAGAAAATGCTATAATCCCTTTTTAACAATAACGGCTCACGCCTGCTGGCAGGATCGGTTTCAAGTTTCACCAATGGGTGGTCTCAAAGAATTTTACGTCCTTCAGTATCTGACCATTTATCCCTAACAATTAGACAAACTATTAAGACTATTCTTCGTTTCCCTTCTAATCCTAAGTACCTAATTAGGTGTCAAGCGTTATTAACCTAATAAGGAAGGGTTACAAATGATTAGTAAACCATTGCATTGAACTGACACTGAATTTTTCATTTTTCTTCTGACATTAATTTAAAATTTCATTAACAAAACGGTTAAATACAATTAAAAATTTTAGCAGAAAAGTCGATTATGGTTAATAATTAATTTTATTCCTGTTAATTACTGTCATCCTTCGTCACGATAGAGATTTTTACGCAAAGCTATGGAAACGTGCGTAATCCGAGCTGAACTTAAGCGTTGAAAGCTTTCAACAAAGAAAAGAGGTACTGTTAAGGGGAAAAGTGGGTAAGGAGAAGCCGACAAATAGGTTTTACGGCTCACTTCCTGTCCGTCGCACGCGACAGTTATGCGCCCCATAATAACACGATGATTACTTTCCGAGACGGCTGAAATTACGGGGGAAGAAGTAAAATCATAATTCATGTTAAGCCTATCTCCGAATTGTACGTGTTTCATTTCTGTAATTTATTTGTAACATTAAAACAAATTGAAGTCGTCATTTAAACCTAACAATGTTTCTATGTTATAGTGATTAAGATAGAATTTCAATTTAAATTTATATTTAAGCAAAGTTTCAAATAAACCAGAATTTTCAAGAAAATTAATATTGGGTTAAAACTTAAAAATTTGTAAATATTAAAATTGTTTATTTCTTTATTGCAATATTATATAAATCACGTATCTTATCATATAATTTATGGAAAAACTAATAATACAAATAATGATAAAGGTAACAATATTAAAAATATTAAAGTAAATATAAGAAATAATGTTATAAATGTCCTGTTTTGTTTCCTAACAATTGAACTTCCGTTTTCTTGCTACAAATCACAGAATACGAACAACATCGTGTTGAAGTATGTACTTTCTGTACAAGATCTCTTACTGCAGAAGCCTTTAGAGGAAAGGATAAACAGAAGCAAGGATATGTAAGTAGACTGTCTCTTTTATGGCGTTAAAGGACGAAAACGAGGACTTTCGTTTTCGAGTGGCCACTCTACCGCGAATGTTTGTGCCACTAGAACGGAAGTCTTGTTCGATCGTTTCACTATTATTTATTTATTTGTTATAGCCAAATCCTTGACAAACCATTCAGCGAAGAGCATTAAACACTCGCGCGTTTCTAATAATGTGAAATGTCCCAATACTTATTCAGAGTAGTGTATGTAATTTTTTAATATACACTTGAATTAATCTGTCATTTAGATTCTAGAAGCAGCAAGCTATTGTCTCGACAAAAGGTATCGTAAATCGCAGTCGGCTTATGACAAAAGAAGCGCGCGAACACGCGAGCGGAACGTGTGCAGATGCAAGCGTTCAAAGAGGATGCCCACGCGCGAAAATCCATCCGGAAGCGTCACTTTATGTTCTTTACGTGATCGCGAAGAAATTTACTTTCCTCTTGTTGACGCTGACGCATTCCTGATGGACTTCTTTTTTTAATTTCTTGTTCTCTCGTGTCAACGAATTATTGAAAATATTTTTTATTTTTTAGTATTACTTTGCAGCCTAAAATTAATGATCATATACCAAACGTATTGAATTGTGTAATATCAATATTAAAATCAGGATTTTCAAGGAACTAGTAGAAGCTTGTTCAATGTATAAAAAATCAGCGATAAAACTATTTGTTTCAATAGTCTCGGGCAAAGTATCGCAGCTGTTTCGTCGCATTCGTGTGCCACGTTCACGACACGATGCGTTATCTGTCTGTATCCTGAAAAACAGAAAATTCGTGTCTCGAACATGTTTATTCCCATCTGTCCTGAAATAACAATACCCTTTAACCACTTCAACTGACAGTTACATTTTATCTGACAGTTTATTTGATGTATGATGATTTCATATTTGGTGATTCGAAGTTCTTGTGAAACACATGTTACACGGTTGTTAACATCTTTCGGATATCCTTGTAGATAAAAGGATGACAAATTTGATAAAATCGAAACGTAATAATGTAATATTTTTATGAAACATTAAAATTTAATGCCTGAAGCAAAATGAAATTTAAATCCAACTGTATATTTGTTTCTGAAAATTCATTTTATGGAAATTTTAATATACACCTCAAATGGTTGATTTCACAATTTATTTTTATTTATACATTGTTTCTCCACTTCTTTCTATAAAGGGGCAAGTAACATAACGAAACGTTCAGTATGAAAACGATTCGTACACAAACTATTGATCGCTGTTCACAACGCGCTAAAACACTATTTTATATTACAAGAAAAAATATTTTGTAATTGACAGACTATCGTACGTGAGTGCATGTAACTCCAACCTTATTTCTGTGAACTCTTTCAATGCCTGCCAAACGTGTTTTGTATGTGATACACGACCGACATATGAACCAAATATTTTCAATAAATTCAACATTCGATATTTGCAATTTTAACTGAAAAATAAAAGCGTTTAAGCTGAATCTCATTTACCAAGCAGTCACTGAAAGAATTTACAAATGAACAGTTTCGATCACGATGTTAAATTACAAAAACGACTATGTTGAATTCGCAGGCAATTAAAATTCATCGGTTTTTCGAAAAAGCTACAGGAAGTCTTCTAAAGCACACTGAAGTAGCACATTGAAGATGGTCGTTCGCGACTATACGAACTGAACGTAAGTTACGAATATCTTATAGTTACACCAGTAAAGACGATATCACGTAACGTGATAACTACTTTATACGTGATAACGAAGATAACTACTTTACGTAGCTACATATAAATCTCTTGTGAGCAGATAGTTTTTTTCATCATCGATCCTTTCATCGAATCTTAATTCATCTTCTATCAAATCGCCATTATAAATGTGTCGTATCAAAGTCCGTTCTCTTCTATATATATATCCATTCGCATTTCTCTAACGACTAATATATATTCATTTTATCGACTAATATATCAAAGGAGAAAACTGAAAACTAACACCTTGAAGTTTTCAGTCTTAATGCTGCCTCGTATGTACAACTATATATGTACCCTACATGTTCACGCGTACATAAACACATAGGTGTACGTACAGGGTGTTCGGCTATGGGTGGGCATCTTTTAAGGAGGTGGTAATTGAATTATTTTAGCTTTTTAATTAATGAAAAACACCGTGTAATCAGAGCGCGCCGACTCACAATCAATCGCAGGAGTGTTGGCTACGAACCGAATTCGACCGAGGTCCTGAACAAATTACTTGGCAGGACGTCAAAGTCGGTTCGTAGCCGACACTCTTACGGCTGATTATGAGTTTTTTTATTAATAATTCGAAAACTAAACTTTAACGAGCAATTTGGTAAATGGAAAATTTACCATCCCCTCAAAGGATGCCCAGCTGTAACTGAATACACTGTACATAGTATATACGTAAGTACCGTGTACATATTTTTGATGTGTGTTCGTGTGTGTATATACATATATATGGAAGTTGACAATTATAGCAGACTAAACCCATTTCGAAGAATTGTAAGAGATTCGACTTAAAAATATTAAACGATACAATCAACGGTTCAATCCTTTGGCGATCACTGATCGAATTACCCTGAATATCTTACTTCTTCACCGACTCAATACGACTAAAATCACATGTTCGAACGTGAACTATTTTGTACAACACCTTAAGTCTCTTCCGTAATATTAATCAGAGCTGCTTAACGTAAAAGGGGAAAACAACTTGAACAGAAAAAAAAAAAATGAACACTTTTGAGAATTAGTACGAACTAAATCATAATTTCGCTACCATCTATAAATGATTGAATAAAATATGTACAATTAATCTGTTATGGCACCAACTAGAAATTAATTCTGACAAACATTGCAAGTGTAATCTAAGAGAAATAAAAGAAAAACATAAAATTAATTTACTTTGACTGCGAAATTATAGTGTAAATACGTATTATATACATCTATCATCTAATTACTAGTACTTTCACTAATAATATTGGTTCGTATTTGTAAATCACATTCGCTGTCTTATCGCGTTACAGACAAGGATACCAATCTACTTTTAACACGTTTGGTGGCCATGCACAGTTAGAATATAATGTTACTGATAATAGTAAAAATTTTGTGAAATGTATAAAGCCAGATTTTAGATTCATATCCCTGCCGGTAACGTTTTTACAAACATTGAAAATTGATCGAAAATCTGAATACAAACGCAAATCGCACTTATAATGTACAAAGATTACATGATGATAATAATTAATCGATAAAGCATATGTACTAACACGTTGAATGCTATTATAAATTAAAAATTACTTACAAGGTCCAATTTCACCAATTAAATTGAAAAGAAAAACAAAATTAAGATCTGTCCTGAAACGCCATAACTTTGTATAAATTATTTCGAAAAATATCATACAGAACGACTGTAATTAAACACTTTCGTGATAGAATCATTTACTGACATTCAACGTGTTAACTACTATAAAATATTTTTATAACTAATTATTACGTATTTAATATTTTTTGCACAAATAAACCTTAAACAAACAATAATAACATTAACGTACAGTGTTGTTTAACTTGGTTTATAGTTACAGAGGAAACTTTACAATGTAATTGAAACTCACTCTATACTGCTGACACTGCCTATCACATATAATAATTGATAAAAAGATTTAATCATTTAATTAATATAGGATGCACGCAAGAAGTTTTTGAGGTTTGAGATATGTACACGTTTGAGTTAAACATTATAATTATTATTGTTGTAATTACTTAACTGCATATTATGTAAACTAAAAAAAAAATTTCTTTAAGTGCAAACCTGTATCAGTTTTATGATAAATAACAAATTTGAAATTATACAATAAAATCCCTTTTACACGTAGAAAACAAAGAACAATACGCTTCGAGACTTATTCCCCTTTTCAATGCTATTCTTTTATATTACAATCAATATTACAATGATTAATAACAATAAAAAAATATAACTCAATGTAAATTATTCAACTGAAAAAAATTAAATGGAATATTAAATTAAAACTTTTTCTATATAATAATAAAACAAACGTGTATCTCTATTATAATTCGTTTGGAAATATAACGCAATAACATAAGCCTTGGGATTAATATAAAAACACGATTTCTATACATGAATTTTAGAAGACATGTAAGTACTTGAGTTATTTGAAGGTAATACAATTTTGTAAAACATAAATTGTAAATAAAATTTTTCAAAACTGATTCCAGTAAAATTTTTGTCTGTAAACCGTATCTGATAGTACTAAAAATTCATAGTGCGTTTTTTATAAGTACTTTTTGTACAATATAGAACAAAGTACAATTCTCTATGGAAAATGGTCGTTACAGGAAAAGCAGGAATCCTCAAAATCTTAATGTTGACAATATTAATATTGAAGTGGTGGGGAGTCCCAGACCTATATACATATAGGGGGTTCTGAGTTTGAGGAAACATATGGGACGAAGGGAGACTTCCACAGAGAGGCCTACTTTGCTCGATACTATACAATTAAAATAGACGAAATAACCAGTATTAACAAATCTATATAAACACAATTTTTAGCAATAAATTCATCCGTACTATCTATTACGTAAGTACGATTACGGCAATTATGCCAAGAAATATAGCACCATTCTGCGTATTACTTTGGATATCAAGGAATACTTAAGGACATTAACATACATTGTACAATTATCTAATAATTTACAATATGATTTCCGTTATTTTTTCATAGAGTAATAGAGTTTGTAATCATTTTTAATTAGTTTTTTTAAACACCATATGTAGTTCTTTTCATTAATAGGTACATGTACTTAACATTTCAGTCCTTTTACCATTTAACCGTAGATACAATGATATATTTAAAGTGCTGTAAGAAACGTTTCTACATTTATATAAACAGTTTGGAAAAGTGATTGTAACTTTTTCATTTTGGATAATTTGTTCGAAAAGGAAGAAAAAGAAACAAAATGGTGCTTTAGACACTTGTATCAAGCAATGATTCTATGATAATTTTTGTTCTTTTAATGCGAAAAATTAAGTAACTGAGATGAACTATAAATTTGTTGTGACTAGATAAAAAGAAAATAGTTGGATCAATCAACACTTAAAAAATAACAAATTAAGATTTTAATTACACCAAGAATGTTAGAATGATAATTAAAGAGTTAAAATATTTTCCTACTTTCTATTAAAATTTAAAAAACTTAAAAACTTCGTATCAATTATATATATATCAGTTATTTAATTTGTGTTCAACGTTTCCTATTTTTATTAAGTAATCAAAAATAATATTAAAAGAAGACATTTGAAATGCCATTTAAGCAATAAAAGAAATAAATTAATCAATAATTATTTTGCTCTATAAATTTTGTTTATACTTAAAATTTATAAATTTTTGTCCATAATCTACAATTTTTCATAAGCATTAATACGATCAACAAATATTTATAAAAAATATAAAAATATCTATTTTAAATTAAAAATGGTTTAAAATAAGACATTAAAATATTAAAATATTTCTTTTCGATAATATGATTTTTACGAGCGCAATACAATTTCGTTTCCAGAACATGAAGCTTTTTCTAATTTCTATGACCGACATCAAAGTTAAAGTTTTGAAAAATTTTTTATTAATTGTAGGTCTCGTGGAATTTGTAAAAAGCACTTTTATGTGATCTTTTCGACTATTTTACGTACAATTTAAAGAATCAGTATTACCTTCAATGTTTATATCTGCTTTTTCTTAACAGCTGCTTCAAATGACCTAAGCTGTTAAGTATAATTAACACTATACTTTTGTATATGTCACTGTATTGTTAAAAGAGAATTATCGGTTATAATAAGTACTATGTATATACATATATATGCAATTCTATAATCACATTTAAAAATAAAAATGAAATTAAAAATTGAATAAGTACTATAAATGAAACACTTAAACATATTTAATTTCCTAAAACATGTTAAAGGTATCCATCCTGGTCTGTAATATTTTTATACGAATATAACATGTAATTTACCAATTGCTACTATTTGTATAATTACTTTAAATACTATCATAAATATTATAGAAAATAAAGTCAGTTACAAATTTACAAATTGTTGAACGATTTTATCGTGATAAGTACAAGAGCTTAAGTCGCATGTAAAGAAAATGTTGATATCTTTTTTTCTCGTACACTCCTTACTTATAAAAATGCTTGTAACTGTTATTGATATATTTCACTTTATTATAAAATAATGATCTTTCTCGTAATTGCATCGTATCTGCTCATTTTCAAATCCATTTCTTTCTTTATACGTTTCTCGTATTAAAAAAAAACCACTTTAGGCATTATACTCTTTCATAAGCGTTTGAAAGTATCGACCTTGCAAAGAAAATTTTATATTTATCTAAAACAAAACATTGCAAAAGGAGGTCAAGATTCATATATCAATCTTTGATAATGCGGAAATATTTCCCATGTTGGAAGATGTAAACCGAACTCTAACGCCACCAAAACAGCAAACTCGGATGTGATTAAATCCTTGCGATTTAGCCTAAATACACTTTCAATTCTCTGTAATTTATTGAAAAATTATTTAACCCAAAACTGTTTCACATTTAACATTTAATTAACAAAAAAGATAATTCTTATATTAAATAAATACCTCGATCAGTGATTTCAAAACATCACCCTTAACGTCATTCAATTTTGCTGCAAGTAGCAAGCATGCACCAGCACATAATTTCCGAGTCTGTTTGGTGACAACATTTCGGAGAATAAGTTTCTCAAAATATACGTAAGCCATTGCTACTGTCAAAAGGTCAACACCATATTCCATTTTTGCAATTTTTCTCATTTCTCGTTTTAAACTACGTACAATATCGTAACATTACTAAATTTTTTATACATAATATCACGTACTTATAAATATTATCATAGTTGTAAATACTGACCTTCTCAGTTTGCTTAAAGTGAGTTGAATGTGTGGAAACTTCTCTTTAAATTTATCATTCAATTCCTTTTTCAAGTCAGATGGCCGGACATAATCGATAACTGATGCCTGTATAAAGAAATGCTTCAGTAATCATCAGTTATTAAATAATTATTACACTATTTCATTTAGAAAGATAAGTACCATGTATGATGTAAATGTAAGTAATGTCCTATGCTTCCCAGCGATAAGTTCTGGATCATCTAACAAATTGGGATTATATTGCAGTGACTGTTCATCCCAGTCATAAACTACAATTAAGGTGAAGTTAATTAACATTACCGTTGTATTAATACCCCCCATGACTAATTTAGAAATGCTTAATTAATACTACTGTATGCACTGTTCCTAATTCATTATCATACAAATATACCTTTAGAATCCGCATTAAAGGACAACGGCGGAGATTCGGGTGTTAAATGCTGAGCCCGATGAGTGGCTGTATCATAGGACAAACACCTACAAGAAGATTATACCGAGTAACAAAAAATTACTTTAAGATTATACGTAATAAGCATATTTACTTTATTATAAGTTTTCTAACATTACGTGAATTCTAACAGGGATAAAAGTTGCACGCATTATATAATGCATATGAAGGTCTATTAATGAAAATGCAAATGATAATGTATGTATATGAATGAGAATAGGTAATATTCCAAACATATCTTACTTATATCATTTGTATACTATTTTCACGTTAAAGAATTTAGATTTTAAATAAAGATATTGCATTTACTCCAGTTGTGCATTATTCATATTTAAATCTATTTCCTAAATAATAATTACGTCTGTTTCAAATTGACTTTGTAATTAAATGTATAGCAACGAGCATGGTATGTTTCCCCAAAGAGATGGGGGTTCTAGGGTTCCGGGGATCATGGTCCTCACCACAGGCCCCCCTGGATTCTCAAATTTCCGGTCCACCCCAGAAGCTTCTCCCCGGAAGTTCCCGGACAACCCCATCCTCGGACTCCCACACCTCCGCCGAGGCAGTCCCAAGAGAACGACGATATATGTACCAAATTTTATTTTTTTTCTAAATCTCTTTTAATATAAATATCGTCAAAATTAAGGTTTTGAGGATTTATGCTTCTCCTGTAATGCCATTTTCTCGAGAGAAGCGTACCATGTTCGGTACTTTATACATTAAAGTATAGAAAAGTTTATATACAAAGTATTCCAAGGAAGATTGTATAATTTGAAAACTGTACATTTTCTATATTAAAACAAATCCAAAGTGCCGTATCATTTTACAATTTGCAATTTCATTCTCGAGATAGAACCGCAGATTATAAAATGGTGAATTTGCTAAAATGAACTTTCCGATTTATTTTAACTTTGAAAATCTACAATTTCCGAATTGTATAACCTGTTTGAAAAATCTTGTATTATAATTCCAATGCATAATATTTATTTAATAAATTTAAATACAACGCAAATTCAAAACTTTTTCCTACTACCAAATTATTATATTTTTTACCATTTTGAGTGATCCACATTCCATGTAATAGTTTTTGTCCTGAAAAAATATGTTCAAAAAATTCTGTTAAAAATTTTAAAAAAAATTGGTGCACTTTTATACAGATGTATTAATGAAACGAATGAAGATGTTACGGAAATGTAATAATAACATTAATATTTGCGAAAATGTTAAACAATAAAATGTTATGAAATTTATCTACTTACGTAACTGAAATAAAATATTATTAATAGTATAAAAAAATATTTATTTTACAGTAAATACCTTGAAACTATAGGGTGCTTGTTAGATACAAGTTCTATTGCCTCGTTTTCGCTAAAATGTGATTTTTTATCTTTTTGAAATTGCCTAGATGGAACAAGCAATTGTCCATAAGATATTTCCTAAAAGAAGTTTTTTAAATATAATTGTGAAAGTAATTATATTTCATTTATTTTACACTTTCCAATACGAATAGATACCTGGCCGTCTTTAGCTCGTTCTATACCCAATAAACCAAAGGGATCAATGTTATCATTAATTGCGGACAGTGGCCGCTGTGCCGAAATGTTTTTTCTTCTACTCGTATCTTTACGTAATTCAGACCTATAAATAAAAAGTTTTCGACAAGAGTAGGTTCATATTATTTTAAACAATCTTCTGCATAATTTCCATGAATTAGTTTGCAAAATATTATCGTACCAACTAGATCTTTGTCCTTTATTGTATGGAAGAGCAGAAAACACTAAAAATGGCACATGTTTATTAGAAACCAAAACTAGTCTATCATCTCCGAATTTGTAACCATTCACAGGGCGTTGCATTAAACGCAATTCCCTTGTGACTTCTGGTATAATGCAGCTGTTTGTACCACCAGATTGTGTATTACTCGATGCTTTTGTTTTTGACTTTGTAGATTGTGATTTAGAACGCAAAGAACCAATACTCTCATTGGAACTATTATACTGATGTTTTATATCCTCAGAAAGTGTGGATGTTTGATGAGTTATGCGCTTTTTATATTGCAAAGAACCTACTCTCCTCTCAGGTAACGAATATTCGCTGCCTGTTGTGCCAGTACTGAGAAACAGAAGCATACATTTTATTTAACAGTACATAGATCAATTAAATATACATCTATGATTATATAATTCTGCATTATATAAACTTATTCTTTCAAATATAAAATTACAAAAAACAATAAAAATAGTATTTACAAATGATTGCAATTATGGCCATCAAAAGTGGGAATCATTTCAGACATTTATTATTGAATATTTTGACTTTCTATAGTATTACATGTATCGCTTAGTACATAACATACTCAATATGTTATTCAATATTATTTATACTATTCACCAATTAAATTAGATGAATAACATCCAAATAGAATTACAAAAATAATGTATATATCATATTAATATTTATTAACTGTATTTTTTTATATCCTTATAGTAATTTTACATACAAAGGCTATATATAAACTTCTAATGCTGGTTACAATAATTATGATACAATTATGATACAAATAACGAAGCAGAAGTGTTTAATATACACAAAATAACAAAGTAAATGACAAATCTTTTTGATATGAAGAATCTGATGTCTGTAAACATACCTAAAATATAAAATTACAAGAAATCAAGACCTAAATTCTTTAACAGTGACGTTACAAACTGAAACAAAGTATAATATATTTGCAAACAACCATTTACCGTTCTCTGAATGAGCTATGGAATCCAGTAGAAATCTGTGGATAATTTCTTTCTTGTTCAAGAAAAACAGCTACTGCTGCTTTCGCAGGAGTTAATATCCCATCAGAATTTGAACTAAATGAATTATGTTCACCACCCTTTGACACTAGCTGTGGAGAACTTGTCTGCTTCACTGATGAATGTATTAACTGCTCTTCTATGCTGTCATCAAGGACTTCTTCAGATGAAACATTTAAGTCAGTTTGACGTACATCAACTTGATGAGCTTGACTGTCGCTGAGGGTACGAGTATGAGCAACACCATTCCGCGAAAGAACGGCTAACTTGGTATCGCGGTGGCTGCCATCAAGAGAGATGTTCGAAAGAAACGTTAGGGCGGCCAACCTTCTACGTGAATGATTCTTTTTTAAGGCTGCTGCCATTCCACGGTTGACCGTGTTGACAAAATGATGTTGAGTACCAATGTAAACGACCAGGAAAGAAACGAACGCCTGACAATTCTGTTCTCAAACGAGGACGACTACTAGGATCACAATTCATTGTCACCAATCGTATACTTAGTCCTGACATTTCCTAGCAATGTTCCCGCACAGCGCACGTAATAACGTGTACCGGTGTCACTCGTCATCGTACTATTTCCTTTCATAAGATTAAAAAACAAATCCTACTACCAATGAAACAACCTTCCTTCCTACTACATTCCTACTACGCAACACTATGACCCATCCTTCTTTTAGCAACTAATATCTTCTATCTTCATTTGCGACTGCGCGTACCCTTACGTGTATTAACATTGTAGAAGCGCATAGCATTTTCTAGAAACACTGCTTTTGTTTAAATTTTACTGTATTTTCTTTGTATGAAGTTATTACTCCAATAAATTTTCTAATTTTTGTCATACTTTTTATATTTTGCACCTATCTTATCATTCTTTAATCTTTACCATCTGATGGTATAGGCGATGTTAGGATGTACATACATAGATCAAAGTGTAGAATAGATCAATCGCAAACTACTTACTTAGATAGTAAGTATGTATGTATGTATGTACCTACATACATACACCAGTGACTATAAAATTGGACATGCCCATAGACTATATCTATGGACATGCCTTTGTTTCCAAAGAGTCTTGAATTTGTGACATGAAAAAGAGCGCCACCTGCTCTGTCCTCGTATCAAAATGTGAAACACTTCGTACTGCAACAGTCTATAAAGCACGTTGACGGTAACAGCAGATTACTTCGATATCAACGACTATTCCCCACCACTCACAATCAGTCAGTATCTCGAGTTCGGCGTTGTTATGTCCTAGTAATAAAGGCATGTCCAATTTTCTTGTGGGCCTCCTATTTGTGCGCCTAGTGGGGACCACCCTTCCAAGTCATTTATTATTTTATCCCTTTTCATGAACTCTCACTGCATACCCTGATATCTGATATCCGACGCGAAGCGACGGCGGCTCTCTCTACATATCGACATGATATCATCGTGGGATGTTAGGGACCCCGAAGCACTAGTGACATCTGCATATCGACATTATGGCATTCGGGGTATCAGGGACCCCCTAAATCACGACCCCTTGAAAACAAAGACATGTCCAATCTTCTACATCTGTAGTCACTGACATAAGACTGGAGGTTTTTAATAACTACAGGGTGTTCGACAACAGGTGGACAACATATTAAGGGGTGATTCTAGGGATCAAAATAAGACGAAAATCAAGAATAACGAAATAGCGTTTGCAGCTTTGTTTTCCGGTAATTAACGTTTAAAAATTCGAGTAAAACGCCCCTGAAACCTGCAATCCGCCCAGCACCGACGACTGAACGTGCTGTTCTGTTTCTCGGTACTGCTGCATTTGGCCACAAATATACGGACAAATTTGGCTTAAAATTTTGTCCACCTGTTGTCGAACACCCTGTATAACCAAGGTTGGAATAAATTTAGTAAAGATAGATGTTAATGTAAAATAGTATAAGAAAAATTCTGGTAAGGTAATTGACATATTTTATATTTTCTGTGATTTAAGATTTAGGTGAGAAATTACATAGGTAAATGGATTTCGTTTCACTTTATTCATACTTTATATGAAACAATTGACTATTTATTGTGACTTAAGTATACGCGACTAGTACAGTATCAATCATAGTGTCCGTTCTTCTACTGAAAAAGCACTGACCTTGGAGTCCAAGTTTAACCACAGCAAATAAATATTTTAAAACTATTATCAGATGATTATGTTAATTATTTTAACGCTTTTATTAAATAATTGGAATAATGATATTTGCTGCGGTTAAACTTGGACTCCATGGTCAGTGCTTTTTCACTAGACGAACGGACACTATGATTGATACTGTACATACATGTAACATGTATCTTTTCATCGTAAGGTAGACGTGTCTTGTGCAAAATCGGTACATTTGTTTAAGAAACAAATCGCATTACAATCGTTGTGAGAATGTGATAGATTTATGTTTTTCTAAATAATCGTGTACCTTCATTGAGTTGTAATTATATTATTTTTGTTCTCCATTCGAAAACGATTTTTATATAATCTTATACAATATAGTTATTGGATCACTAATTATCAGTACTCTAATTATTTTCAAAATTATTTGTTGTACGAACAGTTCCATCTGCACTTCATTTTTCTGTTTTCTTTAAATTTGAGTTCACCAATAAATAATAAATAGAGACTTTACTCCAAGATTTCCGGTTTATTGAACTGATTTCTTACAAAAATAGATACCATTATCAATCTTTATTTAACAATTTTTCAGAATTTTTTATAATTAAATTGAAGTACTAATAATTATTGATCCATCTGGTATATATTTAAAATGACCAGCGCAATTTTTCTCAAGAAATATCGCTCACCGATTTAAAACACAAGTCACTGAAATCACATGTCTCTGTTGCATGGCCGACATTAGTTACATTTATTAAAGGATGTGCGTCTCTTTAATTGTTCATTATTTTTTGTAGAATATGTCATCTCCTTTTTAGTACACTGTCGATTAATTACACTGTGACTTTCATCTCTGTTTCGACGAGGTTGCAGAAAAGAGACTCCTGAACATCACTTTTCGAACTTGTTCATTTTATTATACAAATCTTAATATCTTTATTTTAGCGTCAACAGTTAGACTTCGATTCTTTATATCAATCGTTCGATCATTATCGATTTTCTGTTTAAAAGAAAAAATATTCGACATCTAATTAATTTTGTTCTGTAATCAATATTTAATATCTATTATTCAAAAAAGATTGAACAACATATCGGTGGTTAAAAGTATTTTTTTTTTTTAAATATATAATGATATTAATAATTAAATTAGTGTTAATGACGTATTTTGATAGCCATTAACACATAAGTCCTCTTGCAAAATTCCGTATTGTCAGATAAAATCAGAATGTAAAATAATTAACAACATAAATATTAGAGGTATGTAAAAGTTTTAATCTCCTTTTTAAGTATCTCTTTATTTTCATATTATATTACTAAATCTGATATATTATTTTATTCTTAAAAAAAAAACTAAAACTTCTTCATACGTTTAAAACTATGGCTTTGGTATATAGCATTTTGTTCTTAATTAATATTGCACAAAGAATGTTTTATAAAACTTACTGAAAATTGATGGAAACTTGTCACACCGCTTGATGATCTTTCTTTTTAATTCAATCATGCTCTTGTTTGTCATTAGTTTAATATTCCTTTTTAATCCGATACGTATAATAAACATTCACATTCTAGCATTTATTTCCAGCTTACTCTAACAATCAATCGCGTTCCCGGAAGTCGATCGATTATCATAGAAGATAATTGAATTTATAAATTCATGTATAACAGTTAGGGTGTCAATTTTAATTATAGTTATATGACATTAGCTAAACGAATTAAATAGATTTAAATAATAGAAATTTTAATAATAATGCAAATATTAATATATCAATAGAAAATCTTTAATACCACCGAAGCAATTTGAGAAAATAAATGATGAGATATGGATATAAATAAGAAAAAAAATGGACTTCGATGAACTTCCGAAAAAACGCGTTAACAAATAATCGAGATGTGCCTTGGGCACACGAAGCTCGTTCGTTAAAATACAATCTGTCTCGAATCGCGCCACGTTATATTCGATTATCGCGTAATTTACAATAATATCAATATCTTAACGTAGTGATACTCTGTACAAATTCTACCTGTGCTACCACGTATGTACAAGGTTCTATAATATAGAATTTCTTACACGTTTACTTTGGCATTTTTGCGTGAGAGAGGTGACGCGTGGTTTTTCGCTACTTCAAATCCGTGCATCGCGTTTTTTCTGTTGTTTTTTCTCCTTTCAATTAATACATTTGTTATATGTATATTTCTATCTGCAGAAAGGAACGTCATAAAGAAGCAAATTTTAGTATAATTTCAGCATCCCTGCTCAAAAGTTATAGGACATCTACTAAAATTTGATAGAAAACTAATTAGAACGGTTTAAAGTAAATTTATTTAAAGAAATTTTAAAGCTATTAAAGGGATTTATATTTTTAATGATCAAGAGGAATTTTGTTCAATTTGCTTCTTTGCAGACGTTCCATTCTGCATATAAATTTATGTATATATGTATGTATAATATTTACATGATCTATTAGACTCTTACAGGTAAAACGAGTGGTATACACCAAGTGATTTTCAATATATATATGTATAATATATATATATATATTTCTCTTTTCTCTGATCTGTATATCTCTTATTTCCTTTATATATATAGTTATATATAATTCGACTAGATTGCTGAATTCCAAAATTCGATTTCGTACCATTAATTATTTTTCGATTACGTTCCTGTAGAGGTGTCAATTGTCACCGTGTTTATTGCACTAAAATTTCGAATTTCGGAAAAATATTTTAGAAAATTCGATTAAATCGTTTTGGAATTCTTTCATTTATCGATCAACACATGATGCTCGTGTTTAATTTTGCAGTAACGAACTATTATTAACAAATCACAGTATTTTTAAATTATTTTTCAATAATGATTCTTAATTAATGATAAAAACACTACAGTAAAGAGACTTCATAATTTTTAGAATGATTACATTTTATGATAATATGAATCTCATCTTTTGGTTTTAAAGAAAATTCAAATAATATCATTGAAATACGAGCATCATTGATAATTAAATGACAGATGTATATACACACATAACGAAAAACTTAGGCTCATTTTTATAGTTTGTTTTTTATTCAACAGGAACGTGTATGGACACGGTATGTTGAGCTCGTATACTCAACAACCGGCGTAAGCGAGGAGTATCGTGAAGAGAATTAGGATTCTTGTCTCTCCTGGACCACTTCCGGTCGAGGAATCGAGCACGTGGTTCGGAGCTGGCGATGGTCCACTCTTGTGAGTGTTCGCGATAACTGATTGGCTCCTCCATTTCATTGTATATTCTGGCGCAGTTCTTCCTAAAGCTTGCAATCTATAAACAAATTTTTGCACCCGTTTTACGAATCTGCTTACAGCAAAAACTGAAAAACAAGTTCGGAAACAGGCTAATTGCATGAAGGTGAGAGCATTCTGCCTCGATTACCAGGAATAAGACGAATTAAACCAAAGAAACAAACAGAGAAGACTGATGAAAGACATACAATTACTCATATAAAATTGCAACTACGATACTACAATTAAATTAAATTATATTTACTTTTTAATAAGTTCCATAGCTGGGTAATAAAATATACAAATAAGGATAAGGATAAGGATAAGATAAAATAGGATATTAAGCGTGTAATAACTCTGGAAAAGATCGTAATAGAAACTAGCTTCAGTATAACAAAGGAACACATACATACATACTTTAATTATTTTTTATTTGTATATTTAATTTCAGATTATTTTAAATTTATAATTAATTTATTAAAACACTGTTCAATTTACAAGTTTTCAAACTGAATGTTCAAGAATAGTTTAAGTAGCTTAGGAAGATTATTTGTCTGACCACCCGTCTGATTATACATTGATCTATTCTACTGACACAGCGCTATCGTATTCAAAACCTTCAGCTTCTCTATGGATATAGATAAATCATTTAGAAAACTAAATTCAATCTAAAATATACAGCTATGTCCTTCTTAAATGAAATCAGCAGAAAACGGAGAATAGCATTTTCTCAAAACCAACTTTCCCAACATTTCAAAATTTCTTCTGCATCATTGCGTTCTAGCAAAGTATACTACCACAAAAATGATAAATGTAACTTCCTACTACAGTTATCGTCCCCGGATAATTCTTTTCGGTCGATCGATTTTTAAACTGAAGGATATCCGCACAAAGCGAGATCGTGTCTTATAAATCGCCCCTATAATTCAGCCAGCGGTGTCATAATACCGCAGTCGAAAGTGTCGCGAAACTGTCGTTAACGAGAGTCGATAGACGAAGTTCCATGCACTTCCGGTGCACCTCTACTTACCTAACCACCACGGTGTTCGTTTTCCAAGGCAGAGTGAAATTTTTGTGCGTGTCCCTCGAGCAGAATGTGTGCAATCTCGGTCCCGCTGGATCGCCGTTCTTACTGTACTCGTGTATCGTCAGATTCCAGGCAGTGCAAGGACCTGGAATGAGAAAAACGAATGGAAAGCCTGGAAAATGTCTCACTAACAGGCTTCCAGAAAATTTTCAAACTATAAGAGAATCAGAAATGCATCGTTTCATGCATCGTTTTGTTTCTTCTCGTGTAACATGTTCCAGGTCAGATTTTTCATTCTGGGTTCTGATTTTGAAAAATGTAATTTGGAGGAGAGTAGGATGGAATAATAATTAATTCAGATTCGAAATTTTGGAGATTTTCTTTTTGTTGAGTAAAGAGCCGAACGCATCTGTATCATCGAACAACCAATTAACGGAGGCAGTTGCACAATTAATTGTCGCGGATACAAAATTTGACGGGTTGGGAAAAGCATTGATCGGGATCGATGTATCCCCAATCATCGGGAGAAGTGTATAATTGGATGCGATTGGTTCGGCAGCCTGGTAACTGCATAATTTTCCTCGCTTTCCTTGCGGTTCAATGATTATTGTTTTTTGTTCAGTGTCAGAGGTGCATGAAAAATAATGTAGGTACATACGAAAATGCAACCTTCTTTTTTTGGTATATAGGTATATTTGGTTTTTTATTTGGAGGAAACAAATTTTTTGGTTTATAGTTCGCGGACATTTCAATGATTTTATGAAAGTATTTGAATATCAATTGGCACGTGAAGGGACTTTTGACGCGTGTACCTCGGGTACCGTGTTTTTCCCAGCGAATTTTGCCCGCGGTTATGCACTGTTTTCCCTTTTTTTTAAACAGCGAACAACGTTTACGATACAGCTTTTTTTCTGGAATATCGAGTTACCAGGAATCTAATGCATGGTTTATCACAGCTGCAGCTATGGAGAACAAAATCCGACGGGTCAATTGAAAATTTATACAATTCAAAGAAAAATGCATCTGTATCGTTATAAATACAAAAATTGGAGATCGACAAAATATTTGCCTAAAATTTCAATTTATTATCAACAGAAGAAAATAGAACCCTTTTCCAATTTTTTTTATTTCTCAATACAGTTTATGACATATTTTTTAAATCCATTTTTATTAGGATCTTATAACCAGTAAAATTTGGATGAATTAATTAAACAGCAAGTATTCTTTAATTACCATTCCTTCGCTAATCTCACTCTACGTCTTCAGATCAAGATACACATCATTTAATTCCTCTCAGCAACACCAGAATATATCCTTCAACAGCTGATGCGTTAATACCATCTTTACACACCATTTACCTCAAACAGGTAATTACTTTCTTCGTTGATTCTTGATTGAGACACATCAAGCATACCGTAGCTCGGTTATTCAGCGTTCAAGCGTAGAACACAGGAAATTGCTTTCTAATCCAACGTTTCCGTTGATCGCACAAGGTACAAGGGATCAGAGGTTTCCGAAAGGGAATGAGGAGGAAAATAAATCCAATCTGGAAAAATGGGAAGAGAAGGAAGACCTTCAAAGCGGATATCTAGCAGGAATGGAAGATACGGTGGTGCTGCTCATCTCTGTGAAACCGGCGTGGCGAACGTCGACGATTCGTAGGAAAGAAAGAAGGAAGGAAAGAAAGGAGAGCACGTTGGCCAGAATGGAAACAGAGGCTCAAGGCGGTACGCGAAAGCCATTTCTGAGGTTGCTCGGTCCATTGCAACGACTTTGCTTCCGCCTTTGCCGTATCGCCACGTTGTTTCACAGCCAGAACGATGGTGCGAGAAGCGCAGATAGCTGGGCCAGAAAAAAGAGACGAAGCGTCTCTCTAAAGATTCGAAACGGTTCTCGTTGTCCTGGCGAGTCCAATAGTCTCTTTAATCTTCAGTCCTGTTGCCAATTCGTTGTCGAGGCTCTTGCTTTTACGGAAGAAACCGTTCCGCTCGATCTTTCCGGCTCTTCTGTTCACCTTTTGCTTCCGTTCATTTCGTCCTTTCGTAAAGAAACTCAATGGACCGGATCGAAATTCCAACGAAGTAGCTAAGGGTGGAATTGAAGGGAATTTCAGTGGTGTCGAAGAAGGGATAAAGTATCGTTTCGTTGAGTAGTCGTCTTTTATTTGCTGTTGATTCACTGTGAATTTTGTTGAGTACCCTTTTGAGAATCGTGACTGGAAGATTTATTGAATGCTACAGGATTCACACCGGATTTTAGAACGTTTACAGCGAATATACACGTTCCTTCAAGTGTAAAAATTAACGATTGAAAACTAATAAAAGGAATGCTTTTTTATCAATTTATAAATTGAACATTTTTAACGAAATTTGTAACTTTTTCGCGCATTTTGTTTTAAAACCGTCAGAATTCAACTGCAGAGGGAATGAAAAATTACTGCAAACGTGGTAATGGTACAATGAGTTCAGCTCGTTGCGACTTTTTCGCAAGAACAATAGACAATTTTAAAAAAAATATTCTATCTCGAAAGTTGGTAATTGCTGAAAGTTATTAGGTTGACAACTAAATTCGCGAGCTTTTCGCGTATTTTCTTCGTAATTGTGCGAATCCAGAGGAAACGAAAAGTTTCCTATCACGAATGACAATTGAATTTTTATTTGAAATAGAATTTAATCACAGATTGACATATAAAGCTCATTTGGGGCCAGTTTGTAAAAAGAAAAGAAATTTATTTTTTGAAATTTTTCAATGAATATTTAAAAAATTTCATCTTAGTACTAGGTAGTAACGTACCGATACTTTTGATCGGTAGGGTATGTTCGATATAGGATGTAAATAAAAATTCGATAAAAATGATAGAAGAATTTTTTTCTTACGGCTTTGAGTGGATTTCACTTCAATGGTGAGTTGTCGATCCGTCAACGAGTCCAGGATCCACGTGCACTTTTGCTGATAATACTGATTGAGCTTTAAACCACTACTGGCCAGGTCACCACCATTGACCTCTCCTTCCGGTTTGGTCGTTGTATGGTCGCCGCAGTAAGTGTCCTTGATAAACTCGTAAGCTGCACGGAAATTGAGGCCTGCCTTCGAGGACCTCGACCATTCGATGTACACCGGTGTCCAGCTACGAATTCCAACAGGAAGCCAATCCTGTGGGATACATTGCGGATAATAGTACCACGTTTCGCACACGAAAAATAAGTTTTTAAAAATTTTTTCTTTACAATTTCCACGTGAGAATTTCGTGCTTTAAAATACCCTGATAATAATTGAGGTCTTTGATTATCGCAAACGCTACAAATTTTTTTAAAACTCCAATGATAACTTCAGGATTTGTTCGGTCAAACGTAAAAAAAGCAAGAAATTATTATACGCCAGATGTGTATACAATGCAAAGTATACAATGTTTAGGATACATTAACCATAAATTGGACACGTTTATGTTTGCTTATCACGGTAGCAGTGATATGTTTAAAGGTTGCTGTTTGTATTATGCGGTGGGGGGAAATTTGTTTTGCTGTGAAATATTTCACAGAAATTTGATAGAAATTCATTTTTGTTCAAGTGTAACTTTACTCATTTAATACCTAGTAAGAAAATGAAGCGATCGTCGGTCCCATGGTTAAAACCGAACCAGACAGCCTTGGAACGCTTTAACATAAAAGATCTTCGAAAAAGCAATTTAGAGCCGGGTACGTGTTCATCAAAGCGCATTTAGTTCTCGAGTGTGGTGCTTTGCAAATCGTTCGATAGAGTGTCCTCGATTCTGCGAAAAACAATTTCTCCACTTTGTCTACTTGCCACCGTATGCACGCGGCGAATTATTTGTTTTATTCAAGCGATCGGTGAAATCGTTCGAAGTAATTCCAGACCGGTTGATGGAGTAGGTGTTGAACAGAACGGGAGAGCATTCAATGTCCAATACAATCGGCGAGCATGCTGGCATTTGTCCGTGAATGAAACTTGAATGAAACGGTGGCAGTCGGACGTGAGCGGCAGAAATAAAAGGGAAGAAAAGAGAACGGCGGCCATCCCGACGCTTGCTGAGCATTTTTCGAATTAAACGATCCTGGTCATCGATGCGCTGCTCCTGTTTTTCCCAGTTATCATTTCCAACAAGATCGTATTTCACATTCAACGATACAATTTTTAGATTATTTTTTAAAAATAAAATAGAGTGAATGTATAATAAATATTGATAGCATATTTGTGCCTAAACAAATATAACAACCAATTCAGAGGTTTGCACAACAAATAGTTTGGAATTTATTCCTATGTTATATACGTGTTGTAACCATTTACCAATAATCCAATTTTTCAAATAAAAGACCTAAAAAATGGTGAGATGAATTTTTACAATTATTTTTCTATGACCTTTTGGCACATTAATTGGCAATTTCAATAATTTTTGTTATTTTTAAAAAAATCACGCATTCAAGACTTAAAACTGACTATCGATATCCCAGAATATTTTTACAATCTGTCAACAATATGATAATTATGAAAGGGATTTGATCGGAGATTCGAGGAATGATTACAACCGGGATTTCCAAGAAATTAACGAGCTTCCTGTTCCGCGAAAGACCACGATAATTCTCACGGGAAAGAGAGGGTGGAGTTCTCAGTGGATCTTTCATTTACCTGATAATTTCCGCAGAGACAGGTGACGATGTGGCCGGTTTCAGAGACGAGCAAAAGGTGGTCCATGTTCTCCAGGGACTTGTTGCTGACGCAGTGACAGCCACTGTCTCCACACTTGGTTTCGCAAGGATTGTTCGGGCTCTGTTTCGAGCTGCTCTCCACCTTCGAGTAAAGCAACAGAATCTTGTTTACGATCTGCCATTGTATGGCATACGGTAGACGGAATGCCTGGAACTTCCTGTAGTTCCAGGAATTCCTTTTGCGATACTCCTCCTCTGCGACAGCTACTTTAAACTATTTTTCCCTAACTTCGATTAAATTGGTTCCAAGATATTAGAACAGTTTGCAAAAGAATTTTCAAGACATGCATTTACAAAATTTGGAATTGAAATAAATTAAAATTAAATAGCTAAATGAATGATTGAAATTCGGTAACAATTTCAATGCCTAGATTTTTCAATCGGTGATTAAGCATCGATCGAAGGACTTACGCGAATGATGACCGACTGATTAGCCGCTGGAATGAAATGCTGCCTGCATTTTATAGGCCCCTCCATCGCGAATAATCGGTGAGGTTCCGGATGCACTACGGAACCCTTCACCGGTGACGTCAATCCGTAATATTCGACGTCGCACACGCTGGCCGGTTGTTGAGTGCCACCCTCTCGTTCTGAAATATCGACAAATCGTCGTCTGTACGAATTCAATTCTCGTTCTCATTCAAAGGATTAAAAATATTTCCGATCTTCAACGTCTAGATAAATTGAAAGACAAATCGTTTCATCGCATGGCAAACATTTTTTTCCAATACAAAATATGAAATTATCAGAGTGTTCAGAATATTCGGATGTTGTTTTTCAATCGTTATTGTTTCAAATTTTATACACACCGAGGAAATGTATTAAATTCGAATCTAAGCTATGTAGTTTCGCGAGGCAATTTCCCGTAATCCAGCCGGGAGGCAATTCGCGTCGCGACGATTTCATCATTCCCACCTCGACGAGATGCTGGCTAAATTACCGGTGCAATTTCAGCGGCGCGAACGATACGTCAAACAGGAACTCGTCGCGCGTTGTTCTACGGTCTAACCAAAATTCCGCTTTACGATACGACCCGGACAAATAAACGCGAGCGTCAATCGTGAAACCGTTCCGCGATTCTGAAACGCGTTTAATATACGAGAAAAGGTAGTTGCTTTAAACTCACGATTTAACCGTCGCGGTTACCCTTTCGTGTGTGCAGCTGGAAATTGAAGGTTTCACGAGCAATAGAATTTTTTATCGGAAGGTTATCATGGCATTTATTCAATATTACAAAAGTATAGAATGAAATTTGTCGATGTTTAAATTATAACTTCGTACGGGAAAATCGTATCGATGAATAGAATTTTGTTAAATTTTTTAAAATACACGCTTCCTTAAATGATCCTCGCTACGAGTGCATTAAATATGTATAAACAAGCAGTATCTGTGAAACGGAAGTTATCCGGAACGGAAAACAACGAAGGAAAAGGCACGAAGTTAAGAGGAATAAATACAGCATCGAAGCGAACTCGGAGCGAAAGTTTTCTTGTTTCTCTGCATACCGTGAAAAGAAACTTCCATAAATAGATAAAGGAGAAGAAATATTTTGTTTGTTCGATGGAAAACACGTATTTCACTCTTTCTGATCAAATATTCGTGTTTTCTACTTTAAAATATCGTTTCGATTGGACTCGATTAAATTTCATTAAAATAATTCAATGAATAAGGTGGAGCAAATAAATTTCGTTAAGAATTCTTATGAATACCTTTACGTGCAACCTAGGTTTGCGTATTTGCCTTTTTACAACAGATACGAGACAGTACAACGAACTTGGTTATTTTAGTTGAAATGCAACAAAGGTTACATAATCAGCTTAGAAGTACCAAAAGAATGGCTCTTTAAAACTTCATGAAACGAACAAGTAAACGGTGGTACATTTAACCCTTTGTAGTCGTCTTTAGTAGCGAAAGGGTTTGTAAGAATTATCAAGAACAAGATCTTTTCATTTTTTGCTATCTTGCGTAATACGTTCATAATTCTTAAGTATAGGTATTATTTAAAATCTACTTTATTTTAACATTTAATTAAATCGGAATAACAAGAGAAGGTAGAATTACCTACACATGTGATCTTCAAACTCTCCATCTACGTTAATTAAAACAAAATGTTTTTGCAGAGTACAATTCGTTCCAACGTCCATATTATTCTTCAATTGGACAATTTCAGAATTTAAATAAATATTTATGTGAACAGTATTCTTTTATTATACCACGGACGTGAGAAATTTTCAATTGGACCATCTTCTAATGTATTTCAGTGGACCCTGTATTTGCTCAGGAGTTCCCTTTATTCCTCTTACACTGCCACGGAAGCGAAATGTTCACGTTTCGTTACGTATGCGAAAATTTCGCGTGGCTATTCGATTCGCGAGCAAAGGTCGACAGTCAGGCGATGGGTATTTCAGTAAGGAAATCGGTCTCTCTGGATGACATAAAATTTTATGCGCCGATAGATTGTCCGCCAGTATTACGTTGCCTTAGTACCGAAGGGAGAATATACCATGGGATCGAAATTGCACGCTAGTGTTCGTAGCCGGCCAATATTCATGGTCCTCTTCAAAAGAATATTCAATTAATCGAAGAGGAGGATGGTCAATGTTCGCATAATACAACGATCAAATGCATAAATGCATGGACTTGTCGTGGTTGATCGATCAACCAAATGTGTTTTCATCAATTGTTTCATATTTCAATACATTCCGAGATAAATGCGAAGGAAAATGAGTAAATGAAAGAGAGTTAAGGTTTCAAAAAAAAGTTTCCTTTGAAAGCTCCAAAATTATAATTAAGAACTCGAGAAACACTAATTAGTTTTGTAACCAGCTTGATTTAATACGAAACTATATTTTCTATACATGAATAATTAGTAAATTAGTGAATCAAAAAATCACACCTTAGTTTTTCAAATTCAATTTACTTGCTTTTTCAAGTTTCCTCAAAAAGTCTACTTTTGATATCCACAAATGTCATCGAGTGGCTTTCAATTTCCCATCGGAGCTTTCAAAAATACCAGTTTCTTACGCTCGAACGGACGTTCAATCGTGACCGATCCAATCGATTTGTATCATATCGCTCTTCGAATAACAGACAATATGATGCGGTGTCATTTTGTTCGCCGGGACGCGGTGTCATTGGAACAATGACGGCGAGCGGGAAAAATCGTGACGCATTAAAAACGGGCAAATGACGAGAATGGAAAGTCAGCTCGGCGACAAACTGCCGGCATCGATTTGACGCTGATTGACGGATGTCCCCGTCGTTCGTCAACGTTATTACGTTTACACGGTGTGTACGCGTGTCTGAACACGCGACGTGCTATTCGATCGATAAGGCTTCGTCTACGGTTCCAATTAGAAAATGCAATCAACAACCAAAAAGACTGAAACAAACCTGGCATGAATTTCGCGTCTCATTTTATATTTTTCATTTATTTCGGCAACGTTATTATTTGGTAAACGAATTAATTGTCGTGGTGGACATTGATTGTCGTGGTGAAATAATTGAATAATTAAAAAAAAAAAAAATTGTAAAAACTTTTGCATACCATTTATATATGAATTATGTAAACGTAAATTTTCAGTTCTATTACCACTCTCGTAAAAAATTAAAGCTGCAGAAAAATACACATTAAATAATTCTATTCTTTCCTCTGTTCTATTTTCATCTTTCTGATATAAACTGCATTTAATTATTATTGCATCACTTTACACATTCATATTTGAAAAGTTTTAAAGAGCGAGCCATACTAAGGTTTCAACTAAAAGTTCTACCTTTTATATTACTACTTTTACAAAATGCAATGATTTAATTACATCACTATTGAAATTGGAAGAAACAGTAGAAACATTGACAAGTCACCAGAACCATTACTTTTACGGGAAATATCGTTATTTGATTGGAATTTTTCAAGTACCAAACGGATAAAACGATACAAGTGGTTTTAATTATTTCGAGCCGTGAATGAACGTCCCACGTCGAGGCTCAATTCGAGAACAGATTCACGAATTTCACAAGAGAATTATTATAATTTAATTTATCCAAATTATTTCGCAATTTCGGCCAATTTTATTTGTCCTCTATTTCAACTAGCTAGTATAAAACTTCACGTGGATATTTTGAAACGCGTTATCAGAATTTCGTTACGATTAACCCTGTTGCAGGTTGCCCAGACGTGACTGGAGATTTTTATTAAATTTCTATCGGAAACGTTCGACGATTTTCATCGTTTACCATTACGCGTTCGTATCGTGACGGTGATTTTTCGACTGGTTGCGTTTTTCCACGCGACACGCGATAAATTTACCATAGTATCGACTCTTGTTCAACGGCAGCCTCATAAAGAAGCAAATAAAATTGGTCACCGGATAATAAATGCGACACGATTTTTATATCTGTTTTCTCGGCTAATTTCATTTAAAAGTTTAATTCGAACGCATCAATTCAGTTTCCGTTTTGCGTTGATTCATCGCGTTGTAAATTTGATCTTTTTAAGGCGATACATTGACACGTTGATCACCTGAGTGAACCTGTTATTTCTATAGAAATAAAGAATTTAATTTTTTTAAATTGAAAATTCTTCAATATTTATTTTAGCAAGAATTTTTATAAAGAACACTCCGCCTTTGGTATTGAGAGAATTAATATTCTTCAGGCTAATATTTGAAGGGAAGACGATTTATACGTTGTGTAGTTTCTGCTCAAAGTTCTTGTCTTCTATGGTAACAACAAAAGACGTAGTATTACGTCAAAGGCTTGTATCTGTAGCTTACTATAAAGACGCGGTATGTACCGCGTGGTTAAAGATTCTTCTTCGATTTTAACAAAAGATCTTACATCGTCTTTATGGTCGAGAAAATTGTTAATAGCTTCTTAACGATACCTTCATTTCTCTATTGAGTGTTTCGGAATAAAGAATCATTAAGAAATGTTAAATTTACGAGTGATTTTTGTATATAAAATTTACAGTGAATCTATAAATTTCTTTGATTTTGCTAAGCTGAGAGAATGAATTTTCCCGAGGGATCGGGTATAGAAACGATCTTTCAAGGAACGAGGCGTCGATGGAGGCAATAAAAGATTCATTGGTCGTTCGGTCGACGCCATCGAGCTCGAGCTTTTTGCCGGAAAGCTCGCGGTAACATACTGTAAATGCACCTTATGGATAATTCCGCATTCTTGGCTGTGAGCCAATCGAGTTTCAGGATTACCGAGCGAGGACGCATCTATATTCATCCGATTAAGGGCTAGGCGAGCTTTACCGTCCGATATCGCAGTTTCCGGTAATTAGTCGTCCGTAATTAGCAACAGGCCAAGCAGCGAAAGCTTAAACGAAGAATCGGAGCTAAAATAATTGGCGTATTGCGCTGACCGCACTCGATCTGTTTCGTCCACGGTTATCGATCGTTCACCGTTTCCGGTTAATCCATGAAATAAAGCGAGACGCGCGGTGCCCGTTTACGTATTCGTC
The DNA here is from genome assembly GCF_907164935.1 of Osmia bicornis bicornis. Classification (NCBI taxonomy): domain Eukaryota; kingdom Metazoa; phylum Arthropoda; class Insecta; order Hymenoptera; family Megachilidae; genus Osmia; species Osmia bicornis. The sequence goes on along the minus strand of NC_060216.1, from coordinate 10,643,697 downwards.
GTTTAATTAAATTTTTCATCGATTTTCTTTTAATTATCCACGCGGAGAATGGATCGGCCATTATTCGAGTTAACGGACCCATTGAAATTTCGACACGATCGATGGCGTTGTTTCGTCATAATCGCATTTGAGTTTCAACCATGCTAAATATAACGAAGAATTTAAAGCCAGCGGTTAGATCGAATAATTCGCATCGCTTCATGTAAATACCCTTTCGCGGTAGTTTACGTATTTAACCACCGAATCGCATAACAATCAGTTGCATTATGCGGTCATTAGTTTCATAATCCGGCAATTATGTTGATTATGCTTCACGTATTGGCCCGTTTTATTGAACGATGTTCATCCTGCAAAAATTGTTCCTCAGAATACTGAAACTTTCCTCTTACAAAACAAGGCTTCTATAGAAAAATCTACTCTACGAACCATGTTACACCAGAAAATGAATTTTATGATATTTCACATTCAACTGTCTTTTAATCTGGCAACCTCCACAATTTCAATAACCCAGGCACAAAGGACGAGTTGCAAGCTATCTAATATTCAGTTCTTCAACGAGACCAGTTGCTCTGGCGAGGTTGAAAATAAACAATAGAAGATTGTTTCATTTCAGAACGAGTCTGACCTTTTGGAAAAATAATTCTGAGTCAATTTCAGAAATCCCCGTTGCGGGGAAACGATGTAACGAGATAAGAGTTTGTGATACTTTTAAGATCGTCTTACTAAAGATAGTCGACTTACCGTCGTGGAAGTAATAAGAGACGTCCATATATTCCTCGTCGGTGGGGCTATTTGAAGCTCGTCTCAGAACGACCGTCATATCTCGGCCATTAGACGAGTACCTTTTCGGCTCAACGTACCTGAAAAAAGAAAAACAGAGAAAAACGAAAATAGAATCTGCTTTTATACGGCCATAGACAGCCGGCAATAATTCGTAATCCAAGGCGTGATGTTTGCGCCATTTCTTGGAGGAAAACACGTCGTTCCGTTGAGACCAGCTGTAAATCACGCGTTTGCCATCAGAAATACTATAAAACGCGCGGCTTCATCTTCCAGCCGATACTCTGGAACGGATGTTCTTCGGCTTCAACGATCTGGAGCACGGATCATCCAAATCGCACTTAGGTTCCGATAAAAATCTTATTAAAAATTTCCAAATTTTAAGAGCTCCAATGTTTCCAAAAATATTATTTCAATCATTGTACTATATCTAAATGTTATCATCGATTTGGTTCACGCTGATAGAATCTGATTCGGTGAATAATAGAAACCGCGTTTCGTAGGTTTGTACGCTATTATGAATAATGTCTGGTTCGATTTGTTCAACAAAAGTACTGAATAGAATTTCTAAGGATTTTCTTAGCTGGCAAGGACACACGTAAAAGTGAACTCCTCCTTACATCTCTCTCCCGTCGTTTCTTTCCTTTATCGCTAAGTCGAAGCGCCCGAAGGAAGTTTCCCGTGAATTATGAAGCCGGCGCCTTTATGTCAAAGAGTACGCTTCACCATACTTGACAAGCTTACGTGTGCACAGCACGGCTGGAAGTTGGGCAAGTGGTGGCACAAAGCACCATGTAAATTTTCCACGTCGTTCACTTCCATTTTGCTCGGCAAAGTTGTAAATGGACGTCCTGGGAACACTGTCTCGCGATAACCTGAGCCTGAATCCTCTATGAGACAGTGTACAGTGATAAGTCAATGTTTGCCCCCTGGATTTCTCTCCCTAGATAACGCCTTGTGGCGGCATCCGATGATTATTAATAGATGGAATAAATTAAACCAGCTTTTTGACAACACCATAAACCTTACGCGAGATGACATTTCGGGAAAATTAATTGTCATATCGTATACTGTCAGACTTGTCAGAAGAATGATACAGAAGGTGTAACTTTGAGTATAGAATGGTGTTGAATGTAAATTTGTTTTCAGATGATATTTCAGATGTTCGTCATTTATAAGCTCCTTAAATTTGAACTTGAAGTAAAGATATTGGGATCTTGAAAGTTTTGAGATTTTCTAAACTTCGCAGGATCTTCAAATATCTGGAAGGTATCGAATTTTCAAGATATCTTAAATTTCACTTCATTACTTCACATTTCTAAGATTTCTTGCAAAATGATTCGAATTTTATCTTTAGCAATAATTAACTTGAAGGATTCATCGAGCATCTAAAACTTAAAATGTTTATCAATTAATTTGTTAGTAATTATAAAATCTCTAAAGTTTTCGGATTAGTATTCTAGAAATTCCTTTTCTTATTTACCTTGGGAAATAATTTTGTGATTATAATAGGTAGTTTTAATTAGACAAACAGCGCCATCGTGATAATTATAGCGCAGTGAAACCACGAGCGTACGAAAGGGGAAGATTAATCGCGTTATCGACAAGGGACTTGCTCGGTATTTGCGAAATTGGCGAAGTTATAATTTTACTGGCGGCTGTTCGTAATCTCGGCGAACGAAGGAAGCCGAGGAACGGTTTCCGGTTTCGTTGATTAAGGACCCGGAAAAATTTCTAATTGTGACGTGGAAACGTTTGTTAACAAGCGATGAACGAACATAAATAACGACGGAAACTTAATTCAACAGCATTTGACGTGTGTACGCATGAAACGAGCAAAGAATCATTAAGAACAGAAAGAAAAATGTAAAAAGGAAAAATGGAAACTGAAACGAGAATTTCATTTTACCAGGAATACAGAAATTGTATACGAACGGACTATATCGAAGCAACAGAAGTAGTTAGAAATTTTATATTCATGAATATATATGTATATTTAGGTTCCAACGCGTAACGATCAAATGAATTTCAATTTTTATACCAAGAAATCATTCGAGCATTTGCTGTTATAATACAAAACTGAATTTATTATCCCGATAAAATTTTAATATTATTCAATCAAATAAAGTAAACTTCTTTCGCTCTTTATAAAAAATTATCAGAATTTTTAAAAATTTGAGTTTTTCAGATAAATTAACACTTTCCTTTGTAACGAAGGCCAAACTGAAGTTTTTTTTACCAAATTATAGATCAGAACCCTCCAAATATTTCCTTCGAGTATCCAAATAATTTCTCGTCCTTTTCATTCATTACGTTAGTGTGTGCTCATGTTCAACGAAACAAGATGTGTCAATAATTGGAATCGCTTATTTAATAGAAAAATCGATCGTCAATCAATTTCTTGGAACGAATCGAGTAACGTTATTACAGGGACAGAAACATTCCATTCGTGTTTTGGTAGGGTGCTCTTTAAAGCGAAAGATCAAGCGACCCAGTTGGCTCATACTCAACTTTCATTCGCGGATTCCGAATATGCGAACGTCACACGAGCAGGAGAATCAGTGTGTACTTTTCTTGTGCAAACCAGGTCGGACGGGAAGAGCATAGCGGAGTCAGACTTTTCGAATACCTTACTGAAAGATTTTTCAGACACCGATCGTGGCTCGTACGTTGTTCAAATGAGATTTTAACGCGTATTGTATGGATCGTGTGTTCTTGTTCGCTTCACCTATCTCATGAAACTTCTTTTCCAGTTACACGTTGAGCGAAAACTTCTTTTCAATAGTATAAAAGCGAAACGGCTTTGACTGTAAAATGAAATAACTTTTGATGTATTGAGCAACAATGTTACACGGCTATTTTTATTACTGTTACCTTTTTTACAATATTTAGGTATTTATTTGTCCTTATAAAAGAAGATGACTACATACTAAATGTTTCTATTCGTTGAAAGAAGTAACTAATTAACTAATTTAGAACTTATTGTCAGCATCGTTCTTAATGAACTTTGCATATTATCAGAAACTAAAATGATGTACTCAACATTGAGAACTGAGTTAACAGTGTCGAAGAACAGTGGCGATTTATCGTATGATTAACGACTGTCTGACTAGTTTCCAACTACTTCACTTAAGTAACATATACCTACAACGATCGCATCAAAATCGTAATTAAGTGCAACAAAGCAACAATCTGTTCAAGTAGTTATCATTCGAATCTCGTGTGAATAAATATGAACAATAAGACGTTTAAAAATTTTACCAAATAACTAATTCTAAAATACTAAGGTGTCTCATAATCTATAGATAAGAATGTAAACGTTCCAAAGTACACGTTACTCTAATTACACAACAAATTAAGTGCTCGCAGTTTGGTACTTCTATCACTATACCTGTCTCTCACTTTCACCGCGCATTAACGAGCTACGAATCCACGTCAAAGTAAACTGTTCTAATTCGAATTGGAAACAGTAGCGACCAAATCACGCTGTAATCCAGCATTCAATCGCGCTTACACTGATCAGACGTACGGCGATCAACTGTTATTGACTCGTAGGCTTGAAATTATACGTGTTGATTCGCTGTATGAATAGTGTCCACCGAGCGAACTATTGACAGTAGTTATAATCGGTATTCTAAACGGTCGATTCCACACACGGGACAGTTTGTTTTATCAGAAGTCGATTTGACCCGCTTCATTAGTCGTTCTCCAATGGGCACAAGCACGGCTTTTAGTTGGTCGTAGCGTGTCGGCCGATTAAATTACTTGATGGCTTCAGCCCCTGGCTTGATCCGGTGTATCATGTCCACGTATGGATGGCAATTAAACGGCACTTGTTACGCTCTATTCACCGTGATAATAGGAAAATTGATACTCCTTAGGTAACTTTAGGTAGCTTTTATTTCATAAGAAAAAGTATCGTGCAGTAGATTCTCCAGTATCTCATTCGTTCCGTATGTTTATCCTTTCGTGTTTCTTCTTATCTTGGATAATTCTAACTTTCCAACTACACTCATCAAAATATGTTCTGGCCGTTTCTTGCGTCCGACTAAAGTTCTTTTAAATGCATCGCGAAAGTCGGACCACAGATTTAGCAGTTCCGCGGAACAATGGAAAACGTGCCTCCGGCTACGAGGCAGGAGAGGACAGATGAAACACGAGCGTTGTTCCGCATGAATTTTTACGAGATTAGCCCGCATAAAACACACGATAGTCCCATAGGCATGCATGTTCCCTGCATCTTTGTAATTGCTACTGAACGTAAATCTTGTCCGACCGTCCGGCCACGTTAGAAATTAAGGAAGATTAAAAAGCATACAATGTTCTACAGTTAAGAGACCGTTTTCCCTTGACAGAAAACAACCATCATCTTTGCAGCGTTAAACTGGCTTCTGTACACTTATATAAATAATATAATATACACTTGTAAGAGTTTTGTTTCAATTGCAGTAAAAAAATCTATAATGCAATAGCTTTTCTTAGATAAATTCTTGAAGAGTTAAATTTTCACGATCAAATTTTTAACAGTTCTCAAAATAAATTTGTTTAATTCTCGGTAGCGATCCGTTTCAAAATCACTTCTGGGAAATGATCAGCCTGTTTCTGACCAGGTTAGTCGTTGGGTTTTTTGTTCGAGGGTATCGGTGTGCGGAAGCCCATGGACATTTTGCGTCCGTCTGCTTCCCATCGCTTGCATAATGCATACAGCGCATCGTGCACTCAAGTCCCTTTTGCACTTAGTTCCGCTACCGCCTCGTACACTGTCGGCTTCACCTCCCACGAGGAAAGTTGCGATACTTTGTTTGTCGTCCTGGCCTTCTGCTACCTCGTGCTCTTTCCATGGCCGGCTGACCATCATCATCCCCCGAGACTTTCTTGCCCTCTTGCTCTCACATATCTCTCGGAACACTGCGAATCCCGTGACTCGTCCTCGAGCATATCTGTTCGTGAACATCCATCTCGTCGACCCTTTCGACTTACGATCATCTCTTCAAAATTTCAGAATTCAAATGAAACTCGTCTTTTTATTTTTTCATTTATTATGCTCGTTGTTTGTTCTTGAAAACGTCAGTTGAAATTTTGAGACAATTGCTGGGTCGAAGAAAAATGTTATCTATTTGATATTTTATAAGTATAGATCTCTGTTGAAATTCTGAACGAATATTCGTTGTTGAACGAACGATTCCCTGGATAGAGAGGCGAACATTGATCGCGGTTGAAAGGATTTGGAATGTAACCCATTCGGATCGTGGCCCCCGATGCTGATCAATATGTGCGGGGAAAAGTCTTTCTCCAGCTAGGTTTCCCGTCACGTTTCTAGCTGGAGATACCTCTATTCTACTATGCGTGATTCTTTGCGGAGCCATTTTGACACTTATTTGATTAAAATCGAACGATCTGTTCCCTTTGAAGGTAATTCCTTTTGAACCTGATATTTTAATATTTTATTTCGTGATCTTTTTTTCTTTCCAATTACTTGTTTTAAATGAATATAGGATATTAATATTTTCTTTCTAAAGCTGTTCTTTTCTATACGTAAAAGAGGTAGAGATTTTAATTAGATAAATGTAAATTAAAATTAGATTTCATTTACAGATACTTAGATATCTGCAAATACGCACTTCATTTTCAAATCAATTGTTCCTAGCCTTTGTACAGTTGCTGAGAGTATTCAGTGGATATTATTTGAGTGATTACACGAGAGCTTCCTTCCTTTTGTACACGTATGCTGTTTTATTCTATTTGTCTGACCACACGAACTTCTATTCTACTAATTACGAAGCTAACAAGAGTACAGGTTGCGCGTATTTAAACTATATTTTCCTAAAAGGTATTGTACAAAGGATAATTTAAATTTTGTACACGTTACGTTATAAAAATGTTCTCTGTGATACTGTAACAAATATTTTCCGTTGAAATTTAGGAAATTGAATGCGTTAGAATAATTAATAAAGACGAAAGGTTACAAATCTCTAATTTTATCAGCAGATAAATAATTAATTGGACCCTAAGAAAACTTTAGATGCGAATTTCTTTCTTTTATTTTAAAAAGCTGCGCCCTGTTACTGTTCAAAATTAATATTTTTGGACAAAGCTGCAGTCCAATCGGTTTCGAAAGCCGAAGTTCCGTTATTAATCCAAGCCCAGGAAAGAATTCTCGTTACCATGCACAGTCGCCGTTAAAAAGTCGTGTAAAAAACTGGAATTACAGTTACGATATCGCGCGATGGCGGTAAAGGGAAACGAAAGAGTTCCGCAATAAAGCACCGTGCCTCGTATAAATCGCCCACGAGCTGATATTCAAATTTTGTCTGCCGCTACGCGTACGCAAAGACGGAAAATTCGCGATAGCTGTATCCGATATATCCGGCGTTACTCCGCGGCCGCTGTTATTCCGCGTACTCGCAAACATCGCTATTAAATGTTTACGACATCGCGCAAGGAAACGGTGTTCCGTGATGCAGCAGCCTTTCAAACGTTCGCGAGAGAGCTGAACGCGCATCCTGCTGATACGCGGCCACGAGGAATTCAACCGGACAGAGTATGCCTTCTGATATTCTACCCATTGGAAACGCGTGCACTCGGTGTAAATGCGAACCTGTACCAGAGAATATATCGCGGCAGTCATCTTTCATACTCGACTTCCGACGAGATGAACGCCCAGCCTCGACGTTCCAAGCGTATTCTCTCGAGTGGACGCGCCAATGACGGATAGGTTGAGGCTGTTCCCTGATTACGTGTCCTCCATCGAGGTTCGTGTTTTCAGATCGAAACTCCCCACAGCCTTTTCGTTGTCGACTCTTTCCACCGCTTTTATTAGATCGAACAGAGATGAAAGAAATGGCAGAGAAGCTGGGCTATTCATTCGGAGGGACTGCGTTGAGACTCGGTTGAATGAGGCAGTAAATCGAACCAGGACTATGACGTACGTTTCTGTTCATAAGTCATGGAACACTTGATCATTTTAGAATTTTAGAATTTTAATCGAGGAAGAGAATCATTGGAAATTTTGTGTTTATTCATAATAATGATTTGTATGCAAAAAATTAAATAAAAATTATCTAGATTGAATCTAAAATCCCATAGATTCTAACTGGGTTGTTTGAGGAACGAAGTAAATTTTCCAACTTCCTCGTATAAGATGTGTTTCTTGCTGAACGTAGCACGAACTTGCCGATCAACAGACAAGTTCTCCGCATTAATTTCGGGAAGTCGAGCAAGATATGCCGATTCGCGAGCGGATAGTACGGGCGGTTTGCATTTCGCGTCATGAATCGAACGGAATCTCGAGGACTTCTTAGCGCAGTATCCGAGTAATAAGCAGTGCCGTAGACGACATCGGCATTTCTCGTCTAATAACTAGAGAATCCACTTACGTATCTTGTTGGACGAATTCCCGTGGAAGACTCTGCGCAGGGCTGCAAATTCTCTCGAGAGATTTCACGGTGCCGAGCATCCCTCCATCTGGGAGGCCGTCGAATATTTCTATCGATGATTGGCACGTTTGAGCGCTGTAATTTATACAAGAAAGATATTCGTCATTATCTTACTGCAATAATGTAACAAAGAGATTTAATTCACAATTCTACTGCCCTTTGTCATTAGAAAATATTAATGGTACTTGGAATGTCTACTTCTTCTATATTATAATTATTCTGCTTTTTTTTGCGATTCAAATCAAATGGTCAATTGCTTTTCAGTCAAATGCTTTTTAAATAAAAATCTGTTTTCTGTGAACAAATGGACCTCGAGCGGAGCGTTGGCTAGCAATTACTTGGACCATTCAGCCGAAAGTTTTTAACAACTTAATTACCCGTTTAAATTTATTCTTTCATTCGGCGCAGGGAGCGAAAGCAGGCCGCGATGAAAGGGCATCGAGCGTAAAGCAGAGAGCAGAAATGTTGCCCAATGGTATATCGATCACGATAAATAATGCAGGTTAGTCGGACCGGTGATGGTTCGTGAGGTTGTTAAAAATTTCTGTGTTCAGCACGTAGTTTTTTGGCAAATGAATATTCGAGGAATGAACTCTGCCCGGACAAAAATCAGCGAGACGACTGTTCGTGAAATTATTCAAATGTCCTATCCCGCGAGCAAAAGCATAAAAATAACATGGTGACATCTTTTTTCTTTCACATCATATATTAATTTCTAATATTTCCTGAAGCATCACAGTGGTCTTACCAACAATTCACGCAGCTATTTATCGCCAATCACGAACTATGAACTTACTATGTGGAACACAACATCCAGATCCGATCCGCTTATGCGTGTAACATGTATTGTGTCAAACTTGGGCGAAGATTAAGCTGAGTATTGATTCTCCAGGATGTAACAAATTGGGCGTCAAATATGGCGTGTGTAATCGGATATCCAAAATGATTTAGTAATTCGTCGGCCTACTACAATCTAGGTAAATAATAATCAAATACACCAAGGAACGATTTCTTTCGAATTTTTAATTCTGAATCTAAAATTTTCAATGACTATTCTTTGAACTTTCAAAGAAAAAAATTATAGAATTGATAGGAAAGTAATGTTACAAAGTAGAAAGTGGGTAAACCGCCAGGTAGGTGTCAAGTAGTATAAGTCAACGCATGGTCAGACACTTCGGTTCTACTGCCAGTACGACATGCTACATCATCGAATTTGCCCTTTTCACCAAAGAATTTTTGAATTTACAATATTGTATTGAAAATTGACTTCGTTCTCAATAAAAAAACCCTTCATTCTATCTTCTGCTCTCAGCCTCTATCCCGTTTCTCTCGACAGTATGCGTGTCTTCTCTTAGTTTATTCCCGGATATATATCTGCCGTCTCAGACTCACGGGGTTACGTTCGCGCCTTGGCTACGGTTCGCCCGGCTTCGTTGAAGAGGAAGGGGGTTTCCAACCCTCCCAGAGCGTGTTCCATCTCTTACAGGAACATATCTACAAAGCCACGAATGCATGGTCCGCGCGTTGCAGCCATTGTGCATGATAATTGAAAATCCCAGGGATACGAGCCAGCCGCATTCCCATGTGATTTACTGCTACTTCGTATCTATTACTTCCGAGAGCAGGAAGGAAAGCTTCTGTTGGAGCGTTTCGATGAGTTATACTGATTGATACGTGCGAACGGAAACCCAGATCCTTCGTAATCTTACTCTACGCCCTTCGGTATAATGGTTTGGCGATGCGTCAAATCAACCGTTCATTAATCATTAGAATATTTAAGTTATAAAATTTTATATAAATTTTTCATGGATCCTTACAAATTTTCTTAATCTCGATGCGAGTGTTTATTGAAGTTGACGCGATCGTTCCTCGATACAGAGAGCTCAACGGAAACGTGCTCGACTTACAGAACGCGACACGAACGTTTCTCGATTCCTAAAATTCGAAATAAAACCCTGTGATGCGTAAAATTCGATACACATGACTTCTGGTTGAAATTTTGCACGAATAACACGCGAATCTGACGAATATTGATTTACAAAAATGTGATGCGGGTAACTCTCGATTTGCTCCAAATTCGATATCGATTACCTATGGCTGGTGTTATAGAATTTGGAGTACATTTCATTTTTGTTCGAATGGTTTTGATGACAAATCTACTTTCAAGATACTCTTTGCAAGATATTCTGTTACAACGAAAACTTTAGTTACAACGAAAAGTGTTAGTTAAAGATCATCAGCACTTTCAATTTCTCATTAGATCTGGGTTCAGAAACGCTTGCAGTGGAGAAGAGTGAAGAGTGATCCAATGAAAAAGGTAAATAAATGAAATGGAATTCTAACCACGGATCAATGGTACATCGTTCTCTACGCGACTACATTTTCTAGCTGCTTTTTAATTTTCTCTTTATGATTGAAAACGATCGTCTAGGAATTGTATCAGAGATTCAAGTTTCTTGTTCATCTGCGAATAAGTATACATAGAGATGTATGAAATATTTCGCAGTATATCTTTTAGAATATTATTTGGCGAGAGAACAAATACTGTTATTCTTAATAATATATCGATCGATTGCATTAATTTAATGAATATCGTATAATCGTTTGAATGATATTAACAGGTTCGCGAATCATTATATCATTGACTTGCAATATTGTAATCCGTGATATTAAAAATCTCATAATGGTTTGCAATCATTTACAATTCAATACATCTGCATGTATCGATAGAATTAATTAATTTCGGTGATGGAACAATAGCTTATGCAAAACGCGTTACTTTAGTATCAGTAAATTTTATGAAATCGTCGCATGAATATTTAAAGCTTTATAACCTAAAGTTTATTTACCTAAGAACTACTTTTTTCTTTTATTAAAAATATTTATATCAAAACAAACGATAAAGGTAATTTAATGAAAGTAATAAAGTATTCTGCAAGCTTCCAACACATAAACGTTATACTTTTCCAAATATGCTATTAATAATACTCTATACTATACTGTACTGAGGGGTTGTACAGTTTGTACAATACTGTGTTGTCTCAGACCCTGAAGAAAATAGCTGCAATACTTGCAACATTAGAACAAAGCTTCGTGTAGACATAGTTTACACTCATCAGAGTGAAAAATATAAGTGTGAGCAAACAAGATTCCGCTAGTTCGTCTTACCTAAGATTGTAGCTGGTTAGTGAAACGTGTCCAGTGTCATAAGCACGCCCACGTAGCACTAGTCGACACGTGGTAGATTTCAGCTTTCCTCTCGTGTCATGATGACCAGCACGTACTTTCTCACCGCTGACCTCGAAGTCGCAACTGCTCGACGTCGACCCCTGGTCCTTGCGATGATCGTGAAGATCCCGGTTACTATATCGTACGTTGTAGCCAACACTGCTGATCGACTTGGTCGTGTCCACTGAAAATTGGTGGAAACTATCAGTCTGCAAGGATCGAAGCAAGAGTGACCCAGTTTCGAAACACGGCCCCCGATTGGAATTGAAATACACTGGGGATCGGAATTAATTATCTAGGGAAGACTGTGATGGAGACTCGTTTTTTAGCAAGACCGAGAATTAATGTGGACAGAGGACTGATGAGAGAATCACTTTAGGGATGGAGTTTGAGGTCGAATCATGATGGTTATTAATTAATCATTGCGCACGATTGAACTCTATGAGTTTTATAAATTAGGAATAAATTAAAATTGAACGATTTATTCGTTAAATCATTCAATTTTGGATGTTTAGGTTTCCACTTACCACTTTTATTAACATTTTCTGTGGTTACCGTTGTCGGTGCCTCAGTCGTGATTTCTATGAAATTCAAACTTGCGACGAAACCATTGTAAGAGAAGGGGGGTAGTTCAGGACCGGATCTGAAAATATAATCTCTTTCTGTATAATGTTTAGTACCTATGGTAATTAGATACATCTGTTACTAATAATAAAGCCATGGACCATTTTATTTTTTTTTTAATTGTATAAACTTTACGCGTTGATTGTTACGATATAAAAATGAAAATTGTCTCAAAGGAAATGTACAAAACTTTACCTGAACTCGACCAGCAGATTCTGTCCATTGTAAGTCAACGAAGTTTTCTCTTTGCTGCAGAGCATCTTTAAAAGAGGACTCGATGTTGTTGGTCCTGAATACACGGCGATATAGTTGCTGGTGCAGTGACTGGAACAAATACGAATGAAACACATTTTAGTCTGAACGTTTGTGTAGGTGGCTCGTAAACTGGAACACAATTCACCGGATAGCGTATCCGGTGTTTTAGTAAAATTAACGATTTTCAATTTTTTACCGACATATACTTACAACGATGTACAATGATTCTGTACAGAAGTTTTTCTTCAAATAGGATAGGACAAGTTTATCGTGACATTAAATTAATTGAAGTTGGTATAAGCTGAACGAAACAATAACAAGCACTGTTTTAAGGTTTAAATTTTTCTTTTGTGTACGTAAAGTATGACTATATGAGCATTTTGAAAATCGTGCACTACCCTTATCAGATCAACAATAATCAAAATGGAAAGCAGGGTGAGACTAAGAAAGGATTGAAATCGAATAAAAAGAGAGGAGCAGAGATCTCAGTGTACTGATTTATCAGGGAATTCATCAGGATGAACAGGAGTCGGTTTTCCGTAGAAGTTTCACCATTAAGAAAATATCCAATATTACTAGTAAGGCAGAGGCGGCTGCGCCGAATTACCACGATGGGATGGCCTGATTTATTTTACGAGAAAAGTTCCATCGTCGCTTGCCTACCAAGGTGATCCTTCATTTCGAGGATCAAGGAGATGCGATTTTAATAATCTGCTCAAATTAGGAGAACGTCTCGGAGACTTGGGGGGGGGGGGCACGGATACTCGACCATTAAGGTGTAATTTAGAGTTAAGATTGGATCCGCTGTAAGCGTGCAACGCCGTGAGAAAAAAAAGTATAATAAAGTATCACGCTTAATAAACAGAGTTTCCCCTGAAGGTTGTCTGCCATCAAGAAGAAATGATAGAATCTCCAAAGAAAATATTTTTTTTCGCTCTGCAAGTTTGTTACTATAACAGGGAAATATTAAAAAATATGGGTCGCTCCAATTTTCTAGAAAAATAATATTTAAAGAAATGGTATAAAATTGAACTTAAATAAAGAAATGTTTGAATTATTTAAATATACACTTTGTAAATTTAAGTTTTTCATTTAGTTATGGAAATTAAAGAATGAAGTTGTTGCAGTTGGAAGTTGGCTGGCATATAAAAATGATAGAGGACCAGGAATTTTTAAAACCAATTTTCCCGCAAGCGAAGCGTTCCGCGAGAAACTTTTATTCCATGTCCTCGATGTATATCTTTATGAAGAACATCGCTTTCTACGAGATGCGTTGTATATTCTGTTCTGTAAAAGCTCACAGAGACCCGAGGAATATCGAATACCCGTTTGTCCTCGTTTCCGTAAGTCCTCGACTTCGAAAGAACTTTAAATAAGTTCAAGCACACTCGGAAGTAGCTTATGGTAACACGCATTAAATGTACCTTATAATAACGTTAGCCATAATGTTTCCACGTTATAGTTTGTTAAAAAAGATATTCAAGTTGATGTAGATAATAATTTCCTTTCTAATTATTTGCTTCTAATTACTATTTACAATTATTAATCTAATTTTCGAATTATTTGAATTTGGATTTCTTTCATAATTTTCTAATTGTTTGATTTAATTTAACTGCTAGTGCTAGCCACTGGTACTCCCAATCCCTCAATTTATTAAGGATTAATTTCGAATGGTATTACGAAAAAGCATTACAGATCAGTTGATTATAAATCTATATTATCGGATAGAGAGGAGCAAAATGGGTGAGGTGGGGTGCGATTTAATCCTCATTTTGTTTGGTGGAATTAAACGAAGAGGGGCATTGTTTGAAGGTGGGCGCAATCGACAGATTCGAATGGGAAATTTTTAATTTACTCCGTCGGATTTACGGATGAGTGATTCCGGGTCATTTTATAACAGCTTGAATGCATACAACCCACCATTCATCGTGGATCTCAAGTTTTATATTCATTTTTCTCTTTTTTTGGACCATGCAATTATGTGTTCGGATCGAACGAAATTGAGCTGAAAAATCCAACTTTCTAATATTTAATCTATTAAAATATCTATCCAAGCTTAAGTATTAAAAAATAAAAAAAATGCTAGTTATGTTGGTCTATGTATTGGTTTCACCTTGATAAGGTTGTAATGAAAAACTTTTTATTAGTCGGAAAAAATAACACGATCATAACAGCAGCATATTAAACGTTAGATCGTTAAAACGATTGCATCGGGAAGGGGAGGATTGCAACGAATGCAATTACAGTAATAATCCGGCGGATGGCAATAACTGGGCAGGCGAATGTATTAGATGCGACGGTGCAGCAACCAGTCCCGCATTCGTACCACGTAATCAGGACCGTGCCAACAGATACTGTACGTAACTGCGTGTAACTAATGTAGGAATCGTACGCGCCACGTTAAATTAATTCACCGACGGTTTCTGTTCCACCGCGATTAATGCGTCACGCTTCCACGGGCATGCTTCCGCGTGACGGTAGATTGTCTTCGTCGTTGGGGGAATTGCACCCGAACCCCTTTGGAAACGAAGTTTATCATCCAAGCGTAGAATGAGGTCACACTTCTTGCATGAATGTATACGAACACATATGTGCTGTCATGTAACTGGTGATGCAATTGCAAAAATTGAAATTTTAACATTGAAAAATGTGGAACAAGATTTCTTTATGCGTGACTTCATTATTTGAGAAAACTCTGCTTTGAATAATTTCTATTTGATGAAGTGAAAATTTTACAATACTTAATCTAATCTTTGGTCATAATTAATCTGTCCTGTTTGCATTTATTAGTAGGAGATTGAACACAATTGCGTTTAATTGATATTTAATTAAATACTGGTTTGAACTCAAACATACGTCCGATCACACGTAAACCTGTTCTACTTATTGGACGCCTAACTATTACAGTTGTATCCTAATTGCGCCAAATAGTACCATCCTACGATATTTACTCAGCATCTAATCACAAACTACCCGTGACGTAGATACACACGATGTCTGACCATACATGGATCTATTATGTCTACACATGGCTGACTATATATGTGTCTGTATCACTTGATAAATGTATTATACTTTACAATATATTTTAGATATAGATGTCCATGTTATTTCAATTCCTACGAAAACGATTGACTGTATGTGATTAATATCACATCAATGCTATTTAAATTTTCTTTCAATTACTTCATTATTTTAAATTCGTGCTGTCAATCATTGAAACCCCCCAATGTTGATAAGTATCCTGATACATTTACATCCCCATTTGTTCTTTCACAACTCGATAAAGGTATCAGGAAGACATTTGAGAACAGTGGAACCGTTTCAGCTGTTCAAGTACATTCGGGGAATCATGGAAAAATGTTCGTTCCAACAGACGGTCCGATAATCCGATGGCCTGAACCTCCCACAACCGCCATGCGACATGGTTCGCTGCTTTATCGGCTTCCCGCTTTCGATTCATTCTCACCAGGGTTCCCGATCGAACGAGACCTGGAGGAATTGGTTATCCTTAATAATGGCTTCCGCAGAAGCCGAGCGTAACTTAACATAGAATAGAAGAAGCGGTTGGATCATCCTTTCGCGAGCGAACGTTAAATCGTGGCTGAAAGTTTTCCAAGAAATCTGTGTTTACTTATTGCTGGAATTAGCATTTCTTCCCGGTAATGGCTCGTTCCAAATTTCTTTTCTCTTTAGCTTCAACTGTAGCGCCGGAGAGTTTCCAGCTCCCTTCGGAACTCTTATCAAGGAAAGTTATGCTTCAAAGTTGGCGCCAGAAAGAAAGTGATAAAAAGATGCGAAAGTAATCGAGTATTTTAAATACTTTGTTATGCTGCTGGTATTTTCGCGAGATTTTACTGTTCCGCTTCACGAACTGTTCAATTCAGTCGCTATGCAAATTGAAAGGATACAGATGTTGAAATTCATAACTAGCACGCTGAACGTTCTCATTCGACGGATAACATCTTCGCGGGGCTATTGAATTTTCACCGAAACAACGTCAATTAATAATTCATTGTCGGCGGATTGGCATTCGGTGGAAACTTGCTCGTGAGTTTCGCGTTTTAAGAGCTTCTAAGCGTCGATGCGCGGTTATGACTGCCTCGGGACTTAATCCACTACTTGTTATCTTGTCGCAGCTGCAGCTGTTGTCCTGGGAATGAAGTAGAACAAGATTTCTCTTGCGGACAAACTTGTAGCCGTTTGCAAATGACCCATCAGCTCGTATCAAACCCACTGACTGAATTGCATTGTTACTGGAGATTGTTTTCTTAAAATTAAGATTTTCACTTTTTCTTATTATTTACATCGTGCTGTTGTTCGTTTAAATTAGACTGAATATCGTTTTATTGATAAAGAAAATTGTACGCGGTATATTCGCAGCCAATAAACAAGGATCATCACGTTATATACCTGATTCTATTCACGTACATGGTCGATAAAAGTTTTCGAATACCTAATGGACACCTCAAATTACAATTTAAACGATCCTGAAACGTTCAGTGAATCCCCATACAGATGTAATTAAAATCGATTCACTGGTAAATGAGTTATTCTCGCAAATTGGAAATCTAGCGATAGAATTTGTTCGTCCTGTTGATTTCGTTACCTATTATTGACATCTATCGGAAAAATATTCTGGTGGATCGATGATTGAAAAATTAGGTAAACTCCAGAAGATTCGATAAAGAAAGTGGACGAAATTAAACTTCCAGCAGATTCTAACATTAAAATTTCTCTGTGTACATTCCAGATATCGGGTAGGAAAATAATTTGCTAAGAGTCCTGTGGGCACGCGATTACTTTGAGCTTTCTTTACTGGATTGATTAAATGTATATATTTATTTTATTCATTAACAGCTAAAAGAAAATGTTGCTGTGTTTCTGTTGATTTATTTCATGAAAAGGAACTTGATATCTATTTAAATGAAACTGGATAAGAAGAAAGATGTAAACTGAAATATGTGCATTATATTTGCTTGTAAATTTCTCAATTTCTGTATATGTATATACAAGAAAAATAAAATTCTACATATGCATATCTTTCGGGTCGTCGGTAAAAGAATTAATCTAATTTTCAGTTTCGCGGAGAAACCTTTTGGAGGAAAGTTAAAAAATTCATCCCACATTTTTCTTTCTGTTTTTTTCTCGAACAGCATAGTAAATGCAGTATTGATAGAGGGATGAAAATGAAACGTATGCAACGTACCTGTTTGTAAAATATCCAGTTCTATGTATGCACACTTATTAATTAAAAAAAACTTTTACGTCGACAGTGGTAACAAAATTTAATTTAAATTCTGCAACTAGCATGATCATTAAAAATGTTGCTTGAATTGTATTATTAATTGCAGTATTAAATATAACAAAGTCTCATGGAACATTTTAAACAGAAATGTTTTTCTTGCACAGATCGTTATATCGAAAGGGTTATTATAAAAAGTGACAATTTTCATTCTTATATCAAGATACTATATTCCGATTAATATCAAGATTTACCTCACGATCAGATACTTCCTATCTCGTGCGGAATATAAGTACTTGTTCGTTGAAAAAATAAACACCTGGTCACGATTATTCCTTTTGAATCGTTCTCTCGGATTTGTTGGAACAGGATTGCCGTTGGTACAGATTGAACGAAATTAAACGTAAATCTCGTCAGTGACGGGCGGTCGATGTTAAAGTATAATCAGGATTAGTCGGTAAATTCAATTGAATCACGGCCACGATTCCGCGTAGCCGCGTTCCAAGCGTAATACGAAATTTATACGAAACGGCGGAAGACGAGTAACAGGATGTGCCGGATATTATTTTACGGCGGGGCTGTGTAAAAAAGGAAGAAGGAAAAAAGAGAAATGGAAGTCGCCGGTTCGCGTTGTGTTTAATTTCATCCAGTTTCGGCCGCGCTTCATTTCCGTATTCCTGTTTACTTTAATACCGACACGGTGAAACAACAAATAAACGAAATAGAGAAATAGAAGAATAGATATTACGATAAAGCAAGTATTGAATATAGTCTTAATTGCTTAGGACAAAAAATGTTTGTGAGGAACAGAATTCAGTGCACGAAGGAAATTGAAGTAAACCAGAATGATAGAATTACGAATTAAACAGGAGACCAATATATTTTATAATTTATTCTAATATTAATTTCAATACTGAATGCTTGTGGGAATTTTTCAAATTCCTTATATAAAGTACCACCCTCTGCTTCAGTGGATGTTCTGAATGTCTTTCATACCAATTAATTCACACTATAATATGCTCTAATGTTAATTAACATTCCTCTAGAGAAATTCTTTAAATTCCTTTATAGAATATATTTAGCTCTTATCAAAATTCATACATGCTTTAAGTCTTTTATAGAAATTAAAAATGACGAAGCAAGAAAATGTGAGACGCTTTAAGAACTTTCTTATAAATTACAAAGTAGAAGAAAGTACACTTAAGGTACTAAAATTTTAAATTCTATTTGAAGATCATTAACTGATAGTCTAGTGGAAGTTTGCATTTTACACACGGGATTGTCGTTTCCGTTGGTTTCCTTAGGGTGAATTTTCAAGGCAGCACGATCACGGAGGTGGAATGGAGCATGGATGATGTCGAGTCTGGTAGCTAGTGCACGGTTAGAAGCATGCCTTATCTCTAAGCTTTACACTCTATTACGTTTATTAAAAGCACCGCTGGAAGAAGTTTCACGGTCCGAGTTTTCGCGGCAGGAATGAAAATGAGTTAGCTCGTGTTACGTCTTCCGGAATACCTTCAACGTCTTATGCTTTCGTTGATAGATTAGGAATGTAACCTCCTTAGTCTAAATTGTAACATTGAACACATTCTTGGTTGCCTCTAATTACTGAGCAATTTCATCACATTTAGGATGTACAGTATCGAGCAAAGTAAGAAGGTTCCTTAGTTCCAACCCTTCCTGAGGGCAATATAGGAAGAGCAGGAATTCTCAAAATCCTCATTTTTACGATATTAAAATTAAAAGTGATTTAGAAGCAAAATAAGACATACCATTTTTTCTAAGGAAACCAGGCGGGCTTCATTTTCAAGAAAACTCACAAATATTCCCATTTTTTAATAAATTACTGTCTAAATTATTGAAACATTTTTCTTCAAAATTTGTAAAAAAAGTAATTTTTGAAAAAGTTTCAAAAGTAATTTTCCCTCTGGTGTGTTTAAAATGATCAACTTATATTTTAATACCAAGTTCCCACTACACACACCATAAATTACATTCTCTCAATACATTGAAATACTTGTATTTGCTGACAGTCTGATTCAATTCAATGCAATGGTATTCGAACATTACGACCGAACGCGAGGGAAACTAGTTCCATCGCGTCAACACGACGGGATGGAATTATTGAAACGCAAAACCCATTAGAACTCTGTAACGAGAGAAAATCAGACACTAACGCGACGGTATTTCATTCTCTATTAATGTAAAATTCATTGGAAAAGTGAGACTCGCGTACAGGAGAACAGGAAAGTCGTTTCGCCTTTCCTTCCTGTCTCGTTATCACCGTCAGGTTTTCTATTCACCGAAAGGGACACGAATCCCGCGTCGAGTGTTTCTCAACTTTCTCGACAACAGAAAACGTAACTTTCGCGAGAAGCCAGGACCGAGCAAACGAACTTTCGCGCCGCTTAAATCCCTTCGTCGACCAGCAGGGGACTTATTTCCTCATTGTTACAACGTCTCGTTTTGTCTCGCGATTTAATTGCAGGACACCGTCACCGGCTAACATGTTCAACAGGATTTGTATCGGCTATAATCGTACTTTAACCGCGAACTGTTAAACGGGACAAAGAGGTATAAAGGTTGGGAACGGTCGGGGACGTAGTTTGATAATTAAATTCAATGATACGACGATCGCCGAGAGGAACGCGAGCTGCCTTTTGCTTTTCTCTACGCTCGCACCGCGAACTTTCTTACGGCTTTTCGACGGAAGTTTCGCGCACGACGCTGCTCGTTATGTACCGTTGTCGCTACATTTCATGGAAAACTTTTCCGCCGGATCAGAAGCATGGAAATGCTAGTCCGAAAGATTCAGCCCGGTACATTGACTTCCCAGACGAAGAATTTCCACCGAAAGCCCGTTTGAAGAAAGTCGAAAAGTCTCCTCCTCTCTACACGGTGGGAAGATCCTGATCTTCTCGAGTGTTTGAACACGAGTTGACCTATTTGATCTTGTTGGTATATTGTAGCACGAAAAGTGTATCAAAATTTTTGGTCGCAAGTAGTATGAAATTAATTTTAACTTCATATAATAAAATGAAAATTCATACAAATTTGAACCTGCGAATAATTAACAATTACTAGGATTATTACTTAATTTAAGAATTTTAATTCTATAATAATTGAAATACTGTGTTTTAATTTTTGAATTTATTTTACTGAAATGTATGAAATTTATGTGTGATTTTAATTCATATTATCATTTTACTTGCAGCGAGGATCATAAGGGTAATCTACTTGTTGAACGTGTAACACGCATTCACTGTTCTCTACTTAAATCGTGTCTGACTATGCGCGATTGTGTTCTACTTACCGCGCTACACTCCCAGCACGACCCTATTTTGCTTTCCGGATGTCCGACTATACACGACCCTATTGTGTTCCTAGACTGGTCCATTCTACCTACTCTCTAATCATACACGAGTCTAATATACCTGTCTGTTCCTCGACAACACGCTGTCTGATTCTACTCTTGTGCTACTAAATTGTAGGCCAATTTCACCCGAAAATTGAATTTGCACACTAAAGGAGAAATTAGTGTACCTTAATTAAAGGGAAATTCAGTTTTTTCTTAAATTTAAATAATTAACACTTTGATGGTTGTTGTTGTTGTTGTTATTTAACTATTTATACCATTATACCTAGTCATATGTTTATTTATCCTATCTGCGAAATGTGCGGAAGGGTTAATTTGAATATCAGAGACTTTACTTTTTCATAAATACTGATATTCAGAGTATAGAAGTCAGGATCACGTTGAATAGTTTGACCGAGTAATATATAGGAATCGAATACAATACGTTCTAAATTATATTTCAAACGACAGAGAGTTTCAGCTTCAATTTCATCTGGTTGTACGATAACAAAGGTTTGTGCCATACGATTTATCTTACGATTCTACACCTTTCCTCGATTTCGCTTGTCACCTACATACGCGCAGAGAATATAGAATTTCGATTTCAAGGAATGTGTAGAATCAATTTTGTCACTGCTTTTCTGGAGAGAAACAGCAAAGAGGGCCAGCAAACGTGAAAACGCAACGTCATACACATAATCTCGTTCCGGTATCGTCTTTATCTTCCACTCTTATTTTCTTCTCGCGTCTCTCTGTACTGGAAGTCACCGTCGTACTCCGACTGTTTCTTTTTCTCGGACGTTTTTCGAGGATCCTCGAAAAAGAAATCGAGTAAAGGCGATTCGTGCGACTGAGGTTCGAATAGGGTAGAGAATAAATTCGTGACAGCCGCTAGAGGAGATCAGTTCGCTCTGTTTCCTTGGGCGGTCATTTCGGTTCGTTCGATTGCACGATAACCAGATAAACGTATTGGATTGGTTAGAGAAATAATTTAAAAGATAAGAAATAAAAGGTTAACGATATTTTCTTGATAAAATTTATCATCCAATTTTCACTGAAAGAAAATTTAAATTTTCCTTAGTACTTCAAGTAGAAGTTTAAATTCTACTTACAGAAAATTTAAGTGAAACATAATCAGATTATCTTTCAAAGTTATTAACCTAATTAAAATGTAATTAATTCTGCAGGAACAATTAATTCAAAAATGGAAAGTAATCTGATAAAGGTTTACTAAAATTCTCTTTGAGTGAAACTGAAATTTGCACTTAAGATAGTTTCTTTCAAGGTATTCAATTTTTCATTATATGCTCGAAATATTTGCCTACGTTTTCTGAGCTTATTCAATAAATCACGTAAGGAACGTAGTAAGGAACATAGACTGCAGTAGTTTTTTGTCAATAAGCAATGATTGATTTCTCGTTCATGAAACTTTAAGGAGATAGGGAAAAAGCAATCGTAATGGCAAAGTTTTTAGAACAGTTCGATATCTCGTCCACGAGAAAGCAACGATCGATCTTTTAATCTGCGAGTCATTGGTCCTCCTACAGGTGATAAATAACACCTCGAATATGGGAATGCAGTGGAATCAGTAGCTTCATTAAAATACCATCGATAAGCGAACATTTCAGACACTGCTCGTTTTTATTAAACTTTTATAAAGAATCTAAGCAGTACTTATCGAAATTGAAAAATTGCATTTCGAGTGAACAAAAGGTATTTCATCAGAAAGTAATTATACCTTTTCAGATGAAAGAGCAAAATCATAGAAAAATACAATTTCTACAGAAATAAGTACAGCGAATGAAATAGTATTAAATTTCAAATATTATTGAATTAAAAAAACCACTTAGTCTCTCTGTATTATTTTTGCTACGTGGATCTTGGAGCAATGCTATTCTTACGTAACGATCCGCAATAAATTAAGAGGATTGGAAAGGGTGCAGTAAAGTGGACAGACAGGCGAGTTCGAATTTCTGGCATAGCAGTCGAAACGAGGCAAGTGGCGAGCAGGATCGATCGCCTCGCAATGGATGACTATGCCCCGGGCTTGCATTCGAAACGAGGACTTTAAGTCGGCCCGTCGTCACGAAAAAAACCGAGAATTTGCGATGGATACTTGACCCCTCGCCCGGGCTATCCACCACAGAATATACCTGCTGATATTATGTCAGATCGCTTGCCACCAGCAAGATGAAGCTGTAGAATATATTCCCTTAATGAATGATTTCATTTAATATTACTACTTAACACCGTCGACGGGAGAAGATATATGAACGTGGCGCGTCTGACTATACGCATGGTTGAACTACTTAGGAAATAGTTAACTTGTTAATTAGAGCAGTGAAAATGAACATACATGTAATAAGACGTATTGAAATATTTATTAATATATTTTTGTATAATAATCATAAATATACTAAAACTATTTTCTATATATTCATTAATTTCAAACATTTAAATAACGAAATAATGACTATCTGACAAATAATGAACAAAGTTTCTAACAAGCACCCAGATCATCACCTACGGGCATTATTATGCAAATAACGTACAACCATGGTATTATTATTTACAATGGGTAATCGATAAGCTGTTCATAACAAGAATATTCGACGATCGTTGACAGATGAAAATTACGAATTTATAAGAAACTCGCGACGAGTGGAAACAGACTGGTGGAATGAAATGTAATAATGGAAGATCTCAGTCAGCCTGGAACGAGAGGAACGTCAGGGAAGTTTAATGGATAATTCAAGTTGACCTCGGTTTAACAGCCGGCGAGTTCGTTTCCACCACGGTGATATTCGATTATCTCTTAATTTAAAAGCAACACCCGACAAATATCCAAACAATTTCACTCTTCGTATAACCGCGATCGAGTACCGTGCTCCGAAAGTTTTCCAGCAATTCTGAAAAGTTAAGTCCGGGAACACGGTTGGATAGAAAGTGTTTTACCATCGAGCTAATGGAACCCTTAGGGGATGAACTGAGAAAAATCGTTTGCACGCTGACGTAACTTGTCGATCGTCGAACGTGATACGTTTTTTGCAGTCGAATTTGTAAAATGATATTTTTCGACTTGTGAAAGAAAAAAATCGCGTCAGACACGGAGAGTGAGAAATGAGAAAGGGAAACGATAAGCATACACGTGATGCTGATCGATGCTTTTGTTCGACTGTGCCAGATGCATGCTTTGTCTTCTTGTTTTACACAACGAAGCTTGATAAATCTTGCAACAACGCCGCTTTGAAAGGTAACATGTAATAAATAAAGATTACTACTAGTCAGACACGGTGTTTTGATTTATTTCAACCAGCAAGCATCGAACGAACACCATACGAGGCGAATCGGAATTACTTCCGCAGAAATGAATCCTTGTAACCCCAGGAATGGTTTTTCATCGTAAACTGCGGCAAACGAAAATTGTGCAATGTTAGATTCAAACATAAAGTGTGTCGAATGACTGCGAACATTCTATTTTATACAGGGAATTCGTGTTTATAATTTGTTCTACGCAAACATCATTTGTTTTTCATTCAAACTGCGTGTACCATCGATGAGCACGTTGGCGACACAAAGATATCGCAAAATAACACATATACCATATCAATTGGAAATCTACAATTTGCTGAAAATTTTAATATAAAATAGCTGATTCTAATTTGTATCTAGAATATTAGTATTCGCAAACCATTTACACCTTACAACAATCACCGCTAATAACACCTGTGGTAGTCAACGTGATATAAGTCACGAATTTATCAGTCAACGCACGATTTAATAACACAATGAAATATTGCATCGAGCAAGTTGTGCGCGAAAAGCAAGAAAGTGTGTTCGTTTGGAATGAAATCAGGTCGCGTGAAACGTTGCTGAGAAACGAAAGAAGGTAGCGTGAAACGTGAACTGGGGTATCCAAGAGGTCGGCGTGTTAGGTGGTATTCTATTCTTATCGCGCCCCTATTCGGTCGCCTCTTAATTTAATGAAATATCTGGCGTACGTGTAGGCCAGCATCTCGACAGCCTGTCGGACCGTGACGGACTCGCTGAAACGCGACTAAGTGTCGAGAGTGCAAATGAACGCGGCTGCTAACCGATGTAGATTAAACACGCGGGAATTCTCGTGTGTGTCTGCTCGGAGCTTTTCATTGTTTCGCGAGAGGCGACCGCTTTGTACGTTTCGATCAGCTGACGTTACTTCAAAAGGGTTGAGGGCTGGCTCGCCGCGAACAATCAAACGCCAGTTTCCTTCTGCGAACTTCCAGCGGGAATAGAATCGATTACCGATTCTCTCAGCTATTGGCGATATCGCTATTCCTAATTACATTGGTGCACGGAGCGCGAGAAATAGGATTGGCCAATGTGTCGTAACAGAAATGTAATTTACCATGAAACTGTCTTGGATGGAAATATTAACGTTCACATCGGGAATGGATGAAAAGTTTGTACAGGGAAATTGATTTTGTATTTCACCAGAATAATTAGAAGGATAAATTGTATCGTTCGTTTGTAAATTAATTAATTTGCAACTGAAGAGTGAATTGTAAAGTGATGCATACAAAATAAATTTAAAGTTACTTTTAAATTCAGTTCATGAATTATTTCCATGAAGTATATCAACATCGTTCGAAACAGTTGCATTTAGATACTTGCTTGATTATTCCCTAATGACACATCGTTATATCTCAGACGTCATAATTCTTGGAAAATATACCCCGTAATTTATAACCAGTTGCTCGGTAGATGAATAATTACATGGAGCAATTCTTGCCTACAGCTTCACCGTAATGCATTAATCACGAGTGTTCAGGATTATTTCATCCCCTAGCAATCATCCCCTTGAAACTTGCGTTCAGTCAAGTAACACTGTAGAATGTACTTATTAGTTAATTACCACCTTCGAATAATTCAATTGTCGCTTATCATGGTTATACCGTTTATCAGTGTGTCTTCCATGATGGGGAGGATTGAAAGCTCTCCAATGGTAATTAAGTAATTGATTAATACTCCTAGACATTCCTATCAGCTATACGGTGTTCCGTTCATTTGCCTGTTGAGATCGTGATGCAATTAGCAGATAATCGCAATGGAAATAATGTTTCTTTTTTTTAAACTAATTCCTTCACTAAATCAAGATTATTTAATAAATACTGATAAATAATTTCTTGAAAATTTTGTATACCAAACAAGTAACATATTTTTAATATTTCTTTTTATGATTCTATAAAGATATTTTGGAAAAGAATAAAAAATTTAATTACGTAATAGTTTAGCGTTAATAAATTTGTGTTCTACTAAAAGAACTGATATTCTTGGAGTAATATGTTACCATAGGCTTTCGCTTCGTTAACTACATATTATCTGATAATAATTCCGTAAGTCTCTCCCGGCGTGGTTTATCGCTAAATCGCGACGGTATTATGGACAGCAAGTTTACCGTGACATAAAGTACGCTCGTAAAACCGTCTACAGCATAAACTGTAAAATAGTTAAATATCATTTTACGCGTTACCTTAAACAAATATTTACAGAAAAAAACTAAAATTATAATTGAGTGATCGAAAAATTAAAAACAACATAGTTATTAATATAGTTTTCGAATCGTAGAGCAACATCAGCATCGCCCATTCTCCACGCGAATTTCCACTTTTCATCGCGCATTATAAACCCCATCGACGTTTCGCAAATATTTATTTCCACTCTCGAATGCGCAGCAAAGGGGTCGACGAATAAACAAATTCGTACGAGTTGGCAGCGTCGGCAACTTCATTATATTTTCAGGCAGGAGTGTACGCACGAAATCGTTACGAGCGGTAATAACATCAAAAACACACCGAATGCATACATGTACGAGCGGTTATTTACTTAGGAAAAAACAATTTCTCTTTACTTGCCGAGCGGAAGCGGATCCACCGAGCGAAACAACTTTACGCAAACGGCCTATTTTATTCGTCTATGAATAATTTATGCCTAGCTGCGTGTAATCTCTCTGCGTCAAGTACAGTTACGTAGAATTGCTCGACGATTTGGTCGGCTTAGGTTCTAAAGTCTCAGAGTCTAAAGTACACGGTATTTACCGAACCTTTGATCGACGACTTTCTTCTCAATCGACGACTTCAAAGAGGATCGCCCGGCAAAAGGGATCGAAATCGAGTTAACGTTACACTGATCAGTTTCATAAATCGACGAAACCAAGCTGCTCTTAAGGGCTTGCACGATGTTAATATGAAATTGCGGCGATTAATTAACCAGCCGAGTGATCGAACGCGCTACTGGAGAGACGAAGATCTGTGCGGATGCAATTTACAAGTCGTCGGTTGCCTTGCCACACTGGAACGAAGGTGAATGAAATTTTCCGACGAAAGCCAGAGATGAACGGGAGTAGCTTATGCAAATTAGATTTTCTCACTCTACTTCTCTTGCTCTCTCATTTCTCCCTTCCTTTTTTTTTTTATAGAACAGAAAGAGGGATGAGTTTCATGTCGCAATGGTACAGAACGTACCGCAACGATTTATTCTAATTTTCTCCGTGTGTTACTTCATTACCGTTTTAGTTTAATTCGAACTAACCCACCATGCTAATCCGTGTGTAATGTTTCTCGGCATTAATCGGGATCATAGCGGATTATGAAGCTCTGTCTCACGAGATTGTTTGCCAAACGGCGATCTAGAGGGTCGTTGATGACCGAGAACGACGATTATATTCAATAGAAATTTGTACAAATTTGTTGAACGATGATGGTAGTAAGAAATTACTTTGAGTGATTAAAGATCTACATCTATTATTCGGAAGTTGAGCAATTGTGATAGTCACACATAACCGAATTCTATTAATAAATACCACGATTGTAATTTAATTAAAGCAATGTTCCTGGTATAGTTTGATTCACAAGCCAGTGTATCAGCCAATGAGAAGCTATTGACGTCCATTATGTTATGCATTACCATTAGATCCTGTAACCACAGTGTCGAGAATCAAAATGGGATTACAACGGATCATCGTGGAGGAGAACTTGCTCGCGCTTGTGTATCGAGAGGATACCGCGATTCCTGGACACGAACGGATAGCGAACGCACACATTACTCGACGATATCGGGACTAGGAAGCAACCGGAAGCTGTTAGGAAGACTTGCATTCGATTCACGTAACGTCGTGGCAAAATCAATCCGGTTAGTAGCTCGACATGTGCGATCGGATTGATCGGTGAAACGTTGGCAACGTATTAAAAGGGAGCAGAAGTCACCGATGGAAATAAATTTACTTGAATTTCCTTATCTTTTTCGAATCAGTCAGATCAGCAAGTTTCTTTTTCAGTATATGTAACCTTTGTGAACTGGGAGAAGAATATAGTTGGTTTCTTTTATCATATCATCGTATTCAAATGAAATTTTGTAAAAAATAATAAAAATTAATATTTTTGCATGCTTCAAAGCTTCACTGATAATGAATTACACGATCAATTAGATGGCAGCAAAAAATTTCTCTGCTAATATTCTAAGATTCTGAGCAATGGAGAGACATGTTTTCAATTTTATGATTGATCTGAAATATTCTTAACATGCTCAACATCAGGCGTTCAAAGCACTGCTACGGCCAGAGAATTTATTAAGAGAAGCAGCGAGCTGGTGTAGGGTCTGGTTTTAACGAGTAAGTCCCATCTCTGCCTAAATGGAGATATATATCTTCCGTTGGGCGCACTTATCCGTTCTTGGCTGACACCAACACGTACGAATTAATGGCTTTGCTCGAACTCTCTTCTTGCTGGCCATAGTGACGGCTATAAACCACTCGCGGTTTCCTGTCGACTCGTTGATCATGATTTCCTTCAGAAGATTCACCACGGTATGAATCAGACACGACGAAATCTTGCTTCAAATGATAGTAATCAACAATTTTACAGAATTCATTGACATTCAACATTCTACTTATACAGTGATAAAATAAAATAAAATAAAATAAAATAAAATAATAGTCCAGGCGTTCTTTTAATACACCTTTATGACCTCCAGTATTTTCCATCCCTTGCACCTGAATGAAGAGTTTAGAATTCTCGACGGAGAAGATGTACCTTGCCTTCGATGAGAAGAATCCATCTTTCCTTCCTATCCTTTTTTTCCTCTTTTTCATAGATTACTCTTTTCCATCGGTCGATCGTCTCTCGATCAATCTTCAATTACGTAACAGAACCGATCGCAGCGTTGACATACCTCTTAGGGTCTTAATAAAATTTTCTCGTTCACAAGGCGCGGGAGGGTAGCAAGCTAATAACAGTCCTTCATCATTCTCCTCGATATCTGGTAGCTTATTAAAGCCCTCGAGGCTCGATCTTTGGATTATTTTCAGGAGATTTTCTGC
The DNA here is from genome assembly GCF_907164935.1 of Osmia bicornis bicornis. Lineage (NCBI taxonomy): Eukaryota > Metazoa > Arthropoda > Insecta > Hymenoptera > Megachilidae > Osmia > Osmia bicornis. The sequence continues at coordinate 10,614,418 of NC_060216.1, read as the reverse complement.
TACGGGGCTGTCGGCGTTAAACCACGCCCGCAAGGGTTGCGTGTTAATTAATTCTGTGGTACGAGGGGGTAACCAGGTCCACGAAGTGGTGGACTTGGTGCGGTTTAAGGTTGTCTGCGCCGATGACCGCGGCCAGGGATGGTGAGCGTGGAAAGGTTGCATATTTCAAGAGGGTCGGCTTGGCCATTTGGCCGGAATTAAAGAAGGCACATCTTGGATAGTTACGACTTCACAGCGTTTATAAATTCTCCGAAAATTAAAGTTGAGTTTATTAATTAAATTCTAGTATCAGAGTTTGATGAAGTCAAATTCTCTTGCAGCTAGAAATGTTCGAGCAAATCTATGTTTAGACACCTGGTTACCAAACGCCTTTTCTAAACGCCGACGTTTATCCCATTCTAACGAATCTCGCGTCTCGTCACGCGTGACATTTGCCTATCCGATTTCAAACATCGTCTCGACGGAGGGCGTCGAAGCAGAAGTTATCGTCCGACAGATTGCAAGGGCTCGGCAGGAATCCACGGTGTTATCTCGTTTCCCCGACGGTCTTATCCCTTTTCCATGGGGTGCCAGGATATAAATCAATACGTCTTGAGAACTCGAGGGGACGTGGTTGCGGCGGATGCGCAAGGGGATGGGGAGGACGAAGAAGAAGAAGAAGAAGAAGAAGAGGAAGAAGAAGAAGAGGAGGAGGAGAAAGAGTAACAGAAGGAAAGGAGAGAAGGGAATGAAATGGTAGGACTAGAAGGACCTGATGAACCCATTCCCTTTTCTTGAGATCCGTCCCTCCCTCGTCACCGTTGAAATCGCTGTCAGGCCCTCAGGTGAGATTCGCATTAGCGAAATTGTCGCCGTGGGTGGCGCGGTACTCTCGTCGCACAGGCAAGCCGAGAGAGGGTGAAACGAGCATTTACATTGCTTTGACCAATCAGGCGTCGCGACGATTTAAATAACCGAACTACTACCACCGAGGATACCGTTCTCTTTATCAGCGACTTGCTGCAGCTGTTTCTCCAGGGAGACTCTCCACTTTTCTTTCATCCCCTTCCAACTTTCTTCCGTTTCGTCCTCTTAGACACCCCTTTTCTTTCAAGCCTGGATCGACGCGCCACGGGAGAATGCAAACTAGCCCGATTATCAGTTGGCAGCTTCTTCATAGATATTTTCTTGGCCGTGGGGATATAATTGGATCCAACGATTCTCGTTCCGACGACGGTAATGTAAACCGCCCGGAGAACGCATTCGCGATATCACCAAGTAGAGATGGGATTATTGCCTGCTTCCGTTTCTTTCTTCCTTTTTTCTTCTACCAGAACGTAATTGTGTGGGACAACGATACTTTTTAACGAGCATTCCTGCCGCGAGGGGGGAGAGGGTGTAACGCGATATTAAAGGCAAACAAATATCTGCAGCGGGGAAAAATGGGATTTGAAACAACGTTTATTGGAAGTCGTTGGGGAGGCTTTTAAAGGGGTACTGTTACTTTGGACGCTGGTCTTATGAATTTTTCTTGTTTTGATAGGATTAAGTGTAGTTAATACTGAAATAACAGACGTTGAATGTGCACTCGGCTATGGTGCAAGCTTTTGTTGGTTAATGGTAAGTGTATTTGTCTTTGGTTTTGAGGGAATCCAGGGAGAAACCAGGGAAAGATTAGGAGCGCCCGAGGAGAATCTAAAAAGACTCTAAAGGAGAACTTAATCTGGAATTTCTTTCTTCCTTGTTAAATAAAATATTTTGTTCTTCGTTAGAATAAAAGTGCTTGGAAAAAAAAATTTCTGAAAACTGTTACAAAAATAATCAGAATTTCTATAATGAAAATAAACCGTACGTCCTACTAAGTGCATAAAAAATTGGAGATAATTAGAAGCATCGTTATTGCAGCTATAATTATTGTAATTGTAACGCGTAAGTCATTACAGCGACGCGTTTCGACGCAATTAATTGTTCGGAAAGAGTTAATTAATTAGCTATCCTCGTAGCTGCGGCAATAAATTCTTCTATGAGCCAACAAAATCCGTTTCATCCTCAGCTTGATGAATTACGCATTACAATGTGCTAACGTTACCGTGATGCGTAATGATATTTACACGTAACCAACACGCAGCAACATGCCGGTGTATTAAAATGAATTAGTATTCAAAGCCGGCAGCTTCATAATTAACGTGGACGCGAAGCGAACGACGGGGGATTAATACGACGGGGCTTTTTTAAATTAATTAATCCGCAACAACGCGTCCCTTATTAAGTCGAAATATACCGATCGCTTATTAATAACACCGATACAGATGGCAATTATGTGTAAATCAATTCGTAAGCTATCAAAGTTGGCCAAAACTGGGAAGCGAGATTTATAAATTATGTCAAGCTGTTATATGAGTTAATTAATGTATTCAATGTTTCACCGCAATAATGGAAATCAAAATGAAATTCCGCACTTTTGTTTACCTATAGTGGATAAAATAAAGATCCACAGAATAATGGTAGAAAACCAATATTGGATCTTGACACAAGCAACAAACGTTTGGAAAATGTATACAAAATTAATGAAAGATTAATACTAATAATTAATGTTAGTTATCGATACTTCCCGTGGTATTCAATGCTATTAAAGAACAATTTCTCATCAGGGTTGTTAATTTAAAATAAATTTTATAATTTCTAGTCTCATCTAAATGACAAAATCTTCAATTCACTTTCAGCATAAGAAAAGTGAAAAAACGGTTAACTGCGAGTGTGTAAATACGACGTGAAAAAGTGAAAAGCTAAACAAAAAGATGATAGAGAGCAATTGAATAAAAATCACGGGTGAACAACTAGCTAACGGACAAATAAATTCACAAATTTTCACCAGTCTTTGGGGAAGATTTTGGTCACCATGTCACGGCTGGACGGCTCGAGATTTATATTTGTATTTTTGTTTGCACCCATCGAACACGGAATTTGCTCCTATATTTTTCTTTTCCATTCTCCTCTGTTGGCCGTGTATTTTTCCCTTTTTTTTTTCTACAGCCAAATTCGGAACGAGAGTTTCGAGCCGCGTGAAAATCGCTGCAGTTTGTTTAACCACGTTTCGACTTGATTTATAGCGTCCAGAAAAATGCAACTGGCTACGTAATAGCAAAGTTGTTATTGTTGGCAATGTTTCTAAAACGAAGAGTCGCTTGTTCACTCGAATGTACGTGTAACTCTTTTTATTCAATAAATGTCGTCGGATGATTTAAGAGTAACGTAGAATGGCGCTAGTTTATAGAGCCATGCTTCATTCATAGATACTTTACAGAATTTATATGATAAATGGTTTATATATCAGCACAAAGAGGGAAAAACCTTATGCCAAAACCGGTACTATTAATAATTTCTTTTTATACTATCAGTACAACAAATCAGTACGATTTCGCAAATGAAAATTAAAAATATAAAACTGTAATACACTTTCCCAAAGTACCTTGACATCTCTTTTTTATTATCCTTTTTACAGTTTCAAAAGGGATTACGAAACTCTTATACGGATAAAACGTTTAACGAAAGGACAGGATCATTGACAAAATTCCAGAATACCTTTTAAAATGCGCTCGGAATCGCTTTCGAAGTTATCGCAAAATCCTCCACAGAGATTGTCGGCTGTTATTACGTCGGCAGAAAAGTTTGATGATGCCGGTTCGCCGAACGTTATTGCAGTTTCGTCCGATAGGAAAACGCATCTCTCTCTCTTTCGCTCTTTGCGGATTGACGAGGTAAATAAACGTATAAATATCGCCGAAACTCACGGGAAAAACCTGGTCACTGGGTCGCTCATGAATATTCGATATTAGGAATACTTTGGCAAAGGATCGATGAATTTTTCTTCGTTTTCATGCCCTCGTAATTTAACAGAATTAACTACATTAACAGCTGTGTTACCGCCTGTCGAAATAATGAACGAACTTATTTCCAGGTGAACGATGCGAAAGCAAATAAATTATCCCAGCAATTAAATACCTTCGTAATTTGTTGCATTTAATTGAGAAATTCTCATTGATGAGGTAGATAAATGGTCACACTGAGAATTGCAATACTATGTCATTTTTTAAAGTTAATTTTGTTGAATTAAGGGGTTAAGACAGTGCCACCTGGTGCGATTGTAAACTGCCTCAACTTATTACCATCTTCCATAAATCCCGCTTGTTAGTCTACGCAATGTTTCTCTCGGAGAATTAATCGAATTCCTTTGACAGCGTCGATTTCTCATTCACTAATTGCACGCTAATCAGCTCAAACAAAGTAAACTACCCGTTCACAACCAAACAAACTATATCCTATTGTGTAACCTAAAGCACCTGGGGCCTGTTTTGAACAGATCCGTGCAGTAGAAAGTCCTTAGGGGCGAGTCGACCGTGGCAAAAGGGTTAAAATGCTTTGAAACGCTTCGTGTGTATCGCAGTATATTCAGCGTTGTTGTATACATATTCGCCGAAAGAGGTATTCCACGCGTCCGGAAGGTAGATTTCGTAGCTGAAGATAATTGCCACATGCGTTCTCTGAAATATTACTCTGCCATTCTACAAATTTCCCGCTTTATTCTTTCCCGTATCATGTGCATCAGTTCAAAATTCCGCGTCCAAACAACGCCGTCTCTGTTCATTCTTTTGCCAACACGTTTTCCGGGAAACGAGTTTAATTAGCGAAATGAATTCTTGATGGTACCAGCTCGCGACATCCGATTCTCTCGTAAATCGGTCACCTCGCGACGAAACTATGTTTCCTCGTTCCACCCTCGCTTTTACATCGCCGTGTAAATCGTTTTTCAACGAACGAATTTGCGCCCCCGAACGGCTACGATTTATCGCGACAGCTTTTTCCATGTCGAATCCGAAACTTACGATCGTTCTGTTTCATCGGGCGCGATAAGATTTTAATCGTGCGCGTTATGCATTATTCATCTGAAATCTAATGTAATCAATGACGCGTCATGCACGTGTCGCAAAAAGATTTATGTTGTCAGGAGGTATTCGAAAAGCAGTTCAATTCTAAAATTTACTGTTCACTACCACTGTCTTTCAATTTTAATGGAACGATTACAAATTCTGTCATTTATCTCTGCTTCAAAAAAAAAAAAAGAAATTTATTTGCATTCGAAATAATGGATACTGTAACTGGTTTCATGATTACAGCCCGGGGCGTATATCCGAGTGTAAAGGAATAACGCATCGGTTAAACTAATATTAAATTTTTGCAATACTTCCGGGCAACAGGCAGCCGCGTAACCCGATTTAACCGGTGAAATTGCACGTGCCGTACTCGTCAACGTATCCGCGTATAGTTCGATTTTCGTGACACTTCATTAATTACCGAAACACGTCGGGACCGGCTAATTTAATTAATGTCGCGCCGGGCCGCGAACGAAAATGAATTCGCTAATAGTATGTAAATTTTTTGCTCGACGCATTTTTACGACGACCACCACCACGGTGCACGTAAATATCCGGCGTAAAATCCAACGATGCGTCTAGCGTTACACGAAAAACGCTCGAGTTTTTTCTGCTCAACTTTTTCGATAGCTCGACAACTGGCTGCCGTTCGCCCGACGTTATTACATTTTTTGACCAACACCGTGCTGTGAATGCATCGCGCATAAAAACTCTGCTAACCATGGAAATATTTAATTAAAAATATTCACTATACGTTACGGGCACGAGAATTGTTTACCGCTATCCCATCGCTCGTTCCCGCTGTTAATCAGATTTTTTCTTCTCTTTGATATCATGCAATTTTCAAACGGTTCCATTTTATTAGTTTGGTTTTCATTTTTCCAGAATTTCATTTACGAAATTGTTCGTCCTTGAAGCAAATATTTCTGACCGACGACAAATCCTGGAACAAACGTTGTTCATTCTCAGAGTCTCCTCTGAATATATCGCCTTCGGTGCGATTTAACGTTTCGAAGATAGGCAACCGTAGTTTCAGTGACAAGAAAAACTGTATGGACCCAATAGCGTGTATATACGAGCAGCCAATAGCGAGTGTAGGTTAGTGATGCTAGAAGGTTGGTCGCGAGGATAGCTGACTCTGGACGGGAGTACAAAAGCTTTTACCTCCTCCTTCTCCCTATTCCTACCATTTTACGTGCACACATGTGTGCGTACACGAGACGTACACACACGATCGTAGCTCGCGTGTACGCGCGGGAAGCCGTCTCGAATAAACGGGAATCCGCCCTAACTTTATGCGGCTCTTATTAAATTCCAGCCGACGAGAATCGCTAAGGACGACGCGAGGCGTGCCATTATTTTGCGCCTGCACCATCGTTCAACCTAAAGATTTAATTCCGCCAAACGAACACGCTGCTTATCGTCCCCCGTGATCCGCTTTTCTCTTTCCAAGAGTCTCGTTAACCTGTCGGCTAAGAAAAAACGACTCAATTCATGATCTGATCAGAAAAGTTTCTTTGGTTCTAGAACAGCATCGAACACGTTATTTGAAATAATCGTTTCGGCAAAGCCGCGAAAATAGTATCGAAATGACCGGAAAAAACGAAAAGGGTCAAATAGGGGAAAAAGCGCTGTCTCGGTTTCGGTATTGTAGTTGGAATAATTTCGACGTTTGCATGGATGAGGATGGTGGAGTGTCACCGCCCTAGCAACCCCTTTCGTTTTGAGTTCAGGTATAACTCCGTGACTTTTCCCCCGCGTAAATTCAACAGACGATCAGCGTCTTTCAAACGTTAGGACGAAAGTAAAGATCTGAATAATGAATCGGAACGAGAAATAGAGGGCAGGGTGCCTCGTACGTTTAGCCACTTTGGATCCTTTAAGTCTGATCCCTACGAGATGTTCGAGCCAGTTACTCGCTCGTTATCTGAACACCGGTTTACATTCCACTCGGGAAAAAGGGGAATTCAAATGGCTGCGACGTGTGGAACATATTGTTCTTTCTTTGAGCGGGGATTTGTTTCCCGTTAAATTAGCCTCTCCGCTCTGGAAAGAGCTTGGCAAAGCGAAATTTCGGCTAAACTAGGATAGTTTCATTAGCGTAGATTCTAAAGTGGTCATTAAGGCGCTTTCTTAACTATAGCAGGAAGTCTATTATTGGAACATCTGCAAACTACTATCTACAGAGAATATTTAATTGTGTTAATATTGCACTGTTAGTTTTTTCAAATGGTGCATAACGTTAGTGTACACGATTTATCAGTGGACATCCGTTTGTGAAGTGGTAATTAAAAAAAAAAAAAATTGAGAACAGCCGAGACTAGTCACGGACGGAACGATAATTACAAAGTTAACACGATCCTGATAAACGTGTCAGAAAACGTGGCCGGCTAATTACGAAACTTGTAATGGCGCACGGGTTGTCTATTAACATGAACCAACTCGAAAACGGCATACATGAGTAACGTTAATTACCGTGCGACACGTTTTGCGTGGAGGATGCTGCGACTTTGAGTCACTACGCTACTCAACACGTATATCCAAAGGCAAAACTAGGTTAATAACTGGCATCGATCGGCTTCTTTTTATAAAACTTTCTCTTCTTTTAGAATTAATAAATTTATGCAACGATAGAAGAAAGTTTGAATAATGTTCTTAGATAATTATTCATGATATTTACCTATATTGTGATAGATTTATGAAAAATAAAAGATACTTTTTCTGTGATGAATATATACTTTTATATAAACCCAGAATATGCACTAATGCATATACGTCGTTTAAATGAAATATGCAAAACGCATTTATTATGAATAATATGCGGAATAAAAAGTATATTTCCCGTGTATAGAATGATGTAACAAACTTTTATGCAAATATTTTACATCTCTATTTTTCCCTCTATAAAAGTATGCATTTGCAAACAGATTTGTTATTACATCTGAAAAATGATCGATTGAATATTCCTACCAGTGGAATTATTTACCTCGATTTCAATGTTTTCTCACGTTTTCACATCCAACACAAGTTCCACTTTGGAACTGCGAAAAAGCGCGATAATCTGTCGCGGAATTTTCATGAAACGACGATATTGCAAGACTCGCGGATCAGTTTCCAATTGTTCGCAATTTCTGCACAGTATACAGAGAAAGTGCGACACGCGGCCATTGTTGTCTCGTCCTGGAATACGATTAATCGTCGTTTAAAACTGTCGTTTACGTTCGCCCAGTTTTTCGCTCGGTTTTTCACGAGTCCGCGTATCGTTTTGCTCGTTTCAATTAGCATCCGAAGGGAAAAAAAGAGAAAGAAGTTGCCAGCCAGCCAAGCCATCGCTGGAAAAAGTTTAAGACAATCGCGGTCCCGCCGCTAATTGAAACTTTCGTTCAGTGGTTTCGCGCAATTTTTGCCGCGTTCGTAAACGACCAAACAATTACCATCCGCGAAGCGAGCCGGAAAAATTGTTATTATTTTCCCCGGGGGGTTGCACCCCTTCGCTGGATGTTTTCGCGACGCCAAGGGACACAGGGAGGGTGTGCGAAGCTGTTTAGAATTTCGATCACGTCGGACGAAAGGAAATACGCTTCATCCCCGGGGATTTTCTCGACTCGACGAGTACCCGTGTTTATTTTCGTTGCAAATCAAGGAGATCTGAATATTCTATTAAAATTTATCGTGCCAGGGGTAGATGAATGTCCCATAAACACGTTATCTTCCGATCGTTACTTATAACGTTAAAGAACTGACGACTTAAGAGGATATTTTTATTTGAAGGGATCATTTTTCTGTGAATGGGTTAATAATTCATTTTGCAGACAAAATACGTTTCGAGTTTAATTGCTAATATTACTGTGAAAGCTACTTTGTAATATTACTTTCAAATGATACTTCGCGAAGTGTCTCGCAACCGAGGTGATAAAATAATATTTGCTTGACACGAAGACAGACGACTCATTCGGGGGTAGTTGTTTACGTCGCTAACGAGGGTGCTGGATAAGCAAGCGTGTCGACAAAGCGAAGGGACGGATTGTAATTTCCGTACGGTGGGCCGAAAACGAGAGGACAGGAAAAGGATGGGAAAAGGGCGACGTAATCACGAACGAACATCGTAGCCAGCTGCTTTTTTTCGCTTTCTTCGACGTCTACGACTTGTTTTTTACGTCGCCGACTACTCGAGAACGCTTCCATATGAAGAGAAAAACGTGAAAAGTGCAACATCCACCACTTCCCCTTCCTTTGTAACGCGAATATACGTTCCATCTTCCTATCTCTCAGCCCTTTCGCTTTCTCCGGCTTTATTCTCTGTTATGATGGACAAAGCTATAAAAAAGCGGGGCTTTAATACGTCCAAGACTTTTCGCGGGAACGTTAAACCGGATGCATCCGACAAATATTTCAATCTACCGTCGAGATATTTCCCTTTGAGACATATCTGCACACCTGTCACGGTATTATTTTCATTTTATATAAAAAGTGAAGTTGCCATAATTTTTATGTAACGAAATTTCTATTAGCCGGATGAAGTGTCTTAATGCAGACCAGTGTGCATAATCCTTTCTAGTGTAAGGTTCACATATTGAATGACAAAGGGACGACCTCTTTACACCATTAACGAGCAGAGACATGATACTACGTCCAACTAGTTCGTGATTCGATAGCTTGTCATTGTCATTTACCAGTCGACGTGATAATTCTGCTACTCCATCGGGTATAGTAAACACGCGTACACATACGCGCGTTGGATAACGAAGTGAAGTTATTCGTCGCGGTAAATTGTCGAAGTTCGAAAACAAGCGGTAACGAGAACCGAGAAAGGATGCTTTATACATATTCAACGTCTAATGAAATACGAAACTAGTTAAGAGTAGGCACACGAGTGAGATAGAGCCGAGAGGAGATGCATGCCGAATTGAGGATATATGCATATTCCTTTCCCCGTTCCGTAATTAGAAAGCGAGAAACAAATCGGTGTGTATTCGATGGTATACCCTGTTGGTTGAAAATTGGGTAAATCGAGAAGTAGTTGAATTAGTTTGCACTCTGTGGTAGAAATTAGTTTTGAGTGTAGACTCATTTATTCTGACTGCGGTGATTCGGGAATAATTATTCATAAGTTTCAAACGTGTTTTGGAAACGACATACTTGTGTCTGACTTAACCATTGATATTAACTACTAGTATTTAATATCATAGAGAACCTCTGTGAATTACTTCTTATTAAATAGATTTTTTTGTTAATTTGAATGAATGAATTGAAGAATATCTTTCGAATGCCGCACTAATTATCATTACTCAAACATGATTCACCGAAGTTATCGCAGTCACGCGATGCAGTTCTAGAGTAGGTAACCCGTAAAGTACCGTCGCAACAGCAGACACACTATAATTCCGGCAAATAGCATTTCCAGTCGACGTCAGAGACTTCTGGCGTTCGACGCGTCCGCAAATATTTAAATAACACCCTCTGCCTGGCGAGTGCCGTCTTCTTCCGCGAGGGGACGCCCTCCGTCGCGCCAACTGTACGCGTTTTAATGTCACGCGACGACGAACGCGGGGAAACCAATTTCGCGAGGGCTCCTCGTTCGCTCACCCTCTGGGCTCGCAGACTCCCGGGGACGCGGAAGCGTTTCGCGAAAACCGGGAATGCTGGAATGTCCCGAGTCAATACGCATTCCGCTTTGCTCTCACGCCGAGGGTTGCGCGGCCCTTTGTGCCAACTGGAAGAAGGCCCGTATAGAGTAAAGCGTCGCGACGACCGGGATTGATAATGCATCCTGTGTCGTCGACGAGCTCACGCCGTACCTTCCATTTATCTCGACGTTGCTCGAATCGTTCTTACACGAAGGAATACAGACTGAAACTTTTGTTACACCGTGTATCGTATTACTTGTACCGCTCAAATCCTTCTTATCCACCCTTCGAACGATTTAGAGGTGTACTTTAGAGCCACTTACTTTTCAGACGGAAAGTATTTCTATGTACTTTTGTCGATGCCGAGTATGTTTGGCTGAGGTAACTCGACTTCTTTACAGTATACGTTGAAAATGAAACGAGCGTAGCTTTTGCGTTTAATAGAAGTCGAGTGCAAATTTTTATGTAGAATAGAAATAAAATACTTAGAAAGGGTACTTACTTGTAAGGGAGAAACACGTTGGTGAAGTTAATCGCGATGGACATTCGCGGGCCGGAAGTAATTAAGTACCTACAACGGATGTTCGAAGGATATTGGCCAGGATATCCGGGACTGGCTAATACGCATCCGTCGTGACAATCAGTGTCCTCGTAAACCCAGTCACATTCTAAAAACAGACAAAAATATTCTACATTAATTTGGATAATTTTTCAGGAAAGCAATCATATTTTTTACGTATACAAAAATTTTCAAATAAATATCTGTGCACATACAAGAAGTTTTAATTTCTACCAATCTTCAGTCGTTTTATTAAACACAGCAATGCAGTTGTATTTCCTGGCTACTGCATTGACGCATCCTCCAACAACAGAAGCAATCTGAATGCGAATGCAAACCATGAAGGGAAACGCGTCGCCAGACGTTCAATTAAAATTCGGTGAACACGACTGGAAACGTCGCGAAGTGTTCGCTGTAAATTTCGCCATGTGCCAATATCAGTTCGCGATTTAATCGCGCTGCCTCGGTACTCGCACTGCACGCGGACATTAGAGAAAAGTTATGGACTGAGGGTGGCGCAATTCGACGCCTATCGATGGTTAAAGTACGCCACGATGATTGAAAAAATAGGAGGTATTCGCGTGAATTATACTGGTTGAGTTTGGGAGTTTGAATCACTGGATTATAAATTGAATACGATACGATGGAGGGCAATTTAATCAGGAAATTTCATATTCTAAAAGTATATTACCGTTGAGGACAGAAATTTCGGATTGCTCGTGATTAAGCTGTAAAAATTGGTCTACCTCTGATTTATCTTTCCTACGGACGGAGTAGAAAAAAGATGAACAACGACGGTTGAGAAAAACACGAGCGAAATTCAGAGAACCGTGAGCAAATTTAAGAGTGACTCTCGAGAAATGGCCGGCGATGCAGACAGTTGGAGGAGGAAAGCAGCGTCAGAACGCTAAAATAAATATTGTTTAACGAGCATAGCGTGTAACTGACTACTGTATATTTGCGAACAGTCACTCAGTTGCTTCTACTTTTATTTTACGGCTGAATGCACAGCGTTAGACTCGCGAATATGTACAGGAAACAATTTTCCTCTAACATTTCTTTTTTGAATAGTAGCTAGAATTATCAACTATAAGTCTATTAACACAGATGCGACTGGTAAATTGTCGAAACGACCAACATATCAGAATTCTTGAATTAGAATATTTACAAGGTGAAACAACATTTCGCAGTAACTTTCTTTGGCGCCTCATTTTCTTCGTCTTTTTCTACTTTCGCGAAGGCATATCGTTGTTACGCTTCGTTGTTCCCTTTCTCAGCTCCATGTTTTTTGTTTAGTTTTATATATCCGGTGGATGCAATTGTCATAATGGGTGGACCCATTAGAGATGGGACGCGTCCAGCCCCAGGTCTCTCTGAATTTATATAATGCCTTCCCCGCCCTCGCAACTTCTTTTTTTTCCCACGCCCTTTAGCATATTTTTTTACGCTCGAGCCCACCTTTTCGGCTCCCTGCGCTGTATTCAGTTCGTCCCTTTTCCTTTTCCTTTTTTTTTTTATTTTCCATCTAATTGTTCGCGTCCGAAGCCGCTTAATTCCATTCCTTTCTTTTCCGTCGCTTTTGTCCTTTTTGGCGCGGTTCAACATGTCCTCGTAATTAAACGGGCTTCCTGCGTTTATTCTGCTCCCTCATGCTGGAACGCGGCTCTCGTAAAAAATCGTTGAACGTCGATGAAATTTGGACATTTTTAATATTCCGAGGGCATAAATGTATGAATGTAATTCACTTATGCTTAATTTCCATTCTAGCCAGTTTATCCGTTACACGCAGACGAGAATTCAGTATCGTGATGGATAAAAATGTTCTGAAACTGTATTTTTAACTTACTAAATTTATAGAGGTTTTTCGTTAAAAAATTCTTTGCCAATATCCTATACTGTTGAAAAATTGTATTTTTTCCAATTTTTAGAAGAAACTCTTTTATTATTTTATCAAGGAGTATTCAGAAGTGATCCATAAGAGTTTGTCAAGTTTATAATATCTTTCTGCAATTAATTAAAAAAAAAAATTCAAGTTTTCATGAGCGTATTTATATTAAGTGTTTGCCTGATCACTTATACTACTGCGGCACGTTGCAATTACACACTGACGTATAGGTTTCAGTACAAAGATCAATGTTTCAAAAATAGAAAATTTTCGAAAAGAAGATTACTGAACCATGCTAGAGTGGGTAAACTGTTGCGATCAAATAAAGCCAATTTATTTCACTGACGATTGCTAGGGGTTAACGCTCTCTTGGCTGTTCACTTTATTTTCGATCTAGCCATTTTCCGGCTTTTCCAGGGTAACCGTGTTGCAACAGCATAGCTTGCAGAATCGAGAACCGTTTTGATTTCGCATACTTCGCAAACGTTTGTCAGGTCATCCGGAAGATACAATGTAAACTGTGTATGTGCGGATACTGTGTATACTGGGTAAGGCTTTTCCCTTTTTGAGTTTTGTTGACACGAAAATATTTTGATAGCGAAAGAATCAAACGCAAAGCTTGTTTTTTAATTATTGGAAACATTCGTCCTAATATCACGTGATGTAATTTTACAACGTTTTTAAAAATATTTTCATTCTTAATTTTAGGGGTTCAAAATTCAATATTAAAAGTTATTTTCATTATTTAACCTATCATGTTCAGAACACATCTCCAGACAGATTTTTTTAAGCTCTTTACATTTATTCTGAAAGTATTTTTTTCTACCCTCCTGGAGTTGTCTGCTGTGAACGAGCAAACTCGCTAGAAGAGTCTGGAAATGAAATCTGACAAATGTTGCGACATGACAACCTCTTTGAGAAGAGAGAAGAGACATTTATGCAGCAGCTTGTCGAAGAATCGCGTGTTGCGAGGGAAATATATCCTCGAGGAGCTTTGGGAAGAAGCCGCGTGAATCTGATAGCTACAGAATACCCTTGAAATGAAATTATGGGAAGCTTAAAAAAGTAATAAACCGTACAGTTTGGTATAGTGTTTCTTCAAGCACGATTTATCCCACTTGAATATCGTTCTTCAGAACAGTTCTAGCTTGATGACCCTCATCGGATACCGCCCTTGTAAAAATTTCATCAGTTTTATTCTATTCCCCCTTCCCATTTAATTTTTTAAACTTCAATGAAAGTGGTGATACATTTTACTTCTCAACATAAAGTAATTTTTTTTTATACAGATAGTTTCATTTTTAAGAAGAACGATTTTTAAAATTAGTTTAGTGTACATGAAACATTATAACTTCTAAAAAATTTCAAATTAATAAAATATAATCATTCCTAATTTCTAAGTTAATAAAATGAAACTGTTCTTTCGATAGAGAAGGTAAACGAAGACTTTGATAAAAAGTGCCGTGTAATCTAACGTGGGATTCAAATGTAACTCCGTCCCAACAAATCGCTAGGTAAGAGGATCGCATACATAAAAGCTGGCGACTGATCTGTTTGTCAATCGATTGATGGTTCACCCCTATCCACTGCATTCCTTGCACCTTCCACTGATTCCTTCCAACAAATACACTGTCTGATCTGTCAAATTATGTCCCGGCTGAATCGGCCGGACTATCGTTGACTCATATCACTTATAATGCCCAGAACATTTTTGTCTTCCATCTGTTATCTCGACAATGCCCAAATCTTACATTATTTACTAAGAAAATACCCCTATTGTATTGAAATGTTCCACAAGGAAAGAGTTAAAGACGAATTTATACGATAGAAAGAGAAACCAAACGATTGATCTGTTTGTCAAAGGACGGCTACATTTCCGCCTTCGTTTTTCCTTCATTCTCACCGAGAGTCTTTTTTCCCAGATCTGTTCCCCTTCCGTTTCCGCTTGAACCTCAATAAAAAGGAACCGAATGTCGGTAGCGGTTGCCAAAAAATCGAGCTCATCCGATGGTTGGAGTCACGTCCTGGGGAATCGTACGTCTCTTGCATATGGAAGGGCCTATCCTTTCTCCCAGGGATAATCGAGAATCGTTGTCGTCTCGTTATACATGGACGGTTTGTGTGCACCGAAAGCTTTCACCAAGACTGCTTTTACCCTCGCGGATTCATCGGTTCTATCTTTCTTATTGGTACTATACAAACCACCGGTAAAACGAGTGTTGCGTCACTCCATTATCGATGGAAGCATTTTCTTCGTTGCAAAAGAAACCTTACGTCTTTCCCTCTGTATGAGCTTGCAGCTAGATGAAATTCGCTTTTATCCGACTTATTGTGGTTTGGTTGAAACATCGAAGAGCTGTACAGATTGATCTTTTCATTATATTTTCAAGTGTTCTAAATTACTAGAAACTTTTTGTTTGTTCGTTTCAACCCTTTAGTTAGCACATGTCACTACAGTGGCTTCAATATAAACCATGTTTGGAACGAAACTGCATTGCCTTCCTTCTAAACGATGTTTTGAGACGAAACGTTCATGTAGAGGCTTCTATTTTCTATACAATTTTGCTTCGTTCATTTTTGAAACATTTTTATAGGTAATTAATGATTGATGAATACTTCCAGATGAAAAAAGTATAGCCTTCATAAGTGACTATGTGCTAGCCAGATGTATTTAAATTAAGCATTATTTGAATAAATCTTTCTTCGCGTTGCAATATTTCTGTACGAACTGTATGATTTAGCTTCTATACAGACGTCTTTGAAATAATTTACTCTCGCGAGGATTTACTGCGAAACGGAATTGAACGCAATTCCGCCGCAAAATGGACGCACATTCGTCACGCCGTTTCCAGGAAACAGCGAGTCGTATAAAAAAAATGAACTGGAACGTCGTAAAAATGTTGCATCGGTGTAACTGCAAGTTGAAACACTGATAGTTTCAATACCGGATCATTTTTCCTACTCTTTTTTTCTTGCCGCGAATGCTCGTATCGTGATCTATCGATTGCATCATTTTTAGATAAAGCGGACGAAGTTCAATTTGACGCGTTTGTTAATAATCCGCCGTATCGATCGAACTCTCTCGCTGTCGGCGTAAGGCTCAATTTCGGTCTCCATAAATTATTCATTGTTCACGTAGCGAGGCGCGACGTGCGTGTAAGTAATATATATGCCGAACACAATACGGAGAGATAATTGGCACGCTATCGGTGCCATAGATCCTTCGATTAAAAACGTAAATCAACCCTTTCGACTTTCCTGAAATCTGACACCCACTGCTCAACCTTGTCATCAATGATAATTATGCTCGCCTGAATAATTATAATTATAACGTGTTATGCTAGATCCATCAATCTTCACTGCAGTATTGCTTTTTACAAAATAAAATCGAGTATGAGTCTTATGATTTCCGATGCACAAAATGTACGTTAATGTGCTCTATATATGTATATTGGAAACATTATTTAATTAAAATCATTTACATAGAAACTTGTTTCTGAAATGTGGAGGTAAATATTATTTAATTAAATAATTAATTAAACTTGGCAAAAAGACTGTATTACCTTCGTTCTTGGAAAATTTATTCGTCTCTGGTATATTAAGATTTATCAAAAATATTCCAATAACCACTGAGATTTTTATCCACAAAGCTGAAATCCTATAATTAAGCATTATATATATATATATTGGACCGCTTTTTACAAAGAAATATATTTGGCAATATTTTCTACTTTCAAGCATGCCAGAGACGATGAATAAAGCAAACAGGATAAACGAAACACCCTATAATTGAATCTTAAACTTCACCAAACATAAATCCGATCTTACTTATAATTATCTCCTTAAACAATCAAAACCAACTATTAATCCGCTATCTAAATCCTCGACAGTTTCGCCCTTCTCACTTGCAGAAGTTCACCCACTCTGTTTACCATTTTCAACTCGCCAAGGCCCCTAGTCGTTCGAGCGATCATTACCATCGGATAATTTGCTCGATGGTTCACCGGTGCAATTGCGAATGAATTGCTAGCAGCAAACGTTAGAACCGTTAACCTCCATACTGGCTGTTACACTAGCGTAACTGAATTTTCAACCGAGACACAGAGACAGTCTCACGGGCATCGAATATCGCAATACCACTTTTCAAACTGGCGATTCGCGGCTGATTCCATGGGATTGGTGCGGTCCAGGTTCGTGTCGTTAACGTTTCGCCTTCTCCCTTTGACCGTCGAAATTCTCCAGCACCCCAGACTATCCTTATTCGGTTAAGCCCCGAACTGTCCTGCACTTAAGCTCGCATAATTTTCGTTTTAACTAGGCAGAAATTTCGCCTCCGTTCTGTTTGCGCAAGGAAATTTCTGCGTCCAGCAGCAACCCCTATCACCCCCATCCACTCGGCTCAAACCTTCTGTTCCTCTTCCAGCATCTACACCCGGTTTCCCGACCGTTCTGGAATTAACGTCGAGTGCAAACGTTCCCTGAGCACGAGGGTCCTCGAAACCCGAGCCTTTCTCACATTTTCTCACCGGATTTCACTCGGCAAAAGAATGCCCTTATCCCGTCGTCTCTGTTGGGGAAACTCTTCCCTTTTTCCTCGCTTCTTTTCGCGTCGCCAGACTTGAATCTTGTGGACGATCAACGAGATGTTTCTCTGAACGGATTTCAGAGGTAGACGGTGAGGATGTTTGTAGAAAAAGCGAGGGAAAGTACTT
This sequence comes from Osmia bicornis bicornis, assembly GCF_907164935.1. Lineage (NCBI taxonomy): Eukaryota > Metazoa > Arthropoda > Insecta > Hymenoptera > Megachilidae > Osmia > Osmia bicornis. Next base: position 10,596,725 of record NC_060216.1, on the reverse strand, counting down.
TCGAAATATGGTTAACTCTTGGACCATGATTAATTAAATACAGGAATGATATAAATTTAATTTTAGACTGATTATCAAAATAAGGAGGATTTCAGATTCGCGAAGCTCTTTCACGTTTATAGGTCAGTTACACGAGATTGCTTTTTTAATTTCGATCTATCGTATCAACGTACATGGATCGTGGAACAAGATGGGGAATTGATATCGCGTATCATTGATCGCGGGTATCGGTCTATTATGAACGAAAATGTACTCGTTAATGATACGATCGCATAATATCCTGCAGCGAGATAAAGTTATCAGTAACGAAGCCACCAACCCGTTGGATCAATGTTTGATCTGCTAGCTGGGACAGTTTCGTGTACTCGTTCAATTCTGTCCCCGTTCGATACTGGATTCGAAGAGATGAGTTTACGTAACGATGTAATACCGTGTTGTTTCATACTTTGGGCACGTTTCATTTGATATATAATTTTGAAGAGAATTTGCTCGTTAATTTAACGTAATTTCGTTTCAAAATTAGAAATAGAATGGAATATAATGAAGGAATAAATTAAAATTTTAATAATTGTTAAATCGATATACAATATAAGAAAAGTACTCACCAGTGTTATTTACAGGATCTCCACCTTTTACAGGCCAGCCAACGGATAAGCTTGCTTTGGAGGAGAAACTGAAATACGCCAGAAACTGAGACCTCCTGGTGTTTTCGTTTATCCTGAAACAGAAAAAAAAAATTACGTTAGTATTAGATGTTATATTACTTATGAAAGGTATCGAGTGAAAAACTTTATGTATTACATATAACCATTTTTACTGCGGCATTCAACGTGTTAAATTTTATAAAATAATAAAAAGGATATAAGATATTAGTGATGGTAGATTCCGCAAGTCAATATTGACAATACCGGAACATGATGCATTGCTTTGGTACTCTTATGTCTCGAGACCCGATACACTGATGACCCTAAGGATTTAGCACTGGAAGCTGATTATCCGAGGGCGTGAAACACGCTATAGCACGTATTCCCAGGGAGGTGAAAATAGTTTGGCGGTCGTTGGAAATGCTACTGACAATTATTGGATTCAACACTAATAATTCCTCAAATTACATGACGCGTTAATGATGACACCTGAGCTTTCAAATCTGGTATTAATTCTTGGGTTACGCGATACGATAATGAGCGTAGAATCTACAATTGATTGATATCTAGATAATAATATCAACAATCTCATTATGGAATGCCAAAGTTATAAATATTGATCATTTTAAATTCATTTGGATCGATATGAATTTCCTGAACAACCACCTTTAATTACATAACTGAATCAAAATCTAAGGTGAAAAGAAACTAGAAACTAATTTTTGTCATCTTCTCTAAAAAATGTCTAGTTGCTATTCTACCATAATTACAACCGTTTGTAAGCCGAATTACGCACGAACTCGCTGGAACACGAGGATAACTGGTGGACAAGCAATATGTAGACGTAGACGAAGAAGTTATCCCTGGAGCGAAGACGATTCGGACCTGGGCACACAGCGAAGACAAGAAGCGTATCCCAGGATTCCGTAGACACGGGGCAAGCACATCGGGGACGATGTTTCTAATTGAATTATTTAGTTAGGTCAGGTTAGCTCCAGTTGGGTTAGCGTCAGCCGGTGCCAGAGGTTACTCAAGGCACTCGTAACTCCTAATTCTATTTACTTACAATAAATCTCCTTCATTCGGTCCTATCTCGACCTCGCGATTTGATTAGCTGCCAATCCGCCTGCAGCTTCGTTTGTCGGTTGTGACGCGTTCAGAAACTTCCGGTGCTTCTTGAAGCTGAATCGAATCGACTCGGTCTTACTCTTGATTTATAGAATGCATCCCGATCAAGAACAATATGTCGTTACAGAAATTCTACGAAAGCAAAGAATGTCTCGGTGATTTACGAGCGACTCTTCGAAACTCGTTCTACCTTGTGGCACTCTAAACTTTCCTCTCGTTTCACCCTTGCAGGCCTTAAAACTTTACGTTGATTCGGCTCTGAATCAGGAAAGCCCGAGTTATTTACAGGCAAACCGGTTCGGCCAGCTTTCGAAAGAGAGAATCGATCGACACCTGTACGAGAAAATCCATCGAAGCTGTCGTAACAATGAGATGCGGAAGACCCTCCCTCTTGTTAACATCGAAACGGCTGACAAAGGGGGTGGACTCGCCTCTTAACTTCACCGAGCTAGACGGTGAATAACCTTCTTCTCGATGTGAATGGGAGGGTAAAACCACCAAAGGTGGGAAACGATTTTTGTCCTTTCAATTCTATCGCTTTGTTATTCTTTTCTGTAAGCGAAACGTCAGGCTAATGGAAGATGAAAGGGATCCTTGATATTACAGACGGAAGTGGAAATTCGTTTTATCGAAACACTCGACGAATTAAACAATTTTTCCGGTACAGAGTGAAACTCTGATTTCTATTATAATCTTCGTGGATTGTTCAAAAAATACAGTCACATAATAATTTTATTAAAAGACAATAGATTTCACGTATATATAGTATTTTATGAGAATGTTATTAAATATTGGATTTCTCAGGTTCTCCTCTGTATGAAAAACGACGATTAATAAATTGCATGACTCTGCAGGATAAATCACAAAAATGGTGAATAACGCGATTGGGCCGAACTGTAGTTCATTTTGATGATAGATGAAATGATAAAAGAAAAAGGTTACCTGCTGTATTTTTATGAAGATGTTTTTTCAAATAGAATTCTGTATCAATTCTGTATTAATTCTTTCGAATATTTACAGTTTCTCAAAAACAAAGCCAACGATGGTGATTTACAAATTCTCGTCAGCGAACCGGTGCCTTCGTGCTATCTCGAAAGGAAATTAAGAACACCCCGACTCAGGGGGGAAAAGGTTTTCGGGGCTTCGTTACTGTAACGAACTTCTTTCCAGAAACGTACCCGATTCGAATACCGATCACGTTTCTGGGTCCCCGAAAATCAGTTTCTCGCGAAACATACTCTTTCACTCTTCACGCGAAAGCTTCTCTTCGATCTTTTCCTACGTACACGATTAAAGGAACCGTCATCCTGATTCCCGTCACGTTTTTCGAACGGCAGCGTTAACAATCGAACCTGGCTACTTTCAAGTATTTTTTTAACGGGATGGAGAATAATAAATTTTCCGTGATTTCCTTATCGTCAGAGATGAATACAGATGGAAGAAAAAGAAAGAAGAATGACCGTAACGCGAAGAAGAATCGAGCAAACGAACTCGTGAATCACTTACTTCGCCGCAAAGAAAATCAACCTCTCGCCCTTTCCACCCTTCCAATTCAAACTTGCAATCTCTCCTTTCCCTTGAACCCTATATAAAAAGGTAGTTATTCGCTCTCACAATATTTCCCTTTTCTTCCTTCGTTTCTGCTACAGTGAATTGGTTTTAAGGTGCAAGGTTTCTTCTGGAACGCGTTCATTGGCGTAACTAGGTAAGGACCAGGGGTAAGCACCCCTAAAATACCGTCTGGATTTTCGCCCTACCAAAAATTATTTGTCCATTTTCTAAATTCTATTACTATCCCTTCGTATCTAATTTAAATTTCATAAATCTGGATCGTTATCGACTTGATCATTATCGATTTGATCGATGTCGTTCAAAGGTTAAGTAACACTGAACATTCAACACTTTTAGTGAAACTAGATCTGATCTACTTGGAATAAAAATTCTACTTACGCCAATGAGCTCTTGGTTCGTTTGCGAGTGACGAAAACGAAAAGAAGAAACGTCGTGGCTCGATTCAAGCCGGCTTTCCATGCAAATCGTCTACGAAGATACAAGTAAGAAAGGAAATGGCTAGGAAAGCTCGGCTGTTTGCGGTAAAGAACGTTATCTCGACCATATTCGAATCTCTTAATTGCGTTATTTGCATGGAGACGAGGCCCGACTGTAGACAGGGGGGATAGCAAGGGTGCGAATAACAACTAGAGAGTTTTTCTTGCGAAATTTCGCGCGGATTAAACGGACTGGGTCCGAGGGAAAAAAGATTGAAGAGCAACCACGTTAAGCTGTAAGCCCCGCTTCTCGACGCTTCTTTTCCACCGGAAGCATGCATTATTTATGCGACGGATTTAGAGTGCGCGTACTTTATAAATTTCGAACGAGATTCGCTGTTAATGTGGAACACCCGAACGACTTTAGCCAAAGAATATTTTATTGGTTGTCTATTTTGAAAGATTTTCGTTGGATTACGCTAATAGAAAGTGTTGGAATGAAACGAGTAACACGATTTAATGAAGAAATCGGTCGAGCTGACGGATTTAGTTGGATCGATTTTAGGATAATGTGAAAATCACGTGAGGATTTCTATTTAATTCACTGCTTAAAAATAGAAAATAAATTTCTTACAAAAAAGAAAAACATTTATCTAACGATGTGTACAATCCGGTCCCCTAGAAAGACAAGATTTCCCGCGTCAAGGTTCCAACAAATCTCCAAACGCTCGACCAGAAACAAGAATATCGGCTCAGACGTGCATAAAAGAGGCGCTCGAGGGTGAAATCTGTTTCCTTTCGGAATACACCATTTTCAGGGATTACAAAATACTTCGACAGTCGGTTTGCTGTGGGGAAAAAGTAAAAGCCTCTGATCGAAAGGTAGTTCGGATGTAAAGGAAGAAGCATACGAGAAATTTCACGTCCCGTTCCACGAACGAAGCCAGACCTCGAAGAAGCTCTGTCAATTTTCTATCTATTCCAAGTGTTTCGTCCTTCACTATCGAGGCGTGAACCCATATTTCCTCGACCAATACTTAAGCAAATAAATCTCTATCGAGGCATTATGCTGCCAGTGGATGCAACACGCTTTTTGAAATTGCATTTTTATTGACATTTGGCGACGCACATGCTATTCGAAAAATGATATGTATAATTCATTACAAAATTCGGTGAATTTTTCGGAACTGATCACTGATAACTCTTACAGTACTTAACTCGTTAATCCTCAAAGGGTACACGAAATAGGAAGGTGCGAGAGAAAAGAAAAAGAAGAAACATTTTTCCGAAGTGCTCCATTTCCATCAGGCAGAGTTTTTTCCCACGATGTCACTCGATTTTGATCGATCAAAGTGCCTCGCATCGTTTTTCCCTTGCCTTGATGGAAAATACGTTTCTGTTGACCCAGATATCCATTCAAAGAAAGAACAAAACAGGGACCATGTGAACGCACGTTGAGAAAAAAATTTGGAGGCGTGACCCTTTACAACATCGATCAACAGGAGTAATTATCAAGAGAAATTGGGCTTGGGACAAATAACAATTTTACATTGAACCTTCCCTGATTTTTTAATTTTACTTTTATGATATACATTTGAATTCAGAAATCGTATTAAGCTCTCGATAAAGATGTTTCGTCTATAATGGCAAGCGTACGAAAAGGGGAATGTTGAATTTCAGAAAAGCGTAATTACCCAAGGTGGAAACAGTGGTGTTCGCTGAATGTTTCATCGAGAACCGTGACCTCGACGTCGGCTTTTCTACTCATTCCATTGCTGGTCGTTGTTTATTGTTCGATAGGAATCGAGTCGGTAAGTGGGCCATCCTCGACAACGAAGGCGCGCAACCCGTTGACAGGGTGTCGATAACCCTCGAACCGAAGGAAATGGAAAGGTGAGGGTGGCTGGGCAAATGTGGGTGGAAGGCAGGGCTTGCAGCAATCGAACTCGTAGAATACCGATAATATCTACCTTTTGCCGTGATCGTTTGAAGGTGGAGAAGAGGGTTGAATTTCCAAGCATCCCTCGATCTTCCCTGTCATAAACAGTCCACGTACAGCGAACCATCTCGTCGTTTCGATTCTCAAAACCGTCACGCTAGAGTCGATATTAAAACTCTGACCAAGTACAGGGTTCTCCTTGAATTTCGAGAAACCAGGGATTTTAATCGGCGGAACTTCAACCCCTACCACCAAGGTTCCCCGAGATCTCGGCTCCTATTCCGAACGGTGAAACAAGTTTTTCCGACTTCCGAGGGAATTCATTAAGGGAGCACGTCGTGCACAACGTGCTACTACGATGGGGTTATATTACTTCGTCGATAGTATGGTTTTACCGGAAGTTTATAGAGTGGGCTGCTCGTTGGAGAAGGGTGGTAACTGTCGACGGTGAATGAGGATGAATAACACTTAAAAGTATCGATGTTTATACAAAGATGTAGCTACTGGTAGATGAAGTTGTGAAGTGAAATTGTTTTCGGTCGAAAGTTTCAAGATAACGGGTGTTGTAAGCGAGAAGAAATTTGTAAAAAAACGTAAGATGTTTCATGAAACTCATTAGAGATTCAGGTTTTATCTTCATAAATTCGAAGTTTTTCCACTTTTCTGAATTATGTTTATCAGAAGCTTAATTAATTCTTCTAAGAATTAAAAATTACGAATTATCAGAAATGGTACCAGCGCAAAAAAGAAGTTGTAACAGATATTTTCCATTCTAGCATCGTTAAGGTGTCGAACGCCTAGGTGTTCTAGCTTCATTTGCTGGCGAACGCTTCAACTTCGAGGTGTTTCCAATTTACGCCCGGCTTCCTGGAAGTTTGATGAAGTTTCGGCTTACCGATTCAAGCCACATAACTACCGGACCATATGGCTACATGTCGAATCAATTTAGACCGATCACATATTTGACGCAATTTGCGGGAGCATCTTCAACGATCGATACGATTAATCACCGCTGCGAATGATAATGGGCCACGCGCGATATGGGATTTTGGCAACTGCCGCTATTATGTTCTTTCAATAATACGGGACCCGGCAAACCGATACAAACGATTCCTTTATTTCGATTCGCTGGACCATCCGTTTCCTGCTTAAATAGAGCGTATTGAATTCTTTGAACTATTGAATTTCGTAATCAGACCAACTAATAATCAGCTACGTCATTATGGTTTTAGATTTACAATGATAGAACGCGTATATATTGGTCTGTTATAAACGATTCCTATCAGTAAGTTCTGATTCAATTGAATTCGGGAAATAATAACGAAACAATTAAAATTATTCCACAAAATGCTAAGTATCTTTCCATCCTTAAAGACTAACACTTCTTCGTAACATCAACATCAAAATACCAATTGAAAGCGTTAAAATACAATTTACTTCCTCATTCAACGATCTCTAAATAATTCACTTTATTCCAGTACCAACAAATGTACTTAAACTGTAAGCTCAGATCAAAGACACCTTCAATATAGCTTTTCTCTAATTAACTCGGCGACAAAAGCGTTCATAATAACGTCTTCAACGACAACTTGAACAACTGCCAAAGTACAGTTTACGTAGAATTTATGATCGCCCGTTTCGCGATTAATGTTTCGCGGACAGGGGGCAACGGAGCCGGCATTAAAATGCATTCGCCAATTCAGAACGTTCCTGTACACGAAGCAGGAACGGAAAATCCGGGAAATTAAGTAGCCTACCGCCAACGTTTCGTGTTCTTCCTTTCAAGAACGGCTTTTGATACTGTCGGTTCGAGCGAAATTACTTCACCGTTCGTCGTAAACAGGGGTAGTTGAGAGGGATGCCGGATTATAATCCCAAAAGAGGACTGATTTACTCGCGTATGCGCTGGCCAAAGTTAAATGTGATTTCCCGTTGCACAGGGGAATACGAATTGCATAAGAGTTTACGTGTTTTTTTGACATGCGCGCTGCAAGTGCAACACTGCCAGACCAGTGGTAACGGCGTTGTAACGCTCGAACCACGGTGTTTATATTAAAAGGAACACGAGCTGGTCGTACGAAAGTAATTTCGTCGCTGCAACGGAGTAACAAACAACATTTCGCACGTTTCCAACGACGGTCCTGTTGAGTACCACCAGCAAATATGTATCTTGTCTCTTTGACGCTTAAACAGCTATCAAAATATCGTGCGACTGGATCCACGAAATAAAAAGTGAAGAGCATTTAAAAGTTTTGAGAGCATCATTAGAGTTGCACTACTGGAGATTGAGCCAGTTTGGGAATTTATCACCTACTTTTTTTTTTTAATTAACTACATTTTAACTAGATGTCATTTAAAATCATAATTTCTGAATAAGTGTTCATGAATTTTTAAACACTATTAGAGTTGGACTCTCGATAAGATACCAGTGACTAATTTACCATTGCTGTTTCGTGGTACAATGTGCTCAATATTTTGAAAAAAAAAAAAAAATAGAAGCTCGAATATTCCTGAGAGATGTTGGAAAGTCGACGGGTAATATTGTGCCGTTTTCGCGAGCGCCCAGGGCAATCTTGAAATAATAGACGATGTCCCGGATCTCCCTTCGTCGTTCCATCGTTCATGGAAAACGCTCGCGACACCCTACGAGCGAACTGTCATGACGATCCGTTCCGATTACACAAGGGAAATGGGACTCTCACGACCCTTATCAGACGTCGATAAGCTCATCAGAATATTTCAACGCGGTAAGAGCGTTCGCCAGCATCTAGTCAACTTTTTTCAAGCTGAAAAGTACGCCCAAGGGATATGACTGAAATGAACTTGTAAATTATCTGTCGTTACTCTTCAATCAGATACGATCACATACCTTTATTCTATGACATATTCTTAATTAAGCACGTTTACCGTTGTTATACAATCGACTAATTAATAATAAAAGAAGAAAGAAAATTTTAAATTTAAAAATTTAAATTTTAAAATGAACCCGTCGTATGCTTGATAATTTGATAATTTGATCTAAAGAAGAAATTGAAAGAATTTCTAATCAAGTGCTAATAGAACATCTGTGAAATATAAATGATAGTCGACTGTGAATTCGCCATTAAGGTACTTAATCGATCTTCCATTACAGAGCAAACGTATTTTTACCTTCTTGCTTAATTGATCTGAATAGGGTCGTTAGAGCTTTACAGTCGACGGATGTTCTCGAATTCACCAGACATTCTCTAATGTTGGATGTTATCCGAAAACACTGTCTGTCTGATATAACCGGTAATGGTGATTCGCAAAAGATATCCATCTCGCGATTTCGTCGTTGGGTCACGTAGACGCGGTCTAAAACTGGTATGGCTTTCATTTACTGCAAGCTGAGACAGCAACGGTCATCCTTTATTCCTGGGGCCGCGAACAGATTTAGAAACGACGAAACGTGAACTGGAATAACCCGATCTGTCGTGGATTTTTACTCGTTCCTTCGTGACATCCTTAAGAATACTAGTCGATCAAAAATAAAATCCTCTGTTTCAACTTCTGCACATTTTCAGTGCATCTTAACATTTTTGACGTTCGCTATCACGTTGTGACTTTGATACATGCAAGTCTCAAATTCTAAACTTCGTGGTTTATATTATTAGTATAATAATAAAGCTATTTTAAATTTTAAATTACAGAAATCATAGATCTTTGCAACTATCAAAGTGACATATAAAGTGTCATTCAGAAATTTGTTAACTTGTTCGCATTAAAATTTTACCGTTACTGACAATGCTAAAGTCGATTCGTCCAAAAAACATGCCAACGGTCGGAAGTTAAAGCTGTTCGAAAAAATTACGACAATTGGAGTCGTTACTGAGGGAGCTCTACGTGATTGGCGTGACAACAGTCAAGCATTTATGGTCACCAAACGACTCGTTCGCACCATTTCGATCGCTCGCCAAACGGAAGTTGTTAGTTTACAATCTACTAACTTGTTATTCCCTTCCCTATTTCCACCGTTCAAAAACTGCGTCCAGAATAAAATATACCATCGTTATACTCGACGTTTGAAGTGCAGACACAATTATCCCGAAACTTCTAAAAGAAGATTTTCGTTCATGAACATCCGAATTGCTGTTTTCGTGTTACTGATATCCCAAACGGAGGACGTCGAGATTCTATGCAAAAGGGAACACTGGTGCAACGTGTTTTCCAAATGCGAAAACTTTGCTCAAAGATAATCGTGGTTTTAAAATGACCGAGCAAACAGAGAAAGAGGAGGCTTCGTACAAACGTGGGTTTTAAACGTTTAAAAGGTACTCGGAAGTGGTGTAATCCGGGTGATCAGCGGGCCAAAATGTTATCCAGAGTATATCCAGTATCCTCGTCTTATGGGAATAGCTCGGTTTCTCTCTCTGGAGGATGGAAAATGGATTTCCGGTGGTTTCGAAACGCCCAAGTCGCTGGAAAGCTCCTGGCTAGCCCGCTAACAAGAACAACGACGCTCTACAATGACGTCGATTAATGCTTGGGACCAGTGGCCGTTCCTCGTGTTGTCCTTAGCCACCGCTTAATTGGATGTCTCACCTTCAGATTCACTGTTCCCAACAAATTTTGCTGCTGCCACTATAAACACTGGCGACCCTTTAACGCCATCGTTTGTTTATCCTTTAGAGTATAATTAATCGCATAGCGAAATTATTTTACTAATGTCTTATAATTTGAATTATTTATACTAGTCCCTAGTTTAAATGTAAATTTGGTTCAATTGATCAAATTGTAATGACAGTGAAAATATAGGTAAAGAGTGTTATCTAAGTCGACTTAAAGTGATGTATCTTCTGAATTCGTAGCTACGATTGTAAGAGTTTATGAACCTCTTGAAAGCCACTTGAACGATGGCCGCACACCTGTGTCAAGCATCCTCCAGGATCTCCCGACCCGTGCAACCTTCGTGCACGACCCTTGAACCCGCCTCGTTTACGTTTTGCCCGACTTTACACGGATTGCCACTACTTTCTACCAACCGTGGCGTTGAAGAAATTAAAAGATCCGAGTTTACTAGAATTTAGCACATAAAACGAAGTATCGCATAGGAGTGAAGAAAAATGTTAAATGAATCAGAAAATAACTAGCACTATAATACTTTGATATATGTTCATCTCTAACGAAATTGAAGGAAAAAATCAAACTACTAGTGTTTCGTGTCTTTGTCTGGAAAGCAATCGATCGGTATCGGACGCTCAGATGCGTCACGGGGAACGCACGATCCATTAACGACGGCAATTTAGCTGGTGCGGTGGTTAGCCGTCGGCGTAAGCGACGACCGGGTCCGTTTCGGACGAGGAAATTTGCGGGTTCGCTTATTTGTTCGCGACATTCGCTACGTATCACTGTACGGAATCGTGGTATGTATACACGTGACGTTATATCGGCGTCGTGTTTATTAGTTCGTCCGGTATCGAAACGCATCGACAGGCAGCCCAGCTCGAGACCAAATATCTGCCGAGCAAACTCTAATCGGAGTTGTCATGAATACTGCGTCGGTTGCTGATGAAGTTTACCGGCCCCCTCATTAATTCGGCTGCCGATCGTCGCCATGAAAACGCGTTCCATACATCCGTACACACTAGCCTTGTCCTTACGGATCGTTACGCTGCTCTGATTATCTAACCAACTACAAATTAACCAGCCCCCGGAAGGATGTAGACACCGGAACGTGTTCACGGCCAAAGGAATCGCGCGATTAACTTTGGACGTTATGCTGGTTGTGCCGAGAATTAATGATTCTACCTGGATATAACTAAAAATTCTTAAATAAATTTCATTCTTATTTTATAATAATTCTAGTGAACCATCTTTGTTAATTTTTGCTAATATCAAATAGCGGCTATGGCTTATATACCACTAAAATAAAAAATAAAAAAATCTCTTAAAATAGAATATCGCTTCAGTAATATAATTTAAAATTAGAGCGATCGACTGTGCTAAAAGTACCCGCAGTTAAAAGATTAAAGAGAAGAATCATACTAACAAAATCATCAAAATCTATTATAATTTAAAAAATATGAACGACAAAACATTGTACATCAGAGAATACATTCAGACTTGTCAAACATGTCTCGAAAATGAAATCTTCCTCATAAGTACTCGAACGTAGCTGGAAATCCTCAACACCCAAACTCGTGCAACCTCCTTTGAGTTGATCCGTCTTTCATCCCCAGACAAACTCCACCGAACGAATCCACCGAAACAACGGGGAATCTCTTGATTAACTTTCGAGAGGGTAAACAAAACCAGACTAAGGAAAACAAAGATTTCCTTGAATCCGATCTAAAACTGAATTCGTATGATCGTGAACGAAAGGACGAGGTTAGAGATTGAATATATTTAAATTCGGCACGAAAGTGTTGAAGGAAAATTAGTTTTGGATAAAAGGGATGGAAGAAGATCGGTGATGCATGAATAAAATAGTTTTTTGATGTATTTAGTTCACAGCTGAAATGATTGGAGATATGCGAAAGTTTTCGACAATTTAGTTCTGGTATGAAGTAACTCTGAAATTCCGTAACTTATATGGTCGGCATTTTGTTACGTAGATATATAGTATATTACGATTTACAGGAACTAACAGAAAAGTTAAAAAATTTACAGATTGGTAAATTGTTTTAATCCTGTTTCGATGAAGTATTAATCAGTTCGCTAAAACCTTTATTCACACGAAAGCTCTTACGTTTTTTCTCGTACGCTTTATCTCTCTTTATTTCGCCGCTTTAATTCGTGTTTGTTAACTTCATTGACGTTCGTCCAGGAAATTCCAACTTTGTCCTGGTCATTGTCGCTCACAGTTTCGACCCACCTCGCAATTTCTACTCCCTACACGTTCACGGACCGCCGGTTACGATCCTTGAAATTTCCCCGAGTTTCTGAATACACAAACCTCGCGATCGAATGTTTTAACACTTCACCGAGCGTGCGAGTCGCAGCCAGTCACGATCGTTAGCTACGCTCTGCCACTTTGTACCCCTTATCTCCGGCACGGAATTTCGAACGATTTGCATTCCCTTACGGGGCGTGAGATCGGGTTGATTCATCTTTGATTTCCTCTCTGACAAATCCTGCGACGTTCTTAACTCGAAGCGGATCGAAAGAGATAGCGATCCCTGATCGTTCTTCAACACGATAGTAATGTTTTCGAAACGTCCCAGTAATGGACGAGAAATACACGTTTCGACATTTATAGATTTATTGTGATTCATATGTTTCTTCTGTGTAAAAAACTTAGTTCATTTTTTATTGATTTAATTAACATGTAAATATTGTTCAACAAGAACGTACATCTACCAATAAAAGTGTAGTATTATATGTATCTTTAGTAAATCAAATATGCTTCTATTACCTGAAGTTGAAATTTCATTGCTTATGCACATATTTACTTAACAGATTAATATATGCATAGGTACATTTGCTATAACATATATTAATATTGTAAACTGAACATGATAAACTGGGTCAGTTTCCACTGGCCGTACTTCGATGATTGATACAATGAAACACAGATTTCAAATTCAACGTCGCAAGACTTGAAGCGATAACCGGGAAAAGGGTTCAAAATCCTTTCGTCGCGACGAATCTGTCCGCTTAACCGTGAACGACGAACGCAACCGGATGTATAAATAACCGGGCGGGCCAATTTCTCAGGCCGCAATCCTTTTAACGCTCGGTCTCGTAGCTGCAGCCGGAAGTGGCTGCATTAGGAAAGCGAGAAACGATGTAGCGTAACACTTCATTGCGAAAATTACGCGATCCCGTTCTAGGAGCGTCGTCGTAGCTGGTTAGCCGAGCGGAAAAGCGAACGAAGAAGATTCACGTAGCCGTTTGTACGTGTGCAATGCTCTCTGTACGTGCGCGAGAGAAGGAGGGTTGACGAGAGGGGAGGGGGATGAAAGGGAGAAGAGGGCACCCAGTAGATCTAGAGTGTGCAAATTACGGGACTATGGCGCTAATGTTAACTACACGCTTTAGTAGCCTCGTTACGAGACCATCCTGATGCAGTCGCTTGCGTCGAGAGGGAACAGGATGTCGTTAATCGTGCTACTTTTAGATACCATTGTGCCATGGCACACACTTCTTTCGCGTGTTCTCCTGCCTTTGAACGTGCCAACGTCCGCGGAAAGACAGACTTTTTCAAAAAAAATAAAAAGGAAGAAAAAAAAAATAGAAACTGAAATCGAGACTCGAGTACGATGAAACTGGAACGTTGTGTCAATTGAAACTTCTTCTTTTAATAAAGCGATAATACCGTGTTAGATATTTTTTTTACAGAATCGACTCTGGTTCGAAGTAAGAAATATAGAATTTTTATATTATTAATCATTAGCATTGTACTATTCTTAATCCTGGATCACTGTCTAAATTAATAGTTTCCCCACTCTTCTCTATGCAACAAGAGGAACAAGATTGTTGGCACGCGAGATTAAACGCTTCACGGTGTTCGAAAGGGGAGAAAAGTGTTCGATTCGAAGTTACAAAATGATGACGCCCCGTCCGAACGAGGTCACGGCACGAAATACCTGTACCGATGAAGATAAAAGCTCAGGCAAACACAGTGGGGTCTTAATCGCGAACTTTTTGCAGTTTACCGGTTAGCTCTTTATTCCTTTTATATAACTTTGTTACGCACTCATTAAAAGTTCCGGAAGCGGCGTTTATCTTGGCTTCTCGACCGGCCCGGACAGAGTTGATCTACGGCAACTTGGCTTCTTGAACGTCCGGAAAGGCGATACACCGAAAACTGATTGCTTCTTGAACAAGGTAGCTGGTTTTGAGATACAAATACACGAAATAATTTTATAGAAACTATATATGTAATTTATATGCTTATTTTAATGTTAATTATTCAAAACCAAAACCAGAGTGACCATTACTTTTTAATTAAAAATATTATTTTAATTTCGATATATTTGAATCTTCCTTTATTAATGAGTAATACCAGGCAAGTAGAATGGCCTGTATGTAGTCAGACAAATTCTGGCCAGTAAAATAGAACCCCACGCAGTTGAGCAGGAGAATAAGTCCGTATGTGGTCAGACGAACTCCGCAAGTAGAATAGAGCCGTATGCAAATCGGGTGTACACAAAGCAGTAGAATGTATACACGGATGGCCAGACAATGATATCGCGAATTTAAGGCGGTGTTTTTGAGAATTAATTTTTAAAGAAAATTCCCAAAGATGCAGTATTGTTTGAATTACGCGAATTGGTCTACTTATTTAATAAAATTGATAAATTTTACAAACTCATCAGTTTTTAAATTCTTGAAGATCAAGAATGAGAAAATATACAGCTGGCCACGAAGAAAATATTTCACCCCTATTCTGAAATTATGAAATTCTATTCAAATTACTCTCGCTCCTCGACGGACCACTAAATTTCCACCTGGAATTTGGCAAAATCTTATCACGATGGAATTCGTTTTGCCTCCTCATAAATCAAACTAATTGGCAAGCGTGTAACACTCAACGTTCGCGAGCCAGCGTTCGAACTCGATATCGTTCGGTTTTATCTGGACCCATTTCGAGCTGTCCTGTGGGAGTTCCGACGGGAAATTATCTCGAAAAATGTATCCCGGCGTTCGTGAAAGAGGGCTGCTTCGTCGAACGCTGGACATATCGCTTTGATCGTCTTCGTTTCTACTTCCTCTTCGTCTCCTTCGTTGACCCCATTAAGAACGTATCCCGGCTCGATAAGTCTGACCTGGTTAATCAAAGGTCGACCACCAATCTAATTTCTTCGGGGTGATTAAAGTGGATCCGAGAACGCGTCCATTCGATTGTTCGTCTCGCCTAGAATCTGACGTAAGACGGGTAAATGCTACTTGAACCTGAGGTGATCCGACTTTTGGGTGACACTTCTGTCCATGGTATTTCAAGTGATCGGGTAAAGCTTCTTTTTCCTAGATCACT
This sequence comes from Osmia bicornis bicornis, assembly GCF_907164935.1. Classification (NCBI taxonomy): domain Eukaryota; kingdom Metazoa; phylum Arthropoda; class Insecta; order Hymenoptera; family Megachilidae; genus Osmia; species Osmia bicornis. The sequence goes on along the minus strand of NC_060216.1, from coordinate 10,581,086 downwards.
ATTTTCTCTAGAAAAGTATCACCTTCCTTGATACTATATATATAATGTTTGAAACAATCTATGTATTATTGTTTTAACTGCAGAAAAGACCATCCACAAAGATTGTTCGAATCTTCCAACAGCAGATTCATGGATTCCGTAAAAAGCAACAGCGAATTTCCTGCCCGACGTGTTCTCCAATTGAATCGAAATGCGGTGACGGATCATAATGGATTGAACTTCGATTCGTTCTTTTCTTTCGATCCTCTTGTCTTCCACGGCTGGCAATTTCGTCGCGCGACAAATTCGAGGATCGTGAATCGAAAGATGCAGACGTGGCCCGACCCGCATCCATCCAATCAGCGTTGAAAGGAAAGCTCGAAAAACAGTGGAGATACGATGTTACGCGTGAAACCAACGCCAGGATTCGAAGGATTCGAGGATCAGTTTTTTATTTCTGTCCTCTTTCTCGATGCCTGCAGCGAGAGTTTCTTCGTCTCGACTTTCATTTTGTACGAAACGCGTCGCGTCGTTGCTTCAAGCGTTTCGTATTTTCTCTGCTAAATTCGAGCGTTCCTCTTTTTGAATCTTCAACGTTGCTTTCTTTTCTCGCCCTGACTCTGCTCGTAGCTTCATTTATTCTTTGATCATTTTTCCTGTTTTTGGCTTTGTTGTGAAAGCTCAGACCTTGAAATAGTCGCTTTTAATATGACAATACAAAATTATGAAAATTTAATGAAAAATTGTGCTATATCTGGAAGATTAATAATGAGAATTCATTTGTACATCAAAATCTGTTGAAATGCAGTATTAAATATTAATCAAGTTCCAAGTCTTTAGTGTTAATTTAATTTAACTAAATTTCAAAGTTTCTCTATCAAAATAATATCTCAAAATCTTCGTAAACTCGATACACACGTAGTTTTTTACGAGAACACTTTTTACGTGTGGTTTTTTTTATCCCCTAAGAAGCTGATGTTAAAACGTTGAAGAAGTTGAATGGAAAGCCCTGCGTCTTCTCCTTCTTCCTCGTCTTTTGATTCCTCTAATGGATCGTATAATGCACGCCTCGTCTATAGTTGGAACCTTTGTTCAGATATCGATCTTATTACAGGAGATCGAAGTTTGTAAGAGTTAAACACAATCGCGTGATCGAACGAAACAAAATGAAAATTCGATTTCAGGTGGGCGGAAAGACCGATGCGTTCGAAATTGGAAATTTATTTCTATTCTTTATGTTCAAAGGAATATCAGCGAGGATAGATTTATTGGTATGAACAAACGCCATCAATTTAATCCTTAATTAACATTTTCTGTTTACTATTTTTTCATCTTTGGAGGCATTTTGAAATGTTCAAAACTCTGTGTTCTAATTACTTTTCGAATAATTTTTTTGTTCTTCTCGAATGTTACGAAATGTTGCCATCGAGATAAGGAAGGTGGAATATTGAATAAATGGAAGCTGAAAGGAGAAACAAAAGCGAGAATTATCGTCGAAGATAGTCGAAATTCATTGAGGAAATTCTTGCCGGCTACTCTTAATTTATCCCTCCTTAGCTCCATAAATGGTTGAATATAAACTATCTTGTAGACAGCGATTTCGTTTCGCTGCGCTATAGAATCGTGCTTTCGTGCCAACGCGCCCTCCCCTTCGAAAATCCACTTAACTTTTTTCCCTCGTGGTACGTAGAGCCCCGTTGGAAAACCAAACCAGAGTAATTCCGATGTCCCGGTAATAATAGTAACTCGCGGCTGCTTGTTCCCAGTCACGTAATCGCACGGATTTACCGGGGAAGATTGCTGTTGCATTGCTCTTTAATTTCAAGCATCGAACTTTTTCAACGATTCTTCCCTACGAATTCTTGTATTCCTTCCAAAGACGATCGTTATGACACATTTATGCCAGCTGCATGCCACCACCGGTTTGTTACGTTACATTCAACTTTTCAACTCACATAAATTTCGTCGGCTGACCTGGCTATCTTCTTCGCCAAAAATGGTAGACGTTTTCAGGTCAAAAACTTCCATCCTAATTTTCAGCTCTACTTACAGAATTCAGTGGTAGAATCTGAACGTGTACTTGATACGCGTCAACTGACCATTCTTATGCTAGATTTTTAGCAAGTATGATACAGACAAGTGAAATAGGTCGACGCGTGATCAAACATGACTGGGTAAGTAAAATAGGTCCGTATGCGATCAAACTCATTAATTAATTAATTACTTTCTTAATATTTACTTTACCCCAATTTGGCTAAAATATCCTGCAGGTGTTATATTATATTGGAACAAATATTTATCGAGTCAAGTTGGTTTTAGCAATCGACTGTAGAAAATGACGCTTTAGTGATCATCACTTTGATATACGCGAACCCATCAGACCTAATGATCGACGTTTGCAATTTCAAACTGTCATATGAGTCCCACACCGATCTCGACTATTCATTTCCATCTTCGCTGACAATTCGTGGTCAGCCGCGGTAATCAAGGCCGCGTTACAGTCATTCGATCACCGTTCTAATGGCGGCGATTGGCAATTTTACAGACTAACAATTTCGAGGTCGACTTCGATGGTACTCGAAATAAATAAATCGACTTGATTGGGTGTGTAATCGGACTCGGTATTGCGGTCTCGTGGCATTCGTGCACAACTGCAGGACAGTTCATCAATTTCATAAATTGTTGCGTGTTCCACCGGCGAATCCGCGATAATTAAACTCCTCATTGATGAACTTTGTTATCGTTCACCGTTTTGTGGTGACACTAATTAGGAAGAGATGTGCTATAAATCGCCAATCGTTCGAATGTTCTTTTCTAAAAAATAATCCTTCGCAAAACAGAGTTTTTAATAAAAATATGTAGAGATCGTCGAGAGTAAACAGATCTAAATACGAGACAACGAGGTAGAGAAAACAGTATCTCGTCTAAGTAGAGAAAACAGCGACAGAACGGAAGCTGATTGCGAGGAAAACGTTCTCGAGAATTGAAAATGGTAGAGTGCTCCATCCGGCAAGAAAAGAGAATCGCAAGGGTCGAAGAAACGTCGCGAACAAAAGGTACAAGATGCGTAGCGAAAACGCTGATGTTTTATGTATACGACGACGTTCGTCGAACGCGTATACATTGCAAACGGCGATTCCGTCATAAATATTTAATAAGGTGCTCGTAACGAAAACGTTCTCAGACAATGTAACTTTCGACATCGCTTCTGCTTTCACCGTGAGCACCAATTAAAGGACACAAATAACGAATGCGTTTTATGGTTGATTCTCGAACTTGAGTCCACATCTTTGCTTAATACCCTTACGTTTCCTTCGCGCCAATCAATTATTCAAATGAAACGTTCTTTTTCTTCTCGAAGTTACTTGAAGTTACTTGAACGAATTTTTGTACCTATTTTCTATGTATAGAAAACAGTTCTTCTATGAAGACAAAGGAAATTTGAAAATTTATATTAATACAATCTTAACTGCAAAAGATATACTTAGAAAATTCTAATAACTTCTCAATCTTTCAATTTTTAAATAAAGGTCATGAATTAAAAGGGTTAATGACAATTGAACACTTCGTCGAGAAATCATACCACTTCTAACGATAAAATATTGGAATGAAAAAGATACTAAAAAATTCACAAAAAAATACTACAGCTTTCTTCCAGCAAGAAATATTAATCGCATTAAGAGGACGTAATTAATGACAGTCGAGGAAGATGATTAACAACGTTTCCCTAACGAGAAGTAATCGTAGAGTAGAAGCAGTCGTCGTATAACAGACGGTTTCGTTTCGTTTCGTTTCGCGAGAAGGTAAGTAAATTAATTTGCATTTAAATGAAGTCACGCAAAAACGTCGGGTAACGTCGAGTAACGTCGTGTGAACGTTGGACAAAGAGAAAGGTGTCAATTAATTACAAGGAGAAATCAGCATGTGCTAAATTCCTTGAATATCTTTCACCGTACTGATTATCTTAATTCTTTTCGTATGAAAAGTTTTCTCTAGTAAATTTCGTGCCAATACGAACAGTACAGAAGTTGTCAGATTTTCAAGAGAACTCGAGAGAACAACGAAGAGCAGCTCTGTTTTATTTCGTATCGAAAAAGGGAAAGAGAGCTGATGGTATTTAAAAAGTGCAACTCGATACGCGAATGCTTTCGTTGTTCGTTCGACTGGAATGAAACGGTGGCGGATTGTAGTAGTAAGAAGCACTTAGCCAGGTACGTGTTCCTGTTTCGTAATGGAGCCCGAGTTCTATCTCTCTTCTAGTGTATCGTTGTCTGCTTCTACCCTCGCGTCCACGGTAATTTGCAAAACGTCGTTAAATCGATTTCGCAAAGCTGCGATTCATTCCGATTGCGCTTTCTCCGTTAAAGCAGAAAGTCTGTAGATAACTCGAAATAGTACCTTGATTTCAAGAAATTTCTTTTCTTCTCTCAATTTTTAATTATTCTACTAAAACCTAACTTTAAAAATTGATTACTTAGTTATTAATAGGAAATCAAGTATTTAATATCCTGCGAATAAAGTTTCCTCCCATGGAGGATTCGATAGATTATCGACCATCAGTGGCTCTTATATAATCAACTAGAGAGCCACTTCCTCGCGATAAAAACTGTAGAAAAAGGGGCTTAATTAAAAAACGAATCCCTCATGAATACGTTACACATTTGAACTCCTGGAATTGTCTTCGTTGAACGTGAAATAAAAGAGGCGAATTTAAAATATATTTCGAGCTCGACGTCTGGTTTTTCTTTTCCCATCGCATCCGCATTGAAATCGAACGAGAAAGGTGTTGATAAAGGGTTTGTATGTTTGTACTCACTGCATGTGGAGAATCGGGATCGGTTTGTCGGAGAACATCACGACCGGTCGATCAAAACGTTCGTTGCGACCGCAGACTCGAGCACCGCCTTCGAGCTGAAGCCAACCACCCTCGCACCTGCAACAAAAAGACGATACACTTAGGTAACCAACCATTATTCCATGCCGTACAAAAGCATCCCTTTCTCTACTCCCCGTGAGCTAATTAGTTTTGGCAATCTTCGAACCAGCCATTTTCCTTCGTTTCTCGTGCACACCTGACTTCGTTACACTCGAAACCACGACAGTGATTGTCGTTCACTGAGAGAAATTTATCGTGTTTTGGATAATTCAATTTTCGCGATCTAATTTTGGCATTGTCGCTCGAATCGCGAAACATGCTGATAAGAAATTTATAAACAAAGCTGTTTTGGAACAATTTTTAGAGTATTTGATTAATCATAAGGTAAGTTATGCTAATTTTGACATTAATCACTTACAGTTCTAATTTTAATAAAGATTCATAAATATTACATATTAAATACTATTTTTTATGAAAACTTCAATATTAATTTTTACAGCTCTGATATTGAAATTGTTCAATACCAAATCTCACACATTGAGGAACACTGGGATACCTTGGTAAATGCCAACGGATTCAAGTGACTACGAAATAACACACAATAGACGAATTATGCTGATTCAATCGTACTTGCTTTTCCCTCGCAACAGGGGACGAACCACCCTATAACACGGTTCGCTGATTATTATCTAACACTTTTTAGTGAAATAGGAGCGAGGTATTAGAAGAGCTTCTATTGATTCGAAGTACCAGGCTATATATTGCTTAAAAACGAGAAAATTTTCGTGACCTAGTTTTAAGTTTTCAAAGGTTTTCAAAGAAATTATTAGAACGAATTTATTTCATTTCAGTCCAGTTTAGTGCTAATTAACAAAAGAGTCACTTATCGCGTTGCTAGCGATTATTTGCAATGATTCACCAGATAATACGAGGAAGAACGCAATTCGATAATTACTTATCTTTCCTTTCGTTGGAGTGTGAGAAAAACGGGAATGCCAGCCGCAGGCGGCTGCAACTGCGACCCTTTACGGAATTAAGATAATTATGGAAATTAATTCTTTTGAAGTCCTGCCGCCCTACAACCGTGCCGTCAGTTAGTTAGGCGGTACATTGAAATGAACAGTAAAGAAAGAATAAGAGAATCGATTGTGTCTGAATTTGCATGATTGCTTCTGCCAAGCACGTCCTATACATAGACCAGTGGATTACATAAGTTCCCTATGTTACAGATGGTTAAAAAAGAAAGAGATTAAAAATTAACGAAGAGAGTTTTCACTAAACTTCTAAAATTATGAAAAATTACTGCTTTTGCCTGAAATTAACTTGCTAATTGTAATCATAAAAATGTTTAAATTGTTAGTGTTTCTATAATAATATAGCACTTTAAATATTACGATTAAATATTTCGATTCGAGACATTTCCCAGGAATCGATAAATTTAACAAGTGAAATTGGCGAATAGCTCTGCTATTTTACAACATTTTTACTTTTTATACACTGAAATATAAAAGGATATCCCGTGAAAGAATTGAAACTGTTCATTTAGTGCTTGACTACGAACAAAATTTTTCAACTTCGCTTATTTTTACACCAAAATTCTGTAACACGTTTCTCGATCAACCAGAAATAGCCAGCGAACGAGCGCGGTAGGAAAACCAAAACGAAAATGGAAGAAGAAAAAACAATTTTTTCGTACGTTTCGATAAAAGTCACGTATCCTTCGATAGCCAAGGCTGCTCGTAATTCCGATGAAAACTTTTTATCCAATCGGATTACGCGCCGCAAAATACGTCTGGCATCGCGAAGAGTCCGATAAAGATAAACGGTGTACTCGAATCGAAGCTACGTATCGTTGATGGTGGACGGCAATTAATTCAACACCGTACGTCCGATACAATGGTGAACCATGGGTCCACGTATCCGACCCTTGATGCGACAATGGTACGCGAACGTCCGTACACGCGTGCTGTATCAAGATTTGAATGAGCCAGCTCAGATATAGGGAATGCTCTCGGATCGGGTAAAGGCATTACCACCGGGAAACCCGTCTCCGGGATTGTCTCGTTGATATGTTAATTAACGTTATTGATGTTGCTGCGGGTCGTGTTCGCTTCGAACTGGGACTGTCTATTAAATTCAACCGAATTTCGGACGATGTCTTGATCGTTGTAGATTGTAAGCTGTTCAAGAATTCGCTGAATCGATCCGTGAAATTTCATAGAATATTTATGATCGAAATTGTAAGGTATACAAGGCGGAAATTAAAATAAAACTACATAAGATTATAAATTCTTTCTACAGAGTCAGTATAGTTGCGATCAAAGTGGGATCAAAATAAAGAAATTCCAATAACAATTTTCTTCCTCTTCTATTGTTCGTTTTCTAGAAAGAAAAATTTGAATTATTCCATAAACGTGATTAATTATTTTTGATTCAATAGAAATTATTGGCACAGTGATCAATTAGCGTGAAGTATCGTGTTGACATTTGTATTGTGCTCGTCGACCATGTTTCACCGGTTTTTCAGAATGATTTAAAGTATGGCGGTGACGAATGCAAATTTCAAACAAGTGCATGCAGCTACGCTCGTGCTCCGTTGAAATGAAATAAAAGTACGAACACCTCACAAACACTGCTGTCTACCGCAAGCTCGATGATTTGAGTTTCGACAGAAATATAGCCGCAACATGATTAATTCTCGTGTGACCCGTTTACACGACGTCGAACCACATGAATGCAAACGCGACGAAGATAATACAAGTACTGCGACAACATCGAGCTTTGTTGTTCGTTTAAAATGACATTTACAAATGACTACGCGAATCCTACATATTCTTTGATCGTATCATTTAAGCTTGCCATTATCGATTCGACACAGTTCATTATAAACGAGTGCGTGGTCGCGAAATGAAAGGGTATAAATAAGCATGTTTTATACGCCACATCGAGTAACGTAATTGCACGCTGGACGATTACATGTTCGATAAATTGACCGTTAATTGCGCGTTTCACGTGTCATTTTGCAGAAACACCTTTTTCGAATGTTTTATCGCTAGTAGGTCACGAATGGAAGCTGAATCAAATTTTCAGAACGATTCCAAAAAGGAAAGCGTTTCAGTCTGCGATATTTCAGTCGAACGATAATTTACCTAAATATTCAGGAATCATCGAACGACTTTTTTTGTAATTAGAAAGCATACAAAAACGAATCAGAAAAAATTGTGCCTTATATAGACTATCAAGATTGCTGGTGTGCAGTGTACAAAAAGAGAGATAAAAATTGGATATGACAGCAAGCGGATGTCAGGGTGTGTAAAAAGTGCGAAACGACAAGGGCGTATCGCGATCGTTGGCAGAGGAATGACATAAATAATTGAAACGCTTGTCGCGTTGTTTCCAGATCGAGAAACCGGAAGCTGTCCGCTTCAACGTTCTTCTTCGCGATGAGAGCAGAGCCGCGTGGCTCGTTACATTTCACTTTAGCTGGTGGATTTGGCATCGCGCGTCCGCTGATAAAAGCGTGAACCAACGTTCACGTTCAACCTTTTCTCGAGGTCGAGCAACAACCATAGAAAAAGAGAAAGAGTATGGCCGAGTCTGGTTAAATCCGGCGAGTTATCCCCAGGAAATTGGATGCTTTTATTTCTCGCGATCCTCCTACCACCTCCCCTTCCGACTGGCCAACCCTTTCATTCGTACTTTCGTTCATCAAATGAAGTTACCAACCGAGCGAAAAGTCCATTCGATTTCCCGTAAACGTCATACTTTTGATAGAATGCAATATTTTCCTCTTTTTTTAATTCCTACCTCTGTTAAAATTTTGAAATTAATCGGATAAGTAATTTTCGTTTGATGGAACCTTAAATAAATCACTATGAATCTTAATGAACTAACCTAAATTAATTAATATCTGTAAATCTAGATGTAAATGTTAGATTTCAGCAATATCTTAACAATTTCTAAACGCGCGTAGAAGGACGAGTCTGAAACTGATGCCTCGTAAACTAAATCGGGAAGAAATTCAAGCGTGATGGCAGCAGAGACCTCGCCGGTAACATTCATAAAGCCAGTTGTCAAACGATTCGAAACGCTGAGGGAGCGAAACGAAATAACAGAATAATTAAGTAGAGCTCGTCATCAGGTAATTACTCTGGAATAAGTTTCGTGTTCACGGTGGTAAAACGTCGCAATCGAGTCTCTCTTTCTCCACCTATCTGAAGGTGGAAAGGACTGTTTGACGGGATCAGTGCACTGCAGAGAGGTTCGGCACCGCCTCTTCGAAATACCTTGCAATTTGCCGCGTCTTGTCGCGGAGTAGCTTAATCGCGTTCGAGGCTCGAACGAGAAACGGAGTTGCAGCTTGGCTATGCACGTTTCTACATCCACCGATCTATCCTCGAGGAGAAAATTTGTCATTGTGTTCGCGTAAAAAACGATGTTTGTGTGATTGTATTTAGGGTGAATCAAAGTGGGGTGCAGAATTTTTAGAAGATTCCCAATTTTTAGAAGAATTTTTCATACCCTTCTCGCTCGAGAAAGGAGTAGAGCAAAGCGAGCGAGAGAAAGCTTGGTTCCGAGCAACGATAAGCAACCGATGTCAGTCAGTCGACCGGAAATCGCTTACCCTTCTCTCGCTCCCTTTCCTTTTGGTCGTTTCGTATTTTGCATCACTCTTTCCGCGGTCTGAACCATACTTCTCCGGCTTCGACGCTCTCGGTGACGCGCAAGACCCAACTTATACTGCAAATCAATTTACCAGAGCCATTCGGACGGAATCACGTTGAGAGCGGATTATAAATTTAAATGTAAACCGACGCGGCCCTGGGGAAAGAACGAACAACCGTTCTCCGCTCCCTTTTCTCTCGTATTTTCTTCGCTTTCTCGAGGAAAATCGAGCTCGATGGCAAGCTTCAGGTGAGGGAAACGTTTGTCAAGTAATTACAGGTTACTGATTCCACGCTGTTGTTCCAGTGCGAAAAGTGGAATCGAAATTCTCTGGGTGGTAGTAGAGGTTGCTGTTTCTAATGATGATTCTTGGATTGATGTTTTAAAAATATTTTAAAAAATGTATTGAAGGAAAGCTACTTGAAATACAAAGTTGTATATGTATAAGCAAATATGGTCGGCAATGTATGTAACAGAGTGGCACACGAATAGTTGAACGGTAAGTAAAATTGAGCCAGTGGTACGAAATGAAATTAGTCGAACCGGTTGAAACGAAAAACGAGGCAGATGTTTTGTCGGAAAACTTAAATAAGAATTGTTGCTGCTGCATAATAAGACAATAAAAGTACGGGTCTTTAGCTGCTCCAAGAAAACACTTAACTTCACGGGAAACTTGGCAACTTCCATCCCCCACCAACTCTGTTTTTGCAAACCTTTTCACCTGAACTACTTTACGATGCATTGAAAATCTTCGTAAGCTTGTCTTACGAATGAATTAATAGCGAGCAGCGGACTTTCGGGAAACCGGGACAAAAATTCAGATTATATTTCTGAAACGAACAATCCCAATTATACATTTGGAAGCACCTTTGTTCCCTTAGAACAACCAACGTCGCCTGTGTGCCTACTTTTAATTAGAAATAAATTCGAGAAGCAAATAAATGAAGAGTGATAAATTCACGTGTCAAGAGGAGAAAGGTCTTGGAAATGGATTGAACGAAAAGACAAGGGTCAAACAGAAACGGTGAAAGAACAGCTGGTTCGGAAATTTGTTTCCCTGTTTTCGTTCGTTGCCTCGTTTCTTGAATTCGTAATAACAGAACGCGCAAGACGGGGAGAGGTCGGATTTTCGTTTGCACCTTCGTTTCTCTCGAGTGACTTCCGCTCTCGAAGCTTGTCGAGAACGCGTCAAACTTCCACGTATGCTTTTGGCATCTGACATTTCACCCGGCGCGGCGTAGCGCCACGGCCAGTTCTCGAAAATGCTGTTCGAACCTCGGTAACGTTACGACATGACAGCTCCTGAAAATCGTGGCTGATGCTCAGACCTGTCGAGCCGGATTCGCGTGATTTCAGATAATGACGTCCGGAGGAGCATCGTGGGCCAAAGCTGTTTAACAACGATGCATAGAAAACGAATTTCCAGCGAAATGCGCTTCAAACCTGACATCGATTTTTCGAACGAAAATTTTCGAAATGATAGATTCAATCTCCCTACGGATCCTTTAATCCAAACAGATTGTAGAGTTTCTTTTTTTTAAATTTTGTCTATTTTAAATTTTTTGCATTATTATCGCTTGAATTATCTCTTGTACTTAGTTAAAGTGGAAAATAATTTAAATAAGATCCTATAATTTCATAGTTTACGCGAAAGTAGAGAAAACAGGGTAGATGGAATTTCTTGCACAAGAGACTAGCTCATATTTCGACGATCCAAATATAAAAGAGTTTGGTAGAGAAAGGAATTCAGACGGGAGGCGGCGAGTTGAATAATTGGACCTCGTCGGGTTTTATTAAAACATCGCCAGCTCGACGGCCGGAATCGTGTGAAATGTGTGTATGCAACCATCGGTGATTTATACGAGTTATTACGCGTTGGCGGTGTGCTCGTTACGCCAGCTAGATACGAAAGGTAGCAACAGAAAATGAAAGGGCGGAGGCCGCACGTTCACATAGGGTGGCTCGAAGAACATAATCACGAGCTTCCGTTTCATTTCGCGACGAGCACAAAATATTTTCTAATACCGTTTCTACTATATTAGCAACGTGAAAGTTTGAATTAAGAAAATAATTAGTATTAACTTTTCTTCGTTATCTTTCATTACATGTAAGATTTATTTTGTTTAAAGGTGAATTTATAAAATTCCTATGCCACGCGATTCACACAATATAGGCTCGAGATCACAATTTCCATTTCCTCGAGTTATCTGCTCGCTGGCGTTGAACGTAGTGACGCAAAATCGACATTAACCACGCGACGAACCATTTCCGCGAGCACGATCGTTCGATCGAATCTCTGTCTGGTCGGCGTGTATTTCGTCGTTACAGGCTACTAACTTCGATCAACTTACGAGGAAACTCGAGCGATCATTTCCCGGGCTCAGCCCATGTGCAAACGCGTACCAGCCTATTTTCCATACTCTCCGGTGTACCGTTTAACATCAACAACCGAACGTGTGTACGCGCGTAACGTGTGCAAGAGGACGTTATGGATGCGGCCAGCGTGAAATCAAATTTCTAACGATCGAAACGATTCCGGGTGCAGCGGGACGCATCACCCTATGAACACCATGAAAATCGTGATCAACAATCGCCTGTCTGCCACGTCGATCCCTCGCTTCGGTTAATCCAGCATCGTTCTAACTCGTGAAAAATCGCGATAACGCAAACAACAGACGAAAAATACCATTCTACGAGCATTCTTCAACGATGGATTCGAACATTTTCACAATGAATTCGTTTTTCATCAAACGAACCTTCCCGACTGATAGAAAATTGCATTCTAGCGAATGTTTGTAAAAAAATTCTTTAATCGATGATTGAACGAAGTAACTCGCAAAAGAAGTTGGGCATTTCGAAAATTTAAAAAAATATTTGAAACATCCCTTTTGGAAGAATTGTGAGTTATATAAAATATTCAAAAGAAGTTAACTTCAAAGTTGTATGGTTTTTGACATCTCACATTACGATGGCAAAGAATTAAAAAAAAAGAACATTGATCTGTATTCTACGCTACCCCTATCTCACACCTTTCCGTCCTGTTCTGAAATCGATCAATCACGAAGGAAAACACGATCGATTTACTACTGGAAGCGAACGAGGAAAAACGAGGAAAGTTAAGGCAAAGTGAAACGCAGGTTGAATCGAACTCGCGCGAACAAAGAATACGTTGATCCAGACTCTCGATATATCCAAACAGGGGGTGCAACAAATTTCTCCTATAACGCTCGCACGGCCACAACAATGCACGCTCGATCCGACTTTATTTTTCTCTGACCGCCTCGTCAATTACGAACCAACTATAAATTCCACGATTTCCACGCTGACGTAGAAACAGGAATCTTTTGTAACGCTTTTATATTCGAAAAATTGGAGCACAAAATTGAAAGTTATGTATACATATATTTTATGAGAAAAATTCAAACTTTTCATTTAATACTCTCGAACTTTACTTATTTTTAAACATTTTGAAGTGGTGAATGCTGTTACGGCGAACGCCTATACCGGTGTAATTCACCGATAACGAAGCGACACACGCGAGTGTGTGTTGCAACTTCGATAAAATGCGGAAGCGGTTGTGGCGTCGAATTGATAAATTTTCCAGCATGTGTGAATTATTGTTTCACGATGAAATTTTTACTGTATGTATTGTGTAATAATTCCAATTAGAAAATTAGTAATTTCAAGACGTACACATCAAAGTTCCCAAACGTAATTATTCTGATTATCACTTTTCGATACGAAACGAAATATGAAATAACAAAAGTCAGAGATTTCATAAAGTATGCGGCTGTAAAAGTATTAAGATTCAATAAGTATCCGTCATTTACAGCAAGAAAGATAAAAAGAAAAAAACCTTAACATTTGAAATGATCGTATTCGCGGGAGTAAGAGGTCACCAAACGATCCATTAACTAATTTATTTCCGGCGAGACAAATTTCATTCAGTCGTGGAGCGTGTAATCAGCGGTAGAGCCACGTCTGTCCTCTTTTCTCTGGCCGACCACTCTCGACCTACACCCTCGCCCAATCCCCAAGCTCTTTCTCATTTACCGCCGTGCTCTCGATGAATCCTCGAACTCAGACGGCATTGTCGTAATGCGGAAAGTTTGGGAATTGGATTCGAAGTTTTCTGAAAACACCGTACCCACGGTCCAAACTGGTTGTTCGATGAATTCTGTCCTCCAGCGGATCAACGGACATTGAATCGAAAACAATGACGTGGTAGCTGCGATACACGCCACGTTTAATTATTATTCGATTCATCGAAACTTTCAAGAATTGATGCACGTATTATATATCTATATGTTAGAGAATACAAGCATTCACAAGTATTTAGATTAGATTAGAATTCTTAGTGTCATCACGTTAAAGTTCGCTTGTATGTTGGATGTTTCATTTAAATTAATTATCGCGAGTACCTCCGAAACTGTTGATGACAGTGAATGATATGTATTTTTGATAAAAATTGAATAGCTTCAAAGATACATAAACCGATTTAACTTTCTTTCAAAAATCATATGAAAGGCAACTTTTTGTTTTTCGATAAAATTGTACTTTTGCGTTAATTGATGTAGCTTTTCTATTTTCTACGAAAAAGTCATTTACATATTTATACGTTTAGAAATTTTAACATATTAACAAAAATAAGAAAGATAATTTTGCTGTCTATAAATCTCGCTTGTATATATTAAGCTTCCTTTGTATCTAATAATACAATTTCAAAATATCTATCGATCTCACCAATTTTCGTGAGTAATTACGTGTGACTTTAAATGATCGAGAAAATGCAATTATTATTCTCCTGGTAAAAAGGAAATCAATTTGAGCAGTCTGTCTTTTTCAAGGTATATCGAGGCAGAGAAACGTTAGGCAAAGCTGACAGGACAATAGACAGGATGACAATTGATCGCGTCAAACAAATTTCATTGGATCGATGTCGACGGCCATCCACGCATCGGCCTCTCGAAATAATGCAGCTGCAAACCGGTCACCTCGTGATTTTACGATCGACTGAAACGGACGAAACAATGGTTCCATTATTTATTAGCTAGAATCTCGGTGCATTAAGCGGCTCGAATTGGCGAATCGCGTGAAACACAACGATCGCTGCGACGATTTATCCATAGTTTAGAATCCCGCCTCTAATACCACAGTTTTGTCTCTCTTGTTTTCAGGGGTCCAACTATCAGCCGTAGTATTTTCCCCATCGTATCGTCATTCATGATTTATTAACCCTTTCTCTGTATTTTGCAATGAAAATTTATTTTCGAAAATTTCCATTACACGATTGCTCTTTTGTCACCAGTTGTAGGAAAAGAGTTAACGGCGCACGGCTACGATCTTTTTAATTTTGAAAATTTTCGAAATTTCTACGCGAAACATCCGTCTTTGCCGGATCGACGGGATTTTTAGGTCAGGAGCTTAATTGGAAGCGCGTTGGTGTCGAGTGCTTCTTTCGAACCGAATATTAACGGGAAATCTCACGAATATGACGGGAAATCTCAGCTGCAAATAGAAATCGATAAACCATCACGAACCTTACGAAATCATTTCTCTACCCCTTCGTGACGTGAGAAATCGCACTGTACACTTCAACAATTCGAAAGTTTCTTTTGTGTAAAAATAATTACCTTCTCCTTGTTCTCAAAGTTATATTGCAAAGACAAAGAATTTTTCATATTCTAATTAAGAGACATGGTGCCATAATTGCAATGCGTAAATAATAAATATTGGTATTTTATTATTTGTAGATTACTTTGTTAATTATCGGTATTTGTCGAATGTGTTTAAAGTCGATCAATTTCCAAATCGAGATTTTCAACTGGGTGTTTTAAATAGCCTTCAGATCATCAATATATTGTCAATATTTCAGTACTGTCAATATTATTGAACATCCGAAATAATAGATTGATCTATTGTCATTGTTTGAAACATTGACGAAACGGTTTGATGAAAACTGAAATATTTTTATTATTATTGGTGTCAATAAATATTAACCGTATCAGATAAATGGAGTTTGTCAATAAATATCCGATAGCGTTGTCAATATTGTATTGACAATATTTATTGATCTCTGAAGGTTTCTTAATAGGTAGTCAGCTATCTCAAACGAACAGCTCTATTTTAAACGACTGAATGAGAAAGCGAAATCATTTCGCGGTGTGAAAATTATTTGATCCAACGGGTCGCTTTGTCGGACGATGCACGCAAGGTTACAATGGTGGTTGGTGGCGAAAGCCGCCTTTCAAGAGAGGCCAAAGCCACCCCCTGTGGATTAGGTAATCTCGCCGTAAAAGTGACGTAATTTATGAAGCTACTTAAACCCTGGCCCCGGTATAATACTTCCCTGCACAACGAGCCCTTTCACGATGCCTGAAACGAGATGAACTCTTCGAACGGAAATTATCGTTGCACGGCTCAGCCCGAGTTCGTTTTTTTCGAGTGCATATGAAACAAATGGCTGGCCGAGCTTTGCTCATATCGGTGAGATTGCAAGCCTCGTTTCGCTAAAAATTAAATTACCTTGGAACTTTAGTACGCGTTCCGAATGGTTCTTCCAAAGCGGTTAACGGTTATTTTTTATTTTCAGTTCCTTTTTTTTTTTTACAAAACGCATGTGAAAAGAAATTTATAGAAATGAATTTGTGGATTAATTTAGCAGAACAAAATATGGAAAAGCTCGTTTCAATTTCCAGTTGTTTTTTATCAAGTATTTATTGTCGCGAGATAAGAATTTTAAAAGTAGGTGTATGTTCTAAGAAATCAAATAATTAATCTAAGTGCACGAGTAATATACTTTTGAAATTTCATATTGCTAACTATAATATTATATAATGAACGACGATCTCATGACTAACACAATGGTCGCGAAACAAAGAAAAGGACCTGGAACATATTGAAACGGAAAGGAAAACGAGTTTCATAATAGCCAGAGCTGCCACGAAACACGTTACAAACGGACGGTGGGGCACACCGAATTTAAGTATAATACGTGGTGGTATTTTGCGCGGAACGTTAAAGCTGAACGAATATCGCACACGGTCCTCCACGTTTTATCGTCTCCAGAAACGTTCACATTTTTGGCCAGCTGAATGTATGCCGTTCTATGCATCGATTCGGAACGCTGGCGCCTCGTGCTTTTCAAGATTACCATCATAATACAGAGCAGAAAGAACCACGGGCGCATTAAGCATCAATTTCCAATCCTTTCCGTGTGCAGGATTAGCTGCTATTCTAAAATATCCTACGTTCCGATCTCGAGTGTAAATTATGGACACTTAGAAAAATTTGAAATGATTTACATGAAACATACATAGATTTTACATAAAGCAATTGATATTTTTAGATAACAATATTAATTCTATTTCGAATTTTCCTTGATTTTTGTTTAATTTCTTTCGGTTCAACAATTGAAAAATTCATCCCCTGGTTTACACTTCAGCATAAATATCGACTGAAAATTGTTGATCATCGGTATTATACGACGTTAATAAGCTTTCGTCGTTATCGCTTTTAGAGCCAACGATCTTGAACCGACACGAGAGGGGAAACGATTAAAAAATGCAGGCAAACGGAAGAAAAGAAGGCGCGGCGACCGATGGTGGGGAACCGACGTTACAGGATCATGAAAGAAGCCAGCCCTGAGCGATTTTCATACAAATTCCCGAGCAGCCGGTAATCATAGCAAAATTAAGGTCATCCATCACCCACGGGGCTCATTCTATTCCACCGGCTCACTTAATAGTATTCTGCTGAGCGACGTAATTTCACTCCGCGCGTATGCGAAGCGAGAAGGCTGAAGAAAGATCGACGGAAACGGTGCGCCTTACGTTTCAAGCAAAATTTACAAACCATGGCCCCTTGCGCAATTAAACTAATCTTGTAAGTGAAATTTTACAAGTTAACAGTACTAATTAATTCTCTTGCAGAAGAACAACAAGATTTTTAATAGAACAAGTGAAGCCCTATTTGTATTATAATTCAATAATCAGTGCAAAATTAAGACTGATAGAACAAAGCTCTTGCAAGCAGAATACACGTAAAAATGAGTAAACATTTCGTCGAAGACGCTCAGAAGGATGAACAATTTAATATATTCTTAGAATAGCAATTTCTTTAATGTACAGAGCTATCTGAAGAGTTTATAGAAGAGTTTATAGAACAAGACTTTCTAAGTAGAGTAGATGCATGTGTGGTCAGAGATCGCATAAATTCTCGAATAATGTTACTGTATTTATAGAGCCATTTTCATCAAATCTCAAACATTAAATAATATGTAATAAGTACCATTTTGCAGTACCTTTATGTTCTCAAAATATATCAGATAATCTAATACATCTGCCCTATTACCCTTATTTTATCAGCATATTCTACTCTTCTAAGTAAATACCTATGTACAGCACCGATAAAGCGAAGTGTACGAGGCACATACAAGTGCAAATAACTTTTACTTTCAATTTCACGTTCGCAATGGGACAGGCATCGAAACGAGCCGAAACGATGAACTTTTACGGCTTACGGTCTCTGCGAAATTGTGTTCCGCGTCGTATCGTTATGTCTCCTTGAAAAACTTAGCCAGCCGAATTTCTTGGTACTTTTAACGATCGTCTCCACTGGCAAACACGACGCTATCATGAATTCCGCGACATAAGTTTACGCTGATGCAGTCAACGGACCATTAACGTTTCCTCGCGCGAGGAATACCTTGGCGCGGAAAAATGCCGGTTTTGCAATTTTTCTGTAGCCTCGGCAGTTTCTTGGACGGCAACGTTCAAGAAACAGGTAAAAGGCGAACTCTCGACCGTGTACACGTGGCTCTAACAATATTTCTCGGTACAAACGCGAGGACTCCTTCTTCCGCTCGTATTCGCTAACGGCCAAACTTCAAGTGCGTTTCATTTTTTTCTTTTTTGTATTTTTCACGAGTCTATTCGGGGAGCTTTTAGTTAGAGGAGGACAGGCGAGCGGTGATAAATCGTTCAAGTTTGAAAAATAAAGGGGCCAGAACGAAAAAGGGATGGCCGTAATGAACGGCCCTGTGAATGCTGAATGTTTGCACTTCTACACCGAGGAAACTTTACTAACAGCCTCCGAATACGCCGTTTCAGACTCCATGATCGTTTATTAAGCTTATTCTTTTCTTTTACCTTCGAATCGAGAAGAAAGCAGGAAACGGTGAAAGCACCGAGAAATAATTCGCGAAATTATCGCAGCAACGTTACCTACGAACACTTTTTCTGCAAAACAGCTCCACCATTCGACGGGCTAAGTGCTCCTCCTGTCGGTGTGATACATCGAGGTTTTACGGCGATGAACGTCAGATTGCGGTTATCTATGGCGAAAAGCACGAGGCAAGTATCGAAAAGCCATAATGCGTATTCCTTCGGCTTATCGAGTTCAGCCAAAATTATTGTTGTTCGTACAATGGCCGAAACTTTTAACAGACGGTTATTTTTACGTTCCTTAAAATGTGCAGTAAACTCTGCTAAACCCCTAATACCGATTATTCCATCATAATTTTTTAATTCATTACTGGCGCAAAGTTATCGGACGCAGTTCAATCGAAAAGAGATTAACCCATAGTATTATGGTTCTAGCATATAGCTACTGTAGTAAAATAATTCACAAAGATCTATCTCGTTTTGGTCCCCCTGTCAAAGAACAACTTGCACATTCTTTTCTTTGGCATCGATCTCTTGGAAGATCGATTAAAAGCTTTCGACGCGGACTCGCAAATTTATTTCGAGGTCTATTATTATGCGCAACCCGTTCAGCATGATGGACGGAAACTACTCAAGCCCAAAGCACTTCGGAACGCGGCGTGCATTCGTGTTCTAAGCTCTACTTAGACTCCGAGCGAAGAAAAGAGCAAAGGATGGGGGTGAGTTTCGTTCAGAAAAATTGTCAGAACTTTCGCAAAGCTTGTCGAAGGCCCTTTTCGCTCGCCGCGAACTTCGTTCGCTATCTTGGCCGAACGACGGGGGGTGAACGGGGGATTTGGAAGACGCCTCTAGAAACAGTAATTTTTCTTTCCGGTTCGATCACCTCGGCTGCTCACGCCACTCTGTCCCATCTACACGCGTTGAGAGGGACTTAAGTGTAGCGGCCGATGCGAGCACCGCAAAACCGGAAGTATGACAAATTGAAACGGCCATCGACACGAGCGATCTCCAATCATATTGGCCTCTATAAGCCTTCCTTCGACTTCCTTTTCTAGTCAGAGGATCGGCCCATAGCTGGACTTAAAAGCAACAGCGTTCAAACGTTCGCAATTTATGATGCACCTACTTTCTAACGTCAATTTTTCTTCCTGTTGTTTTAGGAGTCACTTTAATCATGCAGAAAAATTTGGCGATGTTCAGGATTCTTTTCTTGCGAATGAAGTAAATATTCTTTATTTCGTTCTGTTAATCCTCGAAAGGCGAATCATCGCGATAGTAATAACAGAAATTAAATTTTATACTTCTATACTAAATTTCAAATTTTTATACAATTATTCTGTGTAATGAAAAGTATTATCTTAAACAGTTCGTTAGCATTACAATCAATATTTGTTGGTCATTGGTCCAGCAAAATCGATCGAACGTACTCTAAATAATGAAACGTGAACACCATCGCGCAACAGGGAGCATTTTTTTTCCATTTGTTGTTACAGATTCTGTGTCAAGTGGCACGTGCAACGAGAAATGGATTGTTTTACGCACGAAAAAAGAACCGATAAAACGAACACCGAACGAGATTTATAGCAATAACAATTTTCAAACTGACAAAACGCACTTTGGCCAGAACACGAGCATGGACAATGTTAATTTAATTAAAACAACGGAGCAACAAAATAACGACATCGTTACGCTCGTTCCAAATGATTAAAAAACGTTTTTGAATACTGTTTTCGACCACGGACGTGAATATCGTTCCACGGATTCACCTATGGTATTACATTAACGAAACCATTATAGTCATTGAGGCAACGAAACAAAGAATATTTTTAACATTGTTTGTTCCCATTACCACGTTTTTGTATAAATAAAAAAATATATATTGTGACTTTTGAAAAAAATTAATTACTACAATGCCAAAATTAATAAAAATGGTATTTAAAATGTATCGGAAATAAACGGATAAAAAGAATCTTCAATTATTATTAATGATTTTGAGAAAACTCCACGCATGAATTATATAGATTTCGTATTAAAACATAGTTAATATTAATATTTTAAGCCTTCATAAAATTTTAGTAGATATCTTACGACTATTAACGAAAGGAGTATATCAAGGTGTAATAGTACTTACGCTGTGCCATTGTGACGTCCAATGGAGATTAATCGGTATATCTGTAGCTCGACTCGTTGGCCAGTGTCAGGTACGAATCTGTAGGTACATCTCGATGGTCCTTCAAGGGACGGCGACTTTATTTGTCCGAAACCACGACCCGATTTGCTGAACAACTGTCTGCTGTCCAAAGTTATATTACACACTGAAACAAAGAAAACCGAACGTTCTGGTGAACCCAGTACAAAATTGCCACACGATAAGAAATTCCTATAGTATGCATAAAGCTCAAAACATTGAACAATTACATTGAACGAACTATCTATTTTAGATTTATCCAATTAACCACGGCAATAAATTATTTGCGGCTAATATCATCGTCCACCGTGATAATCCAGCTCAGATTAAGCGTAATAGTAGCGGAAATAATGTTTTATCGGTCGATTGAAATGCGGGTTTGCTGAATTGTTTGCCCTCCTTCTATATTTCAAACGTTTCAGCTGCGTATAATTAATAGATTGGATTGAACGCGTGATTCAATTCGATACCGGATGAATTTTAATCTTTCTGTTATTAAGGCTAATCATAGCCACCCACCGTGAACCGTGGTGATAGAGTCAATCAGAACCTAAACTTATAGCAATATTTATTAAAATTACGTACTCGAAATAAATTAAAAACTTTTATATATTGGGAAAATAATATCTTAATGAATAGTTTGCAATTTTAAATTTTATAATGTGCACAGTATCAAGCAGAATATTGTTTATCGTTTTAGAAGAAGGGTTAAACTTATGCAATCTACGCCCGAGGAAACTTGTTTTTCGTTGGCAGTTTTTGAATTTGGCAATCAGCCTTTCCCTGAGTTGTAAAAAACTCATTTCTAACGTACACCTGTTGCACTCAACCACCGATAAAAAAAATTTACTCGCACCGAACCGATGTTAATTAAGTATAAATAATCTAAAATTCTCTCGTTGGCAACTATCTTTGCTATAACTTGTCTGATATTTAATTTGACGCGTAATAAGTTCTGATAAATGTAATTAAATTATAGAAGAATTACTCTATAATATTTCTCATAATAACAAAGGATTAGACGCTCGTGAGAAAGAGAAGGTGCGGTTCAACTATCCCCCATTATTAACTGTCCATGTGGCCATTGTGACCTACACAATAAATGATCCAAGCAATCCCTATTTTGGCAAGTTTTCGCCTAGTCATCGATTCTTCCGTCCTAATGCCGTATGTCCTCGTATCTGAGTCACGAATCTACTAGGGAAGCTTATTAATGAACCCACTGATTCGATCAAGATGAAAAGCCTTTTCCCTTTACAATTCCCCTGCCGTTCAGAATATTTAATGAAACCATGCTTCGATGTCTTTGAAAAGAGGGAATATTTCACGATTAATAGAAGATTACTTTGTAACAGCAAAAAATTTACCTAAATTTTCAAATAATATTCTATCAATATTTGAATTCACAATCTTTCTATATCATTTTTTTTTTTTTTTTAACACCGACTGAGTTCTTCTACAGTTAAAAGGGTGAAAATGTGAAAAATTTACTACCGTCCCGTCGGTGAAATATCTCGGTAGAACGAGCTGTTAAGACTGTTCGCGGTCTGCGAGTAAATAGAAAGGAAACAATTTTATCTACCATTGTATCACGTAGGATCCCATGCTGAAACCCGGAATCCCGAACGAAGAACCATTTATTCGACGCGTTCCTTCGTCGGCCACGCGGAATCCGGGTCACGTGAAAGCGCAACACCACCGTGAAAGAAAAATGCTGCGTCGCTTATAACGATTTTTCTTGCTTACGTCGAGCCGTCGACGCCCGCCGAGGCGAGACGGACCTTCGTCTTTTCATTCGAGGCGACGCGACGAACAGTCGCGACGATACGCAACCTTCTGACTCGATCCATCGAATCGTTTCTTCATTCATTTGCAGCACGAAACAAGCATTTCTATTTCCTCATTAACATTTACATTTCGCATTGTGATGAAACACAACATAGGTACTCCGCCACTTTGAAAAATAATATTACTTCTTTATTTTTAACGCCTTCCTCTACCACGTTTACCGTTCTGCAATTCATTGTTATTATAAGCTCAAAGTTTTCTATATGTTTTGTTATCAATAATATAAACATTTCTTGGATCAGAATTAATGTATTTCATCTTTACTAGGTGGATGACATATAAACGTCACAAATGAAATTACAGTAACATTTCAAGAAATTTCTTTCCGCTAATTAATTACGTCAAATCTTCCTTCGACCCGTCCATCAATCTACCTTTTCGCGTTAATTACGCGAGACGTTATTACCCCTACATCCCATCCGTCAAACCTTTCTTTGAGCCCTTCTTATACACACGGACGAAACCTACACCCCTCTTTTAATCATTGCGAGACCCTTAATGGCTGCTACCTTTACGTTCTTTACGTTGATGACCGCACATGACGAATGGTCTCGTTCGTTTTGTGAAAATCGGTTTTCTGGTAAATGATGTGAACAAAAATACTTTCTTGAATAAAAATAAATTCGCAGACAACGTTGCTTCGTTACCAGCTTTTTTCTGTCGTTCGAAAAAGAAACTTTTTCCTACTCTACGTCTATTCACGGGAACGTTCGCCGATCCATAATCGAGCCGAGCAAAGAGACTTCATTCGACACGCTTTAATTTCCATTTGTTCGCGGGAAACGGGACCGGCAGAAAACGCGAAACGGCGACAAAAAGGGAACCGAGGCTGGCTTAATGGCGCAAATCCTATTTCTAACGACGATCCAGACTCAAAGGGATAGCGGTTGCCTCTTCGACGTGACGTAATTACATTCGGTGGAAGTAAATACACGAGTTAGAACGATTGGCCAAGCGAACGTGTATCGACGAGACGCGACAGTACTGGCCCGACTACCTAGTTGGATCGCTAACGAGTTTAATGTTGAAAGCTCTAATTAGAAGTGGCAGGCTTAGGCGACAGGAGATTCCCGTCGAATCGAAGGCTTGTTGTAAGGTCTTCTCTCGCTTATTTGTGGAAAAGAATGTTGATCTTCGGTGAATAAAATATGAGGAAAGGGAAAGGATCGAAAGGTTATTTACATCGAAATCAAATATGTAGAGACTCGTGAAAAATAGAGAAACTCTGAAGCTATACTAAACTATCATATCGCTAATAATGCCTACATACCGAATAATAACCGTATAATTAAAACAATCGATCGTGACTAAAACGGAATTCGCTTTTGAATGGTTTATTTATGGATTCTGCTGCGAGCATCGTTAATTCGCGTTAATTTCTTCGATATTGATATTTGATTTAACATGGAAAATGAATAACTATGCTTTGTTCCGTTCGATTAACCGTAATCGTGCTTAAATATCGTATAGCTGATATCGCAATATCTTAAATTGAAAATAAACTAAAAATTATACTTAAAAATTCGCGAAAACGAGTGTTTCCAGATACTATGAAAATTTGAACTCGGTTTTAATATTTAAAATGATTTTCATCCACGAGTCGGAGGTAGACACAGCTGTGTAGCTTAATTTGATACGGCGAATATTGGGACTAATGGTTATGAAACGTAACGACGGTGTATGTACTCACTGTTGGCGCAATGTTGCTCTAAGCCGCACTGAGCGCATCTGTCCGGCGATGCAGCGCCGCAACTGCATCCTCCTGACGGGACGCAACAAGCGCATTCGTTGCTGGACGAATTAAAACTGCAGGAGCAACCCTCGGTCGTTTGTGTCCAAAGATCCACTTGACCTGGAACGAGAGGTGAACAGGTTAGAGAAGTATCTCTTTGAAAGATGCACGCAATTACGAAGCGGTAAACGTGATCCGCAGACTTAACGAGCAAGCTTTCATCCTAAGATTTACTGTTTTAAGAAGATAACGGTGTATAAACGTGCGAGAAAAGATGTTTATGGTAATTCCGGAGTTGTTGGTTCAACAAGGACGAATCAGTGAATGGAGTTTTAGGTAAATATTTACAATTAGGGTCCCAACGAGAAATCAATTGAAAAGAGGTAAATTCTATGTATTTTTGCCTCCCAAATCCAAAACTGTTGATAAAATTTGGGGGTAATCCCATGCGGTGGGGTGATCATAACTACTACAGTAGAATTATGGAACAATTCCACTTACTTCCTTTTAAAAGCAGGCGTACTGAACTGCTCAGCCTGGTTCGTTTTTATGTTTCACCTCGTGTTATTAGAAGCTTCAATCCGTTTTTTATTTCAAGCTACAAATCTAGATTTGGTCACATTGACACTATTAATAGGGTGTGTGAAACCGGCAACTATTATCGCACACAAATCAATATTTTTCCGAGATCTACTTTCACACTAAAAGATGCCATGAAGTGTGCCTTACGTCAGCCTCGCCTACAAGGTAGTAATGGGCGATACAGTATCGATATTTTTCAGTTCAATGCATAAGTTAATAAATAGTTATGTAAACGTAAATTAGATATAAGCTGTTAACAGAAGATCTGTATATAAATTCTAAATAATCCTCGTAATGGATGCACGTTCAAAAAAATTAAAATATTAAATATAATAATATGTTTATCATAACCGAATCCAGTATGATACAACAAATGCGTGTCAGATTAAATTCTTCACCAATTCATCGATCGACGTACTAGACAGGTGGTACGCGTAAGTGCACCTCTGCTGTTTAATGATAGTCGAACCTATTTACTTTACCGTCGTTCACGGACTTCCGTTTCAACGTACAGAATTGCTGTTAAGCCGTCCAGAAAATGCAATTCTTCTCCCGTGATGCTGTGGAACGACGTGGCCTGTCGCGTTTTCCGCGTTCCTTGTACCGATTGAAATTGCAACTCAAACGATTTTCCCTGTTCGCAAACCTTTGTCTCGTGGCTCCGCCTCGCCCACTCGATCCGATCCGCCTGTTTCTTGCCGAACATTCCGATCGTACTATTACGTTTTTTCTTCTCTCTTCCCGCGGTTACCTTCGTTGCCTCGAAACCCCTCGTTCACCCGTTCTACTCATCCGCGCGCTTTTTTCGCCCGCTTCTGCTGCACCGTCGCGTCCCTCGACACCGATAAATACAAATGCAGGGAAAAACAGAAGTGGAGGCGGAATATAAGCCCCCTGGACGGCCGATTGCTCACCGTTTTTCCTGCCGTTTGTTTTTCTTCCAATTTCTATTGCATTCGTCGCGGGGCGCCACGACGTCGCGCTCGCAAACGAATCGTGACAATTAGCAAGCTGTCGTTCTATCCAGATAACCGACACACCTTTGCAACTCTCGTGCACGGAAAGCTTCCACGGGTTTGTCGTGGACGCGAACGAAATTGGAACTTGCCGTCAACGGTACGTACGAGTTTAGATTAAAAATGGCACGGTTCGAGGGTGATGGAATAATTTTTAAATGGGTTACGTAGGGAGAAATTAAAATTCTACTGTACTGCAAATACAATCCAGCTTCGTCACGTCTGAACTGTAAATTGCGCTCGGAACGTGACTCGATATTACAAGGCAAGGGGTTAATTGGACCATCACCTGCAGTGAACCACTATTGTAACTTGACGTGTATAAACAATTTGGACATGCGATAAAAAAAATTAATTTCTTAAATATGAAATTGAATCTTTGTTTTCGAAATGTATCACTGTATATTCAAAATGAAACAAAAAAATGTTTACTTAAAAATTTGCAGTGTCGACGCATGTCAATGATAGTAAAATACTCTACACATAGGCAACCTCCTGGTTAAAAGTATTTAATATCGAAAGAGTGAAATGATTATCTACCCTATCATTTTTCTACTGATAATTACCAATCATCGCTAAGAATAATTTATAACGGCAACGTTATCACAATCGTAATGCCGATGCACGTTATCGCGGATCAATTGGGACTGATGGAGCCAAGCGAACGCGTCAAGGAAAAACCCGTTCCGATTCAACGTCTAATAGAGATTTCCGGTTGATTCTGCGAACGGGGAGATACGCGTGGGTGATTGATTGTCTTCTTTGCCGGCGTTGGAATCGGCAGGGTGGAGAAGAGAAACAGAAGAGGAAGAATAGAAGGAAGGAGAGAACGAAGCAGTGAAAAGTATGCGGGAGGAAGTGGAAAGATAAAAGAGGGTGCGGGCCAAGAAGTAAGCGAGACAAAGAGACGGTGGAAGATGTAGATCGGGCTTGAAGAAGGAAAGGAAAGAAGGGTAGAGACGGGTTAGATCGTCGCGTAGGAAGAAGACATAAATTCCGTGGCAGTGTAAAAAGGGCGTTAAGAGGAGAAGCTCCGGCACCCCCGATATGTCAATATCCCGAGGAAATACGGGGCGGTACTTGGCCAGAGGGGTAGTAAAAATAAAGCAAACTTTATTGCCTGTACCACCGCCACCACCACCACCACCACCACTACCATCGACCCGTCTCTGGAAATGTATTTCAGAAAAACATGGGCGAACGCTTTAGCAGCGTGAATGTGCTGGGATGGCGGTTAGAAGGATTCGCAGCGTTCCGGGTGTAGAGTGCAAGGGATTTCACGATGGTACGGTGGAAGGAGGTATGAAATAAGAGGAAGGCGGATACTTCCAATTGGATTCTTAATCCATCGATTCAGGCTCGATTACGGGGGTTTGTTTAACGTCGATAGAGACGAGACTTGAGAAGTCTCGACCACCCCTACCAAGCTGATCCAAGGTCGAGAGGATGGCGATACTTTCCGTTGGAGGAGAGAAGGGTTGGGGGGTGAAAAGAGCAATGCAAGAATCGAACGTCAAAAACGAACGAGCCAGATGGAGAAGACGAAATCAGGGACAAAAGGAATCCGATGCAAAGAAAAGGCAAAGACTATCCACTGTCTTCGTGATTCCTTTTGCTACTTTGTTCCCGGAATCTCTTTTCGCTGGAATTTCTGCCACGACCGCACTTTCTTCTTCCTTCACTTCACCTCGGCCCGTTAAAGTCGGCGAGTATGGTAACCGTTTACGATAACCCACGTCGTCAGACGCATGAATCACGGAATAAAAACGCGCGCCTTTTGTTGGTCGAGGGTTACGGGGCTGCTACTTTTTATGGGGGAATTCTTGTTCCCCTCTGGAATAACGGGATTTGTTGCTTTGCCTCGGCGACAATGTAAATCCGGATTCGGGTAGGTGTATTTTATTTACTTTTTCATATTGTAAATTGAAGAGGGTGGTTTTGAAACATCAAATTTGATATTTAGAATAGAATTCCAATATGGTATGAATTCAATGTATCAATTTAAAATATTATATTGCTAGTTGTTTTCCTTTTAAAGATAAAAAGACAGTTGGACATAAAATGTCACTCGGCTGTTCGTTTGAGAAGTCCATTCGTCTCGGAAATGAATAATACGACAGTAACGTTAGAGCAGAGACATGAATTCACAGACGAACGAAACGACAGGGTCACGAAAAGTTCCATTTAGCGTTCTCTTTGGCTGACGTTAAATTCTAATGAACCGGACGCCGGTCAATTTCACTTAGCCGCCTTCCGTTGGATCGCGATATTCCGATCCGAGCTGGCAAGCCATCGCGTAATGGCGCTGGATACAGTTGGCTCGGTGCGGTCACCCTTCGAAAGTGTCTAATAATTTTCGTTGAAACGCGCACCAGCTCGGGTCTTCCGTGCAGCTGCTCACTGTGGACGAAGGCATTACCATGGTAATAGATGAAATGGCGATCGCTGAAAGGGATCTGCTTCTGGCTGTTCGTTATCACCGATATTAGATGAAGAGCGACGCCTATCCATAGAATCTTTAATGAACGGCCTGCGATGACGTTCACGTGATTTTACGATGATGATACGAATGGAAACTTACGATGTGACATCAAGTCATTTCATCAGTTCTTGCGTACCTTTGTTATCAACCTCTTCTTTTAATACGTTAAATATTGTTACAATTTTATATAATTTTCTCACGTTGCTAATATAAAATAAAATTCTTCAATGATCTATGATTCTTTAATTACGTCAATTTTAGAAATATTATTGAATAATAAAAAAGAATGTATGGATAAGAAAAATATTAGAGTTTGAAAAATTAGAATAAGTCATCTCGCATTTGTTTATAAAAGCTAAAATTTATGAAATAAACTTATTACCTTCATCCAATATAGAATTCTTTTTTTTATGAAAATAATCCCAACGACGATATTTCCCACAACAGAGAGAACAAATAAGAGTTCTCAGCTCACTGTTCAACACGAATCATCGAATTATGGAACGAACGCGATACCATGTTTCCGCGGAATTTGTACGAGATATAAATTTCAACGGGTATCGGTATAAATTTGATACTCGTTGATATTTAAACGATGCACCTCATTTTTCACGTTTTTCGGTTTCGACTGAGTGTGACATATTTTTTTCACCCCATCCTATACGAGATTCATCGTTATTAATTTATCAAGTTCGATTTCGGCATAACGTTGGTTACTGCGTTTACTCGCTTCTACGATATTGATGATGATTCGATTTGTCACGATCCTATTTCCTGTTGGCTTTACCCGCTCGCACGTTGCTAAAGTGCCTTGCAACCGTTTTTACTCGGTCCATGAAACTTTCCCATGAATCATACGCAAGTTAAAAACCAATAGGTAGAAAGATATTTTGATCGCACGATAAATAATTAAAACCTTAAACTCCTTCGTCATCAAATCCTATCAGACTTTCTATATTGCAATTATATTAAAAATATTATAAATTAATTGGAACTATATCATAAATGGCAAAATATCTTTGATTGTCAAAACTATTAATGCCTTTGCAGCATTTACCTCGTTGTATCTCCATCTCTAATTACCATCTAAAGTTTCGTTTCACGAAATGCATCAAATGCACCAGTTTCAGATTTATTAACTTTCTACCACTCGATTTCGTTTTTACCCTCCCTTCTACCCTCTATTTTCCTTTACCGAGGGTGCAGCAGTGGGTGTCGATTAGTTGGTGCAGGGTTTCGGTTTTATGACGGTTTCCCGGTCACTGTGCTGCTTGGAATTCCATCCACATCTCCATACATTTGCACTTTAATTGGCTTCGCACCCGCCTCCTATCCGTTCTATATCTCTTTGCCCGCCATAAATATGTATAATACAGGAGGACGCGTGTGCACGCGACAATACGCGGGAACAGCCGGCAGCCCGTGAAGCAGCGCATAGGGAAGGGTGCAGCGAATCGTTGGCAGGCAACTATTTTCCTCGTTAGGCAGTCGTGAAACGCGCTACGCTTTCGAAACTCATGCGATCCAACGGACGTTGAGTGATAAATACGCTAGCAAAGTGAATCGGTACTGCTCGCTTATTCGCCCGTGTTAGGCACCCTCCCTTCTGTGACAGTGTATCGCTTTGTTCCTAATGATTTAGTGGATCCGCTTGAGTGTTAGAATTATCGGGCCGCTGTTCCGCGCGCTGAATCGAGCGGCATGGAGAACAGGTGCGAGTACTCGGATTTAATAGCGAACCTGATTAACTCTTTGATACGTTTCACTTGATGATGATGGAAAAATATTGAGCATCGTGTTATTTTTAATATCTCAAAGAATTATGGGTTCTGAATCTCGACAAACCTACTCGAATAAAAAGCTAGTCAATTGATTAAGCTTAAAAGCCTTGGTTGACAATTAATTCTAAATCGCAGATAATCAAACGAACAACTGATTTATGCATGAAATATCGTTTTGCGCCCGAGCAAAACGAGCAGCCTGACGCGACCACAATCGTCTCGTTAATCGAGCAAAGATAGTTAAACGCTCCCCGCTGCATTCACGAAACGTAGCATTTCGAAATTTCTACGGCAAACAGCTGGCGAACTGGCGCGAATTAATCTTCACCGACGTCGGCGCAGGATCTTGTTAATGCTTGAACAGATTTGGTAAGGTTGCTTCTCAACTATCAGGATTCACGCGGACTAATCTCCTTGATCGGCACGGGCAGATGCAGCGGGGTAAAATTACGTCCAAGGAGGGTTAGCTGGTAAAATTAGCAGAGCCGTCCAATATTTCGGCGGTTCGATCGGCGAAGCGTTAATTGCTGCCACGTGGATTCCACAACTAACGTATCCACGATCCATCGGACGACACAATACACCCTGCTCGAGCACGAAATTCTATTCCACCGTCAGGTAGACACCGATGATCAACGACCACTTCGAGCAGAAAAGCTTCCTGCCAAGTTTTCCTTCCAATCGATTTCCACAAGTTGCCTTACTTTTGCATGGCAGATTAATCTCGCGCTAGATGATTAATGGAGTAATTAATATCCTGACATTCTTTGGCAGACATTTTCTGTGCGCGCTTCAAAAAATGACGTAAGAATGAAGCGTTGTCGTTTAATGGGTGACACTAATTATCGAGTGATTAATAACTTTCAATCAGGATCAGCTTTATAATTAACCAATTGTATGTGTCGATGACAGTTCTTTTAGACACGTCTTGTCACAATCAAACTCGTATCTTCGATTTATTGATTAGTAATGACGGACAAACGAGCTTCAAGTATTGAAGTTACAGGACTTTTGATTAATAGCCTTTGATGGAAGGAGACGAATAGGCCGCGGCAATTACCGTCATCGATTCTGAGAAACAATTATTACCGCCTTAGACCCCTTATAACTGTCG
The DNA here is from genome assembly GCF_907164935.1 of Osmia bicornis bicornis. Classification (NCBI taxonomy): domain Eukaryota; kingdom Metazoa; phylum Arthropoda; class Insecta; order Hymenoptera; family Megachilidae; genus Osmia; species Osmia bicornis. Next base: position 10,549,659 of record NC_060216.1, on the reverse strand, counting down.
AAGATGACGCGGACGAGTTATCATAATCGGCTTTGGCTCGATGCCGAATGAATCTGTCGAAGCGGAAATCCGATTTCGGTATCGTCGCGTTGCAATTTGCGAGCTGACCTCAAAAATATGCGCAGAACGTGGAACGTAAATTTCTGAGGCGTCGAAATTCAACTTTGAAATTATGGGAGATATATTCAACGGTGATTACTAATAAATTTAGATTTTAACCATTCTGTGGCTGGTGTTTTATAATACTTCCTAATTTTTTAATTAAATCATAGATTCTGTATAGAATCTGAGAATTTCAAATGTTATAATTGAATGCTTAATAATTTCTTGAATTCACGAGATCGTTAGTTACCAAGTTTTAATATAAAAGTTAGTATTTGCAGGTTTCCCTGTAAGTCTTTTCAAACTAAGACCGATAACTCCTTGATTCCTCTTTCATTGGCTCTTTCTGAGAGATAGAGAAGAAGGGAAGGAGAGTGCGATAATATTTGTCCTGTAAATCGATTTCTATTTCTTCCTTCAAAACCTTCTGGATTTATGATGCGATTGCTTACCGCCAGGGAAGAGGAGAACGAATATAAATCTTAGGGCATAAACTTTCTTAGTGAAAACGTTTTTTCTTTTTTATTATCACGAAATGCATATTGATTGAGTAATAAATTTTTCAATTTAAATCGTGTGAAATTTGTTGGTATTTCTGTTTTGAAGTAATAAAAATTATGTTACACGAATCCAATGAAACTCTTATGAAGGAAATAGTTCGTAATTCATTTTTTATGAGGATGCAATCCATGGACGGTATAAAGCAGAATTTACATGTTTGCATAAAAGATGAGTGCCTGTTTATGACCGCAGTAAAAGCAAGATCATGGTAAGCTTACATCTGACGATGTAATAGCGATCCTATTGAATTCGAAAACAATATACTACATCACAAGAACATGCAATTAAATATTACAATTAATGAATAAATTCTTCAACAACCCTAAAATACACAATTAAATTTTGAAATGGACAATTCATTTTTCTAGCTTTTAATAATTGTTGCGATTATATTAATAACTATCATGAGCTATCAGAAATTGGACGTTTAGCGAACGATAAGTGGTTAAAGAATCCCAATTGAAGTCATCTGCGGGAATCAATTGAATAGGAAACACAAGAGCATCCGTATCGGGCAAAGACAATCATCTTCAACGATCCTTTCAACCAAAAAGCTGGAAAAACATTTCGTGGAACGTCAGAATCGTTCCCACGAGAGGAGAAGGGGTTGAGAACTAAACTTGGATCGAGCGTCTGCGTGTGTGCTCGCGCGTATAATAATCGTGGAACGGTCGAAACTTCCCCGCCGTGATGCCATTAAGGGCACGATCCTTCCCCCGTAGGGGGTTGAGACACAGGCTAAGTCTCCGGAAAGTCGGTTCGGGTCAGCGTTCACCGTTGTACCGTTCACCAAGCCGCCTGGGGATCACTGCTATAGCGATTGTTTTTAAACCGGCACGGCACACAGCTAGACGGATCCGCCGCAAGCGGTTTTACACAGCGAGAGGAGAAAAAGGGGGTTGGAACGTGTAGGTGAAGCGGCTGATGTTGGGTCCAGACTTGAAATATCGCGCTCCTAATGCACCGGAGCAAAAACTGGCCAGTACCGCGCCTGCAGGGGTGGTGAACAACTCCGGGGACAGAGGGCAGAGAAAGTAGAGGTCGTCGGCGCAACAATACTCACCATATATCAGACCTCTCTCTACGAGAGCTGTACCCTCGGCTATGAATCGCTAACTAAGTAAATCAACTTGAACGATTCACAGAGTGATAAAGATTTTTAGGAATCTCGTCGCTGGATTCATTGGTACCATTGAATCTGACAGATCGATTTAATTCGTTCATTGATATAGGCGTCTATAGATGTCCAAATAATGTCAGTAATCCTAAGTTTATGGATTTATGATTCATCATAATATGCAAACGTAATATATGGACTTTACGATTTTCAAATTCAATTTTAATAAAATTTAGAGAAAACCTAAGGTAAAAGTAGAAATGGACGTCCAATTAACAGCCTATTAACAGGCTTTTTGACAGTATCAAAGTTACATCATTTAATCTTTAGTTAAGTGGTAGTGCGTATCTATTTTGTTTATGGCCAGTAGATAACGTGTTAAAAGAATTAATCCACTTATAGGAAAGGGTTGATCAAACAAATTAAACAAGATTGAACAAATAGTAGAAGGATGTTAAATCCATGATGGTTGCAAGAATTTTCGACAGTCCGAGAACGTCTGTGTCCTTAATCTTTACAAATGGTGGACCCTTTATGGGCTACTAACCCCAGGCCTGCTCCCGCATCCATCAAAATCACGCGAGCCCGGATCCATTTCTCGTTTCCCAACGGAATACCTGCCGTCCCTCTGCCACTTCCATCATTTCGCCGTGTGCGTACATCGGCCGAGATTATTCACCGCCGTCCGCATTAACGCAGGCGTTCGTTCGGCGTACAAACCGTTGTTTCCTCGTTCCATCCATATCTCTCGCCGACAATTCACCGTACGCGTTTGAAAGAACAAAATCGGGGCCAATTTGAATTCTACGAGCACCTATGTTACATGGAACATTTAATATACGTTCCAGCGAAACGATCCTCGGCTACTCGTCCAGAAAGCTATGAAATCGTTCACGCGTACCAGTTTCACGAGAAGTCGTATCATAGATTCCAATACGTAAGAGGCTAATTCTGACTAACTTTTCGTTTCATCTTTCAGTGAAAACGCGACGACGAGGGTCGAGAAAGAAGATTCGAATTCGGAACGCGTACCGTGCCAGTTTGCCATTCGTTCGGTGCAAATATGGCCAACCGAACTCGTTTCACGAAGGCGTCAGCAACTGTAGCTACAGCTCGTTTCAAGGATATCTGGTATGCAACCGTAGTCGACGGGCATAATGCAGGTTTGGTCCGCGCATAATGGCAATAGTTGGCTCCGATCCCAAAGGCCCGTTCCACTCTGAACCGTGTTAGCTCTACTTCGTCCTTCGTCCTTCACCCTGCCGCCACCCTTCCATCCACGTTTGCTCTCCTTCCATCCCTGTTCCAGGACGACTTTGCTCGCGTCCCTGTATCCCGCAGTGACACGAGGACGACAGCAGCCCACAGGCTTGCTCTCTAACGAGCGGAATCCGAGACTATCGATCTAGTTACGTAGAATTCTGGCCCCAAGTAGTACTGACGCACGACACGAACGGCCAGAACGTAAATCTCTGGTTTCACTGTTCCCGATTTTCGTCAGCCACTCTTTCCACCCTGCTCCCGTGTCTCCTCTCTCGCCAACATTTCGGCACTCTTCCAAAGCCCGTCGAGCTATTCCGTCGACCGGCAGAAAAGTTTCGTCGCGAGCAGGCTTGGGAAATTTTAATGCGGCTTGTTTGTTGTTCACGTTTTTTTTTTTTCGAAATCATATTTTCAGCTTTGGGTTCATCGTGCCCAGTGTTTCTGGTACTCGTTACCTGCTTTCAAAAATGTTTCCAGCGGAGGATAAAGTTGAAAGTTTTGCAGAGAAAACGGCGACGTTACACAAGGACAATATCAAACTTTTAATTATAGTTTATAGTTTATGTTTGTTGTACAAATTTGGAACTCTAATGTCTAATACTTGCATGAATAAAAATTCTAGTTTCCCAAGAATTCTGAAGGAGGCAGACAGAGAGGAAAGAAAATTTTTATCTGAAAATAAATTATCGAGGGCGTTTCGATAAGGTCGACGATTTTCATAGGCAAAAAGAGGGGGTAATAAGCCAAGTGCGGATTTCCGAGCGGAAGCCAGTCAAGTTCATATTTGACGGCAATTGCCGGCCAACGATGCGACGCGCCGGCATCTCTCTCGTCCCTTTTCCTGCCTTTAAATATGCTTCCTCGACGTCGCTCGTGAATTCTTCCAATGTCTTCGCGAGACGCTTCAAGGAATTCGATTTTAATGATTCACCGATTTTGCCCCTTTCTTTCAACCGGCACGATTTGATGCAATCGATCTGTCGGCTGGCTCGAAACGCAGAGGGAAGCTGGGGAGGAAAGGGCATTCTTGTCTGCTCTCTTGGAAATAGTTCCCGGGTGCTTCCGCGTGGAAACTTACTACCGAGCTTCCTTAATAACGTGGCTTTCGCGGAGGCTGAGTTTCCGGCTATTCCGGGCTTGAAATTCCGTTCTCCGTAGCGCGGTCACATTTTTAATATTCCTCTGCCGATACTGCGTTTCCGTTTCCACGATATCGTCGTGGGACTTTTTATCGTTGGCCAGCGGAGAGGAGAGGTTTTGAGTAAAAGGAAAAAATAATTTACAGCGGCGGATTCAAAGGGAGACAATCGACAGAATTATGAAATTACAAAAAAAAATCAATTTATGCGGTAAAATAAAGTTACTTTTGATAATATTCAGAAGTCAGAAGTAAAAGTTAGATGCCAAATGATAAAATACCTTTTGTATTTACTTTTTAACACGTTGATTGCCAATTACGATTTAACTCATTTAAAATTATTCATAAAACGAATCGTAAAAATTCGTGAAAAATTCATAAAAATTTTATGGAAATTTGATAATGCGACGGCAAGGAATTGGGTATGAATTGTTAACGACCTAACTCGTCAGGCGATTTTCCAACATAGAAGAAAATGGAATCGTTAGGGGCAACGTGACATCGTTCAAAAACAATTCGAAAATCATGTACCCCTGTGTCTGATCGATATTCGACACATCAAAGCAAGCTGTTATTTTCGTGAAAATCTGTGCAGGGATGTTGGAACCAGTGCCTAAAGCATAAACTGTTTTCCATACGTGATATACCATCTATCGATATATTACTGGATATGAACTGAAGATTCTTCGAAATAGTTGATATTAAATGTCAGAAATTATCGAGGATTAATGAAATTTAAATTATACAATCAATTATGTATGCAATTGATAATGATAGGTATAATTAGTATAAATCATTCGAATCCCATTTATGGATTAAAATACTCCTGTAATCGTAGAGTTTAAATCATTAAAAATACTACTAAATATTAAATTATATAAATTAGAAATATCTTCAAATAATAATACAATTTTTTAAAATATTTAAAATATCAAAACTAGAACAACCGGTCCTTTAATTACTTTCACTTCAATACATCCTCTATTTACTAAAATTAAATTTTATCATAACGTAGAAATTGAAATATTTCGATGGGTGTGGTGGAAAGTTTAGCTGGCAGAACCAATTGAAACTGATTGCGTGACTCCAAAGAGCGTTTGAATTCATGCCGATTATCAGCAGTTACAGGAGAGAAAATGGCGTACCGACGTTTCATCAGCGCATCCCCGTGTCGAAATATCGGCTAATAATGAGCTTCCACATCCGGCGAGTGCCGCGTAACAGGAAGTCGATTCGCTGTTTTTGGGAAAATCGCGTCCAACCTCCCTGGCTCGTTTAAAGTGCATCAATTATTCATTGACCGCTATGCGGCCAGTATTTGCAAATCTGTTTTCCAGCGAAATAATGGCAGGTATAATATAGAAGCAATCGTGCGTTACATTACGGACCCCTCCTCCTCTATGCTCCACCCGTAATTCAACGTTCTAACAATATTAACGAGAGTATTAAAAATCAATGAAAAACGATAACAGGCGTTTAGCCGTCGATTATTGGTTCACTATTAAACAGCATATCGATTTATCTGATTTTCATCGCACAGCTTTCAAATAGAAATTTTCCAACGATGAACGTAAAAATTGTTGCAATGGAAATTGAAAATACTGGATGAGTAAATTAAAATAGAAAATAAATTACTATCTATAATATCAATTAGGTGGAAATGATCTTATCAATGGACATGTATAAACACAGGGACGAATTATTTCAAAATTACTTATTTCTGTTCACTTCACGCGCGTACCAACACTGACTAATTATAATTAAACTAAGCAATCATCGCGTAAAAACGAAATTAACCTGTTCCTCGGGGCTGTATCGTTTAATAATTCCGAGGTCTTGCGTCGTGCCATGCTAAAACGCTACTTTTCGTCAAGGCGTATAGGCAGGCTTAAATATTCAAGAAAATGTTTAAGCGACGAGCGGCGGAAGGCCCGAGTATTCTTGTAGTCGCGTAAGTGGCGTGAACGCAGAAAACGAGGTATTAATTAATGCGCTAAACGCGGTGCATGGTAATCGAGAAAAGTAAATTCCAGAGCCGAGCAAACGAGCTGTTCTAACAAAAGGGGGAGCGTGTCACCCTTGAAAATTGTCCTCCTAAAGACGAAGGAATGTTTTCATTAAGAGACCTCTTGGTAATGACGAAACGTTTTGATAACCTGACAGAATGAAATGTTCCGTTCGGTAATTAGAAATTACTGACGAAGCGTTTAAGACATCAGTAATTAACAGTTATTAAATTATGCACTATTTATTCGCCAAAAGTACTTGAGATCACTCAAAGTACTGTCTGACTATATTCGAACAAATTCTACTGAATCTATCACCTGCAGCCACGTTCTACATAAGTGACTTTTGCTTGAAAATACGAAATGCGTATAATCCACGACCTCGCAATATTCTTCACCTACTTCCCCATGCAAATTCGTTTCAGAACGTTGACGAGCACTCGCAAAATACTCTGTACAAGAACAACGAGCTCTCTGTTTCACAAGAAACGTCGTCAGCTTACACCTCTCGTCTCTTCCAGCGAACAACGAAAAGGAAGCGTCTTCGAGTGAGCCAAACGTATTCCTGAAAAATTGTTTCGAGGAGCAAACGTTTGCCGCGAAGAATACGTCGAGAAGAAAGAGCTGGCTGAAAATAAATAAGCAACGTTGAGTTGAGGGAAAAGAAGAAAGAAGGCCGTGACGAGAACGCGTTCGTAGAAACGTGACGACTTCGCGGAAACGTCGTAAATAAGCAACGGGAAGAACCGACGAACAACGCCGCGCCGAATACGAGCGGGGATTTGAACGTCGTTCAAACACGACCCTGCGATTGACGTATCGCGTCGATGCATCAGGAAACTTCTTCGTTAGCTCTTCCCTCATCCTCCACCTACCGCGACTCGTTGGCATGAATTATTAAAAGGCTGTTCGTTCGTAACGATCCGCTTGCCGGCCTCGAAACGTTACTTCGGTGATGCTGTATTTTTAGGGGCGAGGCAGGAGAATCGAATTGTACACTTGAAATTAACGAAGCACAATTAAGGGCCTCGCGTGTGGGCGTGAATTAATGCGGAATTGAATGAATCATTCGTGACGTGGATGTCGAGAGAACGCGGAAGGAGATCGAGTGGTTGCGCGCAAAGGTGAAGAGAACGTGTTTCAAATGAAACGAGTGTTTTAATGAAAGTAAGTTGAGTGTTGTTTACAGAATTACCTTGTAAAAGTATGCGACAATGGTCCGAATGAAAACTTTTCATTATCGGACGGCTAATATCATTTCCGTGCCTTGAATTCCCTCCGCGCCAGTTTGGAAACTTTAGTAACGATCATTTTCAGCGAATTCGCGAAATTGTACAACATTTGGTAAAATTAATCAACGCACCTGGCAAAACGTAATTGCAAAGAGTAGATTTGGAAAGCAAACACGATGTACAAAAGTGTTTCACCTGCGATGCTTTATGCTTCCATCCCAATTATCGAGTTTCGTTCCTTTGATATAAATTTTTCAAGAGCACCCTGTTTTTTCCGGGAGCTCAAACGTTGCTAGGCGCGTGTTTTATTTATGGTGAATGGTTCCGGGATGGGAAAACGAATTCTATGGGGATAGTTCGAGCTGGGTCATCTTAAAGCCACATATCTGATAGCATTGTTAGTCATTTCGATGGCTCATAAACCTGACAAATCGTTTCCACTTACAGTTACTTAAGTCTGTATGCACCGAGGGATGAGATGTCCGTCGCGGTGCTTGCCGACCATTTCTTTCGAACAACCACCACTTCGTCCGTAAATTCCTCCCATAAAATTCGATTCGTCCTTTTCAACCCCCCCAACTACCATCGAACCCTATGATTTAAACAATCTCCACAACCAGAGGGAAGTGCGATTTATTCAAAGGATCACATCAAAGTAACAAGCTACTTGAAAAAAAAGCGAGCGTTCAATGTAAATTTTTTAAAATAATTTCTATTACAAATGAAATAAATGTATATACGTATAAATCTCAAGAAGGTTTCACCGAATTCATGATACTGCTACCTCAGTTTAGAATCTGCTTTTTCTGCTTTTATTAAGCCACAGAATGGTCTAGCGTAGTTGCAGGACGAAAAAGGTAGAAGATTCTTTATTCTTGTATAAGATTTTTGCAGTTATAATTTTACCGGACCACCGTTGTTCCGGGCATAATTGCTCCGCTTGTTTCTCGGCCGTAGAAAAACGGTAAGACAGAAGTGTATTTATGTATCTCTGTTTCAACCCACCTCGCTAGAAGTCCGGACAACAAAGCACACAGTAAAAAGGCAACTATTTCACGAACCGAGCACGCTGCGGATGACTCCGAGAGGAGTTCTGCTTTTTTTCATTGCCTCGAATCCAGCATTCGGAGCTACAAATGTAAAGATCCAGCTCTATTGTAACAATAAAATGTATTCCGATTGTAGTCTGCTGTTGGGGCACGAAATAACATAAAACTTTAAAGTAGAGAAGAAAATTTGAAATTTAAAATTTGTGATGTTGGCAAAAACAGAATTTAAACTAAATTACAATTTGAAATTATCCTGAAAGGTGGATGAAGCTTGGAAAAAGCTCTAAATTTGTAGTTAGAACAATTTTGTTGCTTAACAGAATTTTACACACCATCGATAGAAATGGTATAAAACCAATAGGATGATTTCATTTCCAGAAGAGTGTAAAGGGATAAAAGTCAATGAAACCTTAATGCTTCGAGCGAACGAATGAAACCTTAAATTAAGAAACCGGACTGCTAATGAAACCTGAAACGTAACCATTAAAAGTTAATTAAAGAACTTGATCGTTTAACACAATCTAAATATCCAAGGAATTTCATTCTGCTCGGGTATTTTATCAGCCACCCTCTATTTCATGAAATCTACCCTGTTATTTAAACATCGATCCCAGTCTTCCAGAGCGAGCGATTAAACCCTTTAATAAATCTTTCCCTCGATTACAGCTTATTACGTGCAGTCTCAATTACAGAGCGAAACGTTGCACCGGCGCCGTTATCAACGTTCCGACCATTCAGTTTCGTTTAGCCCGCGTTCTTGAAGCTGAATTTTCAAGACGAACCTTAACCTCGGAAAACGGTAGGCGGCGCGTGCTGATGGCCTCTTTAATAATCCTAGTATCACTCCTCATTATCTCAGCCAGAGGGCAGGAACAGAACCCATTACGTTTCCGGCCAACGAGCTTACATCCCTTCTCTCTCTTCTTACCCTGTCACCCGTCTTCCTCTCTCTCTCTCTGGTTGGGTCTTTCGAGCCCTAGCAATATCTGCTTGGTAACGTGCGTGGCAATGCAATACCATGGCTTATGCATGAACGATGCAAACGTGGCCCGTTCGCGAAACGATGCCACCTAAACAGCCGAGATCATCCACGCTACGATTGCTCGGATAAAAGTGCTTCGTTACGATCACATCGTCTTAGACTACGCCGACTCCGTTCAATTGCATTGCGGTTGTTGGCAAAAAGTGAAGACGCGATACGTATAAAAGTTGTAGAAGTGTTTACTGTTTCACATCATTTTTGTATAATAAAGGTTAAAATTTAGAGAGCCACGTGAATTTCTTTTTTTTATTTTCCAAGTTAAAAGAAATAGTAAATTCGTACATTACACAACGAATCCAACGATCTGACTCGAAATTCGCGATCTTGATTAGCGAATTACCCTCTCAGCTCCATAAATTTCAGTCAGAACGGCTGGAATGATGTAGTGGGTGTGGTGGCGGAGCATATTCCTCGGAGAAGTTCTCGAATTTCGCGTCCGAAACACCTAGTTCATCGTACGAATCGAGACGTTCACGGATTCCCGTGTGTGCAGCTGCATGATCCGCATCGTAAATACCCGGCTGCCGATTCCCTACGAAACTGCAATTTATCCTTAGCCCTACAAGCAGCCGTTGTAGACCGAACAGCAGCTTGTCGATCGCTGCTGGTCTTCGAGTGAACGGTTTCCAATGGTAATCCGATCGGTCGGATGTATATACGCGATCGTGTAAACGGCGTCATCGAGCCGGTCGTCGTAACGACGCGATTGAACATGCCCTTACGACGAGGCAAGCTGCTTTAATTGTTTCGCGATTCACTGCAAGATCGTTATTTCCCTCGTGTACATTTTCAGGAACTACCTAGTGATACCCGTGACACGAATAATACACGAAGATTAGAACGCGTTTCCAACGGACAAAACTAACGACGCTATGTTACACAATGAAAAAAGTATCTTTCGGAATTTCTTAACCTTTTCTAAAGAAATATTGAATATCAAGACGGGTGAACAGATGGAGAAAAAAATCGGGAAACTTTTATACCCCTAGAATTTCCCATGGAAGGATCTTTCCAAACAGCGTAGTATATCACCAAGCTTTCGCAGAGAAAAGAACAAGGGTAAGTTCAGCCTTTCTTCTCCCATTCTTCCCGGTTCAGGACTTTAGCCAGTAACCCCTTGAAAGGAAACGGTGCCATTTTTAACGCCTCTAATTAATCGCGGCAGAAAAACTGGCCAAAAAGGAATCCATCCATTCTCGCTCGCTTTTCTTTCCCTCAACCGCCTCCACTCTTCCTCGCAGAATGAAATTCACCTAGAGCGAGAATACCTACTGAACACGCCAGGATCAAAGGAATTTCCGTTCCAGAAATAAACGTCACTTTAGCTCTGGTAAAACCGTTTCACGCGGTCGGTCTTTTAATTTGTACGCGTGCTAAGAAAACACGCTCGTCCCTTCTCTGTTTAACCAGTGGCGACTCGTTTTCCTTAGCTACTTGCCCTCGAAGCGAACAGCTTGTAGCGTAACGCCACATGGTTTTCATGGGTGCACTTTTAACAAGCTAAGCGAATAAATTGCCAAAAGAGAAAGAAAAGCGGTAAAAATAAGGAGAGGAGAACGAGTAGGTTGGGTAGAATGGATGGGGATGAATGAAAAACGAGAGAAAGCTGGAGGCAGAGAGAAGGGTCTTAGTTAGCGAAGCATAGGGAAGTTACTAGGGCAAGATGGAAGGTTAAAGTGGAGTTTAGTGAGACGGAACTTTTAATCTTCTACGGAGATGATCGTCAAACCGTTCGTGTTCTTTACAAGGACCAATTTTCCATCTCGATCTCTCTTCGTGTATTTAGACGACGATCGATCCGAAAGAAAAGAGTTTTCTTGTCGTTCCACCACAGTTACCCTCTTGTAATCTGTTCCTTATCTTTTCTTACAATTCACCGACGTTAACGCTTTAATAGGCGACCGATTGTGTCAACTTACGAGCTTCGATCCATTTGAAAATTGGATTAATCGACGTTCTCGATTCTCGTCTCGCGTTGACGTCTACTAGGACGCTTTTCGAAAGCTCGTTAATCGTTTCTTTTGACAGACCGAAGCTGATCCCGTGAACGTTTGAGGGATAACATAGAATTTCAAACCCGTTCAATGCAGCATATCTTCGTGTTTCTACAGAATAGGATATCAATAGTCGGCTTATAATTTACAAATTTAGAAATTTCGGATTACTACGAACCAAATTTTCGAAATAACACCCTGTATTGGTCTTGTTGACAAACATGCACATATGAAGTTACTATGCGAACAGGATCCAATACGATTTCTTCCGGTATTTCCCATTTCCATCGACATATCCGGCTTCCTTCCCATCTTTCCCTATCCCCGTGACGATAGAAACCGCTTCGAAATACAAGTAAGTGTCGATCTCTTGACGGAAAGAGAAGCAATCCTGGATGTATTAGAAAGTACGTATTCATCGGAAATGCTGTCATTATTCTTTGCAAACAGCTGTGGAAGAACCCGTGAATTTTACTAATAAATGTTGAAATTGGATCAAAAGATAATATACAAATTTTGTGTTTTAGAATTATATGACAGAGATGATTTTTATGGTGGAAATAGATATGATAGAATGGCTATTGCATAATAAAATTATGACAAAGTAGATCGAGGACTGGACAGTATAGATATGAAGGCTGTATGCATTCCATTTTTGAAATAGTCAAACACGTAGAGGATGATTGATATATGAGGACAAGAATAAATTTTAAAGAGAAAAGAAAAATTAACTTGGTGTCTGTGATAGAATATCAAACTTTCATTTACCTACTATACAAAGTAGACACTGCTTTCAAACTACTCTACGATATCATTTTTTATCATAAATTCTCCAAATTTTTCTTAATTTTTCTTAATTTTAAGAATACTTAAACAAGTGAAAAATCACAAAATACAAAGTTGCATAGCATACCACAATTCAATCAATGCAACCAAAGTCAGCACGAATCGATCCAACGATTTCGTGGCCGGTATCCATTAATCAGAAGGCAGCACTGATTTCATGGAATGGAATCTCAGAGAAGCTGGCATAAATTAGTCCCGTCGAATCTAGCCGTTTCCGTAGTTCAATAATTGGCTTACCCGAAGACCCTCAACTAGACAATAGGGAGAGGAAACCGGTAGATGCAGACAGATATCTTGGCGTGAAACTTCTACGTCATCGCCAGTTCACCCGCATTCATTGGTTTCCAATTAATTTCTACAAAGCGGCCGAATTATGAAGCCACTAATTGCAATCCACGCCGAAGATCAGATTTCAAATACTTTCGCTTATTCTTTGGACGTTTGTCAAATAAAGAAGTTGAGCTTTCTTTATTTTTTATAAACACACTGTTATATTAAGGAAAAATTTAAGGAAAATCTATCTTTCAAAGACTTAATCAGCTACATGATTAAATTAATTGCCCAACAAGTGAAGAACCTAATTTAATTACAATCTCAAAATTAATTAGTTAAATTATTCACAAGTGAACTACAGAGTTATCTCAATTAAAATGAAAATATCAAAACTCTTTCAATTTTTGGCAAATAAATTACCAACATATTTCATCCTGGAACAATTCAAAATTTTCAGACGCACAATTATCTCGTAAATAGACGGAACTTGTAACGAGTGAACATATCGAAATCCTGGATCCTCTCCATAATTTGTAAGCACCGAATATATTTCTACAAAGGTCGTTCCATTTCACCTGTATTTTGCGGCCTGAACAGTTACCCCATCCCCGAGGATTAACCGACATTATATCGAGTTTCCAAGTTGATCGAGCGGATTCTCTTGCTTCCAGAGGATGGTAGGGGCCATACGCGGAGAATGTTTCGCGCATATTGACCATCAGAAATTGCTACCGCTTTGTTTGAGCAGATGTTGCGAGTGTAATATGAACCGTGGTTTTCGAGTGTTCCGACTAGCGGTGGCCTGTACCGTCCTACACTTCCGCTCGTTTCCGATGCTCGTCGCGTGCTGCACCAACTTACCAGCAGTGTCGAAATAGCCGGCTTACAGCTTCGAGAACGAGCAAAAGGAGAGAAAGCAGGCAACGCTTGAACGCGATTTTATATTAAAATGAACTTCTTCAAGTTTTTTTGATGCAGTTTATTGTTTCATCGAATTTTTTTACGTTGTTGGTATAATAGAATCTCGATGCTTGCCAATAACACAATTTATCAAAATCATCTTCTAAACATTTTACTATTACACTTGTACGCGAAAGATGAAGATATTTGCATACTCTTGATAAGACAAAGGGAAGCACGATGAGAATGCTAACGAACGACAATGGAATCATGTGAACAGGAAAGGGAAATAAAGCGAATCAAAACTCAATTTCACAGTTTCGCGAACAAAAGTGTCACGATGCGTACGGTAAACGAGAAAATTTCTAGAAACGCATCGAGCAACTCTGAGCGGTGGTCGAATGCACCCCACGGTGCTCGTTTCGCCGTGGTAAACACATTTTTCCCAGGTCAAAGTCGCTGGACGCTTGATGGAAACCGAACTGACCGACCGAATTGAGGGCTCGATTGAAAACAGGAACGCGATTGATCCGTCGGCATCGATTGCGCTCGAGTTTGAGCACTGAAACTCTACAGTGGTAGAACTGGTATCGAGCTACAGTGGGTGATCAAATTATTGGAGGTATAAAAAATGAGTTTTTTGTGTTTGTGTAGAAATAGAGCCACAATTGTAAGATTTTTACATTGTGTAACTTTTAATCAATAATTCTCCACTATTAATATACAAAAAAATACTTATAAAAATAATCAAATACATTTAAAAGATTATATTTACACATGTATGTTAGTATTTCGTAACTCCGCGCCGCCTTTTGCTGTAATCATCAAAATTATTACTCCAATCTCTAATTACTCCAGGCTCTAATAATTTGATCACCCGCTGTATTCTACCTTTGATAAATAACGCTGTTAATTTGAAAATGTTTCTACGATCACTAAACAAATAAAGCCGAGATCGTGTTTGTAAATTCATTACAGATAACGAAGAATTATGTGGACTCAGTAAACTACGTTAATTCAAGCGTTTATAGGGAAGAAGATCGATTACGATGTTTACTATTCTGAGTGAATTTTGTCCACAGAAGGGAATCTTCTGTTGCTTCCATTAACATGTAATTGATACAGTGTAAACCATGCGAATGGTGAAGTAAATCCATTGAAATAACGAATATTGTATTTCAAACGAAGTTTATTTTAGTACTATAAATGCTACGCTAAAATTGTAAAAAATGCTTTCCTAATAAATCTGGTAACTTGTAAGTAGTTAATTAAATTATTCATGCCACGTAGAAATTGGGGATTGGGAGTTTCAAATTAAATGAAAGTAATAAAAAAAAGAGAAAAAAGATTCAGTAATAGTTAATATCTATAACAGAATGAAATTAAATACACATTCAATAAGCTAATATTAACAATAAAACGTAATTTAATAATTTTAACGAAATAATAACTGGTTGCCAGCAATAATGTGTTAATTAAAATAACGAAACGCAATTTTAACTGTGAAGCGAAAATGTACATAACTACAATTTCAAGTACCAAAAAAAAAGAAGACAATCAGAAAGCCAAAATAATTCACATCATAAATTCAGTCTCTACATATCGACAGCATCTAAAACATTACCTGCGAATGATTATTAATTAAATAATTCAATGTTTATAATAAACGAGGCAATAAAATATTCAATCAATCTCTGTTAACGACTCTTTGTACGAGGCTCATTCTTCGGGAACGACATAAAAATTAATTGCAACGTTTCGAAAAATCGATATTCAATTACTGATGGTAACTTTCTGTCGATTGCGATTCAGTCGATTGGAAAACAACGTTTCCCAATGTGAAACATGAGACGTTTCCTGTTTAGAACGTTGTCAAAGTACTTTCTGCTATAAATTGAAGTTTATTTATTTTATTTTTCATATCATTGGTTCAATTTATGAAGGGGGAATATAAATATTTTTTCTTTCAATTTTTGCAAATCGTAGACACTACGCTTCCAATATATTTCTATTCCACGTAATCCAATTTATTTTTTCGTCCGACTAACATCGTATTTGTTCACTGAAACACAAGACATCCCTTATTCAATTGTTGTATGATATATTGCAAAGCAGGGAAATTTCAAATGATTAATAATCTGTTAAACTCAGAAGCTTGCGTTTCGCGTGTATATTCAGCGGTAACAGGATTATACGCTGTTTACTGCAACCAATGTACAAACGTTCTGTCTCGTATCAGACATTATTGTCCATCAGGGAGCTATTAAAGTAGTGAAATCGTGCGTACAGTCGTGTACCCACAAACGTTTGGCTGTGTTTAATAACGAAAATTTTTGTAAATCTAGCCACATGAAGAGACGAAAATTACACGCTTAAGGAACGAATTCCACGTAGAATCAAGGAACTCGTCTACACAGTTGGATGATTTCTACGAGGGATCAACGTCGAAACGAGAATTTTAACAATGATGCTTTTATACTTGGATAATCGTGGCCTTTTTGAACGAGCGTGCCAGCAAATATTCGCGGAGTGCTCGACTTCAAAGTTTATTTGTAAGTTTAACTATCGTGTATAGTGACATTTAAACTCATCATCTTGGTATCAAGTCGTAAAATAAATACTTAACCCCTTCAATATGAAAGGGTCGAACACCATCGGAGATAATTTCAACCAGGCTTTCTTAATTTGTAACTTTTACACGCAAAAATGTTCATTAAGTCGCGCGATTGCTCTTTCATTCAAAGCCCCAAAACTCCTGCCGAGTTTGAGAAATTTTTCCCTGGGACATGTCTGTCGCTGATTAATCGCGTCTACATTTGTATTCAAAGGATCGTGGCACGTTCCATCGCGGTGGCATAATAAATTATTGACAGAATTCTGCAATTTCGTCGTCGAGAATTATGTATGCAAATGGGCCGTCCGTCGTCACTTGAACGTGAGCGTCATTCCGCGACAGGGGCGATTAAAAACTCTGCTTGGCAATTGGAAACGGGCAACCGGAAACGCGACGAATGGTCAATCGAATCGCTCCGATTCAAGGAAGCTCCTAATTATCAGCCCACCTCTCCGCCAATATTGGAAAACTATTCGATTTAGCGAGGCTGCTTTCAGATCGTCGAACCCTTTCACCTCGACGTCAATTATCCGAGCAATTATTATTTCCAAATCCTTGTGCCCAAGTATTTAAAACCGAGAAACTCCGCCCTAATGCGTTTCGATTATCTTCTACTTTTGCTCTGTTACGTTAGTAATTAGTGAATTGTATCAATCAATCTTTGTCTTTTTCAGTCAGACACTCAATTTCATTTTACTGACAAAGAAATCACTCTTCAAATTTTAACCCCTTCGATTTAACCCTTGAACTGCAGACTGCTATGTTAACGACAATTTAAATTGAATTTTAGAGCTCATTGTTAAATAATTTAAGTGTCTAATTTTAATAACTCTACAACCAAATGAGTCTTATAAGAATTTTTTAACAGTGAACAGAATAATGATGCAATTTGAATTCTACGTACGCCTTTTATCTTTATTTTTCGTCTAACGATTTTCCAGACACGAGAAAATTTATTTCGAAACAATTGCTCACGATCTTCCCATCGATTCGTTGGGTGCACGTTTCGAAACGAGGCGACTCGACGCCTGCTCCCTCTTTCTTATCGCTTTCACGTGTTCCGAAAAAGCTTTCCAAGGAACGGCCATGGTTAGAAGAGCACTCAGCTCTGTGTAGCTCGATAACAGGGTGCCACTGATGCTTCCATGCGAAATTGTCCGCCGTGATACACGTTTCCATTCCTTTTCTTCCTTTATCCACCCCTTTCCCTCCCCGTCCTTTCTGCTCTCGACTGGCGACGAAACGCAAGTGGCCATCCGCGTTGCGGTACCTTTCTATATTTTTCTGAATGAAAGAGACAGAACGAAAGGGAGCCGCTCGGACAACGAAGAGGACGAGTCGAAAGCTTTGGAACAGGAGAACACGTTTCAACATCGATGGAGACCAGACAACCAGCCACTTTGAAAAGCTATCAAAGACAGCTCGTTGTTGTTGTTGTTGTTCGAACTCAACAGATTTGTTTACTCAACCCTTCTTCCGGTTTCTCAGTATTATTGAAACACTGTGATGTAAATATTGTGTTGCACTCGTTGTAACGGGAAGGAGTTTGATTAGCTGTTCTGATGCTTTCCTCCAATGAAAATACAAGACAATGGACTACATGGTTGTTCAATTTTGTTGATGTTTAGACACAGAACTGAGTAGAAAACTTAAAGCTGGATTTACAATAATAAAAATGTAGGTTGCCTTTATTTAAGGACAAGAGTGAGAAGAGCCTCCCTCTATCTATTTCTGATTTCGGAGAAACCTAGTAGAAACGTAACCTGGACTCTTTAGCAATTAAGCTGAATGCTTCCTGCTTTTTTACAAAATACCTGTTGGTAGATTGGAGTGTTTAAACGCGACCCTTCATGATCGCAATCTGGAAACGAACACGTTTCTTCCAAACCGTTTTCCCCATTTTCGCACACGAAAAGACAATGGAACAGCAGGGTAGCAGGGTAATAACGTGTTTCCCGTCACGATACGCTTAAGCATTCAACTGTCCGCGGGAAACCACTTCCGAAACGAATCTGCATAATTACCAGACTCGACTTAGGCTGCTGCTTTTCTCCGTGTATCGCGTGTACTTCGAAATTGACTTTCGACACGAACTTTCGTCAAAAACCAAATCACTCATTTCGTCCCATGTCAAAAATGTACTTCTGAATTATTTTAACTCACCGTTTTCATTTCGAAGCAGATGAATTTGCTATTACACGAAGCAGATCAAATGAAATTCCTATTACGAATAGTATGATTAACCCCAGTTTAGAATTTCACAATACCTGTGTAACGTGAGTATAGAACTGCAACGAAAACGAAACAGGGGAAAATTGCTAGGCATTGACGCAGTGTTTGTTCGGGAAGTGGTAAAGGAATTCAGAAACTTGATACAACCACGAACACTCAGAGATCCAAAGAGAAAAACAGAATCGAGATGTTTTTTTGTTTCCTAAAGTGGTGTCTGATACTTCTGGATGAACCCTCTTGAGAATAGCAGATGGAATCGAGCGATCAAACGACGCGTCGAGCTTTCACAGCGCGAACATCGAGACAAAGGCTTCAATTCAAGACTTGCCGGGAAAAATATTATTTTAATTCTTGTATTCACGTTTCGAATTCATCAAATTTTTAATACGTTTCGTTGACATATTTTTTGTCACATTTCAAAAATTAGAGAGATTGTATTCATAATGATTTGATTCGAAATTAAGTAAATTAATTAATAAAAATTGGATAAATTAATTCTGTACTAAATATATCAGCACGAAATCTAGAATTTAGGTTGATAAAATTAAAACCCCATTCTAGAAAACCGTATTCACGAAAAGTTATTCCCTCTATGATAATCCGTTCACGTTTGTACAACTAAGTGCACAAGAAGAAAGAAAACAGTGGACCGAATGGTTGCCAGATACCGCAAAGGATGCAGCATTCTACGAAATCTTCGTGGTAGAATGGCTCGAGACGGTCAAAGGATTTCCCTTGGCCAGAAATTTTCGTTCTAAACGAACATTGCTAACGAGTTCCAAGCTTTCGTACCGATATTTTCTCTGCTTTTTCAAACGAACATCTCACGCCTCTTTTCGATCTCATGCAAAATCGAGCTTTCGTTACATATCGCGCGATCCACTAGGTAAATTTGTCGAAACGGTTCGGAGCATCCTGGTTAGAAGAAAACATTCGAGACCGTCTAACGGCAAACTCTTCGTTTAATCGACGAACCCAAGTTTACGAAGCTATCCTCCGGCGAAATGGAATCGCGCACGGGAAATGGGTACCACGACGTTGCCTCAAGATTCAGAAGTATTATTTCCTCGAAAATCGCGATCGACCTTTCACGTTTTCCACTCGCAATTTCTAGCTACTCGTTGATTACAGATTCGATGGAAATTTCGCGTGTCTTGGTATGGAAAATTGTTGTGCAAAAGAAAACAAAATTAATCGAATTATCCTCTACTATTCATTAAAATTACATTATATTACTGAACTATTTAAATTATCCATTCTAAATTTTTATTTGTATTTCGTACGCATAGCTTTTATTCCACTTTTTATTTCATTACTTTCTATATTAATTTACGTTCGTTCAAAGTTCGGAATATTAGACTTGATGTGTACATATATACGCGTTACACGTGTTTCGTCGACCATACAGCAATTTCTAGTACCGTAAGTCGTCTTCCACGAGTTGGTCCAGATCTGAATGGTTCAAAAGGAGTTGGTCGGTGGCCATGATATGGTTTCAGGCAGAGATTCTGGCTAGTATTCAGTGTCTGTGTCTTAATTCGGCCTAAGTCGCTGGATGCGATTCTGGTACTTGTCAATATTCTCGAATCTCGAGTCCATTTCATATTCCACGTAAGTCACGATCCAACTACCTTTTGACCCAGAAAGACAAGAACCATGTACTGAAAGACACTGATCACTGATGATACTCCCATAAATAGTTTGACAGTCAATGTGGTTCTTAAGATCATTGTTCTGAATTCCAAGAATGTGTAGCTAAACAGCTGACAGCGTTAATAATTTATATCAAGAGACACAGATTCCCGTAATATGGGCATTCTATCTCATACCTCGTTTGTGGCTAGAACTATGTACAGTATACAGAAAAAAAAATTCTTCACTATGGTGATACCGATAAACATCAGAAGAGAATATGTCCGCTCGTAAATGGAATACTGCCGTTTTCAGGGTGCAACGAGCGAACAGCCTACTTATCTTTATGCATCAACAAAGTGGCTACTCGCTGCTTCCTCTCGGGTATGGATGAATGGATATAAATCCTGATCAAAATCGACCGATCAGATTTTAAGAGGAGGCGGTTTGCCTACGTTTCTTTACGATTATGGAGAGATTTCGGGTTTACCCAGAAACATTTTATGGCAGAAAGGGGGATTGTGGGTCAAAGTGATCGAATTGGATCCACTTTATCTTGATTAAAAGAAGTAAGAGGAGTGAACGTTTTATTTGACGGGATACGTAATTTTATTATGAACGTCAATGATAAAGATTCATGGAATTATCAGATTGTTCCTTATTAAATGGCGAATTTCAGAACATAGAATGATCTAAAATTTCGTGATTAAATTTATGACAGCTTATGAAGACAATTTAAAAGGATACGTAATATTTTATTAATTATTAATTCTAATATAATAACATATGAACTGATCACCATTGAAAGAGAACAAAGATTAGGGCCTGAATAATCAGTTTACTAATAGTAAAGAGTTAATTAAAAGCGACACGTCGAAGCAACAAATCCAAGGAGAGTGTACACAGCTCTTTAGTCTGCGCTGTGATTAAATACACCAGATAAATCATCGTAATCCTTCCATTGTAACTACAACGGATTCAGAAACAAAAACAGTATCAACTGACCACCACAAAACACTGGACATTTACGTATTTCTTCCGTATTGAACGATTCCTATGTACGCTCATGTCGTTATAATATATTATATGAAACATGGAACATTCCATTTTATGAAACATGGAACAAAATCCCTTTTAGTCCATCCAATTTAAATTAACAATCCAAAATTGACCATTGTTCAAACGAATTTATATTTCGAAGAGTAATCTATTTTAATCATTTTAATTTAAGAAATATCAAATAAATAGAAAGTTTGAAAATTTATATCGTGAAAATTCGAATGGAAAATGACTGCGGATAAAAATTGACCCGACGAATAAAATGTTTGGTGGTGTTTCGTTTGCTATAAGGATTAAGAAGGTCGCGAAACTCGTCGACTATTCCGGTACGGTGCTTTTGGTAAAAATCGTTTACCGTGCGAATAAACACGGACCCCGAGTATATTTGCGGCTTCGTAAAAAAACGTAAGCAATCTTCTCCCGCGCCACACCGACTTTCCCGAATATCACACTGGGATTCGGGAGCAAGGAAAGAAGTAATCTCGCCCCCGTTAACGCTCCTCCAGCTTTTTTTATTGGACCATCATTTAACGTGGAATGGGACGATGCTCGTTCTCCTTCCAGACTGTGCTGGAATTAAAAAGCAGACGTCCCTCGCGATTGCATTGGTTCCGCCAGACTTTTCGGTGATTACTGCTTTACGAACGTGTATTGCTTTAAATCGAATGTCAAGCTAAAATTCAATATCAAAGAGCGAAGGGTCTGGCGCAATTTATTAGAAAAATTTAAGTCTGAAATATTTATAAAATTATTATTCAAATGATTTATTATTCTATTTCCCCTGAAATTATAGTTGTTAATTAAATTATAATGATCATTTCGGCATTTGAAATTTGAACAATTCTAAAACAGCATACCTCGTGTCCATGAAAGCTCAGAGAGAATTCATTAAAATCTGACGAACAATGCTTACAAAACAATGCAATAATATGAAATGTAACGTTGTATTGTACGCTGTTATCCGAAATTCTCACTCAAGAGTCGTTGAATTAATACTGAATTGAAACGAGAATATTGAAATAACGTCAATTTAAAACGACTTCCCATTTCATATACTACAATTTATTCAATCATCCTTTATTTAATGATCTCAATATGAACTTTTTTAATAAAACCATTCATGGTATAAAAGAATATATTATCAAAAATTCATTATTATACGTCTACATGAAATAGATTTTAAAAAGTAACAATAAAATTAGCGATCTTATATTAAAAATCGTCGAGAGAAATTTTACCAAGTGATAAAAATGAATCGATATATGTAAAGGGAAGAAAAATTCTTATTATCCGTTCGCATCAATTTTTCCTCGGCTCTGACTTTATCCTGGCACTTTGAATAACATATCCGAGAACGTGGCGCAATCTTGTGCGTTTTACGGCGGCTATTAAGATTCAAATTCAACGATGCAAATGCACGCTAAATTAAATCGCGACGACTTTGTTGCACAGCGTGCACGTTCCCGACGCAACGAGTAAAAGAGGGAAATTTAGACGGTAATCCGTGACGCGTCCTCGAGATATTTCATCCCTACGACCATCTCGTCCCGGCTACCATTTTATGAACGCAAATCTTGCAACGTGAAATTCAAAAAAAGTATTATGAGTTCGACATAATTCGTGAGACGAGCATGTCGTGGAACAGGATGCGATGCATTCGTTTTATCACGCTAGAACGAGGCCGAAATTGAAACGTAACCTAGACCGTGTTCCTACCAGTTCTCTCCTTATCTCGACTCCCTGTTCCATAATTCACTGCTTCGTTGCACGTGATACGCGCTGATGTTGGTTAATTTTCATTAAACAGCTAGATTATTCGTCGCTGCTTCGTGGCACGCGGCTGAGAATGCTTGTGAAATGTTCGAACGTGCCTAGCTTAGCTTTGTTTGTTAAACGAAATGGAATATCAATTTGAAAAATTCAAACATCGTTGAGAAAAATATAATGCTGCAATATTTTCTCCGCTTTTTCCAATTTAACCCTTTCAATTAATCATTTAATTTTCTTCCATTACGTCGAATTACAATCCTTCGATTGCCTTTTCTTTTTATCGTTCATTGCCATCGAGTGTACGCGATCGTCGAGCAAGGTGATTCAACGTGAAAAGTGAAAAATGAAAGAGTTCCTAGCCTGGTAGACGCGCATTTATAGCAGCAGCAAGTGGCTCGATGCAGTTCCGGAGATTTCGAACAATGTCGCGTTGCAGCTGCGAGCAGAAAGTTGTACGAGGGTGGCAACTCGTCGCTACGACGAGAATCGCGTTCGAGCACGAAAAAAGGGAATGACGGGACGAAGGGAGAAGGACGAGGGCACGAGTGCTGCTGGGGACGAGCCAATTGTATCGCCCTCACCAATTCCACGAGGCCGTGACTAATTGTTCTTGCCCGACTACGAGTTACGGGCCAACGTCGAGCGATGACGAGCACTCGAAATTGCTCTCTTCGGCTCCGGATGCTGACCCCTATGGTCCATTTTTCCGAGCCTTTAGATCTCTTTTTGCTCATCCGTGATATCGTTACTATTTCTGCTACAGCTGGGATCTGACCCTGCGTCGAGATGACAGCGAATGATAAAGAAAAAGATTTGATACTGATAGAATTGAAAAGTGAGGGTGCAAATTTTTGTATTAAAAGAATGAGGATGGAGATATGGAAATTTTTTAGAAAATCTATATCTTGAACGTCTACTATTAGAATAGAATAGAAACTTATAAAAGAAAATTAATAAATTATTGCTGTAATCAACCAAGCTACAAGATTGCAATACAATTTTGAACTCAAATCTATGAATATTATAAAAAACGAAAACAAATCTATTTAAAAGTTAACAAAATCGAAAACAGAACCCAATTCGATCGTCCACATTGAACCACAAACATTAGAGAGCCGCTTGGGACCTGGTCCCGGGCAATTTTAACCCTACACGAGATTAAGAGGCAGATTAGTTAAACGTGAACAATGGACCGCGTAAATAGTTGATTGGATAACACCAGCCAGCGATTAAGGACGATTTATTATAAGGCGTAAAGCTCTTGGCGGTCAGGGATGAGACAAATTATGCCCCGCGTATAATTGCCGGCGCTATCTGGCAGGTATTATCGTTGGGAATAGTAATTAACATCGCTAAACAAATTAACAGGCCCAAGGGCCAGATGGTTCGAACGACTAAGGTTAATTGAATAATGTAATTTCTTCCCGAAAAGGGTTTGTTAATTAGAACAAGAAGTTCGTGTGGTGGTTATTGCGCCCTAGGCAGGTCACCCGGTTCGTTATTATATTTCAGAGATAATTTCACTGGTATACGGGCTGAATGATAACGAAATTACAATGATTACCATATGGTAATGTGATTCGCCGAAGGACTGGCGCCAGTCACGTGGCAAATTACCGCGTTCTATAATCCACGTTCTACACCGATCTATCCATATGTATACTCGCATGTATTATCGCTGTGCACAGGTGGATCACGGCTTACCGAATGCATCTGTACACGATATATTGAGAGTGATTTATTTCGCTAAAAATAATAATTACCAATGAAGATCCTTAAAACAACAGAAACTATAATGTTGAAATGCATGGTGTTTTTCTCATTGTGAGATGATGATATGCTAAACATCAGATAACACTACACGATGGAGTTTCATTAAGGAACCAACAATGCCCTGGAATTACTTTATTAGCCTGCAGCGCAGGATAGACACCTCGTAAACTAGGCTCCTTGGAATAGGTTCTCTTGGGTACAATTTTGCTCCCAGCAATACGTTTCGTCCGCAATTTCGAGCATTCTCGCACAACTTTACGATTACGGAATTTAATATCCGATCAAATATGAAAATCGTTTCCAACGTGGAACGTAAATATTAATCAATATCATCAAAGCTTTGATACAGCAAAAGTATCGTTTTGCATCAAATCAACGAAACTAGTATCTAAAAACGTTGAATGGCATGTCTCTGCGTTTGTTTCTAGATTCATAAGACGAAATAAATTATTTTCATCATCATACTACTCGTGCAGCTACTTAGGAATTCACGACACGAGATGGTAAACGAGCTGAAACCGCAAAGCAACGTTCTCAGAATCCATCCTTAGCAATCAGCGTCGTTAATTTCCGCTTAAGAAGCAAGACAAGCTTCGATGCGGTCAGATTTGCCTAATCTCTCTCGGCTAAATTTCAAAAGCTTCTGGAAACTGAATACCGGTGGCGAAGGGAGGAAGCTACGTATCGAAGGAATCGTAACGGCTGGCCGTCTACTGCTTTGCCAAAGGAAATGGAGCAGAGAGATACAGAGGAGAACGGTAAGCAGCGAGGGGGCGAGAGGAAATGTGGCAGAGTGTTGGCTGCGGAGACAAATTGTCGAACAGTGCTTGCGGTCGGACGTACACATGTCCGCCAAAGTTGGGTCACATTTAGAAAACAGGATTACAGTTCGCTTCGAAGCGTTGCTCTGGCTGCAGCCTTGCCTCCAAGACTATGAAACTGCAATGCACCTGCACACTGGGCGAGCAGGTGGCCTTCCGGCTTCGTCCGCTTTGTTTTCGCTCGTGGTTTCGACGCGAACACCAAGTTCTCGGCTGTTCTTGAAATCGCCCTGTTCCGGCTCGTCGTTCTATTCGTCGTGTAAAACTCTTCCAGGTGTTTGTGATAGGTCTTTCGAATGGAACTTGACTAATTCTTATTTAAATCAAAAATGTAATCAATAGCAAATAATCTTTCTAAGATAATTCCAGTCATTAGTTGATAAATTCAAAAGAATTGTCAGTAAGAGATAAAAGTATCTTCAAAATGTAAAGTAGCTGGCACTAAAGAGACATTTTGCCAACATTTAATGACTTTGTTCGAAAGACATCGAGCATTTCTATTGGGTTAACTTGCTTCCGTTCCTTCAGATTCGTTGACGATGCAGTATGGCTTCTTTTCAAGTTTGCGAGCACGTTTCATTACGAATACAAGAATTGTTGGTACGAAATTGCTTATGGGGAAAGGTTATCATCAATATTGAATTTCTCTATGTACAGACATGCGCTGGAATACAGAAGGACAACGTTTTCCCTTTTTCCGCGTGCACAGAGACTACGTGCTTTTCCTTTGGAAAAGCAAACGGAGCCAGCCGTGTTTGCTTATCTAAGGCAAGCATTTTCGCAAACTTTCTGAATATAACGTTGCACCTCGTGCATTCTCGCAGTAAGGTACAATCTTTCTCCATCCTTTTACGATTTCAAACTACGTCAGGAATAAATAATATACTCTACCAGACGAAGTACTTATCATTTTAATCGATAGACTCTTCGATTACGATATCATGGAAACTCGAAGATATATTCGACTCGCTAAATGCAGCTTTTGATTTATCAGACACAAAGGAAAGTAGAGTTTCTCTCGAACTATCCTTTCTGAATGAATGACAGGTAGAAAGGCGCGAGGATAAAGGGCCGTTCAGTCTCGTAAGAACTTACGAGCAGTCCAAAATGGCCTCAACATTCGGCCCTCGTTCGACTGGACTGACTTCTATTGCGGCTTTACGACCTGTTCTCCGGCAACTTTTTTTTTTACGGCCAGACTTCATTTGCCAGGGGAAACTTTCCGCCACGGTGGTGAACGCAATTGCGCGCCACGAGTCGTTCAACTTTCTCGAAATTTTCTCTCCCGAGCCGATTCAGCGAGGACGAAAATCAACCGGGAAATAGTGAAATTCTGGACTGAATTCCGTTTCCTAATGAATACGGTGAACCTGGTTCCCGTGAACGATCGATCACTTTGTAACGTGCCGGAGGATATTGAAATTGAAAGGCACAGCGAAGTAAATTATGCTCAAAGTCATTTAACTAGTTTCTCTTCGTACGACTATATTTTGATGGATTATATTATTTCTTTTTACTTTTCATGTGTGCTATTTTAATATAAGGTTACATTTAAGAAAAAATTTTCAAAAAATCCTTTATATCCTCGAAGGAGATTTATATTTCACCGAGGATCCTTTGAACCGATTAACATAGAAGTTTCAAATACTGAAGCCTGCAGCAAAACTTCTTATTCCCCCTTAGCTCGAGTATTTTCCAAAACAGCTTAAATTTCCTTCGAATTTGACGGAGTAGAACACGCAACATAGCGTCTAAGAGGAAACCCTACATCCCGTAATTAATTAAAAACATTTAAGATAAACCCCCTGCAGGCCAGATCGATAGCAACACGAAGGGCGTCTTTCTCGTACTATAATTCTCCCCTGTTCCATCCTCGCTACGTATCTTCACCTTCTTTCTCTGGCAGTCACGACAGAGATTCGTTTGTCTTGAACGCGAATTATTAGAACGACTCTCCATCTCTCTCGGGTACCCTTGTTATCCACCGTTAATTAGAGTACAGTCTGCTACTGACGACAAGCAACTGTAAAGGAGTATCTTCACCGACACACCCTTTCTTCCCTACACTCCACCAGTTCGTCGCCCACCCTTAGCTTCCCTATGGCTGATCCGCGCCACCGCACGATGTTTGTGGCTTCAATTACTCCGGTGGATCTCCACAAAACCCACTAGTGCTCTTTAAGAGACTTCGCTGTGGAACTTACACGGTGGAACAGTTATCTCTGAATTGTTCTCCAAAATTGTTCGAAATTTTTGGTGATGAAAGGAGAGGACGAAGAAGAATGATTAAGAGGGCGTTCGAGTGAGAAAATTAAACTGAACCAATTTGTATAAATTTTCAAGGGGAAAGAATCAGTGTTGAAGATTCCATTTTTATTCGATCCTCATTTAGGACCCTAACCGAGTTTCCACCTACAGCATATGTACATGAAAAACGTGAGCAGGAATTTCATTAAAGATCCGAAACGATGCTAGACCGTCTGGCAAGGTGACGCAATGTGTTCCAATGCAAACGAGCCTGGCACGGATTGATCGTCGCACTTGACCCGAATCACCGGTCGCTGATTAAAACAGAACCGAGAGCAGAGATTTTTCTATTTGTCAGCGACACGTGCCACCTCATTCGCTAAACTTCCTTTTTTCCGGCAAGTTATTAGCAAGCTCCGTGTTACGAATCGAGCCGACGAGAAATCCGAGATCCATGAACGTCGTTACAAATCACCCCATCCTACCTGCCACCCTTCGTCTATTCATTGTCATACGCCATTAATTATACTCGTTTGCGAACTTGCGTCAAAGCGCTGCGGCTCATTAATAAACGCGATCAATCCGGCGCTTTGACAACGATCCTGATGATTGTAGATCCTCTGATTGGGCAACTTCGAAAACATGCACAATAGGCGAATGCGACATGGGCTTATAAATCGAACTAGTTCGACTGCAGGAGAAGATTTGAATAAGAAAGTTCAAATAATTGTACAGTTATCAGTGAAGTGAGTTTCTACAAAATTATTGTAATATTAGATTAAAAATCGTAAATTTTCATCTAGACCTTCGACATAAAATGCAAACTATCTGACGAGTTGGAAAAATACGTAAACCGAATGTTTCCATACGGTTATTTGTAAATCAAGCAGGTAGCAGGCTAGAAGCCCTGCCGTTTCAAGATCAATCTAAGGAAAGAGAAATTGCCGGCACGTAAGAAACCTTTCACCTCTGCCTCTTGATCTGAATATGAATCGTGCAAGTTAACGTCGAGAAAAGAAATTGTAATATAGAACGCTGTACGAAAATATTCACATAATTTTGTACATATTTTTGTATTAACATTTACGAGACACATCAATTAGACAAATTGTGTCTGACTATATGCAGTCCAATTCTACTGTCAAGATCATGCCGATCTTGATAGGACGCAGTTGGTCCCATACTACTCATTTGACTATATCTGACCACAGAGCGCATCGTTCTACTGGCTTAGTTAAGTCCGAGCACGCATTGATCTCCACTACTGCCCGAGGTAAGTCTGACCATGTACGGGCTCGTTCTACTAGCCACGTACAAGCGTTCTTAACACGTTGACTATCACTACGGAAACGAGCGAGTGTGATACGATATGTATACTACAATTGTAATTGCTCAGAATGTTATTGTTTAATTTATTAACTTAATTTTTCCTCTACCTTCAGTAATTAACTCTATTGTTCTCCCAGCTTTATGTAACTTGAAATATTTCTCTTAATTATTTAATACATTTAAATTTTGATATTTTCAATTTTTTTTATAACATACTAATTTTACAATCTTTATTTATCCAGTTATTTGATAACAAATTTGGTTGTACTCGATGTTTCACCATGACAATCAACGTGTTAATTATAAATAATTATAAAGAATGTGAAAAAGATGTACTCACTGTATGTGCCAACGTAGATCGGTGTCCATATGACTTGAGAGCGGACGAGTGTCACAGCCACGAAGAGAACAGCGCCGAACCACACACTCAAACGCGCGGCACTCATTTCACTAACAGCCCCAACAATCGCCATTTCCCTCATTTCAATCAGTTCTTTGCCTTAATATCATCTTCACCGGCGTTTCACTCTACTGTCTCTTTTTTCTTTTGTGCACCGTTCCGCCGTGTCTTTAATTTTCCTCGTTCTTTTCCCGGACGAACACACAACCACCCCTCGGCGGCGATAATCTGTCACGATTCAACGTTAATTTTCAACCTACCCTTTAACTCATTTTCGTACGATCAATTATTCGCAATTAAGGATACTTCAAACTGTAGAAAAAGCACACGAACTTCGCTCGAGATACGATTTAGACGAATCGCCCGCAAACAATTAGTCCCGCAAGAAACAACCACCTCTCAAGATAATTTCGTCCAGATAGAAACGAACAGGGTTAATGATCCGTGAACGAGCACCTGTTTTCGTTCGTTTCAACGTTCGCGGTTAAATTGTCCGTGTCATTATCGGATCGTCGCGTTCTCGTGGCCAAAGGGAAACTTTTAAAATTAGCACCTCTTCAACCCCCGTCCTTTATCACCGTCGCGTGTGCCGCGTTGCATAAAATCTCGTATTCCTTTCTGAATATTCCTGATAAAATTATCGTATACGTGTCAATTTTAGCTTACGCGTTTTATGTTTCATAGTCCTTTGAACTCGTACACGCCCTCATTGTCGACGAAGAACACATTTTTCCTTTGCACCAGCGCGTTTCACGACCCCGAAAAATGTGTACTACGATATTGAAGATCTAACTAAACGCGCTCGATTTCAATTCAACCCCTTCGTCGAGGTTTTTATACGAGAACCCTCTTGTAGTCGAGCCGGGTCTTTTGTCTGAACTCCCTTTGCTTCTTCACAAGCTGGTGCCCGTGTAGAACAACCCTCTGTTCAGAATTTCAGGCCACGTCTGCAACAAAACAGTTAAAAATTTTGTTAGAGAAATATTTTAATGTTTAACTCTTATAATTTTTATTATCTTAACTATGATATCAATTTCGGAATAACCTTCTGTTTGACTATGGAGAAATAACATTGTTATAATAGAAAATTACAAATACTTTCCAATATTGTTATAAATATGTTTTCTAATAAATAAGTGGTATCTTCCCAAATGCACCTATGACAAAGATCTTTCAAACTGTATAAAATTCAACCCTATACTCTCGAACGAGCCGAATTTATAATTTCCAATTATTAAAAGCCTCCAGAAGCCTCGTTTGAATTATTCTCACAGTAAGCAACGACTCTCGAACAACATTCTCCGCTCGGTAGTCGAGTTTCGTGCACTCGTTACAGAGTCGTGCATCCGATCCAAATAAAACGTCCCCCTAACATCATTCGCGACCGGTAATGAGGAGGATCCGTACAAAACATACCGCTCCGAATGCACGTCGTAACAGAGATCCCTGAGCCCTGCGACGTTCGCGTTTTCATCCCTCGGCAAATGTCGTCAATGTCTCGTTAGTGTATCTTCATCGGTGGCAAGCGACCTGTAAGCACGATCCCTGCGTCCATTGCACCCTTACTCTCGCAATGGGGTGACCATGATGCAGTCTGAGATAGGAACGGGACGAGGGGTTCCATTATGAAATGGAACGACATAGAACAGGGACATTGTCGAGTACAGTGATCTTCCTAGGGGAAGAAGACCCCATCACTCGTCTTAGTACTTAAGGGTTACTATATTTAGACAGGATACCTCTTAGGTATTCGACAAATAAGTATCGGTCTATTCTACTATGAAAGTAGTAAACTAAGCATGAAATATCGAAGCTTTCGAAATCTGAAATATTAGAAAGAACGAAGAAGTTAGAAATTCCCTAAGGAAGGCCAGCATGTCCTACAGTGTAATATCATAACGTGACAAGCCAAGAGCGGGGCTACCGGTTCTACCCTGTTATTTACTCGTTATCTCTGAGCTTTCGACCCGACGTCTGGCCAGCAGCTATGAAAGGCGGGCAAAGAGAAGAAGACAAGTTTGCAAGGAACTCGCTCAGCGTTCTCCACTGATCGCTTTATCCGCTACTTATCACGCTGTCCGGCTATTCGCTTCGTTATCTACTTAGTCGCTGATCGAGACACACTATGAAACTCCTGCATCAGCGGGAGACACGGTTCGAGATTAAAGATCCCTCGATACTTCGGTGCGACAGTGGCGAATGATTGATAGGCTCGCCGAGCGGAACTACGAGCAACGTTTATTTATTAACGCGATTGATTAACGAGCTTGTCGTAGTCGCTCGATATACGTTTTCTTCTCGTCCTCGTGCCGCTTCCATTAACCTCTTCGGCAGGCTTATTCTATAGATCAGTCGAGCGTGTTCGTTCCCGGTTCCAATTCGTGCAATTACAGGTCTCCGCGTCTATTGGTCGTTGGACCGTTTCCACGAGCCAAGTGTCTCTTTATAGGAAGAAGATCCCTTTCTTTAACTGGACGAGCCTTTCTCCTTTCGGTCACAGCTCGAATCAAACGCGGTCGCGGCGAACGAGCCCATTGAAGAGGCGTCGATGCAGTTAACTTAATCCGACGTCGCTGATTGGACACGCTAACCAAGAACGGTGCTAACGAAACGCGGCAACCGGAACGGAATAAAAGGAAAGGGAACGAATGGAGAGAAGAGGAGGTAGGGGATCGCATAGAAGGTAGGAGCAACGAGACTATGGTTGACCTTAATTGTGCCACGCAATTATGGCCACTTCCGTTCGATAGAAGTAATGCACCGTTAAAAAAGAAAGTCCCGATAAAGGGGAACTCGCGGTTATGAGAACGTCACAGGCACAAAGGCCTTCTTTTCTTTTCCCATTCCCATCCAATAAAAACCTTCCGACACTCTTTCCCCGTTATTACGATTACATGTCCCGTCCTTTTTCCATTCGCCTACCCCTCGTGTCGATCGACAGCAATTAGACGTCTTGTTCGACTGAAAAAATAACAGGAGAATCCTTTTCCTAGCCTTTCGACGTTCCATTAATTATTCGTAAATTAACACGTCCTTTGCGATTGGTTAAGAAATTAATTTTATACCAATGTTTCAAGTCGGCTTTCATCTTTCTTTTTACCAAAAGACACGTAACAGGCAGGTTGGCTATTTTCCAGTTAAATGATAGTGAACACGCTATACAGCAGTTAACCTGTACGAGTAACTGCAGTTTTGTGTGACTTAGAACATTAGTGTAGTTGAGTTAAAACTTGTTTCGAAAGTTTCTGTTTCTGATAAGGAAAATACGGAGTGTACATTCAAGAATATTAAGAGTTGCACGATAGATGTGGACTTTGGAGGTTAATCAAAGCTGTCAGATTTTATATGAGGAGCGATGAAGTATTTTTTTAAAAGAAACTTCAATATGTACCAGTAATTTCCTTCTATTTTCTCGCTCCCTTTTCACAAACCAACGGCGAGCTAGATTTTTTATCTTCCCGGTAGAATCAATTTTACTTGTGAAGAAAAAACTTACCAAACAAACGGGTTGCAAAGCTTTTGTAGGAGCCTGGAAACGCTGTTTGCAACGGTAATTTCGAGGTTGGGCAAGATACTGAAAACACGGAAGCTTGAATTCAGGGAAGTAATTACTTCCGAAATTTGCAGTTCTTTAATCGCTCTTCGTCCGGCACACCGACTCGTTTGCTATGACTGTAGCAGGGAGAAACTATTATTTCATTTTTATTTTATTTTTCATTCCATTTCTGAGGCCTTCGTAATTGCGTTCATTCTCAATTTTCACGCTAAAATAAAATGGAAACGTTTCAGGTGTAAACTGCAGTGAACGAGGGCCACCGCTAACCGACGTTAAGAATCTAATTAAATTTTGTAATAAAAAATAGGAGCGAGCAAAGAGGAATTCTGATTATCGCTATAATTACACTAGTAATTTGATATTATAAACTGAAATAATTGAATTCAAAATTCAACTCTTGATGCTCTTGATAATTCTTAGTATTCTATGTCGTGCGAGGTATAGCCATCTCGATTATGGCAGTTAACGTGTTATAGACGTCAGATTTCGTTCAATTAACACCAAAGGAGGAACTGTTTTGCAAATTACACTTGACCGTCAGACGTGCGACGGACCGTTGTAATTATTAATCGAGTCAGGCATCAATTAGCCGGAATATCGATTAATTACGTACCAGAGGTGTCTTGACCAATATACATCTGCAATTTCGATAGTCTGTGGCTCTCTCGATGACTGTGCGTTTCATCGTTCGATTAATCAAATGTCGAGATCTTGATCTTGACGTCGCTTAACGTCAAATTTCATTTACTTTATCGTTATAATAAATCATGCTTATATGTAGCAGAGAGATTATATTTTTCATAAAATTCTATCCAAGTCCTACATTAATTAATACGCCTGATGACTTAATTAAAGCACTTGAAAAATATTCAAGATCAATTTCTCCGCAAACTATACGGAATATAAAAAATATATTATTCTACATTTTCCACTTATTTTCTCGTATAAACTTACCAACTTCCTGTTTGAACTACATATTGCGGGGTGCTGAGTATCCGTTCACACGGTGCAGCTGTGAAACAATATACGTATATGAATGCGATACACAGGCAACATCGAAATCGTTTCGCTTTCTCCTTCGTCGTCTGCATAATGTCTATTTGATCATGCTTGAACAATTTCAAGCGTGCACACATCTTGTCGAAACATTTGAAACCGAGATCGTTCCCTATTTCGGTTGAAACGCGCCTCACCTAGAACATCGGAATTTATACGTGCCGATAGAGAGGCACGATAGAGGTTGAAACGCATCGTGAGTTAATATTCTCGACACGAGTGGTTGAAATTCGAGATATCATGAAATACAGGTGTGTTCCGCAAACCTTTCGCGTACTCACGGCTTAATACCTTGCTATTAAGTTTCCACTTTTTCGCCGTGTATAAAACGGATTAAATTCTTTTCGTCGGCGCATCGCGTTCATTTATTTTGCTCGACTTTTCGCCGCGAAATCAGATAATCGTTTAGCCTCTGGCTCCTGAGCGCCGAGGATCGCGACAGATTCCGTTTCAAACTACGTTGAAACAATTTTCTTGCTCGGACGGTTCGCTTTTCCAAACACTCACCTTGGAAAATGGCTAACAATTTTCCATTTGCTTAGCATTTTCAACGCACCCGATGACAAGGATTTCCACCGGAATCGCGATCAGTCGCTCGTCGCAGAGAAATCATCAGATTTCCTCTCTAATTTATTCCACGGTGAGAGATAATCACGTGTTCGTTCCGCGGTGTCGAGTCGCAACTGTGAAATGTCGCAAACACAGAACTGGTATCTATCGAACCAGTCAGTTGACGGTATTTGTTCTTCGCTCGGCCAATTCAGGCAAATATCTGAGACGGTGTTTACCGAACTGGAACTTCCGGTTACGAGGTGGAAATCATGGAGACGCCATATCGAACGTCCTCGACGTTCGTGGAACATGTGAAGCTCTGAATCAATCCGAACACGTCCTCTGTGATTTCGCCTCCCTTTCGAACTTTTAACTTGGCACGCGATTAGAACGATCCCACCGACTGTAAATACTCCAGCAGATTCGCCGAGTTTGCCACGTATGGGAAATACGATAAGAGAATGTTGGGAAAACTTCTTGGTCCCGGCAACGGTCTTCGTGGAATTTTCCAAGCGCGGAAAACGAGATTTGAATGAAAGATGAAAGAGTTTAACGACTGTCTACCGCTGTGGGTATTCGTGAAGTATTAAAAATTCAACAAAATTTATGAAAATTCATAATCTTGTATTTCAGAAATACAATTCCGTATCGTCGTACACCTATCATATTAAAGAAGAAAAAAAATTAAACCCAAATCATTCACAATTTCGAACGAAATCCACGAAAAAGATTCGATGCTGCGTTCACAGTGTGAAAAGCACTCGCAACGAGTTTGCAATGAGATTCCATCACAAAGCGACCAACTGGAAAAGCCAAGGCAAGTTGAGCGCAAGTAAACGTGAACCTCACGTGGTAAAACGAGACGCTAATAGTTTCCCGTTTCTTCACCTCTTGTCCCAATTTTTCCTATTTTATACTTGGTATGCTAATACGACGCATTAATAAAATGTATATTTCATTAAGCCATTTTCGTTCCACACCGTGGATGCTTTTATTTTCGTGTTTATTTAGCTAGTAGCTATTTATTTGGTGACGTGCTATCGGTTTTCAGACGTCGTGCAATTTATCAAATTCAACTCATGCTGCAATTTTTCACAGGTAGACGTTATTAAATAAAAAAAACTACGTTCTACGTAATTATATTAATGTCATTCTTTCTGTTTTATTTTTTTCGATTAATTTAATCGTGACTTGCATAACGTACTCCAATGATCCAGTTTAAGTTTAAGCAACCGCTATTTATCGAATCGTAACCTTAATACCATTTTCAATAGTCTCTCGACGATCTATTCAGCCGTGAGCGCTTTCAATGAACGCTTTAATGCTGATTAAGTCCCTGCTCAGATACTCCACCCTTGAAACCGAGCTCGAAACGATACGCTTCCTGTGCAAAACTACCCTTACGCATGGATCTTGCCCTCGTTTCTACGATCAGTTTAAGATTCGCGATGGAGTTGTACGTGAATAGAGCTTTCGTATCATTCCGATGCTTCTGATAGTATTTCCTGAAACTTTTTAATCAATTTTTTTTGAGAACAATTACTAATTGCTTGCGAAATCATTAATTAATTAACGAAACTAACGTGCACGAGCCCGTATTCTCATTAGTAGAACTTACAATGGTTATACAACGACAATAACAGTAACCTGCCTAGTACAATCAGATGTAAACTAGCCTGGTACGCGATGTTATGTCACTGGTACGTGTAGAATCGTCGGATATCAATTCAGACATCGATCACAGTCGACGCAGCTGAACTTTAATAATCAGATCAGAATCAGTGCCACTCATTGAACGGAATCCTTGATACTCGTCAATCCGAACCGATCGATATCATCTAAGCGTTACGATCGTCCCAACCCAAAACTTTGTCTATCAAACCAACTGCTTTCCCAGCAACACGATCCTTGATGCGCGTCAACTCGCAACGACTGACATTATCCAACTATAATCAACGCAACCTAACTTCGATTATCAAACAGAAGCTAGTGGCTTTTGACACGAGTCGATTTTGCTACATATGTGACACTGATCAAACACAAAACCACCGTCACAACCGACGATATTCTGTTGATTTATCGTCACGATTTAGTACCGTTTAATTAATTTACAATCTACCAAGGGACCCATATGTGACGTTATCATCGTTGGATATAAAGCTCAACGAGAGCTTGACGCAGAGTCAAAATGAAGCAAATAAACGAGCCAATCAGCAGATTAAAATGAGAATTTAATTTTTTGATAATAGATAGCTATCGATAACTACGGATACATTTTACTGTTACACGGTAACCATGGTTCGAAAGTAATTTGCATTGGTCGTAACGCTGGCAATTGCGTCCATGAAACGCATTTATGAAACAAAACGAGACCGGTTACAACGGCGTCGCTTAATTGGACAGGACAAAGGTGTAAGTTACACAAAGGAGTGAAATGCAGGCTGGAGGAAATCCGCGAGATACGTGAAATTTCGAACGAAGATAACGTGTGTACATCAGCTTTCACCTAATTAAGTTGGTTAATTCATCATCATCATTATTGTTTAAACGGAACAGTGTTAATATTACAAATTTGAATTCAAGATAAACATCTACATTCATTACCTACACATTTGTACAGGCAACATATTAATCGTATGTATCGAATTCACATTTGTAAGTACGGTGAAATCAAATCAATCGCAAATATAGATCGATTGCAAACAAATTATGCTTTGATTAACGGTGCTAATTGCAATTCAATTTTAACCCCATACAATCTGAAATATGACAAATATTGTAGATAAGGTTAAATTGAAACGTTAAATTTAATTATAGTTAGCACGATTGAAAATCATTAAAATACCTATGCGTAGTATTTGAATTTTTTTTTTTCCATATTATTTATTAATACAGTGTCGTCTCTTTTATTTGAACTTCTACCAGTGAAACGCCATAGCGACGACCGGAAAGAAAATTATTTTCCAGAAAAGAAAGTCGCGTCGCTTTTGCATCACGTTTCGTCGTCTTGGTATAAGAATGAGGCTTACTACAGTGTTCTGAAGTGTCTGGCGAAACTTACAGCATTGTTCGCGAGCGACAAAGGTGCAAGGAATTCTGCAAAATGCACACTGCATTCAGTCAAGTGCTCGAGCTTGTCCAGAGGGCTTTAACCACCACGTACGAGCTGTCGGAGACGCAGCAGCCAGATACACGATACCGAAACGATTTATCATCGTGACAATTTCGAACGTACACAGCTCAGGAGCCGTTTTCGTTGCCCGTCCTGCACCACCCCAGCGACCATTCGTTCACCGTGCCATCGCGTTCGAGAAATGCAGCAAAAGTTGCTTATATGATTAATAGAAGCTTTCCTTTGAGACCGGCATCGTTCCAAGGTTGTCCCTTCGATTCCCGCCCCGCGATGGCGAATAATATTTCAAATGGTCAGGCTGCATTGTTACTTCCGGCCCGTAAAGTAGGTACTTCCGAAGAAGGCACTTATTTGCAAGGTTTACAGTGCACGGAAAGGATTGATACACTTGATAGAGATCATTTATTTTTGAAATATACAACGATCCTTGCATGAGTTATAAGAAGATTTTCTTTTATTAATTTATTAAGTTTTCAAGCAGAGAATTAAAATACATTTGAGAAATAATATCTAAGAGAATACTAAGGGGTTTGCGCGATGCAATTTACAGGATACGCTGACATCGGGGAAGAAAATCGTGTAGCGAAATAAATCTTCCGGATAAGAGTAATCCCAGGGTAGGAAGGATTGGTAAAAGTTTTTTTCTAATTGGTCCTGCGCGAATAAGAGACGAAGAGGCAATGGAACGCGGCAATGGTCGAGTCGAAGGAATCAGGGGGACCCTTTTTACGAGCTTTCTGGACGAGCAAGTGTCGTGGAAAGCTCGTGGAATCTTCCAATTCGACTAAGAAACTCGAATGCTCCTACAAGCAGTTTAATCGAATTCCATTGCGGAGACAAGAGCTCTTTGGATCAAAGCACGATATCTACAGCCGGGATCCAAACGAATTGTAACACGAAGAAAAACAATTTTCATTTCTGATTGATACTAATATTTTTTTCAAGAAGAAATGACTACATAAAATGTAAATAACAATAATAAAAACTTCCATTAAAATCAATAATATCAGTCAATTTATCCCAAATTTTTTCTTCGAGGCTAAAAATTGTCGCTGTCAAAGATAATTAACGAAGAACCATTTTAAACTCGATTCATTCATTCTCGACTTTCCGCGTCTCGTTTCCTTACGTTTCG
Organism: Osmia bicornis bicornis; assembly: GCF_907164935.1. Classification (NCBI taxonomy): domain Eukaryota; kingdom Metazoa; phylum Arthropoda; class Insecta; order Hymenoptera; family Megachilidae; genus Osmia; species Osmia bicornis. The sequence continues at coordinate 10,510,827 of NC_060216.1, read as the reverse complement.
ACATCCGGTCGCGCTGTTGAAGCGCATCTAATTCACTGTACCACGTCAGAGGGACAAAATAACCAAGACCACAGTTCATGGGACCTTTGAAACACTCCCTTCGGTTGGTTTACCCGAGCACCCAGTCATGGTAATTGCTTTAAACGCTTATATACATTCGTAAATGTGCAACCTGGAAATAGGTATCCAACAGTCACCTTCGTATCGAATACACCGCCTCAAACATCTTTGACCGAAATAACTTTTCTCCTCATTTCTTTACGTCAAACGAAAGTATTTAACGAGAACGACCTCGGTTTTCCATCGCAAAAGCGCGCTACAACTTTCTACCTTTCCTATTTTTTTTTCTTCAAAAAAGCACGTTCTCCACGAACTAACCACTCAAAAATGAATAATTGAAAGGCAACGCGGTTCACAGAACGCGAATATTTAAATTCATAATGCATTTTTCTCATTCGAATTCATAACACGAAGAGATTTCAAACGTTAGGAATGTTATTCAATGTTTCAGCAAAGCATTTCTGAACGATTCAAGTAGGAATCGTAATTCTACTAGGATTAGTTTGCCCTTACGTAAACTATTGTCGAGATGAACGAGGAAAATTATTGTAGGAATGTTTCGTACAAGATTACAGGTTCGTACGAGGTAATCTTTTATACTAATAAGTAGCCTGCAGATGCTTATGCATGTGGAATATGCAAAGATTATAAGAATATATGCATACACAAGGTTTGTGAGTAATTTGTTTAACATAAATTTATTGCAGAGAATATTATGTAAATTAGGATAAGAGGATATTTAACGAATCTGTTTTAATTAAAGATTTAATTAAGAATTTATTCTTAATATCTACAGTAATCATTGCTTGCGTTGCTTGAACTTTGAGAATAATATAATAATAATATTTAAGTTTTATGCAATTTCAGACAATTAAAATCTGTATGTCTATCTACATGTCGAGGAAAGAGAATTAGACTCTCTTTGTAGACCACCATGCGTGCATTTGACATGATAAAATCGTGGAAATTCTGTCGAGAAAATCTACATTTTTTGTATTCCATGTGGAAATTCAAAGAGTTTTTAATTTCTTTGCTTTTCGCAGTTCTACAGGAAATATCAAAGACAAGGTCTGACACGTGCTCGAGTGTTCGTTTAAGTCTGTAAATATATTCTCGCGGTACGTTTGTAACGAAGTTTACTGAAAGGACCAAGGGAGGGTTGCGGGTGTCGTCGCGAACGAAGTTAAGCTCTAAAGCGGAAAAGTTAAGAGACGATATACCGCGCCGCCTTCAGAATGACGACGACAAAGCCGTAGGGTGAGCCTGGCGAGAGGAGTTTCGGGTAAACGAATTGCCTTCCTGATCGGCCCACGACTCGCAAGACATTGCGCGCAAAGATTTGGATGCTTAAGAACAAAGGTCCTTCTAAAATCAACTAAATTCTTTAAACTAGACAGTTAATGACCATTTAAAATATTTTTAGAAAAAGAATTCTCGAAAGCCCATGATTCTTAACCACAGATCTGTAGTGAACTGCTTTAAAAATAAATACAAATTTCATACGAATTTCAATTAGAGTTTGATTAATTAAATTTCAAATTGGTAATTAAAAAAATTCAAACTGGAGATTAATAAAATTCAAATTCCATCCAGTGACACCAATACAAAATTAAATATTTCAAGCGGAACTACATCCACCCACACCTTCATCCAACAAAGCAAACAACACGAAGAACCTCCCTTATCGATCCGTCTCAACGAATGCTAATTAAAAGCACATTCGTTAAGAGGGAGGACGAAAATTCACGCCCAACCGTGTGCTCGATCGAAGCGAAGCGCCTCGACTTCTAGTTTTCCCTTAAACAACGTGTCACGAGGCCTTATTACGCCAGAGGGACACGGGTAACGTATCGCAGGCGCATTCATCGCGGCCCAGTTCATCCGAGGATAAACTAATATTCCGGTGACCGTTATCTGTTAATTAGCATGGCTTCTTGCTCGCTCGATTCCTCCCTTAAATTTCCACAGCACGTATGCGCCGTTCCAGGGATGCTAACTCGTATCCGTCAGTGTGAAACCACCCCCTTCACTGGCCAACTCGCTTCACGTATGTTAATATCTGCCCTAACGCATTTCGACGATGATTTTGACCTTTCTGGACTTGGCTAGATCTGTTAGGAGATGGCCTCTACGTGTAGCTTCATAGAGAATTTTGAATTTGATCTGCGAATAGCGTTGATCGAAGCTTAAATTATGTCGAAGAAATGTATACCGTACTTAGGGGTTGAAGTTCTGGACATCGACAATTAAATGACTTTGCTGTCCAAATTTCTTTAAGGCGTAAATTTTCACTTGTATTACTATAATTAATATTCTTAATTAAATGCACTATATCATAAAGCAAACTCAGAAATCAAAAGCGTTTAAAGAGGAAATATTGTATAAAAATTTTAAGAGGTTCTTAATGGATATTCACTGCAAATTTTCCGCTCATAGCGATCACTATCTATCCGCTAAATCTTATATTCTCTTTCAAACATTTGTAGAACGTCGTCGCATAACCGTGCTCTCGAGTATATAAAGGTGCGCTCCGGAAACCTCATTACTCTAGATGCATATTCGTCGGGCATACGTCCCCTTTCAACTGGTTGCTCGTAATCTGGCCCGATTATCTACCAACGAGACAGAGGCGCGTCGTATTAAAATAATTCCAATTGAATTTTCCGGTTCCTCTGACGCCACTGCCGGTTCGATAAATATGGTCTTTGTTCGCCGGAATCGGCTCGTAAAGTCGTCGTATTACTAGAACGCTTCAATTAAATCACGATGCCACGGGGACTCTACGGTTTCTGAACTTTAATTGAAAGCTTCTGCCTCGAACGGTGTTACGTTTCATGGTGCCATTTAATCGTGACAAATGTGAATTCCGTACCCTTTCGTGGCTTTTATCGTGGCGAAAATTAGAAAACCCGATGTTTGAGAATTATCGATAGTACACCTATGAATCGTCTGCTCATTCGCCTCCGTTTAAGAACTTCGCGAACAGTGACGCTTTTATCGGAGTTTTACGCTTTCATCGCCACGGAATAGAGTGTAGAACAGCCTTTACAATAACGCTCGTGCGAATCATAAATATTGTTTTCCAGTTTATGGTCCTCACGCGGCTGTACCATTTATATCCACTTTATTTTACGCGGTCGTAAACTGTAAAACTCTCGTTCGTCAGGAAACACTTAAGCGGGCCCAGTCCGGTCCCTTGACGAACGTTCAATTGGAACGTTTGTATCGCTCTTTACCTGGTCCAAGGTGAATTTTTTAAATCTTCTATCACCTCTGGCTCGTTTACTGTCCTTTACTTTCGATTGATAAACTTGTATCGATATCGAACGTACCGTTGGAAATGGAGACCAGGGCTTCGTATCCGTAGGCTACATACCCACTCTATCAGCCATCAGTTTACTGCCATTTCTGTTTCTACGATTTTATTTTTTCACTTCGACAGCAGCATATTTCATGGAAATCGATAATACCTCTTCGATAATAATTTTATATTTTTTTTTAATAATGTAAACGCCTTACAAGTTCACAATTTATCAAGTGTTTACCATGACAAATTGTAAAATTGAAACAGTGTTAATAAAGGAGAAACGAGCTCAAAGTTCCGTCGTACTTGCACCATTTTAGAATCAAGGGATGATTCTAAAAGATGCAACAATCGATTGCACGTGACGTTCTATTTTGCGGCGGATTCTCAAAACATTCAACTTTAGCTACGTATCGCTTAAGTGCGTCGGTTCCCGCAGATATAATCCAAGCTTTCGGCTCCGTAAACTGGCATACACGCCACTATCCATCAGGAAGATGGTTCGTTCTCCGGTCCAGACCGAGTTGCGCTCTGAATACGCTTGCGTCTGATGTAATACGCGTCGTTGTAATGCATAGGAACACGCGCGGGTCACGTAGCGATGTGTAAACGGAGAACGAAGGAACGTTCGGCTTGAGAAATTACACTCCGCCAAAGATTCGTGGAAACTCGAGCAGGCAAGCAGGGAAGGGGGTGATATTAACCCGAGACACGTTATTAGAATTATTTATAACAGGTCGTGCTGCTTGTTAATGCCCGTCGCGGAAAGAAGCACGCGAAAAATAAATTTTTCTTCCTCTTCCGCCCGCGGTGAAGAGTAAAAATTGCCGTGTAACGTTCATTGTGTTGCAGGGAAATTCAAGGAAATCCAATACTGGGTACAAGAAGAGATAAAAATTACAAATATTCCCTCCCTCACTGAATTAATTGAAATTAAATAACATCGAAAATTAATTTTAAAAAAGTCTATCTCATAAATGCAAAGTTATAGCAGTAGTCGAATATAAACCTGACGAGAGAAATATTAATTTACCATCCCCTGTTTTCATCAATGCCTCATTTCCCATTTATCTGTATCATAAAACATCTCCAAATATCAAATGATAGAATTCTAGAGAGGCAGCTTCATAAGGATATATCCTCCAACAGTTGAAAAAATTAATCAAAATCAAATAACATCGATAGTTCGTGTCTCCAGATGATAAACAAATAATTACATCAGTAGTAGAACATCATCCTGGCGAGAGAGAAATATTAATTTACCATCCACTATTTCCATCAACTTCTCATTTCCTATTTATTCGTATCATAAAATATCCCTCGTGTAGCAGGCTTCGAAACGATCAGCTACCCTCCAGAGAACATCATCAGTCTTTTCATTCGATCTTCTTTTATTTCTCCTTTTAACACTTTACACCCTCGCGCCAGAGGGAAAAAAATGTTCTCCTCGATCAAGTAACACGTTCCACGTGGCGTATAATTACCGCTCAAGGTTGCCTGATCGCCTCGAAGCAACCATTAATTCAACAGAGGTATCGGTAATCGCAAAGTTTCGCATAGCTTCGTATCCATATTGATTTACGACGTTCGCGGCTCTCCGCGGAACAACTTTCCGCTACGTGCTCCAAGTGTCAGAAATTCGTGCGATCGTTCTTACGATCTGTCAGGTGAATCGAAACTTCCCCAGAAGAAATATTTCTCCGCCCTTTATCTCACCCCGTTTCCCGGCCTTTCGCGAGGCATACGAACGAATTCATCCAGAAAACATCTCCTTCCGCTCGTCGAGCACGAATCGCGAGAGACCGCGACAAAACTCGGGACCACTCATGGCTACCAACTTTTACGGGCTTCGAGTAAATTACGAGAGGTTCCCGGGCCGAGCACACATACACACACACACGCCATTCTCAGCTTTCGAACGGCTTTCCCGCGACTCTGCGTATCGGGTTAAAGGCAACTGACCCGCGAGATGATAAACGATCCGATGGATCGAACGAACATAAATTTCTCCTGACCCACTGCTCCTTTTCTCCTTCGAAACTTGGGAGAAAAAAATGTTCTGCTTTGTTCGAAGATTATGCGAACTTTTAATAGGTGAAAGGGATCGCTAGATAGCGATAATTCAAATTTAATTTAAGACCCTTTTTCACATTTTCATTTATAAACTTTTTTATGCAACTTTATATTTTTATTTTTCATGTATAATTCATCTAGAATTATGAATAACTTTTACGTGCCTGGTCAGTTATTCTCGTATTCAGAACGGGTAAACAACATACATGTTCCTTTTGATGCAATTAAATTAGATAAACATCGCAGCAGCTCCTGAGTTTTGAATACAGAAAACGTAATTATTATGTAACATCTGATATAATGTAATATTCTATTACGGCACGGCACGAAAGAAGTAGCACAACAGAATGTACTTTACTTTTCTCTCTCTCAAGAAACAGCATTTATTTTCCTGCAAACACCATTCTCTTAACTTCAAGATCTACTCAACATTTACACGGTTCTCCTCTCCAGAGCGAGCCTCTCTAATGCTATGAAAATGTAGAAACTTCATTTCCAAGAAGCTACGGATTCTTAAACGTAGAAACTCGGATAGGGAATAAAACATAAAGATGACTTTAAATCTGAGCGAAATCGTGGAGACCCCACGTTATACACAAATCATCCCTTATCTGGTTTGAGTTACGCTCGAGATACGTTATCGATCAAACACGCCACTCTCGTTATTCGTTCGATACGTTTCCTCGTGGAAAATCCGTGTCGCGAGAATATGGCATAAAAAATGGGCGAATATGAAATAAGGCGAATCTTGAGGAACACGATGACGAGAGCAGACAGCAGCTTTCCGCTCGAGAGTGCAGTCGTCCGTATTAATTCGATTGCGAAAACGCCCAGCCGTATATTTTCATTCGCCCGGGATAAACAACGCGCAAGAAGTTGTCGAGAAGAAGAATTAAGTAAAGTATGCAGCACGTTTCTCGTTATATTCTGTATACGATGTTCCCGAAGCGTGTAACGCGAGCAGATTATGCCTCCCGCTTGTCCGCCACTGCCGATTTATTCCTCTGTGTGTTCTAGTAAAATCTTCCCTAACTATCCAGCAATGAATTACTTCCAGGATTTTTCGTAAACAATTAGCAAACAAATTTAGTTGCTAATTTTTTATATTAGAATGTATTAAAATTATAAAATCCTTACGAAAGCTGACTTCAAAATTTTTAGAACACTAATTTCTGCAAGATCGTTCCACGTTTAACTTACATTTACAAGTGTAATTGGTATAGGACTAATAGACAGTTCTATAGAGAAATTTCGTTACAAGGTTGTTCGAACGTGAAACGCCGAAAATTTTGTCAGTCAGGGAAATGTTAAACGATTAGGGAATTCGAGTTATCCTAACGCTAGGAATGGAAAGTTAAACACAGCTTCAGCACGACTGACTTTGAAACATGAAACAGTCGATGAACAGCTTGTTAAGCTGTAATGACTAACTACGTACACCAGTTCCAGACAGTTGGAAATTTTCTGTGAACCGGCCCAATAAACGGGGAACGACTTTATTAAATACTTCAACTCGTGCTGAACGAATTAACCGTTTATAATTATAACATAAAATGAAACGAAACAAAACGACATGGTATCATTATCGAAACAAGATTAAAAGGAATATTATTGTAACGTTTATTCTGTTAAACATACGTCATTAAAATGGAAATCTACTTTTATTCGTTCAATTTTTCGAAGATAAAATAAACGCCAGTGTCAGCGATGAGTCATCGTTAATATTGTTTCGTATTAAAATAGCAGATTATATTGGTCGTTGTTTTAATTACTCCCTGTGGAGATAAAATCGTGATAATATTCGAATAAATTCAAACCCGACGGAAGAACGACGCTCGATCACGCGAAACGTTGCGCGCAAACAGTTCCGAAACTTCATTAATTTTTCAGTTTCGATTTGAAACCAAGCGCACGACATCCGACCATCCCTGCTAACTTTATTAAAACGTCCTCGATATCAAATTTTACGGAGCATCGTTAAAGTAAGGTAGACAGAAGGGTTCGAAGTAAAGTTTACATACCTTCTAATCACTTAACCGCTCTGAAAATTTCATACGTTTTCCCCGAAACTTTTGTGGGATGCTTTCTTGAACATGCAACCCGTAAATCAGCGGTCGTGATAGAATTTGAAAATGGAATTAAATTTGAATAAAAGATATTTGAAATAACAGCAATTGTTTTATTTCATAAAAAATATATGAATTAATCTATAGAATATTTTATTATTGAAATGTTTTCAATCCAAAACGATTGTTTTGAATATTTTTTTTTTTTTTTAATAAAATAGCACAATTGTATTTCAAAAACCAAATAATATTTCAAAAGAGCTCAAGCCTCAATATAATAACATCATACAATTTTAAAAATTTCAGAAACCACCCGCAACCTTCGATTCTACCCCTTCGGAGATGAAACCTAATCAAAACTAATTCATGAAGCTGGATTCTTTAATCATAATAAGAGCTTTTTAAATAGCTAGAATTTCTTCACTTGCCATTACATATCTTCCTTAAAAGTTAATTTGAAAAATTCACTCCAGAGACATTGTTCGTTCATTACACCATTCTCATTAAGTGCTAATTACCATTAGCACAGGAACATTCCTGATGCTCGTAAAACTCTTCCACGCCTAGTCATCCCTTCAAAATATAACGAAAAACCTTGAAACTTTGTCGCTCGACCCATTTCAAAATTGCCGTTGTCATAAATTACCGAAGACATTAGATCGTTCTAATGGCGTTGAACGTCGCGTCGATCGTGGCTGACGTTGTAATAATTAAACGTAAACGTTGCATACAAATAAGGCGAGGAACGGTCACGATTTCTGCATAAATATTCCTCGGTTGCAAACGGCCTCGATTCGCGTAAAGGACAAACACCGTACGTGAGCGAACACCATAGACGGGGAACAACGTTTCGAGCTCGCTAATGGCGACAAGAGCAATTGCGAGCACGAAGAAACGAGATAGGAAAATGGTGACTCTGTTTGCTTCGATAACAGCGTGGTTTGGTCAGCGTATCGTATTAAAACGAGCCACGATAAAACGAGCTATCTGTCAATCGACCGCAATTGCCGCGCGAACGATACTTTGCCGACAATGCACCGCTGTGAGATAAAAGTTAATAGACTGTGGGACCGATCTATTAAATTAATTTTCTCAGCTGACCGCACACGCGTCGTCGACCACCCCCTTTCCGCGATATTTTTCGTAATTACCAGGGTAAAAAAGAAATCGCGATCGATGGATGTTCGTTCAAGCGGCGATCGATCTGATCGATCGATCAGCACGGTGAAAGAAATATCGCGAGTGTAACTCGAGGAAATTTTATCGGGAATAAAACGTCGTGCTATTCATTATCCTCTCGTGAATAATACTATTCGCGGATAATGGGTAACGATGAATTTATTCGATACCTGTGAACAATCGATTAAATTCTTTTCATATTACTAAATTACTACTATAAATTGAGAACCATATGGTTTTATATAGTGATAATGAAAATTTAATTATTTGCTTCGGATTGAATGAAGTGAACTTAAAGAAAGGGTAAAAATGTGCAAAATTTAAATAATGGAAAGAATGATAGAGGATCAAGATAGTAATTTAGCAACAAGGTTTTTACTTCCATCGAGAAAAATAAGAATAAAAAAATGTACCCATCGTTCCCATCGACCGAAACAAGAAGAGAATGACAGCAACACAAAAAGCGATCGAAGTAGATTTCATCCTTGCAGAGGAGAAAAATCAAAATACCTAATGTGATTTTGATGTGAGTCCTCGTTCGTGATACACCGAAAGATTCGCAAGAAACACGTTAAAACAAAGACAATTTGTACCTCTGATCAACCTCTATCAACACCAATCCTCATCAATGTTTTATCGTTATATTTCAATTCGATTATTTAATTTAAACCACGTTACGCGTTTATCGATCAACAATAACGCGTTTAGATGACTCAATGGTCGCACTGGATACACAGGGCTGTTTATTTTCCACTGGTCGTGAAATCGATACAGAGTGGCTGCATAAAACGCAAAACGGTAAATTGAAAATAATATATTTCTTCGTGTTGGTAGAGGTTCATCCCGTGTGTACGTGCCTGGATTGTGGCCGCACGCACTCGTAACACGCCAGCCCACGCAACCTGCATTATGTAACCGACCGCATCCCGCAGGAATACGGAAATAGAAAATTCATAATGCATTCAAGCGAGTTGACAAAACAGGGTGGCATAATAACCAACCATTGGTTCCTTCGTTTATCGACGTCCATAAATTCCTATTAGAGCTACCTACCACCATTGTGAAGGGATGCAATGCATTGTCAATTTCAAAAGGATGATGTTCTTGGAGAATCAGTGAGGTTCAGCAAATTGATGAAAAACTTACAATATAGAAGAAAATTAGGGTTATTTTTTTTATTAACAGACCTATTATCAAAAAATGTTCCTTATCCGAAGTACATCCCTCAATTGAAATCCAAAGAATCTGTTATCAATACATCAAATTTTTCTTCATAAAACTGTACCCGCGATGAAACAATAAAAAAATCAAATAAACACGAAATCCCTATTCGTGGCCAGTCTTCTCGAGGAATAACCAATATCGATAGATTCTACTGGAATATTTTAAGCGGAAGGTAATATATCTTCTCGGTCCATGGGTTCGCGTGTATATGCACTTTGACCGCGTAAAGGGACGCAGGGGGTGAAAGAGGGTTAGGGGGTTCACCGGTTTCATAGGTGTTCGAGCTCACACTTCCATCGACACCGTACACGTGCAGCATGGTGTACGAGCGAGAGCGTATATTTGTGACTCACGAGGGCATCATAGATCATTATTTAGCATATCCTCGTCGAGGTGGTTAGGAGGTGGAAAATAGAGGTGGAAAACAGAAGCGAGAGGTACGCGTTTATGTATAGCAGGTGGCTGATCGCCGTAGAAAATGTAGATGAAACAGAAACACCGACACAAGCCTTTTTCTCGTGCTGCGACCCGTCGCATGGCTACGGTGGCCTCCGTCATCTCGGTTTCACCGAACCACCCTGACGAGGATTTATTATCATCGACGTCGCAGCGACGTAAAACATGATGAATCGAGCTGCGCCACGTTGTACACCTCCGTGTGCCGAGCTGCTACGACGACGCACCCTTATAATACATTTTAATTAATCGCTTCGAGAGGGATTAATTTGTCATCTGTACGTCAGACCGCTATGATTCTTGCCGATTGACAGACGCAAGATTAAAAAAGCTCGGTGTCGAGAAAATCTTTAGGATGTCAAATGATCATTGCACCCTGATCGAGAAAAACGAAAACAGCCACTATGAGTTGATTCATTGTTGAAATAGAAAATGTTTAGGGGTGAGCGATAGATTAGCCTTCAATTTCACTTTCTCTTGCAACTGAAAGTGAAAATGGCTCTAATTTGATTGTAAATCGTATCGAGTATAAATTAATCACCATGTCAGGTTGTCAACAAATCACTCTCAATTCATTAGTGTCTAATCACTGTTGTCAAATAATTTATTGGTGAAATTCCAGAGTAGTATCGATTATCCCTTTCAAGCTGATAGTATTAAATGTTTTCACTTCAACTATCAACCTCCTGCAGGTCGTATAATACATATTAACTTTGTTCTTTGAAGAGAATACCAATTCCTGATTCGTTAAAACCAATTAAAAATAACCGATTTTTCGGTGATCAATGAAACACCTTTGCAGCGTGAAATTATCTGACCAGAACTGGGTCATCGATGCTCGAACGACATCAAAGCCTTCAAGGCGGAATATTTATCGGGATTTATCTGGCCGAGCTACACGTTCGGGCGCAACCACGTGCACTCGAACCCGTCGATAAACGACTCCAATTGTTTATAGCGGGATGAGCGATCCACTATTAAATATTTAATACTTTAATCGCAGGTTCGCGCGGCCAAACGGCCTCATTTGCTCGAGCACGTACACGTGAAATCCGCAAAAGGATAAATTGTGAGCTCCAACACGTCATACCATCCATCCTATTCTTCTGTGCACGCACATCGAACTGACCATTGTGAAAATTTTTAATGGAAACCCGCTGTTGTTCCCCACCTTCTACCCTTCCGCCTTTGCTAACTAATTAACGAGAGCTTCGAATAGCCTGTCAACCGCTGGACCGCTTATAATATCCGCAACGAAGTTCTTTTGTTATTATGGTAATTATAAGATTCTTAGCATATTATTTACTGCTCGTAAATGAAATGGAAGAGTACATTTATCTTTCATTGAGACAGAAATCCATCGAAACAGAATGATTTTTTTAGCGATGAAACAGGATATATCAATCGCGTTTCTTATAGTACGAGAAGGCTCGAATGGATAGGAAGCCACGGACATTTTCCGCAATAATTCACTGGTCTTGTCATTTTTATTTCAACACCATCCCAACACACTCCCATCGTACGCTTTGTTCGCAGCCAGGATTTTCTATTCTACGGGTTCATCCATCATCGTCTACCTAATCCAGACCCATTTCGCTAAGAAGGTTGCCAAACCACCGAGGTCGAGCTCTATATTGCATTCAGCCCGTCGAGTATATACGTTTACAAAACAATACCCATTCTTCTTGTATAATTAACAACAAACCTTGATGCGCCCAATCAGAACGTCCATTTCGGATGTTATTAATCAAGGTACCGAGGAATTCAATTTAGTGGAAATTAATGCAAGAATTAAAGGAACTTTCTGTGCTCATTATAATAGCAATTAATACAAAAATATGTTTTGTAATTGAAGCTTCATTAACACTGTAACTTTAGCGTGGTTACAGGTTGCAGTAATTATACAACGAATATATGATAAATTGTATGAGAGAATTCTATGTAACGTGAGATGAAACAAAATATACCTACACTGATGAAGGTCCAAGAGAACACGAGATAAATTATACAATACAATAGGTGCAACCACCGGTTATAATTAATTGTTGATTTGCCAAACTGTTACTGAAATTTGTACAACTTTTCTTTGACTAATTTTGTCAAATGCTATGATGAAACAAGATTCTAAGATTCCATGATACATTGATACCTAACAATACATCAGACGATTACCTTCAATGATACCATTTGGCTTGGGAGATGGATAATTCACAAGGTGCTCGTACAATTAACCCGTGCGTATCTCTGAACGTTAGAGAATTAGGTTGGCCAGAGGGCAAGGCAATTCGCGAACGAAGCGTCACAGTTGCTACTGACATCCGGTCGGACATGAAGGTAAAAGCAAATACCTAGGAAACAGAGGAAGGAGATGCTGTTGGAGAACGCTTCTATTCCCAAACAGAGAAGATCAAACCATTGTATTCTGAAACGTGGCATTAACGGCTCGCACCGGAACGGATCTGTTTACAGAATACCATAATGGATCCTAGAAGCTCTTGTTTCCCTGGTTTGTTCTTTGTTCTTTAACAGGGATAAGAAGCTAGTAATCGGATATTCAAGAGAACGTTCAAGTTAGTAGGAGATTTCTCTACCAACGGCTTGTTGTCCTTTTGACTCAAATTATCCTTTGAGTACTTTTTTTATCCTCAAATTGTGCTTTCCCTCGATTTGCGATGCTGTTCACCCGTCACCGACTTTATTGGATTTCACGTTTTATCGGCGGACACCGGTAATCTCGTGAGAGCAGAACGCGGTCGTTTTAAAAGGATTCCAATAGATGAAACTTCTTAATCCACGCTGAATTCTCCTGCCCGACGAATATAAGCGTCCGTATGGAAGTTTCAAGGTACACGCCAAGGTATGGGGCAGGTTAGTAAGTTCAAAAAATTATTGACCTTCGAGTCTCTTATTTTTACGAGTTACCCTCTGTAGCGGCTCCAGATGAAATCGAGGCGAAATTACGAGACTCTACGTGTGAAATAAAATCGCGTGTAAATCGACGACGTTGTACACCAGAGACTGAGGAGAAAATAATTTCGCTAAAGCGCCTTTGTAGAAGATGGATGTCGCTGGGTGAACAGTTTTAAATTAGCTCGTGAGCGAAGAAACTTTCGTGAATTTTAAATATGCATGGATGTTAAATAAACAAGCCAACAGCGATGCTCTATATGAATTCGCTCGCTAAACGCTTAGTTCAAACTTAGTCTCTCCCTTGGCACTGAACTGCTCGATCGTAAGAAGACTCACCCTTATGCGTGTATACACATATACAAACTGAGATCCACCACTTTGGCTGTCTAACGGAAATACACGAGCTCGATGCATCTTCATTTTTAAACGTCAGTCAAGTCTATTTTCTAACAGCGGCCGCGTTTCTGCGCTACTAAATTTCTCACGATTTCATTTGCAAACTGGATACTCACTCCCAACAATTATTTATAGAAATAGAAATTGTCGAGGGTAAGAAATGTACTGCGGATTGATGCAAATAAAAAGATCAAAAGGTGTGTTAAATGTCGATTTGGATTTGGAGAGCTGAATTTCGAGAATTCGAGAGTCACAATGATAAATTCGATGGGTTCTACGATTTAACCGTTATCCAGTCTAGTGCTGGAAGGGTGCATACGAAATTAATTTCTTGCGCGTGTATGAGTCAGCAGGGACGATCGATAGTCGACCCGAAACGATGGCAAAGTATACTCGAAACGACGTGAATATCGCTGATAAATTATGGAGAACCGGTGTTGAGGGAGGGACAAAAAGAGAAAAAGCATCGAAAGTGTAAATATCGTAGTGGAGAGTTCGTTCTTGGAGAACGTTATAGCTTGTCATGAATTCCGCTTGGAAATTTTGGGATAAAAATATGCATCTGAAAAACCATGTCGCGGATTCATAAAAATATGAAGAAATAAAGAAAATTCAGGATACCGTGAACACTGTATTATAAACATGAGGTAGTAAACATATGTATGTTAAGTCTTATGACCCAACATTGGTACACTGTGCCAGCAGACAAATTTTCATACGCTACACAAACAATGATTTATAAAATTGTCTGAAAGTTTATCATACAAAATTTGAGTATTCAGCACAGTAAAATTTAATATTGCAAATATTTCAGAAGTTGCAATGAAAGTTAGGTAGAAAGAGTTCAATTACTCAAGACTTCAAATAAGAATTCAATCGTTTCCTGTCTGACCTGCTATGGTCCCATTCTACTGTAGTGGATCTCGCCTGACCAAACGCCGACCTATACTACTGACGGTCGAGCAGCGCAACTTTTTCTCCAGCATCTTACATTTGTATTTTCAAGAGTAGCAAAAATATTTTGGTGTTTAGTTTCTTGTGTCTCATTCGATACACTCTGAGATATTATTTTAGCATCAACATGTATCATGAAATCTGCTCCAAGAATAAAAGTTCACTCAATATTCAATAAAATAGCATTACGGATTCATGCATTATTCAAACGATACTCGAATCGAAATTAAAGTTCTATCCGCGTTCCTCGTTCCACTGTAGTACATCGTAATAATGTGAAAGAGAGCTTCCTGAAACGCGGGTCGTTTCGTTGTAACGGAACACGCAAACTACAACCATTACAAGGGGAATTTTTCGGTGCTGGTCCCTGTACTTATCGTGAATCAAAGGTCGCATCGTGTCGACGTTTGCCAAGGGTGAACGTCGAGTTATTACCATGGCCTATGAACACGTGAAAAACACGACAATGAATATTTCAATAAACTGCGACCCCACTTTTTCGAACGAAATTATGAGTTCGACGAGACATAGCTTCTGTTTGGTTCCCAATGAAAATGGTCGCCGTTTTTAAAGGACCTGCGCTATTATGAAACTTTTAGACTCAATCAGACATGGAAATGAAATTGCACCAAAGCTTTGCAATATTCTGTTCATAAATTCTATGAATCATCTAAAGAGCAAAGGGAGAGGAAGCGTATTTTAATATTATGAAATATGAATTGCTTTATAAAACTGTTTATTCGTGTTCAATCTATAGAGAATGAACGTGGTCAATTTGATTTTTCGATATGAGTAAGCTAGTTTTATCGATAATTCGTTAACAATATGCAGCATAAAAATACATAACAATATTAATGTATTAAATTCACTATATGAACCATTTATTGATTCAGTTTGAAAACATTTTCAATATTCCACAATTTAGCATATGAATTTTGTACTTTTAATCATAAATCGGATTATTTCAGCAGTATACTACGATCTGCAAATCCTGGTAATCGAGGTTTTTAGAGAAAATTGCTACCCTTCCCTCCTTCGAGAATACATAACGAGTAAAAGTTATCAGACAAACTCGCCGCTACTTTACTCACAGTTAATATCCCGTTAATGCATCGCGTCTTGCTAATACCTTTTTAATGTACAAGTTCGCTGCGAGTTAAAGCTGGATTAAAGTCACTATTCCTGCATAAACAGGAGAAAAATCTTTTCTTTTCGAATTACCATTTTTGGGTAAAATATGTGCCTTCTATTCTTTCATATCTGAAATACACAAATACTAAATAACAGTAAATTTACCTTCAAAATAAATCATACATTTCGTGTCATAATATGTATACGACAGCAGAACATCATCCTAAGGTATATGTTCCATAAAAAACCAGAACACAATGGAATTCGCGTCGAATGAAGGTTCATGAAAAATGAAATTCACGCGTAACGCCTAATACCCCGTTACGATACTTTGTCGTACACGAAGATTAAATGTCTCGGGGCGTGCGATTCCGTGTAAAGTTCTCGGCGCGCCTTTCACCGTAATCCTCTTTCACGAGTCGTCCCGTTTGTAAACTCGGTCGCGACGCCGGGCGTCACCGTCGCCATCGGCGTCGAATTTTGCACGAGCATCACGAGTGCAAAAAGTTCCACGAGCAACGCCAACCGAAAGAAATACACACGCGTGAAAGAGCTGTTATCGTTGTGGTAGAGGGTGGCTTATTGAGATCAAGGTGGGGGAAGAATTTTGGAATCGTGTCCGTGATCGTGGTCGAGCTTCCAATTTGCGAAATTGCCCGTGAAATCGCGCGTTTATGAGCCGAGATAAACGACCGACCGGCCGAACCTCCGACCTTCTCACCCCTTGCTGGCCACCCCTGTTCTCTATCGCTTCTTCGTCCAGGTCGAACCCCTTCCGCACTTCCGGCTTTCTCGACCACGGTTGATTAACTGTCAATACTCGTGAACAAGCTGTATCAAATGTCAATCATCGATCTATTTCATGGGTGTCGATTTCGCGAGTTCAATTCGATGTCGAGATGCTTGATTGCTTTTGGCCGACCTATTATCGACTGTTCCACTTTTACACGGATTAATTAGGGTTGTATGGGTAAGTTGTTATTTAACTGTTTCACTAAGGCCATTTCTGGACGTCTGTTGTTAATTATAATCATCAGCAGTAGCGAATGGAATAATACAACGCAAGTGAGAAAAAGCGTGAATGGAAAAAAATCAATAGAAAAGCATCCAGCAAATGATTCGGAAAATTGGCATCCGGTAAATCAACCGATAGAATTTTCAAACTAATTCGTGAACGCGACAGCTATGTATAAACGATTAACTGATTCCATGAAATGGAAGAATTTGCTTTTACAAATCGATATTTGTGATTGAATATAGGAAACTGAGCTGTAAACGCCAGGAAATTGAACGAATAATCGGCACGATATGCCGATTCAGAATGATTTTTGCTGATTGCCGATATCGACAGCTTTGATTAATTACGAATAATAATGAATAACGGTTAACTTCTCCTAACGATCTTTTTCATGCTAACTGGATGAATAAAAATGTGATAATGATTTCAGTAGCAAATATCATTCAATAATTATAATTTGAAATATCTCATAGACTATTGATTTTTAAAAATTCTATCCTTTTTATGTAGAATCTTCTAAAGAATTAATCAGTATAAAAAAATGATATACCATTCCCTTTAAGAAAGGCACGATTGACCTTTTCTACGTCTCCGTCTATCCAGAAGAAAAGAACACCCTCTGGAGTTACTTTAATCAAAACACATTGCTGCATGAAGAATATTCCTGGAACTTTTTGAACAAAATTAACTAGCGTATCTCGAAATGAAAGTATCCGAGTACAATGGGTCTCGTTTTGTCGTCACCTTTGCTGGAACATTATCGCCAGTGGTCTACCCTTGGGCAACTTCTAACAGAATCTGCATCCCGGGCTAACTTCCATTCTCAAGTTTCCACCGGTTCCCCGGAGGGATTAGGAATTCAACAGTGAGAGGGGAAAAAACGTGGCGAGCGAGTGCCATGGGCGCTTTGTTGTCTGCATGTCCAGCTCCGCGAGAGGGACGAAACGAATTTGAACCCCCGAACTTTCTTGGCTTCCATTAGCCGCTCCCACTCGGGTCCTTTACACACATACTGCTAGGGTTAGCTGAATCACGAGTCTCGCTTGAAAAGCGAGCATTGTACAGAAGGACTGACTTGCGTTCCTTTCATCCCCGGAATTCGTTTGATTTCTTGGCTAATTACAGAGTTATTGTGATTAATCTCAACAGCATTAAATTCTAAAAAGAAAGTATCTTAAAATATCTTTAAAAGTACCTTAAAAAGTGAGAATTACAAAAAGGACAAGAAAGGATCGTCTCCAGCTATAAAAGTTCTCGTTTCAATTGCAGAATTATGTTAAGACGCGCACACGAACGAATACCCAGAATAAAGTAACGAGTTTTACATTTTTAAAATCGTATATCTCATTTCTTCTCGAGCTTCTATAGAATTAAATCGGATCGCAGCCCGAGAAACTTGCTCGATCAAAAAAAGCAGAGACTCGATCTCGGATCTTCCGTTGCGAAATTTTAATTACCGTCTGGAATTCCCACGATCCGTTGCATTCAGCACGTCCAATTCGAAATATCTTTCAAGACTCGCGGATCAAAGTGGGTCGCTTCGTGTAAAGTTCGAGCTTTCATAAAAGCGAGAACTTTCGTTCGGTTCCTGTCAACGATCGATTCGAGCCTGCCCGTTCGAAGTCGTTAATAAGTTTCGACTTTTTAATTGGCCGACAGCTAGCAATCGTTCGTTGGTCTGCGAGATAAAAATTGTACGGGAGACGCGTTAGTGCGCGGCGAGAAAACACGAGTTTGTGGAGAATGAGGGTGCGAAGAAAAGTTTATCCTCGTGTCGAACAAGGAATAAGTAATTCTTCGACTAACGTACTGACCGTTCAGTTACCAGAATAATTGGTTCACTAATTAAAAGTTTCTTCCAGGCCGAGAAGCGAATTCACTTCGCGTCTTTATGGAACCGTTCGTGGTTAAATATATTCTGTTTTCCTTGACACTTCGACTTTCAGAATTAGGTTCTGACTTTACCCTCTAAAGACTTCTGTTTACCTCTTTTCAAAAAATCGTAATATATTTTAACGTTCAATAGTTAAACGTGTACTTCAGAAGCTGATGAATTAATTAATTATTGAGCAGAGATTACGATACCGCTTATCCACCACCTAGATTCCGTGCTAACGAGCTATCAATCTGGATTATTAACTGGATCGAAAACAAGTATCGTATGTAAGAAGCGACAGGTATTATTGTAACAATTTTCCTTTTAATGTGCCGAAATTTTGTACGTTGTAAAATCAGTCGAAAATTCAGACGAGTAAGATTACTTAAGCCCTGAGAATTCAGTGAGATGTAATCTCACTCTTGAAAATGATTTCAGTGGTTATCATTGTTTGCAGCGTACAATTTTCCTGTGTACTCGAGTGAAAAGAAAGGGCAATTGTAGAGGGAAAAACAAGAGTGATGAAGGTGTACTTAACTTGCCACGGTAAAGTACAGTGGACCGTAAAAGCGGCACCTTTTGTAAAATATTCAGCGAGAAAGAAACGAAAGATTTACTACATCTTAATGAAACTGATACCACTGAAAATAATTATGCTATTACCTACTTAATTAATTCCAACAGTAATCCAATGAAAATTGTACAGAAAATATCATGGTTTGTTATCTGATTTGTGGTAAGCCATTAAATTATTCACAATTATCAAGGTATTATTCTGTATTTACTAGCATCTAATTTGTAAGATGCGTGGCTGGATCATTAACAGGGCAATTGCAATAATTGGGGTAGCCCGAAATTCCACTCGAACTTCCTAATATGCACGTTACATCTCATACCGAAAGTTCTGCAGACTTATTAAATCTAATTATCGCTAATTTCGCGATTCTCCACTCCGTTCACCAAACCATCCGAGTTTCGGGACGATTATCGAGAAATTGGGCGAACGTGATTTCCAGTGTGTCGACAAATTCAACGACCGATCGAAGAGTTCTATCGTTCGATGATTAAAAATATCTCCATTTATGTCTGCATTCTATAGTTCTACGTAATCTTCTTAATCGCTATTATTAACATTTTGAATATCATGGTCGTCATCAATGGGATTATTTCATTCTGCAATTTAATCATTCTACTTAATACCTTACAAAATTAATTATTACAAAATTTTCTTTAATCTTTTTTATTTTTCAGTTACCCCATTATAATAAATTTGTGGTTCTGATCACCGATGACCATCACGATGTTCAATGTATTAATAAAAAACAATCTGTTTCACGATAATTTTAATTGTTTACACAAGCCAGCAATTAGGAAAAGGAAAATATTCATTTAAGTTCGTTTCACGAGGAAAGCGTGATTTTCTATTAGCAGTCACCGAGTGAACGAAACTGCTACTCGATGAAGATACAGCCGATCCTGAGACGCTACGACGTCGCGTCGTGGCAAATTGCAAGTCGACGTTGCAGGACTCCCACTAGGTTTATTAAATCTAATCACCGCCAATTATGCTCGTGCCTTCTCGCTACGCGAAACGTTAACCCTCTGGTCGACCTCCGTCGCCTTATTTTCCTCCAACTTCCACCCGATTACACTCGCGAAGCCTTGGAAGAGACTGACTCGCTAGAGGAGCTTCAGACACCCCTTTCGCTACGTCCCTTCTGGGATTAAGGTGAGCTTCGTGGCTGGTAAACTAGCCAACCATCGCATGTTCATTATCATTTTGTAAAAATAGGAACTCGTAGTCTTCGATCCAATTACTATCAATCATCGGTTGCCAAGGGATCAAATATTTACGTAGCAAAACGTGTAAAATTCAATAGAGACTGAATATTGCTACGTTAAACAGATAAATTTTAAGAAAATACATTTTGAATAATGCACTGAAAATTGCGTTAGTATTATCTTCTTCCTTGAGAAACGCTCTATAGAAAGAGATAAATAACCAGAACGCACTTAATTCTTGTTAAAGAAAGAACGAACCACTCGATCTAATCGAGATAGTTTAACGGAGGATACAAATCCACGTTAAAGGGGACGATTAAAAATCTTGCGTAGCCGGTACTCGTAAAACATCCTTATCCACCGATAAAAGTCAGTAGGCAGCTGCCAGCGATGGATAGAATGAAACGATCCGAGAGATTTACGACCACTAAATATCTTCGTTGCGACCCGCGGAGCCTCGAGAAACTTTCATGTTATTCCGCGGGAGGGAAGTTCCGCATACTCTATCGTATGAATTACAATCCATTTAGAGATTGCGTAACATTCGTACAGTCAGAATAGTTGGTGTAATTTTTGTGAAACTTTCAAGTGCGAATACCATTCCATTTAATATCATCACCTCCTTTTCTACCTTTTATATGTTCTTCAGAAACGTTAACCCGATGTATACAATTACGTTATATGGAATTTTCAAGAATTTGAGATTGTCGAAATATTATTCCAATGAAATGAAAAGAAATATTGCAATTTGAATATATTTCACTTACCAGTGATGTGCAACAAAAACAGAGATCACCAGTGGCCTGCAACAAAAATACAAGAGAAGGGGTAAAAATTGTGAAAAAAAGAAAACTATAATTATTATTTCTCTAACTTATATATCTAAAATTGAAAAGTTTCAATGACTATTAAACTTTCCAATAACCCAACTATTTCCTCCAAAAACAATAGCCTACGAATGTATTCGATCATCCCGTTAGCATGCATCTGCAATGTAGCTATACTATCTGGGATATCTGGCCGGGAATTATTGCTCCATACGGTGACAAGAGTGTCACGTTGTACATTATTCGGTGGCTCTATTCGAAGGTAAATGATGGGTTCAGCCCATTCACATTCGCGTTTCCTCTACGTGTCCCAATAGCTTAACAGACCATTCGTGTAGGCTCGAGGAGTTCCCTTCGAGAATTGATTCTCGAAGAGGAGCATCCCGGATGCCTGCGTCCGCCTGCTTTTCCGTGAGCATAAATCTTTCATGAGCCGTCTTAGGTGCGCTGGATATTTCGTGGGTGTCGCATGAAAAGAGACGCTCGCTGAAAGTTCGACATATATCTTCCGCTGTGTCGACGAGACACCGAGACCTAAATCCTTCGCGGCTTCGTATGAAAATTGGTAAGTCCCTAGATATGTCTTCTTCGAAGATGATTTGCATTCGAATCGTGCTGCTGCTTCTCGGTGTTGCATGCGAGTGTACTGTATACCCCGTTGCAAGTTGTTAAAGATTAAGGCGATTTGTAATTTAAGCCCTCTATTCAATTACCGATACAGACACTGGGAAAGTTAATGAACGTAAAGGGGCCGCTTAAACGTAGTGATCCTTTAGCGCTTACGAAATTTTT
This sequence comes from Osmia bicornis bicornis, assembly GCF_907164935.1. Classification (NCBI taxonomy): domain Eukaryota; kingdom Metazoa; phylum Arthropoda; class Insecta; order Hymenoptera; family Megachilidae; genus Osmia; species Osmia bicornis. The sequence goes on along the minus strand of NC_060216.1, from coordinate 10,488,779 downwards.
CAGTTTTCCTATTAATTATTCCATTCCACGAGTTCATGAATCGCGTTCGATGTCCTCGTCGAAAAGCGTGAAACAGATAAAGACGAATCGCGACGAACGAAGCACTCGAAATAAAAGGCGAAGCAGCTTAAAAAGTTCTTTCCGCTCGTTTAACCTTCCTCCATCCCAGCTTTCAATTTATAGCCACCCGTAATTCTATTTCAACGAATGATAAAGCGGCTCTGCGCGTATTCCTCGGCTCACATTCATCACCGTGAAGAATACCATTTTCGCGATTATTATGCAGCTTACAACGGTATCGTAACCGGATAAAAGGGACGATTAGACGAACGACTGGACGACGAATGCTAGTGACTTTGTCCGTTTGACCGAAAATATCTACATTAGCCTGACATGCGACCTTTACGCTTTACTCGAGTTTCCAGATCAAACAAGGTTTATGAGGGTTGAAGGTTTTCAAAATTCGTTCCTGTTAGAATTTAATTTCAATGCAAGTCACCGATCTAGAATTTCATTTTTGACCTGCAGTACCTGGTTTTCAATCAACCGATACAAACTGGAATTTAAATTTCGACTCAGGTTGAAACTTTGACCACGTGCCGCGCGTTTGATCGACAACACCGGTCGACATCGTGAACTTGCCCATAAAGCCGGTTGATTTCTCTCCGGTCGGCGGACCACGGGTCGGTGGAAATTCTGCAGAAGCCAAATTAGATTAACGTGTTGTAACCAGACTGCGCGGAATTGTCCCGCCACCAATTTGCCAACTGGTACCGGAAGCAACGTATTGCCCTCAGCTTGTCGTAGCTACGTTTCAAATTTGCATGGAACCCGTGTCCTATTCTCGTCGTTCGCATTTTTCGCGCCTCCTTCCATCCGTACCCGACACGCACGAACGCTTCTGGGACGACGACACTGGCAAAATCACAAGAACGTTCGCGAATACTCGGCCGGAATACTCGTCGAGACGCGAGGAACAGGTCGTGCGTCTCGTGCGTCTCTATTCCCGCGAGAACAACGACGATAGCGGAGGAGAAGCGGGCGAGCAAGCAGAAAATATTTCTTCCTCTTGTTATTTCGTTCGCCGACGACGCGTGTTTGTGACCGTCGCGACGATTTTCCGCGACACGAGAGAAAAGTTGGTTCCCGTTGCAATTACCCCTCCTGTTACAGAGATTACACCGAGTCGCGTTCGTTTCTTAACGCGAACTGTCCGCTCGAAGAAACCAGTCACGACGGCCGGCAAGAGAACACAATGTCGTTAGCTGAAGAAAGACGTAATCGAATCGTACACGATGGGAGAGTCAGAGACTAGTTTCTTCTTTGAAAAAGAGACAAAAGGGAAGAAAGGGACGATGCTGCAACGACGATCGGTAACTCTGTATCGATGTAACGGTTTATTTACGTTGGATTAACCCATTCCAATGAAATAACTTTGCTGGCTACGACGTGATAGGGCAGATAGAGAAGAAACGAGGCGAGAGAAAGGGGTTATCACATTCTTTGGGATCGAAGAAAACAGAGTGTTACATTCAAACACGCTAAACTACACTTGAATATCAGACAAGTAGTACGGGTCCGCGTATGGTCGGACGGTCAGACATAATGTCGATACAGGCACAGAATATCATTACAAATAAAGCTTCCCGTGTCTTTAAGCCATAATGAAACAAAATTCATTTAGAAAACATTAACATTTATGGCATATCAATTTAATTTTTTCAGTTTTCCGCAAATGACCAAATAAACTTTTCTCCGAGGAGGTAACTTCGTTGGCTACGATGCGATAAGAGAAAGAAGAAACAAGAGAAGAGAAACGGTTATCCTATTCCCTGGAATCTAATGAAAGCCGTATTTCTTGCGATTCTACGCGATTTACTCGAGAATTTCGAGTATTAAGACTCACGCCCGTTCATTTGGATTCGTTAACCTTTCATTAAGGCTGTTTCCACTCGCCCTTGGTGAAATTTTCGAAAGCCAAGATATTTGTTCGCCGTTACGGCTGCTCGTTTTCGACTTGAGCGAATGTTTCAAGAAAATTTCGGCCGGACCAGCGTAATTCGGGAAACGCAATTACAATACGGGCAGAGCTGATCGTAAATCGCACGGCCACCGTCCAACTACTGTAATTAATCGCGTCTGTTCGCGAAATTGAATGGATCGTATAATTTATTTACTCCCGACTACATTAACGCCGTTTCTTCGATCACGCTTGTCGTTTTTGTTTGCCTCTGAATCGCATTACGATGCGTAATTATTTGATTTAATATTAAAATCAGTATTTCAACAATAGTGAAATATTTGAAAGATTCCCAAAATTTCAAACATTACAAAAATAAATTACTTATTATAATTCCACTGACAGTGTGCAGAAACTGGTCGCTCCATTTCTGGCGACTTTAGTCTTTAAGTCGAATACACGTTAACGTTGATAAAACGAATGATTCACGGTTGTAAAAGACGACATGTTATTTTCTCGTGCACGATAAATCGGTTTTCCCATATGACTGTTTCATGATATTGGCCAACATGAATCTTCCCGATCTGCTTTCTGCGCAATGTAACGAAATGATACGCTGGACGTATCATTTGTTTTGACTTGCGACAGATCGACAGCAGACCATTTCGAGAAAATAGCTGTGCCACGGACTTTTGTGGTTACCTCTGTCAACAGTTACTGCTTTGAAACATAGCTTTCCATGACAATGACTGAAGGATTTTTCCAGCCGTTGTATTATATTCGAATGTGGGAATAGTTAAAGATTAGGCAAGTAGTATAGATCAGTGTATGGTCAGACGTACAGAGTAAATAAAGAATTCCTTATCAGTTTCAAATATTTATATATTCAGTTTCTTCGGAACTTAAGCTTCAAATAATATAGGCACCAATAAAGTGCTTTTTTTATGTAATTAAATCATGTCAGAACAGGCATGTTTCAAAAACCGCCATCCGATATAACCCAACACGTAGATCAATTTGTCTTTCATTAATTTTTGCTCGCGCACGACAAAAGAACCGGCTTTATACGCGAACCTCGCTACGAATATTCGCCGTCGTGTTATCGGCTACCGATTCGATCCCTCTAAACTTTAATTGACGCAGACGCGCGTGAGTATTAAACCGCACGGGCGTCAATCACAAAGGGCGGACGGGCTAGTCACGGCGCCGGTGACATGAACTAGAATCCAATAGGCGGTTACCTAGCCGACTGTACTTCCGCAAAAGTGGCCCGCCGAGTGTACACTCTTGGTCGCATTGATATTCACAAAGTGGTCCCTGTTCAGGCTTAACGCGTGGCTGTCACACCACAGCCGTGTCACCGCCTGTTATTTCACGCGGAAAGTGTACTTTCGCCGATCAATATCGCTTACCAGGTTTCCTTCCAACCATTTGTCGAGGATTTTTATTGTTATCGTTGTTATTACCACGAGCTGACTTAATCACTTATATAGAGGGTGAATAATAAACACCTTGTCCGAGGGTTGAAGAACACCCCCTAGCGGGTCGAAACAGATTTCAAAGAGTCTTGCAAGAATCCTCATTGGAATTTTTACGTCTCCATTTTCTGCCTGAACTTTCCAAACTCACCTTGGAAAGCTAATTAGAATCTTTCATTAAGCACCGAATTAAATTAGGCGTATTTCAACCAAAAATCTATAAACACTTTCGAACTATAGAAGTTATGCAATCGAACGAGAAAATACAGAGAATGGAGAACGGAGTTCAGCGTCAATAATGCGGCAATATTTGTCGCAGAATTGGCTCGTTAAACCAGTGATGCATACCGGCGAGGTCGAATCGCAGAAAGCTTGAATCGAGAACGACAACTCGTTATTTCAATAAAAAGAACAGACACGAATAGTATCAAGATCGGCCTCTCTTCTATAACTGATTTCCAACCGATATTCCTCGTCGTTGAACCATCGACACGCCGATCGTATTTTTGCATCATTAATAACGTTATTCCCTCTCACGGTATTATCGGCGTAAATCTGTCCAGATTAAACGACGATTTATTCCCGATGCAAAATCTGGCCGAGATATACGCCGGTGACAAATTAATATCCCCGCCCAAACACATGACAAACATCCTCCACCGGTATGCAGTACGGTTTTTTCAAGGAGGATTATGTTCATTGACAGTTTCGACCAACTACTTTGGCTTAGGTAATATTAATTGATGTACAAGTTGGCAAATTTCCAACTGGCTTCGAGCAACGAAAATCACGACGGGGAGTCTTTTTCTTCCTCAAATTAAACCTGCAACAACGCTCGCGACACGAAGCTGCGATTAAACGCGTGTCTCGTTCAATTAAACGCCCGATCGCGTTTAATCGCCCATTGGAATTCTTCTCACGTTGGTCGGAAAGTGTTTTCGAAGTTATTTTCTCAGCTTTATCAACGAATCAAGTAATTAATTGACACGAATAACTGTCGAGAGCTCGAAACTTTTTCTTCGCCAAGTTGTCTTTAGTAGTTTTATTTAATACCTTGCAAGAAATGATTCAGTTTCGCAAATTATTTATGTACCAGCTGAACCATCTACAGAAACATCGTTTTATAATTTCCATTTTCCGGAGGTGACGTTCAGCGCTGCCTCTGAATTGTGCGATATTATTTCAAACAATTTATGAACCTGAAGAAACAAGTTCCAGCGCATAATGAAACAAAGGATTCTGTCAAAGAGTCAGAGAAGCGTTTCGTGTCGATCAAACCCGCTACGAAAATCAACAGTCCTCGAACTTCGTGTAATTACAAATTAATCGGCTAATTACGAACCGTGCAAACTTCTGTCGATGGTTATTTAATGAGGAGTACGGGAACAAAAGCCGTCAGGCTTTCAGCGGCAAGCATAGGAGAGGGGTGGGTGAAACATTGGCTCTGACACCGATTGCAGAAATCGTGGCGAGGCTTCCTTTGTTTTCCACCGCGAATCCTCGTTAATCCGTCAAACCGCCGGATTACTTGGCAATTAAATCCCTCTGTACGCTTGTGAATGAACCGTGTAACGCGGCACGGCCTCCAATGGCTCGCTCGAAACTTAAACGAGCTAAGTTTAACGGCTACGCTCCGCGTTACTACACTTCCGGCCGACTTTTTGCCTTCCGCAAGTTTTCGCGGAATCGCGGCTACGTTAATTTCTTTCTTCAAAAGCGAAAAAGTTGCTCCACGCTCGTAGATCTGCGCGAGATTAACCGACTTCGTGTGAGAGAAGTCTGCCTACGGGGGCGATTGCTTTCTTGCTCGCAATCTTGAATATTTCATCTTAATTGATACTTTTCAGATGCTTTCATATCATCAGATCCTCTTAGAATCCATCTATATTTCAAAATCTACCATATTAAACACAAAATTATATTTTCAAACGTAAATTATTACTCTTCACCAAATATTTGAGCCTTTTTATTCTCGAAAATACCATTATCAAATATCGAAAGGATTTATACGTTTTGTTTTCGTGAAAAAAAGTCGTGCATTAAAGGATTAAAGAAAATTTATTTGCGTTCAGATTTGTTCGGAAAGCTTGAAACATTCATTCGCAGCGGGTTATTGGAATTCGGGTAAATAAATTCGGATTAGGAAAGGGTTAACGACAATATCGGTTTCGAGCGGAAAACGATGTCGGCAGGCAAAGAGTTTCGCAAAATTATTGAGAACCCTTTGACTTTTAACAAAGACCTATGTCGCAAAGAGTACTCACGATCAGACTTTCTGTCACGGGTTCGAATCCAGAAATATTCGCGTGCCGGTCTTTGCGACGATCGTTCCCACTGACAGACGTGTTATAAACTGTGCCTTGCTTTATGGATAAACGCTTGCCACGTGTCAAACGAGCGTAGAGTGCGCTCTACACGATCGAAATGTCGACTAGTATCATCGAGAACGAGTAATCCTTCGATGATACGTTTGTCTTTTCAGTTTCCTCTGTTTTGTCAGTGACACGTAGAAATGATGTGACACGAGGCTGTCAACTTTCTGATGTAAAAGCGACAGTGCCATCAAATATCGTCGATTGTTTTCAATTCCTACATGTCACTCAGTGATTTACTATATCCTCTCGTACCATCATTCGGAGTAACTTAACATTCAAATCCTTCTTGTTCGAAATTACATCACAAAGTCGTGAAACTGCAGCTTCTTAATATGAGAGAGCTGCTTTGAAAAATAGCAACGTCGAAATCGGATGTTACAAAAACGGCTTACATCTCTTTAATTAAAAGAAACGACGGCTGATACTGACAGGCTAAACGTACCTCGTACATTTGTACCTGTTAAACGAGATCCTTTGAAAACTCTAGAAATTGGAGTTCCACTGTAATAATATTTTAAAGTTGTAAGAACAATTCTTGGTTTGTTTTTTAAACATGGTTTGAAGTTTTTCATTTATATCTATAAGAAGAAAGAAGCCAAGTTTCGTTAGAAGAAAAACTGATTCGTTTCCGTGTAATTTCACACCTGGGTTCACCAAGGGAATTGAAAATCAAGCGAGACCGGTTTCGCGTTATAAACTGATAAACGTCGTTCCTATCTATTCACCATTTACTCGATTCTAGTTAGTACCAATTGACTGTGTAATTAGCAATTACCTCGAAACGACATCGATAGCTCTATTTCAATTCTAACTTGTTACGGTTGGAAATTAATCCATTCGCGGGACGAGAACGCGATTGCAGTGAAGTTGATCGGTTCCATCGTCTCGTATTTTATCTTAACATGTCCAAGAGAGATGATGTTTCTTTTAAGGCAAATAGCTTCGAGTCATCAAACGCGCATTCCTAAATGAAAGAGCTAAATAAATCGCGCGTTACAGAAAACTCGGTACCTATGTATATAGTTGCTAACATCGACATCAAACAGTTTCCATCGAGATAGATGAAATTGCAGTAGCCAAGAAGAGGTAAACCCGAAAGCAATAACGATTATCAGGAAATCACAGGGACTTCGAATGGCAGCTCGGTGACGACGGTCGAAAGTTCGCGACACGTGCGGGCATTCCCGAAAGTGTTATGGATAGGAAGTTACAGGATCGGGGCGAAACTCGGTCACTGCTTGCTATGGCGAACTGACCGCAGTTATGGGGTACGCAGATGAAGACGGAAAGTTACTGTATTTGATATTGTGTGCAGGTGCGCCTTCCGCTTATGTATAGGACCATACAGGTACATGTGTGCAGGGTGGCATTAGTGGCTGTCGACCCTCTGTTGCTGGGCTGACTTTATTAAGAAAGTTGAAATAAAGCTAATCAAAGAACCTATGACTTTGAGAGTGAGAAATTGCAATCACAAAAAACTTTCTTCTTTGGATAATGTACAAAACTTTGTAGACGACGGTTATTACTTTATTATTATGATCCTACAACTTCATTAGTTCCCTCACCTTCTATGTAATTAAACAGCAAATCAATGGATGTCACGCTAGTGTTATAAGTTGACAGTGTTATTGTTGCAAAACACTTTGCAACTATTGTGCCTGACAGGAGAGCTAGACAATAGAGATTCCACTGTCTCGGTCGCTTCTTGTTTAGGTGACTATTATCGGTTTCTGTGTACAGTAAGCTTGATTTCGAGGGTGACTGTAATCGGTTTTGTTCTCAAAGGACATTTTCCTTCCTTCTAATTAGTTTCATAATTTTATGTATTGTAAATTGGTGCATTTCAAATTATACAATATGTGATTATATAAATCTCTCAGATTTGAATAAGCTCTGGTAAAAGAAATAAAAAGAAGAAAATCAGTAGCAGGATGGAGGTGGTAATTCAAAGAAACGGCACGATCTGTGTCGAGGGTAGTACACACACACACTTTTTCGTTTCGACTAACGTACATTAAATTCGTCACGGGACCGAACAAATTAGTCCGTCTCTACGCGGAACCAGTTGCCATGAATTCTCGGCAAGATTTCTCGAACGGAAAGTTGCTTAATTGCAAGCTCACGCGAACCCTTCAGCGTTTTGACATCGACACGAAACTCGAATTTCTTTTTCCTCAATTTCGTCCCGGCGAAACTTCCCATTTTAATTGAGAAATAACACGAGCCAGAAAATCACCTGCCAGAACGGTTGGCGACTAATGAAACGGTGCTAGACGTGAAGCACTTAAAAAATCTTCGAACACCCTCGACCGTGAAATATGGGTCAACGAAACAAAAACGCGACCTTCCGTTTCTGGTTCCGTCGCTAACGAACCCTTTAATCATTAGCTTTGCGCCAACTTATTCGAAGAACTTTGAAGCTCGTTTCCCTACTTCTTCTAAATACATATTGATCAAAGTATCGTTACCAGTTAGGCAAGATAAAATTTTTAGCTGTTAACTTGATGATACGTGAATCTTTTTTTTCTTTTTTTAAATATAACTATCTATGAAAATCTCAAAAAAGAGAAAAATAGAATTATAAAATTTAAAAAATATATATCAAAGAAATCTTTAAACACAATTCTATAATTCATATTTGTTCCAAAATGATATATTGTCTCATGACCCATCGTGAAAAGTGTATATTTCGCTGTCCATGAAAATGTTCAAACAAAAGCTCGAAGAATTTTTCAATCGCAATGATAACCACGAATCACAGCGGCAAGCAGCTCGTGTTTCACTTGAAGCCACCACAACCGTGTGTATATTTAAACTATCACCTCGGTCGACTATTGATTCGCTATTGGTGCCAAACGTCGAACCCGACCCATGCAACAGCAAAGTTCACGCTGGAGAGTGGAATCGATGTCGCATCTAGTCGCATTCATCACGCGGACAGCGAGCGGAAAAAAGCTCGGCAAGGGGATGCGGGACGTGGTCGTCTGCTCCCGTTTTTCCAACAGTTTTTAATCGATGCACCCAATTACACCGGCCGTGTTTCGCAGCTAATTTCTCGTTATCGTTCCAGATAAAAGCGACCAGCCTCTACCGATTAACGCACGGAATTGCACGGATCGAGGCATTAAGCGTGCGACTGTATAAACTGCGTTTATTCCCATCGTTCGGGTTGCACAGCTTTAAAGCTTATGATCCACGCGCAGTTCGTGACCATTTTATCTTGTTTTTCTTTGTTTCGATACCCTGGCTCGTTCGAGCCTGCACGTGATACGTTTATCAGTACGTACAAAAGGTTTTATTAACGAATTTTTCATTGCTACGTGCATTGTACCGGTTGAAAAATGAAAATTCTACAAGATGTTGCCTTCGAAATATAAGTATTTCGAAAATTATGATAATCTATAATTGCTGGTTTTCATAAATGTGTAACATACATCCATATGATAAAATACACAAAGAATTTTCGTCTCGGTTGCAAAAAAATCAGAGAAGTAGAATCGTAAAGGGAATTTGAAAAAATTGCGTGGAAATAAAAGGAATAACGATCGCGATTTATAGGATCGGATGATTTTTATTGCTCTTGAAATCCCTTTAAACGCGTGTAATCTGACGTGCAAATGGACGCGGACGTTTTTTATCGTCGATTTCAAATGTTTTTCGTCAATAACCGTGCAACTTTAATCCGTTGCATAGTTTGTTCACAGACGACATTTATATTACCCTATCGGTGTCGTACCGTTAAGTGATAGATTTTTTGAAAACTACACGATGCTATCAATTACACAAGAACTAATTACTGAATTCATTATCCGTTAAAGAAACATTTGCAGGAAAGTTTCCACAATTAACACGTTCGCTCGTGCGGTCGAACGTTTCCTGCTAAATGCTCTTCGAAAATTTTCCGCTTTTCACCCAGGTACCCGATAACGACCCGAAATCATGTGCTAAACGAGCGAAACGATAACATGGAAGAATTTCAATTTGAACGTGTTCATCGTGATTCGTTACGCTATTCCACCGTAAAATTCTCGGCTCCCGTTCGGAAAACGTTCAAAGAAACACCTATATGAAGTGCTTATCGATCTCTACTGAATTCCGTGGAAACCTTTAAGTCTCGCTCGTAAATCATCAAATTGTATACGTATTGTATCAAAGCTCTGTTGAGCAATAAATTTTTGTCTTGGAAACTTTCCTTTCCAATATTCTCTATCATCCCCCTATAATTATGTTCCCTATTTCCTTAAATAAACCATGAAAATTTACGCATTTTTTGTTTTTTAAAGGATGTAACAAAAATTAAGAACATCAAAATATATATCAATCGGTATATACTCACCCAGGCTTTTTAGTGTGCCAGTAGCAAGCAGCCACGTGACGGGACACAGACTTCCCATAAATTATCTAATCACGACAAGGACATACGTTCCTCACGGCGTTGCATTAGCGTGCCGGCAATTCATATTCATGCGACACAGCCTCCACGGACCACGCGTTAATAACGTATGCACGTAGGTTGTGTCAAAAACTGCAGGTCATCGGGTTGAATCTGTTGCGAGCCTTTCGCTGGGTCGTTGCTCATCTTGGTCGAAACTTAACGGCACGCGGGATCGTTTTAAAATCAACCGTTTACTCGCCTCTCGTCACCGTTAATTAATCGTTCGTTACACGGCTTACCTACGCAAACCGCTTAACATTATGCGAGAAATATTTAATATGCAATATTGCCGCGGAACGACGCGGCACGACGCCGGGGAATCGCTTAAAACGCAATTTAAACGGCCGTCGCGGCGTAAATATTCATGTAATTTTGATGCACTCCGTTTAATGGGGGCGCGATTAAAAATCATTTAACGACGGCACGGATTTTCAGAGCACGCGAACGGGTTCGCCCCAGAAGCGGCGCGGATCGAAATAAATATCACGGCGAAACACCGGCGCCCGATAATTGCTTCGTACCTCCTCTAATAACGAGCTTAAGAAAAGCCCGAAAGGATAGGACGGGGGTCAACGACGCGCGCAAACTGACTTTCGACCTCTCTCAGAACTTCCCTATACTCATAATTGTTCTAAAAGCTTTTAGATCGTTATCGTCGTTCCGTCAGCATCGACCTTCGAGTGAAATTCGGGGATGTACTTATCGCGCTGAAGTTACCGGGAATGAGAAGAGAAAATCATGGAATACAAACGTCGAATTCAAAAAGAAACACGACAGAAAAGACAAGTGTGCATCGACATAGTCAGAACAACGACGTCGTATAATATTCAATTAAGAAACGTAAGGTTAAGAAAAAACGAACTGAGGATACAAAATAGATCGTGTATCCGATAGTATAGGTATGCTAAACATTTACTTGGACTCCGATGACAATGAACTTTGCGGAACAACGCGCACACAGGACGTGTGTGCCTGCGGCGTGAGCGTGGATGCAACCGGGCGGCACGACGAAAATTATGTTTGCATAATTTTCAATTTCGTCAGCGCCCCGCGGCGAAACGGGACAGACAACGGCGCGCCATACGAAGACTCGCGATTACAAAAAACTAACGACCACCGTTTGTGTTTCGTGCGACCAACGCGGAGAGCTGCGAGCGAAAATCAACGTGGCTGGCAACGGGAAACGTGGTTAACTTCCGTTCTGTCGTTAATGGTACACGTCTGTCGAGCACACGCGACAACACATTCTCGATCACGAGCCAAACGAAGCAGATATATCAATTTCTTTGAACATTCTACCGTTCAGAATCCATCGACAGTTTTCGTAGAGTTTCTTAAAATCGAATCCAAGAAATTCATTTCGTTAGTTCTCTGTTATTCGTCATTAAAATGTGAAATGCACAGAATGGATTAATTTTGGTACTTGTCACTCGAACACGTGAATATTACAAACTGATGGATTTTGTTCTTATTTGATTCTTAGTTGAAGGATCGCACACTTCGATGATTGTATAAAACGTAACGAGTCCTCGACACGTGAATCGTCCAGTCTCGTTCGGATCGTTGGTGGACTCTCGATCCAGGTTCGAGCGCGGATCGCGAGAACGAAGTTCGTCGCGTCGCGAATTGCACTGACTCTCGCAGATTCTCCGTTTCCCGCAGAAGCTTCCAACACCCCCCTCCATCCTACCACCCTAGCCGCTTGGCCTTGCTCAGCCTCGCTTCAACCCCTCTTTCGACCACCACCGCCACCCTCACCGTTAGGCGCTTTTAGCGCAAGCGCCTCCGCTTTTGTCCACACTCTGCCCTATCCTAATTCGTATTCGCCTAAGTACGCTTACGTCCAGCCGGCAGGACAACGAAAATTTCTCCTTTTACCGCTTCGTCTCGCGGTTTTCACGGATTACGAGCCTGCTGCTCCAGCGTTCGTTCGCTCTTTTTTATACCCTCTTCCCAGTAGCGACGTGTAAAATGCCCTCCGACCCTTGTCCTAGCTGGCAACCGGAACGATTGATTGTCTCGCTTCTTCTGTCCGTACCTCTTTCTCTTCGCGCACCCCTTACCCAACAGAGGAACTCGGCATTTCTTCATGCACCGAATGCCTGCGGTCCCTCGTGGAATTCTTTTCCAGAAGAAATTGAGACATCCCACTCGTTCCTATGATTTCAGATTACTTTTTCACTATGCTGCACGAACTTCTTCAGATTTGCTATTGCAAAACAGTATATCCATATTTTTTGTTGCTATTTCTGAATTTACACTTATTTAGATTTTTGTAAATTCCACTGTCCTTAATTAACGAGCTCTTCTAACTAACAAAGAGAACGTGTTGCACCTTGGAAATTATTCTACCAGCGGAAGTTATAGTTGTACACATTTACACAGTCGCGCGGATAATGAAGAGACATTATTCATCGGTGGAGTTAGCCATTCGCCGAGAATGCGACTGACAACGAGCCTGGGGTCTTTTATCCGGCAGCGTAACCGCACGAATCTGGCGGATAAAAAGCGGCGTCCGCCACGGAAGCGCAAGCTTGAAAAATCAGACCGTTAAATTGACAAATCGAGCGTAGCTGGAGCGCATCATCCGAAGTCTTGTAAACAGGCAACACTAATGAAGCATCCTCACGGGAACACGGGCGTGGATGTGCGCGCTACATTTTTCGCTCATCGACGACGGGGGGATGATCAAAACTCGGCTTCGTCGAGAGGCAATGCCTGGCAAATATGAATACCCCCGCTGACGGCAGGCTGGTCGAGAATTAAAATTACCCTCGAGAATGCTCATGTTGTGGCTTAGCTAGGCCTTCTCTTTCCACATTCCCCTATTATTTCCCGGCTAGAGTAAACCGTTTCCCTCTTTCATCGCGCGTGTGCGCATTTTCATGCCACTCTGCCGCTCGTTCTCTTTTCTCTACCTTTTCTCATCCTTTTCTCTTGCCTGCACCTGTTCGCTGTTACGTGTTTATTCGCTCTTTCACCTTCTCTATCGCTCGTTCACCTCCTGCCGCCGACGTACTACCACACCCACGTCTACCGTTGTTTCATCTTGTTGGCCGAATACACCGAGCCCGCGGCTGATAAACCTGGCCGGAATTGTTCCGGCTTTCCAACGAATTTCACGAGTTTTAATTTCCTTCGACACACCTGCATCGAACTTATTGCGGATCAATATACCACAGGTGGAGATTTATTGGATCGCTCGATGCCTCTTTGATTGTCGAAATTAAAAGTCGTGAAAGAAGTTGGGCATAAAAGCGTTTTTCTCAAAAATAAAATCCGCTGCTTACATTCACGATCCTTCTCTTTCGTTGTAATGATCATAGCAGCAAAGTACTCAAAATCATGGACCGATTTATCGTATGCAATTAAGATGCTTTCCGGGACATATCGACGACGAAAGCAGGGGAAACGCGGAATTCGATGCAATTTCGGAATCGTAGTTGATTCTGATAGTCAATTCGGAACATCCTCGAGCGATCGCCCATAGTTGAGCGGAATTAGAACGCTTCGAAGCATACTTCGATAAAAGTTTACCCTTCCTCCCCCACTACGGTTTCCGGCATCGTTCCGCAATAAATGGTCGGATGCGCGTGTAATGAAACTATGACCAACAGTTGTGTGCGTTTGTTTCGCGTTTAGAATAGTTTGGGAACCTGGGAATTGGATAATAACATGCCACAATTCTCGAGTGATCGAATTTCATTTTCTACGTCTTCGAATTAAATGCATTAAACTTTGAAACAAGAAAACGTTTTCAAAAACGTTTGAGTTCTCTTGGTATGGTTAACAAACCGCGGAAAATTTCGGTCGTTTCCGGCGTGGAAACGCGATTGAAAGTTAGAGGAAATAAAAATCGAGTAACCTATCGAGAAGAAAAGATGAATGCTTGAAAATAATACCGGAAACTCGGCAACGATGGGTTCGTAACAACGCGGCAGGCGCAAAATATAGTATACCAGATACCCGGCTGTATTTGATCTACGGATCTGAAACTCTGCCAGCTGGATGAACTTACATCGAAATGAATTGGAGATTGAGTACGCTTCGCAAGGAATTTCGCCGCGCGCCGCGCCGAGCTGCCGGTGCTCCTTCATGAATTTCATCAGTACCTTACGAGCTTCATAAATTTCTCAACAATCTCTAAATCGTTCGGTAGCTCCGCGTTATTTGTTTCGAAACTTCGATTCGAACGATCGTATCCGTTGCGAGCTCATCCTTGCACGGCAATCACGAGAAATTATTTCTTCTCGTTCGAGATTGTGGCCGCGTTTAGACGCGGACGAGTCGGGAGGCGTCGCTCGTTACCCCGACTCGAAGAAATCGTCGGGGCAAACGATTCTTCGATCGACTTCGAAACAATGCCTTTTCGTGGACGCGGTTTACCCTCATCCCTTCGTCGATCAGAAACGCGGAAACCTTGTTTCGTTTGACCCGATAGAATCCGATGCTTATTTTCTGTTCATAGCGACGAAAAAAGATAGAGGCATCGACCTACGAAACCTCTGTTAGAGACACGCCCGCCCGCGACCCGGTCCTTTGAGAAGTATTCGAGCTTTGATCACCGATAGCTCGCTCTCCCTCTGATTGTTTCGCCTTTCTCGTTCGTTTCGTTCTCAACGACCGAGTCCCTTTTGCCGCATCTGATCTCCGACACGAAACTTTTTCTATCAAAGCCTCGCTCTGTTAACTTTCTCGAATACTATGGTAGAAAAACTGTACCGTCTAAGGAAATTATACCATAATGATTCACTACATCTATAACTACTTTCTAGAATCTGGTATATTCGTAACGAGATTTTAAAGCATCGTAGATACGAAGAAACTTTAATTCATTTGAATCTAACACGTAGCGGGTATCCATTCTTTCGGGTCATTTTGTCAATGCGATGCAAACTCGATCTCACTGTTGACCGTGACGATGCGAAGTAACATCAAGCGGCAAAAAGTGTTTGAAACTAGTTAAACTCGTTCGCGGCGACCCCTGCCGGTTAATTTATGCTCCTCACGCGCTTGATTCATCCCCGAAGTTACTCGTTCCGTGTCAGTTAATTCCGCTCAACGAGCAAGCGTTGGGACGTTCGAATGGAAGATACCCGAACAAGGGTAAGGAAAGAGACGGAGAATTAAAGAGCGGAGGATCGCGGCGTTCCTGTCTGAAGGCAATGAATATTCCGTCGTTCGCTGTACCGATAAAAGAAGCTCGTGACCGGTCGAGATAGTCCAACTTTGCGACGATCTCTCCGCGTTATCTGACCCGTTATTCGGTTACGTTGTTCGTTACCTCGACCGAGACTTTAAGAAGCACGGAAAGGAAAGGTCGAAAAGGAAGGAACACGCTGAAAGACGCGAGATCGCGTGTAGAAAGTTGAAGAGGAAGCGCAGCTCGAGTGCTGGATTCTCGTGATGTTGCAGATGCTGCATAAAGTTTGATTAACATCGTAGCCTGGTAATTGCAGCCGAGCGGTGACTAACACGAGATGTAATACCGTTTCTGAATCTTGTTTATGGCGGAATGTAACAGCGAACGTTACTGTACGCAATGGTGCTAACTTTTAGATGGAAATAAGAGCAGCTTGCGTTAAATCTGTCCGTATTTACCTCAGATTTAGGAGAAACTTGAGTAGATTACTGAGAACCTTGCTACAATCCCTTCTTGTTAAATAATAAATCGAGTAATTCGAAATATATACGAGTACAGGAGAACATTGATAAATTCCTCAATTATTTGTTGAATTTAATATCCCTAATGTTTTCACTTCACATTTATTTGATTAAATTAGATTTATATCGACGACGAACGTATTAATTCAAGAGAAATAACGCAACGGCGCCAAACAATACTGATTAACTAAACCGAAAGGATACAGTTCGTCCCTACGCGATCCCTTTTATCAGGTGGCTGCATTTTTCTTCCGGTAAGTGGCGATTCCCTTATCTAACCTCCCTCCAACGACTCCCTTCGCCCTTCGCTCGCTTCTACAGCCTGGTGCCAAGCAACGTAACCGCTGCTGCGATTCTCCGTTGCTTGTCCTGTCAGGGTTCAGTACTTTCAAGAGAGAAAGAGATCGAGAATAACTGGGAGCGAGAAGAAGAACGAACGACAGGGACGAGCCAGAGGTAGAGAAAACTAGGATTTCAACGAAACAGAGTAGAACGAGCATAGAATGGGAGGAGCGCCTTAGCAGCGACTTTATTTAGCCGCCATTGTAAACTTTCTTCCGGTGAAGAAATGTTACAAACACGTAGTATTTAAAGGTGTGTCGAGGAAAGGAAGACAGATGAATCGCCTGCAAGAAATCTTTAGAAGAGTATATAAAAATTGCAGCGAATTTTAATAGTGGGTCCGGATACATTATTTAATGGTTAAATTATTGACTGTGTAATTGGCAAAACAGATCGAAGCGGATAGGGGACAGGAAATCGAACGAAGAAGTCTGGAGGAGAGGTTCTATTGAACCAGTCAGGTGTTTCATCGGCAACGAGAGGAACTGTACGATACATTGAAGAATTCAGTGAAAAAGATGGGTCGCTAGTCAGCCTTTCAGCCTGCACAGTGGCGCGATTCAAAGCGATGGAGAAAAAGCAACCGCGTAAAAATGCTTTGCCGTCAGACTCGAAGTGACGTGGTTCACGCATGGATTACTGGTTATTGTTTCGATCCCTGGTCGGACGAGGAGAAGAAAATGGAAATGTAACGGAGAAACAGCGATTCTAGCTGCGAAGAAACAGAAGATCTCACTGGAAAACGGTCAAGCTTCTTCAGAAACTTTCACGAGGAGGATTCGTGCCTCTACTGTCGGAGAAACTTAAAGAATTGAAGCGTGTGCTGTTTTGAAGATCTCGAGTAATCGCCGAATAAAAAAAGAAAAGAAAGAATGTTGAACAGTGTAAAAAGCGGTTTCGAGGAAAGTTTTGAACGACCTGCATGTTGGACCATCTATTGTCCATTTTATCTTCACGAACCATGGTTCCTACTATTGAACGGCAAAAATAGAGATTAATTTGAACGAGAAGAAATAAATACTTCATCCTTGATAGACATCCGACATCGATGTCATGTTCCTGTCAGAATTACGCTATTAAATATCAAAATCTATCCGTTTCGGCCAGACATATATTTCAAAATTAGAGAAAAGGTGACCTCTTTATTAAGGGTACCAATGAATAACCCACTTTTTTGTCAAATTTAGCATTTATTTATAACGAAATCACTTTGTTCTGTAATATTTAACACCGTGTCTCCAGCAAGCTATAAATTCCTGCCCAAAAGAAAATTTAAAATAAAAATTAACTTATCGACCATTGAACCATTCACTGATATACCTGATCACTCTAATATTATTATAAAAAAAGTAATACACCAAATAATCGTCATGGCACTTAGCGAAAATACTATTTCAGTCTATCTTTTCCACAGTCAATCTTTTCAACTTTCAAGTATACAACGTTACCCATATGATCTTGTACAGGACAGATGATGGCATTCGCAAAAATTGGAGTGACTCGGTTGAACGACGAAACAACCGTAAAGATAATAATCGTTATGGGCCGACTGGTCCGATAAGGAACTCTCTCGGAATGTTTAAAGAAAAAAAAAAGGAAATAGGGTGATCGTATGAGACGAGACGAGACGAAAAACGTGGTGAAACTTTTCCCCGGCTGTTTTAGCGACATTGAATGGGGATATCGGCTACGCCGACGGCCATCGCGAAAAATATATAGGTGGGATATAAGATAGGAAATAGAATAGGCTCTGTCCGTTATGTGGCACAGTGTGTTGCGTGATTCGACTTCGTGAGTTCAATTTCGCTCGGAGTTGTAAGATTGGAAAACTTGCTTGCAGTTCGTTTTTTTTTCTCTTTCTATCCCGTTCCCCATCTACTTGGCGCTATGCCTTTGGTCCACTTTGTACGGACACGGTATCACGATCCTGTCTTTCGTTAACATCTGTCCAATTATTCATTTAATTTCCTGCATACAGTAGCTTTTTTTCCTTTTACCTATGATCGCTTCTGCTGATGACAAAATCAATTGCTTTCGGCGCAATAAACTCGCTTCACCCATTTAGAATCCCTAATAGAAATATTAATAAAACCAGATATTTGTAGCAAAAAATATTTAACATCAAAGTTATTCAACAGCTCCTACCCAGTAAAACCAAAATATATGTAAATCTGAAAATAAATTTCCATTGCGACTGCTATTTTTCCACAGTCGAATGATTGCAACCGACAAAGAAATATGTAACACAAACTTCGCAAGACCGTTTCAAAGCAATGGAGTTTGCTACGGTGGGAGTTCCCTTTAAGAGAACCAAGACGGATTTCGAGTGCGTTTACGGGTGAAACAAGGAATAACCGACTCAAAAACGCTAACCGGCGAAATGGTACCCCATTTAACCGTACAGTTTGTCAATTTTCCACGTACGAATTTGCATTCGGCCAACTTCCCAAATGCCGAGTCCCTCATGATGAAAATTAACAACGTAGCTACAGCTTCGAAACTTCCTGACTGTCGGTCCCTATTGAGACGTTTACAGGAACAAAGCGTGAAACTTTACCAAATAATACGATTTTAAATCAACTATGAGACAGCGTGACTCGCGATGTGTTCAACCGTCCCAAGTGAATTCTTGCAAACTTCCTAGCTGGGTTACACTTCGCTAATAAAAACGAACTTGCCCAGACTTTCTGCGTATTAAATATGCATGTAGAATCGTCGAATCGACGGAATCGCGTCGAATAACGCGCATCTGATAGTCCCCCACTCTTTGCTTATCGTAGTTGCTTTTGCATTTATTAAGATACCTCCTTCTTCCTTTTCCCGTGCGTCGTTTCCTGGACCGACTCGACGTTTGCCAAGGGAATCCTTTGCATCCAAGAAATCTCACGGGTTCATTTGGCAGTCTGGCTCTGTGTTGTGTAAACAGAAGCCAGAAACATCAAGGACGAGACACGGTTTGAGCACAGCCAGCCACTATCTAGCTTCTGCGGTATTTTGTCCTCCTCTCGAAGCAACGATTGTTCGTGGCAAGCTGAGGAGAAGAAAAAACAACCCTCTCGATCCTAGATTCGACGAACCGTTGAATATTTAATCTATACATAGCAACTGTTCTACGTAAAACGGCTGAATCCGCAGCGAACGGATTTCCTCGGTCAAACATGACGATTACAAAACGTGAACCCGCAGCTGAACGAGCATTTTTATTTCGAACATGTTCTACTTTTTTGCAATAAGTTTTCAGTATTCTGTTATTTGCATAGGGTGAAATTTCCGCCAGTCGTTTCGCGAATGGATCAACTTTTCGAACGGATGGAAAGAAGAGTGTAAATGCGGTCCGAAAACGTCCACGAGGCTTTACCATCAATTTTTCCGCCGGACGAAATCGAGGGAAGTTTCGTGAAACGGAAAAAGAAGGGAAGAAAAAAGAGGGGTTGAATGTAAGGCACAGCCGATCCAATCGACAACCGTTTGACACTTCACAGAGAACTTTGGAAAATCGAAATGAAACGTCCTGCTGAAGAGAGGACGCTTCAGGCCCATAGAGGGACGAGCAAGAGGACAACGTGGAACGAGGAACGTAGCGCGAAAGCAAAGGGGAAACAGCGCGAAAAAGACAAACAAAGGGACAGATGAGAAACGAAGAACGAGGGTGAGAGAAACAACGTTGGTGTAATCAACGAAGCACGCCGATTTCTACCCTCGAACGATTCCCGTTGGGGAAACGCGGCATTGTTAAAGGATCGGGATAAATAAACAGGTCCTGGAACAATGCCGAGCATTTGATAACAGTTGAGGGAGTCGAAGTAGGCGTCAAACACGAGACCATCCTCCTACTCCTTCTCACCTTTGCATTAATTATCGCCTCGAACTGTTACCTTTTAAATTATTCTCAATTCAAAGCCACCGTTGCTTTGTCAACGTTTCCGTTCAAGGCGGAAACACGAGCATCTTTAACGACACGACGACGCGACGTCTCGTTACGCGATGCATGGCGAACGGATCAGAAATATAACGACTTCTCAGCGAGATGGTTCAGCGTTGTTAAATTTACCAGCAGACTGTTTACAATTCGTGTTCTCTATGATGAAAACATATGTATTTGGAAAACACAACAGTGCTTCTTCGATGAATTAATTTATTTTGAACACGAAGGATGCATTCGATGCATTCGCGGGTTCAATCCAAATATCACGAAAGAGCTACGCTAGCATGAAATTGTATCGAAGAGAGAAACAGACGATGATCGATCGATGGAGAATGAAAAGCAACGTGGTATTGTTAAACGACGCGCATCGTGCACCCATGTCGCTTCGAAATAGCTCCATTGACTTCTTCCACTCTGTATAATCTCAGTAGGGAGTCAGGGTCTTTGGCAGTCGCTGCCAATTTGCTTTATCCTGCGCTGCGCTTACATAATGCATGCGGGATCAGCGGTTGCAGTTGCAACTGTGCATGATATACCTTTGGCGGAACGCGTAAGACGATTTCGACAGTTGACGTCTGAACGCGTTTTGTTGCTGGACAATCGACGCGATGAATTATTGCAATCGATCGTGGATACGGATTGCAGAGGTTCATTTGTAATTCTGAGATATACTGTTGGATGAATTATGGCGAATCTAAAATTGAAAATCTAAATGATAGCACCCTTAATAATTTTTATTAAAATACACCCTGCTAGAAAACATATCATGTAGAACATTTTTAAGACACTCTAAGTAATAAATGTATAATTGAAAGAAATTTGTATTTGTAATGGCAAAAGCTATTCCACTCGATCGTTAATTTTATTAAGACAGTTTACTTAGAAGGGCACGGGGTTCAAGATTGAAACGTTTGCATTGATCTTCATCCTGTTTCTTCGGTGGTTGGCCAGTTGATTCGATCGGTGGAAATCCAATATTATTCAACGGGTACGAAACGCGTAAGTGAGGGAAGAAAACAATCCAGCTAGTTTCTAGTGGTTACAGTGCTCGTCCCAATAAAGGAACGGAAGCAACTGTAACTTGATTTATATGGGTGTTTCCCCTTTCAATCGACTACCCTCCTTCCTCGACCCTCATTCCTCTTCGACGTCCAACCATGGTGTTCCGAGTCCCCATAGATCCTCGGTAAGATCAGATAGAAGTACGCGGTGTGATATCTCGATATACTTTAATTTCGAATCGAGGGTGGATCAAAAAATTCGATAAACCCTCTGATGTTTCTTGACAGCTGAATTACCTAGCCGATCTTCCGGGTTCTTAACAGAATTTGACAAATACGAGAATTATACGAGATTAAAGGGAGAAGATGATATAACCATTTGATGAAGAACTGGCTTGAAAAGCCGGATAAAGTAGAAAGATTCAACGGGTTTATTGCCTGATCGGGCTACTCCTCGTCCCTTACCTAGCTCCATTGTTTCCAGTGGCAATAAAATAACGATCGATAACGATATAAACGTCGAAGTAGACGGACAACTTTATACTCTGGAATACTCCGAAAATTGAAAGCTCGCTTCTTGCTTCTCTATAAACATCCCCCGTGCGAACAGCAGTTCAATTAGAAATTACTTAACTCGATGATAAGTTCAAGCATGCAAATATTTCTTTGAAATTTCCCAACCTTCGGTTAAGATCTTCTCGCCCCTGTTTCTGTTCGCTTTACAAGACATCTTCTTTCAAGAAAGTTAAATTTATTTACGATATTGGAATTTTCATCTTAGCGTTTCCGAGAAAAATTCCAACCGCGTGGAAGTACGAATCAAAGAAGCTAATTAGACCCTCAATTTGTTCGATAAATGGAGTCTGTGCGTTTCGCGAATGTTATTGATATCAGGTATGAAATTTTTCAACATTTCCAGCTTTCAAGCAACTTTCAGGTGAGAACGCATTTCGATATCGCATATCGAATTATACAAATCGAAGGAAACGCTGCGGCCTCTTTCCATTTTCACAGAAAAACGAACACGCGTTCGTCTATAAGCAAAAATGAAACAGTCGATTGAATTTCGTTGCATTTGCCTTTCATCCTGGTAAATACATTTCATACGTTATGAAAACATATCGCTTTACTCCTTCTCTCTTCTTGTTCGTTCCAAGTAAAACGAATAGCTTATCGAATGACTACGAGAATGATTAAGTTACGATTAAATTCTTTTTCTCCAATAAAGGAAACACCGATTCCGACGATACGATTAATCCGAACGAATACAAAGCGATCACGATACGGAACGACAACGAGAATTTAGCTTTCTGAAGCATTCTCCGAACGAATATTACCGTTTTGTTCATTTTATTGAAAAGTAGGTTCAGCGTTCGCTTTTCCACTCTGATTCTGAGGAAGGCTGCTTTATTAAATGCGAGATTTCAATTATTTCTACTCGACATGCTGAATGTATAATTTCATACAAAACGATATTTATCCTACCTATAATTCGACGACGCACCATTTTCCTGACGATGAATACTCTGGATTTATATTTGTCGTTCGCTAACGACTAAGCTGCTCTCTTCAAATTACGTTATTTTTTTAAACGAATCGAATAAATAAGAAAATTATCGAGAAATTAAATTCAAACAGACGAGTGCCCTTCGGCGTAGACAAACGTTTTCACGTCAGCATGCACTCAGACATGGCACGCGAAACAAGGAAATTCGTCGCAGAGGAGTCGCTGCTTTTCAAACGTTTTCCCGAAGACAGAGGGGTCTAAAGCGACAGGAGGCGTAAAATGTCAGAAGCGTAGGCTGCGAACGTGGAATGTAAACGTTGCGTCGCACAAGGCTGAAGTGCACTTCCCTTCAGGCAGCCGACATTTCGATTCGCTCTGCGTAAAAATGAATCGACGACGAGGAGCGAGCAGCGACAGCTTCTAAACTCGAGCCAGCAGAATGTTTCCGAAAGTACGCTCCTCCTCGACGAAGAAAGCTGAGCTTTTTCGAAACGATTCCAAACCAACGTATAGAATTCGTTCGATCGATGCCGATATCTATTCTCCAGAGGTAGCGCCCCTGGAAAAACAGATTCTCCGAGGATTCTTTCATAAAAATGAAAGTAATATTCGCCAGGGAATAAAATCGATTCTTTACTTCTCCTCGTTTTCCCGAGCATTGAAATACGAGAACTCGATCAACGTTCTCGAAAATCGACAACCCCTCCTCCAAACTGTACTTCGGCAAATCGTTGTAAAACAAAAGCTAACGTTTCCGCTAGCAGAAAATGGTAGGACGAACGAATTCTGGCGAAATCCTCGATGCAGCACCGAAGAACCAATCGGCGAACCCCCAGCCCCGACATCCGTGGGATGATATAATGCGATGTCTCAACTTTTCTCAACATCCAAGTAGCCCAAACAGCCACGTTTCGAGGCCAGGGTTGCTGGACTCACCCCCACGGATGCTCCAAAGTATCAACCTTTGGAATTTTATTTCGCTGTTAGCGGACGATAAAAGTGGACATACTTTGTCGATCGAGAAAGATGGCTAAAAACGATTGCACGCGTTCGACGACGATAATGCAGCTACAGTTTCGAAGAATTGCAGCAGTTTCGCTAGCATGGCCCATCCTTCTCTTCGCCCGGCTATTTTCCACGCTGTTCGACGATCATCCCCTCGTGTCCACGCGTCGTTCGCGTGAACCTAGCTAAAGTTTTCGTTATTATCGGCCCCTTTGCCCGACGAGAAGCCAGAAAAAGCCCTGCGCCGCATCACTAGTTACGAATCACTGCTCCGGATGTTCTTTGATTGGCTTTCTTAGTCTGGCCTCCGTTTTTCCTGCTATTTATACGGGCTCCTGTTTCGTTACGTTTTGATCAGTATCGAAACGCTTGGCTAGCTTCTTTTTCTGTTAGTCGCTCGAGGAAACGTTATGGAGACAATTAGTTACAAGTCGACTAAAATTAAAAGGTTTTATTGTGCTGTTCGTTGAACCAGACCTTCTGATATATCCAATTTGTTACGCCAATCAACGATCGAAAAAGAAACCGATCTTAATTAAATGTAATTCATATTACTTCGGTAAGAAGAAACCATCCCTAACCGGAGGAAGAACAGAAGAATGAAAAGAATGAACCAAAGTGAACCGTAAGAAGCGGAGTTTTGGGTAGCACCGAAAACGAGCCGATGCCATTCCTGAATTCTATCAAATCAGATTGTTTATGCGGAATATTCATCGACTAGGGAGTGCAAGGACTCTCAAAGGGGTGTTCACCCTTCCTTGCTTCTGATCGATAGCGGAGAAACGACGGATGCTTCTCAGACAAGGTTGCCGCCACCTCGACGTCACTCCCTTTCCAACCCTTGATTCGCATTTATCCCCCTCGGGAGCCCCTTAATTGCATTGTTCTCTCTTAATGAAGCTGCTTTTGTTGCGCAATAAAGTTAATTGGAAACAGTTTCCGTCACGAAACGCAAAACGTTCGATTTCCTGCCTTAACTTTATTCCTTCCGCCGATTTTCTTGCTCGTTTTCGGTTTTTCGTCACGCTGCAACGCTTTTACGAGAGACAGGAATTCGTTTCTCGTCGTAAAAATGGCACACTACTCGCAAACGCGTCTGTACTGCGTTAAAAATACCATCGTTCGATTCTGACGATCACGGTGGTCCGCTAAGGGACCTCGCTCCATCCTGCAGGCAATAAAGCCCCGAAATTTCGGTTGTTGGGTATAATAGGAACATTTAGAAGCTGCTGCAAGATTCATGGGGCGAGAGTTTCGCGAAAGTAGAGCGTATAGAACAATGACGAAACCGCTGCGAGTCATCGCGATACCGAAGCAAAATTTATTATCCCATTTTCTTCTGCCTTTGCACAGCGAGCCTAGGTAAGTCGCGCCCTTTGGCCTACGGGCCTCCATCGGCGCCCTCGATTAAAATACTGAGCACAGCTCGAAGGCAATGAAAAGACTGCTTTATCTATTAAGTATATATCTACATTAGCTTTCGTTTGAATGCTTTCAAAATCTTGTAAATTTTATTTACCAACGCAACTTGTATAATTTCATTTAATAAATAAATACACGACAAACAATTCACTGAACCCTTATCCAAATCAGAAATTTTATTAAACGATAGCGAAAAATAGAACCCAATGATTCTGTCATTTATTCAGGAACCGAGGCTGTTTTTAGTAAAAAACAAAGGACGAAACGTTGAAATATGTTATCGCGTATCGAACGAGCAAAAAATCGTTCGACAGAATTATCGTCGGTATAGCAAGCGGGCAAAAGCATTGAAATCTGCCGTTGGTCCATGGCGTTATTTCGCATGGAACTGCTATTATTTTTACAGTCACGGTCTAAAATTACATTAATGTCGGTGGACGCGTTCGCAAAAGAAAGTAAAAACGCAAAGACCACCGATGGCGCGTTGGAAACGTTGGAAAGTTCGCGTAAACTTTGAACACATCCGCTTTAAAGTATAATGTCAGAGCAGACCGGTACCGTGCTAATCTACTGCCAGCGGCTATCAAACCAATTTCTTCCTGTATCCCCTCTTTTGTGCCATTAAAAAATCAAGCAAAACTCGCAGACATTTCAAAAATTGTCCCGCTACCCGATTACGAGATTTGTCTCGTAACGTTTTCGCGTACGGCTTTTACAGTGTCACGGATCAATGTTCTCTGAATGAAACTCGTTGTTATCTTGTTTGTGAATAAACAAATATAATCTATACGGACAGATTTTGCAATTGTGCATATTACTGAAAAGCTCTGAAAAGGTAGAGGATGCGTGTAGAATAGAACTTTAGAAACTGTGATTGATTTCTCATTCGATACTGTTGATGTTGAATATATGTATATTACTTAGAATTTTTGTTAATTCTCTTTCTTCCTTTAATTTCTTTCAGTTCTTCGATTATATTAAATTTACGATGCCAATCGTCAATGACATTCACGACAATTAACACGTTAATCTTCAAACCATTAACTTAAATGTCTTATTTTCCTTTCGCCAGTTTCTACCATCACTCAATCCTCAAGTGACTATAATTCCCTTAAGGAAGTGAAATATTGAATAGACGAAATGGACATGAAAAAAAGATTAAGGAGTCGCCTTAATGTGGCTGTAAGAGAAGGCCATAAATTCGAATTAGGAAAGAAAGGTGGTGGGTAAACGAAGAAATATCGAGATCACGTTAGATCGTACATGCTTGAGGAAGATTTTCACGCGTGTCTTACGCGGAACCGTTTACCTCGACTTTCCTATGAAACCGAGTTTCATCCCGGACTTGATTTTTCGACTTCGAGCTAACTTATAGTTGGTCGGAGTCGAGACATATCTATCCGATCCGAAGAAACTTTTCCACGAGCTTTAAAGTTGCTACTATTCCGCTCGAATCTCTTGACTGGGAACATCGACTCGAACATCCAATAGGAATTCACGCAGATAAGCCATGCACCCTGCGAGAGCTTGGAATTCGATCTACGGAAGTCGCTTCGACGCACGAACCCGTGATATCTTCAACGAGTATTTTTTGGCAAATTCTCCTCCCTTCGGGCCAGCCTCGTATCACTCGAAACGGCAAAGCTTCATCTGCGATAAGCGAATCCGGTGGTTTCGACCTTTTCCGTTTCCTTTTATACTTTGTTTTCTAAGAAATCTTCTGCGAGTACTGTCCTTTTTGTTTTTTTTTTTTTAAAGAGACTGTTTCCAAAGTGGAAGTTTCGAAGAGACAACTGAACTTCTAATACATTTGGTCACAATAAAATCAGTGATAAAGACAATTCTCTTGAGTTGGATCCTTTTCCAGGATATGGTACGTGAGGATTTCTTAAGGAAAATTGCAAAAGGGGAAAAAAGGCTCCATCATATACTATAATATTCGAAAATTAATTTTCAATTATTAAATATAAAATTTAATGTACACCTGAAAAATATTAAATGAAATTTTCCCGAGTAAACGTTTAGGCGTGACTAAAATCAACTGGAACGATCAATCAACAACTTACCCTACAGGATCTGCAGTAATATTTGTCGGATTTTACAAGCCTTTATGTTCTCCAGACCATTTTCACTGAATTCGAACGCGGAACTTCAAATAAATTGGGATTCGGATCAGTGGACCCGGCAGATGAATTAAAACTGTAGAATCCCCGGGATCAATATCTACGTTAAGCGCTAAAACGGCATGCGATAGAACGGAACGCGATTATAATTGAGGAATGGATCATCTAAAAACGACGATCACTATTCTGTTCGTAATGTAACGAATGGTATTCGCAAGTTCGATGAATCCAATTAAACCATCGTAGAATCGTCCTCTTAATCGTTGCAAAGAGCTTGCGGTTTAATGAATGTGACGTCACATGGTACAAGAATAAGTATCGAATCATTTAAAAAAGAAGCAATCAACTGCATGGTTTAAAGATGCATAATTTATTGTAACCAAAGGAAAACATTTCGGTGGGAAAAGCGAACAGGAAATAAATACACACAGTTGAACTTCAAATAGTTTAAACGTTTTTAAGAGTTCTTCCATTCATGGGTATCTCAGTATCTTCTATTTAGTTGACTATTCCTGGAATACTTTCTACAAGTATTTGTACTTCTTTCATGAATTTGTTCACACTAACGTTTAAACAACAAGTTCTTCAAAAAGCAACCCTCTTGTTTTCTCAACAAAGGGGGAGCCAAGGTTCTCGGGACCTTGACGGAAGAAAGACGTAAAGTGGCTTTGAAGTAACTCGACGACGTTCCGCTGTGGCTTCTACTCTCGATGCCGTCGCCGTCACGTAATTTTAATTGCCTATATCCATATTTCCGGCAGCGGAAATACCCTCAGGGGATGAAAAGTCATTTCACCCGACCCTCGACCATTCTATCCAGTCGCACGACACGACTCGCTTGCGTCTGTTCAGACGCGAGGAAATGTAACGACCGGGAATCAACCGTCCCCTCTTCGCCTACGCTTCTCTAGAACCAGCGCCATTTAAAGGGGGATGCTAAAACGACCACCGCAACCTCGACGTTTCCGCGAACTTTCCACGCGAATTTCTTTTCCCGCCGGGAAATCCAACAAGGGCGACACACAGCTTCGTCTACGATCACCTTTATGACTACTGACGAAGTAATTCACCGACGAATTGCGAAAACGTTTACCCGTCTCTTTTCTCCGCGAACGGGGCGACACGAGTTATTGAAAATACCTTGGTACACGTCACCGCGAGATTTACACCCGTTACGATCTAAATGGATTGCTTCTTCCTTTTTTTTTTTTTCTCTGGGTTTTACGAAATGAAATTTTGTCACCGCGACTATACGTGATTTATGTTGTAACGCTCTGATTGAAAGTTTTTAATCTGTCCAAATTGATCGTTGTAAAAAGAAAGAAAGAATTTAATTTGGAAGGAACAACAGAAATATATGCTGCTTTTATTTCACACGCAATACGTTCTGAGTTATATAAATATTGTTACGATCGAGAACAAATACCATTTATTTACCAAAATTTCAACGACTCATATTTCAGAGTGATGTAATACGAAAAATGTAGGGAATAAATTGAATAGTTGTTCCTGTAGCATTCGACACGACAGCGTGAGAATTTATTCTCTGTTTGTTTTCTGCGGGTTTTCGTTCCCTCATTTTTACACCACTTTAGAGGCAAATTAGTACTACAAATTAAACACCCTGCATTCGGAGGAAAAATAACTCGTTTAGGGGATGAAAATGAGCCTGCGAGTACAAATCTCCTCGTTTCAAATCAGCTTTTCTCGTAATCCTGTCGGTGCGAACAGCAACCCTCGTGAAACGATACTGTGAAATAACATGAATAACGATTCTTAATAACGGGAATAATTTTAATCATCGTTATAGAATTCTCGTGCAAACATTAGTAAATTTTAATTGTACAAAAGTAGAATTACCTTATAAGAGAAGCAGGATTTGTTTCATTATATCACGCTTTTTATGATTGCAATACAAGAAAAGCTATGTACCCTTAAATCTACAGCGTGCAAAAATTCCCATTTCTTTATCAGTCGCAGACTTTGTACGAAATAGATCACGAAGAAGGTATTCCGTTCGCCATTGATCTCGAACGTGTTACCAAGAAGGCAGCGTAACGAAGTCGTAACCATCCATAGTGTCACATAAGGATAATACGTACCGTAAAGAAAAATTTACGACCTAGATACGCTGATGTATCCAACCTTTCTGTAGCCGCGAGATCGTCAATTTTCACAGGTCCACGTTCCCGCCATACTTCCACCGGACGTTCCATCGTGCATGAACGCAAGACGAGAGCAACTGCTCGTAATACTGTCGATGCGAACGTGACTTTACGAAGGAACCGGGCTTTCCAACGACGCGACTGTTGAGCTACGGATTCGTGAGGAAAAATAATTTCGATGATCGGACGTAGTTCCTCGAGAAGCGTTTTCGCGACGTTCACTGCCGTATTATTGACGTTAATTGACAGCCCGCCGCTTCTTCCATTAACGCTCTTCCGATGTAATCGCGAACGCGCCCAACGTCGAATGAATTTTGAAATTTTAATCGGTACCCTTTGCCCCCTTCTCCATCTCCGCTTCCAATTCAACATTTCTGAACACGGACGAAATTAATTAAGCGAACGTTTCGACGCGTCGCCGTTCAACGAGCTTTGCCTACGGTCGTAATAGTCGAACATATTCAATTAACGAACTGTAAATAAACCTATGATCGTCGGTAATTTCAAACAAATGTATCTTTCTGTTTCAGGTCTTTTCGCGCTTTATCGAAATTACTGAAACAGTTAACCCATCGGCAACCGTTCATCTCCATTTTTGATAAATCTCTTTTATTAGAGAAACGAGCACCATTACTGGCAGATAATTTCATCGGACGTATTTGCGAATTTTCAACCCTCTTGCCAATTGGGAATAGACGCATACCCTGAATCAAATTAATTATACAGATGGTTCATCAGATTATTATTCTGATTATAACGATTCGAGCAATTGTATGATAATGCTTGTGAGACGATCGTTATCATTATGGAAACAATTAGAAAGATCAATGATCACGAAAATATTTGGAAACCCGTATTGATTCCTTTCTAGGAATTTTTAATGAGGATGATTATTAAAATTGGCATTGTTTACTGTAACTATTATTAAACTATGATTTAATGATTTAACGTTGATTATCAGTAACAATGGATGAAAAGTTTCCATGAAAAGCAATGACGCAGCGTCACGACAGACTTAACATAAGACAATAACGAATTAATTAGCAGCGCGGTCAAGCTTTAAAGACGTATAATTAAATTTTTATAAATTAACAGACTGCGCTCAACCGTCCTTTATTCAAGCGGACTTTTAATTGAATCCTTAGCGGTAACAGGTGGTGCAAGTTGGACCGTGAACCTGTTATTATCTACCAGCTCTGTTTCAAACAGTGCTCATTCATTAAAATGCCATAAACTTGTGTATTCTAATTTCTATTTTGTTTTGCTAGCAGAGCAACGAAAGCTCGGTTGTCATGTTTAATTATTTTCACCTGCATCGTACACTCGATTCTCGTACTTTGAGAATGCACCATGATATTAATTGCGGACGTTCAGTTCCCTGTTACAAACGAATTTCCTTCCCTTCGTATAAGCGATCATAATTAATCGTAATCCAGAATTAGACAAGCCATACTGCTCCGACATCGCCAGTTTTCAACAACGCACTATGCTGTTCTCTATAAACATATTTTCTATCTTGATAATGTTCTATTTTCTGTTTTAAAGTTTTACCCACGATCTACTGGAAAAATTCCAAATTCTATGATTATAGTACTCTTAAAATTTTGAATAACTTTAAAACACTAATCGGTTGAACTATATTGCGACAAATTATTTTCAAATCAAGATGATATCCTGATCTTTCGATATTGAAAAAACATGCCTTTCTAGTTTGATCCATGTAACATGACTGACGTGTCATCGCAAACGCTGAAATTCTCGAATTTCAAACCCAGAAACTTTGAAATTCGACAAAATCGTGCCACCAGTCGACCCATCGAACACGGTGTTCGAATTTTACTTACTACATCGGTTACAGCATTCAGTCTGGTGGACAAACTGTAAACAGTCCTCTGGTTTTCCAGGTTTTTTTCAGCAAACAGGCCAGTTCCCGTAGCCATGCTCCGATCCCGTTGTCACGCGAATGCACCGACACGGTTTATTTCCGTCGTGTACGAGTGTAAGCGGCGAAACGCTGATTTACATAATGCTATGCATTATGCGACAATAAACATGCGCGGCGTAGATTCGCAACGACGTATCGGTCTGGCCCATCGCGAGGCCAGGCGGGAGGCGATCGAAATTTCGAAATTTTCTTCCTGCGACAGGGAACGATCTGTGTACGGCATCTACATCCTGATTGGTCGACAACCGTTTGTCCAACATCACGAAATTTACGAGCTGTCGCACAACGTGCCGCATATAAATAAACTACGGCTGAGCAGCTTGTTCACGGATGATCGCAACGATGTTACCCTGCCCGCGTGTCCTACCCTCGACGAATGTGCCAATCGCAATTAGAATTCTGCACCCGCCACGATTATTGGTTCGTACAGCTTCAAAACTCGCCCGACGTCAGCTCGATTTCACGCCGTCAGACAAAGAACACAACGATACGTGAAAAATTGTCGACGTTGATTGGGAAAATCAGATATCACCGGAAATCAATTTGTCTTTCTGTTTCGTCGATGAAAAAATGAGATACTTGTTAAGGCAATATTGCTTGTTAGATTGATGATCTATCGAGAAGGTAAAGCACTTCATATTTTAGGTCTGGATTAGACATGGTTATATAAATGAAGGAAAAGTCATAAATCACTGGTGGAAGATTTCTCTTGAATTAATTGCCGCGGTGAAAATAGACAGGTGTAATCGCACGTACTGAAATTCTAATTATTAATACGTTGAATCCCGCGAGCGGTGAAAATTTTAAGTAACATCGATAAGGAGATTAGAAATTAATCGGAAATTAATCACGGATCAATATTAGTTGACGCTTAAATCGAAAAATTATGCTAATAATACCGAGACAACGCGAATTAGTTAGGATTTTCCATTTTGGAGTATGTTCAATTACTTGGATTATTAGAGACCCCTCTAAATTGGCTCGTCTTCAACGTCGGCTCTAAACTACTAAAATGACCTATATATTTTCCAAACAAATGAACACCCGACGACTTGCAAACACCGCTCTAAGTATCTTACACCGGGAGGCATACGCTAAGTAAGCGTTTAACAATTATACTAGCTTACATTGCTGAAGGAGGAAGAGGAAGCAGCTTTCTGGGCGGGTACACATCGCCCGTTTGCACTTCATTACATCGAGCACGTGAAAACACCGGCGCACAGTTGAGGAGTCGAAAACTTGCTCCCTCGTGTAGCACCGAGCAAAGATGATATTGATACAAGTGTAATCAAACGTATAATTAATGAACAAGACCGTTTACCTGTACACGAAAATTTCGGTCACGTTGGAAAGTACCTGATGTCTGTCAGACTTTCTTAGATAATAACATCCAAACCGCTATTAGCACCCGTTATGACATTAATTAATTACGCGATGAATCATGTTGCTTGTGAAATCAGCCGTGAATATCTTGTTTCGGAAATTTGGAAAATTATGCGAGGAAAGTGTCATCAAAATATCTGAAGTTTGAACGGAATACACCATTTAAAATTATTTGGCTAATGACTTGATTTATCATTGAAGCATTGTTATTTTTACAGTAGTACCTCAAATATAGTACTTTCGAAAGGAATAATTTATAAAGCTAAGTTCCATGTTACTCGTACATAAGTCCCTGCCTACAGAACTATGCTGAATCTTTTAAAGATCTCCAAAGACTATTTTGTAAGCGAAAGAAAACGTTTTCTACATCGTGACAACTTTATAACGCGATAAAAAGCACTATCCTGATTTTCATCAATAATTTTCTCGCACCATTAAATTTCTTTCGGACCCGTCAAAGTATTTATAACATCTGGCCCGGACGCCTTTTGCTTTTTCTCTGTCGCTAAAACGTAACCGTGTAGCACGTGTTCCGGAAGAAAAAGCCTCTGTAATATTTCAAGGGCCATCCAGACACGCGGTGCACCATCTCCGGCAGGATGTGCATCCCGTTTCGAGCGTAACCCGCGCGCGTGACTCTTGCCGCCACGGCTGCTGCATTTCTGGACACGTTTTCCGAAAGACAGCGACAGCGTAAAAAGACATCGCCTGGTTACGGTCGTTCGATCAACCAAACGACGTCGAAGCTTCAAATAATAACGTAACAATATTCTGACTCACTCGTTGCACGGAATAAATTGCAAATTCGACGTAGTCTTCAAGAAGAATTTTATTGACTTACCGTTTCTTCACTGCCGAGTGTAATTCTGCTTCAGGAGTTCTTTGACAAACTGACTGCAACTCGAGTCAACTCTAACACAAAGTTACCCTTTGATTACACTTTGATTACACAAAAGCTAACATTTTCAAAATTTACTAGAATATGCAAACGAAATAGCTCGTTTACTCTAAAAAATGTCAATAAAGAAACAAAATAATTTCTATAACTTCGAATTGTAACAAAATTATATTTTCATTAATATATTTGCATTTATCAATTTTAAATTTCTAAATATTGTATTAGATTATTAGTAACTCGTTTTGATTAAAATTGGCAAATGTATAATACATGGATTTCATTATAATCCACTGTTTGATGTAATTGAACATCAATAATTTGTGTTAGGAACATTAACACGCTGCGCTAAATGCTACAGGAAAAACAGTCATAATAATATATAATTGTAATGATCACTGTAATTGTAGCTTCATTGTTCAAGTTAAACTGAAAATCACCCTATATTATTGAAACTTCTGTTGATAAAAGACAATGATTCAATATTGTACCAAGAGAAAGCAGTATAAAATAGATGCGTCTACAGAAGACCAGAGATCTTTTTCTCTTTTCTCGGTACAAAACCAAGATCGTGATGCGACTCACGTTTCCGGGACGCACGAGGCGGAACACGCGTCGCGTCGGCGAACAAAACGTAAACGGTGTCGTTAAATTAGCTCCGCGTTACGGCTGCATTAAAGGATTTAGCCGGTGGACGTTAGGTCGTCCCGTTGTTCGCAATTATGCGCGTCTTTCGGCACCAGCAGCGGCGGCGGAAAGCTCGCTGGATGTGCAAATTTTACGACGAGCAGCGTTCGCTGAAACGCTATCGACCGGAACGTTTCGCTGCCGATCCGGGGACCGTTATTCGCGAAGATGATAACGAACGAGTGGAACTGCGATATCGAGGTGAAACTGCCGGATCAGCATCAGGATTTTCCCTCGATTTGTCCGGCGAAATAATCGTCGCGATCTCGAGTTATCGTTATTATCGACCATTCGTTCGACCGACCGTACAGAAACTCCCTCTGCTACCCTTTTCCATCCGCTTTACCCGAGTTATTTCTATTTCTTTCTTCCGTCGCGACGTCCACGTCGTTCGCGATACAGACGGAAAGGAATTCAAGGTATCCAGTGAAGGCGTGTCGGATAAATAATTGAAAGCACGAAATGGATACGTCAGTCTTCGTGATTTCCGTTGAAACATTGATACCTCGTCATTCGCGGGAAAGGTTCGATCCGTACGAGCAGGCAGCCTGCCTAAACGCTCGTCCGTCGCCGCGGAGAGTGCAGCTTTCGAAGCCGTACGGCTCGACGCCCTCGAAGCAGCTCCGAGCGAAAGCATCGAAAAGAGAGGTGCATGCATTATGCAGGGAACAAGCGGTGGCGTTGCGGGACGAGGAGGGAAGTAAG
Source organism: Osmia bicornis bicornis (assembly GCF_907164935.1). Lineage (NCBI taxonomy): Eukaryota > Metazoa > Arthropoda > Insecta > Hymenoptera > Megachilidae > Osmia > Osmia bicornis. The sequence continues at coordinate 10,453,762 of NC_060216.1, read as the reverse complement.
GGATCCTGTAGAGCGGCCAGAAAGACGGGCAAAAGGGACAGAAGAAAAGGAAAGGGGAGGACAGGTTGAATTGAAGGGAGGCCAGGAATGGGAGGATATTGCCCGGATTTGCATATCATTTTATAAATTCCGAACAGTGTACCGGGACAGTCTCGTGCCTATCGTCTCTCGGTGTGGCATCGATGGAATTTGTAAGAGCGACGAACAACGCTACGTGCTCGCTATAGATTTTGAATCGGTGTTCACGATCGTGCGTCAGTTTTCCTGTCTCCTCGAGGGTCGTGAATTTGAATCGTGGCTCGAATTAGCTCGCCAAAGAGGGGACACCAACGGTGGGCTGAACTTCGTAAAATCGACTTTGAACGATGATCCATTCCATTCCCCCATTTCCAATGATTCAAAGGAAAATCGTTTCAGGAAGATTGGCCAGATGGTCCCTTGAAAGAGAAAGGGAATCCGCAAGCTACGAGATTCGGGAACTCCTTTCAAGGAAGTCTCTCTATTTTTTTCCCTCCTATGGGATTCGACGTTAGGGTGACTGAGGCAAGGGCTCAGAAGAGATCAAGACCGATGAAATACATCCCCTCGTAGATGGTCGCGTACCGACGACAAAAAATATTCCCATTAAAATCGAAATTTTCGGGGCGGGACTTCATTACAGTCGGATTTTAAGTAAATTGTCGAGGAAGGACGTTGCCGAGCGACGACACGGATCTTGTACTTTGGCGGTAAGACGTTCCGTTTCCGAGATGTTTTACTTTCGAGAGCGGTGCGTCGAGTACTTAAGAAAATGAAAAGTCCCGTCCTCGCTCCGTTTTCCTTTCTCTTTTTCCTGTTTCATTTTCAGACGACAAGCGAACGATTCCGACTTTACAGTTTTCTTCCCGTTCGTTCGCGACCCTTTCCACCGGTAACCCGTATCTCTTTTTGAAATCTCCTCTTTCGCGTCGAACCGTTAGCAAACGGTCGCGGTATTACCATAAATCGTGACACGAAGCCGCGGGCCGTGAGCGAAGTTTATCTTGTAACATTTGATCCGTGAAGCCGTGGACGAGCGAGATAGAACGCAGCCGTCAGAGTGAAAAATCGAGACGCCGCAATATCCGCAACCGATTGATTTATTTTGAGTTTCGTGGCTCTCTTAAAGAAAACACCGAGGCAATCCAATATCTTTCCCCTGGCTGGTAGGTGAGGCAACGCGTCCGAATGGACCCGGTCGTCTGTCGTTTCGACAGATTTTCATTCCATCCAGCAGGTGGCCGTAAATCAAAGAAATTGTCCGACCGTTTCTCCCGTTGGAGATTTTTCCAACCTTATTTCGCTCGTTTCTCCTTCAGTTAACTTCCGTTTATCGAAAGTGTACATCTCGTCCAGCGATTCGACTCGCAAAATTTCCTCGTTTCCCGAAGCGAAAACAATTTAACGATCGATTAAAAATGCGACCCGGTTTCTTCGAGTTGGTGGACACGACGAGGCAAAAGGCGAAGCGTCGGCAGCTACGAAATGCTTTTCGAAAATTACAAGACGTAAGCTTCTTAGCGCCGGGTATTTAAATAGTGTCAAAAGTTTTCAAGCTGCGATCGGCTTGAATGGATGAAAAGGCAGCGCTCAGTGAAAAGGGCCGGGGCTCTCTTTGTAGCAGAATTTAAGAGAACGAGAGAGAACGTCCGTCGGTTGTCTTTTTGCATCTTTTCAGAAATCCCGCCTGAAAGAACGGCCGGAACTTATTCGCCCTTACGTTTTTATTCGTGAAAACGTTTTTTACGCGTCACGCGTTATTCACGTTTTTCCGCCCCTGCCGCTGAAAAAATTCACATCGAGACCGAGACGTCCGCATCACCTCGCGATAATGAACACGCGTGTAATTAACGTTGAAAATTTTACGGAAATACTTCCCGAGTGAAACTGTATACGAAAAGAAAAAACAGTTTACATGTACGTTTCTTTTACAATGTTTAACGCTATCATTAACTGAAATACTTATTTTTCTTCCTAAAACACCGTGTATTCTACAAATGGAAATACACTGGCATACGAGCAGTCCGATACCGACGACGCTCGGCAAGCTTTTACGACGAATCGATCATAAAAATAACGAAACGCAAAAACTGTGCTTCCCGTGACACGACGACGTCTTGACGTCTTACTTTTTACGAGCGCCCCAAACACATCCATCCACCCTGATGTACAGTCGTTTCCGTTTCGTCTGTACGTGTCGCAGCGTAGATACACCCTCGTTACACAACGTCGCGATATAATTGAACTCGATAAGATTTCCGTCCTCTGTTCCCGGGCAAACATTTCTCATCCTTTCTCATTATCGAGCCGACGTCGAGAGTGTTCATTTATTTCCCTATCTAATCGCGAGAGAAATTTGTCAGAAGAAGATCTGGCGCAGTGAGCGACGCGAGTCCCGTTCAATCTGACCATTTTACCCGTCCACCTACCTCGCCCATTTCGTTCAAAGATTGCATCGTCGAAAAGAGCGAGCAATCCTTTCGCGGCATCCTTCGGGAGTCTCGCATTCCTGCCTCTTCTTGGCCATTAGTATCCGTCTTCAGGTACACAGGCACTGCGGGAAAGGGTAAAGAAAGCAGAGATCGAGAAGAAAGGGAAAAGAAAGCAAGCCACGAAACATCTCGTGCTCGTAATATCCGACAGTCTCGGCTGTACAATGCGGGTTTCGACGAGGCGCCGTGTGTTAGGGTGAAGTTTCTTTTTTCTCCCCTTTTCGTTCCTACCACCTTTCACGAGCGACCCTTTTTCTCCGTGCTATTTGTCTTCGAGCTGCTCCATCGTCCTTTTCTTAGCCCAAAGAAACAGTGGGTTAAAGAAAAAACGCGAACCGAGCCGGTTACGTGGCCTAGTAATGCAAGGAAAGCGGTTGTTCATGTTCTTGCTTGGTAACCGTGCAAGAAACCCGTCGTGGGTAAGCCTCCACGAATTCTCCGAGAGAAAAAAGATGCGAATGTAGCGAATTGCGGTCTGTGTCGGTACTGAAGAGACGTAGAAAGGGGTGAACGATGGAGTTTGTATCGAGAAATGGTTGGTTGAACCAGGTGGTTCATCCACGAGCTACCGTGCACCGAGTGTCTGACCATAGCGCGACAATACTACTTACGATTAGTTACTGAAACCGACTGCCTAAACTACTCTACTAAACGCTTCATTATTAACATTTCCATTTTTCTCTTATTTTAATTTACTCAAGTTTCCGGAATGTGAAGTTGATGTCTGAAAACTGAAACTTTATATCCACGATCTCTTCAATCTATTCAAAGTATCATTCTTCTCGAGACTGAAAGTAGACAAAGTCTGGACTACGCTCGCGGCATCCATTATTCCAAACAATATTTCATCGCGGAAATAGGTTTTGTATTAAATACTTGAACGTTCAGCGAACGAAATGAAAGTAAACGAGCGGTTCTTTCGCTTGGTCTTTTGTCTGGCGGCGCTATTTTCGCCGCATCGATAAGTCGCCACGATTTCCGTCGCGGTTCCCTTCGACGGAACGAGGCTGAAAAGCGCGAAAAATTCCTCGCGCTGTCATTATTGCGAGATTCGACGGCTCTCTAACGACCATCCTCTCTCGCCACTGTTCCCTTCCGACGATTCTTGCCACGGCTTTAGTTTCCTCGTGCCGAAAAGGAGCGGCGGATGCATCTGAATAGGCGAACGGAGAGCCGTTCAGAAACAAAGAACATATTCGCCGAACGAAAGAGGGAAGCAGAAGGTGCACGGAAACTGCGGCCAAGAGCAGACTCTGCTGCTTAAATGCAGCAGGCAACACCAGTAGCGAGAAGGAGCAAATGTTGCCGGTGAACATTCAGTGAGAAAATCAACGGTACCTCGCCGGCAATTACCTACCAGCTCTTTCGCCTCTATTTTGAAATTATTCAGTGCTACCGCGACTACTACGCCAGTTCATTTTTAAACGCAACCACTTCTTTGTCTTTCTTACTTCTTCCTTAACCCCTTTAATAGTAGGTAAGTAGTTTTTGAAATGTACTCGTCGAGGAAGTAAGTTTTTTTTTTTTAATGAAATGAATAGCTTTTTATTACATAGCTTGGCAAATCTCTGTCCTTAAAATTTTCACCCCTTGCGTTAGTGTAATCAGTTAAAGGTGACTTAGATCGACGTTTTTGACCTAATGTGGGAACAAGTGCCATTAACACCATTTCTGTAGAAGACACGGGACATAGAACAGATGCATGCATCCAAAGAGATTCAACGAGGGGTTGGTCGTTTGTCTCGAACCATCGACAACGATTATCGCTCGCCTGGAGTGCACTCCGGGTCGCATTATCTCGATGACTTTGGACGTGACCCAGCTTTCAGCAAACGAGAGCTCTCTCTAACCCAGTTCCCTTTTCTTAGGCGCGTATTCGTTTCACCTTTCGGTCCTAGGCTCAAACAGAGCCAAATTGTTTTCTGAATCGTCGCTCGGCACCGTCAGTCACGGCCCGTACGCTCGTCGTCCGTGCAATCGATCCCGGCAAAGCACGCCCCGCTGATTTTATTTGAAACCCGGAAACCGATGGAACAGTTCGAGCCACGGGAAACGACGAAAAACCAGGCCGCGATTGCGTTTCCCACGTGTCTCCTTTGTTGCACGCAATTACGCCAACCGATCGTTCGACGCGTTTCCCTTTAAACGTTGCTTCAATGTTGCATCGCGTGCAACACAATGGTTTCTTCGCGATCGTTATAAAAGAAGAGCAAACGTTGCGAGAAATACGTTTCATAAGAAATCAGATATATTCTTCGTTTCTCGTTGCGGGTTTATTGCATAATTCGATGAAAAACAGGTGCATAATTAAGTCGGACCGCGAAACAATAGTATTTCGACTAAAGGTATAACGAGAGGGTTTCATGTACACTAGGAAATAATATTTACAGGATGAATGGAAAATTAAATTCAAATCATCTAAACATTTCTAATTATAAAGCAGAGGAAACTCGTCTAACAAATAAACGTTGCTTGATTTAGAAGCATGAGGCAGTTGTTGGATGATTCATCTCAGGCAATTGGCCGAGTAATTAGTTGATCGAGTCGAATGAAATGGCAGCATACCGTCCGTGTTAGTTCATCTCCGGATCGTCGCGAAAATTTTGATGCAACCGTGCAAATTATCATGCAAATGACGTTCTACCGGCTCTGTCGCGTTTTCTCCTGGCTCCTTGCCTCCCGTGATTTATGTTCTCTGTACAGTCTGTAGATAATCGCCCGCGGCAGAACATGCTATTCAACCGTCCTTCAAGAGCGCTGCACCGTTTCACCGTTCATGGTTGCATTACGAGTGAGGAGAATTTTGCGAAACCCTCATAGACAAAGAAATAGCTCGAAGACGCGGGTATATCCTCGACGAACGATGGCCACGATGATAACGTTAACGATATTGCGGCTATTAATTATCTCGGTTAGGCACGACAGCGAAACTTACGCTTGGACCGGAAGTACAAAGCGTGCTACTTGCCACCAGACGTAAATCGTGCAACGTTATGGCATATCCGTGTATGTACATTATTAAACAGTGGGTGTAAATTAATTTTCGAAACATTGCCTGCAAGTACACCGCGCGAGTGATCACGATTCGGTTGTCGGATCGGCGAGTTTGAGCGTGTGTGGTGAACGCGAATTTCGAAAGTTTTCAGAGTTTCCACGGAGTGTATCTGGGTCAAAGCTGGGACTTTGAAAAAGTAGGGTTTGCTACAATATTTAAGGTAACCCTTAATTATTTTCAGAAGTTTCTGATTGCTTTTGTACTATAAATGAATAATTCACACTTGTTGAACTAAACGATTTGAACTATAATAAGTACTACAAATAGGTAAATTTGGTTAAAAATAAAATCTGTTATTTAACTTCGTAAATAAAGTATAAATAGTTCCTGATTGTTTTGCATGTAACAAATTACTAGCTGAACTAAATTCCTGAAACATTTAATTACTTTTTCTGGAATAATTTCACTTGTGGACAATATAAAGAGCGTGTGACAAGGAATTGATAAATGCTACATTTCATGTTGAAAGATCTGATGCTTCGTTTTAATAAAGCGTCGTACAAGGGGTTAATTGCCTAAAGAAAATTGTTCCGTATGAACACGCGGCACGGAAATAGGTGAAGGAGTCTCGAAAAGTTCGAAACATTTTCTCGAAGTAGGTAGTTCAGGAATTCTGTGCACGGGATACGAGTATCGCTTCGTGAAATTATCTCCGAGTTTGCCGTGTTGTACGCCGGATTGCGCTTTTCGTAGCAGGTATACGAATAATTGCTTGATTTACAGGTGGATTTGGACGCTCTCAATGTACACGAGGCTCGTACGTTCGAAATTAAGATATTCACAAGGAAAATAATCTCCGTTGCCGGCGCTGCAGAAACGTTTCTGGCCATTCGTGAAGCAGCCACGAGTTCGTTTTATAAGCCTCGGATTGCTGAGAGATTACGCGCGAATTATGTTCTTAAGACGCGGTAACGAGCAGACATGAATAATGACTACCAGCAATGCCGCGATAATTAATCTTGCGATAAATTGCATTCGATGAATATTAATGTTCCACAGGAAACAGTGTCGTTAACACAGCGAGCTTCCGTTTTCAAACGCGACGTGTCGCAAGATAGCGTACGAAAGCTGTCGTGACGTGATAAAACAATATTTCCATCCCGTCCGGCAAAAATCGTTCGACGATTTTTCGTTCGTTGACTGTTCACCGGAAAACGCAAATAAAAGGTTGGCCAGCCGAATCAGCCAAACGGAAGATAATCAATGGCCAATAAATCGATGAAAAAGGTCATTACGTTATTACAGAAGAATATGTCGCGTTGCAAACAAACCGAACGACACCGAATGTGAGAACTGCTACAAAATTTTACAAAATTCTAAATTTCTTTTTGGAAATTGAAAGAATAAAACAATGTTCTATAAAATACATTATTTCCGCACTATTTCATTATTTTTCCTTATGTTGGATGACAGGTTACAGACATAATTCTCGTAAAAATGAGCGAGTTGTTCGCGGTTTCTCTATAAACGATATCGATATTCTTGCCAGTGAATAAACCTAACAACAGAACCCTTCAGCTGCTTGCAAATTAATAACTTCATAAATTCAGTCGTTTTTGATTACGATAGGATCCAATATGTTCATTATTATAATAATTGAAACCAAATATGAGCTAAGCGATCGATAAAAAGCAACACTAGAAGTTACGCAGGTTAATTGAGATTAATTATTTCATTGCAGAAGAGGCCTGATGCATTGTACTGAAATATTAGATGCAGTTTCCACGAGCGTCGCAAGTCGAAGGAACCAATTTCTGACGGATTTCCTCGCTACCATTCAAAGTTTTCCCTTCCTATTACCTTATGCAAATGGAACGGTGCAGGCATACATATTTCGTTGCCAGTTACAATACCCCCATTCGTCTCGTTTCAATGACACGTTTTCAATCGTCAGAATTCTCAATCGGGACAATGCTAGTTCCAAAGAAACTTCTTTGTAAAAAAAAGAAACAACTTTTTCATCTGCCATGTATCATCATCAAAATACACGTTGAGTATTTGCCTTCAAATTTGCTCTATAATTTGTAAGTTTCAAAGAAATGATTCAAAGTGTTTCGCGCAAAAGAGAAATACTACGACAGTCGTAAACCACCGATTCAATTTGGGGAATAGCTTCGAAGCTGGAATTTCATTTTGTCTGTCGAAACGTTATAGATTAGGTGTCATCTTGCCGGTTCGAAATGCAATAAATGATCGCGTACAACTCGGCCATTCTATTCACGGTCAAAATCGATGCTTTATTAATCCAACTATGCTCTCGAGAGTTCGGCACTTTCATTCCGGCTAATCGATATATCGGCTACGTTCCCTGCGAATGAACAGTAATGAACGACAACGCTTTCTTTTTTTCATCTTTCCGTGATAAAGATCCTTATTTTGTTCAATTTGTGTCGTTCCATGAACGGAAACTACGTTTACATTTCGTTTTACGTGTAATATAAATTGTTATCTATTATTAGTACATTAAATACCTCAGTAGTCATGAATTTCACACGTTAAATCTGTAGAGATCATGGACGATCGGCATTACAAATGAAGTACAATCAAATAACTATACATATTGATTCAGATTAAAATGATATTGAAACGTTTGTTTGTTTTTTTTTCCAAGTTTCGTAGCGTCATCGATAATTTCATGCACTTGTTTTAAGCGTCCTGTTAATTTGCAGCATTGCATTCGGCTGCACGCTGCATTCAACGAGCTGCATTGTCGATCTCGAAACTGAAGTGCTCGTATGTGGTATAACCAATTATGGTTTACCAATAAGGGGTCGGTCTAGTTATCTCTTTATGTGCTATTCTCCACAGCTCGCCAGTAGGACCCGGTAAAATTAACCGGATCCGTTATAACATGGAGTGGATACTTGTGTCTAAAGTGCTATAAACTGACGTTTAGGCAACGTTAATATTTCTCTGTGTGCTTTAAAGATACAAAGAGGAAAGTGGAATATCAGATCATTTCATTCTGCAGATTACGAAAATTTCTAAATAATTTCTTCAATATATTCCTCTTAAAAATTATTTAAATTCTACAAGGGGTACATATAAAATTTGAAAAAAGTATGGAAAACGTTGCAAACAAATAGAAAAACGCGAGCACGATCCCTTGATATACGCGAATACTTTAAATCTTTCATACAAATTGGAAAAAATAACATTTATTTTACTTCATTGATTATTTCAACGCCTAAAAATTTCACTATCGGAGTGTTTTAATCGTATCATAGTAGGATTAAATTCTTCAAAGGCTAAGGTAGATGTAGTGGTCACTATCAAATAAATATGACAGTCGTCGTGTAGCGATACCGATAGCAGAGATGGTTTCAACGTGTTCCACTCTGACACGTTATACCGTGGATAAACGATCCGGAACACGCCACGTACAAAAACCATACAGCGAACCTAAACAATTCACCTGGACAGGGATCCGTTTAGGTTTGTGGACTGAATACTATAGAAAAACAAAACACACGAAACATTGTTACCTATCACAGCGATAAATTCTTTCGAAAAATATAACGGGGCTGTGTATTGAATACCAGCTGAATCCCTTGTCGAAAAACTGTATTCAATTTTACTTTATAAATATCCGATTTAACAGATTACACTTTACATGCGTCGTTCGCCCGATTTGTAAAGCTAAAAACAATTCTGTTATTAAACAACAAAGACAAATAAGACTGAAAAAGATTTCCAACGTGAAATTGAAATCTTTTAAAATGGAAGATAGAATTTTCCGAAATTTTCAAACCAGTATTTGTCACGGAGAAATAAACAAACGAAGCTAAGAAATCTGACAGAAGCCCTTCGACGAGTACACATTCGAGAAATCCTTAATCTGCATTGAACGGTAATGTAACTAAGGTTGTGCACCGGAGAACCGTCTGAACGTGGTGGGTCACAGGTGCGCATTTGTTTCCTTACGTAGGCGAATAAGCATCGATCCGACGTTCCTCGTAACGACGAGACGCGACGCGACGCCAGCGAAACGGAAGCCCGACGATGTCTTTGCTAGGGGAAATCGACGGGCTCGGTCGACCGGCTACAAACGCAATAACATCGCGAATATCGCGCTGCTGGCATATTGAAACTGAGGATTGCGCGGCCTCTAATTAATTGCATTACTTGTCACGCGCGTTTGCGTTCATTAATACGGCAAAGGCATCCGCGTCAGTGACACGCGTGCTGCAGTCGATCGGGCCGCCGATTGATCAAAGGGGTAGGTTGCGACGCGTTCTCGATGCGTCCGCGAATCGCGCAAGATCGATAGCGGCGAGTTATTTGCAAATATTATATTCAGCGGTATGCAAACTCGACTACGAACCCATCGGAAGTGCAGTAGTCGTTGGTGAATGTCCGGTCTGATTCAGCGGAATTCTACTCGAATTCGCAGCGAGACCAACCCTCCACGATTTTCCATCAACCAAGAATCTTCCCTGTCGTCCGCGTTATTGACACCTTTCGAACTCGCTAATTACGACGCTTAACGAGACTCGTCGACGGCCAAGAGTTTGACGAACCAATTAAAATCGGTCCCCTTTAAAAGCTAAACGTTTCCCTGTTATACGCGGCCGGTTACCGTCCGTTCCGTTCCCTTCCGTTCGTCGATCCGTCTTGGACGGTGAAAAGTTTGCTAATTAAGATGCGACACCGTAAACGTTTCGACGCGTGGGATTAACGAACGATAAAGTGGGCTAAATCGATGCGAACGATGTCGCGTTAAAACGGCCAGCAGCACGATGGAACGTCGATTAATTGCCTGTGGATTTTTGAGACCTGCGTTGATCGCGATTGCCGGCGAGTACCGAGAAAATGCCTGCACACGCTCGAAGGCGCGTCGAGTGGCTCGTACGTGAAATCCAATATCCAATCTGCGTTTCTCCTAACAATGCTGTCGAACGAGCTGCTGGGAATCGTGCAAAATGGCGCGCAACTGGACGAGCGCCAACTTGGAAATAAAAATCGCCAATTCCGTTCGTTAACGTTATCGACATTTCTATGTTTCGCCGAGTCCCGCGATGCCCGGTTCGATAAAAATCAGACCGGAGCTTTTTGATAGGTCCTACCACTTCGAAAGAGCAGAGGAAAAAAAAATGGGCGCTGTTCATGCCCGTGAATCTCGCGCGACCATTCACGCGGCTACGAACGATTCTGCGGGAAAAGCAACGCGTAACCGTGTATTACGTAAAACTATTCTGTTTCGTTTCGGTCCACGCATCGGGAAATCGTTAAAATTCGATCGTTATAACACATAGAGGAAACCATCTCACCCTAAATTCTGATTCGGAGAATCCAGAACAATAGTGCTAAACGTTCTCGTACTCTGACAAGTTACGAAATGAACAGTACCGAAACTACATTGACGTGTTTGTACATTTAGATCTAGTTGTACGGTCGTTGTATCGTGAGATGCTGGTCCCACGATTTTGAGGTCATCGGTCTAGGATATGACATTTCCATGGTCGTTGCTATCTGTTGCCACGCCTGGGGGATGTCTGCATTGGCTCTGGTACGCCGAAGTTTCGTGGAATTCCAAGGCAAATAGCTCTGTGTAAGCATAAGTTTGGAAACTCAACCTCTTCCGACTCGTCCCGATTGCTACTCCACGAAAGAAGCAATTTCGAAAAGGATCGTTCTCCACTCACGATAAAATCCCGTGAACAATTAAGGAACATAAAACGAAGAAAATCCGTGCGAATCGGAATTCGATCTTAAATGTACGAGATATTTCTTTGCTGAAGAAGACGTATAAGCGTTCTTACGTGTTAAATTTCAACGGGGAAGAATTTCGACAGAGAATTCTTCCAGTCGACTTGGCGCGAATCTATCAAGAGAAACCCTCAGCCTAACTCTAATCGCATAAGTAATTCTACCGGTCGAGGAGTCGCTTGAAATTTCCCAGAGATCAAGCTGGATCACGTGGAGACTTAACCTGCGCCAATGTCTTGACTCGGTTCGCGGGATCGCGTGTTGCAAATTCCATGCGAAACGAAGCGGCGCTATGGGTGACAAGGGCGAACTATTTTCAACCATTCGGAATCCATTACCGCGGTACCATCCTTCTGTGCCTGAAGTCGACTACGAGGCAATGCATCATCCGTAAGTGAAGCCACGGACCGGCGATCGTTCCCTAACTCCTCGCTGTGCTGCTTCCTTTTCGTTTCTCCTCTTTCTCTACCACCGTTGGTCCCCGTCGTCGGTTCTTCTATTCCGTAGAAAACGAAGCGGAGGGTGAGCAGGTCCGAACTCACTCCCCTTGACAACTCTCGCAGACTTATAAATCAAACCTCCACGAACAAATCGCTACGAAGATCCTGCGGTGCTTTCAAACGCTCTTCTTCTTCCTCTTTTTTCGCTGCACCACTACCCTCGTCTCGAGAAACTCTTGACCATCCCACGTGTTGTTTCTTCAGATCTTCGATTCGACCTGTGTCTTCTTTCCAAAGACTTTTTCCAACGGTATCCACGGTTTTGCTCGAGCTTTTTAACCCTTCATCAATGGTAACCTTGAAACTTCCGCCAGAAGTTACTCGTTACTTCTTGCAACGAGAACGTTGCAGCTTGCCAAACGACGGTAATTTTGGTCATCGAATTGGCCGTAAAGAAATTCCGCAACAATGGCTTTACGTTTGTCTAATTGTAAGATTGAACGAGGATTCCGTAGAAACACCTTCGTTTCGCGAATACGTTTCGATGTTCTCTACCATTCCACGAGGATAAAACTCGATTCTGCATCGAGCTGATCCATCTTCGAGTTCCTCTTTCCAATATTTTCCCTGTCATTGTTTACAATACAGATCACGGCAAAGTTCGTGGCACGCGGCATTCAAACTGCAAGAGCTGTCTTGAAGTTCGTCCAACTCGAGTACGGAGCAAGTTCCGTTCCTCTTTCGTCTGCAACTTCCGCTCACCGTACCCGTTCCCTCTTCGACGCGTATCTGTCCAGCAGCTAGCGTGTTTTCGTCGTACGGTGCTGTTTGTCCCGTGTAGGTATGCGGTTAGCTGTTTCGAGAGCCATCAAACAGTCATTCCCACGAGATGAAAACTCGTCGTGAAAACGACCGTTTCTAGGATTTAACTATCCCAGCCAATTGTAACTTATACGCGAACGGACTGGTGAATGGAGCGTGCGAATTCATTTCCATGGAATCGTGTGTCTTTCGCGGACGTCAATCGCGAGAGACGCATAAATAGCGTGAAACCGAGCGAGCTGTGAGGCCCATTCGGCTAGAGTTCCGGCGAATCTGCAATTCCAACTCGACTAATTGGGAGGCACAGATACCTTTGGAGAATGCCGGTCGACTGATGATACGTCGCGTCGGTTAGTTAGTTAACGCCAGAACGGTAACTATATATCCGTCACGTCAACTTACGTAAACATAGCCAAGGGAACATAACTTCTCCGGCATGCCAGAGGTACGTGTAAAGCAACTTTAAGGCCAATTTAGGGATCAGCAATCAATCTGCAGCCGGACGTGCATGAATGTTAACCGAGTCGCGCTTCAGACTCGAAACGGTTCCTGAAATTTCTATGGGACCCTCCTACAGCATACCGCGATCCAAGCCCTATTATTCGATTAATTAATTACGTCAGACGCGTTGCCGATAAGTGGATACGATTTAATCTTGAGTGTATAGAGTCGAGACCGAGAAAATATAATTAAGTTGCGGATGAATATCGAGGAATTTGTTAGGGAGCAATTTAATCATGCAGCTGTGCATTTGATAGTTCGTCGACTTGTCGGCGAGAAAATCGTTTACTTGCCAAGGCAAAGGCACCCTCGTAGTGGCGCAGGTTTCAGGCAAGATTTGAATTTATGCGAAATACCGTTTCCAGATCTCAATCGTATTGGCAATGAACCGAGAACTCGGTTCCGATTCACTTCCGCCTACGAACTTAACGCACTTTGCGACCACAGATCCGTGAACCTTCACACGTACCAAGCAATCGTGCGAGTTCTTTTATCGTATCACGGATACCTATTGTCAAGCCGGGAAAGAGAAATTGTAATTCAAGCAGGCAATACGCTTCGTGAACTGAATAATGACCCTAGCAACGATATAAAAGAAGATTTAGACTTTCGCGGAGAAAAAAAAATGCTACTTGTAACAGTTACGTATTGGAAAAGAGATTGAAGAACGAAATTGTTAGCTGTATGCTTAAATCCCCGAATTCTTAAAAATTTTGCGATAAAAAATAATATCAGATGTTCTACATTTCTAAATTCTCTAATTTTCTAAATTATTAAAGATTCGGTTTACGATTAGATTTCAGATCATCAACGCGCGATAGCATTTTGACAAGGATTCAGTGACGTAGCCAGACGTTACCGCGATGCTTGGACAGGGGAGAGCTCGTAAATCCTTTAAATTGAGAGTGACTCAGGTGTCCGATATGTCAGCTGCTTCCACAGACAGTAGAATGCTCCAGTGACGCGATCTGAATTCTGAGCGACGCGACGTGCCGTACAGCGCACTCGATACATCGATATCTCTCTATTCCCATCTTATCCTTCCTCCATTTTTCCTTCTGATCGCTCCTTCTCCCCCCTACCCTAACCGTCTCTTTTCCGCACATATTCACCCTAATCCTACGGACCTCCCTCATGGCTGGTACAAACGTGAAACGAATCAGGTCAGTTCATCCCCAAAGATATTCTGCTTAAGGATTTAGAACTTCTATTTACGCTTCCATTACAAAGTGGAAGGAGATCCGTGGCAGGATCGAAGGAAGATTTCGAATGCGGTGCTTGAAAAATTCTCATCTCCTTCCGTTACAGTCGACCAGATATCTCATCTGTTTTTCCTGCAATCCCCTTTTAGTTCTACCGCGTTTCAGATAAAAACCGTTCTAACGTGAAATATCAGTGATGATGCATTTAATATTCGATGATTTTTTTTGAAACTTCATCTTGATTTATAAATATTAACAATTTTATGAAAAAGAAAATTCAGTGATATATTTCTGACCACTGTATTAATGGAAATGTTGCAAATAATCTCTTTCCGATGTTGCGAAAACCTCTGAAATCCCTTAGCTATCAGGATTATTGGATCCACAAGGAAACAAGAATACCTTCCCTCGATAGCTGTTAGGGATGAAAGGGTTTAGAAAATAAAATTACAAAAAATTCTGAACATTGAATTCAGTATTTGATGGGTTGGCATAGATTGCGTGAACAGATAGTGGAAATCAATTTCAGATACGAGGAAATCGGATATCTGCATAGGTGACGCACGAAGACGACTAATGTTCGCCTTTGGCAAGAGGGTCAAGTGCACTATCTTGCCACTCTGCGGGATTCACAAACACTTTCGAAGATGGATGCGGTGCCAGGGAACGCAAATTGCATCGACCTAGCCGTGATCTACGACCTCGAGGAAAATTACATCTTCCCGCTAGTTTTCCATCGCTTCGAAATTAGGAGCGTAAATTAACGATCGACGAACGATGCTTCATACCCTCTCGCGTTTCTTCCTATCACAGAATTCACCGGACCGTTTTATCCCTTCCCTTGATCTGTCCGCACTAAAGCAGTACCATTATCCATCGTACATTATACCCGACCTGTTAAAACGGAAACGAGCCATCCACGCATCCATAGTTCGTAAGTTTCGAAACGAGGGCAACGTGGAGTAGTTGAAACTAGGGGGATGGCTGAGTCCAATGTCGAATAACCGACCCTTTGAACTTTTAACACAGTAATTTCGAACGGCATTTCACCGGCACAAGATCGCTGGCTCGCAGCAATGAAGGAAACGAAGAACTTTTTACGGCACACTCTAGCTAGTCCCGAGAGGCAGGTTTCGCCAGAAAAGCGAGTGAATGCCGACGGTATGAAGGGAGGAAAAAGCGGAAGGTTCACTTTCCCCTCTTCAACGGGCTTTATAAGGTAGCAGGCTATTACCCTTATAATTACCCGACAGCGATGCATTACTACGAGATTTTTTAATTACCTGTCCTTCATAGAACGATTCCATTCTTACGTGCCGCGACTACGTGCAGTTTTATGTAAACGTTAGTTCCGGTTGAGTTTATTCTTCGATCGCGAATCTCATAAATTAGGGAAGAAAAGGGGAGGAAGACTGTTATGTTTTTGAAAATTATGGAATCTATAAAAACGATTGATGATTGGAGAACGCATTTTCATTGTCAAAAGAAGAATAGCAATTAATCATAATTAGTAGAAAATAATACCGGAAACGTTTGCGCGATCGATCCAATCCGTTTCGCAGCGTGTATTTTCGCGCAGTGGTATCGAAATTACGTTAATTGCATCACGGAATAATTAATCTGCTTTCGATTATCTGCGCGCATTGCATCGACGAGTACCCTCGAACATGGTAGTCGCTAAACACGTGCCATCGCAGTTTATTTATCTTTGCCTCGGCAGAATAGCGCGCAATTATGCCTTAACGGATGTTTAATGTACCCCGCGATGCGGATTTTGCGCAAGTGGAACGTGCTCGTTGGCTCCCTTATCGCGTTATTAAATCCGTAACTTACAAGATGAAAGAGAGAAAAGAAAGAGTTTTACTCGAATTCCATGAACTTGGTATAACAGTAATCTTACGAAAACTGTAAAACGAGAAGGAATTACGGTGCACTTACCAAAGGATATTATTAAATTTTTAATACTTAATGAATCGATCCTTTTCAAATATTCTTTGAAAGTAACATAGGTGAATAGGAATATTAAAATTGCCAAAGACGAGTTTGCAGTTGTCACTCGAATTTTGTTTTGTATACTACATAGGGTTAATTGCTTCAATTGCAATTAAATACCAATCCTCTTAGAATCTCAAGTCCTGATAGAATTGAACAATTTTCATGCAACGAACACCAGAGAGCTACAAACTATATGAAAAGTAGCAGCGGTCTTTACGGAAGAACTTTCGACGAAAGGAACAACAATGTTCGCTTTTGATGAAAGTTACTTCGGTCGATCTCCGCAACGCTTTATAGAGTTAAGTGAAACCACGCTATTAATCCGGACGAGAGATACTTCCAGGAACGGGATCGTCGATCAAACAGCAATTACTAATCGATCGAAAGTGGTAAATTTTGCCCGTGAGTTTCCTCGTTGATTAGGGGCACGAAGTTTCGCGGAAAATCGATCGTTTCGCGACGAAGAAATCAAAGAAGGAAGCTGAAACGGCCAGGCGGCAAAGGAAGGCCGTTATAGGTCATGGTAATTAATTCGAGTCCAACTATCTTGGAAACTATCTTCGTGCTAGCTCTCTCTCTACTTCCAGCAGGATGCACGGCGTCGCAGTTGCAGCAATCTGTCTGCCGTTACTTCCGTTCTAAGTATGGCCGGTGAAGTTACTCGGAGATTAGGCGTCGCGTGAACCAGCGACGACGTATTCGCGTCGCTTAACGCTGCTTTCACAGTTTAAAGCAGTGTTTAGACCTACTGTCGGCTAAATTATCAACAAGAAGACCGAGCCGCCCTGAATGCTTCCCATTCTTTACGAAAGTGTCCTTAATGTATGCGCAAAGAGATAGCGTGGAAACTTCTCCAACATTATCCGTTATAATTAAAGCAACGGCTTAACGAAGAAAATAAACGTTGTTGCTTGGATAAGAAACGAAGGAATGGCTAACTTTTATCGGAGTAATACCGTTGTCACAGGCGATGGGGTAATTAGCAGTTCTGATAGAACGTCTATCATCCAATGTCCTTTGAAAATATAATACTCCAAGAGTAAACAAATCTATCTTTGTAATTTTAACTTTCATCAACGAGCTGGTTTATGAACATGAATTATAGATAACAAGAAAAAGTAAAGGAGTCTTTTCATCATCAACCAAGAAAAGATGCATTTGAATTCGTCATTAAAGAAAAAGATGGAAGCTGCACTTAGAAAATTACAAGAGTTAAATTAATGTCTTGCGAAGTCGTGTGCTGCCATGAGATGAAATATTTTTTTCAACTTTCGTTCAATAAAACATTAAATCCGTTCGATAAAATATTCTCTTTACATCTGATTAAATCGACGGCAATCGCTTGACATCATAGAATTTCAGAAATAATATAATGCATGTGTTGTTACCAGAAGCCACGATACGAGAAACTCATCAACAATGATCGCAAATAACCATGATTACTCGCACGATACCTGCACGTTACCATTACTTTCCACCACGAATGCGATGCAAGCACTTCCACCGGAAGTTCCGTTTGCCATTCACGAGAAAAGATCACGCGATCGCGTAGTTTCGCGGCTGATCCGAAAAGCGCACGACCTTTGCATCGCGGGTTATTACCCTAATTCGAGAGTAGCGTGAGCCGTGTAAAATAGAAAATCGAAAGATTCAAAGCGAGATGTAGCGTGTCGCGAGGGTAACTTACGGCCGAACGAACGGTTCCTGTTTTCCTTAGCGGTTTCCATCGTTAATCTTAGGGAGGCGCACCGCCAATGGCACGCCTAGGCGAGCAAACGGAATTCGAGACTGTGCACAGGACAGCTTGCTTGAATTTATCTTCATCAAGAAACAAGCATGGACCGTTACGAATGTTTTTCCTAATTTCGTTATCCCCTTCCCGACGATCTTCCCTTGATCGTTCTTTAAATTTTCCTATACTTAAATATTATTCTTATTTCCCTACCATCTTAGAATAACACTGAAAATTTTATTTAGAAAAGAAACATTAAACGCTGCTGTATTTTTAATTCGTGAAATAAGTCGTGAAAAGCACGGACCGTTACAACAATCGATTCCAAGCAATATTTTGAGTCTATGAAGTGGTTAGGAATCCATAAGCAGCGGTCCGTGAAACGGTTTCTCCCTGCCGCGCTCGTCGGTTTCGCACTTTAGAAGAGTGGCGAGGAAAACGTATGGGACGCTAGGGAAACATTCACTTTGATAGTAGATTTTAGCCACCATCCCCGTGGTCTCGCTTCCCCCGAGCCAACAGGGCTCTCTTTCATTTTCCTCTTTCTCCTTCGACTTGGTCTTACAATAACAACCGGCTAACAACGTTTGCGCTTTATCATACCTTTGAACTCGATCGCGAGATACCGTGTTACGAGTTCGCTGGAGTACCTTTCGCGAGAACTTTGTCGTCGCTGAAGGGCTTCAAACTGTCGTAACATAAAATTCCTTGCGGCTCAATCGACCGAGTAAAAAGAAAGAAAAAAAAAAAGAAAGAAAGAAAAGGAAAACGGTGGTGTAAGCTCGCTAGACGACGATATAACGTGAGAAATACGATTTTCCCTAAAAACCAATCCTCTCGACGTAATGGTTACGCGAGTGGGCAAGCTAGTTGGTTGCTCGGACCACGATCATGTTATCTGGGAAATTTATTCGAGATCACGTTGGCCTGCTATGATTAAATAAAGATATCACGTGCGAGCTGCTCGTTAAAAGCCTTTAGGAGACCATAACTTTATCACACCTTCGGGATAGTTTCCGCGATAAAGGACGGATACCTTGCATTATGTACACGTAGCCAACGGAACTGGGCCACGGGGCCATTCGTTAGCTTAATGTTTTATCCGCGGCTGATGCGCTGCTGAATGAGAATGTCAGGTTTAAGCCGTTCGCTTGAAATTCACGGGAGGGAATCGAGGAACGAGCGTGCTCGAGAGAAAAAAAAAGGCTCCTCTCTACGTTGCCAGAACGATACTCCTAGAAATTCGTTCGCGTCAGCCGAAAACTATTCGCTTGGATTAGTTTCCATTTTCAAGAATTAACCGAGTTAAATTTTTCTCTCCAGCTTCACGTAGAAATTGTACATTGCTAATTCTATTCTAATTTCTATTCTATTTTCCTATTCCATTCTAGTATCAACCTAGAAGCTCTTAACCTACTAACACGTTGACTGTTCCTAAAACTCCAATTATTGAATTTTCAAATTTAATTTCACTCTTCAATTTCAATGCCTCTAAAATCTCAAATACTGAAAACTGTCTCTAATGGTTCGCTTGAAGCATTGAAGTTACAAGTGTCCTAATACTTCATGAACAACCCTCTATATCGCGACCCTCCCCAAGTGCAAATGTGTCTCTCGTGTTTCAAAAAGTTCATCCATAACCTACGTTGCACCAGTAACCTTTGTTTTACACGACGATACTCCTTTCTATTGTTGATTGATATAAAAAAAAAAAAAAAAAAACACGCGGTATAGAAAGCTAGGGACAAAAGTCGCATTGATCACGCTGCTTCTATGTAGCTGAGGTACGTACAAAACGATTCGTGTGTTTCGCCGAAACTTGTCGATACTTTTGTATTCAAACATCGTAATGGAGTACTGTATCTGTGTGTAAGTAGAAGTAGGTAGTAGATACTTACGCGACCAGAGGGTACACGTTAAGTTGTAAACTGAAAACAGCACGATTCTCGTGAATCTCGGTAAGGGAGAGTAACGCTTGGGTGAGTTCAGTTTTCTAACGAACGACTTCCGTGTGAATGTTTAACGATTCGAGCATGTCGCCGAGTGACACGCGCCGCTGTAAAAACCTCGTTACGGTTTGTAGAAATGGAAATTCGTTGGAATGGAAATAACACGCGTCAAATGGGAACCTGTTCTTTTCCATATGCATACGTGTCACGGGTGGGTGCTGTTACTCACGACTCTTAATTCATCGTTCCAAAGGTAAATGAAAAGTGTTTCGACGCTTATCGTGCTTGTCGGTGCATTAAAATGCTATTACGAATTCAGAAATTTCTATTCTATTATGAAATTGAAATCGTTGATAGAATCACTGCAACGAACATGAATTTAATGGTATTTTTATTCTTCCATAAAGATTAACCTTTTAATCGCTGCAGTGGTCATTTTAAAATGAAATATAATCCCAGGGATTTTCTCGCGAAAAACTGAAGAATTATGCATTTTCACGAGTACATGACTCGCTCAACTTTCGAGAAGAAGAAAGATTTCGAATGAAAAGGAACGCGTTCGCTCTTGCTGCCAACTGTATTCTCGTTCTTGCTATTGTTAAGAGAATCCATAAATACGTCGTCGTCTGGCTCGCAAATGAAAAACGAAGAAAAGAGAGTGACGAACTATGGTGAGAACGGTTTGGCTCCGTTTCCCTGAACGTATTGCTACGAAACCTTTCGAATGTTCAACAGTATTACAAGCATTGCAAATTTCAGGAATTCAATCGACGTTATTTGCAATAGGGTTGAATTCAATTGTACGTTTGTAAGTATCAATAACTATATGCAACAATAACTGTTATAATACATTTTAACCTTGATTTAATTATCTACTAATTAATAATTCACGCAATTTACAAAGGAAAATCTTAAACCCGGAAAAATTAAAATTAAAAAAATTTAGATACCTTGTAAATATGTAAGTGAAATAAAACTAAAAAAATATCATTTTCTGCGCTTCAATTTTCAAACTGTCAGAAAATGAAACTCAATATTATTACTATTATTCCTCTCTTTATATTGGTATTCCCTGAAAGGTTTTCAATTTGTTACATTCGAAAGGAGAAACATACGTACTCAAATAATGGTTCGAACGTAAAATCAATATTGAAATTAAACCACGTTAAGATCTGTATTCGTCGAAAACACGAGGATGCATTAACAAAGCGTTAAACAGTATAATTACCGTCAAGTATACTTGCAATTAACACGGAGCTTGGAGAACGAAATTCACTGGACACCGATTGTGCTTAAAATCAGAGTGCAATCGACTAACGGACCAGCACCGAATCGGGAACGCGTTTGTACATCGATCAAAGGACCATCTGGTAGGTGCGAACGATTAAGCTTGCGGATTCTGGACACTTTAACAATCACGTCAAATCGTCGTACGAATCGGTGTCAAAATAACGTTTAAGTAAACGAGCTTCTAATGTTATTTTATTCTTATTATTAACCCTTACAGGGTATAATTAATTTAAAGTAAAAGGAGTAATAATTCTATTCTTCAAAGCGTATACTATAAATCTTTACCGTCTACACTTCTAATTGTGTTTTGTATCAAGAATATACTATGTACGAAATTATAAATTACTATGACAATTATATTAGGACACACATAGGTATGCGTCGATCGTCCGCAAAAGGTTAAAAGATTGAAATATAATTCTATTTTAACCCTATATGTATTGCTTAAATTTATTGTCACAATTCCATAAAATGCTTTGTATAAATGATTATAAATTATAAATAGTATGAGATTAGCAATTATAAATACTAATTATAAATTTTTTTTCTTACCTTGAGATGTTTCACGATGTAAAAACGTCCCCCAGTTGCCAGTAATAGATCCATCCAGTATAAAATTGTCTATAACACACGTTAACAACACTGTTAAAATAATACGTTACATCGCAGAACAATTATGCAATTATGCATGCACGAACATTTTATTTCTAATTAGTCGATGTTGATCCAGCGAAGCTGACACGTAAAACCGAAGGTTACAAGGATGCATTAGCTCACAGGGCGTGTTACATAGCAAATTTTTGCGGGCGTCACACTTTCGTTCTTTTTTTTTTCGCGTTTCTACTTGGCGACGTTATTACGAGCGTCGCGTTCCTTTGTTTATCGCACATGACGTTCGTGACGTTATTGCAATCAAGCCGTTCTTTTATCTACCGCTGCACAATGTTGTCGACATTATTGCAACCCCTGTATCCTTCTCTCTATTGTACGGACCGTTGTTATTCCCAGCTTACGTGTTTTCATTAGCTCTCGCGCGACCCCCTTCCCTCTGCTCGCTCCCACCGAAAATCGCATTATCAAATTATTGCGCGTTTCCGTGAAAAATGAATTTCATTTGAGCCGCGCAGAACGCGATCTCGATGAACGAATATTATGCTTTCCTTTCCTTTTATTCCCTCGCTTTTGTCTGGTGTCGTTTTATTGGCATTTTCCATACATCGTGAACATTGTTTCATTTTAGGTCGTGCATAATTTGAACCGCAGAATTGATTACCGATTCGATATGCTGAAATGTTAATCGACGCGATGAAAGATGTAACATCCGGTGGTGGCAAACTTGCGAACGTTGCGTGCAACTCGTGTGCGAGATAGCGGTTTAATTTAGTGCGTGGAAGATTACTTTTGCTGAAGAAAAAAGGAAAGAAAGCAAGAAGAAGTGGGAAAACAAGGAACACGCTCGAGTTAAGTAAAGGAACGGTGCTCAAGATATTGCCTTATCGCAAGAGCAATTCATTTGCTCACTTCTAGAAGTAGTTGACTTTGCTACGTACGTATCACGCGTCTTTCTGGCTTCCTTATTTACTCCAATTGGATTTCGAACTTGTACTGAGACGAAGGGTTTCTTATAATAGAGAATTAAGGATAAAAATTTCTTTCGCATTTGATATAACATTCAACTAAACTGATTATCTAGACGATATTTAGACCCCAAAGAGATAAAACCCCCTGGAAACTAAGCTCTTAAAAGATCCAGGTAGCCAGCATTTAGCCTATTAGCAAAATTCCGTTAAAAGGATTAACTCATCGATGGAAGCAGTACGAGGTGCAATGAAAGCCAAGGGCCAATCCGCTTTCCATTATTACGCGGGGCATCTCGATTACGCGTTTCACAGTCAGTTTCACAGGCAATAGCGTTCGCAATAGCGCCGCATAATCCGTATTTCATGAGAACGCAACATGAAAAGGGACGAGAAACGTTACGGACCCCCCTGCTGTTTGTCGTAATTATATTATCGCGATTCGTCGGGCTGCAGTCGCACCAGCGTGCATTAGTAGAGCAACCACGTCCTCCCTAATCATGATCGAAAGCTGATACTGCCTACCATCGGTCTACGAGTATCGGTCGCGTCACGCGAAAGAGGAAGCTCCCCTACGACTGGTAATTCTGTTCAAACGTGACTAGCGCAGCTACTTAATCCTTCTCTTGTAGCAGTTGCTCTTTGTGTTTCAGCGAATTTCAGGTTAATCAGCGCGATTTACTTCGATAACCAGGAAATCGGTAACACGATCTGACAATGAGACAAAGAAATTCTTCCGTTTCTTGAAAATCAGACGAAATCGAGCAAACGAAATCTTTCAATTAACCGCATTTACACTTTTTCCAATGGTTTTCTTAAATTAGAAGTGTACATTTTTCGAAAAAAAAAAGAAATAAGAACTTTCAACTGCGAAACATCAAAAGTCTATCCTATGTTTAAAAGAAAAAATCAATTCAAGGGAAACATCTGCCATGGCAGAAGCTCCTCGCACTTTTCCACGTCCCAACCATATTTGCATTCGCTATAACGCCATCCCCTCGCCGTGCCGGCACGTAGTACGATCGTGTCCCAGATGAGAAGAGCTCCATCTTATCCTCGTAAAAATTCAATCGCGTTTGACTTATCATCGAGCCAATCACTGCGTGGCGTCCGACAGTGTCTACGTCGCCCGAGAGTACACACCCTGGGGAGGGGGGTTGAAACGAGTCAACCCTCCTCGCAGACGGCAACGATTCGAGTAAGTGATATTTAAGCGAATGTTAAACGGCGCACCGTGCCAGAAAGAAATACGCGGGAAGAAATAGGGAGGTCGTTTGGTGTGCGGCGAACAAGCAGATCTGCTTTGAAAGCGACGAAGAAAAGCAGCGGAAAAGAGGACGGAAATCGCGACGCGTCGGGGACGCTCACTAGGGGGAGGGATCATAAATCAGGAATTATAAAGCAATTTCATGGAAACCGCAACAAAACTTGAACGAGTAAGTTCCATTCGCGTCTACTTGCAAATACGGAAGAATGGAAGGTGAAGGGGAAGCGCATCGGACTCTAGCAAACTATTACAAACGGCAGTCCGCTTGTCTTAATCGAGCATTACTCTTTCTTCCCCCCTCCGTTCTAGACAATGATACGCGTCCTCAACCCTCGTCGCTCCGTGTATTTTCCTCCTCGTAACTTTGCCCGACGAGTAGCGTTATAGACCGAGCGGATACATTACACCGAGCGGAACTCGGAAGAAACGCTTTCGAAAAGTAGCTGCTGAATGTTTCTCGAGATGATCGTTACTGAAAAGTTGCGATTTCAAGCGAGTAGATAGAACAAGAGCGCGATTAGAAACGTTTTTTTGCTGTGAAATATTTCAGTTTCGATTCTGAGAAAGATTCGACGCCGTTAACTGTTTATATCTCTGGCATCGGACTCGACGATGATAAAACGCTGGGTACCGAAGACCCGACGACGCTTCGGTTACTTAGCATATTAATATCTTTTGGCCCCGACTACGGAGTAGCATGGGAATCCTTCGAACTGGATTCCTTCGACCTCGATATTCCAAGGGAAATCCACGAAGCGTGGCCCGTTCGTTCGAGTTACTCCACGGAACAAATTATCGATAATCTTAGGATCGGGTAGCAGGGCCAACCGAGATCTGTTTATTCGATGCTTTAAACGAAACGACGCTGGAACACGAACCATGATGAAATACGAAAGGAATCATTGGTTTGGACATTACGATTTCGAAGGTACAAAACTTTCTCTGATACGCACCCCTTTAAACAGCACTATCTTTCTTCGCCAATTATCCTGGATTGATACATACACGCTATTCTTAGCTTATATTTTTCTATTCTTTTCTCTCACCTTTTTTTGTTATTAATAATTCACGACGGTGCTGCGTCGAATTCAAGTACAGTGTAATCACGGATAAGTTATGCTCACGATGCTAGAGGAAAGGTCGTAAGGAGAATTAACGTCCCCCTTCGCGTGGAGGTCGCGGAATGCTTGGAATTTGCCGAGCAACACTGGACCACGGAATAATGATAATGGCGGACCCTTTTTCTTCCCCACTGATCGTTAACGTTCCTGTGATAAACATCGCGAACGTATGGTTTTGCCGATAACGCTGACAAGAAGATTTTGATAATTTAAAAATAATGGCTGGAAATTCAATTATCGTTGGAATGCTTTCATCCCATTCCTCATGTTTATAATTGCATTATAATTAATTGTCGTACTAATAACACTAAAATTGTGTAACAGCAAATCGCTGTTAATAGAAATTACTACTATTGCGTGTTCCGCGGATCGTCAAATGATACCGGTTTAATTTGCAACAATTTTCACGGTACATAAACCGTTCCGGTATAATTAACGAACAGGGTTAAGAGAGATTCGATAGAGTTTCTAATTAAATAACCAAAACTGTCCGAGTACCGAACAGCACATGAGCACGAAATGATTCGTACTGTATCAGTAGCTAGGCGTAACGACTTTTACTTCGCCTCTTACTCGTAACAGCACAATTAAAGATAATTAACTGTATGACGCGGATCGGTGAAGTTTTTTTCGTGGCCGCCCGTTCCAGTGGTCGCAAGTTTGTGATTCTCTCGTCATGGACCGCGATTTTACCGGCTCACCGTACAATGAAACTTCTTCTCGGTCCGCGGTGCGCACGTAACCGTAAGAAAGTAAAGTTAGCACGTGGAAGAATTTCGTAATCTGCTTAAATCCGCGCGAAAGGAACGCGACGTGTAACGTGGTGGCGTTTAACGGAATGTTGCGCAACCAGCGGTATTTCTACGCGATGTAAACGAACGTGAAAGTTAAATAAAGCGGGGCTCGTTTCGATCCGTCGAGCAGTAGGCGTTTTCACCGGTGCGTCGGTGATACGCTTAAGCAACAACCCCTCCGCTTGGTCCGCTGCTACTCGATCGTGTTAACGCTTCGACTGTCAAGCTAAATTCACTGAAAGTCCCCCTCGGGCATTAATTTAATTGAATCGGTGAGTTGAACAATATCGCGAGTCCAAAAACCAAGTTTCAAGCTTTGAAACGATGTTTCGTTTGAGATGTGTTTCATTAATTTGGTCACATCTGAAATTCTTTACCTTTTTTGATTTTAAGATAAATTAAAATTTCGATGAAATTCAATGCACAATCAACCTACTAATCGAGAAATAAACGAACCAGGCGGCGACGATGGATTGGAGAAGGAACCGAGTCGAAGAAGAAGAAACGCGTAGGATGGTGCAACCGGAAAGGTCTCTAAGTCGGTTGGCAAAAGATGGATGGAGCGTCGATGCAACGGAGTATCCGGAATCTGATGATGGTAAATGCAGGAAACGGAAAGGGCGGACCAGTCTTAACGAATACGCCTTGGGAATGGCAGGCAAACAGGAGGATGGTCTGATACTTTTCGGCCATAACGAGCTTCGACGTGCATTTGTTAGATCATCAGAATACAAGCGAAAGGTACGTGAGTTCGTGCCGTTTCGAGAAAGAAAGACGAGAATCCTCATAATCCCGGTTTAATGGTTTGGTTCGCCTCTGTTTTCCTGCAAACACCGTTCCATTGCCTTTCAAGGTTTTAATCTCGACTAAAAATTAGCTTCGAGTAATCTCTCGTTAATGAGTTTTCAACGAAAAACGAAGAACCTTCAGGGGGATGGGAGGATTCGAGGCTACACATGAACGTATCAAAGTTTTTCCAAGTATCTGTTGATCCTAAAAATCAGTCGCTTCGACGGTGCGCACTCTTCTCGTTGCACGGGGTAAAAGCGTTTTCATCTCTTTTGTTTAGGTTGGACAAGCGTCGCGCTTGTACCGTTTACAACGCACGTTTTTCGATTTGCCTGGACGAGCACGGATTTCGCAATGAGTCCTCCTCCTTACCCGCTCGGCTGAAAACTTTCCAGATTATCGGGCAAAATTTACGGCGAACTGAGAGAAACGTAGCGGCGTGCCAAATCTATTTGGCCCGGACACGACTATTACTCGAGCTCGGCCCTCTTCTGGATACCAAGGTCGACTTCGAAGGGTTTTCAAGAACCGCTGTAATCAGCGTGTTATCACTGCAAGGAAATCGTAACCCCGAGTACCGGGTATCCTGAATATCCTTATTGTTTCCCTAACAATGCCTATTATTTCTTGAATAACGTTATTCTCGATTGCATTATCATTCACATGCAACGCGAAAAGTTCAACGAACCGGAGTTTTCCTAAGAAAACAGTTACGTGAGAAATGAACGACCGATATTCTACGCTTTGATTCCCATCTGGCTGACGAATTAACACCAGTTCTCACCGCGTTGAATAACCGATGCACTTTTAACGAATCCTCCTCGAAATTGTTGCGCGTTCGGTGAAATCTATATCGAATCGCGAAATGTTCCATATTTGCCTGGCTTCGTTTCGAGGCCCCGTGGCGGGTTATGAAACGACCAAAGATGGTGTGCGAATCGAGAAGCACGCATCAGAGATATACCACTATGTACGGAAAGATTAAAAAGCCGTACGAATTATTTCATAGCGATGGAAGACGCAGTTCCGCGAAGCGCGACATCACGTTTTCCCTGGATACTTCTGCGAACTTCTGCAGAGGCGAGCACAACACTTCTTGGACACGAATGTAATCCGAACAGGATGGTTAATATTCCCCTGGGAACGTAGTCTATGCCACGAGTAAGATTTCTCCGAGGATTCAACGGCTGATGATTTTAATTAAGTGGCCCTTGTACTCTCGTCCGGCGAGTGTCACCGCAGAAATAGCGGTTCCCGCAACCGTGCACGACTGGTGTGTGTCCGAAACAATCGGGACTGGTGGCTTCGAAAGGTAATTTCTCGCGGAGAACGAGGAGTAGAGTGATCGAACACGGTGCCAGAGAGACGAGGGATCTTGAAGAAATCCTTAGAGGATCGGGATGAGGCTCGAGAAAGAAAGCAAACGGGCTGTATATAAGCGCGTGCAAGCGGTATTGCGGAAACGAAAGAAACGGCAAAGCGAAGGCGAATGTGTGTGGAAGGTATTCCGCGGTAATACGTTCGCCTGCAGCGGCCCTGCACTCTGTTTACCCCCGACAAATCCCACTAGACACGATATTATCCCTCTTATATACCCTCTCGTGCCGTCATCCAGCGGGATTCTACGGGAAGAAGGCTGTGCAGCTTGCCGAATACCCGGCAAACGATTCGTAAAACGACCCGCATAAAGCTTGACATCGTGGTTTGCGACCTTGTTGAGATCTATGCGATTTGAATCGCACGAAAGCGGAAAGAGCAAAGGAGGAAGAACCGACCCCGAGAACCCCTCTACTTTCCACAAAGGCGATAAGAAAAATCGCCCCTCTTTATTACCGTCGAATTATTCCATAAAACGGTACGTTTCCTTTTTAGGTACGGAATAAGAAATTATTATATTACCGTACCACTCGTGCCGAGAAATAGAAAATGCGACAATTCCATGGAACGATATCAGTTGTACCGACAACAAGAAAAGAAAAGGTTTGTTTTATCAAAATTGTGAGAGGCTCGAGTACAGCGAATATTCTCTATCGATTGACCCATCGTTGGATAAAAAAATGACAAAAAGGAGAGAGAGGTGAACGGACGATAACGATGCAGGGAAAATAAACCGATAGCTAGCAGCGATGATCGAAAAGTCGTTCACGAGCGACGGTACCTAGACCAGACCAGTGGAATAACGAAAAGGTAGAACATACTGAAACGAGCCTGATTTGCTGGAAAATGTAACACAACCCTTCTGGCGAACGCACAGGCATCGAATTAAGTTGGCGTGGTAGCTGCTCGGAGGCGAGCACTTTACAGGTGGTTTACATCGCGTTTAAAATGCCGGTGTACTCGGTCAGATTTATCGACGCGAGAGAACGGTCCCTGGCAACGTGCCCCGACCCACAGTTTTACCGTCTCCAACTTGTATATTGCACCTAGAACCGACAGGGATGAAAACAATATGAAATATCCCATTAAACTTGACGATTCATGGCTGCTCTAAAAGTGCAGTAACGATTTTAGCTATATATAACAAAGAAAGTGTTAATACTTTTTTTAGTGGAACTGCTGTAATTAAATGAGTGAAACATAGACGATGCTGTGGTACAAAGTATAACTGTATAAGTAATAAGTAATTTAAAGATTGATAATTGTAAGAGGCATTGATTACATTAAGTATGCGACTATCAAAGTGTTAATACAGATCAAAAGCATGATTATTCAACTCTGAAGCGCTATCAATGTATTTAGGGTATCAAAAGCAAAGGCGAATACTAACGAGCCCTAATGATAGAATGGTCCCAATTAACTGACTGATTAATGACAAGGTACCAAGTATATATCCTCTCTAATTTCCAGATTCGAAGTGGATGATTAATGTTGGTAAGTTAGGAAGGCACTCGATTCGAATCCCCTTCATGTGAATTCTCATTATATTTTGCGTATTTAAGATATAATTTGTATATCAAATAACTAAGAATTTTTTTAAATTAATGTGGTACCAGAAACATTAAATAAAAAATAATACAATAACGAAGGAGCGTAGGAAAAACGGTAAGCATCGTGGTGGAAATTTCTTGATAAACAACTGCATTCGTCAAGTAGAAGACTTGGTTCGGAATTACAACTAACAGAAACACATACGAAAGCGCCCTAAAGGGTCGTGTCGCCCTTAATTTCTACCGTAAGACTCTCTACCCTTTCAAAACTTTTCACACCCTTGGCGTATGGACGTGCTCGAGTTATCGCTAACGAACCTCCTAGCAGGGAGTTTAAAAAGTTGATTCGTGAACTGGTCCCCAAGGAAATTTGTCTTCGGTTCAAACACCAACGTGGTTTAACTACAACCGGCCAATTGTCGCAAATATGCTACCGCATCGTATTATTTTGATATTGTATACAATATAAGTTTACGCCTACAATGAGATGAATTTTGATAAAATTTTAACAAACGTTTGACACATTTTTGACAATATTACTTTGTTAGTGACCAATTTATTGATTAAGGTTGAAGATTTATGACAGTCTTTTCAGCGTGCAAAAACGACAGTGTCAGCAAGCCATCGGCTCAAATCGATCGAGTGGATACTCTTCGAGCTTCTCGTGATTGAATTTCACGAGAAGAGCTCGTTACCCTGACGGTATTATTTAATAGCCTTTTATTGAATGGTTAGGCGATGGCACCTAAACGTATCAACACGTAATATTGTTTTGTTGTTTACCAAGCTGAGGGCGCATTTTGCCGTGTTGCTTCACGTTACGAGCTTTAATAGAATAACTAGCAAATGGCTAGTTTGAAAAATTGCATTGTACGTTAAAAATAAATAAATTCTGTTAACAAAAAACTAGCTAACCGTATTATTAATGTTTGTAATCAATAACGAAACAGACAGAGACAACAAGTAATTTTAATCTGGAAAGAAATCAATTGTTATTTTATAAAAGCATTCTTTCTCTTTCCCTTTTATACAATAATTTACTTTATTCTTATTATACTATTATTCAACGTTATTGTCCTCATACATGAAGTTCAGTAAAGAAATAATCCCTTCATTATGCAGTCAATTTCCGCAATACCGTCCAATGTAAATTAACTTCACTTAAGTCACCAAACAACGGAAAGGTGACGCTTTTATAAAGTCTCTGAAATAAATAGCCGTTGATTAAGAAATAAAATAAAAAGAGAAGAACACTTTTCTGTTGAAACGTGAAGTTTGTAGAGAGTATAATAATTCTTTCAATTTTACAACGCAAAAGCTTCGAAAAATAAAACAAATTGCCCTGAAACTTTAATGTTTTGAGGTCTTTCATTCAAAATATGAAAACTGTGTTACTTTTTCACAATATCAATTGTGTACACAGTGTTAGTAACGTAAAGTTTTTAATTATGAAAAGTGATACAGAACCTTTGACATTAAACGACCAAAGAGAATTAAAGAGCTACAGCGTAATATGATGGATGTCGGGAAAGAAGAAATTAAGAAATCGCAGATTGCTATTTTAAATACAATGTATCTTTCAGAAGTTCCTTTGTGAGGTTCCACAAAGCAGAAAATTAGATTCGTTATGGGTATGTGTATAAGTCTGGAATAAAATAAACGCTTCCACAAAGCACTCTTAATCTTCCGTCGATTGCATTCAATTTTAATGGTTGATAAACGTTTATCCTGTAAGATTAGGAGGCTAGATTTCTTGTTTTAAATTAACTTGAAGATTAAAGTTGAATTAACTGATATAAATCTGATATAAATCTTACCAGGATCTTTTTCACCAAACTAACAATATCCTCAAAACAATAAAGTTTTAAATCTGATTAAGTAATGCAAAGTATTAAACATTACAATAATTAATTTTTAACATTGCAATTTGGTTTTCTAATGTGACTATCTAAAGTGTCTAAAAATCATGAACCATTAGGATAAATATCCCGTGTATTTACTCGGGATATACATTATTTTAAAGTCGTGTCACTGAATCGAGTTTTTAGAAACTTTAGATACAAAAGAAGCAGGATAAATAATGCGACCAACACAATTGAAGAACCATAGAACCGAGTACATACTACTGCGTATTTGTGGAATCTATTGCAAACAACTCCTACAATTTACTGAAAACACCAAAGCAAACACCCGATACGAACTCGTGGAACTCAATACAGAGCCAAGAATATCCTTAGAGTACAATACACTCATGGATTTGTGGTCTTCGTTTGAAGCAGAAGCTCCAGTATTCTTAAACTTGTACGACTTACAGAAGATCTTATTGTTAGTATCGTAAATCTAACAAAAATTAAGTCAAGCGATATCAAATATAAGAAATTATTACGAACCCCTATCATAACATTCTGAGTAGATATTTTCAAATCTTCTATCATTTCTGATAATTTAAATTGAAATATTACACGAAATGTATAATCATCAAAGTGTTGAAATAAAAAATAAGCTACTGTATGGAATTATGTGTACAATAAAAATATTAGAGAATCATAGCTTATAGCAAAAAGTAGGTAATCTTCAAATAGTCTTCGAAAAGTCCATCCCCCGAGATTCCCAACTACTTGTTTTACGATAAGGCAAGAATTCTTGCGGAACTTGTACGAGCTCTTGCGGATCGGGCCAAATAACTTTCCCCTATCGACGACATTCTACACACCATCGGGTACAGTGTCTCATCACACAGCACCGTGTACGTGTGCTATGTGTGACTTATAGGTGGGCCCTTTCCGAGCAAGTGAACAACCAAGAATCAAACTCCATGGCACGGCATTCGTAAAGAATGTTAAGCCGAGGAATTTATCCGTGAAGAAAGTCCGACCGTAAGAAAGTCTAGCCACGATCCGATAACA
This sequence comes from Osmia bicornis bicornis, assembly GCF_907164935.1. Classification (NCBI taxonomy): domain Eukaryota; kingdom Metazoa; phylum Arthropoda; class Insecta; order Hymenoptera; family Megachilidae; genus Osmia; species Osmia bicornis. The sequence goes on along the minus strand of NC_060216.1, from coordinate 10,421,176 downwards.
GCGTCGTACCCTATAACCTTACCTTTTGTTCGCTTACGGCTATCACTACATAGACGATTTCGATGCTTTTGAAAGAAAGATATAAGATCTGGAAAATAACGAGCGACGATGGTACATTTTTGATCGTTTAAAAGTGAATTTATTATGTAGTATGTTTTAATTAGTAAAGTAAATGTATTTAAAATAGTCAGGTGGCTTTCAGAGTTAAAATTTAGCTCTATATTCATTAAATATTAATCTTCGAACGGCAGTAGCCGCGTCAATCGTGACCCATAAATCTACAGAGCATACATACCTAATGATTCATCGATTAAAATTAGGAGCTGAAATTTCCAAATGAAAGACTTCCATGTATTGGAAAATCAGCGTCTAAAGGAAAACAAATTTAAAGTTAAATTTAATCTCTAAATCATGCATTGGGTTTGCAAAGAATCTACTCTGCTATTCCAGAGTTAATTGCAGAAAAAACTAGGTAATGTAAAAAAAAGTTCGACCGTCGAATCGTTGAACGAAAGAAAAAAAGATGCGATTACGTGGAAAGCATTACGCATTGCCTAATTAACCCCGTATTATTGTGCGAACTCCCCCCACGTCGAAGATGTATCGTTATCTCGAACGCAATTAACTAATTACAATCCGACCACCAGAGAATCCTGGATTTCCACATCGTGCCAACGGTCCTATTTACGCTTTCGTGGTGAACGCGTTTCTACCAATGGGATTTTCGTAATAATCCGACACTTTCGAATCGTGCATATGGCGAAAACTCGGTTTGGATAATTGAAGCGACCCAATTGTTCCTGGGGTCGAAACGATCGATCCACCGAGCCATCAGGCTGTACCAGGATTCGAAACGTTTTCGATAATACTTGCGACCGGGAATCGATGCCAACGATTCGTATGAAAGTTACATTTGGTAAGGACATTTTGGAAATGTTTTCTCCTCGTTAAAAAAACAAATTTCATCGACCCGAGTAAATAAAAAATTTCTCGATAGAAAGTATCAATTACCCGTGGACATTTTTCGTGCAATTTTCATTAACGCTTCGCGTCGCTTATAATAAAATTTTCATTGTACATATTACCGTGCCACCTGTGTTGTTCGCTGTGGCTTTCGTATCCAACCACAAAAATCGATTTCTCTTCCACATACCAACAGTTAACCGAACTGCATAAAGAATCGCGATATAAAATGCACTGAAAATATTTACGATATCGGTCTGACCATCCCTGGCGAAATGAAATATTTCTTGAAAGTTTCGATTTCGAGTGATAAATTGTTCGGTGTTTAGTATTTATAAAAATTCCCCATATTTTATCTTGTAAATCAATCAATTTTCATAAATTTTATGAATCAATTACTTACGGAGCAACAGTTTGAATCACGAAGCGAAAGATTTTATTTAAATCAAGAGGATTTTTGCCGAATCGAATTTCTGAATACACAAACGTATCCTACGTGTTATTTAAATTTTAAAAATAATAATTATATTTAAAGATTTGGAAGTTTCAGAAATTCATTTAAATTAGAGTTTAAAATATAAGCTTATAATAATTTTCTATTACTATAATTATATCCACTTCTTATCCACTTCTTAAAATAGAACACTCCATTTCTCGTAAATTAATGAGGACAATTTGTTTTGAAATTACTAGAAGCAATTACCTAAACAGTGTAGCGAGTATGAAAAGTTTGGACTATTAGTCAAAACACTTTCATAAGGTAAGCGTCAGGTTAAATGAGTGAAATCAATGAAACAGAACATAACAGGATGTAAATAAAAAAACTAGTACCATTGAAATTGATTCGTTCTGCAAATAATACACCGCGAGCTTTCATTCAACTCGTTGATGAAATCATAACAAAAACAATGGCAAAGAAACAGTGATTTGAATTAAGTGCTCGCTGACGCAACCATCAGAGTCACGAACAGATTGCAAATTAACCATAAATACATGGTTAGCTGTTTCAGCGAATTTGCATGAGAGCTATCGAGCCCGCTATAGTCATTTAAGTGGTGATGAATTACTGTTACGATGGAACAATAAACGCAATTATGAAAATGTGGGGCAATGTATTTATCGGTTGATGTTGAATCAAAGCTACTCCTTGTACTGTGCTTCCCTGGAGATACTAGGGATCCTCACCCTTTGCTTCCCTAGAGATATTATGAATGCTCGCACTATACTTCCTTAGAGATACCAAGTATCCTCGTATTATACTTCCCTAGAGACACCAAGAATCCTCGCATTATATTTCCCTAAAGATACCAAGTATCTTTGCACAATGCTTCCTTAAAAATTTTAAAGATCCTTGTACTATGACTTCCTATAAATACCAAGTTCTTCTCCCCCAAATATTGTCCGTTTGATTAAAAATTTGATATAGAGTTACCCACGCGAGTAAAATAAAAATAAATGCACCAGTTTCAGAGAAATTCGAGGCAACAAGAACAAAGACAACACATTGCTTGATCAAATAGAAGCTCAACTTCAATCAGTCGCCATCTAAAGGCACCGACCGGACCGCCTGGTATAGATGGTAACTCGCCTTTGCACATGTATTATTCCAAACCACCTGAAAGCTTTTCGTTGTAGAAAAGTGTGCGCGAAAATCTCAAAAGCTTTCGTGCAAATCGTAAGTCATTGGTCTGGCCGCAAGCTCATCGATCGACTTACCAAGAGCAGGACATTTACTCAGCTTGGCACTTGCGAAAAATTATAAAACCGAGAGAATCCTATCATCGTCCACTTCAAGAATCGTGCGATCCTCGAGGGAACAAGCAACCACAACCAGCGAATGAAACTGTATCTTCTTAATCGTTACGAAACAAAGTCCCTCCTCTTATTATTTTTCTCTTTACCGCAATGAAAAAAAAAAGAAAAAAAATGTGAAAGAGCACTTTTTCGAAAGGAAATCAAACTGGTACGTGTCTTGTGACCACTATAATCGAGCACCAACGATCGTATTACGTGAATGCTGATTAATTTTTTTTTATTCTGTGAGGCAACAATGTACAAAAAATGCGGTATTCGTGGCGGAGAATGTAGCAGCGGTGAAAGGAAAACAAAATTGAGGAAACCGCTAAGTTTACTCAAAACCGTGAAGAAGGCAAAGACTTCAATCAGAAGTAAAAAAAAAAGAAGAAATATAGAGAAGTGAAGAAGGAACAAATGAAAATGGGAAAAAGAGCAGAGAGAATTGCCCGTTAAATTGAAAGATAATTAAATTCTCCAACATGCTCTCCATTGTGAATGAATAAAACATTGAAGCTCGAAAAATTGTTCTGTCGAATCGATGTGCAGATACGTATATAGAGTTACATCTTAACCTAGTTTCTGCTTAATTCTGAAATTGTTCCTAGCTATTCCCGAACCACGTTTCAAGCGCAGAATCCAGATATCTGCATAGTGCAGACGCCAAGTTCAACCGATCAGATAAAATTGAATGTAACAGTCGGAAGTAACAGGTCTACCAGATAGGATGAAGTATAAGACCACTGTAATCATGTGAAGTCGACGTAAGTTCAATTTGCGGAAATAATTAGTAGAAAGTCGTTCCCATTCACTGCACTGTTACATAGTAAGATATACTGATGCACAATGCCAGGCTCTCATTGATACCAAGGATTATTCCAGATGAAACGGAGCACTTTACACAATAGAGAACCTTGAAACCTAATGAAAGTTCATGTATAATATTAATCCTTAATACCAAGCGAAATTCTAATGCTTTTAATTAAAGAAAATCGCAACGGTACATTTACTGTTACGACTATTGTGAATATCGTGTACCTATTTGAGACTAAACGTCGGAATTGTTATTCAATTTCATGAAATTCTAAGAAAGAGAAACACAGAAAACGATGGTATATTCTGGCTCATTTGTTACAATTATTGTAAAGGCAATCTTCAGAGATACGAAACGATAAAAGGAGAAAAAGAAAAGAGTAGTCATAATGACGGTCCGAGTGCTTTAAAGACTTCACCATTCTTTTATCAAGACCTACTCCCTTTTGTTTTAAATCATAACTCGGCCCTTTGTTCGCGATGAGCATTAACCGAGCATAATAAGCGAATCGCATTTGGAAAACTATTTCGCAAGTTGGATGGCTCTTAGCGAGCCGTTGCATTATCGTATAAATCTTTTAATTAGTGACTCGGAATCACGGGTGTGTTATTAATGTTCCTAACGGCGCTAATTACGTTTGCGGACAAATTACCTGTGTCCTCCATTACGAACGCTAAAGGCAGAGTGGTTTCTCACAAATCGTGGGCTTTATTTCGAACTACTGAAACAATATCTAGGATACAAATGTCCTTGTGCTACCACAGAATCCTGTTAGCCGCTAATACTGCGCCACCCGTATACTTTGGTTTAAGTATAACGAGCCTTTGAGGTAACCCCTTGGTGTCTACGAAACGGAGAAATTTTATACGTTCGCCCTTTGGAAATTAAATTATTTAAAATCCTCGTGAGTACGTAACTCATCAAGTGCCGACATCAAAATTGTATTTCATATGAAGAGTAATATAATATAATACAGTAGCTGATCAAAGCTAGTTAAAAGTGCAGACGAAACTGCTCCGAAAACAACAGATTTTATCTCCTATTTGAACAATTAACATTTGATACGACAAAAGCTAGCCAAAATTGTCTTCGCTCCAACAAATGTTAGTAGATCGAAATCATCTGTAGAACGACCTAAATTCCCATCAAATTATTGATCCTAGAGGACAAGGTCTGGAGATATCAGCATGCGGCGCAGTACAGCTGTAGCCCTCGGCCCTCACGAAATCGGCCCGATCAGAGACATAACGCGTCCGTTAACAACGGGCCACCGTGCGAACCAGGCTTAATATATGATTTACGTTTACGCTAAACCTCAAGCTCATAGATCCTAGATACACATACGGCAAACGGAAGCGGATAGGTAGAAGCGTGGATGGAGAACCGGCGCTCCCTTCGTCTCTCGGTATCGCAGACCCGATGCTATGAAAACTATTTCCGGAGAAATTGCGTAGCTTCCGGCGGCCTGGAGTAATCTTTTATTACTCCCTGTGCAAAAGTTACGAGCATGCCAGCGAAAGGAAAGAGACCGGGGCGACGACTGGCCACAAATCTAACGGAGGACTTTGGGGAAGAGAGAAGTGAATTGGGAAGGTGAAACGAAGTTCGATGGAAGGACGAGAGAAAGGAAGGAGCATCGAACGAGTAAACGTGGGTCTCTCGATAATTGCTCTATTATAGTTATGTAAACAAACCCGTTTATAGTAGAGCGAGCTTAAAGCGAGTTTACAGGCAACAAGGAAGGAGAAAGAATAGAAAGGGGGAAGACCCTCGGTACTCCTTTCGCCTACGCTTTTTCTTCATTTTCCCGTCTTTCTTCCTTTTTTAGGCTTTCTCCTTGCGACTTGTAGTCAATTGAAATCTCGAAATTTAACGCTGACGACAAACAGCGGGACGGGGGAACGGCGACAGCACCCTTGGAAAGTGACTTCCAAACGATCCCAACTGTGTAAACGTCCTGAGTGTCGAGGCGTTCGTTTGACGAAACTTTGCTAATTCCAGAGTATCCAACAAAGCGTTGGACTTGTTTGAGGTGCTTATTCGCGTACAAGGTCATGGCACTCTGACAACATTTCGTGGATGTTTATATGTATATTATCGGAAGCAATCGAACGCAGAAAACTCATCGAGTTTCTCGTTCGTTTTCTATTTATGAGCCGATGATTATCCATTTCTGGTAGTCGGGGATAATTTTTCAAATTATGGACAAAAGGGGATCGTTACTGTGGCGTAAAAATAAAATTATCGCAACGATAAGCAGTAAGAGAGCAGCAATTTCATGACAGTCTCGCGTAACAATTCGAATAACCGGTAAAATTTATCGGCTTGGTAATTTTGGGTACACTTATTGTAATAGTCTCTGTGTTGAGTAACAGAAAGGCGATTCGAAGTAGTTTTTCTGCGCAGAAAGGTACATAGTTTTCGTTCTGTTCACCAACTTAAAGAAATATAGGCGTAACGAAACATAGTTCACGTCAGAATGGCAAGAAACGGTGGAAAAAGTGATGAAGTTTTCAAGGATTCTGCCCTTGATTTACGAGCACGTAAGATACTGGGTGAAACGCGGAAATGGTGCAACAGTGTGATACGAAATGGTACCGAATCAACTATGACTCATAGCCTTCGAGTAAAATGAAAATCAGATGGAAGAATGAACGGAACCATGAAACGATCATGATTTTCGTAATATGATAATTATAAATAAACAGAGATATCAAGCTTTGGTAGAAAAATGACGAACGTGTTATCGACCAGCAATGAGGACCCTCATCAAGACAATGTCGCTTTTTATTGAGGATGTCTTACTAAAGAAGTCAGTGAAGAGATATGTATTACGACAAAAAATTGTCAGAAAGACAAATGATGATAAGTGGATAAAATACTAGTAAAGATGGTTATGAATTATATGTATGTACTTGAATTATCATTCGGAAGGACTAATTAACAGACAAGTAATTAAGTAAAACTAATAACTGTACCCGTTTAACAACACCACTTGGTTCATAATTAAATGGTATCGCATATTATAATTTTATAGTCCAATTACTTCAAATTTACATAATTGAAACATCATCAAAGGTAAATCCTTTCGATGAAACTGTTTGAAAGCAGAACGAGTTCCAAGAAATCTAGGTTATCATAAAAAACATTGCATTTCTTGTTTTGCTATTAAATTCCCTTGCAATTTAAATGTTCACAATGGTAGAAAGCAACGAAGACATCGTTGCTATTTCATTTTTAAACGAAAATCCACGAGCAGATCGACCGAAGGATAAAGTAATCTCGTTTCACTGTGGAGACACGTTAAAAGCAACCATTATAACAAAACGTCATTCTCCTTGCGAGATTAAAAGGGTTTCGAGTTCCATGGGATTAGAGGAAACGGAACGAAGTATCGTGGCAGTCAGGCACGAAATACATCTGGCCTAGGAATCTTGTACAGTTTTGCCAAAGTAAGATTACAGCAGCCGTTTCTCCGTTTATTTCTCTCGCTATGGCGCGGAAAATTGACGACGAGTTGCACAAAGTCTCGGAATCGCGACGGAACAACGGAGCCCGAGCACTTACGATCTTTCTCCTTGCTCTCGAAACGAAGGCAATTAAGCGAGAAACGTCGATGATCGTCGCGAATAAATCAACGTTAGAGCGTTCAGAAACGTAAGTACGTAACTCTCGCCGAGGGGAGGGAAAAAATGATGAAAGTTGCAATCTTAATGGCACGTCATAGTCGTTCGATTTGAAGAAACGTTTGCAGGACAGATCGATCGATATAAGTGGGACTTTCACTTTGCGAAACGTTCCACGCGAACAAGGAAAATTACAGAACGGTAACGACGTTTTTGCGTCGATGCGTGCAATTTCTGGAATGATGAAATTAAGAAAAACGTTTCCGAGAAATTAGCGGATAACGTCAGGAAGAAACGAGAGGAGAATTAATGGTTAACACGTGTACACAAGTTGTTCTATGAAAGTTAGAATTAAGCTCTCTTACGAACAGCATGGACGCAGAAGAAAGATCGACTGACCTTTACCTTGCTTCCGGAACACCTGATTCACGACTTGGCCCTTGATTCGCCACGGACCACGACTTTTCTGCTCGCCTAAGATAGATTCTAGTTCACCGTGTATCGAGAAACCTGTGTTTCACAAGCGGAACAGGTAACCAACCGTAAGAGCAGATCGTACCGTTTAAAACACCGGATATTCGTAGCGGCGACATCCTCGCCAAAGTGACGAGACATCGCGACGCACCGTCCCGCGATTGCGTGTTTCGTCTGTTGTAAAAACGTCTGACGGATTTTTTCGTCGCCTCGTCTTGAGACGAAGTACTTGAGAAGACAGAAGTACGCGACAGATGAAAGAAATTCTATGTCGATCCAACGCTTTCATATTGTAAAATATTTTCCACATAATTTTCTACTATTTTATATATAAATAATATAATTATATATTTATAATAATAATATAAATAATATTGATTATCATTTAGTAACCGATCATTCATAGTTGTGGTTCAGTGGAATAAATTTGCTGATATGATAATTGGTAATTTCAGTACTCAGCTTTGATCGGATGTAAATACGTATTTAATAGGAAACAGCAATATTTGCTGAAATGAACGTTTCATGAATATCAGATCTGTTTCGTTCATAAATGAAATTTTATACACACGACTGATAATTCAGTGTGATAAATACTCGAGTTTCGGAATACGACAGATTAGTTCTAAAATGATTCCCTTGATTATAACTATTCAATTTTCAACGCAATAAAATTGAGAACTCGTAGAACTGTCGAATAACTAATTACTCAGTTCACAGAACACGCTTTATTACTAGAAAGCGCCGAGGAATACAGCAGCATTCGAGAGAAATTCTAATCGTTATTTATTACGAAGCGGCGACATCTAGGAAGCACAAACGATTCAAAGAAGGCGAAAGGTGTCTCCGAGTGGAGATTGGAATCATAATTTAATTCATAATCTGCATTTCGTCTTTGTATTACAAGGAGAGGCGTGTGAAACGAAGAACAGCTAATGAAAATCTCTCGCTTTTAATTAAAATTCAGAAATATTTTTGAAGAATATTTAATATACCAATGCCTGTGGTGTTCAAGCACAGGCAGACATCAGAAATTCAAAAAACATAATATTATTCGCTAACTCGCAAGAAAAATACATGAAATCAGGTCGATTACTTTAATCAACATACGTGAAACGTACAGACATCGTTTAATAATTTAAAAAATTTATTTTCCATACAAAAATATAATCATTATATACAAATATATGAGTGTGGATGAAGATCCGTGTCGACGAGTTTCATCCTTATCTAATGGTGCAGGCTGAGTCCAGACAGTTCGTGACCACCAAAACTGTGTCCACCTCCGTAACCTCCTCCGTAGCCGCCACCCAAACCGCCTCCGAAACCACCACCGTGGCCACTGCTGACCAGTACAGGATAGGATTCCTTAACGATCACAGGGACCTTGACTGGATAGGGGACCTCCTTTTCGATCGGGTATGGAACCTTTACCGGTACGCTAACCGGGTAAGGAACCGACACGGGTACTTTGACGGGCACGTTGTACGGTACCGGAACTGGTTTCTCCACCGGCACAGGGATCTGCTTTTCTACTGGGACTGGATAAGGTTTTGGTATGTGGACAGGAACTGGACGCTCGACTGGAACCTTAACGGGGACTGGGACTGGTACGGGTATGTTTCTCTCGACTGGGTACGGCTGTGGTACGCGTACTTGATTCTCTCGGTGGATGGTGATTCCAGTTATGCGGCCATTATCACCGCCGCCGCCGCCGCCGCCACCTCCTCCGCCGCCTCCACCTAGACCTCCACCTAGACCTCCGCCTAGACCTCCGCCAAAGCCTCCTCCGTAGCTTAATCCTCCATAGCTCAGTCCGTGTCCTCCCAGTCCGTAGCTCTCATATCCACCCAAGCTCAGTTCCAATCCTCGCTTGCTCTTTTCTTTCGTCTCCACAGTGGCTTTCGTGTCCGACTGCTTTGCCTCGCCGGCCAGGCTAGTCGCCACCAGGGCGAGTATTATAAGCTTCTGAAGGTAGAAAGTCGTTAGTTGTACCAGCGTGAATCGTTTACTTCGCGGTGTTGTACTGTGTCCGCCGTGTATTTGTTCTTTTCTCCGCGTCGGTTGTGATTTTTCAAAAGTAACATATGTGATAATTTAACGGGAGAAAGTACAGTGTGTGAAAGCTATGCGAGACTCGAGCGATAAACGCGAGTGAATCATGATAAACGATATCTTGTTACGATACTATCGTGCAGATTTATAGTTATCACTCTACATACGGGTAGACCAATCAAAGAAGGAAAGAGAACGCGCCAGAGAGAAAGAACAATGAGAAACGAAAAGGTTTCGTTCGACAAAAGAAAAAAATGATTCGCGACAACGCAACCATCTATCGTTACAAAACTTTCTCCGCCTTCTTACGTAATCCCTATCCCTTGATCTGCGTTCGCAAACGACAACCTCTGTGTTCTGTGTAAGTTGGAGGACCGCGAGCTCACCTGTGGAGTGCTCATGGTATCGTTCGGAGGTGCACACTGAAGCTACACTGCGCCAATCACTGGCATATATACCGGCACTTTCGCCGTGGCTACTGGCCCACTCCCCGGAAAATCCTACTCGTCCACCGGCATTAAAGTGGACCGATTGTACTACCACACCGTGCAAAGGCGTTCGTTCGGCGTTAAGCCGTTTTCCCACGGGCTACCGAGTGGCCGGTTGATTACTACCGGATCTCCCCGGATCTGCCGCACGCGTAACATACCCCTGCCTAACAGCTTGCTCGTATTCAAACTGTATCGAATCGCGTTCTCTTGTCCGTTCACTTGGCGAGGAGGAGCCTGCAATTTAATGTGCAACCATCGCAGCGGCCAGTCTTCTTCGGTGTTTCTTTTTCTTTCACTTCGGAAGGAGAGGCATGATCCGCCTCGCCTTCGATTCCGACGTTCGTGCCTGGTGTCTCGTAAAACCGATTCCGGATGTAATTCCGCCCGAGACTCCCGACGTCTTACGCAATGCATCGCACTCGGGATATCGGCGTAACGTTTTTCGGATCTCTCCGAGGAAAGGAAGAAGTTTGAGATCGTGACTGTGTAAGAGGAAGTGGTCGTTCTTGCTTACTTTTCATTGTCAGCTTTTCGACCAGCCGTTCCTTTCGATGTTACCGTTGCACGCGTTGCGTCATTCTGTACGATTTCTCGACATCCAACCGAGCAGATTTCTTGAAGTAGATTGATTCGTTGCTTGCTTCGATGAGCTAATCCAATATGATTGAATAAATGAAACTCCCCGAGGAGTTTGAGGGTTCATCAATTTGAATTGATTTTATATGGAGTTCGAGAGATTACGTAATCGGCAAGGCTCGATAAACGGAAGGCAAACGTGAGAAAATGAGTTTAATCGATGCGCACCGTAAAAGAGGTGCAATTAATGGCTTAAGTCGAGTTTAAAATCGATCGATCGTCGATTACGCATCCCAGGTTATTTTCCTTCTTTCACCGACGCAACGTCGTTACGATCCGATCTCATAATGCAGCCGGGCACGTTCCAGCTGCTCATTACGCGATCAAAAAATGCCTCGCGACAAGGAAAGTTTTTGGTAACGCACGTAACACCGGTGAAAATTGCCGGCTCATTATTCCCGTGAAGGGAACTGAACTTCCGCGCGTGCCACTCGATATCGAGCTATCCGGTAATTAATCATGGAACGTCGGCTTTTCGTCGATTTTCATCGACAACGTAATAAAATAGCAAAATTTTAAAACCTTCCGCGTCACAAAGGGACTTCCAGCCAACTTTCTCCTCTCGTCTCGGACACGCGCGCGTTATGTACTTAATTGACTGATTCCCGGCATCATGCTTGATGCTCGGTTAATTAAAAGATAAACCCACGATACTCGGAGGAAGTTGTTAGGCGTCACGGTGAACGACAACATTGTCGTCAACTCATTTCTAACGCTACCGGTCGTTCCGAGGCATCTCCCTAGAATTTAATTGAGATAATCGCGAAAGTAAGTCACATTGTTAATCATATAACGTATACGAAAAGAATCTTGGGCATTTACAAGTGAAGTATTTTCAAAATCATTACGTCGTACTAGAGGGCCATTATGCCATTTTGCCGATTACCTCCCCGTAACGAATGATGATGCATTACAGCTGGATAACTCTCATTTGAACGCGGAAATGATTAATTAACAATGCACACCGGTCGGGTCAATTAACGAAATGCAAGGATATTATTATAGCAAGTTCAAGCTCCAAGTTCCATTTTATATCAAGGTCAAAAAATGGTACATGCAAACAAAAATTTATGAAATTATTTAATACGTTGGTGGAGGACGTAGACCTTTTGAAGTATTTTTATGAATAAAATTTCTAAGATTAAGTGCACTTAGTTTGGAATAAACTAATAAATTAATTTAAGGGTTCAAAGTGTTTTGGTATAACTCAGAACAGTTCCCAACTCTGCCATTAGAAGGTTGGACACATTTGCTTTAACTTGTCAATAGTTCCCGATAAATCAGATCTAAATGAAAAATGTCTGGAACTCTTGTTCCTGTATTAACGATTAATAACGAAGCTACCAGGGCTCGTGCGTCCATAATTTCTCGGCATACAGACGCTTTTTACCAGAACCAGTTTCATAATCGTTTCACAGACGCTTCAGTAATATGCGTGACTCTCACTCGAGCCACGCTGGCCAATATTTTAACCGTGTTCGCAAAATTAATGCGTCGCGATTTAACCAGGACAAGTTTCGCTACAAGGATGTTCGCCAAAAGTGAGATCCTGTGAACGGCGCGTTTATACTGGGCGTTCCGTAATAAATGAGAAAATAAGTCGAAAGTATGGAATTCCTCGAGATATTTGTGACACAGATTTATTTACGGCTACACAAATGACAATTTCGTCAATTTCATATACTACGGGCGACGATTTATATAAGTAAATATATTTCACTCGAAAGAAAACACCCTCAATTGTTAGCGGAAAAACAAAGTTTGACTTTAACGAGATAGTCTTTTCGAGGATGAGAAAATTTCCAAGATCTTGTTCGTTAGCATTCGTAACGATGAAAAAGGAGCGAGGAACCGTTTGCGAGAAATCGGAATAATAAGAAAGCGAAGTCGACGGTGAAAGGGAAACAAGAGAACTCGTTTTCGGTCCTTCGCCGACCACGTACGAGATCGGGAATTATGTTCCGTTTGTAGAAAGGGAGGAAGCCGCAAAAAGGGCGAGAATAGAAAGGGCGTAACTAGAAAACGGCTTGATAAACACCTTCAGCGAGAACATCCATCCATATATTCATGAGAGTCTCGGTCTGGCCGACTCGAAAGCCTTTCCCATTATTGCATAAGGTTACGTTTGCGGTCGCTCAAGCAGAAATGCAGAGTTCGCGAAAATTCTGCTCCTACCGTCTGCCTGTACGTTCATCGACCACGGGGATTTGCCTGCTACTCTCTTTAGGCTGCATTTTCGTAAGCGTCGAATCTCGAGCGCAAAAGCTCCGAGGGCGTTCGATTCTCCCGAAAATCACGTTCCCTCTGATTCTATGGATAATGGTGGCGGAATAATTTGAAATTGAACCGGGATACGTTGCGAAAAGGCGTTTCCACGTGAACACGAATGTAATGCGCGACGCAACATTGATGAAAGATCAATCCGTCGATAAGAAAAAAAATTTTTCGCGGCTTACCGCTGATCGGAAGTCTACAATGTGTGTAGACTCTTTATGTAATTGCCCTGTTACGAATAACGGCGGATTATTAGAAAGCAAGAAAAAGCAAAATACAGAAACGGCATGGACAAAAATCGTACATAATAGATCCCGCGCCATAATACGACCTCGAACACTTAGAAAGGTTCCGTGTACGTAATTGCATCCAACTCGTAGCTGCGTAATGAAATAAAAGATTTCACTCGATTATAGGCTTCGCCTAAAATGATTTCCCAATGCGTACCTTTTCGCAGGAACGCTTTCGAACAAATGGCCTAGCAATCAAAATCACGAATCAGTGGTCCGTGCAATAGGTTCCAGAGCAGTGGCTCAATGTTGAATTTGAAAGAAAAAATAAAACGAAAACAAGACTTGAGAGAAACCAGACGTATTTGTTGACGCAAAACTAAATGCTGGTCTATTAACCTGGCAAAAAGTGGAGGAGCATGCAGATCACGTATTTCACGGACCTTAACGCCTTTCACACGTTTTAATTACCAAAGGGTAAACGTGACGTAACGGTGGGGCAAAACGCGTTGCTACAGAAATCACAATTGGTCACAGACAAAGTTAGTCACCTAATGGCAACGATGCGTGTCATTACCTTCAAAATCGACGAATAAAACATCAAACAGATTCTCGCAGCAGCGTTTTGCACAATCGTCGGCTACCGGGTTATCGGCGTTTCGTTTAATTAATAAACATATTATGTCCTTTTTGTCTCTCTGCCTGGACATCTATTAAAATATCGCCACGTCAACGAGTCATAAATTTAAACGGGTTCCATCCAAAGTGATCGCTTTCGCCTCACCGCGAGGTATCGATCTCCAGTAGCCGAGCTTCGTTCCCGTATGGAAATCGGTCCGCAGTCCGAGGAGATTGCGACCACGGCAAATCACTATAAATTCATCGAAAACAATTTAATCCGGCTGGAAGGTGAGACAGAAACTATCGACAAACATCTTCCTCTCGCTTTTCATTCGGTTCGATCGTACCGAGCCCAATCGAACGGTGGTTTTGCCGGCCGGAACGTAGCGCGTACCGCTTAGCTGGCTAGGAGTTAAATCAATATTTTCAGATTCAAATATGGAGATTCAAATTTAGATATATGGAAATTTATTCCCGCCGATAAGCCTGATAAACCATGGATACACGGGATATTCTAATGCTCCCGAACAGGCGGGATCGGGGCAGAAAGTCATTCCAAGATTAACTGCGCCCCAGGGAGGCCGAAGTGATAACCAAAAATCGCTGCGATCCCGCTAACTTCGAACAGATCGCGAATGAACCGCGAATAGCATCCGCTCGATATACCTATATCGAGCACGACTATTGCCTTCTCTTTCCAGGATAAGGCTCGTTTTATTTTCGCCCTCTTTCCAATCGATCCTCGTACGTGTGTAGCTACGTCTTCGAACCAGTTACAATTCTGTTTCAACAGAATCATTAAGGAACACTAACTGAATTTAACATGAGAAACACGAAACGAGAAACGTTCTATTTTATAAATCAAAAAGTTTCGGATGGAATGTAGGTTAAATTCACGTACATAGACGTTAGAGACTATTGGAAGCGAAGTTCCTGCGAATCGCGTTACAACGAAAAAAAGGTGCAAAGATACCGAGTTATAGTTCGCTTTTCGCTTTAATTAAGCTCTTAATATTAATGAAGAACTCGACGATGTGAGTTCAGAGAGATGTAGGAACGTATTGTGAGAAGTAATCGGATTAAAAAGAGACACCGGAGTTGAATCCGTATTAGTTGCTCCGGTTCGCTTCGATGGTTCATCCGGTAATTGAAAACTCACCAACTCGAGGAATGTGAGTAAGTAAGTAACTAAGTAAGTAACGAGAAAGTTCGAAGCCGATCACTGCGTAATTCTCTAACGAGTGCAATTTAAATTGAAACACAATCATCAACCTTTTCCGTCCTTGAATTGAATTAAATTGAATGAATTTCGAATAATTTTCAGACGAGAATACAAACACCATCTGCTCATTGAAAGAAATTAAGAAACGAGGAAAAGAAACGCTTCAAAGGATTTCTTGTGTCGTTCAAGAAACTGAAGCAGCTTTGAAAGCTCGAGCGGTATTAAGGAAGAAATTGAACGAAACGCGAAGCGACTTGCTAAATGTTGGCTGACAAAAGCTGAAACCGGAGGAAAGCGTCGTCCATGGCGTCGTTCTCTTTCTTTCTTTCTCTTAACTTCCTACTCCGCAACAGTTTCAGCGGCACGCTCGAGTTGCCCGCCAGACTGGCCGTTGCGTCCCCTATAAAAGCGGGGGTAGACCATCGAGGAATCAGTGTGCTCACTGTCGACCAACATGAACAGCACAGAGAAGCTGAAAGTGAGTAGCTCCTGTAAGACGGTCACTCGAATCCCCGTCACTCGAGCCACGCATACGTAACTGGCTCTAACGTGTTACACCGTACTGCATGCAATCAGCTTCGTCCTTTCAAAAACAATTTCGTGAATATTTCTCTCTCGAACGAGCTTAAACAAACACTAATGTAGTCTAATCATACCAATTGCGATCTTTTTATAGCTCGTAATAAAAGCTATTCAAACTTCAAACCCATTTTCGAACGCACACAAAACGAGCCTATTAATTCGAGACTAACGATCCATAATTTACTCTGTTTAGATCTTACTTTTCTGCGGCCTGGTATTATCGGCCCTCGCAGAGGAGACGAAAAAACCAGCTGAATCTGAAAAAGTTCAGCCAAAGGAAGAGAAGACGAAACGTGGCTTGGAGCTGAGCCTGGGAGACCACGGTGGTTTCGGAGGAGGCTACGGAGGAGGCTTCGGAGGAGGTTACGGAGGTGGCTACGGAGGAGGTTTGGGTGGCGGTTTGGGCGGCGGCGGCGGCGGGCTGGGCGGCGGCGAGCATATATCCGCGGAACACATCCAGGCAGTCACGGTCACAAAGACCGTTCACGTTCCTGAACCGTATCCAGTCGAGGTCCCAAAACACGTCCCCTATCCTGTCAAAGTACCGATTAAAGTACCTATTGACAAGCCCTATCCCGTCCATGTGCCCCAACCTTACCCAGTGACCGTCGAAAAACACGTACCTTATCCAGTCGAGAAGCCAGTACCTTACCCCGTCAAGGTACCCGTCAAGGTACCAGTCAAGGTGCCTTACCCGGTCAAGGTACCAGTCAAGGTGCCTGTTACGATTTCAAAACCAGTGCCCTACCCCGTTAAGGTGCCCTTGTACGTGAAGGAAGCTGTACCAGTTTACGTGAAAGAGCACGGATTCGGCGGTGGAATCGGCGGTGGAATCGGCGGTGGATACGGTGGTGGATACGGTGGATTTGAGGGTGGAATCGAGTTAGGTGGACACGAGCTCGGTGGTTACGGACATCACTGAAGGAAAGACTTCGTCTCGAAAGAGAATCGAAGTCTTTGACCTTGCGCGTCTTGTTCAATGATCGCTACCAGACACGACAACCGATTTCATGAAATCGGTATTCATCACGATCGTCAGATCGTTTCACGTTCGTACGCGAACACCGCGATCGAAGAACAAGCGCGCTGCGCGTAGTAGACGTCAGTCGAATGTACCAATTATTGTATTCACTCCGTGATCCTGAATTGTATTATATTATATGTTTTCTATGAACGAATAAAGCGATATTTTTTTATACATAACAAAACGATTACGTAACCTTGGGAGACACGAGATTGCGCTGAGAGGAAGAGAATCGTGTGCTGGCGCGATTACGCGAACGCGAGGAATCGCATCGAGACTTTCACCGAGTAAAGTTACGAGATACACCTGTTCTACCGCAAGCAAAGTGTTAGAGGGAGAAGGATGCGGACGATTTGTACGCTCGTTAAGGTAAATGGTAAAACGTGAAAATTAATAGCCGAGAGGAAAATTGACATTTGGTTGCGTGAAAATCTATGCTGCTAAGTTTCGCGATGCCGTTCTCTTTGTGCAATCTCGACGTTTTCGTCATACCTTCCTCTTCGATCATCCGTGCTATTCCATCCAAAGCAGAAAATGACGAAGTAAAAAATTTCCTTTCTAACGGCGAATTTCGATGAGCAAATTAAAATCATAATTTTGCGCGATCGCGAGGCGAGGTTTCATTTCCGCATGAAATGTTCGTTTCTCCTCCGCGCGCACGCTAATCTGATAGCAGCTATGTAGAAACCGAAAGTGACTCCGGACGTATGAACCGATTTTAAAATCTAGGAAAGTGGGTTACGTCGAAAGTGCAACTTGAGTATGTTACCTGTGCACGGAATCAGAGAAGCGTGTCCGTACGTGTACGCGACCACGATTCTGGTACCGCCAATTCGTCAGGGACGAGGAGTCGTGCTTGCGACAATTTCGAACCATTCACGAAAATACCCTCTATGAATATCTGGTGTATCGACCTTGTCCAACGATCAAGGTAAATTGCATCGATGCGGCACGGTTACATTTTGACAAAATCATCGTACCGTGAATCGGTTGATCGTGTCTGATTGGTAAAACCAATAGCAACTGATTATGCACGGTTCGACTTACTACGTACACCGCGAACAAAAAGTCGAACCATAACAATTGGTTAACCTGGGTAAAAAATAGTTCGCGAATAACACTGAATTCCCGATGAAATGGAACGTGAAAAGGAAAAGGCTATTGCATGTTCCTTTTTAAACAGGTAATTTATAATCCGCGATGAAACTAGAGTTTGTAGCTGTTTGATAGTCGGCGGGTCGTTAAGATATAATAACCACTAGCCAGGTTTATCTGCTATCGACCAGGTGAGTTTTAAAAGGGGGCTAACCGATGCTTTCGTATGTACCAAGACACGCAGACGTAGTTGGATAGCAAATCCCGTTATTTAACGTGCTGCAAGCCTGGTAATCATATTTAATGGCCTAGGAAGTTCGTATAAGAACGAGAAAGATTTCTTCGATCAATCGCGGTCCCCGTATGGATAACGTTCACTTATAAAGTAGAACGATGCAGATATGACGTTCCTCAGTTCTGGTTGTGTCGATTGCATACCACCGACTACGTTTCCGTCAATTGTGACGTAAACATTGTTTATTCCTCCGGATACGTTATTTTGCTCGGTATGTTAGGGAAATTTGCGTCTGGGAATAAAGGTCCCGATATTACTGCAGAAGGTTGCCTGTAAATAGCTTTTAGAAAGCTATCATTGACTGTAACTAATGTTTCCGATATCCCTAACCATCTTATACAACCCATCGTATCTCTTACACTTCTTACGTCGCATAAGATTGCGGATAATTGAAAGCATATAGCTAAAAAATTCGAATTATCATAAGCCTTTTAGTCTTTATTGTTTTAACGAACGTCTACAATTGTTCGTCCATTCCCAAAGCAGTGATTCTTTCTTTGCGATTCCCTTTCCTGACTCTCTAACGAGCACGTAAGAAAATTCGCAATTATTCATTGGCACGGCACAGCACGGACAGCAATTTCTACGCTTCCTCGTTCCCCAGAAATTGGCGCGAAATCGTTGAACAGAAGGCGTTTCCGAGAAATCAGAACGTTCCCCAGCTAGGTGTAGACGCGTCTATCGCGGCGTTACGCAACACGCGGTCTCCGGAGTGTTTCTTCTTATTTTTGCCTTGCTTTCGTTTTACAATTTAAAGGATCGTGACTTGGCACTTGCATCAATCACTATTGTGCCTTCCGTCGAACATCTCGGAAGGGATGAATAAAGAGGTCCTTTCACGTTCGCGCCACTTTTTATTCCGATACACGTTACGTGGAAAATCGTGTTACGTCAAGAGCTTCCCACTGTACGCACCGATTGCGATACAATGTTATCACACGATCTTGTTGCTTTATTACCTCTACCGTTTACTCGGCTTCACGACCAATTAAACGTTTAATTTACACTGTACGAAATTTCAATAACGCGTGGAAAATGGTACTTTTTACCGCGTACCAAAATAAGAGAACACTTGCATGTTTGCCGATCGTGCAGTAGCGCAATACCTTTTTTCAATGGTCCTTTTTGCTCTGAACATCCAACTACCGTGAGAACGTTCTTTCGTTTTGTTACTTGTTTTGCAGCAACCTTTTTCCTCGTTATCTGATGTTAGATTAGTAAAAACGTACGAACAGTTTTTGTTATGGAAACTTTTAAACGCTCGTTTTACCAGACGCTGTTAGAAAAATCTCGGCAAAAATTAATACATACGTTTCGAACAAACTTGATATCAACTTTGAAGAGAAAATGATTTACTAACGTAGGTACCTTTCTCTTTGGGTAGAAAATAAATTCACTCTGATTATTATCAACAAAGTTATTACATGTACAAGGAATTATGTTTTGTTCGTTTCACACCAAATACCACATGGAAAATAAGAACAAGCGAAAAATTGTTTTCATTCGTTAGTTTTACTTGCTTACATTGCATAATAGCAACTCTGTTTTGCTGAAATTATATCCACGAACAGTGTATCAGTAACCACAAGCATAATGTTATTCTACTGCATTTAATCTCCAGAGTTTAAGTAGAAACATGTAAACAAGGTACAGCGAGAAAGACAAACGCGTCTAATTATATGACCTCGTTACTTCCCTATTACGCGAAATCTCGTAAAGAAACGCGCATGAGTAGCTTCTAGATTTATTGTCGTATTAACCAGTATACCGTGTCGCTGAGAATTGCAAATGTAACTTTCATCGGAAGTGGACCACCTAAGAAATTCCTGGTGTTACGCAACCCTACACAGGATTATACTAATTTAAATTCCACTCGAACCCTGTCAACAATCTGTCTCGCATGGTGCAGAACACCATCGACCGTTTCTGTTCCCCTGAAAAAGTTACCGGTCACCCTTCCCTTTTGTATCTCTTATTTGCATCGTTGCAGAGAAACTTTCCAAGTTCCACGCCACCGGAACCACCCATTGGGATCGAAAGTTCCCTGTGCCAAGACCGTGGAGGTTCTGAAAAATCTGTCCACCTGTATACCTATGTGTGTGCGGGACAGTGTCGTAATTCACAAAGTCGATAAGATTACGCGACCAACAATTTCTGCACTTCCTAGGTCGTGCGAGATCATTTATGCGTTACAAGTGCACGCGCGTTGACTGAACGTTCAATCGTCACTTCCGTGTCGTGGAAAACATTTCGTTTGAATTGTAATAAACGCTACTCGTGCGTGCGACTCGGAAACGAAACACGCACCTTCTTACTAATTATAAAACTGGATCGAGATATAGGAAGAAATAAATCTGTATTATTGGATGACTTTCAGTATTGGCGAACGTACAGGTTGTCGGAGTTGAAACGTGGTTTTAGGAAGCGCCTCTCCTTAAGTTTAAAAATAAATGAGATTGTAGAGCAACGGAAACTTTCCCCCTAGGTATGAACGATAAAAATCCAGAAACGAAAGTAGAGAAGGGAATGGTCAGAGAGTATGTAGAATCCTCGAGTATGTGAATTATATATACACTGTCTTTGAAATACCTTCTTACGGATAAACAGCGGACACTGTTTGATTATAAATGTCGAATTTAAAAGTATCCCAGTAAATAAATTGTGGCATAAATTTTTTGAAATATAAAAAAGGGAACACTGTATTTACTGTAATATTTTTAATTATGTACATATAATTATGTATACAAATATTCTAATTATTATTATATAAAAAAGTTATATCAAGCAGGGTTCGTAACATCAATTGCGTTATCGTTCGTAATTATCGGCTTATCAATAATTGCATTATCACTTAAATTAATTTTCGTCTCATCGTTTTGATTTTCAGAATGCATACTTGCGTTATCGTTCTCAATTATTTTATTTGCATCCGTGCAAGTGTCGGTAGACGTTTCACTATCTTTTATTACATTGGAATCATCGTTATTAGCGTTAACATTAAGGCAGGTAGCATCGGTATTTTTTAGAGCCAAGTATTCATCCACCGAACCTAATGGATTCTGTTCTGTAATTTTATTACTCGTACCTTCCGTCGATGAAGATGATTGTAATTTTTTATTTGGAGGTGTACTAGCTTTCGAAAGCCTCTGACGTTCTCTTAACCGTTTACGAATTTCCGATTGTATCTTCGATTCTTTTATTACGTTTTGAACATCATCTGTCTGATAATAGCGACTCGCCCAAGTTTCAGTTCCTATCGATTTTTTTACAGAACCTACTTCAGTTTCAGGTTTATCTTCCTTGCCTGTAACTTCTTTATTTTCGCTCTTCTTGTTCTCATTATTTTCCATTTCCTCCATATCATCGCAGTAATCATCCAGATCAATTATTTCGTCTAAATCAATGGATTTCTCTTCGTCTAAATTTATATTACTTGGCGTGCCTGCGACTTCTTTTGATATAGCATTATTTTCATGTTCCTTTCCGTTCAATTTAACATTTTCTGACGAACATTCGTCATTCTTTACACCCTTGGTGATTTGATTATCGTTCGATGATTTCGTATTGTGTACATCAACCTCGGAACTTGTATCTTTCGATTGCTCTTTCGTATGCGCCTTTTTTTTCGTTTTTCGCCTTTTTCCACTCGATTTTGATTGAGTATCCGTTTGAGATACATTGTTACTATGAGGTCGTTTAGAAACTTCAGTTTTATGCGCATCTGATTCTTTATGTACTTCCGATGTATTTGCTGCTTTCTTTTCTTTTACATTTTCCATATTATTCTTGTTTTCTAAAACACGTTCATTCTCCAATTTTTTGTTCACCCGTACCCCACCGTGAGGTTCGTCTTCACTATCGCTAGATAACAACTCGATAGTTGGAGTTGGCTGAACGACTATCACTACATCTTCATCCTCGCCAGCGCTATTCTGTTGAGCGCTAATAATCTTTTCTAATTGCCTTCTGCAATTTTCCTTTTCTTTCATCTCATCTTGTTTCGCTTTAGCTGCAGCATCTTTATTCAAGGTATTATTCTCTTCATTAGATTTAGATGTATTTGGTATTATATCCTCTTCTTTCCTAATTAAAGCTCTTATCGCCCTTGCACGCATTTCTAATTCTAGCAAATCTAACAAACTATCACCTTCTTTTTCTTTATTCGCTGTTACTGGTTCCTCTTTTGGTACCGGTACATTTTTAGAAACATTATTAGGAGCTTTCTTAGGATTAGGTTTACTATCATTCTTTTTATGCAGCTGAGATTTTACTTTCTGTTTAGTCCTATCTTTTTTTACCTTTCCTTTAACAGATCCCTCCTCCTTTATACATATATCCTCATCAGTAAACCACTCCTCTGTATCTGAGATTATTTCCAAAGAAGGTCCTATTGTTATGAAAATAAATATAAAATACCCATGTGACTGCAAAACTGTTAGTAAACGCTAAGCTTTCCCATACCTGAATCATCTGATTCACTTGTGTTTGATGAATCTAACATAGGTTTCCCATTTAAGATAGACAATATACGGCTCTTTGACATACCACTTAATTCATTAGCACACCACTTTTCTAACTGCCCTAAATCCATTTTCTACAATAAATATAAGTAAATTTGGTCATGAATGCTATGAAAATGATTAATATCCTAAAGATATGAACAAGCTCACCCTCAATGTTTGAGGTAACATCATTTGTATTTTTTCAGCTCTGACAGATTTAAAAAGCTGTCTAGCTAATTCTCTACGATCTGACAAATACTCTTTAATTGGTTTTAAATCCCTTGCATCAACCTCTTCATCTGAGGATATCGATGAAGATGAACCTGACGAACTACTAATTTCCTACAAGATAATGTGACTGTCATGTTGATACACTAAACGAATATTTCAAATATTTGCAGGAAACAAATAACTCCTAAACTACAACGAACTGAAAGAAGATAATGCACAGAGGTTAATTACCTCACTTTTATGAGTATTCCTCCTGACCTTTGCCATATCTCCTTACCCTTACCAAATATAAGTTTATACAAGTGCTATGGATAAATGATACCCAATTTCAACTAACATTTATTACTCTTTAAACCTCACATCTTATTTACCACTAAAATTACAGCAGACACCCAACAACAAAAACATTCCACAGCTCCGTGGCCGATACTTCAACTACGTATGGAATGAAGCATCGATAAAGAAGAAAGACCAAACCACACACCTTTTATTATTACCTATTTTTTAAGTTCTTATTATTTTTTGAATTTCACGGGGATTGCAAAATATTCTACTTGGCTCAATTAAATATAAAAAGCGTTTATTCTATTAAAAAAAGCAATTTTCTGTTACAAGAGACTCCCTTCAGCGTTAGATGACACCAGCGGTATCATTTTAAAAACGTACAATATAAAATTAAAAAACATTTAAAAATAAGGTTTATGCACTATTTTCAGCTTATTGAATTAATTACTTTTTCAAGAACTAAATATTCAAATGCTTGATTTAGATAACTAAATGCAATTCTAGTCTGATAATCAAATGTACAAGGAAACTATTTCTTCTAAGGATTCGAATTTGAATTGTTGATTATTGCAATAAGTTTTTCAGAAAGATTATGCATTAAAAAATATTCTGCATACATAGGTAAAAATTGTAAAGGTTTGTATAAATTCTATTGAACTATTTTATTATAATCTGTAAATCCTACTTCACATAAATTATTATCAATGCAACGCATTAAACATTGGATGTTCTCCAAATTGTTCCTTAAAATTAAATTTAATTTAATTAGTTATACGTGCGGTAAATATTATAATCCAATAAACTATCTTTCAAAAATAAGATACTTTATCAGAATTACCGGTACTGATGACATTGACACAAACAGAAATTGAAGAATTTTCAAAATAAAAACAAAAAATTAAAAAACGAGCAGGTATGTACGCTGATATTATAGGAATCTTACACTGTTTTAATGAATATGTGGAATAATTTCCAAGCTAATCCTTTTTGTTAGTATTATAAAATATTATATAGTTATTTTAATTCAATTTAACATTTTATTCAAGACAAAATATAAAGACAGAAATCAGTTCAGGTGATTAAAAATCGACAAATGGTGTCGCTATATGAACCAGCTACCTGATACTCGTGTTCAAGATATAACCTACTTTATTGTTGACAATCATTTTGTCAACAAGATGATATCGGTTGAACGAAACATAAATTTATGAATAATTTAAAATATAATGATTTCATTTCTGGGCATACTGATATTAGAACTATAAAGATAGTGTTTCTAATGTGAAGTTAATTTTGTGATTAGTTACTGACAGATGACAGATAACCAAACAGCCATTAAAACTTTGTAGTTCCTTCTTAGTGCTGGTGTTGTACATACATGAATGCGTTTTTACATTAGTATAAAGTAAAGTATAATCAAACACTATCACCAGATGTAATATCTTTCTTTAAATATAGATGTTATGCTACAGTTTATTAAATTAATTGTAAAGTACAAATCTCAGAAATATTGAAAAAAAAGATGCTGAACAGATTTAAATCAGCATTATTGAATGCTGTTGGTGGAAGTGAACTTGGCATACAATATCCTAATGATTCAGATAATGAAACATTAACAGATTACCTTAATTCAAACATTAGTGCAGAAATAGAAAATAAACCGTATAGTAGACCTAGTTTTCTAGGATTAACAACAGAAGAAACTCAAGTATGTGCTTTAAATTGTCACTATCATTATTATGATATTGTGATTGTAATATGGAATAGTGATTATTTATGTAATTCATAGGTAAGTGCTGATCACAGAGTAAGACCTATCATAGTTCCAAGGGATTTGAGCAGATTGCCATGGTGTGCTGGTTATGCAGAATGTATCAATGCTGGTAAAAGTGCTTGGAATGAGGATCAAACTTCTGCAACCAGAGGAGATCTTAAACTGGCTGATGTTAATGTTACCTTGCCTTATGTTATGTTCTCTATGTTTGATGGACATGCCGGATATCAAGTAGCTTTAACAGCAAGATTACATTTGCATAGGATAATTCTTGTAAGACTAATTCAATATACAATTTTACAGACACCTCACACCTTATATCTGATATATGAATTTTTTTCTAGGGAAGATTAATGGCAATACCTGGAAATATGTTACTAAATGAAGATGAGGATGAACTCATAAAAGGAAGAGATCTAGTTATTGGTGCTATTGAATTAGCATATAGACAGATGGATCAAATGGTAGAAGCTCAAGCTCAAGGAGGTGGTGGAGGTTGTACAGCAATCACTATTTTATTTCTCAATGGTAGATTGTATGCTGCAGGTGCTGGAGATTCAAGGTGAAAACTCTAATACACATAACTCTACTATAGTTGATAGAAGTTAAAATAACTAATGAAAAGTATATGATGAACAGAGCCGTATTAGTATTGGGAGAAAGTCAACGTGCGTTGACAAGAGATCATACTCCTGACTCAGAATCAAATCGCGTCAGAGCACTAGGTTTTCTAAGAAGTAACGAATTACTGAAAGGTCACTTTACACCACTGGAGTTTCGTAAAAGACCGCTGCAAAAGGAATTAGGATCATTGGTTCTCTACAGAGAACCTTACATGACAGGCTGGGCATATAAAGTATTAACTAATTCCGATTTGAAACTACCTCTCATTTCAGGACATGGGAAAAGGGTAATTATCTGTGACGTTGGTGTAATAATTATTATCCTTTTACTAGAAGTTGATCATGATTTTGTTATATAGAGTCGAGTAATGGGTACTATAGGAGTAACACGTGGTTTTGGAGACCATGGATTAAAAGCAGCCAGTACTGGAGTTAACATAAAACCATTCCTATCATCACAACCCGAAGTACAATCCATAAATTTAGATAGTTGTAATCTAACCGAACGTGATTGTGTCATTGTAGCTACAGATGGACTTTGGGATGTTGTATCAGATAAAACAGCAGCAAATGTACTTAGGAAGACACTTGCCCCTGATACTCCATCATTAGAATACAGGTATTCTTATCAAGGTCATAATCAATACCATAGAAATCAGAATCATGAATGAATTCTTATTACAGGCTCACAATGAGTGCTCAAGAATTGGTACAAGCAGCAAGAGGTAGGTTAGTTGGAAGAGTTTGGGTTGGCAAATCAGAAAACCTTGAGGAAACAGATGAAAAGTTTTCACCTGTGGCATCGGTTGATGATATCAGTGTTTTAGTGGTTCCATTATATCCTTATTTATGCGAACACAAGCAATGGTTGAAAACAACACAACAAGAAAGAAGATACTCAATGGATTCATTGCACATATCAGTTAACAATTCTGTATAATGAAAGATTTAAACTATAGGAAGTGATTACATTTAAGTAGGAATGTTGGCAGTTGACATTAAGTGTACATTCACAAATTAGTATGCTAATCAACCACAGAAATACAATTGCTTTTACATTGCTTTTAACAAATAACATTTATATATACTGAATTTTTAAACTATCTAACAATTTCCTTTAGAGTGATAATTTATTATGTACTGCCACTTTTTAAAAGTGTAACTTAAAAATGCCATGATTATTTAATTGAACATTCCAATTGTAGAGCGTTGAATATAATGTAAGTAAGTTAATTTTAAACATTACGCAGCATCCAAAGTAGAGGTAAAGTTTGTATACCTTCTTAAAGTGAGTATAATTATGAGTACATTATGAGAACAATAAAAATAAAGTAAAGTAGTAACCATTTGTATGGAAATACCTATTGAAGTATTTCATTCGATGATTTTATCTATTCACCTTATATTTATTTTCTTTCTAAAGTTATTAAACTAATATGTATGGAATTATTGTTAAGTGATTGATCCACCTTAAAGGGATTACAAATAAAAGATACATTGCTTTATTTTTAATGATATAATAAAAAATATTTGTTTTATCAAATCTTTGTATTACTTATCTTCAATCTGATGTAACCAATGTAATTAACAAAATTAAATAAACGTTATATTATATTTATTAAATGATTTCGGATTGATTGTAAACTACTAATTATATCTCAAACTGCATATATCATTCATTTCGAGCTTAAATTCCAATAAAATTGACCTCAAACTGTAGCGTCCTACGTGTTAGGACAATTAACAACAATGACAAGAGAATTTTACTCACATTTGCTGAAATTTCAATCCAGGACGAACTCCAACTTATGTATCCTTTTTGCGCACATAAATCACTTCACTTACACATTAATTTGACTACGTAAATCACTTGGAAATACGATTTATCACAGATTTCGATTAATTTAGTACGACGCGTTGTGAGACCGACGCTTTTCAAACGGCTACACATAACCATTCTGCGCATGCGCTGCGTTAGTTTGGAACTACTACAGCGCCAAGCTTTCAAATATGAAAATTGTAAACTTTACTATTTAAACTTATTTAAATTAAGTATGAGATAATAATACATATTGTTTATTTATCAATTAATACAATATACATTCATAAAAAGGTAAATAATGAAATGTAAAATTTCTACAAACTTTGATAAATATTACTTATTAATTAAAAGACAATATTACAAAGATTAAATGGAAATTAATTTATTTCAAACACTTTCATAAGTATGTTTAGTAACAAGAATGTACTTAAAAAACAAATAAAAAATAATAATAATATCATAATTATGACAATTTGTTATTTTTAGGCAGTTCACAGTATTTTGAGATAAATATTGAATCTGATTTCTAATGTTTTATGTACGATAAATGAACTAAAATTATAATCTGTTGTATAAAGAGACAACACATTTATAAACCCTTTTGATATTTAAAAGGATAAGTGCATTTTCCCGTCGCCAGGATAGGATACCATTCTAAACATTCAACGTTTAT
This sequence comes from Osmia bicornis bicornis, assembly GCF_907164935.1. Taxonomy (NCBI): domain Eukaryota; kingdom Metazoa; phylum Arthropoda; class Insecta; order Hymenoptera; family Megachilidae; genus Osmia; species Osmia bicornis. The sequence continues at coordinate 10,393,070 of NC_060216.1, read as the reverse complement.
ACATTTAATTATAGCATATACGTAACTGAAATGGATGGTAACGATTTTCATCCGACAGGATCATGAATTAGTTAAAACGCTTTTTGGTTCACGAGGAAGATTATTAATAGTAATTTCCTGGAAGTGCGGTCGCGGCTTTAAGATTATCAGCCTCGATTTTATATCGCATCTAATAGATTAATTATTTCTACTAGGCAGCTGAATTTATGAGGAAATAACGTCTGGAAATTTCCATGAAACGAGCGGCAATAAAGGTACAGATAAATTTTAATGCGACGTCAATGTCGTCCTAGAGTAAGAGCGACAGCATAAAAGGGCAGAAAGGTAAAAAGCGTTTGCGAATCACCGTAGGAAAGTGCTCTTCTTCCCGAGAAAAAAACTCGCACCGTCTATGGAAACTAAAGCTAGCTTGACAGCTTCTGTTGACCCCTAGCGTCGTTTAGTTTTAAAAACTCACCGCGGCTTGATGTGACATTTTTCCAAACTCTGTCTCGAGCCATCAAACTTTTCGTCCCTCTAAAAATATCATTTCGAGCCGGCTTTATCTAACGTTTTATACGCGGTCGAAAGTCTTCTCTTATTTGGAAAAAAGTAATTCAGATTAAATGCTTTCCAGTTTATTGACGGAGAACGAATGATGTTGCACATTTTAACCGATATAATTCACGTCCACCTTTTGATCGAGAAACCAGTATGCGTTACTTTTTTAACAAACGTCAGACCTTAGATATGTTTTTTCGCAGCGGCGAGTTATGACAGGCTATCTGTCACGGTCATCATCGGTGGTAAGTTGGAGGATACCAAGGGACGTAGTACCTACTTCTTCTGGTAAGGGTGGCGAAAGAAAGGGTGAGAGAAAGAAAGAGCGAAAGAAACGGTAACTTACGGTGTATCGAAACGGCCGCAAGTTAAGGGTCTCCTGCAACCTCGATACATCATCGTTAGAGAACTTTGGACGGCTTCCTGGTTACGCCATTGATGGTTTCCTCCGATAGGACATGATGTATCTGCCTCTCATTGCTGCAACGTGGAAACAGAAGTCGGATGCAATTTGAAAGTAAAAGCACGAATTAAGCGGTGGTAAAACATTTGTAAACGCTCGTGTTTCTATATCAATCATATGAGTCATACAGTACCATGACAAACTGCTTCTAACTCAAGCTGGTACATAAATTTTCATTTAACGCAGCCTTAATAATAATGACGACAAAATTCGATCAAAGCGGTGATAACAGTTCGTTTGATTATGCATTACACTAATTCTGTCCTCTTTAATTAAAATGTTCCATCAAGATATTTTGATATACCTACGCTTTCCATGGAATTTTCCTAACAAATTTTACCTCTCACATTTACCAAGCGACAGAGTCAGTTCCTCAGGTGGCTCGTACCTGTTGTCAACTCTCTTAGAGCCTCTCAAACCTAATGTCCTTTGGCTAGGAACTAACGTCTAGTTACCGAACGTGATGTAACAGATAATGCGACAAGTTTGTCGTCGAGGGATTATGCGACCAGCTTTGTGTTTGTGTCCCCTCGAACTTTGTGGTATCCATATTTCAAGAAAGTCACACATTATCCTTCTGTAATATTTAACCCAATGAATTTGAGTTTGCTATAGATATTTTTGAAAAGTTTCAAAAAAGCATTACGTATAAAAGATATTTATGTGGAAAAATAAAAGTCTTGTGTTGCAATTACGATATAACTTATATGAATTACACAAGTTTTTCTTTATCAATATAAAGAAGTAACGCGAACGTAATCGCAATTGAATGATTACGAAATATTTTGTAATTGATTGTGTTGCATTCTCTGTGGCAACAAAGTGAAGAATAAAGTAGGAACTTCCCTTCTTTTTCTCTTTTTTGTACCTTATTTGATTCACAGGTTTTTTGCAACCATTAGCTATTTTTTCCCCCAAGGATAATGGTGTCCCCTTATATCGTCTGTAGATTAAAAAACGATTCCAGTATGGATTTAAAAAAAAAAAAACTGCCTATCCACAGGGAATGGAAAGGTAGAATGATTACCCGCATGTCGACGCACGCGGATACACATACAGGTTGAACTAAATTAAGTTTTTATTTCTCCTCCACGTTCCCTTTATACAATGTTACGGAAATAAACTTCCATCCACTCCTTGAAAACTATTCTCATTTTCTGTCATAAATCCAGCCCGAAAGGAATGTTTGCGACAAGCGAACAAATTAACGTAACGACAAACGTTTCTTGTGAAATACCAAAAGAGTTACCATTTCGTTACACACAATGGTCCTGTTAGTCCGTCAATTTTGAAAGAATCATTTTTTACGAAGAAGTTTGCAGTCAAATCTGAGCCGTTTTATTCGTCGTATTGCATGAAGCAAGCTTTCAAAGTATAATAAAATTTGTAGAAAAGTTCACCATCAAATCGCTTTTCCATCCTCCATTTATACTTTACGTTCTTTACTTTTTCGCTGTTGACTGAGTAAAGTCAATAATCACAAAGTACCAGGAAAATGATCATATCACGTTCATACATTTTATTATATCGGCGCCTATCGTTAAATTTCAACAGATTTAAATCTAATTTCCATGAACGTTGATAGATGTAATCTTTTTTGAAGTAATGAAAGATATGATTGATTGACGATATGTTGCGTGATAATACAATTTTGCTGAACTACGAATGTCATTGCACTCTTGTAGGAAATTAACGTAAACGACGAAAACAAGTATGTTTATCTTCATTCATTATTCACGAATCTGTCAATAAAGATTCTTTTCATAAAATTCGATAACGTTTCTGTAGATTGTCCGCATGATCAATCCAGCGCTACGTTGGCCGGATAGCAAATGGATAGGTGTTACCTAAGTTAGTTACGGATCCTTCGATAAACACAGACGGACAAACGTTTCCTAATTGTGCTGGCAATTGTTTACGCTACCTCGCAGCACCTTCCGGCTTTCCTGCGTTCATGGCTATTCCGTGTTTGTCTTGCTGCTTCTTGCTCGTCTGTGTCATGTCTTCCGGAAGAATGGACGATACGAATTTCGTAGAAGGATCAAGCGACGGTAGCTCTTAATTAAGTCGTTGGCATTTGGCTTTCCGGCGACGGCAACCTTCTTCTTTGTTACGCGACTTTCTTCGAATCGACGAAAATTTCTAATTTGTCGCGGATGATGCTCAGACAAATACAATCTCCTTCTAGTTTTAAGGGGGAGGGTTGTTTTAATTGGCCTATCGTATTATCTGTATTCTCTATTTTTAACCAACTTCGAAAAAGAAGGAAGTTACTCGATTCGATCAGTATTTTTTTTTTCTATACCTACCGTCCAAGACAAAAATCTTTGTTCTAATGAATCTTCCGTTAATCTCCGTTAATCTGTGGTATAATGGTTGAATAGCGAGCACTAATCCTTCTCTCCCGATTCTCTCATTTTTCTGCTTTTTATTTACATCTCATCACGTTGTCAACGCAACATATACGCGTCGATTTATTGCGGTTTTACAACTACTCCAACGCGACTGCCGGTTTTAACGATGCATAAAGGTGCCGGCGCGTAAAGAGGATGTTCGAGACGACTGTAGGATGGACGCGAAATAGGATGCACGACAGGTGAGGTGTGCAACAAATCGAGACTGGCGCTTCTCGAGTGAAAAGAAAAAGGAAACATCGGTCGTTTAACACCGTCGAGATCGTAGCCCACGAGACCGATACAGGACGAATTATTGCTTCGTGCCAATCTACCAGGATTACCCACGCGGGGAAAAGGGCTACCAGGACCTCGTTCGACGACTTACGGCCACACACATCGTCCTTTTAAAAGTGCTTTAGCGTTGTTATAGATCGAGCTTCTAGAAAATTAAAGAGAAATTTGGAAATTTTTACCTATGGCACAATATAATGCACACTTTTGTTTTGGTAAATGTAAATCAAAAAGGTGGATATTTAGTTTAAAAATCTTATTATTAACAAAAGGAATATTGTACAAATTCGAATGGAAGGGATTGACGGTGTGCAAGAAATTCGATGTATTACGATGGTTGTAATGTAATTATATCGGCGAATCGATTGAATGTTTAAAATATCGGAATTTTGGTTAATGAGAGTAACTACATATTTAACCTTATCGTAGAGAGACGAATGCAAATTACGTGTCCAAATGTACGCGAACGATGCATACAACTCTGCAGGGACGATCAGAACACCGTAAACCAAAACTATCGTGGCCAAATACAGCTGAGTTTCTCTTCATAATGTATCATCAACAAATAACATGATACACGATTTCGATTCGAAATATAAACATAGCACCGAACAATTGCGCTTGCTTAATTGCTTACATAACAGTTACTTTCTGGGATCAGTAATTTTATATTAATTTACTTGATAATCGATGAATAAAGATCTAAGCAATATCATTCTTGAAGTTATAAAAAATATAGCAAGTTCCTTACGGATTTTTACACGAAATGTCAGTCAAGATTAAATATCTTGCTATTTAAATATGTATCTTGCACACGAATATCCATTCAGGCGTTTCTGTTTGAACGATGTGATAAAAATGCGATAAAAATCATTTCATTAGTTTCCGTCCGACGTATAAAAGTCTGCCGTGTCAGCCATAGGTCCAATATAATATATTAATTCACGAAAGAGTACACGGAGAGCTTTGAGTAATGGAGAAAACTAGTAGCTGTCAGGCTAACTTTTACAGGGACGATCAGGAGGCTACGGAACTGCAATGGAACTTTTCTGTTCGCCTAATTGTCCTAACGGTTGACCTCAACGCTGATTATCCCTTTATCCCTTCCTTTGCTTTCGCTCTTTCACAATTTTTTCCTTTCTTCCTCCGTGAAACGATATGCGTTTAACGCTGCTCCAGGAAATTTGCTGTTTCGCGTTATTGATCCCGCGACTGGCGCTCCAATTCATCCTTCTTATCGTAATCCAATTAAATTTCATCGTAACACGTTAATTACTGAACGATACGCGACCCGGATGTTCGATTGTCACGGTACGTTTGTCGAACGTTCTGAAATGACCGAGAGAAAATCTGTCGCAATTTCGAGAGTTCGCGTTTAACAGCAGACAATTCGAGTGGCTAGGAAAACGGATTCGCTGCTGGATCAGCATTACCGGATATCTTGTTAAGACGCTGAAATCGAGCCGTATCTCGTATTTCCAAAGTACACAAAGGGATAATTAATGGTAAAAGCAACGCTGATACGCAGACTGTGAGAGCATCTTCTGTTCGGTACGCTCGAGACAGGTGCCAGAGATCGAGTAGTTCCGTGGTCAAGGTTTGTCCGTCGAATGAATAATGCCAGTATACTTGTATCGTACACCATCGTTCAGCATGTAGGATGGTAAAGTCGAAGCTATCCGGTTGGATATTTTACAACGGTGCAGCTGTGTGCGAGCATGTATCGCGTCGGTGGAAGCAGCTGAAAGTAAAACTTCTATGATGCTGCTCTCCTGGAATATGCACGCGTACACTTCGAAACACGAAAGTGACCTTGCTAGACATGCTACAACTTTACAAGCACAAACATCTTTGCACGCCACCACCGGAAAGGATCAAAATGAAACTCACGTTCATCGTTCGTTGGGTTGTTCCATAAGTGCTGCCTACTTGCTTTAAAACGGAGAAACCTTTCGTGCAAACGAATATGCTCTTCCTTATGAGTTTAGAAAAATTTCGAGCAAGTTCAACTCGGAAGAAACTGATAAGTACTTATAGTCAACACACGGCTGTCAATAGATCTTGCACCAGCGAACGCATTTCATAGCTGTTACAACCGATATTCTGTCATCGTGTATCCAGCAATTGACTTAATGATCCGTGTGAATCTACTCTCGATGCAGGACCTAAGTGCATACAAGAGGTAACATATTGGATGCTCACACGGTTAACAAGCATCTGAGCAAACAACCTGCAACGGTCTTGACAAAATAGCTTCTGGTATAATGGATCATGGCGATGTAGGGCGTCAAATACGAAACTTAGCGATCTGTTGTTTCATGCAGCGAAGCCACACGGAAAAATGATTTAATAGCGCACACAGAATGGGTCCGTGGGATTGCAAATATTAGTTGGCAAACAAATTTAACGTTAGATATTCGGTGGGTCAATTATACGGCATGGGTAACATTATTAAAGCTCGGATAAACAAGCTTCGTGTAGGAAAACGTTTTCCCCCGAGCATAAAGTTACTTCTTGTCAACGTAATTAACAACTTGTACTATTTTCGTTATTTAAACGAGTATAAGTTAAACTGTTTGATAACGCGTTACGTGGATGCTTTCAAACTCCTGGGTATCGTGAGTTTGCGAACCCAATCTATCGAAGGTGCATAGAATTTGGCCTCGCATCGGCGTGTATGCAACGTACAGAGTACACACAGCAGGATGCGGCATTAGATAGAGTTGGGTTGCTGCTGAATTATAGAGATCGCCGTCTATTATGAGATTGAGGCCAAACACCTTACGCACGGTGGTCTATCGTTGATAACAACGATTATCGTTTGTATCTGGAAAGATATAGGTAGATGAATCGTTTCGGCGAATTATTATGTTCAACGAGTTTCCGCGAAACGGACAATTATAATCTAATATACTTGTACGAATGAATCATGATACGTGTTTTCACACACTCGAACGTTGATGTGATAAAGCTGTTTACGCTTGATACTAATTGTAAGAACATTTGTCCATTTATTTGTGCTAAAAGTGACGTAATGGTTTTAACAAAGAAATGAGATCAAAGTAGAGAAATACTTGGTAGACGGTATGTATGTTTAAAATTCTAATTTCTATTTATTCTTTACACGTATAGGCAATAAAAACACTCGATTAAAGTACATAATACTATTAATCAATTTATCATGAACGTTAATTAATTGATACGATCATGTAACACACTCAAACTGGAAAAGTATTCACTTCGAACCACGTGTTCTTAGAATAAATCTTTCCAGAACGAGTAAGTGGATTGTTACAAACATATCATGATAAGTGAACTGATAAGACAGTTGGTAAAGATATTTAAGTGACGATGCGGTGGATTGGTATCAGAACTGTCTGAACAGTAATACAAGTGTGATTTCAAAGTTACATACGTGGTATTAGCAAAAGTCGAAAATGTCGACTAACAAGTTGATCTTTTATCTGGCTATAGTGGCCATCACTGCTATTTTCTCACAAGTCAGTTCAACTCCATATGGTAGTCACTATGCTGCCAACAATACCAACAAGTCTCATCATTTGATTGTTGGATCCAGAATGCCTGGTGACAGGATTACACTCAGAGAAAACATAGTCAAAAGTTCATCGTGGATGCAAATAGTTACTGTACAGAAGACCTTCAACGTCTCACGATGGGAAAGAATCACCCAGGTTCAGGCTCTTGATCAGAAGACCAATGGCAATGGTGCGTTCGCCAGTATATTGAACGGTGGTCCAGGGTTCAGCAACGTTACCTTGAGGTTCAAGAGTCAGAGGGGACATGGAATCAACTTCAATGTCCAAATTTTTACACGTACTTAAAAAGGTGACGTGATATTTACCGATGGGTTTTGTCGCAAGCAAGATACAGGTTGACGATTATTTATTTCACAAAATGGAGAACCACTTCTTTGAATTGTAATTTGTAACTTCTTTTTTTCTCTTTCGTTATGATTAATAAAAATTGTTGATTGCTTTGGAAATTAAAATGTTTATTATTTTACTAGCATGAAAATGTCCTTAGTTTATAATTTGTAATAGTAAGATACATAAAATTAAAATCGAGGAAAGGAACGTTTAAAGCGAAATACCCTCTTAAGGCTGGTGTCGATAATAATGCAATTAACGCTGCAGCGAAACGACAGAACCGTCGAAGCGAAAAAACATACTGCCAGGAATTCGCTGATGGAATGTCTTTCTTGTAGGGGCTAATCAAGCAGCCTCCATTCCCAATTGTGACTTCCGATAATTATTTCTTCCGTTCTTCTTCGTTTCGACGAGCACTACGAGCGAAATCCTGGAATGGCGCATAGATATTTCTGAAAGATAGTGATCTTCCGTTTCGCAGGCTTAGGTAGAAAGTATATTTTGTGCATGCATGCGTGGCGGTACGGAGAAGGAACAACCGACTGGAAAATTGTTGTTGCATCGTGGCGGATTCTACCATGGGGAGCCGGAGAGTTGAGAGACACTGAAATTGGTGGTGGTATCTCAAGCTTGCGAACGACCATTTCGTTAACCTACTTATTCTATCTCTGTTCCACTCGTGCATCTAGCTAGAGTGCCTAGTTTGTCTGCAATTCCTACCTTCTAAAAACGTCCTCCCTCTCCACAGGGAAATACAATACAATTTTCTTCCTCTCGGATTGTTCTTTAATGATGTCAGACATTGGGCGGTCAGTAGACATTTATTTCATAAACAGGCACGAACTTGTAAATCACCTTAAATACCGGCGAAATGGAATTTCATTTCAAAGTTTCTCAAGTAATAGCGTGAAACGTACCCGGCTGGCAAGCACTGCTGTTTGCCTACCACATTGCCAACAATTGTATTAACCCATCTAATGGTTGTTACCCTTATTTACGATCTACAGATAGAATCCTCTTTATAACTGTACATCGAATGTAGTGGAAAATCAATTACAACATTTGTTCGATAGTTGGTATTAGAAGCATTAGAATTGTTCTAATTCTAGCTATGGTCACAATACAGTCTGATTATTCAATGCTTATTTAAAAAGAGATGAAAAATTGCGCTCTATAATGCTATATGCTAACATCGTGGATATAGAAATGAACTGTGGCAGATGTTGTTTCGTCGAGAATAGAAATGTTCCCTGTTGCTTTAGTAATGATCGAACAAAAATAGTCTTGTGTATAAAGAACTATAAAGTTGTCTATTTGACACTTGTACACTTGGCTGCAACTTGGGCTTCTTTTGACCAAGGGTAATGATAGAGAGGGAATTTACTTCCCCCTAATCAAGGAAAATCTAACTTGTTCTTCACTGTACAACTTTGAACTTTTATTTTAAACTTAATCTTTTTTATAGCAATATCGATCGACACTCGGTTGTAAGGTCGACACACTCAGAACGCGAGTCATATTGCATACGGGACATTACACGCTCCTATGTCTACAATTTTAGAACCTTGATTAAAGCGAACATTCGTGTTTCCATCACTTATCTTTGAAACAAAATGTGCAAACAATTGCAAAACCTAAAGAGTTTCTTACAAGTGCAAATAGATCTTCCAATACAGTAAAGTCCCTGATAAACCAGATCATCGTCACAGATATAACTTTCCCTTTTCTTTTATGTACCTAATAGCAACTGATAAGAACATCCATGAGTCATAAAATTTGTATGAATCAAAAGCATTCGATCGCTATTGTTACTTAAATTTAATGCAAAAAAGCAAGGACCACGGTGTACAGTCATAAACCTGTCCAATGCCCTTTTGGTTATTGCTTGTAAAGTTACGAAGCTGACGAGCAAACGTGCAAACAAAAGCAACGTCGAGCAAACAATTCGATAACAGGATTGAGTGAGAACGAATGAACGAATGGAAGCGTGTTTGCACCGGTGTACACCCTGGCGTTCCTACAAAAGACCGTCAATCTGAAACCGTAACTGCCATTATCGGACAATTTTAAACGGAAAGCCGTAGTTACGATCCTGCGTTTAGACTTAGCACTCCTCGAACAAAGTGATTCGATCTTTCCGTTTCGGAGATCCGTGTAAATGATGCAAGGGATGATGTAAGGTTACTCTACTATCCGTATCGAATGAAACGAATAATAAGAAATATCTTTCACCGCGAGTTAGATTTTAAAACCTTTGTTCTTCTCTTCAACGTGCTCGTGACCTGGAATGATATAAAAAGGAAGAACATTAGAAGCGTTGAGGGAAGCATATGCTACCTGAAGTATCAACGACATAATGCAAGTCAGCCGAGTTATAGACGTTACGCAGCAAATCTTCAATGAAATGGTTTTAATGGATTGGCCAAGTGACTTGCATTTTCCGTTTGATGTTCCAAACGATTCGAACTAACTTACTGTAAAAGCTGATGAAGTTAAAAATTTATACTCTCAGAGAAGTTGAGAGGGCATCCGCGCTAAAATCACGTTAATGTTTCTTATGTTAGACATGATTATTTTTTCAGTTCCAATGTCGAATTAAAATTTTAACATTTTCACACGTAATTAATACTATTTGTACTTATGTCATTCACTCAGCGAACGTTCACGATCCTTAGTTTGCGGTAAACATGTTAAGCAGATTAAGAGATCGTGCCAACGTAAAGTAACTAGTGCACAAGTATACGTATCTGCATCATCTGTTTATCAACGTTAGAATTGATAGTAAGGTGCATTTGATATTAAGACCTTTGAAATCAATCCCAAATGCTGATTAGCCGCAAATGCAAGATCACAGGCTGAACATTATTACGGTCATGACATAAGTCAGCTATGTTACCCTATGCGGTCAGCTCGTTAACCGGTATGAACTATACTCTGACCAGCTAATCTACCTTTATATGCAGAAGAAACAGGATTGACGATAATATCCTTTGATCAGATTCCTTTAGAAGAAAGCCACGAGATCTCTCCTGATTGAAAGGGACCTTCTGATGGATCGGCAACGATATTTGGATGAAAGGTCAAATACAGATAAGCTCTTAATAAGCGGTTATAACCTACATATCTGCGTTCTATCTTAAAGGTAGCTTTTGACGTTTAACTTGAACTCTTGACGTTTCCAACCATATGTCTTCAATATTAAATGCAGTTTAAAATATAACTTGGCGAAAACAAGAAGAAGATCGAAATAGCTTCTATTGAGATAGTATCTGTTTTCTCTTAATATTTTATATAATAATATCATATCAAAACTAAAAATGGTTTATTGGTTATCATTTCTGAATATTCTGTTCAGTTTTCTTTCATCCTAAACATGTATACCTACTGTCACGTGTCAAATTTAACATAGGATAAAAATACGAATTTTTAAAATACAACTTATATCACTAATTTTCAGCAATTAATCATACTACGAGTATATAAAATATTTGCTTGATATTTTATAAAGGAAAGGAGGTATGTTAAATGATAATATAAATGTATAGACAGACAAAGGGATTAGAGCAACTAAATACTAGAATTTTTTTAGAGTTAAACATTCAAAAGAAACTGGGCCAACCAGTTTAAGAGTTCTATGTACTCCAGAAACAAAAGTGCCACTCGAATATGAAAGCACCGTCTCTGAAAAATCTTTTTATTTTATTTTACGTTCTTATCTACATACACGGAGTTCTACCATATACAACGTTTAATGTAGTGGTGGTAATTTAAACATTTTTTCGAGGTAGCAAAATAAGAATTATATTACTACGTTAACAGAATTTCTTTGGTGTACTTGGTCGTTCCATTGAGTGTTAGTATTTATTTACGGCTTTGTGAAATTTTTTATTATGTCAGCTAGATTTAAATAACAGATAGCTTGGAGTTTCAATACCGTTGATTCTTGCAAACCTCTAAAAATATTTTACACGATAAATCACATTACAAAGTCTTTCTTATATACTAGCACGATGTTCTGGCGAACGATAAATTGTAAGACACTTCGTTCAAGAAAATGGCATGACATATCGTACGAGAAAAGGTAAAAGAAGGCAAAATAGTGGGTGCTAGAACAGATAGTGGAACTGCAGGCAAAGGTAATCATCGTCAAGGGATGTAGGGGCTGTTGTCAATAAATACTGACATTTACGCGCCTTCGTGTATCGATCTGAGAAGGAACTGTCTAGGAAAAAGCAACCCAATCCTCATATTTGTTCGATAAACTTCAAACTGTCTGTACAAAGAGATATGTATTATAACTTATAATGTTTTTATTAGATGATAGACACATAATTATATAATATTAATGATACTACAAATTTTATTTAATTTTATTGAATTATTCGATTATATTAAATGTGAAATGCTCATTATAGATGTGCTCCAAAATATGTTAAAACCACACTCCGTTTCTTATTACTTATTTTTGATATACGTATGTACCTTTCTTAATACGGTTATCATCCGTGAAAACAATTTAATTATTATTTTCAGGGTTCTTTATACCAATTTTTCTCATACAGATTATTAGTAGAGTTTAATTACGAAGATAATGAGGTTGGCAAACGAAGGGATACTGTCCAATCAAGCCGATGTCCATGGGCGTGGCTTCGTCATTAGCCTGTTATATAAAATCTGTCCCTCCTTCCATCTTATATGTTTTTATGATAATAATGAACAACCGCGGTCTTCATAAATATTAAAACTATTTCCTTGTTCTTTTTTATTTATATACCCTTGACTCGAAGCGCACTACCTCCGTGTAATTTCGTTCATAAAGCTTTATGAAGAATACGATAAATCACTTTGAGAACGATCTACATATTTATGCACGGTTTATGGTAAAGTGAATTTTCAGGATGATCCCGGGGGGGGGGGGAGGTGTCTCAGACATTTTTGCAAGGGTGTCGCTTCGTCCGCTTCGTACAGGGAAATGTTTTTAGCCGACCGAAAGGGGGATGAACGAAGTAGATTGAGAGTGACGTACACGAACGTGTTTGCGTACGAGAAAAGTAAAGGGTCGGTTGGTAATTTCTCGGACTGGCCAGTAGAAGAGTCTCGTATAGAATAGCCGGATAGCTCGTGTCGCAGACCATGGATGTACGGAAGAGTATCGATCCAGGCGTTAAATATTTAATCGCAGGAAGAAAGTTCAATACACTGACGAGGACGGTTGTCTTTCGAAGACAGACCGGACGAACGAAAACGAACACGACAGGAGAAGCATGGTAGCACGCAACAATTCCTCGTCTGGCTGGCCGGTATTTGCCAAGACTGGGTTGACTTTCATTATTTAGAGCGGCGGAGAAAAATGAGGATCGTCGACACGTCGCTGCTACCTCGTATCGATCGTAATTTACCAAACAACTTGCTTATATACCAACTTACAATTTTTCTTCCAACGTTTGTTTGATTACTTACCAGCAAATTTATTGTTCCCTAGGTCTTGGCGCCACCGATTTCCCATGTAAATATTCATAATCATCGTACAAAGTTAATTCAAGTGCATTTATGTAGTATGAATAATCTAAGGGAAAATTGCCATGAATGCGTATCGTATAAAACGAGATCGTTGAAAGTTAAAAAATAAATTTGGGTTAACCGTTCATACATGAAATATATTCAACTCATAAATAGAAACGAGCTGCTGGAACATTTCTATATGAGCTGATCCCAAATGATCTCCGGTAGCTGAATCTTTGAGTACGGAAATCGTTGCTAGAATACAACAATTGCTTTTTAATGAACTACTCTTCGAGTTTTTCGTTTCGAAATTGCATAAACGTCGTAGGAAATTATTCCTTCGAAATGTATGTCAAATGAAATTAATTTTACGCGCTGAAAAGTGAAGTTTTGTTAACGTTTCAAATTGTATCGAACTGGTTGAAAATTACATCACTGCAGTGATTTTGTTCGTACTCCGTCATAAACGATTAGCTGAAAATTTTATTGCTGCTCTCATTTTAATACATACATTGGATATTAATAGGTAGTCGTGTATTTAGTTATACAGGATATTAAACTGGAAATTTTTCATAAAGCAATGAATATTTCAAAACCAAATTACCAGCGTATCATGCGAAATAATATTATCGCTATTATTGTCGGACATGGAATGAGATATTAGTGAATATTGAGCAAATTTCAATCAGGCAACTTTATAAGCATATTTCAATCCATATTTCATTGATTAGTTTAAAAAGCTTAACAAGTGCCAATAAAGATATTTCTATTGGATTTTTGCAAAATAAGGAATTCTAGTTTTTTCTTCTTCTCGTATTGACAGGCTGCTTGTTACTTGAAGATTCTATTGGAAGCATGCCTAACCAGGGAACGAAGTCGATAAACAGTAGAGAGATACGATCTTTTTTAAGGTTGCTAAAGCGAGATAGCTAGCTTCTTGTGGATTGCCATTGTTTCTCTTTTCTTTGTCGTTGTAACACTTTTAAAACAGTTTTTATATAAAAGAACTCTAATGGAAAACATGGTACAACTTTTAGTGCATCCCACATTTCATGTTGACTTTAAACTTTAGGCTATGTCATCAAAATTATTAATGTCCTACATAAATTACTTATCAGGTGAAAAATTAACCAGGTGATAAAGAATTAATATTTCACGTTGTGAATTACGCACCATTCGAACAGAGACTTATTGGTATTTTATTACCTTTTCATATATAGATAAAATATTATTATTTTCACAATAACAATTTTTAATGAACAATTTTTAATACCGGTTAATGAAAACACGATAACGGTGAAAAAAATCAAAGTACGATGTCTGACAAAATGACTATATTTGATTAATTTAAATTCAAAGGTTCTGTTTGCCTGAAAATTGATAAAACACACATGGATGTATCAGAAAATCAATATTTAATTAATGCAGTATATATTTTTACGTTTTCATACATTCAATTGAGGTAGAGGTATGCAATAAATTTCGCTGCAACGTTCAAGAATAAATAAAGAGAAAAATAAAAATTCATTTAAAGGTAAACATTTTTTTTTCACTCAAACAGTGATAACACCAATTAAAATTTTCGATCATACATATAAATTTAACGGTACATCACTTTGCGCCGAAGAGAAAGAAGCTTCTTAACCGACTCCTTTTCACAAATTTTTCGTGTTTCGAACAACAGCGATTTAAATGGCGACGAAAGCATGACTTTTAATTGCATGCTTTGGAAAACGCATCGTGCGAGTGCAACGTATCCCCTTGCATCGCGACTCCGTTAATGAGATGGCCGGCTGAGCTGCCTCATCGGTGTTAAAAATGTTCCTCTCGCTCGCTACCAGGAAGATAGGCTCATACACCGAAGGGTCTTTCCTGTATGCACCTATTCCATGCACTAGGTAGTCGCGCAACCCCCTGTATCTTACGACAGGGTGCTACGGGGACTCTCGCTTCTTCCTTCTCTGTACGGAAGTTACAGCGCGCTCGCGGGGGTGCTTTTACCGCCTCGCAGATAGCACCAGTAAGTATGTACGTTCTTGGCGCTTGCGCATGTTACGTTCCCTCTTTGTTGCACGTACATCGTTCTACATACTATTCGGCGATTCCTTTCCTTGTTGCTCTTAAACTGGCTGCACCACCGGGATGGAAAGAGAAACAGAAGGAGAGTGTGCGCCAGCCAGCGAAAACCTCACGAGCGAAACGAAGAAAGGTAAAATAGAGGACGGAGACGGAACGGTCGCGAACGAAACAGAGAGAGCGTGCGCAAGGTTCGAGGGAGAAGGAGTGAGAAGGCCGGTGTGCTGCGTGGGGAGCGATCGCAGCTCGTCATTCGAAGCCCGCCAACGGACGAGCGAGCAGCCACGGAACGGGACTGCGATTGAAAACACCCACGCGATCTTTCGAAAATAATAGTACATACGTACGCTTATTATCAATAGCGAACCGAATCAAAGGGTTACGTCTACACGTGACGAAACACCACCTGAAAACAAAAATCAGCGATTATTTAACGACAGCAAATCAATCTTCGGTGGTACCAACCACCATTCGGTCCACTTGAACGAAGCGCTTCTTTCTTGTTCGGTCCACTTCGGTTAAGATCGTGTCGACCGCAGTGCTTGCCGGTGTCCGGCCTGTGTGTTTTCAATTTGAGACGGTTCGGAGCGACAGAGACAGAAAGGTGACACATCCTGACGTGTGGTGAAGAATAAAAGCAAACTGTTGACAGTGATTAAAAGTGACTTGTGTCGAGCATCGTTAAAGGATATTTGTGTCGTGTGACAATTTAACCATTCATAAATAATAAGGGAAGTAATCTGACGGACGCGCTCCAAAAGAAACGGTTAGTTACAAACTGGCACCACTAGAGTGCGTGTTTTATGCGTTTCTATGAAAATCGACACGGTATTAAAGCGTCGCGTGGCAAATGTTACTCGAAATTTCATTTGTGCTTCGATCAGTGTTCGTTTCGGTTAATAAGTAATACGTCGCGATTACTTTCATCCGCGTTCGGAGTGATTCTCAGTGTCGTTTCGTCGTAAACTCAACGTGGCTACCGTTATGTCAGTGCATTGACCAATCTTTGAAACTTCAAACCGGTGTGTCAGTCCAACGCCGTTCAATTTACGAGCTCGAGTTTGAGAAGGGTATCTAAACTTCAAGATCAACGACTGAACATTCTTCGATGAAGATATAAAGGTAAACCAGTGAACATTTATGAAATAGAAAACCGGACGAACGAAAGTATCATGAATCGAAAAAACTAGACGCTATCCAGAGTAGCCATATTATACCTCGTGACGTTTACTGCGGTTAAAAAACCAAGATTTTGTTTCGCGCGCAAACGGAGCATTGTGCTGGTACTAATATTCTTACGATTCGCTTGCAATCGAATACAAGTGTCAGCGTCTGTACCAATATCAAGAGCAATAACAAAATATCCTGAACACGAAGGGAGGAAGGAAGCTTTATCCAACCGAGCGTATTCATACGTGACCTTCGCCGTACACAAACTCAGAAGACGCTTGTCATCGAATTAGCTCGCAGCTCTTACAAAAGAGTGTACCAACTGGATTATTCTCTCAAGGTGATATCAAGAGTTCGCCATAGAGTTCTAGTCTTGACATTCGGTTGTACGGTGGCGCAGTGGTGAGACGAGTAAAGCTACAGTTAGCCAGTGAAATTCAGCTCGTACGTTAATCCGCCGTTAATTCGACTCGGTGTTTCGTGACATTTCGGTGACGCGTGTGATTGGTGCCCGTGAACGAACGATCTTATCGCAGCAACGGGTGAAAAAGTATATACGCGTGTGCAAAAGCTCCTTCCAGTTGTGGATTACATCGGAGCACATCGACGTCGTCGTGTTTACCTCGTGGGAGTGAAAGGAAATGGTCGCCGCGACCTCGTGAATTCCGAAACCGGCGTGTCGATCGAGACAACAGAGAGCGCGTGGCCAATTACTCGCGCACCGTTACCACCCTCGATTAATTGATTAATTAACTTCCTAATTAATTCATCGAATCGTTTAATCTCGCTTTCACTCGTTACTGCCTGCTATCAAGAATTTTTATCAACGTCTCCAACGGTTGTTCGGTTAAGTAACTTGCAATTTCCTTCTCGCTAACGGCAATCGTAATTACGATTACATCAAGCACGTCGCGGCGGTTTAATACCAGTTTCAATTATCGCCGCGAATAACGCTTCCTCGAGCTCGATTTTCGGCCTCTGCATAACCTGCTCCTCGTAGATCCTTTGTCCGATTTAGCCAGGATTACGCGCTAGTCCGTGGGGGCAGTATCTCTGTAATTGTGCCACGCGTACGGTTAAACGCTTGTCTACTACGCGAAGAACAATAAACGGTGGTGTTTCACGTGACGATAGTGCAGAAGCAGCCCACTCGGTCACTTGCAAAAAAGTGAGTATCCTGCCATGTTTACCATTACATGTGACACGTACGTGTACCAACGTATCAAATATAAGCGTATGTGAGTCGGTCGATCGGCTCGCACCATGCGCTTCAGTACACGTGTGTGCGTGTACGTAAGCGCATGTACGAGCGATACCTCGTCGGCATTCATTGAAAACAAAACAACCGTACTCATCCATTGAGGATATACGTATACACATACATGTACGTAGGTACGCGTGCGTTTTGTAAGTTAACCAGTTTTACAACAACATTGCTTTTGTCGGTTTTAATTAATAATTTCGTGACGGAAATTCAAACGTAATGGGCACGCGTGTATCCTACGTTGAATAATTTAACTTCTCTTTATTTTTATATTTATTCCATCGAGTTCGATGAGAATCGTTAAACCAACGGATGAATATTGTATTATCGAACAGTGTTTGGGTAGAGATAAAATTGTAATTAATTAATGGAAATATTAGATTATGTGTGAGATTTCCCAGTAGTATGTATTCATGCTATGTTTACCAAATTTTCTTGGTAGTTACCTATGTTTCAAGGCTTTATTGGAACGCCTTATAGTTTGTAAATACTCTCATACCTTGTTTTTCTTCGTTTATTTATCATAATTGTATTTCTTTCAATCGAAACTGCTGGTTTAAGTTTGAATTCGAATTCATCCACGAAACGTTTTATGAAAATCAGATTTTGACGTAGTAAATCCGAAAAGCAAGGAGGGAGAGTAGGAACGAAGAACGAAAGGAAGAATAAAGATAGAAACCGAGAATGGGAGAGAAATCTTTCAGCTAAGGCTGATCCTGTCCTGTTGACAGGACAGCGAACTATCCGACAGCTTGGTAGATCTTTAATGGTCTTCTTCTCAACTGAATGTATACTGTTTCATACTTTATTCCAGTTTCCCTTCATCTCGCTCCCCTTGGCTCGGCCACGTTACGCGTTTCACTCTCGTTCTCTTCCGACTCACGTCGTAAACGTGTCTTTCGTGCAAGAACGCAATAAAGTTCCGTCTTTCCTTCGAGATCAGCCGGGACTACGGCCCTGGAAGCAGGTGACTCTGTTCGAAACAAGATTCACCCGATGGGGGGTCCTTTGCAATGAAGAACGAACATTGATCTGGTATCTCGCTGAGAAGATCGGAGTTGACGGTAGATGCGAATCCACAAATTAAATTCGAGAATTTATGCGTTTATTACTTGAATAAATTTTGTAGAATATCATTAGTAATCTCGCGTTAAAGTTAAACGATACGTTGGAAAAATAAAATGAGCATGTAGAGAAACAGAGTAGGAACTAACGTAAGGCAGACGAGTATAGTAAAGAAATTTGTAATCGATAACCATCATTAAAGTCAGGGTGTTAACAACTGTTATCATAAGACGTGAGAAAGACACAGGAGTTACGGAAGTTTGTGGTCAGACTACACGTGACGGCAACAACTACTTCCCAACGCTTAACACTTTCATTCTTTGCTCTGTTCTTGCCCGTTTCATCGGCTCGTTCCGATCCGATACCATGTGGCCGTTTACTTATACAAAACATTCGCAAGTGCAATGTCATCAAAATGAATCCGGCTTGGTGTTCCCCTCAAGGTTTTTACCTTGTTGCGAGTAATTGATTTTATTTCTTCATCGTTTCGTTCCTCGTACACGAAGTTTTATTTCGCTTCTCAATTCGCTCGTTTCCTGTTACCGTATTTCGTTTTTACATTCTTCGCGCATAAAAGGTAGCCATTAGCAAACAGCATTCGAACCAGTTTGCCCACCCGAGACGACGACGTTGTTCTTTTAACAAATCCCGCGATGCCATCCCGATGCTTTTCCAACGGGAACATTTTATCCTAGCGAAAAGTTATATCGAGCCGCGATGACAAAGTTTTTGTTCGCGCTTAAGCTGCAAAATACGTTGTTAGTATTCCGCTAAGGTACAAGACCGTATCGCGGTACAAATTAAGTTCAGCTTTCTTTCTTACGATTGCACGAGAGTCGGCGGGCTTTTACTTTCCTTTTATTGTCTATGGTAAAATCTTCTACGCCTTCGCGAATACTTAAGGAATAGCAGTCTCCCTTGAATCGTTAATTAACTTGAATTCTCGGATTTTAATTACACGTTCAGTTTACGGCTTTATTTAAGCGCGCTGATACCCTCGATCTTGTAACACGGAAAGGCATTAAATACTCCTTTTCGCGACAACTTATTGCGTTACACTTTAGCGCGTTCAAGTGTAATTAGATTAAATTAGGTTTCTGGTTATTGCAGGTGACCGATACGACACACAGTTTTCTTCTGGAAGTGGTACGCAAACGGCCTCAAGATTCAGCTGGACATCATGCCCTGGTTCATCCTATTTCTTCTACTGTTAGCCGTGATGGAGGCCTTCCCTCGGGAGGCCACCTGTTCCCGCCTGCCGGACATCTACTGGAACTCCACCAATCCAATGTAAGTCACAACTGAATCTTCCTCTTATCTCGTTTACCGTATCATTTCGATGTAATTACCTTCTACCGCGTGCTGCTCACCGTTGATTTATGCTGCGAAGATTGCTACAATTCTATCATCGTACGAAGGATCGTATATTTTTAAACAGATATATACACAAATGAAACGAAAGAATTGAAATTTGTTACAAGCACTTAGATTTGGAGTTTAATAGTATTAGAATAGCCACAAATTGTGTTTGGCGAATGTTAGTCAGAACCGTAGTCACTAGAAACACCGAAAACATTATCCTGCACCCCATGCGAAGAATGCAAGCTCCGTTTAATCTCACCCAAGATATTACCGTGAATGTCCTTGTTCTGGATAGGAGACGACCGCATTTTCACCCTGAAGCATTCCACGAATGGTAACGCCTCCTTGGGAGAAGCGAGCTTCGTGCTGTAGCATCGTTTCGATTATAGAGATCCAGTGCGATCTTTATCGTCATTTATCCGGGTATCATAACATTTTATGCTCGAGATCATATTTTCCAACTTTATGTTTTCATATCTTCATCCAAACCGCTCCCCTTTTCGCAGTACTTCATTATACCTTGCATTTTTTCTATATTCTTCCCTCGAGGACTCTTATTATGTCCACCTCGTCGTTTATTTTAATTTGCATCACGTTTCCTCGAAGAATGCTACGCATCGTCCTTGTGATAATTCTTCAAACACGTCGGTAAGACGAAAGCTTGGCGGGTACGATTTGCTGACCTTCTTCTTGCTTTTTATTCCTCGTCGGCTCGGGCCATTTCGCCGCGGACACGATCCTCGTGGCTGTTGATCGTCGGTCGTGAGTCGTGACGTATCGCCGCGATATTTCTTCTTGTGGAACCGCGGATACACGCGTGACGAGGCTCGAGTACGTGTGGACGGTTCCGTTCGATCGGTTTCCTTTTCCCTTCACGGCGTGGCGTGGCAAGCGGAGGGAAAAAAGGGCGGAATTGAAAGCCCAACGAAAAAGGTCCGACGCGTTCACGCCCCTACCGGCTTCAGGATGTACGTGCGTTGCCGCGGGCGACTCTCGGAGGTCGAGCATTATAAATGTACCGGGTGGGTCGAGTCGAAGCGTCGAAATCGATTTACTTAGCCGGCTTTCGACCCCCGTGGGTCAAGTGCACCGCAATCTCGACGGTTACGTGCACACGCCGGTGCATACGTGCATACGGGATGCAGATACGTGTGCGGCATCCGGCGCGATGGCGTTAAAGAAGCGTAAGTCGAGGAGAAGCAGGATTTTACAAGCATTAAAGTCGACTCGACGTCGAGAAGCGAAGATCGATCTGTCCTCGAGTTTCGTTGGGTGGTTGACTAATGCGATAGAAAGGGATGGCCGAGCAGAGAGCTGGGTGAGCTCGGTTAACGGGCAAAAACCAATTCGTTGTTGAAACGGGATTGAATGTCGAGCGTTGTCGTTTGCGTTTTATCGTCTAAATCGATGGGTATTCCTCGTCGAATCCACGTATCCGCGCGTGCTTCGACAATGAAAGACGTTGGTGTCGTGTTTTTCAAGTTCAATTTCCCGTTCATTATCGGGGGGTGGGATAGCGTTTCACTTTCGATGCACCAAAGGTTGAACAGAGGTATTTAGTAAAGTCAAGATCAGGTTACGTTATACATCAATTTATCCATTATATTGTACTCCAAACAATCCACGCACATACTGCAGTTGTTTGTGCATATTCGAATTGCATTTAATGCTCTGAGAGTTACCAAATCTCATTTCCATGTAGTATGTTATCCTCTTAGCAACGATCCTCGGGCACAATCTTAAAACAGATAGTAACTATAGAGTAGAGAATTTATCTATTTTTTGTCAAAGTAGTCAGCGATGTAAAGATGTAAAAAGGAGAAGGGTGTTACGCGGAATAATAGAGATCGTAAATACGAAAAGGGAGTCAGTAATTTAGTCCAGGACTTCTCATGAAAATCTCACAATTTTCACGGATGACTTTGATTCCAACCTCTGTCACGACTTCGAGGGGTAATCGAAGGAAAGAAGAAGGTAGAAAATACTTGTCTTGAAACTTCGTCCCCTTTTGCACCGGTTTCATTCGAGGAAATTGACTCTCGACCAGAGTGAATCCGCTCTGTGCACACTGCACTGTATCCGCGATGAGAATAGTAGCAAACTATAAAAGAACCCCGTGCTCGCGAATTGTCCCGTGTACATGTGATACCGCGCCAGTGTATGGGTGAATGGCCGAGTGTGTACATCTTCATCGATAAGCATTGAGTACAGTTTTATTCGTCGTAAAACCGGGGGAAATCGACTTCTACTTCTTTGTGGAACGATCCATATCGACCAGGCAGATCATCTCATTCTTTACATTCTTATCGCGAGTTTACATCGAAGTTTTCTCGTAGACACTCATTTACATCATTTTAATTAGCTGTCGTTAAAAATCCTTGATGTTCATTAGAAAAGAATGTTAATAACTTATATACTACCCCGTTCCTTTTGATTTAACCATTGTGTCAATAATTAAAATATTCTATGACATTCATCCTCGAATCCTTCGGAGGTCGTTTATGTTCTTCTGGATAGCACTCGAACCGCTTATGGCAATTTAACAAACGTCGAATGTTTGGTGCACCGCAAATAAAGGCAGAGTCTGGCTGGCATAAAATGAGACACGTTCTTACGTGGGTCGTTTAAAAAAAAAAAAATAATAAAATTGGATATTTGCTTAATCGCCCTCGACGCTTCGACTCACTTTCAACTTCGGTTGGTCCCCTCGTTTCTGGCTTCCCCGTTCCGTTTCTCTTTCTGCTGCTGCTGGTTCCCCGGCTTCTCCCGGCCCGGTCTGCTGGCTTTCAACGCGATTGATAATTTATTTAAGTACCGCCAGGTTAAAGCATAACTACCGTCCGATTCGGCGAAATCAAAACGACCATGCCGCGGTGGTCATTGCGGCTGCCAGGCATTAGTCCATTGTTCGATTTTTAATTTACCTTCGAACCCTTCCACCGATTTCCTTCTCATTGTGCGTTTGTCATGCCAACGTTACACGCAATCATACCAGTCATTCAACGGCAGTAATACTCGGATAGCTTCCTGTCAAATGATCTCGCGTAAAATCTATCGATCCTCGTTTTTGAACGAACACCGATCGCACCGATATATTTCTGGGTCCCATCTGTGGGCACTACTGAAATTGTTCGTTTCATTAACGGCTTTATTCCGTGTTTCGTGTAGCAAGAATTCACGCGTGCGTTCATGTATGATTAAGTCAATCAGATAATTTTATAGATACTGTAATGCGCCAATATTTGAGTGTGTAATACAAATACTTGAAACACCGTGTACATACACGCTGGCTGTTTTGGTCGTATAGTAGACTCTACATTTAATCGATCAGTAAATTACGCATTCGACGAATTTGTATCGGTAATACAAATACTTTTTATAGTCTCCGATTTTCCGTTTCCCCTATCGATTCCATGTTACCCCTAGCAACCAGCTCTATATCGAGTCACATTATCTCGATTCGAGAATGGCTCACTAGCACTTGATCACGGAATAAAGCTCGTTGAAAACACGGTACCCTTATTTTCTCGTAACACTCTCTGTTACTCCAGTTTCCCTTTAGTAGGCTGTTTGTCGGTTTTCTTGCATGTACTACTTCGTAGTCACGCATTTTCCACTTTCTTTCGACTTTATTTCTTCGCGCAAATCCCTTCACAGAAGTTTTCGCGTTGTTGGCCGAGGTTAAGGCCCTTATACCAACGCGATGCAATTCTGTTAAATCGTTGCATTGAGAAATATTCAAATTGCCGGTGTCAGCGCAAATGAAACGAAGTCTCTTCCGGCATACGAGTGATTCTGATTTAAACGCATATTAACAGGAATCGAATCGCGGATGTACGGAAATAAAATACGACAAATTGACCGGTTACGTTTCCTCGAGAATCCTGCAGTCTGCTGTAAGACGAACGGTAACTGCTGTATCGTTGTCGACCTATTTCATTCGTTTCGAGTCGTTTCACGTTATTACATTATTCGAGCATATTATCGCACGTGGGCTGCAGTTTGAATTAGTAGCCGATTCTTGCCCCGCTTTAGGTCTAACGAGCTAATTCGAATGGTTGTCACGATTCACCTTGTCCAATCGAACGGTCGCTCCCACGGAAATTTCATGCTAATCGGTACGATTACCTCTCGTGCTCGTTTCATAAAACTCAATAGAACAATTCTAAAAAAAATGTCTGAACGATGAGAAAGGGAGAAACGCGTATTGTTCAACAAAATTCAATCAATATTTTAAATTTCAAATAACACCATCACTGTATTTTGTTCAATTAAAATTCTGCGAAAATGATGCATTGAATATATGATTTTCATGCAGATCAGTGAAATCCAACCACGTGCTCTTTGTCGATACGTCGCGGTACGGTATTAAACATAATATTGTATAGATTGGTACACGGATCCGTACACGCGTAGGGATCCGAGTTGGACAAATCCGCGATGCGTTTATATTATGAGGGTTACATAATAATTCCCATTGGATAGCCAGGGATCGGTTTGTAGGGAGAATAACATGTCCTGCCGTTGGAACTGCGGAGATGATACATTCCGTTGATAGTTATGTACGCGGTTCGTGCATACATTGGCCGCCTTTATAACCACCGCGTTTGCACGTACAAGCTACAGTACGTTTCACACTGCGGCCTGGTCGTTCGCAGCAGTGCAGCGGTTCGGCCAGAATACGATGAGATTAAGGTACAAGCTTCCTGCCGGCAATGAATTATGTCCCAGCACGGCACGCGGAGATGTTTCTTCGCCGGTATCGCGCCAGCTCGGCTCCGTATGTGAAGCCCTTACGTATGTTAGCTTGCCGTAATGGTAGCCAGCCCGGTACCATCCCCTTTCTGGACACTAATTCACGCTCTCCGCGCGCTCACGGGAATAAAATTAACGCTGCGCCGTGAAGAATCGCGCGACGATTTTCAGGCAACCCCTCAACCGGACGACTAAATTATTAGGGGGCAGAGTGGCTGGAACCGAGACTCGGTTAAATTGTTCCTTTTCTACCCGTTATTTTACTTTCGGTACGCGCCAAGATTAATGGAATTTTTATTAATACAAAACACGCCGTGCTCGATGATTTATTGCGCTGTTTGATTACGTCGTCCTCGTCGTCCTCGTCCTCTGTTGGGTGGTTCGGAAAACGGGTGCGTTCGCGTGTTATAGTTCACCTTTGTTTCATTCTCATTACTGATCGATGAAAGAATATTATGTCAGGTAACAGTAATTTCTCTAAAGTGTAATTTGTAACGGGAATACGATTGAACATAAGTGTCCTGAGCGACAGGTGTAACACGAAAGGCGATAGAATTTTCTGCTCGATTGTCACAGGAAAGTTTTGCTAAAGTTATTCGTTACACGTAGATTCGATTAACGGTCAGACTGTGAACAGATTCACCGGAACAAAGTCTAGATAGATGTTTTTCATATTCATGACGCGCATCAGTCGTCAATAGTATCGGAAAGCGATACAAGTGCTTCTACAGTTGCGACAATCGAGTATGCTCTTGTGTCTATACTAGTATCCGATACCTGCTGTATAGCAGACCATAATATTTGTCACAAACGCGTTGTCGAAGTTCGGATGCTCAAACATTTTCATTTCGCTCAATGGGTATATTTTGCAGTGGATTCAAACAGTCGACTAGAGAATGATGGAACCTAGCGAGAGTAGAATTAATGTTGTACTAAATAAGCGGATAAACGTTCTTTTAGATTGTTCAGTTCGCTCTTCAAAGGCGTATGTAGCTTAACGGTTCAACGGGAACGAAGAAGACAAATGTAACGCGATTTACAGCGATCTCTGCGTTTATACGGGAGGGATTCTCTTGTCTCTGGCTGTTTCATCGGGAAATCACTCTGCCTCATTACA
This sequence comes from Osmia bicornis bicornis, assembly GCF_907164935.1. Taxonomy (NCBI): domain Eukaryota; kingdom Metazoa; phylum Arthropoda; class Insecta; order Hymenoptera; family Megachilidae; genus Osmia; species Osmia bicornis. Next base: position 10,367,182 of record NC_060216.1, on the reverse strand, counting down.
GCTGTAACACGTCCCACTGACGACGTGCAGCATCCCTATGTAATTCTGCTAGCGCATTGTTACACGATATAGACTGACGTAATTTAATTCGTAGCCGTGTGTACGAACCGTGTGCACAGCGGCGAAGACATATAATCGTACACACGTGTCCTAATACGCCGCATGCTGTCGAGGCTGCAGGTTGCTTTACAAGCACACGCTTTACCGATCTATGAAATGCTTTCGGCTTGTATAACCCGCCGCTGTCTCCATTTCGAAATAAGACGTACGACTAATGCAACGATAATCCGTCTAATTCGATCCGCGATTAATGGCTAATGATACGATATCTGTAACATGCTGTAATACGGAATAACGTTTCGAATTAGCGACTGGTAGTAATAGCGATCTTATCCACAGAAAAATTAGAAGGTTATTAATTAAATTATAACATGGCATTTTTAATTTTGTGTACAATATTTATTAGCCGAGGTTAATACGTGCGGTGAGTACTCGACGATTTCCTTCATGCAACGGGATCCAAACTTCCATTAGAGAGTTACTTAAATGCTCGTAGTATTTAGCTTTCATTCGATGCAACGGGTTCCTTTTCACGCCGCACGGTTAAGATCCTCTTTCCAACAGGCAGACGCGTATCTTTTCTTTGATGACTTCACCTGAAGATGGTTATAGAGCTTTCCACTCTGTTCAACGATCATTGTCGTTAGAAACGTTTCTGTCTGCAGAGAAACGGCAGACAATTTCCCAACTTTCGAAGCGAAATTGCGAAAAAGTATGGGCTAGTTAGTCGAGATGCCGAGGATAGATTATCCGTCATCAGAAACGAGACGAATTAAACGTCTATAAATAACCTGTTCTCGCTGTCATAGTGCATTCCATTTGGCCTTTTTAAATTGCGGTCCAGAGAGGCGGTCGCCATTTTTTGCCAGTATGGTGACTGGCTAAGAGAGTATTGACACCTCGCTCACGTACTCGCGAGATAACTTCATCTCTGAAGTTGGTCGTTGTAGTTTCACCACTGTGTAATGATCTGGGTCGCAAAAAGCACCTCTCTTGCGGTGTATCGAAGGAGGAAGAGAAACGGTGTGGTAACGAGAAGAAGAGAGAAAGGATTGAGGAAAGGGGAAGGGATGGAATGGCAAGCGGAGGAAAAAAGGAGCGGAGCTGATCGCACGAGAACAGGGGTTGGCAGATGCACCGTGTATCGCGGTATAAACCCTACACCATGACGGCAGCCTGATGCTTGGGTTATAAAGCACAGCTGACGCTAGGTATAATATATTCTTCTCTGCCTCCGTACGAGCCGTGCTCGCGCCACTTTCGCTCTCTTACACTCTTCGCGTCTCTCGAACACGCACGGCCACTTGCACCCTCGGCGAGTCGTCCTCCATTGGATCGCAACCCCGCTACCCCGACCTCGTTGATTTCGGTCGAAACGTCCGTTTCACTCGGTCAGAATGGCCGTAACTGATACGTCGGAACGAAGGTGGTGTCGTCACGCTCGATCGCAAACGAATGAGATGGCGAAGTTCGATACCGCAATTAAACGAAGCTTCGCTGCCAAACGATGCTCTCACTTGTTCCTTCGATCCAACGCGTGTACACGTTAAATGGAATAATAAATCAAGGATCGCGGAGCATCCTTGAAATTGCCCTATTAAAAACACGCGGTCAAAACTTTTAACGACGATCAGACTGGCGATTGCCGACGAGGGTATCATTAAAATTGACTGGTAACAGGGATCGATTATCCGTGAATACGAATTTCTGGGAAAACTTTTATATTTTCAGAAGGTGATCGATTTTTCGTCTCATTTGCTTTTATGAGCTCGTCGATATAACGAAGGAAAAGACACACGTTTCGTGTGGAAACATTTATGTCGATTACAAGACAATTCATCCTCATTGAACGTATCGGATAGAAAATTCGCCTGAGAAAATCTTGAGTCGACCAAGCGAGGCTGGTGGCCATTGTTGGCGGATTACACGAGGATTTCCGGAGGAAATTGATACTGTGTTTGTCCGCATGGTCGCTACAGGGTTCGCGGAATCCTCAAACTCCTGGCAACTTGAATAACCATCTCGAAACTGTGCGGCTTGTTATCCGCATCCATTTATACGCTACTTTTCTTCTTTATCCGTCTATTAACGTCACATCGACGAGAAGTTTCGGTCCACTTTCGGAAACTCGAGTAAACATAATAACGATGAAAGTAAAACTCGAAGTAACAATAACAAAGTGTATTAAATCCGATAGGGAGGAACGGGGTCAAGGGTTACAATGGCATTTCTGTTCGCAAATCAGATGTTTTTTGTTCATCCATTACCTCGGCGAAACAGATACACACGGTGGACCATCTCTTTACGCGGGATGCTGTTTCTATTTATCGCGATTCGCAAAAAGCGTGCTCTCATTTCGAGCACCATTACCCTGTCTGGACGATGCAAATTCCGGTGTGTTATTTCGTAAAATGAAATAAAGGGGATATTCATACCACCGTTGGTTCTCTTTTCCTAGTAAATTTTAAACATATATAACAACGAGTCCATAATTTCTATTCTCTTCTTTTTATTTCCTCTCTTTGTGCTCAAACTTCCTTTATCTTGAAAGAAAAAGTTTCTTAAACGCATTTTACACTGAAATATTCTCTAATTAGCGCTAATTAACTGCGTGATGCGTCATATTCTACAGGATATCGAATTTCCAATATTAAACTACACCCATCTTCCGTTTCCAGTCATTAGTTATGAGCAAAATCGAGGGGGGTTCGTGTTACCAGACTAGTCTATGCTTTCAAATTATATTATCGATATCTGGCGCACCTGTTCTATCGTTTCTACAATTTGAAAGATTAATTTTGATCCCACCTCCCATTTAAAGAATGTTAGTTACTCTTTCAAATCTTGTAATTTTTATTTATCAGGAGAGAAAATTCATTTATTTGATTAGTTCAAAATTTAGTAGAAAATTTCTTGTCAAAGTTTAGGAAGGAAATTATTCTTAAATAATGGTCTCGTACTCTGAACACGATATCGGTACTCGACGGCCATCAACGGATGTGCCATAATCAAATCTAAACAGATGGGAGTTGCATTTAATCGAGTCATCCCAGATGTCTCAACGTGTTCTAACCTAATTTCAACTCCCTTGATGTTTTCGCACACGTGCACACGTAAGGGTTTACATCACGCACACAAGCACCTCGACACACATACGTACACATAGAGAGGAGAAGTGGTGGCTGGGTTGGACCAGTGCTATTCGCAAGGTATGCATCGGTGGTCGTGCAAAAAGCAGCCACATTTCGCGTAGCGTTAATTAAGCTCTTAAGTGTCGTCGGGATATCCCTTCATAAGTGTGTACTTCCCGCTAACCCTTCACGATCTAAAATTAGAATTTCATTACTCATAACCATAGAGGAAATTCGTGTTTCGTTTTTTCCCTAACGCACAGACTGCGCCAAAGGGGGAAAAAAAAGGGTAAAGAAAATACGAAGAAAAATTAATTTCGTTCGTTCGTAGATTCTAGCGTGCAAGGTGTGCGCTTAATTACGTAGCCAATTGATTTTACTTATTTCTTTTTTCAACGCAAATTAAACATTATTTTCTCGCGCGAAATGAAACGACCGACGGTTCTAAGCGCTATTATTAATTTTCTTTTTCTCGCCACCTAGCAATATACCTGCTATTTAAATATTCCGCACAAACGTGGACGACGAAGGGTGAGTTTTTACGAAGGGGTACGAACAATTTCAAACTTTTTTTCGACCCACCCCTGTTTCGTCACGATCCCCTTTTACGTTCGGCATTCCCCGCATAACCCACGTTTCACGGCGTTTAATTATGAAATATGTATTTAACGCGATGAAAGGTATGCTTGCTCGATAATTCATCATCGGATAAATACGTGGCGCGCAACCCACCGAAATATCGTATCCCGTTTTCGTGCAGTCAAATCGTCGAATCGATTTAAATCCAACGGGGACACGAAACGAGACGTCTTGTTACGATCGATTCATCTTCCAGCTCCAACGGATGAAAAGAGTGTAACTCTTAGCCGAACGATCGTTCAAAATTGCCCGACAAAGCAATCAAAAACTCGTTTTCCATTTCAAGTTAGCTGCGCGTGGCAGTGTCGCATCGAGAAGCCTCGGTTGATTCGGACAGGTTGAAGTACGCGCGTTTCCAGTAAAATCCATCCCCGTCAACTGGGTCAAGCTGCGCATTCCACGCGTATCCTTTTTTTTTCTCACCGACCGTTTTTATTTCCCCCTTTTTTTTTACATATACCCTTTCCGCCTGCGTTTGACGGGAAATTGCATTATTAAAAATGAATTTTTATGCGACTCGTGTTATCACGAGTTGTAGGTTGCAATTTTCTATTTTCTCTAGTTTTTTTTTCGGCTTGCGATTTGAAAATCGAAGCCTCCTCGATCATATCTGAAATGGAACCTAGTTTGTCCGAAACGAAAGTAGTAAAGGAAGTTTTTAGGTGTCACTATCGTTCAAAGAAAGGAAAGTCGCAGCAAAGTGTCTCGTCGGGCAGCGAGGTCACAAAGTTGGTAATCTTGTAAATCCATAAAGACTAAAACTGCGAATATACGTTTCTTTTGGATAAGCTCTTTCGCTAACTTTCATCGAGAGATTTTCTTGGTGTCTGCTCTTTTTTTCTGTTCCTCTGAATGTACATTCTCGTTCGTCGCAGACTTTCTTACTTGTATAAGCATACCGCGTTCCTTCCATGATAATTATACGACGAAGCGTGTCCAGCAGGGAAAATTACACGGTTTTGTTAGATGAAGCATTAAAAAAGAAATTATTCAGAGAAAATCGAGGTAGAAAGAAGAAAGTTTGTTACTCTTTAAATCACAGAGATCAAAGGTATTCTTCCTGCGATTTCGATTGGTACAATTCAACGGAAGCGAGTCGAATCGAGGGAATACGAAGCGCGGCCTAAATGGCACTCGAGCCGCGACAATTGCGTGAACGCGCCTTAATTACGCATTAATTTCAGTTTAAGTGGCGTTAAGCTGGATCTCGGTGAAACCGCATCGGCCGGATGCTTTCTCGTGCTTCTTCCCGCCAAATTGTACCTTCGGGGGTCTTAACTTCGACGTTTCAACGTATCTCCTCTTCTTCCTCCGCTCTCGAGTCAGTTCGATCCAATCTCGCGTGCTCGCTTTTCCTCCCAGCTTCACGCTACGGGTCTCCTCGATTGCTCGTAAATGTGCCCGTAATTCAGGGCTCGATGATCGTTACTCCGCTGTGAATCGCGCGAAGAAACGAAGGAGAACTGGCAAAGAGTTAATGGCATTCGTTGGAGGATACGTTTTGAAGTTTCTTTATGGAAAGCTTAGGTTATTTGGAAGTGTCCCTAGGGAAGGTAAAAGCTGCTGATTCGTTGTAATTATAAAATACTTAAGGATCAGTGATTATAACAAATTGCGTACCTACGTTGTTGCGCGTTAATGTTCGCATATTCTCGCAAAGCAGCTCGAATTATTCTCTGTTCGCTCCTCGTGTCGTTCTTTTTTTTTTCTTTTTTTAACGAATCTTCAAAGTTACACCTTCAACGAGCCCTTGATTGCTGTCTCATTAAGTGTACATGTAACAGAGTTGACGCGGTAAAGCGTCTCAAAAGACAACTTCATTTATATTCAGCAACCGTTGTCGATCCTTGCGAACCGTTTAAGCGTCGCGTAAACGACGCCTGTTCCCGGGACGAGTTGGATGCTTGTCGTCGGGTAAAAGTTAATAAGGCTACCGTGTGTTTCTTTTACGGCTACTAGTTCCAGTCCCTTTAAAGGATTAGTTACAACGGCGCTGATCAACAAGGTATCAGTATGTTCAGCTTCTTATCGGTCCGTTTCTCTTTGAAGCACGCGGCAGTTGAATGACTGGTTTCCTTAAAAGGCTGTCGTTGCACGATATCAAAAGGGAAACAGATTGGAAAGTCTCGTTAGTAAATTTGTTACAATCCTTTCCGTATCGTGAATACGAAAATACCGGGAAGAGAAATCGTGTGTCGAGCCGCTCAAGTTAGCAGCCAAAACGGGGTTGCAGAGTTTAACACGGACCGAGCGACAGTGGCAGGCTCGATCGGATTTTAAAATTAAAATCTAGAACGCAAACTTGTATGGCGATTCCGAGCTGCTAAAACGTAAAAAGTTTCGCTGTACAAGGCGCGGCGAGGGTGTTTGGGGAATTCGTAATAAAATTCTTAAACCAGTCCTCGCGTAACCCAGTTTCGTACCTATAAATGTGGCCGTAAGTCATGCAAGAACGATCGTACTTTATTGCCACATCGACTACCTACTATTTGCCCCCTTTTTCCACCTCCGTGGGTCTTTATAGTTTCGTGTTTTGAGCGAAAACTTACGAGGTACTTGTCTCGCAGGAGATTATGTACACCGTTGACCGACACCCGACAACGACGATATTTATCCGCGTGAAAGCGTCGATTAACATTTCTTCTTTTCTCTCGACGGGACAGGAATGTAGAGAAATTAGATGAATTTTTCGGAAAATTCAATCGTTTAACCGAGTGGCACGAATCGCGCAAGGCCAAGGGTGTAGCCGTCGTTCGAAACTGGATACACGCATTTAAATGTTGCGTTCGATCCAGCTCATGCATTATTTAGTTTAAGCGGTGGGGCGTCCGTTTTGTGCGCCGATCAGGCTGTCGGGTCGCGTCGTGTCGACGCCGGAACTACGTACAGAGCACCGCGCCGCGCCGTTCGGAAATAAACGTACGTACATGCATACGTGTCTGCAGATAGTCGATTCGTGTAGGATCGCGTTCATGTGCCGGCTATAGCGGTTGCATGAGAATGCATTATAGATACGGCTTCTCCATGGATCAGTTCGATTTCGCACTTCTGCGGTACTCTGGCGAATATGGCCCGATATGTCTGTCGATATACGCGCCTCCTGCCGGTGCACTGACCGGCTGGGCTTTTAATTGAATGTATACGTAATTATGAGGAACGGTGGACGCAACATGCCGAGAAATTGGATTGCCACTTTCCCGTTTGATTCCCTTTGATCGAAACACTTTATCACCGTGGACGTTTGCTTTGAACGTTCCAAGGAGTTTCATCGAAAGATGGAAAGAAGAAAATGAAAATTCTTTCTCTGATTTATTTGAAAAAAATTCTTTATACAAGTTTCGTATCCTGCCTCGTTTCTTCAGCGATGACGAAATAACATGGAAGATGAAGAAATCAGGAAATCCATGAAAGGAGTCCATGACCGAGCAAAGTTTCGGTCGGATTCCGTTTTCGGAACTCTATCGTTGAATTCAATCTAAAGTTCGGCACGGTCGTAAGAATTCTACCGCAACTCATTTTCCTTTCTTTGCGTATCTACATCTACAGAGGACGAGACAACGTCAAAATTGCCGCATAAAACTAATCCGAAGAAAGATTCTATCGAATGTCGGTGGAAGGTGTCGTACAAGAACAACTGGCTCCCGCCGAACGCTCGTTTTCTTTCAACTTTTCATCGAGTTTAGCCGCGTCGTATCGATGCGAATTGAAAGAGCAAGAAAAGATGAGGAGCATAAAAAGAATCGATATAAAAGTGAGAGGAAGGATACTGGAAGAAAGATTCGTTTAAAAAGTGCATTTGGTTTTGTACCATTTTATCACAGAATTAGCCCCAATTACAGCATCGAAAGGCTCTTTAAAACACGGTGAAAAAACTTCCTCCCTCTTTCGACGTAATCGTTACGAAAAAATGACCTACAAAGGTAAAGCAGTTGAACGAGTACTCAACTCGGGGCCACTTTTGTCAAAACGAATTACCAGCACGTCGATTCGTCATAGGATCTGCAAAACGAAGGAACACCTTCATTGTGAGGTGTTGCGCGGAGCGTGAACTAGCACGAACTAGTACTTTTTTTTCGGGTACACTTTCGAGGAAGGGTGGAAGAGCCGGGGGGTGAGAATTGAAAACCCTCGGCTCCTTTTTCTCTGGTCGGCAGGAGGGTATATTCGAAACCCAGCCAGGTCTCTCTCTCGAGTGGCTATTAATTCGGCACACTCTCACCTCCTGTCGCACAATAAGCGTGAAACGCCAATTCATATTCCGTGCCTTATATACTCGTTGTCGAGGACAAAAGTGGTGCTGGCCCTGTAAAGGGAAACGTACGGGGTATATCCTAACCCTTTGACCGTGCGAGCGGCCAAAGTTCATGCATACCTACGTACGTGTGCGAACGCGTGCATGCATGTAGTATATAGATGCACATATTGGAGTTCAAAGAGTATGGTAGAGCAGTGTGAAAGGTCCGTTATTCTCACTTTCGAGTTCCCGATCATCCGTGTCGCTTCTATACTATTCCACCCATATTCAAACGGGGCTAACTAACGAGAGTAAAAAAGAATATAGGAGAAAAGAAAGCAGCAAAATTCCGACGCGTCTACAGAAATATTTTTCTTACATCGAGCCATGCGGCCAACTACATCCACCCTTCTTCCTCGAATTCCATCAGCATACCCTCGGATCGTTGTCTTTCATTACCGAAGTCCACCGCATGGAAGGAGTCTATAATTACGATGGGTTTTATCGAGGATAATTCTCGTCGAATGGCCATTATCATCGGTCGACGAGAAGCTTTTCTTCGATCTCTACCAGCTCTTGCTCAAACATAGTTGCGATAGGGTCTCTCGATTGCGATAAGGAGATGTTTTCGGGAGAAACGTAGTCGAAAAGTGAAGATTGTCGAACAGTGACGAAAGAAGATAAAGGGGTAGAGAAGGTTATAAGAGAGATAGTCATGTATGAGAGGGGAATGAATGGTTGCGCAGGGTGGACCGGTCGAATCTCGTTAGTTTCGCGTTCTCTCTAATTGGTGCATCGATTATACCAATTATCGTTTCTACTCGAGAGATTAGCTAATTGCAAGCTTCTCTCTCCCCGTATTTGAACCTCTCTATCCGTGTCTCCGGATAACGCGGGTAGCGGGTAGGGATGTGCAGTGTGCAACAACCGGGATGCACGTGAGTGTGCAACTGCAGGTCCGTTGAACGTGACGCTTTGCCACGGGAAGGGTGTTGGTAGGGCGTGCGGGAGAACAGAGCGATGGGCTTTCTTTTTTTTTTTTTTGTGGGCCGAGGAGCGGAGAGGCGAGCGTGCGCATTGTGGATACGGGGTATTCATTCATTGGTATCAGGTAACCCGGTTCGGGCCCTTGGACCGCTCCCGTAAGCGGCCGAGACTCGCCCGATAAAAATGCTTCTCCCGCTGGAACGGCGCGACGTCGAGGGCGCCGTGGAGAGGACGGACTGCGCGAAAAAAAGAAAGGAGAAAATAAAGAATCGACCGGTTTACCTGTTCGCAGACACTGGATATACCCACCGGACTTATACCCGACTGGTACACCGTGCTCTTCTTCGCGTCTCATCGAACCTCTTGTCTTTTGATATCGAGACCTATTGCTTTCGGGCATCGATCGCGTATAAATATGAAATTCAACGTTTAGGCAAGAAGGAACAAAGAGAAATGCATTTTGCGCCTCTGTATTTATGAATGTCAGAAATATCGTTCGGCGGTATTGTCCAGGAGGGAATGTGCCTTCCTGCAAATATTCGGAGCATCTATATTTTTACGTCGCTTAAAACCTTGGACCGGTTTACCTGTTCACAGTAGGCCGGAACTCGCAGGTAGTTAACCGCGTGTCGGGTTCCCGCGTATTTTTCGTATTGCTCCTTTTTCCATCGTAACTCTTCGATGCTGCCAACGTAAGACTCTGTAGGAGGATTACACATACACAGGACACGTAATAAATATTTCTTCCGATCACACGTGCTCGTGTTAGTTGTCGTAGTAATTTAATAAATTCTTCGCTTATCGCGAATACTCTTTGCAGTATCTTGTGGTCTAATTGTTGTTAGAGTATTTTAACCGCACCTAATCAATTACGTCGCCAAATTACTTCGAAGGAGAACTAAGTATAATGCGAATAGTTATGTTTCTCGAACACGTCATCCGAGTAGCTGGATAGTTAATTCTTGATCGTACAAACTGTTCGAACATAATGATCTTGTCCAGATCGTGGGATCCGGTTACCCTCATCCTCCACGTCTACGCTGGTTTCATGGAAGCACCAAGGTAGTTTGCGATGTTTCCCTTATGTTATCCTTTGTCTTCGAAGGTATAGAGTTACGGAATATTATCCCGCGATATCGAACGTAAATTTGATTAAACTTGATAGCAGCAAACTAACGAGTTTAATTGATATTACAGTTTCTTTAGACGTGAAGTTGTTTTAGATTGGGAGTTGGTGTTGGGTGGAAAATTGTATTTACCCTAGCTGGGTAACTGACTACGGATAGGTAACGGTAGGTCGAAAGAGAGGGGTTGAAAGGGGGGATAGGATTGTGGGGATTGAAGGATTGGCGGTTGGATCCGTAGAACGGGGTGGTTACATGCAATTTTACGAATCGACGGGGAAAGGTTTTATTCCATTTCCTCTGTAGCCCTTCCCACGAGAGGCTCGAATTGCCGAAGGCTACTCAAATTCGTTTTCGGTGAAGTCACTGGAATTTAAGCGAAACTGTACAAACCGTGGCGGCTTTGAATCGCCTAGTTTCCAGGCCAGGCACGTATTTACCGGCTGAACAACGCTCTCAAAACTGAGAAACAAAACAACCGACGGAAAAAGAAAAGTAATATCACCCTGCGGATCTATAAGATACGTGAATGCAATCACTTTGTTTTCTTTCGATTAGATGCACCGCATTATGAATATTGGTTGAATTTTCTTGATTATCGCGGGAATTATCTTCAAATTTCAGCGGAATAGTTTCTTTTACCAAGACCTACTGAATTTTCTTATTATACACCGATGTTAGTTCATAGTTTTCAGTTGCATTTGACTTAGCCCGTGAAGTTGTTTTTAATGTAAGCCCCCATTTCATCCGCGCCAACCCCTTTTTTATGATCTACTTCCTCGGAGAAGCTGCTTACAACTTTTCTCTGCTCTACTTCAAAATTGAGTCGTGCCGTGCATCCTCGTACACGTACATGTACACGTATAAAATGTATCTACGAGTTTACATTTTTATTGGATCGAACAAGAGTACAGAAGTTTGCGGTCTGTAGGACACTCAATGGATTATCAGGAAAGTTGAAGCAGTCCATTTTAAGGGAATCACCCACGTCTTAAGGTTTAAACCGCGAGCATTAAAGTTTCTGCGACTCGAGGCAGAGCACGTTGGTTAAGCGGTGTACGTTTATTCATGACATAACTGTCGTTGTACTCGAAGTACCACTGCGCTCGCATTGTGTCTTCGCGTTGAATTCGAGTGTATGCTAATTGGATAGCTACGATGTATTTATAATGACGAGGGATTGTTAATGGTGGCATCATCGTCAAATTTGCATGACAAATTCATTATCACAGGATTATGCGATAACGAGCTCGACAAATATGCGTTCGATCGAAGAACAGAAGGAACAAAAAGGGTAAAAGCGATAAAATAAAATAAACGCGAGGTTATGGTAATTAATTAGCAACTGGAACATGAAACATTTTATTCTTTCTTGTATTCTGGTAATGATTCAATCGAATCATTTTGCTCTAAACCTATTCGCATAGCGTACCTGCAAATATGGTAATTTTTAAGCGTCTTTAAGCGGTTTAAGCTTTGCAATACTGAATACACCAGAACTCTGTGGGTCTTTAGCAGTGACCCATAAAAGCTATGTACAGCTTTAACGGAGAATAGTGCAAGCAAACGAGCTGGTATAAAGTTGTGCGTTTCGTTCGTTCGGTTATATCCGGAACTACCTCCATCGTTTAGGTCGCATTTAAATGGAATCTTACGGAAATCTTTGTAGCAAGATTAACCGTAATCCGTGTTCTGCAAATGTATACGCACGTACAAACACACATATACATATATCTGCAGTAGCAAGTAGCATTGCTTACGCCCGACTTATTAAAGAGCCTTCAGGATCAAAGCAAATTAGGTTCGTGGTGGCGTATTAACTGTTTGCGTTTCATCGATGCAGTTTCACGTCTTATCCTTCGTGTACACTTAGAAACGGTATTAAAATTCACAGAACCTCGAATAAACGCAAAATTTCCATCTTACGAGATGATTTCTGTACACGATAGAAGGTTGTCGAATGTAATGGAGTCTATTTCGATGAGCGAAGGTTATTATGCAAACTGTTGCGTTTTCTTTCGCCAACGCAAAAAAAAAGAACAGCAGAACTTTCCATGGGACCTGTTATCAACACGCGATCGTTTTCTTTGTTCCCGATGAGATATAAAGTGGCTACAGTTAGGTCGACACGGAGTATCAGAGCCCCTGTTAATGCCGGGTTGTCACGCGGGAGCATGACCGTAATAAACGAGGGATGATCGGTTTCGAAGGTTTCGGCACGAAAAATGTCTATCACGGCCGGCGTAATATCGGCTCGATGCCAATGACTAGTTAGATTATAAGCCAACCCTCCATCATCTCTCCGGCCCGTTCCTCGTTTCCTTCCTTTTTATAATTACATCCTTCTCTCCCGACTGCATCGACGGTTTAAACGAGACACCGAGCGCGGACCAGGGAGAGATTAAAACTAGCGACAAACAGGGAAGCACGGAGGGGATTGCATTAATATTTTCCTTCTATTCTTTCGTTCATTCTTTTAATCCCTTCGTTACTCATCCGAATAACGTTTTCGCCCCACGCATTGCTCGATCGGTTAAAGTGATAAGAAGACGAATTTTCTGACGGCATAGAAGCTCCGAAAAGTCCAGGAATCCCCGCGTTGCGTCACCTCGTTCAATTTGACTTTTCTTCTTTATGTGAGCTGTGTTTGCCCTTGGTCGGCTCTAATCTTCGACGAGATCGAGGAAATTATGTCGTCGGGATGGTTTCGAAGGAAGGACTTTTCGTGGCCGCGCAACCACCGCCGAGAGAATCTCGTTACGTACGGACGACGTTACGGGAATAGATGGATGGCATTCCCCGTAATAAGGCTGGATACTCCCTCTGGGGTGCTTCGGTTCTTCGGCTGATGGCTGGAATCACTGATCCGTTTCATGATCCAAGCCGTGTCATATTACTGTCTTTACAATCTCGTTAATGATGTTGATGCCACTTTCGAAGCTGTTACGACAATCACGCTGGCAATAAATACATTTAATGGGAACATCGAGAACGCGAATGACATTAAACGAAATCTGTATTGATCGTGTTTCATGATTTAACAGTCAATTTACGTCTTCGTTTGGGTTTTAATTACACTCCCTTCTTTACGAGACGCTATTCTCTATTAAACGACGCGGTAAAGAAAACACGGACTTACGATCGTTAACGCGAACGATACCGGTGTTTCTAATATTTTGTGTTCATCCAGCATGTAGTTTCCTTTGCGAAATGAACGACAAATGACCGACGATAAAATTCATCCGATATTTGGCCACGGGAAAGAGGGAGACGGTAAACGAACGTATTTATTCAGATCTTCTGTCAACGATAACGCGTGTGACGAGTGCACGAAACAGCCGGCGAAAAAATCTGGTTTATCCTCGTTTAATTTTATAGCTCAATTTATAATATCTTGCTGTCGGATATTTCTCGATATCATTTTATTCGAACGATGATTTCGGTTCTGCGTTTGCGCAAAAATTGTATTTCTCTCCGCCGCGCCGTATCGTCGGGACGAATTGTAGTCTCGAAATGAAATACAATAAAATGAAATACAACCGGTGTCTATTTTGCGGTTGCTCAAAATGACTGGAAACTTTTTATTCGTTTCTGTTATCTTCCTTTTCTACTCTGTGCGGCTGACTTCTTTCCGTATACTTTCGTTCTTCCGTGTACGTGATTTTCACTACGAGACGCTGGATCTCTCTCGCGGAGAAAACTGTTTTGTGTTTCGCCCGATTTACTTTATTCTCGGCGGATGTTGTCATCAGACGCAACACAGAACACTGCGTTTTATAGACGCTCGGACGAACGAGCCGCGATTACGTGCTTTTGACGTTCGAACGACGCCGGAGACGTACTTAACGTAACCCCCCGGGAAGAACGGGGCAGAACTTTCGGACCGATTCCAATAAAGAATAAGGGGTCGCAACTAATCTTCAGTTTCAAGGTAACGGACTAGTAGATCAGATATCCTGCCTACTCCTCGGTCAACTCCATTTAGATAGATACCATCCTATCATTCGTAGAACTCGACTAGACCGTTGTTACGGCATCCGAGATACCGCACCGTACACGTTCTAGCAAAAACATAATTTTCCTCCAATAACGCTTCCCTTTTGCTATATCATTCTCACTGGATGATAAAGTTTATTACGAAAATTTCCATTTGGTCAGGAACAGCGTTTGAACAATTTCCAAGGCATATTCCGTGGATGCTCGTGCCGGTACGCGAGGCACGCGTAAAAGCTTCGAAAATAAATGCGAGCTCACAGTTCTGACGGATGGGTTAAAGCAGTAGGACGGAATATTCAGAGCCCCGGTTGCCGTTGAAAGTGACGGTAGCTATTGTTCTGGAGAAGTTATCCGGTACATCGGGGCCGGATCGTGCAAAGCGCATAAAAGCCGCGACAGTTTGTCACCGAGGGAAAGGGAGGGGAAGTGGTTTTTCGCGAAAAAGCTGGAAGCAACCAGTCGGTACGTTATCCTAGCGCGAGTATCGCGCGTAAAGGATAACGTACAGGGTCGTAAGAAAGTCGATTTGGCGATGTGTTACAAGAGGAGCCGCAGCACCCTCTCGCCGTCCCGGTCTGTTCTAAATTCTGCGCCAGCACTCTTGGATAGAACGTACGGGGTAATGTAATGCGTAATGTACGGCGTAATGTAAAGCCACGGTTCTGGCTCGTGCACGATGCTATAGGAAGAAGAAGAAGAAGCGAAAGAAAAAGAAGCGGAAAAGAGAGGTTCGAGATAGGAAACAAGCAAGGGGTTGGTTCTGTCTGGCTGAAGGCCCAGCTGGCCGTGACGCCACTGGCTTATAAATTCGGAATATCGTTCGTTCTCTTTAAAGGAAAAACATGCAACCCCTTTAAGGTCCTGTTACTTATCTCTCCCTTTTCCTTGTTCTTCGCCCTTCGAGAAGCAGGTTATTCATCGGTTCGATTCGTCGAGGGTCGAATGAGGAATCGGTGTTCCGTGGTCCTTTTTTTCCTGTTTCGTCACCAGAACGAATCTCATTCGCTCGATTAAGCGACACTCTTATTCGCGCGAATATCAATTTCCGGTTGAACAGCGAGGCAACATCTTTATCCTTCGCTTCGCTCGTCCTTAAACGAGTTTATTTCCGGACTTTATATTTCTTTTTATTTCGATGCTCGGCAACGTCGCTTAGCTTGATTCGATTCCCACGCTTCGCATCGAATCGCTTCGGCTAAGTCGAGAATGATTTCTATGAATCTTCGTCCATATCCGGACGAGATTCTTTGAACCAGTTTCGAAGTTCCGTTCGTCCGTAACCAGTGTCAAGCGTACGGGAAAATGTTTGTTATTCCGGCATGGAAATTCCGGCAATAAATTTCGCCCTACTGGCCGGCAACAAAATTTTCCCGTCTCATACTCCCCGGGGTGAAATTCATCTCATCGGGGACACGAATATTCGAGTGTTAAAAAACCGTAAACTTTTTTTTAACCCGCTATGTAATTGCGTGCTGCGCATAGCGGCGTTTTACGATCGGCGCACCGTAAACGCAGGAAAGAGGAAACATTGTCCGAGCAAATTTGGTTTTCCTGCATACCCCTACGGTTATGTTTGCCAGTGTATGCACCACCTAAATATTATGTATATATATATATATGTATCAGATTGTAGTACAACTTTTTCATTTGCATAGCATTTTCACAAAAACAAGTCGAATTGCCTGAAAATAAAGTTTTCTAGAAGAATTAATTTGGAGAAAATGAAAGCGGGCACAGATTTTTCCTTCTATAAAGAAAATTTTTATTTAATACCACTTGTTAATCTATTTCAAAAGGTTTCTGCAAGCTTTCGTTCTTTCACCGTCTGTAGCTTTTCTTTGCTCCTTCTTCTTCTTCTTCTTCTTCTTCTTCTTCTTCGATTCAACTGGAAATTGGGCGGCACACGCAACATTCTGATCGCCGCGGAATTCTCGTTCACGTATGTATGAGACGTCCTCCGTATCGCGACTGCCTAACGATGTCCAGAGGATCGGCAAGGCCGATCGTTTAAAGTCGATTATGCTTGGGGACCATCGAGAGGGTACAGCCTTGGCCACTGTCCGACTGGATCTGGCTACGGAACGTCCTCGTTATCCGCGGACTCGTCGTCGTGTGTCGATTCAGAGTGGTCGGAAGAGAGAGGTACTTAAATATGTGCAACGAATGAACCGGGACCATCGACTCGATGAGCCTCGTGATCGTCGATATCAAGCATTTTATCGTCTTGATAAATCTGCATGGAAACGTTACCCCTATGTATGCATGACCGGCAGTCCGATGATATGCAATTTATTGCCTCGATCGAACTTGTAATTTCTTCGCTGCATTATGCATTCCTCGACCGCGTCTTTCACGGTCTTCGTTATTTCGTACAAAGATTCCACCACGTGCCTCGTTCGAACGCGAATTGCGAATTCCACTGTCGCGTTTTACCATGAAACATCGAATGAACCGAGTTTATAAATACTTTATACCTGACTTACGTATGTAATGTTGCTGATTCGAAGATTTTCACTATTTTCTTTCTTATTTCTCCATTATTGACTTTTAAAAGAGTCTGATTGATGATGCAGCGGAAAATTTTGTCACACAGAATCTCAACTTTTCCGGCTGGATCATCAGTTACGCGACACTTTGTAGATGGACGAGTTGTAGGTGCGATTGGAAAAGGTTTTTCCCCCCTTGTGAAGGTTCCGTGAAATCGTAGAGCAAGGCACCCCGAAAAAAAAACAGGAAGGGATGGGTTCCCCTCTATTTACAAGAGTGATCCCCCGTTACATTGGGGACCAGATATTAAATTTCAATCGATACAGCATCCGCTGCTCGCCTTTTCTTTGCTCGCGCACCCTCACGCTTGCGGGAAAGATACATGTTTGATGGGAAATTAAGGGTGGCAGCACAAACACCCACCCGATGCGCGGTACAAAGATCAGTGCCGCCGATGAGTGCGAACTAAGAGGGTTGTAGTATACTTTTTTTCTCGTGAAAAGACTCGCTTCGATAAATGTACTCTCAAAAGAATCGTTTTATCACCTTTATTTATGGCAGTTTAATGTCCATGTGCATTCTGACACCTACACTTATAGGATCAATAGGTAAATTTATAACGAAAATTTCATGGTTTTCGTTAATATATAATAACATGGATTGATATTAAAGTGGTTTTACTACATTCTCGTAAAGTCGGCCTCTTTGTTGCTTTATTTTTCACGAGAATGGGAGCATCGCGATGATGATGTATATTTCACAGTGTATTTTCATGAAAATTCCGTGGGAAACGAACATCGTGCAATTTGTAATATGCATACGATGCTGCAAACATATGTATCTATATAAAAATTGATAGCATCTGTATATTTTGTGGGGTATCTAACAGATTACCTTTACCTTCTGCTTATTCTAATATATGTTTCGAATTCAGCTTCGGTTATTTGGAAGTTTTGCGATTTCAACCCAAATCTGAACAAATTTTCGACTATTAATTAGTCACGTTATAGTTTTCATAAAGGATGAAAACAGAAGCATCTAGCGTTTCACAGAATATTGAAAATTTTACCATTGTCGTTTCGAATAAATTACACAGATTACAGAGACATCTCCGCGAGTCAAGAAATTGATGTTTCCTACGTGGTTGTCCGCGATGATACTTGTAAAACAGCATAGGTTTTCGGGCGCACTGTCACGGGATCATACTACTTTTGAATTTCGAAGATGCATCGCGTGTCGAAGTTTTGGCGAAGCTTCTTGTTTTGCGAATTCAATTGAATTTATTACTCGCACATCTAACATATAGTTTTCCGAAGTCACCGTTGTAATGGCTGCTCTCGTCGTATTTTAAGACGGCACTGGGATCGTACTACGCGATGCTCTATGAAAATCGACTTTCGACAGAGAAGTTTGTTGACTGTAGGCGCGTAATAAATTCGAAAGAGCGAGGCTCGAAGCATTTCCAAGTTTGCAGCTTTCAATTTGCTCGAAGGTTATTATCCATGGAAAGGCGGACGCGAGTTAAAACCCTAAGGTAGCCGGAGATTGTAAAATGCAGAAAGTACTCGGCTCGCCATTACGTTTATGGAGGATGGAAGTCGTTGCCGAAGGAATCGGGATTCCTAAAAAATATATGGTTCCTTTGTCGAGACCAATGTACGCTGGTTCCACGGTAACCCCTCGTCTACTCTTACCCTCGCGCCATCAAGACTACATTTCTCCCTTACATCGCGTGTATCCTGAGCTTCCTGAGGACATAGTGATGCATGAAAGCCATGAGCGCGATAACTTATGTCGCTTTAACAGATTGGGGATGGAAAGGGAAATCAGAATCGTCTTGCATTTTACCTAGCCGAAGTACAATGTAGGATAAATTGCATAAATCCTTTATTCTTATTCAAAAGTTATAGCAATTTGTAAATTTCCCCCGTATCAATAATTCAGAGCATATTTATTATTTGATATAAAAAATGATCCATTCAATTTTGTTGCATCAGAATCATCCGGTTTCCACAGAATGTGCATTTTGATACTCCAGAGGAAATCCACCCTTTTCAGTCTGTCTCATGTCAGCGACATTGTTAGCGGGTAGGGGGGATATCATGCTAACACTTATGTGTCTTTCGTTGGCTGGGTACACGATATGCTCTCAGACTTGTGGAGAGAACGACGTACGGACGGATAGACACCCTCGGGAACCACTCGAGCTCCCTTCGCGAGGGCACCCTTACTTTACGCTGAGTCCCCGAGGCTTAATCAATAACGGATGCATCTCGTGCAAATTTTTCGTGCTTATTATTCAATTGAACATGCTTGCGCGATCCGTGTAAACAGTCGAACAGATCATCGCCATGTTTCCTGCCATTTTTCTCCTTTCCATCACCCAATAATCGGGTTGAATCGAATGTTTTTTGGATGCCCGGTTTTCCCATCGAATATTTACATCGCGTAACGCTTCGTTAAAAATTCATAGAACGTTATACACGTTATTTACGATTCGACGAAGTGTCCATTAGCTTCTGCCGTTCGATGGAACGAAGTCAATAAAAAATGTTGCGTCTGTTCGATCGGGTCATTAAGGGGGAAATTCGAATGGAAGTTTCTGAATAGATAGTTTATCGAGTCGACGTTAGCTAACTTTCATCGCTCGGAGATTTTCGAAGAGGGAGAGTAACCGTAGCAGGAGGAAAAGAAAAATTTGAGTCCTATGTAAGCGAATTCAGGGTCCGTTCAATGCGATCTAACTCCGATAGAATCGAACCTGAATAATTGTATTAAACGCGTGGCACAGTTTTCCACTGCGAGATGACAGAGCGAATCCGAGGCAATTCCTTTTCTCGTAGCTATCAGTCGCCGTGTCTGAGGCTTTCGTATCCATTTGTACGATGGAAAATCCACGAGAAAGAGAATCCGTTCATTCGATTTCCAGCGATCCAAGTCAAATTCGAGGCAAAAGTTCTGTCCTCGATATCCAAATATTCAATGGATGTATTTTCCATCGTTTCTGCATTCGGTTTGCTCGATGGTCGAAACAATTCTACGAGAACGTTGAGAAAGCAGCATTTAAGCTTCCTTTGCTTAGAAACGACGCTGATATATTTATGCGGAAAGTATAATAACACGTTGATAATGCTACCGGCCATTACCGTACAATGCCCTGAGTAACGTAACAGCCTTCTTTTTGTCCTATGAAAAATTGCCTGCATCTGAAAGTGACGACCATCGAGTGTAACGCAAGGCTTTCTAGGTCCTCCTCGTGTATCACTGGTTTATTGTGGTAATTCCAAGGATGAACGACCGAGTCTTATCCGGGTACAACTACTGTCCGACTATTCCGTTCCATTTGATTGATACGCCGAGTTGCTTCGATATCGTACAATTCTGAGATTGAATGTCCCGAAGTATTGGTTGTGATATAATCAATCCAACGAAATCAAAATTACAATCAGTACAACTACATACTCTACTAATCCCTGTGTCTGCTCTCGGCTGCCACATTACGATGCGATCGTGGACATTTATGGAGGACGCAATGAATATTTTAAAACAGCTGATTAGAATATTTAGAATAAATTTATAATTAATCAGAGTATTCGTTGCTTAGATAAATACGACTCGAGGGACCTTGTTACAAAGTCATTCGGATAGAATACTTGTTCTAATTGCTTCTCTATCGTTATAACGAAGGTTCTGTTCGTTAATGCAAATTACTTCAGCGAAAGATATAATCTTGAATCCGGATTCGTGCAGATAGATTTTGGGCGAGTTGCGCGTAGCGAATAGAGCATCCGGGAAAATTACACGGACAAATGTTCCATCTATGTATCAACGTGTTCTCCGTAGCCTGGATTCCGAAGTTACCCTTTAATTAGTACGTCGCGTCTGGCCAAGGGTTAACTTGCAGATCGGTCGAATCGGTACGTGCACAGCATTGAATTCGTTACCAAGCAGAATCGACTTATGGTTTGTTAATTAGTTTGCGCTCGTTACGTCAACCGGATAAGACGACCCCGACCATTCGGCACGCGAAACGTTCGCGTTCCGTGGATGCTCATCGTAGATTTCTCGCGACAAGTGAAAAGGCAAACTTGCCCGAATAAAAGCGTGTTCGCGGTCGAATCGAGGGAACAAGAGAAGCGTATCGGTTTTCCATGATTTAGGCGCGATTCGAGGCAGAAATCGCGCTTACAAGCTCGAACACATCCGATAACGAGTTAATAAAGTGGGCCCTTTATAAAGTTGTGCTGAGAACGGACAAATCGATAACGACGTCGTTAGGAGACATTGCTTGCGGTGACCGTTATTCGCACGGGCGGCCGACGCTTTCAATCGACCCGCTCTGGTCGTCCAAGTGAAAACACGAATTAACTTTCGACGCGGTAACCCATCTATCTCGTACGGTACATTAACCACCACCCCTTCGCGTCACATGCTTTTTCATCCTTTGAATATTGTGTAATGATGTTTGACACCGTACCGAAGATGTCTTTGCCCCGTGTTGTACGGTGCACCATCGCATCGCCCCGCGGATAACGAGGAAAAGAAAATAGAGAAAAACGAAACGCGGGAAACAACGTGCGCGTACAAGCTTTGGAAAAATGTCTATCGAGTTCGTTTTTTCTATGCTATCGAGAGTACCGCGAACGCGATTCGGTTATACTAATTTTTACGATCTCAATAAAATTCGCTGTTTGGTCGGAACGAGACAGCCATCGGACGTTTACAAAACGACGCCGGGGGAAAAAAAAGAGAAACGTTCGTCGTATCAGGAAACGAATGGTGATTTTTATTCTCTATGCAACGCCGCCCACGTTGCAGTCCGAATTTCTCGCAGCTTCGAACCGAATAGACTTCCATTCCGAACGTTCTCCGATTTAGATGCCGTTACCTTTTACATATGGAACACGACTTGCAAATACCCGCGCAACAATCACGAGCCGAGTCGATGTAGCTGTTCCACCCTCCTCCTCCGTTTTCCTTCCACGAGTCTGTTCTTTTTCTCTCGGAACATGTCGCGTATTGTGATTGCGATTTTCTTGTCGTACGAAAAGCTACGATTACTTCGGCGACTGACGTTTTCCCTTCGTTCGAGGAAAAACTCTTTTCTAACCGGATAAGCGCCAGCGAATGCAGACGCGCAGCTTGCTTCGAGACTGACTCGCTAGTAAAGACGCGATGCTAGTTTATGATGTAATTATGTTAATTCGTTAATAAAGAAATCCGACCAGTTACGCTTCCGTTGATGCCTACTTTTTTCTCGGATACTCAGGCTAGTTAATTTACGCGAAACGGGATAAACTGGCCAATGCAACGGTGCGGATCTTTATAAGTTAGTCTCTGGCAAAAAGACGAGTGGACGGGAATCGTGCAAAGACAGAAGTAACGCGTACGAAGAATTGACGAATGAAGTAAGAGAAATGCGATTTTACGGCAAGCGGATCCACTGCGGACCAAACGTGCCAAAGTCTCTTACATATCCGCTCGTTGTGTGCTTTCGTCACGCTTCATTTTCAAACGGATCGAGCATCTTGGCAAGCGACTAAACTGTGATTGAGAATACAGATAGTGGAAGTACTATAAGATCGCGGTTATGTTAAGAACCGATCGGTTAGCTGGAACTGTTCGGAGCTACCAATTGACCCGGAAATAGCTGGACTCTTGGCCGTGCGATACTCGCTTGCGAAATAATCGTGGCGACCCATAGTCGAGAGGCCTCGCGAATGTCTCGCCACAAAGAAACTTGTCTGGCTCGATTTCGCAAAGCATTTTCATTCGAAATAGGGGAGATCGGTTCGAAATACCGTGAAAATCCGTGCTCGTCCCTTTGTCCGCGTGATCGCGTGCTCGACTCAACGAGTCGAAGATAATATGATTTGCGTGATGTTGCATCGGGGCGGGACACGTGTCCAGGAAGGGAAGACGGGTTACAATGATGAAAAGAAGAAGATGGAAACTCCATCCACGATTTGCTGGCGTGCGATTAATTTTTCATCGAACCCCGGTAAAACAGAATCGATAATGTTTCCTTCTCGAATGCGGTACGTGTTCGGCGTGTGCCGAGACTTCACATTCGTCCTGGTTCAAACTCCGATCGAAGGAGAATCATGAAGAAAGAAAAAGAGTGTGAGTTGTAGGAAAGTTGGTCGTATATCGGTCGCGTGATAACGGTGGAAGAATAGCGAGCAAGAATGGCGAAGAACGCGATAAGAAGAAGTTTACGATTATTCCTTCAATTAAACCGATACAACGAGCCACTTGGACTTGCAATGATTTTCACCTTCCTTTCCATCGTCAACCGTGGCTACCTTTTGTCGTCGCCTTCTCCTTTCATTTCCAATTAAAACGATGTTTTGACCTGCTTTCCTTGCCAGCCACTAGCTTACCTTCCGACATTGTGTTAACGCTCCTTTATGCAGAAGATCCATTGTCCGTTGCGGGTAGATCAACAAGAGTCAATTACATCTTACCAGTCTTATCTGTAAAGACTTTCTAACAACCCTTTTATCCATTCTTTTAAGAGAAAGTATCTTTATGAAATAGCGTTACGTTTCCGATCAAACGATTGGAATAGATCTTTTCTCTAACAATAAGAAGAGAATAAATAAGGTAAAGTGTAATTTCAATCGAAGATCGGTTCGTGCTATTTTTCGTGCAAGATCGAAACAGTGGATAGAAGATGCTTGTTCCATTTACGTTCGCCATTGAAAAGCAAGGAAAACACAATCTGTACTTTCGATGCGGTGCTATTCCACCGGAAGGAATTGTCTGATCTCCGTAGCCGGTATAAGGTGGTCGCGGTACAAGCACGTACGTGCCATATACCTATCGATATTACTCGGGCTGGTATTCTTCCTCGATCCTTCGTCTTTGGTTTGTTTCTCTTTTTCCTTGGCATGCCGTAGTCGAATTCGGCAACGCGTCTCAGTCCACTTCCATTTCGACGGATGAATCGAGCCTCGCCTTGGCCAGATATTGCAGGCAGCCGTGAATGGAGGATGCACGTTGAAGTTGCGGCTACGGTGTGGCCCGCAGTTTATACGGCGAAAGAAAAGGAGAAGGAAACAGGCTTCGCGTAGGAAGAGGCGAACAATACAACGAAAACGTTATCCGAGGCTGAACGTGGCTAGCTTTTGCCGCGTGCGCCGTGGCAGATTTCATCTTATTTCCGGTCCACCTTCGGTCAGCCTTTTGTGAGACACCGTTCGGTTGCGGATAGGGACTTTTTGCCCTTGCCATTGGCCCCTCTTTGTCGTCGAATGTGTACGGTAATACAAGAGAGGCCGGACGAAAACGTAGCACGAAGGCTGAGAATTTCGTGGAGCAAAGACGCGACTTAAGACACTTTCCCCTGGTATCCTCTTGTCCACCTTCCTTCGAATTTCTCCCTTTGCATCGTTATCACGCCACTGTCCATCGAGCGTTTCGATTGGACAACCCTAAACGAAAATGTTTCGGTCCTGGGTAAAAAGGACGCAGGTATTATCCTCGGAGAAAACCGACCGACCCTTTCATTTCGCCAGATCTTCTTTCTCTTTGCAAAATTGTTTCCTATGGAAATTTATTTTCCCTACCTTTCGTTGATTGCCAAATGTATTTTCCTTTTCTATCAACCTTTCTCTAAAATCAAATCTAACTTCTCTGATAGGGTAACCGCAGAATGTTTTTTCTTTTTAACTGATTGGATTAAATGAATTTTATGCAACTTTTTAGCATGATTATGGAGCACGAACAACCTAGTGAGTCTTATTAGGTGTCTTGTTAAGAGAATAATAAAAATACAGGTACTAAACTCCTGCAGGGAAGTTTAACGACTAGGCTACGAGATACCCGCGGCTGGTCGAGAAACGCGTAAAACCTTGAAGTGTGCGAGACCTTGAACCTACGGCAGCATATTCTCACTCGCGATGCAAATGATTCTTACGAGTCGAAAAAAGTGGTTGAATCTGTGGCGAAATCGTCACGCGAATCAATTAGGAGGAAGTCAAGGATCGCATTAACGCGAAAGTAACGGCACCTTCGACGATTTCGAGTAATAATTTGTGGCGGTAGGTGTTTTTAAGGATTCATGCAATATTTAACGACGCTTCTGCTAACGAAGACACTTACGTCGACCAAAGTTATTATGACACTAATTGATAATGATGTTTGGGGAGTTAGGTCTCTTATAAAAGAGTTCATATTTAAGGAGTAAAAATATCCCTTCAGTATACACTATCTTGATTGTGTTTGCAAACGACTGCGAAAAATGAACAAAAACCATTTTCTAACATTTTCAGAACGGCTTCTACGAACGTCCCCGTTTACATAAATTTCACCGCTCTAGTTGAAGAGCATTGCAGTTAGCTAACTCGTGTTTAGCAGCTTGGCGTTCTTGTAAATGTAGGAGAGTTTCATGTTAAATTTCCCCGAAGCTTTTCAGCGGTCTGTCCTTCGAGGGATTTCACGGGAAAGCAGATCGAAAACAGGAATCGTTAAGTTTTTGATAAACGCGCGGGTCTTTTAACGGCAAAAAGTTGCTTGTTCGGTGTATCGAGCGAGCATCTAGGATCCGTGAAAAACACCGACCACGGTGTATTTGCATAGGTAATTGCATGTTGCACGCGGCGGCTCGTTGTTGGTACAATCGAATTGGGTCGGTCGGTGATTTTGTTTTCCTTGCTTTGGCCGAGATTCGAAAGCTATTCGTTGCATGCTCTTACGGTTTACAGCCAACCTTTCAAAGTAAACTCTGTCTTTTTTTACGTTAATCACTTTCAACGGTTTATTTTTTCTTTTATCGTTTGAAGGATTGTACGATCGAGTGCATAGATATCCGAATAAATTCAAATTAACCTAGAGGATTCGATAAAGATCGAAAAGTAACACGATTTTCGAGTAAAATGCACGTCGAAGCAGTTATTCGTTGTGATTTCAGATTCACGTGCGTCGGTAAACGTAGACTTTTACGCTTGAAAGAAGTCGAATCGAAGAATCGAGGAGATATAGTTTGAAGGAATAGATCTAGACAGTTTTGAGGATAAGCGAAGCTCGAAAGGAAACTCCAAGTATTATATACATACATTGGGATACGGGAACTTCTTTACGATCATTTGTATATGAACGCCCCTCTGTGTACATATGGAGAATAAAAAGACGATTCGTCTTGTAATGCTCCGTAGCTTGACTCCGCCATTTCTCATCCCACTGTTCAACCGAACGTGTTTCTATCGGCATAAGCTTGAAGATTCTGGGGGATATTAAAACTCGATACGTGAAAATAAATAAACCCGTATTTATTTCTCTGAACCGTAATACACCCAGTTCAAATACCTATTGTAGGGATTATCCTTAGGTAAACCTTAGATATTGGGTTATTGCACGTAAGAAGAAGAATACAAGTTTGGATGTAAGCCGTATTTTGAACAAAGATTTTTCCAACGTTTTGCTAACATTGCAGCTAGCTTCGTCAGGGGTCGAAGGACACTATTTCGGCCATTATAGCATCAACCCCTGATGAAGTTAGCTGCAACGCTGGCGAAATGTAGAGAAAATCTTTTTCTAGGACACGGCTTACACCCGAAAGCCTTAAACTATTTTGAGTTTTCCTTGCGATAAGGTTAAATGCAACAACGTTGAGTATGACAAACCGTGCTGTGAAACCTGGAAGACTGTTTACTCGGATTGAATTTTCTTGTTAAATCGCTGAACTTTGCGTTGCAATGTTACCTAATTTTTAAACGGTCAGTCATTTTTCATCGTTCGATCTATGTCCTCGAATTATCGGAGATATCTAAGAGGCGTTATTAGGATAACGCCGTGTGCGTGTCCGATGACAGCCCGACGTACTGCTCGGTGCCATTGTCGGGGCTCAGCGAAGCAGATCGCCCTCTCACCGGCTCCAAGTGGAAACTAACGCGCCTTTTGTCGCATGACTAATTGAGGCCGATATATAACGCACCGTGCAAAAACTTAGGGCCATTCTCGGCCCACGAGCGGAGGCGGTGGTGTGTGCGCCGGGTCAAAGGGCGAGGACGAGGACAAGGATGAACACCGGGGTAGAAGGGGAAATGGACGACGAAAGGGGAGAAGGTAGAGGATGCATTCTGGTGCGCGACTTCGCGGATAAAGGATGAGAGAGACTTTGGTAATGCCGGGCTTTACGCGGCGAATAATCAATGCATCCTGGTGTGCAGCCTCGGTCTGCACGGGCGGTTACACCGAGATAAATGTAATGCGGCGAACCTACTTACGTCCTTTGCATACCGGGTGTCCGAGAAATTGATGGAGGTCGCGCGAGCCTCCCGACGACGTGGCCAAGGAAATTGATGACGGTCGGTGATAAGCGAACTAACATCTCTGAATCTTTCTCCCCAGCGACCTTACGATGATTTCGGTCACTTGTAAAAGCTGGTAATGGCAATCGCTTATGGGATAATTATAACGAAACTGCGGTTTCAGATCAAATATTTATTGCAATTTACAATTAGAACACTGTTAGAGTATTATTATTCGAAATTTCACAACTCGACTAACAAAAATACTTTGAGGCGTTTCTAATATTTTAGCAGAGCGACTATCGATGTAGGGGTAACCCAATTCCACCAATGCACGTGCAAGAAATAGAATTCGTCCAAGAGGAAACGGCCGTTTCGGTGGCGTCCGTTTTTCCTTCGATGGCTCGGCGCGAAACGAAATTCGTTCCTCGCTCCGGGCATAACTGCAAAAGAGAAAGAAAAAGAAAGAGCGGGGCGATTGTTCGAAACGGAGTTAAGGATATACGAGCCGCGGCACAGGTTGCCGGTTACTTCGCCTCTCAGAGAGATTTAAAGCACTCTTGCTCCAGGGGAAGGAAGGATGCTCGGAATGGTGGTAGGAATTTAGCGCATTATGGCGCGAGTTAATATTGGGCGGACAGTGGGTGGAGTCCACTGCCACTAAATATACTCATTCCTCCCCCGGCACTCTTTCGTGGACCACGTTCAAAAACTCTCCACGTCGTGGCTCCTTGCTATAAGAATTCCTTTTTATTATTGGCCTCCTCGCTTTTTTTCTCTCCATGTATGCCCTATCTCGCACTGTCTTTTTTCTATTCAATAGCTGCTTCAAAACTGCTGGCTTGTTGCACGAATATCCTGAAAGCACAATTCCAACTTCAATTTCTGAACAATTGCCTTTTTTCTCATATTGGATTTAACCCTTATCCGGATAATTTATTGAAAAATTAACATTATCTCTATTTCAGTTTTTATGTTGCAAACACAATATTTTATAATAAAATTTTAGTGCTAGAATTTTGCAATATACACCTCATTGTAGGCGATTTTTAGTTTTGCAAAAGCAAGCTGAAGTCATTTTTTCTATTCCACCATTACAATTATCGTGTCGTCTCGATAACGGTAAAAAAATAGCTGCATTTGCAGAAAGGGAACTCTTAAATATCCCTGAATTGGGGAATCCTATGTTCCGTTTAGCGCGATGCGGACACGTGTGTTACACCTATGTAAATGAAATACCCTTTGTATGGTGGATCCGTTCGGCAGGGTATGTTCCGTGCGATAGAATGAACGATTTAATCGGTCCCCGACAATTTGGGTGGTCTGCCAACTTTGAGAATCCGATGAAAGCACGTGCCTGCCGCGCACGAGCCATGAAATTACCGGTACCTGTGAAACGTACTTCACCTATTGAGGAAGCGTTTCAAATCGTGTATCTATGAACCTATCCTATCTATATCGCATTGACCTCAAACACGTCGGCGCGTTTTGAATTGCTCTCGTAACGAGCTAAGCGATCCAACTGCTGGATGTTCGTTTCAGGTAACACCGTTGGTGTCTAACTTTAAGATACTCGACCTACTCTTCTACATCGAATCGACTGCTCCTTTCTACACTTCTTGCTAAGTCACTCGGTTTTCTTTGTAGCCTATCAAGTATCGTTTGGAACGAGAAACGATAAAACTTTTAAACGCTTTTTCGACTACAATACCATCAAGGATATCGTACAGTTTGAAGGAAGTCATCGGAAAGATTTTCGAATATCGAAGTGAAAATTTATTCCCACTCGGTCGGGGCTATTCTCGTGTTTGTTGGTCGAAGAATTTATTGAATAACCAGTTAACAATGCACGGATGTACTTTGCATTCCTGCGAAGTTCATCGATCGATGTAACCGTGCCTCTTGCCATGCAAGGATGCGCACACCGTGCCTTAAAGCTTCTTGTAAATAAAAATAAAAAAATAAAAAACAAGAAGAAAAGCGAAGGCCTCGCTGGCCTTTAGATCCTGGCCGTACCGCCGGAGGGTCATCCACGAACGACCCGGACAATATTGCAGGAGTCGCGAGGCGTTTGTGAGCGAGAAACTTTTCAGTGGATTTACTGGTTCCACTTTCTTTCGTTCGGTCTCCATTCGCTAAATTCACTTAGCCAAGTTTTATTTGTTCGCCAACTTACGACGTCGTCGTGCCGCCATTCGGTCGATTATGCAACTTTCCTGTCCTCGTCCTGTCATGCTTTGTCTTCTTTGTTCGCTTTTTACTTCGACGCTCGTTGCCGCGGGAAATTTACTAGCCGGATCTTTGTCGCACCTGGGGCGATTTTAATCGACATCGTTATTCGTATCGATCGATTACCAGCTGTAATGCAATTAAATATCGTAAGGTTGATTGAATTCGTGAACGAAGGAGATGAAATTGATCGTTAACTTCGAAGTTCTTAAATACATCCGGTCGAGCTGTGAATGCAAAATGTAATCGAACGACACCGAATCCCATTTAAAACTCACCCCATATTCCAATTTCCAATTGAAAAAAAAATATTATTCTTTAAACGGTCGCGCTAATCGAATATCGAGCTTTCCACGGAGACGGTCTGCGGATCGTTCGATAGGAGGAACGAGAAACGTTTCGCGACACGTCTTTCAATTCTCCGCGAGATACCGAATCCTCCTTTTAAATCGCGCTTTATGCCACTTTTAAAAGGAACAAATCGTAACAGAACGTTATCGTGCTATTCCTGTGTAAATTCTTGCTGGTATGAAATTCTGGCTGCATTATACTCAACGCGAGTGAAATTTGCAAGTGTACAGCAATAGCAGCCACTGTCTTCTATTGTGATGCAAATACCTTTTCTGTAACTTCTTTGATCGTATAACAACACCGTATTAACGCTTTCGTGGCTAGTAATTTTAACGTGATCCTGAAACCGACTATAGTGTCGCCAAGTTTTGCAATTAAAATTAAAATATGCGAAGATTAATTGAGTATTAATGATATACAAATTTTTTCTTAATTATTTGAGTATATACGGCCATCAAATATTCGATCGTACTATAACATTCACTGTCTCAAAGATTAAATCGTTTAGCCAGAGGAATAACAGCGAAAAAGAAAAGGGAGGTGGAGGCTCGATTAAATTTTCCAAGGTGCAATTCCCAAGGAACTAGTTGATCAAATTTGTGCGTTAAACAAGTCTTGTTATCACTCTCGGCTTCGTTCAGGCGAAGGGCTTTATGATGCAATAAATGCATTACATTAAGAAGTCGTTGTAAAAAGTTTGTCCCAGTTGGCCGGCGCGAGGAGACACAACGGAAGGGAAGGTTACCTCGGGGAAAAATGAGATTTACGTGTTACCTTAAACCGTAAGCGGCCAGAGAACTTCTGTAAGACGACTGTACCTCTTTTTTTCAACTCCGTGGTCCAGCTTTTTCTTTCGTTCACCGTTTCGCTCGCGAGTCAGTGCTGCACCCCTAGAATAATAACCGAACAAGCGTAATTACGTTGCAAACACTTCTCATTACATCAGAAATGTTTATTCGAACCATCACAGTGAAATAACAAATTCTAGGTTCTCTCAAAAGTTCTTCAACGAATATTTATTTATTGCTTCAAAAACGAAGACTGTAGTTGTTAAACTGAATACCTCCTATATCAGCTCAACTTTTTTGGAAAGTTTCATTTAAAATTTCACGTGATTCAACGACCCTGGTGCATTGGGTGCATTCTTCTGCATTCTTTCAAACACCACGTCTGAAAATTCAGCGAGGAAAAGGTACGTGGAAAGCGTTTCTGCTCGATGCACGTTAAATCGACCCTGTTAAGTTCCTGTTTCTACCGAAGGTTTCTTTCGTATAGCGTGCAGGAAAAGAGACAAAATTTTCACGGATACCTATGATTTTATATTAGGATCATTAATGAAAAATTTGTAACACCACTGTGAATATGAAATTCGAAATTTCGTACGACCAGGTTATGGTTAGTTTTAATAGTTTGTCATTCTTTTGTGAAGCAGTCACGTGGTGCGAATAGAAAATGTGGGGTGAAAGGAAAAGCTTTCTATACGTATAGAATACACGTAGTGTAGAAGACACGATGATACATACCCCTATAAATTTTGCAATATTACGCCCGCGTACGGGTTATGAAATACAAGCGAGGCTTAATGCAGGGCTCATTGAATATGAGGGGGTTGATAGCGCATGTATCATTGACGTATTAATTCTGCCAAATCGTCTGCACAGGTGCGACTTTTCGTTGGTCTTCAGCAGATCGTAACAAATTGTCCTCGCAAAAGTATGAATTATTAGTCGTAACACGAATGAAAGGTGCAAAGTGCGTTTAATGCAGTAGATCATATGCAATAATCACGTTCAACTTTTTAATCGTTCATTGAAAATCTAATTTGCTTAATACTTAGTTAGAGGAGTTTCTATTTTAAATGATAATAATTCACATGAAATAAAGTATGAAAAATTATTAAATTCCAAAATATATGTAGGTCAAATGGACGGAATTAAAGGAGCCTTTATCATGAGAAAATGAGAAAACCTATCTTTGCCAAATGATAATACCACTCTTCAAACAGAATATCTCAAAGTACAAAGTTATTATTCTTTCGAATCGTTTGCTCGTTCGTTCACTCATTCCAGCATGATATTATCCCGTTTCCTATTGAGCTTGTCCTGCAGAGTTTCTCCTACAATTATATCCATACACGAATTTTAACTCGCCGTCTATCTGGTCGGTTCGTAAGGCGAGCATTGTGCCACGATGACAAATTACCCGGCGTAAGAGGTAAATAAAAAATACGGACCCTCCTCGGAACGTGTCAGGATGTTGATATAATGTCCTGCCCGCTAGCGCAACGACCAACGATCAATCATTGGACAATATTTATTTATATGAAAGGTAGCGAAAAGGTAGAAGGGAGAGAGAACAAGAAGATAGGGACTTGTTCACCCTCTTTCTCTTTTAATTCCTTTCTTTCTGTTGTTCTCCTTCGCTGATAATGCAGAAGGGTGACTCTCGGATAGACGCATTGTCGCGTTTATGAACACGATTTGATCAGATAAATTCGTGGCTCTCGAAGAGAATAGCACCGATGTCGTCGAATCTTTGTCGCGAATGCGAGGAAATATAACCTCCAGGATATCTTGAGATTGTCACCTGTCATCATTATTGAGAGTGCCTTTCGTGGACCCTTTTTCGGCAAATGCATTGCAGACCATAGAAAATTTTTGACAGCGACGGAGCATTCCATTTACAGACCTGAAAAGCGACACATGTAATTTGGAATGACTATGGGTGGTCCAAAAAGTTCTCGAAAAATTGGTCTAACTTTTTAATAGAAAATGGAATCATCTCAAAACTTTTCTTATATTATTAACAAATCTTGATCTGCTCCACAATGTACATATTCACCTATTATTCATGACAAAGAACGTTTCCCTGTTCTTTTCAATCTTTTCATGTTATTCATCGTTTCGCGTTACCTACATGTTTCCTTTCGGAAGTTAGCAACGATTCTTTTTGCTCGTCGCGTTAACACGGTCTTTAACTTTCGCATAGGGAAACGTAGTCAGCGTGGGGAAATAGAGGTTTTTTCACCAGCTTTCCCCGAGTGGAATTAATGAATTAACGAGAGGCGCACACGACACGAATACCGCGATTCTACCCCTGGGCCGTGTGTGATTTTCGGTACATAAAGAGAAACGCCGAGTCGCGGCCACTCGAGACTGGTGTCATTAAGATTTCGTTTCAACCTCGACTGCCAGACGGCCGAGTTGAAGAGCGAGCGTGTTGCTACGGGATGCCCAAGAGAAGGCATGTAGTAACGCGGTTGAACTAGAGAGGGAAAAATAAAAAGTTACAGCCAGGTAGCAGTCTCGTAACAAGGTAGTTTGAGTTCCTGTCACATCGATCAATTTATTTGTTGTATCTTTATTGACAACCTCGAAAAGTGAAAAATCGTAAAATACAAATGTAAAAGCAGGATCGAACAAGGATTTTCATGATTGGCGACGGTGTTTCAGTTTCCCTATAGAAATTCGTCCTGGTAGGATATTTTGTTCGGGTACGAAATAAGATTGGCTGGTTCTTGGTCGAACGATGGACGAAAGTTTCGCTTGGTAGGAATCGTAACGATTATTCTCGGTCTTCCGCTGACTGCTACGGTATTGGAAAAACGTGCTAGAGTCAGTCGAATTGGGGTATATAATGTGCCGCTTGTAAATGCACGGACCAAGTAGAGAGAAGCAACGAAGAAGCACGTTAAACGTTACGACGTTATTTACCGAGTATGTAGCACTCTCGATTGAGTATCGAGACAACATCGAGCGAAAAGTTGGCGCGAATTTACGTAGCCCTTTGACCCGGTTTACTGATAATAGGCTTTCAACGCTATTTTTCGCGTACGCGATTTCCTATCGGTCAGCCATCGATTTCAATTCGTTCTTCTATCAAAGGCATCGACCGTTCGGCAAATCGATTTCGAGTTATCGGCACTGTTACAAAAACAAGGCGGTCATGTGCGTGAAAACTATGAAAAATCGTGGACGCGAGTTTGCGCGGATTGGGTAACGTGAAACGATTCTCTGCGGGCCATTAGTCATCGCGCTTTTGGTCAACGACCAAAACTGACTTACGACCGAATACGAATGCAACGAGACCTCTTTCGCTTCGGATTGTTTCGAAAAATGATGAAACGTGAATTCGTGGAACGGTCTTTAAACCGTATACACGGTTATCTCTTAAAACGCGAAGATTCGATAGATTTGAAAATCGTACACATGGTTACTCGCATACTTGGGGGGATAACTTTTTTTACGAGAAGTTTCCAGTCGCGGAAAGTTTTTCGATTTTCAACCCCGATCGTAGTTCGCGGCTCAACTAACACGAATTTCAACTGACCAATCTTAAGTCTCTACATGGGGCTGAGAACATAACGGAAATTCAAAGCCCCTGCCCCGAAACGATAGTTTGCCAACTGGTTGACAAGTTCTCGGACGGAAGTAGGTGAGCAAGTTCGCGAGGTCGTATCGAGATTACAACTAACCGATCGATCTACATATTATTACTCCCAGAGATACACGATTACCCTTGTAATTAACTTAACAATCGAAACAGTTATAAAAATAATCAATGATCCCGAATTAAAATAGGGAAAAGAGACAGTCCGTTCGATTGAAATTTAACGAAACTGTCCGGTCGTTGCGTTTGACGGATCGTTATTGAGTTGAGGCAGGATCGGGAAGGGGTTCGTGGATGACGCGCGCAATGAAACTTCAATCACGAAAGTATTTGGTTTCGTGGTCGCCAGCGGATGTTGCCAGCCGATTCCTGCAGAGTCAGAAGTTACCGCTCGGTAGGAAAAACGAACAGGAAGAGGTGGATGAAGAAAAAGCTGGCGCGAGAGAAAGAGAAACGGGATGGCCATATTCGCGATTACGGATAATAAATGGAACGACGTTGGCTCTGCTTCTGGCAAGGCTAGCTCTGATGGATATAATCGGTCTGAAATTCGAGCGAATCCCCTTTTCGCCGGAGTCTACCGTCACGAAGTACGATAGAATGGAAACGAAGAGAGGGAGAGGCAGAAATGGTGTAGAGAAATAGAGAGGGGTAGTTCTGCTTCAACTACGGGGCTGCAGAGAGATGTGGCTCGTTCTCAGCCCCCCCCTTGAACCATCCCTCGTTTTACGCGCAGGAACGGTTTACACTAAGCCGCGAGGATCATATCCGTTTAATAACGCGATAACATATCAATTTCACGCAAATGCTGTCCCGGAGAAGCCCTGAGGTAGGCACGCTTTGAGGCCCTACAGAAGCCGGGAAATCGTGCCGGCGCCGACCATCGCCGACCGCCGCCACACGAGCCAGGAAAATGGCCTCGGATAATTAATGTCGGCCTACGATCGTCCGAGATGATTAATGACGATCCTGCTTCGCCCGCGTATAATAACGCTTTCCACGCAAATTAGTGCTCACACGTATTCAATGTTCCTTAGCCTCTTTCGCGTTATCGAGGTTCTTTCATCGAACCACCAAGACGTTGAATACGAGGATTAAAGCGGTGGGTTATGAAACGTTTATTCTTGGGTAATACCGTTCTATCGAGCATACGGTGGCTGGTGGTCGTCGGCTTTGAAATTCCTAGCCACTGGTATTCCCTGAATATTCAGGACTGGACCACGAACTTTAAACGATCTTCATTAGAAAAATAATTTACCCCACCCCCCCGGTCTTTTGATACGGGAAACTTTCAACGCCCCAATCCCGCCTTCGTTTGCTGCCTTTGTTCTGTACCTTGATGTTGCGGTTATTAACCAGACAGAATTGTATACGGTATATTTTATGAATCTGGACAGGGACTCCTAGGCATGTTCGCACCCCTCAGGCTTTAAAAATATCATAGATTTATTAGTATATACCCTACGGCGCAGCGGTTGGAAAACGGGCCATTTTCGCGGTCACCCTTTGCAGAATGTATTTGCATCGGATGGATCCATTTGGCCGATCTGATTTCCTGAAACGATTAACACGTACCCACTAGGAACGGACGAGGCACGCGTGCGCTTCGAAATTTTGGCTAGCTAGGATGAATTTACACGCGATGCCAAGTACGCGGCTTGACAGCGACTTGATCCCCCTCGCCGAGTCGAGCCGGGCGCATGACGGCTGACTGCTATTCCTATCCCATCTCGGCAATATTAATAATGTCTGGAATTTCATTACGAGTTTCTACCCACCTAAGCTCCCACGCTGATCCGACTGCCATTTCGTACCTACAGGTGATTCCCCCGTTGATGCTGGTAAGCAACCTCGAGCACATGAATATCGCATATGTCTTGGTAGAGATGCGACTGTGTACACTGTTCATCCCTCATTACATCCAAGGATATGTCCCGTGGGTCGAACGAGTTTGCCGAATCTGGAATCGCGCGATAGCATGAGCGAAAATCCTTCGGGATTGCGTCGCCCTGGCCTATCTGAGCGATCGTGTTTGCGCACGTCCCCGATCAGTCGATGCATTCTCCTGTTATTTCTCTCTTAGCCTGTCCTCACTCTTTTACATAATAGAAACACAGGCATTCTGAGAGGATTTCGATTTATCCAAATTATTTTGCTATTTATCCTTTTGTAACTTATACAGTATCCACACTCGTTCTGTTTCGTTTACAATTAATTTATGAAAATCTAATTCGATGATTATATTTATCACAGCATACAACACGTCATTGCGTAGATATAATTCAGTAGCGTGGAACGGGTGCGGTATATACGCTTTTATTCGAGTAGTCGAGCATACACTATTCCTACGGGAGCGGGGGCATCTTTACGAGACTTTCAAAGCTTCGTGATTTTACAACTCGTTGAGCTCATTTCCTTACCGCTCTCGAGCGTCGCCCAACTTTGATACTCGATTTCCACCACTTGCCGAAACTTTTCGCCGGCACGTGCATAAAATTATTTCACGGGGGAAATCGTGTTTCCACGCTTGTCCGCCCCCGTTTCATTTCACACGTTTATCGCCGGTGGCATCAACGTTGTTATCAAATTCTTCCGTTGAATTTTCCCTGTTAAATTTACGCTTCTCGCCTTCTCCTCGTCTTCGTAGTTCGAGGATATTGCAGCTTCCTCGGTATCGTCCTCGACAGGTACGATCTGTAATTCGAACCGATTCAGAGGAGGCGAGATCGAAATTAGGTCGATCTAACGATGATTAATTAGAGCGCAATCAAGGTTAGATTACCTCTTGGGGTACTCGTAAGCGAGCCGGGCTAATTCATGGTAACCAATCGCGATGTGTATACGTACTCGAAATTCGGAAGTGGCGCGGTTACGCGATGATCGATGGCGAGAGATCCTGTTTCGTCAAGGGGTAGACACGTAACGGGTAAGTGGCTCTCGGAAACAGTCTTCCTGACGCGCGATTGATCGTGAAATGATCGATGAAAGGATCCGACCAGATTTCGCGTACGAAATAAAAGTATAAAAGCAACATGGCTCGTCCTAGTACGGGCCTGAACGAAAAAGATAAGCTCGCGTTGCTACGACGAGGACGCGCATCCAGCTTACTTCAAAGATTATTACGAACCATCGATCATTTCGGCAAATAGATGAATTCCTCTGTTTGTCTAGCTGAAATTAGTTTTTCCCACGTCTGCCGTCTTGCGACGTGCTATCGAAGCAACGCCTTCTACTTTAGATTCATGACTTTTCATCCTACCCTCGGAGTGTGTTCTCCGTAAACAGCCTTCCTCCGATTAATCTACTTAGATTTTCCAACACGAAATAACACCGACTGCTACACTTGCAGCACGAGTAATATAGCTTGAAGAGTATATCACAGATTCGTAGTAGCGCTATGCAGATGCAACTGCAATACCTGGCAACCCGTAACAACGTAAAGTTTATGTAGCTGACAGATATGATCATAGTTTCAACGTCGACGAACAAAAGTTTTCATGTCGGCGATGCTTCGTTACGGAAAATGTTACATCGCGATACGTAATATTCGAACAGACGTCAAGTTTCAGTCCCGTATGCTTCCGATGAAGAAACTTTTCGGGTATCGTACAGTTTAAGGGATAAAGATTTAAGGATCGAGTCGCGGTAGCTGATTCCCTCTCGACAACAAGTCGTATCCAGAATATAAACCGGCACGTAATTAGATGACTGGCTTAGTTTGCCGCGAAACAATATGGGTAATCAAAGTTTCCCCGAACCGTTCTCTCGCGTTCGTTGGTGGTGGTTTCGAAATTCCGTTTGCGCTACGATGCAAGCCCTCTGACAGGAACGTAAACCGGAGCCACTCGAGGGTCCCGAAATGTCGGGAAGTCAATTACATTGCGAAAATTGCATTGAACTGGCACAACGGATGCAATTGCAGCCGGTTGGATACAAAGGCTGGGGGGACCAGCGCTCCCATTTAATCCTTCCGCGCGTACAGCTTAATTATGGTAATGCAAAGGAAACCTAATCCATATTACCTGCGATACACCTATTCGGTTTACAATCGCCTGTTATATTTGCATTCTACTTACCTAAGAGTTTGCCTTAAAACTCGAGTAACGATCTATCGACATAGAGGGATGTTCTGCCACCTAGAGCCCTTAAATGAGGAATTATCAAACATCTTCTATAAACGAGTACCAGTCTAAGATATTTGCAAAGTAACGAGGAGTCGGGAAGAAAATCTCATTAATCGCAATGCGTTTAATGCGACGAGCCACGGGGAAAGGAATCCTCGTTATGCGAGGACATCGTCCCTAAACAATTAATCCGGCGGTTGCATAAGTAACGAAGCAACTGCACGCAGACCTTCTAGCTCGTTGTCACGAGCTAGATCGTAAATACCGACAGGTATGCGAGTATATTCCTCGCGGGGACGTTTCGCGTAAGGGGGCAGTTTTGTCCGGCGACGATCGTTCAGAATTCCAAGATGCCGGTCTTAGGTGCACGCGATGTTATTGTACTTGTTTCGTAGAGAACAAAGAAAAGGAGTGGTAGATGGGTCTAGCAGGGAAGACAAAAGGAAGTAAACGATGAAGGGATGGGAAGGACAGGGTATGTAGGTCGCAGTCGACACGGGTAGAAAATGCGCGAGAAAAAGCGAAAGACAGGCAGGAACGGCGAAAAGACAAACGGAGAAGACATGGAGTACGAGGAGAAGACGAGAATGTTGATTGGCCTTAAATTGAATCCTACCGATTTATCACGCTCGGACTCGTTCTTTTTAGGGTCCTCTATTCGTTTCTTCCTTTCTTTCTTCTTTTAAGGTTCCCTGGCATTACCAAAAAACTGTGCACCTGCATTTTTTTATATACATTTTTCAAGATATTTCCCATTTACTGTTTAAAATTGAACACCCTGTACCATCACTAGTTGGCTCACTGTCCGACTCGATTGAAACTCTGTTTACTGCTTTCTTCTTTCTTCCGAAATACAAAGAATAAAATTTCGAAATAAGCCAATTACTGGTTACAGCAGAGAGCAACCAACCATTCGACGTTCTTAACATTCTCGCGATTGTAATTTTGATAAGGCGCACGTCTGCGAGACTCAATGTTAATTGCTCGTCACACCAAACGAATGAAAGTAATCGTAAGGTCGCGTCGTGGCCAATTAGCATTCGTCAGAAGGTACTTAAGATTTCGAGATACATAGGACATTGGATTTTGAACAAAAATGAATTAATACAGGTACAAGAACTTAAATAAAATTCTGATAACTACTCGTGACAAAAACGGTCCCGTTTTCCTTGCGAAACATTACCCGCAGTTACGTTAATAGAATCGTTTTGAACGAACAGCCATGGCACTCCAGATGTGTGTAACGATCTCATTATCGTTGAGAAGAGAAACTTATGTACGCGACGTTTTTAACATCCCCCTGGGTTCCTAGCGAGTCTCAAAATTGAGCGTACGTGCGAATACTCTTCGATATAGAAATATTATGTAAATTTTCTTTAATCGCGTTATTTTAAATGCAAAAAAGAGATTTGCTTAATCTGCACAGATGAAAAGTGTTACGTTCCAGCTGTGTATAGTCGATTTTACGATCTTCCACGAATAAAGTGATTATTAGTTTTATTCGATGCGATATTACTGTAATGCTCGAACCTCTATTATTTTACATCGAGCAAACCTGTTCGTTAATCTCGTCCATTAATAAAATATCATGAGATTTTCCCATTTCCCTCCGTTTCCATTCACTTCACTTTCACGCGTGTTCACTAAAAACGAATTATGATACGCTTAGGCAAAAACATGTTCCTTTTCAGTTCGATTAATAACCTTCATTTTTCTTGTTTGTTTCAGGTAAGTTGATTTCTTACCTTGCTCTATATTACCAGAATGTTCAACTCGGGTAAGTACCTTACAAAGATTTATGCACGTAAGAAAAAGCGCAGTAGGAAATTTTCTGCTATTATATGGCAATCGACTAAGTGTTTCTTCTAATCTTTCACCGTCGCGTTAGATAACTTGTACAAATTATCCTATGGAATTTACCACGTAGAAAGCGATGTTAACGAATGCGTAATTAATTTAACGGATTGAGTCTGATATTAAAATGCAATCAAGCTTTCTTGCCGTGTGATCATAGATTTCGAACCGATCATGTATCTCGGTTAAAATTAATGAGCCACGTCCGCATTAGCCAACGTTATAGCTCAGCTTTGTGAGAAAATTCATGTGCCGTCATTTATTGCTCGTTAACCCTTTTACTTGTTGTATAATAATCGCTAATTGATTGTCAACGTTCGTGAATAATGTGCTTATTATTTCTTCTGATCTCCCAAAGGCAGGTTTCAATTCTCTTCTGTCTAAACATAAATCCCTTTTAAGTACCTGATAAAATAATTTTTAATGAATCGAAAAAAGATTTAACACTTTGCCGACTTTTCTTTCTTGTTTTATTCTTAATGAATTAATTGACGATTTTCAACGGCGTATTATTTATATAAAGATCTGAACGACGACCCGTTACACGTTTGGTTCACATGTTTCATCTAAAGTGCAGGTTTAACTGTACCGGTGATTTTTACATCGGTTCGTGTACTTCATCTTCCACTTTAATAGATGACGTTTAACTGACACCGCGAAGCGCGGGCTCTTTCGCGGCCAATTAAAGGTGCAATCAACAATCCTAAAAATATTGTATTTAATGATAGACTCCTTAGAGGCCGACGTTCGAAACTGTAGATTACATTGAGACAAGATAATTGCCCGATACAAGCCACTGGATGCAGCTGCACCATTATAATTGCAGGCTAGCCGCGACCGGACGAAAGAAAAAGCCGGGTATAATTCGTTCATCGACGTAATTTCTTCTTTCTCCTAATGGCTGCGTTTAGCCAGGCGCCTCTGGCGCCATCACCTTCTCTATGTTTTCTTCCTTCCCATTGTCGATGAATTACTTTTCTCTTTCATCGGTACAAACAAGCTTCGTCGATTTTCGGAGAAAAACAAAATAACTTTCAGTAAGCTTCACGGTTTTTGCTAATCGATTCTCGATAACGTTGAACCAAATAAACAGGATTCTTTGTTTTCGAGGAAGAATTTATCAAATTCAATTGTTAATTTAACGTTTTATCGAGGTAGCGTGAACGACGGATTTAAAAATACAATTCTTTTATTTGATTTTTCATTCGGTGTCTTTGTTCTCTAGCTTTACAAAGCGCGTTTAAAAACACTGCTGAGCAGTTTAACGCGATTTAATCTGCTTAGTTTGGTAGCTCGTTGCAGGCAAGCACCTTCGGTTAAGTGGTTTAGTTTTACAAATGGCGAAGATCCTAGGGGACAGCGTTTAATTGGAACGTGCTTGTCCTTTCAAGGAAGATAACTGTTACAAAACAGAGTTCATGATTTTCGAAAAACCAGCTTAAGACTGTAGTCGTTTTCTCGGATTGTTTGCATAAGATCCTGCGTACCGGCAACAGGCTTGAACCGTTCGATAAGACGAGCGAAAATATTGAAAGCTTTCTCTACAACTACGCTTTAGCCGAATTTATCTAAACAGGGTGCTTTCATATCGTGTGACCCTGGGTACGGCAGGTACTCAGTTTAATTTAATGTGTCGAAATTTATAGGACGTTTCGGTAAGTGGTACACGGGCACCATGGTACCCGATGAAATTTATCGTAACGAAAACGGCCGAAGAAAATATCCAAGGGAATGAAATATACGGTTAAATATGAACGGGCGCCAGTGAGCTTGCCCGATAAACTTTCAAATATAAATAAAATATTCTTGCTTTTACATGCAACGAAATTTTACGGCTTATAAAATGAAAAACTGGTTTATGCGGGAAATCGGCTTTTCCCGGAGGGGGTACGACAGGCTGAAAATTTTTCGTCGCGATTGTACCAGAGCGCGGGAGGGTTGGTAGCGGGTGAGAAGAGTGTGTCGATGGCCACGTAAAATTCCTGCGGTAATTTCTCGCGTTTATCGCATTATCGATTACCGGATTAAAATTGCATGAAATATGATTTCGAGCTTGGCAAGTGGTTAAACGGCAAATGTGATTATCGGCCGTGTTTCTGTTTTGTGCGAATGTATCGCGATAAGATAATACGCGTGATCGATCGGTGGTGTTAACGTTGGATTTCCCGTGCAACTTTCAAAGATCACGAGTGAAAAATTGTCAGAATTAGAGATGGATTTCGACCCGATTAATCCGCAGGAAATCGATGACGATTCGTGTGTCTAGCGTGTGTTATCTTTAGAAATAGGCACACGGTATATGCCGACCTCTTTCGCGCGAAGTACGCTCTGGTGAATTGAGGTCAATTATCAGAAGTGCCCTAAATTATCACGGTGTATTTCACCTGAGGGAACGGGCAACGACGTCGAGAAATGGCATGACATTTGCATATACTTTCGGATAAACGGCGGTCTTGATATCAGTTTATCCATTACGAGATGTTTCGAGTCAGCTACACCTTGTTTTACTGCGAAAGTAGATTATAGCGTAAAAGGGGCAGAACGCGAAGATAGATGAGAGGGAGCAAGAAATGAACGCGTCATCTTCTTGTCTGAAAATGGACCTGGCACGAAGCACTCACGAGAACGGCTAGTTAGTCTGGCCGGTTATAGAAGGCAAGAAAAATGAGGGAAATATTCTATTGGCAAGGGGCAAGAAATTGCACAGGAAACCTTAAATTATCAAAGTTAATTAAATCTTAGAAAATGCACGCAACAAATATCTCATTACTTTTTATTCAATTTAAGAAGACATACAAAATTAAATCCAGAATTAATTCTTTTTTTAACAAATATGAGGAGCAAAAGTTAATTTTGTCAAACGCGTCACCAGAAGATACCTATTTCGTACACAGCCAAATGTTTAAGAATTACTCAATAAACTTCAAACTTTAATCTGTTACAAACAAGCGTAAATTTTTCTGGACACAGTGTTGATACGAAGTCCGCCTATCCCATACGTCCGTTCGTTAGGCGTTTTACAGGTGTATCATGCAATGAGCCGCCGTAAAACCCGGTAACAGGGGACGAATGAAAAGGAAAAAAGAACTGCTGACGGCCAAGTAGTTGCAGTAAGAACCCTTTGCAACCGGATATTTACGTCGTTACCAAATGGATCTATAAAGGCCAGCAACGCCGTAAGGAGTGGTCTTATTCGAATTTGCGTGTAAATGAGGTTAAACGTTGGACTCGCTGGTAACCTTCTGATCTCCAAGGGCCACTCGCTCGTTTTCCACGTTAGGTGGAGGCTGCTGGTTTAACTTGCAGTTACTTACGCCGTAAAGTTTGCCGGTATACACGAGCAGAAGACACTGCACACCCACGACATACGCTCGGCTGCGAAACTCGTCTGGTTTCTTCGGCATCGGGGCCGTTTCTTACCGGGACATTTTTATGACCGACATTTTCGACCTAGTCAACTAACCTTTCTCGCATGAAATTCATTGAAAGAACTGAATCCTCTGACTATTTACAACGAATATTCTTCGCGATAAGTTAACACATGGATGCATTCAACATTTTTTGTCTCGCTTTAGATTTTGGTGCTTTTGTTAGATGAATCGTAAATACGGTCGGCCCCTTTTTGCCGGATTATTACCGAGTGATAGATATAGCTTGTTAGTAAGGAGACGCTTCAGAGGAATCCAATAAATTATACGCAAGTGTTTTCGGCGAACGAACAGGTAGGTAGCTGCCGGCCGATTTGTAAGTCCGATTCGTGACTAAGAAATCGATCTCGATTCATTATACACCGGTCCTCTCATTAACGCGCACGCGTACCCCGCGCGAAATCTGTCGAAGGAGTCTCGTTGCCTTCGAAGTGACACACGACCGCCTACGGAGACTGAAGTCGTCCAGTCACGCAATCTAGCTTATAACGTCTATGCTTCTTCTATGGCACGTTTCAGCTAACGAAACTGCCGAAATGTATGCAATAAAGTCACAAGTGATTGAATCCATTGT
The DNA here is from genome assembly GCF_907164935.1 of Osmia bicornis bicornis. Classification (NCBI taxonomy): domain Eukaryota; kingdom Metazoa; phylum Arthropoda; class Insecta; order Hymenoptera; family Megachilidae; genus Osmia; species Osmia bicornis. The sequence goes on along the minus strand of NC_060216.1, from coordinate 10,323,322 downwards.
TTAGCTAGGAAAATACCTATCAATTTAAATGGACCCCACTGGTGGGAAACCATAAAAAGGCCAATATTTAAGGAAACAGAATCCAAATAACGAGGGCACCGTAAAATTTCATTGGACGCGAGAAACGTGTTACATCAGGCTTTGCAGGGAAAAAAGGAACGGCTGTATCCGAAGCGGAACGGGAATGCAACGCGAAGAGAATGAGTGCTAATACCTAAATAATTGCCGGCTGAACCTGATATGATTTAATAGCGCGGCCAGTTGGAGGTTGGGGAAGGTGGATAGTCGGAAGAGGAGCATCGCGACTGGCTCACAGGGAACAAAAAAGAAAAGCGACCACCGGTGGCCGGCCGTGGGCGATAAACCAAGCCGCAGCCACGATCGAGAACCCTTTTGCTTTTTCGTCCAACCTTCTCTCTTGTCGTGTCGATCATTTCCATCGCTCTAAATCGCCGCTGCGGCTCGTTTCATCAATCTCGGTCCACCGTGTGGCCGATCGATGGAAAATCGGTGACGTTGCCGACAATAAACGATCCTTTTACGGTTTCTCACGAGGTCGCGAGTCGATTCATGGCTGGTTATTGGTTGCGGTACAACGTCGAGAGACCCTTTGCTTTCATATCAAGACACTCAATTTCTCGATGGTTTGGATGCTACAATTTATGGGAGCTTCCAACGTTGTGCTGTTCGAGTTACGCTCGTTTTAGCTCCTTTATCGAAGCGCAGGAATATTGATAACGTTTTACGACTGTTTGCACTTGACTTACTGGTAGCGTTAAAGGAAGGAAACAGTGTCGTTCTAATCCTTAATGTTCAGATACTATAACATAAATTTTGAATAATCGTTCGCTTTACAGCTTGCAATCGTTATTGGTGAAATTAAACGGTGGTCTCGACTTACGTTTAAAAATGCGACACACGGATGTCAGACACCTATCGCGAACTAACCATGATGCATACACGCGCGAATATGATATATCTTACGCGACGAGGCTGGTCAGAGATAGCAGACGGAAGATGTATGTCCAGCAGGCAGCCAGGGTTTATTTGAAATATTCACCATTTTCGTGAATAACGCGCTACTACGTGCAGTGGTAACGTAAGATGCATTCTACTGCATCCTGTGTAAGTAGACGCGTATTATGAGATCCAGCGATTAGATGGGCCATCGGGAAGCAAGGATTGGGAAAAAAACTCATCTTCTCACTTTCAGTACACCTGCAAGCTAAGAATAGGCGCGTCCCTGCATAATTCATAAGGTATTTGCTTTCTAAATATGTTTGCTAATACCAGGTAATATAAACCGTTCAAAATTCTTCAAAGCCGTCTTCCCATCGTTTATTGGAACCTTCTAAGTTGCAAGAATAGTAATTGAAATTTATCAAATCTCATTTTTTACAGAATGATACTGCTTCTAAATTACTGTTAGTGTCTCTCGGAGATTAATTCGTGGTTTTCGATTCGATCAAAGGGTGTACGGTTAAGCATCCGGCAATCGCATACGATCCACGTAGAACGGGGATTTCAATCGTGAGAAAGATCGAAGCGAAGATAGATGGAAGCGGGGTACACAGACAGGGTGGAGTCAGGGTAGATCCGATTTGCTGGATCTAGAGTTACTAAGTACTCTTTGCGCGACGCCAGTCAAATCTCGGGGTATTAGTAGGTAATAATATCAGATAACGAGTATTTGCACGGTAGCTGCAGGTACGCGAAGCTGAGGAAAGCGGACTCGACGCACACGTTACGGCTCATCTGTCGCGTAAAAGAATCGAACACCGATCTCGTGTTTCCGGCGACGTTTTACCGTTTCTTGTCGCTCACAGTTGCATCGTGCAGATATACCTTTGAATCATTTAGCTCTCGCTAAACCTCTTTTCTACTTTTCATCGACAAAGTTTATTATAAGTTCTAGTCGATCGGTGTCTTTGTTCGTCAGATAAGAAAGCAGATTATGGCGAAAATTTTTGTATAGATAATCAAATTATCAGAACTAATTAACAGGTGCTGATGAACTACGAATGAAAAACACGATGCATTTATAAAACATGGACAAGCATTCACTTCTTGAAGAGCGCATTTATTTGCCGATATTTTGTGCGTGAAATCTGTTTCGAACACGAATTAGTAAAAGAATGAAAAACGAGAAAACGGAGAAAAGCAGTAGTCGACGATTCCTTCTTCACCGACACGTGTGAATACATTGTCTGAAATGCAAAATTCATTGATCACTCGAGTACCGAGAAACGGGGTCGATTTAACATTCCTACGTATGTGCATGCGAGTACTGGTAACGATACGCAAATGATCTCCTCTGAACTCAATTTCAAGGAAACATCGTACGAGCTGTGCGAATATCGCGTTAGATCTCGTTGCCTCGAGTATATCCGAGTAAACGTCACACTGTGACATTATAATGTTAAGCTTCATCTACGAAATGTGTCATTTTTTCCATTTTACGCATCTTGACGTTCGCGTTCCATTGTCTCGTTACTTCGTTTATTGCCATTTTCTTGTCTGTCTGAAGCGTACGTACGCATCTGGATTTCCTGGACGCGGATTGTCGCGTTCGATTTACGGCGGGCTAGCTCGAGGTTGTTACATTTACATATATTGACAGACGCGTATGCTGGTCGACCAGTTTCTCGGTGCATAAATCTCGCCGCGGTGCGGAGAAAATGCGAGCATCCATCATTCGATTGATGGAAAGGTTAAGACGGATCGGTCTTTTGCCATTCCGAGCTTTTTACAATGCCATCGTGTTCTGCATCAAAATCACGTTTCGAATTAGAATTCATCGGAGAAATTGATCGAAATTGACCGATAGAGATCTCTTTTATTTAAACAAATCGATCGTACGATTAATTACTTGAAACTTATCTCGACGAAAATGATAGTCGATTCGACGGTTCCAATCATTTCACGGATATACGTTTCACTCGGCGAGAAATCGGTAGACGGGTACCATCAATCTATCCGCATTTCACAATGAAACGGCACTCGATCCGAGGAAGGAACTCGGATAAACTTTTATTTCCTTTAATCCTCTCTCCATCTACCGTATCGCTTGGGTATATTTTATTAACGTACATTTAACCCCGCCGTAAAGTTTATAGCCGGACGATAGAACCGCGTCGAGGAAACATCCAATGAAATGAAAGGACACTTTCAAACAGATTGTCCCGAGCGTTGGTAGTGCAACCGCAGCAAGTAAACGCGTTCGTTCGTTTCACTCTATGCCTCTGTCAAATCTCCCGTTCATTTTTCAAGAACGTTACTATGGTAAGTCGAGCACCGAAAGGATTAGTCTTTAATAATAGTTAGGTTATTAACGATCGCGTTCAAGCGATGAGCATCCCTCGTGAAAGGTCGAAGCGACCGGTCTGGCTAATCTGAAATTACTAATTCCGGCCGGCTAATTCAATTAAGAGAATGGCCGTACGTCGAGGCGGCAGGAGGGAAGCATGGCAACCAGTTGGAAAGGGTGGAAGGAGTTGGCTGACTGGGGTACACGGTATTAGAAGCTTCCTTGGTGGTACGGTTACTTGGAATAGTGGCCGGTTGACTGGCTGGCTGGAGATTGGCTAGCTCGACCCTTCTCGACTAGGATAGAATCGACTTTGCGGTAACTGCTGACCATGGGCCTGGACCTATGGGTTCAGCTCGTGTCGACTCAACTCGGCCTGGTCTCCGGTCGGCCGTGCTTCGTTGCCTGCACGCTCGAATCGTCGATGCTTGCCGGAATCTAGCGGCGGAACGAACGTACGATGGTCCATGGAGCTTGGCAGAATGTGCGCATGCAAAGTAGAATGGACAGGGAACAGTGTGCAGGAAGGGAGGCAGGTTGGCTGGCTAGTATAGAGACGGGCTCTGGCTGGTTGTAGCCCAACCAGCCGAAGGAAACCAGCCAAATCCGTCGTTTGTTTGCCCATCGATTCGTCCACGTCAGACCCCCAGGGCTGTGCGAACTCGACCGTTTCTATCCTACTCCGTCGCCTGAGGCTGATCCAGCAAATGGACGAGTTTCGTACTGCCTTCGATTCCACTAGTCTCTTTTATTAGTCTCGAACGATGATTGCACATTTATTCACTGACTAGGGGAGGCAGGATGGTGACGACGCTGAGTTTCTGGGGACTTTACTGAGTTTAGAGGATTATTCACTTTAAGGGTGAAAATTGCGATCAGAGATGTGGAAACAGTATCCGGAATAAATTCTGTATTTAGGCGTTCATTTAAGAAGAATTTAATGTTCCGGGAGGTTTTCAGGGATGAGAATTGTACAGGGGATGCAGCGTTTTACAGTTGATTTCCCTTTCATCGGTTCCCTCTGTTTCGACCAGTCGATTTCGCTTTGTCTCTCTGAAAACAGAAAGTTTGCGCGTTAACGATGTCAAAGGGGTGAGTGGAGAATCGTTGGGAAACGTTTCGCGAAAGCGAATTTCTTTCATTCGTTGACCGGCTAAATGTTTGCTAGCCGGCTTCGTCGACTGAATGGATGTTAACGGTATTAAAATATCGGACAACCGATCCTCGTTAAAAAGTTTCGATTAAAATAAATCCTTTTAGCGAGCCGGGCCGAGGCAGCGGGAGCAAAAGCGTAGCTCCGAGTAGCCGGTCTTCTCGAACCGTTTCACCTTACGTTCAGCTTGACAAAAAATCTAATTAGAAGCGGATTAAAATTTAATCACTCGCTAAAGGAACTTATCCCGGGCGCTATCGGTGGGAGGTGTCCTCTCCATTTAATTGTACCATCAGGTGCGCCCTTCTCCGTCTTTTTCTGAATTTCACAATTTCTCTCCCTCTCTAACGTCTCATTGCTCCTTTTTTCCTCTTTCGTCCTGAAAGTCCGTCTACCTTTTCGAGGCTCTATCAGCCAACAGTTTACTTTGCATAGACATTAAACTTCGTTGTTTAATCGAGCTATCGTCGTCGTCGTCAGTGACAATTCTTTCTCCTTCCAACGAGCGCAATTCATCGACGTACCTGATTCTTTTTTCTCGCGCGATCCGTGAACGATCCATTTAACCGTAATCGTTGCCGTCATCGATTGGTCGATTGAGAAAGACTGTAAAATTCATGAAAAACCTGATCGTCGTCGATTCGCATCGTGTTTCATTAGTGTTTAACGCGTTTCACTACCGATTCGTTGTAATTTTTCCCCGATTCGAGAGGGCGATCAGAGAAGAATTCCTATATCGGTGATAAGCGATGATTCGTTCATCTGCGTGGAATTACCAAGCTTCACCACTTCCCATAACCGTGGAATTTTTGTAACGAGCACGTTTGCGCGTTTAACGGGTATATTGACTCGCATAGAGCAGAGCAGAACGGACGGCTATCGGCCGATTGCTTTTTCCCGGGGGCTTTTCCGGGCTTTTTACCGCTGCTGACGTTCGCGCGGACAGCATTGACAAACGAAAACACACGCACCGCGCATAATCACGTTAAACCCGGCGATCGAACTCGCCACTTCAAAACAACGAGCTCCGTAGCGCGTTCGCGTTTAATTTGCTGGCGGGGCTAAATGAGCAAACGCTGGAAAAAAGAGTACTCTAATAAAATCTGTCAGAGCGACCGAAACAGAAGGGATGCAGTTGCTAATTGCACACGACACTTCGTACTGGTCACTGATATTTCTACACCTTTACGAATTCCTCTTTTTCAATGTTTCATTGGACTGGAGTTCTTTTGCAGTTTCCGCGAACTCGTCACTATTCGAGGCAACGAAAGATCATGTAACCGCGGGCGAGTTTCCGCTCGGTTCCTCGTTACCCGACTTTGTACGCTAGTTTGTAGCTGGAAATCTCGTTGCGATACGGTGCATGCTCGCTACGTGGAATTGCATCTAACCAAAACCATCCAGCCGGTAGAAACGTGGATAGATTGCTCAAAGAAAAAAGCAAAGAAAAAAAGAAGGGGAAGAAAAAGAAAGCAGGAGGGAAGAATAAGCATCGCGCGCACGAGCTTTGTCTGGCGGATAAGAGATTTAACCTCTTTCGTAGGCCCGGTCCGTTTCTTACTTCCGTCTGACCTCGATGAGCACGTAAACGAGCCGCCGCCGGCGAGATGGCCTCGTTACGACGATGCAACGAACGCTTTGACTCGGCAGAGAGTCTTTTTTTTTGCTCTGAACCAACTGATACCGAGCCACCGGAAAAAGAAGGGAAAAGAAAGAGAAAAAAGTAAAGGTACCTCTCCCACGCGTCGCACCTACGCTTCTTCTCAGGAAGTTGCGATGATTCGATCAGGCTCGGGCTCGATGGCGCCAGCGTAAGTGGCAGCGACGGCTCCTTCTCGCAAGTTGTCTGGAAAAGTGGACTTTAACTTCCTATCGGACTCCTTCGGCTTCGCTATCCTTTTTTTCCCCCCTTATTTCGATGGAAGTTACCGCGGTGTGGTAAGATTGTAGGGCAAAGCAGGCCGCTTTGGAATATGCATTAAAGGAGGACGGAAGTTTGCTAGCATGTTCCGGGAACGAGAAGAAAAAGTTTTGTTTAATGTTCGGCTTTGAACCCTTCACGGTTCGTGTTCCGGTCGCGGTGCCTACCGTTTCTCTCGCAACGGGCCAACTTCCGAGTCTTATCGTTTCAAACGTGATTCGCGGCTCGCTTTAATTTTGAATTAATGCGTCCTAGGGAGATCGTCGTTTTCTTACGGTCCTCGCTTCGCTGGCTGTCCGTTCGAGGACACGGATTTTCCGAGCAAGTGGGTCGCTGCCGGCTGTATCAGCGGCATCGCGACTGCACCGGAAATCTCATCTCGCCCGTGGTCCGGCACTCGTATCAGATAACGCGAGAATAATTGAGGAGAAGATTAGATTCCGACGAGAGCCCTAGGGCTGCATTTGACTGGGAGACTTACGCGAGCTTTAGGAAAAAGATGACCTCGTTGGAAACGGGTCGAACGTGTCTCGCCGAGCTGGCCGATGTGTGGCCAGTTGCTAACCGGCGCTAGCCATCCCGGATTCCTCGTGGGGAAAGCTCACTGGGAACCGGAGGGTTGCCCACCTCGACCTGCACCATCAAAGATTCAGTCCCTCTCGCACGCGCCACTACGACTCGGCCACAACCTCGCACCCACCCTAAATCCTGACCCTTTGCTTCGTGTTTCGGAACTAGCTTCGATGAAACCAGTTCCTCTTATTATATACTCGTCGTTCAATCGACTTCCGTCAATTGCCTGGAGATTTCTTTATGCCCTTAACCCTTTCAATACAACGTACGTTCATTCAATATCATAAATTATTTATTTTGAAACAATTTTTATTATTTTTACCTAGCTGAGTTGTCTGTCAATTTAGACAATAATCTACGCAGTTGTATATTATTTAAAGACTAATAGATTAATAGGAAATAAAGGAAAGGTACGAAAGCGAACGAACTGTAACCTCGGCCAAGCGGATCGATTTATTATTGCTTGTAATATTAGCCCTGAAAGGGAAACCAGCAGGATACTGCCGTAATCAGAGCTTATCGTGTCGTATAAAAATTTCTAATGAAACGGGAGTGTGAGCGAGGTCCCTGAAGATGAATGTATAAGGAAGGATAATTAATTGACAATGCTACGATCCCGTGTTGCCCCCAACGAGCCTCGATCCGCAACGCTCGGCGACGACGTTTTTTACCAGCTTCCAATAATCCGCTTTGAAATCTTCTTTTCTCGTTTCCATGGAACGAGGTGACAAGGGTCCTTTTGATAGACTTCTAGCTCGGTCACCTTGAATGGGATGAAAATCATCCGCGAAGGGTATTTTGCGGATACGATGATTTATGGAATTTGCCTCTTTATCAGATCGATAAATTTGTAGATGGAAAATTCTCATTTAAATTGATCGAGTGACTGATCGTTTAGAATAGAAGAGAATCTATTGTGAATACGATCTCCTGCGATGTAAATAGCTCGAAGCTTGGATCCTGCACGAAGCTCTAAATTTACCCGTTCAAAGAAATATATTTCTGCAGGGGTGCAGATTTATTTTTCCATTGATATGCTTGGATGAAAATCTAGATCATGCTTCTTGCAAACATACAAAATCAATATTCTTTTGTCCCGTGGGAACCTATACCGCGTTTTCCATGCACTTTTATTACATACCGATGTCTCTAGTTTTTCAATACTTGACATTATTAATTTTAATTTTTTTTAAATTCAAAATAAACTTGTTGGGAATTGATACAGAGTTTTGTTTAGACAATCACTCGAAAACTTTTATCGTAATTATCAAAGATTAGTCGCCTTAAGTGATCAGTTTCACAATAAGGAATCATACGAAATGTCGCTAAATTTTCATTCTGAATTCTGTATATTTCTCTCGCGGGAAATCAGTAGAAATATCCTATGTTTTCGAGCGATTTACTTTTCACAATAGAAGCCAAATTGGAAGGCTACTGTACATTGAACCAAGATTGCGCCGAGTAAAGCGATAGTTTACGGTTGCAAGTCGAACCATCGATATTCCATTTTATCTTGCAAAAGTTGGAATGTGTCGCGGTTAGAGTTTCACTCGGCGAAGTCAAAATCTCGATGAAAGCGACATGCTTTCATCGAAAGAAACAGGAGAAAAAGCGGAAAGCTGGTAGTGGTTGCAATTTAGTTTCTACCTTGGAACGTGTGTGTTTTCGTTTAGAGCAGATTCGCGGTTGCTCGTTTCACGGTAACGTTTTACAAAGCAAAAATCCTCGGATCTGCGTAACACGATTTCCCAACGATTCAACGAACGTTCGTAGTTCCCATACGAAGCAGAAATACCCAAACTCTATGCGTTTGTTTCCCCTATCGTTTCGTCGAAAAAGAAGTTGTTAAAAAATGACCATTTTTCACGATGCAAAATTTATCTTTTTTAAATTATAATTGATTGGAATTGATTATTCAAAAATGATAACTTTTTATCATTCTCCTTTAACCGAGACGCTCCGTCTGACCAAGCACGGTCGTATTCTACTTGGCGTTAATCCGATGCGTGGATAAAGACGGGAACGTTGGCCCGGGAAAGCGAGAGGGTGAGGAAAAGGGAACGGAATGATCTTCTGAAGTATCTTCCCTAACTATCTGCGACGAATTAAGGGAGGCCAACAGCGAAATTAAAAGAGTGCCCAGAGAAGTCGAGGGGTTCAGCACGTTCCAATTATTTGCACGAGCCGCGCGAGTATCAACCGTGAGGTGTCTCCTTTCTTTTTCTTTCTCCTCTTCTTTATTTCTCCGGTTTCGTTCTTCTCCTTCTGCTTGCTCGTTTTCTTCCTCGAACTTGCGACACGATAAGGGACCCGTCCGAGTGAAAGGGGATTATTTTGGATTACTTTTTGCATGGGTTTTCGCTGGAGAGAAGAAGAGGAAACAAGCGAGAAGTACGCGGAACTCAATACGCCGCATAAACTGCGCTCGGCAACCCCGAGAGCGAAGGGCAGGGAGGTATGGTTGGCTGGAATTTAATTTCATTAGCCAACGAATTTCTTAGTAAATCGCGTGTGAGCTGGTTGATGTAGATTCCTCGATCCGGTGACGTAGAAACGGCACGTGTGTCGAGGTAAAAAACGAGAGGATGCGAGGGCAGAAAGTAGACGGGGGATGAAAGATGAGTGGCCGGACGAGCGTGGGTCGGGCTGCGACAGGGGAGAAATGACCGCGAGGAAAAAGTTTCACCAAGGCATTGCGCTTGGATATCGATTTGTTCACCGACAAAAGTTCGATAAAATTTTACTGCAAGCGATACAAATGTTTATCCTGTTACCTCGTTGCGTGCGTTTCGTGGATCACGCGCAAATAGATGCTCGAAATAATTCGCTGTCTGTGAAAACGCATCGGAAACGGAATCCAGAAATACGTCCCTCGAGAGAAATCGAAGCGTAGATACTTTTGATCGTTCAACCGTTTACCTCGTTTTTAAATGTTAAAAGTCACCAGTTCGAGAGATACGGTAGAACGTAAACCCGGTGCGACTGGACCTTTGGTGCTTAATTTTTTAAATATATTGAATGGATCAAACTTGCTCATGCATTTCTCATACTGAACGTAGAATAACGAATGTAATTTGCAAAAAATTTTTATTTCATACAAATGTAGAAAATTTTAATCTGTAGGAGGATATTTCCATGAAGTAGTCCATACTAGGTAGACATCGGTTCGCGGTGGATAAATGACAGCCTGTTAGTCGGCAAAAGACTGGAGACGAGGGTGGTTGCTGGGAGTAAATGAGCGCATGCCAGATCGGGTACGAGGGTCAAAGGGGGTTACAAACGATCGGGCGAATCGTTGGCATTAGTCTCAGTCAGAATCAGAGATAAAGTAAATGAGGGATAGCGTTACGAAAAACATTTGCCGGTCGCTGTCCAACTGGATTATTCAACAGCTGCGGCTTGTCCGAATAATCTGCGATGTCCTTACGGTACCTGCATAACAGACGAAAAACCAACGATAATCGATAATTGAAAGGACGATGAAATCAGGTATTCATTGATCTGTACGTCATATAAACGGAAGCGCACGTCCACCTGGGAAGGGTTCGTGCTCGCAGGTGTTGAGCCACGGCAAACGATGACGATAGCAAAACCGGCACGATAGGGTGGAATATCAATCATCGTCAGTGAAAGCTCGCTGTCTCGCGAAGTAATAGTATTAAGTGCGAGGCGATCTCCTCTTTTGCCGTTAAGATATGACGCGATGGGGGTTTAATAAATCGAATCCAGATCCAGCTCGTTTTTCATTCGGACGACGCGATTTTTCTCGCCAGCCGCAATAACGTATTTACGATCCAGATGGTAAATGGAATCGAAGATTCCTCCAGGGCTTCTCGAAACTTCCACGCTTCGTGTTTATCATCTTTCCGTTACGACGATTGAATGTTTCGTGTAAGTAACTCGAGTGAAAGCGATGCCCGTAATTCGTTCGGGGAGAAAGTTGTGCCTACCCTCGACGCGTCAGCAGCCACTCCGCAAATAACGTCGTCAGATAGACCATCGAGGGTGTTTTTCGTCGCATTATATAACGGGTGTATAAAATATGAAGGGGAAACAGGAAACGAGCGGCGTTCTCGTCCAATAACGCGTCCAAGATCCAGCCCGAAGCAGAGGAACAAGAATTTGGAGGGGAGAAAATAACGGAGGTGAGCTATCGACGATTCCCGGACATAAATCGACATGTACTTACCGAATTGCTTCCGAATCGTTCCTTTATATCCCGTTCGCCCCGCAAACGTAGCCTCGAGCCTCTCTTCTCCATCTATGCTACCTCTCGAGATCCTTCGATCCGTCGTTGACACGAACTACTACACGTACCGTTACATGCTCGCTCCTTGTCGCGGATTAGCCTGATCGATCTGTCAAATCGCTCCTGCCTCCTTCTATCTCTCTATCTTTCTCAGTCCTCGATTTTCTTATCTTATTTGTTTGCTCAGATATTCTCCAAGTTTGATTTTCGAATCGATTTATTTGAACAGCATCGCGAATAAAATCATTTTTTCAATAAATACTCGAATTACGAACTTTGCTACATAATTTCGTGTAACAAGAAAATTCAATGGTAAACGCGCGGAAAGTATTCGTCTCGAAAACGATCGGTGGAAGTTTGAATAAAATTGGCAGCCGTGCGAAACGGTCAGGTTCAAAGGAATTTTTTTTTTTTTTTCATCGGGGATTCGATTATCCACCGGTCGTAGAGCGTCGAATAGCAACGTAGCGATCGCTTTCGCGCAGGGAACAGTGATTGATTCGTCTGTGGTAACGAAACGCAAGCGGTGATCGTGTACGTATACGCATACCATCGCGAGACAGACGCGGTCGCACGCTCAGGATTCCAGTCCCGTTGAAATGAAACTTCGTCGTGGCGTCGACATTCCCCCGGTGCCTTTATTAAATTGGAATTTAATTGCTCGGCCTCGGTGCTCCATTACACAGTGTGTATTCTGCGCCGATGCAAATCATACGATGCACGCGCCGTGTCACGCTGCGCCGATCCCCGCATACCTCCTCGTTTACGCACTGATTTTTCTCTATTAACTACGCGTTCGTAGAACACCGCTGAAACGGACAGAGGATGAAGGACGTGACCAAGCACGTGGCTCGGTAAAAGGGGACATTTTTAATAAAATCTACCGCTGTTCGCGATGCATTTTAGTCCTGTGACGGCAAATACGCGGAACAATAGACTACAATTGAACAAAGCACAGACTAAATTACGAAAAGGTCTGTACACCGCCTGGACAATTTTTTCTTTTTTTTTTTTTTTCGCTGTGCAATCCCCTTTCAGGCATTTTTAATATAACGCCGCGTTCATTAGTTCCACGGTATCGGTCACGACATACCTTTCCGGATATTGTAATAACAACCGACATGACCGGTATGAACAGGGATTAAAATCGAGAGATCGAGAAATGTCAGGTACTGATCGGCGTTGATTTATCGCGTTAATTAAGGAGCCACGATAAACTTCACGAGCAATTAACGGACTAACGGAGCCTATCTACAATAACCGTGACCGTCCAATTCTATGAGGAGCTTCACCACATTGTTCCGGCTTTTCATTCCCTAATAACAGTAATAACGTCAGCCAATAGCTTCTCAATGTTTTGCTCGTTCTGGATCATTTGTGCGGCTACCTTCGAAGACAAGAGAAAGCAGAATAGAGGAGATGAAAAGGAGATGACCAATCGTCTAGTAGCAGCGTGACAGGAGACTCTCCAAGGTTTTGTCAGACCCGCCTTCTTCGTCGTCGACGAAAAAACTGAGGACCCTGCTTACGTCCACCCTGGAAGATCCTTTTCAAAGAGGCTACCGATGAAAAACAGCGAGCAACTAGCCGAGAGGAACATCTCTCCCTCAGCCAAAAGGAAATTTCATTAACGACCTTATCCCATCTACTTAAAAAAACATAAAACGTCTGAACGATCAGATCATGAACGAAGGAGAAACGGGATAAGATAGAAGAAGATGTGAAAGGGAGTAAGGAAGAACGTAAGGACGCTTAACTTTGAGAAAGAAGCTTGGCGAAAGAAAGGAATTATAGGTGAACGCTCTGTAACGAGGATGAAGATGGAGGATTAGGCGAAGAGGAGTCATAGATGGCATATAGACGGCACGAGAAGGGTAAAGAGGGGTGGCTCTTCTTTGGAAGGATACGAAGGGGGTGTTGGGCGGTTCGGATAGAAGGATATCACTGTCTGGGTTTCGGAGCGTAATCAACGCAGTTGCTTGAACGGTTCACACAGGCAACTCTAGCTGTAACTCTACAGCCCCGATAGCTACGGTCGTGGCAGTTAGTCGTGAGTGCTGCTAGCTAGAGAACTCTGTAATACAGCCGGTTCCTTCTATCGTCAAACTGCTCGCAGTCAATCTCGGGACTCATCTACGCGAATCGCGACGTCTACGAGTCAAAGTGCTCTGCCGAAACCCATCTCCGATTACTGAACGGAGCCAGCACGGGTTTAACTTTTGATTCGAGAGAAATGCTGTTACACTAGAGGGTAGAGAGGTACACAGGATGTCTCCGAATTGGTGCTGCAATTAGAAAAGCTATTAATCCCAAATACTTGAGTATTAAAAAGAGGAAAGATTAGCATTGTTCCTCATTGAACAGTTTCAATTAACATTTGTATACATTTAAAGTACCATCAATTCAGGGACACTGTGTGTATCTTGTAGTTCCTGATCCTTCGTGTCTCCGTTATCTATCTTAGTTCATCCTGAAGGAAGATGCACTTGTTACGCAAGCCAGCAACTACAATACCCTCGGTATTGACTCGTGACACCTTATCGGTAATCGGAAGCCAACGAATCGCATTTGTCTCCTGCTCCCTATTTTCGGGCACGGGATGGATAATAGCGCATTAAACGGGACGGCTCGAAGACTTCGCGCGACGCCATTTCGCATGAATAGAAATTAAACAGAAGTTGATGTACGAGGTTCTTCCATCGTTCAAGGGTTGGCTCATAAATAGCAGGCTTGGTCCCCGGTAAAATGGAACCGGGTATCTCATTGTCGTATAACCGGTGCTTTTAAACGACTTCCAGGGAGGACGTAAAACGGCAGCTATTGCCGGCACGCTCGAGGAAAAAGATGATTCATTCGGGAAAAATTCAAGCTTGCACATTTTCGAGCGCGTTCGTAGCCCGGTCACGATTGATGAGCTCGTGTCTGCCGGTAGATCGTGCCACCGCGTGTGATCGACGGTCAGCTGCAGCTGAAGGGGAAAGTGCGATTTGATAAAAAGCGTCATTTTTATTTGCTCATCCAACGATAAGCTATTTCTCGCGCGAACACTGAATTACTCTTTCCCCCTTTGCACCATATTATATTCCATTCGATTATCGCCGAAGGTCTTTTCATGAATACGAAGGGTGGCAAACGAGTTAAGTTCAGGTATTACTTTCAATACTTTTATTTTTATTAAAGCATTCGAAACTTTATTCAAAAATTATTTAGATGCATGGTACAGTTTATTAATTACTTTTTGGTATATCAGGGGTTCTCGCTCTATATTTCTTGATATCTAAATTTCCTGATCCCAACTGAAACGATAAATTTCAAACCGCGATCGAAGTAATTTAAATTTCACGAGTATTCATTTTATTTATACGTAAATCCTGGCCGACCCATTCTACGACAGCGATACGGGTAATTTATACGAATAAAAGTTGAGGCTTCGCCGCTGTGACGAACTCGCCGTGACAAGGTTCGGGCGTTTCATTTAGTAGATGAATTGCGCACCGGCGACTGGCCGCCATCATTATAAATCACGACATAATTACACGGCCACCGTGGCAGGGTGCAAGTGGTATCCCCTCCTATGTTTCTACCCCTACTTACGCTACCCTGTTTCGCTACCATGCTTTCGCCACACTTGCGTACAACTTGCTTTGTGTGTGTACACCCCTTGTATATAAATGTTTGCGGTATGTTGCGTTCAATGTATCTGACCTCAGTCGGTCGGAGTTCTGTCGAGCAGCTTTGCCGTCGACTTCGCGACCCTCCATCCCCTTGCTAACCCTTTATCATGACGATTAATACTTGGAAAGCAGCTGCGTTGTCCACTGGCATATTTTCAAACGTGTTTTTCTGTTAGTTAAGAAACACGCAACCATCGTGTTGAGCTGATCTTAAATGTTAATGCCACAAAATGCAGCACACTATACAAGATTTATCGTAATAACAGTTTGATCATTTTTACCTTAAAATTATCACGTTTAAAGTGGCTGCCAATTTATCTCCACGAAGCTGCGTTATAAATCAGTCTGTTCTCTGTCGCTACAAAAATGAAAAGTTATAGCAATTTATCGATTCGCAGGTAAGAAAGTTGCGACAATGTTATCGAGGCGTATTGAGCAATCTTACGACCGCAGAGTTCGGGCAACGAAGATGCAAGTACCGCTATTTATATGCATATCTCGGGCTGCCTGTCTCCGATAGCGATCGACCATCGGTCATCGAGTATCCCGCGTTCGACAAGCATGCTCGGATATCAGGCGACGCGCGTCCACTCTGATTGGAAATATTTTTCTTGCTAGCACGGCTACGAAGCGTCGAGCTCGTCGAAGGATCGTTAAGAGAGACACCTTGCCAGCAAGAGAGAACAGTTGGTTTTGCTTTATTTTTCGTTTGCACGCTCGTTCCCGGCGCGACTACCTCGAGGGAGTGGACTACCTATCGTTCTCTATCGTCTATCGATGTAACTAGCTCCCCGTGTATATCTTCGCAACACGACGATCCATGAAGATATTATTGGCCACTTGGTGCTACCGCATCGCGTACGTCCCTTTCCGCCTCGTTTCGTACCTTTAGAGCGTCCCGCACCGCATGGCGCGGGGGTCGTACGTGTGCTGTAGCGATTCGACCCGCAGGGTATTCGAGCATGCCGTGACATAACCGGTACCTGTACTGCCTATCGCGAAGCTACTGATCCGTAGAGGAATTCCAGCAGGTATATATATTCGATGCTGAGATGACTGCGACCGCATCGTGGCCGCATCGCAATGAAACCGATCGCTCGTGGTTGTTTTCTCCGCTCGCGGATCTTGTCGAATATTCCGCCCTCCTTCTCCGTTCGATCACGATCCACGTACACGGACGATTTATTGTATTATCCTCGGCCTTCGGATGCTAATGCGGACCGGTGAAGAAATTTTTATGTAAATACCCTTTGCTCTTCGGTACGCTTTTATACTTTGCCTCCTCGTACGTTTCCAGAACGCTCGGGACCACGCTGCGGATGTTATCCTTTCTACGATATCAACGTTGTAAAATCTTTTGCTCGTCTCGTTTTAATGTTCAACGGAATTGTACGTTCGATTTTCCCTGCGACTTCCACGGTCACGCGGATTATCCGTCTTTATCGCTTTAGCCGGGATTTATGGCGGTGCCGCATACACGAATCGTGCTCCACGTAATAGATAGATACGTTTTGTTGTGGCGAATGGCGACAAAAAGAGCTATCCCGTTGGTGATTCGGCCCTCGAATAGAACCATTACGGATTTGATTTCTGCTTGAGAGAAGAAAAAGGATAGAACGGCCTCTAAAATGTTCACCAACCGCAGTGCTTTTTCACTTCGGTACCAGGTTCCGTTTAGACGAACGTTTCTACTCGGGAATGGCACTTAACTTCACGCGAATATCCTCTTACATAGTCGAAGGCAGTAGAAAGATTCTGATTAGGATAAGATGATTTCTTAACAGAAGAAAAAGGTTCATCAGGTCGCGACAAGGGTGAGCAATTCCTAAAATTACTTCGACATTGATCAAAATGAAATTGAGTATCCGAATCAATATATTTTTCCGAATTACGTTGCTGCGATCTCGAGAAAGCATCGAGAACCGTCGTTTAAAGATATTGAAAGCATCGACGTACGTTTTATCATTGTACCAAAGGAACTTAATGGAATTGCATCGCGGTTTGGAATTCGAGACTGACTTCTATAATACCGTCTGGCATGAGGGCTTAAATCGGACGTACGAGGATGTAATGTACATCATGATAAGTACATTACTTCGTTGAAGAATCAACTTTACTCTCCATCGATCCTCCCACTTCGAAGACGGAAGTTAGTCGTCGACAAAAGGTTTCGCCGCATTTTTCTTCGGTTAAGCGCGCAGAATAAATATCGGCGGAAAGCTCGTCCCTTAATGGGCTACGATTTCGTGGCACTCGAGCTGCAGTGCAAGCAAAGAATGCCATTTAAGTGCGACAGTTAAGAGGAGTTAGATGCTCGTAGAAAGGAAGCGTCGCGAACGATGTTTGCAGGATTTACGAGCGATTCGTGGCGTGGATCTGTACGCTTTGTGGTCGGTTAATGTACCGGATTCCGAGTTCCGTTGATCCACAGTCTGACCCAGTGGAATTTCCAGAAGCTTCGGCTTCCTAGATCCACGGAACTCGAGAAACTCTCGAGTGACACTGCTGGAAACGATTCTGTTATGCAGCGCACACACGACGACACTTTTGTGCCTAGATCAAACGTATACACTAACAGCTTCTAAGTGTCAACTAGTGTCGCTAGAGCTGGTTGCAGCGCCCTTAGTCTAACTCTCGTAAGGAGGTCAAATTCAGAATTACATACTGCTCTAGGCAGTTTCTAATCTTCTAGAAATTTATCTTATTACCGAATATTAATAAGTTAAGATTATGCCTTTTGGTATTTCGTTCCACCCTGTTGACAAGAATATTTTGGATACTATTTTATAGAAGCGAAAAGAATAAAATGAAATTGAAAGGACCTTCTTTAATTAAGCGGCTACCCGTGTAATTCCACCGTACACGTTTCGCAACTATTTAGTGACGCTGTGGAGAACATTCTCATGAAGAGTAGTCGGATGAGTCTTTACTCAGCATTAATTCCCCGCCTTTGGTGGTTCAAAAGCCGAAGACCACTGTAGAATGACCGGTAGCCTTAGTTCCCACCCTTAGCCGCCGCCACAAGAACATCAAGTTTGTCGGTTTCTGCGGGGAATCCTGAATACCGTCGGCTATAACTAGCAAACCGTATACATCGTGTAATTGCAGAGACGGATATTACGGCGATGACCGCCGCTAATTACTTTCGCATCCCTATAATATGACGCATATCGCTTTTGCAACTGGCGAATAACTGCTTAAAAGGTAAAAACTGGTTCTTGACTACCATGTTGTCATGAAGGATCATTATCTGATTTCAGATATTATACTGCTTTTCACATATTCATTGGTAATTCTACATTACAGCTAATTAATAATGGATTAAGTTTTCAGTTTGATACCTGGTTATTATTTCATACAATATCAATGCTATTTAAAATTTTCTTTAATATCTTAATTTATGATTAATTTCCTGTGCTAATCAAGTATCCTTTTTGTCTGTTTCAGGTGAGTACCTAAGAATCTTCTTTTCAACTTGAATCCCGTACGAACAGGTATTTAATTTCTAATTAAACGAAGTTGCAATTAAAACGATCGAAAAATTTCGGAGCGAGGCGAAACGGAGCAGAGACAAGCGAGAAGGTCTTCCTTTTCTATAGCCGCCGCACTTCATAAATTCGCGTCCGAGCGCTATCGGGCGATCGTGTGTCGGGTTGCGTGTAAATAAATAAAGTATGAAATAGTATCAGTGCCATCTGCGTTTCTTGCACTGGGTGGTGACCGGTCGGAGATGGTGCCATTAATAACGGTAAGGAGCGGGAAGGAGGGTCAGTTAAAAGCGAGAGTGAGAACGGAGGAAAAGGAGAGGGCTGGACACCGGTCCAGTGATCCTGCTATTAAACATATCATACCGCGTTCCCGAAGGCAGCTCTCGCATGACGTAGCACGCACACCCTTCCCTTTCGAGGAATTCGGACGCACACCACGCGTGCTTTATGCCCGCGCGGGACACGCACAGACCGAGAGCATTCTCTGCTCGAGGAAATAATGTTTTCGAGCCAGGATCGTGAATTAAAGAAATACGACAAGGACAGAGATGCTTCCCATGCCGGTTGTAATTAATGTTGCCAACGTTTAATCTTATATATTAGACGAGTCTACCCTATATACCAGAATCTCGTGTTACCATGCTTGCACTTTGCCGATCCCGCCACTCTTTACGACGATTCCTTCACGAATTTATCGTTATTACCGTGGAACACCGGGTCAGATGGATAATTACGTATCGATTCTCGATCTCTCCCACGTCTCGTATCGCGGAGCGTGACATCGTTACGATGGCGCGTGGCGCGAAGGATGCGCGCGGAGCAACAAGTGTGCTCGGTGCGATACTTTGTACGATTCGAGAAGAGGCATAGATCCTTATTCCGCTGCCGTTCGAATCAATAATTAACGATCGTCGAGATCGAAGCACTTTGAGCGGAATCTTTGATCCTCCGGTAATCCGATCGAATACACATGCCGATCTATGCCCGGGCGCAAGGTTCACTGTCATTAGTTAGAAGATCGTACTTGCTACGATCGGCCAGGCAATGTCGGCGTTGCGCGTTAAGGGCCGATAATATCGTCGATGCGCTGGTAAACCGCGAATTTTAATTTTCCTACTCGTTAACTTTCCAGCACGGAGAAATTCACGGCGTTGCGGGTACCGCTTTCATCGTGCCCACTAATTACTGCCTACTACTTAGACTGAGATATTACTGTACGAAGAAGGGAAGGTTGGAAATTATAGAAAATCGTCGGATATTTAATCATGGGAAACGAAGCGTGCTGAACACACCTGATCATGTTTTATTTCGACCGTTGTTACTTACGGGGAACTACTGACTGCAAATTTCTTTAAACTAATTGTTTAAAAGATATTAACAAGTACAGTTAGTTACTCCTTACATTCTGAAGGTATGACGAACTCACACATACACTTGGGTAGTTCTCCGTAGACCGACAGGTTTTTTCGAGTACAGGAACAACCCTTAACCGCAATGTCGTTTACTTAAACTTGCAACGTATAGACGCGTGTGTGGAACTCGGATACGAGGACGAATCGAAGGGAATTGCTGGGTGGTTCAGGGAGAAACGAGCAAGCAGCTGGGAGAGCGTGGGGCATTGCAGCTCCCTGTAGCACGTAACGCGTATCGAACATGAGTAGTAGGTTGTTATCGCCCCACGTGGTGCACGGCGTATTTAACAACTCGTATTTGCCTTGGCACTGATCCGATCCTCGTGGTTTACACGAGGATCGCGCTTAAGGGATTAGCACGCGAAGCCACGCGAGACACCGGCACCGAATGACCCACGTTGAACGAGGAAAAAGAAATAACCGGCCGATACCTCGTCGATCTTAAGTCTGCTTGCTTGTCAGTCGTTTAATCTTTCGTTCCATAGCCAATGTCTTTAACACTTTGATTTATTGAACTTGATCAATTATGTATGATGTCTAACACCTTTTATCATTTTGTGGTCATTCAAAGGGCTACTTTTACTCGTGTAAATAAATAAATCAATGAAGTGTCTGGGAAAGGAAAAGTTTTACTCGAGGTAGATACTATGAAGTAATTATAAAACTGAACGCAGGATGTATCCGATGCAAAGACAATATAGCTCTCGAGTAAATCGCTACGTAAAAATGATTTCTATCCGAGCAGAGTCAACGTATCCTCGATACAATACGCGACACAGTTAGACGTACGATGTTTATCCATGGCGATAATATTATAGCCACCCTGTGCGAGTAAGGTGGGTCCCTTGCTGCGCTGCCATGGTGCATAAGTCGAGAGGCACACGAGCCGGCTCGGTCTTCTCTGCTCTCTTTGCAGAACAGAGCGGAACGGAACATATAGATGTATAAATCAACCGAGGCACGTTGATAGAAGCAATAAAGAGTCAAGGAACAGGAATGGTAAGGTGGAGAGGGATGAAAGTAGAAGAAGGAGTCGAAAGGTGGAAGAAAACAAGGAAGCTAAAGAATACGCGGCGAAAAGAAGGGGGCAGAGGGGTAAAATGGAAGGTGAAAAGGGGACTTATATTACGGCGTGTGCAGTTCGAACGTTAGCCATGGAATTCGGACGTAGGCTAAGATCTCCGTAGAGGGAGAGACGAAAGGTCCAGTGGGCGAGTCGAACAACGGCTGCCAAATTAATGGCACCCCTTGTCCCACATTTCTTGATTTCTCTGGCTACGAGACTCTGCTCTCCTCTCTTTTCCTGCTCTTTGCCTTCGCCACGACCCCTCGGTCACTTACCTGGCGATATTGCAACGTCCCCCGAATTATCGATAAACAACCGCCTATTGAAATATCCACCAACATTCCGATCGTCGCACCCCTTTTGCAAATCTTCAGTAAGGTAGATGGAATTTTAAAGTGTTTTCTTTTCTTAATTACACAATCGTATTAAATTTAGATTAATCACCGATGATCACCATGAACGTAGACTACCCGAACCTTTGTATTTTATTCATGGAAGCTAAATGAACAAAGTAGAATACATTTGAGTCGTAAATCAATCGGTTGTTCCGTGTTAACGCACAAATCTTGGTATGTACACCAGGGACCTACTATCATAACGAAAGTTGTATTTTATATCCAAGCGGTGCCACCTTCCAAAGGTTCAAAGGTATTTGCCAAAGATATATGGGCCACGAGTGCATGTGACCTACATAGCAAGCCTATACATTACCTTACGTATTTTCGTATCTTCGATATGTACCTCGTTCTTCTGCAAGTTCTTACGTGTGTGCATTTCGGGTATAGAAACTCGTACACCCGTTCCTCGGTGAATATGTGGGCGTTATATACCGCGTCTAAGAAGTTTTGAGACCATAAAGAAAGATTCATGACGATCGATCGGTCCATTATCAAACCGGTGAAACAGGTTAAAGTTTTCAGCTTGTAACCATCGTGACGTGACTTTTCTTTAATAGCCCGATATCGGGCGGAACGCGTGTTCCTTGCTAGGAAATGTCTCTTTCATATTAATGGATCCGGTAACGTCTGAAAATATTTTTAACGATAAATAGTTGAAATTTTCCAAAGATCATTGCGTTGAATTAAGAATAGACGACTCGAGAATTGTCATTATTGAAATTTCCTATCTTTTAAACGATATTGCTCTTTTGAGTAAATTCAAATTCCCCGAAATGGAAGTTTTCTGTTGAAATTGACTCGAATGCGGAGGTACATATTGAACTTGCTTCCATCCTGACATTGAGTTTCTCTTTAAACTTGGAACTTGGCAGTGACGTCGTTTATTATCCAAGATAGGATTCATCTAGCTAGGTTAGCGTTAGTATCGTAGAGTGAAGAAGGGCAGGAAAGATGTTTCACACTCCATCTCCTGCTACTCTTGGATCGTCCGCTCGATCCTGTGGCAGGCAACCGGTGCTGGATTCTCGGTACTCGATCGTTTTTTTTTTTGTTTCCACGTCCCTTTATCCCTGTTCGCTTAACAGCGCCCTGATTCACCACGAGCAGATCATTTCCTGGCAAAATAATTTATACCCGCTCACCGAATCGTTGAATCGAAGCTATTGGACAACCTTCTAGCTAGAACGTCCGAGCGAGGTTTCAGCTGATAAAACGCTCTGAATCGAACGATCCAGAGATCTTTCCAAGTAATTGGTACACGGAATCGCTCGATCGAGATTCCGTCCACGTTTCTTTCGCTACAAAACCATCGTCGCGAACGTTTATCGCGATTGCCGCGGGATCAGTATGTTACCTGTTTGTTAAAACGATACGGAATTCGCGGTTACCGGAATCGCTCGATGGATCGGATTACCTGGATGAGTGACGTGGTATGCGTTATCGAATTTCGAGGCTTATTAGTTTGAACATTGCCTGCGATCATGAATTCATCGATACGAATCTATCGATTCTTTCACAATTTGCATTTTTCAATTTAACCGTCGAAATTTGCAAATTTCTTCTAAGGTGATTCTAAAGATTGGCCGACATAAATCTTCGATGCTCGAGAAAACTAGTAACATAAATAACCGGCAACGTTTGAATGCGATATAACTTTTTTCCCATCGTTCTTATCATCCTTGATCCTTTAAGTTTGACCCAATTGATCGCAAAGCAAACGTCGGCACAAAGTTCCACGGTGATTCAAAGATACATCGACGAGTTTCCCCACAGGATCAGGGCTAAGAAGAGGAACTTTTAAATCGTTCAAAGGTGATCGAGAACAAGTTGCGAGAGGCTGCTGTGTTCTCGCACGAATCGCGATTTAAACGCAACGAGAAAATTGGTGCGAACGGATCCACGAGTGCTGACATTTAAGAAATCAAGCGAATCTACGGAAAATGAATTCCAATCCCATTTAGATTTTCGTCGGATCAAGAAAATCGCCAGGAAATTTCCATCGGGCAAGATTCGAGATAACGTCGACCCATTTGAATCGCTTTGAACTTTTATTTGAACCACTTAACGTTTCAAGAGGAGCAAACGCGAGAAAAATTCTTCGCAGAAGTCGACATTTAAATAAGATCTTAAATAAAATAAAATTATTGAAAACTGGATTTTCCGATCAAATGAAAGATTCGAAGAATACTAAATGCTGAGATTTTCAAAACGCATATTTCAATCATATTTCATGATTTCGTTGTCAAGTGATGCGTATCTGGAAACAATTCAGATAATTCAGTAAAACGAACGAACGCGCCATTTCTGCTCTTCATTTTCCTCTTCGACGTCTTTTCTTGAGACCAGTTGGTAGATAAGTATAATTAAAATTAAAGAGTAGTACCGGCTGGCGCCCGTTCTTTCCATCTTTCTCGTACTGCTTTCCACCTTTTCCTTTTCCACCGTCTCATTAACGGTCCGAACAATGAAGGAGGCTACAGACTGCAATAAACACTTCTGAAATTGGTTATTTTCCTAGGCGCCTTGACGAAGGTAATTGTACGTCAACCGCAGAGATTACCATCGTTATGATTGCTCTTTGTTTTCATACTTTCTCGTTTGCTCTTTTCCTTTTGTTTCAGCCTTACCCTGCTCCTTCTTCGTTCATCTGCCTTCCTCTTTCTTTTTTTCTTTTTCATTTTTCCAATCTTGTCCGTCGTTTACTTAACTCGAATTCTGGCAAATATTTGCGGTGTACGGAAGTCCTGTTTCCGATCGAAACAACATCTACGTTGAAGCATCGATGCTATATAATCTTTTATGGATTCGATATATTCACCAGCACTTAGGCTCCCACGTCCGATCGATTTTATTCATGTCCTCGTTTGCTCTTGCTGCGCATCGTTGATGCACTTGCATTAATTATATCGGTTATTCGGACGCGCGATTTAAAACGCTGCCGGTTATTTCGGCGAGCGAAGCGACAGGTGAATAAATCAAGACGACGTTGAATGATCGTGGTGGAAAAAGCGAAGTTACGATAAGATCGTGTGAATTATAACTAGATGATAAACTGTAGGTCATTCTGTTTCATTCGATAATCCAACTCACCGCATCAAATAACATCCACGTCTTCTGACAACAAATTATGATTATACTTTCTCTAGAGTATCTTTGTTTTTTTTTCTCCCCGAGGTACAATCAACGAATAACGTTGCAGATTACGTTTCTGTGATTTCTTGGTCGGCAAACACGCGGGGCTCGACAATGAGCACTGTTACGCGGAACTCGCGAGCGGCAGGCCGGGCAATTAATTAGAAGGACCGTATAAAAATCAAGCCCCGGTGCTCGTTTGCAACGGGACAGCGAACCTGTCGAGCCCAGGATCATTTGTGGTAATCCCACAAAAGGTACAAGCTGACGCTCGCCTTACGAAAGAGTTGCCCGTGCAAGTCGCGATCGTTGACCGTCAGTCGCTTATTAAACTTTCCTTCTGACGTATAATACAGTTACCTTAATTAGAATGCGACAGAGGGACGATAGGAGGGTATGGTTGCTTTCAACCCGCGCCCTCTTTTCTCCGATATTATTGTGTCCTTGCAACTGTGCCGTACGTCCGAGTAAAAAGCTTCTTTATATTCAGTCAGTTTCAAAAAGTAGGTTCACTCGGCGGGGACGCATAAAGACGGAGAGGAGTAGCAAATAAATGCGTTTATTATGGGGACGGCGCGCGTAAAGGCGATGACAATTTAAAATTAGAACCGTGTTCGCTATGAAAGCACAATCTCGCGAAAAGTAATTACGTCGAGGAGAGGAGCTGCGAGCTACAAACGCGTGTTCACGAGAAGATGGACAAAACGACGGCAAACAGTGGTCGACCTCGGTTCGCGTTCAGAAGTTAAGAAGCAGACAATACATAAAATTAAACAAATTTTAATATTTTCACTTGTTTCTATCCAGAAACGGGGTGAATGGTATGATTTAATATAAAGCATTTGAAAAAGCAAATTGGTTGCGAGGTACTGTGAGTATGAAATACGAAGCATCGTTCATGGACAGGCTGAAACGCGAGGGCGATTCATTAGCGGTCGAGTAAAAATTAGGAAGCAGCCCTTGGCTCATTTGCAAAGCCTCGCACGGTTCCCCCTCGTCA
This sequence comes from Osmia bicornis bicornis, assembly GCF_907164935.1. Lineage (NCBI taxonomy): Eukaryota > Metazoa > Arthropoda > Insecta > Hymenoptera > Megachilidae > Osmia > Osmia bicornis. The sequence continues at coordinate 10,297,949 of NC_060216.1, read as the reverse complement.
ATATCCTGCCCGCTGTCTCAGCGTGTGGATCATTTGCGGCACGCAATGCCGCTTGCTCCTTTGACTGGGTCTCGCGAGCCTTCTGACACGGCAACGAGAAGCGTGGAACGAAGAAGCGTCGCGAACAGGGACGCGAAGCTGAGCCGGAGAACCGGAGAAAGGGACGGAGGGCTCATCAGTTAATGGAGGCTGCAATTAATAACGCCGCAGTCGTTTATCACCACGATCCGCGACTTATCCTCGCGGTGCCTCGTTGCCAGCCAGTCAGGGGTCTCTTCCACCCCCTTGTACCATGCAGCCAGCACGATCAGCCGACTACTCGATCCCCTACCTACGACATCGTGCTTTCGAAAACGAGAGAGAGAGAGCTGTTGCTTGAATTCCGTGAAACTGGCGTATTCCACTGCCAGAGACGCCCTCGAACGCGATTCCGTAATGCAGTGGCGAGATTCCGCTAGGGGAGGAAGCTTAGTAGAGCGGAACACGAAATATATAGGCCCTCGGAATGAGATAGGTCAAAGGTGAGGGCTCGGGCAACTCGGTGGAAAGCAAGGCTCGAACCACTCCAATCTAGCGTCGACGAGAAATTACGTCTACGCGAAGGTACTTGCGCCACAGCCTTCTTCGATTTTACGACGATCGCCGAACGGTGACACCGATATCTCGCCTTCGAAAGCGGAACTTTGGTTTTACGGACTTGGCACCAGTCCCCGGATATGTAGAATGGAGGAACTGGACTACGTTCAGAATCTGGAATTATTCAAATTTGGTCGAGCGTATTCTCGAACAACCGAAAATAATAATATGCTCCTCGTAGTAAAAGGATACGCCACGTGCATGGATCTTAGCCGCGGATCTGGCAAAACAGATCCGTCGGACAGAAAATCTTTTGAGATCTTCTGTTCAGCGTAATATCCGGATTGCCGGCGAAATGGACGGTTAAAAGCTTCGAAATCGTCTGGCCCTTCTCGAGAGGTGTACTCGACGGTCGGATTCCTATCGGAAGAGCGGTCAGGAAGAAGGAAGAAGGAAGGGCCGGTTGGTCGGGTGAAGAGGTACGGAGCGAAGGGAGAATGCGAAGAGGAGCGGAGCTCTTCGCTAATTAAGCGATCGCATTGATTCGTAACGGAACGAAGCTTCGCATTTGCATGCCTGGCTACCGCCGCGTAGCACCGATCGACGTTCACCTTCGCGTTCGATTCTCGAGTGGTTACTTCAGCGAGTTTAACGAACGATTTCATGAGAATCTCGGACTACCACCGCTACTCGATACCGCCGATTGCGCATCCACTAAACGAACATCAACCGAGAAATCCTCCTCGTCTCTACTTTCTTATCCTACCCGTTTCGGATGAAACAACCCAAGAGTTACGCGTGCTTTATTACGCGAGACTTATTGCGCGTAAATGAACTTTGAATGGTCCAAGTTGCAGCGAAGGATGCGAGATGAATCTTAAGAAACGCAGTCGAGGGCTACAGCTTACGGCTACGTGGGCCGAAACTGAACATCGTAATGCGAAACAATGATATTGATTAACGGCCAACGGGTTTGGGAAGGCAGGAGAGCTGGCTTGTATCGATCGACTCGGATATGAGGATCGATGTTACGAATTCATTCCTGCCGCGTAAATCGTGCGTTCGATGGCATTGTTGTCGACTGAGGACTCTTCGTCTTGTCCGAAACGGTGCTTGTATTACATCGATGCGTTATACGAAAGGACACGAGTATTATTTTTTACGGGCGTGTACCGCTTTTATGGAGATAAATGTCGGAGATCGAATCGAAATTCCTCGTAATTTCTTTTCATTTTTATTTTTAAACGAAAATGATGGTGAACGTAGAATCAGAGATCCTGAATCTAGTTTAAGAATCGAAATGCATGCAGCCAGGCGTCGTTCCTGAAAGGAGACACAAGTTTTCTGGCGGTAAACGGGTCGGTTCGCGAGGTAGCCCCCGGTAGGAACTTCCAATTAAAGGGATCTACGGTTCGCAACGGTCACGATAAAGATCGAGGACTTTGTCGAGTTGGCTCGAGTCAGAGTTTGCGCTCACGGTGTCCCGGAAGCGGTACGACCGATTTCGATTCGGAAGTTTCGATTCGTTCTTCCTGGTTAGGGAAGAATCTTGGGAAAAAACGGCATCGTCTGCGTCTTCGTCTACGACGTGCTAGGAATCGAAGAGGATTAATGGCTCGGAGGAAGATCGAATTAAGAGCCTGGCCCCGGGCTAAAGGATGAAACATTGAAATTCGCGGTTCGTTCTGTCGGTGTGAAAAGCCGCGCGGACGTCGCGTCGCGCCGGTACGTTGACAGACGATTCGAGCGTGTGGTTGCGGCTCAATTATCAATTAGTCACGTTCCACGGTGCTTATCAGTGTAAGAAGCTTTAACATCGTCTCGTTCGATCCGATCGGCCTCCGGTCGCGTACGTATTCGCTTTTTATCGCGTCCGACTTTCTTTCGTCTCGGCCGCGCTGTTTTCACGCGGCTACGATCGATCTCTTTTTGCCGATCGTCAACGAAAGGACGGCACTGATCGTGATTTCGCGTCGTGCTGCGCGCATATTGAGACATAAAATCGATAAGTTTTTGCGCCGCTTACTTAACCTGCGGCTCGAACAGCCCGCTCAAGGCTGGAGCGGAAGGGAACCGAAGGGGCGACCGTGTAACAGAAGCCGGCTACGTATTTATGTGTTTGCGACGTCGATACGAGAAGAAACTGCTCGGTGCGCCGCGGGGCCCGATGTACACGTCAGGAATCGAGGATCGAGGATGGAGGATCGAGGAGCGGACCAGAGGCGGATCGAAGCGAGCAACAAGCTTTCGCATCGTGGAACTGGTTCCACGAAGGCGCAACGCGCATTATCCACGTCGTCGCTCGCGCGATTTACGATTCGCGGACCGGCCTCGAGATTATTGACAAGAAAATACGAACGACGCTTTCCACGCTGATTATCCCTCGCTTTTCAGCGACCCTGTGTAATTGACGAGCGTTCGCTTGTCGCGTGATTGATATCTGGAAACTGGTCGACCGATCCTTTCCCAAGTATCGTTTCCAATGGTAGCCGCGTAATCGATGGTTATTAATACGATATCGAACCGATATTCGCGAAGGTTGATGTTTCGAAAAGGAGAAAAGTATTCTCTTGTATATTCATTTAGTAGGTCAAATGAAAAATTTAATTGTTTCCATTGTAAACATTTTGATGGGAGCTTCATGGAATCTGCAAGCTTTGTAATTCTATTTGCTTTTTTGTATTTGAACAGAAGCCAGTGATAGAATGGTGTTTGAGAGAAGCCAATAGAATTTCAAAACAGGTCAAAGGAAAGTTCTATGCTCGACCTGTTTGCCACTCGGCGAAGAGAGAAAAAGCGGGCCGATCGTTGATTTTCGCGCGCAAATTATTTGCGGATCGCAAGAGACGAATATAAAGATACACCTTTCTTCCGGCGTTTATCTTCTCGGATGTTTATATCTCGTTTTCCCCTCGAGGTGCACGAGTGGCACTCAGCGGTGGTTTAATAACCAGCCGGTACCGATTGGAAATTGATCTCCTCCCTTCTGTGCATTCTTTTATTTCTTCATCGCCCGTCCCTTTTTCTTTCCCCCCCTTTTTTTGCATTCTTTCCGCGTGCTGCGCCCTTGTTATCGGGTCTCGCGCGAACCATGGAAGCAGCGCGAACGTACGAGCTCTATCGGGTGCTTGACTCCGATTCGAGAGATCGATCGCTGGAACGCCTCGTTTGTCCTTACAATCTCGAAACAGGGGAGGAAAAAATCAAATTGCCCGTAGCTGTGGAGAGTATCTACTTGCACGAGCGTGCGAGAAGGAAATAGCCGGAGAGAAAGAAAGATATAGGAGCATGTTGGTTGCACCCTTGTACCTCGTGTTAATTCTAGCCTTCGCCATCCCCGTTCGATACGCGCGGACAGGGAGATTAAATGGGAAAAAGGACGATGAAGAGGGTCTTATGGCGGGGTGGAGAAAGAGAAGAAACGGTGGAAGCACGGAAGAAGACGATCAGAGAGGAAGAGAGATCGGCTTTCATGCCAAGCGGCAGTAAATTTGCACGCTCGCGACGTGGAAGCGGGCGATTTCTTTTGCACCTCGCCCTTAATCTGCGCATCTGACTACCTAAATTGGCTTGAGCAAAGCTAATCTCGACGGCGTTATCAATTAGCCGTTGTGCAGATAAGGCGTTCAGGGCCTGCTTCGATCCGATTCGGCCCTACTTTAGTCGTTTAGTGTTCTTTCAACCTTCGAAACAGGGAGGAAAGTGATTGATCTCCTTATATTTTTTTTTTCATATTCTTCCATCTAGCAATTAGCATCTCACGATTAACATCATTTTAACGTAGCGTAATATATTTTACAAGCAACACTTCGTGATTCGTTAGTTTTCATTGTTATCTGGTAGTAATTAAGCTAGTGTAATTTATTCGAGAAAAGTAGACTTATTAGTAGATTTAGCTTGATTTCGATTGCGACTCGCTTACATCGCTAGTCGTTTTCGACCGTATCTTTGGCGAAGCAGCGGAGCCCAGGTTGCAGGATAAGATACCGGCCTCGGCCTCGTTCGAAGAGCAGCGGTTTGCCTCCTGCCTCGGTTACTTAGTTCGCGAAGCGGCTCGGAGAACGGGCGAACGCAGTAAATATATTCTTATCTATCCGCCAAAAAGTTCAGCCGAGCCGCTAATTAAAGGTATAAGCCTCGACGTCGCCCGTCGCCCGTCGCCCGTCCCCTTGGCAGGCCACCACGAGGATTCTTCCAGACCCGTTACGATCCGCCTGCTACTCCTTTAGAGAGGGAAGGTAGCCTTAACAGGTGACTTAAGCCAGGTATCAGAGCGTTTCTCAAGCGGCTGAAGAATATCGGTTAACATCTGGCGGCACGCGAAACGATTATCAAAATTGCGCTGACTCGGTCGAATCGTCGTTACACCAGGTTGCATTCCATCCGAATCTCGAGCGGAGATCTCGTCGGTATAAATCTAGTTAGTTTCTTAGATTCGGATAGAGAGAAGTGCGGGTATTAATTTCAGGCTGCGTCGCTGTTAGTCAGCTCGCGTTACGCTCGCAACGAATGGTAACCGCCGATATTAATCGTTGTATCGCACGCGAAAAGGGGTTACCGAAGCTGAACACGAAATTAACGCGAGAATCGATGCCGATTCAGTTTGCCGATAAACTTGGACGGTAGCTTTTTTCCGCGTGCTATCCACGCCGGATCCGTGACTCGTACGCGTTTACGAGATAATGTTGCCGCTCGCCGTGCTCGCGTTTCCATCGGTTGATAAGATCTCGCATCACGCGTTAAATATCCGATTTATTGCCTCGTTTCTCACTCTCCTTTGAATCTTCGAAGCGATTCGTCCAATATATCGCTAAAGGGTAATGTATTTTCGAAAGATGGACGAACGAACTATTACCAAAAGGTGTATCTTGCCGGGGGACATTTTTTTTTCTCGAATTTCTACGGTGACCTTATCAGGCTGAGTTTAATCGCACGATTAGTTCATTTTAAACGTGGCCGTTTACTGGCTCGTCCGTGTTTAGAGTCCATTCATCGACCGCGAATGGAGAAAACTTAGGACGTTGTACGAGCGATGTTTAACGGTCGAACAACAGGCACAAAAGGAATATCTTGTATCGCCGAAACTCCGAAACCCGTCGCTAACTGTTTCGCGGCAACTGCAACCGTAACTCTATTCAAACTGCAGTTGCTGGAACAGCCCCGCGAGACTTATCGCACTTGAAAACTGACACTAATTAACCCAGCGACACTGTAAGGTGCGATAGTCCAACTATCTCTCGCTTGGCTGGCGAACGAAGATTACGTCGCGCTCCTAATTTCGCGTCACCGCTCGGCAAGTCGAAAACCTTCCACGTTGCCGCAAAAATCCGCTCGTCGTTGTTCTTATACCTTCAGGCAGTTGCGCGACACTTTAGAAATTCCTTTGGTCGCGGATGATCGCGTTGAATGGGAATCAGCCAGTGTCGAGCGTAACTCGGGGAATCTCGAAGGAACGTAGATATTCCAGAAACGCGTTGGCTTTCACTGTTTCTCGGTTAGCCGGTTCTTCAGCTTCTCTCGCCGCCCGGTTACCCGCAAAGCGGTGTCTCGTGGTACCCGTGAGTAATCGCGATCCGTCATGCTCGAATGCCTCGTTCGAGACTTGGAGTAAAAAAGAGAAAGATTACTCGTACACCAAATAGTTGCCACCATGGTTAACGCTTTAATACCCCGACTGTTTCCTAATTTACCATTTAAAGAACGAGAATGATTGCTTTTTACGCAACACGCGATCACTTGGTACCATTTCTTGAGGATATAAGTTACGATCTCCCTATATCGTTTAACTACCATTTACTTTACCAATGTAAATTAGAGTTAACAACGCCGCGAAATGGGAATCGGCTAATTAATTAACGACCGGTGGTGGACCGTTATCGCGCGGGCAGCTCGTGTCTATCGCCTATCCGGATATTTGCAGCTGGTTTTACGCAGCGGCTATCCGTGCGCCGGGTAACACTCGCGTCAGGAATCGCGATGCAGCTAACTCGACCGTGCAGATAGTCTGGCATACGTTAAACGAGCCGTTCTTACGCGCTCGTATATATCTCGGTGGAATTGGAAGTGGCACAGGCTCGGTTGAGTGATCTACGAGCACTCGACACGCTCCCGGGCAACAAATGCGGCTCGCTACAATTTCACGGCGGGCGGTACGTCGTACCGGCGACAGCTTGCCTTTTCGTTTCCTCTCTGCACGATCGCCGACCGTTTTCCAACCTTATCGACGAGACTTTTCTACTATTTCCGTCCTATTTACGAACAGAAGTATCGTCAAATATATCAAATATAACTTATCCTAAAATGACGTACAAACGTACGTCAACGCGGTGTAGGCTCTGATGTTCCTTTTGAATGCCCCATATTGAAAGGGTTAATTTATTAATATATTTTCGCCCTTAATCAAACCTGGAATTGCTATCGTTTCGAAAATAATCTCCTCCAAAATTCTGCTCTTTACCCTTGTCCAACCCCCTTTCGGCGGCATTCCATTCATCGCTATCACTACGGCGAGACTTCTTCGAATAATTCGAGTTGGTTGCGTGTCAGCGATCGCGATAGCGGAGAAATTAATTACCGGCGAGATGCATTGGAGCGCGGACCGCAAATAAAACAACGTTATCAGACGCGACGTTCGAGCCGCTCTCGGATAAGCCACATCGTCCCAGACATCATCGGTTCGGCTAAAAAGATGATCGATTATTCGGCGAAAGCACTTCGCTGCCGGCACTCGTGACTGGCCACGAAATCGTCGACGAATAAGGATCGTAGATAAGGGGTAACGCGTGAGACCGATTCACCGATCGGCAGTGATGCGCGCATTTTTCAACATCTACCTGTTCGAAAGATGTACATAGTATACCGAACGAATTCCATTTTAATTGGCAATGATTCTGACAGGCTGTTTCCCCCTTGGATTCTCCAACGTCACAATACTTAATTGCAAATTACTTCTGTGAATTCTTTTTCTTTCTTTCTCTACAGTATTGTATTCGTTCTGACGAATGCAAAAAACGTTACTTGCACATGATGTATTGTTAGATTGATTATACCTTTACGATTCGGTGCTTACATCTATTGACAGGAGTTAATTGATCGGCGCTTCCTTGTCAATAAATGATATCGATTAAAACGGAGCTACATTTGTGGCGTAATTGCGGGACTAATTACCGGACGGTTTGTAAGCGATCATGTAAATAATATCGTGCAAATATTTCGTCGTGTTGGAAGCATACATTGTTATTATATCGCGACAAATTTGCCGCTTCCTGTGATAAATTGATGCTCTAATTGCAATCAAGAGCTATATAAGTATTTACATTAACTTCCACCATTTGCAGATAAATTATCAAACCATCAATTTCAAAAGGTATGTATATTTAAATAATACCAGCAGGTTTTCACAAAACGTAATTTTTTCGAATCCATTTGCTAGCCGCTGTTGAAATATTTATTTTTAATGCTCGAACGTGAAAGAATTGCGAAGCAGCATCGCAGCTTTTTCAGTCGTGCAACTTTAACGTGGCGCAGAAGTTCGGAAACATTTCCCCGCTGATATTGCGCGATTTCGTGCGCTCTGAAACTTAGCGAGGCAGTGCTGCGTGGAGGGTAGTACATAGTATGTAGCGTGACGCAGTGTCGTAAGGTTAAGCACCGGTGAAGCCGAGTTTCTGGCCTGGCTTTCGCCTTCATGCTTCGCCTACTTTTCATTACATATAGTCGTCGCCTATCGCTCCGGGATCTCCCAGTTTTTTGCATAACGTGATTACGGTCTTCTGACTGAGCGCGTGCTTTATTAACGCTGCATCGTCCGATCGTGCTTGCTACTTCACCACGATGCCTTCCGAATGAGGCCGCTATCTCTGCAAATGATCAGAATTGTACGCCAACTGCGAGGCGCGACTTCCATACGGCGCAAAGTCGCTTCTTACTACTTAACACATGCATAGCACCCTGTAAAAGTCAGAAAGGGTGTTATTAACAGCCACCTTACCTTACGTGTTAAAGGTAGCGTTAAAAAGAAATCTGTTGGTTTTATTCTTACCAGCGTTATCTCGAATATTAACGTTATTAAAGCTTTTGCGGGAAATGTATATTTATCTTTGTTCGAAATAATATTTTCACTTCCGTAGTCTATATCGCGACGGAAGGCTGATAGAAGGTGCTCGTAGAATATTTTTTCAAAATACAGAGGAGAAATTCCGGGAACAAAGGATTATGTATTGGCCGGTCGAGAGATCCTTCAATGTTCCTCTGACGGACATAAATTTCTCCATTCGCCTCCACCGATTCAGCTCGCTCATTTTCAATTTCGAGCCCGCCTCTCGCTAATTCATTAAAGCGTTTACAAGAGCTCCGGCGATATACGCGCGCCAACTTGTCGTTCTTAATTCACTTATCCTCGTCCGTTGCCTCGTACACCAGCCACGGTCGCGTGCACGTTTCACGTTTTTTCGCGTGCAAATGTGTTGTACCTGTGGCCCACGACATCGCGCACGGGAGCTCAGCTATGGATAATATATGGGTGAAAGGGGGGAAAAAAAAGTTTCAATTATGCCAAGTAACACGCCGGGAAAAAGGACGAAGACAAAGCTCGGAGGAACGCGTGGGAAATATGCGACCGAGGTATCGTTTGCTCCTCGCGTTTTCGATAATCTACATACGATTCTTATCTCTGAATTATTTTACTATTATTTTCCGTGCAACCAAGCTCGAAGAAATTGCGGTGCATTTTTAACGGAAGAAAATTTCATCGAATCTATTAGGCTGTCGAGATATTATTTTGGGAAAAAAGTGGCGATAGTTGAAATTAAATTCCATTCCCTACGATTTATAACAGTATATACAAAAAGCTGTATTTCAATGCCGTAATCCAGTAAATATTCAATCTTGTGATCTCCTTCTCGATATTGTACTGTTCAAGAAAATACGCAATGCCTGTTCGATCGTTCATAAAATTTGCATGCACGTGCATCCTGCATGTGTCGCAATGCCTTCGGACGTACACCAGCATCCTTGAAACAAAAAGGATACGCGCGTTTACCGCGTGGCTTTCGCATATTCCTCTGCACCCATCAGCCTAATGTTCTTCTCTTCCGTTCGAGCGGGTTTACGTCCGCGTGGCCAAGCACACGCGGGTTGGTCCATCGGTGTACGGTGCCTAACATCAAATTACGGCAAATGAAAATAGAGTAAAAAAGAAAGCGTTCATCAGAGCGGTGGGCTGTTCGTCGACCGTTTCCCCGGGTGTACATGTACAATGTCGTTACGTACGTATTATCCTCGCGTGTGCACTTCCCTGCGACGTTTAAACTCGGCTAATGGGCATTGCGCGAAACGTGAAATGCACTCGGTCTCATTTACCTTCCGTTCCACGGGCTATCTTCCGGCACAACGGCGCGTATCGCTGACCTTATAAGCGTTCGCCTCGACGGCCCTCCTCGAAATTTCGTTGGATTATCGTGCTCGAGTTAAGTGGCCTCTTTCCTCTATCACCGACTATCATCTCGTTGGAAAAAAATTCCCTGCTTTTCATTCGCTGGATTACGGGAGTATTTAACGACATAGTATTTAATCAATAGCGCGAGCGATAGAAATTTTTCTTCGTTTCTTCGTTTGCATCGAAAATCAGAATACATAACAGCGTATTTGAAATAATATGGGATAAAAGAGGGTTGGATCGGCGCTCTATTTGCCAGGGAATCGTTTAATCATGGGTAATACGGTGCCCGTGGAATGTGTCGAACGCATCCTGGCGTCGGAAGTTGTTCGTTCCTCGACTCTCTCTCTAGTCGAGGGACTATTAATCTCTCCTTCATGGACGATGTTGCGAGCTCCTTCCGAGAAGCTTCCTCTACAGGCGTAGTAGTCGGTTCGACGATCGCGAACGTTATCACGGAAGGTGTTCCGGATGCTTCTGACGGCATTGCATCGACGACAGGTGCAACCTGCTCGAAGATGCTCGAGCAGCACGAAGCATGCGTGGGTACTGTACGCTTCATTAACCGGCTTGTTTTCGTTCCCATCGAGCTTGTCCCGGCGCATCTCATCGAGGAGTTGCGAAAACGAAGATGACGAGATCTTTGTACGCCGCCAGCTATTCGCGATGAAAAAACGCAGAGGCGTCTTGTATGAAAAGTTTAGGTAAATAACAAGAAGTGTTATCGTTTGAAAAAGACGCACGAATAGGCATCTTGCTAGTCTTAACGCTTTCGACTAGAACAAATACGAAGGAAGGTAGAATCGTTGAAATTGTTTCGCTTTACAGCGCTCTTGTAATGAAACGAAGGATAAGAGTGCTAAAGGGAAGGATGCTCGTGAAGGTAAAAGTAAGAAAGGTGGAAAGAAAGCGGAGAACGGTTCGTGTCGGTCACCGAACACCAGTGGACCCATAGCTATTAATCACCCATTCTCTTCTCCTTTTTTCTTCGGGTGACTTTCGATTCCAGCTGCAATCACTACGTAACCCATCCTTCTAACCTCTCGCTTTCTCGCTTTTCCTCGACCTCCTTTGCTAGATATACCACTCCGCCCTTATCTCGTCTGCGTTACCGAGCCCTCTTACGCGGCAATGGTTCGATTACTCTTACACGCCGCTTACTATCTTATTCTCGAGCCGTTCCTCTTTCCGCCTGTTCGTCATTTCGTACCGAAATGTTCCATCGATACCGTCTTTTTCCACTCCGTTCTGCCCTGGGCTACTATTTTATTCCCGGGACAGCGTCCGTTTCTTCTCGCTTCTTCGTTTCCTCGAGACGTTCCCTCTCGAATAGCACAGCGATTTCGTCGACAAAGCGACGTTCAGCTGCCATTCCATCTTATCGGCCCCCGAAATAGTCGCGACGTTTGAAACTTGAAAGCGTATGAAAAAGTGGAAAAACTGAGAACCTACACCTCGAGGGTGAAAATAAAATTTTCTTTCTTCAAATGGTTCGGCCAGCTTCTACGAGACCTGTTCACTTCAATTTGTTGGACAGTTTGTTTCTAAGAAGACAATTTCTCAAAGAGCACGGCGCGTCTGTTACGCAGCTTCTTGAACTACTTGGACAGAGAAACAGCACGGTACAGCGATGGCGTGTTCCCCTTGAAAAATGAGGGGACAAAAGGCGCTAGAAAGCATCCGCTTCGGTCAAGGAATTTCAAGGAGCGAGTAACAGGAAGACCGGTCGCGAGTTCTTAACGCGAAAATATTTTCTGTCAGAAGTTTACCCGCACTTGGTGATCCGGCTGCGAGAGGTTCTAGCGAATTGCGAGAGCGAGGAATTAAGGAACGTTCTCAACTCGAGTTTCCTTCGCGAACGTCGACTTTGAGGACGGTCCGGAAGCGAAGAGCCTCGCATGAGAAGATTATGACGGATAGACTTTTCTAAGTTTTAAGCTCGCGTCTCGCTCGTTGTTGACTACTAGAAGTTTGTCGGACCTCGTCTCTTTCTTTAGATGATGTACATTGCAATTATTAATTGGGTTATTAAAATTAAACCGATAGACCCACTTGACAAAGACGATATCTAGTTAAGAATTTCTTCAACTAACGACAAACTTTTTGCAGAATCTCCCCCATTCACTTGCATCAATGTTAGCGCTCATTAAGTAAATTATGGGCTACTTTGCACGAGATTAAAGGCGAGCTCGAAGCGAAACGATGACGCGCGAGTCGGTCGTGAATCATTTAACTACGCGTTCTCTGTGCGGTAAACGCATAACCGTTCTCGTGGAGGAAGACGAGGCGACGCGATTCACGGAGACGTACAAATTGCAATGCGTCCCGGGCAAAAGAAAGCACGCCGTGCTCGCGCGCCAAGGGGTTAATTTGACACGCGGCGACGACGCACAAACAAAGTGTGTTTTATTAATTTACGCGCGAGTGGCGCGACCGTGCGGCATACTCAAAGAGTCGCGAGCGTTCCTTTCGCCCGTACGTCGGAATAATTTAGCGGCGAGAACGGGCCGAGCGGAGGTTGAGCGAGTCAGCGGCGTGTTAAATGCGCATCGGTGCAGCTCCTCCGCGTATGTTGCTCGATGGCTGGCGCTTCGTTCTTCTTGTTATTATTTTATGTTTCTTCTGGCCGTTACGCGCACTGGAACCCACGTACACACGAGGAAAGCAATCCGATTCGACGACGGCTCGTTTACCCACCCGTCGAGTTTCCACGTCCGCGACTGCACGTATTCGTTCTTGTACCGCTCTTCTTTCTTTCCCCGAGCCGCGTCTTCTCTCCCTCGTGACCTCTTGCCTGTCGTTGCTGAAACTTACGGCGGAAATATTCTATTTGCCTGCAAACACGATATCCCTGCTACCTATGTTCACCGGGATGACGTCTTCGCGACTGCATACATAGGTGCACTCGGTGCAGTTGCATCCACTGTCGCGTATGTCGTCCGCGAGTTAACACGCCTGCTATCGGTTCGCCGATGTTCCCTTTCCTCGTTTCTTCTTGCATCCGTCGCGTTTGCTTTGTCTAATCCCCTTATAAACGAGATCTGAACAAGAAGGATATGATTCATCCGTGGAATTATGAGCTGATACAAGTTGGGTGTCCTGCGAGTCAACAGTATACACGCAAACCTCTTCTACCTTGTGCTGCTACTATACAGGAACTTCAACTGGCAGCGTGTTAAATGGAAGAAATATGTATTAGCCACCGTGATTGCTTCCTACGGGAATGCGTTAATTTTCTTCCCTTCAACGAAGAAGCATTTGAAGAGGATAGAGGCTCTGTTCGAATGTACGACTATAGAATAGTAATTAATTACTGCAAGGTCTATCAAGAGATCCTAGAGTTAATTGCAATCGGAAAAAGTCTACGATATCTTCCAGTACTTGGGGAATCGAATTGACGTTTCGTCAAGATACGCTGTCGATAGGCGAACGAAGAAACCATCGTTGCTGTCTCGTCTTCTCTCCTCTGTTCATCCTAGTAACACACTCGACGCTTCTTCTGATCATCTAGTACGCCTGCTGGCAGCGCGTCCGTGTTCGTGGCACGGTAGTTACGTACTTGAAGGTTCTTCAGTTTATGCTCGCATTGAAATTGCGCGGTCTGACGTGGTGTAGCGTGGCTGTACGAGAGTACACGGGGGCCCTCGTTAGCGCAGCCAGCACTGTCTAGTTTACGTAGCGAAATATGAAAAGCTAGGATAGGAAAATCAAGAGAACCGGCTGGCTGAGCAAAGGAGCTTGCTTGGCTTCTTCTCTCTCTTCCTCGGGGCTGCAATCTCTGGCATTAGCATTATGTAGAATTTCGGGACTGCCGCATCAACCGGGCTACCTCGTTTCGCTATCGGCTGATTCTCATTCAGCATCCATCTTCCTAATAAGGATACCCCTTTCTTCATACAAATTCAACGCTCTCAACGATCGATTATCCGCTGCTACGTTTAGAACGAACGAGTGAATCAAACTGATGAAGAGATTCTCGACGGAGGAAAAGCGTTTGACCGATGACAAGCATAGAAAGGTTCCTCGACTTCGGTGCTAGCACGAAAAGCGGTTTTCATCTCGTGCCACCGGGGAAAAAACTAACGACGCCATTTCCACTCGTCTGCTGCACTTTCTACTCGGCCCTGGCTTTCTTTCTCGGCGCATCTTCTGAAAGAGATCGCATTTGTCCTGCCTGGAAACGCGGCAATTTCTTCGCGATTTCTAGAAGCACCGTGAAACAAATATGGGGAAAGTATGGACATAAAACACTGACTGATACTCGTGCGAACACCTGAACTACGTCGATACTGAGTATATAGAAAAATGTTCTTGTATTCTACGAAGGATGGAACGAGGTGAGAAGGCAACGTTTAGTTCTATTAATCACATTATCTGAGCTTCGAGGTTTTGTCGCGTTGCACTCACTGCTCGTGATTCTCCACTGGATACTATGGCTCTTGTTGGAAATGGTTTTCTCTTCGAATTATGGCTCGGTGGAATGTGGTTCTTACCGATCCTGGCCATACTCGAAATTAGATTCTGTACTCGGATCTTGATTGGAATTGCAACATAGTTGTCAGAGGTAATAGTACCAAAAAGAGTATATTTTTGCTTCCGTGGAACTCCAAATATTTTCCCACTTCATTTATTGCGAAAATATTTGTTGAATAGAACGCTGTCCGCTATTGAGATTTGCTTGGTATATACGAATACACAGCATCTTAACACGAATTTCATCAGCTTGCATTCACAGAACCATTACCGGACGAAATTGAGCCAGTCCTAAGTTAATAGACAAGCCGGGTCCAAGGTGTTCGGAAGCCATCCGTCTTTAAACACGACCCGATTCAGCCGATTTGAATATACATCTGCCGCAAGGAGGATTGCTTCGTACAGAAGCGTCGAGACACATTTGGCCACAAGGACAAGGTACATTTGTATTCATATGGAAGGCCGAACCTTCGAGGGTGCACGTAAGTACCCGCGTAACTTGGGGAGTTTGCAGAAGGCAGAATCAGTAGCGGACCGTGGCGCAGAAGAGATAGAACTCGGGTTTGATATATGGCTACAAGTTCTCCTACGAGTTAGGAAGCGCGAATACAATCCAGGTGCAATTGTCTCTCCTCTCTTGCCACCGCCACTCCTCTCTCAGTCTACCGTCTCACGCTTTCTTGGTCTCTTTGGCAAACATGAAAAGCAGGAATAGCTAGTTAAGAGCAACGAATGAATTTTTACGTCAATTTGTACGTTTGAAGTACCAAGACTTTCCAAGACTTGGTGTCGTTGCAATTTTACTGAAAATAGGTCGTAACGGTGTCAGGAAAACCGCAAGTAGGTATTGCGAATTTTCCAAGTGAGGAAGCGGAGTTTGCGAGCGATCAACTTATAGATTAACCGCAAAACTGTTCAACGACGCGTCGTTCGAGCGTCGCGAATAATTTCGTTACGCTGCCGCCGCTTAATCTCGCGTTGGTTCATTAGGTGCGATATGAAATTTCGGTCGGGCGGAGACGTTGGAATTGCGGGAAAACAGGCCATGCCGCGCCGGCCCGTGTGCAAGTTACACGGAACAGGAGAAGTCGGTCGGTGCGAACTAAACTTCGCGAAACTAAACTAATTTGCTGAAACTTTTATTAATATGCAACTTGGACGAAGGTTTCACGGGAGGATAAACAAACGCGCAGATAACGTCTGGCCAGTTCACGCGACTTTCCCGGAGAGGAACGGATGGCGTAGAAGAGGGTGGAAGGGAACAGATCTAGCTACCGAGTCACCAACAGCAGCTTGTATACAGGGTGTCCCTAAGGGGATGACACCAACTTTGCCAGCATATTCTATTAACAAAAAGGTTTGAATAAACGTGGCTTATAAAATTGCCACTTTTGTTTGCAGAGTTACAGCTAACGGGAAACATTCCTAAAATTAAAAATTCATATATTTTTCATGAAATCATTAACAAAAATTAATAATGCAGTAAGAACTCCCTCCAAACACTGTACCTCCTTTAAGGTGTCAGTACTTATTTGGAAGAACTTTGAAGTATTGAAATATCGAATACAAATGTTGCGACATCACCTTAGAGACACCCTGTATGTCAGTTCATCGAATACACCAGTTTATCCGGACGTGAAACAACGCCGTTGAAACAACACGGTCCAGGTGGCGGAGTGCGATTCTCGGAAACTGCAACGGCGAACGACAACGTTTACCCGCGTCAGGCATCGAGCATCGAGTATCGGCGCCGGTGTCCTCGGACCACGGCTATAACTTGCTTGTCAATGTTAACCTACTCGAATGTCGACGATATCGAGACGATCGTTCTCTATCGACACGGCCACGGTGCATACCTAACGGTTCGAGTTTCGCGTAGGGTAGTGGATGCAGCAGGCTGCACCAAGATGCACCAAGATGCATCCAGGACCAGGACTCGTTCGGAGGGAAGATTGAACGCGCTTGTCATTCGACGGGCATAAGATTGAGCGTGCGTGCCGTTCAAATTTACAGGAAGATCGATATCGAATGGGAACAATGGTTTTACCAATGCAACGATATTAAGGCAACACGACTCGCCTTAAATATCCTTAAGTATCGAGCGCACCCCCGACGTCCTCTCGCGAGATTTATTAAGGACAAGGAAAGTTTCGAGCGTGTATTAAACAGGTTGCATAAACCTGGCCGCGATTCGAATAATTAATTACGGGGATGGATGAGTAATTTTTCATCGGCCGGAAGGTTGTGCCGCTCCAGACGGAAGAGTTATCGGTTCCACGAAGTGGCTGCTGGTAAAGGCACACTTTCTTTTTCTTCCCGGCGTACACACCCCCGTTCTCGCCCCGTATTTTTCGACCTTGCACGTTCCGACGTACACAACGATATCGACGGTAATTAGTCTTCATTGTCCGCCGTTCGATTCGATTCTATTCGATCCCCATCCAGCGTGGAAAAAGAGTGAAACAGGGGGAGAGGGCTATCGAGTAAACACCGGTGTATTCTCTTTCTTCTGTCGCTCTTACTCGCCCCTTTACTCTTCTTCAGCTTCCTTCTTTATCTCTTTACCTTCCTCGATTCTTCTTCTTCTTCTTCTTCTTCTTCTTCTTATTCATCCTCTTTATCGTCTTGTTCTTTTGCTTCGTGCACCGTCCTCGTCCGTGGGTGTAAATCTGTCTCCCAGATTAAGTCCGAACCCTGAGTTGTATAAATTGAAGCCGATCTCTCTGCCGGGGCTCCGGAGTAGCAACTCGGGCCACTTTATTTTCGTTTATTTGGTGTCGGCAAACATGCTTGCTCTTCCTCCTCGCTCGCAACAGCGGGCAACCGGTAACCAGCAACGGCTCCGTCGTCGTCCCGCTCGCACACGTTGTTGCACCACCACTCGGATCAGCGAATTCACCCACACACAAGTGCATTCTACGTATTCGCACGGGCAGAATGCATCGGCTTTATTATGCACGAACGTGTGCGCCAGCGAATCTTTGATACGACCCCGTGGATACACGTGGTTGGCCCTTGTACGCCCGCGAATTTTCACTCGATAGTCGCTGCATGGAATCACACGAGCATAACATTGTAGAGAAATCATGGTACTTGCGATCAGAATCTTTTCTTAGAGAATAATTACATTTTTTATCCGTTTTTGATAACCATTACCATTCGCAATGCTGGTTCACCTAAAAGATTTACCTGGAACTGAAAATCGTTTCTGATTTTTTAACGATAAGAAGAAATCGGGACGTTTCGTTGAATTTGTAGGTCGTCCACGTCCTACGAAAATCTGTTTTACTTCAATAGACGCGTCTTTATCGTATACCCGGGCTCGCTTTATAGGCAAAGTTGCATGCATTGAGGATTCACTTTTCTGCAGCGGTGTGAGTACGTTTATGTGAACACGAGCACGTTGCGTACACGAGGGTAAGCCGATCACGTGTGTATGGAAGAAGGACCATCTTTTCATTGGTTTTTCTGTGTACTTTGAAAGGAATATAGAATCTTAGCATTGTCTTGACAAAATTGACCCTTCCGTCATTCGATAACAAGAATATTAATATCGCAATATTTGACTTAAATCAAATTTTCATTACATTTGGGGATACAAGCAATTCTATCAGTTAGTGTATTAAACTTATCGACTGGCACGTTACAACTGGGGCAACTGAAAATTTACCCGTTTCCACGGCAATTTCACTATTTCATTTTTTATTATTTCGCATCTCGCAGCCGGTTTATTGCTCCCAGATGTAACTAAAAGCCACGCTTGTCCGCGCGCTAGAGCTATGGCAATAACGACGTATAAATATCGCTCGTTCGCCGACTGTGTGAAAACGAATCGGTCTTGTAAAAGCCGGCCTCCAGCAGGTACGAAGCTAAGGAATGGGTGCCTGAAGAATCGATTTTAAAAGCCCTTTCAATAACATCGTGGCGGACGAGGACGCGAGAAAATTGAACCGTGGCTGAGAGAAGTCGCAGAACAAAGAAACAATGGAAAGCAAGCGTTGAAATTTTATGAATTTTTATGGGACGGATGTGAAATGCAATCGAGAAAATGGGAAACTTGAGCAGAATTGAAATACGAGTTAACAGAAGTAGTATAAAAAGTAGTAAAGATCAACCATTTCTGCCAAAACAACGGAATAATAGATTCGTGACTTGAAATAAAGAGAGTAATTTCATCACTTTTGTAACAAATCACGCACGTGTGCTGCGAAGACCGAGAGGCCATCGTTTACAAAATCTCAAAAACGTTCGTGCTCGGTTTGGTAGCTACGTTTCAGTCGTGTTTCACTCGAGAGAAATGTCACTCGGACACGTGTGACCGCTCCCGTGTACGCGTATGTTACGGGCATTGTCGAGAATGAACGCTCGGTGATATATCGCCGGTCTGGAAAAATGGTTACGCTGCCACGGGGAATAGGTAGAAGCTGAAATGCAGTTTACGCTTTGGTTGACGACGAATCGCCTTCACCGGGCTTGGTCGGTTACCGATGCGTTTGTCACTAGATGCAGTTCGTGTGTTGCGATCGTCCCTCCAATACCATATTTCCGGCGAGAACGTATTCGAATTCGAAGCGTGCCGAGAGAATTTTTGTTTGTACACTTTTACCAGTAATCTGTACTATACACATGCAAAATAACGGTAAGTAATGAAAAAGCAATTTAACTTCGTACAAGCACCAGGGTTAATTATAAATTTCGTTTAATTTTTCCCTTTTAAATCGGTATTAGAACAGAAGCTTTTCAGAAGAGCAATTTCTTAAAATCATTTCGTTCAGGCGAATGCGTCGAAGTTAAGCCCTTTTCATCCCTCGTTCTCCAACTACTTCTTGCTCGACTCCACTTCCACCGTAGCCTATATTTTCGACTTAACGTCCTAGAAACATTTTTCGGAACTACTTCTTTCCTGTTGTCGCTCGTCTACCTGCCACGTCCTCGCTACTTTCTCGTTGGAAAAGTTCTCCGATGATATTTGGAGAAGAGTCGAAGATGTTTCGTGTCGGATGCGAAACGACAGTGTCTTTTGTGTCGCTATCGATTGTCGCCTAGCGAATTCGCGTCGTTGAAATTTCGACCTGATTCTCCGGGCTGAGTGATAGAAACAGTCACAATGTTTATAGAAAATCGTTGGTAGAAAGCATGGTAAAGAAATAAGAATCTTTCTCTTCTTCGAATCGCGAAGGAAGAGGAGTTAGGATATGCTAGCCATGGGTCATCGCTCGCCACTTGGTAATCTGACAGATTTTATTTTCTCGCCGAGGCTTCGGCGACAGTTCGCGAACTCATATCTCACGGCGAGTCCGTTCCTGCGGAAACTTCGATATCCCCGAATATGGCACGAGATGGTGGATGACTTCGAGCGAGGCCAAATTCTCCGCATCCTTCCGCACAGAAGCTCGATCGCCTTCGATTCTACGCGACACCAGACATTTTGTCGACGATAACAGTCCCTCGTTTTTGCGCTTCTTCTCGTTCTTTTCCTCGAAGTCACATGCTTCAGAGATTGCACGCTATCCTCAGCGTCGATTTAACGAAGAGAAATTGAAGCATCGAAAGCGATCGACCGTGATCGCGTCACATGTCTCGTCTAATCGCTCGCACGACTCGAGATTATTCTTTTCCCTTCCTTTCTTCAGGACCGCTTTCGGATCGGCTCTCTTTGTTTCTTCGTTCAATTAACTCTTCGAGTCTTTCGATTTTCTTTCACGGCAACGAATCCAGTTCTAGTTTGATCGAAAACCGTGGTGGTTGTAACGTAATGCTTGTCGAAGTTAGTTTCGAAGTTTCGGAACAAACGCTTCGGGAAAATCGACGATGCTTATCGTTCGCAAAGTTTCGCGAAATCGAAGGAACGTGTCCTTAGGAAGAGCTGCCGAAGAAACGTTTTCGAACGGTAAGACCGATTTCAGGAACCCGTGTCAAGCCAATGGGACACGTACATAAAAAATTCGGTATATCAATTCTTTTAACAACAGACGTATGCGAAAAACAAAACAGACATCAATAGTTTAGAGTGAAGTTATTTAATAAATTATTTTTATGCAGCATATCGTGATCGACGTGTCTCTACTTCTATTTCGTTGCTTTTTATACTTCGCTTATGTATTTATCATGTCGCAGAAAGGGACATACAGAAAATTCACGAATCGTATAAAGGCAAACGCGGACTTATTTATCCGTTCTCTTTCCCGAAGTTTCATGAAAACGGAAGTACAAGCTCGAAAACGTATCCCAAGAAAGAATGCGTTTGAAATATTGAAGCTTCCTCGATTTGCCCTGCATTCCCTGAACCAGTCACAGGCTGTATTTGAAAATACTCGACCTCCATCGCGTTCATCGACATCTATACCTCAATTCGAACTCTAAATTCAAATTATACATGACAGCGACCACCAAGGTGTCAGGAATCGAATCACTACCGCCTACATTAAATAAGAAAAGAAAAGGGAACAACGTGTCTTATTGGTAACGACACCTCGATACTTCGATAACTAACAATAAGCGTCAGTCGCTTAACGGCGCGAAAACAAGGATCGCCGGACAATGGGCATTGTGGCTGGATGGGCCGATAAATACATCGTCGACTGATTATGTTATAGGGTGTCGTCGGAGCAGCTCTTTCGCGCGGACGTATTGCCAGCTAAGTAGGGACAAGTCTCGTTGTTGATCGTTCTGCAAACGAGACCGTTACGAGGCCGATCGCGAGAAACAGTCGCGTAGAAAACGAGCGAGCCGCCATGGGACAAAGAACGACACCGTGCTCGTTTATTCTTCGATGCAGTCGCCTATTGTTGTTCGGCCCCTTCGATACAGACCGTTCGTCCTATTCAAATGTAACGTCTATCAATTGCAGGTAGACCTCGACCAATTGGCAATCGGTCGAATTCAAAGCGTTTCGCGAAAGGGAAAGCTTCGGGTAGGGGGGTTGGGCGATGGGACTTGGAAAAAGGCCCATTGACACCTCGACAAAATTGAACTGGATCGAAAAGGAAACGGAAGGGATGGGTGACGATCGATACGGATTTATTTGGACGTTTTTTAGACAGATGGCATCGGACGACCTTTCGTCGGCTATCGACTTTTTATGCTTCACTATTTATTTCTAGCTATTTTTTAGACGTTCCATCTAGATACGCGACGAAATAACGCTGCTCCGAACGAGGTTCCCTGAATAGGTATACACATACATTTGCTGGCAGACGTATCGAGGATACAACTGTTCTCGGATATTATTGTTGAATTTTATTTGCTCCTCTAAATCGAGTTCCTCGAGGTGGATTTCATCGTTCCTTTTTCCCTGACGAAGCTCCGAACGAACGAATTGCAGGAACGAACGTGAAATTTATCAGGTCATTTCAGAAATCCTTGTATGTTCTTTTTATGAATTTTTCCTTTAAAGTACTGCAAATGTCTACGAAATCTCGATTGCCAAAAATATGCAAGTATCCATTTCTTCTCGAGCCGAAAGTAATCTTTCGTCCATGTTGGCTGGTTTATCGATTCCCCGCTACCAGAACTGCCACCAGTCGCGAGTAAATCCTCTTAGTTGGAAATAGGGGGTGGCTGGTAGCAGGGATCGTAGGACGCATTGTTATCATAAGGATAGTCGCGGACGACATATGTAAATCGGTGGAAATTAATTTAGCAGAAGTTTGCTACCACGGTCCGCTGGCTTTCTCGCTCTCGATGGCGACGAGCAGGACGGCGCATAAGGAAAGGGGTGGGATAGTCTCGAACGAGAGGAAATAAAGCGCGGTGGCCTATTTCCGTTCTCTTCCTTTCCTCTCCGCGCCAAGGTACCGCTCGAACGGTAGAGAATCGGCAAAGGCAAAGACTTCACGAAGTTAGAGCAGCTTCTGTCTGCTGTTCTCTTTCCTCCAGTTCCTTCCACGTTTCTCCGTCATCTCTCCACCCACTATGATCTAACCGGTGTGTTCAACGAAGCGACGAAACTCTACCTTACTCGAACATGCAGACTCGGATGCTCGTATCTCGACGCGATAGGTATCGCGCTCGAGATTCAACCGTTTTATTAATGACCCGGGGAATAATTGATTCTCGAATGGAAGGCTGCCGCGCGAACGGCGACGATTATAAATGTAATGCGGGGCTCGGTTTCTACAGAGGTCGGTTACCAAGCGCGTACAGCCTCGCGGCATGAAGGAGACGGATAAAATACGTAGCCTAGAGGCGAGAGGATACGATGTTTATGGGGAAAAATGCGCGGCCAACGCATCGCCGCGTTAGACTGGCAGGGGATGCACAATAACGCAGGAGTTATGGCGGATAATCGTATTCCCGGTCGGACGAGTGTAACGTACGAACGAATGTGCACACACGCGTGCACACCGAGAGTGATAGTTATCCGAAGTATAGCCTGTAAGGGACACAGACGTACAGCCCGATGAGTATCAATAGCTATCTTGGGAACCGGTAGGTATGCGCATTGGCGCGAGACTCCCAGGAGGCTTCTTTAGGCAGACTCGAGTAGAACCATAGAATGGAAAACCAAAATCCGATTTCAATTCTGCAATCCAGCAGCCTAATCCTGCTGGCTGACTACGCTTCGAACTGTAGAATTTCCGGGGAATATTTGTCTTTCCACTTGACCTCTTTCGAGAATTCTATTTTCCTCTGTACTTTTCCAAGTTACAGTTTTTGTTCGACGTCTACCTTCATTGTAATCTTCTTACAGAACACAACGATGATCCTTCTTTTTTATCCTCCGTATTATCGTAGGTTATCGTGTCCTTTTTCATTATAACTATAGCCGATCAGGTACGAAAGAACTTTTTCCCTTTTTCTCGTTCGACAGAAGAGATATGAATACCGATCGGCGTTTCCTCGAAACTTCCCTGTCCCCGTGACAGATCACCGCGTCGACGATCTTCCAGTTAATTTGCCTCTGACATATGACTCGAACGGTGTTATTACAGCGTATAACTTAGCACGATGTACGCCAGGTTCGGAGCGCGATCAGGTGAAACAGGTTGCTGTTGAGCCTAGGCGTCAAGGTGGTGTAGCCTGCGGCTAGAGAAAGAGAAATCGACGGAGGCCAAGGAAGGACTTTGCCGCCTTCTTATACTAGTCCGTTTACCGCTTCTATATGGTATCTTGCCATCTTCGATGTGTAGGGGTAACGTGGCATGAGAGTGCGACCGGCTTTCTAAGCAACCCGATCGCGACGCGATGGAATTCGTGCTCCTCCAGACACGACGACGCGCTCGCTTCTTCTTCTTATTCCTCCTCCTCGCGTCTATCTTCTCCTCCTACTTTTCTTTTCTCTTTGTTCCTTGGACACGGTCGGCTCCTGTGTTTCCTCGCTGCCAATTTCGTCTTGGAGACGCGTTCCTCTCGATGCTCAGCAGGCTTGAGTTTCTACGTTCTTTTGCCTGATCGGTGTGTACGCTTCTCCTTTTCTTCACCGGCGCAGACACGCGATGGTCCACTACTTTCCGCAGTTTAGAAACTAATCGTCCGATAAATTCCTTCGCGGGAATTTCTATCGGACCTCCACGGAGTACGGGGCGATTTCCTGGAGGTCCGCTTTCGTCTCGAGTTTCTCTGGAAAATCGTCCTGCCTCGCAGCTTACCTTTTCCAAGTTTTTATTCCTTTCGATCTATCTCATCTGACAATGAGAACGCAAGTTAGAATCGTGATCGGTGAAGTTTCGAGCTGGCTCGCTTGCTGAAATATTCGGAAGGAGCGTCGAGGGCGTAAAAGGTTTGCCACTAAGGCGTGGTTGAATGAGACGATTGCCGGTGGAGACGCGCAAATGGCTGCGAGGAAGAGGGCGACGACGAAGAGGTAGACAAGTAGGTTCGGTATTTCGGCGAGCAGAGGTCCTCGCGTTGGAAGCTGGCTGCATGCAGCCTTCTCTACCTCCACGCCAGATCGCGGCATCCCATCGCGAGACGTAAGAATAAACAGGTTTGCTGCGTCCTTATAAGAGGGCGGCAGGAGGAAGGAGTCGCCGAAGGGAAGGATGAGAGGGCAAGGGCGAGGCGAGAGCGCTCGACACGCATCGCGAATCAGGGAAAGAGGGGAAGAAGGATGAAGAGAGGCGTCCAGACTTGCCACTGTACCCTCTTCTTGGCAAGAAAAGGGTTACACGCGCGCTCCTTTCGCGAGACGACCTGCTAGGATGTACTATCGCCGACACGCGTTGTTTCGCGTTGCTGTTAGCGCTATTGCGATTACGTTTTTCCGTCAGCGTCGACATGGCCGACTGTTTTCCGGAAGAAGCCACGTTCACGCTTTCCTCTGTGGTTTTTCCAGAAAGAGCAAACGGTGAGAGGCATCGAGTGGTCGATCTTCAGCCAGCAAGTGGTATCCCGCATGCTCGATCCTCAAGCCCCGTAAAAAAGGGATCCTTCGTTCAGGAAACTTCGAAGGCCAGCTCGATCCTACATTCGACTCGACGGTACAATGCTCGTACGTGAAATTGGCGCGGCAGTCTCTTATCGCCGAGTGCTCCTTTGTAGTTTCGGTTCAGCTTGAAACACGATCAACTGTGTTGGTGAATTGATTCGATACGAGACAAATTTTGAACAACTACGATTTCTTCAGGATTTCTTATTCTTTGTACATTTGAAAACAACTCGTAGACGTAAACAGAGTATTGCCTTTCAAGTATTCTATACACAATCTTCTGTAGAAAAGATATTAGCTGGCGGTCTTGGTCGTACAAGTGGACGCGACAATTACGAGGCAATCTCTCGCGTTAATTACCAAAACGGCTTTGCCGGACGCTTCTTCGCTCAACGGCGGAATTAATTGCGTTCCGTCGATTCCTTTTAGATTCGAACAGAATTAATTGCGTTTCTACGTCGCGCGATCGCAAGAGCGGCGGGACAGAGGGGCAGATACGAGCCTTTTTGTCCCTGCGCTGGGCTCGTAAATCGATCAAACGCCGAAATCGAGTGTCCATAGTTCGTGCTCACGATACCACGCGATTCCTGTATGCGTGTGCACGCGCGTGCACCGACACGAGAGTACACGAGGAACCAAGAGTAGCCGGACAGGCCCCGAGACAGGGGAAAGCAAGACTCGTCCAGGCTGCCGGGCTTACCTCGTCGTAAATATAAACGTGTTTCGCACATTAGTCGAATTAATTAAATGCTAATTATGATCGGACGGTGCCACAACGCGCATACTGATACTGGCCACGATTTGCGCGCCTCTTACCGCGATACATATACATACGTACCTACACACGTGGACGGGTGCACGAACGGATGCATGTCTTGAATCTTATTAAAGCCGCTCCGAGTGGTCCCTACTATCTTCTTGTTGGCCGTTCTTTTCCGATCAGCCGGCTGAATATCGGCCGGCGCTCCGTTATATCGCGCGCGATGCCACCGAGTAAGGGAAGGAACGCGGATTTTTACACGCGAGTTGCCGTGCGCCGCGCCTTATTTCAACCGTTTCCCTGTCCGCGTACTTTTTATTTTTTCTTTTCGTCCCTTTACCAAGCCGCTTTGTTTCTCTGCTCTTTCCTTTTTTCAACCCGAACGAGAATTTATTTCGGCTACCGTGCTGGCTACCGCCGCCACGTTAATCCGCAAATATTCGTCGGACGGTAATTAAAGACACGCTCGGCCGACTGTCCGCTGTCCGATCGAATGGTATCGTGCCGCGTGATCTTGACAGCGAGCCGGTGATTATCGTGCGATGAATCCTCGTGACGAAGAACCGAGGGTTCGGTCGAAATTGAGAAACGATCCGGCATAATTATCGCGCCTACTCCTTCTAGCCGTGGGAAGTTGATCGCTGGCATTCTACCGAATCGAAAGTATTGAATTTGCTGACTTTTATCGATCAGATGTAATCTATTCGTCGTGCTATAATTAGCGTCAAGATATCAGCCGTGCCGATGATCGATCGCGAGAAACTAATGCTTCCCGTTTCCTCGGACGCGTCGATAACAAATGAAGAAGCGCATCGTCGAGTCGTACTACTTTCCTTCGCGAAGACGGAAAGCCGGATAAGGGGTCATTAATCATTCGCGATGATGCTTATCTGACGTAGCGTGTCGTGAACGAATGGAAATGCTGCGGACACGTGGAACCGCGAAAAGGATGGCGAGAAAGAGGGCAACGATCGTCGACGAATCAGTCATTCGGGAAACAATCGCTGGAAAATTCTTGGCCGTTGTATAAAATCGACGAGTAAAGGGGTAATGGTGTTAGATCTCGATTGTAGACAGTGTATGCAATCGCGTTATCTAGATTCTTGTTACCCCATCACGACACTAGATGAACGCGACCGCGGTCGTGAAGCCAGACTTGCACGCACGCACGCACGAATCGTCTCGTTTCGTTCACGCTAAAAAGTATATGTACCGCTACCAGAACCAGCAATTACTCGGCCATGGCCGCTTGCTGGTAATCACCCTTAGTCTGCAACGAGGATATCAGACCGGCGTCGATTTTAGCCCGAGGCTCGTAGGTAGCTCTCGTATTAAGTTCGATAAACGACACCGATCTGATTTACGATTGGATAATTGAGCGATCTTTGAATAAATAACAGCCACTTGGTACTGGGACAAATGATTTCTCGTTCGATCTTCAGGAACGACATTGTCGACTCGTTGAAACGTAAAATATTCTTTTCTTATTCATGCTATTAAATTTTCAATCGTTCTATCGTATCTCTACTGGCGTTTAAGATTCTTTAATAATAAAAATTGCATGTATCTTGCGTTTATAACGTAATGATACCTGAAAAAAATCTTTCATCATACGGGTATGATTAAAGTATTATACAAAAATCTTTTGAAATCAAAAAACACTGTAATTTCTTCGCTGGCATTTATACGGGAAATTATCAAGTCAAACGTTGGCCTTCAAACCGTAGCAATTGGATACAGAATTCTTTTCTTGTGCAACATCTTAAGTGCAACTTATTAGCACTCCGAAGGTCTGCACAGCAAAGAATATTGTGATCAAGTGAAATTGTGATTATTAACACTGCTGCAACAATGTTGTAGCAATTTCAACGCCGGTATCCGCGAACGTATAATCAGAAAATTATGGCTTCTTCATCGGCCACTCCGTCCTCTTCCTCTTTTGATTGTTTCCACGCTTTCGGTCAAGGAAAGAGCACAATAACTTGGAGGTACACTTAATACTTCGACGCTCTACACAACTGTGAAAAGAAATTACAATGCGAAATGGTGTAATTTGTTTCTGCGATAACGCCCCTGTGAATCCAGCCAGGGAGGCAGGGGGAGAAAAACGCAGCCCCTTTGTAATAGAGTTCAAGCTGCAGAAGCGCACTCTTACGCGTAACTGTTATTTCTCGAAGGGAAGAAAAAGGGAATTAAAGGCCGATCTCGGTGTATCGAAAACGTTTTCGTTCCCGCGTAGCCTACAACAAAGCACTTAAACTTTTAATATTCCATGGCAATGTTGCTGAGGAAAGCAGCCACGTGGTGAACTACATCGTAGACACAAGGCAGAAGCTTTTTATGGTAAAACAAAATTGAAAGTATTCGTCAAATCACCTTTTCCTTCATAGTTTTATTCGAAGAAAAATGAGTATTTCTCATGACTTTCGTGTTTAACTTTTAATTTCATTATATCGCGCGGTCTTAGGTTTCCTGGAAATATATGACCATTAAAATTAATAGTTGGAACCGTTCTAATTTCTGTAAGCAAAACTACCTGTTATTTTCCATAATCTCTGATTCAACTATTCGAACCTATGCAACACGAATAAAAGTGATTACCGGAATAATTAACCAATTTTCAAAACAGATTATCTGGAAAATACGTTTTGTCTACGGCTGTTTGGCGAAAGATTTCAGAATGAAAATCGTCGCGTGAATTCGATAAATTCAAAGAGTGCTCCGCGCTGTTTCGGACGGCTCAAATTACGCGCGGAACGAGTGCATCGGCCGCGGGATGCGCGGACAATTTGTTGGAAAATTGTGGCCCGAATTCGATTGTAAGCCTTCATTTGCCTTTAATTTCTATTTCGCGTGCGTTTGACCGGTCGCCGGAACAGTAATTATATATTCCTAAATGGAGTGCCGTGTCGGATCTGGTGCGCGTTCCATTCGTTTCGTCGCGGAATCGCTTGCGGAGAACAGTTTACGCGTCATCGCTCGTTGCACTTAATTTGCCGAGACTAGACCGCGAATTAAATGTTTCGCGTGTTTCGCAATTTTACGAGACACTCTCAACGAGAATAATTGCGAAACGGACACGGCTTGTCTTTTATAAACAGTACTGTGCTTCGTTTACCGCGAACCGGTCTAATGGCGCGTTGATTATTTCAATTAGTCGGCGGTCTAAACGCTTTATGCAAACAAGCAATGGAAATAAAAATAAATAGAACAGTGAAAATTAAGATTGTAGTGTAGGTATTTTGCATAGGACAAGTTGAGGATCATACATTCAACACGTTGCCTATTACAGTGCAAACAGACATGTGTGGTAAGACACATTGAAACTATGGTAATGTTGTAGTAATGGTATTCAGATTACACTATATTTGAGGTTTCGGTCATCGATGACCTTTTGATAATCGATACGTTAAGTAGTTCCGGTAAATTATTCAAAAGCTTTTAATGCTGAGTGGATATACGATTATTTATACGATTTCATATAATTTTCATTTATTTCTATAGTACAGATTTAGTATTCATTCGCTTCTATCATATTCTATTATGATCCTGTCCATATTGATTTTGTTTTATTACGTTTATGGGTATAATGAAAATTCGTATTTGTTATAAATCATTATAATAACAATTAAAAATCAAATAAATCGAAATTTGGAAATTATATACCTTTGAAGATAATGAGATTATAAATGTTAAATCAATCGAACATTATAACTAATTTAATAAAATATATAAGTTATCATCGAGTGTTGTCGTTCAAAAATATTATTAAAAAACAGGCAGCTTTTGAAATAAATGTTTTACGTTCACTGAAACCATTATTTTTAAAAAACAAGGGGAAAATAGATATGAGTCGGTTAAAGGTTTTATCTAACACAAAAATGTTTTCACTGCACGTTGTGGCTCTCGAAATTGTTCGACTCTTGTGGAAAACGTTTCTTTGTAATTCTAGAAATAGGGGAAACGTTTCGGGTGACAAAGTTACGCTGTGAACACCATGTAGTATCCGCCTATACTCCATCCGCTTTCGAACCTTTATCCCTTCGATTCTTCTATCAAAGTGCATTTCATTCGCGTTCTGCTATTCTTTTTCAAAGAGAAAATCGTTAAAATCGTAATGCGGTTATTTCTGCAGCGTATTCAGCTGAGCAGTAACTTGCGACGAAAAATATTCCGGGAATTTTCAACTAGTAACTGACAGCCCTGATGGTTTTTCTGCGTCAGAATTTTCCAATTACCGTGGCCGTGCTGGCACATCTATCGCAAAAATCGTAAAAATCGACTCTGTACTTCCTAGACACCCGTACCAGGAAACGGTCGGCGAAGATAGTAAACGATAACTTCTCTGTGTTTCGATGGTTCAGCAGGTTTCGCGCGAATAAATCGGGGAAAGAATTTAAAATCGAAATATCCCAGCGCGTCATCGATAAAAAAATGAAAATAAAAAAAATTTATGTTCGAAATGATTGAGATATTTGGAATGCGTAGAAGTTTAAGGAAATTCAGTGTTTTTGTACCGTGTCACAGTTGGAAGGCCCCTTAATGAATCGATTGCAACGGAACTGAAGCACCTATCCAGGGAATTCAGTTGGCCGAATGCGGACGTTAATTCGTACCATTATTCGCGCGAATCGGCCGGAAATCCTGCTGCTCTCCACGCAGGAAACTTTGTCAATTTGGATGGCCGATAGTTGCCGCTTTCAGTATGTGCGACGCGTGCTGTAGACGTCGCGCTGGACCAACGAACCGATGGCGAGGCAACGGTGGCTATTTAAGGGGTGGACTTAAACGACGCCACCCCATCGCTCGACGTTTATGTCTCTTGGTCTCTATTGCCTCTCCGTTTGCCCGTTCATCCCGTTCGCCGTCGGCTTCGACGTTCGAGATCAAACGTGGCCGACGTTCGTCGAAGTTTCTCGCATGGCAACTCGCACGGAATTATTAGCCCGCCACGTTATCGTATAAACGTTCGAAACTCTGCCGGTCCGGTGTACGGGGGTTGAAACGGCCGCGATTGTCCGACGTATACAAGTGGCTCGACGACCACCGCCATACACCGACTGACCGTTCAACGGTGTCCACTATTCCGCGAAATTTATGCGAACCACCGTGCAATTATCCGGCTGGAAATGCACTTAACGACTTCGACGTACGAATAAACTCTTGGAGGCAGCGAACGCCCGCAGACTATCGCGTTGCATTGCTACGATAACAGGTGCCTGTATTTATCCCCGCTTTCATAATGCACGGCATTTAATCAGTCCCACGTTCTTCGATCGCTATTCAGGAAGAAGCGATTCTTTTTCCTTTCCTTAGGATCGTCTCAAACGAACGTATCTCTTTCGATGTTTCCTGCTTTTCCGCTACGATCTTGATCATCGTCCACCTGTGTACGCGAGTTCGATCGGTTAGATCGAGATTTCTTCAGGTTTATTTGCGCTCAGGTCGAGCTTGATTAAAGATCTCTTTCGTGTATTTATACGCGCTTTGAAGTAACACATGGTAATTAGGTTCGGGTTGTTTGAATCTTCCGTATAGAGATGTTGTTGGACGTAAAACTTGTTCAAATTGCGACCTCGAATAAATGTCAGAAAGTTGGTTTCCGTTGTAAAATGTGTCGTCGAAAAAAATGACTGGAAAATATGTTTTCGAGGGCGACAAGGAGTAAAAGGCTAGATGGAAAGAGGGTTGTTAGATAATTCTGTCACGTGAAGTTGATACACCGCAACTGGGTTAAATTTATCGATCTCGCCCTGCGGCTTGGACGAGTCTCGATAACAGTTGATTGAAGTTCGTATTCTGCACTTAACTTTTCTACGCTTTGCTACGCCCGATCGATGGTAACGTGTTAAAAGGAAGAAGGGAATATTCATTTGGTACTTTTTAAAAACATGCTTTATTCTTTAAATTAAACAGTAATAGAAATAGTAGGTAATATCCGAAGTAGTGAAAATTGATGTTTCCAAGTTCGTTCGATTTAGAGAGGATTAAATTCGGAAGGTGAAATCGATCGTATTTCCTCGTTTAGAGATCACTGTCGATCGCTAATGAGGCAATTCCTTCCCGCGGTTTTCACCTAATCCCACGGTCACGTTTCATCAGTGCTGACACTTCGATCAAAGATAACACTTATTGAAACGCCTATAATAAAAGCTGGCTGGTATCAGTGGCTCGTCCACGCAACTTCATACATAGAATGCCGTGTACCTATGACACGTCCGATTACGCTCGAGCGTAGGAGTATATCGATGTCGTGCCGGTGGTTTTCACATGTAACAAGCCGCCACTCTCGATCCTGCTTTCCGTCCGATTGTCCCGTTAAAGCACTGCCAGAAACTAGATCTGAAATGAATCTTTATAGATTTTTATTTCTGACATCGTATAAAAAATTTTATTTAGATTAAGATACATTACAATACAAAATTGCAATAGAATCTCAAATCTCTTTTCTAGATAATTTAACAATTGAGCCATTTAGACCGCTTATTTCTTCCTCCTAAACCCGAAGTTGGAAAATAATCACCATCGACGCACTCGACGCTTTCATTGCCCGTTTTAAGCCCCGAAAAAGAACCGATTTCCGTAACGATCGATCCCCTTTCCCCTTAATAAGCCGCATTCCCCGGGCGTCGCGCGAATCCTCGCCGCATTACTGCACGTACTTGGCGTAATTGTATCGTCTAGCCTGCAGGTCGTTATTGCTTTTCGATATTTAGCCGTGCGATTCGCGGATACCTCTGTGCGCGTTCTACCCACACACGCATCCCGGTGGAATGAGCACAAGAGTAGGAGGAGCGGCGCGGCCCTGCAACCCTTGCTGCTTGCCGCGTGCGGCCTCCTACAATTTCCATGCGTCGGGTGCTTATGCATTACAGAGATTATTTGCTATTAAGCGGCGGGCGTGAACCATGAATCGGAATGCTTTTGATCGATTCACTCCATCGACGATTAACGTCTGAACCGGTGAGCTCGCTGGAATGCGTCTGGTTCCGTGTCTCGTTTCAGTGTCTCTGTTTCCACCCCTCTGTCCGCGTCTGTCTGTCTGTCTGTCTAGCCGTCTGTCGGTCCGACTGACTGACTGCCGCTTCGAACGTCTATCCTCCTGTGTCTCGACTCGTTTCACCTGCTTCTGTACTCGCGCAGGTGCAAGAAGCACTCCTGTATCGTCCACCCCCTTGGCGTAAAGCTGGGAGCGCGAATGGCCAAATGCCTGTGACGGATATCCATTATTCATGCGCGGCCACGTATTTGCCAGGTGGAAAACAAATTCGTTCGTTTGCGAGCAACGGAAAAACTAGCCTGTTTAACCAGCACCGTTTCACCCTTCAATATTCATAACAACGCGCGGTCAAGAGCGTGCGAAGTCTGTTCACTTCATTTCTCTGGACATGATACGGTGAATCAAATTTCGCGGATTTTGATCCTGTACGCGGCAAGTGGCGTGGCAAAGTTAACTGTGATAACCCAAGCCTTGAAAGCCTCCAGGGTATCATAAGCCTCGGCCAGGGCCTTTTCCCCTTCTATTGTGTCACAGAAGTTTATTATTCTTATTAAAGGAGGGTGGCGCTTCGAGATTGACCTCCGGCTCGATTTTTCGGGGGAAACACGCAGGGACCACGTTCGAAACATCCTGCGGTGATCCTGACAGCCTAGCGATGTTAGATATTATCGTAGACGTTATTGCTCCGTTCGTGGGTATATATTTTCATGAAACGTCTAGGGTAGCTGGACCTTGAAAGACTGTGCAGAGTAGGGGGGAAAATTAAAGGGGAAGAAAACGCAGCGGAGAAAACGAGGAAGAAAGTAGAGGGTAGGTTTCTTGCCTGCCGAGGGCAAAGACCGCGTTGCTCGCTAGCCCGGAACTCTAAACTGTTATGAAACAGTTAGAGAGAAAGCTTTTTTATCTCTAGCTTTTCCATGCATTTCTTTTCGCGAGGTAATCGCTCTTCTTTCTCTCTGGCTTCCTCTCTGTAACTTTGTTCTTTCACGGTACACTCGCGTAACTGTACGCTTAGACACACGAAAATACGAATGTTTCCCGGAAATTATAGACGTATTCTCTTTTCGTGACGATCAAAGGGTGCCTTTTGTTCTGTAGTTTTTTGGAGAAAATTAGTCGTCGACAAAGCCCTGACGAATTATTGTCCACTTTCGTATAACTAATTTTGTCCAACCGACAGTAGGATAATTTTCAAAGCCTTTCACGGGTTTTGTGAAATCATTGCAATCGAGCTCGAGGAATTTTCGCGTTTCCTGGAAAATCAAATTACATTCGCTTCAGCGTGGAAGTATGAAAGCAGGTACACTATTGAGAAAAATGCGGCTTTGAAACGCGCCGAGGCCTGTAAATTATTTCACGTCAAAGCTATTATTTTGTCCACCGTATAAGCAAGAGAAGGCATTTTCCACGAACGCGTATCCCTCTCGTCCAGCCTGTCACTGTTCATGCCACACGGAGACGCGCGAACTGTTATTACACGGAACAAGTAGTTGGTCGGCGTTCTGTAAAAAGGATGAAATGACATTCTACGGTAAAAGTTCAATATTAAACGTCACTGCTGCGTGTTACGGAAAATCGTGCTTTATTGTTTTCCTCCACGCTTTTCGTCGAAAGTGAGTAAACTAGGAATACGTTCGTCTGACGATTATACCTGTATGCACAGTAAGTGCAACATGCTTCTGAGAAGCAGAAATATTACTGCGAATGACATATTTGATTAAATTCTGACGATTCAGTTTAATTATAAAATGATATTTGGAATGTTATTCTGCTGCAGTACCTTGAAATAATATGTGAAAAATATCTATAGTTTCATAATCGTTATCCCAAGAATTATTCTTTGTTACTTTCGTTTCACTCTCTACATTAACTATCGATGCTCCTCGAAAACTTCGAGCAAATGTCGTAAATCTGAATCAAATCCAGCCGTGATAACAAGGACTGATGTAACACTGCCTATGTAAATCTAACCACCGAAACGAAGACGAAAATTACACGCGCGTAGGTGCAACAAATGCAACACGCACCGGTAATAGAGACGCTCGCGGCGAATTGCAGCTACCTGCGTGCCTCGTTAATTCACCACTTGATGTTTGTAGGGAGAACGACGCGGGTCCGTTCATTCACCAGGCTCCAAAAGTGTTTCACTGCAGTAGCGGGTGAAATAAAAAGAAAAGTAAAAAAAAATAAAATCGCCGCGGATAATCCAACGTCGAGCGTTTCTACCGCGCGAATTGGATCATCGTCGAACAGACAGAATGTGGGTCAGTTTTGAAAAGCTTCCCTGTCAACGCTTTTCTCTCCCCCTTTTTCCCCGTTCACCATCCCCGCGCTATAGCTCTCTTCATTCACACGCAAAACCGCGCGAACAAAGTTTAACGTTCAGTCGACCGTTTTTCGTTTTTCCAACGAAGAAAAATAGTCCCGTTTTCGTCGACAGATTCCCTTAACTGTTCTATTTGCTTTTCACTTGCCTGTGCGTTTTTATTTCGTCCCTGATACGCGCTACGTTTGATCAGGATCACAAAGAGAGCGCACAATATGAATTTCAATTGTTCACGAACATGGACACCTTTCGGAAGAGCTGTTTGAATTATTGAACGTAGGCGAAGGAAATCTGTCAATACTTCGATTAACCAATATAATGAGGAGACGCGTGTTAATCAAGGAGGTCGTTTCTCAGGTAAACGGAGTAATGAGTACGATCGAAATCGCAATGACGATTACATTAACGCGGTCCGATCCGAAGCGACATACGTCTAAGTGAAACACGTGGACATCGTCATCGTGTCGTGCATCGAGACGACTATCCTCGTTCAATTATCGCGAACAAGACGACTCGCCTCATATTATCGGAAGACGAGAGACGTCGTTGGGAGTTTACGGGAAACATTTGCATCGGTGCTCGAGCGTGAGCGTAAATCTTGAGGTTGGGCTTCCGCGAGCGAGAACGCAAGAAACGCACCGCGAAAGAAGAGGAAAAGGGCAATGGATGGGCGGGTAGGTAAGGATAGAGCGGAGGTACATAATGATTTATCTGAAACTGATTTCCTGCCTAAGTACGGGAGTAATTAACGATCGACGCCGGAGCGGAGATTTATCTTGCGACGTGTTCCTCTCACGGCTCCTCCACCATCGCTAAGAAATTTTGTGCCCGTACGCGTAGCTACGGGCATCCCGAGGTCGTTCGCTTGTTCGACTCGAAAGGTCGGGAGGTGAGAGAACCCGTCTCCCCGCCCGCTCCTTCTAGAAACGAACGAAGAAGCGATTCGATAACGGTATCGATACGTAAATACTCGATAAGAACCGCGACGGGCCACGGCATGGCATCTTGTAATTGCGGATTCGTGTCCCTCTACCCTGGCTAATGTTCCCCGAGTATTGGACCCGCGAGTCGAGTCGTGATCTACAGAGTGATCCAATTACTTTCAAAACAGTCGAAACGTTCCTCGTTCTCCGTTTATTCGATCGTCTTTGTGAAACACGAGCGATCACCAGCCGCGCTCATCAACGATAGATCGTATAACGGATCTTCTTCCTTCTCCTTTCGCTGAGATTCCTTCGCGAATTACGAAATTTCCTTCATCCCCGTCCGCTCTGAAAGTTTAATTCGCAGATTTACCTGATACCGTGAGCACCAGCCGGAAGCTGATTCGCGGCTCGTTGAAACTGTAGAAGTCGCTTTCACGTTTATTGTGTTCGCGAAGGCGTTTCATTTGCAGGATTTTCTTGCAGTTTAATTTAAAGAAACCTCTTCCTCGGTGTGTTTTCGGGCACCCAGTACGTGGACACGGGAGAAATAAAGATACCACGTGGCTCGTTTTTTCTTTTTTTTTCTTTTTTTAACCACATTCGTACGTTGCACTCCCCTGTTCGCGCGTTATCTTAACGGATACTCGTATTCGAGTGTGAATATCTGTCCTTGCCCGTGAGATTTAAACTTGTTCGCAGTCGTTCCCCTATCAAGGAACATTCGTTGCATTTCTTTCCCAGGCACAATAAATAATACCCCTTTTAAAGACAATATCCCGAAGGCGATGTTGGCGGAGCGTATTTCCTTTGTACACGTTCGCCAACAGATTCTTATCCGAACCGTTGAAATTTACAAGCTGGACCCATGGGGCGTAGCGATTAAGTATATTTTTCCTAGAAAGCTCGTTCTATATTTTCCCTTAATAACAATATCACGCGTTTGCATTTCGCGTGCGAAACCGCTGACCCGCGAGACTTTAATTATTTCTTAGCTAGACGTGTCGTGTGACAAAGTAAGCCAGCTCACGACCCCGCAATTTTGATCAACGATAGCGGTGTACTTACCTTTTTAATTTATCAACGAACGATGAGGCTAAACAAGTTCGCGTCCATTCGATCACGAAAGGAGAGCGGAAAGTCGTTCTCTTCTTAAAAATTCATCGCGATGACTCGTGAGATAGAAGTTCCTGCTCCATTTCGTGGCCAGTGTCTCGATCGTTTCCTCTTCGATACGATTGCACGGCCAGGTGCTTGAGATCCAATGAATACCGATTAAATTCGCTCAACGATTCTAAAGCCGTTACCCGGCTGAAAACGTCTTCAAGTTCGTCACGACCGGTTAAACATCCTGACAAGGATGGCGTGCAATTTGATAACGTGTTTAAATTCGTTGAACACGTACGGAGAGTTTTCTCTCAAGAAGGTGCTTCCTGTCTATGAATTTTTATAGAGAAATTTCGTTGATTCGCGATGCATGTTTAATAAGCAGCTAGAAACTTGCACTATAGACGTTAATGCGTGACGGTTTTCCGGAAGTTCGTGCCGAACTTGACTCGCACTCGTCGGAAAACGTGCAGCGGCTCCCTGAAGCGCGAGACAAGCGCGGAGAAGTTTCTGCGTCTATTTCAAAATTTATAAACGAAACTTCCGCTTCATGGTAAGACGCTTTTTGGAACGAACAGTGAAGCTGACGTTCGCGTTTCTTGTATCGAAGATTCTTAAGATTCTAACGTTAATGAGTTCATTCTTAGGTTAATTACTTCTTAAAAATGTCATTAAAATTATGCAATTATTAAAAGAAAAAATGTGTAAAAAATATCTTTGTAGTAGGGAACGTAAAGAAAATTTGTTATCGTTTCACCCTCCGTCTGAAGCTCATTGACACATTTGCGAACAGGATTAGAAAGTTCAGCAAATTTCCTCGTTTACGACTTCATAGTGCTGACATCAGTTTGGTGGAGTAGTCGCGTTTATTCGTCCCCTGATGCATCCACCCATCACGTTTCACGGTCGCATCTCTCATCCCTTTTCAGTGGTTGATCCATGCAGATGAAATACCACGACGAGAGACGATGTGTAGGTTTGTGTGTCCAAAGGCTCTCGTGGTATTTTCAATATCCGGCAACGGTACCGCGTTTCCGCTTTCGCACCCCTGCCACGTGCTCCAGTCTTCGCCACCCTCGAAACCGTTCCTCTCCCCTCGGCCAAGGGTGATCCTGCTGATACACGTCGAGATACTGTCAATGCTCAACCTTCTATACAGTCGGATCTTGAACGCACAGAAACGTTCGAGCATGTGAAAGCCAGGACGTGTGAAGTCGTTAATTAAGTGACCCGACTGAATGATCCGTGAAAAACTGTTCAAAGATGTTGGGATTTTAAATGAGAAATTATCTTTTTGCATAAAGCAATTAAAATGATGAATAATTTCAAAACGTTATAGAGTACGGTACTCGTTTTTCAAAAGGCGTCGATAGACAGTGTCATCATAATTAATGATGTGCGAGGAGGTAAGTTAATTAATGAGACTTGTTAGTGGTTTTAAAGTGGTTTATTCTGTTATACATTTCATTTTCAACCGAGGTGCAAGCGTGATAGTTCTAATTTACTAATTTGGGTAATGGTGAGTTTTGCATAGCTCGGTTTCGTTGATAGTGGCTAATCAGCGCGCTGGGCATTCCGTTCATTGTCTAAAGTCGCACTTGAGTACCTGGAGTGGTGCACTATGGTTAGAAAAGCTCAATGATCGTGACATTATTAAGCTCCATTTACTGAGACTCCTGAAACACAATTTCCAGAGTAAGAAACATTACAATCCTTGAGTCATCATCCTATTTTATCATGCAAAAAATATTAACTTAAAAAGAAATTGTTCGTCAAGCATCTCCCTAAATGACGACGAAAACCGCTGTCGATGTTAACGAAATTGGAGGGCTCTCGAAAAGCTATTTGGCGGAACTTGGAGCAACCAGAAGCAAAGGGGTCGTAACCGTTAGCGGTTTTATCCTAACAGGCATTATTGCATGGCTCATTAGCGAATTGACCAATCTCACAAAGGGCCCTGCGGATTATCTAGCCGAGGTATGGAGTCGGTGTCGTGCAACTGTTTAGCCTGCTAGTGGCTCAGCCTATTCGTCCCTCGAATCGTGAAGGGCGATAATGGTTGCCACGACGAGACCATGATGGTAGACTGTTACCATAGAAAGGCGGCGAGTTAAACCGGCTGTTGCTAAGGCGTATTATGACATTGTGAAATCTATCGAATAGCTTCAAAGGTAGCGCTAAGCTGAGAGTAGTAGGAAGAGGAATGGCACACGATGGAAGGCCTCTGGCTCTGATAAAAGCCTCGTTGTTGGCTGCCGAAAAAGCTTCGAATTCGTATTCATTTGCTCTTCATCTTCGTCCGTCCCACCCTCTCGGTTTCCCTTTCCGTTCGTATCGTACACCCTTCATGCCGTCGCTCTTCCTCCGCGTGGCGGACTAATCGGAGAATTGGCAAACTATTGCGTAAAGAGGTCGGTTATACGCGCGGTAACGAGGATACTCGTTTATAACGAGCTAATTAAAGGGCAGCGTTAATTGTCTGAACTGTTTGCGCACTGATCACTGCGGTGACTATAATCCTGGTTGTTTCAGGGATTACCAGTGTTCATCGTCTTTCTGCTCCCTTCAGTCCTTCGATTACCGTTTCTTTCATGTAAAAATGACTTCACCTAATTTGATCGGTTTTTACCTTCCATTTGCACGATTATAGTTACGAGTGTACGTAACTACCTTTCCGCTTATATCCGTCTGATAAGTCCGATGTCCGTTCTCGTTACCACGTCGCCAGCACGCACGCATGATCGCTCGGAGCGGTAACCAGCGGTGGTTCGTCAGGACGCGCAATTAGTAATTGTAATAGGTGATTTCCACGAGCGTGCGAGTCAGACGCGGCTGATTACTTACCATTAATATTGCATTCGCGAATTAATTAACGACAAAGCCCGCTGTCGGTTGGCTATTGTGAAGGCTGACGAGAGGGTGAGGGCTGGGATGGGAGGCAGAGATGCCCGGCAGCCCCCGTTTCTCTCGGCAACGGGGCTCTCCGAGTTGTGCACAGAAGCACGCATCGATGTGTCTAAAATCAATCGCGGAACCACCCACGGCGATTCGATGTTAGCTCACGCGTGCAGTGACACATGCGTGAAGGCAAGCACGATAACCGATTGCGGCTTCCTCTTTGTTGTTCCCGCGCCCCCGTAACCGGCCGGCATCTCTCTGCTCCAGGAGAATCTGACGGACAGATATGCAAATTGGCTCCATTTGGCCCAATGACAATCGTCGAAGGTTGCGGGTTACAATCTGTTTTCGAGCGCCAATAGATGCTCGTTGATATATGAGGTTTGGTGAGTACGTACGTCGGTTGGCTGATAAATCAACGGGCCTGCTGCTGGCTCGTGGCACCGTGACATTGCTTTGCGATACAGCATGCCAGAATTAGAGTACACTGTACTTGAGATCCTTTCCGTGGTCTTTGTGAATCAGCATATTTACCGGGAGATAAATAAATTGTTCAGAGAGCTTTATCACTATTTTGAAACTAAATCCTTAATAGAGTCTGTTTCGTTATACTACTAGTTGCTCGCTGCTTTAAAGATACAATGTATTTGCATTCGAATAAGTAGGATCAACCGGTGGGTGACGTTTCTCTAGGTTTGAAAAGAATATTGAAAATATCCTTTGGATCGACGATCAAGCAATGACACGGTAGATTTACGACGATTCAATGTTACTTCAAGCTTTGCATACGCATACCTGATCGTGGGAACCCGTATTCGCGCGTGTATTGTGCCCGCACTATTCTCTTCCTCGCGATTCGGTTCGTGATGTCGCAGCTGCACGAGAATCTCCCTGATAGATACGCAAATTAATTCGATTTAGTTAAATGATAATCAACACGCTATGGAAGCCGTAGTGTACAATATGCCTGGAACGATCTCCAGGTAATCATCGATGGTACAGATAGTGATAGTAATGCGGAATACCCATTTTGTTTTTTTCAGTTGTTTCGGATCATTAATGAATTCTTGCATAAAACGATAAAAGCTTCGTTAATGTCTGATTTATCTGAAGGTCGAAAGCGTGAAGGCATCAAGGGAGCTGTTCACTCTTTCGCGCCTTTAGATGGCGAAACTAAGGTTATCTGGCGATGACAGGCGGTAACGCTTGCTCGAGATAACAGCCTTTGATTCTCGTTACGCAGCGTTGGCTACCTTCGGACTGGCGTCGCCCTAAAACCCCCGGCAAACAAGGTAGCCGGTCTCGCTGGGGGTGCAACACCCTCGATTCCCTACGAAATCAGTTGACTCTATTGTGCGTAGCCTTTGTATCAAGCTACCAAAGTAGCGCCTTTGAGCGTGTTTCACACCTTGTGTACGGTGCCGGACACAGACAGGTGCGTCGACGCTTTACGAGTTACCCCGACGTACGTTGCTAAACCGCCAATTTAATTTCGCTCCCCTCTCTACTTTTATTCCGTTGGATAGCGGTGTTCCTTTCAACCGTAAATTCGGGAATCAAGGAACACGGGTATCGGGGACAAATTGCGACCGAGAGAAGATTGAAATTCAAATTTAATCAAGAGCAGATCGGAGATCTAATCGCGAAGGAATTCGTTCGAACGAGGAAGAGAGAAGGAGGTGTACTTTGAGGATGCGACGCGGCTAAAGGAAAGGCGAATTTAATCACGAAACAACGAGAAATCTCCACGCACTTAATCACTTTCCAATTAACCGCGCCGCTCGCGAGTACTTCGAATCCGACATAAATCTGTCGTGATTCGGCTCGTTCGGTATACCAGGACGTTTCGTCGCGGCGGACAAAGTGGAGGAGCTCGTCTTTGCGGGACGAGGTTCCGCCTCGTATAACCGGCCTTAATCGGACACCCGTAGTGATTACAAACGAGTATCCTCGCGTCCATCCGGACTTCTTTCGTACGTAGGACTCACATAAATTTATCCTTCCGTCGCACGAATTAATACCTCGCGCTGTAGTACGGTCAAAAATCTAATGAGAAATCGTCCGACGAGCATGTGAAGGATGGCAACGAGTGCCTATCTCGCTATTTCGCGTCTCACTACTAGACTAACGAAACGCGTTTATGTATGAGTGTACCGTACAGGGAAGACAGCGTGCCCGATCCGAATATATATACCCCCGTCGCTTTATTTATGGCGCTCATCGTAATTGTAAAATAAACCCTCTTTGCGTAGCCCCGCGAACCGGTCGAGGTCGACGCCATCGCGAGGCCTCGACAGAATAGACTCTATGATCTTCATCGATATTTCTTCTAAATCTTCCATTTAACCATCTTTTGTTGCAATTAACCAGAAAGAAAAGTGTCACAGTAGAAATAATCATATATAGTCAGACACATATACGTAGAATAATTAATTTTCAATCTTAAGCTTCCATTCATCTTCTCATTACATTGTAATAAATTTTAATATGTTGTATCCGATCTTTCGCTGAAAGTACTCCGTACACTGATATGAATGCAAAAGACATGCCGCGATATCCAGAAAACATGAATTTATACAGATGAAAAATTCGTTCACGTCGCGAAATGCAAAAGAGCATAATGAGCAATGGATTGCCACGACAAAGAGCACGAAGTCACACGTATATTTGTCGCGTTACACGAACCTGGAACTTTACGTAAAATATTAGACCCGGTTTCGGTGCGAACGAACGATAACGTTGCAATACGGTGTACATTTACGAACAGACTGGGAGTAATGTAATTCCTGTATCTCAGCCGCAACTTAACGAGGTAGGAGCTCGTTGAAATGTAAATTACGACGGAGGATCGAAGTTAGATCTTATATTGGGCATAGAAAACTGTATTTACGAGGTAGACGATGTTGTTAGCGTTTGGAATGGAATTATTGCTTTGATAGACGGACTGTAACTGTTGGCTCGATGCTGGAGTCAAGGTTTCATTGTAGATTCTTTCTGTAATTTATAGCTTTTCATCAATTCGCTTTAATTATGCGGTGAACATATTTGTTCTGTCTTTGAATGAGGATAAATTCTATGAAAATCGTCTGATATACATTGACACATGTTCAATAATAAGTTGAAATATTTATGTACACTCGTTGAATAACAAAAAGTGCTCTTGAATGCAAAAACGTATCATTATCGAGTTCGTATCAGTTCTCATGGTCGCTACGAAGATCTAATTTTTAACTCGTTTGCATGATGTTTATTCGACACCTATTCACAAGCATTCAGAATTCAGTTTGTCGTTTTGTTTGAGTTCGTTGCGAGACGAACCGGTTGTAAAGCGAACTTCCTAAGTTTCCTTCATTGTGTTGGATGAACAAAGATTGCACGCACGGATTGTATATTCACAGCTGACTCGTTTTGTACAGGACAGATAATGACACGCTCATTGTGCGAAGGAAATGACATTTCTTATCTGAATGGTTTGACGTCAGCGGATCAAAGGGAGTCCTGTCTGACTAAACACGAATTTTCTACTTTCACCGTCGTCTATAAAGTCGGATTTGTACGCTATTGCAATTCACACAAGCTGATCTGTGTAATTATTTCAAATTGATATGATGGTTCTTTCTCCATTCAGAGCTACACAGAGCTAAATATTCTGAATCTCATCCAAACAAAATTAACTATCAAATTGCAAAATTGAGCAAACTAAACACAGTAATCGGTTTCATTTATCTATTTGGACAAATTAGTGTTTAATTGTTTTAATTTGTGCAAATTGCATGTCACGTTAGTGAGAAAATTAATTTTGAAAAGTTATTTGTAGATGGAAAACTTGGTTGATTAGATCTCAGTTAATTTTTCATCCATGCGAGATATCAAGTCACTAACCTCTCAACTCCTTTATTTCAATTCCTTTTATTTTCTATGTCATTGCGACACGACATGCTATGCGAATTCCAGTAGAATTATAATAAAACTGGAAGTTTTCTCGGTATCCCGGTGCACGGTTCGCTTCCAGGGAGTTCCAAGAACCGTGGAATTTTCAGCTGGTTGAATTTCCAGGAAAAATATTGTTAACTGGGCCGGGATTGTTTCCAATTTTAAAACGGGAAAATTAACCAGCCACATAGCTGTAATTTCATTTTTCAGCGTTTAATAGCTATATTAAATTGCCGTCGACGAATGGGTATTCGATAACCGATCTATGCGTAATTTAATCGACGTGCACATTAATCGATCGTTTCTCGTTTACTTTTTCCACGCTCGAAACGATGGAAACGATAACCCGGAAATTGCGACCGTATCGATGAATTGAAACCGTCTTTATTAACGCGTTGACGGTCGCAATGAAAATGGACACTTGCTGGAAAACAATTATACTTTTTTTTATTATTCTCTGTTAAATATTCAAGTATATATATAATTCATGATGCAGGTAACTCCTACGGTATTCAAAGTGTTAACGTAAAACGCATTGCGATCGAGTGAGGCTGTTTGACACGTTAGCCTCCAACGGGACAAAGAAACATGTCGAACCAAAAAATCGTGAATATTTTATTCCCGTTTGTTGTCAGACATTTTACGAGTTCATTAAGCCGTCAAACAGAGGGAGTAGCGTTTTTGTAATATCAAAGCGAGAGAAAGCGACACGGTTGACGTGGCTAGCGCAAAAGAGTAATTCGTGCACGATTTTTATGGAACGTTCGCTGATGTTTAATCTGTAATTCGTTGCTTCAAAGCTGCTTCGAAGGTAACAAAGACGGGTCACTGCGACAAAGGAACGTAATAACGATTCATTGGACGGTTAAAAAGGAAAAGGTGCAGTTTGAAACGTCGCGTCAAATGGAATTGAATATAAGGAAACGAGCTCGCGTGTTATCATAAATTGATATTTCGTTCGCGTGCGAATTCGAACAATATAGATCACGAAGCAAACGTCGGGCGATAATGTCGCCGAATGGGGTAACGAAAACGCTCAGAATAATGACGAATGCGCTTGGAGAAAGTGTGCCAGGAAGAAGATCGATGCGCGTTGCCGCTGTCACTTTACCAAGATTAATAGATGGGT
Source organism: Osmia bicornis bicornis (assembly GCF_907164935.1). NCBI lineage: Eukaryota > Metazoa > Arthropoda > Insecta > Hymenoptera > Megachilidae > Osmia > Osmia bicornis. The sequence continues at coordinate 10,253,019 of NC_060216.1, read as the reverse complement.
TTGTAGATCGTTTGATCAACCTCAAAATTAAGGTAGTACCTGCAACTGTCAATTTGGAATAACAAATTGCTTGGGAAATGCATGAGTATTTTATCATCAGCGATCTAATCGCGATCGAGGAGTAATAATCAACGATGGATAACACAATAACTGCAGTGAGGTAACTGCACATCATCAATTCAATATATGCATCGACACTTTGAGAGATTACTAATAGAATTATAATACGGATGAATAATGACATAAACTGAAAGTGATTCAACTTTTTTCTAAAATATAATGCTAAGTGCAATAAATCGTTGAGCGCCCGGGACAAGGTATGAGCATGAAAAGTGGGGAAAAATAACGAAGTCTCGTGTGTACACGAAAATGAGAAAGAATTGCTGAAGTCTGGTTGCGTGTTTAGCCACAGCAGGCCGTTTCTCGGTAATGCGGAGCGTGTTGTCGCGCGAAGCAGCTGAAATATTAATCTGCGTACACCGGAGCCTCGAGGACGAGGTCCAGGCGTAATTGCGAATGTAATTCATAAGTAGCGCGAGGCGCAACGCTAACGGAGGAAACTATTGTTTCGCTTCGTCTCTTATTTGCGAGTCGAGCCAGCAACCGTGGTTACTCGACTCTTTTCCCATTACATGTATACACTCGAGCTCGAAAGCTGTAATACAGCTCTTTCTGCTTGTCCTCTGTCCGCTCGACCCCTCAACTCGTCCAACGATGTTTGCTCGCTCGAGATAGCTGGACGTAGGTTCGCGCGGAACCGAGCTAGAAGATAGGGGTGAAACGGAGTCGAAGAGAAACTGCAGGGTCAGGGAAGAAGTTAATACCTTTACAATCCGCTTGGCAATTTTTGTCTCGGACAATTTATTAGCGAAATTAGGGAAATTAGCGGCTACCGCGACTACTCTCCTGAACAGACTTATATTTCATTTCTGTCTCTCTTCGTCTTTTTTCCCTCTTTTAATTTTTATTGTTTCGTTTGCTGAAGAACACCCGGTCCCATGGAGATTATACGCTTTAAATTCTAATGTGCTCGATAACAGAGTATTCGATTCTGAGCTAGTTCTTGAACTAGTTGTTAAGAAAGTTTGAACCAGTTCTTCGAAAGATTCTCATCATCAATTTACTGTGATTAACGCAATAATTTTATTCGGTGTACTTAGCAGATGGTCGTAATTCCTTTCAACTGTTTCATTCCGCAAATAGAAAAGATCATTCATTTAAAGGTTTTTACCATAGATTTGCAATCGTAAGGATAACGTCCCTTTGTTCGTTCACAAATACAAACACACGAAAGGCGTATCTTTCTTTCGGGATAAATATTTTAAGCGCGCGTAGAAAGGTTTTAATGCATCCGCGAGAGGTCTCGTTTGATAATTAAAACGATTACTTAAGCCGTTCTTAATTGTCGCGTTTGTATAAACCGGCCGCAGGTCTTTAATACGATTTGATTCTCTTTGCCTCGGTCGTCTCTGTTTTCCTTCCATTTCGTCGAAAAGCATCCCGCTAAAATCCTACCTTGAAACATGTAAAAATTACGTAACGACCATTATCGTAATTACGAGTTTTCCTTGGAGGTTGCCTATGAAAATTCAATTTCTATTCGCTGGTGAAAACAATGGCAGTTCTTGTTTACGGGTTTTCGAGTCGAAATCAGCAGAAGATGCGAGCTCGAAGCGATTTGCAAGATAGACGGTTCTAGGAGAAAGTGCATCTCGCAACCTACTCTCCTCGGGTAATAATAATCCAGCTTGCTCAGCTCGTCGAGAAAGCAAACACTCGGCCGCGCTCGTCAAAGATTAATCCTTTGGATGCCGGCTACGATCTGACACGGCTGCGCCGACGAAACGGCAAATACGGGCCGATGTGTATCGAAAAGACCGAAATAACAGAAGTTGGTGGTCGTTGTATGGTGGAGGTCTCGGTGGCGGGCAAATATTTGCCGATTATTTCGAGGTTCAGTCGGACATACTGCGAGGAAAAGCAATGCGACCTGGAGAACGCGTGAATACGTCGGATCGCTAGGAAACGTACCGAAGAATTTCGATCACGCGCGAACGTGCAAGTCGACGGCGTCTGGTATCCGGACGAATGATTTAATAATTTTCATTCACCGCCGGTGTTCGAGACTGAATTAAATACCGACGCTAGCCTTATGATCCAGATCGCGGGATTGTTTAAGCTTCGTGGATGATATTTAATTTCTATCACTAAATAGTGAAAGTTTCATATGTATAAAAAAGGCGATGGATCACTGTTCGAATTGATGTGAACAGATTTCCACTTCTAATCGTATTTAGTATCTTCCAGCGCGAAAAATCCGAGTTTAACTTTAGCGACGCGCGAATTCCAGTCACTCAACTGCTCGTTGTAATTAATAGTATTTGACGAATACTGTGTTACAACGTTCGACGAACGGATTACAATGCTTGTCCACGATGATACTCTATATTTAACCAATCTACAAGCTCATACGTATCGACTAGCACAATGAACGCTTCTCGTTTCGTCCGGATCCTCTTTGTTCTTCACACCACTTGTTTCCACGAAGCTGAAAGAGACTCGAGTAAATAAATAAGTAGCGGGAAACCGCGGGCACACGGTGCGCAATGGAAAGCGAGACGTGCTGATGAAAAGTGGATCAAATGGACGAGCGTTCAGTTAAAGGAACTGACGTACCGTGAACGTTACTGATGCTGTACACCTTTGTTTTACACCGGAAATATCCTGCTGACGGGTTTAGACATCGTTCTACCGCGAATGGCGGCAAATCAAAGAGATTTAACGAGTTAGACGAAAAACTCGGGGGATCCATTCTACCCCAGGGGAAACTGCCAGTTCGATTTTTTTTCCTTCCTGAGAGTATTGTCATTTTACTAACTCCGAGATAAGCGCAAATTGAAGTTTCGCCATCGTTTAACGTCGCTTTTGATTGATCGTAGACAGGAAGGGATGGCGGGTAAAGGGTTGGAAATTGAAAGATAACGAAGCAATTCTGAAGAATCGAAGATATTTCTATTCTACGGAAGAAGGTTACTTCGTATAAGCGATCTGTAAATATTATGTCATAACTGGATGATGGAACGGAGCGCAGGCAGAACGAGTTTAAGGGTAGTTAGCGAGGATCCTGTAGACTTTGGAGTTTGAAAGCTGGAAACCTATCAGAGGTGGACGCGCGCTACTCGCTGGCTAGACCACTCAATTATCCCTTCGTGTCTACGTACGAAACTTTGTATTCGCCTTAACTAGAATCGCGAAGCAACGGAGTATCAGTACGTTTGTTTAAGGCTCGAGTAATATTTCAAGCGAAGAAAAATACAATTTGATGCGGAAGTTTCTTTACCATATCCTCGGGAACAACTCGAAAGACGTACCTGGATCGTTTCCTTTTTTACAATAAAGTAGAATATGGGATAATTAATATGCACAACAATCGCATAAAATTGCAGACAAACGTTACATCGTTTCGTTCCCTTTCCTCCTTTATTCGTTCCTTTTTCCTGATGGATTCGCCAAACGAGAAGCATACGCGATGAACGAACAGAGGTGGGCGCAGCTGAAATGGAAATAAAAGTGCAGGAAGGAAAAGAGAAGGGAAAAAAGCAACGCATCAGCATTGTAGCAGCACGGGTCCGGTCATTGACAAACGGACCACCGCCGCCACGTTGCATCCTCGCGTTTCGCCATACGAGAAGCATGGTAACTACCTTTTGGCGGCCTCATGTTATTTCAATACGCATCGCATCATGGTAATGGAAAAATGCCGGTCGTAAGGATCATCCTGGCGAGCATGGAACCACTCGATCATTGTTATTCCCTTTTCTCTTTTTACCTTCTTCTTTTAATCTTTCCATTTTCTCCCTAAACTATATTGCTCTGTTATCGAACGTGTACATTTTACGCGTCTGCTATTTTGAAATGCGAACATTTTGAATTGGACGAGCAAAATTTAATATAATATTACGAAGATGTAATGGTAACAGATCGAGCTGTGGAGGACTCGTTTTTAAAAACGATTTCCAATATCTTTTCAAAGATCTACGATGAATTCATTCGAATGAATCAAACGTTTCGTTAAGGATAGGAAACGTGGGAAGAAGCGTAGCGGGGGACGAAGCAAAAAGATGCCAGAACATGCCACCGTCCGGCAAAAGTTCATCTGTATTCAAAAGGGCATAATTTTTCGTGGCGTTGGATCCGGTGAAATGAGCCGGGCCATTAATTAGGGGTCTCGGTTCGCAAGATGGTGGGAGAGGCGGTAACGGACGTCAGGGGGAGGTTTCGTCGCAGAGAGAGACGGGGTGTATCAGCGGGGTAAGAAGAGCGGGAAGGGTAGGGGGAACGTAATGGGAGCGAGTCGTCAGTGCCAGCAGCATATTCCGCTAAATCAAAAGCAGCCCCCGCACTATTCCTCATACGGGAAGGAGGGAAGAGCAGCCACTCGGTTACCACGAGGCTGCTGTAACACCATGGTGGGGAATCAAGAGTGGGACGAGGGTGATAGTCGGAGTGGGGTCAAGCGAGGGAGACGATGATTTAACCGTTGGCATCGCCTACGTGGACAGGTGACCCGCAACTTCCACGCAGACTGTCCTGTGCCCGTCAACTAGCCTTGATTTAGGGCAAACGACAGCCAGGATGGTTTGCCCGGTGAACCAGTCCGGTCGGGTAGCCAGCGAGAACAGATCGCGCGTCGCGACACCATCTATTCTGCATATCTTTTAAACGGATGACCGCGATATCGGCCGCTGACGAGTGCCCAGTCAACTCGACGAGTTGCCGAAACATCGTGTCACTTGGCCAAGGTAAACGCGATCGCTATCGACCTGCTCGATTCGTTCGACAGCTGCGAGAAGCTACCTTGTTGCTCTTGTCCATCGATGATACCGGTATTGCCATCACGGTACGTGTATGCTAACATCAAGATCGTTATCGAGATTTGTGAGCACTTGTTTGATTGACACATTGAATACCATGGCGATCATATCTAATCCAATTAAGTACATTTTCTGAAGATACGAGAAAGAGTAATAATTGCAATTGCTTTTATATACATACAAAAAGTAAACGGACCTTTACGCTATAACAGATAAATAACCATCATGGTAGAATGAATGAATGGCATGGTAGGGGGGATTTGGACCGGCATTTTGTTTGAGGAATACGTATAAAATATGCAGCATTGCTGGTTAGTTTGAAAATTACAAAATGGAGCCGGTTAAAAGTGTTGAATAGAATTAACTCGTCGACTGGTCGGGTAGAAACAAACTCAACTAATGCAGTATGCTGTATTATAGATTATGTTTGGATATCAAAAACTAAATTTTGCATTTATTTATGCGTTTGACATTTTCTTTTCCGTTTGTTTTGCAACATTTTATTGAATATAAAAGATAGCTGGTTGTTCCGTTCACGAACGATTCGCAGAATCGAAATTTCCGCAGGTAACCCGGCAACGGAGGTTCAAATCCGAAAATATTTCCACGTTTAATCTCGATGAGCTGAAAAACAGGTTCGCGTTGTGGCTGGCATGGTTCGTCGAATAATTATCGAGCCCGAGAACCGAGTACCGAGTTCTGGTTGTTTTCGAAAATTTGATTAAATTCCGCTCGCCCGACCAGCCGCCAGGAGAAATCGGTTCTTGCGAAAGGGAAGCATCGTGTTTGCATAAAATATTCTTCCCAAGGGAAAAAGAGGAAGCGAACGAGACGTACGTACCACCTCCGGCCTGGTTCGGTCACGGAACCGTGATTCACGGTTTTACGTGCCGATAACATCACCGATACACTTTTTGTTCGTCTCGATGAAAATCGGAGATTATGAGGATCTATTGTAGCAATTTACGGCTCGAACGAATCCATTTCAGAAGCGGTAATAATTTTCTACATTGTTCCTTTAGAGCCGATGTGGATATTTAATGAAATTTCGAAGCAATTTAATTTATTTCCTGAATGCTAACGATACGCGTCTCTGTTTAATCTTAGCGTCGTTGAGTGGCTATCAAGAGGAAAACTATAAAAACGTGAGAAATTTTAATCGTCGCTGCGATTAACGGTTCGCACGAGCAAGAATCTAAGTTAATTACCGTTTGTTCGATCCGTTATAAACAAGTATAAAAGTAGACTTTGTAAAACCGATACAAAGACCATACTATGCACTTAGCTACACCATCAACTAAGTGGATATTAATTCTGATCGGTGGTTGCAAGTCGTTTGGTGGACGATCGGCTGCGGGGACGAAAAGAAAAGAGCGAGGAGGTTGGGAAAGGCACGAGACAGGGTAAGACAGACAGCGAGAAAAAGAGAGATGGCGGAAGCGAGAAAGGAGAAGAAGGTTCATGGAAAAGGGGGAGGACGAGTGCATCGTAGCGGGCATTAATGAGCGTTCTAATTAAAACACCGGCTAATGAGAATATATTAGAACGATGTTGCCTGTTTTGCACGCACGTGGCCTCCGTGGACTAGCGATGTGTTCACGAGCCACCCTCCGCTACGAGTTCCGCGTGTGTGCTTGGACAGCTCGGTTTAGATCGATACGTGGTCGCGTTGGAGAAAATCGCTCGTCGCGAACGCCTTAATGATTTTTATAGTGTCACCAGCCGGTGTCGTTTAATGAGGGACACTTCCTTCGCGAAGGCACGAGTGAAGCGATCGAATCCGAACTCGAGCCTCGAGTGGAGTTGATTTTGAATGGAACGGTTCGATATCATATAATCGAGGAAGTAGATCGACGACAGGAAATAGTAAGGAGTGTCTACTGTTGAATGTAAGTAGGTTTGCTTTTATCACTTCGTCGCGACGCTTGTATTGCTTGTATTCGCGCATCCACAATCAATTTTTCGTAATTCTCGCGAAGATCACGTTGGTTACAAAGAGGTGTTTCAGTGAAACAACAAAAGGAAAATAGATATGCATGTTATATAAAAGTGTTTGAATATGGTTTTTCTTTTCTTTTAATTCAAATCTTAACTAAGCTCGACTTATCAGCTTATTTTCTTTTATCTTTGCAACGATGTTGTCGATCGACTAATTCGTCGTAGGTTGGTCCAATTGCGAACAATGGTATTGGAGGTATTGCCCACTCGCGTAAACTACAATCTAATATTCGTGTGACCGCGGATCAAGATAATTAGAACACAGTGTAATCGGGGCACGTGTTCCGTATGGTAAAGTACATCCACTACGTGGCGACCATTTTAATGATTTAGGAAGTGCCGGTTACCAATGATCGTGACGTGATTGCAACTGCAGAGCACAGTTGACAAATGAGTACAGATAGGTTCCAAGTATTACAAGTATAGTTCATGAATAGGGTATTCTTTGAAAAGAGAAAATCAATTACACTTTACAGTGAGAGAAAATTTTATTGTTAAAAGGGATACATCCGAGAGACACGGATATCGATCCATTTTCCAACCAGCTTTTCTCCCTCTCTTTGAATCACCTCTTTTTCTAGAGAATCTTTTCATAATGAAGTCATGGAGTACACGAGATAGAGTCGGTTTCACTGCTCATACAAAATACCAGCCGATCCGGTATCCCTGCTGTTCAGTGTCCCGTCGACAATTCCACCGCTTTGCCTGTGCGAACTGCCATTCGTAAACAATACAAAGCGTTCGCGGCAAACAAATATAGCGCCACGTTTTACGGGCGAGACTGTTGGTTTTATTGCCCTACGGAAAGTCACTTTATCGGGCGAATATTGTTTCTTTCTCCTCGCTACTCGTCCACAGTCTCGCGTTTTCCTGCTGAGACGCGACAATTTTTGCTAGCCATCAAAGGATGGAAACAAAGAAAGGAATGTCGCGATCGAACACCTGTAGTTTCTTCACTTCTGTACGTTTGCTTTGTACCATGTAATTCCACTTATCGTTTTGATATCGCGTCTGACTCGATAGCTATCGATATTGTTTTTTTTATAGCGGATTACTTCACACCAGGATACATTTGTTTAGTGTTATTCATTTTTGTTGCAAGAAAGGTCTCGATGATTTTCATCAATATTAATATTGGTTAAAGCGTCGATGGAAAGTTTGATTATCTTAAGTTAATCGGGAATACAGGGTTGTAGGTTGAATTAGTTTATCCAAATGGAAGTGGAGCAGGGTTTCTGCTTAGATTAAAGTTCAAACTAGTTCGGCTTAGGTTTTAAGGTGAACTTGGACGGAGTTTGGTTATAAACTGCTTCAAGTTAAATTGTGGATCACTTGAATTGAAACGTTTATAAAAATCAATTTTGAACAAAGAGAAAAGGTAACACGTTGAGTTGAAAATTCGGTGACTACATATTTTAGGGTATAAATAAAAATGTTCGTCAACTATCCGGTAGAGTTTGTCCCTTTATCGACGCGAAATGGTTCAATTTATCCGCCGGCAAACTTGGTGATTCAATGGGTTCATCGTAGAAAAGGAATTTAGCGAAACGAAGAGACTACCGGTCCTGTCTATCGGCAGTAATCCCAATTACAGGAGACTTCCAACGGACCGGGTCAGAGATCACAGGTGGGGTCGAAGTTTCGGTCCCTTTCAAAGGATCGTTCGCTGGCTGCCTCTTCATTCCGGCCAGGACGTTTTCTTTCTTTGTAGCTACTTTCCTGGCGGATGTGTACGCTTCTTGGCGTCCAAAGGAGACCAGATTCCCGGCTGAACTCGCGTTGCCTATGGAGACAAAGACGTTTCCAAAGCTGTCTCTCTTAAGAACCACGCCGAGAAGGACTACCGAGATTTAATTAACTGGATATCTTGTCTCCTAGCTTGTAATCTTCGTCGTCAAAGATGTCTGACTATATGAGCGTTGATTTTATAGAAACCGTCTCAGAAAGTGGCGGTAATTAATTGCGTTTAGAGAAAATGATATTTAACCCTTTGTAATCGAAACTGCTTCTCTATTACCATATTTAACTGTTAAAAAAATATTTTTAATTGCAATCTTCATCCTATTGTTGATTGCATTTTCTGTATAACATCTCGGTTGATACGAGCTTTCAAATAATAATTCTTTCCTGCCATTCAAAGACGCATCTCTGGGAGAAAATTTAAATATATATAAGTTGCAAAGAACTTTGTTCGCCCGAAGGACTTTTGCGGCGAAACTTTACCCTGTACCGAAGGAAAGTTGACAAAGTCGTCGCACCTCGTTTCAGATATCGATCAAGTGATCATAAATTTCGAACGACTTACCACACATGAACGAATCCGTAACACGTAACGTTGTTCGTTTCAAAGGGCAGCAAAGAGTGGTCGTAAAATAAAAACGCGCACGTGTAGGACAAGCGAATAAAAAGCTCCCAATGATGCCATCAGCAACCCCCTTTACGGCAGTACGTCCTCCGCATTCGAACCCTTGTCTTTATTTTTCCATCTTCGCCTTGTTGCAGCTTTTGCAACTTCCGTGAACTCGCTGCTTTTTATCAAGAATTTTTTTACTATCAAAAGACTCGTCACGATTACGAGTTCCGAGACTGCAAAGATTTCTTTTATTTAAAAAATTTAAGAAGTTTCTGATTGGTCTCTCTATTTGGTGCGCTTGAACAAACTCTTTTGATTTCGTTTTATTTCTCAGTCTGATCGCCTTTGTGCGGGATCGATGTTCGCAGTGAAGAAAGGAATCGTGCATCGAAGTTGGATAACCGATCGGGCCGATCGTCTTCACATTCTTGTCTCATTCAAACTCTAATTCGAACTAACGTAACTGGATGCAACCTTAGTCGCGAGCTCTTTAATACGATTCCTAGAAGTTTCTCTTCGAAACAGACTTTCGACAAGCTTTTTCCTCCAACTTCTTTCATCGAACTTATCTCTCTTATTTCCGCATTGTTTCCAAACCTATGATCTTCGCGGAACTTCAGAAACGACATCGAATTAAATAGTATTCAGTAGAAAACATTGTTTCTGCAAGCTTTGCGTTTGATCCTCCATAAGAGGATCAAATATTAATTGGTCATGTGTTAGAAACTTTGCTTCGATGACCATCGGAACGTTCTAATCGTAAGACAATCCATCAGAACTTTCTGATAACAGAAACCACGTGCTCTAGTCGTCGAGGGTTTGAAGATACTCTAAAAGGGGTGATGCTCGAGGGTGGTTTAAGTGGTCGAACCTCAATCGGTTTCAAAGAGAGGAAGCAGAAACCAGGAAGTGAAGGAAACTGGTGCGGTGGAGGACGGAGGACACTTTGTGGTCTAACTTATAATTAATTGAATCGGCTAACGCAATTAAAAAACTCGTAGTGTTATCTGAAACTTAGTTTGCTTTGTTTTATCCTGTACCTCCGAATAAAAGTTGAGACGAAGAGAAATAAAAGATAGCGTACGTGAACAATTGACAAAGTACATTAAGGGTGACGCATCGCTCCGATACGTCGATACTAATTATTTGCAGATAAAACTCATTACTCAAGAGTGATTGATGATCGAGAGTCGGATCGTAGTATTCCTCCGTCTCGGTAGGCGTATCAGGTGTACGGTGAAAATGATCGAGATACTGAAGGAATCATTTGTTGTCCCCGGACGAAGGATTATCACTTCTCGAGTTCAGATTCTTCTTATTGGAATCAAAAGTAGACTTGAATTAATGTTCAAGCTCCTATTAAAATAGGTGACAATAGGTAATTCGTATGAAAATTCGTGCATCAATCAAGTATGAATGACGTGACACTGAAAGTGTTAATAAAATTAATTGGACGCCTAGATGGTCGCTAGTTGCACCTAGTGGTCGTCTCTAGGCGAGGGACCGTAGCACCACCATCTGCAGCGAAAAGGTTAAAGAAACCACTCTTCATCATCAACAAAGAAGAGATTGTTATAATGCCAGCGATAAATATTTACTTTGAACTTACACTAAAAGTGCGTCCCTCTGTTGTTGGCTGCGGATACGCGCAAAGTTGACCCGTTAAGAAAACCTTCTTCCGTGGTCGTACCGCGGAAGGGTGGAAAACTGTGTAAGTCTGGTCCGCGAAGTGGTAATTGTTTTCGTTGCTAATTGTTTAAAAGCTTGGTAAACCCGTGAGGAATTACTTGGTGGCGACGGCGAAGACAATCCTCGAGTCAATATTGAATTATGAATTTATTAGCCGCCCTCTTTCGGCTCTCTCCGATAAGGGTTCAGACAGGTCGAAAGCTCTCTTTTCTTCTATGTCTTCTCTTGAAAGAGAGGAAGAAGCAGAACGTGAAGAACATCCTACATTTTCTACGGGATCCTCGTCGTATGTAGACCGTAATTTTATCGAGCCAACACGCGCGACATTTTCGTAGGTTGGTTAAATCATCCCTTCACTTCGGCTTTCTCCTTTCTCCTCTCTCTTCTCGACTTCTTACTTTCATCGTCACCTAGATCGTTCTTCTTCTATTGCTTTTTTTCCTGAAATAAACCCTGCAGTCTTTTCTTTCCTAAGTTCAAAGCCCTCATATTGAACAATCTTGATACTTCTCCTCAGCAAACTTCTTCTTCTTTTACTTTCTGTGTTTGTTTCCATTTTAGCTGTATACGCTGTTCGCTTAGATAGTAGAAGAATATTTTAACAAATATTCCTCGCATTAATTTCACTTGAGATATACGAAATCTCAGCTGACAGTCGCACGTTCAACATCAAATACTTCATCGGGTTCTGAAGCGTTGCAAAAAAGGTCCCATCTCCTCGTACGATGGTGAACGATCAGAGTTTTTCCAGCTCGAGAAAGAATTGGCGTTAGACGAAGCGGTGGCTCGGATGCCTCGTCGACCAGAGAATAGGGTGAACGAATCTCCATTTTTATTCGCATCGGACGATTTGCGATTCGATTTAAGCCCCCTTGAATGTGCCGTCGATTCGCTCGTTCGGGCCTCGTACATCGCGATTCGCATTTATTCCCTAGCTGAATCGAATTACCCCGCGAGTTCGACGGCTTGTCGAATTTGGGTCGCCGCGTATATGCAGATGCCCGCGCGAAACTTACCTCCAGCCTCGCGGCGGAACGATTTTTCATTGAAACCTTTCTAAAAAAAAAAATCGAAGTTCGATCGTAATTACCAGCCGGAAACGTTGTTTTTCATCTTTCACCGTGGAAATTCGTTTAAACGGACAAGGTATTCGATCTGTGATTCGATCACGCGGTATCCGCGTCGAATAGAACGGTATATCGAATTATGTGCGAACCGGAGGAATGTTATACGGTAATAGAGAGGTCGAGTGGAATAGAACGACGAGTAGAGGGATAGAGATAGAGAATTTGATCCGGGATGAAGAGGAAGAGGGAGAGAAATGCGAGGATGGAGTGAACGATGAAGACAGACCGTGACGGATGGACGCCTCGGAGGTTCCCGGTACCATTATGTAAATTTCATTAGTGCTTTTGTGCTGAGCCAGCTCTCGTGGCTCCAAGTATCTCGGGTCACGTTATTACCTTCAAGATTTTTTCTCGGCCCGTTTACCAGTCATCTTCGTTACGCGTTATTAAGATGTTCTTGATGGAAACTGCACGAAGGCGTCCCGTTCGATCAACCTTCGGAGCTAGTGTCATGAGAGAAAAAGTAGATTGGCTTTTTTGGACACGAGGACCGTGATTAACCGAAGAAGACTTACTTAATGAAGAGGGCTTGGTTTAAGGGCTAGGTCGTCGGTTTCGGCTCGTTGCGCTGCTTTAATGATCCTTGTCAAAAGAGCGATTCTACGAGCGATCGAAAATATCTTGCGTACATTTTCGTAAAACTAATTGTTAATCTATGATTAGTATACATATTTTACAAAGTAATCTTCAACTTCCATGAAATATGTTAATATCTCAAATCTGATATTTTAAGAATTGTCGAGGGAAAGATACAAGACTGAATACGTTTATTTTTTCCATTTAAGGTTATTGACTTCTTAACGAGATACGCGATCGTTTGAAAAGTTTACGACGAAGTGGCAGCGGATGTTTAAGTGTACGCCCGGGGCGCACGATATCCTAGAGCTGGCCACTGAAATGCGAGTCCGCCACTATCCAGATTAGGTATATGACGGGAGGAAAATCTAGGTGCGGAGCTTTCCTTCTCTCGTTTTCCCCGCGGGCCACGGCATAACAGTAAACTGACTGAAATCTTTGTCCGCCATCCCGTGGGATAAGATTTTGCGGTAAAGGCAGAGCCGTGGCCTTCTGTTGACCCCGCAAATACCGATACTCCCGGGGGATCAGGTTGTCAGGCTTATGGTTTTGCGGACATATCGACTGGCCAAGGTGTTCGCCGATAATAAATGCGTTACTGTACACCATCTTGATGCTCGAGCTCTTATTTATGTAGGTCGCTATGTGCCTTGAATGACACGTCACAAGAAAACTGAACTCTTCGATTTTTCTATAAACTCTCATTGAATGTTAATATTATTTCACCGTTGATAAATCGTTAAATTTCATTCTAGTATCTCAACGATAATTTGATTTACAGATGCATCTTTTATATTCTCTGAGAATAATGTTTTGATAGAATCATACATTTTGCGCCGCCGTGCGCGAAGTTCGGTGGTGTCCCTCGTGGAATAAGGTCCACGACGACCACCGGCGTGTATGAATAAATTCATGGTAGAGGAGTTGGTTGGCAGGCTGCGGGGCGAGGTGGGTAGGGTGGCTCGCTGGAGAACGGTGGACTAATCCAAAACAATGGAATGCGCCGACCAGGCTAAGCGAATTAATCTTTCACGTTGCCGGATGCACAATAGGCCAACGACGTTACATGATAATTACGCGCGGGATTCGGTATTGTGTGTAATTTCGACCGGTGAACGTTTCGAATACCCGCGAGCGTGGATACAGGGGGGAGGATCCTCTACAAAAGTTGCGGCAAATGTTTTTTCTCGTAATCGTTTATTGCAATTACACGAAAACGAGTTAAAACAGTACTGAAATATCAAAAGGTCTCGAGATCGAATGCTTCTGAACAAACGATTGTGAAGGGTTGGTTTTCCAGTTGTTTTTAAGTCCATCCTTTGAAGATCTAATTAATTTTTGTAGACTATATTGTTATTTTCTGTTATAATTTTAATTATAGAAAATTGGAACGGGAAAAACAAAAGGATAAAAAGCTCGTATTTGTTTAATAACGTCAGCCGACAAAATTGTAGCACTACCATTAAGCTATTTCATTTTCTCTTGTTTTTTCTTCATTCTTTCTCTTGGTGCTTTTTATTTACGATCGCAGGAATGATACGAAGCACTGGTAGACGGTGTCGTTGGCGTAATTGTTTCGATGCAAAACACTCGAGAACGCGAGATACTCTTTAATTGCGTACGTCGGATCCCCAGTACCGGGTAGCCATAGTGAATACCCACCCCCTGTACTTAGGGAAGTCCGCCCTTGAAGCCCTTTTTAACACTTTTACGATTTCCAGCGTATTGAAACACGGTGTAGCGCGGCTGGTGATTATCGATAGTCTTCCCCCTCATATTTTCCGTCCTCTATCATCGAAGACACTTTAATTATGTTCGGTCCGCCGGGATGAAACCCCTGTGTTTCTTTACTTTCGGGGCTGACGTGGTAGGGAACATTTTTCCTAGCCTCTGTAACAGGTTTCCTGGCGCATATATTAAAGAACCAGTTCCAATGAAGCATCAAAGAACGCGATTTGACAAACAATCTGTGATCTGCTTGGGAAAAAGTTGCAAACGAAAGCTTGCCGTTAAAAACAGAGGCACCCCATGATGAAAAATTAATAGGAAAAAGTTAAAAGCTTATATATTTTGTTTCGATAATATATACGAAAAAAAGGAGAAAACCTGTCAGGTCATTCCTCTTCTGTATAAAAATGATGTTAATCATTGAGCTGGACCACCCTTCTTTGGCTAGCTTTTCTGCAGCCGTCAGAAGGTGCTTTTGGATCGATGCACTCTAAATGACACGATTCCCTGCCGTGATAAGAGTGGTCCACTTTGAGTTTCGTTCAGGGAAGCTCGCCAAATAGGGAGTCTAGCACACGACGAAAGGCTGCGACAGGCATTTAAACGCAGCGATAAGCTTTCACCTTGCATCCCCCGAAGCGGAAATTGGACTGGGGCGAGCGAGTACCCGTCATCAAAGTCAGCACCCTCGATTGGGGGATCCTGTCGCGATATCGTCGAAAAAATACTCGTTTCAGGTATTTCTGATTGAAAAGCTGCTGTTGAATTACCTTCCCCCAGTTAATTAAAAGCCACTGTTAATATTGTAATTAGCGCTCGTATCCTGGACTTTTTTTCCATGGCTGTGTTTCGAGCAACGAGGGGGTTCTTTAGCAATATCTGATTTCATCACGTTTGCACTGTACATACGAACGAAATATTTTGTTGCGAGCTTTAAAAAAGATAATTGACGGATCGTGTTTCGAAAAGGAGACTAAAATGATGGACATCGAATTTCACAGACCAGGAGCAACGATACAAATACGAGTTTATGGTGTGTCGAATCATATTTTCCAACGTTTTCTGACACAGCTGAGCGCGTAATTATTTTCGACTGGTTGTATTCTGTGAATTGCAAGAAAGAACGTACGATCCTTGTACGATACGTACTCGTTGTTACCGATGGTTAAGATCTTCTTTCATCTTTGGAGCTCTTTCGCCAAGAGTTTGCAGCGCTATGGTGCTGGGTGTGCTTTTAGCCGTATTACTTCCGTCGGAATTGCAGTTCCTAGTATAAACTTTATTACATCTTATCATTATACCTCGTCACTCCTAACAGAGAAAGTTATTTCGATTCGCTTGTACGGTTCACGGAGTGTCTTCTTCCTTGGAAATATACGAGCTCGTCTTTCGGTGCAGCTTGCGATTATAAATCGCGTCACAGATGTCTTTCTAATGTACCTTTACATTACGAGAAGAGGAAAATCGATCAATGTTATCATCCAACTTCATCGTGCTTCGATTCGAACCTGTCCGTTTGCCGAAAGATCGCTTTATCAATAGAGTTTAATATTCCGATGACTACCGTGCAGGGTAGTACTATTCGAATCGAATTTTAAATCTTGAAGAGCTTTTTCCATTGACTCTGTGTCTATAAAAATATCTGACAAGATAAACTAGGAAAGAGAATGAGAAAATTTAGAGGGAAATTGCTAATGGAATTATCGAAGTTCGAATTTGTCAGAGATTACATCACCGATCGACCTGTCAATTTTCTTTAGCACTCGCCAGAAACGCCAACGACATTCTGATTTTCCGTAATACCTTTGCGGACACGTGTGGCCAGGCGAGTTGCCGTGTCGCCACAATTGGAAACAACTAAAATCGATCACGGCCCCATTGGAATGAACGGGCATGCAAGAAACGTTCGATTCGATTTCTATCGGCGAGGATAAAAAAAAGCGGTATTTGCCCGGATCGGCGATCAAATACTCCTCGAATAAATAATATCGCACGCGGGTCACGAGCGTTTTCACGCTTTTATGCCGCGCTAGAAATATTATTCGTCGGCCAGCTGGCTGATAATTACGCAACGAAAGCGTTGGGAAAAATCTTCGACGGATGGAAACGACGAACTTATCACCGAGCGAATAATTTACGTTCGAAGGTCGTTGAACGAGGCTCGTGCATTTTCTCAATCTTCGAGTAATTTTCTTTTCCGCTCTCCGCAGTTCATTTTTCTCTCCCACGGAATCGAATTAAGGCTGGCTCGACTTCGCGTCGGGTCCGCCTCGGCGATGCTGTAAAAACGAATCGATTGAATTTCAAATCGTCGCTCGCCCAACCCGCTTGTCCTGGACCGTTTGATCCGTTATTAAAAAATAGCGACGGTTACTCGAATGTAGATCATTGAGCAATAATTATTCGAGCCTGACAAACCGAGCGGGAAATCGATCGATCGATCGGTCATCGAATGACAACGTTCTCTCCGATGCCAACGATGTTAAATTTTTTTGAAAATTCGCACTAATTCGTTGCACAACGTTTAAACGCGAACAGGGTGTATTAAATGAGAGCATAAATCATACTAAGGGTAATGAAAGAAAAAAAAGAACAATGAAACGGATAAACTGGGAATCTCTGTGCTTTCGTGAGAAAGATTGCTAAATTGAACACATGAAGGCATTGCGAGGTAGCTCGTTAACAATTAACAACGCTCGGAACGGTTGTTAAGCGTTCAATTCGCGAAACTTTTGTTGGAAATGTTGCAAATATAACATACGCGCTGTTTTTGTTTCAGAATTGTTCATACGTTTTAACGTACATACGTTCTTTTGTTCGTATTCTATGTTTTCAGTTGTGTTTGTTTTTTTCGAGTACTGCTTTACTGTGTGATCAAGCAGAAATTAGTTTAAATTTCTATTTAAATTATTCATTCTTTCAATGGCCTATGGGTTAATGAAGCATGATCTTACTTTTGAATTATGTTAGACTTTCGTGTTCAAGTTTTACAGTTCATCCTGAAGGTTGATTTACGGAAAATGGTAATTTTGGGGTACAGCAGTAATGGTAAAAATCAACTGTCAGACTCTCGAATCTTATCGGTATCCCCGTTGGTTCGTCGAGGGAAGAAAGTTGAGGATGGAGAGGAAAGACAGTTTTCTCTGTTCAGGTAAACGCTCGAGCTAATGCGGCAATGAATTCGTATTTGTCCAGGGCGTTGGTGTCTGGAAGTGAAACGGAAGGATAAAAAAAGAACGGGGACGAGGGAGAAGGATTGTCGGTAAAATTCAGTTGCAAACGAGGCGTGTACCTTAACTCGCTTAATTTTATCCAACGAAGAGCGAAAACTCGTGCTCGTCAACGAACGTTTCCCGGCGCATATATTGTTATTTCGTGAAGAATTTAAAACTTGATCCATTTGATTAAACGAAACGTTACGTCTTTGAATTAAATTTAATTTCACAGCTAATTCTATTTACCATTTAAAAACATTTATTCGTTTGAAAGACATCCTGTAACTAACAATTATTTCTGTTTTGTTTCAGGTAAGTACCAGCCACATCTTGTTGATCTAATTAGATGGAAAAATGACAGATGTCAAAAAGAATGGAATTCTTTTCAAGGTAGGAAATACATATTGCTTTTCGCCATTTATAGTAAAAAAATTTTAATTTTGTTCTTTCTGAGCAAACTAACAATTACAAAGTTTCAAAGGGGTTGATTTTCCTTCAAATTTCACACATTTCTACCTATTCGCCGCAGGTCACAGGCAGACGCATTAATTTCACCTTCTTCCTCGTTACTTCGCCCCAATCCACCAGCCTCTGTTAGGGGTTGGGGAGCTTGGGGACTAGTGAAATTTATACGGAAATAACACGGCGAATAAATTGCACACTTAATTGTTATTCTAAAGCTCTGACCTCCGGGCACGACCCACGCGTGATACATTTTTAATACTGCAGGGTATTAATCTCGCATTAGCCCGTTACACGTAAAAAAAAGCAGGGGGTGGTCAGGTGTTTTTTGGAGCCGGTATTACGCGACGCATCACCCCATGCAGAGGGTTCACATTTGGAATTAACATAAAATAGAAAATTTAAAATGAAAATTAAAAATGAAAATACTCGCAGTAAAACATATCTTACAAGTGTAAGATATTAAAATTTTTTTAATACAGCTATTCAATTTATAGTGAATTTAATTACAATATTAGCAATTTTCATTCAAATAACTTTAATGCATAAAATTGATTTCTTCAATCAATTCCGCGGCCAAAGATCGAAACGATAGGGTACGATTCATTTTGATTTGAAGTGAAACAATGCACGTTTCGTGCGCGAGAAAAAGTTGAAACGTAATCGATCCCCCGCTACATCGAGTTCGGTAATTTCCGAGCGGCGTGGATCGAGCATCGAATCAGTAATCACGGTGCAGGTTCGCGCGCTAATTACAATTCCGACACAGATTCGAGGGCAGTCACGGCGCGGCGAAATCGAGCCACGCTTCGTCGAACTTTATTAAAAGTTCACGCTTTTACGACCTTGCGAGACTCTTTTTCCCACCCACGCTCGAGCAACGAGCTTTAATCACCGTTCCTGATCAGATATACCCGCGTAAAATATCGACAGGCGAATCGCGGTCTACCCGACCACCGAGTAATTCTATTATAAATTCTCCCGTTGTACTCCTTACTTTCTCCACAAATGCGCTCGTTAACGTTCCTTTGTCTCGTCCCTGGACAATGAGAACGGAAGTCCTGCTTTCTAATTAACTTTTTACTGTTCCATATTTATTTGATAATTTGCGAAATCTATGGAGCATATAGTAATAGTACTCTTTCTCTAAGCGCGTTGTTTTCATATTTTTACTTTCCAGTTGGGATTTTTTGAAAATGTAATGAAAGCCAGGGGTTGCATTCATGAATATATTTTTATTTGAATATTTTTATACATCCTTCTGATTCTACTACTAGAAACTTTTTGCGAGAATTTCAGCTATTTTTCAGAAGCTCATTAGAAGTACAAAAAAAATGAATGATAAAATCTTTTATAATTCGAGTTGGTTGAAAAGTCGGTGGAACCCTCTCGATTGGGCCGTGCCAAGATCGCATGGGTGGTTCTTGGAGAGGGTTGTAGAGCTGTATAAGTGCAATATGGTGGATATGTAAGAAAGAAGATATAAGCCTACCGCGAGGAGGAAGCATTACGAGCGCGGATAAATATGTATGCGCGCGGCAAAGGGATCGAATCGGAGGGCGACGGGAGGAGGGTGAAAGGGACGCCCTGCCGGTAGATAAAGGGCGGCCGAGAAGTAAGAATTCGATTATCTCGGCGGATGCTCGAACTTCTCTCGGATTTCCTAGCGCGGATAATGGAGCACTCTTTGAAGAAAGCTTTCGCGCGCGCCGAGCTGATACCCTTCTCTTGTTTTCCGTCTTTCTCCCTTTTCTTCCTGCACTGGCCCCGCCTGCCTTTCCGCGTGTACGCGTATTCCAGCCCCCTTCGCCGTGCCGTCGAGCGAGAATTCAAAGCTTTTCGGGGACGAAGAAGAGGGAGAAATAATCGAGGACCAGCGGACAAGGACGTAGGGACGGGCTCGCGACATAGAGCACGCTGCGAAAAGGGACGAACAATACCAGGAATTTCAGCGAGTCCTCTGGCTAGTCAGCCAGAGTCGGCAGGGTTGAGAAAGGGTGCGTCACTAAACACGAGATAAAGAGAGCGAAATTTTAGGGTGGAATGTCTGACAGCAGTGTCGCGTGACTTTTTATTCGTGTATTAGATTTTTCCAATCAGTTTTAACACTCTCGACTTTGTTTTTAGAATTTTATAATAATTTATTTTCCACTAGAAATCGTCCTCACTCGACGCATCCAGCATTGCACCATTTGCGATCGATCCCAGTGCTCTATATATTTCTTCCTTAAGGGCATGCTGCGGTTTCAGGAGTTCTAATTACCCAGCGCAAGTTCGAGAACTCGTAACTTTTCCTAAGCATGCTCTTAGCGCGAAACCGTGACGCTATAGTGATTTGACATTAGTAATCGCGCGAATCATTCGGTCGGAATAATTGCTGGTTTGTTCGGTTCGAACGATGGCATTTTTGCGAACATTCATAACTGTCGACACCTTCGGCTTCGTACGAAATGTACGATCGTTGAGGTATCAATCCGAGAAGATAGAGAGTATAATTCAAGCCCGCTGATCGCGAATTTCACACGCGTCCATTAACCGATTCGTTCGGCCGTTTTTCGCGATGCTTCTTGCCGAATGGTTTCCCCGACGGAACGCATGCGAGAAACGTGGAAGACGGTTTTTTCGTTCCGGCTCGTAAGTCTCGCGTAGTCCCGGACGAGTCTCATCCATCATTTCGTGCCCTTTTTGTCAGCGTTCGGCAGACTGATGGAGGAAGTCTTAATCCATATCTGGCCGAGAGGGGGGTATCGTCATTCGTTCGGAGATGTTTTGCGACGAACGGTGTCTCCAGCTTTTTCTGCCGGCTGCATTTTCGGGCTAACTCGATGCCCGTGTTAGGCACAACACGAGCGACGGTTCAGCCGGCAATTAATTAATCTTGCCTCGAACGAGAGGGAGAGAGAAGAAAAAAAAACGAAAGAGGTGAACGGGGGATGTAATTAATGAAGGAGTTTTAGTTTTGTCGTGATCAAACGAGCAAAAAACGGCGTCGATTAATCTCGACAGAATGTTTCGTCGAAACTTGTATCACCGATAAAATCGTCGCCGAACTTGTATGACGGTGTTGGCCGTGAAAATTTCTTCTTTCTCGTGGCACGGGTAGCGCACCGTAATTAGTCAACAACGTCTTAGGTACCACGTACCCATGGTCTTCCTCGAATTTACTCTCGCACATTAATTATAGCCAGGCTTGAAGGCAGGCGTAATAACGAGTACTAGGTGCAGGTAAATTCAGGCACAGGTAGCCATGTGAATAGAAAGGTAGACGGCTTCGCTTGCCCCTTCTATCTCAACCCCTCTCGTTCATTTCTCGCGTGCATGCTCACGAGCATACACGAGATTCGACAGGGGGGTGGTTGAAGAGAGAGACTGTACCTGGGTGGCACTACATTGTTGGCTTAGCTGCTCGTGGAAAATTGGGTAGGCAAAGCTTTGACAGGTTGTTTGGTAAACAGGCCCGCGTTTACGTGCAAACTGTATAGGCCGCCGCAACAGCCTATTCCTACTCGTGATTTACCAATATTCCCTTTTGCCACTAGTTACGATAAAAACTAGTCCATCACGAACGGTTTAAATTATCTAATACGCTTGAAAACTAAAATTTCATGCTAAAAATGGTGATGCGTGAAAAATAGCTAATTAATTAATTTTTCGATTGCATCTTGAGAAATATTGTTTCCAGAAAGAAAGTTATAAACTTATAATCCAACAGCAAGACAAGAAACTCTTGAGCAGGATTTTAGCCGCTACTGAGCTGATTCCACTGTGACTAATTTAACTTCCGCAGCAGTGAAATAACAATTTATCGAGTTCGCATAGAGTATTGCTAACGGCGTGGAAAGTACATAACTCGCGATATTTACAAGTTCGCACCTCGTTTCATACACACAGCCAAGCTCCTAGTTTTTCGATTACACCGAGATAGGAAAGTTTTAGCCGAATTTTTATTCCTGGCTCGTAGCGGCATTTATGCTAGGTATATGTGTGTACATGCCACCGAAGTTACACTTTGCTCACGTACACCCGAATTCGGAACGTCGAGTTCCAAGTTTCCGTTGCATCTTGGCACGGAAGAGGCTCAAGCGGAATCTTGGAACAATGAAATCGCCGATAAGGATGTCAGGAAGTTGTCGAACGTTGTGTTCACGAAGCGTAAACGAATGGGCAGATTGGTGTAAATTTCTCCTCGAATCGTTAAGTAAAAATGAGAACAATGGTTAATGTTAGAAAAAATATTAATTTCTTCTTTGTGATGAAATGGATAAAAATTTATTATTCCTTTCAGTCTGTTAATTGGAGAATAAAATCCGTGGAATTATTCTTTTTTCTTTGTGCTGATATTATTTCCGGAATAACTATCGATAAATTGCGATTCCATCGTCGACAAACGACAGTAGTATCACTGCTGTGATCCTTCGAAGCTTATTGTCAGTCGGACAATAGCCACGACGTCCTATCAACGCGCATTTCAATCATACCGTCGATCGAGATTTAAATCGAAGTTTAAGTGACGCCGACCCTCTCTATTCGTCCATTCGGATCGGTTATCTCCGATCCGATGGAGGCAGATTGATTCGTCGATGTCCTCGGAAATGAGGATTCGTTCGAAGACACCGGAACCACGGAGACCCACCTCATTTCCGCAAAATATCGACAGTTTCCTCCGAGCATAAAACATCTTGTTCTCTGGGATCCATCACAATTAACAATCGAACGCTTTATTTAAAAAAATAAATTTTCTGTGTTTATTTTAAACGCTTAAAAATTATTACATTAGTTTAACAAATTATACATTCAAAAATATAAACTTCTAAAATTTTCGCAATTAACTAAGATTTGTAATTTAAATATCTTCACGATCAAGTCGCGATCAAATAAAAGTCTAAACCGTGAAATCGTCGCAACACCATCGCGTTGATAAAGCCTAATGCAAATCAATCGTCGGTTCCGCGGCCCTCGGGCGGAGATTCTGCCGGCCGAAATCAAAGTTCAATTAACTTTTCCGCGCGAACAATCGGCGGCTGATGAAGCAACGGGACGCGAGTATCGCGAGTCGCAATCCCGGCAGAAACGCGTCGTGCCAGGAGGCGGTGGTGCGCGCCTCGTGGGTGTAACATCACCCCTGCAGCGTTCGCGTACGTGTACGAGCCGTACACATCCGCAGCTTTTTTTTCACCCTGTGCTAGAGACGGGTTGCGGTGGATGCAAAAAACGCTCGCTTGTTTTTACCCGTCTGCGGCCGGTGCATAGCGAAACTCGGTGTTCGCTATCTCGTCCACGGTACGCAACTCCTGCGCTTGATTAGTTTCCTTTGCGTCGAAGGAATTCGCGCTCGGTTCGCTCAGCGTGGCTGCGAAAAAATCAACTTCCGGTAATTCACGCCAACCCTGCACGAATCGTAACTCCCGCGAGATAAGCTTTAAACTTGTATCACTTTCCGTTTGCTTTAACTTCCTCCCGCCGCGGCTAACCTCCTTCCTTTTTTTTCCCTCCCCGATTCGATCGCACGCGCGCGATTAATCAGGAGCAACGTCGATGTTTGCTCGTTGATTTAAAGCATCGTAGAACAAGCATCTCCTTTGGCGGGATCGTTGAAATTTCCCGAGCTTCCGTTTTTCTCCGCTTATCTCGGCGTTTTGTTTGGTCGCCGTTCCAGGATAAAAGTAAAAGTTTCAACAAAGGGCCACTTCCTTCCATGGTGGCGCGTACAGCGTCGGGGTGCAACTAAAAGTGGGAAGGGTGCGCGGTGCGAGCTTAACGCTTGTTCTTTTGTCACGGTGCTCGGTGACAAATACCCCGGCGTTAAGTTAAGAGCAACCCCCGAGAAACATAACAGAAAGGTAGGGGGGACGTTGTTTCGTCGTGACAATTACGTCGTGGTTCTGCTCGTTGGATGAAATTAATTAGAAACTGCACCAACCCCTTCCATCCGTCGTTTCGAAGATAGCCCCTTCGACAGTTTGCTCGCGGTAAGTTCCCCCCGATGAACTGGCTCGAAACTAGTCCTTTTCTTTGTAAAACCTTTCATCTAGTCGACTTCTAAGCTGAACGCTTAACAACGGCTTCGCGTGTTTCAACGTCGCGCCGCGGAAATGTAAATGTCGCGGTCGCCAAGGCTGGAACTTTTTCTCGGGGAAGCGGCGGCGGATTCGTTTCGTTTTTTCTTTTTTTTCCAGAAAATATAGTGCCGCGTGTTACTCTGGTAATTTATTCTACTGCACGTACATATGTCCGGTACGAATGTGCACAAGGTGTTCGCGTCGCTAATCTACACCGGTTCTCTGGTAAGTGACAGCCGCGGAAAGAAAAATGGAGCAGGAAAAGTCTCATCGCTCACAGGGAGAAATAGGTTAACGTGTACGTTAACTTTGATAGGGATTTTAATTTTATTTATGGAGATCTACGCTTTTTTCACCTTTCATACGAAAGCAGTTATTAAGGCTAGTCTGAGTGTACATCAGTCGAAAGTACTTCGCATTACCAAGCTTGTAAACGTAAACTTCGTTGACTTCTTTAAATTTCCTGTTTTTAAATGAACAAGAACCAAAGTGGCTTGAGCTTCATTAGAAGAAAAAAATAGGGAGACACTGCAAGTAGTCGTTAAACTCAGGTCGAAAATTATACGATCATGGATGTTTGTCTTTTTCCCTTTAAAATACTCTTCTTCCATGGGAAAGGTGGCTGCATTCACGGACCGTTACGTCGCGATTACTCGCCGCTTCGAACCCAGACAATACCCGCTTCTGCCGCTAGCAGAAAGCCGTACAACGCACGATTCCCCGCGTTAACCCTCTCAACGTCGACTTCGAGCAATCGTCGTGACATCTTTGAAACGGTGTCCAAGAAAAACCCAACAGGAACGAATTGTCCTTCGTTTCGTTCCTTTACTTTCTAAGTGCTGAAGAACTTCTGTCTTTTCCTTACGGAGCATTAAAGTACTTTTATCGCTCAATACTTAGGAAACTGGATCCTAAACAAGTATGCTTATAATAAAATGATTAAATAAATAAGACGTTAGCGAAGTCAGGATAAATAACTTTTAATTACGGGTTGATACGTGCCTTTTAGAGCTGGCCCGAATTCATTTCACGTAGAAACTTACACGCGGAGATACGGAGTTAGAAGCAATTATATCGTTTCTACGAGCCATAAAAATGCTTTATCGAGCTCGTATCTGCTAATGTCGAAAAGAAACGGTGTTTTCCTAGATTTCATCTATTCTGTGATTGCGATCGCGTCAGGCGGAAATAATAAACGTCGATAGAAGAGATATACAGCCGTTCTAATTACGCGATCGGAATGGAGCAAAGAGAGCTAAACTTCGCGACCACCGATCGCTCGTAAAAGTAGTCGTTAAAGGATAGATGGTGAGAGTGTACGCATCTCTTCCAATTTGCTTTCGTCGAGACCGTGGGCTCGTCGTTTCGAGAAGCGAATCAATCGTGCGAGTAATTGGTTCGAAGCTCGAGAAAATCGCAACGCGTGTTCTCGAGACGGGGGTTGGGCAAGAGTAGGCGAATGTCCGTGCAAACGCGCGAGGGAATTCGCGTGATAGTCTTATGATTAATGAAAGCCTGGACGTAACAACTGGGTGGTCATGCGAGCCGCGTCGAAGACTATGTCAGCAATAAGCAACTCGCGGAACAGCAACCGACTAAATCATTTCCGACCGAGCCACCGGGTTTCTGGATCATGGCACACTTTTAGGGTTCATTTCTACGTGGCATTTACTCTCGTTATACTTTCACAATTTCCTCGGGAAATCCATTTTTTGGCACCTATTGCAATCATAGAAGTAGCATTATTCAAAAATATCAGAAATCAAGATGATTCAATTCTGTGACATTAATGTCGTGAGGCGAAGTCTAATATAACTTGCGGTTTTCATGATGACAGAAATTACATCACGTGAAAACATACTTTTATTAACAGTTGTTCAAGCGACTTTAAGAAATTCATCGATACGACCGATTGGAGTAATAATTCCCAACCGACTCTTCACTGACGATGCTGACCTCGTAAAACGCCGTTCATCATTCTCACAATTTCTGACTGCGATCTTTTCGGGAACAATAGCGTTCTTCATGGTGTTCAAGAATGAAAGCGTACTCGTTGAGCAGCTTATCATTCTCCGGATGATAATAATTTTCAAGGAGATTACCTATACAACCATACCACGCTGTATGCATCGACTTGCCGCTATTGTTCTCGTCACCGATCGTACCGATTTCGCGTCGAATTCGCTCGCCGTATTTTGGCATACTGCTTTTGTATTCCTTCCACGATAGTCGACGCGCCCGTGACGATCCGCCGAAAGAGGGACTCCCGCCTTCTCGACTCTTTCATCGAGATTTCCCGCTTTCAAGCACATATTCCGAATCGAGCTACCTTGTCGCGAATCCTTTCGCCTCTTCGAATGCCTGCCGGATTTCGCGAAACACATATCCATACCGGTCGCGTAAAAAACCGACTATCATCGGGGAATACCAAGCGTGTATGTGTTTGCATTCGAAATCTCTTGCATGTGGAATCTCTTGAGTCATCTTCGACTTGAAAACCGAATTTTTCATC
The DNA here is from genome assembly GCF_907164935.1 of Osmia bicornis bicornis. Lineage (NCBI taxonomy): Eukaryota > Metazoa > Arthropoda > Insecta > Hymenoptera > Megachilidae > Osmia > Osmia bicornis. The sequence continues at coordinate 10,226,426 of NC_060216.1, read as the reverse complement.
GGTCACCTTTTATGTTGGACGTAATTGACGCATATAAAAATAATAATAAATCTTCTTAGGATATAATTAGATGAAGGGAGGATTGATTAAAATGAAAGGAACATTGACTCGAAGCTTTGCTTGGAAAGTATTTAATTTCATAGCTTACTGCTTTTAAAGCAGGATATAAAATATTCAAGCTTGTCCTGTGCAGGTTCGTCGACTGCGCTTGACGTTAAGGTGGAAAGATAAAAGGGTACAGGACGATGGTTTTAAAAGCTATGACGTACCGAATGGGATTTTTCAATTTGGCCTCGCATCGAGCTCGAAATAACAAGATCTAGATATAACAGTTCCCTCGTGCCAGTCATTTTCTGGTCATTCTGTAAAAACCGTACGTTCTATTAAAAGAGAAAAGACGTCACCGGGGAAAAATATCACTTGATTAAGCAATTGTAGAACGATCGTTCGAAGAGAATCGAGACTCCAACAATCTGCATAACTGAATCCCTCTTTAAATATTCAACGTCCGCTAACGACGCTCGAATTCTCTCTAATATCCAGCAGCTGAACGCAATTAATAACCCACTTCACACCGGCGTTAATAAAAAATTAAGAATCGTTTTAAATTCAACAGCACCGTTGGAATTAGTTTTCGAACACGGTTGTAAACCGGGGTTGAAACTTGCCGTCGGCGTTGCGTTTATTTCGAAAGTTGGCCAGCTGAAAAAGAAGCGTGAATTATCGAGCGAGGAATATTAGTATCAAGGTTGCGAGAATTTTCGCCAGGTTCGAGAGAACCTGGTTCACAGAGGTTACAGAACAGGGAACAAGGCCAGAAAAAAGTTCAACAGTACACTGCAGGAGTTTTCTGTATATCGTTGAGCACTTTTCGGTTAACCGCGAACTCGAAACCACCCCCGTCCCTCGACGAGTCCCAGTTACTCGGTCCAGTTTCGTGGACGCTTTCGTCGACCCTTGAAACTTTTTCTTTCTCATGGACGATAACACCGACCGTACACGAACGATCGTCCACGTACAAACGGAAACGCAAGGAGAAGCCGAGGAAACGAAGTAACGGCGAAGAGCTGCGGAGAAACGAAGGTAGACACCGTATCAGGAATTCCTTTTTCCGTGACAGCAGAATTTCCATCGCACCAGCCGCCGTTTCCTCCTGCGACGTCTTAATTTCTTTCAACGCATTGCTCGTCGAGAGGAAACGCATTTCGTGCTGCAGCCCCAGCTTGAAGAAGTTTATGCCTGTAGGAGGGTGTTTGGGAAACGCTGCTCGAGCAGCCCGGCTCCTCTTGTACTCTTATTTTGTCTCGTCAAAGATACGAAGCTTCTTGTCGCTTGAGTAAACGTTTCATTAATAGGATGATTCGAATATCTTCCTTGATTTGTATGCATGGCTTGCAACGAAGGATCCGGAGCTTCAGGATGAAAGAGATTCGGTAAATACGTCTTCCAGAATGATTTATTAGATATCTCCTAGTAAAATATTTTGATGCCGAGTTATCCGTTTGAAATTCGTCGTCTACACGGCAAATATCCTTGGCTGATGTAGATTTTGTATTATGCAATTTATTCGAATGATTCTATACATCAACTTCTTCAAATTTTTCATTAGTTCTTAAAGCTCTGAATCGCTTATTTTCAAATTAATTTCCTTCTCATGTAACAGTAAAAATAACACTAAATTCAGTATTCTCGGAATAATAGTTCGCAATATCACCAGTCCTGTGTCTTTTGCAAAGTAATTCTAAGCTATTATACAGTCTACCGGGCTTTTTGTTAGAATATTACATCGAGGAACTCCAAGATAATGACTTGTTTAACATGGCAATAATTCTAAGACCATATTTGCTCGACTATATTAAGCTTCAGCTTGATAATACATTATTATATCGCAATATCTTTCCCTCTAATGTAACTTACCAGAAAGAGAGATCAAAGCAAGTTTAGAATTTTTCCGATTAATTTAGTATTAGATTTCAAGATCTTTTTTTTTTTAATCTACCAATGCCTCGTCGCGTATCTCAGATATGTAAGACTAATTATCGCCGCAGGACAAAACGTCAAGTATAGCGCACCATTTATGAAAACAATCACGCTCTAGAAGCTTGGGAAACTCCCGGGGCGAATAAATCGCTGGCTGTCTTGTGTTCCCGCGAGACGCGAAATAATATCACAGATTATTTACTTTAACGATGGGAAAAGTTGCTCGGAGGTAAACTACAGACGACGAGTGCCACAAATATTCGTTGCGGCTTCGTCCAACTCGGTTGATGAATAATTAGAGCAGCGGGTGTACGAGGCCCCGCGCGTTATTGTAACCATCCCCGAACTTTGTAATTGATTTTGAACGTCGCGTCTGCAGTTAGCGTGACAAATTAAAATCATCGTTTCCACGGTGCGCGATAACACAATTATTACGTCCCTGGACGGTCGTCGGTGATGGTGAACCGTGGCGCGGGTCAGAACGTCGCGACGCTCGCCCGCTTCCTGAATCGAAGATCACCCGCTAATTACGAATTCCATTTTCTCCTTCCGAATATTACTTACAAACGCTTCATTAAGAGTTCCACGATCTGTCGTGGAAGCTTTCCACCGCGATCGATTGGAATTAATCCTTTCATTACGGAAAGCCAATATAACGAACGATGAGCAGCCAGCTCGCTACCGAAGTTCACAAATTTTTAATCGGATAATTAAATCTTCGATATCATCAGTTTCTGAAAAAGGAAGAAGGTGAAGCACTTCACCGTAATGAAAGGTTTGAAGTCAGGTATGAATGGAGGATAATTTTGTTTAAGAACATAAAGGGTTGATCCAACGATGTGTCTCACCACTAGTTATCAGATCTTGAATCAAAATCAATTGAAAGTTTCACGAGTAATTTTAACGATAAGTCGTTAATTTCAATTGTGATCATGAGTGCAATCCTCCCCGAAGACTGGCAATTTTATCTGGCAGAATGGCGACGAAAGGGTCAGTAACATACGATCTATTTCCATACGAGAACGAATCTGCACTTATTCGGCTGGAATCCCTCGATCCGTCACGCCAGCCCTGATCTCGGCTCTCATTCGTTATTTACGAAGGACGACTATTGTAGGAACCTCGGAAATCGACGATATATCGATCCGTCTTCGTAAGCTACATCAATAATTTGCTAGCTATTGATTTTAGAGCGTTGTGTTCGCAGTATAAGACACCTCTATTTTAGAGTAGTCTTCTGCGAGTGCTATGATTTGCTTGGAGGGTCGCGTGCCTGTTTTTACACGCGCGAGATATTCGAAAACTAGAAGATTCAAAGTTACGAAGCGCGTGTTCCTTCGAACACACATGCGAGCTTATAATTCCGACTAGGGTAATAACATAGAATTAGAAACAGGGCGAATCCAGCTTCTAAACCTACAATTTTCGTCAGTGGTTTAGACAGGTCGGGCAATGGTGTGTGGGTGCTGTTGGTGCACCCATTGCTCGCGTACCGTACGTGGAAAAGGTGGAAGCCAACTTTTTCAAGCGACCCTCGCGCCGCTTACGTGTCCGCCCCAGATTGTCAGGTTGATCGCTTAATCACCGGCTGGCGTTGGATTGCCGGCACCGGATGAAGTAAGTTCATTTTTCGCAAGTACGTAAATTGGTTTCGGTGTTTGTTCGTGAGACGTAAAGTGGCGGGTTCGCAGCCCTTCCAGCCTGTAATTTCGCCCTCGGAACGAAGGGAACCGAGTTGCCCCGTGTATCCTTACGGAGTGATAATACGTATGATACAGCAGGCGCCGGAAATCTTTGTAATTTTAAACAGTCTAAGCAACTCTAATCGACGATATTGTTGCGATAATGTTGATGATGTTATTGGCATCTAGTTCTACTAATTACAAGATATCATCATTTTTGAAATTTTTGCAAAATAATTAAATTTCTGTGTTGAAGTTTTTCCCAGCCAAAGGGTTAATATACTTAAAAGTAATTTTCAAACGCTCGGAGAATTTTTTGAATTAGTTGGGGAAACATATGGTGTACGGTTCTGTATGGGTTTCCTCTAGAAGGAGCCTCATAAAATCCATCTATTTCAAGTCAACCAGTGGAAAGTTTTAGATTTCAACGACGAGCCGGCAGGCAGCCAGACTGCCTACAGGGAATACGGGTGGGTAGAGGTGTGCACGAAGAAAGGGGTCGGTGAAAGTTTCGTACCCTCGTCAGGGAGGGTGGATGCTCCGGTGAAAAGCATCGGGAGACCGGAAGTCAAGACAAAGGCCGACTTCCATGCTGACTACCGACCTGTACGCCTCCCTTTTTCGACCGTTATTAATGAGCCTATCCCGGAAATTAAGCAGTCGGCTAGCAGGCTGGATTCTTACGCGAAAGCGAAAGTGTCAATTTGAAAACGGAAAACGACTCTGTTCATTCTCTTTTACCGGGCAATGTGAATAATTTCTTATATCGACACAAGTGTGCATTTTTTAAATTAAGAATCTACCGATTTAAATTTTTACGCTGTTCAACGTGGTTTCTCTGCATTTAAATGTCCTCGTATCGTTTCCCGTTGCGACATCAGCAGTAGCGATGCAGCAAAAGAGAACTAGAAACTCGTGGCTGTCTTCGCTGGCAAACGACGCCGGTATGAGAATACATCCGGAGGATGTTAAAGGGCAATCGAAAACGCCGTACGTATCTGTCTACCCACCGGTTCGAAACTTATCATGCCTTCGCGCATATAAAACACTTCTTATCTGAACGCATTAGCTCAGCAGCGAAACCCACTGAATAACAATGGCCAAGGCATTACGCCTTCGAGACTGAAGCTTATCCGCCGTGGTATCTCGATACTCGAACCGATACTCTACTTTTTCTCGCGCATTTCCTCTGATGAGAATATACGATAGATTGGCAACGCCTTGTTAAATTGAACCGTGCTATTCGAAAATGAAGGCACTTCTTTACTGTGCGTTCTATCTATCTAGAACTCTTATCGCGGCAGCGATATTCCACTGTGTTCGCTTTGCCAAACGAGCGGAAAGTAGGACAATTTCTTTAATATAATTTCCTTTAACATTAGTTTATATCTAATGGAGGTTAAACCTACCTCGTACGATTCCTTCTTGCGTCGCGTAACACGCTCAGTCAAACTCGTGACAACTCTATCTCATACGCGTCATTTCAATTTGTCTGCAAGCTGGTCTTGACAAATATCGCGGATGCCTTTTTCCCGATGGCCTCTGCCTGTCGCGGGCCACGAAATTGCTCGAGAGAAAAGTAGGGAAACGGTAAGTGATATCCGCTCCGGTTCCGACACACTCTTATTGTTTTAAGGTAGACAGGTTTATTTACTGCTCGACTAACCACGGAAAACGTCGCGTGGCGTTCTCTTGCTGGTATCAAATTGCTCGTCGACAAAGCTGACGTTACGCTGTACGTTTCTTTTTCCAGGCAGGATTTCATTTCTGTCGAGATTCAGTCGACTGATCGCAAACTAGCGAGGGAAAAGGGGGTTGCGAAACGGTAGGGATGAACAGACGCGCGAGAATTTCTTCTTCTTCCTCTTCTTCTCCTTCTCCTTCTTCTTCTTCTTTCGTATTGGTCGAACGTCTTTGTATTCACGAGACGCGCGTTCAAAGAGGAATTTCATAGGAAAAGCCAGTTTTCGTCGTTCCCATGCAAAGCATCGTACGTAGAAAAGATTTGCCGGGACATTTCGTAGCAAAGGTTTCCTTCGCAACGATCCTGCCACCCTTCCATTTCGTATTATGATCTGGACGTTGTATTGAAAAGCTCCGACTGGATTTGTGAGTTTAGGCTGGTTCCCGTAAGTGCGATGCCCGAGTTTGATGCGAAACGGCTGCTGCCGCTGTGAATGCGAATCCACGATAGATTGGGACACTTTGGTGAATGGGAGAAACGTGTTTCGCGTGGGTTTCGCTAAAAATGCGTGGCATAGAGCAAAGATTTCAATGGTGTGTGAGAAGCGAGGACCGTGCAATACTATCTACCAAATGGCTTCATTGTTCAGTAAAGTACTACCTCCTTTGAATATATAAGAAAGATGAAAATGAACGGGGAAACGAATGAAACTGGCGGTATAAATTTTATTCTACGATATATTAAGATGGGAAATTAAGTAACTCGGGATTTTAGAAAATTTGAAAAAATTGTGAGCTAGCAAAGTACATACATTTGCAACGTACACCCATTTTTCGTTGGTACCGTGTTACGGTTTTTAAGGGTGAAATCATCATCCTTTGCAAAAATATAGAAGAAGTCTAAACAAAAGCTTCATCTATTTTTTAAACTTTTTTTCGACATCGCTCACCGTTCTCAGGCTATTCTACGAAAAAGAAGATTGTGCATTTTTTTCAGGAGGTGATTTCATCTCTTAAAACCGTACTATATTACCAACAAAAAAGGGGTTCATGTTACGGATGAATTACTCTGCTTCTACGTACCTTCATAATTTTTTAAGCCTTTTTGATTCGCTAATTTACAGTCCATTTCGTTTACTTCTGTGAAAAAGAAGACATACTGATAAATGAGCAAATTTTCAAGCTTGAAGTACTTTTAATTTACAAAAGGTATTTATTCTACGGTTCCATAAACATAAACGTACAGTATGTAAAATAAAATTATTAATTCTTTGCATTCTTCAAAATTTGACGATTGCGGTGGTTTTTATCTACAGCACTCTACATAATATCATATAGAGAAAAGGTGAAATTTTTAGAAGGTTTTTACTGAAAAATTCAATCGAATAAAATCTTTTATATCAAAAAGATATGTCAAGAAGTTTGTTTGGATGATTTAAACGTTTGTTTAATATTACATTCCACGTTGACCCGAATCTGTCGCTGTATCTCGGAGAAATAAACAATGGCTTGTCAAAAAAGAAAGCGGTAGAATAGGGGAAAACGAGTGGAGGGCATGGTGAGTCGTTGTTCGCGTAAATAAAAACCGAATTTAAAATAGAAAATAAATCTCCACGCGAGCGGTCCCGCGAAGGGTGGAAACGGCTAGCAGAGAATGAGCGAAACGTTATTTTCTGAAAAACTATCGCAACCAGTAAGAAAAGTAAACCAGCAAGTTCCATGAACTTCTTATTCCCCGACCACTCATCGACTTCGTGCTCGCGTCGTTGCGAAACTTTTTTATTTATGAAATTCTCACTACGGAAAATTATAGCCATCCTGGCTGGGCGACAGTTCACGAGTATCCCGTTTCCACTCCGAGATTTTTGCGTCCCTTCTGATGAGAAAACAACTGAAACAAACGTTCCTTCTTCACGATTTCACCAGGCTGAATGGACAAAGATACAAAAATCAGGAAACAGAAAAGTATCCTGTCAAAGGATAATCGCGTTACTCTTATCCGATTTTTCTACGATTGTCTCGAACCGCGAACTGGGTCTGCTCGAACAAAAATATCTTTTAACCCCGCAAAAGAGGCGAATTATCGGAAAAAGTGAAGAGGAACAGGAAAGCGTACAGAACGATAAAGACAAAACCAGTCACCTCCGGTAGGAACAAAGCAGCCAGCGATGAAAAGCGTTCGAAACGAACGCGACGATAATGAAATCGTCATTGGTTTCGTCAGCGAGCTGCACCGTTGATCCTATTTAGGTCAGAATCATTAAGGATTGCCTTTCGTTGCGGTGCGAAAACACTGGCTGCATATAGGTGTCACGACCCGTTCCCATTTCCACCTTGGTTACGAGTTTGGTTTTGTTTTCACGGGTCAATACCTTTCCGGCCCCAATTATTCACCCCCTTCTGGAAGAAACGGAAAAACTTGAAGGCTCTATTGAATCGTGTCCACCCTTCCTTCTTCGTCTCCGCGCCTCTTATCTGCCGCACCGTTCTTTTTTCCTTCTTCTTCCTGCTCGTGTTTGCTCGTGTGTCCCGTTTCACCGGTATCCCAAGGGATGTCACCCCAACCTTCTGATCTCTTCTCTCGTTCCCTCCTCCTTTCCTTTTCTCTTTCCGACCCCGCCAACAAACAGTTTCTAGCCAGCCCACTCGACCTCTAGGCAAGCGAGCAGCGGAGTCATTCCGAAAGAAGACTGTTCCCGGTTATATCTTTTCCACCATTTCACCCGTTTCAGGCCCGTCTTCCGTCCTTCCTTTCTTCCCTTTCAAGCAAAGGATCCGCGAGAAAACGAGCGTGGAAAAGCTGCTCCGTTTCTGCTTCTCGCGGGACAATGGTACTTTGTCGACCTTCACCGACATCGCGCAACGGGTTAAGCGGTTTCGACTTGGAATTCTTCTTTTCAACGCTTTTCGCTCGCTTGGGAAAAACGATGCTTCACGGTTTTGTCCACTTTTAACCCCTCGCTGCGAGTCCGTGTTATTTCCGAGACAAGAGGGTGAAACGGGGAGGGAGAGAGAGAGAGATTCCCGGCGTGCTTCGGCTGCTAACAAGTTCACAGACAACTAACGAATCTCGTTGTGGCTGTTTCCCTGGCGTTGTATCTTTTTTTTCCTGCAGACTGAACGAGCCGGTTATCGTGAACCTTTGAAATCTGCCGGGTAATTCGCTTGTTGCGTTACAGTTGTTTCCCGGCTGATCCTTTTCCGACCGGACAAATAGTGAAGCAACGTAACTCGCGTGAAGGGAGGAAACAACTCAGGTGGAAATGTTTCCGTTTCGTTGACAGGATTTTTCACGTTTCCTCGATTGCTTCCGTTTACACGGTCAGATTAAAAGATTCGTGAAACTTTTGATAATTTACTATTCACTCTTAAATTAGATAATGAGAAATAAATGACAAATCTTGATCCTCCTAATATTAACCGAGAAATAGTTAGAGATTCTTCTTTACACATTCTGAGCACGATTTTAAACATTATGTATCACGAGCTGAAATCAGTTGTTCATTGCTAGCCCAGCTGATCAGACAAGTGGGTGAAAATGATGGATCGATTACAGGGTGCAGTTCGTATGCAAATCGCGAAGTGCATATTGCGATTGCAGTGCTCCATAATTGTTAGCATTTTTCTTACCATGATCTTAATATGGAATCTTGGAAATGAAAAAGGTAACGGGTTGCGAGCAGAAATAGGCTGAAGCCTGCAACAAGGTAGAATCGAGCGTTAGCACTTTATAGACGATAACTGAAACTATTTTGGCCTTGGTGCACGGCACGATAGTGTCAGAACTCCTAATCGAAGCGAAGGAATCGATGCTTCCAGCCCCGCGGCGCATTCTCATCACTCGTGCACGCGTTCCAGCCCTATTATTACGCGAACTTCAAACTACCACCGCATCATAATCGCGAACCGGTCTTTCGCGCACGCCACGATGATGTACGTACTCCAAGCTTGTAGTAGTTGAACGAAAGCGAAGGAACTACCAGGCGGTGAAAAAAGAAAGTACGCGAAACGTGAAAAGTGAGGGGTATAAATTGATAACGAAAACGTAGAATTAACGAACGCACGGTGTGGTATAATCAAGTCCCCTTGGTTCATGGAGGAACTGCTTTCCGCGAGGGAATTGGCGTGAACCTTCGAGTGAGAAAGTGTCGAAATTAAAACTTCGGTCAGCAATTTTTCTTTTTTCTTTGACTTACGAAATGCAAGGTGCAGGGAGGATGGTTGTGCACCTTCCTGTTCTGGAAGAGTTAGAGTCGTGAAGGAGGAAGAAGGAACGGAAATAAATCGGTAATCAGATGGTGCAGCTGGAGAACGCGGTTAACGAACGTCGGGCCAGGAAAGGAAGCAAGCTGCAGTCGATGAAAAACGAAGTGGCGAGTAGGTGAGCGCAATAAATTGATCGAAGGAAGCTTGGTATGCTGGTAACACTCTTGCTCTATTAGTCAAGAAATGTATAGTTTCTTCCTCTTTGAAAAGAAAACGCCTCGTGGCTAATCAATGACCTTATCCAAATGAGTTTATGAAGTAAAAAATCTAAAGCAACAACCAAGGACTATCATCTAATGCAATGCCGTCGATTAGACGAGATCAGAGAAATAGTTAGCACGACTGGAAGCTCGAAAGACAAAAGATCTCTTCGAGGTCGATGCATTTTGTCGCGCGGACCGGCGAGGAGGCTCGAATTAAGAAAGTTTTCCACAACGGAAGAAGGAGAGTAGAATCTCCACGATTCCGTAGAAGTTGAAGAAAATTGTAGTCGACGACTCTACTCGGGACGAAAGTCTGGAAAAGAGGCTCAATAACGACTTCAATGGCATCGCCGTTCCTTCTGTCTCGTTCCTCGTTCCTTTCCTGCTCCAACTGGCGTTCTACCATCCAACGTTTATCCTCGTTTTAAGAATTTAATCGATTGTAAGTTCATTTCCTCGGTTCTTTATGCAACGATCCATTAACGAAACGACAGCAGATGTCAGCGAAACGACAGCCGTTATGAAAGGTCTGACCGCCCCTCTGATTTATTATCTTTTCTACTTTCTTCGATTACTGTTAGGAATTCAGTGAGGAATTCGTGTTGAAATTTTTTTAAAAATATCAAGACATCAAGAATAATCTGTTGTGCGCTAGCAGAGTCAAAATTTGCTGTGATGAACGATTGCTTGCATGCCTCAAACAGGGAGAAGTTATTTATTCTCAGGACCGCGATTGCATCTTAATGAACAAGCTTGATTCGCGCGACACCCGGCACATTAGCGGCAGCCTGTAAATTAAAACATCCTTTCACCGGCTTTTTCAATCGTATAGCCGATCATCCTTAAGTGGCCGCCGACGTACCGCCATAAAACGTTCGGTTATCCGCGAAAGGATGCGAGTCCGCTTCCCGCGGGACCCATAACTCACCCTGTTTACGCGTAGATAACGCGTTCGAAAAATAAACACGCGCTACCATCGCGACCCATTAAACATTAATCTGTCAGGTGAACGCACGAATTCGCTTACATGTATTCCCGTGATTTTATGCAAGACATTTATACGATGTATTGTATGTCCACAATTGGTGCCATTGCGGCAAGAGTGTTGAAGCGAATTGCGTGGGGAGATTGGTTTTAATGCAACGTAATCGAGTCTGTGGCTGTATTACTGCAAAGTTGTTGTCCCGCGGTTCATTTATGCTGTCCATTATTTGCACTTGCTGTAGAACTTTCGTTCATGGTGTTGTTTTTCGATAGATTACTAATTTAATACGTTTGTTTACGACGGGGTGCCAGAGTTCAGTGCAATTTTATTCTTTGAAATTATTTCTAAAAGTAGGTGCTAGATTTATGAAATAAAATTTAAAATTTCCTTCGTCGTTCTGATTTCTATAGACTGCAACGTATCCATCATTTCTAAAGATTTGGTTTATCTTTCAAAAAAAAAATGTCCAAAAACCGTGTTTTAAACAAACTTTCAGCGTTTGTAGTTATCGCGACTATAGAAATAGCTGGTTACAGAAACGGTGTCGTTCTTTTGTTAAACAATTTTCAGCGTCGTTTCGCGAAATCGCAAAAGATTGCCGCAGCACGCTGCAAAGTTACGGCGCACGATAATTTTCGTCGAGCGTGAAGAATACCTGCAACGATGCCGGCAGTGGATCGAAGAGGGAGAAGACCGATGCATTTTAACCACCAGCTCCGCCTGCGGTTCCCCTTTCGTTTCCTCTTCTTTTTTTTTAACCTTTTTGTAGATTTATCTTCCTTTTTCGAGCAAACCGTTACGGGTGGCAGTGGTTGATAGCACCGAGGGTGTTCACCGTGCTCGCATTTTCGTGATATGCAATTGCTCATGCAGCTGTATTTAACGCGTTCTAACTTACTGCTGGTTACCTACCTTGTTATTCATCGATGAAAAGAAACGCGGTTTCTTATTCTGTTCTTTGGAAAAATTTAACCACGCTTACGTTTGTTTGTAAGTTTCAGACAATCTTTTGTCAAGTGTCAAAAGTTTAGTACTTCTCAAAAATTAAAATGACTATAATACATTTCATGTACGGTTCGCACTTGCTCGTTTTAGACGATCAATAATTATTCATCGTTCGGGGCAATAACTCTCTCGAGTCACCCAGTCTAGCCGAAATCGAATTTCCCTGAAATCATAAGAACCGGGTGTCGTTGCAAATGCACCGTTCCCCGATCGTTTCCCCGAAACCGGCTGTCGATCCGCTCGAGCGAAGGTGATTTCGTACGGCGCGAACCACCCCGTCAGCAGTAATTTACCATCGACTCGAGGGAGGCAATGCCGTGGGAGCAAAAAACGAAGCACTGGACGAGGTCGAACGGATGTTTGACGTACGAAAATAGAGGCGATCGTTTTACGAGATGTCGTTACCGAGACGGCTAAACAAATTAGCTCTGCAGAAAAGGTAAGCTGGCCTGGCAGTGTGTTGGAGACGGTTTGCTCGGCACCAGGAGCAACCGGTACGAGGAAAAACGAAAGGAACGGGATGCCTCAAAGCGGGTGCACGTCGAGCTGTTCGCAAAGGGGTGCCACGAATGACAGGAACACCCTTTGGCAAGTTTCTTTAAAGCAGGAAAAATAGCTGTGCCCGGTGAAACGAGCGGTCGCTCGTGGATTTAAAAATTGTACGTGCCCTGCTGAAATTAGTTCATCTAATCAGCGACGGTAGTTTTAATAACGCCACTGTCTGCACGCCACGTCGGATGCTCACGCTAACTGTACTTTATTCCTCCAACCGCGCCCATTTGCTCTCCCTCACACCTTTCCCGCCTGTTTCGCGAACCTCGAAAATGTGTTCACCCTCCCGCTGTTTCCCGTTGTCGACGTCTCGAACGAGGCCTTCCGGGCTCCATGATTCGAACGATATGTCCATGAATCATAAGGAGGAAGGCTCTGTGTCTATGGCGAAAACTGCGGGGTGAGAGCACCTCGTAAAGCTCGCTCACCCTTTTCCTTCCGCACCATTTCCGATCGAAGTGTCGCGTCAGGAAACATTTTACCTCCTCGCTCGCTACAAAAAGCTTTGAGTCGGCTCTGTAAAATATACGAGCAATGATTCATTGTTCCCACGCAATGGATCAGAGGATGCAATTAAATTGTATCTATTAAGGAACCAACATTGATTTCTATCACTGTACTAACAAACCCTTCCACCGCTTTGGAAAAGGAAATTTATATCTACATTCAATGAATATTCATTTATATTCAATGAAATTAAATTCTTTGCATTCGCACCGGAATACGACTGAACATCTACAGGAAATATTTAAAAACTGTAGAGTAGATATTATGTATTTACAAGTTCAGCAGAAAGACGAAATTCTATCGTGTCCAACAATGAACAATCTCCGCTTCGTAAAGCTAGACTAATTAGAAGAGGAGCGTTAGGAGGCAGAACACGAAAGCATCCGCGATTTTCTGTCGCAATTATGCGTCATAATTATAAGCTGGATAATGATGTGCTCTGGTCGCGGCGTTGCTGGCGTTTTCTGCAGGTGCGAACGCGTCGCCGTGGCCGAAATTACCCTTTTCGTTGCACACGCGGACCACCTTTAACCACTCCTGTCGCAGAAACTACGTGACCGGACAGTCGCCTGGATAATGCTGCGAAACGAGCGCTTCGTAACCCAGATCTCGCACGTATACGTGTAACGCTTGTAACGCGTGTGTTACCGAGGCGTGTACGTGCACGCAAGTGCATGCAAGACCCGATGGCAACCGGTAACTTTAGTCGCGGATCCAGCTACACGCCTCTTTGACACCCTTAACCGCGCTCGGGAAATTAACGCCAAAGGAGCTCGAGGAATAAGTGAACCGCGAACTGACGTTGCTGAAATTGCATCGACACGTGTATTTAACGTTTTTCCACGACCTGTTTTCTCATTGAATTAACGAACACGAGCTGTGGATTAGTGGTATCTTTTTACGCTATCCACAGGAGATTACGATGACTCGTTTGCGGAAACGAATGCTACGGGTTAATCGTTCGCCGCTGAAAACTTTCTACGCTCTGCGTCCCAGTTTTAGCGTTCTTCAGATGCGACTTCGTTCATTAGGGGAACAATAGTTAATTAATAAAGATGAGGAGGAGGGAGACGTGTCCCTGTGAAAGACGTAAACCTCGTAGATTTGATATCGTCGTACGAATACACGAAGGATGTATATTTTGGAAATTTAAGTCACATAGAAGAGAAGGGAAAAGAATTGAAGCAAGAAAAAGGAGAAGTTAGAGAGAGAATGAAACCTGTCAGTATTCAACTTCAAACTTAGTCACCTCTTTTCTCACTCCAACCCTTTGGTTGTCATCGAAGCTCCCCACCCTTTCAGATTCCCTCCCATCGTGCTCCATCTTCTCATTTCCTCTTTCGTTCTCGCGATCACCCCCAAAGCACCCCTCAATTTAGCCCATCGGACTAATGGATTATTATACGCCTCCGCCTACAAGAGAATCGACCCCATTCTACCCTGATCTGGCGTATCTTTCACGGAGATACCTACTTTCGGATCGATTAACGCCCCCGTCTCTTTCCCGCTCGCTTGTACACGCGTCCTCTCGCTCGCGACGGACCATAGCGGCTATCGGCTCGAATGATGGACAACGTCGATTCGAGGAAGATGAAACGAACGAACCCGATTACGAAGTAGACCAATTTTCTGCGGCGCTGGATACAAATTGAATTTCGTGCAGATTTAACGTTAACAGCGACAGATTTCGCACTGGTCCAATACGCTTCACCGGGATCTTCGAGGGGGATAAACGTCCAACTTTCACGGTACAAAAAAGGATAATCGAAGATTTGATTCATTTAGCATTTTTGGATACACAATTTCTCTCGGGTTCTTTTCGTACACCTGTTTTCGTTATTAAGATTATGAAGAATTGGCCATGTTCAAATTCATCAGGCGACAAGTAGCAGTCCTGCTTAATAGCAAGACGTTTGTTTTCGACATAAATGGGAGTATAAAGGGTAGTAAATTATATTAGCTGCACATATTTTCGTGACTGCTAGTTAGCGTCAATTCTCGGCGAACAAAACCGTACCCGTTTAAGCGTTCTTCATAAAAGCCAACCGGCTGTGTTCAAAGATTCTCGTCCTGAACTAGACGGGCAATATTCCGTCTCTCGTCGTGTAATATAGTTTAATTAAGAACGCGCGCCGCAACCATGGCCAATGTTCGTTAAACCGTTAAACATTGTGCTCCTTTTTCGCCGGAAATTTCATTAGCTGGTCTCGCTCGTAAGGCTCGTTAATTGATTTACATTCATCGCGTAGGCGCAATAACGCGAACTGCCACCCCATCGGTTCGTCTTCGCGTGCCTTTCCACATCGGCCATTAGCGTTGCGTCCACGCGTACGCAACTTTTCGCGATAATTTCGCGCGAAAGGCAATTTCTCCCTTTCAGTCGAGCTTTTCTTCTCGCGCGAGCATCGACGTCGCGTGAAATCGAATCAGGAACCCGTTTGATGCTCGCCCGGAGAGCTTTTCGATAAAATGGAGAAGCTTAGAGGACAAATTTCGGAAAGAATTATTGACTAACATGCCAGTAATTATCAACAGTCTAAAGAAACCATCCTTGAGAGGGCATATGACAATCGTTCTTATTAATTCTTAAAAATATATAATTGCAAAAATCCGGAAACTTCAAGAAAAGTATGAAGGGAGAGGAGTTAACAATAAAGGCATGATTGCATTAGTTCCTCTATGCATAAACGACAGCCAGTTTTTCGATAAAAAATGAACAGGACTAGACAGATTGCTTCCCTTCTCTGACCCCGTCTCGTTCACAAAAGAGTATCGACCTGCTACGTTCATTACGGCGTTCCATGTGACGCTCCTAATTAGACGAAAAATTAATTGAACCCTAATGACATCGGCGGTGAGCATACAAAGGAAGAAAGGCACGACGGTGCAGGGCCGTTGGAAGAAATCCAAAGTACTGATGACAGCATGGAAAAAGGGAAAGGAAAAAAACTGCAATTGCTTTCCCTTTTTCTCCCTCGTCTTCCATTTTCTTCCTTCAAACGTGAAGGCAGGGGTGACGGATGAAAACAGCGTGAAAAAGTGGAATTGATCGACAAAAGGAAATGGTGTTCCCCGAATCCAATGGCCATTCGGCTTAATGCCAAATTATTTTCCCTTCGTGAATCGTTTCAAGTGGAAAAGAACAACGAAGAAGAAGAATTAATATCAGTTTTTTACATTTTTTATTTTTTTATTTTTAAGTCTTGTAATGTTCTGTATCGATTAGAAAAGAATATTGCCGACAAAGTAGCAGTTTGGCGAAGACCGTTGTATTATGATCTAAAATCGTGCGAATTTGTCTGAACAAACGAAACGGTCGATGCCTTGGGCTCGTGAACGTCGTAATCGACAATAGAAAAGGCTTTTGTTTGAGACCGGGAGGAAACAGAACTACAAGGACCGCCTCGAGAGTTTCCACTGCACCCTTCGTCCCGCTATTATCAATGGTATTTCTTCTCGAGAGTTTATTACTTACCCTTCGTGAGATTATATTGCTCGGCTCTCGGCCTGTCGCCTTCGTTCTATCAACGATCAAGAACGATTACCGGCATTGTGTTTGCAAGCCACCTTTGTCTCAGCTCTTTTATACGCCTGCTCCTTCACGTCATTTCGCTTGACTGATATAAGTGAGTCTATTGTAGGTTAAACAATTTTCATTTTCTTTTTCACAGGCAATCGTTTTGATTTATTGAACCACCGTTATATTTAAATACTAATAATACAAGGTAGCAAATAGAAAAATTGAAATTTGAACATTAGCTATTCCAAGCTTTAATAAAATTCCTTGTTTTTCCAACTTATTAGCTTCGTGTTACGTTGCGATAGGTCAATTCGCTTTCGTCGCGAAGGAAACGAAATCAGTGAAGCCGAAACTATAATTGAGGACCCAAAGAAAGATGAGAAGGAGAGAAAAAGGGTTTGATGACTGAAACCAAATATATTTGCCCGGTTCGGGTTAGCATAATTGAACGTTACCCAGAGGAGCGCCGAATTGCTGAGGGATAATGACTTCCTGTCAGAAAAGAAGTGCAGCCTGGTCGCCGGTTAATTATACACGTTTCGGGCTGACCAACAGTTTTCGTGAATCATCGGTCAACGGTAGGATACAAGGGTAGACAAACGTATTCCACAGTCTGGCTTGGAGATTAACGAACCAATCTGTTATACTACACCTCTTTGCGAGTGCACACGGATTTTTGATGCGTTTGGCAACCGGGCAACATATTGATGAATTAATCACCGGTATGATTGTGCTACTGGAAAATGAAATAATTACTTCATTGATTACATCCAATTGAAACAGAGACTTTCATATAAATTTGCTTCTCTTGAGTACTATTTTGAAACACTTAACATAACAAGGATTGCTTCTAGCAAAGGCGATGTAGGCAATTATAAATCGTGACAGCGATGTAAAACGACGCGTGACCAGCTAACTTACAATCCAAGTCAGAAAAATAAAACGTGTCACGAGAAACGGTTTCGTAATCCTTTCCCTGTTACCTTACCGCGGCTGGGTGTTAGCAGTTGTTAAGTCACGTTCCTGGCGTAGTACCCCCGGGACATTGCGAACACGGGACATAAGCTTACGGCCACCTATCAATACGTAAGTTGTAATCTCACAAATCAGCAAGCTTCGGCACGTCGATCTCACCTGCCTCTGAACGTCGATGAATTAATTATCGGTATCAGCGGCCTGGTAAACTGTAGTAGTATGTTACCGGGTATTAGGTCACGTTTTACGTCGCCTGTAATACCATGGGACACTTCTGCGTGGATCGATTACACCTACCAGCTGACCAGCTTGAATCGTTACCGATTTCTGCGTACAACCCTGCCAGCAAGCAGGCTGGATGCACGCATCAACGCCTCCCTGTGTGCATCCGTGTGATCAGGGCGCATACCGTGAGCAACGGGTATTATGCACGTGCAAGTGGCTGATATAATCTCGCCCAATTTGGTAAACATATTAAGTGCAATCTGAATAATGCGATCGCGGTTTAACGTCATAGGCGAGGACCATCGGTAGCGAGTAGACGGAAAATCTGGCGGGCGATCGCGCGTGCCCGTGTAACCGTGCTGTTGATTTTCCGCTTGCTTTCACGAGTTTTTGACATTTGCATATATCGATCGGTGAAGGGAGACACGAAGCTCGTAGTTGAAAATATAGTTATGATAAGCGTATTTTCACGAAAGAGATATACCTATTTTTCACCTGTTATCTTTGCGTTTCTATATAAAATGAAATCCAGAAATTACATTTAACTTCGACGGTCGCTCAAAAATGGACTTTGATAATTCGTTAGTGGAAATTTTATCGAAAGCGTTATATTTGGTTGTTGGCTTTCATTGAAGCTTGTACTCTTTCAATCATTGAACTGTTCCATATTATCTTTCATTTGAGAATTTTGCGAGTTCAGGTATTTTAATATAAATTCAGACAGCTACTTAGTAGAATTTTTACTTAGAAGACTCCATCCCCATTAAATAATATTAATAATAAAATAAATAAAATTCTGAATGTTGGGACCTTCTCGCCTCGTAGTGGTACGATTTTCCCTAGGGGGAAGCGAACCGTACTCGGTACCGTACCCTATAGACGAGCCACTCGAATGCCCGCGGGAAGGGTCTGCAACGATACGTTCCGTATACCACCCACGTGAACTTATCTTCGCGTCTATTTACCGGCGATACGATTGCAACGAGCACCATAACTAGCCTGGTTGACGCGGACCACAAAGTATCAGGGGCCCGGCACGAGGGGTTTAAACCCTTCGAGAGACATTCCACGGCGTAGAACCGGTCGTTCATCGCGAGTGCGGCAGCATTCATCGTGGCTTAGGCAGTAAAGTCCAGGGCACAAAGTGCCGCGCCGCAAGTTATACACCCGGTTCCTCGCCTATCTGAAATAATCGGCCGGTGACAGGTGGGGGGGGAGGGAGGTCGAGCGGTGATCCAGCGATACGCCAATAAGGGAACGGACACCGCATCTCGATGAGCGGGAGACTATAGGTGAGGTCAGATCGTCGGCGAAAGGGAAACGAGGTCCGGTGAGGAGCGAGCGAGGATAAAATTGGTTCGTAGCCCCTATTGACATGTCAAGACGTCCGTTTGGGTTAAGATAGCCGCGATTACTCGGCTCCCCCTTTTCCAACGGCCGACTGTCCGCCATACCAAGGTTACCGTGCGCGGTCCCGCGATCAATCGAATTAGCTACGGAACAAGGGTATCGCTAATTAAAGAACGGTCAGCTGACAATTACTATCGGCCCGGCTAATCTCGTGCTCTCTGGAGTTCACTGTCGATCCTGGTCCCCACGTGAGATTGTGTTTTTGTAAGAAGCAGTAGGCAATTGTGAAAGGAGAGTCGTGATTAGAGATGGGATCAATGTAGACTCGAAAATTTCAATCAATTCTAAAATTTAGTACAAATTTTATCTTTTGTAATGAATAGAAAATGATGTTACTTGCAATCCGTCCAACGAGACGAGTCAGGATATGTTTACAAATTTACGCACTCGACGCAGGGCCGAAGCTCAGTCGTTTCCAGTTCTTCAAACGTTTCGGTCGAGGTTTGTGTACAGTGTCTCGTCTCGTTGGATGAAGTAAGTATAGTTTTATAAATCTGTCAGCGAAGAACTAACAATTGAAGAACAGTGCGTTTAAATAAATGAAGTTGAATGAAACAAACAAAAATCGGAGGGAGAGCCCGGTGAATTCTCATTGTTCTCACGGCGATCGAGCAACCGTTATCGAAGCGGATGTAAACGATAGCAAACACGCCAGTAAACGGTGGCGTTTACTTTAATAATTACCAATGCAGAACACGCGGTGAAACTCGGAACGTCAGTGAAGACCGCGCGGACAAACCTGGGCCGTTTGCCCGGCACACAACGCGCGCGGCCGGTCCGCGCGAGTGCTCGCGGAAAATTTGGTTGAACGACCAATGACAAATTAATATTGCTTCCGCGGCAACGTTGAGCCGTTATTAATTGTAGCCAGATTTCGTGCATTCGTTCAACTGATGGGACCACGGTGCAACAAGGCTTAGGAATGATCGATTTATTGTTTCGTTTTGATCGATCGCCTGTTATCCTTCCATTTACTGATACTGCTGTTTCCTTTTAATACCATCTTTCCGCGAAACATCTCTGTTTTTTAAGATACCAAGATCACCTTCGTTTCTCTCAGAAACTCCCTGTGTTATTGTAAGAGAAAATAGAGGGATGATGATCACTTAAAAGAAAATGAATATTATTCAGGGGTAAAAAAATTTTTAAAAAACTATGAGAAAATACGTTATTTCAACTTTCATATATTCTTTGAAGGGTACTTTTCGTGTTTTATAAATTTCATTGTAAAACTCTAGAATTGAGCGTAATGCTGGACCTTGATGCAAAAGTTTCTTAGACGTCTATCCACTTCTTGATTAAGAGAGACGTTATCGATCGTATTATCAGCCTCGTAAACTTCCACTTCGATACGCCGGATCGTTCGTAAACGTCGATCGTAAAATCGGGACCAGGTGCGCTGGAGGGAGAGCAAGTTATTGGTACGCTTCCTGCGGGCTTGCAACCCCGTGTTGCTCACCCCTATTCCCGGAAATCCGTGTTCGAGCTATAAATATAATTAATTTTGTTTCGCGAATGAATTGCGTTTGTTCGCTTTTCATCATGATTTTTTTCCCCTAATAAAAAATGTAGACATGATTACAATTTTTATAAAAATCTACCTTTTTAAGAACGTTCTTTTTTTGTAGAACCTGCAGGTTGTTACCCAAGTAGAATAATGGTTTCAGATTACTCGCGTTTATTATACTGTTCGTTACATCTTTTACAGCACGCACGAACGGATCGGAATCTAACCCGTATAGTGTTACCTTTCGAATTTTCCGTACGAAGACACCACTTCGTTAGGGGTTTCGCCTTTCGTGAAGTAGCGTTTTCGCGGAACCGTTTTCCTCGTAGACCGCACGTTTGCCGCTGAAACCGGATATACGTCCGTCTAATTGCTTTAGCCCTAGGGTTTCCAGATGCGCACCATGTTTCGAGAGAAAATGGATGATACGTTCGAAGTTCAAATGAGCCGCGAAAAAGAATGAAGAGAAAAAAGTAAAGGCGAGATACTAATAACGCAAGATAGCAAATTGAACACTTGATCTACATAATTTTTATTATTCGATCTTTTTTTAATATCCGAATTCAAATTCAATCGTGTGGTGTTGAATCAGCTGGAAAAAGTCGCGGGACGAGATAGCAGGACCGGTGAATCTGATTAGTCAATCAGAGAGCGAGGAGGAGCGGGTAAAGGTGAATCAAGGATCGTGAGTCGCATCGACGTAAAAAGAGAAGCGGTAGCCTTGCGATCGAGTCGCAAGAACGGACAGGGAAAACGGAAATCAGCAGCGAGCGGATAGAAACGGGTGGAATCGGGAGGGGTTGCAAGGTTGGAGCAGGAAACGGGCGGGAAGGAACGATAACTGCGGAAATCGGGCTGAATCCCGGGAGGTGCTCCACCGCAATTCACGTAAATGCGACTCCGGTTCCAAGACTGGAGACCGAAGATCTTTGTCTCGGAAGCTGATCGTCAAACCAAAGATCCGTGAGATTCGAAGTCGCTCGAGCGATGCGCCTTTGATTATTCGCGCCTTATGTTCTAATCCGTAAGAAATTACCAAGTAGATCAATCCTTTTTTTTTTCTTCTTCTACTTTATTGCGATTATTTATGAATTGACCGTGAGATAAATTAAGGAAGCGCGCAAAAAGCTTTTAAAATCGTTTAAGTTCTCATCATTAAACAGCCGTTGCTTTTTTCCAGTCAACCGAACCTTGGGTCGGCACTGCTATTACTTCACCGTGAAGTAATTGTGACATAAATGTTCGGGTCAAAGCGCGTACCGGACTAAAAGCCGGGACAAAGAGGAGTTTGTTAAACGAAACCATACTCGCGAATTTACCGTTGCGGTGGGTCTACATTGCATCGATACGTTTGTTGCGAAAGTTTATTGCACGAAAACGCGAGACGGGTAAAATTCACGCCAGAGAAGTCAAAGTGAAATTAAACCTTTCAGGGAACAGTCGAGTCATAATTACTTCAGAAATAAAATACTAGTTCTTCGAGTAGGATTTCTTCCCCAATTAGAAAAAAAACCACAATGCATTAATGTGTTAAGAATTAATTTATTCTTCGTGGCAAACTTTACATTTGATACAAACATTGAGAGTTAAATTTCAAACGATCCACATCGCAACATTCGTTTCCTGTTGCCGGCGCGAAGAAGGACACTCGTTTCTCTCTTAACGCACAATCCAGCACTTGAAGCGGTGATCCGTAGCGGGTGAACGCGATTTAAAGGGTGTAGGGGCGTCTTTCAGTCTCTGGTATCGCTTTCATATTTCAAGCGTTCCGAATTTAATGCGAAACCGAGAGCCGTAGCAGCGCCGTTTATCCGTCTAGCGCGTTTTGGATATGGGCCATAACGGCGATTACGCTTCGCCGCGTGGACCCTCCAACCGATACCTACGAAAAGTAGTTCAGGACTTTTATTTTCTCTCTCTCTCTCCTCTCGTCCCGATCCTGGGTCGAGTGTATCCCGCCACTCGAGAGATTTACCAGCAATTTTCTCTGTTTACTGCGAATTCGTTAGTACTCTCCAGGGCCCGAATACCCGGCCACGACTAGAAGTGGGTACTTCAGTTAATCCGTGGAAGACTGTTTATTTATTCACGGCTCGAGAAGTGCTTCTTACCACCCTCAAAGGATTCGCGAACATTTGCCTCTTCTGCAATTTCGTTGCTCCTCTGAAACGTCGTTTTCGGTATTATTATTGGAACACGATTAAGTGTTCGTCGATAAAGAATACATTTGTGATAATTCAAACTCTTTGTGTTTTATTTTTTTATCTTTACAATTAAACAATTTATTTCAATACAATAACTTGTAGGTTGAATATTTTTTAATTTTCTAGAAACCGAACACTGACGTTTGATAGTGAACCATAGGTGTGTCGTAACAATTTTGCAGCGGTGTTGTTCGTTGAACGGTGGTTTATATAGGAATTGCAGAAATGTCGATATTCCCGGTACATTGTCCAGTCGCAGTTGGCTCGGTCGACTCGATTAATCAGTCCCTACCCTTCGCACGATGGCTGGAAATGCTGCGAAAACAAGACCGCGAAGTCCGCTCGAGAAAGCACTCGTGCCCCGGTGTCGAGATCATTCCAAATAGTAACCCTCGCAGTCTGCCATCCCTTTGCCGCGACCCCGTTTCCGCGAATTGTTGTGATAGAAAGCAGCAACTACTTCGTCGATAAGTGTGTACCAGTCCTTCGTTATCGCGCTCCCCCGTCTCCTTTGTCCTTGGTGTTTCATTAGCAGCAACGGGATAACTCGTTCGTTCTGACGTACATTCCGAACTTCAAGTTCTCGATCGATGAAAGGACGAAAGTTTTCCCGTCTCTCGAGTTACGTACAAAGGACCAACAACTGGGTGAAGCTTCTGCATGCTGATGTTTTTCACTCACTGAAATTGATGATTAAACGTATTAGCAAAAATTTAATTTATTTGAAGTTAAAATTAAAATTTAGTAATCGTTGTCCTCTGAAGCATAGTTTAGTTGCCCACGGCGATAAAATAAATACTCTAGAAACGCTGAACTGGCTAAGTTTCGAATAAAGCGTTTTCAAGCATCGATAGAAGACTGTATCTGGTTAGTGCAATCGACAACGCGCATAACTTGGTAAGATTTTAATTGGCCGTCAGTCGCAGTTGACTGGCGGGAAACTCGGCAAAGTAGCTAGGCGTGCAGCAGTTTCCTCGCACGACTTCGGCCTATCGCCGCTGAAGTAGATATTACCGTCGAAACGGTCGACTTTAACGCTGATGTTATCATATAGCACGTTGAAATGCCCGCAGGAAGTGCTTCGGATCTCGGGATGATTTCCGTTTTCCGTGACGAGCTGTCCGATCGAGCCAAATGGTCCACGAACTTTACGCATCCGCCCCTTGAATTCCAAGATGTTAAGGTAATTTCGAAATTTCTGAGCTGGCTGATGGGCGTCAGACCTTGACAGTGCAATTATAATATACTCGATTCGTTAATCAACTTCGGTAAGCTCTTAGTTCGTCTAAAATAAACATAGATCGCATTATCTCGTCGAAGAGAACTTACTTCGAGTTCCTCTAAAGGAGTATTGGTATGAAACTCAAACATAAGTAACTAGGAAGCATTGTATCCTACTTACGAAGTTTTATATACTCGTGTCTTAAGAGCTCAAGTATGTGTCTGTTTCATCAACTTAAAGTATTAAGAGAACTACCCTTAACAATTTCCACTCACGTTCCACTAAACACTTACCAAATTCGGCGAAAATTCTCAAGCTCGTCGTTGAAGCGCGATAAGGTTGCGATTCGATAAAAATACCGAGCTAATCCGCGTCGGGACGAAGTGGCCGTAGGAAGAGCAACAGAAGCGAAGACTTCACTGAGTAAACAGGGAAACTGGAAGAAAACGCGACCTGCGCCACCGTAAACACGCTATACAAAGGATCGAGTTAATCGTACCGCTTTTCCTGGCTTTCCAACCATCGCGCAATTTTCACTCCCTGCCGCAATCTCGAGCGAGCGAGTGTCAGCAGCGACGTCGGTGGCGGCGACGCCGGGCGTTGGTCGTCGGGCCTCTATAATTCATTCGGCGGACAACCAGAAATCCTGGAAACATACATTTATGCGGCGAGTCGTGCCAAAGGGGCTGGGCACGGCGTGCGTTGTACGAGTTGCGGAGAATGGAGGCCGCAGCAACGAGGGGGATTGGTCGGAGGTGAAGAGGAAACGAGAAAGAGTCGATCGACGGAGGCGGACGAAAGGGGTTGTTACGCGGTCAGGATGGGGTGGAACGTGGAAATCAGGGTGACAACCGTGGAGTTGACCCGGTGATGTACGGTGCCCAGATACGCGCTATCGTACCAATAACCGTTCAAATAATAGCCGACGAACTGGTCGCGAGCTACGACTCCATCGAATCGGCTCCGTCGGCGTCGAGTGCTGGCTGCTCGTTCGGATATGGCCGAGTTGACGATCCGCGCGAAATGCTACTGGATATCGGTGAATGGATGCGTCGGTGGTTAAGCGAACGATCCACGAATTGCACCGTTTTAAAATTGGATAGCCGGGCAAGATGCTTTCGTGAAGGGGATACGACTTGGCAACTGCGGTTTGATTCGTCGACGGATAACACCGTCGATATCAAGCCGAGGGAATCTCGTTGACGACGTCTTCGTCGAGGAGGGACGACGAAGACGATGCCGCAGCGACGACAGTGTCGGTCGTGGTTGCGTTTAATGGCCGCAATTTACCCCGTTTACGTTGCAGCTTGAGACGGTAATCGAGGGGGTAGAGGCGAACGCCTTACGTGTCGCTAACACACGTCGGAGGACCTACGAGAGTTTGCGTGCACCCCACTCGCCGGATGTGTCGTATCGCATACTTCAATTAACTTCCTTTTGATCGCTGTAATTGCGCCAAGTAGGCGGTTTGCGTTGAATCTGAACGGGTTCCGACAGCCTCGTGAAATGTGTGTCAGCTGGTAGACGCGAAGCTCGTTTCAACGATCAAAGGGAAACGTTTCTTGCACGGTTAGAAGGTGACAGAATTTTAGCTGCTTCTTGAGATAATATCGCTACGTATTTTACTGATAAAAAGCATTCGATTTGTAAAAATCAAAATTCGTAACATTTTTCATCAAATTTTGCGTTCGAACATGGAGAAAGTGATCGATCAAGAATAAAGTCAGGAATAAATCGTTAGTTCGAGGAGACGAGTCAACGATGAATTGGTCAATTTAAAGTTCCTCTCATCGAGCGAGAATGTTGTAATTGCGAAGGTCACAGGCCCGCCACCTGACGTGACATTAACAAATTGCCGTTCTAATGATCATCGGCGAACGTTCGCGTGTAATTAAGAAGAAAGCGAGTTTTTCTTTAACACAGAGACACCGGGATCTATCCTCGGGCGATCATAACAATGATGCAATAAGGGTGCAGTAACGCGGGATGCGGAAACCGGTTCCGGCAAAGCATGCAACATCGAGAGGCCGTCTCGTCGGTAGTTTGTATTATTTGCCACTGTAGAGTGGCAGTTCTTCTAATTGGACTCGGTTATCTGCGAATCTATATTGCATTCCCGACCCTTTGGCGCTCGTGAGCTTGAAATCGCGTTTTGTACGCGGAAAATGGGTGTTACGATCACTGTCATGGCCCGTTTTAATTCTATGAAAATAGCAATTAGTCGTTAACGAAGGGTAAGTTTCTTAAATTTAATCAAATACCACAAATGCAACGGATGTTTATCTCTGACATTCATTTAAGTTTCCCTCGTAAACGGACAGAACATTGAACCTCGGCAAAACATAGATTCACCAGGTTGATCCTAGTTGTCTGGCGTGGTACCGAATGCATCTACTGCACCGTAACTGTTACTACTACTGTGTACACAACGAGGCAGACACCTTGGTAGTGTGTGCGCACGGGTGGAATCGTGTTGAGCAGGACACGTTGCAACCTTCTGAACGTGTGTAACGTTCCAGAAGGATGGTATAGGGTTTTAATACACGTTTAATCACGACGAGATTCACCCCTGGTCGATCCCACCCCTATCCACTCGGTTTCTCCGTGTCTGTCTTTCTCTCTGTCTTTCTCAATTTTCACGAGTTTCCTTGTTTCGCGGTCCTTTGTCTTATATGCAAGCACAGCAAGCGTTTGTTCCTTCAGAACTCTTCAGGTGTTTTTTGCTTCATCTATTTTCTCCAACTTTTGTTCCTTTCGTTCGCAGAGAATAAACGCAGATCCTTCGTAGCGCGTAAAAAGGAACGCTTTGTGGAATGAAATTTTCGAGCCAGTTCATGGCTCATCGAGAAAAATATGCGCTTTGAACGGGACCGGCTATGGAAAGATGCTAATTAATAGCTGTGTGTGGTGCGCTAATTAGAAGCGGAACATTAATTCGAGGATCTCTTGTTCCCTATACGAGAAAAATTGTTTCGTATGCAACTACCTGAAAATATTGTTGAACGCAAAACTACACGCGAAACATGGACGAATCGCGTGTATCTTTCGAACGGAACGGAAACTTTTAATTGGGTATGCACGCGCCAGGCAGTTTCAGCAAACGTGGCACACTTTTCACGAGGTCGGCACACTTGTTAGAAAGGTTACAGCGATTCCTCTGATACAGAAACGCTGATCCGCAACAAATAAATATAAAAACGTGGTTTGACAGGAAGCAATGGCCGAATGAATATTTTTGAAAAATGAGCAGAGCGATAATTTCTTGCGCTTGATTATGAAAAGAGCGCGTCGTAGACAGGACGATGAGCGAACAAAGCAAACTGTCAAACGCGGGAGCTGTGATTTTTGCCATTCGATATTTTCATTCGCAAAGAACCAACAATCTCCCTCGTCGAACCCCAATTTCCAGAGCAATAATACCAGCTTAAACAAACCCCAATGCGTACACCCTTCTCAAAAACGTTTCTCTGTCAATAACTACCGCCACGTGTGCTCGAATTATATCGCAATTCAATAGGGAGCAGAGGGCAGATAACGTGATCACGGCTGTCCTCGAAATTTAATATAAAAATTTTCCAAAATTATCTCGATAAAGACGACAGATACAATTTCTAAAGAAACAACAGTTATCCAAGAAAAGAATATAAGTGACAATTTGACCTGCATTCAACCAGATATAAGTCAGCCCTGAAGAAGTAAACTGACAATCAAGGAAGTAAAGTTAACACGATGAGAAGCGGAGTTTTTAAAGTTGAAGTTTCAAAGCTGTTACTGGTCGTGTAATACGGTGTTGAAGTTGTTACTCTCGTGGCTAGTGAAACTCGAGTTTGCGGTATACCTGCTGTACCGCTTCTTACCGTAATTAAGATAATTGAGACAACGAATTGACGCGAAACGAGGATCAATAGGGAAGCCGATAGTAGGATCGTTGGTCGGCGAACGATTCCGCAATTAAGCCGGCAAGTATCCCCTTAAAGTTTCATTAAAAGCGCAGCGTTTAGCCGGCTCTCGTTCGGGAGTTTCGATAATTACACCCTGACTCGACGAAACGTGTCGTCTTACGCCACGAAGTTGTACCTCGCCTCTTTCCCCCTCGGTCTTCCCCTCTTGTACAGCGACTTTTATTAAATGAAACGATAATTAGATGAAATTTCGTAGTACGTACTGGAAGAATCGAACACGCACGGGTCCAGTGCCAGCTGCGAATTATACTTTAACGAGCGTATCATTGGGAATCGCGGTTGCTAATGGCTCCTGAAATCTGGCCCCTTACCTTACTCCGTTACCAATTACCTCTTTCGGTAGCAGATAATTGGTAATTACTAACTTCTTGCCGGTCGGATAGTTCGTACCGCGTGTTGGTCAAAGTCTCTCAGCGGACGATTAACCTGTAACCAGGTACCCACGAGACTCGCCAACTTCCTCGAACACCGAGGCCACCGAACGCGCTCTGCAGTGTATTATTAAGTGTGTCGGTTAATATGCGTGGTACGTCGTGTTTCATTGAAGAACACCCTGGATAACGTGCTCTCGAGAGTTGAACCGTTGATTTATCGCGACTTTAAGGGTAAATAAAGGGATGAATTTGAGATAAAGTATTTTCATTTCATACATTTTGCTCCAAATTGTAATATTATTTTGAAATGATTTGGATTATTCACTTTCCACGAATGTTAAAAAGAAAAACAGTTTGCACGTTCTTCCTTCTGAACAATTAATAAACAGCACGATTCCTCGAGAGTACATCTGTGCTGCTCAACAGTCCGGCTAAAAAGCAGGGAGTGGAGCAGGGTAAAAAATCCTCGGGCGTTCTGGAAAAAACGCGAGAAATAAACTTCGCCTCCGATACAAACACCGCCTCTCGTTAGAACTCTCTGCTCCTTTTGTACGCCCCCGGTTCGCTCCTCGAGGCTGGATCGGGAAAAGGTACAGTGTTTGTACGTTTCACACTCGATTAAAAGCTGTTTCCTGCACAACGGATCCTCGATACTCCGAATTCGCAGGATATCGATGGTACATTTCGCTATTCCTACGGCGGATTTGTTCTTCCGTCCAGGTACTCGGTCAAACGTGAATCGAGCGTGTTTGAGGCTGAATGCAACCGAGCCTGGTTTCTTTCGCAATAAGTCGCGTTCACTGACAGGCAATCGGTTTCGTCGAAGACATTGCCAATCTTCTCTCCAACTGTTACGCTCCTCAGTTTTATCTTTTCTTTTTAGTTTCAATGATATTGAATTTTTCAACGCTCGCAATAATTATCGCCCGAGCAAGGGAATTCGATTTGGTTCTTCTTCCAGGGCTGCTCGATCAATAATGGCCAGCTTCGAGGGAATTGTTCCGGGAAAATTAATTTCGCGAGAGAAATATGGCGCAAGAAACAGCAGAGATGGAAATTAAAACGACGGTCTAGCTGGACGTTGTGTTGCGCATTGAAGCCTTCAATTCGCTGAAAAATAACGTTAATTCGATGTGAAGAGAGAATTTCGTAATTTTGCAACAGAGTATTCGCATTAATTTTCCTTTTTCATAGAGGAAAGTAGCTCTTGTCGAACCAAGAACCATTGCAAGTTGCACAGTCAACCAGTATAGACGTTCTTTGTCTTTAAAAGTTCGACGAGGAAAATTAGGTGGCATTAAACTGTCGGGTTGGTGTTAATCATAGCAACGCGAATAGAATAAAGAATGGATCGTAATAGGGAAATGAATAACTGAATGGTAATTACTTGAAATTACTTCATTTCAAAAGGAAATTACGGGCTGCCATTTCTTTTACATTTCATAATAACTTGCTTCTGAAAGAAGAAAGATGTCATGAAATTTTTTTAGATATTTATTTATATAAATGTTTGATCTCTTAAGAGCGTCTCTTGTCTCGAAGAAAGGTTTCATATTCGTGGCACACTGACAACTCGATTTCCTTAATCTTCTGGTAGGCGGATGGTATATATCAACCTATTCCTTGGATTTCGAAGCAGCTTACTTTATATACAATGAAAATAGAAGCACTGCCTCGAGCGAGTATCGCGTCGATCGAAACGAAATTCTACACAATTGCCGCCTTGCAACCGTGAAGTCGATATTTTCCCACCGAACCATACGTTTCTGATTCACCAGCGCGAAAGTACTTATAGTTTCCATTGTTGCTACGTCCACTGTATCTGCAACACATTTTTTACCGTCAGTATTACTGTCAGCGTGGCTGGTCGCACGGAATACGGTACTTTGTCACACGTTGATGGCACGGCTAGACGCGATATTGCATTCAGGAAACGATGCGTCCGTCTGGCCGATCGATGAAATTTCATTAAGTCGTATCGCTTCCGCTTTGCGTAGAAGGTTACGGGATTCCATAAAGGTGCGACGAGAATCGTGCGCGTAGATCAGGTTGAACCCGTGAAAAATTGTCTGGCTGCCGGGACGTTTTCATCCGACGAGATTACAAATCATCGAACGAAATTAAACATCATTCGTGGGTGTTTGATCAAGCGTTGATAACCATTTTCGAAAAAGCCATCAAACAGTTTGACTCGATTAAAATTTCACGTTTCACTGTTCGGTATCGTGATCGCTGAAAATCATTGCAATTTATAATTTTTTCATTCAACCAATGGTAAATAACAGAAATGTATTGAATGGAAGTTGCGATTAATTTGTTTTACAGCTATAGTACACAATTGAAACGTTTCAATATGTTTTTTTGTTTTTTCAAAGAAGAAACGTTTATTTCGATCAAAAAAAATCCGAAAAATAACGGTTCCGAGAAATGGAAAATAATTACTGGCCCGTTCCTGTAATCGCTGGAACGTTGCTGGATTTTTTCGCAATCGTGCCAGTAAATCACGCTTCGACGTGGCCGATGGTGTCGGGTAATACCGTCCCGCCTGATTTCCGGTAACGCGCCATATAATCCAGTGAATAATGAAAACATTATCACGACCGACAAAGTGCGCTCACGTTGCTGTCAGAGCACAGGTACATACAGAGGGTGGTGGGACACTTTTTCGTGGATAGAGAGGAAAGGGTTGGGGGTGGTAGAGGCAGATACATTGTCGTGTCGAGCAATGAAAAATTGCCACAGCTTTCCCGGTAGGGAAAACTGCTGGTGCACCAGTGCCGTAACTATAGGCTCGTTAAAGACCGGTAGGTACCTTTGGCTCCCTGGCACCCTATCTCTGTCGCGTAGAAAAAAAAAAAGATATTTCGAATGAGAAACGAGGAACAACGGTGGCAGAACAAATAGCCACGTATAAATCAGTGGGGCCTGTGTCGTGTCCATTTAAAAGTCGGCACGTGCGTGTGTGAAACGCGACGTATAAAGGTGCAAGTAGATGCATAGGAAGGAACACCCACTCAAAAATATTTAATTATATATTAGAAATTATTTGTAGTTGGCTAATTGAATTTGCTCATTTTCTAACAATGATTTGTGTCATTTGGTGAGAAATTTGCTACTATTATTTGTCCATTCGTTTCATTATTTACGCGATCGTTGAATTCATGTTTTCGAGGAGAGGTTAGAAAATATACATAGATAAATCAGTGCTGTCGTATTTGGTTTGCGAGCGGCTGGTCAGTTTGCTGAAAATTGAAACGACCACGCGATGCCAAGAAGTTTGCCAGCGGTCAGCTCTCAGAATGCCCAGCGACATTGTTCTCGTATTTATTTAATCTACGATCGCGAGCTCCGTGCAGCGACGTCAGTCATTTCGTGGAAAAATAAGGGTGAAATTACATGGTACTTAATTCTGTCGTCTGTTAAATTTGGACCACTAGGTTGTTGTCTCGGTCCCGCGGTGGAAGCTTGCCAAAATCGTGGCTGCTTGCTTGCTTGCCTCCGGTTAAACCGTAAAATTTCATTCATTCCCGAACTACGTCCAGCAATCTGGCTTAGCCATCCCGTTTTCCTCTTTGTTTATCGAGCGGAATATCGAGGGTGCGCGAGTCGGCTCTCGCCTCTGTTTGGATTCGTAGCAGAATTCCGATGATTGGCGAAACGTGTCCGAGACTTAGCTGGACAGATTTTCCTCGAGTAGTAGTTCAAATCGTGCAAGTTCGATCGGCCGCGTATCCGCGTCGATATCTGTTGCGCGAGATTAATTTAATGGTCGAGCAACGAACGAGCAAACAAACGGATACGATAGCCGTAGAAATTCGGCACGCAAAGCGAACACGAAATAAGGAAAGTTTTGCCGAATCTCATTCGTTGCTCTAATGAAAAGGTAACTGCACGCTCGATTCGACGGCTCCGGGCTGTTTTCGCAACTAAGTTTGCTCGATATACGTTGTTCAGTGGCATTCGACCGGCGCATTATAAAACCCTGCATCGTGTTTTATAATTAATTTTCTCGTAATCGGAGAAACTATTCGCTTCGTTTGGTACCGACAACGGGTTTTTATCAAATTCTCTGCTCGTTCCACTGCGGCATAACCGATGATAATTGTAAAATTAATAATTCGTTTTAATTTCACTTCAACCATACACGATAAACATCTGTTATATTCTTGAAATTTTCACGAAAAATTTATACTACATTTAGTTTTCCTTCCACATGGATCAGAACAAGAAAATAAATTGAACGGTGATAACATTATTTACAATAATAATCGTTACGCCAAAGTGATCAGATGAAACGATCGATTTGGCCAGGATATCGATTGTAACGCGAGGGGGAAGTGCAGTTGGCTATTCACCGATTGTGTAAGAGTGCACCGAGCCCAAACCCCATGGTGCATGCTCGGAGGCGTGCATAACGCAGATTAGAATCGGTGTGTACGCGGTCTAGCTACATAGGTAGATGCACGCACGTGTACGGGGATCGGTACGACTAATTGAATTGTCTCTAAGAGCGGCTTATGGCTTAGAAATCTACTTGCGCCGACTAAGGATACCCGGTGGCGTCGTTTTGTCCCGACAATATTATCATCGGGAATTGCTGGTGATCCCATAGCGAGACGGTAAGCGAGCCTTGTTATGGTAACGCCACTCGGTGTAACGAGAAAGAAAACGCTTCGCTCTGTGCAAAATCATGCGGATAAGATTGGCCGGCGTCGTCTAATTAAAACGTCTGGATTACCGTGGCCGCGTTTGATGTCGTTCTAGGCCGTTCAACCAGCCCGAATGTAATTAGCTGCTACACGCGGCCGTACCTTTAAGAGGATTAAAATTATACGGTCAAATATAGCATATACCGGAACTGTGAGTATTTGTCGTTGAAATTGGGCGCGGGAAACTTCAACGGAATCCGTACGATGATACTCGCGCCGAGAAACGGAACTCGTTTGGGGTTGAAACTCGTTAAGAAAATCATCAGACCCTCTGGCAACTTTCCTCGGGACGACGAACCGAGGAAACGCGAACTTTCGTCGGGCAAATATCGAAAAATATTCGCAAAGTGTTTGAGGAGTTTTCGAGTTAACAGGAATAAGATACTTTTTCACTTATACGGGGCAGAACGGTAACTTTATCCTGAAAGAAAATAAAAAGTTGTAACGATTAAGATAGCTACTTTTTGAAAAACGTGGACTACGGAAAAGTTTCAAAGAGAAAGGAAATTTATAAAAGCGAACGTTTTTAATCTAAAAAATATAACATGATTTGTGTGCTGAGATATCATATACCATTAATCAATTTAAAAAAATTTAAATTCTGCATGTATAATTATTTAATGTAATATTAAATCTCTCTTTCTATAATTAGAAATTCTTTTTTATTTTTAAATGTAATGCAAGTCATACAATAGTTTAAACGAAACAAAAGGACGTAGTATGAAATGTAGATGCACAGTGAACATACATTTATTAGTTGTTTTGTATTATTGAATTTTACTCTTGTCCTTTATTTGAAATAAATATTGATAATACAGAAAGATAGTATCGTCAGTATTTTCGTAACGAAGGGTGGTGAATGACAGGTAGCAAACAATGGAGAATAAAAGAACATAAATTAAAGTATGCGATGAAATTCAAATCGCAATATGTTAATGAGAATCTTTCAGGATTCTGACTGATCGGCTCGTAAATATGTCGCTCGTGTAGGAAAAATCGACAACCCCTCAAAGAGCGTTCAATTTCGCTGATTCTGGCTTGCCAACAAATCGTTTCAGGCGAATGCTTTTAAATTAACGTAACACGCGACGAATTAATTCCCTTTTAAATTAATGCTATTATGTACGCGCGCGATTTTCAATGAAATTACGCTTTAACGCAATATATCCCTGGTATCGCTGACACCCTGTCGGAACGCTTTAATGGCCATCAATTTTTTATATCGATTGCGGTCGCCTTAATTATTCTATCACGGAGCTAGTGTTTACGATAAAAGCACTTGTCGCTCGGCTTCGTTCTGGCTCGATCATTCGCCAGCACGCGTCTCGTACACGCACGCGTAAATAATTTTCTCTTTTTTTTCCCCCCGACGCGTTGTCGCGCATTCTGCATCCCCATCGAACAACGTACCCCATGCTGATTAAATATTTACGCGTTTACGTACGTCTAGCTCGTTAACGCTTTAACGATCTCGCGTTGTTATCAAAGTTTCGCTCGTCCATTAAAAAATGAAAAGTACATTTGTCGCTTTGTCAATTGCAAAATATTAATTAAGCACACATGCATATAGATGGTAGAGTAATCTCTGTGAATGAACATCGAACAAATTCACTTCGAATTTTTCTATTAAAAAAGAAAAAAAATGAAAAAGGAAGAGAAAAAACACATGCCCCGGTAACACACGATTTCCGGCCGCAAACCGATCGACACCGTGCTCTCGCTTACATTTTTGTCTTTCATCCGGCCGTCGAAATAACCCGAACCCGACGCGAGTTTCTCGCTTGCGGAAAAGCCAGCATTGCGCACACAATCACTCAGTACAATGGCTCCACCGTACGTGTCCAGGGACGTACGTGCGAACGAAAGCCACCCCAGCCGCGCGAACGCAATAAAATTCCGGGTAGCACGAGTTCCACGCAATAATGGCAGCACCACGGGGAGAAAAAATGCTCGCTTTCCGCTGGTTGAGAGGTCCGGCGGGAGGGAAAGACGCGAGGGGTGGACGACGAGCCGGCTACCCCGGAAATATGAATACGTTCACGGTGATTCGGTTAATTTTTAACACGGAACAGAGGGCAGCTCGCCGCTGGCATATTTCGTCCGGTTCGATGGCACGGTTCTATGGGGCTGTACGTTGAAAAATCTACGAAAAAAAGGAAGGGAATAGAAGGGAGGTGCGAGGTTAAGGGGCTGCTGAACGGCTAAAGAGAGAGAGAGAGAGATGGAAAGGGGTGAGGATTCGAGGAGGAGGGTGTTTGTTGGTGGATGTCGTTCGCTATTGAGGGCTCCGGGTACCAGGGGTCATGAATGCTTGTCAACGGTGAGATATGATGCGTGGATTACCCCTCCGCCCCCTTCGCGGCGTTGTACCACGCCACGGGAAACCCCTTTACAACCCCTTCCCTTTGCCTCCCTTTCTCGCTGCCTTTGCGCCAAGCCACTTGCTGTCACCAGGGACTCTAAACCGGTAGATTTATAGCAAAATTCTTCTTGCTCTGCTTTCATACGTAAACAGCACAAAGATGTAGTTGAATCTAATAAGAAGGTGCTTCGGATGTGGCTCTTTTTGATTTTAATAAAATTTGGGACCGTTATTATTGAAAGCGTTAAATCCTGAATGTTCATTTGGAAAAACAAGAGATAATAGTGATTCAAAAATTGATTCAACTATGAATGTCAACGGCACGTATGACGACAGCTGATAAACCGTCGACATGGAAGCAAAGTTGAAAAATCGAAACAACCCTCTGTCACCCCGAAGTCTGTGCAACGTTTCTGCCTAGTAACGGCTGTAGTAACAACAGCAGCGATTCAATTACACGGCTTTTTCTCCCGAGTTTCCCGTACCGTCGCGAAACTCAGCTCGACGCCGATCCTATTTCACGTCCTTCCACCTATTCATCGCGAAATACTTGTCGCTAGGCGTCGCACGCGGGTTCGCGAGGGCGCGGCTAAACAGGGGGATGGAAAAAGCTTTTTCTCCTGTAAGACGAGAGGCACGGAGGTGTATTCTCCGCTCTCACTCTCTCTCTCTTTCATTCTCCACCTTTCACTCCTGTTTGCACGTTGAAATTTTTCCCTCGCGTCTCTTTCTCTTCCAGTTTTTATCTTCGCGCGTTGCATTGACGCGTTTTAAGCTTCGTTCACCGCTAACGTTCCCGTTCTATTTCTCCGTTCGAGAGAACGGCGACGTCGAAGATTCATGGAAAAGCAAATAGCACCGGTTGAAACGCGACATTTGAAATCACGAAGCTAGACAACAGGGATAACGGAAGCGTGTGCATGCGACAGGGTGAATGGGAGGAGGTCTCGGGGATGGATGGGACGACAAAGGGCATGGTAAGGAGCCGTGAAAGGGCAGCTCGACGTAAGGAGGAAAGGAACGGAGGAAAGTAAGTTAGCAGCGGAGGAATGCGAACACGAAGCGGAACGCACGTATGAAGGAAGGAGGACTTTCCATCAGGCAAATTGAATAGCATTCGCAGACTATTTCGCCGGCAAACAGCCGCATGATAGATGAGACTTTTGCTCTCGGTCCTTCTTTATTTTCCCTTTTACTCTTGCTTCTCTCCTTTACGACCACTTTTCCTTTCGTAGCAATTACGAGTAACTGGACAGACTACTCAAGACTTGCAAGACGAACTTCTTCAGTAGAAGTAGAGTAATTATGCAATGGAAACATCGTGTAGAATACGGGGTATTTTGATCCTCGCTAAATGAATTTTCCGCGGAGGAACAGAATGCAACATTAAACGAGAGGATTATTAAAACGTTTGTAAAACACTGTTTTCGAGCTTGAAAAGCGTTCTGCACTCCGCTTTCCAGAAGTCTGGTCAAACGTTCGTACTTCGTTCAACACTGTACACTTCTCGACAGCGCCGAACGAAATCAGTTTTGCCGGCACTCTTTTTGTCATCGCTCGACGACAGTTCGTTCGCTGATGTTATAATTAAAGCGTGGCCCTGCCTTTACAAACCCGGCCTCGCCATTGGATTTAATTTCACGGGATGTTTCAAAAGCGTTGCAAATCGTCGATAGTAAAAACCGGTGAGCCCGGTGCGGTGAAAATTTCTGATTGAATGCTGTTTGCCAGTCGAGGCAATTAGAACGAAATCGACGGGGATCGATGGCATTGATCATCTCATCGATTCTACCGATAATACGGCTGTAACGTATGCACGTAAAATGTTCCGTTGTTTGAAAGTGGAGCGTGTTCACTCTTCGAATCCGAATTGGATCACGGTGAGCAGGGCAGATAATTAAAAGCCACGATCACTGTCGAATTACAATGTACCAGGAAGGGTATGTTTGAAGCGGAACGAAAAATGAGACGCGTTGATGGTTTGAAAATAGTTGAGATCTATTTTCAGCCAGCAATTTCTTCGAAAATCTCGATCATTATGTAATTACAATCATCTCTCATTAGTTAATTATAACGACACGCCTGGTTGCCTCGTTAATTCGACAGCGTAATTCCAGTTAATTCCACGACGAATTAAAAGTTAATTTAAACGAGTGACATCTCGTATGATGAAATGAAAATCACGCTTGTCGAATTAATTGATGTTACGTTGTCGCGACTAATTATAAGGAGGATAGGAACAATGGTGTTCGTTCGTAATATTGTTGGGAATGGAAAGTATAAAAATTGCACCTGCCCTCTGGATTAAGATACTACCAACACGCCGCTTCTTGTTGGTTTATCTCGAGCAAATTGTTCTTCTTGATCTTTTAATTAACTGTCGAACGCAGCTGCAGCTCTATCTTTCAATTTATAAGGGATTGTAGCCAGGGGTTATTGTAAAATCATATCCCATTTCTGTTGCGAGAAAAATGGCTGGTGCTTAATGCTACCCTGCATCAATTTTGACGGAAATTGATTGATACTATCATTTCGATAAGATTAAAGAAAGTAAAAAGAATCTATAGTTACATATATTGTACAAATACAGCATATTCGCTTAAGGGGTTAAGGATAATCATGCAAATTATTTCAAGAATTTTGTCCTGGTAGAATTACGTTGCCAAGTATTGAAATATAAAGTAGTCCTTTGAGGATATAAAATTCCAAATTTATTAAGTTGCTGCACAAGTTTTAACAATTCCTCAGTGTACACTAAAAAGAATTTTATCGCTACTTAGAGACTTTTACTAAAAGTTTGAAGGTAAACTGTACGCAGGAAGTTTATTACGACTTTAATATGTAATTTAATATCCGCTGTAAAATATTATCAAAGATTTGATTTCTGTCATGTGTTTATTAGGGAGCAAAATTTATACAGATTACCCATAAAAAAATTCTGTAATTTACAATATATACTCTTAGAATGTGATAAATATAAGAAATACTTGGTTAAAAATCATCACTGTGTAAATTTCGACGCGGTGAAAATTTTTAATAATGCGCGGAAAAGTTTTATCAAAAAAGAAAAAAGACGATGGCGCTGTTAAATGGAGAAACAGGAACAAAAACTCGTGTTAAGTTCTAGAAAGATGGGGACACGGGAGAAGAACGAGGCGCCAAGCTTAGCTACGTGGACACGAATTTTTCGACGAAGTTTCCTTCATTGCTTAATTATAAAAGTTGTTCATAACGTTGGAGCCCGATGGGAGAGGCAAGAGACCGGCCGGCTGCCTTCATGGTAATTCCCAAATTAATTAAAAGAAAAGTTCCCTTGCTACTCAACTCCCCGTGGCTCCGTTTTGTCACCTTATGAAAGTCGTCTAGCAGAGGGGCCGAGAGATGTGTGGGGCATCGGTCGCTCAGCCACCCATTCTGTTTCTCTCGTTTTTCTTTTTTTGCATTTATAAACGGACCAAACTGGAGGCTGGACGTCTAGCTAAATGTAATAACGAGGACTTTCTTTTGTTTCAGGTGAGTACACTCCGGGGACGTTGCTTCGTAATCCAGCGTGTACGTTACGTATTCAGACAGAGCCGGTTGTTTGGTAAGCGTAAAAAGAAACTAACGATTCGAGTTTAATCTGTGCTACGAGAAAGTTCATTAGTTCGTGGATGCAGAGCCTGGCGAAATAACGGTCGAAAATTCGGGTTACCACGGAAATCCTGGGCTAAATAATTTTGATAGTACAGGTTCTGGAGGGGTGTGCCGGCTAAGAAGCGAGTTACAGGAGAATTCGCTGGCTGATAACAAAAGTAGCATCTGCATATTGCATACGGTCCCCCGGATACAACGTGAAAAGTACCTGGTCTCCGAGTTAGCGAGCATGTGTTATAGCTTACGGTGCATACACAGGGTGCACTTAGCGGGTGGCGCGTGTGTTGGTCGCCGGCTAGGGATGAAAGAGGGCGCTGACGTGAATGTGAACGTAACAGACGCTGGTTGTAAGAGATTCCCGAGGTGGTCAACCAGTCTGGGAATCTGTCTTTTTCCGAGCTTATCGCGTGTTCCCTCGAACGAGGGTGCAATTCGCGTTCAAAACAAACGTGACTGCAATAACTTCGAGGAAAAGCTTATCACGATACGATAAACTGTACGTAACGGCTATGCTGGTTGCGGAAGAATCGTCATCGACGATACCGTTAGCGCGAAAAATAAATACAGCGTTCGTTTAATCTTGGCTCGCTTTTTATAAAACGCGATCAGACATGAACGCTCGAACGCTTTTTAAATCTCAGCTCGAAAGACGAGAGCGGAAGAGAACAGGAAATAAACTCGTCGAATTTTTCTCGTTTCATTTCGTCGCGGCTCGACACGCCGAGATCCCCGACACCCTCGGCAGGCCTCGGTGTCTGGATGGCAATCGATTTTCCTCTGTCGTCGTCGGCGTCGTTGTTACTGACGACGAATATTCACGAAGTCATCCGAGTCATTGACATCCACTGGGCGACGGTGGAGGCGGACGACATCAAGTGCGTGATGTTGGCGAGGGGAGTGGAATTCTCACACATGTACCGTCGCGTGTGTCGTTCGTTCGTATGCACACGGTGCACATTGCACGACCGTTCTCTTCGTCCCTGCGGAACATCGATGACTGGCTTACCCCTTTCGCGACAGAAACGATGAAACTCCTCGTTTTAAAGATCCCCTGAGTTTTTTAACGCGACCCCGTCATCCAACGTGTCTGATGACTATTCAATGATCGGTAACAGTGATTTCATGCGTTTCGAACGCACGCAGATTTGCATCAGTAGACATTCACTTGCTGAATTAAGATCGAGGGTGCGTTTCATTTGAGACATCCTTGATTTTATTTTTCAAAATCTTCGAAATTTTCCAAAGTACTTTCATTGTCAATGATACGTCTGCGCGAATAACGCTAAAGGATATGAACGATATTTGCGCAGAGATCTTGGACGAGATTAAAATTAAAGAAAGCCACAGTCAGCTCGTTCCTGACCAAGTGTTTTCCTTTCTACCGCTTTCCCTTGAGATAACATTTCGTTGGCCGGTCGAAGCCGCGAGGCGAGTCGCTTTCACGGTGAAGTGGAAAGCTTCTTCGAAGAACGTGACAGCGTGGCTCACTTTGCTGGCAATATAACGAATGGCAAAGATCGTAGCATTAGGTGCGTTACTCTTATCGACTTCTCTCGACGACCCTCGAGCGTGTTGGTGCAGGACTCGCGCGTCGGGGGTAAAACCAGCGGCAGCACCCCCGTGAAATCCACTTGGCCCGACCAATCGCATTCGTCCTCTCCCGAGGCTACCACCGTACTTCGTACTTGAAGTGGCGGACGAGACGGATCTCTCCCTCTTTAATTTCCACGCGACGCAACTTTTGCATCGACGTTCTCGTGTCAGTATACGCCGACGCCACGGCGTCGTTAGGGAAACTTCACTGACGCGCGTTCCCGAACAAAGAGAAACGCGTGTACAGATTTCGAAACCGATTCTATCGAATATTTTTATTCTAATCGTTAGGAAGGGTGTAGACAAAATTTAGCAACATAATTTGTTTTTACATGTACTTTATTAGATAAATGGTGCGGCTACACAATCGTCGCATCGTTTAGCCGCTCCTAAACCCTATTTACGCTAATGATCGTCAAGGGACGAAAGTGGTTCGCGTCTCTCGAGGTGGCCAAGTTTCTCCCAGCAACTTCGATAAGCTCCACCGGCGAAATTTCTACTCGTTCAAATATTATCACTCATACTTTCGTAATAATCCTTCTCGGGGCTGCTTAAGCTTCTCTAGCAGATAGGGGTACGATGGTCGGCGAGCATTACGCTTAAGAAGCTCGCCATAAAGAAAATAGCCTAATGACACGGTTCGCCGTGTCAAAAATTCGGAAACAAGGTAATTTGTCTAAGCGTGCTTGTCGTAATGTTACTCCGACGTATCATTATGCTCTCCCCCTTTTTTTTCTGTCCAATTTCACGCGAAGAAAAAATCTTGCAGCCGGCACACGTCTGCCAGACTTCCGGCTGTCGATCGTTCCAACCAAACTCTTCCTCTTCTCGTGTCGAATCGAAGATCCGGCCGACGTTGCGTGCCCGTGATCTGTCTCATTATGTTATCGCGAATTATGTGGTATTTCCGGCGAAGTAGGCTAAGAGGAGGCTGATTTTCGGGGGGGGGGGGGGAACACTCTCCGGACGGAGGCACGCGGCACACCTCAATTTTCTCTGGGATTACTAGATGTTTGGTTACCTTCCGATAATTACTCGTGGAATTGCTTTCCGCGATAATCGATACACAGGGCACGATCGATGCCGATAGAATAGGCTTGCACTTCCGGTAAATATATGGAGGAATATATCGGTGAGGTACATATGCATATGCATTATATCGATTGTTAGACAGAGCGGAAGCTCTGCGATGGGTTCCTAGTGGATTTTGATTATCAGCTAGATAGTACACGGGAAACGTCGTGACATTTGTGAAAAATTGTTCTTCAACTAACTCGATAACACTCTGCATGCCTGTTTTCTCAAAGCTTTCTATTTAATGGAAATGACCTCTCCATGGTCCGCGCCTCGACTCGACCGTTACCGGGATCTAATTTTCTATTATGTTAGATCCGATAAGAGAATAATTCCAGTTTATGTGATCGATAAATCGTGATTCTTCGACGGGTGTGAAAGTCGCCTTTGATCGTGAATAGTTGAGGTTCATTCATTGCTGAATGTCGCGCAAGGCTGGCCGTTTCTAGTGGACACGCCTGAAAGGAAACTCGACTCTTGCATACCTGGCAGATCCGCTTTTGAAAGGCTCCTTGGACGCGTAACCGATGTACGGGAAGGGCTGATATACCGGCGAACGCAGTTCATTCTTCGTCGCTCGTAGTAAATGGCCGTCGAGCGATCGAAATCCGATAACATCGCCTTTGGCAAACTTCTCTACGCGCTGGAAAGAGGAACACGAGTCGAGAGGGTCGTGCATGACGGAACGTTTCTATCGCGGCCCCGAAGCCTGCCTCTGTCCATTCGTTTTGACGGAAGCTGAAGATATTGGAAACGTTCTAATGTGATCGCTTTGAGATGGATGCTTTGATGCGCTCAAAGCAGCAAGGGGAAAAAAAAGGAAACGAAAATATTCGAGACGACGAAAATAAAACGAGACCGAAGGTGGGTGGAGAGAAGCTGGGAAAAGGAGTTCTGATTGTAGGGAGACAGAGAGAAAAATCGGTAAAAATCATGCGCCTCCTTTTCACGGTCTTCGTATATCTTTCCAATCTCGGCGGAATCTTTGAATCTCGCTTCCTTAAGCAGCGCGCGAGACATCAAAAAGTTTAAAATTGCATCGCGTTTGACTCGTTACCGACGCGAGATCGTTTCGGTATGAAAGAGAAGCAAGGTCTCGTTGAAATCGCATCCCCGGCCAACGAGCGAATCGACGACGAGCCGAAAAATCCAACGGCCATTAATCACTTTTCCCGCCAGACACCCGAGAAGCAGCGACCTCGTGTATGGGTTTCATTTAATTTTTCCTCCGCGAGGATACAGCTTCGCCTCCGTATGAATTGTGCACGGCGAAACGTACGTGGGTGGTAGGTTTTTCGTGACGTTACAAACCCCTCGGGAACAGCAATGCAATCTGATAACGCGATGCCTGTTGTAGAAGCATACCACAACAAGCCGGTAACACATGGCCCTCTCCCTGTCTGTCTCGCGTACCGTAGACACAGCGTATGCGTATCGTTCAGCCAGCCACCCTGATGCCCAGGTGGTATTGTTCCGACGAGTACTTCAAGTTAAAGGAGGGCTCGGGGCATGGTCGAAGTCAAACGACGCGGAGACGTAGAAAGTGGCGTGCATAATGCGACTCGAGAGGGTGGCATATCACTTATTCTGATTGGCTCGCGGAATCCCCCGAAACTGTGGAAATCAATCGACGAAACTGTCTGGGTGTCGAGAAATGAATCTACCTCGATACATCAATAGCCCTGCGTTCAGGGCAGACATGTGTATTCAATGTTTTATGAACGTGTACGCTTCATCCTTTTCTGTCAGAAAAGAGAATCCTCGATTTATCGTAGGGTTTTCTAA
Organism: Osmia bicornis bicornis; assembly: GCF_907164935.1. NCBI lineage: Eukaryota > Metazoa > Arthropoda > Insecta > Hymenoptera > Megachilidae > Osmia > Osmia bicornis. Next base: position 10,183,005 of record NC_060216.1, on the reverse strand, counting down.
TTATCTTGTCGATTTGTCTGCGATTGAACATTTAGACAAAGTAATCTTTCACCGTCCGCGCAACGATACTCTTTAGGCTACCAGAGTTCGATTGGTAAAAGAAAAATTACCATCGGTAGAAAGCTTTCGAGCAAGGAATCGCGGCGTGATCGATCGCTTCCTTAGTTCCTGATGTACGTTTCCGTAGTTGGTTCGATTACTTGAGAAGCGGAAATCGCGAGTAGTTCACGGATCCGAGGACCGTGCAGGTACATTTTTCACTACGGTTACTATCCGATGGCCATTACGATACCGTTCGAAAGAGAAGAATAGGCCCAGAAAGCAGGTTGAGAATTAGTTCCGTTGCTTTATGACGCGTGAATATCTGGCAGGCTTTCTTTTGTGGTCTTAAAACGTGCCACGGTATATAGTTGAAGAGTTCCTTCTGTTCGCTTCCTTCGTTTGCTCGTCGTCTGCGAAGGCGGCTCGTTTCGCCAACCCCTGCTTCCTCTTCTTCTTCCTTCTCTCCGTTTCTTCCTCGTCGTACTACATGGCAAAGAGAGTATGGGAGTTTCTTAAGAGAAGAACGGATAGGGTTTCGGTTTGGATCGCCAACCGTGGCTAGGTAATGTTCAGGCAACGCCTCAGGTTACCTCACCATCTCACCTTCGGTGTATTACCAAGGATTTCAGGGAGGCCGCAGAGACCCTCCTGTTCAAGGAGCCGTACACGATTCCCGGGCGACAGAAGGACGCTACTGCCATTAGGATCAGCCCTTACTCTCTTCTCCACTTTTGCTTCGTTTTTTTTTTTTTTTTTTTCATTTTTCTCTCGCCACGCTCGCCACTCACGGGCGTGTTTTTCAGAGGCGAGTATTATCCGGAGAGCTTCTTTTCCAGCCGAGTTCGAAGAGATTTCGATTCTCTCTTTGCCCATTAAATTTTTCGCCTTTTGTTTTTGTTCTTTCATCGGCTTTCAAGTCCTCTTCCTGTTTATGAAAGCTCTAGAGTCTAGAGGATCTTGTTGCGCTTGTGAAGTCAGTTTGTATGTCAAAAATTTATAACAGAGCCTACAACTTAACCACCTAATATGCGAAACCTTCAAAATATTATTTTTCGTCAACCATTGAACCAAAGTTTCAGATACACCTAGTTTAACGACCAGGAAGCAAATATTAAATTATTCCATCGTCTAGGTAGGAATCAAAGAAGTTTACCATAAGTCACGTATGGTTATTCGAGAGAGTGTAGTTTAGAAATTTCTTCGTTCCTTTTCAGAAGCATCTGAAAGAGGGAAGGTATATTTTTTCGCGGCTCCCTCGGGAGACGGCGATCTCTCCGCGTTGACGAGACTAGGCACCCACTTCACCTATGTCTCGCACACGCTTGACTCTCCGGTGCGCACACATATACATGTACGTGTGTGTATCTGCGAGTTCGCTTCTACAGATAAATGACGCCACTTAGAGATTAGGCGCTCGGGGACTCTAGCAAAGAGGTATTTTCCCTGCCTACATCGTGGAAAATGGTGCGAGTTTCATCCTGGATGGTGGTTCTTCTTCTTGAAAACAGGGTCGGGCGAAATGTTTCAAAGTGTTTCCTCCAGTGCGTTACCCTAGCATAAAATTTGAATTCGCAACAGAAACGTCGAAGAAATCGATGAAACTATTGGGATAAAATGTTGACGCGACCGGAAGTTGACACACGGAAGTAGGTAAACCGTTGCCAGGAGTGATGCAAAGTGTCGGCTGCAGTCTGCATGCATGGAACGCTCGGCATAATTCTCGAGACAAGTGTAAAATGATTTTTAAAACAGCCGTCGTTTCGTGCCAGCTTTTGTTCCTCTACCATTGCTGAGATCACTTTTGTTTCCCTCTTTGAGCGATCATCTTTATGACAACTTTTACAGTAGTCGTTACCCATATGCAGACCCATCTGAAACACCTGCTATGCTTTTCGAATGAGAGTTCTGCGAATGCTTCGCGATCTTTGCTTAAGATATGGCATAAATAAAATGTTCTCGTTTTGAATGAAGATATAAAAAATGCTATTAAAATATGGTTTTGAATTTTGAGCTGCCTTTCTTAGTGGAATTTAAAATTTATTTTAAGGAATTGCAGAATTAATCAGAATACTTTTTATCCTAGCTTATGAATATTGTATCCCACGCATAATTGTTTAAAAAGAAAATTTCGTGGGCGTAAGTTTCCTCGGAGGAACGAGCACGTTTCGTTGGTGAATGGTCGATCGACAAACTTCATAAAATACGTACCCTTCGGAATTCTTCCATCCGTGTCACGGCACTGCACGGTCGCTCGACTTCACGGAAACGAGGGTCCCCGGCGACGCATAATTTTGCCGGGCAATGGTGCGAGTCACGCCGTTCAAATCGCTCAGCAAAAATACCGCGAAATGTTCGTGACTGCACGTATAATTCTCGTTCGTCGTTGTACAATCAGGTAACGCGATTTAAATAGAATCAGGAAGATTTAAGGAACATCAGAATTCTGCAAATTCGATGGAAAGTCGATGATGGAAATGTTTTTAATTCGTTACTCTTGAGAATTATCTTATGTTCATTTATTTAGAAATTTGTGATGGTACATTTGAATATTGTTAAAAGATACTACTGCATTGCAGATTCACTGACTAACACTATAGATAATTATTGTAAGAAAAATGAAGGAGAAAGGAAGAAAGAAAGGAGACACTTTTCCAACGTATTCTTACAATCATTCGTGGTACTTGAACACTTAATAGTTTATTCATCGTTGAATGGAAGTTCTCTGTTTCTCCAGAAATAAGGAGACACAAAGAGTTGGTAGAGGATAGGACTGTAACTCATCCATTCTCGTCGTACAATTCGTCGTCACGGTTCGCAATTCCGAAAAGCTTTCGCGGACTAAGCCGCGCTTACACGAGAAATTTCGCTGGCTTCTGTTCCTCTTTCTATCTTATTCCATCGGTTTTCCTGCTCTATATTTCTTTAGATCCTTCCCCTGCCCCCTCATCGCTTTTAAGGAGTAACGTGTCACGAACGTGTGGCCTAGCTTCCTTAAAAATCTTCCCCAACGAAAAAGTTGTATGTACTTGTTTTTCACGTTGGATTAGCATCGAAAATCCTAGTATCGATGTGTTTCCGTCGACGGGTAAATATTTCTCGATTTAATTAATTGGTTGACACACTCCGGCCGGGACAGTAACTGTTAATTAACGAACGCGACCTCGGCAAGGTTCATCGTCGCGATTATCGATGAACGAGGTAACGTTAACGAAACGTCATCCTGTAATTCAATAACGAGATATGTGCAAAACGATGGATAATTTTTAACGATGAAACATTTCGAGACGTATTCTCTCCCATTCCAGAGCACCAGAACAATTTGCACACCAACCCGACTCGTGTTTATTCCGACACGATCCCTCGCGTTTTATCTCAATTTCCAGCCAGTTCCTTTCTTTTTTCTCGTACCCTGCTATTTACATTATTTGTCGCCGTTGCACTACTTCCCACTCCGTTGTTTATCTTAACAACAACGTGTTAGAAGTAGGAAAATATTTTATTTCCAAACACGAAACAGACGATTTCGATCAGGTTGTTTTATTTTTCTTTTAATTCTGTAAGATAAAAAATTTTTGCAAAATTTTCGCGGTTAACCGGTAACTATCAGAATACAAATGATAGATCTCGTTCGCGAATGCGACGCATTGTTCGTTGACGTTTCAATGACAGAAACTCGTCGCGTGGATCCGAAGCGATAGAAAAATCGTCACGTTTCACACGACAGCCGAAAATTGTATTTTCCGCGAAATCGCGTTATCATGAGCGAGAAATCGTGTTACAGTAACCAATTACAACGCAACGCGACCAGTAATGGTGGAAAACGTTTACCGATACGCCGCGTGCACGCGCCGATATTTCAATAAACGGCGGGAACCGCAGCCGCGCCGCGTGAACTCATAAATCGTTTAATCTGCTCCGTTCCCGTTTAAACGCGTGTTCTTTACGCGTTCGAAGCCGAAGGTATTCCTGAAGGCACGGGACGCGATAAGTTATAAATATCGATCGGAACGTTGCCCGTCGCTTGAACGCAATACCGTTGGCAATAAAACATTTTCATAGTCATCGGGCTTAAAACCAGCGCCGCGTAAACTTCTTTATCGTCGATCTACTCGGATAGGAATTAAATTAGTCGGAGGAAGTTTCTCGTTTTCCGTATCTCACCCCGCGCTTTCCGTTTCGACGGCGCCGCAATTTTTCCGGGCTTATCCGCCACGCTCTGGAAATCGATTTGCACGATGGCTATCGCGCTGGATAACCAGTGATGTTGAATTTCATTCGAATAATAAAAATAGAATGAGAATGTCGTTTCGTAATAGCACAATTTTCATCTAGACACATAGGTTTGTAATTTCTCTTTTCCTCTAAAAGAGAGAATTATTACCCTTTGATGGTTAAAAGGGACATATAACGTTCCATATCTGTTAAGAACAGTTACACAAAATTTAAGTGAATGTAATATACACGCAAATGCACCAAGAAAATTCACTCTAACGTTGCTTTCCAAAGCGTGAAATAGTTGCTGCATAAAATCAGCTACCTCGACTAACATTCCACCCTGTGCACCATCATTTCGCAAACAAACCTCTTGCTTCGCTACAATGTAACACGGGCCATGAAATTGCAAGCGATTACACGTAACATTGGTGTAATCGATAAAAATTTCATCCGTTTAATTTCTACAAAAAGTAAGGTCGGAGGGATCGGGTGGCTCTTCGGCAAGGTTATAAATCGTAATTTATGCGCGTGCCTACATAATCCAGCGAAGCATGGGATATCAAAAGTGGAACATTCGCGACGCCACGATCCACGCATAGATAAGAATAAAACGGGCGAAGATAACACAGTGTGGCCCAGCGCGGGCATCGAGGCTTGCGATACGTGGCCATTGCATCGACGCGATATTTCTCCGCTTTATCGCGGCGAGGAATAATTCGTTAACAACGCGTTACGCGAGCAGATAGCGTAATTACCGGGTTACCAGTGCCCCCAGCCAGCGAGGCCGCGGGCACACGATGAACGCCTTACGCGTTCACCTTTAAAGGGTGTCCACTCCTCCGATTTACCGTGATTCATTCCTCACTGAAGCGACGGCCTAATTATACCCACGATAACGCTTTACGCGTGCTTTAGCTATTATTTAGAGGAGACCGTCTAGCACCGGGCTATACTTGTCTCGATAACGGGCTTTCGCAAGCATGTTAATAAATTTCTTAATACCTGCACCGCTGCTGGCTTTCACTCTCCTTTTCTATCTTACATAACGGCTCGTTTTCTTCGAACACGATAAACGTTCTAAGAGTTCTTCAGGGTGGCGAATCTTTTCGAGATCCTCTCAGTATTTTTTGCATACGTGAAATTTTGTACTGGAGAATTTATTGACTTGTTCCTGTACAATCTATCGCGGAATTTTGCGCCAAGTGAGAAAGGCTATTTAGAATTTCCTTTAATTTACCATTTAACGCAGTTTCGCGCGAATTCTTGTGATATAACGAAAAGCGTGGTTGCAAAGCGACATTTGAATCATTGACAAAGCAAAGGCAGTAACTCCGCCGGAAGTCAACGGTGTGTCCCTGCCGTGTTTCATCGCGATTCACTCTTCAAGTATGGTGCGGCGACACTCTAATTACAGTCGCGATAACGTTTTACGCACGCTTAGCTATAACTCATAGGAGAAAATCTAGCGTCGGGGCGCACTTATCGGGCCGGTCACGGCGCCGCCCCATAAAGTAGATTAGGTAATTCACGGTGTTAACGTTAAACGGACGAACGATAGCTGTGAGTCGAAACGAGCCTGAATACCTCTCCGCGTGCTCCTTCACCGACACAGTTTCGCACGATTCGCTTCGGGCAATAAATTTCCCAGATTTAAGTGGCCGCGTAATTTGATAGCGACTACCGTGGTGTCTACGCGAAATGAGTACAGTTTGATCGATATTTAAATTATTTCGACATCGAATAAGTTTAATTCATTAGCTAGATAACTGTGGTTGGAATAAATGATTAATAAAATTTGATAATTCAATTTAAAAGTAAGTTTCATCTTACAAATCTCTTTCAACTAACGATGCAGAATAACTTCAGACTGAACGGTAGAAGTAATTAAAAAGCGATCTACGGAAATAACTTGGGCAACGAGTCGAATGTAAAAGTTTAAGGTGAAAGCATGCAGCGTAATAATTGCTTTCTTCTCGATCAAGAACATGATTTGTCGTAAACTCAGCTGCAGCTTGTGACGGATTACTACGCGCAACTAATTACCATCTCCGTCGTCGGAGAGAAATAATATCGAGCGTAGAACAAGTCCATAATGGATTTCACGAGGGCGGAAACGATTGCAATCACCATTCGTCAGAAGCCAAATGGAAATTTGGCTTTTCATCCTTATCGTTATTTAACCCGGTCATAAGTTTTCGGCTCCCTTCATTACCATAATTTAACATACCATTCGCACGTAATTACTGAGCACTGAGCGCGGAATAATACCAATTATTAAAAGCATTTCACCAGCCGAAAGTATCGTTGCGAATTCGTTTATTATTGCAGAAACAATCTGTGTCCTGAGCTGAATATTGCCCGGTCATTTGCACTCGTTTCATTCCTATGATTAATCATCCAATAAGTCAATATCGTAAAAACACACCAAGCTGTTCATACAAATATAAGGATTGCTCAAGTACGTATATTCCACAAAATATTTTTTTACTGTGAATGCGTAAATCTGGTTTCGCAATTTGCAACAATGTTACATACGCCGGACTTTTGATTTCTCGAGCTGTAACCTTGTTATCTGACTGCCATGCGCGTTTTGGCGATTTGCAACAATGCCATAAGTCCTAAAATCCGGGGATTGCGATTTGCAACTATGTTGCGACGAACAAAGTGCATTTTGCGATGTTCGTCCTAACACCGCGACGAGCAAAGATAGTTTTGGAACGTTCGCAACATTGTTAGAAACTCCGAAACTACTTTACGGGGTTTGCAACAATGCTACGAAAAGCAAAGAACGTCGTGGGGCGATAGTTAAAATACGTCACAGGACGTTTCCAATAATGTAATAATTGAATAGTAATGGACCAGAAACCGGGTTTACATTTTACAAAATGAAACGTCAGAAAGAGTATTCCAGTTTGGCAGTAAAGAGAAGAGAAGCGAGATCAAGCGGTTAGGTTTTCAAGACGCCGGCGCGGCGCCGACGCAAATGTCTAATTTCAAAGGCCGTAGGGCAAAGTTTGCAATTGCAAATGTAGCAGATGTACGTACGTACCTGGCCTGGGTTAGGTTGGCGAGATAGCGGAACGATCTTTGCTGGGTGAACTCCTGCTGCGTCAGCATTTGGGCGATTGCCCTGCAGCTGCGAGAGCGAGATGGTTTTCAGAAAAATGCTGGACGCGCAAGAAAGATTGCGATAGGCTATGGTCGGACTACGAGCGAGAAAAGGAAGGGGAAGTAGCTATACTAGGAAAGCGTTTGAAAATGGAGAAAGATAATCGACGAAGTAAGGTTGGGACGAGATCTGAGTGAGGATCGGAACACGGAAGAGATGAAGAGAGATTAGAGCGGCGAGAATAAGAGAAACGAAACCCGTTCGGTTTAAGTTAATTTCCTTTGCAGTTACTGATACAGCCGGATGGTCCAACCCTTGTAAACGAGCGACTGGGTCAGGAAAAAAAAAACGATGGGAAAGGGAGCAATTAATCGTACTGAATCCTTGCTAAATGTTTTTTACTTCGATTTATTTGGTAAAAATAGAAAAAAGTGTTACAATATTCCTTCAGTAGATTTGATCAGAAAAAATTCCAATTGAATCCTAAATGTCGTCTCGACTTACGTTCTTCGAAACGCTGTAAATATTATCGAATCAGACGAGTTCTACCCCTCACATTCATAGACGCAGCTTCTCAGGGTCGTGTCGTTTGCCTTGGTGGAGTTAACAATGTAGGGGTTGCAACCGTGCATGATGAATTCTGTCTGGAGTGTCGACACGACAGGAAGCCAGAAGTAAGTTTGCGCAGGTAGGCGCTACAACGTGCGCAGCTCGTCTACTTCGGTTAGTGTCGGTTGTTTTGACGACATAGGTTGAAGCGCAGAAAATTGGCGGGGTGCGCGGTGTGGATCGAGAAAGAGAAACAGAGATCAGGATCACAAGACGACAGGGGTGCACGGAACTTCCTTCAATAATGACGATGGCCCCTATGGCAAACTCGTTCCACCCTCGCGACAGCGCGCTCCTAGTAGTTACACCCTTACGGACTTACTACCCCTTAGCGACAGTTTTCAAATAGGTGTCTGTCGCCTGGCACCCCAGTCGACATTCACCTATGCTGCAGTCTCTTCGAGCCCTAGCCGTCATCGTCGCCGTCATTCTTTCGTCTTCGAACAAAGTGCATGCTTTAACGCCTTCTTGGATGATGGATCCTGAAGAATGGAAATCGCTTCAACTTTTTTTCAGTTCTTCTTCGCAAGCGATTTAACAGGTGTAATCCCTTCAGACGACCATGAACGGACTCGTATCACTGACATCTGGAAATTAATGAAACGAATTATCGGCTGAACAACCACGAAAGTAAGGTTTCTAGGAAACACTCGAGAAACGCCTATTAAATTTCTATCGACTCGACGCGGAAATGGCATCCCAAGGGAGAGGGGTGGTAGCAGTAACAGAAGCAGGTTGGAGTATGAGATAGAGGGGTAAGAGGGGGGTTAGAGACGATATTGTGGCGGTTGTGGCGGTAGGTCGGGAAGGCGTGGTCTGTCGAGGCCGAGTGGTAACGGAAGAAGGGTGACTCTATCCGTCTTTTTCCTCGTATGGAATCCCTGCCGAAAGGGGTCCAACTTCCCTTCTGGCCTGCCGCTTTTCTCTACCCGTTCTGCTCGTACGTGCAACTTACGATGCGTGATGCGACGACGCCTGATGTGTGTGCATCCTTTCTTCTCTCGGTTGGCTCCGCTGTGAAACGAATCCACGTAACCAGGCAAAGGAAGACTGTCGGTCGTTATGCACGTACAGGGAACTCGATGCACCTGAACGTTGGTGGAGGTGCACCAACACTTTCCCTTTAACCCGGTAGTACGGTGCAGTGTCAAAGGGTTGAAGGCGTGGGAGGGTAGGTGCAGCAGCACGAGGGGGAAAGCGCGAGCTCAGAGGGTGTAGTAGAGTAGGAGAGTGTCTAGACAGACAGGGTGGTTAGGCTGGCTGGGTGGCTGGCTGGCTGGCTCGTTGCTTGGCTGGCTTGCTGACTGGTTGGATGACTAGATGGCAGTCGCAACGGTGTGCACAGGGCTGCATCGTTCCAAGGTGCATTGTGGCAGGCGGGAAAGAGGAGAAACATCGTGTATGAAGGAGAGAGAAAGGGTAAGAGAAAAGAAAGAGATGGAGCTACTTCTTCAAGCAGACTACCTTAAGTGAAGACTGCCATCCTGGTACGTGCATGTACCTACCTACCTACCTACCTACCTACCTCTACGAGCCAGATAAAACTAGCTGAGGGGGAAAAAGAAGGCCCTTTCTTTAGGCCGCGACCGTAATGAGAGCCGCGACTTGGGTGGAGCAGGCGATTGGCCGCCACTAAAGCGAGAAAAGGACGGACAGATTTTCTCCATCGTCTGCTCCCACATAGGGACGGACGTGTCCTTATGAGTGAACCGTCGTTACGCGTAATGAGGGAACGTTGCGAACGCCAGTAGCTGGCGACTGAATGGGCACGATTTTTGAAATTTCCGCGAGAACGAATTTTACAGATTGTCACCCAGGATGACCGAGTCCGGTGATATTCGTTCTTTGACTGCAACATCACGCTCCCTTTGTTTCCTTTCTTTTCAGCGAACAGCACGCGAACGAATATTCAGTGCCGCAATAACGTTATACAATTTCCTGTGTAATTACAAGGTAGCTGCGCGTGGAAAGGATACAACCCAAATGATGATAATGTAACGTGAAATTACTTTCCCTAATGGGGGTAATTATTGCGTCGCTTTCCGTGAAAAAGTCATTTTCCATCCAGACAGTCTATGGTCAGCCTGTCTATCGATAGAACGAAGGAAACGTTGACGTTTTCCCTCATTAGTTTTCCGTACAGAACGGAAACGACGCGAAAGAACACCGTTCATGTACCGCGAACCCGACTATTTGCGCGAACCACGCGAATCTCCATAAATTACACGTCATACTTGCATAATTTTAATTAAACAAGCACTGACAACCGCTACATCAACAAAAACGTGGCGAACGACTTTCCAATAGCTCGTATTTTGGAGTTTCCAACGTGAAAGCACGAGCTTGCGCACATTTGCGCGAATTTGTACTCGCGTTACTACCCCTCTCCTCTAATTTATTCCACTCGCTTAACGATTTGTCTGATGCAACGTAATTATAAATATAATCAGTACGCGTTAAACGAAATAGACTGGCCGCGTATCGTGAATACTGCAGGTGGAATATAGCCATTAACGTATTTATTGTAAAAACGACGTTAGTTTTTCGTGCTCTTTCTTAAAGTTGCTGTAAATATTAATTAATTTTTTACCGAACCCATTCTTCTAAGGGAAAAATTTCAGCAGATATTTCGCTTGAATAAAATTTACGTTCATAAGTTTAGGAAAATGAAAGAAAATTTTTAATTTTTGCTATTCATTAAAATTAATACGATTAACTGTTTGATAGATTATTTAAAATATAAATAATGAAAATTACAACAATTTGGAAAACAACAGTGATAGTGATAGCGAAATTTAATGAAGATAGATTAACCGGAAAACTGTATATCGTGCAATTTGATTCATGAGCAAAGCACAATGATTGCATTGTACGTTTTAATTGAAAATTACCTGTTTGAGTGCCGTAGTAGATTTGACGCGTTGATCGGGCCAATAGAAATAGCCATATCCATCGCGGCACAGGATAATAGAAATCATTAAATATATTGAATATACAATTTGTGGCACAATTTACTAATTTACTATTTCAAATTATTTTTTAAACTATTACCATAATCGTGACAAAGAACCCTCTCTTGTCCCATTCCACTGTGAACAACGTATCATTCCGAGTAGATAAAATGACAGTTTTTGCTGAACGTACATATCCGCCCACCCTATTCCGAGGGTTAACCTTTATTCCCCGCTGTATACGTGTCGTAGTCTCCATTTTTCTGATAAAAACACGCGAATTCTCGATTTACCGAGCATCGAGTGTTCGCCCTTTCATTCCGCTTCGTTCCTCGATCCTTCATTGTCGTCGTTGGTGATTCTGCGCTTCGAAGCAAACACGGTTGTCCGTGTGAATGAAAGGAACGGATCGCAAGAAACGAGCCACATCCCCGACGGACAAGAAACACTTAATATCTGAATTCAGCTAGCGTACCGGTCTTTTTGGTCGTGGCTCGAGTCCACCGTGAAAGCCGCGTAAATTAGGAGGCTGTCGGCCGGCCAGTACGCGATAAAGGGATCCTCGAGAAATAAAAGAGAGTTCGTTTAATCAGACGAGATCAAACATGGCTGCTCGTCCGCCCCCCCCGGCATAGGTTATCCTTCGCTTTTTGCAGCTTATCCAGATTCGGCTGCTGGATTCGTTTAAGAGTTTGACGAAGTGGCTGCACGATCCATGAGGAACACGGCCTCTGCAAAAGAGAAGCCTTCTCCTCCCATTTCGTGCGCACGGCTACCGTGTGCTTCCTTGACCGGGCTTAGCCCTTGGCCCTCGTATTCAATTTCAACGTTCAGCCGGCTGCACGACGTCGGGGCCCTTCGACAGGGCCACTCACGCACGTTCCACCTATCGATACTCCACGTATGCTGCTTTCCTGTTGCAGCTACCGTGCCTGCATGCGTGTGATTCGTCCTCTTTTCGGTCGAGTATCGGATGTACCCCTTCGTATGCGCCCTGCCACAGGTTCGCCCAAAAGCCAGGAGTCAGAACCGCAGCCTTCTCAATCGTTAAATTAAATTACCAAACCGATAGTCAGCGTGTTAATTGGAAATATTTTCTAGTTTGCCTGAATACTATTATAGTTTCTGCTCGTTATATTATTTTAACATGGAATAATTTCACCAGAATGAAACATACACACGATTACTTTCGTTATAACCACGCGTTATCATCCAGCCCAGTCGTATTAAAAGCGCAACGCTCTCTGCGAAATACGTCGTAATTAAAACTGTCTGTAACCTAATAACGTTCACCGTTGACGACAGCTTCGCGGTTTCCCGAAATAATAGCCACGCTCGAAGACGGACGAAACGATTACGTCGTTTGCGGGAAACGGAAAAATCGACGGTTCCGCGGTCGCGCCGGAATTTCCGCGTTGCAACGTAAACATAAAGTTATCAACTCAAACAAGCCGGTGAACGAGGAACGATGTATTTCCATTTGCGTCGTAAATGGAACATTTGCGTTAGCGGTGAATTTTCCGCGGTGTGTTTGAACGACGTTAATCGGATGATATTAAATATTTGCGCGGATAATGCGTGAAATTCGATCGAAATCCTACGAGCCTTGACCGATTACGAAGCCGAAACGTCGGTCACTTTCGTCGGAGAAAATCTGTCGAACGGTAGCTGCTGAAATTATCGAGATCGTAAAGATCGACGTGTTATCGAGTAAACGGTGATTGTATTTCGAGTCAACGGTTGTCGATCGGTATCTGAAATGGAAAGAGCAGGAAATTGGTATTTTACGCTCTAAACGAGAGCACTGATAATTCGATAGTATCGAGCTGCCTGGGGGTTTCAAAGTCGTGTCGCCTCGAGCATCGAGGCTAGAGCACTGGAAACGTATTTTGAGACACGGTGCCAACGAATAAATTTCTAGAGACGAAAGCTACTCGATTTATCTTCGACGTCGACTGGCAGCTTAACGATACGATCAATTTGATACCAAGCCTGTTCTTTTCTCGAACGGTCGGATGATAAAGTTTCAATAAATTCAAACGACGCCGTTCAATTCGAATTGCAAACTTACTGGCACCAAGTATTCCAGGGATAATGAAAACTTTCAAAGTTGTAGCAGCCATAGGACGTTCATTTATACGATGCCGTAAAAGTAGCTCAAAACTTCGAGCTTTGCCGTTTCGTCCCGATTTAAAGTTCCGCAAAAGCGTCTTCGCCTCTTATGCGGACGATGTACAATTCACGCAGAAATCGTCACAGGATACGATGCTGCAACGCTTCTATGCAAACGTTTCTCCTCGACTTATCTTTACGCTCGACGACGAAAAATATAATCCGTCTGGTGTACACAGTCGGAACTCTGGCAAGGCGCTGCTGATTTTATTGCACCCTTCGCAGGGGGTGAGCGTCATTAAAGGACCGCAAGAAGGAAATTACCAGGGGGTTTGAAACGCCCCTCTAGCGAAAGCAAGCTGTGTATACTTAATATCGCGGAAGTAGTGATTAGAGGACGCTGTTTGTCGCTCGTAAAACACGTTGCATCTTTTCACCCTCTTCGACTCACCCTCGAAAATCCATTTCGACGTTCGATCGTAGTAATATCGCGTACGAAGGACGTGGCGGCGCCATACAGGACGAATTTACGAAGGGAACGAGCTGATGAACGAACTGATAAAAATTATCGTAATACGTCTGTCGGGCAGCTTTTACGAACAAGCCAGGTCGTGGAATGGAAAATCTCTTCCACGACCAGCTTAACGAAATGAAATTTCGCAGTCTGTCCGTCCTTGTCCGTATTTCTGTACGTTTCATCCCTTGCTTTTTCTTTCTTCCTTTCCCCACACCGTCTCTGTTCGTCAAACGTCTACCCGGCTGTTTATCTTTCTTCCATCCTCTGCTGGTTCGCGAGGGGCTCGCCCCTTGTCGCCTCGCTCTTTCTTCGCGTCCATGGAAGCAGCTCTAGATATGAGAATTTAAAATAGGGGTGGAAACGAATCGCCAGGTTTTCAACGACAACTTTCCGCTTCGACGAGCTCGAGCGAGCTCGCGTACGCGACACGTCGACAATAAATCCGCTCGCCACCTTTGGAACACGGAACCGTCATTAACTACGCGTCGATCGTTTAATTGCAACGTCCAGAAGACGGGAAAAAAACTGGTAGCGGTATTGAATGCTGGCTTTTCGAAACACGCTTGAACCGAGGAGAAATATAATTGAATTAATTAACTATATCGCTCTGTTATCCGCTTCGTAATGCATCGCACGGTTTCGAGCTGAAACGCAAATGGTCGAGGTGATTTTCGTTTACCATTCTGATCAGCTGGAAACGAATCCCCTTTTACGGTCAACCAGTCGCGGATTCCTGGAATTGTAGGTGGTGCATTCCAGGAATCGGCCCTGACTGTTGCCAGCGTACCGTCTATGGCCAGCAATTTATTACTCGCTACTCGCGAAGCAACAGTGCTTCAGATTTAACTCTCGACCGTAACCATAGACTTTCAAACCGATTGGTAATAATTAAACATGTTTGTTGCAGTGGATAACGAGAATTCCCACGCATCTCTATCTACACGATAGCAGTATCGAGAATAGTATCAAATCTTTTCATAATATTGTGTCAAAAATGAAATTTTCAATTATGATCAGCTTTTTTAAAAATATCATAGTCCGAGGATACCGCGTATCATCGATCAGCCACGGTCGATCGACAATGAACACGGTTCATACTGGTTCGATAAAAAGGTGAATCGAGCAAGCGAGAAACAGGCTACGTTTTGGCGTTTTAATGGGTCGTTATTGTCAATAACGATTGGTTTTACGGACGAACGTGTAGCCGGTGAACGGTCGAATGCGTATGACGTTTTCGGTGCACGGTACGCGGATTATTCGGCTCGCAGGCTCCATTCAGATTCTGCCGGTATTTACGGCGGACACGCCGGGACAAGGAGCTTCCAGCGTAATCCACCGTGAAAGAACAATTATCGGCGTCACGATGGCGACAGAGCGAATGAGAAATCCGACTTGTATCTGGTTATCGATTTTCCTAGACCATACCGGCGCACCTTTTTCCATTTTCCATTTACCATAGGAATCCGGTTCGATTGATGCACGGTTAAACCTGCCACCATTGATTCTCATTATTCCTCTTCTTCGCTTTGTTGGCATCTCTGATGCGATTTATTATGTCCCGTTTTAATCTAGCAATAATGGCGACGCGAAAAAAAGAAATCATACTCTAGATCGTAATATCCGGAGTTATTGTAGTATTATGCGTTTATCTGGAATATTAATCATTCGTCTTTGCAATCAATCATTGCACATCTGTTCAGTGATTATAGAGTTTAAGAGGTATTGGTTTAATGACAGCTCACTATATCCAATCAGGAAATATGGGAGAAGAATATAGGAAGCATATTTAATAATTATTGACAGAGAGACGGTGTTCGACAAAATCCAATTTACCGACACCGATACGCGTAATTCATCTCGCGTGACAGTGACCGTTGTCTCAATTTCTCCAAACACCGGCATCCATCTTCTCTCGTTGGCGTTCCGCCTCTGTTCCCGCTATACACGTATTCACCTTGCGTGACTAACTTTACCGCCGTGGTCCAACATAATCGGCCTGGAAATCGTGAGTAATGTGCAAACTTCCATTAAGCCATTGTGTCATAAAGGACCCGGCCGTTGCGAGAAGTAACGTTGTTGTCGACACCGTTGCAACGAGAAACGGTTCACCAAGTCGAAGAACGGCAACTTCGCCACGATTTACCGGAGTTTTCCAAGTGAATCACTTTGCTCGGAAGTTTCCTTCCTCTTTGAAAAACGAATTGAATTAATCCGTCGTGAGGATTCGATTTGTCGGTTTTTAAAGTAACGGTATATTCAATTAAACGTTCGATCGATATCGTGTATTCTTCCCACTTGTTCCCTTTATTCCCGTGCAAAACTTTTGCAAGATTAAATCAAAAGTTACCAAACAATGCACAATATTTATGAGACGTGATAACAGCTCTACTTCCCATTAACTTCGCGTGATTCGAGTAGCTCGATACGGCTGCAAATTTTTACTTATTTTTTCACAAGAACCTCCTTCGACCTATATTCGCTTCAGTAACGAGCTACAATTAGCTTCATTATCTCCAGGATCCTTCATGCAACGAGCGATTTTGTTCCTCCATTATTAAATAGTTCTCCCTCGAAGGTGTCGTCAAATCTGATAAGAGTAAGTAGCAAACCCTTTGCCCTTCTTTTCTTCTTTTCTTTAACCTACAGTCGTTAGCGTTTCTTGTGCCCTCCGGTCGCATTTAATTGCAACAGCTGCACGATCAATCAAGTCCCAACAGACAACGCGTCTATCCGCGATGTATCCTACGAACGTCAGGAGAAAATGGGCAGGAGGAACGCGGGCAGTATGCAAAGGTTCGCGTTCGCCGTGAGCATTGTCTCCTCGCGCGAGAAACTGGCCCTTATCTGCGACCCTAATCCTCACCGAGCGTGGAACCCCTCATTATCCTTACATTTATTACCCGTCGGCTTAAGGACTTTCCGATGCGATCGGCACACGCTCGAAGAAACGCAGAAAAACTGGCCAGTATCCGTGCAACGCCGGCACCGCCACGGCTTGTTAACATTCTTCACGCTGTAGGTGCGGAGTTCGCCCTTCGACGGGCCTTATGCACTCCTTTGCCACACGTTGTCGTCGTCCCGATTACGTGGCGGAATCGTGATGAAACCGAGAGAGCGAGAGAGGATAATGGAGTAGAAAAAAGAAGAAGGAACGGTGAAAGGTAGAGGAAAGGAAAAAGAAGATCGTTCATGGACGCCTCTGATCGGATGCGCGTACGTAAGGACGTAGGTTACCGGTCTCCGTTGAATTCTTCGTTACATCCGGTTCGTAGACTTCCTCGTCGACGGCCAGGACCTCGAGCGAGGATTTTATCGCAACGCTGAAATTTATGAACGTGAGAAATTCAAGGACTCCACCGCGGGATGCATAGACGATGAACCGAGTACCGTAGATTTATCTCGCAACATGTTCAAAGGGTTAAGAAAAGAGACTTATGGGATTTGTGCTACTTATTAAATTGATAATTAACTACCAATAATCGAATACAATTGTGAATTATTTATCAAGGTGTTAAATGTGTAGTTAAATCGAAGGTAGCAATGGGATGAAATTGAACAAAAAGCTATTCGTTGCACGAACAGAATAAATGATACTTTCCATCGGGCTGTGAAATTGTCAAAATGCGCTATCATGATACATTATATGAACGCAGAAGATGTATTGTTCTAAAACCTACAAACCAAGAGCTTTAAATCTACGTGCCCCCCACTGGTACATAACGGGCACACCTGGTATTTGTCACCCACTTCTGAGACTTATCGCAATGCTACGCGATAAACTAGTATCCTAACTCAAGCCTGGTGGAGTTCCAGCCTGGAAGAAACATACTTTCCAGATTAATGGCTCGAAAATCACCGGTTAGAACAAATTTTTCCACCGTATTACGAGATAATGGTACGAAACGAACGGTATATTATCAAACGAATTTTCCAGCAGATACAGCGTATTTATCCCTGGACGGAAACGGGCCGATAACGAGGCATATCCAGGCGTATCCTCCAATTACTTCGATTGCATTAATTAATTGCCTTAACGATAATCTTATTCCGTATTCAAATTGTTCCGCCATCCAACCCTTGTTATGCGATATCAAGTGGGCGAGAACTCGCATCGAATTGGATTAGGTCAATTCCCTTCCGCCCTTCCTTCCTGTCTCCTCCCTCTTGCAGTCAACTATCTCGTTCTATCTGGCCAACCGCTCACCCTAGTCCTCCGTGTATTACGTGAAATCCAATTCCTTTGGTAAAGCGTACGGTCCTGACCGTAATATCCTGAACTGCGATCTGCGACTTCTTTCAAACGTCGATAATTTGGTGCACGGTAGATGCATCGTCGATAGGGAATAACGCTTCTATTGAAATCAATTCTGTTTACATATCGTGGAAATAATTAGACAAAATTTAGAAAGAAATCTGGATCAAGTCTCGAAAAGAGCGGTTCAATTTGGAAGATTAACAAGGCTTTC
Source organism: Osmia bicornis bicornis (assembly GCF_907164935.1). Lineage (NCBI taxonomy): Eukaryota > Metazoa > Arthropoda > Insecta > Hymenoptera > Megachilidae > Osmia > Osmia bicornis. Next base: position 10,164,984 of record NC_060216.1, on the reverse strand, counting down.
GTAAAGAAGATCGACCACCCGGTCGTCGCTAAGTATCGAACGCATAAACCCCGTCAAAGGCATCGAGTGACGAGGGGTGTGTGGAGCAGGAGGGTGAGCGATTAGTCAGAATTAGAAGGGCCATTAGTCACTATCTCGCAGTTGTTCCGTTGCTCGTGCTAGAGTCTAGAGAGCTTGTAACAGAAACGCGAAGCATAGTTTGGCACATTGGCACGCGGCGCAGGATGAAATTACTTTACATTTTAATTAGCGGACCAACCTCCCTTTCCCCTGTCCACCCTCGGCCCATCGTCGTCCGGCGTCTTCCTCCTGATCCCAATCTATCGACTCGACGATCGGATTATACTCTTGAGAACGGTTTTCGGTCTTCTTCGGGGCGAACGACGTAGCTCGGACGGAAGATCCTGCAGATAGTAATAAATTGGACGTTAAGCGGCGAAAATTGGCCAATTAGTGTAGACGGTCGGCTTTTCCCGCCCCTAAAGTCTTTATAGGAGTAATCGAGCTCCCCGCGAAACGCGAATTAATTGGTCCTTCGGTGTCTCGTTCAGAAACTCGGCGTGATTCCAGCCGGGAAGGACCGCGGCTCAAATAGGTCTAGCACGTCTTATGGGGAATCGAGTCGTTTATTAGCTCGGAGTCAATTAACTTGTGATACTTTCCTCCAGAAATGATGAAACACTGTTGCCCCGATATTTTCAAGGCGTCCTTTAAACCGGTTTATTTTATATGCGAACTTTGTCAGCGATTTAATCATCAACGATAAGCAGAGTTCATCAGCAATCATTGCAGGGGAAATTCGTGTAACATTGTAAATGCTACATACAAAGTTTAATAATAATAGCTACTTAATTTTTTGCTGTAATCGTGGATCTTTATTAACCAAGAACGCCAAAGGGTGAACAACGTGACAAAAATAAATCTTCCATACATAATGCGTTAATGATTTAGCGACAACGATCGGAAGGTAATAATGCACTCAACCAGGCTAAATGCGAGCTCATACATATATGATAATGCATAAATGGATTACTCAATAAGTCGATATTGCTAAATATTAACATCCGATGATCAACTGGAGAATCTCACAGGTCATAGTGGCAGTGTTCAAAGTCACACAGTTGGATGACTTGGAGCCGGCTCTCTGGTCGTTGGTCGTCGCGGTTTTGAAACTTTCAATAGCGACAGACAATCCTATTAGTCGGGGTACGAGCGGTCGAGTCGACCCCGCGGAAAGCTGCGTGCAACGAGAATGTCGGGAGTTAATTTCGTGGGGCAATCGACCGATCCCGGTGTTTTCCGCAAGGACCAGAATCACCGCGTGCGGCCTTTTGTTTCGCGCTGGCAAAAGCGTTTCGCGTCGCGTTTGACATTCGCAAATAAACGGTCCGACCAGCTAGTGTTTCTAATGGCCGGCTCCATCGGTGACAGAGGCGCAGCAGGCAAGTGAAACGACATTTTCGCGAACCAACTTCGCATGCTCTATTACCGTCATGCGCGGCACACGACAAAGCGAAACAAATGCAGTTATGGACTTAGTCAATTTTCCTCTCATTAGACCACGCACAACGCGTTCCCGGTAATATGTATGCTTCAAGCAGCTTTTTTTCCTACTTCCCTCGTACCCTTGCTTTTCGTGCCACTGTCAGAATTTCCTGACATTTAGCGTAATTGTAATTGTTGCGAGAACATGCACTGATAGACTTTGCATGTCAAATGGTGGATTTTGAAAATTAGAATCATAAAAATAACAGGGTTCAAAATGTTCTAATTAACAATTTCCTAATTTTTAATTAATTATAGTATTCGTTTGTTTAATTTCACCCAATAACTTGAAGTATGGCTCGAATAGTGGCAGGTGTGTAGAAATTAAAATTCGAATTTTTAAGTTCAACTTCGTTGCAGAACAAAGGACGGCGGTCCTTTTAACCGAATAACACAAAGCTTCCAGTCATTTGTTAGTCTAGACAACGAACACCCTGTCTGAGAATGTGAAACATTCTGCAAAATGCACTTTACTTTGTCCATTGTCGCAGACAGTAGGCGATGAGTGTGCGGTGCAACTCTTTTTGCCCGGGACCCGTGCATTTTCCTCTCATTACGTCGTATAAAATGCTTTCCACGGAATCTATTTTAGTTTCGCCTTTCGTCGACACCGTTTACACCGATAATGCAATCTCTGAACATGAGAAAACGTTTATTTCCACTGCGGTGTAAAGTTCTCATCCGGCATTCGTTCCCTCATTTCGAGGCAACTAGATTCCACCCCGATCGATTTTAATCAAATTTGCATCCAATTTAGTTTCAATCTAGACTTCAATCTTCCACTCGTCAAATTGTCTGAGAACATCTCTTAGAAATATCATAATTCGTTCCCTCTTACAGCGATTGATTCTATTTTATAACATCTAACTTCATTATCTGTAACGTGTAATAGGTTAACCGTGTATTAGCAGTGAAACTAGTCGGCCGCGTTAACGGGTCCTGAAGAGAGTTAAATTGCTCAACTTTGATGAATCTGGTACTGGTTTCTGGAATAATTCGTCACTGGGGCACGACGATTGAATGCAATTATCAATCCGAACTAGAAATTAGACAGCAATCTACAAGGAATCCGAAAAGAATAATTTGAAATTAAGATCGCTTACCCTCATTTTCTTCGAAGATCGATACTTTAAGTTATCTATAAAAAGGAAAAAATGACTGAGTAGGACATTTTTGAGGAGAAACAAGATTCTTAACACGTGAACAGAAGTAACAGAAAACGTCGTTCCACATCTATATCTTTATTTTCCCTTCCATTGATCTCACGTTCCCTTTGTTGCCCAATAAACGGCTACTCGGCGACGTGACTTCAAAGCGATCGGTACGAACGATTTTATTTTCCGCTCGTGATCTCGTGGCTGGACTTGAAACAAGAGGAAGCAATAACATCGACACTCGAACTGAGATGGTCGAAGCAGAAATTCAACGAACCGAGCTAGACCAGGCCACCGCACGTCGATGATCAATCTTCCACTTAAAATCACGAAAATAAACGCGCGGTGCGCCATGATATTGCTTTCCGATTTTATTTTTCCTATTGTCCGATGGATGCGTGGTAGTTGGTAACTTAAGCACCTCAGGTAAATAGGCTTTGAATTAACGACGTTATCAAATGGCCGCGAACTCCTTCGAACGGGTTTACCAATAAAGTTGGCTTCCACTGGAGAACCGTCTTGTATCCTCTTGTATCCTCACGAGGAAAAGCAAACTGCTCGAGATATTGAATTAGTCGGCCGTCTTGATTAGATTATCGATACAGCTTGACGATAAATTCGTTCTTGCGAATATTGCGAATATTTCGTTGTTAACGATATTGCACGTGGATTTATTTCGTTTTTTTTTTTTTGAACGGAAGCATCGGAAGCGTAAAGTGGAAAAATCGTGGATATTTTCACCGCTGAAACGAGCGTTGATGTACCAACGGAAAAGGTCGATATAATTGCGGATCGGAAAGCGAGGGGATTGCAACCTCGTAAATTTGTCTTCCGCTCCTTTCACGAACATATGTGCGCCGGTCCTGTCAAATTGTTCGCTTCGTTTATTTTGCGCGTTTCTACGAACTTTCGGTGGCTTGATATTCCAACCTCGACGCGATGCAGTCGTTTTCACCGCAGAGACGAGCCGTTCTAATCGAGCGAATAGTTGTGCGGCAAGCAACTCGTGACAGGACGCAGGCATTAATTTTTGGCTAATTGAAAAATGGATACAGTTTCGGAAACAATTATATATTTCAACTTCTGTCGTTTCTGTCCCTCTGTATAATTATTCAAAGCTGATAACATCGTACATTTTCGCGAAATTAATCAGTTAATATACCGCTTGGCACAGGTGCTGCAATTAGAATTCCTGGTTGACACGGCTCGTAAAAGTTACGCTTATTATTCGTTGCATAGAAAGTTAGATCCCAAAGGATTTTAGTTACAAAGTAGTATTATAGTATAATGAATCGTAAAATTTTTAATCAGATTTTATGAGTACAAATAGTCATCTCCTGCTACTGAAATTTTACAATAACTCCTTTCGTTATTTTTGACGATTCCTCGTTACGATTGTTGAATCCTCGTAACGCTTGAAATTTTCGTGGAGCAGCAACTAGCGTTCGTGACACGTGGATAACTTTTATCCCAACTAAGCGATTTATCGACGCACGCATTAACCGCGGCGAAGTTATTTAACGCGTTTCCAACAAAATCGAAATCGACTCGTGGTCGCAGTCTGCGCGGAACGCGATTCGCTCGTTCCAGATCCTCATCAGCAGATTACATCGTCGAATCTCTAGTTTTAATTATCGAGCTTTTAATCTAATTTTCCCGGCCTCCCCCACCCTTAAATTCATCCCAGAAACGCGGTACGACGACGTGATATACGCGGTGTCCATGGAGTTTCCAGTCGAGCACGAAACTTTGTAAAGTTCATTTATTTTTCTACGAACATGCGAGTCCCGCTGATTTACGACGTGCGTCCGGCTCGCTAGTATCCGCGGATAATGAAAAATCCCCGGTAAAATCTACATTTATTCATTTGCCCGCGACACGTGTACTCCTCGATAAAAGCAAACTCGACGCGTGTATGCGTAACAGGTCATGATTCATGTAAATCAAATGCACACTGTAACTGCGATTTTACTGAAAATTATAGAGAATGGTACGACTTTTCTCGGCTGCAGGATACCCTTTTTTTATTGTACTCTGATCATCATATTTATTACTTTTATATTTTTGTCAAGTTATTCTTTAGAATTGATGAATTATTTAGAAACATTTGCATATTCTAATACTTGATTTCGTTTGGATCTAATTACGATCGAAAAACAAGTACCTCGATTACTTGTTTAACACATGCTTCCGTCATGATTACATTACAAAGTTGTTAAAAGCGTTTAGGTAACAGTTGGTATTTCTTTCCGAAATCGAATCACAAAGGCGTCCCAGTGGTAACACTCCAAGCCTCGTGTTTCAATACCTTTACTTTGCGGCGCGAATAAATTTGCGAGTGACAAACGAATGCTAATGGATGCTTAAACAGGTAGGTATTTATCTATGGTGCTGTTCGTTTGTAATGTTATATTTGGCAAATTCGATGTAACAAGAGAATCACAGCGTGAATCCGAACGAAATAGAATTTTTAATTAAAAATTTCGAAACGATTTTAGAGAACGAATGAATTCGAAAACAAATTTCGTTCTCGTGTCTTTAATTCACCAGCCACGTTCGTAATCCTCTGTAGAAGCAAGAAATTATAATGGAGGACGAATTTAACCGCGCTCCCTCGAGCATCCTTATTTTATTTAACCATTAATTCAGCGGCCATTCGGCGACTTTATTATCTCATTATGCTTAATGGATATCAAATTTGACCGTGCCAGCCATTAGCAGAGAAGTTACGCTCAAGTCTATTAACGCACCGACATTTGCTCCGTTGCTATCGCACGAGTGGAAATCCTGGTAACCGAGGACACGGTCCGTCGTACCGGAGTTTCGTGTTGCTGAATTTTCAGACGGCCGACAAAGAAGATGGCTAGAATCGAGGTCCATCGTGGCCGACAGAGACGGGCAAAGAAACGAGATGTAGCTGGCGTGGGAGAAAGGAGAGAGATGCTGGGAAAACTTTTATCGACTGACAAACAACCACGCCAAAGCCGTTAATGGCTACTCAAATATGCGCCCCTGCTGGTGTACTCCTACACCATGGCTTTCGAACTTCATTTTCGAAAGTTCCAGTCGTCTCGGAGGAGGACCATACTTTCGAAGCGTTCATTATTTACGGGCGTCCAAAGACGCGGAAAAATCTTCTCTGATTTATGCTCGAACAAGATTCTTCCTCGACCTACAATTAGATTTATGTTTCATTCGAGATGGAGTTATATTTTATGAACAGTGGAATCGTGGAGGTGGATTGATCGATTCGTTCGTCGGAGGAATACCTTCGCCATGTTCGGCTGAAACGATCAGCCAGAAGCAAGCCGCCGCGTTTCTTGGCGTTTTCATCTCGAGGACGTTCCCCAAATCGGTCAGCTAGCAGTTCGGCCCGAGAGAGTAAGAGCAATTAGTAATCGGTACCGGGCAATTACCGCGGCAAAGAACGAGCGCCGGAATACCGTTTCAGTCGTGCTCTCTCCCCGCCCGATAAATCTTGGCCAACGTGCAATTAATCGGGCGCGAGGCACTCGAAACACACGGCCCGGTTGGTATCTGGTTGACCCTTGGTCACCGTCCTACGAACCGATGCTGTCTTTCCTCTGTGCGCGGTGTTGTATATGGTAGCGAGCATTATGGTAGCCGAGGTTAAGAGAACTATTCTCTTCCCTCTTCTCCTTTTCCCCTCTTCGTTGTCTCCTGTTAGCGCAAACCACGTTTCATCGTTTACCCTTTCATTCTCCTCTCGATCGTCGTCTCTGTTTTCTGTTTCCCGAAGGACATACATAGTAACCAGAGAAAGAGAGATTGTCTTTTATTCCCTCTTCCTCTTCTTCTCGTTCAGCCTCCGGTTCTTCCCGTTCTCGGATTATGTCGAAGGTAGCCCCGAAGGTAGCCCGAAGAGAGGCAGCAACCGGACCGGCTGCTGAACATAATAACAACCACCAATTAAAATACCTTATTACGGCGGGACAATACGGTCCGACCAGGCGGACGGCAGGATTTTAAGGAGCGAAAGGCATAATCCCTAACGAGAGAGAAATCCTCCCGTTTGTGGATTGAATTTCATCGTGCCGAAGAAGGAGGTTGCCGCGGGAAAAGGTGGATCATCCGTGAACGGTCTGTTACGCTGGGGAATCCCTCTCTTGTCAACACAGGGATTAAACACAAATTTCCCATTAAGGGTGTCGTCCTTTTTTCCCCCACCCAACTGCTCGCATCGCGCACCTTGAAGAATGAGAGACGATTTTTGATACGCGCTGCGAGCCACCGAGGAGGCTACAGTGAAATTGCTCTCACGATGCGTGGATCGAAAACTATTATCCGTATTCGGTAGAAAGGCACGAGGTAAAGTATGTGGAAGTAAACGGCTTGCTGTTTAGCTCGCCGATAGTGAATCTCGTAATAAAACAGGACAATCCTATCCAAAGTTGTCCATGGAACTTGGAAGAACTAATAAAGGAAACGATGAGCGTAAAATTCGAACGCACGCAGGGAGACAACGAAACAATATCGTTGATGTAACAAGCGACACCGTTGGCGCGCACAGAGGAATAATCTCGGATGAAAAGGAAGCACGTAACTGCGGATTAAATTGCCCGCCTGCGAAGGATAGGCTCAGAAAGCGTCGGACCATCGTTTTGTCGATAAATAAATTAGCGAAAAAGGCAGCGCACGGTCCCGCCCAATTAGGAGGAGGTTGTTGAGAAAAAAAAAGAAGCAAATCTGCACGCAGCTTTCGACCACCCCCTTTTTGCGCTTCGACCCTTTTACGATTTTTGAATGGACGCTACGGTTGCCGCGCAACCAGTGCGCCCCATCAGGATTATCCGTCGGCGATTTACGAGCAGCGCCGTTCCACTCTTTCGCTCCTTCGTATCGCGCCGCCACTCTTTTCATCAATTCCGCGTTTTAAAACGCTCGAATTCGAGCCAGGGACTCCCGTGATCGCGACGGAATCGGTGTTTATGAACGGCCCGAACGTTCGTCAAGCACAAAGTTGGAAATTGTCCATTTACAACGTCAAAAGAGAAAAAATGATTACGACGAAGGAAATTTATGTAATTTCGATTCTTTCCTTTTTTTCCTATTGATCAAGAATGCAGTTTGAGCAAATTGGCAATGAATTTAAAACATTCGTTGGATCTCTATATTATAAAGTTTAATTTGCTTTTATACGCGTTTTAATTTGAAACGAGAGCAATGGGCTTTTGAATTGGGAAAGCTTTCAATCGAACACAAAGTATCTCAAAAGTAATGTAATATACATAAAAATAACCTGAAATTAAAAGGCTTTTTACTATACTTCATTTAGATTTGAATTGTAATTTCAACGAGCCATGTAATTACTTTTGTACTCTGTTAAAAATTTCCGTCTCCTGTATTTAACATCAAAAAGAACCTTTTCACTCTGACATGAATAATAAATTGTTACGTTTATTAGCTGCTAATTGTATTAAATTGCTGCATCCGCAATTTAATGTAGTTCCTTTGCTATATTTTAAAATTAACTACGATTCTCGTTTCACTTCGAACATGAAAGGTGTCTAGACAATTATATGCATCCTTTCTTGTACAGTGAACCAAACTTCTTCTAATTAGGTATTCAAAGAATTTGTTAGGAAATTGAGCTACCAACTGTTTCGTCGCATTCCACGTTCCAAGCTGTGTCGTCTCTGACGAATAATAAAATTTCTTCGCTTTTTATTTCACCCAGAAAGAACAAAGCGACGACCAAGTTTATTGGCGTGATATGCAAAGAGGTATGCAGAGAGATTCGAACCGGTGAAATGAGATTTCCTTTAAAATTTCTTTCTCGGCTCATGAAAAATCTAAACCGTGTTCCGTTTAATGGACCATCAATGACATCAATTGAAAATTATTTAATAAAATTAAAAATTCTTTTGTTTTATCCACACTCAAATGTGCACTGTCAGATGAATAACATCTGTTGCAATTTAATTGAGCAGCTCAAACAAACAATTAACACGAGATAGTGAACACATCTTCAAAATCTCATCAAAGTTCCATTTTCTTAGGACATTGTTCTCTATGAATGAACCAACAACAGGCGAATCATTTTGTTGCGTTGAACAGACAGTATTTGTTGCAATTACGGAACATAATGGAGGGAACTGGAATGGTGTATCTTCTAAATTGCAAACTTCTATGCAAGGACGCACATTTCGCGATACACGTGCGTGCACCGCTGATATGACTCCATTCACTCGTTTGCTTAGTTAATATTAACGCCATTAAGCCCATGCTGATAGGATATCGCATCCACGCCACTTGCCCATCGTGTTTACGTAGCTCGGCTAATTTGAATGAAACTACATCTCCGTTTTATGCAAGATTAAAAAACGCACAACATAATTAGTGCTTCTTTTCTTCGGGATAATAAATTAATATTCCAAAAGAACGCAATTCTTTAAAAACACTTTTATCACGACCAGCGACTCTGGTTATAATTGAAAGGTATCAACCGAGCCATTAATGTATCAACCCGAACCTCCGACAGCATCCATTTCTCGACCACCATCCCTTCCATTAAGTTACTTAAATGGTCGTCGGTAAATTATTTAGGGACTTTTTACGATCGTTCTGAGCGCGTCAAATTCGTCCCCGTAAAAAGGTGAGGGGCGAAAAAAGGCTGCGGCCTAAGTGCCATCAAGAGGCTTTTCTAAAAGCGTCCTTCCCATCTTTTTAATTATTCCACCTGTTTCCTCGTAAAACCGGACAGCCCTAAGGAATCGAGCGAATCACGTCCTTCGCTCTTCTCCTTCTCTTTTGTCCTTGCTCCGATCCTGTTCGTTCGCGCAAGAAGCACTGAACTCGACGCCTCCATCGAACTCGATATATCAATTAATTTCGAAATTTTTTTATGTTTCAGGTAAGTAAGCAGCCTGTTATGCGTGAAGTCTCTGACACTAAGTAATTAAATCCAAGCACCAGTTTGCGCCTGTTACCTCGAACAAGACGTCCGGACAATTCGGTCCGCTTCCTTCGGCAAGTAAGTACGCGGCATCCTTATTAACGCCATCATTAAAGAGTGGAGAGACGTGAAAGGGTCCGAGCGAAGTGCAAAAGGCGACGACTTGAAAGTCGTATCAATAATGAAGGCGCATCGGGACAGAGGGAACCGGGCAAAGGGATTTCCTTTTCCGCGCGATGGCTTTTCTCGTGGAAAAAAGCGATTAAACGGCGAGCACCCTTGAAAATCTTGCCGCTGTTAGCCGGCTGGAACGTGAAGGGCCAACGCAGAGGGAATTATCGAGTCGGTCGTAAATTCGTGGGAGCGGTCAAGAGCAGTCGTTCCGCGGAATCGGTGATTAGAGGTGTGTAATTAGTATTCGACGACGATTAGCCGGTTCTATCGGTCACCGGACTCTTGCGCTCCCGCGAGCATTGGCCGGGCCGATAGCATCGAACGGACGCGAATTGCTGCGATTAGAGTGGTCGCAGGAGATTAACGGACGGATAGAAAAGACCACGCCTTGCTGCGAATTGCTGCAGGCTGGAACGCGTGTTCTGTCTCTCGACTTTGCTTTGATCGATAACCGATGTGGACGTTACGCCTGCGGATCTGGATCGACCGCGGGAAAACCGGATGCAATTAAGCGTGGTCCCGTTTCGCAATATTCTCGTTGTGTTCTGTTAACTAGTTGCTGAAAAATCTGCAAACCTCTCGACCGACAGTATATTTCAAAGCAAATTACACGTATACACGGTTCCTGTTTGTTGGGAAACAAAATAGAAAACACAGAGGGTGCTTTGTATTAAACGTATTCCAAAGCTGCTGCCCCTCGAAACCAAAGTCTTCAACTATCTGCTGATAAATTTGATAACGCTACACGTGTTTCACTGAAGCTATACGAATCCTCTTAAAGCAATTAACGTTCCGAACAACTCGTTAACGAACTATACGAAAGCGTACACGCTTCGATAAAAGCTCGCGGATCCTCTTACACTAGCCCAAGCTAAGAACATTATCGATTGTACTACAGAAAATTCTACGCTAAATCCCTTTTCGTCGAAAATTTATTCATAATCCTCTTCGCCGTGCCTATACGATCCCGAAACATTGAACTTTCCCGACACCTTGTTTACTGCCACCGTCTGAATAATTTACCGAACACAGTTCGGAAACGGACTTGCAGCTTAAAAAAGTATCGAAATTGTGGCGAGCGAAATGATGCAGGAAAGCGGGCGTACAAGGCGGGGGCGTAAAAAGGAGCTTCCCCGAAACAGGTCCGACGACTTTGAAACTTTTTTCCTCTGGGGCGGGTTACTTGGAAACGGGCCGCGTAGCGCTCGACGTCTTAAGGATCCTTGCAAAAACAATATTTATCGTTTCTCCCTGTACCTTTCTCTTTCGATCACTCTCGCCCTTCCGGTCGTGACGCCCAGCACGGATCTTTAGCCGATGGGCCACGGACTCTTGATTGATTAACGATCGGACCTTGCATAAAACTACCATCCTGTCCCCGGCTATATCTTTGCACCGCCCTTATACTCGGCCACGTTTTACCACGCGCGTCTTCCTGACGGATAGTTCTTCGCATCGACTTTCGTACCTCTCCATATTTTCCGTCTCCTTATTCGTCGTCCACGAAGCTGGCCACCGTTCAGGCCGCTCCTCGACCGAGCTGACAGATTGCATTAGCAATAAAAGTCGCATACTGCTGACCAAGCTTCGTCCTGCCACTGCCAAACTTAACGGGGCGTGAAAAACTTGCCCCCCTTCGCGACTAATGTTCCTGTATCGATGGCTCGTAGTCGAGTTTCTTTCATTCTCTGCACGGTTCCGACCTTTTTATTACGACAATTAGTAATTTCGGTATAAATGCTAGTTTATTAAGTTTAAGCAGATTTATTGGGAAACTTTAGCACATCCGCTTTGCTATAGAATTGCTCGTCAGACGAAACGTGAGTTGGAACCCTCCATAGTCCGCTTCATCGTCTGCTCATTATGCCTCGACTACCCCTTCGATCTACTCCAAACTAAAGCAATTATTCAAAATAAAATCGCTTCGTTTCGTTCTCCAGATATTTGAACGCATTAATTTTAATTTTTCTAATGAATTAATTAGAAAACTCTTCCAAAGCGTTTTGTAGGTATCTAATTCAATTTTTGATAGACATATTTCGCCTCATTATGACACGCTCGATTAATTATCCATCATTATAGCGGAACAAAGCAATGACCGAGCCTCACGTCTGTTGCAGTAGATTATCCTAAGACGGTGGCCTGTGATGCAGCGTGCATTAGTTAGGCAGCAGCATTATGCGGCAGAGTGAATAGATCGCGATTCGCATTATAACGACGGAACAAGGTGTTGACGGACCGCAGGATTTATCGAATCGATCGATGGATCGCCTATAATGCGGTACATCCTTCGATTCTGATTATTGAACGAACCGCGATAGAATCTACGCGAATAGTCATCGGACGTGCTACTTTGAAATGCAAAAATCTTGTTAAGAATGCTTTAGAAGTCTTTACGGTATCGGTTGCGTTCACCGCGGAAATCTGATGACGCTGAGGAAGGTAATGCATCGAAAATCGATTAATTGTTCCCTCGTGGCTGAAGAAGATGATGAACTTGGTGAACTTTTGAACAACGAGGTAGGATCATTTGTGACTGAAACCTTTGACTAAAATCAGATACTGAAATTTTTTCATGAAAAACTTTCGATATTGGAAAATGATATTCAAAGGAATAGTCACAAGTATGATTTTTATTCACCACAGACACGAAATAAAATTTTTCTTCTCGTTCCTCCTTCGACAGAATCTTTGTGATATCTTATATATGTAGATGATTGATTGTTTTCTATCTCAAGATGTATAAGATACTCAACGAATAACTCTCGTGATCGAGAGGCAATAGCAAACGGAAGAAAAGCTCGAAGAAAATAAAAGCCTTCCATAGGATACGAAAGAAATATACTCGGTCGATGGCGTTCACGAAATCACCGACAATCGCGACGGTAGAACGAGTCGGCATGACAGAAACGATACGAGAGTCGAATCTCGAACATCGACGGTGCCTCGAATTTTGATTGCCGCGAAAAATGGAAAAATTGTCATCCTAGTGGTACAGGGATGTGCCAGAAATGGGTTTCGAAGTGGCAGCGTGGATCGATCCTGCTATTCCTTGAAAATTGTACGTACAATCTGATCGTGGAAATCTTTAAAAGCAACAAACAGTGAATAAATCCAAATAAATTCATTACTCAGTTACAGATTTTCGTAACACAACAATTACCCCGCAACGCTCGTGTTTTCCAGCGTATCCTCTGTTTAATTTATACCTCCATGTTTGAAATGGACTTATTAAATTCGTACGTTTCGCGTATTGTTCGCGTTCCGTCGTTCGTGGGTAGAAGTTACAGGATCATGTTACTACGGGTTACGTTTCTTCCCTACAGTGAACGTTGTCCATTCATCGTTACATCGTTAGCCGCGGGGTATCGGGTGTATTTCTTTTATTTTTCGTACGAGACCGGTAGAGCCCGGTCTCTTCGTGCCCCTTTGCCAAAAAAGGCAGAACGAGCACGGTCGATTTCGTAAAAATAATTAACATCAGCCGTTCACCGGCAGCGAAGCCCCGACCTGACCGAGCGCTCTAAACACGGCCCTTGTTAAAGCACGTGGTCATGTAACCCGACGTAACATAGTCCGCGAGCAAAGCATTGTTCCAGCAGGGTGGGAATTTCTTTCTCCCCACACCCCGTCGGCCGTGATATAAAACGCTCTGTAATCCGGAAACCGTCGTGAGCGTGGCTAATTAGGAGAAATTCCGCGGCGGAATATCAACCCGATGAGAAAGAACACTGGTCGCCTGGCGCGGAGTTGGAAAGCCTCGGTGATTAGCGCTACAGCTACGAAAATACCTTGGAAACGGGAAGCTACCCGTGAAAAAAAAAGAAAAACAGTAAACTTTCCTTATCGCGAGCGAAAGATGCACGCGGGCCCTTAGTTTAAGTCGTTTATTAAATACGCGGCTTTACACGGCCTCTGCTGACAGAGGGATTAAGAAGAGAAGCTCTGGAATTTTAGCGCAACCCCGCTTCTTACTTTTTTTACTTTTTCGGGAAGGAGCAATATCTAGGGAATCGTTATGTAAATTTTCGAAGGTGCGGAAACTTTCTTCTTGTAACGACTGCGAAGATTTAACCCCGAGATTGCTTCTGGCAAAAGTTTTTCAGCCTCGCTGAGAAAGCATTCGGATTTGTCCGGACTGAGATACTAATGAAGTCTAGGTACGATAGAACGACGGGCTGCACTATTAGTGACAATTCTACTGTTTGCTCTTAATCTTGGCGGAGCGCTTTGTTTTCCCGTTGTCTATTAATTATTCACAATCCTCTTACTTTCGAACTCCCATCTTGGCGGATTCGTTATCTTCTCTTTTGAATCGCGTAAACAAACATTTCTGCTCTACCTATTCTCATTAAATGCAGCGTCAATTTCCTGGTATGATCATCAAAAGTTTCATGAATTTTCAAGAAAATAATTTTTCCTCGTGAAAATCATTTCACCGTACAGTTTTCACCCAATTATCGACGCTTTCGGAATTGGTCTCGGTAATTATCGAATTCGGCGTTAACTTCTTAACACGATTCAACGAGGCATCGTCGGAACGGTTCACAACGATCGATATCCTACGGCTTCTATCCATACATTATGCATGACTGTCGCGGAAATTTCTGTTTGTGTTGCTCGTGTCAATCGCGCGGAGACGCTTTCCCGTCTAGCCTCGCCGATGGCTCGTCTTAACAACGTTGTCTATCGATTATACAAGGCTTAGCCTTCCCGTAGAGTTCGCGTTAATAGCGGTAATTGTCAGCCTCGCTATTAGCTCATTACCATCGTCCAAGGATCGTGGCTTCGCGTCGAAGCGTGTACCTCGAAGCCAGCCACGCTTGTTCGCGCCGTAAAGAGCGAAGCGAGGCGCGCGTTAAGGCCCGGCTCGGTGTATCGATTTAAAAACATTTAAATTCCATAAATATCCAACGAAACGTTGAATAAGGCATGCGGAAAAGCCGGCCTCCCTCTCGGGCCGCCTGGGAAGACGAGCAGGGCACAGATAACGCTTGAACGCGCTGCTGCATAAACCAAAGGGAACAGGAAGTTTCGATAACGCCGTTGAGATAGCGGGACGCAATCTTGTCGTCAGGGTAAATGATTTGCTATGCTTCGAGATCTAAGTATCAACTATGAAATCATTTTTTCGTTTACAGACCTTGTTTGTTAATAAACTTTATTGGTACATTGTATAGCTGAAAGTGTAACCAGTTTTAATTGGCTACTTCTTGTTCGATTAACTTTGTTAAGTCTGATCATTCAATTTTCAACTCAAAAGTGTGGTGTACTCGTTGTTGACGCGACACCGTTAGTTCGAGAGGATTTTAATGGTTTTTCATTAAAATTGCCTACCGGTTGTCGTTCGTCATGGATTTCGCTTCTCCAGCAATGAATCACATTGGAAATATTAACGGGACACGAAAAATATTAAATAAAACGCTCGCCGACACGACGTTACACGCGTTCCGAACAACGGCCCTCGTGAAATTGATGGAACGACATTGTCGCGGTAATGAGAATTCATACGATTTAAACGACCAAGTCGAAAAGCGGTGCGCAATGTTTCCCGGTGCAAAATCCCTCTGTGTCATGGAGCAATTCTTTTTATTTCCATCCACGAATTTTCGACATTAATACCATACTCATTTTAGCCATCGTAAAAACGAGCGATTCCCCTCGATGTTTTTTAATCGTTACCGATAGCCCGTGAAAATAACCCCGTAACCAGACGGATAAAACTAATATCAACTATGCCAGCAAACGTTATCGAGCAAACTGTACGTCGATCGAAAGAGAGTCCATAACCGTGTCACGAATTCGTTAACGCGAAAGACCCGTCAACCAGGTATTAAACGAGAAATTGCGAGTGTCGAAACGGAAGGACAGAAATAGAAGAGCGAAAGGTAGCGGATAGAGGCGTGATCGGAAGCTGAAAAAAAAGGGAGTTTCCTCGCTAGGAAACGACAGAACCAGTCCGAATCGACTGCTAAACGTTGAAACGAGCCGTATACACTTCGCGAGTAGTACGTCGAAGCTTGCCAAAAAAGCAAGGGTAGGGAGTAACTCGTTAACCGATCTAGAAACTGCTGGTATTAGATTCTGCCGTGGAAATCGATGTCGGAATTGGGGGGCTTCGAATGGAAATAGAAAGGTAGCGAGCAGAGGAAGAAAAAGGAACGTGGACCGATAGGGATGCGCGAGATCAACCTTCGAGAATAAATCATTTTTCATTTTAATCAAACAAATCCTGTTCTCATTTTACTAACACCGTTTTACTTGTATAGAGTAAAACTAGGAGAAATGACACACCTTTCTTTTTTATTAACTACTGAATAGGGTAACTATTTTTTAACAATCACTTCGTTACGAAGTAGTCGAACAAATTTTGACTACTTCTAGTTCTGACCCAGTTAGTAAGTGTAAAAGAAACGATGACTGGTAGTATATCGAGTTATCTGTCACATTTTTCCCTGTGGCTTCGGCACTGTTCGCTGCACGACTACATTCCCTATTCCTGATTGCATAATATATTTTCACCGTACTACGAAGATTTACGACACTTATCTTTTTATGCTCTGCTTCGAATTTCCTCCCTCCGACCGTCGAAAATTCATTCCACCTTAACCCGATTCCTCTTTTTTTACTGCGATTTCAATCACTAAAAAATATTGATGTCATCAAATTAACTTATAAGAAAGTTATACATTTTTTTTTATCAATAAGAAAGGTTAATTGCTTGATCACAAAACAAGCAGCATTAGTTCCCTCCATAGTTGTGTTCTAATTGCATCCAGGGAGACAGTCATTATTGTATTACCACGCGATTCCAAGCGGAACTGATGCCGATGACAGGAAATTACTATCAAAGCCCGTGTTTAATCGGCCGGCTAATACACTGCGCGATTTTTCCTCTCAGACAGCAATTTAACGAGACATGTTTGATAAAGAATAAAATACGAACGAAGTATATAATGTCGCGCGACAAACATCCCCTTAGACGAGTAAGAAGAAAAGCAGAAAAGAAGTAACAATGCGAATAATAGGATTCTTCTGTCTGGTCGCCGGGGACCTGGAATTGATTCGAAAATAATTTCAGAGGATGTAACGGCGTCGAAATGACACGCGCGAGACAAAATGAGATTCTCTTTTCGTTCGTGGCTATTCGCGACTGCCTCGATGGAGGCGTAACGAGAAAATCGTTTAGGCGCGGGTTAAATGAGCTGACCTGCGATTAGTACGAGTAATGGAAAGGCACGATTGTTTTCTGTTTGGTCGCACCTCGTACCTTCTTATTCCTTTCTGTGTCCTTTATTGACTGCTTCTTCCTCCTCCACCTGAACATTGATTTATCGCGACCGGTTAATAATGACCCGTCTACCCTTATAATTAATTTTAATAAAAAGGAACCTTAAACTTCGGAGCGCAATGTTTCCTCATGAATAGATATTATCTCTCGAGTCAAATAGCAAAATTAATCTCGTACTTTATACCGTCTTCGCGCTTTTACGCGCTTTTCACGAGCATCTTTATCGCCGACTTGTATGCCCGCGAACGGACGAGGGGTGTAAATATTATGCAGCTCGTCGAACGAGCTGCATTTAATGCGTCTGGGTAGGAAAGGGAAACGGAAAATGATAATGTGCCAACTTCATTGGCACGTCATTCGGGGATAATGACCGGGGGAGGGCGCTGTCGAAATTAAAACCGGAAACAAAACAGACGGACGAACAATGAGGCTCGCAAGCAAAGGTAATAAAGTATGATAAACGTCAGGAGCAGTGCACTTGCCTCTTTGTTGGCGACCCTGCTGTTCTATACCGACCCTCGTTCTCTGCAACGTACACGAAACGAATTCTAATGTCAGCGTCCTGTGCACGCGGCCGTTCGATTGAATTTCTTCTGCAAACTTTGCCTATCCTCTAGCAAAGAAACTCACGGTAAACACGATTCACCGATATCGCGAGCGAAAAATAAAAGAAGATGAACGGGATTTGCCAGTGTGATCAACCGTGTATCGTAGAAAATATTTTCTATTTGATATTATCGTTAATTAATTCACAGTTAATTATAAATCTGTGGTAACCAGCCATCGTTCATACTATTTCCAGTCACGATCGTTTGCTTCCTTACCGAAAATCCAATGAGATTCATACCAATCGATACAGCGGTCACTGCATTAGCCTGTAACGAAGTACAGCTCGTTATGTAATTCTATTCGCATTATAGCGTGTGGAGTGGTGACCGTTCAATAGCGTTAAATGAAACCGGACAAATGGTGCGCGAACAACACGGTATCGACACAACAATGTTTTCGAGAGTTCGCTATACCGTCGGCTACCGGATCGTCGAGCCTTAAAAATTAGCGCGTTTCATGACACGCCATGTGAAATCGTTTTCAGATTTCACCGACCTACGTTTCCTGAAATTTCGATATCCGATACGTTAATGGTAAATTCGATCTCGTTAAGCGACATCCCTGCGAAACGAGCCCTCGTTTATAATAATTCCACCGATAACTGATGAGGAACGATCATAATGCTTAAAAAGAAGGATAAGTTTGTTCAATGAGAGTAAAAAGGAGGGAAAAGCACTCGTGAATACTAATCTCTATAAATGCTGAGCAGGAATTATTTTTTTAATGAGATCCATTAATTATTATTTTTCATGAAACATGTCTATGAAAGAGTTTAAATTATACTATGCGAAGTATCAGTTTTTAATTTCCTTTTTGTTAATTGTATGTACGTCAAATATCAGACAAAATGATTTAAATGAATTAAAAGATGAAAATATTTATAACACGATACTCTTATTAAAGTCCGCATCACTCGAAAATATGTTTCTGAAATTATACTACATTATTCTCGTCGTACAATTATACATACCAGTACAATTTTTGTTTTTACGTGCTTTTCATATGAACGCAAACTCTCATTATGAATAGCTGGAAATTTTCATCCAACGCATTTCTATGAAACTCTGTTGTAGTCCAACATTTCTTTTCCAACCAAAATTATACACCCGTCGATGCAGTTGTAACAAAAACATTCTTTCATGAATCGCTTAAAAACAATAACGTTCTCCAACTCCTTTCCGAATGATTATATTTTATCAAAACTTCGTATAATTTCCCAGCAGTATTCTATTCTAAATGGAGCTCCAATTAATAACTTACCCCCTTTTGTTCTAATGTCGCACGAGCACAGGAAATCACCGTGTAACCAAGGTATACGAGGATGTTCGTAGATCAAGTTGACTTTGGCGCGTGCAAATGCTACGATACGTGCTGGTGGAAGAAAAAGGGTCAGATGGGATCGCGATTCTTCGTGGGAGCTGCCAGAAATAGGAGGGACGTGGTCCGAGTCACAGAAACCGTTGCAGATCCGACAGGGGAAAGAGTTGCAGGGAGAACTTAGGATAGGTACGTGTACCACTGAGAGCAAGTGGACGAAGACTAGGCTAAGGGTAGCTTGGGAGCCAGCCTGGCAGATAGAGGTTACGTATGAACGGAACTAACGTACGAGCTTGGAGCGTGGCCAGCTACTATTTCACAGGAGCAACGGGGGACTGGAGTTAGCCGGTGGTCGGCTAACCTCTGCTGACCAATGGACCATCGGATAACCTATGTTACCTAACCCATCCGTTGGAAATATGCTTATGGTATACGCTCGCGTTTTCGACAACGCGCCACGTCCGCCCCTTTCGCGTTCTCTCGCCCTTACCAAACACCGCACGCAAACCACGTGTTCCTATTCCATCTCACAATTGGCTCCGTTGTCAAATGCTTATCGATGTCTGAATTGCGCACCGATTGGAATCTTGATTCACGATACAAAAGGATATTGCATTCCTGGAGTGTACAGGTGTTTAACCCTTGTCCAGCCACTACTGGATCACTCTTGACAGAGGAACTTAAATATGTATAACGTTATTCGTATCACCAGCTACATATATAGCGCATTACTGTTTTTGGATTAGAAGCATCTGTAATCGACATTCTAATAGGAACACTCGATCTCTTGCACGTGATACCCAGGCACGAGTCATTCATATCATATTCACTGGTCACTCACCTCGTATAGTTTACGAGACATTCCGATCTACACGTGTCTCTATTATATATCATATACATTACACGATATTGATGGAAAAGGTGAATGAAAATGTCCTGAAAATCTCTGAGCCTATGAATCACGGTTCAAATCCTTGGTTCCCAACAAATTTTTTTTGTTTTAATGATAATTTGTCTCTTTTTAAATAACTATTACATAAAAATTATCATAAAAAAAAAAAAATTTTTGGGAACCAAGGATTTGAACCGAGGACCTTCAGATTGCGAGTCATGGATCCGCTCTGTGGTTAAACACATGACTCGCAATCTAAAGGTCCTCGGTTCAAATCCTAGGTTCCCAATTTTTTTTTTTTTTTTAATAATAATTTGTCTCTTTTTGAATAACTAAAATTCTATATTCTATTTTGTCTAACTTTAATTATTAATATCTTTTAAATAATTAGCCGTCCCACAAAACGGGGTATAGGCGTGTTCAGCTCGACGAGCTCTACAAGCTGGCAAAGTTTCATTAATAAGTGAGTCTAACACTTGGGTAGTTCTCCGTATCAGACGGTCGAGAAGGTATCATGCTGCATCGTAGAGAATCAAAGTGCACTCCTGACTCCGTTACCACTTTATATTCGTTTGGGAGGATTTATCGGCATCTTCGTTCACAAAGAAAGCTCCTCTCTTTCTCTCTCCGGTTCGATCGACGACGACATATCGACGACGATGCGGAACGCTACGGCTCGTTTCGAGATTGGAGATTGTCCCAAGGGGTCAAAAGAATCACGAACCGCGCGCGCTCTGGAATGAAGAGCGGGAAAGGGACATAGAAACGATCGTGAAGGAGAGAAGGAGAATAGGGAAAGAAGGAAAAGAGAGAGGGCGATAATGGTTTGGAAGGACGGGGCACTGCTGTCATTTGGCGACGCATGCATCATCGTTTATGCCACTTGACTCGAGTGATCGAACGTGACACGGTCGAGCGGAGTTCGTTTGCAATAACGCGAGTAAGAGCGTGTGAACGTTCGTCCACCAAGGCAAACAGCCCTGTAATCCGCGAAGAATTTTAATATTCCAGCTCGAGATGCGCCGTGGCGTGACTTTTCCGTTGCACTTTTCCATTCGGCCGTCTCCCTGGTCCTCCATTGGGCTGCAACCTCTTCTTGTCTCTATCCGTTCTCCTCTCAGCGAGAATAGGAAAACTCGAAGACATCAAACTCGTCCTCGCGTTCACGTTCGACGGGCCAAGATGGCTCATTGCGAATGCAGAAATGCAAGGTCTTTCTTCTTATAACCAGTCTTCGAGAGCTTGTGAGATATTAAACCTCGGCTTCTCCCTTCGCCCGCTCCGTCGATGCTTCTTGAATCCTATTTCTCGGTTTCCCTTCGCTCCCCGAACGCGACTTTCTCAATAAGAGCTCCAGAAATGCTCGATCAGAGTGGCAACATTCGGCACCGTTTCTCTTCGGCTACGGTCTGACTGTCATCTTGAAATATCACTATTCCTGTTTGTCTGCCTCGATGCAGAAACGGAACAGTGTCGATTATGCTCGTTCGTAGCCGTGCTGGTACCTCGTTTGTCAACGTTCAACTATCTCCAAAGGAAGTTAGGAAAATTGAGAAACATGGATCATTCTGTTGAAACTAGTTCCATGATTTCCTGGTTATTCGTCGTCAACTTAAACAGTTACCACTATCAATTTGTTAAATTACTTTCACTCTTCTGGAAAGTAAAACAAGAATACATCGGGAACGTTTCTATCTCTTTAATTATGCTGTTTAAGTTGCCAAGTAAAACTGTGCTACTCCTTCGGCTTTGCATACAAACTGTTTCTCATTTTGAAGCGCACCCACTCGGTAAATAATAAACATTCTATTATACGCTCCAGTTTAATTACCGTACCTTCAATTTACACCCAAACCTGATATATTCAACACCATCTCGTTGCTCGAAGAATATTCCACGGATCCAACATTTATCACCATTTCTTCCAACGATCCGACCTTTCAACTGAATAATACTTTAACGCGTTGCCTTTCGCAGCTCGCGTGGCGAGTTGCAAAGCTGGCACGATATAAGGTTTCGCGATTATTATTTGTCAAAAGCGTCGACGAACAGACAAATCTCGCGTCATGCCACCGTGGGACGTTGAACGCGTCGCACAATAGACGGGGGATGGCATTATGATAATATTAGACGTAGGAAAACGTCCGTTCCCATGATGGATGGCCTTTAAGATCGACTGACAATGAGTGTACTGAACCAACTTCGACCGCATGAAGATTCTGCGAGCCACGCGACGTTTTCCCGCAGTTTCCAAACTTGTCGACCGGATTTATGGTAAAAACGTCCAGTCGAGATCGCCGTCCGCTAAAAGAAGGAACGAGAACGGGAAAGTCGCGAAGAGCGGACGATAAGTTTTTTCCGTTCCAGTGTTTACGAGCGGTAAAGCTAAAATCCTGGGCTACCAAAAAACCGATAATGTCCCTGAGCAGAACGTCTGCCAGTTGTTCGCGTGCTATAAAAATCGTGGTAATGTCGTAATCACCTCGTCTACCCCTCGTTGTTCCTGTTCCCCTTTTTCAATTTTCCCTCAACAGGAAGAAGGAACCATTTCATCATGGTCCGAGGCAGACGACGACGTGGCTGACCGCGCGGATCGATAAATCACGCGACTTATCGCGGGGAAATGTTTTACAACCAGCTCTTACGTAACACCGTTCGTTACGTTAGATCTTAGACGAGGTTCAAGGCGCCGAGTTACTTTTCCCTTTCTGTTAGCAGAATCCATGCCGTTCGCATCGAACATCGCGGTCATTCGAGTATCGTGACGCTCTGAAATTTCAAGTCTCGCTTCGAGAGCGATAGGTGAACGCGCGCGGTCCGAGACGCGGTCGCGATAAAGTGGCGGGTTTGACGTCGGCGAGGATAAAGGATTGTGCCGATTACAGCTGGGGCCGGCTGAAAAACGTGAGCCAGCACGAAACCACAATCTACCATCTGTGCGCTTTAAGACCGATACGAAAAATTGCGGCAATTTGAATGGTAATAGCGGATTCAGGGTCGTTCGTCGCGGGCGGCGCGATGTTTAACTCTCGTATTTTTATCGAGACCCCGGCGAACGACATACGTGTTTCACAACGTGAGAATTATCGGCGCAACAATGTTGCAATTGTAACGTATCGGGCAGAAAATAAATTTTCTCTCGCCGCTTCTCTTTTGCTTCTCGTTCGTTTCTCCGAACGAAAGTCACGCCGCGCCGTTTCGTGCATACAAAATTCATTTATTACCCAGGTAGTATTCATAGTAAGAGATTTTTCATGCGATCGATTAATTGGTTTATGTCGAGGGATCGGGCAAACGTCAGTCTGCATTGATCTCTTCCATTGGCGGATTCCGTGCCTGGAGTGGAAGGGAATCGGCAACAATTCACCGAAATAGCGACGAGAAGGTAATATTACCTCGTCCATAATTAGGTGGTAACAGTTAGTAGGTTGGCGGGCAT
Source organism: Osmia bicornis bicornis (assembly GCF_907164935.1). Taxonomy (NCBI): domain Eukaryota; kingdom Metazoa; phylum Arthropoda; class Insecta; order Hymenoptera; family Megachilidae; genus Osmia; species Osmia bicornis. The sequence goes on along the minus strand of NC_060216.1, from coordinate 10,141,647 downwards.
CTTTGGAAGTACTAGTTACAGTTTATCGCGTGCAGTTAACTCTCATTTCTCCACCTTACCCGGGCCTCTCCTCGCCCAACCACCCCTAACCTCCTACGGCAACCTTCTTCCGCAACTCGTGGCCCGGCTTTCGGTGTACTTAGAGAGAACCGCATCCAGGAGAGACAAGTTTCGAACAACCCTGGTACCCGGCCAAGCCAGAGCCCTTTTAGTCTCTTCAAGCCTGCAACTACCAGTCCGTTATTCTAACTCCGTTGCCTGGCCCGGTCTCCGTGGGGAAACGGATACTTGGTCGAAAACTTGGCCGAAAGTTTAGAAGCTGATGAACGGAGGAGCGAGAATTAATCACGTCAAAACGACGTCAGTGGTGACGACTTCTCTTGGACATTACTCTTTGCTTTCTCTGGCAACTTGTTCCACTCGTTGCACCAGGAACCGACGTGTACAGTGGGTGATCATATTATTAGAGCCACTTGCATAAATTTTGTATATTATTAGTGGAGGGTTATTGATTAAAAACCTTAAAATTGTGGCTCCATTTCTACACAAACACGAAAAACCTATTTTTCATACCGTGGCTCTAATAATTTGATCACCCATTGTACATATCTGAATTACTTCAACCAAGGTAGAAGCTCAAATAGCTTTTACTCGTTTTATTCAGCCAATCACTCTGATCAATTTTAGTAGTATAAGGAATAAGAATAATTTTTCTATATTTGAAACCACATTTTTATGATGGATTTTAAATTGAGCAATTTCGTAGCGTCTGAACAAGCAGCTTGTAACCAACCACTGTATACATTTTACAACATACGTATAGCTTCTATCTTCTATCAAAGCTCGGTTTTCGTTTGATCAGATCGAACAGTCCTGTTACTCTCCTTCGGGAGAGATTGGCTCGATCCATTACCGGAACACCAACTACCCACGAAACACGACAAGATCTAGACGACACTTTTTATTTATTACCATCGTATTCGATCGTCGCGCTTCGTCTCGTTCCATCTTCCCCAACGTTGCTTACTTTTCGCGAACCAAGGATCTTTACGTCGAAGTCGTTGCTTTCTTTTCTTCGTTCGAGCTGTTTCATGAGCCTAGATTGCTCGGTGAAATTGACACCGACGTCTCAGCATCCGTAGCTTTATTGAACAGTCGTTCGACCTCGAGTTTACCAGAGGTTTGCCTGCTCGTTTCACCCTTCGCCTCTCTGTTTGCCCTCAATCTACCGCTTCGATCCCTCTTGTATCTCGTAACCCATAGAGAGTCGATTAGCACTCGATTTCAAAACTCATTTATTTCCCGATCCGCGACACGGTTCCGCTTCTCTGACAGCTCGATGATGCGACGCTATAGGGAGCCGCGGAAAATTAACTCCTCTTCCGTTTGACCTGAAAATCACGCTGCTCGTCCCATCGTTTTCCTCGATTCATTTCTCGTATTGCCAATCTACCGGCCATCGAGTTGCTGCACGATAGCTCTTATGTGTGCGCTGTAAGCCGATTGCGAAAATAAATTCTGATCCTGCTGATAAATCTGACCAATTTTTAGATGCTCACCGTTATCTCTTATACGACTATTCCTTCTTTTTCATTTATAGAGAAAAGTTTTTCATGATAGAAATTGGTTTAATTAATTACTGATCCAATAAAAAGAATTAGCCAATCATTTAAATCTCAAAGGCATTGAAATTCTCTTGAATAAAAGGAAGGACTTTTCCTGCAGAAAATGGGTTCGAAAATTGCTACGACATTCTGGCAACTGAAATATCGCAACTCGGATCATGATGAAATGCGATAGTTGTCGTTTAACCGACGAAGATTACAGTGGAGAATGAAATATATCGTGAAACAAAAGCGAGTAAAGTTTTGTCGTGGAACGTACCGACGATCAGCGAAAACACGGTCGTCTCTTCTTCCCTCAAATTCCATAAGTAGGAAAGTTTTTTTTTTCCTTTGCTGTTGCGGTTCTCCCCTCGCTGAAGATTACAGCCCTGTTTTCGTGGACGCCGCCCGTTCCTTGTTCAGACATCGGAACCGATGCGTATTTTTCTTGCTCCCTCCAAGAAATTTGTCAGGCTTCCGGAGTTCGCAAATAAGTCAGGCCCTTCCAGACGAGCGTAATGCGCGGGGACAATGTGAAGAGAAGAATAAGAAGAAGCTTGATAGAAATGGAAGGGCGATACGATCGTTCAAACTTTTAAACACGAGGGTACTAAATGGAACGTTGATGATGGGCCTTCTGGTAATGGCTCACTTCTTAATACTTTTGGAGAATATACTACGTGCTAAATGTAAAATGAAGAAATCATTGTTTTACCGTTTAAATTATTCAAATCGGAAATGTATGTTCGATTGAAATTCTCTATACTACAGGTAGTTATAGAGTCTTCAATTTTTCAAAAAATAAACTTTCCTAAATCCTGGCTATTTATAAAATCACCACGATATTCGTCTCAGCTCAGCACTGGCTCAAAAATCACGCTATCAATCCTCGTTTCATGAGGTTACCTTGTACCAGACAAGATTCGCCCCATGAAAGAAAGCAATGACCAGAGCAGGTGTTGCAGAGGACGAACTCGATGCAAGAATATTCTCTTATGCGATCGCTTCGGGGCGTAAAAGTCGAGGATATCTCGAGACAGCCATGTTGCAGCGGCATAGATCCCAAGGGGTTGGATATATGTTATCGTATCGAGCTGCACGTAAGTCGGGGACGTAAGTCACAGATCAGAGTCGGGGCGAAAGTGGGTGGATGGAGGCGAGAGTCAGCAAACGGTAGCATTAACTTTATGGGTGCATTGCGGTGCTTCCAAAGGCTGCTGTTGCTTAGTATCAGGGAGCATGGGGGATGTTTGGCATGGGAGTCACGCGCATCGACAATTATTTCACCCCTCCACCAAGAGTTTCCTTACCAACTCCCTCCCCCCACATTTCTTGCCTCTCCGTGCATTCCTTATTGGTAGACGCGATCCCACTGAAAATTGGTTCCCTGCTACTCGATCTATTCTAACCCCGTGCTAGGTTCAACTTCGACCTTACACGTTGCCACTAATCTTTGCGCACCTGCTCCGCCGTGTTGAATGCTTCGAACGATTCCGATAATTGCACGATGAATGAACCTTTGTGGTAGGAGAACGATTGAAATGTTAGCGACGATGTGATCGATGGAAACGATTTCACGATTGAAAAAGAAAACCGTTCGAATTTTATGGATTTCGTATTGTTACAGTGGTAAATTGCACGCTGCGCTTGCTTTATTTTCTATAGCGCGCAATTTAGCTGGAAATCTGATTGGTTGAAAAGCTCGGAAACACAGAACTTGTTAGTGGAAAGAGAATTGAATTGGAAATACTCGTCGTCAGAACAAGAAACGAAGGAGAAAAGTTGTTTCGCGTGTAGATCGCAGTAGTGCATCGTAAAATGGGTCAGACGCGTAAGTAGATCAAGTGCTTCTTCGAAAGATGATTTTGAGGTAATAATAAAGACGGACTGTCGTGGAATTTCGTTTAACGAAAGCTGCTTCCATATCGGGGAAGATAACTAGCTAACCCGGGAAGTAGCCGGGTAAAAAGCCAGTAAATCACACTGCAGGAATCTAAATTATCCTGGAGAAGGAACGCAGCCACCTTGGTCACGATAGTGACCAGAGAGTATGGAATTTATCGAACGCTAACCGCCACGGGCAACATTCCTGCTTCGAAGTATTCCGTAAGGTAATCCACAACGAACGACAATCGGCTATTACCGTCGAGAAGAGTGCTTCGTTAAGAATCGTGCGAAATTAAACATACTTGGTATTCTAGCACTGAGAACTCGCGATCGTGTTAAATAAACGTAATGAAATAGCACTGTGAATATTAAAATACTCGGAATTCATGATAGCAGAGAGAATTTTACTTTCTTAATTGGCAATTTTATCGTGAACTTTAAATTGAATATATTTTTAATGTCACCTACAACCATTCTAATTGCTATTTCTTTCAATTACTTTTGTATTAAATTTGTAGGGCTGGTCACTAACGATCTCCAAGATATTTAATGTATTAATAATACGACACCTAGGAATCTATCTTCCTTAATCTTACATTTCCTTCATTCTAGTTTCTCGATCGAATTCCCATCCCGATTCGCGCGCACAAAAATTGTCTACCGTTGTCTCAGACGACCGATGCAATTTCCGGCCGGCTGTTTGATGCTCGACGCACGTACGACCTTTACGTTTCGTCTCTTTACAAAGATTACCCTTCGTCGAGACTTTCGTCGTTATCTTTCGTTCCGGTTCTTTCTCGAGTCCACTCTTTCCCCACTTTTTTTTATCAATAGATGCTCGATACGTATGCGATCAAAGCTGACCGGTGTTCACCCTTGGAATACAAAGAAGGAAAATACTTAAATGAGAGTATGTACAAGGATCAACCTTGTTCTGCTCAGAACGTAGTAACAGACTCTGCTAATGTTTCTAATGTTTCGAGCTGGTAAACGCGAACCAGCTTCTTCAAACCAGCGATGTTTCAGCTTCTTCTTTCTCAATTTTTCCCTTTTCGAGGAGAAACAGACATCGAAGGAGAGAGAGTGGAAGGAAGTAGCACGTGGCGGGTTGCTAGCAGGGCGGGAATGGAAGCGGAGCTGGCAATTATTCAAGTAGAATTATAAAAACAAATAGGGTCGGTTTCTGGGCGGTTGTAACGAGAAGGTGGGCAACGTTGGCCGTAGAAATGGCTGCTGGCGCGGGTCTGATTCAGTAGCAGAACTACGCTGGGTACGTCGGTTGGTTCACATAAATATGAATGCGCCCGAGGCTCTCATTAAGTCTCTCTGCCTTCATTTATCTACCCTGTCCCTTCTCTCTTGTCCTCGAGTTTACCTCCCGTCGCTGTTCGCGTAACCAGGAGGATCTTCTGCCCGACGAAAGTTCGCTTCTTACACGAACAGGGGGATGTCGACTTAAAACGTTTAGTCGATTTCGCACAAATGTTACCTTAACGGCGATCGTGGTGTTATCAAGAGAAAATCCTCTTAAGTAGCTTTGGAGAACTAAACCAGTTGGCGCACTGCCGTGTTCGCGGCATTCCTCTACGTTGTGACGTTAATCGAATCAGAAAAGATTTGCTTATGATTCATTTGGGATAAATGATTTTTATAGATTGTCTAATTCCATAGGAATTCCTGCAACCTTGCCCCCTACTCCTTCGCTGTGCTACATTCGAAAATAATTCTTACGATCCTAACACAGCACAGCATGAATTTGCATTTCTCTAAACGCCACAGGGACGGTCGTTAGAACTTCAATCAACTCCAAACGGTCTCCATTCAGGCTTCTCGTGGAAACGTTTTCCATAAACGATCAAGTAAATCCTCGGCGAAGGTACCAATCAAGCGGTGACCCCGCTGGGAAAATATCACCGCGTGTCAACGATCGGCGCAAACGAACCATCCGACCGTGGAATGCGTTCTTCTGGCGCCATCAAAATCCCAGTCGTCGACCGATCGTTGATACTGTCGCGTAACGAACCGCTCTTTCCCCAAGATAACTCCCCTCATCTCTGTTGCTAAGACTGACAACGACTTCATCCTTGCCCCGGAGGATCTTCAACGTTTCAGGCGTCCTTGCCAGCCCTTTGCTTTACGAGCGTAACCGTGACAGCGTTCTTATTAAAGACTGCGACCGTAGCCTCTCTCGTCTATCGTTGCAGCTGTATCATGTGATTATTATTTATGCCTCAGCGAACCCACCCCCTGGGCGTACAGACAGTTTGACTATCCCGTTTCCTCTTCCGCTTACTTCCCGTTCGTGGATGGAGGTTCGGTAATCTTCTATAAATCAACCGACTTAATCTCGCGACGCGGATGAGTTCCGAGGCGATTGAACGTATCTCCGGGACGAAGGATGCGTTTCACTTATAAGAGGGTTGCGTTTGACAATATGTTCTTTTCGATCCTTGCTACCCTATAATTTCCCCTTTGAGCGATGGTTTTGGATATAATTGTTAAATATTATATTCTGAACAATATAGTGTTAGTCATATTTTACCAGCGCCGTACAATTTCTCTCCTCAACCGAGCAATACGAAACGACGAATTTCAACGACGCAACGGGAGGTCGTTTCATCCGTAGCAATTGTACGCTCCTCCCAAGAATCAAAGATGAATACCCAACCGTTCCGCGAATTGCTTTCCGTCGGAGGCGTGGGATCGCTTTTGTCGTTGTCGAAGGATACGCTCGCGAAAGAGAGTAAAGGAGCACTCGAGTTCGTGGAGTACATTTCGAACTAGAAGAAACACCGAAGCGAGCTGTAAAAAGACGCAAAGAGGATAATGAAAAAGAAACAGGAGAATAGAGGAAAGCGGTGTGATATTTCGACGACGATCGAGAAAGGGGGTGTAAATCTTACGCGTAGAAAATGACGGATAGAGCGAAGCGTGGAATGTCAAGACAAGGGACAGCGCGAGCGTAAAGATAGAGAGATCAGGGGAGAAAGGACTTTTCAAAGGACCCTTCGGCTCAAACGTAGCTTTCATCGGCTTATTGTCCGCTAAACACTGGAGTCGCGCGCCCAGGTAATAAAAGGATTCTCCCCTCTCTTGAAAAAAGTTGAATAAAATAGCAAAAAAAAAAGAGGATTGCCTCGGGACCGGGTGACAAAGAGTCCGCCGCGTCGTCACCAGGGCGTTGGTTTCGGCAGGGGAAAAACTCGCAAGGATGGAAGGGGTTGGTGAAAAATAAAAAAAGAAACATAGGGTTCGAAAGAAACCGGAGGGAAAGCTCGCTGGAGGAATGGAGAAAGCGGAAAGGCGAATCGAGGAAAGAAGAGAGAGAAAGAGGTGGATGAAATAAAACATCGAGGGGTACCCTCTTGCTCTATCGGGTGGTTAATGAAAAATAGCGACACCCTCGCCGTGTTCTGTCTCCTGCTGCGACTCGGATTGCTTGCTTTCTCTCCCGCCTCCCTTTCTAGCTGTTCCCCCGTGCTCGATTCCCTCTCAACCCTAGATGAGTTTTGCGTGATTCCAACGCTTGTTCGCTCACTTGCTTGCTCGCGCTTGCTCGACGGAATTTCCAGCCGGATTTCACGCTGCGACGTCATATTACAGCGTCCTGCTATGCCGCGGAGACGGTATAACCCTCTTTGCGTAACGACGCGTTTTCTCTTACCCCCTCGTCTCGACACCGTGCCGTTTACGTTTCTCTTTCTGTCCCCGTTCCGTCCTCCTCCCACGAGTTATTCTTTCCTCTTCCTCTGACATCTGTCCCGCTATGTATCCTCGTGAAAATTGCTTGCCAACTTCGAAACGATATTGAGCCTGGTGCACGGCTTTAATTAACGACCCGCTTCCGCGAGCCACCATCTTCCACCCTCCTCGCGCCTTCCTTTTCTAATAATCGTCGAACGGCAGAACCGAACGACGCGCACCGCGCGCTTATTGTCTTTTTATCGTCGATGGAATAACCTGTCTGGATTCGGGCAAACCCCGGCCAACCGGAAGTGCGGTCCATTTAAATTAAACACGGTCGTGTAATCGACTGAGAAAGACGGATGAAACGTTCGACGATCGATCGAGCCTGTGCGACTCGATATTTCATTATCGCTGAACAAGCATCTATCGAAACTACTACCTCTCTATTTGCCGTATAAAATTCGGAATCGCAGATCGACGATTTCGCTCTATATTGAAATCCAGTCCGTTTCTGGAAGAAGCGAAAAAGCACCGAGTATTTAACGCTCTCTTTCCGAATCGTCGGAACTCGCGAGTACGCGGTATTTTGAACCTTTACTTGCCCACCGTATCACGAGCAAGTATGAGATCGTTTGTTTCGCGAAAGGATATCGATATCGAAGCCACGGAACATATGGCGCGCGAACTACCGCTACGTGGTCGGCAACCAGCTTCTGCAGCCGTTAAAACGGTTGGAGAATTGCTGGCACCGCGAGTGCAATTGGATTAACAGGAGTTACAGGAACTGTGTAGCTACTTCAATGAACTGATGCATTGACAGTCGATACGAAACTTACTGAATGCGAAACTGAAGATAGACGGACGTGCATTCGTAGTGGAAAGTATAAAATCATCCCTATCGATAAAATGTGATTTTCTTAAATATCTAATGGTTATTAAATTTAAGAATTAATTTGACGTAATTACTTCTTTCGAAACTGCTCGCATTAAGACGTTTAAGTAACCAATTAAACAGTTCAGTAGAGCGTCAGAACCGTTTTCACAAACTTCTCCCAGCCGGTAGATCGATATCTGGCTAATGAAAAATTAATTGCACGACTTAAGGATGCCGAAACTTGCCGCCGAATTCATGACAGATTAAATGCCATCGCCGGGTTTCGGCTGCCGTTCGATATCGATCTCGCCGAAAGCCGACCCAGTTTCCTATATTGATTGGCTCCCTCGGGACACCGTGGAAAGAATAGGGTAAAAGGGGTGACCGAGGGCTGAAGAGGGTGCAGAGGCATAATCAGAAATCACAGCTTGTAAGCGAGAGTCGTTAGAGGTCCCAAATGGCGTCCCGTGGTTCGCCGCTGTCTTCAGCCAGCGTTTTCAAGCCTACGAATCCCCAGACAGTGTCTTTTCGTCGCGTTGCATCTCAGTCGCTCTTTTTTTTTTTATCCCCGTGGCTCTTTCTCTTTCCATCAACCGCTATTGTCCCCAGCCATGACTTATTATTTTTCATAAAGACTCGGTATAAGGACGTTCTGAGCACCGATGAATAGCGTTCAGTGATCAAAGCCATCTCTTCGGATAAGAACTCATCCCCCTATTTTCCCATGGCAAAGCTCCCTTTATTTGGGGTTGATTCTGGGTAAGTGTTACCGGAGACCGAGGATCATCTTTAAGGTATATTCTCGTTTGTTGATTTGATCATCCTTATTTCAGCAAGATCATTTTCATCTCATTATTTCCTTCTTATTCACAGTCCATCGTGCAGGAAACCACAACGATGCGTCAGCTTATATATTCATTACAGAATTCGTTCTTTTTCATACAAGAATTTCGCGATCTTCCGAGAAGCGTACGCGAGACTTCATCAAAACCAGGACACATTAACATACAAATTGCGATACGTTCGTCGATGCTCTCGGTGAATAGATCGTACCGTATATTCACCGTGTACCTTCCCTCGAAATTATGCTCCCCTTCTTATTTAATGGCGAAACAGCTGCGCTAGACAAGAAAGTGCTCGTCTGATTATCATAATGAGATACCTAGCATCCTTATTGACCTGATTCGTACATTTCGCATACTATACGTGTTAACATAATTATTTGAAAATTTATGTAATCCCCTGTTATCTTATCAAGTTTTCAAACGTTGCAAAGTAAATTCTCCTGTAGTTAGCAGAGTTAATGTGAGAATACAGCGCGTTAATTAAATTAACGCGAAAGATAGGTGTACAGAAATTTGATATAGAAAATTTGAATAAACGCAGCTTGTTCGAATATCTTACGACCACCGAATCGCGTGACCATTGCTCATGGTCGTGATACCCTAATTTCTGGTCAAGCCTGCACCGTTTATATTCGTGCTTGGATCAAAGAGATCGGCGCAAAATTGTAAGTTAAAATCCTTATTAGACGTTAAACGATACGAGGTAGGGATTAAAGCACCTTTTACCTCGCATAATGTATATTTTCTGAAAGGATCGATTGAAATACCGAAATAAGTGTCACGCGCAACGAGGCTGAAATATGTAAATTGGTTCGTGCAAGGTGTTGAAACCGTGGCAACGACGGGGAACAAAAATTATCCCACCGTCTCGAAACACGTTTCAACCGTAACGTTTACAGACATTTTCCCCAACGACGCGAGAAAAATGTACGGTAAGAAAGCCGTGGCAGATACCTCCATTTAGGTTTGCCGCAAGAAACGGGATTCGCTGCAGCTTACTTTCTGCTGCACGCGCGAACAGGAAATCGGATAGCGAGCATTTACCGAACGAGCCACGACCTACATTCTCGTGACAGTTCTTTCTTCTATTAAAGAACTAAAATCTGAATTCATTCGTTTCTGACATCGCGGAAGAAAAAAGAAATCGTCGAATGTTTGAACATCCTGATAGATTCAAATCTGTCGAGCGCAAGACGCGGATTGAAATCTCTTTCCGGCGTTCGCTCTACCGAATCGTCGGAATGGAAAAATCCTAATTCTTATTTCTTCCTTTCCATAATGACGCGCCTTATTCTTGCGGCGTGGCGGAATGGAAATTCGAGGAGCAACAAATCGAGGAAACTAGCGCGAAGATAATGGAGCTGCAGAGGAACGACGTTGCGCCACCGGGAAAATAAATCAGACCGCAGCCTCCCTGGTTAGGGTTTAGGTGCGACGGAAGTAGGGTTCATGATCTATGGACACCTCGCCATTTCCGGCCAAAAATCCATTATATATTACACTTAGGAAGGCGCGGGGACGCGTCCGAAAGTTACCAAGGTTTCCCTCCCCGATTCTCCCTGCTTCTTGCCATCCCCAAGCCGCGGCGAGCATAACTTTAATCGAATTGTCTCGAACTACGGCGCCGCTGACGGAAATGCGTAAATCACCCAGGGAGAAAGTATTCCCGGGCCGGTTACGCGCTAAGGACGCGCGTGAACGATCCAAGCTAGCACGCGTGCAGAAACTTTTTCCGTGGGGACCACGGCCGCAGATATACGACGTTTCCAGCTCGTTTTTTACGCGTGTCTCATCGCCGAGTTTCGACCGTTTAACCGGCAGTTCTCGCGTCACGCTACATTAAGCATTGAAAGATGTTCCTTGTGCTCGCTGCAAAAGGGCGGAACGTTTCGAAACAAAGTTGACTTTATAAACAGGTAAATCAAGAACGGGTGTTAAGAGAATTTTTTGGAGCAGAAATGATTTGTTTGAGCTAGAATGTATCGCATTATCTGCGGTAATTTAGAAGCGTGCTCGCGCGTTCATTGAAACGAAATACACATTATCATAGTGTAATTATCCTCGGCTCGTAATTAAAGATCAATATGCGAGAGGGTGTGAATGTACATCCCTGTATCTCATCAAGGGTTTCAAGCGATCTGCGATCTAATAAGACCCTTATTAACCCTCCGTAAACTCGTTTCGCCCATATCGTGTGCTTCGTAGCCGGTTCACACCTCGTTCATTTTATCGCAATCGTATCTTCGGCTTCTTGATTTATTTTCACTCGATCTACCTTGCTTCTTACAATTCGATCGAGAGAAACGATAAAAGGATGTCCGTTTGTGTGGTCGAGGGAATCGTTCGGGAGGAGAAGGGTTATAATAACAGTCGCGACGTCGTTGACGACGTTACCGTCTAATGGAACGGGATAATCCGTTTTCCGTAATATCAAGATGGTCTCCGGCAAAAATATTCTCGTGAAAAAACGTCGTCGGCGAGCATCAGTTATGAGAGACTCAACGGCGATGGGGCAAGAAAGCCGGAAGACGGGAGAATTTAGTTTACCCCGCGCAACTCGGCTAAGCCGCTAATAAGGTTCCGCTAATACCCCAGGTCTTACCGACCTCGTATAATCTATGGACGGATACCTCTTTGCGCGTACCCGGGAAATTTATCATCGGAGAGTATCTCTCTCGTTACCTGAAATCCTTATCAACGTCGACGCTGAAAGACCATCGAACGAAGCAGCTTAAGAAGCTGTGAAAAGTGGCATCCTCGGTTAAAAAGAAATGTTAAACCTTCTAGATACAAGGTGCTACGTTATGCAATATAAATAACTGCTTGTAACAAAATTTTCAACGATAAAATATATATAATCTAATTGGTGATTTACCGATCTATTTAAAAGAAAAATTTTAGAACAGCCTTCAGCATATAGGAAAATATTCGATGAATTTTTTTCCAAAAATCTACGCTGTTATTTCATCATATTATTTTATATACGAACAATTCGACATGCTTTGAAATTTGTTTTGATCGCGTAAGCGTAGCACGGCTTCATTATTTACCGTGCACAATATATGTCCGATCCCCTCACAGTTTCATTGAAACTTTTAATTAAAGTCTGCAAATTTACGTTCGGCTAGACGTGATTCCGTTAAAATATTATTTCGCAATTTCAACGTTATCGGCCAACCCAACTGCTGCCCCCCTCGGGGAAATGGATTTAGACTAAATGCACGTCCGTCAGACGATCCGATCCACGCTCTTCAATAATGCGGTCGTTCGGCTAAAATCATCGGTTTGTTAGGTCGTAAAATAAAACGTGAATTAAACGATTCTTCGTTCTCTTTTATGAATAAAAATTATTAAAGGAACGGGAAACAGTACTGTAAAATTATATATCATTTACAGATAGCAGTACGCTAATTTTAAATCGACAATTTACAATTTAAAACAAGGATATCACGGCATTCGGATTATTCTGGCAACAAAGTCACAGGTTACCAGCCCCATGGCAGGGTGATCCCGATAGTGGTAGCAAATCACACTTTGACGTTTCATTTCGAGTCAGACGCGGTCTCCCGGCGACACCGGTTATCCATAGAAATCACAATTTACTCCTGGGATGAACGTACGCCGACCAGAAGTGTTCGATAAGCCACCGTAGCCAATCCAAACAGTTTGTTGCTGGCGTTTCGCTTGTTAAAGTTATCCACGAAGACGCACTCGAAACTTCCGAGCAGTCATCGAATTCTGTTCATTGAATTTTCCGTTCGGTTGCGCGGTGGAATCGGTGACAAGTGTATCAGTGGAAACGAAGGAAAACGAGAGGAGAAATACGACGAGAAAAAGGGTATAAAAGAAGAAGAGGCGGAAGTCTATCCCCTGACGGGACGTCGATAATCCTGTTCCCTGTCAAAACACACTTCGCCTCTTCTGTTTGTCCTCTCTTATTCCCTCCTTCTCGTTCCGTCCCCTTATCCCTGTCTATTCTCGCCAATTCTTTTCTCCTTTTTTTCCCCTCTCATTGCTCTCTCTACCGTCTCATCTTTATCTCTTATCTCCACCAGCAAGAGTCGCATCATCGCGAAGCCGGTGCCTGGAAACGAGACTGCCAGGATATCTCGTCCTGTCCCAGGGCTAACACGAAAATATTGTAAATTGGTAGCCCGGCTCTTCGCGGTTTTATCTGATCGTCAACTTCGGAACGCGACTGCGCTGTTTCCGCAGTTTGCAGCGGAAGTAACATTGAACCTCGGATTACTCCGACTTATTTTTCGTGTACGCGATTTTAGGGACTCGAGAAGGAATCGTATGGAATCGTGAGCTAGACCTTCGAAACACCGTTCAAAATTGGGCACTCTAGTTTCTATACGAAATGTAGTACGAAAATGATATCTAAAGAAATGGTATAAAATTTAGAAAATAATTATAATATTATATGTATTAATTAGAACATCAATTTCCCCGTAGATATCTAATTTCAAATCAAAGAATTTCGACTAAACAGTCGTATATCAATATTAGATACGATCCCATCGGTATCGTGTTTTCCCATGAATCACGATCGTGCATCAACATTTGATCGGTTTAATATTACCAGGTATCGTATCACTAATTTGCAAATTGCAGTTCTACGGTAGCTTCGCGCTGCCTCCGTACGTTCTTAACCCAAAGAGACTTGCAAACATTTCTGTTCGTATAAATTGAACAAACACGAAGGTAACAATTTCTAAACTTCGTAAGGGAGAAATTTCCCGGACAATTGATACGGTAGCATCTGTGTTGATATAGCGTGTAGAAAAATTAATGAAACGGTTAGAATTTCCTTTTTTTCGTTTCAGACAATTCTACTTATTACCCGTGCGCCGGTGAAACCCTTCCATGATTATAAACTATAATTTTCTGTCAACAGTCGTTATTCCCAACGCGCGACTTCCCGCGAGTTAGCTCGAAAGTACACCTCGGGATGGCGAGAGGAGCGAAAAAACCGAGGAAAGAAAGTGGAGAGAAGAACAATCAGCGCCTATGCGTCGTTGAATCGGGAGAGATAAAAGAAGACCACGTCGAATGGACTTTAATCTTTCGTACGCTTTGACGGTTCTAATAAGTTCCATTCTCCTCCGTTCTAATTTTACGTCTATCCTTTTCCGTCGATCCTCGGTGACGTTATGAGTTCCTCGAAGGCCTGTTTCTTCCTTCGTTCGCCATCAGACGGATGGGCGGGGTTGAAGATTGTAACGAAATTTCGTCGCGACCAAGAAATAACGGAGGGCGCGACGACAAGCTCGTGTGCACGAAACGCAGGATCTTCGTGATAAAGTTTCATGGTTACGCGTAAAAGTGAAACGACGACGCTGCTCAAACCACGGTGATCCTTCACCAAAGAAGGATCCAAAGAGACGAGCGAGATCAAGGGGAAGTATAACGAGAATTTTGAGAACGAGACGAATAGGACGCGACTCGCGACAATCGAATTTTCTTGCAATTTTGTTAACCGATCAAAGGGTGTTTGAGTGATTCATGAACGAATTTGCATGCACACTTTGCGTAAATGATACATACTTCGATGACAGCAGTTCGTTTTACGTCTATCATTGAGCGTCGCATGAAATTCTAATACCCTTAACATCATTTAGGACAAACAGAATTATCGAACCGTTCAATTAACGTCCGAAAGGGCGCGGAGTTTGACCACGTATCGCGTCCACCGAATATCGACGAGGTTATTAATCATAATTTTCCGTGATTCTCTGGCAGACTAGTCTAATTGGAACATTGATTTAGGTACGCGAGTCACGAGAAATCGGTAATCTACCTAACTGCTAAATCGTGCTGTCGAAAAGCAATTCGAACCGCCAAATACAATAAAAGAATGATTATCGCCTGAATCAATTATCGTACAAGATCAATGAAACGAAACCGTAATCAAATCTTAAATGTCAGTGATTAAAACATCGAATAGCAGAGAATGACACGGCAAAATTGTAAATATTCCGAATACTATCGCCTCGTATAACATACGCGTTAATCAAAAGCTATTTTTCAATTGCAATCCGAACAGTTTAATCGACAGAATGGAAAAAGTTACGTCATAAAAAACATCGACACCGAACACGACACGGGTTAACCCACGATCGTGGAGGAGAAAACGAGGACTCGTTAAAGGTGTTCCCGGTGGCTTTCAAGCCGTTCGAAGTCACGAACAGACAACGGGTACGCACCACGGGGACCGTTTCGGGTGCCAATGTAATTGGCACGCTTTGTGACATCGTCACGACAGAATATACGACGATCTCTCTCGCATAGCATCGTTCTGGCTTCCATTAGCGACCAGGTTAGAGGGAAGCTCGATTCCTCCTTCTTTCTCTACCGTTTCACTCTCAGGGTATTTGTTCTTCGTCTAAAGTTGTCTCTGTCTACTTGTCTGGCCCGTTTCTCTTTGCTAGTTTCAACCCTTTCGAACCCTTTCCTTTTTTCATTCTGACACGTTTCTGGCCCCTGGTCCCCTTTATCGCAATCAGAAAAATAGCCACGGATGTAGGTAATTGATGGTGGGTTCAATTTGGACGACCTCTGTTCAAGTATCTGCATATAAGCACAGTAAAAAGATTCTCGCTTGTGAAAAATAGATGACTCTAATTGAAATTACTGTAAAAGATTAAAACCTAAACTCTCGCCCCTTCAGAGGCACGAAGCTTTTCTTTACCCCTTTTTCTTTTCATTGTAGATATTAGTCTTCTCCTATTGTAACGGGTGACGTAACTGAACGATATTTCACGAGGGTGCTGGCGGGGAGGAAGTCTGTTTAACCGGGCGACAGGTAGGACAATCTGTCGTCGCGCTCAGGCTCAATCGTGCATGAAAATTTCGATTGAACCCCGACGTGGTCATGATCCGTTTAACGCGTCAAGCGAACGCTTCGGGGTAGTCGGCCGTTAACCACTTAATTCGTGCCGTAATTTTTAGATTAGCGGATTCAATGCCGCGCCAAGCCACGCAGCACGGAATTTCGTCGATTTTCAAATTCCGCTCGTGCGTGATGTATTTTTTTCAATCGTGTTTCCTTCGCGCACGATAAATTCGGTTCGTTTAGTTTGGAACCGATGAATCGGATACGATGTTTCTATTTTTCGTTTATTTTGTTGCTGGTGTCGTTTCGTTTGAAACATTTGCGTTTCTCGCGGATGCTTTTTTTTCTCCCGAATATAGCTCGATTTTAATATTTGTTTCAAACGTTTTTTATTTACAACGACATTGGTTTCCCAGTTTTATGGAGAATTTCTTTACTTTTATTCATTTTATTTAGATACAAAAATTAATCGAGCAATCAACATGAATTATATCGAACATTTATAGTGTCGTTTAAGTAAAACATTGATCAAATTATTCCCATCATAAGACTCATCGACAACGAACCGTCCTTGTAAAGTAATTTCCCTCTCCATTTTTCGAATCACAACTTTTCGTCGATCAGTTTGCAAGAGGACGAACCGCAGACAAGAAAAATAACGAGAAGCAAATATATACACGGAGCGAGCCGGCAGACGGGGCCAATACCCTGAAACTTCGAGGCTCGTAATTAGTTGCGAACTTATCAAAACTCGATAAGCATCTGCGGAAAGTACACAGCGTGATTCGTCGAAAGAATCTTCAGCGACTTCAGCGACGGTAAGTGTGAAAGAACGATTTCGCGATGAAACTTCGACGACCGACTTAATTACGCTATTCCCTCGGGGATCGTCGTACAGCGTACTATCTTAATCCACTTTCCCGAGACACGCCGCGATTATCTCCTCTCGGGAAATTACCGATCGATCGGTCAAACATATTTCTTTTCTCGTTTTTCCCTCTCTTTGCTCGTTTCCTCCTCGTCGATACTACAAATTGAGAAATGCAATTTAAAAGTGTGATACAATATGTACACAGCTACAAGACGACGATGAAACATGAAAATTTTTCTTTGATTCATAAAACTCGCGCTTCCTCTTCATTTCATCTTCATCCGATCGTTTCTTTTTATTTTATGAACAGAACTGAACCGTCTAAAGAATTGTCTACCGTTGTATTTATATACGTCACTCGTGATCGATTATCGAAGTCCGTTAAGTACCTCTTCCTTTTCTTGCTCTGTCCCCTCGAAAACCCTTGGCTTGTCGAAATTGTCACCCTTGCGACCCTCTCCCTCTTCCCTCATGTAAATATTACCCCGTGAACCGCCACGAGAGGCGAATAAATACGTCGGTAAATCTGCAATATAAAATCAAGAGGAATTTTATTTTCAACTCAGAATACCGATGGTGAATTTTCGTTTAAACGAGGACAAACTATTCGGGGTATCGTGCGACCGGGCTAAGGGGTAAAAAGAGGAACGTGTCGGGAGTACAGGAGGACGCCGACCGGATTGTTTTGTAGTTTGGATAACTATTTAAAGCATCCTATGGTCGCGGAGCTACGCTTCCTACACCTTGCCGCGTTTCGCACACCCTCGGGTGTGTATATTGTACGCGCAGACAAGTAGTTCGCCCCCGCGATGAATTTCGATGGAGCTCCGATTGTTTCCCACTTGATTATCCGGAAAACCACATTGTGGCGAGGCTCGATTCTCTGCCCCCTTTGCCATAACTCGGCTTCGCGAGCCTGCGACACGGCCAACTATTCCCATATTAGTTAATTTAACGTGTTGCTCCTCCCTGTATTCCGCGCCGTCGTTATTCATTATCTATCCGACCGACTGGCCACGTGTCCGGATTGATTAAAGAGTTCTCGAGATGCCTAAACAACCATATTCACCAACGATTTCTGTTATTAAATCGTGTCTGGAATTTTGCAAGAATTATAAAAATTTAACCACCTTAACCATTAGAAAGTCAATTAAAACAACGTCGTTGAAAGAAAGATTTGACATAGACGAGCGAACGGGTTTGTCGCAGGCAAGATATCGACGTGACGGTGGCCTAAGAGGCAAATAAAAAGTTATTTGGCCAACTCGAGCGTGATTTAGAAGAGGCAGGGGCAACGAAGCCCTCAGGGTCCTCGTTACACCCTTATGGGGAGCAGCCATTCATTTCAGCCGTTCGATCGAGGAACGTCTCAGCAATCATTTTCAATTTATTGCCGAGAAAGCCCGCAAAAACCTGAAGCGAAACGGTCCACCCTGCGCCCCGTCACTTTACAGCACGGCCAGAACCCCTTGCGAAGGATCTCTAAATTAAATCCACCATATCAGACACGTTTTATTTAATCAGTTCCCCGGGCGACCCCTATGCCCGTCGAGCGGCTCGTCTTAAACGACTTTCAAAGCCGACAGAGCTGCCTGTTAACCGAAACGAAATCACGAACGTGATAGACGCAGACGGGATATTTTGCGAGCGGGGGTTGCAACACTCGGCGAATTGAATGCGAAGTGGGAATAGGAAGAACCGAAGAAAAGACGACTCTTTCGCCTCGAGTCAAACCCGGAAGCGAGAAGAGTTGCCGTTTCGCGTCGACCACGAGAATATGTTTCGAAGAACGACCGTGTCAAGATACGAGACCTTTCGGAAATATCGAACATCGTTCTTTAAACGAATTTCGCTTCTTATGCTTTGAGAACATAAATCTTTGAAAGAAAAATTTCAGGAAAAACCGATGAGAAACTTTAATATCAACCCCTGTTTAATCTTTACTCAAACAAGGACGCGAGAGGGAATGAAATATCTAGAAAAGAAATGAATGAGATGACAAATAGATGTATCCAGCGAGCTTAATTCGTCGCTGATAAAAAAGCTAGAAACGCTGTAATCCAGGGTAATTCATTGCCCGCGGCTCGTTGACGAATGATCTTATTAAGAGATTAAATTTAAAAGAGCCACCTCGTTTTCCCGTTTCCTAATATTAATACAGCTTCCGAGGGACCACGATGCCCGTGGGGTTGTACACTTTTTATTGACCCATAATGACGGTAAGTAACGAAGTTAAGCCGACTTCGACCCTCAGTGTTCCGCTTCCATTCATACCCTCTCTTTCTTTTCTCTGTTTCTTTCTTTTGAGATGCGACAGTCTTGCACGCTTCACGAATTTTATTAGCGCTTTACCGTACCTACGACGTTTTTCATCAGAATCAAGCGGAAGCTCGTGAAAATCGCCAGAACGTTTCGCGAATATCATTCATCTATATTCGAACGTTTTCATCCGTCATGATCTTAAGGAATCTCTAGGAATTTCCGGTAACTGAGCGTCTCTCGGTTAATTAGAAAGCAAGACGCCGGGAAAGGGTAAAAAAGGAAGAGAGACTGGAGGCTGGTTCGGTAAAGGCGGAAGTTGAGCTTCCTTTTCACGAGAAAGGAACAAAACCGAACGGTCTTTGAACCCCGCTACCGATAAGACGGTGGCATCTTCTTAAATGCCCGAGATCCGTATCTCCGTGTTTAATATTAAGTGTATTCCTTTTGATATTCTTACCGGCCAGCTCGCTCTCGGGGTGTCTTAACAGGCTAGCTCGTATAAAAGAGATCCGACAGATGCGGCCGAACGAAGAGGCAAGCGTCACGAGCAACGCTTTGACGAATTCTTCTCGCAGCCACTTTACTTCGAAAAAACAGCATAATTGCTTGGAAATTTATCTCGAGCCATTTATCTCTGAATGAGATTGGATCTAAGAGGGTCGTCAAACCTTGTAAAATGTGAATCGCTGTTGTTGTCCGATGAATTGCAAATTACCGGACGCTGTGCTCTTCGCTTGGATGAAAAGCATCAAATATTGCGTCACTTCCGGACCAGAATGAATTTTTTATACAATATACTCGGCTTGAAAATAAACTATCCGGCGAGTCCGCCGGATCGAAAGGATCAAGAACGAATGAATGTAACGTTCCATTTCGGCACGTCTGCCACCGCTAAATTATATTTTGCACCTACGCGTAACAATAAATATTATATTTAAAAAAAATCATTGTCATATTTTATGTATCTTGATGAAGAATTCATTTCTTCAAGGTTCCACAACATTGTTACGTGTATTCAAAAGTTACAACATCTCGTTTGGCAAGAATAACGGCAGGAGTAGCCAATTGTGTTAGCAACGCGATAATTTCGCTCCTCCTAAAGATTTACTGTCTCTTACCCACGCAAATTTGTCTTCTATACTGGCTATATACATTCGCGTCCATGATTTCAGCGTACCACGCACAAAGACTGAAAACAATTCGCAAGAGTGATTGATGAGCGAGACTTAACGGGGATCGTTCAACGTAGCAACCACGTTAAGATAAAAGCGATTCTCATCCTAACACCCTGCTTCCTTACGCATCACGTTGAAGACTGATAATACAAAGAACCCGCTTATCCTGTGCTGCTTTTTCCTGACCATTAGTCGACAGAGTTCTTATCTCGTTGCTCGATCGAAAAAGTATCGATTTATAAAAGTCGTTAATCATTAGAATGATTTTTATTATAATAAAAAAGGAAACATATTTCAAACTTCGGTAATTTTTTTTTTTCTTAACATTTTTATCTAAAAGCAATTGTGGCAGCTATTAAAAATACATATTTCCATTCTATACTTCAATTTTTGATTTAACGGAAACGTATATTGATTGCAGTATTGATTACCGATGCATTGCAATAGTACGTGACAGAAATATTAATACCAGTATTAACCATTCAACGCAGAGGTGTTTCAAATATAAAATATTAAATGCGAA
The DNA here is from genome assembly GCF_907164935.1 of Osmia bicornis bicornis. NCBI lineage: Eukaryota > Metazoa > Arthropoda > Insecta > Hymenoptera > Megachilidae > Osmia > Osmia bicornis. Next base: position 10,121,081 of record NC_060216.1, on the reverse strand, counting down.
CGATAAATGCATCACGAGTAATTAATAGATAGCGAACCGTACAAATAATTATGCATCGCTAAAGAAAAATATTATTTGGTTATTTAAAAAATAGAATATATTAAACAATTTTAAAAGAAGGTTCTTAATTTTTAATAAGAAATAAAATTTTCTCCCTCATTTCGTTCAGACATTAATCTATCAAAATCGATGTTGAAACGACAACTAAACAATCTCGATTGAACAAGGCTAAATATTATTACCGGGCAATGATTGAATGGAATTCATGGGGCTCTCAGCACGGCAAACAACGTCGTGTTTGCCTCGCTCGGCGAACACCGATTTCATACTAATTACGTTGCATCCACGCTGCACCGTTTCACCGCCGCGGGACTATTCGCACGGAAAAAGGAGTGCAAGTAGCCTGTGAAAATCTCGACCCATGAAATTCCTCGCTCCGAGGTTTTATCGTCCGTTCGTGACGCGTCTGGTATAAACTATTTTTCCTAGATACGGTGGATCCTCGTTGCCTAGCTTAATGACCGACTAAACGCGTTCTGCGATGCCCGCGGTTGAATACCGAAACTGATATTGCACGAAACATCCGCGAATACGATAATTGCGCGAGTTTTAATTTTGGCAAACTAGGTGCACGAATTCTTACAAATCTTACGCTCGTGGAAGTCATAAATTTCTGTGCAATTATGCTGCTACGTTCAATTATTATTACAGCGGAAGATATACATCCGTTCGAGCCTCGTACAGCAAAGATGAGATTTCTAAAACGAGCATTTAATTACATTTTGAAATGTTCCTCAATTTCCGAGGGAAGACAGTATCATTGACTTATTTTCTTCGATGATTACTTGAAATTATCACAAAGGAGGAGTAATCGTGAACAGGAAACGATAAAGCACGAGGCAAGATCGATAAAACCGGAAGGCAAGTACAGGTTGATGGTGCGACACGGTCAAGTTTTACGAGCAGTTTTGTCGCAACGATTTTCGACAAGCGAGTTCCTCGCCGAGGTTGTGGACAGCTTTTTGCTCAGTGGGACGATCAACGACAGGGAAAAACGTCGTAGCATTTCCCGGGCGCCTGCTACTCTATCCTTTTATCGCTCTGTTTAGGTAAGACAATAAAAGGACGATGAGCCTGAAGTTTCACTGCACTCCTGCATCGTTGGGCTACCAGCAAAGTACATATAAAGAAGTGGATTACAGACGTTGAGGAAATAAAAAAAGAATGATTCATTGCAGTTAAGAAACTTCTATCTAAACATTTTTTCATGCAGTTCTACAACAAACAATGCTCTGTGAAAATCCATTATGGTTCATGGTATCCATTTTTTTCTTAATAAAAGGGCGTGTTGAATGAAGATTATTTTCTCCTTGAATGGATTGCAACTAAGCACCGGATATTGGTGTTTCAATATTTATTCAACCATGTCAATGATCATCCTTCTAATTGCTGTTGCATCCTCATCCTCCTATTATGTCCACCCAGTGCATATTTATCCGTGCTTTGATTGTGCACCAATTGAAACGAACAACTTCTTGCCTGCCAATTTAGCCTCACACGTGCACAGCATTACATCCCGGACCAATTTTTGAACCAAAACAGCAGTTCAAGGCAAAGCTGGCGTGCACTTGCTACTCTAAGCACGTTCGACTCAAACCAGGCTCAAAGTGCAGTTTCTACCTTAATCCAGTCCGGCACGCTGTCGTTCGGCAAACTTTAACTAATTTTAACCGAGTTCAAACAATGGTCACTTTGCTCTGTCCAATACGTCGGAGTTTCTGCCCGTTGTTCTCGAACTTCCGAATTATCTGGAGCGAACGAAATCAGCCAAGACTTTTATTAAACGACAGTTTGCATAGTGTGCTTGTTTCTAAATGCGGCTCTTCGTTGATTCCTCGAGGCGAAATCCCTGGATGCTGGACGTATCGAATCCGAAGTGTCTAATACGAGTATTTCTAATTAAATAAATAACGATATGAGTGATGGATTCCTATGGAAATTCGAGACGTTTTAAAATGTTAACCATTAATCTCTTAAATACCATAGGTGACAATCGGTTACAATGATTCTACTGCTATGTCAGCATATATTGAAGGGAGGATTTCAGGCTGGTCAAAAGCAGTGCAGACACCCTTCTTGCTTCACCGTCTCATGGGACGTCTTCCCAGCTCTTTTCGCATACGTTCCCGGATCAGCCACGGAATTTGCGTATCGATGTATCGCTAAACACGTTATTTATCTTCGTCAAAGGTGCTCAGATGTCGTTCGTGGCCGACACCCCCGCGGCGAAGCTGCCAGAGAAGCACGATCTTGTCCCCGTTGCTTATGATATATTGCGACCCATTCAGCTTGTCGAGCAGAAAAGTGCAAGCTCGGTACGGGGCCGCATTGTGCCCCGGCCTCGTCAATCGACACGTCCAGGCTTATCTTCCGCTGCATCATGGCTTATTATATTTTTTTCTTCTCCTTTCGACCGGCTCAGACCGACGGAAAAATTAGCCTGGCGACAATGGCTGTCAGGTATTACCGAGACCCGACTCACGATCAGGCATTTAGTTTATTCAGTGTGGATCACCTGATATTATCGTTTAATTTGTCAGTACCATTATTTGTAGGAGAAAATGTATTAAAACTTAGGGTAAAACTCAGTTTATCATCATGAACCCGTTCTCTAGTAATTCAGATTAACAGAGGTTTTTAATCGAATTAGAAAATAATTAGTATCCCTGCATTCAACTGAACAATAATAAGACGAATGGATTTATTACCTTTCGACGAAATTACTGATGCCGTTTAGCGAGCGTCGCGTTGAAAAATAATTCATTTGTGTCAAAATTAAAAGATTGGTTCGGTCTGGCTATCGGGCGCTAACAAACCATCGGAACGAATCTCGAGCTATAGGACCGCGCAGATTGCTTAATTAAGCTGGACCTGGTAATGACGTTTAATCGAGTAAATGCGTAGTGTCGATCGTCGCGCCTGTGTCGGACTTTTCGTTCACGTTCAAACAGATTTTCCACGTTTTTGCCCTTCTGTTTGCGCAAACGAAACACGCCACGCTTTTGAAGCTTCCTCGCGCTACGAAGCTAGCTTAACCCGGGATTATTTTATAACGTTAACTTGTACACCTTCCCCATCCCAACCAGTCGTGTTTGCCGTGTTAATATTTTGCGTTTCACTGGGAATTTTGTCGATTAATTGAGTGTCCATCAAAGCTTTCCAATTACTTTTACTTCTCAATTAACAAAGGCTACAGAATTTCCTGCCTTTCGTACCAGTTCAGCTTATAATTAAGATTTGAAAACTTATTACGCTTGAGAAATAAATATTAGATTATAATAACTAAGATAATGATACCACTTCATTACAAAATGTTGAAAAACACAAGAGATCATCTTCTAACTCTCATATTCCACTTCTAATATCTTCTCCAAATTATTAAAACTGTTTGTATCAGTAAGTTTATGATCCCTATATATATTAATCAATCATTTAGCAACATTAATAATTAATAGAAAGAAAGAAAATACATCAAAAGATTAAAAGAAAGGAAAATAATCGTATTACAAAATCAATAATTTTGATTCCTCATATAACACGTTTCCGTAATTGTAGTGTAATTGCAATAACACCATTAGAAGCGTGGAATCTTCCTCTTTAAAACAAGCTTTGATGCATGTCGATACGACTATCCGTTTCCGAGATATGGTTGTGTAAAGCAAAGCCTAATTTTCAATATTTCTCTACCCTCAGTCTCGCTGGCTCGCCGTCACTGACCTATTGTAGGCTTGACACTCGAGTGGTGGTCATTGATGAATGCTGAGTCAGCGTTTTTTTTACTATTACTATCGTGCGTACGTAGTTCCGAGAAAAAAAGTAGGTCAGCTCGGCGCGCCGTTTCCGAGAATTCGAACACCATTCATAATCGCGCGCATCTTAAATGCTTAAACGGCCGAAGTACAATCTCTCGTATCTCCTGAACGAATTGAGCTATCGATTCGCGGTAAAAGGCATTTTCAAGATCTTCTTGTTCTCTACGTTGACAATATATTTGTTTAAACAATTCTGTAATTATTTTTTATATTATTTTGCATTAAAGTTTAACACTATTTTAGAGCATATGGTGAGATAGTTTCGTCAGTTTGGATGATGGAACAACTAACGTTGAATGTGTATCTAGTTTTAAACTAAAAATTAATTATAAAAATAAAAAATGAAGTTAAAAATTTTTATAATTGAAAATGAAAAATTGGAGTTCTGTGATCTTTTACAGATATAATTAATTTAGTGATAATGAATTAATCTTTAGTCTAAAGTATACGCGTATAAACAAACATTGTTTTTGTAAATTGCAATGGTGCACAGTAAAAAAAGTAAAAGGGGAAGTTTTATATTTGCAATAAAAATTTGGTGTTACCTTAAAGTTAGAGCAGTGCACAGGGAATTGAAATCATTGTGCCCGATACCAAATCCATATAACATGTTTCGAATGCGTTTTCAATACCTTATTTCAATGAGATCTTTTCACTGGAAACTAGTACGGTTTTGAACAGTTTCGAACAGCTTCAATATTCTACTTCGAAGCGCACACGTTTCAGAAACATCAAACTCAAGCCCTGAAATCAGAACTTTCACGCGATGCCCAGTGAATCTGGCCTCGTAATCGTATGCATCATGTCTGCACTGAAATTTTGCCGAGTTTCCAACAGATTCACAGATAGGACTCGGTCAATACGTTCATTGGCCGATTTAACGAGGATCGCGTCGCTTCTCCCCTTCATGCTCGTAATTTCGAACGATATGCATCCGGTCAGTCATTTTGAAATGCTATTGCGAATTCCTCGAGTCCTCGTAAAAGCTGTCCATCGTTCTGAATGCAGCTCGCCGTTACGGTGCAGCGGACGATGCAACTTGTTCGCGTGTCGAAGATACATGCCACGACGCTTCGCGTCGTAAATCCCTGCTGTTGCGAAACTGGGCTAACGTAACGTTCTTCGATTCACCTGTATACACTCGTACACGTTCCTCTGTTTCATGTTGAACTAGGTTTTGCATTCGTCTTCGGCCTTCAGTGCACAGTGGCGAGGAAATGCGACATATTTATGACTGCTTCTAAAGGAAAACGAACGATTGCAGTAAAAAGTTATTTTTTTAGAAAAGATATAGTACAAATAATATAGTATCATAAGGGAAGAGTGAACTACAATATTCAGGAATTCGAGTGAAAATAGTCGAAAGAAAATAAATTGCTTCCACCCGTTGGGAAACGATACAAGGGGGAAATTTTGATCGACACGAGTCCACGTTCCACCAGCTCGTACGCGTCTTGTAATTTTAAGTATCAGCACGCCCTGGTCCTCTCTCTTCTGTCGGTGAGACATGGTGCGACCCGCGAAACCCCTTTGCGACTGGCTGACATCGGTCCGCTGAGTTCCTGCTGTGACTTGAATTCGAAATCGCCCGGCCAGCCAGCAGCGTTTCAACATGAAATCGGTACATTAACGATTTATTTCGCGTGTCACGACGAACGAACTACGACCGTCCAGCTGCATCGTAAATACGATCTCGCCTGACCGTTTTCTTCTTCTCCACCATAAGCTTCCCCTCTACAAAACGATAATTATGCGGTTTTTAGCGATTCGATTATGGAAAATTCACATTTCTATTGCCACTATTTAAGTGCTAATTATTCTGATAATTCAACCGGCAGTGAACTCGTCCTTTCGAAACTTTTATTTTACCTCTGTAGTATGCCCATCGATGAGGAAGAGCGAAAATCTGAAAATCCTGTTTGTTGTTCGGTCAAGCCCCGATAAAACTGCAGGATCCTCGAAACAAGTCGCGTTCACATCCCCCGAGTAAATCAACGCCAGACAAGCGGCAGACTGTAGTAGGTCGTGGACTGCAGTAGATCCGGCAACCCGGTCGAATGTAAAATCTACGGCGTATAATAGAGGGAATTCAAGCTACCCCTCTCGCACGGCAACCCCTATCGTTGTCTCTGTTCATCCCCATACGAGGGTGTACGATGCATCGAACCAACCACTCCGAATCTCGTCCCGTTTCCGCGTTCGACCTTTGTGCTCTCTTTCTCTTTTCTTCGTTCCTCCTCTGTCACCTCTATCCTCCCTTGTCGCCCCTGACACCAGGTTCTGCACCCTCGTCCAACCTTCCGCTCGCACCTTTTGTTGTAGCAAGAACAAAACGCGTGTAAATTGGCACACCCACCAATAGACCCCGGACGACACCCCCGACACATACGCACACCTTCTCACCGCATCTCTTTCTTCCTGTGTTTCGCTCGTTCGCCGTCTCTCATTCGCGTCTTCTTTCTCTCTGGTCTACTTAGTCACCGTTTCCGTCCTCCTTTCTTTCGCTCGCTCACTTTTCTATGCGACGACGTGTGTACGCGGCCGAGAGTGCGAACGAGAGTGTGAATTCACCCTCTTCGCTTCGCTTCTCATCCACTGCGTTGCATTCTGCGGAGAGTGCATATATGCATACGTAGACGTGTACACTGTAGGTCGTCTCGTCTTTATCTTTTTCTTTTTGAATCCCAGGCCACTGAACCTTCGCCAGTACTTTTGGAAAAATAATTTTTCGTCCAGGATTATGTAGGACAAATTTTGCTTGCATATATTTGTTGGTACTAAATTTAACATCTTTGCAATCAGGTAAGAATAGAACCTCGTAGGTTGCTCCCTCGTTTCCATCTTCTGTCGGAGCAGCGCTAGCTGGAAGAATCAACGAAAACTCTTCGGATGTAAGAATAGTGGAAGACCGAGCGGTACGGCCGGGACCAACTAAGTCTCGTCCAATTGTTTTGAGTGGTTTCAATTATGCAAATGAGATGGCACGCCGCCGAATTACGGGCGAAGGATTCACTTAGCTCTAGAGGATTCTGCGTTCGGGATATGAGGATTTGGCTGTGTTCTTAGAAGAAAACCTTGGAACTCTCTTTCTTGACGATTGATGCACGACATTTTTTAACTTTTGAAGAAACATTGCGACCGAATTTTATCGTGGAACATTTTAAAACGTAAAAAATTGTATCTGGAACTATTGGGATAAGGAAATCAGAATTATCTGTCTACGTTACATAGAGTATCTAGGTGGGGGTTATAAAATTTATGCTATTTCATATAGAGATATTTTGATGTGTTTATTAAACATCAATGCGATATATACAAATACAGTGAAAAGCTGTGTTCAATTTGCTGCTGCTCCCTCCATCGGACCTGCTAAATTAAAGTTTTCGACCAGCGAGCAGAGGTACGCATCGTCAAATCAAATATAAAATTGGCCCCTCTATCATTCCAATATTCGTGGATGTGACCGCACCGGTTATTTTGAAAAGTATCTGGGAGGAAAGTGCGTTTGCTAACCGAATGGGCCGATGAGCGGATGTGCGATGAAAAAAAAAATATTCATTAGCGAGCATATCGAAATGCGACGGCGTAAAGACAAATATTTACCGTGAGTTTCACTGCTTTGTTGCGGACTCACGTTTTTCCGTGTTTAATTCGAATCCCTGTCGATGATTCGAAACTAGACGGAACGGGAGTTGTTTGATCCGTTCCGGAAGCTACGTCCCGCGTTTTATTAATTGTCTGTGCCGTTCGATGTTTGATCTGCGATAAATCACGAATTAAAATCATACGTAAAGAGACCGTACCGTAGCATAATATTTTTAAATGAATTAATTTTTATATTACACTGATCTGAATAATGTGTAGAGTAAATATTATAGAAAAATTTAAAATAATGAATCCTTTGCTAGAATATGTAGATATTTCAGTGCTAATAAAATGCGTGTAAAAAGGATATGACAAAAATTTTAATTTATTATCGTAGAAGATTATTCGTTATCTGGATACTGTTATTTGATGAATTATTTAAGTGAAACGTACGATTGGTTTCGTCATGGGTTTCACGACAACGTCGCCAGAAAATCACCGTGGTCGCTATTACCTCGGTATTCGTGAAACTTGGTAAATTTCGTATTACTCGGCCTCTTTAAGGAAAGTTTGGAAATCACTTGAAAGACTCCACCGTAGAAGTTTAAATCATTTGCTCCGGAACAATATAGAACTTCGGCGAGGCGATGAATTCATAAAAATTTCATCGTGGAAGCGTTTCATCGATTCAATCATAGAAATTTTCATGGACTTTCTTCCTTGGCTACACTCTCGATACTAGAAATCGTCCTGATTGACGTTTCCTAAGGTTTTTATCTTTAAAAATTTCTCTCACAGAATGTAATGACTGTCGAAGTTAACTGAATTACTCTTATCATAAAAGAGACGAATACATAATGAAAAGCAAATCACGATTTCAAATATAAAATGATAGGAACTACTGCTACATTTCCATGAATTTCATATTTGTATTTACGAGTTTCATATTCGAGCGTTTCTAAATATTATACAATATTAAAAGATTCGACTGCATGAAACGCAGACTTCATTTCTGCTGAGTAAATTCGATACAAAAAGAAGAAATAGAATAAAAATGGTAGAAATATAAAGATCGATACAACTTCAATAAATGGGATGAATAAAGCAAAGTGAGGGGATTTCATATGCTGTTCTTCCACGTTCTCTGATATTACGATCAATTTATTTTATTTTATTTATTCAGATCTGCAAGCACCTCATGGATTATTAACCATCATTAATTTAAACGTACGATATACGCAATACATAATGCACATTAGACATGATGAACACAATTAATTTATAATGCAGACAGATTCGTAATTAATTATTTATGCATTGCTACTAGATTAATTATAAAAGGTTTTAGCTATTTTTCTTTTTTTCGTCGTTACAACTAGCTTCTTCGTTATTTGAGATTCTCAGTTCCAGTGGTTAGTCTTACGACGGTTCCACTTTTCGGTACAAAAAATGGTATCCATGCAAATTTACGGAGCAAATTTCATTTGCCGAAGTACCGGAAAATGACAGCTCCCTTCGAGACCTGGAAGGACCCTCTTTGATATACCGCGCACGCCCACCCTGTTCCGATTTCACCGTTCGAGCCTGCTCGCTAACGAGCCGTAGATTCGCCTTTATTCTCTTTAGTCACGAATTACGGCAGGACCGAACGAAATTAACCCTCCCCACGGGGGAGACTTACGTACTCGGTTACACGATCAGAAACATCCGGATGCGTGCGGTGAACGATGAAATACGTTTCGCCCTTCTGAACCTTTACGCGAACCCACCAACTTAATATCGCCTCTTAGGTCCCTTCACGTTCAACTCAAATGCAAATAAGGTATGATTTACAAGCAATGTTTTACAACAATCTATTTTACAGGACGCTTTCTAGTCTTGTTGGATCTGTAGTCACTGCTCTCACCTCCGTTCTTCCTGGTCCCTCGTGTGGTTCGTTGCCATCGCCGTAGCCGTCGTCGTCGTCGTCGTCATCGTCGTCGTCGTCGTCATCGTCGTCGTCGTCTGGTTTCACACGACTCCGCACTCTTTCACACCCTCCAGATATTCTCCTGCGCGTATGCACATACGCTTCTCTCAGTGCACTCTCGTCTCCCTCTCGCTGGTCCGACCACTGGATCCAACCCCTACGAGTCCCGTGTGGGTGTGCTCGTACGTGGCAGTCGTTTTTCGATGAATAGGTACGCGCTCGTAGCGAACCGTTCGTTCGACGACGACGTAGACGATGACGTAGACGTAGACGTAGACGTAGACAGCGACGGTGGCAGCGCTGCGCCGCGTCGCTGACGAGGAGTTCAGGGTTCGGTGACCCCGTAACGACCGCGCGAATTAACATCTTGCTCTTCACTCTCACCGTAGAAGGTGAAATGGGGGCGACGGTTAATACGTAAGAACTGACATTACCTGTTTCTCGGCAAGAGAACTATTAGTTCGACGGGTAGCGCGTTCTCGTTTACGCCGATACGGCTGACGTCGGGTGAAATTCAATCCCGACGGGGATTACTCATCGTCGCTCCCTCCAAAAGTTTCCGTAATGGGCTCGCGATTAGCAAACAACGTAGCGTTTGCTTATGTGCGTAATTTAATTGATGGACGTGGCGTGTTCCGCGTGCACCTCCTCCGGGGAATCTACTTTGCGATTTCCTTGGAAAAAGAATCGCTGTTTGAAGAGATTTTCCCGTTCAGCTTCCCTTTTAAATTCGTTTGAGCGAAAGATTTTCAGAGCAATAGCTGCTTTTTTTTTTATTTTCACTTTGCAGCGCGGACTTTGTAGGCTGTAATTGAAAATGTATGTGTATCCTCGTATAGGAATTTAAATGAAATCTCGTTTGCGATAGATCCTGAAATTCTGCGCTCGATGTTTATTAAACTCGCACAATTTTTATTAGCGATCCACCGACAAAATAACAAGCTCGTTATAAAGCTCTGTGCTTGTTTCCTGCGGACAACCGATCAGAGGCATGCATCACGAATTTTTTAAACCATCCTGAACAGTAGTGTTCCATGAAACGCGCAACTCGCTAACTTGCATTTCCATAACGCGCAATCCAATTGTAATTGTACCGTTTTATATTCAGTCAGTTGAATATAACACCACGTTGAATAATACACTCAGCGATGTTTCTATTGTTCCAATATCTACACGAACTCCTGTATTGTGAACCTATCGAAGCGATTTTAAATTTATATCTTTTACCGTGAAAATTCAGTTTTCATCATCGAAGGTAAAGAAAGTTTCACCTTGTGATAAGCAGTAATAAAGAGATCTCAATAGCATTATTCCTGCTAAAAGAGAGTATGTTGAGGTTCGTAGCTACCTCGAGTGCATCCGAGGAAAATGAACGAACTGGTTTTGTTGGGATACAAACCAATGGCGTCGGTCCGGTCGAAATTTGTTTTCCCATCGAAATTATGTGGAACTAGTTTCTGAGGGCAGTTTCCAATTTGCGTCGCCCCGGATGGGATCGAATCCCGATTAATTTCGCACCGACTACCTACAATATACGCAGCTACCTGGCAAGGCTGTCGCGCAGAAATTGTGACACGAGCAAGCCTATTCGGCTGGCCATTCGAGGACGATTTAATCGGAAAGAAATGTGAATACCGTCGGCTCGTGGCGTTGATTGGCTGAAACACATATATTCTCTCGCTCGATTCTCCCTGCAGTTGCTCTCTGACCCGTTCGTCCTGGCACTATCTTTCTCTACCTGCTGCTTCCTCGTTCGTTGCGATATACACGCCGCTGAAACTCTATTAACCGCCAAAAATAGAAGGCGGATAACAATGGACCGTCGATAGACTGGCTATCGTATGATTTGCCGAAGATATCGGGCAAAAAAGTCGTCCTATTCGAATGAGCACCGAAAAATATTTTATCAAATCAAAAAAAAAAAAGGAAATTTCTATGGGCGAAATTGAAATTTCGAAAGCAAGAGCCCGTGATTAAAAGAGATTCAATCGGTGCAGAATCGACAATTTTTTCGTTACGAATGATATTTGCTGAATGGTATATTGTATTCGATAGAATTCCGATATTGATGAAATTCTATTGAAAAAAATTGTTGGATGTAGCTTTAATTTCCTTCTACGACACGATATTATTACACAATTGACTGTGTTATAAAATATCTTAGATGGAAGAATGTGAATGATTAGTGGCCACGTATTTTCCAAACGAAACCGCAACGACAGTTGGTCGCAGGTTGTGGAGCCGCGGGAATTCGAATTCATTAAAATTAAAACGTCGTTAGCGGCGTAGGGCACATTAATGCGGTCGATGATGTTTGCCATGGAGTCGGAACACGCGCGATCGTTAATTAAAAATAATGATACAGACGGGGACGGCAACAATGCGAGCTCAAGACGCGTCGCTGTCTGTGAAATAATTTCGCGACAGAGAAAACGGACTTGGTCGCTGGCACGCGGTGGGTTTAGACATCAGCCAGAGGGGTGAGATAGGTAGTATCCATTCGCCACGTGAGGACAAATCACGTTGGCCGGAGAGAGGGTTGGTAGAGGTAAGGGAGGAGATCGAGTTGAACGGAGGGTGCAATTTTACTCATTAAAACTCCGGTAATTAACGGGTTGCTCCCCACGATCTGGCACCCCATATGCACCCTCGTTCATCTCTTTTAAGGTTGGAGGGTGGTTGACGGGAACGGTCAAGGGTTAAGGTAGTGAATCGAGAGAAAAATCGCGAGTGCAAGTCAGGAAATATCAATTGACGAAGAAGAATCTTAATTATCTTCGATCGCGCAATTCCCATCGGACGCGTTTGAATGTAATTGACCGATATGTAATCAACGCGATTATTAGATCAATCACGGTTTGATTATTTATTGAACGGATAATGCGCCTATTAAATTTCGATTGCGATAGTTACGGTATTCCGCGATGTAACACGCGTGAGACACGTTTATCCGTAATCACGTTATTCGCCGGTGAGTTAGTCACTAAAAATCGGCATATCCTATCGTAATCCAATCAAACGGTGATTAATATCGCGCGCAATCGGCATACCGATCAAAACGCCGCTGATTATTCCAATTTCGAACAAGATAAAATTAAATCAACATCGAGATCTGTATACAGATACATCGAAAATGACAGCATTTAGGTTTCTATCTTGAAAAGAAATCAAAACTAGTTTGGTTTATCTTGAAACGTATAATAGAATAATTAAGATATTCTTCGTTGGTAATTATCGCAGTATTCGCGATGTTTGTCGAACCACTTTCTAATTATCGCCGATTACTAAGGCGTAACCGGAAGCCAGCTACCGAAACCGGTTAATGCGGGGGTCTAATTAAAAGAGAGGGCGAGCCGATGATGAAGCAATAATTAACACGGTGATGAAGCAATAAACCACCATCGAGAGAACCCTCCAATCTCAAAGTTGCAGGCTTTTCCGTTGCCAGTCTACCCAGCCCCCTGGTCTGCCTTATAATTTGACGGACCAGAGGGGTTGCCTCTCGTAAGAAACGATTCGCCGCCGTCAACAGCAGATTCCACCCCTTTGCGCGATTATTAATCGCCCCGAGTTTCCCCTCGCTTTTGCGTTACCTTAAATTCTTAACCTCGTTTGAAGGATGCAAAAGATTACACTATCCAAGTGTAGCTGCTTTTTTTTAATCCTCCAGTTTGCTTTTTCTTATCTGCATCGTTGCTCGATTTAACAACCCTTTATTACTCATCCCGATAGCGGAATAGATCGAACGAGAAAAGTCACGAACGTGGTATCTATTAATCGACGGACGCGGACTTTCCTTTAATTAGCGATCGGCTGCCAGATAGATGGTGCAACGAAGCGCGTTGAATCGCGTCTTGCTTTCTCGGCCGCAGCAACAGTAGCTTTAGAATTGTCGGTCCAGAACGAAACGAGGAAGAAAGAGAAGACGAGGGAGAAATAACGATCCGTGTTATCCGCCGGTCGAACGACGTAAAATTAAAACCGTTTCGACCTAACCATGTCCGAGGCGAAACCATCAATTTCACCGGTTGCAATTAACGTGTAACTAGCGGGAAATGCGTTTGCGGTACGAATAAGTAAAGAGGCTAGCGCGGGATCGCCGTAGCTAGTTACCGGTTCTACCATTCCGCGGTTCCCTTGCCCTCGCAGCTATTTAATACGTTTTTTATTTAGAACCATCGAGAAACGGTTATTATATGTTCGTATACGTTCAATTACCTGACGAATATCTCGTGTATTTAAATCGATGCGAAAATCCATTATCAATATTAGCCCTTCCGATACTATTCTCAAAAATAACATCCCAGAATTTCCCAACGTGATTATAAAATTACTTTTCCTCTATCCCAACCCTCGTTCCAACTTTATGGACCATCCGGTTCCCTCGTTTGACGTCGCGCCAAAGAACGTTTTCATTGCGTCTTGGAAAATACAAATAGAGAGATATGGAGACGATCGTCTCTTCGCTTCTACAATTATTTGTATTAACTTAACTAACCGGTTGTTTCTTTTCTATTTTCAGGTAAGTGGTTCTTCCTGCGAGCAGAGGTTGCCTCTCAACCCCTTCTTCCGAGGGCGGTCGTCTCGACGGTGCGTGCTATCACGATACCCTTCCGACCACCCTTCTACCCACATCGTCCGACTCACCCTCGCCGTCCTTTTTCGAACATCTATATTCCCCTCTCGACTTCTTCCTTCGCCCTTTCCCACCCGTCGTCTCTCACTTAGCCGTCCGCCTGTAGCCAGTTCCCTCGCAGCTCCCTCTTGAAAGTCTGGCCATAGTCGACTGGTAAGTTTACCTTTCAATTAATCGACCGCCATGCCGAGGCCCGGCTAACTGCCAACTATCCGGCCATTATCCACTAGAAGAGTAATTGGGATCGGAACTCGGTAGGCCTTATGCCTCGTGCACAGAGCCGCGCGAGTATGTGGCGTAAGGCCGAAAAACCGAGCGCGCACGCAATATTCCGACTGTTATTCCTCCGCGTTCGTCTACCCTACGATCCGTGAGGGTTCGTTTTCAACCCTCGGCAGTCTGGTCTCGGCGTCACGCAGCCGCGTCCAGCTTGCGGCTTTGTTTTTACGCCGGCAGAAAGCGCGGCGGCAACAATACCGCGCGCGTAACGAACTTAACGGTGTTAACGAGGTTAATGAGGATTGCGTAACGTTGCCGCGATTAAAGCACCAGCCTGGCCAGTTTTTAGCCGAAGTTCATTAAGTCGGCTGAAACGTTATCAGGTTCGCCGACTTTCGCACCGCTGACGGCGAGCTGGAAATTCTTCTTCCCTCGCCAACTTCCACCGAAGGTGTATTAATTATTTCGCCGCTTAATATTTAACGATAAGAGTTCCGCGCCAGATAGCCGGCTTTAATCTTCAACGGATTCGGGGGAGGGAAAAGTATAAAAACGGGCGGCCGCGAAAGCTCGTTCCGAGTTTTCTCACGTTCCGACGTGTTGATTAGAATGCACCGCGCAAGTGAAATGTGGATGTTTTTAATCAGACCTTGCTTCGCTGTTTCCACCAGCGTTCCCTCCTGTTTGCGAAACGTAGCACGAACGGTTCGCGATACTTAATATGGTCCTTTATGCGCTTAATTGGTTAGACAAATCGTTATGCTCATAAAAGCGTTAACGCCAAGATATTTGTTACCCCGAATGGAATTGCGTAAAACGATTGCACTAGCTTGATTTGGTCTGCCACGGACACAGACTACGTTTGTATAAAGTGACAATAATATCCCTGATCTGTTATTATTATATCGTTATCGTTGATAATGACAATTTAATCAGTAATCAAGCCGCGACGACGTTGTTCAAATACAAATAATTATTAACTCGATTCGCTCATACCTCGATTTACAACATCTATTGCCATCTTTCTCCCTCTTTTCTCTTGCATACGAGCATCCTCGTCGCTCTTTGCCAGAGGATACATGAACCTCGTTTCGATCGACGATTGACGACCGATCGCCAAAAGGCCTGGGGCCAATTTATTAACTATCCTCGCCTAGTTATATCTAATTACGCTTCTCCCAAATCAATGAAACGTGCGCTAAATACGCCCGTCATGGAGATATTATCAAACGGCTAAGCAGATTGATAAATAAACAGGCTGCATTAGCGGACACGTGTATTCGATACGTTTCGCATACGTTATTCGAACCCGTTTTGAATGGAGATTCCTAGAAATAAATCCATTTATACGTGTATCCGGGATAACACGAAACGTTACGTTTAATTAGAAAATTTCAATTAAATTTAGAGGAAGCTTTGGACGGAGTTTGGAAACTCTTAGGATAAATTGTGAAACATTGAAAATCCTGCAAGCAGGTTCCGTAATCACGATCCAATTATTCTGAAGGAACGTTGATACGTGACAAAAGAATAACAAAAGGAAAAAAACAGCTCAAAGGAAAGCGTCCCGAATAATGAGTCATTAATCTTCCTTTGATTTCTTCGACGTCTTTCGATGAAACCGGCAACCCCTTTCCTTCCCTCGTTTCACTTTCCTCTTGCAAAGGGGTTTCTTTACACGTTCTTGAATCGCATTCAGCTGAGACGTTTGTCGTTCATTCGTAGAAAGGGAGAAAAGAAGGTATTGAAGGGGAAAGAAGGCGGAAACAAAATCAACCCCCTGGACGGTCGGGGTAGAAGAAGTCTGGCCTTCATTATTATCATAATCTTATTCAAGAGCGAAAATCAGTCGCGTGTGCCGCGAAGCAAGTCAGAGTAGAGACACAATAGAAATCGTTCTTCCATTGTACATCCACCCTCTTCGTTCTTCCGTCTTCTTTTCAACCCCCAACCTGTCCGCCCATTATTCGTGGCCAGGCAGCGTCAAATTATTTTATCAGCGCCTCTGCCAATACCGATAAACGTTGCTGGATCGATCTCTTCAGTTTCGGTCGACCGAGCACGTGTACTGTATTGTCCTCCGGGTATCTCGCAGCTACTTCCTCTGGAATTCTCGCGACGTGACGCGTAAATTCGCCTCGCGTACAACGTTTATCGCGTGTTTTCCATCGAACAGTGTATGTAGTTTTACCTCACGTAGTCTATAGGGATCGTGATCGAGTTGTTCGGCAGTTTCGAAATCCTTTAATTCTTTAGAGCTTTGGGAACGTTGCAGGTTTAAACGATTTGAAGCGTATCGACTTTGGTAAATATTAAAAATTAAAATAGGGTATTGGTTGTAACACGAGCCACAGGTGTGATAATAACACGGACTTATCATTTCTTCCAGCTACTATAAGACTTTGTGCGTCAGTAAAATCAAATGAATATTCCATATTACCTACCATCTTCTCTATTCATTGTGCAAATGCTTTTGAAAATTGCTGAAGCGTTGAATACCTCTCTCGAGGAAATATCGAGAACGTTATAGGTCGATAAAGCGCAACAACGCCGAAGCTGTTTAATGGGATCAATAAGATCTCACGAGAGGTAGATGTAAACGGATCTAACGGAACCCCGGGCGAATTTCACGAGGAAAATGCAAATATGATCGTAGAAGACGACGCGAGCTGAAAAAGCTGAAGAAAAAGAAGGCTTTGCTCGAGGGTGTACGTCAGTTCCTCTCGGTTCCTTGTTTTTCTTCACCTGCTCCCATTCGCCGTGAGCACACGTTCACTCTATCTCGTTTCGATCCCTCCTATCCTCGCCAATTCTTTCGCCATTTCTTGCTTCTCGTAGATTCTGCCTTAGCAGTCTGCCCGGAGCATTTACTGCCACTTGATTTCAACCCGATTTGCCTCTCCACCCTCTAAACCCGGCACCCTCCGGATATTTACTTGCTTCACTCGCTAGAATTTCGGATCCGATCACCCGAATAGCTGCACTTTTTTAGAAAAGTATAATAACCGATTTGTCGTAATTTATCAAAATTAAATATGAAACGCCGCTTATAAATTGATTGAAATTCTATAATCACCGTATTTATATTCAATCGTTTTACATATATAGAAAGGAAAATTTCAATTGCATCACACGTAGAAACAGGCCTCCCCCTCGTCCTCGACCGCATTTCAATCGTCGTTCCTGCTTCGTATTAACCTTTCCTTTTTTACCGAGAGGTCTAGCCAGTATTTATGCAGGAGCAGCGCGCATTTCACGCGTTCCAAGATATATTTCATGGCGGGCAGCGCTTTATCACTCGCGGTAATACGACGGATCGGACATTGAAAGGCTCGTGAACCTTTCTTCCTCTTTCATCCCCCAGGGCTATCGTCCTGCCTGATATATCGGAGGAACGTAGCCGTAGGAAATCCTTGGCGAAGAATCCGTCCTGCAGCATCCCGTTCCTACCTCTGTCAGTCGACTATCGCGACCAGACGGACAGGTGGGTGGACGTTGGTATAACCAGGCGTGAAGGGAGATTCTTGAGGCTTAACGTATCCGCGTAATCCTTTCATCCCTTTTCCCATTGCTGGCTCTGGACGTTTTCTACGTCCGACTCTTGTCCAGAGCAGTTTCAAAGCTGTTACTCTCTCTCGCGCCGGTAATATACCGCATCGACAGTCCAGCGAAATCAACGTAATGAACCACGGACGATCGAGTACAGATCGTTTCGAAGCGATCGCTGTTTTTCTTCATTATTTTCCTCCGTTAAGCTGATCGTAGACAAACGGTAAAACTCTTCGACTCGTTATTAACAGCGTATCGATTGTATTTATCTTTCACACGCGTTTAAAAGCTGTTGACACTGCGCTCGAACGCACGCCACGTTAACATTTCACGTGGCGGATATTGCATTGAATAATGCAACGACCGCGTCTCCAGCGATTTGATTCATAACCGGCATCGCACCGTTTTTGTTAGGTACCTTTTACGCGGCCGTAATAGAAATGTTTTGTTGTTTCGAATGTATACTGTCCCAGAGAAAATACATTCAATTAACCATTGCTATTCTTCTAGTGTTCGCATTCCATTTAACAGCTTCGTTGATGTTCTTCTGAACTGTTTGCTTATGAAATTGCCGTTAATATGTCGGTCTACGATCAGCTATTATTAACGATACCATCATTTAATACCCGACACTGGAATCGCAGTAAAACGATTCGTTCTTCGCTCATTGCTCTTTCCATTTCTCATCGACGTTGCTGATCGTCGATTCCCATCTCCATCGTGGTTGTCTCATTTTTATCCGCCATCCGCCAGAAACGATCATCAAAATCCCATCTAGTAAAGTGGCCACCGTTGGCCACCGCTCAGCTGCGACACTCGACGAATCGACTTGCCGGAAGGTCGATTGAAAGCCGGCTCGACGATGCTCCGGATTGAAACCGAACCGAAGCTGCGCGTCGTCGATTCTTGATCCATCGACGCTGTCGCATCGCTTGCTCGACTGTTTGGCAAATCCCTTTGACGGCGCGGCGTTATTACAGCGACCAGAGATACTCATCTATTATTTCATTAACGGCGACAGAGCCACGGGCCGTTCCAAAAACAGTCAACACCGCAACGAAGCATCGTGTTAGCGTTTAATGCGCTGGTATATCAGGCGCTAGGGATGCTGCGTGATCCATATAATGGCGTGGCCATTGTGGGAGCTGATCAATGCGTGGATTGATTAATGTCGAACCGTGATATGTATTCACGGCAACACGCGGCCCATGTGTGTGCTATCAATGCGCTTGCACGGTGCGGTGCTTGACCGTTTTCACCGATTCAAATTGCATTCGACTGTCACCGAATCGCTTCACGTTCGATCGTCTTTTTCTCGAGTTTAGGTTTCTTTTATTTCATTTTATTATAAATAGTGTTATTCTACTCTATTCTATTAATTAGCTAGCTTCATTCTTTGAACCAATATCAGTAGCAAGAAACAATTTTTTGTACGCTATTTTTTGTTCCGCGTAAAATATGAATGGATAAATACTTTTAATCAAGAGCTATTTGTACGTATCGGTTGAGGAAACACGCGAATATCAGATACATCAATATCATTCCTGCCCGAGTTGCGATGAGATGGTGGAAGCATTCCGATTGGAATTCCGACAGAGTTTCTATAACCTTTGCGCTTTGCGTCGGTATGGATCAGCTTATTTTCCAGTCACGAACGTGCAACCTTGCCCCGGCTCAGTTCATTAAAAGCGTAAAATTAGCCGAGATATATCCGTGAAAGCTATTAAAAGCGCTCGAAACAGAAAACCTCTCTTCGCTCCTCTAATTTCAACGGTAACGCGGAAACCCCGGCAGAAAATTGCTTTTTTACCTTTCCACCGATCATATTATTTTCTCTGGTCTTTCGTCATGCGTAGTACCATGGTATACAGTAAATAAGCTTATCCCAGAGAAATGAAAGGGATTTTTTCCATGGGAACAAAGATGTCGCCAACGGCTGGCAGAGAAACAAATGCATTAAGTCAACGTGACATCCACAGTCCTATGAACGACAGTTTCGTTCCTTGTTTCGCTTTAGAAAGCTCGAATGCATTGACTTTCAAACATTTATTACATCTGATTTGGTAAATAAATTATGGCAAGATTGAGAGTGCAGTTGACAGGTGGGACGTGATGGAGGAGGTTCTCGAGGCCCTTGGCACAGAAGCCCTTATTATAAAGTCTGCAAACCTTGCCCTATTCGCTACGGGTGGCACGCACAGTACGCTTAAAATTTTCACCCCCTCGAAGTCTATAATTTGCAATAAAAAAAACTACCCCAATTGAATCTGTCTCTTCGTTGACACTTGCTATTTTACTAAAATAATGCTACAATTCAGATCTTTCTTTATTCTGAGGTAATAATTGACTAATACATTTGCAATTTATCGATTCCTTTCACCAAGAAATTCGCGGCATCATTTTTAAAGACAATGCAAACATTCAATTCATCCAAGACACCCGATTCCATCCAAAGCCGGGAGCTCGTAAATGTCTTCATTAAGGCGTCACTTTGTAATCAAGTTGTCTGGTCTGTAATTAAGATAAGCGTTGACGCCCTAGATGTTTGCTGAACGTTATTAAGTTCGGGAGAGAGTCCATCAGCGAAATGCCATACTTGGTGCCTCATAAATTTATTCAGGAACGAGAAGGTAGTCATTGCGACGGAGGTTTGCATAATGTGACAGGCTTCCTGAAAATAAAACGGTCGACCGGGTATAATATACCCTTCGACGTAATTAAATGATCCGAATTTTTCGTTATTAGCCCTCCCTAGTAAGAGTCGACTTTTTGCTAAGTTTTCTCCTTCAAAAATTTAACATAAACTAGTTGTAAAAAATAAGGATGATTTTGTTGATTTTTCATTCGTTTCATTTTCATACTTTTTCTAAATTCTTGAATCTATCTAATCGCAAAATGTTTTATAATGACCTCATTTACAATCTTCCTCGTTTATACGATCGCCACGTGCTGAGGCTCGCTCGCGTGTATCAGCCAGCTAATTGCCAAGAAAACGGCTCTGGCAAGCACACATTCAATGTACGTGCTGGGACCCAAGATTCAGCGGCACCTATAGGAGGACCAGTTTCGCAGGTAGCCAGAACAGGAAGCTGGTATTAACAGCCTGCCCCGCGGTGCCACCGAATTAATATCATTATTTATGCCTGCAACGTAACGGTCCGACCCGAGGGGACCACGACATTATCATTGCCGTCGTTATTTCAATTCCGGTTATCATTACGCGATCATTACACCGACTGTACTGTTTGTCACTCCAGAAAACTTGTTATTTCCGCACCCTTCGGTTACATTGAATGCCACTTTTATTCATAAATTTCCAAGTATTAATATTTATTTCAATTGAAATAATTTTATTACACTGTCATCTAAATTTTCAGAATTAATTATTCTTAAGCGGTATAAAGCATTAAAGTTTTCTTCGACAAAATCCATTTTCCAATTTCATCGCTAACAGGCGACAAGAACATGTTTTATCCATTGTACTTGTACGTGCCAATTTCAACTAACCTCGAGCACAAAATGACCTGTTCGTGTTTTTACAACAATCCGAAAGTTTCACTGGTACCTGAACTACTCGACAGAATTTAATAATGTTCTCTGAGATTGGAGGAACCGGTGCAGCTGACCACTCTCCAGTCTACCTTATTCCCCACATCGATCAAAACTGTGGCTTGGACATCCGGCAATTCGATTAACTGAAACAATACAGGAAATGGGAAGAAAGAAAGATGTGACGGCGAAAATGTCTCGAAAAACGGATTACTCTGCGGTCGTACGTTCGAAATTCATTGATTTCTGATAGTATTACCCATCGAGAACAGGCTCTTTTATTAAAACGATATTTGTATATAAATTGAATTATTAAATTCGTATTATTATTTGGGAAATGGTTCACGTCAAATTTGTATAAAATATTAATATAATCAATAGAATGCGTTTTCCATAATACATTAAAATATATCGTTCGTGGAAAATTTAATTTTAATTAATTTCCTTCCTCTACCTTCTCTTAATAATTTTCAATTATTTAAACCAATCCTTTTCATACCCCTCAAGGTGTATGTTCAACGCGATGCTTCTGCCATGAATCGAGATGAGATAAAACGTCCGGAAAAAAGAGGTTCGATCGCCATGGAATTCTCAGGGGATGTCTAAGAAACCGTGAAGCTTCGAGGTGAATAAAAAATCGGTGGTTGGTGGCCGACGTCGAACGACCGCTCAGATATGCACCCCACGATTCTTCACGGGTCGTCACTGCCGTGGGACCTCTTATAATTTTCAAACGACGGATTAATCGACTGGCAGAAACATTAACTCTGTCCGAAACCGTCGGGTCACCCTCCCATAAATAATAAATGTCTCTTTTCGTTCCGGCCCGCTTTAAAAAGCCATGAGAGATACGATCCCCGTGACAGAGCCTCGTCTGGCTGTGGCTAATGCATGAAAGAGTTATTCCACGAGCGTGTCAACCGTGCAACTTGACCGATGCACCCTATGCACATTTAACAAGGCGACAATTTACGACCGATGATCATTGTAGCACCCTTCAATTTCCAAATCGTGAATAACTCTGTGACATTCAATCAAGGGAAATTGACGAAAATTAAATTGAAAATCTATACATTAAGAGAGTGAAATTTTAGAGCCCAGTTTCTTGTTAGAAATGATGACTAAATTCCAAACTTTCTGGAGATAATAGTATATATATAATTCAGACAAATGAACGCGTGAATCATTTTCATCGTCGTTATACGCCACGTAATATGTTTCATTTAAACAGTATCCAGCTTAACGAGGTATATTCTATTCGCTGCGAATGAAATTACACGTATTCGGTCCAATAAAACAGCGCGTAATCCCAGGCCCGTTTTAATCGCCACGTCAGACAGCAGAGAAATTACGAGCTAAGGATTCCCCTTCAACCGACTCTACGAATATGTACAGCCGAGCGAGAAGCTTGAAACGTATCAGTTTCGCGTATCTGTATTCATTTAATTTGAAATCCCCGCCGGAGGAGGTCAAACGCGAGATAAAGAGTAGGGGTTGCGAGCATAAGGGTTGAAATCTGAATTGCAGATGCCCAGTTGCTCCGTCCTTCCTTCGGCTCATCGTTGCTTCCGTTTCTCTGTTCCCCTTTTCACGTACCGTCTCTTCGTCTCTCGCGTTCTCGCGTGCCTCTTCTCTCATTCTATCGTGTTCAACGCTCGTCTCTCGCCCCGCTTAAATCAGTTTCACTTCAAGTTAGAGCCATCATTTACTCGTCGAGCCGTGGCGCGACACCCGGATGAGTCTCCAGCAATAATCAATTCGATTTACGCATTTATTAGGGGCGCCGGCAGCGTTAATGGTATATTCATAAGGCAATATTTTGCCAATGCTAATGACAAATAGGCAATGAACTCGTTCCGCATAATGGAGTAATAACTCTTTGACCGCAGTCCGCGGCCGCTGGTTACATTGTACCGTCAACGCGAACTTTCGATGCACCTCCGGGGTATCGTTGATAAACTGTTCCCGATATATTATACAGTTCCGTTCCGTTCCATGAAATCGACCGACCTGTGTTGTGACGCGTTGTCACGTTCGCGTAATCACCGTTTTCACGTCGATCAGAGTTCAATTATCAAGGTATGATACATGGTCACTTATCTAACTTGCTATCGTCTACGAAAATCCGTATAAAATTCTGAAGATCCTTCGATCACTCGAACGTATCAAGTCAACAGAATAGGAGATCATCAAAGCCACGCTAATTCCGCGCTCTATGTTCGCAAATGAAATTCGCAGCGAGGAAAGAAATGGCAGACAGTTGTCCGCGTGCAAACAGCATAAGGAAGCGGAAGAGTACGTCTGTCATTTCCAAACGAAAACTATTCCCACGACGCACGGACTACTTTCGATTTCTCTCGCGTTCCGGCGAGGAAAAGCTCGAGGGACGAAGAGGATGTCGAGCGAATCGTGCGAATCGCAGCACGTGCTAGACTCGTTCCGAATTTCCATAGAGCGTTGATAGAGAGCTTTCGTCACGGGAGCCGAGTATCTCGCGCCGTGAAAACGCTCTCATAAAAATGTCGGGATTAAAGCAGCTGGTCACGTTCAAACGGCCAGTTAACGAGAACGTCGGTCCGAACAAGAGTAACGCTGCAAGTTTCCGGGAAAGTTTCTTGCCAACCACTCGAAACGGGTCGCCGTGTTTCCGGTGTTTAAACGAGACGTGCAGGTGTAACGATTTTCTCGTTTATCTGCCACATTGAATATAATACTCTGCTCGCGGGTGTATATTTCTGGTAGATCTCCGTGGACGATATAAAAATGATAGAATATCATGTCTCTGAAATGCTACACATGTTCAGAAAATTGTGTGCAATATTAGAGCTTCCAGAAACCTGAGAAACTTTTTTTTTTTTTAGTTTCTGAATGCCTCAGCATGGGAGAAGAGATTTCAGTAGTATAAAAAGGGATTAGTCGGACTATTAGTGAAAACGACAGAATCACGATGTAGGAGTTACAGTGTGGCTTTTCGCCTTACACTGTAAGGTTTGTTGATTCTGATGACGTTAAATAGTTAATTATTTAGTATACATATGTATAATGTTCGCCCCGATGCTTGGCAAAGTCTCAACCAAATCTGGCTTGTAGGTTCATGCGAACAGGAAGGGACATTAAAGGAACAACTCCTTTGCTTCAACACATATTTAATATCCAGTTCGGTGCGTGGTGGTTCATTTAACGGCAACAGTTTCCCAGGTAAAATTAACCCAGAGCTACTATGTTAAACCCACCGGGGCGTCTACATTCTCTACTTTGTCGAAAACGAGTTGCGCGTCGTTAAAACTAAATAATTAACAAACCACACTGGTTGTCTTTACTTCATATTTATTTTCATGAAATTCTGTACTTCGAATTGATGTACCATAAGTGTGGTTTTATAATACTTTTATGTATTGTAATCACATCAGATTTTCTGTATTTGAAAGTCGACCCTTTTTACTGCAGTACCTGGTTCGTATTATAAGAAAAGTCAGCGGATACTTCCCCTTGGTTTTCTCGAGTCTCCGAAAAATCTCATAGTCTCCGTAGAAAAATTCGCATCGGATAGCTACTTTGCGAAGCGACGATAAGATCGAGGAATAAAAAGGGAAAAGTTGACCGCGTTAAATGAGAAAGAACATATGCACGCACACAGATAGAACGTGTCCACTGATGCTCTCCAACTGCGGAGCAGGACCTGATAAGGAGCAGAAACGTAATCCAAGTTCAGAGATATTTCCCTTATCTGTCGGAAGCAAGTACGCCGCAAGGGTGAAGGAACCCGTTACGAACGGATCCGTGAAGCTAGGAAAGGGTAAGGCGGTGCTCCGAGTATCGAGTAAATTTAAATTTTAAATAGGAATGTTTACTGGAAGGGAGCCGAGTCAACGTTTACCAGCTACTGGATTAGCCTTTCCTTGAGCTTGTTCCACCACATTTTCACCCTCCGTGCCCGCGAGACAACGCGAATCCTCGATAAGGAGGGTGTCTTGTGTCTGTTACAGTTGGTATCGAAGGGAAATTGCGGTTCGAAAATAGCCACGAAATTGGGGTTGACGGTAGTCAGGTGTGCAAAGGGGGTAATTAAATTCGCCGCTTTTAGACTGTTATTCTTGCGTCGGGCTTCATACGAACGCTCTAATCGGTACCAAATGATCTAGAGTGTTAATTCCTATGGCACGAGTACCGTCAGAGTTCTGCATAAACATCGTTAAAACTTTGAGAACATGCCAAAGCTTTCTACGCTTCGACTTGGTCACAGATGGGAATTCAAAATATGTCCTGAAGCTGTTGCTTTCTCAACTTGGTTCCTTTCAATCTAAAATACCTTCAAAATACACCTTATATTTTATAAAGAAGAAAATCATTAGTATTTTTAAAACGAAGAATAAATTAACAATGATTCAACCGCATCCACTTTCTTATCTTAATCTGATTCACACTGTATCGCTCCGGCCGGTTATCAATTACCCGGGAATCCGCTTAGCGGTCGAAACGCGCAACACAACCACCAACCGCGACGTAAATCAGTCATCGGTTTTCGTTCACCTGTGAGCATCCCCGAAATCTGTACCGCACGATCGAGAGAGCGGAAAACCAACAGATTCGAGAACGAATAAGCAAAGATGAATCGACAACGGAGTAGAGTATTAATCTGGACTCTCTTCAACGTCCTTTCGTGACTGGAATTCATTTGGTGGTAATCGATATCGATAGGCGAATCGAGCTTGACCACGGGTTAGAAAACTGACAAAGTGAGATATCGAGTCGGTTCCCTCGCGCCAACATTCGCCGCACGTATTTCCGTCTCGAATCCTCCGTCGGTCCACGTGTTGTTGTTATTGTTGCCGTGCCCGTGTAAACGCTTCGAAACGTGGACGTTAGTGTATGCATGCATCCCCTTTTATTCGCGGTAACCCTTTCCATCGTGGTCGCACGTGTGTACCGAAAGGGGTGGCTAACAGGGGATGGTACAAATAGAATCTAGACTCTGTCGAATCAACGGGCACGGTGTGGCGTGTTGTACGAGGAATCGGGGAAAAGTTCTAAAGGGAAAGGAAGAGAGGGATGTACATATTAGCCACTCGTCGGACCACTCGATATTACAATGGGCCGATTGGTCTGTGTAATTTGGTTAATCATCGAGGATGGTTGAATCACGGCTCGTTTTCCCTGCACGTTCCTCGCTGTCTGACCGTTTTTACGACGATAAGCAGGTCGGTTCGATCGTGCACGACCTATTTCTCGATAAGGGGATCGTCGGATAACTGGAGCGCGCTGAAATTTCCGGAGTGGTTTTGTTCATTTTAAATTAGAAGGCTGCGTAGTGGGGCGGAATACAAACTGCGAGATGAAAGAAAGTACCGTGGTTGGTGAACTTTCGTTGCTTTTCATCCGTTCACTGGGTGCTTTTCAGAGAGATCGTAATTTTATACGCAACTTTGTTTTCCTTTACTTCGAGTAATTACTGTATGTTGATTAGAGGCGCTTGTTTAGGTTTAGGTGTCGAATATAGGTAATCGATTCTCTGAGAGAATATAATAGGGGTATAATGACAGAGAATAATCATCGAGGATCAACGTACACGCGTCGAGCAATGATTATGTGTCAAATTTTCCACTTGACCTAACTCCCCGGCTAAAGTGAGTGGTACACCTGCAAACTTGTTCGAACCCTTCATTATCGCGGTAACGTTGGATCAATATGCGATAGTCATCGAAATTTGGGTCAGCCTAGTCGCCCAGTCATCGACACTCTGTCGCGTTTAATACCGACGCTCGCATCGAGACGATGTATAAATCTGCATCTCTTTGGCGACTCGTTCGCGCTATAATTATCGAGATCGAGAGATTCTTCAAAATTTGATACCCAACTTAACGCTGAAGTTGATAGTGGTGCAAATATTTTCGTAAACGATGCTGCGTTCATTCTCGATGCGAACTCTTTGAAACGAGAATTCATTAAATTCGACGCCGTCAAAACGAACACTGTTGAGTCCGATGAAGTATTGAAATTTTATTGTAATAGGTCACGAGGTGCATACGAAATTTGCGTTCGGATCAAATCCGTCGCGAAGCTAAATTAACCGTGTATTTCGTGAAAAATATTGCACCGATATCAAAAGTACGAGAGTTAATTTGCAACCAACCCGGTGTAACAAAGCGAAAGGGTACGGGAAGCGAACGTAAAAAATGAAATGAAATTCCGAAAACATGAGAGAGTAGGAAAAATGGCAATACATCGAACGAAAGATGGGGTTGGAATTTATTAGTTTCCTGTTGGTTGGCACGAACATTTCGCTGGATTCATGCGTTTAGTCTTTGCAATAATTTTCAAAGGGAAACAAAGCCCGCCGGGTCACTTTATTGTTAACGTAGTTCGTGCTTTTATCTAGGACCGTTATTGCGCGTACAATGAAAAAATAAAGAATGCGGTTTAATATTTGAACGAATATTACTCACATACGGTGGCCATTGTTGTCCGCGCCAAACTCATTTGTTGTCCGGCGCTCGGTATTTTCCCCGTGGTGCCGCGACGGGGACGCCATTATTAATATTTTTAATTAAAGCCTCAACAAAGAGGAGGCGGACGTACGCACCGCTGAAGGGTTCCCGTGGAATGAGATCTACGCGTGTTCTCGCTTCATATCTTCCTAAATACGGGATTTAATGCGTGGATGAATACGAATTCTATTGCATAAAATTCCTACCGTCGTGCTGAAAAAGAAAATACGACGGGCACGTTGCAAACAGATTATTAATCAACGGATATTGACTGAAAGATGAGAAGCACACGAACATCAAGGCGGAAAATACCATCGAATATTCGTTTGTCTCATATTCCCTCGTTTTTACCAGCGCGGCGACTCCGATCAACTACTGTAAATTCAGAACGAATCACGATGCGTATGATTGTCTATAAACAACTTCTACCCTTATATTTTCTTGTTTATCCCGGCAGCAACCTATTAATTAATATTCACATCGTTGAAACACTATTATTAAAAAAATTCATTCATACGTGATTTGTAATTTCTCTGCAAAATTCGAAGGTTTATTAATTTCTCTGATTACTTTCGGAAAAGAAGAAGCACAGAGACACTGTCTCTTGCATGCGTGCTTCGTAAACGGTCGGAGCTCTTCGAGCTTAGAAGCGCCATTACCGGACGTTAATGGAATGTAGTTCCATATTAACGATCCCGACTTCGGATCTTCCGTATAGGACACGAAACAGCGATTCCGTCGTGGAAACGAGAAGAACCGATTTCACGGCGTTCGTGGGACAGGGACAGAGCGAGATCTGCGAATGATACTGTAACGCGGGCGGGATTATAACGTAGCCCTGTAGGTTATAATGAGGTGCGTGGTAGTCTCATGGCTGGCCACGAGAGATAGCAGCCTGCTGCCCACTTAATTGGCCCCGACCTTTCACCCCTTCTCGCGTTTCCACCCCTGGTACACTTTCATACCTGAGCGTCGCGATAAATCCTACGAATCTCGTGACGTTTACCGAATTCCAAATTTCCTCCGTCACCTCGAATTCTTTCACTTTTTCTCCACCAGACCTGCCGATACATTGCGTTCAATGGTCGACTGCAAAGGAAAATTAATTTGGATAAAAATCGAGTGGTTCGAGTTAAATGGAGAAATTGCTCTTTAGGTACTCGGTGAGGGGCAATTCGAATCTGACGAATGGATTGTTTGTTCGAAAGTAGAGAGAAATTCCGTCGGGAAAATAAGGGTGGCGGACGAACCGTGGTTCGAAATACCGATTGTGTTCGAGGTTCGAAGTGAGGGAGGAGTTTGTTCATTTTCCTGGTAAGAATGTCAAGAGTTTTTTTAGGGGTTAGAGAAAGGCGTGTTTGTGTCCCGAATGGACGTTCGTAGAAGGAAGTTGATAAGATGGTACGCGGCGAGGGAAAAGAAAGGGACAGGGACACGAGTTCGTGCTCCTGTCCACGACAACATCGGAATGCATGCATCTCCCGCTTTCTTTGCGGTGCTCGCCTCAGGAAAGAGGAGAAAACGCGAACAAAGCAAGGAGCAAAAAAGGCCGAAACTGCGGGGTAAAAATAAAAATGTTCATCGCCGGACGAAACTGCATTCCGGATTGCCGGGTCGCCGGACAAAGCGGCTCGTTGCTCGTCGTTCGCCGTTCGCTTGGCTCACGATTCGGATCCTCAACCTCTGGTGCTTGCTTGTCCACCTTCTATTCTTGCCCCTCGGCTCCCCTTCGCTTCCATCGTCGGCCTCTTTCTTCTTCGTCTTCTTCGATTTTCTTCCCCTTGAACCTTCACTTCCGCTCTATTCTTCGTCGAGTGTCTCCGTTATCAATCTCCGCTAACGATCCTGTTTGCTACATTGTTACTTTCTTCAAAATCACGATCAATTTGCTACAATCAATTAGTTATCGGATTATTTGCACGAAAATAACACCAGTTTCGTTTCTTCATTCAACGGTGTATCTGTAAACATTTTAGTTACGTTAATGTAGTCAAAGGTTATTATATTCTCCGCGCAGAATGCGGCATAAAACTTTTACGTTTGCGCGAGAAGAGCCTCCATATTCCATAAACGAGCTCGTCCGAGTTAAATCCACGGCCGACGAAGTTATTCCCCGCCTCGTCAAATCTTCTCACCCCTTCGTTTACCCTCCACCTGATCCACTACGTTATTCCTGTCTTGACAGCAAACGAGATTCCTCCGTTACCCTTGTCTTCTCGATTTCTTCTCTTGCATAATGTACAGACACGTCTGTTTCGCCTTCGACAATGTCGATCGAAATCACGAGCGAGCTGCGTTCGAGAGGCCGGTCGTCGATCGATACGCATGAGTACCAATCAGCTCGTTTCCGCACGAATCAGGAAATTATTCGAGCGACGAGCGAAACGTTTCCACGTGGGATAACGACTGGAGTTCCGTGAAAGTTTTCATCGCGCGAGGAAACCGTAAGAAAGAAAGAGCAAGGGGACAATGAAAAAAGCGAGGAGAAATCGTGCGAGCTCGAAGATTTCCGGTTCGTCGCCTCGCGGAATCAGCGATCGAGTCGGAATGTTTATTCGTCGATAGTTCGGTCGATCGTGGAATTTTGAAAGACGGAGAAAAACTTGAGAACGCGAAGGCTTATCGTCGTTTTCCCTCGGTCCTCTTCTGCGCCTCCGGAGGGATGAAATCCTCTTTGGAATTAAATCTATTCCCGTCGTAGACCGACCTACCGTATCTGCGGTCGTTCTCGAGATCACAGGGAACTCGTTGTTTGCAACGACGTAACGACAAGACGCGTCTTCCTTCTGCCAGCAATAATTTTGCGGTCGGAGCATCACGATAATTTGCCTCCGCACTTCGAGCTGGTTAAACGGTTATCGCGTTTCCTTAAGCGGTTGAGTACCGGCGCGGCGAGTACCACGCCCAAAACGATTTGCGTGCTACGATCGACTCCTGAACGAATACCGGTTGAGAAAACGAGCACGATATTGCTTTCGGCCGAAAATCGCGAGAAGTTGCACGCTTCCTGTGAAGAGAATTATTAATTGGGCACGAAATCATCGTGGCTAACAGCTCTTTTAACCGTCTTTCCAAAGACAGACAGTGATGTTATAAAAAAGAATCTCCTCTCTTCTTAAGTTTCAATGAAACTCAAGCGATCGTAAAAATGATTTTACATCCCCCATAGTTGAATCTTCGGTACTTACAAAAAATTTAATCTGGATTAAAAGAAGTTGCATAAAACGCAAGACGATATTTACGACATCATCGGCTGAGAACGCTTGGTCCCCCGCGCCCTTGCAATCTCGAGGGTTCTACCCTCGAGTGAACACGATTCGGGTCCCGTCTGGCCGCGACAGAGTAACAGCTTCAATTAATCCTTCGAACTCGAGTTACGAGGCAACGAAACGAGTCGTTATACAACGACTCGCACGGCTGAGTCCGCTTTTCGCGACGTGTTTGCGCTCGTCGCAGACACGCGTTAGCCCCCTCGTCCGCGTCGTTCGCGTTTCCACGCGCTGCCGTCGATCGTAAAATCACCGACGAGGATACCTTTTCGGTGGATGATTTAATGGAATTTGCCGAAAACGATTGGCCGGACGTAAGGAGATAGGCGGAAAGACGAGCGAACGATCTTCTCGTAAAATTTACTACCACGCCGGGCATAAAGTGTATCGCGCTCGCAATTATTTGTCCAATAATTTATTTTCCGACAAAAAGGGGGCGACCGTGCAGGCCAAGACGACGTTTATACCGCTGGCAAGTAATGCACGACCGATGTAACGGTGATTTAGTGGTAAACGAGCGGGGTATAAAGAGAAGAAGTCTTCGGGGGGGGGAGAGAGGGGTGGAAATAGGGGAGGGTTGGGGGTGAGAAGAGGCGACGAGGTTGGAGTTTTGGCCAGGGCTCAAAGCGCGTATCACGTCCACTCGGGAAGGCAGCCTTTCTCTTGGAAAACCTCCCTAGCCTCCCTGGCAAAGGTGCAACGAGCGTGTAATGTACCTCCTGCGGTTTCTACGGGATCAAGTATCCAGATGATTCGGTTTGCTTCGCTCTCGCCTGGTCGCTGCGTTTCATCTTCGCCGGTCATCGACGAGAATTTAGGCGCACGCTCATAAAGTTATGCGCAGCTACAAGTCACGTTGACGAGTTTCGTTGGCGCCTAACCACCGGAGATATTATGGGAGAGTTGTTAATTAATTGTTTTACGCTTGGATTACAATATCGTTCGTCCTTACAGAATACTCTAACGCTTCGGTAACGATTTGCCTCTGTACCAGTACAACATCGGAATATTACATTCCCTAAGACCGTTCTTATTCTCGGATTCTAATCGCGAACGAAGGCGCAATCGTGAATACAAAACAAGAAGAAAATAATCCTGCTCTTGATTCGAAACAACCAAAACGTGTAACGTTATCCGAGCAGGAAAGTCGGTCCCGGAAATCACAGGTTGCGAACCAAAAACCGTGTAGACAGCCGGGATTTGGCTTGTACGGGTCTCTCTGTTACACACCTTGAATTCAAACGTCTCGCAATGCATTCATGGCTCTCGTATGCAAAACAGCCGACGTTCGACTGGCGAGGTCGGCTGCAAGGCGATGCAGCGAGGAAGTTTAAAGTAGGTACAGGCAGTCGGTGTTTCGGAGGGATGGTGAGTCGAAGGGGGTTGCATTTAGCGCTTAATTTAGGCCACGATGGTTGGTTTCCCGATGTGATTCAGTGGAATTGCGCCGCCCCTAGCCGAACGCCTAATGAAGACACATGCTTCGAGTGGCGCAAGCCAAATGATACCTAACCCGTGCATACGTTCCGCGTGTCGTTGCGTTCGGTTTCGTTCCGTTCCATTGTACGCGTTAATGGTCCTCCACGTGGAAGCCGAAGTAGAGCTCGGTTTTCTAAAAATTCAGCAAGTTTCGTCGTCGAACGTCTAACGTGTTCCTTGCAGCGTAAGAAATCTCTCCTTCTCATTAATTTATCTCGCGTTAGATAGCAGTAATTAGTACTTATGGATTAATCGACGGTAATAGTTATTTGAAAATACACGAAAGGTCTCGTCGTCTCCATTATTCTTCTTAAGGGTAAATCTTTTCGTTGCCACGCGGCAGCCCCATCGTAGGAGCCGTGCGACAAGCAGTCAGGCACACTATCGGAGGGGTGGTTTAATTTACAGCCGAGAGATCCGGGATTCTACGGGGGATTACCACCAGGGAATTTCGCACTCTCAGAACGTACGAATCGAGGGGGTATTAGATAAACGTTTCGAGGCGAACCGCATCGAGATTCCAAGGGGTTCATTTCGTTCGGACACGCTCGGTGTCTATGGCTCCGGGTACAAGACAATAAAACCAGCCTGCTACAGACAAAGAGAAGTGGAGCTTTAAACACGACTGAAGGGAAACCGTTCGACAAATTTCCAGCTCTCGCAGATTAGCGGGCTATGTTTATTTTACTTGACCCGAGGTTATTTATCTACCTACGAATCTGGAATTTAGAAAGAATCGTTCTGACTCTAATTTGATTCAACAAGGAAATAAAATAAAATAAACCTTTCTGGAACTAAATCTTTTACATAATTAAATTTGACGCGATCGAAATGGAAATTTTATTTGTACGATACCCATTTCTAGACTCGGTCCAGGGTCTTCCGCAAAAGTTCCGTCAACATAAACTCCCCAGACTGTCTGTCGGTGTACTCACACCCTCGAGATTCCCGGAAGTGTAGCAGGACAAAGAGTGCGGTCCGAGAGACAGGACGAGGGGATTGGCCAACCGGTCAAGGTGAAGTTTCGCCGCAAAGAGTTAATCCAATGCAAAGACCAGTTTCAATTTGGTGCGAGTGGTACCCGTGGGACGCGTTGGTGTAACGGGTCTGCGGTTACATCGACCGTCCCTTTCGCGATACGAACAGCACGTAGCTAGCACGATATATCGAGGACGGCCTTTCGAACGATAGCACCCGCGAGACTTCAGGTTCCTCAGGAAATCACAATATTCACCAGTCGACGGCGCATCGTCGAGTGCGCCAGCGAAGGAAGCGTAGTCGGCACCTCCATCCGGTAATATCTCACGATACGGAAGCGCGATAAGGTATCGAGAGAGGCGTGCTCGGTGCATGCTATTCATGCTCTACGTGGCTTTTTTCACCCTTCCGGATTTCATCGCGTTTCATTAACGCCGGTTTTATAAAAATTACCAGCCAGATTTCCTTGGATCAATCGATCTCTTCGCTAGAAGCAAAAGAATTTCGTATCATTTTGCAGAATTCACAATGTGTTCGAAGAAAATTATGAAACGGAAGCAGACGATTTATTCTCACGTATGAAAAACATGTTGAATATCGATAGAGGTCTGGAAGGTAGGCATCGATCGTGTTCCACGACACGCATCCCCACGTGTTTCGTTCGCGATGCACCTTTTGCGTGGCGCACCCTGACCTCTCATCCATCAAATCGCGACTCCGTGCATCTATTTCTAACGTCATACATCACAATTACGTTGGCCTCTTTCTGGCCGGCCATTTGCATCGAGCTGCGGCGGTGAAACGTGGGACGTGGAAGTGAACCGAGAACTGGCCAAGATTCATCCGGTCAGACTAGTCGAATTCCAGTCGCGTGACGAGTCGGACCGGCGGATTTTATTTATTACCGAGGATGATCGAGATAATTCACGGGAGTAGCTCGCTATTGATAAGAAGCATTAATCGTGATGATACTTTTTGTTTCAAGCGCGATAAGTTGGATGCGATCTGGACGGGCGAGCGGGCCTGCTGGAATAAATCATTTCTGTCCGAAATCTGTGCGGAGGAAGTGGAAGAACCCGTCTCGGGGCACGGCTCCCTTGGGTACCTTGGGATACGTGGAGCTGGGTGCACTTTTATTCGACTGTGAAATCACCGCGAAAGAGAGCTTTGAAAAAAAAAAAATGTTTCGACGGTTAAGGAGGATGAGATAGCGGTAGAGGGAAAAGCGAGAGGACGGGAAGGAAAGGTACACAGGCGCGTGCAAAGAGGGCAGTCTTTTTCCGAAGCGTCTCGCGTGACGGAAGCTGGAAACGAGATTTACTTAACTCGTCTGGCTCGCGTCTACAAAGAGCAGGAGGACACGATTTAATCGAATCGGAACACGGTTGCCGAGCAAGCTTCCATCCGCTGGACAACTCGTCAGAGAGGAGTCGCGCGCTCTCCCCCTTTGACCACTTTTATTCGGGAAAAAGGGGCTTCGCTCTGCTCGGTTTCGCGGGGGCTTACAACGATAACGACGTAATCAATCTTATTCCCGGGGAGATATATTCCGGCTGATACATTAAGCGCTCAAACTTCAAGTAGCAGAAGAAAAATTCACGACGTGCATTCAGATTCTTCCCGTCCGGATCGTTAAGGCCGCCCGATTCAAACCGGTTTAATGGGATTTCTGGCGAACGCTGAAAAGAACATTTTAATACGGCCTCCTCCTCCTCCTTCTTCTTCTTTTCCTTTATTTTTTATGCTGCTCCCTCCCTTGCAACGACTGTGCAACCGGGGCTATCGTACCCGGTTACGGCAAACATCGAGCGAACGGGAAAAGAATCACGGGTTCATACTTCGTACGACCGGGAAATGGAAATCTTGGCGCGAAAGGAGATCGCGTTTCGATGTATCGGGATTCCGTTGCCGTATCCTCCGTTGAAACATTAAAAAACATTACTAGCCGCTTTCAGGCAGCTGCGGGGGCGCGCATGAATACGTTTAACGAGAAAACGTGAAACGACGTTGCCGCATTCAGAAGTCGCGATCGTCGAACGCCGAGAGGATTTCGGATAGGCTGAAGCGGCGCAAGTGCGAGTCGAAAGCCGGGGATTTAAGAAGGTTATCGTGACGGTTATACCTTCGAGGGAGATTCCTCGTACCTCCGTGAAACGGAGATATACACGAAGTACGTCGAAAGGGTGCGTATTATCGCGTTTAAAACGTTGATGTATATCCGTGCATCGCGTGCCGAACGAACGTGCAATTTTCTGTTGATTTAAAATATCAAACGTTTATGCTACCTTTAGGAATAGAGGAAATAACGGACGCTAGAAGGGAAAATAATTAATGTCTAAGGGATAGGGTACTTTAATCTTTTCCATCGATGATTTTTTTTGTCTTACTGATAAAGGGATGATTGTAAATAGGTAATAATTTGTATAGGAGAATAGAATAGACTGTAGATTATGAAGTAAAAAATTAATTTCTTAGTAACTGTAAGGGATGAAAAAGGAAAATGCTACGAATAAATTGACCCTAGATGAAGAACCACTATGTAAATTCAAGGTTTATTATGTGGTCCAATTCGATGTCTATTGATCTCTATGTACATGGAAATTATGGTGGATAATATACGTAGGGTGCATGTATACATGGATGCATCGGTATGCATTTGAACGTCCAAAGGAACCTTTAATTGCGCCTTATCCAATTCTCGGCTAGCTACCAAACCCTATTATTACGTAATGCAGCCATATTAGACAAGCTTGAGATCGATTACGAGCTAATACGTGGGAGAACCTGCGAGAGATCCTCTCTATCTGTTAGATTGAGGAGGTAGGTAGGAATGTCGATAATTGTGGTATGAACTGCCGATTATCGGCACTCACCGATGCCACGTGTCAGCGATCTCGCTTTGAAGTCCGTTTGATCCGTCCTGTCTGTCATACTTTCGAGGTAAACGTCTGTCCACGTCTCTTGCGGGATTCTAAACACTCGATCCTAACGATGGAAATTCGTCTCGCACAAAAGAAAAGACCCTGTCATAACGCGAACGAAATTAAAGAGCTTGATCGCGTTTAAACAGATCTGTCCATCAGTATGATCGATCATTCGCTCGAGCATCGCATCTGGTTCGTTCGTAAATTCCATAGAAGTCCCCTTTAAAATGAATCAAAGATTTCCAACAATCTGCACTCTTGCTTCTCTCTCATTCCTTTCGTTTCATTTCGAGTTCGTTCTTACTCAGTCTCTTTTCTTCCGGAATTCTTTCCTGTTCCTTCACCTAGCTTCCCTCACTACAGTTTTGCATTTATAATTTTCTCCTTTGTATCTCCCTATTAGCTTTTTAATCGTCTGACTGCCGAACTTTATTCCTCGACTTCTTCTTCGACGTTTGCTTCGCTTACTTCTGTCCCTAGTCCCATTCCATTTCTTTCTTCTCTTCCTTAAATCCTTCCTACCAGTTTCTCGTTGAAATTCTCCCAGAACTTTCGTCCCTTTCGCACCCCCTCTTCATCATTTCTTCGCAGAAATCCCTTTCTCCTTCACGCTCTCATTCTTCTTTTCATTTACATACTAGCTCTTTAATCGTTTCCACTGTCCAACTTTCCTCTTTACCGATGGGTCCGCCCCCACTTTTGCTCATTCTTTCGTTCGAATTCTTCCGACCTTTTGTTTCGTTTCTTTTGAACTTCGCTCTCTTATTGAACTCCAGAATCCTCCCCTGCATCGTTCCCTCTTCACGCTGTATCTATTTACCCAATCCTTATCGCTTTTATTCTATTTTTTCGTTGGCGCATTAGCCCATCAGTCGTTCAGTTACCCACTTTGTCCGTTTGTTTCCTTTGTTTCTCTTTCGTTTAAATTCTATCCACCTCCTCCTTTTTTTGTTCATGGTTTCTTTTAAACCGAACTTCCCATCTACCGGAGCTCTTCTATCTTGTCCTTTCCCTTTTCCATGTAGCTCTTCTCTCCTTTTACAACAGTCCACGGCTCTCCTTTGTCTGCTTCTCCCACGTTCGTGCCTATTCGGCCGGCTTTACTTACTTAGTTACTTACTTACTTACTTGTTCGTTTCTATCGAGACTCGGTTTGCCGTACGTGCCGGCGCGTCGGTGACTGGCCTCCAAGAGTGGCGGCTTGTCTCCTCCAAAGGAGCACAAAACCGACCGACGACAATCGATCGCGCGACTAGTCGGTCCGGCTAATTGGAATTGCATTAATTCCTTTCTTCGCCGGTTGCATACACGTTAGCCTAATAAGATTTTGCCTCTCGGTATGCGCGACAGGTATCCTCCGTGAAAATCCTTGTTCCTTCCGCGTCCCTGACATTCCTTCAGCTTTACAACCTCCAGTGAATTCGTCGAAATAATCGTATGACTTTTAGAAGTTCCGCTTGACAGATAATTGAAAAATGTATCAGTGTGACAGCATTTTCTGGTCCACTTTAATTTTTTGCAAGAACAGATGATTTCAATTTATTTGCAAGCGATCCGGTAGCAAGGGCGGAGTAATGCTCTGTTTATTGATTATTTAAAAGAGAGCCGTGCGATATGTTTGCTTCACGGTTGCGTAATAACAGGTGCCATTAAATTATGGCCGAACACGCTTTCAAGTATCTTAGGATTTGTGTAGATTTTTTAAAATTTCTTGCCGAAGTGAAAAATTCGATGCGACAAGTCAGTCTATTTCCTATCACTAATCACTCTTCTCTCGCATTAGTACATCAGGAAAGAAATAATAACTTGTATCATTACCCACCAGTTGCGCGCACGGTAACGTAATTTCCCTAACCTCGGCCGACTTGCTTCTCGAACCGACTGAAAATTGGTGCCATTATCGTGATAAGATCGCAACGAACGAGGGATTTATTGGAACGTCGTTCGATTCGAGGCGAACCAAGGGGCGTAACAGTGGCCATTTTCATTTGGATTTAATCGCACGGTCAAATACAATAAATCCGGCGTACGAGTTAATAAATTCCCCGTCTAAAATCTCGCGCCTATAACCAATTATAACGGCGTTTAATTATTTATCGCACGCCGGAGCTGGAGATTCCCCGTAGGCTTTGCAAATATCGCGCACCAGATGCTGGGAACACGAGACAGCCGGTCGGTGTTTAATTGCTCGGCCTCATATTTAATTACGCGATATATTTGTGCAAATTGGTTACCGCGAAATTAAAATTCCCACATCATTAATACATTGCCGGTTCGCGTTTGTTCAACCTGTTTGCGTTTCCTACGTTTCGCTCTCTCGCTCCCCCACTTGCCGCCGCGCCACTTCGATTCCATTACCGAACAAATGGCCCCAGCCACGTTGCTTTTCTTACCACTAGACGCGAATATTTTTCTTTTTTTCTTCGCTCCACGCGCGATAGCTAGTACACATCCAACTGGTTGTGTACATAATGCAAGCCAGTCGGTTCGTTGAGCGACAGCCCGACTAATGGACAATCTCTCTTCTTCCCTCTCATCAGCCGCGGCTATTGTTGACTTCGCATCATTCTTCTTGACAGCACCTACACAGACTGTGCCCATACGTCGCCGGCGTGTCTTCGCTTTTCCTGTGGAAATGCAGTAAATCCACGTTCGAAATTCCTTTTACTAATCTGGACACGCCGGCGCCAATCTGACCGAGTCGATATTCTTGCGAACCCTTTCTGTTCTTGAATCTTGAAGAAGATTAACGAAAGAAAAAGACTCGTCGAAGCAAGAAAAAATTCTTCTCAAAAACTTTTGTACGGCCAACAATGTCATTCCAATTAACTTCAACGAAAAGTCGTTCGGTTGGCCCTAAAATCCGGCTGAAATTACATGCCATTGAATCGTAGCGTTCCCTCGTCTCTCGCAGCATCTCGTTGCAATCTCCTCTCGTTGATCGTTCTCTCTCTTTCTCTTTTTCTCTCGGTTCATCCCTCTCTCAGCTTTCTGCTGAGCATCCAGCAGAACGATGTTACGCGACGTGGCTGCGTTTAGAAAGGGAAAAAGATCGGTGTTGCCTGGTCGCGGCTGGAGTTGCGTGAATATAATGATAGAGCGACGGAGAGGGCTAGCATACGGGCGGCGCGGCGCTCGAGGGTCGAGGAGGAAGGACGAGGGTGGAGAATAGTAGACGAAGGGAAAAGAGTGGAGGAGGCGGAGAGGCGAGTACGAGCGAGGGTAATGTACTGTTCTCACCTCCGACAGGCCCTCCGGGCTTCCTCGGGTATCCTTCGCTGGTGTACGAGCGAGAACGGCCACGGTCCGCGTGCTGTTTTTCTCTGTACCACCCTGTGCACGTACGTGCACACGTAACCGGCTACGTACGTGGATGCACGCACGCGTGTACCCGCGTAGAATCGCGTTATACGTGCGGCTGAAACGCTCCCTCGGTATCTGCTCATCAACGTTTCGTATCGTATGCAGGCGATAGAGCAAGAGAACGACCACTTGCCCGCTCTGCTTCGCTTCTGCGTTCATCCTTTCTCTTACTTCGAGACTGCTGTGCGAGAATGGATTTAAATTATGAAAGGAAGATATGTTTGTAGAGGTAGATATAGGTAGGAAAGGGCAAAACTGGTTGCTTTGTTCAGATTCCTACGGAAAATGGAGTTAGGTAGGTTAATTAGACGTTGAATGGTTAAGCACGACTTCCTGATGGTACTTTAAGTGCTTAGATGTGATTTGCTATGTGCTGATATCTTACTTAATCCTTTGTACACAGAATAAAATAAAGGCTCCATTTCGGCAGAATAGGGTTGAGAAGGATCTTCAGAGAACGAAGGAAACTGGGTTAACATTGACTGATGTAGATACTTGTTTGTCGAGAATGAAATTTAGTAACTCGTTAAAGTACGGAAACAAAGATCTGTGTTATCTATATGTGTTCACAAATTGAACAGCTTTCTCTTCTCGCTTTGTTCCCGCTATCATACCTCCGTATTGCCTCCTAATGTGAATCTCCGAAGGAAAAGCCGGTGCATTCGTCGAATCGTAAAGACAGACTCGAACGAGCTAGACGAGGTGCTCTCATGCCTGCTAACTGTTTGAAAATGTCGAGATATCGAGGGAATTCTCGATTCCTCGTCAAGATACGGATTATGTGTGGAGAGCACGCTCTCGAAGAATACATTGGTGCACTTGGGCGAACACAATTTGATGCTACGAGAACTTGATATCGTTCCAGTTAGACTTTATCTTCGTTGAAGTAGAGTTGCGTAATAACGACGTATAGGAAGTTCATAGAAGTCCTTTCTTTTTATACCAGTAAAACAGTAAGAAACCATGACGTTAAATAAAATAGTAGAAAAATTATAAACTAACTTGTTTCTGTGGAACATATATCATTTTATAAAGGATATGTGCATCGAATAATTCATAAGACAAAGGGCAAATGAGGGAGAGAAAGAGAGAGAGAGAGAGACGAGGGGCAAAAAGGAAAGAAATAAGAGAAGGATGCCAGGTGAGTCGCGGCGGCAAACGAGAGGGATGAAAAAGAGAGAAACTACGACAAGGGCTGCTGACAGACAGTGACGGGTACCACTTTATCCGCGACACGATTCTGCGCTTACCACAGCCCACCCGTTCACCATCGCCGTCACCGATGCCACCCACGACCGATCTGATCTGATCTGAACCAACTCGATCCGATCCTTTACTAGCGCTTCGTATATCTCTTCTCTGCCTTCTTCTTCGATCTTTGCTCTTCCTCCTTTTTCCCTTGTTCCCGTGCGATCCTCTGTTTACCTTGCTCTCGTGTTGCTTATTTTTACCGAGAAGACAGACACGATCGAAAGCTCGTCGTAGAAAAAGAGAAGCGACTACGATTCGGGGATAGAACATCGATCCCAAGGCTCATTGCCGAGCGATCGCGCTTAAAAGATGCACACATCGTATGGAAGTTCCCTGTAAATTCGAGGATAATGGGAATTGGTGGTACCGGATCGTTGCAGGAAGTGTTCCGCGTGACACAGATCTAGGTTACGTTTAAACTTTTCTGATGCACTACTCGAGAGGAACTCAATTGCAATGCCTTGTTGCTACAATTAAAAAAAGAATTTTGTTTTTACAGAAGAGTTACAAACGAATATTCTTAATTTAAAATTTTAGCGATTTTAAGTAATATATAAATTTGATTTTGAAACGTGATGCAGTGTTAAAAAATACAGCGATGAATAAAAAATGTTAGGAAGAAATTACTGTCACAAACTCACGGAAACTTCAATCCACTACATACTATATACGGTGTTCGTTTTCAGCTGCTCGAAATGTGTCGCAGAAATTTTTGCCGGCAACTTTCGAGTCAATTTCCGTGAGAGATGTAATCCGGTGCATCGTAACGTGTATCACGCGTCCCGCTCTATATCCTTCCGCTAGGATTATGGATTTCTGAATCTCACCGAGCGAGTACACGTGCCTTGTGTACATTATATGTTTCCTATGCATCCGCAAATGGTATGCACATCGCTATCTCGATGTATGAATCGAGGATGGTTGAAGCTGGCGCATCTTTTTCGTGCACTGTAGCAAAGAAATGCACGAAATTTTCTCTGAATCAAATCGATTTCATCTTTCGTTATTTCATTTTGATTGCTGCAATATTTGATAAAGTTTATTACATTTCTTCTCTTATTTAAAATGAGACTGTTCATAAATTTATGTTTCAAACCTTCTGCATTGTACACCACATAATTATTTTCTTAAATACGATTTGTTTAAAGTCCCGAAATAATAGTGTTCGAGAAATTTATTGTAATTGTAGAAGAGAAGATCTGTTTACTTTCTTTACTATCTTTCTAACGAAAGAAATTTTCCTTTCTTCTATTAAGCAAACATTCTTTCGCTTTCATCATCAGTCGTCATCGAACAGAACGAACGGTTGTGCTGTATCAATAAATAGGAAATTATTACCAGCGAAAAGATAAATGACGATAAAATGAAATGAACGCAACGCAACGATAATGTACGCTGCAGCTATTCATATCTTACATTTATTCAGGAACCCTGTACAAATACCACACTGTACGAAGCATCTGGTGAGCCGCGATCTTATCTTTCATAAAATATTATCGAGGCACCATCTGCCAGTTACGCAAAATCCGCCGAGGAAACGTTGCATTTATCCGTTCTGCGATGCTGCAACCGTGCGGAAGTAACGCACTCAGAGATTAAAGAAAGTAATCGCTTAGCAGAATGTATCCTTGAGTCGTTCCACCCATCCTTCGCCACGGAAAACGACGAGTTTCCTTTTCGAATTCAATGAAAAATTCACGGATTAATATTCGTCGGATGCAAAGTATTCTTCGTCTAAAAAAGGATACCGCTGGAACTGTTGGAAACGAAAGTAGATGACGGGAACATGGAAAGTTTGTACTTCACGACTTTCGGGATAATAAAAGTGGAAAGAAAAACGAAGAAAACTAATAAACCTGATTGGAGTTTTTCCCGTTTTCGGAATTTTATTTGCATTGAAGATCTAACTTTGAAAATTGGAAAATTGGAAAATTCCAATACATCGATCTCGAAGTGAACGTTCCTTAGAACAATTAATGATTAATAAAAGAATTTTCATAATATTTCTCATCAAGAAAATCAAGTCTGACAAGTCTGATTTCTTCGTTGCCCAAACGTTTTGGCTCGCAGCCACTTTTTTCCCAGAGACTCGGTTACTAGCTGGTCCTCGATGGACCTCTTAACAACCAGCCACCGACGACTAATTTCAAGCTTCTCTAATTAATACAAACAACCTTGACCGACCGTTCGGTCTCGCGGTTCAGACGCGAGGCAACCAACGTCCTCTGTCCTCGCAACCGACGAATTAACTCGTTGTCCCTTCGTAAGGAACAAGGTCTGTAGACTCGTTTTCGCTTGGCCTGGCCATGGATGAGGTGTATCCCCGCGTGCAAAAAGGATGGCCTCCACGAGGACCTCCAAATTACCGGCATTTATATCCGGCGTCGCTAATGTCGGCTTTCGAATAAACGATTCCGAGAAGTCGCGGCTCTTAATTACCATCGGCCCACCGTGGAACTTTGTCTTGCTAAAATAGTTATGAATATTTATAGTTTAATTGCGAAAGAGAAAGCGGAGCCCCTTGCGAAACCAC
The DNA here is from genome assembly GCF_907164935.1 of Osmia bicornis bicornis. Lineage (NCBI taxonomy): Eukaryota > Metazoa > Arthropoda > Insecta > Hymenoptera > Megachilidae > Osmia > Osmia bicornis. The sequence goes on along the minus strand of NC_060216.1, from coordinate 10,077,420 downwards.
GGCAACCCTTCGAGCGGTGTTGTTTTCTTTCGCGTGTTACTTGTCTCTCCACCCTCTCCTCACCGTCCCGTATACTCCGTGTTCCCGACCGGGATTCACGAGAATATATTTTCGAGGGAAACTACCCTGTCTGCTGCTACCCGACTGTTTATGCCAAACTCTAATTACGCCGACGGAATCCCGTAGACGCAAATAACACTTTTCGTCTGACCATCGCAAAAACAAAGCTCCGTATTCTCTCGATTAAACATCATTTCGGTACAGACTTTTATCTTTCACGGTGGCGATTATTATTTTCACGAAACACGCCACGGCGAAGGGGGTGGACGAGACCGACAGGCAATCGCGCGAGGTAAATGGACGTTTCTTTCATACGAGCTTCCGAGGATCGACACAGAGCCGCGCCGACAAAGAAGTTAATTAACCCTCGCGTTTCTTCGACTGGTCGTTCAAACAGTGGGCCAAAAAATGCACGAAACAAGAACACCGTTCGCGTTTTATAATTCATTCCGGCGCAAAGTGACGGGGACGGGATTCAACGAACGTTCCCGTGAGAGGGATCGAAGGGTGGAGACGGTGGCTGCCGAAAAACGTTTGAGCTTGACGGGAAAGCGGTTCTCTCGCGTCGTTTGAAACCCAAAGCGGAAAACGTCGATGGAAAAAGCGTTTGCGTACTCTCCTGGCCCACCTCCTCTTTCCTGCCTTCCCTGCTCGGCTTCTTTCGAGTAAACAATAATCCTACCGTGTAAACAGTTTGATAACGAGAAGGGTGCAGGCAGCCGCTCCGCGAGGCTGGATCGAGAGGCCGACAGAGCGGAAAGGATCCGACAGCATCCGGTACACGGACGGGCTGTTTCGCGTTTGTTTAAAAACATTGCTTATGTAAAGCGATGCAAATGCCACGCTTTCGTATTTGGCGTGCAAACAGCCGGCGTGTCTCCGGCGTGGCTAATGACGTTCGTCTGTCGCCCTTTCAGGTGAACCGCTTCGACATTCGCAGGGATCCCGCGCGAAAAGTACCGATCTACTTGCATTTCATCATTAGAAACACGCGTCAAGTAGGCCTATGAGATATTGGAATCTATTTTTTGACTAGTTTGATTAGTTGTACAGAATTCGTAGTAATAACTTGTACAGTTTCTCAGAAAATAGGTACTTTGATTTTTGGAAAAACTATACCAAATATTAAGAATAGAATGCCATTTTAAAATTCTGAACATTATATTCAATATAAGCAACAGAAGACATTTTACATTTAATGCTGCAGAGAATCCTCGGTTAATATAATATGTATAACGTTTAAAATTGGTTGTCTCGTTTAACCAAGTAATCCTGTAATCACTTGAAGCAATATATTTCAGCGATACAATCTGTACACGACGTTCCCGCGTTTATTTCCTCATCGTCCCCGATTCCATCGCAGTCTACATCCTCGGCCGCGGCAAGTTACAGCATGTTGAAATCTACCACCATGACGATGCTCCCCTATTCGTTACACCTACCCTCGCTAAAGCTTCACCCTCTCCAAGGTGTTGAGATTATCGATTCCCGGTGACTTTCACTTAAATGACAATTAATGGCACTGGTATTCCTTGTCGCGAGAAACAAATCTTTAACGAAGTTCGAGCTCTTCTTGCTGAAAGATTACATTTAACTAAGAACCTGGATATTCGGGTCGAAAGAAAAATTAATTTGTTAAATGGAAAACGTTAATCGACCGAACGTTTTAGAAAATCATCGCGCTGGATTGTTTCGATGAGGAAGTCGGAATGCTGGAAGAGAAATAACAATACGTGGCAGTGAAAAGAACAGTGTAACAAAGAATAAAGAAACAGGTCAGGCTTTTAATCTAAAAATTCGAAGCGTAAGCTGTTCCAATTTGTAACTCCAACGGGTCGCGAGCACGAAGAAATACTTTCTTAAATAACACGGCAAGCATTTCGCGTAGCTTGTCGTCGTTCATGATTTCTAGCGTAGAAAAAGACGAGGAAACAGTGCCTTTTGCAGCATTAACTTTAAATCCCTCGGTTTCCTTTTGCACTCAGATACATTTAATCTTCTTTATGTGTCATCCTGTTGGCCGAACATCAACAATCATGATGCTCTTATATAAATGAATTTCTTCAACTTGATTGTATTTTCAATTTACCAGTAATAAGTAAAAACACAATTAATCTTCTTATCTCTTATTATTGTCATTTTACTTATCCTTTGCAAATTTCATGGAATAGCTGCAGTTAATTATCTAGATACTTTACCATTGCAATTGAGATTTTATATTCTACCCTTAAAACGAATCACTCTACTAATTACCATCAGTCCCGTTCTTAATTAGAAACGAGAATGACTAACCGCTGCTTGTTAATTTCTTGATTATGCGTCTCTCGCGAGCAATTTAGCCTCAAAGCCAGTTTCCATCGCGAGGAAAACGGCAGGTCTAAAGGCGATCGTGTATCGGTCTTAGGATTATCTCGATTGTTGGCTGCGACTCGAGTTATCCGGGCGCACGTTGTTCCCAGTCGAATTTCCCGGTTAATTTGCCCGGAACGAACCACTAGCCTGTGATCTGCGAGCTCCCGATGGATAGAGAGACGTCCGGGTTACGGATAAGACGTCCAACGCAGACACTTGCAATGAGCGTTGCAAGGATACGCTGGAAGAAGAGAGAAAGGGGGCGAAGGATGAACAAAGAGACAGGAAAGGAGACGAAGGGAGGGTAGGCAAGAGCCGACAATTTGCCATCAAGTTTGCGAGTGACTTCCTGCCAGTCTGAAGCTTCGCCTTCTAGACGAAGCGGAACAGAAACTACCTGGGTTAATCTATGTGAGAACCTGAACAGCTGCCTTTGGTAGAAGCAGCAGGCCTGTCCTTCCCTTATTTCCTTCCAGTTGACGCGAAGAGAAACAACGCGACGCGCCACGTTTCTTACCCCACACTCGATCTCGATTACAATTCGCGTCAGCTGTTTGTATATTATTACTGCGAGCAATTTAGCTTGATATCGATAACTCTGTACCATGAATCTAGCTATGGTACAATACGCTTGTTTGCATTGCGTCGACTGATGCGTGACACGATAGCGCAGCGATCTCGCATTAATTTAATAATCACCTGCTGATTATATGCCGTTCACGAAATTTGCCTAAGCAGAAATGAAAACGATAAATATTTTTGGTTCTCAAAGGTGGGAAAATTTGGAGGTATATTTTTACCGTTCTATGAAGTGCGTTTATTTTTTCAAATATTTTATAGAGCCTGAATTTTTATCAATTATCGCATCATAGATATCGAAAAATGATTCTAAGAATCATTGACAACCAACAATATCATACACGTATGATGTCAATATTTCATACGAACTAAAATTAGTCAAGTCAGACAGTCTAGGAAACAGCTAGCAATTTCGAATCCACTATTTACCATGTACAGACATTTGTCACTGATTATAGACTAGACCTATTCATATATTTCTAAGAATATGTCCTTAGAAACGTCGGTTATGTCAAGTCCTCTTATGAAGCATGTCTGATTCGTGAGACTTTTTCCAGCTGACGATGCTAAAGCGGAAACGTTCCTGTCAAACTAAACAGTCAACACCATCGCTTAATATTCTATGTAACCTGTTACCATATCCTTCATGTCATTTTATTTATCAAAATAGAAAAGAATTTTTTTTATGTATTTCCCAATTGAAATGACAAAACAAAAGCTTCCTTCAAATCAAATGCAAACTGTTATTAATTAAAAACTCAATCACATTTACATAATTTAACAAACCTCTGTTATTTCTGTTCCAGGTAAGTACAGTCGATCGATTACAAACCGATCCAAAGGCATAGGCGTCGCGAGACCATTCGACTGATAAAATTTCGACGAAGCCACCCTCTGACAGGCGGTCAGACGAAGATGAAAGACGCGGTAGCCGAGCGAGGAGCACGGTCGAAAGAGAGTGGCACTACTCGCGACCAAATTGGACGCTGGAATGACGAATCGTCGTGGCGCTGGTATGCGAAATTCAATTAGGCCAGGTTCGCTGGTTAGCCCGCGGCCCGCTTTCGAACGAGCCCCGCGAGACTACGATACGAGCGAGTCAATTGCGCGCTCGATCTCCGTCGCGATCGATACCGCGGGATCGTTCCTTTCGCTTCACGATATCCGCCGACCTTTGAAATATTGACAATCACGTTCCTCCGTCGTGCAAAGGATTAAGCGGATGATACACGGGCAGAATCTCGTTCTAAGGGTTACGAGCGTACGTCCAGCCGAAAAATTGCGATCGCGACAACGTCGATGCTTGTTCCAGAACCGCGTTATCGACGCGCATTCCATCGAGATAGAGAAACGACCCGGTGAAATTAAGCGGCGGGATTTTTCTACAGATTCATGCTAATTCTTTGTTTGCTTTTTTGCCGGGTGATTGATCGTCGACACCCTCAGTGCCGTTGAAAAATAGCCCTCTTCCACGAGGGGAGGGAACGAGCGTGTAAAATGCCCGGTTATTATCGTGTGCGCGTGCTATCTTTCGGCCAACATCCGTGGAGTTCCAAATTCGTCTTGACACACCGTGTTTCGTCGAGTTTAGATTTATAGTAGCTTCGTATAAATCCAAGGGAAAAGGTAAATTCAACAGCAAGATCGAAATCTTTTGAAGACAGGAAAGATAGGAAATCTCCTGTCTCAATGTCCTCTGTTTAACTGATTGCCTTCCAAACGAAGGCTATCAATACCTAATGGCTTTATTAATCTACTATTATTTCAATACAACAATGGTTTGCTTGAACTTGATTCACCGTTCCGAATCGTTATCGATGAAACAAAACTCGTTAAGGTTCAATCCTGTGGAAGCTACACCTAGACAAGCAACTTGAAATGAGTTGTCCACGTGAAGTGGAACGAACGCAGAGGAGAAGTTGAAGCTACTCGAGCGTAGGGACGGATTGTCGTTACCGGGCACACGGATTCATTCGCTTTGGGAAATTTGCAGAAGATGTTTATTTACATGCAGAACTGTTCGGGGAGTCGAAATTAGTTTGCCGGGAGCCAATTTGCAGGACACTGTCTGGCGAGGAAATAATATTTTAGAAGACTTCGAATGCTTCGGGGAATAATGGAGCGTACAGGCCGATAAACTAACTGTATCAAATTTAAATTAAAGACCATTCCGCCAGTTCTGATTTCCCTGGGAAGAAAATTAGTAGGCGAGAGAATCACGCGAAGCGTTCTCCAACGAGTTCGACGTAACTTTTGTAATTAAATAGGTCAAACGCTTATCTGTACATACTCGTAAACTTCTATGGAACTAGAACTTGATTATTTCACGCAATTGCGTAAGAAAATATAACAAAAGCGAGCAGATGCGAAACTTAATGACTGACACACCTGGGAACCGCCTAAATGAGCGTGCATGTAGCAGTTTCTCGCGGTATAGCAAAGGGAATCAGAGAGAGAGAGAGTATTCCAATGGACGAGCCAGTTGGGAGATCGAGTTGGTCGTACAGACCGGTTGGCCCACGAGGCTGTGAACTAATTATTATAATTCCCAGGACAACGATGGTGCATTAAAAACTAATATCCCTGGTGGGAACTCAAAATTAATCATCGTCGAGCCTCGCTCGTATCCACTGACCCACTGAGACCACCGACACGGTCCAGAAATAAGTAACTTCCCGAAAGGTCATCGGTCTTCGCGACGACCTCAGTGGCCTGCGAATACCACAAACTTGCGGATTGAAACGCGCCGAGTTTGTTGACCTGAAAAAGAAATACGGCCACGGTGATTAATGGCAAACCCTTGCGACATTACTGTCCGCGGATTGTTATTTATTTCCAGCGCAATCGATATCCTAGCGAGTCGAAGCTCTCGTTCCTAGTGGATCGAGATAGCTCGGTACTCGAGCTGCTTTTAGTGGTCTTCATGTGGAGCAATAAAAAAGGAAGATTTATTTTTTATGTCGACTAGTGTACTCCAAACAGATTAGATTCTTTTGTTCTGGTCGAAGTAGATACCTGTATGTTTTATATTGTATGAAATTATGCAATATCGATAAGAAAAGAACCTTTATCAGTATGCTATTAGTTTCATTGAACCCAAGTCGTAAAAAAATCATTGAACTCGTATATTGTTATAGTTTTACAACACTCTTCTATTTTCCATTTCCAAATGATGCTATTATACCGATCATCATCCCGTAGAATATCTTTCAAAGTTACGTTCAATCTCGTATCGATGGTAATAAAGGATCCACGGACAATGGGGTGGAAACGCGTGGCAGTTTCGGTGAAATTAAAATTCTTTCGACGGGAAAGTCGTAAAAGCGCACGCTAATTTCCAGGACGATCGCGGTGTGTCGCGAGATAACGATCGCGATAACCGATTACGGGTCTGAATTATGAAGGAAGTTTTAAACTGCCCCGCCCTCGATGGCATACGCAATTAATTAACGAGAGACCGGCCGCTTATGAATTATTCGCCCTTTCTACCCGTTTCGTGCTTCGTCCATAACACCTTCGCTTGAATCGGGATAACAGGACGACGATTTGGAGCATCGAAATTGTAGATGTCACGAAAGACAAATGTCCTGCCGCTGAGAGAAAATCGTTTCGTTTGAAGTAAGAAAAGAAAAAAACGTAACAAATTATCCACGTCGAAAGCGACCATCTTCTGGTAGATTCTTTAGACGTTGGCAGGGTTGAATGGTCGTTATGACGTATTCAATTACCCTACATTCGGTCGGAACGCCATGTTCCATTAAATGAAGGCTATTTTATGGTGGACCCCACTTATTTTTCTCTGGTCGGTGTTGAAGGAGAATTCTAATAGGTTAATGATGATTTGAGATGTCATTTTCGTATTATGGCGCCGGAAGATGTCATCGTAAGATGTAATATTTCATAATATAAAAATTATCCAATGAACACAATTGAATGGTTGTCTTTCTTAAATCGAATCCGGATCTTAAATGTTCATAGTCAGACATATTATCCACTACACTACTGCCTGACCATTCTCGTCTTTAGTTCCTCGATTGGACCCTGATCCCAGATATTCTACTTCCATATGAGAATGGACAAGTTTAGATTTGATCAGTTTAAGTGAAAATTTTGTTCCGTGATTGAAGCAAGGTCAAAAAATATTCATTAAATGTTAGTAACGTCGTTAACCAGGGTTTATCGACAACAGAGATGTTTCTCATGGCCGTTTACGCCGGCTCAAAGGCAAAAGCTATTAACATCGAGAGTTTTCTTGGTCGAACGACCGAACTCATTACATGTCCTGCAAGAGTTCCGACAGTTTTCGAGGCGTAGTTGGATTAGACGTTGGCAGCTCGTTAGCCAGCCTTATCGACCCTTTTCTCGTTGCTGTGCCATTGTGCAGGTCGTATTAATTAAAAAAATGAAAATGTACGGTCTGTCCGACACACGAGCCACCGCGTAATCTCTTTCCAGTGTTTCCTTTCAATCGGTTTCCGATTTTCTCATCGATATCGGGCTACCTACGATTCCGTTTTATCGTTAAAAATGAAATTCCTTCTCGGATATTAATTTGGATTCGGCGTCGGCACTGGTTCCGGTCGAATAACAAATAACCCGCCAAGAGAACCGATAATATCGTATCCGTTATTAAACAATACGGTTCTCAATGAAATGAACATTTCACGGAAGGAAAGAATTAATTAGCGATTGCAAATTTACCTTCAATTTTATATTATACCAAACAGTTTGCAATATTCCAGATCAATCGCGATTCAGACTTGAGTTTTTGTGAAACGTATCCAACACTATTGCGGCTAAAGTTACACGTATCAATTTCAAGGGTTTCATACAATGAAAAAAATAACATTTAAAGGAAATACCTCGACAAAAAATCACGCTTCCATTTTTCAATTTTCATTTGGTCATCAATTTATTAAAAGGAAGACTAATGTTCACTATGAGAAATGGCAGAGTCTTAACCAAGCTTGCAGCCCTTAATGACAGGCACCGAAGTCGGTTGATCGATCGATTCGAAACGGAATAAAATATGCACGCGAATGTAGAAAGGTAATTACGAAAGGGGAAAGAAAAATAAGTCGCGAAGAGTTTAAAGAACCCGATCCGATCGGTTTGCACAACGAGAACGTTGTAAGTAAAACGAAGGTTGAGAACAAAGGGGGTTGAAAGAAGAATGACAAAATGAGAGGGAAAGAAAGAAGGAAGTAGCGAAGCTGTCGAGGAGAGGCATTACTTAGATAACTGAGAACGTGAAAGGAATGAGCGAGTAGAAACGGGTGCAGTTAGGAGTTAGGGGTGAGATTATGCTTGTACGAAGCAGGGATAGAAAAGAGGGCTCGCGTGCCTGAGCGCAAGTTCGTCTTGGCTTCCGGTAGCTTGCATGCTTCGAATCAACTTGTATCAGCTCGTTGTACGAGCTCAAACTCGTAGAAGTTCGGTTACAACTACTTACGCCAAGATGGAGGTTAACGTATCTGTAGACGAGCGAGTGTGAATACACGTGGACGCGTAGCAGTCATTTTAGCAAGAATTTACCCTCGTCGCGAAACTAATCGCTGGTTGAATTAATTCCACGACTGAGAATGGCTTTTACCGACACGATCGTGCTCGTTATCTCAAAGAGGTAAAGGTATCGCTTGGAATCGACTATCGTTCTCGATACGTGCACGGAATAGTTAGGAAGAGGTCGTTCAGATTTCGATTATTACTAGTGAAATGATCGTACGTATCGTTAAACAGTCCACTTCGTTATCTGTATCACGATATTGCGATAAATAATATTGCAATAAATTTTTTTCAGAAGGATCATTCATGAAATTGAAACAGTTCCAAGAAAGGATCACGAAGTCGTGTCGATGCAACGCGACGAAACTGCAGCCGCTTTTTTATGATACTTCGAGCGGGGGTAGTTAAGTTAAATAATGAATGAAGATTGGCCTGGCCAGTCTGCTAGGGGTTGGAAGCGGGTATCGAGTCACTTTGATGTCTGGCGGCAGCCACCGATTATGGAATCAATTATTGCACGCCACTCTCTTTCGTTCTATGTCCCTTTTTCGTCGGCGGTACACCTTTCAGTCTGGATCGCGTCGAATGTTAACTTGGCTCCTCCCCTCTGACCTCCAACCCCTGACCGTGGCAGCACGAAGAGGAAGATTTATTCCGTACAGGAAGAAACTGTCCGATCGGACAGTCACGGAGTACCGATTCCGCGAGAGGTCAAGGGAGTCCAGATTAAGGTCCACCTGAGTGTACAAGGATGCCGCTATTATCGTCGTATAATCTACGCCAATTACCCCCGACATGGAGAATATCGCGGAAATGGGACCCTAACTGGCGGTACGTGCTTATTTCTCCCCTTAGGGATCGAACTTAACGACAAACCATGTGATTTCGATCAATACTCCGATAAGCTAAAGGGAGCTGGAATATTTACATTTGAAACATAGTCTCGGTATAAGTGGCGGGAAGAGGGTTGTTTTAAGGGAAACGTTCGAACCTCGTTAACTTTATTAGGTATTCTTTAGTAGAGTACAAAAAGACAACTATTTAACAATAATGTACAAACGCGAGTGTGACGATGATAATACTGAGAGTAGAGCACAGTTCCGCTAACACTGACTCTTGTTCTTCTTGCTCTCCTTGATAGAGATCACGTAACGTTGAGCAACGTTCAATGGCGGCGAATAACCATCCGCGTATGTCGCATCCTCGAACAGCACTTCGTATTCCTCGGTGGCGGTGGTGGGCAGTTGGTTCACCACTGCCTTGTAAAAGCAAGTCGTTTGAGGATAGAGCGCCATAACGATGGACCCTTTAGGGAAAAGGGCATGCGGATCGGTCTCTGGATTAGCTCTCATTAGTGGCAGAGGCACCACCCTTCTTCGAGACAACGTGTGCCTGTCCTTTTGCTCCTCGTCAATGTCGTCCACCTCGTATTTGTTCGCGGCCGAGTTGAACTGCACCACTTCAGCTAGGATCCAATTCTCCTCTTCTTCGGATCCCTTCACCAAAGCCGCCACCATGTCTCCCATTTTCGCGATGTAGGTGGGTTCAGCCGAGATAGCCCCGCACAGAGGTGGCGGTTTCGCACCCGGTGTCTTGCCCACGTACAGAGGAAGGGTCTGCGCTGTACTCAGCAGCATCTTCATCAAGGCACCTCGACGAATCGTCTCTTTGTTCCCTGCGTTACGGGCCTGTATCCGTCGTTCGTTTCTAATCGCGCGAATTTCGTTGATCTTTCCCAATGCCTTGCGCAGGATTTCCTCTTCCTGCTGGGAGTCGCCTATCGCCGCGTTGTAGAGATTCTTCAGCTTTTGCTGGTAGTAGGGAGACACTTTGTCCTCCGGGGTTACTTTTTCGTACGTTTTTACGATACTATTTAAATTGTGCTCCGAGCGAACTCGTTGACTCTCGATCTCGTGCACCAGATGGTACAGGTTCTTCAGCCTCTCCTGAATCTGGCTGGCCGCAGCATCCGCCGTGAACGGCATCTTAGAGCTTCTGATTGTTTCGACAGGGACGAAAAATGTGTCACCACGGGTTTTACGTTTTCATCCCCTCGCTGCGTATCTGCAAGAGGAAATATAATTTTCTCGTTCAATATTATTTTTGCGTTTATAAGAAAAATCAAAATATTTCAGATATTTAATTATGAAATATTTATAATGCCTCAGAAAGTGCCATTAATGAAAAAAATAAAATTCCAATCTTTCCCGCCTTGGGGGATTTGAACTCGCGACCTCTAGCTTCGTAAGTCTAGACGATATGTACTGCACTACAGTAAGAATTCTTAAATTGTTTTAGAATTGCAGGACTTCAATGAAGATATAAAATATACACTAAATTAATATTTTTATACATATCATTTTCAATGTATATTAGCACGAAATCTATATATAACTATATATATATATCAACAAAACACACAACCTACATGTGTAATTGGTAGAAAAGCAGTTAGAGGGCCTAGCCTATGGATCAATAAAGCATGCTCGCAGATGACTCTGTCAAAGCGTATAAAAGTCTGCACCTACCTTGTTTGAAATAAGAAAAATCGCTGTCCAATCTCTCAAAGTAAACTGTTGGTTGCTCGCCTTTCTAACGCGAAGTTACAGGCGCCACTAAACCACCTCAACGTCGTGCAATCGACTGTCCGTGCGCTTCTGCGCCATACTGCTTCTCCCACCACGAGTATCCTCTATATACCATCCAAACCTATCTCAAGGTGGTGCTGCCACCTAACCACCGGAGCTTCAACTAAAAAGACCGCAATATTTTTGTCCGTTTCCATGTACGTTCCCTTTTTATTCAATTTCTAACTAATAATCAGAGGAAAAATTCATTTCTAAAAATTATATTGGTCACATAATACTTGTAAAATGAAATACGAAAGGAGTTAGATAGGTCTAATAATGCTGTTTCTCGAATTTACTACACACAAGATTGCTGTTTCAATGTATGAAAATGGCGATGCTGTAGCGTGTACCTTGGGGACCAGAAGAAACCGCGAAATTGCAACATTTTTCAAGTGCTTCAACTAAGTGCTACTTTGTCAGAGAGTTACACAAAGGAAACCTGTTGTCGTCCGCTGTAATTTCACCTTTGTTACCAGCTAAAAGCGACTGCGGCTTCAAGAAAATGAAAAAAATTCTTTTCTCCTTTTTTACAAGCGGCGAAGCTTTTGAAAGTGTCAATGTAAATGGATTATAAATTACCTGTCAATTTTTGCGAATGACCAAAAGAAATTCTTACAGATTGAATTCTCAATTCTATCTGCAATTTGTTATCAAGAGCGATAAACGCGTTCGTTATAGTCGATCTGATCGCGATGATCTAGCGCGATGAATAATCAATTGATTGGTAAATTACACGGTACGGACACCTCTTCGAGTGGCCGTGGCGACTCGTATAAATCAGCGAGCGCGGAAAAGCTCTCTATCGTTCTTGTTAGCCAGCGAATGATGTACCGCCTCGGCTCGAGTCGGACCGTGCATCATCGCTAACAGGTAACCGCTGCAAACGGCACCGATAGCCACGCGAAGCCCCATAACCAGTCCTCGCGAAGAATCCCATGGACGGCGCGAAGCATCGTCGGCTGCGTTCCAACGTGCTCGCACCATAAACGTACATAAGCGCAAAGCGGTTCAGCTTCGAACGAACTCTCTGACCTATTCGCAATGAGATGCGTGTCACGCGTGCCACTCGCACAAGCAGAATTCTGAAATCGCAGCCGATTCAACCTGTTCCCAAACGCGGCTCGCGAACAATGCAGGCGAGGATGCAGCACCAGCGTAGGTCGAAGACGTCTCGTTATTTTTGGAAATGCTTCAAGACGGAATTAAAACTCTTGTTGAGACTAGACTCGCCCGAAACGGCGCGGGTGTTGATACAATTTTGCGGGAAATCCAGAAGTAGACGCGCTACTTGACTTTTATGTACCCGTTTTCTATTCTTACTACGCTGTCCAAGATGATTACAGGACTTTGATGCTATGAAAGCGTAACGAATCGTGGGTTATTCTCGTAGCAAAGATATAACTGCTGTGTTCCAGGTAGCTTTGAAATAATTATTAAGTTGGAGGACTCGATACCGTGTCCATGGCGTGCTATAGATAGTTCCATGTGCTATTTGCGTCTTAGTAGTTACGTAGAATTGGAGTCGTTGTTCCGTTTGATTCTGCTATAGCACAGACTCGTGCATTTATTATGAAAGGTATTTTTAGTACATCTCATGAATTTATCGATGGACTACAGGTTCTTCGATGCATTTATAAAATTATCCGTTTGTTACCAACGATAAGGAAAAACGACAAATGGCTCGATTCTATTATTACGAGATATTAAATCCTAATAGGTTGTCTCGGATTCCGTTGATCGATAACGCTTGTCACAGAACACACGAACGGTATCAATTTTATTCCTCCCTGTCACTTTCCCTCCTGGCATGACGCGACGATTACATTCTGTCGGAGCATCTTTAAGAGCTAGAGCCTCTCGTTTGTAAAGATCCTAATGATCGAAGGACGTCGAAATTTAGCGGGAAGACTCGAGACTCGCGTCTATACGCTCGTACGCCTGTAGCAATAACGTTAGAACGTTTGTTGCAACACCGTCAGCGTTGCGCAAGACAGATAGAGAGGCTGAAATCAGCAGGATATACCGGGAGGGCTCGTCTAATCTCGCAAGCTCCTCGTATATATCTTTGCGGCGCGTACAATTAGCGTACATTCGTACATACACGTGTATTATCAACGACCGTCGTCCCTGTCATTTTGTTTCTAAGCATTGATTTATCGCCGCACGGTGGCAGGATAATTATTGACTCGCTCGACGATGCACGCGCGCGCGTTACTTTTCCCAGCGAAATCAGCTGATAACGCTCGGTGGTCGGCCCGCGTTTTGCATATAATACCGAGAAATTCATTTGTCTTAAAATATGATTCATCGAGTTGCCCTCCGTGTAATGCCATCCAGTCGCTCGGTGTACATGATAATTAGACATCAATGGGCCGCGTTCGTCGATTAACAATTCAAATCAGCAGACGTTCTTACGACTTACTTTGCATCAATTAGGCATGAAATATTGATCCAAGGAGCGGACCACCGGCTATTCTAGGCTACGTTTCAACGAATATGTTTGCGATCGCCTACTAACAGTTTCTTGCTTTTATTTAGTATTTTAAATCATCATTTAATTTATCGAAATAAAAGATTCTTTTTCGTGTGAAATTTTTAGTTGTTCGTTATAAGCCTTGGATAGTCGAAATTTTTACGGCTCGTTTCTCCGTCAAGTACTCGCAGGACGACGGCGTGAAAATCAATTCCTTTTTGCGCGACTGTCGAGCCAGGCCCAGAATGGGCCATTAAAAGCAGTATTATGAAAGGCGACGAGCTTAGCAGTCACAATCCGCGATATTACGTATACTCGTACGCGCGTTTTCGAGACGCGAAACAAGGTGTCTAACGAGCCGTAAGGAGATGTCGGGACCTGGGGTAGGATCGCGTACAATGCTATTCACTTTGCCAGTCTACTCCGTGATATTCATTCGGAGCACACGTATCGACCAACTAACATGGATTCCTGGATCTTTGGAAAACGAACATCTAATCGAATATCTCGAAACACTTAACGCCTCGAATTTCTGCCTCGTCTTGTCGTTGGTTATACCGATAAACTAAATATCAACGATTTCATATTTTTTTCTACAATTTTTTAATACAACAAAATTGAATATTTTCATAGCGCAAAATTGTTTGAATACCTACGATCGATGGTACACGTCCAACTCTAACAATCAAAGTAAACAGTACGTCACGCAAAGCTGGTATCTATGTACGAAAGATAAAAAATATTACACGTGAATGCAACAATATTTTCAGATACCACGTATCGACAGCGTTGTTCGTACAAACGGCACGCACGTTGAACGAAAGACAGAAACGGCAAGGTGCGAGCGCGCAAAATTTATCATCGCTTCCGTGACATTTATACAGGCTAGAAAACAGGAGAAACGTAGAATCGAGCCGTGAAGGGCGAAGGGATCCCGCATAAATCGAGGACTCGAGTCGAACGAGCGACTCGATTTTCATCTAATATCGACGCTTCACAGCTCGTGACTTAACGACCTGTTGCAGCCGTTAAGCCGGCCACGATGCCGGATGCCGGTCGGCATGAACGATATTTCAAACAAATCCTCGGTAAGGCGTAGAATGGAAATGTCAAATGCAGCTAGCAGTCGTTTCGACGCCGCGCCGGTTGCCAGGCCTACGAGGGCAGGAAGAACGAAATTGAGGAGCGGAGAGGAGAGATGAAATTCAGCTCGTAAATCGAATCTGTTCGAGGGGAATCGACGCGTCGTGACCGGTGTGTTTTCTCTTTTGTTTTTCCACCGGCTCGTTTGTCAAACGACACCGAAGGAAATGGACCTGCTAACCGAGCAGAACTCTTTTCTCGCAGACCAACCGCGGGCGCGCGCGAACGCTTGAGAAAATTAGCATTCTTAACGTCACGATTCCCTCTTATCTCGAATCTGGTGAAAACGATTTCTGACGGCCGTATACTTGCACCGCTGGAATATTCTTTCTCAGGATTAATAACGCTCGCAATGGTTACCGGCGGATACATTTGTTCGCCGAGACAAGAACAGACGGGCGGTATTAAGTAGTCGTAAGGAAATCGAGCTGACAGACAGAAATTGTCTAAAAGAGGAATCTACTACATCTGTTTTTCTCTCGCAATGTTATCGCTCCTTTCATCGGCTAGGCGGTAGAAAACGGACGCGTGTATCTAGGATACAGTTGGCACAGTTGTCCGCATCTGAAATCAAGCAAATTACCATTCACGGTATCTGGCCGCATTATCGAGTATCTTACTCGGGATCCAGCGATTCGTTGCGCAACCACCGGCGAGTTCTCGGAGGTGTGATCGAGACGAAGCTCGCCGAACCAGAGGGATTTACATTTTCATCCGCGATCCAGAGACACCGTCGACGCGAAGTCGTGGAGTATTTAAATGGAAACAATCGGATCGTGAGTCCTTTCGAACGCGCGACTTCGATCGAGAACGAACAAGGTGTCAAGGAATACAATTAAAGTCACTTTTCACCTTGTCTCGTTGCACATGGTAGTGGCCTTTTTTATCCGGAATATCTTTACTTCCGCCACTGACCCTGCAAAGGGCGTTAGGTACACGTTTGAAATAAAATATTTACTTTATGCAAGCCGGTGCACGTGCCCTGATAAGATAAAAGGGAACGTTTATCATATCTCGTCGAGAGCGGAGCGAAGGAAAGGAGACGAGATCGAATCGCCGACTCTGTGGACGAGCTTCTCAGGATCCTGGTGACGTTTGATTTACGAGAAGGTCCGGTCGAAGGTGCCAGGATCCCGGATCCGTTCCCTGTATTCCCCTTTAACACTCGACGAGTCCCTAGCTAACTGTATAATACATGAACGCGAACATTAACGCGATTGAACCGACGTCTCGACGTTGACTCTTCCTTCGACGTCCTTTCCCATCGACGAAATCGATTTCCCTACGTTACACGCGTTCTCCAGGGTCGCGTGTAAGGGGTTGACTAGACCTCGCTGACCGGTGCTGTTTGTACAAGAGAATTTCTACGAAAGGCATTATCGAATTTCCAGGGTAGTCGTCGGTCCGTTTTTACTTCGACAAACAACGACCAGGTGAACGGAATCGATAACGGAAATCAACTCTGTGATACGTTAAATCATTTACTTGAAGATTTAAAAAAATTCAGATAAAGCGATCCCAAAAATATCCTTCGTTTTAAACTAAACGTTCATTTTTATCTTGAGACAACGGCGAACGAACGAGATTATTTCGGTCGATGCAGCAGGATTTAGCTCCATTTGAATAATTAAACTGCCCTCTGCTTGCCGGTAGATTGACACCGCAACCGGGAAAGAAGGGAAGGAGAAAGTGTACGTGTCCGTTCGAAATGTCCGAGAAGGGCGGCGACAGGAGAAGAGGGTTTGAAAGAGGGGTTGAAGCGAGGCTGGCTGACGCGTTCAGTCTAGCGACAGGTCGTCGAGCGTATTAATAATAAATGCAAACGGCTAACATCAATTTCTCTCTGGCTTCGTTCGTCCCGCCACCCTGCTACCCCTTTCGAAATCTCGAAGCCGAACGGAGCTCCGTCCACCCCTTTATTTAGTCGCTCGTTTTGCTTGCTTACACACCGGCCGGGCCTCGGCTCGTCGCGCTTGTCAGCCAGTCAAGCCTGCCGAGACACGGATAAAGACCTCGAGACATCGAACGAACTGTAAATTGCTACACGCTTTTGCTCGCCTTTCCTCGCTATCGTTCTAGCGTGCAACCCTTTCCGACAATTTCCAGCGACGTTCAACTTCGGCTCGGCTGACAATCAGTCTCCACCCACGATACCTTCGACCTCGGTTTGCTTTAATAATTCAGACGGTCTCGTTAGAGGCCTTCTCAGGGATGACGGGCTATCGCGCGACTGACACTCTGAACGCTTTTCGATGTTATCTCGGAAGCTTGCCGAGTGGATATCAAATTGAATATCCCAGTTGGAGGGAAAAATGATGATAACAGCACCGTACAATACGATTTGTCGCAGAAGCGAAAGCAACAGTCTTTGTTCCTTTCCGATATACAGGGTATTACGTTGTACGGTTTTATGGTTGAACAAAGCAACCGTAGGTGGTGTATCAAAAGAGACGTGGCAGAGATTTCTCTCGTTCAATGATTCTCAGAAAAGCGACGAGGAAAGGGTGAAAAAGGTGAACACGATCGCGACATGGGAACCAAGCGAGTTTTATCAGTGGTCAAACACAGTTCCTTTGGGACACCTTGGTTTTGCTTTTTCTTTTTTGCGATCCAGACTGTACTGGTGTAGCCGATGTAGCCGTACCATCGTCTCGCGTACTCTCGGATAAGAGGTAGAGATCAATTCTTTATCCGGAGGAGGAAAGAGAAAAGAACGTGTTTCATCGATTAAGCAAGAGGACGGAGGGGGATATTACGCGAAAAAGTTCTCGAGTACGTGCAGATAGGATCGTTAACCGGCTCTCTCGTCTCTTTAACTAAGATCACGGTCCTCCACTTAGCGGAGGATTTATACGAGCCAAGTTGAAATCGAATGCCGGAATGGATAGAAGTTTAAATTCGAAGCGCGAGTTATAAATGGTCGATGGTTCGCGGCCCGTCCCGGTTGAAACTTACTTCTACCTACTGCTGATACCGGAATTGGAACGAACGATCGATGAAAGTAGTTACCAGAGAAGATACAGTTGGACGAAACAAAGCCGAAAAGGACGAGAAACTCGGCCGGAACGGTTCGGATGAGTTAACGATGTTCATCAAAGTTACGGAAACACGGTCGGTTATAAACGAGATGAAAAGCAAAGGAAGAAGCGAGGAGGCATTGGAAGCCGAGAGACGGCTACGAATTAAGAGCGGAGCAAGATTTATGATAATTCCTTATTCGAACGCGAGAACTGGCAAAGTTAGGCCGGGTCTTGAAGCCGGCTAGTTTCACCGCGAGCTATTCAATTACATCATTTCAATAAACTCGACAAAGTTGTAGTTAATCGTTCTGCAAACCGACACCGTGTAAACGTCCCACGGGAAAACGTGGCCTGCTTTATGCGTTTCCTGCTCCACGATAATTTATATCGTTCCACGGTTTTTCGCGATCGGCAGCGCGTGAATCGGAGAGAGACGAAGCGAGACGACTAGTGTAATCTCGTACGGCACGTTGTCAATAGCGTGCAATTACCAGAGCCGAGCGGATGAGTAGTCGGGTTTGACGGTAATCTATGGGAACGATAGAGGAGCGGGAAGATAGTTTCGCAACCGGGACGGCCGTACAACCGCCTTCGGAGATCGGGCCACGAGAAATACGTATAACTAAAAACATGGAAACGTAGCGAGGACGCTGAGTTCCCGGCCAACTCCGGAGATAAATAGCATTGTAAACCGGCTGGATACGAGTATGCTGCCTCGTTTACAGGAATTCCTCGAGTCATATATACCTTAACGCTGCCTTCTAAGCGACGTGCCGATCGTCGATCGGGGCTATCGATAAGTCGATCGATGCCGAATACCACCCCGAAGGTACAGCGGTGAGAGAGATAGAGAGAACGATCGGAGACGAGGGAAGGATATAGGTGAAAAGAGAAACGAAGAAGGATAGAATCGGGGAGAAAAGCGACGTAGGAAACTTGTGGAAGGAGAAAGGAAGCACCCGTTGGTATTGAGACGCCCATATGCAAAAGCAAAGCGGAGGCACTCGGTCTTCTGTAACGAGCCACGACACGGTAATAAGAAAGCGAAAGGGTCCCGTGTGCACTCTGAGCGCATGTTAATTACCGACAATTACAAACCCAATAAATACGGTATTTATGACTCCCCACCTATAATGCCGTGCGGCCGGCACTGGCACGCACACTTTACTTACACATTGTACGCACCGCGAGCACGCACCTACTCGTTGCAGTCTGTCCTGACTGCAATCATTGACGTTGCTAGGATTTTTAATTAGAATTATTTTTTTTTACTTGTTCCAATAATTTTTGGTATGAGGAAGAATTCTTATTTTAAGGAGGTCAGGCCTACTCTGACCTCTACCTAATTAGCCCAATGATTGCGACGTCTGCCTGTGAAATCTGTATATAGTATCACCTATTGTTACGTAATATTATAATAACACGTATCAATTTTATTCAACGCTCTAATTGAAGTTAATTAATCTCGGAAAGAACGGGACTCGGTTGGGGTATCAAGCGAGCTTACGGGCTGGTTACGTGCCTTTTTAATCTTTCCATCGAGCATAATAGATTATTTTTAATGAAACTTCGTTATCGTTCCTTTGGGTAGCGTGTAATTAATACGGGATAAGCGCGGATGAGGTTATTCGATGAAATTATGATATCCCCGTATAAATTGAGAGAAACCAAGTATTCTTTGGTTAAACTCTGACGTTGCCAGAGGCTATCAAACTTTTCGTATTCCTTTGTTCAAAATGCATTGATAATTTATACTATTTCATGTTGTAATTAAAATCCCCTGCTGAATGAAATTATCGAAGCTTGTAACAAACATAGAGTAGTTACATGGGGAAGTAGGAAGTTATACCGAGAAATCTCTTATTTTATCTCATATTTAACTAAACACTTTTTTAAATAAAACACATAATTTCTTAATTTCAAAGGGTTTACTCAAGAATGCTAAACACCCACTGTTTTCTGAATAAAAAAATATAATTCATACTTGTCTTCGCTTCGCTTTCCCTGTTCAGAAGTCAGTCCATGGTCTTACTTCTGCTTTATGTTACGGAATTGTAGTGTCATTTGACGTGACCAGCACGTACGATAACGGTCAATAGGATTTCTTCTGGTGCGCCTGATTTTCCCGTGACTTATAGGTGTGCCCCTAGACTCGGTACCGATCGTACCACCCTGATATCCCACGACTTGCATTAAAGCAGAACCGGCGTGGCGCGTGTAACGTGACCTAGTATAATTCTTACTTCGAGGCGGTCAGTTTGCGCGACAAACAAGATCAAAGCAACAACAGAGGTGTTAACTATCATTCGTGTACGCTATGATTTGTGTGCAGTCAATTCGACATGCTTATAGAAAACGCGTTCTCATAAATAGCCCGCAGCATCGGTTGCTCCATGGCTTGACAGTGCGTCGGTAGAAGGCGGTAGAAGGTGAACGCGGAAGCGTTCTATCGAGATATCTGTCGTTAACGCGAATTGCGTACACAGCTGGCAGAGATAAACCTTCGATGAGATCGTACCAAACGGATAACGCGTAAATATCCTCGTGGTCATGTTGTGAAAATTAATTTCTGTTCAGGTCATGAACTTGCGGATTATTCTCCCGCTGGACACACCGGCTAGAGTGAGATTTCCCTTTTAGGGTTGTTCTCATCGTAAGTTCGTTCGGTTGATTGTCATTGAGAAATGATTGCTGGAATTATGGATAGTCTCGAGTAAGGGTATTAGAGACGAGGATTTTAGTCTGAAAAACTTTTGCACTCTAGTGGCATTCCTCTGGTTTCTCTGTTGCAATTTAAATTCTGAATTTTAAAAGATCGTAAATTTCTTTTATGTGCTCGTGACTGCTTTGAAATGCTCCAAGTTTGTTCATTAATTATTAACTACGATAAAAATACAAGGATAACTCTTGTCTGATGTTGTTAAACCGTGGTATTATTTTTTTTTTGGAGGGGGGAGAAGTCTATCCATTGAAATTTGGAGAGAAGGTGTGTCCGAAGAGCGTGTTTCGCTGCATTCCTCGAATCAGCTGATAAGAATTCTATGTGAAAAGAGGAGAGTAGCGGTATAAAATGAAGTCATATTTTCTAAGAGAGATTAACGTATCATCTTAAACATTCGTTTAAATAAATTTCAAATTCACTGCAATATCTCGCTTCTTTTATGCGAGATAGTATTTAGCGTAGATGATTGTAACGCGTCCAACAATGACGCGTAGAAAGGGATAAAACGCGTGGAGTTGAAAACAATCTAATTTATCTTTACACTGTCTGGGAAGGGAATCGGTGTTCATAGCGTTGTTCGCGTGGCGATTAATAATTGGCACGCCAGTGACACGCAAAATTCGTTTGCCTGTCGGCGAGATACACACGTACGCTCCGTATTGTATTCAACTTAATTATACACCGATAATCTCCGGGCTCGGGAAACAATGAACAGAGTCACAGACAGACAGACAGACAGGCTATCCTGTCAGTTTCGATTAACGAAACGGAACGGGAGGATTGTAAATCGTTGAATAAATTTCATTATCCTCGTACGCGAAAAGCGTGAATTTCCCGCAGGAAACAAAAGCGGCAAATGATAGGAGGATGCATTGTTCGCGGTTGGTCGATCGAAAGGATTAAAATGTTGCACGACCGATAATTTGAAGCCTCGATGTCTCGTTCTCGGGCTGGTCGAAACCGATGAATCAACGACGCTTCACGCGAGAGATCGTTCGTGTCGATGGAACGAAACGTTGGAACGCACACAGAGTGTACATATTTCGACAGGACGATCGAGGGCCAACACAACTGGTTATGTATATGCAAAAAGCGCGGCGGGTATGGGTAACACATGTCACATATTAACAGGCTGTCCCATTAAACGATTTGGCACCTCATCGCGACCCGTTTCTTTGCCCCGAGGACGCTCGCGCGTCCACCCTTTATCTCGCGAATTTGAATATATACCCCGAAGAAAATAAAGGAATCGGCGGTGCATTCAATTATAATTGAGAGGTTGTCAACGCTACGATAACGTCCGTTCTCCGTTTTCAGCGCGTCGACACGCGTGAATCTCGTTCGACATGGATCCTCGTGGTACGACCAAGCGATTCATTGATTAATAAAAAGGAAAGGAGAAGAGGAATAAAAGGGAACCCGCTGACGTCGATGAAGGGAACCGAAAATCGATTTCTTTTTCTTCCTGCTTAGGTAAAACACTTTGAAGAGGGCATCGACTGGTTAAACTGGCGGCAAAGGGAAGCGTGTCGCGTCAAGAAAATGTAATTAATCTTGCCGCGGTATCGTCTTATATCGGTGGGCAGCCGTGTGTACGTGTTTATTTCTTAAAAGTAATTATCTCCACGGGTTTTGTGCATCGTTAGTCGACTCGTAGAGATCGAAGATAAACATATTAAACGGTGAGAAGGTACGACTGAGGGCCGCGTAATATGTTCTCTCTGTGGCTTTTTCATTCGCGCGGTCTCTCGTGATTATTAAATGGATAAATTCGAGGGAAACGAAAAAAGGGGACGGCAATCGGGTTCGTATTGAATTTCATTTCACCTCGGTTCGTTGGTTGGTCGGCGAGCCACCCTGTAGAAGGTAATATCGTGACCGCAATATAAGAGTCCGAGCAACACGCCCGGCTATCTGCTGGTATCTTAAGACTCGAGTACCAAAACGTGTTCCTTCCCAAATAAAGGCCACGGAGCCAACGGCACGGAGATATGATAAAAATAACGAATGTTATTGCTAACTGCTAACGAGTCAAAGCACCGAGCGTGGGTATCGCGTTCGATAAAAAACCTCCTGGCCCACGGAATTCATTTATTGTTCCTCTATCCTTTTTTTCCTCGATCCCTTATTCGTTCGTCCCGCCGCGCCGATGTCCCGCCATTATCGCAAATTTCCGTTCCTCTGACGCCACTTGTCAATTAAGGTGTCCCCTCTTCCTCTTGGCCGAGCACCTGCGACGCCTAATTCGATCGAAGGCGCGCCAATTTATCGCGAACTTCGAAATTCCTGGCCACGCTTCGATTAACGCAAGAACTTGCCTGATACCTATCGAATACCAGTATTCGACTGTTGAAACGTATACGCGTCAACGCAATGGCTTTGTCAGTCTGACGAAACATCGCGAGATTCAGGCTGCATTATTCAATTTATCGTTATCAAATATCTCGTCGTATCGATACATGACGAGTATCAATTAGCCTACGAACGGCGTACAATGATAATTATCAGTCTCATTGCACTGTTGTTCGCGTAAGCCGAGAACACACGTCGGAAACATTTTCCATCCATTATAGGCTAATTAATATGCAACGCGGTCGCTTTGTAGGATATCGGCAGCTCTGAGCATTAAATTACTCGACGCTTTCCCGGTTTCAGTCAGAAACCCATAGGCATTCCTTCCTTGAATCAAATCAAGGCGAGACTCTATCGCGAAATCAGCCCGAAACCTAATCCAACTCGTACCTCGTAGCTCTCTGCTCCTCTTTCGACAAACGCATGGCGGGCTCAAAGCGAAACCCTCTCGCTAGGTGTCAATTATCGCCTCGTTAATACGTAACCTACGTGCAACCGTGTCAAGTCGTGAGCCACACGTGTTTCCTCGTCGCGTACAGGTGTTCCCTTGTTTCGACACGCGCGCAGAGTCGATTCGGTTCATGAATTTACGAATAATAACCGGCTAGGACGCGGGTTTACGCTCGAACCGCAGAACAAACAGTCGCGGAATACTGGTACGCCCGTTTCTATTTGCACGCCGTCAGCTCCCTCGTTTTCGCTCGCCCTGTACCCTACCAACGTTAACGCAACACACGATTCTCATAGCGGAGCTGTACAGTAGACGGTTACACGGCTCCTACTTGCCTGGCTTGGGCAAACTTTCCTTCCGTCCCGACGTCTCAAACCGCGGGCTTCCGTGTCGAGTGCAAGTTAAACGCCTTCCCTACCCCATCGATTCACGCCTTGTTCCCTACCAATTTCGTCGATCAACCAACTTCCTCGAAACACACCCTCAAAGTTACTCGGAGAAGCAATTTTTTACCGAACCTTCGAAAAGAAACAACAGGCTGCATTATTAAATAGCTAGGACAAGAAAGAAGCGCAAAAGAAGTCGAAGCTTTTACGAAGCAGAACGTAAAAGGGAAGTTTTATGTTTCTTATGTAGTATAAACGGCGTTAAGTGTACCATGATAATCTCATTCGCTGTACCGTCTCTCGATTTCGTAATTTCGTTCCACATTTGCATTCGGATTGGATGCAGTCGGCTGGAAAGGTTATCGGTCCTCTCGCTAGCTTGCTCGTGGAACAAACCCCTTGGAAATAATTACCAATCTCAGACGGTGGCGGGCAGACATTAGTAACCGATAGATCGGTCGAGCGAAGAAGACACCGGGGTCGAATTAACTGTCTGCCGGCGAAGGTATCGGCGACACGGGGGCCGAACGAAGCCAGGAAACGGTTTGGGGAGGCGTGCAGAGGTAGCAAGTAGGTATTAGCGGAGATTAATCGAACGCCGTGCCCTTACTCCACATCTACAGGTGCACCATAAGCCGATAGGACGAGGTGGATATTCGTGGTCGGAAGGAGGCACCGTTGCTCGACGAACGTGGTTGAAAGTTCGAGCGACGAGGTAAAGGGAGACAGAGAAAATGCAGCATGCTCGTGATTAGTTACATACTTAGTTACTCACCGACGTACCAAAGTGGAAGATGTCGTGCTTTCCAGGAGGAGGGCCTAGGGACCACTATCTCCGCTCGACTCGAACGTATCCTCTTTTCCTTTATTTCTAACTCGTAGATCGTGTTCGATGGGCTACCAGTGAATCACTGCTAAAAATTAGTTGTTTCTGGAAGGGGAAGCGTTATCTCTAAGCGGGTTTACGACCATCTCAGCCCAGTTTATGAACAGTAAAGAAAAAGGAGTACCGGTTCGAACGCGACGACGACGGCAATTACCTGGCTTTTATGCGATTTTATTAACGCGTGTACCTGACATAACGGGAGGGATGAAGAGGAGGGTACTTAATGCGAAAAATATGCCGTTTATAATCTCTCGTAGTCGGGGGGAAATTTACGAGCAACGAATCGAGGTGTATCGCGTTCAGGTTACGCTCCTCTCGTAACGGCCATTGTTACGGCCACTTCGCTAATCTCTTATTCCCTCATTTTATACGCCTTTCGCGAAACCACGGGATTACCGATCGCAACCGTTCCTTCGTTGCGCGTACAGACATCGTTAAATCCGCTGACTCGGCGACTTTATATTCTTCGCTCGTTTTTACACGCATACTCGTCGACACCGGAATTACCTCGCGACGAACTTCATTCGAGCAGAACAAAGTCCGTTCGTGCGTTTATAGTTCACCCACGTCAGTTGCCGATGAGATACCGTACCGTTTTTCATCCGACAGACAAGCCGGTCGAGGAAACCGGCAAGGAATCGACCTGACAAACAAATCAGCCCGACAGTAATATTTTAACTTTCACACTCGACATGGTATGCGTTTTAATTTTCGCGAATGTATATTTACAATATTTGTAATCAGAGAATTTAATGAATTTAATGTGTTCGTTAAGCTGATTTCTGATGTACACCATTTAATTCCAGAAACTCGATAATTAATTATAATTGATAATTGTAATGGCGTAAATGTAATCATAATACGGTAGCACTTCCAGTATTCGTCATCAAAGGGATCATCTCCAACAATCGTTGGCTTAACGTCGAAGCTGTTCAAATAAAATGTGTCCAATGTGGTTCGACTTTGAAGTATTAATTATCGCTGATCAAATTTATACGCCATCTACATTTACGTTTCATAAATGTATTACATTTAATTCGTGCCTTGCAAGTTGTGACGATTCATACGTATCAAGATTTCTATTAACAAAATGAATTGATATAATCAATTACATATATTCACTAGACGTTTAATAAGATTTAGAATTGCTTGCAGTAGATGTTTATGACGTTAACAAAGTGTTTTTATGACCGATCGAGGAAACGACTCGGTTAATCGAGATCGTCTCCGAAGAAACGGCAAAAGAAAAGGAAAATAGTCTTGGCTATTTCATCGCAGTCCTCGTAAACGAATCATAAGGGCCAAAAGGATGATTGTTCTGTCCGTAACGCGCCCTTTGCAACGAGGGATGAAATAAAGGAGAAAATTTCAACGGTCTCTCCTTGTTCTCCAGTTGCTGAAGAGGCCGCATATCGTCCATTCTACTCGTAGCTGATATCCTCGTGCTCGTCCCGTTTCAACGCCAGACTTCTCGCCTCCTTTTCTTCCCCTGGACAATCTGCTTTTTATGCGAAACGTAAACGAGTCGATGGAGGTAGCAGCGAGGTAACGAGTCGTTTCTCGTCGCGTTGAAAAATGTTCCACTCGTAAAACGGACGGTATTTTCTCAGTGTTTACACGTTGCCAGGCGAATTCTCTACTTCTTAACTCATAAAGACGAAGCGACATTTTATTAACGTCCGGGATAAATGTAACGAGGCTCGTTTAAATTCTCCTACGTAGTCCGTTCCATCGCCACCGTTTCTTCTTTCCGTCTACTCTCCAGGAAATTACACGCTCGCGATGATTATTTATAAAAGGACAGACGGAACTTTACCAGTTTCAAATCGAGTCTGACTGCTATCTCAAGCACCTGATGTCTATTTAAATAGATTATGAATTTCCATCTTGTTGGACAAACTAACCAGACGGTTTTTGCAGGATTGAAATTGCCTCTTCTCTATCATTAATTATTCGGCTATGGCAAATTTCAGGCACCGACCATTGGTGACCCGCACAAATCAACATCCCGAAGGTCCGCATCGGAATCAATGTTTCATCGAGTGTAAATGAAATCGTGATTTTATTAGGTGCGCTTAAATCCGTGTCTGCTTAAAACTCTCCCTTACGGCCGAGTTACGTTACTACGCTCGTCAGGGTGAAAGAGATAGTAGTGAAACGATTCATAGCTTTTTAATGTCGTGCCAGCGCGGAGATAACGCTGGAAGAAGAACGAGCGCCGCTAGGCGATAGAAAGAGAACGGTCGAGCGAAAAGGGATCGGAAAGGGCGTGTGGCCGAAACGCTCGGGGAGGGACAACCGTGAATTCCATGCATTTAAAATGTTTCATTAGAAACCGTCTAATAAATATTGACCCCCTTTTTGACCCGGTTTAAAAGACTATTCGGCTGGCAAGGCTGCTCGAGAGGGGGGACTGAAAGCGAAGGGAAAGGGTGCCGGACACGTTGCAGCGTAACTCGCTGACGGTACCTGCGCTTGTAACAAGATCTGATTTATATAGACACCGTCGAAAATTGGTTTCATCCCCGGACCATCTCCTGGGTGGCATTCGGCAAGCCTCAGCGACGATATGCTCGTTTGGTGCCCCATAAATACTCCTCTCCCTCGTGTCTCGTCGGGCTTGCGTTTCAGCCGCGAAGGAACGGAGCTCCGCGGAAATTGATTGTCGTAACTCTCGTACGCGTATAAAGCATGGGCCGACGATAACGAAAGTTCTGGAGTTCCCTGTTACGTGGTTTCATCGTCGAACGAACTGGTCTCAGACCAAGCGTTCGTTGAGGTAAACGTTTCACTTGGTGTTACGATTTTTCTTTTCTGTTTTATTAAAATTTCAGCTCCAAAAAGTGCTCATACTTAGGCTAAAAGTTTAATAAATTTTATATCGAAAATTTGGATAAATTTTAACGAAAGGAAATTGATATCTCATCCCCCTTGTTCTTCGCGACAGCCATTTCCGGAGCTGCTCAACGAGATGCACGTGGGTAGGAAATCGTCTTGCCCGGAAGTTCGAAGTAGCTTCCGTCCTCTGTCGATTCAACGATCCGTCAATCCGGAGGAATTAACCTCCCTGTCTCGCAGAAGGGATATTAAGTGTCATATTCGCAGATGCAACCGGAGATGCACCGTACCGTTATACAGAGACTCCTCCGGCTGTATGCTCGTAAGTTGATGTAACCGACGTTGTGGAAGTAGCTTTAGCTACGTTGCAGAGTTTTAATTAGCGTGTCACCGTTACGTCGTACGCCACTCTTACGTGATTACGACTTCATTATTGCATTCTAGTTCGCTGCACTTGTTGCATCAAGTGCTGTTTACGAGCACGTTAGGAAGTAAACAAGGAGGGTTGGAACACATATTCGTAATTACTACTTGTATGCATTCTCAAATAGGAAATGTAACGAACGTGGGATCTACATCGATTCGATGGATAAAGATTACGATACTCGTGCCAAATATATCCGGGATTAAATTCGAAGCATGCCAAATCCTAATCCGCGCAAATTTCCCAATGGATTAGCGTCAGCACGTGCCGTGATTGACGAATGTTCTACGACTAAATTCGGGATTACGTAAAAGAAAACACCCAGGAGGGTCGACAAATTGAATGTTAAATTAATTGTAGTATAAATCACTTGACAAAGTTCGTAAGTTTTGATGTAATTTGCACACCTCTGTACATCTAATTTAAAAGAAGAATTAACTCGATGATTCCGTTACAAGCCCCGATATATGCGATCGAACTATCCAACCCATCGGTTTCTAGTATGAACACTCCATACGTGGCACAGGCAATAATTCTCAAGGAAGGAATATGATCGAAGAAGATGCGTCTGCGGGCGGTTATACGCACGTACTCTCATGTTGGTGGACCCCTCCGTCTCACGTGTGGGTGCATCCGTGTGCAGGTCGCTTACTCGTAAACGCGAGGGTATTACAGGGCCCTGAAGATGGTAGATGGTTGTGGCATGGATGGGAGGGAAGGAGGCAAAAGGAAGCAGGAGAGGAAAGGTACGAAACCCTGAGGGCCTTAAAGCGGGGGCCGGTTTGCGTGGGCCGAGCAGCACCTCCGTTCGCTATACCAGCTTCACCTGGTTCCTCTTTACCTCTTCGGTCATCCTCTTCTACCCCATTTACTCCCTTTTTTCCTTTCTTCCTTCATCTTCTCGCGTCTATGCTCCTCTCTCTTTCTTCCTCTGCCGCTGGCTACGTAGACACGTTCGCGTACTTTGTCCTCCCTTCTCGCGTTCCTCCTGCTCCATCCCTCAGTTTCGTTCCTCTCATTCATCACCTTACCTCCGAAACCTCTTGCTCTCTTTCCGTGTACCCTTTTCTATCCGACCGCTTCTCGCGCTGTTGCGGCTCGGTCTTCCTCTCGCGTGTATACGCTACTTACCGTCATAAACCCATGCTCGGTCAATATTTCAACTCGACCGGGGTGATTTCGTGAACGCGACCGCTACGTGTACGTACGCGCACACCAATGTTCGCCAGCTGAAACGTGTGCGGGAACAACACACCGGACTAACCCCTTTATCCCCCTCGGAGAAACTGCCTTCCAATTTTATTACCCACCGTGGTACGATCTCGATAATGAAATACTTCGGGGAGCATTTCGGCCCCCGAGTGAACTCCATTCGACTATAATCGAGATAAGAGCGGTGCGCGTACCCCCGAACGGATACTCCGCGTTCGCGGCCTCCGACGATCGTCCAGAAACGTGGGCGAACCCCCGGGTTACAGCGGACCCCTGCTCGCTTTTTTTACATTCCCTCTCGCTTCTGATTTCTTTTATTTCTTAATACGAAACAATCGTGATTTCTGTCGATTCCTCGAAGAAGCTGGTATACCTGAACGTCGATCGACTTTAACGCGTTCGCATCGTATCAGCATATTTTCCGGGGAATATTTATTAACTGATTTCCTTCGAAATTAGAGAAGCGCGTAGACTATGAAACGAGGGGAACGATATAGATCGTGAAACGACAGAGAAACGTCTGCGATCCGAGAAACAATGAACGGCTAGCGTGGCCGTCGATTCGATACGGTCGTTAAAAGCTCGTCGAAACTCGTTTAATTATTTTCACGCTGGTTCGGTTAGCGACTTGTTAGGTCCGGCCGCGCGATGATGCCGGGAAAACTCATTATAGGTTTCCACTTTTCAGAAGTGGCGTTCTGTTAGCGATTAAAAAACGCGAACGGTCTGGGAGCAACGGTGTATCGCAACGGATAATAACCAGGGTGGCGCGATGCCGGGAAGTTCGTTAACGTCGTTATTAACCGGTCGCCTGATTTTTAACGGCCGTTTCGGTTATACGAAAGTCCCCGACACGGCTGCTTTGCATACTTTCGACTCTATCCGCGAACTCGATACGCAACGTCCGCGGCATCGCGATATGCTCGTCTCCGGAGGCCAGCCAATCAAACTTCGTAATTACATTTCCATAGTAGATATTGCGAGTCAACCGTGCCACCGGTGTCCTTTTTATTTCCTAAGCAACGCCTGTGTGCACACCTACTATCCACCTGCTCGTGAAACGATTCATATGTCTATGTTTGTTTCATAATATATTCGCACGGTACGGGATGCAAGATACAAGGCAATAATAAAACCGAATGCAATTGTTCTTCCGTTATTGTCATTCCTTGCTACGTTCTTTGTATTCATATCTAGGTGCAGGCTCTTGATTAAATTCACACTGCAACCCTTAGGAACGATATCGAAGATTGTTGTCGCAACGCAAAGATTCCACTCGTGTACTGCTTGTATCCGAGAGACGATTTCGTGTAGCAGCTTGCAACGAAATTGCGCAACGCAGCCCGGGTCACGAGTGTTTCATCCCGAATAAAGACCGGCTGTCACACAAGCCGTTCGCGATTTATTCGCTGTCGAGACGAGCCCCGTGCTAACTGGCCCTTTAAAAAACACCTCGAACGTGCGATCACGTTGAGTGCGGGCTTCATTGAAAATAACCAGGTCAGAAATTGGTGAGCGTCTTCTTCCACCCTTTCTAGACCTTCCCCTGCTTTTAGCCCCGAATCGGGCTGACGCGTCTCGAGGCAAAAGTAGCCGGCCAAATTATTGATCACCGACGCACCGGTTAATTCCTTTAAACGGAACAAATCGAGCGGACAAAACATTCTAAACCTGCCGGAGGAGATCGAGGATCTTCTATTGACGATACAGAATCGCCGGTCCACTTGTCTGGCCGGTGAACCCTTACGGACAATAGTTCCCCGCTCGAAGCTTGACCGTGGTTCGAAGCGGCCCTCGTTACACGCTGCAAAGATCTCCCCATATTTGATGTCATAATTATAATATTTACGAGCGGACACTCTCTACGTTTAAATCGTTTACGCGTGATGAACGACGCGAGCCCCCTGGCTTCGAAATGAAAGCATCCACCCCTTAGAATCTACGATTAGAATTTTAGTCCTGCTACCAATTCGTGGGATATGCTTAACCCTTCATCGAATTATGGGGCCTTCGAGAATATTTAAAATAAGCATAGTATAAAATGTCATTAGAGTGAAATCTTGGTACGGAGAATAATAGAGAATAATAGTTCTTGGACAGAGACGAAAAATATCGTTCATCCAGTTGCATAAGCTCCCCTTGCTACTTTCACCGGTTGCTTTCGCTCCCCTTTCTCTAGCATGAAAATAATTCCATCGGACGAGGACGAGCCGATGTAAAAAGTGGTTCAGATGTTCTCTCTGCTGGAATTACTGTAATGTTGTTGGTGGAGGTTCAGAAAGTTGCAACGTTTCAATCACTTAAACGATCAACCTCCACGGTCGTCTCTGTTCGTCGCCCGTTTCCATTGCACTTTTTCGAAGGTTGAAATGTTAGGTCGTGAGATTCGTCAGATCTGAGGGTACCGTTACGAGCGAATGCACGGCTACAAGGGTGAACCACGGCGTGGTACGAAATGATAGGATGCTCGTCGAAAGAGCAACCGACCACGAGCGCATCTCTCTACCGGCTATCTCGAATAACTATGGAAATTACAATAAACCTCGGTTCTCACACCAACTCGCGTCGTTTCTCACTCGATCCGCCAATACGTTTCCTCTGCTTGCCTTCGACGAGGCGTCGGTGGGCTCCTTTCCTCTTTTTCTTCCTCGTACGTAGTCGCGGCGTTACGCGCGCACGTGAGAAAGCACGCGCGAAACGATCCTACGGTTTCGTTTGCTCCTCGTTCATCCTCCTCCTTTTTTTTTCTCTCTTTATCACCATGAAATTATCACTTCCTCGTGATACGTTCTGCCCGCGTGAACATCGCCGATTCGTGTGTAAACACGCTCGCGATTCGATGCTCGCACTTGATAGTTCGAAGGGTATCGATGATCGAGAGCCGACGTCGAAGAACTTTCTTCGGTTATTGGATCCCGTGTTGGATCGTCGAGGCTACAAAGTATTACTTCCTGCTGATTTCGCGAAAGCTTTCTGTGTCTGGCTGCTTTTTACGATCGATCCCGCTTAACTTACGAGCACACCGCGGCTGATATAAAGAGCTCCGAGTGATTTACTTCTTTCGAGAACGTATGGGATTAAATTGACAGTAGAATAATGATTATTTACGACGTCGTTTCGGTGCAGTTCGATTGAAACGACCAGGTTGATGTATATCTCAATGTATCTGAAACTAGACGCGAGTAACTGCATCGAGCAACGCGAAGCTACCGATTTCTCTTGACCGAGATTCAATGCAAATTTCCACGTTGTATTAGAGAAAGATTACTTGAATAATGGAAACTGTTTTATACCGATCGATGCACCGAACAGGCGGACGTTCAACGTTCATTTATCCGGTTCGAGAGAAATGCATTTCGCTCAGTTGACCGGACAAAGTATGCTTACGGTTATAAAATTATCTCCAGAGATTTATAAGGTAGCCTAGCGTTTGTAAGCCGATACGCTTTATAACAATTTGTCACGTTGCTGTAATCGCGTTGCACTTGGGCATCGGGCCCAACAATCGCGGTTAATCGTGTACCGACTTCGCGGCAATGGAAACGCGTAAATGTTTCGAGTTTCTCTGATCTACCGAGTAATGATTGATGACGCTATTTCGTGAAAGCGATAAGACTCGTTCAATAGCCGCGTGCCGTACTTTGTACGTACATATTCGACGGGAAACGTACCACTTGCCAGGCGATATCAAAGATACGACTCGAGGATCGATAAACGAATCAAGATCTTGTCCGACCTGTATTATTTCCGTTTCGTCCACTGGTATGTACATTATATTATATCGATAAGCACCCGCGAAAACATGCATGATATTGTTGTAACAACGTTCCGCATCGATTAGCTCGCTTTACCGTCGTGTGACTGAGAACACAGAAGTACGATTTGCAATCGTCCAAGCTATTTGTCATCGACGCCGAAGAATTGAATTCGGACTGTTCTTCGGACAAATTTTCTAACCACCCTATCCGTCTAACGGTGAATTTATCCGCTTGGAATGATAGATTACGACTCAATAATGCATATATGCAAATACAAATGTGCTTACACCTTTAAGTGAAAAGTGATTTTTTCTGAATTCTAAATTAGAAATTATCCACGACCATGTGAGACGATCAACTGTGTCCCAATGTACTGCAAGGGTTAATAATCCGCCGAAATCCGGTATCCGAAGTATCCGAATCTCGTGAGACACGATGATTTAATGTTACAACAACGATTACACTGATCTGTACGCAACGGCAACGAACACTTCGAGTGGCGGATGAAAAGATTTTCTTAACAGACGACTCGAGTGGTCGGGGCTGATGTATGTCCTATTTACGTCGGGAGAAACCGCGGTGCGAGATTAATCGTGGACGTGTAGCGTGGCGATCGTTCGATCGTATTTAATCCCGCATTAGGGGACTTTTTCAATCTGCACCGATGCAACCGGCCTCTTATCTGATACATTTCTTGCGCTCCTGTTTTCCTCGTTCGCCGTTCGCCGTTCGCATCCCCGATCGTCGAGCGTGCAAGAAATATCGCGCTCAGAAAGGTTGCATTATTTCGCAACCTTCTCTTTTTGCCCCGTTCTCGCGTGAAATTCCGGCCAATAGATACGAATTTATTATATCGTGCGCGTTCCTCGTTTCTTCTTATCGCCGTTCGAACGCATTTCATCGCGTTCGAACAGACACCGTGTTCCCTGCCCTGGGATTTCAACGAATTTTGCAGCGAATTTTGATACATCGCGCGCACTTGGCCATCGTGAAAGCACTTCAAACTGGGAGATTTTATAATTTACGTTTAGCGTGAAATTTGTTTGTCCCATAGAATTAATGAACCGGCCGGTGCAATTAAAATGTCACGGTTGCTTTAGTAATTACTTTAAGTTTAACGCGTTTAATCGACAAACCGTGTCATCCGGTTATAAATAATAAATCAGTTTTCATTATCGTTGAAAGAAATATTTATTATTTATATACACAGAATATCGTGTAATTTGCTACGAATAAAATTATTATATTTATCTTTCTAACTAGAAACAGTCATAGAGAAAGGGTGAAATTCTAAAGGGATTAGACATCCAAGAGCGGTACGATTGTCGGTGATTTATTAACAACTGACGTGTTAACACGCAACTTTACATGACACGCATTCCTTCGAGAAAACCATCGAACTTTCCCTAAACACGCATTCCAGAGCAAATACCACGGTAAGCAACAGAACGCTGGACTGTGGGTTATAAATTATCTTCACGGTCCATTCTAAGTTACCCGGCAAACGACAAGCCTCGTCGAACGTTGCTAACCGATCGACAACCCTCGCTGCGAGTTGACACAAAACTGTCCCCCGTATAGTCCGCGTCCGTTAGCGCGATGTATTTATTACTCTCCGCGCGAGTACTCGCTTGCTAAACCTAATGAGATCACGTGGTGCGCAAGACGATCGCTCGCGGTTGTGTGTCGTGTAAAATCCGCTGTGCCCAGGCTAGCTCGATCAAGCACGAGATATCATTCACGGGAGTGCGCAACGCTCGCGGAAGCTTCGAACTCGATTCGATGCTGGCAAATTAATGCCGTTCGAGATATCTCATTCAGACGTACTTTACCCGGCATACTTACCGAGTCGCGTTGTCTGCGCTCGAATCGAGCGCGCGTAATAACTGGCCGCGAGCCGACTTGCAACTCGTATCGCGTGTCATCGATCAAACCGCGTCTGCATGCGCCGTTTCATGACGAGAATTTCCGTTATGATGGCACGATCATCGAACACTTTCCGCCATAGATCACGGGAATCGATTCAGTTTCTAGTTTCATGGATGTAGATTACGTATACCTTAGGTCCGTTGGGATCATTATTCTATCTAGGTTAGCGGAACGAACAACTATTTGTAAAAATTGTGCGTTTCAAAGAGAAATTTCAAAGAAACTAGTACACGCTCGACTGCTATCAAAGTCTGTAATTTGCGATGGAATTGATACAGTCTATTGGAAGAACAAAGGGGATCGGAGAATTTTTATTTCATTGAATTACTCGGAATATCACGAAAAATTCGAAGCAAACTCGATGGTTTCATGAATCTTTCACGTATTAAAAATTCATGATAATCAACGAATAATCTGTAAATTAGTAATAAATTAGATTACTGTTATTTCTACGAGTCGAAATCTCTCTGACAATGGTTTAGATTACAATTCTCCAGAAACCTCTGCCCCGATATCGAGGCAGTAATTATCGTTCCGAAAGCACCAATCAGGTTTCACGTGGCATTCGGAGGAAACGGAAGTCGCCGTAGTAGAGGGACTACTTGGTTACCTGAGCGGATACGTGGACCAGGCATGGTGTACACTCATTGAACGTGTAAATGCAAGGGTGGAAGGTTTGGGTGGTGGTTATAGAGACTGCAGCCACCATAGCTGCGCACTGGGTACACTAATTTCCGGGCTGTTTGATAGATCTTGGGTGATTGTTAATTATGTTTAGAGAAGAGAATGGAGAATCTCGAGAAGGGTCTGGTCGCAGTGACTCGATACGCTACAAAGCGGTATTAAATCTACGGCCACCGGCTCTCTCCATCCGCGCCACTCTCTTCGTCAGAGTAAATTAGACAAATACCATTTAGACGATGGCACGGTAAATGTTAAACCGTCTTTCCTGTTTGTCGAGTCACCTCTCGGATTCGGCACACGTACGATGAGAATGCTGGAGGTAACTTTGATACATGTGCCCCGAGCGCGCAACTACGGTTTCGTTTCTAGGCTACAGAGCACGATGTTGCTACGATTAACCGTATACGCTTGTTGGGTCGGTAACACGATTCTACTTGCCTACTTCAAGGAAAACTTGAGCCACCTTGCGATCGACTCAGCATTGCCTTTTCCTCCCTGTGCAACCCTCTGGAAACTGTATCGCCGTTGCAATTTACTTTGTAACAGCGTCGTAAGCTGCTTCTCCAGCAATCGAGCGCTTATTGACCTTAATTTCTTATCCCAGTTAGGTATGGAAATTTTAAGATCCTTCTCACGTTTCGTACCGCAAAAAATAAAATAGATAATAAACCAGTTAAACATGTCAGATAAACTGCAGATAAAACGTAGAACCTCGTTTATACGTGGAAATAATTCAAAGCTATCATCAAGTATCGAGGATAAAACATGGTGGTATTTTAAGAGCCCAGCAATCGTTGAAAATAATCGTGGATTATAAACGTGCATTCGTAGCACCTATATTTTTGCATAACTATCGTATTAAAGCACCTTTAGCCTAGCTAACACTTATAGTATCAAGTTATTACAGGAGTAAAATCTTAAGCGTTGAGAGACCCATATTTCAACGTTTAAGTAGCCCCTCTTTAGTTTACTTTCTAATTTCGCACCATTCATTATTCGTTGGTGACGTGTAAAAATTCCAATGATAGGTCCTCACAGTTATCTATCGAGAGTAAATCGCAACGAGCAAACGGCTCGTGAAACTTTGAATCTGGCTACTTCAATCTCGCGAAGAGTGTTATTACCACGTGGGCAGACGAAAACAGCTGGATGAATACGAGCAGAAACGAAAGTGTCTTCTACTTTGTTATAATTTACTTCATAATTTCATCGTTCACGAGAAGCTGTGTAACTTAATAACTACGAAGTTTTTAGGAAGATGATCTTAATAAAATAAAGCCAGTTAAATGGACTCTTTGAGTCTCTCGTCCAGTTGCTTTTAATTCAAAATGAAAATATGCGAAATGAATAAAGCTATTACCCCGCAATTTCCTTTAGAATGGAATTAGAATCAACTAAGCAAGAATATGATACAACGTCGAGAAAATGAGATTCTAGCTGAAACAGTTCAAACGATAAAATAAATTTCGTGCGGTCACGAACAGACATTTGTTACAAAATAATCCAGCGTTCCAAAGAGTCCAGTCAGTTTACAGGCATTTAACAGGCCTAGTGCATTTAGCACATGAACTTGTTTATCGACGATGACACGACACGCCAGCAGAAACCTAACGACATCAGTATATTCGATTCACCTGATCGTACCATGATCTCGTAAAGTCCCATAGCATATGACACTGTGTCTGTTCGCGGAGAAATTGTTATCATCTAGTGGATAGGCGAAAAGTGGTCCTTGAAGAAAAAAAAGAATTCAAGGAAACGAGGAGGCGGTGCTGGACGTAGGTGATATCCCGACGATGGGATACAATTCTGAAGCGGTGCAGCCGGTTTTATGAGCCACGAAGCAGAGGATCCTAGCGATCCTCTCGCAAAGAGTGGTGTGCGTTAAGATGAAGGAAAAACGATGGCGAAACTGGCCGAGGAAAAGGAATAAACCACGAATGCTTCTCTGCGGCAAGTGTATCCTAATCGCAGAAAGGAATTTCGCATTTTTCCACTGACGTTTGGAATCTCCATGATGGGGTATCCTCGAGGATGGAAATGCTCGCGATTCATTGAACTTCGAGGGGGCGTATCGCGGCTGATAAAGAAGCGTCGCAGCGATGAGAAGATGGAATAAAATATTTTAACAGCGGCGTTGTGGAATATTTCACGTGCGAAAACCGCGAGAGGATCGCGGAATAGGAACAAGAGCCGACGTGAATATTTCATCGCCGTAATATTCCTTGGTTCTACAATTTTCATACTACGTTTAAGAACATTCCACTTTAATCAGATGCTTCCCCCGCCATTACGTTAACCGGCTCCTTCGGGTGCATACTCCTCGAGTTTCCCGACTTCGTTTCCATAATTCAAACGCCCGTTACAGCCACGCGTTTTTACTCTGATCCTTCTCTCATCGGTAGCACGAATGAAAATTTCATTGTTGATCGTTGAGAAGAATATTCGAAAGGTTTCGCTTGAATATAACATTGCAAAGACTTGAAATTTACTTGTTTCGATAGACGATCCGTAGTAACGGCAAGAAGATCGCAGAGGAACAGTGAAGGTGAGAGATATATGCAGTAGCTTAAAGGCAAATAGGGAGATTAGAAGTTCCCTCCTAATTTCACCTAATAAATCGCACATTTGCTCTGTTCCGATGCCGCACGCATGCAAAATTAGCCAGGGGATGCGGAAATTGAGGAGGTGGAGAAGTTTATCGGACAACCGACGTCGGCCAGCTTTAATTTATCCGCGATTCTGGTTCTCTGCAAAGTGGTACGCATAATTTCTGTTTCATAGAATCTGGCCGATCAGAATAATGTTATTGCTGGTAGAGAAAGATCAAGCTGTCTTTACGATATTCTAGATTTATCGTCTTAATTTCGATACTCGCTCTCGCGGGAACCTATTAAGTTATCCTGTTGTTCGGCTATCTTTTCGCACGCGAATTATTCGAATCCATTTACATTGAATCGATGTTTGATATCTAATATCTGCAGTCACGACGTCACCTTGAGTTGCCTTGTACAACAACCGTGCAAACACAAGAATTCATTCAGTTCGACAATGAGGAAACGTAACGTGTCAACAGTAGCGATCCGGGTAAATTCCATGGCTTCTGGCTGATTCTCTTGGAAAATCATAATTGGGCCACTCGACGAACAGACTAGCTCTCGGCTACATCACGATCCGACCCGCTGAGAATGGCAGCTATTGTCTATGAAACGTGTGCGGGCGGTTTATCGGTCCACGAGATCGCTTTATTGATTTTGACCGTTGCCATCAAGATACCCGTTGCCAACACACCTAACAATGGCCACTGTTAATGATCGACTGCAGCCAGAGAAGTTACCGGTACCCGTGATTCATGATTAGCCAACGTCCGCTGCCCTTCATCCTCCACTACACGATTTTAACGAATACAAAATCTATATATACTAGTTTTCATTATTGAACGTTCCAAATTTTCACTTCCTATGGGATAATAATTTTAAATAAATAGAAAGTGATATTTTTCGGTTTAATTTCAAAATATAATTCAATGGAGGTGGGAGAAAGCGAAGATTGAATGTACGACTATGCCCGCATGCTATAAGTACACCCTGTACATTTGTTTGAGTACCAGTATCATTCGCGGTACACGGTGTTTTACACCAGCTCGTATAATTCCTTGGCCTCCGAATTCCGTGATCCAAGGCCGTGAATAACACCGCGGCTACTTCGCAATCGCCATAACTCATTATTACAGCTCCGACGACTTGCGGTCAATTCTATCCTGACCTCTCCATCGGAGAGTCTCTCCGGTTTCCTTATTGCACCTCTTGCATTCTCATATATTCCGCGTGTAACAACGAAGCGGGCTCGAATCGAGATTGAAAAGCGCACAAAGAAAAGAGGGACGCGTACTGACCGAGGATGAAGCCCTCCAGATCTCGTTCCTTTGTGCGGAAAACTGTTCGCGACGTTCATTGTAATGTATAGCGACGTTTATCGCGACCTGTTGTCCAAACAGCTATCACGCGCCGATATTTCGGCTTCCAGGAAAAGTTTGCGACGTTCCGCGTCTACTCGAGTTTCTTTACTCTCACGGAAACTTTTATCCGTCCTGAGCTCTGCCACGTTTTTCCGGCTCTAGAAACGTCAGAGAGAATCGTCGAAGAAACGGGTTACAGCTTCGGTTCACCTCAAAGTATCGCTTTTTCGTGGCTGAGTTTTGGGGAGAAAGAAGAGGGAAACTTGTTTCCCTAAAAAAGCACACGGTGATGAAGTTATAATAAAAAATCATTGTTAAGAATAAAATACACAGCGGATAATAGATCGGCACGGTGGTAGGTAGGTATAAACGATGACAGATTTAGAATTCCTCTTTCAGTCCGTGAAGCGCACTTCAAGTCGGTACAGGGTAGTTCAATGGGGCGCCATTGTCGCAAGCTCCTAGAATGACCATAAATATTCCACAGCTCATCTCACTGCGCTTCGCGACCGATGGCCAGCCCTATGGGTACAAAGGGCCGCGAAAGATATTCCCCGCCGCGATCGCGTTAACTCACGCCGCGCAGACGGGAGCAGATCGGCGCAGCAGGTGCAAAGCTGCGATATCTTTTCATCATAATCGTCGCTGATAATGGGCTTTAGAAGTTTTAAATTACCGAAAGAACGGACTCGAATCGTTCACAGTCAGCTGCATTCGCAGCGGCCGTGCCGGATACGCTTTCTGATACGTCGCTTGCCGTGGGGAAAAATCGTTTGCATCGCGAACAGACGAGCCGACCGATTAGTCGTTGTCAAAAGTCTGAATGAGTATCGGTAGCGGTGATCTGCTAGGCTGAACCGACGCTACCGAGGGTGGTCGATTTCGTGGCCGGATTGTTTCAATCAGCTGCTCAACGTTCGCGTAGAATTCGAGCTTTAACACCGCGATCCATGGATTATTTTATATTCGCTCGTTCGATTACATGAACGTTGAAATGAAAAACGAACGCGGTTTTGATGGAGATCGTGAAAAGCAATTCCCTTTGCTGGACGTCCTTCGAAAATTAACAAATTATCGCGTCGCGAGAGGGACGGACAATGCACTCCGGGAGGATGATGATAAAATATTCGCAGTTTCCGAGGCAGAAGGAGAGAGAGTCGGAAAGGGTTGATCGCGCGTTCGCTGGCCGAGTCATTATTTCGTTTAAGACGAAAACGAGTGTTTCGTGCGGCCACGGAGACCGTGAAAATTGCCCGAAGCTGAGTCGTCTTATCAAAGAAAAAGAGGGCCCCGCGCGTTGTTGGCTGTCTGGTGCGAGGCAGAACGATGCGGCCGCGGTGAAGAGAAGAAAAGAGGAGGTGCTCTCGGCCTTACGGACGTGCGAACTGACAGGAGTCCATCCCAGATATCCAGCAAGAAGGTTCTCGTTTTGCGGTGCCTGGGTGCCCACCTTTTTTCCTCTCTTTGCGCCATCGCTGGGGCTATACTTACGCCCGGCCGTACTCATTATTTCCCATCCGTTCCTCTCTGTGAGACCTTCTTTCATATTTAACCCGTCCGTCGCTTCGAAGCTTTCGGCATGTTTAATTTAATCGGTATCGACGCCCTCGACCGACTGAACCGTGCGAGCGGGACAGACCAGTTCTCGAATATAACCACCATGTATACATATTCAGCTTGCAAAACGCCACGCCACGCCACTCCTCCCCTTGGCGGCCAATTCTCTTTCGTTGCGTGGCTCGCCGTGCCACGTTGAAAGTTTGTTTGCACGCGTAAAAAAGAGCCGGTCGTGCCGCGAGCCAAGCGAATACAGGTGAATTTTCATTGATCGTTACATACGTACCTACGTGGATCTTTAACAACCTGTGCCTGAAATTTTATTCGAATCGTATCGCCAAACAATTCAAAGCGAAGATTAATAAGTGAAGCAACGATATCGTTTATCCAGATATATCTGTTTTGTTCATCCTGAAAATTCGCGTAGGAAAAAGCGTTCGCGTTATTGAAACAATTGTAACAGGATTAATCAGCGAACGGCTTCGAAGTTGTTGATTATTATTTTCAATTTTGTATTTTGAAATAATCGTTTCATTATTATGATTACGTGTTCCATCAAATGTTAATTATCGTAACACGATATCGCGAACTTTATTGATCCCTCTCGTTGCCACGGGTGACTGGGGGTGGTTTTCTCGCGTAAAAGACTGCAACATCGTCGAGTACAGGGAGAAGGGGGAAATAGAACGCGAAAGAGAGAGGTAGACTGTGTATGTTTTCCGATTTTAATACCCCCGGAGACTAGCTGTCCTCCATGGAAATGAAAGAGATGAAAATCTTTTATCTCAACTTCTGCATAAAGCGACGACTTTTATGACTATCACTTTAAGGCCGAAGCTTTACGGCCCAGCTGCTTGCATATTTTACTCTGATCCAACGTAGCGGCGCGAGATCACGAGAAATTGAAGAGCCGTATATTATAACCAAAGCCACTTTTGACGTTCCCTCCGTTCGCTTCCGGAAATTACACCAACGCTCTATTTTTTAACTACGAAACCGTTCGGTCGGATAAAGTCAAAGGGATAACATCGGCGTTTTGCATTCTGTTTATCAGAGACCTGGCGTAAAAATAAAATTAGAAGAATCCTTGATACGACAAATTTTGCTGGATTTTATAAAATGAGTCACTTTTCTGATAACATCTTCAACGAAACAAAAATACTGCTTTATCAGTTCACCGACAAGTTTCTGTGAAAATCCTTTCGAGCATGTATAAAATCACAATAGAATTTTTCGAGTTTCTTACAAGCAATTCTATTCGTAAAGATGTCCCATCGAAAGGAAAGGAACCAAAGAAACGTTCTCGGCCTGGCGTAATATTAAATTCTCGATATCCCCTGCTTGTAATATTCACGAGCGATCCGCTGAATTACGTGGCAGTCGCGAAATGGAACGAGGCGAATTCACCATAGCTGGCGGATTTGAAAAACGTTCCAGCAGTTATTACCGAAAGAGAATTCCACGGGAGTACGTTACGTCTGTCTCACGGACCGGGGGAGCATCGCGATTAATGAGCTTGGACGGCCGCCATCACGGGAATCATATAAGAAACACGCCGCTTAAACGGCAATTTCGCGCTGCGCCGTTTGTTATCGAACACAGTGGAAAAAGAGTAAATGGAAAAGTAGATAAAAGAAAGGAAAGCTTTCTTTATTATTCTTCTCGTACATATATGCTTCCGTTCGTGTATCTTTTCAGAAGAAAAGAAACACACCAAGTGTCGCGAGTTGTTTTCCACGGAAACGATACGGTCTGGGCTGACTTACTTGTATCCGATATCTTGCAAGAGAAAGAAACAGGCTCTTAGAAAATGTCAGAAATTGTATTCCTTGTTTGCTGTTGTAGAAAACAGAATGCAATTCGGGAAGTGTTCAGAAAGGTGATGTGTGTTCGCCAAAAGTCCAATAAATTTTATCTAAAATTTTAAATAAAAAAGTAGATAATGTACGCTACTTTTCAAATTATTACGTATAGTTGTTCCTCTGACTTTATTTTCTCGAGATGCATTTTAAAAGGAGAATATACCTCCACTTTTTAATAGAAGCGAGGGATTCTTTTCGATCCTGGCGGTTCGCCAGCAAACACGGGGTCGCAGGAGGCAAAGCCAACGTTGCGTGTAACACGTTGCGACAAACTCAAATATACTGATCGTACCTGAAGCAATTGGGCGGGGATGTACGGTTAAACCGTTTTCGGTGCTGGTTTCTCGTCGTTTCTGTAACCAGTGTAACTAGTCGTCGCGATAGTGGCATAGTTTCAGGGAAGATGCTCCGAGCACCGTTCGAAATGTAGTTGCACCGAATTTCCGTCTTATCCCGGATATAACTTTCAGTTCGATGTAAATTATCCCGCGGAATCGGGACTCGAATTTACGTAATGCCGCTTCCTACGACCGTGTTACGTTGCACTCTGTCGTTCTGATTCAATTGAAAATGGATCAGGTGCGGAGCCGTGCAAGCCCGGAAGCAAAAGGACTACGATGATCTTCGTTCGCTCGTGGAAAATAATAGTCCCAAGATTGGACAGATATGAGTCGATAGTTCGGAAGTTTGTCGAACAGAATACCATAGTCAATTGATAAATTATGAATCGAAAGCTCTTCTTCTTGCGGCTTCGGAAATTTTAAACGATGCTTGTGGTGTTTTACGCTCGATACATATTTAACGTCTACGAAGAACGTAGTGTAATCTTCTTTGAATCTATTGAAAGTTTCTGCTCGGGAAACTCTAGTGAATGGAAATTAGTTAGTGCTATGCAACTTGCCGTCATAATTTATCGTCTTAATTCTATAAGATTTTTTAACAGTATACTTTTATACTGTCTTCCTTGTTTAATAATCACATTATTCGCTGTGCATCGTAACTATAAATGCAGCTTGCACATCAGCGGGAAGAATTACGAGCAGGTGCATAGTCGCAAATCAACCGCGAGTTTATATCCTGGCTACCGGTTGAAGCTCGCTTGACTGTTTTATTAGATTAAAATTTGTGTTAAAATGTGCCTATGTAATTACAGTAGCGTCACGCATCCAACGCGTCCTGCGTGTCAGAGAAAATTGCTTTGCTTTACATTCTTTCACGAAACAATAAAACAAAAGCCTTTCTAAGAAAATCCATTCTTTGCACCGAACAGAAATGACACGTTAATGACAGACAGACTAGAACAGTCTCGAAAATTATATGCTACAAT
The DNA here is from genome assembly GCF_907164935.1 of Osmia bicornis bicornis. Lineage (NCBI taxonomy): Eukaryota > Metazoa > Arthropoda > Insecta > Hymenoptera > Megachilidae > Osmia > Osmia bicornis. Next base: position 10,033,312 of record NC_060216.1, on the reverse strand, counting down.
TTTAATTAGATATCATTTCATAAGCGAGCGGTTATGAATTATTTGAATGAATTCTTAGCACATTAAGTTCTGTTAGTACCAGTGTTTCGTAACTTGTGTTCCACTTGTACACAATATTTGCCATTCATCATACTACGACAGCGTGTTATTATCCTGTAAACAGAAAATCGTCTATATTTTCTAAGCTTCTTATCTCTAAAACAGCAGCAACGATATGCTTCGAAACGTAATTGAACGTATGCGATTCGCAACGACGGCGTTACTCGATGATAAGTCTTGTTAGCACGTAAAGTGTTAAGCAATCTTTAAGAAAGCTTGAAGAAATTACCATATTAACGATTCAGGTAGGCGCACTTTAATTTCAGGTCGAAGGGTTAATACGAAAAAGCGAAGGTAACGCGTTGCGATCGTTGAATTCTGCCTCCCTATCAATTTGTACGATAACCATCGAGGTGTTAAGGAACGCAGGTAGTCGAGTGTCTTTCCAAAAAGCTGTTCCTCGCTCGGAATATCCGTGTCTTTCGCGATATGGCCATGGTTGGACAATCTTGGCCGGTTGCTGCCGGCCATCGTTCGTACACGCCGGCCTTTTCACGTTCGAAGGATGTTTTGGTCGAAGCCAATATCTCCGCCATGCATCATTGCCGTCGTCGTGTTTCGTACGGGGCTCGTATAACAAATGGCGGCGAAGGTGTGGAGAGCGGGAGGGAACCCCTTGTCTCATGGTGTCTTGTTCCATTTTCGCGCGCACTAATCATCCGCATTGACAGGGCCTCGTTCCGGGCAAAAACTTGCTTAAATTCTGCTGCTGCCACTGGCTCGTCCGCCCTCCTTCTCCCGTGCCGCGCCACGGCACGCCGTTCCATCCTTTTCCAGAGGATCGAAGGATGCAAACGACAGGCGACTGATTTACTCGTGCGTGATTTTTACCTCGCTCTCGATACCATCGTTGGACCCGCGGTACGACGGCCGGTGTGCCATCTTCGTTCCCCGCGAAGATCCTCGGGGACGCAGAAAACATTTTCGGCGAACGACTCCAAGGAATTTGCCTTTCGAACGTTTTGCATGCGCACTCGTATCGCATTTCGAAACGTTCGACAGTTTTTCTTTTCGCGGCGAATCATTCGCATACCCTGCGTTTCCTGTTCGCGCAGGAACGTGAAATGAATTTCAGATGAAAAACTGTTAATTGGAAATGTTGCGGCTGAAATAGATAGTCGCTCGAACAATTTCCAAGGTATTCACGATACTCGTCATCCTTTCCGACGTCAGTCTCGCGTGTACGCTATCATCCTCCGTTAAGGAGAAGAATCGCGGCGCGTCCGAGATCGGGACGGGTTCCACGGTGGCGGACATGGTCCATGCACACGCGTGCACGCGTGATCGTGAATCATAGGAGTTAGAGGCATGAACCGCTCGCTAGCTCGTAGCTCGTTAGATTTATCACCTTACGGGTTCGCAACGGATCTAGTTTTCCCCTTGCGCCACGATAAGGCGATGGAAGACGACCTGAACGCTCGGTTCTCCTACACGTTGCCGGTATTTACCACCCGGCTGTTCCTCTCCTTCTGCCACCACTGCTCTGTGTACAACGCTCGAACCCTTTGTTACACCCGTTGTCCCGATCTCCTTCGTAGGATCTTCGCAACCAGGTAGCGAGCAGCCGAAGAGAAGAAGAGGAGGTGTACCGGCACGGTGCCTGCTATCGAGGTATCTCGAAGGGCACAAAGTATACAGCCAGGAACCCGCTAGCGAGCAAACACCGTGACTCTCTCGTTCACTGTCCGACGTTTCTTTTCTCTGTTCTCTACGCCTTCGACCGGCCTCCCTTGACCGCTCCGTCTCGCGCCTCGCTCTTGTAACCAGCTTCTTACGTTCGAGGTGTAAACGGGACAGGATTGCTAGACTTTCATCGACGATCGGACCGATTACCGATCGGTCGCAGCGAGTTCCGTGAACGGTGGAATGCGCGCGGAATACGGGGCTCGAAAAGGCGTAACGACGACGGCGACGACGACCAGGAAAAGGGAGGACGAGGATGCCGCACGAAAGTGCAGAGGGTGCGGGCAGGGTGGAAAGGCGAGTTGAATTAATAATCGGCAGATCGCACGGATAACGGCCTTCCCTCGAACACGTCGACCAAGAGGAAGAAGGCAATGGAAGGCAAGCAATATGGACTTAGGGGAGGGTGAAGCTCTCTAAGAGTCGAGCATTGAGTTGATTTATGCCAGATGGTAGATACGGCGGTGGCCGTGGCTGCTTTGCCTCGGCTCGGTCTCTCGCTGAAACACCAAGCGAGTAACCACCTTCGGGCTCCGGGATATATCTGAGCTCTCCGATGCGCCTCGACTCCCTTCGTAATGCCAGGTACCAAAGGATAAGGCTCAGCGGGAAGAAGAAGAAACGATCGGGGACGATGGAGTTGAGCCGAGAGGGGAAACGGATAGCAGCCCCGACCACCGTACTTGGCTCGTACAACCGATGCCAGGTGAACCCTTGGGGGTCACTTGGCCCGTGACTTCCTACCTCGATACATTTTCATTAGCACCACCCCCTGCCCCTCTTTCCTTCCCCCCTTTCTTCGTTTGCCGCTCGCTACTCCTCGCTTAGTAGTCATGGAAGCGCACCTTCGAACGGGTATCAAAGGAAATTCAGTCCTCCTCGACGCACGACCTTCGCGTTCCTCTCCTCGTTCCTCTTCGTATCGAGCTTTTCTCCTCGCGGATTTCTTCGGCTTCGTATCGACGGGGGATCTGTCTCGCTCCCCTCGTCCGAGAAACTGTATCGATTATACGTTTAACGCACGACTCCTTTGGGCCTCTCTGTTCTCCATCGTGCTTCTTAACTGGAGGCGAAAGAAAATCGCTCAGCGAATTCACACGACTTCGAATGACGTTTCATTGTTGCGAGCCGTTTCTACCGGTGTAACGAAACTCCCCAGGGAGAGATATATTCGACGGGACTTTTTGCGAGCACACCTCCGCGTTAAAAGTATCCTTTGTCACCACCTACGCCGTATCCCTTAGTTCGTCGGACAAGGATCTCGTTTATGGCTCCTTTGATACTTTGGATTCGTTGAAGTTCAGAAGCCGATACCTATCTCATCTGCTTTCATTTTGGAGAAAGCAATTTTCAGACGATCGATCAACACCAGCCGCCTCCTTGAAGGGTTTCGGTTTCGATAAAAGTATCGAGTATACGACTTACCCTTCGATGAGTTCAGCATACCTCCACGAAACGAACAAATTATACCAGTGGTCCGATCTCGGTCTCACGGTTTTCTGGAGCACCAAAACGTCTGGCTACCGTTGCCCTTCTGAAACACGGCTCCAAGTGGCGTGTCCACCGGGGATGGTAGCAGAAGGTGGCGAACCGACAGGAGTCGGAGAAGCCGGCCACGAAGAAGAAGCTGAAACGCAACGGGCCGGGATACGATGGTACACGAGAAAGAAGGTCGGATAGCTGTCAACGGGCATTGAAAAATGTGCTAAGTCGAGAAAAAGTGGCCCCCGTGCCTCGAAGCGTTCTGCTCTCGCTCTCTTTACCCCCTACCATCTTTCTTCCTACCGCGTCCCGTCTCGTTCTGTTTGCCGCACGGCTAACTGGACGCCTCTTTCCTCTTACCATTACCCCGCGATCCTTGCTTCTTACCTGCCTGTTAACCGGCAGATACAGCAAAACGGTACAGGATCGGGGAATGTGGAAGACCGTCCAAGGCTACCGTCGTCATTAACATTTACACGCGTCCGTGCCAGCTCTTAACGCGATTTCGACGTATCCATATGTATGTAAATAGCGGCCACACCGGCCGCTAGCGTACTCGCTCGCGCGTATGCAAACGAGCGACCTTGCTCTCATAGAGCCTGTGGACCAACTTTTCGTACAACCTTTTTGCTCTTCCGCGCCGAGCCACGTTACATGTGTTCGAACGACCGCCAACATTAGTCCTAAATTACCACCAACAGGCTGATTTGCATCTTTCTTTGAGTAATCTCTGTGTCGTCTCGATGCCCGTGCTCGTGCCGATTTCACTTGACGAAACACGCGGAACGAAGTTTTATATTCTTATCATCGAATCGTAATTATCATCGATAATAATTTATAAGAAAGAGCAAAGTGTATTTTTGAATTAAGCAATTTCAGGATTATGTTAATTTTTCTTCTCGAAAAATGCTCGAGCAACAGCTGTCTCGGAGAGAAAATTATCTTAAATTGGAGAAAAAGGTGCTGCTCGATGCGGGTACTAATAAGAATTTTCTGCCAGCAAAGGCTCGTAATATGGGAGATGAATCGCGAGTTGTATTAAAATAATTTACCTGAACGGCAGGTAATAACATATGCTAGAAATACTTGGATGGCTGTTGGCTGCCACAGGTCAAAGGATTTTCCGGGCAACGATCCGTGCGCGATCATTATCGAGAACCCTTTCGTTCTTCTCTTACGGACCTTCGATATACCTAAACTATCCGAGTTCCCATCATATTGTATAGCACGCAATTGTGCATGCGTTACTTGGATCCTCAGAATTCTACAAAAATTCTGACTCCTTCAAGATTCACCAGTAATGCTGATAAGTAATTCTATTCGGTAATTATACATATTTCATTAATGGGTATCCCTTTGATTCCATATGAAACTTAATCAGTGTTCGATCGAAAGCGACTAAATTCTCCAGGGATTGCCTGAAATTGACCATAGGCCTCTTGAGGCCATGAGTTCCTAATTCATCGATGGGTCCGCTCGTTGGACAAGGTACAAGTTAACAAGGTATATATGTACCTTCCATATCCAAATCGGCGAAACGCGAGAGAAGAATGATGAGGGGCATATTAAGGGGAGGGCAGTGGACACCTTCGATCAGGTCGAAAATGGCGATTAACACGAACGAACTTGACGCGTTAGGGTAATTACGGTTGTTCGGTGGTGGAGGTGCCATAACCGTTTGGGCGCGGTAGGGCGCCAGAGGAATATCGTCGGCGAATTCAAGGCGCTAACTAACCGGCTGGTTAGCGGTCGAAGGCGCCTCTTACTCTCTTTTATCGCCGCCTTCGCTCCACCGGATCCTCGGGGCGAGTGCACACGCGGCCATTTCGTTCTTCCACACGCACGCACACCGGTGCGTCCGATAATTGAGTCGCACGTTTAGCGGGCAACACGACAAATGATGTATCGTCCGGTCGATTCGTTTCCACCGGATATCGGCCGGGTTAAACGCGCCTCGGCTCGGCTGGAATACGCGCGCATATATTTTCTCGCGGCTGGATTTCAGAAGGAGGTCCGTGCTAAATCATTGTCGTTCCGAGGGCCGATACTCGACCGTGCAACATGAAACGACGCGGCGATTACCGGCAATGATATCGGCGAAAATTCGTTGCACACCGTGCTTTTGTAAAGCAGCTGGAATGCTGGGACATAAACACATCAGGCTAAGTAGAACAAGTAGGCCGTTGTCTGGTTACTGTAAGGCGGGTTGGACGTTGTCACTGAGACCGTAGGAAATCTTTTCGGAGGTGTAAGTAGAATGAGTGGGTATCCAGTAGAAAGTGTCGCAATGATTGGTTTATTTTAACCTCGGGAAGAAAGAATTTTGAACTATTCATTTTTAATGATTTTCATCAAAATAATATCTCCATTAAGCGTATTGAAATGAAAAGCTGTAAACCGTAAGGTTCTGGTAGAACGTTTAAAGTTCAAACTTGTTTTATTGTAATATGATTTCAGAGAAAATTTAACTAAGCGTAAATTTACACAATTTTCCTGGCTCTACGAATTTATTACATAATTACCCGCTTTTCGCGTTGAACTTTTGGTGACCCAATTTCCGGGTGCCTGCCACTCGACAAAGTCGTTCTCGTCAACGCAGCTTTGTTGACACGTACACAAACGGGTTGACGGTATAATTGAGTCACAAGTTTAACGCCCAGCGATAAAATGATGTATAGGTCAAGCTATTTGTTGCTGCTAGTTATTGGACACGATAAACGGTCGGACGAGTAACTTGATCTCGAGCATGGAAAAATATCGCGGAAGCATAAATTGCTCGGTGACAAGAAATTGCAGTAATAAATAAGTGATAAATAAGTGATAAGCGAGCAATAAATCCGTCGTTGTCCCAGATCGCGATTGGAAAACGGTAAAACTGTCAGCCGGCTTTTTGTTTCGTGTAACGACAGAAATTTATATACTCTCCTCTCATCGTTATTTGAACCAATGTTTTAATAATGCTTATTGTTCGTTCGATTGTTTCGGATGTAACTTCGTTTCTTTTGTAGGTAAGGAAAATTTATTTTTAAATTACAAAGTTTTCATCGAATTCAATGGAATGTCCATCGGATATATCAGTCGAAACTTTGTAGGAACACACAATAGAATCGTATAATAATTGAATTTCTGGCACAACAACGAAACGAATGAAACTTGGCGAAGCGGGTACCATTTCTCATGGTTCTTGTAAACTTTCTCCAATGGATTCTTCTTCATGTTCTGACATACCATTACCGCGAGTGTACACCGTTGCACGTGCATACGTCCGTTGTATAATTGAGTCACAAGCAACGCGACAAATGGTGTGTCAGTTGGCCGATTCATTTTCACCGGATACGCGTCAAAGCAAGTGTACCACCCTCCGTACCTCATTCCTCTACCTGAAGTTTATTAATGGTTTACGAGCAAGATTATTATCTCCGTGTTATCAGCGAGAAACGCGATAATTGAAGTAAAATACAGGTTCTATTATGGTGGGGCGACAAGGACGACGGGATCATCGGAAAATCATCGGCAAACGTAAATTATTGATAAAACATCTGGAACGTATAGGTGTAAGACGACGATAGGGATCTCTATCCAACCGGAAACAGGCTGACTCTGTTCCTGATCTCGCGGAGCGAGTCTTTCGAATATGAAATTTAAAAGGAGCAAGTCTAATTCATATACCGAGTTTATTTAATTAATACCGGTTTTCGTATTTCTGAGCCGATGATTTGAAGAAAAATGCCAGTTTTCTAAATTGAATATTCAGAATAGTTATTAACGGAGGAAATTTATTGACTCTACTGCGAGTTGCAATATTATTCACAATTTTCTGATTAACCAATTTGCCTTTCCTCGGTAATTCAATCCATTTTCACAGATAATCTCCTGGAAATCTAGAGAACGTCGTTCTACGAGGATCATTCGATTCTCGTTTAAATGGAACTGATCATCGCGGTGTTCATTTTCGAAGCGCCAATGAAATGCGTGTCTGCAAACGCGTAATTTGTCATCGCGTTAAGAGATTTTCCTTGGTCGCTGACAGCATGCAAATATCGTATGCAAATGCAATAATGCTCGGCTGCACGCGCGACGGCCCGATAATTGCACCGCAGATTTAACGCCTAATGTGACAACGCGCGAACGGGTTGTGCAACATACGTTTCTTTTTCTCTTTTTTTAAAAATATTTTTCTATCCTACTTTTCTGTCTCGTGTTCGACGATATAAGTTTTCCCAGCAACCGCGAGAAACCGGGCAACGAATGGGGCTACTGTAATGTATTATGCATTAGCATGGAGATTATTACGATCGTCATCATTTTTAGCCAGCAGATAATGGTAGCCATTACACTGAAACGTGGATTTCACTTTGCCGGATAATTCAACGGTAAATGTGCCGGAGCGTGAATTCGCATTTCAACAGCTGTAACAACGCGAGCTGGTTAACAAGTAAGTAGCTACGTACGGTGTCTTTAAATGTCTATCATTACGCTTCCGTGATAACATTCATCAACGGGGCAATCGTTTAAAATAATAGACGCTACCGTTCAGACGATTGTCTAGACGAGATACTTCGGCTGCTTTTCGTGGTTGTATAATTTGTAAAGGAATTTGCCGAGATTTCCTATATACGCATGCACACCTGTAGAATGAAATATGACGCGTAAGGGTTTGAAGCAGCGATTAGATAAAATTGACAGAAAACACGAGTTGAAAATTCTGGCGTATGTAGATTTCGCGTATTAGCGAGGAAAGGGTTGCTCGGTATCGTCGTCCATTTCCGTAAGCGGAATGCTTCCTCCGCGTCGCTCAAAGGCGGCCACACGCGATCCTGCTCGGCTGTGAGTACGCACACGCGCGTAGCCGATAATTGAGCCGCAAGTTTAACACTGGCCGCGGCAAATGATGCATCGGCCGGTCGATTCGTTTCCACCAGATAGCGGATCTATTGGACGCGCGAGTCGCGCGCTCTTCGAAGCCGGCTACGCGGTCACGTGTGCGTGTGCACGCAGTCCGCTTTCGCGTCACAACGGGGTACGAGAGAGAGAGAGAGAGAGAGAGAGAACGGACACTATTAAATCGAGCGGTTGTCAACTCGCGAAAACTAACTGCTCGCACCTCGCATCTGCATACTATCGAGATACGACGGCCGTACACGGCAGCGCTTCCTTTTCTCTCTCTCTGTCTTTTCCTTTATCCTTACCTCTCTTCGTCGGCCGTACGTCGGCCAGAGGAAGCCGAAGAGATGTTCATCTACCTGCGTTCTAACGTATGTGGCCGTTTGTTTCCATAAGTACGCGCGATTCGAGCAGTAAGTCTCGTAACGGTTCGCTGGAAAGCGCACCAGGAGTACAAGTTAATTGCGCGGAACTGCGAATAAGGTATTCTCAGGCTGGCGGTACGCGACCGCTGAAATATCGCCTCGCTGGAAATCGTTGTTTCAATTAGGTCCGCGAGCATTGGAATTTATCGGGGATACCGTAGGGATACTCGTCAACCACCTTAACTACATAGGCGCCAATCCATTTTTTTCATCTACCAATTAGTAAATACGAAAAGCACGATGACACAGTGTTGATATAATTATCATTGCCTCGCACGGTGGATGCCGCATCGTGAAAAGCGAAAGGTAGAAGCTCGGAGTGGCAAAACGGTCTTGGACGGTTTTTGCCTCGAATCTCGAGGTAAACGGCTACCCGTGCACGCCATTAAGTAATGCAGTCGGTTTCTTCAACTTGTCGCGGCGAACAGGAGGCTTCATCCTCCTTTTACCTTGCCCTCCTCCTTCTTTAGGGACAGTATGCGATCGCACCAACTTGTTTGCGCGTGTTTTCGACTCCGGTCCGTTCTCGTTCCTCCTCGTTCCTTTCCTTCGATCGTGCGGCCCGCGCGGCCGTACACAGAGCTTTTTACCCGCGAGTTTCGGGCAAGCGTGCGCCCCGCGACGAATGCGAGCGGTGCTTAAGAGGAGCGCTAATGGCGTCAACGGTAGAATATCCAGGGACCAGATAGGACTATCCGCTCCTCGTAGGAATGCGCCACGACTTTTAAGGTTCAACTCGTATTCTTCTTGGATCGAAATTCACGTTCGCAATCATCCTTCGACGTCTGCTTCAATCTTGTGAAATCGACCAACGAAATAGTTGCGGGCAGATTCTGAGTCTGTAGATTTGTTAAAGGAACATAATATAGAAAGTATTATCTTTCAGGAATTTTATTCTTGTTTGTGTATTTTGCTTGAGATTTGCATTTTTAAATCGCTATTGTATAACGATTACGTGTGAGAAGCTCGCACGACCAGATAAGTAGAGAAATAAAACGTAAAGACGATTCCATTGTCTTATTCCGGAGTATCCAGTCGCGTTCCTCGACGGATAAAGGCCAGACAGCGTCGCTAATTCCTGGTACACTTTAGTGTCGAGGTCGTGCAAGCGCCATGCCGAGAAACGTGGCTCTCGTTTCATAATCACGGCAAACAGCGCGTTTCAAACTAGCAACAATGGTATCGACGTGGTCCGCGTTGTCTCGCGTGGTTACCATTATTCATTAAGATATCCGTTTCGCCTTGTTTCGACTCGCGAGATCCGATCAGCGACCGTTCGATGTAAATGGGTCCCGACACGCTGCAAACTTTCCTCCCGATCGCCACTCTGTGAAAGGCTCAGCAGTTCGAGAATCAATTGATCGCTTCTGTAAACTTGTGAAAATGTCAGTTATCGAGGTTCGTTAAAGAACACATCGTATTTAGAAAGTTCCTGTCGAATGTGTTTGATAATTACCAATTATAGTAACCAAGTGCGAAGAGACGATCTCTAGAATAAAGATGTTCATACGATTAATCGAGACGAGGAAAAGCGCGAGGGGAAATTTGACGCGATCGTATGCCCATTTATAGTTATTATTTCGATGCATTGGCACAATCGTCGCGAAGGCAGATGGTTCTTGCTGCCACGATCGACCTTTGGGTAACTAGACAGGACGAACGGCATCCTCAATTGCGAGAGGTGTGTCATTACATGCAATGCTAACTGCGCGTGCCTAATAGTGCCGCAACTAGGATTGTGTTCGTGCTGCAATGCTTAGCCGGACCTCGTTGCTGGATAATCGATGTCAGGGTCGAATGCCCGAACAGTGTCGCTAAACAGGCAAATCATCCGTGTATGTTGATCTGCTGAAATTGGTCCTTTTCTAGGATCAATCTGATACAATCGTCCGATGGGTATATAGATATGTAAATTCGTGATGCAAGAGAATGTTTTGATACTTGATAATTCCGTCTATTTATTATAGATAATAAGTGCGATCACTTTCGTCATTTAGTCAGTGTTTGCATAAATTAATTAGCCAGCATTGTGTTAAAAGCCTTGGAATCGCATTTTCGAATTTTCCTCGAGAGAGATTGCTATTCAACGAGAGAGTTAAACGACCTAGATAGAGGCTAGGGCCATCTGGACCTTCCACGTACGTGACATCTCACGTTAAAACGACTACGTTTCGTGGTGACCAGGTACGGTAAATCTCGAACAGGCCAGGAAATAGCGTCAAGGGAGCAAGTTCAAATTCCCCGGCTGAAGAATCGCGGAAAATTCGACTAACTTGGCATTCGGATGCGGAAAGGGCGGAGTCTCGACCGGTTCGTGGCGGAGTTTGTCTAATTTATATCCGGTATGCCGTCGCCATTCCCCACGACGGACTTTACCGAATGCTGTCCTAGATTAAATTCCCTAAACTTTCCTTCCGTACACGTACCTGTAAATAATATTCGATAAAATATCGCCGATAAAGCCGTGCCGAATGCAGTTTGATATACGCGACTTTTGCCAAAATTATATTCCGACCGTGTACTAGCCGTATTTCAGTCGCCACCAACCGAGACCGTAATTAATTTAACACTGCAACTTCGAGCAACCTCGACCAGACGATCCGTACCTCCTTAACTGCTCGACAAATTCGAGACTATAATACGAAACATTTTAGAACAAAATATTTAAGTTAATTTTACTAAAATAGAATTAAAAGTTTACGGAAAACGTTCACAACGCACAGTACTGCTTGCAGGATTCGACAATGCAAAGGGGATATTTCCGTTACTGTCGAAAAGATAAACGAACGCTGCTGGGTCGAGTAGATTTACGTTATGATTCTAATAATTCTGTCGCGCTACGTAAAAGTGTCGGGGTGTATGGTCTAAATGCGAGCTCTATCGAGGAGGATATCTCGTTCCGGAGCGACAAAAGAGGACTTCTCGAGATTGAGATCGCCTCGCGTTGGCCACGGCCAGGATCCAGGCATTGTCGGCTCGCAAAAAGAGGTTATTTTATTGGCGTATTGGCGGCGATCCAACGCGTTAGAAGCGTCGTGACGTTGGACGTCTATAGCAAAAGGCGACGAAAAGGTCTGGGACTCTTGAAATGCGATTTAAGCATCGCTAATGGATTCTTCCTCCGTGACCCGCGTCGTCCTGCTTCGCCGCATCTTACGTCTCTCCTCGTTTGTTAATCGAGAACCGTATCTTCCTTTGCAACATCACTTTTGTTCGAAATCACTTAACAACGAAAGGGTTAATGAAAATTACTTTCTTGTAAGAGGATATTCGAAACGCATCAAATACGACCAGCACACTTCTGACGTTGGTCCAGGCGTTAATGACACGAGTAGCACGCGTTTCAGCGATGTTCGTATCGCAGCAGTCACCGCCTAAGAGGTGATATTAGGATGCATTAACCTCGGCCAATGCATCCGCCACAATAATCGACTCGTACGTGCATTAATTGCAATCATGTTTCTATTCATCCTCTTAGCCGTTACGGGGCCAGACCTCCATTAAGAAACTGTACCTTGAGTGTAGCTTCTCCTTACCGTCAGCCACTAGAATCACCTTTGTACCTGACAATAATAATTTCATGTTACGCTTTTGTAATCGGTCCCTGTAATCCCATCGAAAGCGTACGCAACGATAAATCGCGTTTAATTTCCCTTATATCCTGGAGAATATCAGGATATATTCGCACTGGTTACAGTACGAGTAGTAAGTTTAATTAAGGAACGTGCATCCTCGAGTTAGGTGCCAGTGGGTCGAAAGGTCGGCATTGCTTAAGGGACCGACGATGAGTGGCCGAAGGCGTTAAGGAACCACTCCCCCTATTCTGAAGGCTCTTAAAGAAATTGTCTTGCCGTATCCTGCTCCGTGAGACGATGTGCTCTCGAACGGTACGTTTGTTCCCTGCTTGTCGTCTACTGCTACGCTTGGACGTTAATAAATGACATCGTGGTGAACGTTCGTCCCTTTGTCTCATCACGAACTTGAATAAATCCTCTCGAATTGCTGAAGGATCAGTCGAGTAGGCAGTATAAGGAGAGTAGTCGTGTACGAGTGTTTCCTCGGAGTTGGGAACCTTGTTGCAAATTATAGGGATGTAGCAAGTGTGCTGGTTGAAATAAAGGAACTTAATAAAACGGTTGACGGGAAGTTTTTCGAAAATCAGCCGCTAAGAGATTGGAAAGGTAAACCCGACTTGTATTTCACGTTTGTTAAGCCGCGACCAGGATAATTCCCCGTAACGTCGGGTCCACGGTAATCAAGTTTTGTCCGTGAAAAATCCTAATATATAAGCGAACCTGTGCTACCCCCTTTAAATTACCCGAAGTGACTTTTCGAATATTAAAAGGCTATAATTTAGCCGACCGCTCGTGGCGTTTCGGTTCCTCGTTATTTTATTGCCCATCGTGCAAGGCGCCAGGGTTATCCGACACTTTCGTTCTTCGGAACGCGAATCGTACGCGTGTATAGACTCGTCGTGTTCTCTGTTGCTTGGTCCTTACGATCCCCCGAGCTGTTCACAACTTGATAAATTCGCACGATGATCGAGAGGCGTGACTAACTGGTAGACGACCGACGACTTTGGCACGGGTACACCGTTTTGCCCTCTAATTAGAAGTTTCGTCGAATGTCCTGTTACCAGCAGAAACGTCCGAGGGTTAATCATTTCCTCTTTTTTTTTTATTCCTGGTCCAACCTATCCGTAAAGCCTTAACAATGCGCTGCAGCGATTTTAATTGGCGAAACTAGCCGCGCAACGTATTAAACATTCTGCAGAAACGTCGATACCGAGGAGTACCGTTAATTGCCCGACGTGCAACAATGTCTGTACGTCCACTTAAGGCCGGTGCAACGCGTTATTGCGCTTTCTCGAGGATCGTGAGCCGCTGCCGCATTCAGACGCTCTATCTGCCGCTATTTCTCTAGCACCGGCAAATGCCAGACGTTTAACGAACGATATATTTTTGGCCCGTAAGGCAACACTCGTTCGGTGTCCGGTGCAATTAGCTCCGTCGAGACAATCGATGAGAATGCATTATGCCTCTATTGTGAGGATAGTCGGAATCAAAGGTCGATGGAATAGACTTTGAAGCGAGCAAGAGTAATGGCTCCCAGAGCGAGGCATCGCCGTTTACGTTGCCGCTCGTGACAGGCTCTAGACTACCGATTTCTCCATAAGTACAGCGAACTTGTACCGGAACACCGGAGAAACGCTTTTAAACACTTTACTGTTCAATCTTCTGCAGAATATTAGAAATTTCAATTGAAATTAGTGTTACACTATGTATCAGTATTCGAAAGTGAAGCTAACGAAGCGTTAAGTAGTATAAAACAAATAAAGCGCGACGCAGTATTGGTACCGACGCTCGACAACAGTATAAATGTTGAGAACGACAATCTCTTCCACGGTTGGTCTGAAACCAATTCCCATCTATTTTCTGACTAATAGAATCGTGGTATCGAATTCGAATCTCGCTGCAACTATCTGTCTGGCCGGGCAAAAACATCGGTATTCGCGTGTGCCCGCCCATCGACACCCCTCGATTCCCAGGGCGTTACGCAATTAATTAGACCGCGAACAGTCTTCGATTTTCCGTCTAGCGTGTCGAAAGCGAGCGGAATCGTTCGTCTGGCGGTCGGTCGGTCGAGAAATGCCGAGACGACTCGTTCCCGTTTCTCCTTTGATGCACGACAGATTTGCGGCTCTATTTTGCATTCCACGTGGCCGTCTACCATGCGGCTGCCGCGACGTTTCCCTCTTGGGCGCGCTCACCCCTCGTTCCGTCGGCAGGTCTCTTTATCCGCGTTTAGAAAATTAAAACGAGCTCATGATGGCTGCTGCCGCTGGTGCTGCAGCAACTACGACGCCGGCAGTTGCATTGTCGAGCGACTCTGCCGGGCAATTAGCTGCACTGTTTTGCCCGCTTTCTTTCTTTCTTTCTTTCTCCCCGACTCACCCGCTCTCCGTCGTCTCGTTGCAACACCGTTTATCCGGGTTCCTCCGTCTCGTTTCGATCGAGCTCGAGAAACAACGACGGAGGAAGCCAGACGAGTTGGATTTGCTAGTCCATTGCCGTCGATCTTCCTCTGCCAACGGTCTCGTTTCCTCCGCACGTCGTGATGCTCGTGGATGCAACATCGAGCCAAGAAATCCGCGTGCTCCTAGGTAACGGCTCGACGAACCTGGCAGGAAATAGATCCGTGGACCGCGTGGTGTCTACGGCGCCCGACCAAATTAGAGTCCACGCGGATCCGCGACGGATATTTTCGCGCTGGATCGCGTACCGCCTCTCGGTCAACCCGTCGCTCGTCGAAAACATGTTCGAGGCTTGTTCCTCGAGGAACAGTGGGATTTCAAACGCGACGTAGACACGTTACTATTTGGGGCAACGTACAGCGACCCGTTGCGCACCCCCGACGTCGGCTCCGGCTGCGTTTCCACGTTCATTTTCAATTTTAACACGTCGCGGGCTTTGCGTGTCTCCGCTGTACTTGGCATTGCATTTGATGCTTCGCCACCGAACTGTGAAAGTAATAGAGAAAAAAAAGTTGCAAGACTTTCTCTGCCTTCCGTACGAAATTAGAGACCACGTGGATGAACACCGGGTATCTTGTTGCTCGTATTTTAAGAAGAAACGATAAATTCTTTACGATCCTTTACCAACAGTGCAAATATAACATTTTTCGCCAAGATAACTCTACATGGAATGGCAACGTTATTTCGCATCCCGCAGAAATTCTATCCATTCGAAGACGATAGCAGGAAGCAAGCGAACATACATCTCGTATTCAACGAAGCGGGAATAAAACTGAATAACTGCTAACGCGGCTCAACGTATCTATTCCTGCGTCTAAGAAATAATTAAAAACGGTGTTCGAATAGGGTTCGCGTTATCGTGAGAACGAGTTCGTTCTCTCGTTTCGCACATACGCGCGATAAAACATCGTCGGGGACAGTTTTCCAATAACGAGATAAAACTTAGCACGGTACATTTGTAATCGATTTCCACGGGACTCAGATTTTTGCCCGGCGAAAAATATTAGTCGCGAGTGTTAAATGTCCAGCAGCTAGGCCCGTTATTAAGTATGAATTACGTCGGTGGTACCGAGTGAAAAACGAAAGAAAAGAGCTGCGAACGCGAGGGAAAACGAAGGTGCGATCGGCTGGAAATACGATTCCCCGCTTAGCGGTGTTCCACGAAATTTACGGCCTCGGTAATAGATATTGGAACCGTTGGATTCCTTATTACGTGCTGCTGATACCTGATGGTAGATAATGATGATTCTTAGCCGCGAACTTTGGCACCAACTCGATCCACACGCTTGCCTGTTATGCAACCCTCGTCCAGCTCGTCTCGTCTTGTCTCACGCATCGTAGATCGAACCTAACCGATTGTATTTTAATATCGCAAGCCGTGGATAATTGCGACGTGCCGTTCGGAGGAATAAATTACGATCTCTGTGTGGGAACACCTGCGGTGATATCTTCGCGATCTGACTAGATTTTCCCGTGTCGATTTCCCATTACCATTAATCGCTCTGTAACATTAGAATGGGTTTATCGTGATCGAGGCTAGACAGGTGTGGCTTCAAGTTAAATATATTTAATTGGAACATTTATTACGAAAATTGTGTAAAATCTGTTTATAAATAATTTACAATCTATATGTTAATATTTCCATACGCTTTAATCAATTGAAAATTCATTAGTAGATAAACTCATTCGTTACGAATCACTTCACCGTAAATCACCACACCCTTGCTATAAGTAACATATTAATAATAACGTTAAGTAGCAGGTTTCTGATAACCATAGTTTCTTGTTTGTCACGTTGACCACTTAGCAGAAATTAAATGGGGAGCACGATCATGATTATTCGAGTACAAGCTTTCGTGTGGCAACGATCTGCATAAAATTACGGGGAAAGGGGATCATCGCTGATAATAAGACTGATAAGGTAGAAGGTTAATTATGAACATAGCGCACGCAAAGTCTCGCTAGTCTGGCGTGTTAAAAAAAAAAAAAAAACACGAACGAAGTTCGTTTAACTTCTCAAACTGATCGTTCGCGAAGCTCGTAGTTAGAGCAGCTTGGAGATTCAACTTCTCCTAAGTTGTCTCGAGTTGTTCACCCTAACAACGTGTTCTCCCGGCTCTAAACTGGTGGAATACCATGTCAGTCTCGTGAACGGCACGACCGGCGAACCTATTCCCCATAATCAACGTGCTTTCGCGTTATAAAGGCGAAAAAGAAGAGGAGGATAGAGTGTGGCCCGATGGCGCCAACTCGCGTTCCTCTTCGCATCCTTATGAACGCCCCTGCTCGCGTCGCATATACACGCGTACACGTGTCTACGAGAGGCGCCGATTTAACCGGCAGAATACGTACGACGACGAATGGCAATGGTACGCGACGATCAAAGAACGATCGTTCGACAACGTGACAAACGCTCGCAGACTACGAAACAACTCCTTTCCATGGATTCCAGCCAATAAGGTACTCGCGAAACGGAACAATTTACGTGCTAGCTCGCGGCTCACGGTGTACAAGCCAACAGAATCCCAACCAGTTTTCTTATTAGACCCGTGAAGCAGTCAATCACGGCTTAACGGTCTCGATCGACGCGCGACGAACGTTCCAATTAAGCCGCGCTTTCACGCCACCGATCGACGTAATAAACCGCGAGAGGGTTCCCCTGATTAACGTGCCCAGCATTTCGCGCGTTCGCGAGTCACTCGAGTAAGCGTGTTACGAAACAAACCTCGTACTCGCTTTTAAGCCTAGTTTACGTGAAAGAGTACAGCAGGGCAAGTAATTTGCCTGCGTACCCTAATATCCTATTTTTGGTACCTTTAAGCTTAATTTACATCGATAGAGTTATCAACGCAAGTGATTTATTTCCTCACTTATTTTAATATTTATTCTGAAAATATAAGCTTCGTTACTCTAGTTTGAGTATAGCAAACAGACTTTCCTTACTAGCTTTACTTGCTCTACCAATGTTAACTAGACTTTCCGAATCGACGTCAAAATCGTGGAGGTGGTGAATAATCAGGCATATCTGAATTCGAGCGCGGTCGATCCATGCCGTACAGCTGGTTCCACACCGGTGGAATAATCGTGGCTTGCCTATTATGCCCTGTGTTCAGGTTGTTGGCATTTCGTGAGAGCATTGCATTGGTTTCTTACGAAAATCGTTGATTCTGTAACAGGGATACATGTAGCTGTTGGCTCGAATTGATTTGTTGCAGGTGAAATTGGGAACTGTGCTTTCCAGAAGAGAAAGGTGTAAAATATATTCTGGCACCTCGTGTTTGAAAGTAGCTTTATGAATAACAGGGTTTCTTTTGTCTATCTATCAGACACCAAACAATAATTAAACAATTTATTATTTTTCCATTCGTTCAATTCAACATACCGCCAGCATTCCCGCTACTGTGTACGCGAATAGCAACAAATGAGAAATAAAGTAGCAGCTCGTCGTCTAGTTAAGAAACGATGTCGCTGACCCGGTTGCGGGCATGTACCGGTCAAGAGGAACGAGCCACACAAAAGCGACACGCCGGGAAAAGTTGCTCTAGGATTCAGCGGTCTGTGCGTGTAGAAACGTCCGCGGAGAGGAACAGCGTCGTGGCGCGACGGACGCGTGCACTCGTGTGCACGCTGCAACACGCTTGCTCCCTCGCTCTCCCGTACTTACGGTTGACATTTAAATACATTATCATAACAATGCACGCGGGTGCATGTTAAGTTAATATCATCATACCTTCTCGTACCGCGAGCGGCGAGCGCGCAAAACGGTAGTCCGTTCTGGAGAGAGAAACAGAGAGGATCTTCTCGCTTAACCCTTTTGCATCTTAGAAACAGGAGCTCTACGTGAAAGCAGATTTATTCCTTTTGTTTTCCTCGTCCCTCGTCACTTGCTCCTTCTCTACGTACGCGAATCTGCCCAAGATTTTTTCCTTTTCGATTTCCGCGCATCCGCGACGCCTCCGGGAGACGGAGGGTAATATATCCTCGTGGTTCGTTGACAATTTCGTGCCATCGAACGAGGTAATCGAATACGATCACGCTGTTAAGTTCGTCTTCTCAAAAGAACAGAGGGTGTTTTCTGATTACCCTTTTTTGCGCCGAATTTACAGGTGTAATGATGAATATATTGACCCCATCGTTGCATAAATTTTTGTTATTACGATGCAAGTACAGGTTTTATTAACTCGTCTCGACAAGTATTTCCCTCTCTACCTATATCCATCCGTTTGCTTGAAATACAAGTGCATTCAGGCATGGGCCGAAGCTCTAATAAACTAGTTGCGAACGTCTCCATTCACCGAGGCCGGTCCCTCGTTCCTTTTCTCACGACATTCCACCGATTGGTATCAACTAGAACTCTCCTAGTAGACCGAGAGGATCGAGTGCGTGGGTCTTTTCCGCCGGTCGTGCAAAGAATTCCGCTGCTATAATACCACGAAAGGGACTGTCCTGCGACTGGCCGCGGGCAAGAGGGGGCGGACGAAGAAGAGACGAAAAGGGAGGCAACAAAGGGGAGGTAGAGAAGGCACGGTGGATAGAGCAAAGAGAAACGTACGCGAACGTACAAGCATCTTGTAACCCGACAAGCTCGGACGTCTGCCGCGGCGTGCGTCACAAAGAGGCCGCAAAAGGCCGTAGCGAGAAAGGATTTTTACTGCTCGAGAACGGAAGAATGAGAGTGAGAAAGAGATAAAGAGAGAAAGAGGGGAAGGGTTGAGGGAGATGGCGAAGAGAACCGCGGTAGGGGCATAGGAAATATATTGATATTTATTTACGACTGGTAATAATAATTGATCTCGGGGCTGCAACTCTATGGAGGTAAAGGCTGGCTCGGTTGGCGAGTGAAAGAAGGTGAAAGAAGGAGCAGCTCGCTGAGAGGAGCAACAGGGAGAGCAGGGTGAAGCGGGTTCGGATCCGGACTGGCCCAGGGCCTTACGACTTCTTTATTTCGTCCGGTCGTATATCAGCTCCAAACGAAAGGGTTAAAGGTGTACACTCCACTAAATAAATTCGTGACCATCTCGACTTGCAACCCCTCTCTGCCTCTCTCCTTCTTTCGCCAGGGTACTTTCGGCACAGCGGTGAATCGAAAATTCCGTGAGGACGGGGAATTCGTGGTACTGAAGTTTATAAAACTTACGCTCCTTGTTCCGCCATGAAATATGAATTCTTTTCAATGGGGAATACCTGTTCGTCGATTCGAGGATGATGATTCTGTACAAATTACTGTTATTTATACGGCAGATAATACCGAACGATTTTAATTAATTTATTCAAAAGCAATCGTATATGGTAATCAGATTGAAATTATAGAAAATTTTAATTTTGATATGGTAAAATATTTTGTACCTACCTGTTAGATAATTTATAAATGTTCTATCATTTAAATTTACCTGTCGAGTGAACCTCTGCGACTCGCAGCTCCGCAAACGCAGTTCGCCTCGTTTTCCATCGCGATTGTACTCGAAATCGTGCGGCTCGTTAGTTGAACGCGAAACGTTAGGCGGCTTGAACAGCGTCGTTTAATAAATACGTCGATCGTAAACTATTTCGCCGGGGATCATTAAATATCAACATATTACAAAAGGGCCCCTTCTAGCCTCCCTGTGTCGAGCACAGTCTCGCGCACCGCCGCCCTTTCTTCTCTTTGCCATTTCGCTTCTCAGCCGCGCAACACTCGCAATAAATCTGCGCCTGGTGCACGTATGTGTGTACGCGAGCGGAGATCCCTCGCACGTCGTAACCGTTGTTGCACCGCGTGTTCCGTATCTACTATTATTTCGAGAGGACCCGACGTTGACCGCGTCGAGCTGAAAAATTCTCCCTTGTGACGCCACCAGAATTTACTAGCACCTTGAATTGTTCCGCTTCTTCACTCAAGTGCTCTCTTGTTTTATCAAACGAGAAAAAAAAAGAAAACAAAATTCGTGACGGTAGAAAGCACTTAGCCTTCATGCATTTTAGAATTTCAATTTCAAAATGTTTCTGCATCTACAATTCGTCTACTTGCAACGAATGTTAACCAAGCGTATTTCATTTTTAAGCTTTTCACTTACTGAAATAATATTTCAAATCTTAAATATACAAGGTTACACACACCATATGCGGCAATTTCAAGATTCGAATTACCTCGCAATTTCTCTTCATTATTTCTCTCTTAACTAAGAGCAGAATCTGAGCAGGAATTTCTCCTCGAGGCGTGAATCAGAGTACCCGAATTGATCGCCGCAGTCAGTTCCTCGGTATTAATGGTATCACGAACGCCCGAAAAAAAAGAAAGAAAAAAAAATGGGATCGATACGCATCGGCGTAACGTTACCTCGGTGCAATTCCCTCCGAAAACGGAATGTGAGGCAACGATTTCGCGGCAGATACGTATCTTCCATCAAGGTGGTCGCCGACGAGAGGATCGTCGAGGGATCGCGAAAAACGAAAATTCTGGACCGGGTCCATTTGGTCCCGCGGCCTCCCTCTATACATCATTCGAAGCTCTCTCGCGAGCTTACACCGGCATGTATGCACGCACTGTCGTATACGGGGACGCGATACGCGGCACTGCGAAACGCGTAAAAAGTTGAAAAGTAGCCGTGACCGTACGAGAGTTATGCGCGAAACGCGCGTTGCCTTTCGGACACTGATAAAATGGCGCGAGATGAAGATCATGGTGATACCTCGTCGAGAGAAAGATTCGGATGACTCTCACTGGAAGCCCGCTTAAATATTTGAACATTTTGGATTTGTTTTTTCTAACATTTTCGTCTCTTTGGAATATCTTTCGGGCAGCAGTTGAAAATTGTTTATAGGGAAACAGAAATATTCTTCATCATTGGACGCTGTAAATCCGGCGGATAGAACGTAAAGAATAATCGAAGAGGACGTATTAAGACGGATTCTTCGCCTTAATTCTTACCTCGCCAGTAATTAACGTCAGTACCGTCGATCAGCCACGAGATAACCGATCGAGAGCCAAAGTGGCCAAAGTGGTTGTTATTGTAATAAATACACGTTGGTGGATGCACGCGTTAAGGTGCGTTCGTGCGGCCGAAAAGTTGTAATGAAAGTATCAATGCCTCGTACGCGCTCTTTTTCTGCTCTCCTTTCTCTTTCACACTCTCCTGTCACGTTTTTGTAACACTCAAACGGATTAATGCATCGAGCGACTTTTCAAAATAAATGATAAAAGGAGTAATTGAACGCACTTCGATATCCTGCAGTGCGACGTACCAATCAAAAAGTAATGGCCAGTTAGTAACTGGTTGCGCGTGAACGTGCGTTCCAGATCACCGACGGTGTTTAACCCCGTGAATGGATCGATTAACGGACAAATTGGACGTGTCCGGTCTCATACCACTCGCGATACTAATTTTCCAGAAGAAAATCAGTAGTTTCGAGGTGCAAAAACGTTAACACTTTGACGATCCTGATTATACTTCGATGATTATGATACTTAACTTTTCGCACCATTATTATTTTTCTTGCAATTTAGAAAAGAGCAATTTTCTACCGTACGTTAATACTATTAATTTAATATTTTTTACAATCTATGATACAAAATTATCAATACAGTAATAAGGTAAAACAACAATGAAGTAAAGAGTCAGAGATCAAAGTCGTGAATACCTGCCGACAGACAGGAAAGTATTAATATTCAAAGTTCGAATACCTGTATAGTTTTATTACAATTGCACGAATTAATTATGTTTATTGAATGTTTACCTCCTGACATTTCAATCTGGAGGGTATGCGCTTAATTGGGTCGTTAAAGAGAGTGTCTTCTTTGTTCTGGGGTTCAATCTGCCGTAGAACTCTTTTCTCTTAACGTATTCTGATTGTTTCATTCCTCGAACCTGTGATTACCCTGTCAACCTCATTTCTACGTGTTGCGTGTTGCTCGTTGCAGAATCAAATCATTCTGGTGGGATCGAGTGAATAATATTCACTTAACGTCCTACCTTTTCGTGATCTGACATTATTCATTACACCCCGACGAAACGAAATCTATGACGATCTCCTCTTTTCTTTTATATATAAAACAACACGAAGTAGAAGGTAGTTACAAGTTTGCCTAGTTTTGTATAATTTTCCCATGGCAAGAAAAGAGCCAGGGTGAAAATCAACGCGAACTTTAACACTTGACGTTTACACGCCACGACCGAGTTAATGACGTTTTCTTTTCTTTTCCTGTTTCAGGTAAGTACCCGACGGTGTATCATTGAGGGAACCGGGAAGAGGCTGCGAGAAAGGCTACGTGGGTATGTAAGTACGGTGCAAAGGTGATCGAAGAAGAAATCCAGCCTCGAACTGTCGGTACCAATCGTCTCGACGCGACTGCACGTAACGACGAGTAAATATATAATAATAGCAGAGTATCGGGAATATTCGTGCGAAATTGCGCTGATTTTTCGACGACGGTGAAACCTCCGCCGCGTGAAATCTATTAAATCGGACGGCTACGAACGGTAACATTAGAAAGGTATGAAGCTCTCTAGGAATATCGGTACGAGAGTATTGAAAGGAAATTGAACATTTTACGGCGTAGCAGCGTTATTGTAGTTCCTCAAAGTTAGAGGGAACGGCTGGAAGTACGGCAAGAAATGCTTTATCATCTTTGCCATTCGTTTTATTACAAAGGAGTTCAAATTATTAGACTAAATGAAAATTGTAGGGTTCAAAAAGGTCTTATTATGTTAAAGTACCTTTTATATTTCAAAATTTTTCATCTTCTACGCAAAAACCTAATATTACATCAATTTTACATCAGTTCTTTATTTCTTCGTCAAGATACCACGGTTCAAAAATACTTTCTTATCGGTCTATGCTTTGTGATTATGATACATTGCCACAAGTTTTTAATGAGATTCATGCTAGGGCTATTACATGGCCGGGTCGAGGTTCGCACATGCTAATCAGTCAAAAACTTGGTAGCACTTTTGACCTTATGGCGCTCCGTCATGCATAAAGATGCAATCTCGGTTGCAACAATCTTTGTAATATAGAAATGGAACACCTTGTTTCACAGGGATAGAAATAATTCTTTAAACTCAGGAATGTTTCTTATTGCTTCGTAAAGTAACAACTCAGTGACTTCGTTATATTTCGCGTAACTTCTTCGACTCTTTATTACAAGTCTCTCCGATATTTTTGACCGAATCCAGTTAATCAGAATTCCATTACTGCAAGAAATTCTCCCTGTGTATAATTTATCTTTCATAGAACAGATAAATAGAACTTTGCCTCGTTTCTCTTCTCTCTTCCGCTCTTCCATCTCTTCGATTATTGACTCGTCATTTCTAACAAAATCCTCCATAATTTTATTCCGATTCTATCCGCGCCTCGTTAGTCGAGACACCGGTTATTTTCAACGAACAAATCAACGAACCGTAGGAAGCTGTGCAGCTAATAATTAGGTGACGGTGTATCTAACTGAATCGTTAGAAACCGCAGATTAAAAAGTCACCAACGTAAGAAGAAAATAAAAGACCTCGCCTAGGAGAGAAGGTACAAACCTTTACGCTTGTTAATCATTCCTTAAGCGTGAGTCCGAAGGGCATATTATCCTCGAAAGATGGCGTGTTAATTATTTATTGAATACGTCTCGAGCCAAACGAATGAGCTTCTTGCGACGAAAAAGTTTCCACGGTGGTGGTATCCTGCGCGAAATCAAACGAGCACGCGAGAACCATGAGATCCGATCGCGATAACGATCCGTCGATAAGGTGTTAAATATGTACCACGTTCTAAATGATTACGAGAGAAATCACTTGGCTGTTTGCTTTATTAGAATGATGCTTAGCTTTGACAATTTGAATTTAAGTATTCTATCAGGATTAATGTTTAGGATATTCTTGTTTAACAACGCAACATTCCATTGTTTCTACAAAGCGATCGATCGAACAAATCAGGTGTAACGCGTGACGATGTATTAACGATCGTACACGTACGGTCAAGGGCTCGAACGTTCAATTATCGCGCTCACCACTGTACATCATGAACGAGATACAGATCCGTGGTCAGATGGCGAGCCCTTCAAGCACTTTCAAGGTTACCACGGGCTGCAGCAGAAGCTATCGATAGGTGGAGGAACAGTAAACAGGAAATACATTCGATCGATAGGGCAAAAGGTGCCGAGGTATAGATATATATCGATGATCGTGGGAGTTCGTCGGGCGATTTATAGTTGGATGATTCGATCATCTTGCATGAATTTTTCATCTCCAGCATTGAATGCAGAAATTATTAATTGTTTTAATTTTCACGTAAATATGAATTTCATGAAAAATTTTCAATCTCATTCGTGAAAATTGTGTTTGAAGTAAGGGGATGAAAAGTTGTTTCGATCTAGCTCGTAATCAGTTCCGATATCTGTGTAACGGAAATTGAATTTCGGAAATTCAATCAAATTTATATGATTTCCAGGTAATGAAACTAAATTGCTATTCAGAGAAGTATTATGAATAAAAAGTCGCGGGGGGCTGGGTATCGGTACAATACCGCTTATTCTCCAAATGTGCCATTATTTCGACCTCGTAAATACACACATTATGGCCCATAAAATCGAATAATCGTCGGCCGATATTTAGCGAGTACAACGGGTGATAACGTTTTATCCACGGTCAGCAGATTGCCGATTGAATCGCGTTGAATCGACGTTTTTGCCCGTCGAAAGATCCTTACTGTATTTTGAATTGGCTCAAATATTACATTCGTATCTTTTTATATTTTTTGAATCTGTTAACATTCTTAAACTTCAAATCTTTTCTTTTAGTTCCGGGGAATTTTATTCAAATTAAGGTCTTTGATAATCGGTAATATAGTTAATTTTCCAAAGCCTGGCGTTAACGTGAACATCTTGTACGATTGGATTGCTGAATTTACATGAATCTACTCGCGGACAGTTAACTGTTTAAGCCCGCAGTCGTAGAGCTCGAAAGCCCCTCGGGCCTTTCCGCTTCTGATTAAGTGCATCGCGACGGGTCTAACGCCTCGCGTCCTTCGAGATTAATCGGCCAGGTGTTCGTCGATTTCTCCATTGTCAGTGATGGTCACATCGGCAGGCCCAGCGGCGCGTCATTCTAACGCTTCGCGCTTTACAAACTATATTTCACCTGGAGCCGCAGTAATTTTATGTTCGCGCTGTCCCACCTATCTCTCCGCGGCGCGCGTACAGCCGCGGGAACGTCGGCTCGCCAGGTCAGATATCCGAAGTTTATTGCCGTTCGGTGATAACCCGTAAATTGCTGTCCATAGGAAACGGGTAGAAGCGATAGCACAAAGCCGTAATCTGCACCCAATCGCCCGCAGAGTCGGCGAGCAAGGAACTTCTATTGCCGATTCGTCTGGCAAACGCGATGAACGTTTTTACTCGCGCATGCCGCACTTTGCACGCTCGCCTCGACGCGGCTATAATTTTCCCGCTTTCACGCGGACCGCGCGAGCCTTCCGAGAATAATTATTGCACCGGCTCTAATCGCTGCCGAAGTTCTTTTCCTACCCTCCTTCGTGGTAAAGGACATCGACTACTGTGGTCGTTTCAGGTAGCCTTTGATCCAACGTCGGTAACACGTAGAATTTCTAGATGATTTTTCAAGTAATGAGAAATACTGTTTTCTGAATTTATCTTGATTAGTTGAATTGAATTATTATTTCTTCAAAATAACTCCGCTGGTCAATAAAAATTTCTCCAATCAATCGTACCTTCGATCCGTCCAATCGTATTTCGAGCATTAGAAATGATGGCGATTTAATCGACGAGATCATTAACGAACGTGTTGGGAATGTACGGATGCATTCGCGTATGAAAATTTATGCACTGTGCGCACCTAGAAAGCTGTCTAGTGCCAAGGGTTTCTCACCTTCGTGATCGCATACCGCGTGCTTACTTGCGATCTTTACGTACCCGAGGGTTGCTTCAGCCCCATAACCGCGCGTTGAATTCAGGCTAAGTCATTAGTCGACAGGGAACCGGGTCAAGCATCTCGCATACTGCTTCATTACATGTTCGAAGCGGAGGATTAAGAACGCGTTTAAGGGCGAGACGTGTGACAACGGTCGACCACCACCCTGTTTCGTGGCTCGTTCTCATTTCTGGCACATATGTGCCGGCATGTGAGTCGGTCCACGATTAAATGCACCATTTCGACTGGAAATATTGATAGCATCGATCCTGCTCGAAGGTATTCAACGGGGGAGTCGTCGGGTATGACATCGCGTATTAATTGAAAACTGTTCTGGGAATTAAAAACGTTTCGACGCTTTCATTATTGGAATTCGTGATACCGAAATTATTTTAGATTATTAAATATGCTAATTATGTTCTTCCATGAAGATGCTTTTACATTTCACTAGTATCGTAATTAATTACATTTCGAATTTATGCCTTTAGTAATTGGTGAATATTTTGAAGGCTCGCCTGGTGAACCTTTGACATGGTTATTTTTGATTACTGTTCGTCCTTCATCTCGTTCCATGTTTCGAATAAATTACATTTATTTCCGTTACCTAATGAACGAAGCTCGATATTATTCAGACAGATATAGGAAAATGAAACATTTTCCGATTCCATGAAAAATGTAGAGAATATTAAGAAGTAATATGGAATATCAATAAACGTAAAATGAAAATGATCACATCCTCTATAACAAGATCAGTCTACACGGAGATACGTGAAAAAATGAAAACCGTAACCGTGGATTTGTTCACCGCGCAGTGTCAATTGAAGCAAACTATTTTGCCATTCGATCGGCCTGTTATTTACACAGAAATTTTATCCCGTTTCACAAACTGCGTTCGTTTCAAACATAGCACGAGTGACGAAACCGACGAATCGTCAATAACCATGCAGCACGCGATTTAAAGCTGAACGATAGAACGACGGAAGCTTTCAATAATCTCTGCGATCGTGCACTTTCTAGCAGGTCGTCATTACGCTAATTAGTTACGATGACTTTCATACCGGTAGTCACCTTATCCGATTGAATTCGAACGCTCGTCTACGAGTTTACCCCCTGTAAACGTAAGAATAACGCGCGTTCGTCGATGAATCACGCTTGTCGCGGTGGTTTGAAATCCGACCGTGGATTTTTCATTCAACGAATCGTTGGCAGCTGTCTGTGTCGAGTTTTCGAATCGTTTCGCTAGGTTTATCCCGGAAGGGATGCGGTTCTCTAGGAAAAAGTCGCGGGCATTGAAAAGCTCGGGGCTGAACTTAATGCGCCCTCTTTTTTCACGTTTCGCTGCACCAACGGATAGTTTTTGAAAGTTAACGCTAGCGATGTTGAAAGAGCCGTTTTGTTCGATGCTCAGAAACGCGGGATAGAGAGTTGGCACACGGTTATCATGGCTGCAGCTTTTGAAGAGGATTCAACGAGGGTGTAAGTTGCGCATGTAAGCTCGTACGGTTTAGCGATACTGTATGATTTGTTTTTTTCTAGAGGGTTGAAAAACGGCAGATTTCACGGGTAACGAACGCGACGCAGCATGGGTTGCTTTGTTTTCGAAATCTTTAGACCGCTGACCTAGATTTTTTCCGTGGTTTGTAGAGCCAAAAGAAAAGCATCCCCTGTATTCGAACGAAACGCGCGCTTTCGAAGACAGCTCGAGCTTTCATGCGGTCCTGCGCCGTGTCGATGTGGGGTTGCTTCTCGAAAGCACAGATGGGGCTAGTGGTTTCACGTTGCCGATGAATTCAAACTGTAATTTTAGCGAATATTTTTCTCAGAATGCGAAAGCTTGTATTCGAAGCGAATGAAACAGTTCCGGTGAACTGAAATGGATTTCTAGGCAATTTGGGGTGAATCAAAGGGGTAGCATACAAAGCTAACGTATTGTTCATATCATTTAATTTTTCTTTTCATTCATTAAAATTGTACCACATTTTTGTGGTATATTTTTATCGAGAAAGTAATTCATTAATATAATGGCAGAGAATTTGAAATAAATAATAATCTATAATGTTTGCTCTTACACGTAATGGTATCGTCGACTTGCATCTCTCCATCTGTTAGCTTTTAGCATGCCTTTTCCAACTGCTTCAATTAGCCCAATTAGTGCACGGTAACCAGAGTAAGTTATTAGTTCCACGTGGATCCAAGTGAAACCATAACTACCTTATTCATGAGAGTACTTAAACATATTTCTCCATCTCCTCTCATGCAGATTCACCGACAATTCAGAGTTTCCGCACGAAAAACTTAGCGAATGAAATTCCGTAGAGACTCCCGTTTAATAGAATCTACCTATTTCCTCGTCGTGAACTAAATTGATTCCAGGCAGTTTCCGACTTACCCTCTATGTAACAATATAATCACATAATTCCACTTTTCATTTAATCTTTTCCAATTGTTTTATTCGAATGGCCGAAATTTTTCCTCCTACTCTGTAAAACCTCGAAAGTGCACGCACTCGCTTGCCTTAAAAACAAAAAACTGCATTGTTCTCCAACGTTCAACCCCTTCGCCAGTCTAGGCTCGTGACAATCGCGTGTTCGCGAAAAAAAGGAATGCTTATGCCGTGGCGAGGTGGCACGGCAGCACGTAATTACACAGCCGGTCCCTGCTATCATTTTCATCACCGTTATCACCGTGCCACGATGACGCCTGCGAGAAAAGGGAACGTCGAAAGAAACCCGAGGGCGGGGACGCGTTATAATAGATTGCACGTTCGCCTTCTTTCAAACGTAGCCTAGCTGGCACGCTTGTACGCTCGACGTACCCGCGAGGAGAGACGCGAGGAATCGCGCGTTGCCAGGCTGAAACGTTCGCAAAGGGTTGAGTTCTTTCTTCTCGCTCGTCCTGTCGCTTAGGCGAGAAACGACAAGAAAACTTCTCACCACTCTTCTTTCGCTCTTTGTCCACGAGCGGAGTGAGCTCACTCGCTTTCTTCCCTTCTACCTCGTTACAATTAGGTATAATTACGGGGCCGCGGCGGGGCGCGAGCACGCGCGTCGATACGTGGCTTCATCGGCGCGTGAGTGTCGCGAATTAAAATCCTCGCCTGGAACAAGGATCCCTGTAGAAAGCCGGGGTGACTCGTTAATGATGGAAGCTCAGAAACAAGCGTCATTGTGCGGCCACGCTCCTTTCATTCCCGCCGACACCGCGCATGACTCGATGACGTGGTCTTCGAATGGGAATAATGCCGTAATTAAAATTCTACTACGCGAACCGGCCTTTGTGTTAACATCGCACTTTGCCTATGGGGACCTCTTTCACGCCGTTACCTGACCCCTTCTCACAGTATTTATCTCAATGATCCAAAGTGAATCTGTAAAACGGATTCGTCTTCGCTGCAATTTAATAGGTTTTCACAATTAGAAACTGAATACTGCTTATTAAGGTTTTGATGAACGAGTGGAATACGATAGCGCCATTTAATTAGTTGATTAATGAACCATTGTGGTAATTCGATATTGAATGATTTAATACCAAAAATTCTAAACTCTGAAATGTTATATTTAACAGTAACATTTTAGAAATACTAGAAACGTAGTTTCTGTATTTGTCTCTGTTACCAGGCTACTATTTTCACGTTTTCCACGGCTCGCTCGAATGTTTCTAATCCGCCCTCGTCCGAAGAGGGCCTGGAAACACTTGTTCCCCGGTTTCCCTCGCGTCGCGGCATCATTTCTGCGCGTACGTAGACACGTCGAAGCTCGTAACGCTTCACAAAGCTGTCGAAAGCACGTAATACGCGCGCACGCGTGCTATACACACTTCCATTTGGTACGCACGCAATTTTATGACGCGTTGCTCTCCTCGCGATATTCCAATGCGGCGGGCCTACCGCGGTAAAAAAAAAGGGGGTTGCTCGCAATAAAGTGCATCGCCGAGCGGTAAAAAGGAGAGGATTGCACGCGGCGACGTTAAAGGGTACTGAGCCGCGGAGAGGGTTGAAAAGGAAGAGGGAAAGAGGAAACGCACGAGACGAGCATTCGGTTGCATACGCTGCAGATTATTATAATAAAAGTCCCTCGGCTTTGTTCGTTCATCTCGACGCGCGATACCTTTGTCCGACCGGCTCGCGCGATGCTTTTTTATTTACATTTGTCGTACATTTGTCGTACCGGACAAGCACCGTCAATGGCCAAATGGCGATGCCGAAGCGTACCTTTCTTCCCTTTGCACGGCCAGTCGTCGTTCGCGGCTACTGAACACCGGGTACGTTTCAAACGAAACAGTTCAGCTATCAGATGCACCGCGATTGCGTGATAAAGCTTTCTATGACGTTGGGAACTTAGGGAACGTACAAGAAATGGGTTTGAAGAAGAGCTGATGGGTGTACTTGCAGAATACTTTTACTTTTATGTTGAATAAATTCTTCTTTTATTTCTACGATTATAAAAATAATGGTAGGGTGCTATCATATGAGCTGGGTCGCGGAGTTCCAGGCATAATTTTTATTTTTCAAAACTTACTGCCGAATTTTTCTATTTATTGCAAGGAGGTTTAAACGTTTTACTTAATCGTCAGTTGTATGTTAAATTAAAAGCTTTAATAAATATCTCATAATTTTTTCAGATTTTTTAAAGTCCTAGAACAATATAAAATTAGGACCGAAAATAGATGGAAGGGTTAATTTATTCTGGCAATATGATTAATAAATGAAACTTTTCTAAGAATTTAATAATAATTGCATAGAAAATTTGAATCGATTTCATTATATTAGAATTAAAAATTGTATCGTATATCTATCCCTACGTCGAGTCACGTCATTGATCGGTATCTTCCACTTGACGCAAGGAGACAGTCTGACCACAGCGCCCTATACTACTTGGCAGAGTCCAGCCGCACAGAGTATCCACTGTCGTCTGACTATCGTGAAGCGGTAAAATATGTACGATTACACGAACTACTCGATGATTCACATCATTACAAGCTGTAATATATGTACAAATGACAATTTGTTAGATTTAGGTCAGTCCTGAAAAAAATAAATTGTAACATTTACGAACCATCGATAGGAAAATCAGAGCATCAAGACGGTGGAAATAAGTCGTAAAGAATTTTAAACGAATTCCATGATAATCAGTCAGCAAGACTGGCGGGGAAACGGAAGACGCGTCCAACAGCGTCGAGTTTCACAGAGCTGTGAATTTCCAAGCGGTTCGGCGTCGTGTAAGACGCGTACGCAATATATGCCGTACGATTCTCCGCATAGAGGCACATTGTTTTACTCTGAATCAATTACATGCCTCGGCTGCCGTCCGATGTTATCTGTCCGCGAGCTCCGCGGGAGCGCGCGCGTTCGCCGTTCTGGCTCGCGGCTTTTGTCGCACGTATGCGTGCGCACTGGGCACACGTACGAGCACTCGCGTACAAATAAACCCGGAGATCCGAGATCTGAACCCGGTAATTGGAACGTTCGGATAAAGCTCGCTAGCCGTCCGTCGCGGCCTTCGTTTATCGATCTTTCCGCTTCTCTCTTCCACGACTTCTTTCAACCGCTTCCACCTCTCGCTTCGTGATCCCCCCTCGCCGCCCCACGTCGCCGCGCGATAAGCATTTCCGGGCCAATCGAGCTGGCGCATTTAATTAAATCGATGCTTCCGCGCAATTAAAATTTCGTGCCGCGGCCGAGTAAATTCGCTTATTTGCCTGCAAGATTAACATCGGTTGCCGTGTTTGCGCGCCATCCGCGTAACTCGTTTACGAGGATGATTATCGAATTGTAGCGCCGTTTTTAAGAACCAGCTTCGTTTTTCGTTAATCGATCTCTGTATCGAAGCTTGCTATACTTAGAAACAAACGTATGGTTTGTCTACTATTCTCAACCACGTCTTCTTCGATGCCGTTCGCCAAAACAGAGACGCTTCGTGAAAGCGTCCTTTGTTTCAACCACGAACAACTGACATACATTTTCGACAAGCGAGTAAGTTAGCGTTATTTGCTAGAAGCGTTTCGCGCGTTCTCCAGACAAAATCTCGCTATATAAGGAGCGTCTCGTCGACAAGGAGCTCCTTCTATTTCCACGGGTCGCGGAGGCGCGCCGCGGCGACAAGCAAAGCAGATCGAAACGAGGGAGGACGAAGGACGTGGCGAGAGGCCGAGACAGGCTGGTCGACCTCTTTGAGATTACAGAAATGGAAGGTGCAGTCGGACTGGCGTTAGCGCATCTCTCGCTCGCGTGTGCGATCACACGCACGAGTGTTCGGTCAATCTGTAAAAGCCGAGTCGAAACGACTAGCTGCGGCGAGCTACCATCTCGCCTGTCCGTTCACGCGACCGCTTGTACGCTCGATGTCAGCCGAGATGTCCGACAAGCCGACCTGCTGCTTGACGATTTATCAATCGATACGCGTCGCCCGGAAAGGCGACGACTACCGACGCTATTAACCCTTTCGTCGCCGGGATTCTTCGAGCTTGAAAATTGTCGCATATGCAGGAAGAACGTTGATGAATGCGTGTACGCTTATGGTACTCATTTCCCAGAGAAATGAGTTTCATGATTGATCGAGTACATGGACGTTTGAATGATTAGGTGCACTAGGGTTAGTGATTTTACTGAAAATTTTTATTCTTTCAATTAATATTACAATTAAACTCATTGAGATCGGTACGGTCAGAAAAATGTACATAATCGCGATATTTGAATGGACTTGGTTATTTGTTGAAGAGTTGTAGCAAATGTGGGAATAGCAGAAAGAGTGGGCAAGAGTGGCGTAAAGGCACGGTGAAGGAATGTTGGCCGTGGAACGTCAAAAGACGCGACGCCGGATGCCGATTCCGATCCGACAGCTTGTACGAGCAAATTAATGAAAATCCACCAAGTCGGGAACACGGGGAGGAGAGAAAAAAGGAGAACCGAAGCCGCGTGGAAGAAAGGGTCGATTCGTCTTCGTTGTTTCACTCATTGTCCGATGGGGACGATTTACGGCAAGCCGATCCGCGTTTTCTGCATTTTTTCCGATCGAACCCGGCCTGTTCGCTGCAATTCGGTAGCAAAACGAGCCGCTATAAGACGCTTAATTGCTCGCACACCTTGATACTCTCGCGTTTCGAAAGGGATGCCGAATTTCTGCAGCCTGCATCGATTATCGTGCCATTCGAATCTGAATACGAATCTTCCATTCGCTGCGAACGATGTACACTGAATCGTATAAGTGTGTCGTACACTCTCAATTTCTGAAAATTAAATCTCCAGCACCTCGTGCAGTCGATATCATGTGTAACTAATCATTAATTGAAAGTCTACAAATACTTTTACGACCGAGGTTACATACCCGTCGTTCAATAACCAAATATTAATCGCGAAGTGCGTTTGTATGCAATTAAATGCAGGCATTTAATTCACGGATTCGAAGTCGAGAATGAACGTAAAGAGAACGTAATCGGTTTCAGACACTCGGATAATGTCTACTCTAAGTAACCATGGTTTGATAGGATTCGTGTCGAACACGGTCGTTTAATTCGTCTCGTTTCTCTCTGCGACGATTAATTCGTCGTTCGAACAGCCGAAAAAACGAATAGCACGAGTATCGGGACGAGGTTGAAACGCTCAAAGACGCGAAATAGCAGGCGTTGGAGAAGGACGGCGAAGGATAAAATGGTGGAACGAACGAAAGCAGCGACGGTAGATTGGGTGTACCGATTTAATTTCGTTGCGAATCAGGCTCGGTAAATAGCGGCCGCCACGGATCCTGAGAGAGCCGATCGCGGTTCGACGAAGAAACCGGGCGGCGCTTTAATTAAACGAGCGGAAATGATGCTCGGGTAAATATTAAATGCGACCGGCCAGCCGTGCGGCTGTCTCGTTAACGCGAACGCCGCGTGAATATGATTAAACTTGAATGACGGGCCTGCTTTGGCCGGAAAAATCTCCGGCCAGTCTGGCGAACCGATTTTCGACTTTACCCTCGTCCAACGGTTGTAATTTTATTCGCAGCTTCATCCCGTCGCGTGTTCTACAAAAAAATTTCTTCGCGTTTTGTGTAATTACCATTGTACCGTCTGTGCGATGTTTTAATTCTCTGCAACGAGTGCAATCATTATTCTAGCGCATAGCGAATTGGATGTCCCCGGACAAATTAACGAGACCAGAGAAATTTAATTTTTGCAACCGGTAGAATGATAATTCTACGTTCCGTAATATAATTTGCATGTATTTTAGAAGGTCGCAGCTTGTAATTAGAGACGAGATTTAAAAGCGTCGCGCGTCGATTGGCACAGTAGAATCACCCATGACTACCACGGCACGCGGTTAAATGCATTAAGGATATTATGGATTAATTTTATCCGTATTTGAAAGATTGAAACACGGATTAATGTTTCAAACGATTGAAATATCATTTCGGATTACTCGTGCAGTTTTCGTGATATTTATTTAACTAAATTAAATTTATAATAACCGATGGTTCAAAAGGGTTAATAACGCATGTTCCAAAGCGATCGTATAGCATTTTACCCAACTTTTCAAATCGACGCTGTGAAACAATTGTGCGAAAAAGGGGAGCTCGTAGAGTTCATGAATCTCTGTACAGGAAACAGAAGGTAGATTGTTTCGACAAGACTGTCTTTACGCTTTTCAAACGAGGAACACTGTCATCGCTCGTCTGGCAATTAGTCTCGGCTGACGCGTTTTTGCCAGCCGTCTGGTTGCTTGGCGATCCTGCGTCGCGTGCTAGTTTTCCCGCTTCCCTTCCTTTCTTTGTTCTTCTGGAGGAAATGGGTCGTGCACGGCGCGAAACGCGCGCCACTTAATACACGCGGCCCGCGTGTCATTCGAATTCGTCGAATTTGCCCTGGTATTTTTAACCAGACGAAATAGTTTGACTCGTTACGACGCGTTAACCTCGGCGGACCGATAGTATCGGGGCATTAATTCGCGCAAACGAGCGGAGTCGACGTGCCTCGGATAACGAGACGGATCTTAATGACTTTGGCAGCTGCCAACCGTGCTTCAGACTGGAAAGAAAGATTTGCTAAATCCATCTTGAACGTTTTAGAACCATTTAAGCGCGTATTCTTAAAATGATTGCAAATTCAACAACAACCGTCTCGATTCAAATTTTCCATTGTTACGGAATCCTTGATCGTGCTGGTCACGAATCAAAGTGAACCGTACTTACGACAGGACCCAAGAGATGAAATTCGAAGCGCATTGCTATGGGCGACGAGGTCGTGCGTAGCAAATACGTCTGAATTTCGGGTCCGCGACGCGATCGCAGAGGCATTTGTATTCCAGCTGCAAAGACAGTCTCCTCGAGTGGCGCTTACGATGCAAAACGATGGAAAACGATCGGTCCCAATTCCCATGACACCGCGTAACTCGCTTACAACACGCTACCAAGCGGGTGAAACGCGGCGAGAGAGTTCCGCGAACCCATCCAGCGCGTACCAAATGGAATTCAAGCACCCCGCATCTCGAAACGCGGGTTCCGCTTGACGTACGATTATGGCCGTGGACCGCTCGAAAACGTTTCATTCGGCCCGACTGAGTTAACGTATCGAACGCGTCCACGTAAATTAGCACGTTCCGTGACGCGGCTTTATCCGGTCAATTTGAAAACTGCCGCCATGATGGCCTCGAACGATTAACGTCGGAATTATTTCTTTATCCGTGGCTTGACCGTTGATAAGCGCAGCAGTTTATTCGTGCCAACAGGGTTGCAATAAAATTGATTAAATATACAGTATCGTGAATGCTGGACTTTCGTAAGGAAAAAGGCGATGTAGGACAGTCCACCATTTGGTACATAATAATTCTCTAAGAGAATGATGGGGCTTCCTCCCCTTATATCGGAGTTTCCCCTAGGGAGGGCTTTGGACCGCAATGTACAATGCTGGTCACCTCGTGAGATTGATTTATTGGAATTTATGTTTCATTTCCGTTTTGATTCTCGCGATAAAACGTTGAACGAAATTGGACACCGCGTTTCATGCTTCATCTCCAACCGCGAGCCCCGAAAATTGCGTTCGAGAATGTAATTAAACAAGCCTGCCGTTGGTTCTCGTTGGTTCGAGATTCCAGGTCGAATAGCCCCGCGATAAATCGGGAGTGGATCATAAACTAGGAAAAATTCCAGGCCGGTGGTTCGTTGGTCAAGCCGCGACGTCCGAGCAGGGAGGCTCGATTCGCGAGGATCGTCGCAGCATCGTCCAGAAAAAGAGGGGGGACAATTAACGGCTCGTCTCCGACGAATATATGAACCGTTCGTGCAGCCCGACCCCCGTCATACGTCACGTCTTTCCATGAACGTATTTCGGCGTAACGAGTCGACTCGCACGCGTTATTCCAGCGAGACGTGAGTAACGATCGGCTGCGACGCGATGCAACACGATGCAGCAGCCACGAACGATACACGCCGAGTTTCGGATTTCCACGGTCGCCCGGAGACTTACCACAGTCACGGAAGGTACGAGCCACGGCCACGGGTTGAAGGTCGAGACGAAGGGCCCGCAGCCACGAAGGGAGCACAGGAATTGGGAATTTACGGGACGACCAGCGTCCCGACGACGCGACGTTAAAAGTGTTCGCCTCGACGCGGTAATATACCTCATTACCCGCGCAACACCGACTCCCGGAACTCGCCCCCCTGGTAATTCCACTCTTTCCGACCAGATGGTCCCTTTCGAAGTCTTATTGTCTTCGTTACGAGCCATTGTTGGACCACCGTTACTTCGTTACTCTATCGATTCGCGGATTTTTCTAGTTGCATCAAACGAAACTGGTTACCGGCTAGCCGTACAACTGATCAATTTGTTCGCTTTGGTTCCGTCTGGAATTGGTATCGAAAGTAAGAGCAAGAAGATGAAGTGTAGGCGGCAATAAACATTGACCGTTTCCTGCAGGTTTATTTGCGTTGAAGTACGTATCCTGTAGACAGAATAAGGAGAGCCATAAAGTTATGAATCCCGTTGGATTAGCTAGTTACGTTTGTAAGTGGAATAGATATATTGACTGGATTGGTTATGTGAGTTTTTCAAGGAATAACTTATAATGTAGTTCAGCTATCTCTTCGCAACGTTGGTATTCATAGTGTGTAATTACTGATTGTTGCATTGTAATTAAGGTCTGAGTTCCACATCTTTTCCCAGCGAATTAAAAGCGAGGCTTTCGTGAATTATCTAATTCTCGAGCCAAGAAACTTTTTTTATCTGATGCATCAATGCATCAGACACACCTCGCGCAGTCTGTTGGTCGGTTGAAGGAGCACGTGTATCAAATTAGCGAGCTTGAAAGCAAACTTTCCTTTCGGGTAGCGTGTTCGTAATTCGTTTGTTTTAACGTTATACGAATTCAGTAGGTGGGCGGGTACACTCGTCGGATGAAAAAGGCGGTCGGGGTGCAGTGGGCGAGCAGAAATCCCCCTCGACACAGACGGAACTTCTTGGTCGGGACGAGGGTTGTTTTGACAGGGGGCAAGCAAGGCCTATTCAAATTATTGCGCGTGCTGTGCAACCCCTTCGAAGCAAAGGGGTAAAGCAGAAAGCTTTATGCCACGTTTCAGGTGGCTGGTAAATAAGTCGAGCAAGACTTTCGAGAACCCACCGCCGCGCCGCGCCGAGTCGGCTTTCCCCGCGAGAAATATCCGAAACGGGTTAACCAGCACCTGTCCATCCGAGAAGAACACGGACTGTCGAGGACAACAATTTTCAATGCGGCACGCTTCGATGATTTAAATTGCTCGGCCACGTGCTACTTGAGACGCGGCTGCGTAATACATTTTCTTGAAACAAAGAAGGAAAACCGAAACGAATGCTACCCTTTCGGTTCAAGCATAAAAGGGTCTCTCTCTCGATTCTGAAAAGGAGACCCGTCGAATTTAGCGAAGAAACCTTGAGACCTTCTACGAGATCTTTTGTCTTTTAATTAAACAACGCACCCTTATAACGCCGCCTCGATGACTAATTAACGAAGCATGAGGAATTCGTCGACTCGAAACGATCTTTTCCTTAATCTCTCCAAGCTGCCTCTCTGTTACACGTGACAAAGAGTCGCTTCGCATTTAGCTTCCTTTTTTAAGCGTCCATTCGAGCGACGGAAAGCGGAAAATTGATTCTCATCCGTCGTTTCTCTGTGAGCACCCTTCTCACCGTTTTACCATCGTAAAGATCGCCGAGTAGCTGACGAACGAGTAGCAAAAAGTATCCCATTACGTAAATCGAAAGTTTTACAGGGTCTGACTTGGAAGCAAAAAGCGGTCATCGGGTGCCAGGCTCTTTCGCCTGGACAGATGCTGGATCGCGCGGTCGCACCTTTGTACCCGGGCCCGTTCACCACGGCCCGGAACCATCTTTGATGCCGCTTTAGCCACGACACGCAATGTGCACCGGCATGCACCCGCTACTCTTGCGCCCGGACCCCTTTGTAGCTGGTCGAACGCTAATAGCCTTAATGAGGCTGTTTTGACGCTTGTTCGTCCAGCCGTCTCCGCTGCTGCCTCTTGCACTCTCTTCCCTTCGGTGCAACGGCGTAACCGCATTACCAAGAGTAATTGCCGCCGAGCCACTCGCTCACGTCTAATTGCACCGAATTCCTTGTCGAGCCTGAACATCCGATATCGAGGTCGTGTCCGAGTAACATCGGTACGACCCGCTCTCTGGCGCATTCTGCTTCCGATCTTGGTCACTTTGACTTTTAGGCCCTTAGTATCAGTTGGTGGATAAAATTTGGACTTGGAAACATTTTCCTCGGTCTCTACGGTCTCCAGGGCCTTCCTGGCACCATGCTATTCTATAGAATCTGTTCGTCCGAATGGTCGGCGACGCACGGGACTTAGACTGTATTCCCTTTGTTTCGAGTAAAGAGTGCGCCACTTTCTTTTTCTTTGTACCAGTAATGAAATTAATAGATAATCAAAGCTATCTCAAAGATTCTCAATGCTATAATCTCAGAAGATACGCTGTTAAGTTTTTATTCCCATGATTTTTCAACGGTAGTAATTATCTGTTCATTTCATGAGTGGCGCGTTCATTATCCGTTCACAATAATATTTCGCCAGGGTCTAATTACACCGTTAATTAAACGCGTTCCGTACAATTATTCTTATAGGTGTATCCTAGAATCGTAATAGCCAGTTTTTTCTTTTTTTTTCTTTCCTTTTTTTATTTTTAATTATATTTAATGACACCGGTTATAGCAGCCAGTAACAGATAGTCTTTAGCCTCGTCTCTTTTCCTCTTTTCCTCTTTTGTGGCATACACGCTGCCGGACGAATTACCGCATCGGTTAATAGGTATGTAGCGTGCGCTTAAAGTGCCAAGATTATACTGTACCAACTCTTTTTTGCGCTTCGGGTAAATGGGTCAAAATGCATTATCAGAGGAACGGCGGTGCATTACCGTGATAAAAGGGGGTAAAACCGAGGCTACGTAATAACATATTTTTTTTTTCTCTCTTTTTCATAACGTTTAACGCGCTTCCCGGCGCGAAATTCATGACTGAAAAAAGAGAGAAAAGCAAGGGAACGATTGCTTTGAGCCGTTCCAGCGAGCTTTAATTACTGCAGAGGGAAAATTCGTGGCCCAGCAGGCAGCGTTATTAATAATCTCGTAGGTAAAGCGAAGGGTCGATCGGAGTCAATAGCGCGCACGGCCTCGCTCGCGAATTCATTCAACCTGCCTCACACGTTGGTCCAATTTTTTCCCGAACGAGCGAAGGAAGCAAAAGAAGAATGAGGCTGAGCTTTCAAAGAATCGAGTCGAAATCGTTTCTTACGGGCCCATTCAATGCGACACCATTAAATCGGCGAAACAATGACCGAAGGGGAGAACACGTGCACCTAGTCGATCCGTGGTTTAGTCTGTTCCATGGGCCAGAACGCGTACAAATGCATCGTGAACGAGCGTAGACGGGATCGAGAGGACTATATGAAACACGTCCATTCGAGAAAGCAACGTAATCATATTGCTAATTAATCGGGCAATTAGCCAGACCTTTCGCGTCGGCTTTCGGAAACTCGGCTGGTGTGTTGCCACCTAACCGAGCATTTCGAACTTTATAGAAGCTGGATGAAGTTGCAGGTAGCCTGAACGCGTAGGTAGTTTCCTCTTTGATATTGGAGGGGGACAATAACAGGCGTGGCACGGACAGGCTCTGGCTAGCCGGGCTTCACCCACGTACGCATGCTAAATTTATGTTCGCTTGCATTGACCGGTGCCGGGCTCCGACAGGAACCCTCTGCTCCGCTTCCTCGGCCTCCGTTCACCAGCTACGACGAGATGCGGTCCCTCGATAATGCGCTTAAGAAGCTCGTCGATCTACTTTCGAGACGCGTAACCCCCTTGGAATCCTTTGGGAATTGATCGCGATATGATCGACGAAAAGACACGGCCGTTCGATGACGACTGCAACGGTTGGATTTATTTCTGTCTCGATCCAACGAATCATCCGTTCTTCGAATTAGCGAAATAAAACACCGAGGTCATTTATCTGTAAATTTTATATTCGTTAAATTTCTGAAAATGTTCCAAGTATTTCGAGTCTCTTAAAGGATGGTCAGGATCCTCAATAATTTGTCTACAATATAACGCGATACAATGTTGTTGGGTGATAGCACGTTACAAACAATTTAGCTTGATGACAAGAGTCGTAAATAAGGGCTTCGTCTGATCAAACACGATATTCTGCAGTGGTTTCGGCCTGAACTGCGTATCCTCTGATTAGGCGATCCTTGATAAGGTTTATTGATCGCTTCGTTAAGGCAACCCAGCGACCCACTGAGCCTCTCCGAGGCCTTGTCCACGTGAAATACACGAGAGGATTAATAAACCCATCTTGAATATTCGAATAGATGATAGCACATAAAACAATATTATTCCAAAAACATTTAATTGTATAGTTATTCTACAAATTAAGATCCTACGAAGAGTATGATCGTAAAAATGTTAAAAGATTTGGTAAAATTCCAGTTTACATTTTATTGTACCTCCCTTTCTTCAGCTCATCTTTATCGTTCTGTAATTTCTCGGCAAAGGGACGAAGATTAAAACGTCAATTGACGAAGATGACGGTTGCAAGGTGCACGCGTTGAAAAGAACGCATCCGTAATTTGTTCCCCTCCTCGAGCGGTGAGTCGAACACGCGTGTCCGGTAGAGGCATTAAACAGGGTGAAAAAGGGGACGGGGGCTACTTTGTTGGCAACGAGAATATCGACACCCATTCCAGACGCTTATCCAGCCACGATACGTGGCCGATAAAATCGGGTCTCGTGGCGAATGGCCGGTCTCGCGCGGCTCGATCGCACGACTATCTTCATCCGCGATCGCCACTTAAAGTCCGCGACGCGAATTTACATCCTCGTGCTTTCTGCACGCCCTCTTCCTCCTTCAACCGTCCTCCTTTTCGCTACCAGCCTGCACGTGTGCACGAGAACCGTCTTAAGAAAGGCTGAAAATGAACGTCGTCGAGATCCAGCGATGAATCGTCGCATCCTCGAAAGGGTGACGGAAAAATCTCTGCCAGATTATTTCGTTGCGAATGGAAAGATCGAATCAATTGCACGAGCCCGTCGTTGCCTCGCAACCACGCGAAATGAACACCGAACCACAGTACCTGCGGTTTTCCATTAAAACCTGACAAGAATCCGCGAATAAAACGCGACTCATTGTCCGCAGAATGTAAATACAAAATGTGAAATCAACGATGTCGCGCATCTTTCATCGTGTCGTTGAATAGCTGTCGTTCAGAGAATAAGGTTCCTGTTTTAAGGCGAAAAAAGTCAACGGATATGGCAGTGTCTAAAGGCGGAACGTCCGTTGGAACGAGATCGGCTCGCGAAAGTGTCGTCGAGACGAAGTAGCGACGATATCACCGGGAACGACGATAATAACGATGGTAATCATAATAGTAGGAAGCAATGCACCGTGGACAATGCGTTATTCTTCATTTACGGCCACCGTGTCTCGAGGTTCGAATGTCCGTCCGGGATGAAAGGGAGAGAAAAGAGAAAAGGCCGGTGATCGTTTCAACTGCGACGAGTAATCACGGGAATGAGATTGAAATGCATTCATCGCGTTCACGGCCACTTAGACGTCCGTCCGTTCCTCGTCGCAGTAAGCCTGGTCGAAAAGAAACGACGAGACGAGGCGAGAAGGAAAACTGCAACGACGAATGCAAGCTACCGGCTTCCGCGTAAATATATGCCGCATTGTGCTTTTACTCTATTTACCGAAGACCTCCCGGGTCGGGTCTCTCGGCATTGTTTCTCGGCGTTGATTTCTGCTGAAGAGGTTCTTCGGACGACGAGCACGGCAGCTAGTTTGATTTTCTTTTCAACGGGCCGATTCTTCGTTCGGCGTCGTTATGCGGAGTGCACGGCCGAGCCGGAAGTGCCGTCGAAAAGCGAGTAAACGAAGCGACCCGGCTAAGATGCTTTCATCGGATCCGAGTGTTTGTAATTACATTCGTTTCTGCGCGAACATAATAAGCGTTTATTGTCTCGCGTGGAGTAAAGCGAAGCAGCAGCTCGCTACGAAATTGTGCTGTTTTTCTAGGCATGCAATTCGGGGAATGCTCGGCTATTTGTCGGAAATAATCGCGTTTGTACCGTTCGCGTTTGCAAATGAGACGGTAGAGGGTAGGGTAATTTAGTTCCATTAAATTAGAGATTAATAGGATAACAAAATTATAACAAATGGAAGAAACAGAAATTATTAACGTTTATTTTGTATAACTTGTACAAAGTGTCTGAACTGTTGGAAGGTTAAATCACTTCCGTCGTTGCCGAAATAAGCAGGACTGTTTGAAGAGGAGTCAGTGAACTCGAGGACTATTTGCTCGACCGTTGTTCCGCGCGCATTCTCGACGCGAAATAGCCGCGATTCGGAGCAATGTCACTGGAAGCTGACCGGTGCTTTCGAAGGAAAGGTAGGAGAGCAACAGTCGTCGCGGTGGAATTACAAGGGAGAAGAATGCGGCGGGAGCATGCATTACAGCGTGGTTAAGGGGGCATGCAAGTAATT
The DNA here is from genome assembly GCF_907164935.1 of Osmia bicornis bicornis. Classification (NCBI taxonomy): domain Eukaryota; kingdom Metazoa; phylum Arthropoda; class Insecta; order Hymenoptera; family Megachilidae; genus Osmia; species Osmia bicornis. The sequence goes on along the minus strand of NC_060216.1, from coordinate 9,989,809 downwards.
TGCTAAACTGGGCTAACGTCGTAATAAATATGCCTTCGTGCCGTTCTCACCGACTCCCTCTGTCTCGCTCGTACACACCCTCGCCGTGCTGTATCGCAGCAAAAGAAGAACCGTGAGGAATGCAGCTCGACGCTGCTCCTCCAACACGTGACACCGTCGTTGTCGACGCCAGTCGTTCTGTAATGCGATGCAGATCCTAATGCTCGTTGCACTCGGCCATTTGCCGGCTCTCGATGAAGCTGCTCGCTCGTGAAATGCTACAATGTTCTCGCAATTTATCGGGCAGTTGTTTGAAAAGGCTAAGTACATGGAAATTGATTGAGATGATTGAGAATTGAAGAATATCTGAAGATTTTCAAAAGAATATTTCGTAAAGTGCAGAAAGGATAAAAACATAGGTACACGTAACCATTACACCACGCAAAAAATTAAATGGCACAGAATTGGTCCGAAGCTTATGGTTGAAAGAAATGGACGGCTGTTTGCCGTGCAACGCACGCCTAACGTTTCCATCGCGATTAATTCGAGCAAAACCAGGAGGGTCCGAAAGCGGTCGCTGTTGGACTAATCGCCAGGGATCAACGTCAAACGGCACTGTCGAATCGAGTGTCCATTTCGAGTGTCCCTCGTTTCTTGCCCCCGCGGGGTCGGTAATGGAGCCAGAATATCCCGAAAGGTGGAAGTCGCGTCGAAACAAGGACGCACGGATGGAGAACGGCATTTAACCGAAACCAAGAACACGATCCACGATTTCGCGATTCCTGAACGTGCTCGAGCAACGGGGCTGAAACGGTCGCCGAAGGATCGAAAGGTGGCCAGGTGAAAAAGAACGCCGTGGCACCTCGTGACGCCGGTGCACGGCTACAAAGGAGGAGCCGCGGGCAGAATGGAATGGAACGGAATGCCAGCGGCGTGTGAATTACATTCCTGACACGAGCTAAGCACAGCCCGACATCCCATAGACCCACCTTACCGAACTTCTTCTTCCCCGATCCGATTTCTTGCCGCTCTTGCTTCCACGAAGAAGAGTGCAACGCGCTGATCTCGCTTCGATCAATGACTTTTTGCTAATTCTTCTTCGCAACTGTGGCCCAATTCTTTTCAACTGTACTGTGTTCAATGATAGCTACTGAAACTGTAGCCACTTTTATAAGGATTGTAAATATGATTCGATTAAGCAGCGTTAACGCAACGAGTGTGTTGCAATGTGTAACATGGTACCGGGTCAATAATGAATAGTCGAACAAGAATCGGCGAATATGAACAATTCGAAACCCATACGTATGCGATGGTGAACGCGTTGGGAAGCTGACGATTTTCTGGCCGGTGTTGTTGGTAGTCCGGCGACAGCATCGATAATTGCCAATCATTCGTAACAACCGCTAGAAATATATTGGACGTTGGCGCAGCATGCAGCCGGCCGCTTGTGTACACACGATATCATAGTTTGTTCGCCGATCGGTTTCCATGGTGGTCTGCTAGGCTCACGTACAATACAGTTTCGTTCAATAGCTGTCAGTGATTCATGGGGTGTAATAGAATTTTTCAAGTGCGCCCGCTCGAGGATCGTTCGCCGTCCTGAAAAGTGACAATACGTTAGCCCGTTCAATGAATCGATTAGCCGGCTCCTTTCTCGGCTACCGCGATTGTAGTTAAGGCCGTTCTCGATCGGCAGAACAATTTCCGGCGTTTCCGTTCACGGAACGCTTCGATTTACGACGACGCGCCGTTCTCCAGACGTCCGTCACGAGATATTTATTAAGTTACATCGAGCACCATTATGCCGACTGCTTATTAATCCCTCCCGAACGCCATTCAATTTTCTCCCATTAACATAATTGCCTTTTAATCATCGGTCTTTATTATTTCGCCGATCGTGAGACGGTTAAGTATACGCTACACGTGGCCGATTGACCCAGAAGACAAGTAACACGATAGAAGAACGTTAAAGAAACGACGGAAACGAAGTCCGAGACACGTTCCCAACGTTCGTGCTTATGACCTTCCCACCCGCTGGAAAATGTGCTTTCCACGGAGTCGTTAACCCACGACACGGCACGGCGTCGTCATCGTTCCTGGACAGCCGATCCGTTGTCTCGTTCTCGAGGAATCGCGTGTATGCACTTCCGTGTTACAAACCGGCATTCAGTCGCCGGTCGAGCTGAGATTGCACGTTACATGCGGCTCGCCAGGGACACAACGGTCCGTCTGTACCGGTAACTCGAACACGACGCAGCGACAATCCGCTAGACAAACGGACGTTAAGCAACTAGAGATGAACGAACCGGAGGACGTAGGAACGGGTAAAGCGGCGACGAGGACTTGATAGTACGGTAAAAGGGAAAGACGCAACCGTTGACCTTTCCGTTTGATGCTGGCCAAGACGATGCTGTCTCGACGACGAATGAAGCTACGGACGGGCCACGAGGATCAGATCCGGACCCGAAGGAATTTTTCCTTTTCATTCGAGCAATCAGATAACGTCCGCGGGTATCGAGTTTCGTTAGACGTTCGCTTAAACCTGCTGCTCTCTTGATTTACATGCTGTACGTCCAACCGCAGGGTGTAATAATAACGAAAAGCGCGGTTGTTTTATCGCGAAACACCGCCGGGATATCGAGCGTCACCTATTCACCTCCGATCGATCGGCTAGCTATCGTTCAGACAACGATCGACGATCCACGATCTGACCGTAACTCGAGGTAACGTATAAAAAGACGCGGATCTCCACCCGTAAGCACGTTTCCCACGAACGAAAGGGTGGACTGAACGAAAGGTTCTGGATGGAATCGACGACCAGCAGGACTCGGAGTCGTTACCGCTTTACCGACGACGCCGATTCCTATCCTCCTCAATTACAGATCCTCGAGACGTGACTGGAGAAGTGACCCCGGCTCATCGTTCCCCGGCTGCCCGATCCTACGGGCCAGCCCCGCTTTATCGGGTACCCACCTACGCTTGCTGCATCGACAATATGCTCGGAAAAGCTTTCTACGCTTTCTACCCGATCGCCGAAATCATTCCGCGATTAGATCGATCCGTGATCCTCTCGCTATCCTCCGGTGCGCTCGGAATTTCTTGTGTCCGTTAATTCGATCCGTTGCAACGTCACGTATGCCGGAGTAAGCTGCTTTCGAAACTTTGCTGACCGATTTTTAAATGACCTCCCGACGATTGCGCTCGATTCGTGATCTAAATCTGTTTCGTAAAGATGTTTCCAGCGATACGTGTTATTAAGAATCCGGTAGCATAGTTTTATCAACTCTGAATTCGTTGAATTGATTTTAAAATTCTTAAACAAGAGGGCTCCAAAGTGTACGTCGAAAGAAATGATGGAGTGTTCTTAAACGATCAAGATGTTCGATCTCGGCTACCGTCATTACCCACAGACCTAGTTTCGCTTCTATTCGATGAGACACGGGTATCGTCGAGTACACGACATTCTTAGACTACCCGTCTAACCCGTTTATCCATTATACAATGATAGAAACCAGAAGCAAATGCCGTTGACAGCTATACTTTCGTTTATGGTTGTCGAACAAACGTCCGGACGTGTTTCGACTATCGTTACAAGCGGACCGATCAATTTTAATTCATCGACGAAACTCCCTGATCCACGATATACAATATCCACGTGGACGAGTCGAACGCATCTCGATGGACCAATCAACGGCGACCTGATTTTCCATCTCGATACAATCTGACATCTCGCAGGCACCTACGTCAACCATCGCGATACGACCGGCTGGGCACGTGACAAATGATCCGATTTAACGAAATCCTCCTTGGTCTCGGCCACGTTCGTTACCCAGCTTCGTTATCGAATGCCGGCGCAGTTAAATCGTGCTACCTGGTGCACGGCAGCCGCTTCGCGAGCAACCGAGAGGCTTCGGATCGGTTAGTTAAGTAAGAAGTCCCCTAACTTGCCCCCGTAAATCGGTCGAGCCGCGCGTGCACGACGCTTCGGCAATAAAGCAACGATAAAGCGACCCCGGCCCTGATTCGCGCTCGATTAGCAATTTGCAGGCAGACCTTTCGCGCAGCCATTCACGATTCAACTTAATCCGACCTAAGAAAGCGACGGGATGACTATCGTTCGGCTTGCACGAGATTCGCTTTCCTTTTTAAGCATTCTGTAGGTAATTGGGTAGCCAGGAACCTATTGAGGTCTTAATACTTTAAATTTCTTGCTTACATTTTTCATTTTAAAGTATTCGAGTGAATGGGTATTATTATTTTGAAAACGCCAAGGGAAACGCACGGAACATTTAAATCTGTCCAGATAAAAATCGCGCTTGAAACTAAGGAAACCGTTTGGTAAAAAGATCCTGCCGGAATACGTGCGCTTACAGAAAATTTCCGGATTCAATTCGACGGAGCTCACGTCTTTATAATTTGAGAGAGGATTTCTGCACGTACCGTCTTAATAATGCCAGCTCGATTCCGATTGGTATTGGATTCGCGCCGGGGACCCGGACGAGATCGGCTTCGAAAAATCGAGGGATTTTCGTGGAAAACGCTGATCAAGAGGATTTTCATCGAGTATCCGATCGCGTACGTGTCGCGCTACGGGAAACGATCGCGATCGGGATAGCGATAAACGTTAATCGCGTGGAACCATCGTAACCGGGAATCGTGTAAGTGAAAACGATCGTAAAATACGTGTTTACGTAATTCCGTTTCGCGGTCGTTCCTGAAATTATGGTCTAGAAACTAGTGATAACTGCCGTTTACACCGATAGTCGACGCTGCAGGTGGTATTTCAGTGCGATGTAAACGGTGATAAACGTTGAAGAATAATATTTCAAGAGCAACCATACGGTTGGACGTTTATAAAAGTATATTGATATCGAACGAGTTCCAATGAAACTAGACAAGACACTATTTATGCTAATATTTGAAATACGTATAATTAACATAAGTTTATTAGGGTTGTGCATAATTCCAGGTGCGAAATCTATGAATAAATCTGAAATTCTACGGCTTACCTTTATTAGCACCGAAGAGATCAAAGCTGACTGTGGAGCAACTTACAGTAGCAATCTAATACTTCATGCAACAGTTTCACTTTGTCGCAGTCCATTAGACGAGCGAACTAACCGTGGCATTTACCGTGCTCTGCAATTTCTACGCCACTTGGGTAATAGTTATTTGATAAATTACGAAGCCACGGTGAATACTAATGAAACGACCGCGTGCAAACGTTTTCCCCGTTAATCAACGCTCGTTCTATTACCGAGCGCAATTAATATGTCGTCGCGTAAAAGAGCTGGTTACACAGTCACTGCATCGTACTGACTGTACAATTTCGCGAATAATCAGCCGGCAAGCCAATCGACGTTCCTTCTTCGTTCAAAGAGGAAGAATTTTTTCGTTGGCTGCGTCAAAGAACAAGGGTTATACGAGCCGGTACTGATGACAGTGATTATTATATCTTGTTACCACCGGCGATGTGGCTCGCAGCCGTACGAGATGCGGCTTAACGCATCGTTCGCGCGAATCATTATCTTAAAGACCCGGCTGATAGGAATCTCGATCAGGTGAGCGCCTATTTAAGGAATCGAGAGGGGATGGGTGGGACGAGAAGAGCGAAAACGAAGTAAAAGAATCATGAAACGGGATGAGAGAAACTAACACTGGATGTACCATCTCTTTAATCTGCGCTGCATTCAGGAATATTTTCTGAATATAAATAGATCGAATACCTTGGATTTAATTTACGGAGATAGATTCAAACTTCCGGTCGGTTTATCGATAGTTATAGCGAGTCGAGACGGTCAACCGTCCAGTCTCGGCTGAATTGGATCCAGATTATCAGTCGGATAAAATACATAGATAGGTAATTATATTGAATTTACCTAATTGGCGGACAAGGGTATCGAGGGTCGGCTATCCTCGACCGCATCTCTATCGAGGTAGCACCGTATCAAAGTTCTTAGCGACTAGAGAACGAGCAGAAACTCCACTGAGAGCAATTTTGCCAAGTTCGAATTGAAATCAAGAACCATCTTATCTCCGCGAGATTGCGTTACCTTTGCGTCTTCGCCTTCCGTGCTCGGTGTACGAATCGATTGATTCCTCGGAGAACGATCGGGATTATTCTATCGTAGGATTAACATATTTTTCTAGAAAATATGAATACCACCTGTAACGAGTTTCAAATTGCTACGATTTATGAATATAACCGAATACACGAGCGGCGTAGCGAAAAACAATTATTTCGCAAAGCAGAGGCGAACAGAGCTGTTTAAACAACTCGCGAGTTGGCTGGAACCACCCCCCTGGTCAACGTTGGCGGCTCGCTTCATAACTAATTCCCACTGGCAATTTTTCACGGTCCTCCTCGAACTTCGAAATTACATGTTCGCCGTCTGGTCGCGAACCCTCGTGGTCGTGATACCAACGGCACCGGATAGGGCTGGTGTGGGGGCGGTAGACAAAGGGGCGGGCGAATCCGTGTTGCGGAAACGACGATCGTGAACGGAAAACAGTGATGACGGGAACGGGGGGGATGGGTCGAGTGGAAGCGCGATCTCGTAGGAAAATATTAACTCAAGCCCGGGGATGGGATCGGCTTACAATAAATAGAATAAATATGACGTACGTCGTGCACGGACAGACGTACGGACGCAAGTCTGGAGAACATAAGTGGGATCTAAATTGAATGGAGAGCGAGCACAAGCCGGTCGTAGACTAAAATGGAAGGTTTGTGAGAGAGAGAGAGAGAGAGCGGGGAGGAAGTTGAAGTGGTGGAAGTGCCGTCCAGGATGATAGCCTGGCTTTATTGTTTTCTGCCCGGCGGCCACCCGGTATGTGTACCCGTGCACCCTGTCCCGCTTCCCACCCATCTCGTGTTCAGGGTCCGCGAGATATATATACATATATGTATATACGTATAATATCGGTGTCGTAGTGGCTGGTTCGAGTTTTAATAATTCCGCGAGCAGGGCGACAAGAGAGGAAGAGGGTTCAAGTACGATGCCGGAGAAACGATGGATGGGGTGGACGGATCGGATACACATCCGGTAGATCGGTTTTATAAGCTCGCGGTGCTGGCAATATCCGCTTCGCGATGCGTCCACGGGTCTCGTCGAGACCTGGATAAATAATTCATCGATAATTTAATCGGTGAAGAACGATGGCGGGCCAGGCGCGCGCCGTCCGATGCGATGATTCGAGGCTGTCGACGCTAGCGAAAAGCAGGGCGTAATTTAACGAAGCGAGAAAGCGTGCAAGAGGCGCGGATTCGAGACTGTCGGCAGCACCGGATGCTTGTGGCCCTCTGTTGAAAGAGGGCAAAGGAGGAGGCTCGTGTAACGAAAGCGGTCCGGCCCCGAGGTGATTTTTAGTCATGCAGATGATGTTGCCCCGGAATACTTTGTGTGTGTATCGGCCCCGTTAAATAACGCATTTTAAAGTCCGATGCAATATAGCCGTTTGTCGGTGCTGCCTTTAAAGAAGTTCATTTCGTGAATGGGGCCCCAGCCCGCCTTAATAACTTTCCCGACAAGATAGATTCCTTTCTGCTTCCCATCGAGCGCGCGGTCATTATGCATGCCCGAACCTCTTTCTCTTTCGCGCGAAGAGCACACCTCTCGATCGTCCCTAAATCCATTCGACAGGAATTAAAACTCTTGCCTGTATGAATTTTCTCTCGGACCATCTCGTTTGTTCTCGTAAACAATCTTCAACGAAGCAGGTAACCAAGAATAGGCTACCTGTTTCATAGTCCGCGTGGAACAGCCTCCACTATCCTCAAGTTTACGAAACGCCAAATTTTCCGAAGAAACGTTTCGTTGTGGAAGATCGCTTCCTTTATTCCCGGCTTCGTGCATTCGGGTTAAATTGGCTGCCAGAGTGGAAGAGCTGGGCCAAAGGAAATTGAGGGCACCCTGGACGGGACTTTTTTCAAGGTGCTCGCTGATACTACGTTCGCGAAACGGCGCGAGTAATAGCTTAGGAAAAAGGAAAAAGAGAAGATCGTGTGATCGTAATTTTTTGCGGACAGAGGATCGCGATGATTCACGCGAAATGCAGCCATAGGCACTGACGATCGGCAATCACGGTACCCCGCCGTGTGTTCTTGCCGGGGGTTAATAACGGCGAACGCATTCAGGGGGCTATATCTCACCCGTGTACCTTCTTAAGTCTCGTTCACAAAGCCCCGCTACGAAATAATATCTTTCGGGCAGCGAGTTGCTCGCTGCCGAACCGATCGTTTCTATATATATATATATATATATATCAAACCGTCGATTCGAGTAATTATCGACTACTCGTAGCACCGAGGCTACAGTAAAGTGTTTCGTCGTTGCCGATAAATAGCGGCAGAAGGAATAATCGTCGGGATATTAATAACGACGACAAGATGACGAAAATTACCACGCTTCAAATTTGCTGTTGTTACTTTGACGCTGCTTCACAGTTCGCTGTTATTATTCTAATGATACGGGGATGATAGTGATAAACATGTTACGTCGGTTATTTAAGAATAGAAGCTATTTGGCGTAATAGGAGGGTACATCGAATGCTTGATGTAAGTTGGCTAAGGTTTATGCGCGTGTAAATCTTCAGGGTGTTTATGCTAATTTGTGACGGTCTCGCATATTTTTCGAAAAGCTCCTAGCAACCACGTTGATTTAAAGAGATATTTGATTAAAAAACTCGGGCTTCATTTAGTCTGGAAAGTTTGTGGAAAACGTGTTATTTACCATAGATTGGCAAGCGTTGAACGATCCTCGATACTTTAGCCAATTTTCTCAAGTATCGCCGACGGGCTTCGCCGATAATTTCCACGGCAATCGTGTCGACTTAAGTTACACCGTTTAAACGAAATTGCAAGATTCACGATACGCTTGTTCCCGCGGCTCGAACCGCGGAAACCAGGCCAGCGAAGTTGCTCGAAACGAAAGCACTCCTCAAGAAAGTATTCGTCTCCGGGGCTTTCCTGGAAATTGCAATTTTTCTGCGATATTCCATTCGGCTAGCGCCGATATTGTTTCTTCGCGACGAGAAAGCGCGCATTTCGAATGCTTCGAGAGAGAAAGAATCTCTTGGCATCAGAGTTAAAAGTTTCCATTGACGTCCGACGACTTAATTACCGACTGCTTCGGGTAAGAATAAAACTGTCCGAGGAAAACGGATGACCTAGAAACATTTAACGCGACAGCACAATTTGTTCGGGAAATGCTTTCTAAACCTTCGTGATCGAGCATCTATCGAGGAGATTTATTTCCATCGAGGAAATTATTTCCAGCAACGAAATTTTATGGATCGGTTAAAGTATTCTAAAAGCATTGAAATTTGCATTTAATTCTTCGATTTTCTCAATATATCTTAATTGACATAACTTTCAATGTTTACAACTACGAGGCCTAAAGTGTTCGTACATCGAGCCATCAACGGAATGAATCCACTTAATTGGAAAGTGAAGCTCGAAAGCACTCGGTGCACTTCAGCTTCGCCGTTCGTTTTGTTGAAGAACGTGAGTAGAAGTTGAACGGCTTCGTCCGTGGCCGTCTAGTAGGCCCAGACCTCTTTCCGAGTAATCGAGCGGAGGATTGAGCGAGTGACTGAGTTACAATCCCGATAGGATCTCCCTAATGATCGGACACGAAACTCCCACACACGGATCCTCCTCCTCGTCCGGTGAACGGTGATCTGAAAAGCAAAGCCCTCCTTACGGAGGCTCGAAGCCTGAGAGACGTTATCAGCACAGGACGTTCTCGAACGCTGATTCTCCTAATTGTTGACACGCCACTCTACACACGAGGATACACGTGTGCGTGGTTGTTCAGCAAGCACGTGTGCACCGTTCAATCCTGCGTGTCCGACACGTCCCGTGTCGTTTGTGCACGCATGAGACCAGGTACCGCGTCTCAGAATCGGAATACGCTATTAAACAGTCGACAATAACGCGTTCGAGACGAGTTACCGACACTTGCCATTACCATTGCCAAGTACTTTATTTTGATTCAGGGATCGATCGTAAATTAGCGATGGTTAAGTTGAATTTTTCATTTACAAAATGAATCTCGTGTACACCTGACTCTCCGGTTCATTTTCAGAACCGTAATCTGTAGTTGCTAGTGATTTATCAGAACCTAGTAGAAAGCATCTGATGAATTTAGTTAATTTAGAACAGGTGTAGATAAATAGGTGAACAGGTGCAGTTTTAATAGGAATGATAAGTTAGGTATTTTTTAAAGATTACCTTCCCCATGAAACTTTTGTTGTTTCTGTTTCCGTCTGTTATTTCCCTATCATGGAATTCACACAAGGGGAACTACCCAAGTGTTCGGTATAGGCGTGTTCAGCTCGACGAGCTCTACAAGCTGGCAAAGTTTCATTAATAAGTGAGTGTAACACTTGGGTAGTTCTCCGTATCAGTCTAACTTCTACAAAGTATCGATACACATCTCCAATATCTTGGATTCGAAGAAGTTACACGTACTGCATAGATCGTGAATCCGAGGAAGAGTTTCCTGTTGTCGTTAGCACCCTGTGCAACCTGCTCGAGCACAATGGGCAAAAGGAAGATGAAGACAAAGACTACGTTCGATCGGTCTGAAGAAACAGCATCCTGGCAAATTACGGGCTAGTGGATGTTCGGGGGAGGGGAAATCCGTAATTTACTGAACCGAACAAGGCTTCGGCTGAGAAAGGAAGCGAGAAAAACGATCGGCGAAGGTGCGTCAGTGTTCGGATCCAGTGACCGCCCAGTACGTGGCGATAAGTGAGTCGTTAAAGGCGTACAGTTCCAGGTTGTAAGCGCGTGTAATCAAGCGGCGATGCATCAGCGGGATACGCGAGCTTTTATAACGCGTCTCTATCTTTAGCTACGTCTGGCGAGGACGGGACCATTAAGGACGACGAGGTTGCCGTTGAAGGTCCTCGAAGCTGAACCGGCGATTCGTCGATCCGTCATAAAGCGCAAATTTTCCAGGCGTAATCTCGGAACACGGAACGGCAATCGGGCGAAACGGCGAAATCGTCGATTAGAACGTAGTAAATTTCTTGAGCCCCGTTCGGGTACGCCGTAAAGATTCGTCGAACGATATAATAGGTCATCCTCGATGGACGTTCACGATGATACCCCGCGATACGAGTTATAAAACAATATTTTCGATTGCTCGGATCGAAGGTCCTCGGGATACGGGTTTAACGAACACCATTTGCTTCAGCTTCATTTGGAATTCAATTAGATTTTTGTCATTTTGATAAATTAATAGAAAAATTATGGAGAATAAATTTTAGATGAGTTAATGGAAATGGTAAGAGACCTACCCCTATAGCGGGTAGTGTATGATCTGGTTAAATACGCGCGACTCCGCGTGTTCAGCTGACGTTTCATAAATAATAGTCATAAGGCTGGTAGGGTTTTGGAAAACATGCTGCATTAGAGGAATTTTTCTGTGCAAATTATTACTCCTCTGGCAAGCAGCTGCAGAAAGCAGCTGTTGGTCATTCAACATTTTTCAAGGAACTCTAAATAGACTCTATGGCTTTATGAATTTAATATTGCCGGGCAGCAGGCTGCTTAATAGAAAACTGTTTGGAATAAAACTTTATATGATCTTTATAATGATCATCTTAGTTTGATTAGGTAATTGGATAATTCAAATTAAACGTCCAGCAACCCATCTCAATCGAGGGTTAATTTTCGCAAAGCACATATTTTTTGTAGGAGATGGAGAGAACATTTTCTTCTTCGCCTCGAACATAAATTATTTCTCCCTATAAAATTTCGAATAAGAACGTTTGTGAGCGGTCCAATTTCCAAGTTTAATTATATATTCGATCGATTTCGTGGGGTGCGTCGATTTGACGATTATTAATGGTGTAGTGATTGTGAACATAATAAAGCAAGCTAGCCTTGCGTCTAAACGCTGGAAATGACCTCGGAAACACGTGCCTCCAGAATCTGCTTTGGATAGGATAATTTAAGGGATGACGATAGCATTCTCTGCTTACGTACCACTGATTTCAAGCAGGAATCTCCGATCGATTGAACAGTAGATTGAAACAGGAATTTGCTTTCGAAAAATGTTTATGATTCGCCATTGCATTGATAAAAGTCTCGAGGCAATTTTAAAGAAAAAATTTCTTCTTTATGTATTTATTAACGTCAAAGGGTTTCTTTTGCCTCTTGTTTTACAAGGTTGGTCTTAACAACTACTTCTTGTCTTTACACAGTAATTTACAATTTACATTGTAATCGGTTGCATCCGTTCGATATGATAAAAGTGATAGAGTGATAATGACAGTAATTTCGAAGGGTAGCATCAGAATGACTTTTATTACCCTTTCAATCAAAAGAGAGTCACAAGATCCGAATTCAGTCGTAAAGTCTTTGAAAAAAGATTCAGCAAATCTTAACACGCGAAACCATTTAACATCGGTTGAAAGTAATTAAATAGACCGAACAGCTTGAGTAGCTCGGAGGAAGCTAATGGAAGTTCGCGCGTTTCCCTAAAATAATATCTCTAGCCGACACGAAGGTATTCCCATTCTCTGCTTATTTGCACTCCGCCAAACACCGTTTGTAATTTCCTCGGCCGGCCTTAATAACACTTTCCACCGTATTCCGGGAACGTGTTAACCAGATCGAGTACAATCAACGGGAACGGATGAAAGTGTACCCGTAGCTCGCGAGTCACGGGAACAAGGGATATACACGCGATCCCTTTCGTGCCTGCGCGTATTCGCCTTGGTAAGAAGAAAATTGCCCTCTTGAATCGTCGAGCAAGGAACAAAGCGAGTAAGAAGAACGGAATAAAGGAAAGGGGGACGAGTGTCGAACCGTGTACCGGATCATTTTGCCATCTTTCGCTCCTTTTCTAAACCCGACATTCCGTTTCTCCTCAACGTACAACGCGTACTTTCTTCTTGCTTACTTTCGTTCTTTCCTTCTTTGTTTCTCGTTTCTTCGTTTCCTTCGTTCCTCCTCGTTCGTCTGTTTCGGCCGGTTTCCTCTTGGCCCGTTTGTTCTGCCCGGCCCGTGAACAAGAACCCGCGACTTTAACCGCAGCAAAGTGGCCATGGCAAACTTAAGCACCGTGACCAATACGATTTGGCCACGCTTATTTTTCTCAACCACCGGTGTAGAATACTGTTCTCTATGCTGGACGCGAGCTGCTAGATTCTACATATGTACGTACTTTCGGTGCGTGACTACGTTCTGTGGACAAACTATGTATCATTTCGTTCCGTCCTACGATAATTCCTATGAAATTTGTTCGAAATTCTGAATCGTTCATGTCCCTATGAATGAGGGATTTCTCCTATTTTTAGAAAAATGCATTACAATTTTGTAGAATTATTATTTTTGCAATTAACCAAGATTTACGTCGTTTTTTTAATTAAATTTTGAACTTCAAATTATATTAGACTCTCAGTATTTCAAAATTCGCTGTTTGATATGCATCAACCTAATGCAATACAAGATGCAGTGCAACAACCCTGTTAAATGCATTTTACTGTGTACCAGTTACCAACAGGATACACGCTGTTTGAAGGCTAATTACGCGAGACGAATCAAATTCCTGGTATTTGAAATTGGTAGTTAAACGATCTTTTTTATGAACGCGTGAGAAGCACAGTTGTAAATATTTTCCACGTAAAAATTCTAATTTTACAATTTTTATGGTCCTATTAACCTTCGCTCTGATGATAGTATTTATTTTGTATGAATTCCACGGGGATAAGTAAAGATTTATATAACATTTGGTTAAAATATATGATGAAAAACGTATCTCTGATCCTATAAATACGAATGCCTGTTTTGAAATATCTCTTGGTATATAGAAAAAATACAGGTTGAAAATGAGAGGAAATATGGAAGTCAAAACTCATTTCGTATAAATCAATAACTAATTGCAGCTTTGTAATTTGTTGTCCAAAAACCGTCCGCCAAACAGTCTGATAAATAGGTGTATGTGGATGTAATTTTAAACATTTAGTAGTGAAATATTACTGAAATACCGTACGCTTGACGAATAAATCAGACTGAACGTCAAAATTCTGATCGAATATTGTATTGACAGAAGAATCTCCGTAGCAATTTGTCGCATAGGTGGTCTGTTTTAAAAGTAATAAATTTATAATGCTAGCAGGAAATTAATATTATTAATTAAAATTTCAATAACAGAGGTACCTTTAATACAACCCCTGGCATACATGCTCATAACCAGGAAATAAAAAGTATTTTCATATTCGCATGAAGCTCCAGGCGAGTGATACACATCCTCGAAGCGGATATTGGTTTTATCGAATCGCAGTAGAAACACCGAAACGAATATTTTCGCGTTTCGTTCGACCGAGCGGAAACTCGATAGCCGGCTTCCCTCTCGGTGTATACCATTTTTCTAACCACCTCCGAGACCCAGCTAGCTTCGTTAAGCCGGAACATAGAAGGGGATACAAGAATCCTCGAGGAAGTTTTAACGAACGATTGGACACTCGACGCGACACGAGGAGATGAAAACCGGGGCGAGAAGATTGTTACGGAAATCGGCCGGTCTCGTCATCGTTTCCCGATGAAACGATGGTAACGAGTAACTCTTGTTCTACTTCGCTAAACCATTCGAAATCCCCGAAATTCCGTGAATCGTAAACTTTCCCCTAAATACATCGTTTTCGCGAGGGAAACATAGTCGAGGTTAAGGGGGATGGTGAAATTCTTCGGGAAAGGAAATCAAGAGTATGGGGCTGGAAAACCAAGGTCACCGTGGTAGGGAAGGTGAATAAGGACCCTTCGAACTGGTGAAAAGGGAGTTACCTAGACTACGGTGAAAGAGTCGAAAAGCGAGCGTGGATCACGGGAAAGCTTTCTTCTGAATGAGGAAACCGAGTGTAGAAAGATAAAGAGAGGAGAGAAAGAACAGTGTAGGAAGGAGCGTTACGGCAAGTCTTCGACTGGGTGTATTTCATCTGGTCTCATTGTACGATCGGAATCGATAGGATCCAATTAACCTCCCTTTAAGGGGGTCGCAATCCCTATTGTCCCTCAGTACATACTGATTTCGTCTGCGAGGCTAGGTAGACCTGGTGGTTTCCAGTCGAAACGTTACCCCTGCTCCGGCTGTTTGTCGAACTTCACAAAGCCCCGTCAATACGCTTTCTTATTTCCTGTTTCATTCCTCCGTCGACTTTCTGTACGGTTTCCTATGTAGGATACGGCAACAGGGGGTGCTAACGGAACGCCGTTATCGCGATTTCCCCTAATTGATCTCTCCCCGCGAATGCGAACGAGATGGAAAACTTGTCTGAACGTCGCGTCCTGTCGTACGGAAAGGTGGTGCGTTGCATATAGGGTGGCGAACGGGACATTCTGAAAGGGGCGAACTGCGAAGCGACGATTGAACCATTGAAGAATGACGGGAGATGACAGTCGAGTGGCGCAATTGTCGCAGCGACGAAATGAGAGCCTTTTAGCATCGTTTCAACCCCAACGTGGCCGGGATCCGCTTAGAATTTATGACTGACAGCGAAGCGATCGAGGTCTTTAGTCCTCTTCTTGCAAACAGAGGAACATTGTCGTTGAATCGTTTTCGATTTTTTCAAACATCACAGGTATAGCTTAAAACGTAAACTATGATATTTAATGCGTTGAATTCAATCAAATTCTTTTAAAATTATTTAGAAAAATTAACTTCCAAGTTAAATATGAAATATAATTAAAATAGCGAGAACCACGAAGAATCAATCATACAATTTGTTATAAAAATAAAATGAATAATCTTCCTCGTACGAAGGTGAAGCTTGAGAAGACTGAATATCTTACGTTCCAATATACACGCGCGTCATTGTTTCATCAGAACCCGAAGCAACACCATATTTTCTCGTTTCCTCGACTGTCCGCCTGCGCGTACGGTTGTCCGTCTTACGGAGGAGAGACATTTCGTCTCATGAAGACATAAGCGAGCGGTAACTTGTCCATATTAAAACGTCGTAAGCATCGTCGGCGATGCATCAAGCGCCGTTCCTGCTCGAGCCTAAAGGGATCGTTCAAACGGCGTTTCACGTCGGACAAATTGCAATCACTTTTCACTTTGCTGCTAATGAACGCGGATTATTCGCGAACAGCAGCGTACCCGGCGCTTTTCGAGGCGTCGGCCCCGTGTATCGTTCCGAAGCCTTCGGCGTCGAGTCTATTTTACACCGTGGATGATTTATGACCGTGTACCTTTGAACGCGTATTAAAAAAAACCCTGCCGACCGAGGTATCCTTCTGTTTGTACATTTTCCAGCGAATTTGACGCACCTATTTTCCCTTCGTCGGGAAAGATTAATATCTTGAGCGTTACAAACCGAAGTACCCGCTCGATGGTGGCTCTGTTATCGCGGCATTAAAATATCACATATCCGAGGGAACATTTACATGCCGCTCGAATATACTCAATATTTATCCTGTGCATTCTCGCGTAAGCGATCACCACGGGACGAACGGTTCCTCGTCGAGGCGAAAAATATGCGTTTTATGTTAGCGGAAAGTGCCCCCGTATCCTCACCGTATTAAGAGCATTATCCTTGATACATTATTCATGGGACACGGTTAAACCGTAATAGCGGTACGCGGCATCGTGGAAATCGATCTTTACACAATTGCCGCAAATATTTACATCCACCGTGACGCGCATATTGCCGAGGGATTGATTCTTTACGGCGACGACCCCCATCGGTGCTGGATGCCCCGACCCCCATGCCTATCCTGGCAAACGCGCAACATACATAACAAGCGGCCGGAACCGCTCGAATCTACGTGGGAGCGGAAGATGGATTAAGAGATAAGGAGGCGTATCAGGACCAATCAATTACGAAGTCGAGGGTTACCGATGTTGCTCGCCGAGGGTGAATCATTCGTCGTTCCGTCGCTCGAGAGGGCCACCCACCCATCACATTTCAACCGCCAAACGAACGGAAACTTTACCAGACAAAACGATTTTCTCAGATATTGTTCCTCGTAACCGCTCGTAAGATAAGCCTTGGCCCTCTGATTCTTCTTGCCAACTCCTCTCCTACGAACCACCCATAAACCACCCTAATCGCTTGCCATCGACTGGCGAGCAAATGCGACCGATAAAACATTATTTGCGCGACGTGGTTGCACGATGAAACGGGGATCGACGGTTGATGTATTTTCTTGGCGATATTAGCGCGCAGATCGTAGCTCATGTCGTAAGAAATTGTACACGTGAATGGAGGGTAAAAGATGTTGACGATGGAAAGTTGGATTCTATTGTGTTTCCGTTTTTATGGGTCTCGTCGTTCGATTGATTGACGTTCTTGTACAACATAAGAAGATAGGAAAGTGTTTCTATGAGACAAAGCAAAGGAGTTAGTAGTGGGGGATATGCCTACATAGTAATGCAGTAGAATTTGCATTAGTTAGTTGGAAATAAAAGGTTGTTGTATCGTAAATGTTTTTTCGTTTCCAAGATTATGGTCTGACTTCCATTTCTTTTTCTGTGATCCAAGGAAAACTACAGGTCAAGGGTCATAACAGTTTCCTGCTGTTAAGTACTTACCTCTGTGTATATGATTTACACAGTATAATATTTTAATTACTCGATGTTTCTATTACCATCACGATATATTCTGCAATTTGTGCAGCCATCAAATTTTCTTTACCCGTTGTAATACCATTACTTTCGATCCCCTTATAAATTAACGAAAAAGGGATGCAATAGCTAACAACGACATAGCGCTTTGATTTTCAATAGAGAGGCTTACATTAACGCAGAACAATTTACCTAAAATGTTTGTGCAAGAGCGGTGGCAACCCTCCCATAACGGCGAACGTAAACGTAACACCCCACGTGCGTGTGTTGGGACAAGGGGAAAGGGTATCGTCTCATGGAGAATTTCCTATTGTGTTCCCGGAATGGCGAGGTTCACGAAGGGAAAAAAAAGAACCCCGAAACGGAACGCTTGTAATTCTCATCTTATCCCGAAAATGGACGTGCGGTGGCGGCGACCGAGCCACCGCAACGTGGCGCACCCCTTGCAATCAAGTACGAGATATCAAATGTTTCCCATTCCCATCAGTGGCACGGTGGCCCGTTCGCTTTCATTTATCGAAGATGGAAGTGGACCGTGTCGAAGAAGCTGAAAAACGAGGCAATTTGAGCCGCGTTCCCGGAGAAATTCTGCCGCGAGAGGAACTGGACGTTCGATTTCTTGAGGGGTGAAAGAATAAACAGTGATAAAGTATCCAGTATCGCACGAACGGTAGGGTGTTTGTTTAACTCGAATCTAGGAAACCCTACACCTTAGGAACGATGTTAGATGGGGAAAGCCACCTAACGTGACGACTTCAAATTACTCGTAAATTACTTGTTGGATGAAAAACTGTTTCAAATACGTTTCATTGTGAACAAATAAGGCAGCGATTCATTTCTTTCTATTTTATATTTATTTATTTATAATACGAACAGATTGGCACCTTTCGTACTACTACAATGTATTTAAAATGTTAAAATTGAAAGATTTCAAACGTTCCCTCTGTATGCGGGTCATATTTAATGCATCAAGAATCGATCGGTTAATGAAAATCATAGTCGTGGCCAGATGGAGCCTTTCGAGAGAAAAAAAAGGTCTCCTAGAAAAATAGGGTGGCCCTCAGGATGTATGGGGTTACGAGCACATTCTCACACTGGCTTCAATCTACCCAACACCGTAACTCCGCGATGGTGTGCGTGCGTGTCATGGGGTGGGCAGAGTATACCGTTGCACGTTGCCATGCTTAAAACGGGGGTGGTTTGTAGACCATCCGAGGCAGGATGGGGAACGAAGAAGCCCTTACCTCACGTTTCACCGTGGCAGCCGCCGTTGGCTATGAAACAAATCAATAGTTTGCGCCAAAGTGAGTTAAGGAAAAGAGAGAGAAAGGGTGCAACGAATCGACGGTGGTTCGAGAAGGTAAGCGAGCAAGCTGAAAGGAAGAGGAGTGAAACGAAGGATGGGGGCTTTTCACGGGGGTGGTGATTGGATGGAGTTGCTCAGGATCCCGTGAAATGATATCCATCGAAGTAGAAGGAGATAACGCTCCTCCATTTTACTTGCTCGCTTGCTTTGCGACTGCGAACGCTTATAATCGCTCGCGGACGCATCGAGGAAGTACGATCGACCGACTCGTCCTCTTCGACTTTGTCCGACGTTATGGGAAAAGTTTGAGAAATTTCTCGCCGGCTTTCGACCAAGTCCTACCCCTCGACAAGCGTATGAACTTCGTTGGCTAACTTTAAATATATTGCAGATTCCAAGAGATATTTTTAACTTCGATGGGCTTAAAATTGTAATTATTCTTATCTACTGTCAACGTCCTTCTGTTATTAAGGTAGAGACAAAGAATAACTCTTCTTAATTATTTTCAAGAGGTTTTAGTTAAATGTTTTCGCTTCTTTCAAAGTAAAAAATTCCATCCTGAGCAATTCATTACTCGCAGAATCCTTCAACACAACTCAGAGAAATGAGCTCTAAAGGCTTCTTTTAAATTTCACCTAGTTTTCCCTCGACCTCGTTTGAATTATTTACACCTTCGATTTCGACGCCAACAAATGGCGGAATCTGCTTTCTATGTGAAAATCACCTTTAGGTCAGTAAATCGCACAACACCTGCTCTTTGGATGTTGCCCTGATTTTGCGAAAAGCGAATGGAACCGCTGACGAAAAAAAGCAATGTGGAATGTGAAGTTGTAAGGAACGTGCCGCAAAAATGGAGAGGCGAAAAACGGAAAAACGAGCGCACACGAACGATTCAATAGGGTGGTTCGGGGCTGCAGGTGGTTAAAAGAGGCGAAATGCGTTTCCTTTGAAAGCAGATCGGCAAGATAGGGCAGGAAAGGGTGTGCGAAGGTAATTCTACAAATTCGCGTTTTACCTACGTCTGAGGAAAAGTAAACGTGAAAGGCTCAATAACTGAGTGCGCACGAAATCAAAGAAACGGTACGTTGCATAGGAAAGTACAAATTGTAACTAACGAACGCAAATGAAAGGGATCGTTTTAAAAAGAAGGTGCCATTTCCGCGAGTAACTTTGTGCATGTTAAGTGACATAAAATAAATATCAGTTGAGTATTTGAGAGATCTGTTTACTGGAAAAACTTAAACACCTGTCGTTCGTAGAAGCTTTAGAGAAATATCTCTCGTAGCTTTCTGTCAGATCATTCCATAATTAATCTCTTTTAGCTCTCTTATATGAAAAGGGTACTTTAATGTAGATTTGCAATTTTTCATATTTTATGCTTTTTAAAAGTTGTTGTAAAGAAGTTTAATCTAACGTACTTACAATATTACATTTTGTACGAATTCTAGGAAAGGATTAATTTCTAAAGCTCTTTCTACTTTTCCCTAAAAGGTATTTTAGGATGTGATAATTTTGTTTGATGTATTCAAATTACGTGTAGAAAGGATATTACTTATAGAATGACCTGATGCATTAATGATGGAGCTTTTAGTGTCCCAGAGGAAGTAAATATTTAATCTCCTCTAGGAATCAAGAAGTTACGTTAGTTAATTGATCCCAGGAGAGGATCCTATCAAATAACCTAGTTCGAAACATAGAAAGTTTAATACCGTTGCATAATATTGACAGCATTGTAAATGAACTTTTATTCAGTATCAATTTTAAGCTTAAAGTTTAATGAAAATGACAATATATTTTGTCAATATTTTTAATATAAATTGACTGGTTCCATCGAAATTTAAATTTTAAACTTTAAACTGGGTGCTTTTCTGCGATACTTTTATGTCATCAACCTACGTCAAATCGTTTATGTTTCAAAATCGGTCATTTGATACACACCAATCTAATAGTAGCACATCTATACATAGCTACACAAGATTCGTCATAGGGATAGTGTACGAAAAGTGTACACACATCGAGAGGAACATACGTATTGGGAAGTGTCGCCACTCTAAGTCGGTGACCCAGCTGTATAGTGACAGTTGTCGACTCTTTGTCAATTTCCCTAAGCGATTAGACCAGACAACGCCCCTTCGAATAGCACCCTCCCCTCGCCGATTTTGACCCGGACTCAGCCCTCTGTGCACGCTTCAGGCGTGCAGATATCGCCAGGTTCGAGTGCTACCACTTGTCTATTTTCCCATTAAGCACGTATACGTGATTACAGAGCCAGGTTGAATAAGCTACGGCCTGGTTGTGCTTCTTGAATCCGGCGACTACCTTGTTTAAATGGATCATCGATCAGTCGCATATGGCTCCTGGGACCGTTTCTCGATTAATAATTTCATGCAGCCCCGTGTATGCTTTTCGCCTGTGTGCGGGATCAATTTTCCAACTCGTGGCCAGACTACCTTAGAATCGAGTCGAGATTGCCGAACCAGGAAACCTGGTGCAATCGGTGGAATCTATAATTGGCGGAAAGCTAGGTCGTCGTCGGCGTATATGGAGCAATGATGAACTAAACGGAAGCGAGTTGATTAATTATTTAACCGGCACTCGCGTCGAGAGACCTAAATGTCATCGTTTGACGATACGTTGACACGCGACATCGCATGAAACGAATAGAGACGACGCTTATTTCCAATACGGAAATACATTCATCCATTTTTATCTGCATCGGAAAATGCATCAAAGTTGTAAATTGGTCTGAAATGACACGTACAAGTAATGGTAAATAAAGTATACCTGTTCTGTGTGATAAGGGTGGATAAATTTGATTGACTTGTCTGCTAAGGAAGTTGCAATAAATCTGCATCTACTGGTATTGGAAAACTGTACCAACTATTGGAATTTTAATATGAATCTTGGAATTTATGTCCAAGTTAGATTTCTGAAATAATCGTAATTGACAGGAGATACAAATTATCATGGAATCTATTTAAAGTAAGAATCGATATCGAAACTTTCCTATGATTTTAATTGTGACTGAATAAATAGATGATCAATAGGTGTTATTATTATTCATAAAATCAATGTGGCAATATGGATTGATCAGAAATCCCCAAAGCTGGGCTATTAGATTATAGAAGTACCTGGTCGATTGAACGCGCGAGCGATTTCTAAACCCAGCCCCAAAATAGAGCGGCACAATGAGAAACGGCGGCCATAGAATCGTGAGAAATTATAAATGAGGGAATAAATCAATCTAATCGATTGAACGAGAGCGACTCGTACAATATAAATTACGCTCCGGTCGGATCCACGCGTGCGAGTATCGGCTCGGCGCGCACGCGATGGAAAACCACGGTCACCTGGCGTATTTGTCCCCTGCTAAATTGTTTGCGTTATTCGCTGGTTTGTTCCTGTTCGCGAAGGTATTTGCAAACAAAAAAGCAAACGCTCGCGTAGGAGGGGGGGACGTGGTTAATTGCCCGGCCAGCTTCGGCAAATACGTTCCTATTGACGGACGTAAATACACGGGGAAATTTTACTCTCAAAACGGGTCCCCGATGGCGGGCCTCTGTCCGCCACCGGTAAACATTAGGAGTAAAAGTGAAAAGTGAAAGGTACCGACGACGCCTATTTGCCGAAAATTTGTCGCCCATTATTTGCCACGCGATGCCGTCCAGCATTTTCCGCGGGAAATATGCTGGAAGGACGGATTGAAAATTTGATTTTATGATATTTCGTGCGAATTGATGGGAGTTGCAAGTCAAGATGTGTGCTATAAAATTTTCTATGGTTAAATTTTCTACCGTTATAAAACCATAAATCTTCTCTCTTTTTTTATATGAAAATAGAAACACAGTTTTAATTATAATTCCCACTCTTATCTTGACTTCGGGCCGAGATAAAACGCCGTTCCAACGTTGTGGAACAAAGACGCTAACAGTATTTCGAAATATTCCATTCGCACCTCGTAAATCCTTCCGTTCGTTTCGAACAGTATCATCTGCCCTTTGCCACCCAACGATAGCCACAATCTCGTATCGCGCGCAACAAGCTCGAAAGCTCGGAGATCCCCCAGCGCGTTAAGTATTCCATAAAATTTCCAGTTCACAGCCCTGTTCGCACCTAGGAGCACAACGAAATTCCACGCTGGCCAAAGGAAGAATAACCTGCCGCGTGGTAGATAACGCTGCATTGTTGCTGCACTCGCAGCATGTGTAAACAATAAAGCGGATACACCGTTGTCGAGCCACGAGTGCATTTTCACGTGACCCCGCACACATTCGGCTCACTATCGTGGAGAACACACGCACATTTCCAACATCTTTCATTCTCATTGTGTGCAGCTAAAGTTCATTCGTTCTTATTCAAATCGAATTGTATTATTAATATTTCTATCATTATTCATAGAATTTTTCCGAAAAATCCATCTTTCACACCCTGTTTTTAGCTTAGACGTTCAGGTCACGTCTAGGATTCAACGCGAGAGGGTTTAAAGCGGATATCGAGGTAACGAGGAGATATAGAGGCGAGATTCACAGGAGAGAAGGTGCACTCGCGGTAATCGCAATGATTACAAGAGTGCCGGAGTGCCAGGTATATGTAAGAATCGTGTACACGTTCGCAGGAGTGGCTTCTATGGGCCCGTTTACAAGCAGCGAGCCATCGGAGCTTGGCCCAGAAAAAATAGTGCTAAATGTTGGAGAAATTACGAGGCGGCTCTGTCGATGCTTATCCATGTAATATCTCGTGATCGATGGCTAGCCACGCGTCCCTCGTTCGGGTAAGCGTCATCCTCACGGAACCTCTCATTGCGACCGATGAGCATCGAAGAGTATAGGGACGCGAACAAGAGATGGTGGCTCGATACACGGTTAATGTCGGTATACCGCTGACGCTTTAACTCGCGATAGAGCAATTTCGCGTTCGTCACGGGTCTTTACCGGCGCCGTGCGTTATCCAATTCACCGTGAACATTAGAATTACCGAGGGTCAATCGTTGTGTCCAGGCTGCGCCTTTTTATACTCCTCTTAAAATGCTTCATCAGGGAAAAGAGGGCCATAAAAGTGAAAAAAGTAGACAAATTTATCAAGTTACTTGTCCGTAATATTTCATCCCCTATACGTACTGCTAATTTGCACGCTCCTATATTCCTGTGAAATAGCTAGTATTTAGATCAAAGCGTTCGGTATCTGTAGGCAAATCAACGCCTACGTTAACACCGTTTCAACACGAGAGCTTGAAATAACGTAGTTCCAAGTATTTCATGAAAAGCAGGGTCGAGAAGATCATAAACATCGAAATAGCGAGGCTTTCTCTTCCCTTTTACCGTACCATTCGTATTGTGCAACTGGCTCGATGTCCGTCGCCAAAGTCCTCGGAAAGCCCTATCAGAGACGTTTCTCGGAACGTCGTTGCGACACAATACGCGTTTTTACGTGGACGTATCCGCGTTGGAAAAAATGTCTGGCAGGCAGGCTGGATAATGCAAACACTCGTAGCCGGCTTTTCTACGGCCGCCTGGGTTGCCTATCGACTCCGGTGATCGTCCGTCTTTCATACCTACGGACAAGTGAACTTTTCCTTATCGGGTCGGACGATCATCGTTCGACGATTGGGTAAGGATAGTCACGTGGCCACTTCCTTTTCAGTACTTATCTCCAGATTGACTGTCGGCCCATTATAAACGACTCTTCGTAATTGACGAACGTCAGGCTGCGACGGGAAGGCATGTTAAAAAATGAATCGGCTAGACGTTCGCGAAAAGAAGGTCGTAGTTTCTCCGAGGAAAGGAGGAATTATCGATTCGCAATGCCGTTGTGTCTATTCCAATTGAGTCACGGTTCAGCGGGCCGAACGAATTCGCAACAAGAAATACTGTAGTCACCGATACAATCGCGTACAGTGCATCGGCAATGAGAACGGTGAACGATCTGACGGCGCGTGAGAAAAGGCCCAGTGTCGCCCATAAACTTTTCGTATCCCCTGTCCGAAATTTATTAGGAGGCTATTGTGACCTGGCCAGAGGTGTGCATGCACGCACCAGGTGCATCGATCCACTTCGTTGACACGTGCTCCGATTCGCACATCAAACACCCCGACGTCGACAGGGAGCACTGTCGTTGAAACAGTTTTACGCTCGCTCGCGTTTTTCCGTGGTCTCTGAGCCACGACGGAGAAACCCGGTGTCGATGACCGGCATTCCTCGTCTCGTTTTAACGCGTCGCGTCGTCGTTCGCATTGTCGCGAGCAGGTCGCGGTTGGATTTCTCTTATGGGAATGACCAGCGGTGCGACTCCATCGTGAGCACCATATCGGCTGGGCAGCTTTCTCTCGGCCTGGCCGTTGCCTACGGGAAAGGTCGGCATCCGCGGGTGTCGTTCACTGCACCGGCGTGCCAACTCCGAGAAGGACAAGGCTGGGAATGTGATTTTCAAAGGTGGCAAGTACAGGGTTATATAAAGTATAATACGAAAATCGACGAAACACGAAGAATATCAATCTCCCATTAATTCGACGCGCTCTGGAAAGTAACGAAGCGAATAAAACACCACCCCACACGAGGGAGTCCCATATTGGCGAAGATCACCGGTCCGAATTATTTAACCTACTCCCTTACAAAGGACCAGCCCTCGAAGCGGTGAAAGAGAGCCGCATTATGCGTGTTTCACGGTGCATTACAATATTACATTAATACTCCACGATAAGCCACTAATCTTTTACAAGAGACGTCCCATTTGGGCGAAGCCGAGCGTAATCTGACAAAGGGGGGTGGCCATTAGGTATGTAAAAAAAGAAAATTTTCAACCACCCCGTGAAGGTACGATATATCATTCAGTGCCCTGTCCCACCTTCACCCTTCTTCCATTGCTGTCACAGAGTTTTCTATTCGATTTCCTGCTCCCCTTCTACCCTGCTCTCCCCGTTTCTCTCCCTCGTGTATTAGGCGACATAGACACGCTACGTTCACAAGCATTAGTAGAAATGTAATCTTACTTAAGCATATGTCGGCATGACTGATTGGACGGTCGACAGCTCGGATAAATAATAGCGCGAACAGCGAGTCCCTCGTTTCGATCCCGCGTGTCGTCGTCAATTCCCCTCCACGATCCTCTCTCTATCTCCCTATCCGCGCTTCTGGGAATTAGAAGGAAAAAAAAATCACATATGGGTACCAGCTAGGTTGGGGGGTGGGATCATGCTGGTAGCTTGATTGCGTCAATAGTCATCGATCTGGCCACTAAGTCCTCTAGTAAATTCAAGTACACGTACCGAAGTATGGTCGTCCGCTGTTCTAGGACTTCCTTTTCGGTGTACCGTGTACTTTCGCGCCGTGTTGACCGATGGCACGTGTTCCTATCGATCCCGCCTTTACTGATCCCTAATTCTACGCGTACAAAGTGCGTATCGAGTGTCGCGCGAGGGCCACCGTAATACGCGTGCAGAGGGAGACGGTAAGTAAGTTTCGCGATAATTTCGTTAGCTGCGATTTTTCGTCCTCTGCGAACGCGATGTAACTTTTACAGTATACATTTTCACCGTTTGATACAAATTAAAAGTGGCAAAAAAACATGACTCACCGTATATTCTAAATTAAATATTCATTTGAACGATAGCGCGAAGGCTGTAGAAATAGCGGTGACAGAGATGGCTAACAGTTTCGATGTTCATGCGACAATGAACAGGCGAAGCCCGAAAAAGGAAAGGGCAACTCTAACACGAAGGTTCTTTCGAGCGAACAAAGCGCACTGAAGACACCAATCTTTCAGCCAGGCATTATTCTACGTTGGTCGTTAGGTTCGTTGATAGCTGCCAGAGGTTCAATCGTCGAAAGGAACGGGCAAGAGGACAAGGGACAAGCAAGAGAGCATAATTGAATCCCAGATACGAACGTGGAAGCGTGGTAGCTTACGAACAGTGATTACGTAAAGCTGCCATTGTCAGGCTTACTACCGCTTTACCGTGTACGTCGATTCAAAACTATGCTTACACACCGCCGAAACCTCCGCGTGTCCTGTACGTGTGTACCTTATTAACATACGCGCGTTCTTTCGTACAAGCAACCCGACAATTGCACCTTTCTGCTCGTCCGCAGTGATAAAAATAGAGGAGAGGAGAATACAAGGCGGTCGTTTAATTCAATATCGTAGTTCCACGTTTAGTTCCTCCTTACGATCCTCCCTCTGTATTAATTATCAAACACGCTGAATATGGAACTGGAGACGGAGTGTTATTAGCTTCACGCTCCGAGCCACGTGTAACTGAATCGGGCGTGCGGCGCGCGTTTATTTCTCCTTGTAAATTATACCTGTACGGTGAAAACTGCAATTACTCGCTGAATACCCTCGGTGCGTGCTACTCGCGATGAGAAAACGGGAAGAGAAGAAAAAACCTACGGTGTCCCCGAGGCGAGGCGAGACGAGGCTAGGCTGTTACTTTCATCTCTCGTCCCTTTTCTTCCAATCGCCCTCGCTTCGTCTTCGATAATAATTTGTTTACGTAAAATTGTCGATCAGACTGGATCCCGGCGTGGTCGTTTCTCGTTAAGACTCCGGGATCGAATTGCAGCAGGGAAAGAAGTGAAATCTGGGAAACCGTTTGGTAACACGACGCGAAACACATGCTGTGCCCCGTGTCGATGCCACTGATCAACTCTCTCTTCCTCCACCGTCTCCTCGCCATTCTCATTTTTCCGTTATTAGATATTTTTTTCATCCCCAGGCTACACGCGTTCACGTGCCCGCGAAAAATCAAGGGAAATTCTCCCTTTGATCCCTCGGTTTTCGAACCTGGCTCTCGGATAAACGGGAATGGAGAAATATAAGACCAGTAAAAAGTGTAGAAAACATTGACAATTCGTGGAGAAGGAGCATTAGGATCTTTGCGTAACTGTCAAGTTTCTTAATCGTTTTGTGTCCTCGTTGAGCTCCAAAAACCCTGTCACCCCAACTGCTTGACATCATGTTTTTCTTTCGCTCCTCGTCACGATTGCGCGCGTCACTCTTATCGCGCCCTTTGTCAATGTCCATCAGACGATAGATATTTTACCGTCTCATGGGGTGGTAATTGAAAAAGCACCATCTTTTTATATTTCTGAGTCGTTCGAACTTTAACGAACCCTTGTAACGTGTCATAGAGACAAGAGTCTTAATCTTTTAGTTAGTCTGATTTGACGTTTCGTTTATCTAAGGTTTCAGAATATAATTCGAACATTCCTTAATCCTCTGGCTACAAATTAAGCCGAGCATTGTCGTCCATGCTAACGCGAATCCGCGCGTGCAGCAAGTTTCTCTGCAGTGGCAGCGATCGTTAGCCGATAGCAACGTAACGCAACGCATTGACGAGGAAGCGGAGGTCCTCCATTGTCTTGGGACAGACGAGTCGGGCAGAATCTGTGCCAGGAGTGCACGCTATGCGCGTATTGTCCCAAATGACATCACCGGTTGCGAAACGCGTTGCGCGCGGACAATCGGTGGCCGGGTCGCAACTCGCGGCGGTCCATGCGATCGGTTAAGCTCGCGAGCTCTGCCCACTTAGCTGGCAAGAATGCAAACGCGCCTAGCCACTCGATCATGCGAGGGACGTGCATAAACGGGAATCAATGAGTCATGCGAGCTGTCAAAGCGTATTAATAGGCCGGTTTGACGCTGGCTACCGATCGGCAATCGAAAAAACAAGAAGCGGTCGTTGCGGGAGCTTTCACTTCCTCGAGGTACGACCGATCGAGCAATTAGAATGGCAATGGAAAATGATTTCTCATCGACAATAGGCTTCTCGTAGAGTGTCGATCCTTTGGAAAAGAAGAGTATTGTGTTTCTAGCCGAACGGATAGATTTGTTGGATACTAACAGGGCTGGTGAAAGTCGGTGTCGTTGCGTGTCATAGAACGCGGGTGGATCGGGGTAATGGGATCAAAACGTCGCCGGTACCAGCGTTCAATTTCAATGAAAGGCTCATTCGTCTTCGTTACGGCTTTCGATTCGGTGTTCACCGTTCACTCGAATGCTTTACGTACCGTAACTATCCGTCGTTGATGGAGGTGTTGAACACGGTTTCTAGCTAATAGACAGAAATCGATGGTAGGCTGGATAGGAATAAATATACAGAGAGAGGAATGTGTAAGGAAATAATAGGTGCTAGGAGAATGAAGATTTAGTGGCCAGATCGTTGTGAATGAATCGATCATGGATTGTAGTTCAGGCTACATGTAATTACGTCTGAAAGAGGTATCTAGCGCACGGTTCTTAATATTTGATCGAGTTCCAGATACCAGCTCCACGTTCCCTCTTTGCTTATTCTCTCTCAGTCGCTGGATATAGAAGCAACTGGACACGAGCTTTGCCATTACGATAATAGTAGAATAAGTGTTTCACTATTTCTGTTTCGCCTTACGGTCGACTGAATACGGTCAGAGTGCGTCAGCCTTATTATTGTTCGATTCCCTACATCATCGTATCGAGACCATCTCATAACTCCCAACGATATCGATTCCGCCTTCAAACAATCGGACTGCGAGTGTTCAGCCCTCGGCCCCAATCAAACGTACTCCGAAACGAGTGGCGAGAACGTTTTGACATCTCACGGTCCATCGATCGAGAAGAGGAGCGAAGTTAACCCTGTGCAGGACTCGGCTTCACCGAAGAGCACGGTCGATCGCGTGTTTCGCCGGCTGTATTCCTCAAAACGAGTGGGAACTGTGACGCGTACGAAAATGGATAGGACGTTTGAAGTGGGCCGAGAAGTAACTGGAAGCGAGAAAGCATCCACGGGACGTGTACGCGGTAGTGGCCCGTCGTGTTTCTGTCTATTGTAGAGAGAAAGAGAGAGAGAGAGACGAGAATAGGCAGCCAAGCAAAGGCGAGCCAACAGCTGTCAAAGCGTTCGCGGTCTGGTTAGAGCCGACCCTTCTCTACGACCGTCTGATGTTGTGGTTGCTAATGTACTCGGTCCACGATGCACAGTCAGTCGTCGAGCGACAAGCACAGCGACATGAAGAAACAGCCACGCTTCGTACCAGAACACAATGTATGTTTATCTTCCTATTTAGAAGCTTCGCGCTCGAACCAGACGCGATGGAACGACCATCGAATGAGTCACTTCGCGAAACGGAGCACCATGTGGGTGGAACTTAACACCTGGTCCCTGTGACAAGTATTTCTTGACATATTAAGATTAAGAACGCGAAATGAGTTCATGGTCGAAGAACAAGTTGATAGGATTTTGTAATTACAGTACTTGGCCCATCGATGGACGAATGGATCCTTAAGCTAATTGACGTTTCAAATTTTACATATCTGATCTTGTTACTATAGATAGATTTCTGAGTTGTAATTAAAACGGATGGAGAGTTAGCTTGCCTTTAATCTGTTAGAATGAGGTCTCTGGGTCGGTGGACTTCTTCCGGTTCGAGTAACACCTCGTGTACAGTAATTTGTGGTTCCATGGTCCTAGTGGCTAGCCACTATAATTTAAACTGCGGTCAGCTCACCGTGTAAACGACAAATGGGAAGATTGCACACGGATTTTGGTCGCGATGGGATGGAAAGTTCAGGAGGAGAAATTGTTCTTTGACTTTAAGATGAGCAAAGAATAATGATACCTTTGAGAAAATATTTGGATAAATATTTCTAGTGAATAAAAGATATCACTCCGCATTTCAATCTTCAAACGTTAATTAAAATGAAAAATATACTTTCAATGTTTCTTATAAATATTTGAACATATGTAACAATGCTCGAATACATAGAAGTGATCGATTTTTTGTTGGACAATCCTATAATTGATAATTAGTTTTGTACACTTTGCGACGAAACACCGCCACATTTTCAAAGAAAAGATCATCGCTGGTAAGACAAAGCATTATCGAGTTTAATTTTTCAATGATCACGTCGCGATGTGTTTGCCAGCGTAGCTACGTGTTAATTAGAAACGCAATGAAAAAGAAGGACTCAATTTACCCAAGTTGACCCGTGGTTAACGTTTGTTATCTCCTGTGTGCGCTCATAGGGACCAAAGGTACCCTGACGCGGTTTTTATTTTTAATTAACATGTTTCGCTGTGTACTTATAGCAATTAAAAGCGTGTAATTACTTCGGTTTATCGCATTTTTAATGAATACAAATTATTGCAAAACACTGATCCGCGGGAGTAAACATCCGACGTATTTAGAGTCCTTGAGGATAATCAATGCATCTGGGATAATGTCAAAAGAAGTTAATCACGATGGACAGAATGAAACGAAGCTATGAGAAAATTCTTGCAAGGTCTTCGTATACTCGGCCATTCAAGAGAGAAGAGAGAGACGGCGTTTACTCGATCACCTTGCGCAAATTCTCGCATTATATTTTCTCACGAGCGTTGAATCGGCTTCCACGCGAACGCGTTACTACTCGCATGGTAATTGCGGCAATTTATCGTGGCTGAATGGCCAGTTTTTACGCTGACACAGCGGCACGAGAGCCGCTCGGTCGTATGTGATTGACGGTGCATCGGAAAAGAACGAATAAAAAACGGTCTCGCTAACAGGACTCCGTTTATCCGAAAGGATCTTTGCCCGCCGCTTGATTTACTGGGCACAATGTTGCCCGCTCGTGCTTCAATTGCTGCTACCAGGTTGACAAAATGTTACTTTCAAACTGGAACAAGGAAACTTGTCGGGAAAAAGATTGTAACAATGAAAATTGGAACAGAACTTTCATGCCGACATTTTCATCAAATTTTAAACATTCGACAATTTGTGAACTTAAAAAGTGTAAACTTTTCAATATTATGTTATAATATAACTGTTGAAACTTTTACTAATTCCGACCATTTGATTTGCAACAATCTATTTAAAATATATAAATCCAGTTTCGTTGAAGTACAGCTTTAAATCATTATCGAAACCAGAAGTTGTTAATAGGAATGTAAATTCATTATTATTAACGAATGAGCTCGTTACCGAAATTATTATGTACTTTAGAAAATTGGATAGAAACATTTGAAATTTCCTGGGACATCATATTTAAATTATTCAAAATATCAATCAAGAAAATTATTCGTATTATTTGAAAGTTTCTTCTCCGTCATTCTAATAAACTTTTAGCGTCTAGATTTGGTGGTATGCGATCTGATCACTTTAATTTTCTTTCATCCCATCGGAAAAAAAACGGAACAAACAGAAAGTTCCCGCGGAATGCCGATGACACAGCCTCGATATCGAAGCAGTGCGCGGGAAACTATAAACTGGGAAAAAACAACGGGTATAATCCGTTCCCGCCACCCGTATGGATTCATTTATCAATCGTTTTCGACGGTTCTGATTGTCAGCGGTGTTTCGTCCAGTTTTTGTCGACGCCTCCATGCAACCGTGAAAAATACGAAAGCTCCCGCTGCGAAAAAACGGCCGGACGAGAAAACGATCAGCGAACGGCTGGCCTCGATCGCAGAGGTAGAATCATCATGTTGCAATTCAAAATGCGCTGTTGATCTAGCTAAATCGCTGCAATTGTTTCTCTTAAGTCTTTCCTCGTTACACTATGCATTTTCAGATTATATTCATACGTACGACTATTCGGGTACCAGCATTCAGATTTATGAGCAATTTATTTAAAATATATTTATGTGCGTTTTCAAGGGAAAGTTTCAGTTACCTTAGGTAAATGAAACTTAAATTATTTTGCTAATGAAAAATGCTGTTAATTTTCAAGAAAGAAGAAACTTCCGATGAATGTAAATAATTTAAATTTATAATTAAGTAAATATTGCTGCCGTCAAAGAAGTTGCTTACTCCCCTGCTGTTTAATATTCCTGAAATATGAATTTTCGCAACTCTCAAACAGTGTCCTTACGTATTACATACACGATATAACAATTTTTCTTTGAAACAGAAAGGTTTTTTACCATACCGAAATTTAACTCAAATATGCAGTACGTTACTAAATAAAACTCCTCTGATTCGATTGAGCCTGTGCACACCCCATTACTGTCACTCGAATAGAATTTATCTTTACTATCCTAGCAAATTACCCTCGG
This sequence comes from Osmia bicornis bicornis, assembly GCF_907164935.1. Classification (NCBI taxonomy): domain Eukaryota; kingdom Metazoa; phylum Arthropoda; class Insecta; order Hymenoptera; family Megachilidae; genus Osmia; species Osmia bicornis. Next base: position 9,956,940 of record NC_060216.1, on the reverse strand, counting down.
GCGCATCCTCGTATCGGAACGCGGCGGAATGACGCAACGATTCGTAATCTTCACCATGAATACTCGCGCATTCCGTTTACGCAACCCGCTGGAAGCAAAAGAAAGAGATTGCTTTTTAATCGAATGGAATGCAAATTGCGGAAATTGCGTGGATTCCATCGATATCGAGGAAACAGAAACACCGCAGGATTCATTCGGCTAACCTTTCAGCGTGTCTCTCTACCCCCGTCGATTATTTTTTTTTTTATTCGCAAAGTATACATTGCATACATCATCGATTTCGAAGAAATTATCATTTCGTGCATTCAAATTAATTCTGTGGAACGGTGAGATACTTCAAGGTTTCCACCACGTCGATCCAGGATAATCGTTCGCGACGAACGTCCTCGCAGCGGTTTTTCTCGGCGCGGATAAGTCGCCATCGAGATTCCCACAGCTCGCTAGCGAAATGACATAATGAACGGCAAGACCGAGACGGGAAGACAATCTCGAGTCGGTCAGCGAAATCGAAGACAAAGAACGAATCGATTTCCCTCTGGTTGGAATTGCAAATCGAGACGATTACTGGAATTCCATCGGTATCGATGGAACCGGGTCTTCAAGGTGAGACTCCGAACGAACGAATTCATTTCGCCGACCGTTACGAGCAACACCTACGTCCTTTCGATTCAGTCTTTCCTAAATGAACCAAACCGACGTTGGAACTTTCGCAACGTTCGATGGCCGAGAGAGCAAGGTCGATTTTATAATATATTCGTATGCGCGAAGGGAGGAACGTAAGTGAGAGTATGGAGCGAACGTTTCAGGGAAAAATGTGGAAGTCGATTCGATCGGTAGGGCGGATGGTGTATAAGGGAGCTGCGAAAGAGGATGAAGGAAGACAGGTAGCCAAGGTGATTCGAGACGAGACGCGAAGAGAAGGAAAGGTAGAAAGCGAGAGTGGATGCGATCGCGAGAGAATCAGGCCGGACAAACCGCCTAGGCAGGTAGACGCAACCAGGTGTGAGGAGATCAGAGGAGATCGGTGGAAGATCTAAGGAGATCCAAGGATGTTCGGCGGCCAGGCTGACGCGGCGATGGTGACGAAGGATGCTAACAGCCTCTGAACGAGTCTCGAACCACCACGCCAACCTCCACATTGGCGGCCTGCAAAAACACCTGCCTACTTCTCTCCTCCCTCTTTCTCTTCCACCTTCTTTTTCTCTTCTTCTTCTCTGGCTATACTCTAAGCAGAAGCTCCTGTCTTCGTCGAGCCCGTTGCGTTCGCATGACGGCGACACCTCGAGTTTTATCGACGTTCCTGTACACGTGCTAGCTTTTCAGCGGCCGGTTTTGCTCCCCGTTGGGTCATGGAACATACGTATGTGCCAGCCTCGATATCGGTGTCTATTAGACAGGTGACGCGAAGGAATGTAAAATCCGTGAAGTCGAGGAATCGAATTGAATCGAGATACATGGATTTGTATATTCGATATTTTGTAACACTGAACTTATAAATCAGGCAGAGAGAAATTTCTGCGAACTTTAATTTTATAGAAATTAATATGGAGAAGTGGAGGGTATTAAATTTTTGTATTTTGAAATATAGTGCATAAAAGTACGTGGAAAAATTGAAATTAAAAATCAAACGATTAACATAATTCATTTGCCATTTAAATAAAAGTGGAAACGAGAACCCTCGTAACTTGAATGAAATTGAGTATTTAATTAGTGGAATCCAATAACCACCGTCTGATACGGTAATGTTTGATAAAAAGTCGTTTAATCAGTAACTTTTTTCACCCAGAAATTGAATTCATACTTGGTATACACGTTTTATCGTGTAAAATTACACTGGTACCTTTCAAATCCTGTCTATTTCCACTAAATCGGTGTATTTTTTTGCAGTCAAAACTACACGAATTTCCTTCATTAAATTTGAAACGCGTGTACGTGTACGTTTCAGCATGCACATTTTGATTAAATTTCATAAATATTGATTAAATTGCGCGCGATCCATCGTTCAATTCAATATGTACGCTGCATATTGAACCGAATCGAATTTTTCCAACATTTCCCCCGGTGATTTCTCGGATCCATCGAATTAAATTTTAAACGAAGCTCCATTGTAATTCAAGTCCATCGTTTGAAGAATCAGAAAAGCAGGAAGAGCAGAGGGAACGGGAGAGCTATTGAAGAGGAAGTAGTCAAACCAAGCGGTCGTTCACCCTTTGACTCCGTGGATAGACGTGACAATACTTGACTATCATTGAAAACTCGCCCAAACAACGTAAATTTATTTACAAAAGAACATTTAAATAAGGGGTAGAAAATAATTGTAAAAATTTATTTATATCAGATTCTATTGAAATCGTTTAATTTTTGTATTAACCATCAAGAGTTTAAAATACGGAAATGCTCTTTTCTGCTTTTTAGTTTAATTAATTGAAACAACTTTATGTCCAGTCACGTTTTTCCACGAGAAAAGAATCGAAAGACAAGCGTGCAATAAAGCCGACATCATGAATTCGGGCGAGAGTAAAAAAAAGCCGTGGAAGACGGGCAAACACGCCATCAGGAACGTTTTCCTCGTTAGTATACGTCGGCTGATTCGATTTGAGCGCCGGCGCCTTTTGTTTACCGGCACTCGCGTGAATTCGTTGTGCATACTGATTCGTGAAAAACTCCGCTGCAACTGGAACTGTTCGGTTCGTTATTAATATTAATACAAGTCTGAGAATACTGAAAAAGAAAGAAAGCTAGAGGAAGTTTGAAACGCGGAACAGAGATAGAGGATTATGAAAACTGGAAGGGTTCGAAGTTTCCGACAAAAGGTGGGAAATGAGAGAGTTTCCTAGCATACATTTTATTACCCTCCACTCTGTTCTCGTTCCGACCTCTTATACTTTTCAACAGCGTCCGAAAACTAAATTAAAACTAATTTTCTCTTTCCTTTTGTTTTCAGGTAAGTGACGTCTTCTAACCAGACTACAATGCTACTGTTTCGATGTGAATTAAGCTTTAATTACCGCTTATAATCGAGTTCGTCGGCGCTATGGTGTCGTGCACACACCTGAAAATTAAAGGTAATCAAGTTCGTTCGTTTTTATATCCGCAACGATACGCGCGATTTAGATTTAAGCGATCGACGCGACAGAAACGATCCACGGAATTGCCTTTTTCCGGTGAAACGTCGATTAAAACGTATCTACCTATACGCATATCGGCGAGAAATTCGGGTTCAAAATAAACGGGGCATCGTTCGAAACGAAACTAACAACGAGCTGGACAATTGTACACGGCTGGCGAAAGCTGTTACACGACGTCGACGAGCGGAACGAAAGGCTGTTTCAGTCGGGGTATTTTTCTACGAATCGACCAGCTCGCCGGTTACATTAACGGTTTGCCGATGACAATTTAGATGGTACGGGAGCGCAATAATCGAAACAACCGCTGGGGGCATACACGAGAAGAAGGCAGAGAAGTGATTGGCCAACGTCGCTAATGAAGAGCTCAGGATTAAGTAGCCTGTAACCCGCTTTATCCTCGGTTCCCTGTTACCCTCTCTCTACCCCTTCCGTGTCCCATCGTTCTGTCGCGTTACATATGTATTACGAAGCCCGTCCTTTTGCCCGGTACGATAGAAGATGTCCGTGTGTCGGTGTGCCCGTATGCACCATGCAACCTTCGTTCGTGTGCGACAGTCGTGCTCGCCACGGTATCAATTAAATCTCTGATTAGCGAGCCCTTCGACTCCGCTACCAACCCGGTCTAGCCCCTTTGAATCTCGTTCGCGATTGTCGGTCCTCCGTGCTAACTCGGACCGATCGGAAACTTCCTCCGCCTCGACCCGTGCGAAGATCGCCTCCTCAGATTCCTTCCGTCCGACGAATATTTTCGTCCGCTCCACAGCGTCGGGCGGATTTTATTTCGGTTATTCTTGGATGTTGCTCCGTAGCTCCACGAAGTTTGTTGTCTTTGCATAGATTTTCAATCTGATTCATTCTCAGCCATCAAAATGTTTGATAAGTGAAACGAATCAGGATGATTTTTATCCAGAATCAATCAGAAGTTAATTGTCATCGACGATAGGTACAAAGGGACCTTCTCTTTGAAATTCCTGCGAAAAAGTTTGAGAAGCATCTCCCACGCGACGTCTTTTAACGAACACCGTTGCGGCATGGCACCGAGAGGAATCGGCCGAAGAATTTGGCATCGGTATAAGCGTCGTGGCGGCCGAGAAGGAGAAGCGACACGGAGGCAATAAATCGTGCCGCGGCGAGGGACCAAATAAAACGGAAATCGAGATTCTCGGTGAGCCGCGCGAATCCTCTTCGGCGACCTAGCGGGGTCGAAAGCTGCCTGCTCACCGTCGACGAATAAAACGATCGAACGTGGGAGCGGCGTGGCGCGACGCGCCGTGCCGTGCAAGGTCATCGTGTTCAGGAAAAGCTGAAAAAGCGTAGATTTATGAATGCCACGTAGCCGCGCGGGTCCTCTCAAGGCTCCTCGCTACCCGCCGCGTTCACGGCGATCTTTCATGTTCGCGGAGACACACGCCACGCCACTGAACGAGAAGTAATGGTCAGAAAAGGTTGAAGGTGGTGGTAGCCAGACGGTTGGTAAGCACGCTTGTTCGACACCGCTACGAACCGTCGAAAACGGTTGCTGCGAACACCTTATTTATGCACTTTAGCTGATTCCACGTTTCGTTCGTTGGATATAAAGTAGGGATTTTCGGTAGGATCGGTGAAATCTTGTCTTACCGCCGCGTGAATCGCATCCCACTGCACAGTTTACCTCTCTCTTCGCTGAATTGAAATTCACTCCTGTGGACAGTCAGGTGACGAAAGGACAAACTCTTCTGGAATATCAAAAGACGTTCAAGGAATCCTCGTCCCTTTTACTCAATCTTTCTTTATTCTTTCGGACGTAATAAGAACCTGAATAAATGTTTCGTGCAATATAATATGTTCCAAACTGATAAAGTCTCTGGATCTAAGGCGACAGCTTAACCTTGCAAGACACCTCCGTGCAATTTCATCCATCAATCTTCATCTCCGATGACTCGCCAATTTCCTCGTCTCTTGAAGAACACGGTTGAGAGTGGTACCGTAGACACGACTAGATAACTTCATCATCCGCCCACTAGTCTATCAACGCAACGGCGTGCTTTGCATCGGGTGGCGAAGGTACTGCCTGCCGGCGATGACTCGGCCGGCGCGGCGCCTGATCGTCCCCGCTCGAAGCTGATTCCACGGCTTGTTCGCCCAAGGGGATGCTATTAATTTGTATCGATACAGGCGGAACGTGCATGCACATTCGTACGTTCGTTAGTTAATCCCCGGCGTGGACAGAACGAGGTTGGTACGCGAGTTGGTTCGCTATTCCGAACGCACACTGACTTGCACCATCACGAGGACACGCGTGACCGCGATAGCCAAGGCGTACGTTGGCGGGTTTGTCTGCTTCTCTCTGTACGATGCTAAGGAAACCTTCCCACACACTCGCTCCACCCGTCCTTTCTATATAGAATAGCCCGGTGAAACGTGTGAGTGATACGTAGGAGGATGCTCTCGGCGGGTAATGATCACGATTGAATGAGAATGAGGTCGAGGGAGCCAGCCAATACAATTAACCCCGGCAACATGCCATTGCTAGAATGCAACGCGTTCGACGTGCAAGCCTTACTCTCGCTGCGATCGCTCGCCTCGGTTAGATGGCTGGCCGCAACAAAGACTTTCTTCCTCCGCTACTAGCTGCCTCTCCTTGCGAGGACAATTATTACGGCATCGCGGGAACGCGTCCGTACGTTATTAGGTAAATGTGCCATGGCGTGCACGAACCTTTGCTCTAGCTGATTAGCTCCTCTCGTTCCGGGACGAACCACGATAGGGGCAAAGCTTTCGATGCCATAAGGCAAATTCTACGCGTACCATGTGGTTTCGACTCACTTGGCAGGTGAAGGATACTTTAGAGAATATTTCTATTTTCAAAGACTAATAGAATGTATCAGTCTGACTAATACCACTGTCATTGACAACAGAACATCTGTTCGGTTCACGTGTTCTACTAGTTCTATTATCTGATAGCGTACGGGCAGACTTATGACTTGCACCACTTTTCTTGAACAATCAGGAACTTACAGATCGTATCTACACACGCGAGTTAATATTTGAAAAAAAAAACCTTGATGTACTACGGCTTTCATTTACTCAAGTGCGTGTATAGTAGTCGTACGCGATCACCGGACACGGTTCCGTGGATGTAGCCGCGATGAATGAAGCCGCGGCTCGTGCCTGATGAATCGGCCTCGCTATTCTCGTAATCCTCTCTTGCTCGCGCGCTCGTGATGACTTTATTATTGGCGATATCGCGATAGAAAGACGCGAGCCCGCGATTCCTCTCGGAACCGCCAAGCTTTGTTGCCTATTACCGTTAGGATCGTATCGCGCCGGTTGCACCGGGGTCAGCAGATGCGATCGCGGATGCTTGCTGTCTGCTCGGAGGCAGATTTCGCATCGGCACGTTGCAATTGAAATTAGCAACGACCGCTTCCGCGACTTCTCTTTCGAATCTTCGCGATCATCTTCCCTGAGAATCGACGGGGATTAGACAAAATATCAACGATATCCCTTCGACGAGTATGTACACACCCGTTCCTCTTAATTGACTCCGACGAAATGTTTATTCCATGTGAAACTGACCGAAGGATCATCGGATCGCTACCGAATATCGCTTCATTGGTTCGAACATATTAAATCCATATACGTTCCACGCCGATTTAGATTACGACCGACACGAAAAACGCCGGGCAAAAGGTACGCGTGTAATCCGGATCGCTTGTGTTGTATCCGCGGTACGAATAATCCGGTTTTCACGCCACTTGGAGAGCCGCGCTGCAGTCTTGGCAGCTGGCGATACCTTTCGCCTCGAAGATGACGTTTCCACCCACGTGCCCCGATGATCCGCCAATCCTATCGAGGCATCTTCAATCTTTTATCCGCGCACCTATCGGGGATCGTGTTTGAGATACTGTGTGCAACCGAATTCTTCGTGGGGCGTAATCTGTTCGAATTATAATTTAAAGTTGCACCGTACTGAAAATAAAAAGAACGAAGCGTCTGTTGGCTGAAACGTTACGGTCGAATGATTTTGAGATACACTTGAAGTATTTCGAGGTACTTTAAGAATACTTGATCGAAGCGATCGATGAGTACGATCGTATGAAGTGTAATCTTGGTATTCAGTATTCTTTTGTCCTGTATTCGAAATTGGTTATTATTTTACATAGAAAATATTAAGGAAGGTTCATGTTTTTGAGCAAAGTTTATTTTATTATTAATTCGTGACGAATACATCAATATGTTGGGTACATTTGTTACACCCGGTATGTGGATCGCGCGTAAGTATTCACGCAGGATGCTCCCTTCCTCGGCGATCCTGCTTTTCGCGTCTCAAGGCAGCCTGGTGTCGACTTCCAAGGACCTTCGTCTGTCGTGACGCGTTAGTTCTTGCCTCCTCGAGGAGGAGATGCGTGCAGAGCGTGTGTCTACCTGCGGCGTCCCTCCGGTTCTGCGGGCTGAAAGACGAGGCGGCTGTTTCTTGCGGAAACCCCTCTGTTGCTGCTGCAATTAGCGCGAGTTCCCGATAAATAATTGAAATTCAATACGAGCCGGCAGACGTTGTCAGGGCAGGTATACACTGTCGACGTTGCCGGGCGTATCGTAATTTCCACGCTCGGTCAGCCGCCAAACTCGCACGAGACGTTGCGAGTTGTTCATAATTAATATACCGACGTCGACGAACAATGGGGGCCGGGTGCACTCGGTTTTAACGAAAGTTTTCGCGGGAGCATCGAATTTCACGACGCTGAGGGAAACTTGTTACGCGACTAATAACGGTTGCTATCGCGAGAAAATTTCGTGTTACCGCGATGGAATTATCGATCGTTCGCGTTCCTGCGATGCTTCCTACCCTTAACCGGAAGTTTGTTCGTTAGTACCGACGAAGGTGGGTGGCGAAATTTTTAGGGGAATTTCGTTACACCTTTATAGTCAGAACTGGCTGACGAAATCAATCGATAATTACTTCTAATCAGATATTACATTTAAACGTTTAAATGATAGAATTCAATATAAGATTAGAGAATCATCGTATTATTCGAGTGTAAAACTATTCTGACGAATTACCGTTTAACCACGAAATCAACGTCGTTCAAACTTTCCGCCATCGTGAAATTCCCGGGGAAACGTTTCCTCAAACTTCCGGCAGATGGTCGTGACGCGGTCGCGTTAAAATTTAATTCCGCCACGCGTCAGGGGACACCTCGACGTGGCGGGCAAAGTTGCAGGTAGCCCCGGGGCCACGTAACCCGTGGGATGATAATGTTCAGGTAAACACGCGTCCGTTACTTTGACTAGAACCCGGTGTTTACGATGCGGGGAACCAACGCGACGCGACGCGACCCGACGCGTAACGTCGGTCGTCAGACGGGCCTGTCCGGAAACTTTCGAGACAGTATCGCGGACAAACTTTTCTGAATGATTCACGATTACGCCGGATATTTTAAGGGGAAGGAAAGCGCTAATTGAAGGCCGCCGTTTCGAGCCGACACACCGTCCGCTAATTACGGTCGAGCAGATTCCTTGGTCCTTCGTGTTCGTTATCCGCGCGGCTGACACGCTCGCGCTTCACCGGCTCTCGCCTGGCTTTCAAGCCGCGTTTTATACATCTCGAAATCAAAGGGACCCTCGGCACCGCGCCGCCTTTCGCCTAAATTTTTGGCAACGTCCAGCGCATTAAACGGCCAGATATCCTCCTATAAATGAAAGTCACACATCGTAAACGACAACCGTTTCGAAATGTTCTCCGAGGAAGGAAGGAATTCCTAATCGTTAATTAACGTTTAATTTTCAAAGTGTCTATCGTTTCGTTGTGGTATTTCATTCGGCGCGTTGCTTTCGTCTAGAGGTAAAAGACAAACAGACCATGAAGCTACTCGATTAAACTTCATCCTCCGGACGAGAAGTTCTCAACAAAGTTACGAAGAGCTTTGAATCATCCGAAGTGACTGGTATCCGGTACTCGAAGCAAACCGATCGCGCTTCCATTTAATTTCATCCACCGTCTGCTGCACGCTTCGATCGTCTCGCGTGACCGTTTATTTTCGCGCGTACAGCTCGCCAGATTTCCAACGCTGACAGTTCCGTGTTCGCGTTGGAAGAGTGCAGCGAAGAGGAGGAAATAGGAATCACCTCGGTTGTCAGAAGAGGCAAGCGAAAGCTAGGGAAGTCGAAGGGAAAGATGGTTCCCGGTGGGACGTTTCTAGCATCACCTGTTCCACGGTGTATTAGACGATTGCGGCTAGCCTGCCCTCGGGTTCGCCGTGCGAATAGCAATTTATTAGAATGAAAGAATGTTGCGCTGGAAGCAGGAAGTACGAAACTATGCGATGGCAGCCGTACACTGGGCGTGTTTGAAACGCACGGTGAACCCTCGGGATAGCTGTCGAGCAACAGCTTAATTAAACGTGTTGAGAGAAAAAATCACTGAGATAAAGTTGACTTTGATTAAAAAATTATTAATACTCCATGCTATGATTTGAAAAGTAAACGTATAAATAAGCATCTGAAATTGCAATACTTGACATTCTTAAACGGTTTCCGTGAAAATTTGCAAATTTTAAATCAGCTGACACAGTATACAAGAAGATTGAAATTAGCTAAAGTCAACTGCTAACTTCCGCGTCCGCTTTTGATGTCAGAAAGCAAAGTGATGCTGCTGTACAGCATACAGAAACGACGGTGTGCAAATTAATAAGCAGTCGCGATACTGTTTAATAAGATACTTAGAAGTCGCAAGGAGCTCTTAATCTACCCTGGTCGAAGCGGCGCGGCGCTTTCACGGGCGCAGGGAAGTCCTCTTAATGGGACGAGTCCTAAAGCTGGCTTAGCTCGAAATAAAAGGCAACAATTTATAAATCCTCCCGTCTTTGCCGCGATGTTTACGATGCTTGTCTGACCACCACGAACTCAACCACTTCTTTACGGATAGATTTTGCACGCCGCTTTAACGAGAATGCTAATTGAAACTGATGGTATTCAACGATGATAATCAGTTACACGGCTTTCTTAGATTTCCTTCAAATTGATACAACTGATGGCTGAATCGTCGTAATTACGGGGTTAGAATGTTTAATAAAGGAACTTGGAGGAGATGTTTTAGAAACCGGGTGCAGTGAGCCAAGGAAATATGAGCGATACCAGTTTGACCAGCTTCTTTAGCAATTGACAGTTATTACGATAATTTTCCTGCTTGCTCGTATCCTTGATAGAACGACATTTTTCTATCGATAGATTGCTCCGCAATTTTTTACTCTTTAATAATGTCGTTTTATACTGGATTGAGATAATTGGACGCAGTGTAATTGAAGTTCTAAGTGTTCGGTTTTCACTTTAATGACAAGTCGGAAGATTTTTATTTGCAAAAATAAATGATAATGTACTTTTTAATCGCGAACAGATTCTAAGATACGGTATCCTTGGATATCTATCTCAAAATTGAGAGATAAGGAAGGGTAGGTTTATTTTATTAATTAAAAAATCGTTGCCTAAAATGATAGGTCTAATCGTTCGTGTCGAAGTCACGTTTTCCAAGGCCGGTTTATCCGTTCTCATCTCGTCGAGCGATATCCCCGGGCGATCGTCAAGGCGGGCAGAGGAAACCCGTCGACGATGAAAGATCAACTCGCTAATGCAATATCAGGCCCACGGTGGGCAGAGATAATAGCGTAACCGCATTACGACACGATACGTCAATTAACGTCGGCGTGGCCCGTTGTAAAGTTGTGGCCGAGGCAAAGGGTGAGAGATGAAGGTAGAGGAAAGATTGCGAGGGTAAGAAAAAAATAAGAGGAAGAAGAAAGGTTACGAATTAAATAACCGTCGGTTTTCCATCGACCGATTGATCGAGTTAACCGACGCGAGAATTAACCGTACGGTTATCACCTATAATCCTGTAATCGCGGTCTCGTTAAGGAAAGCAAATAACTCCCTACCATCTTACCCGATATTCGATCGCGACCGCCTTCAGCTCGATTATTAACGAGATATCGTCCTACGTTCTTGTATAAGCTCGATAAAGACCGTCCACGCAAGCTAAATCGAGTTTGCAGTTTGCGCTTCGCTGTTTCTGTCTTCATCGTTCATCCTCCTGAGAGATTCTTGTCGAAATAAATTCAGCAAGCTCGTTTTACCGTATCGGTGTTTGAAACGCATCGTGGTTGAAAATCTCATGATTCTCACATTTAGCTTGTTAATTAGAAATTCAGAGTCGGCAGAATCTTTCGATTCTCACATTCGATTTGTTAAAGAAACGTTGGAAGCAACTGCATAATTGGGTTTGAAGATACTCGAAGGAAATTTAATATTTTAAATCTCCTGATTTATGCAAAGGTTATAACATATTTTATGGACTTAAAAGAGTAGAAATTCTTGCCGACTTTAATAGGGTGAACTCGTTTTATCCTATCCGAAGGTTTCCTGTATAAGAATTTGAAATGTCCGTAGAATTTCTTGATCTTTGCAACTAATTTATTAAATTGATCGAGCTGACAGGAAATTTATATTAACTGCAATGCTATAAGCTGCAAATGAAAAACTTAAATTAAAAAATGCGATACGCGTAACCATTTTTACAGTGCCGATCAATATATTACTGTGCGTTTAACTCGACTGAAAACCGGAAGCATACAATAGAAAGTTTGCAACAGCGATATAGTTGAAAATGAAAAATCGAATGGTCAATTAGATATAACGGAGTCGGGCCGTCAAAATCTTGATGGTGCAGGAAAAGTCGTGGCGGAATGGTCTGCAAGGATATCGTTCGCTTAGCTCTATTCCGAGTTATGTAAATCGTGGAAGTTCCAGGTGCGGCCTCGTTGCAGCTGCAACGCGTGGAAGTTTAAGAAAAGAACGGTGCGGCGGTGGCGCATTGAAAGGGGAGGGTGAAACGTCCGTGAATTATGGAAATGAAAAGGACCGTGCGCGCGTTATTGGCTCGCGGTGCTGATCGTAATCGGGTAATTGTCGATCGGCAGTCGAAGGGAACAGAGCGAGGAGAAAAAGCAACGAGAGAGTAGAAATGGAACGTTTCCTGGTACCGGTTCGACGGTCCGATGCGACCGATAATTTTAACGTTAAACAACCGGAACCACGTTGGGTAAAACGCATAAATCACTACGTGCTGGAAACATCGTTCGGCCTCTTGCATGGTGGCACGACCACATCGCCGGCTATTTAATTCAATTACGATTTATAAGATTATGATCTATCGGGTGCCGGTTAATTAAGACCGTGTTATATTCCCGTACATACACCGTTGAGCTTCGCGTTTTCTTGCGTTTCCCGCCGCATAAATTAACGTTTCAACCGGTGTCACGATAACGTCAACGCGTTCGAACGTTACACCGAATTATGTGACAGCCGCGTGCTAACGCTCGATTAATTGCCACCGTTACCACCGGGATTCTGTCTGACTAAGCAACCTGTCGGTGTCTCGCGTGAGCTTGTAAAAAGTACCGTTATGTTTGACAGCAACACGTCACACGAAGGCTCGACAAGATTTATATACCCGTCCCGTTGTAATTATTTCACGCGTTACGATAAAATTCACCGATAAAATTAGGTGGCAAATTACCGCTGTCTCTTGAAACTCCGAACGTAGTAGATTGAAGCATAGGTGGTCAGACACAAAGTTGGATGAAATCTTTTATCCATTTCCATCTTTATTAGAGATCATATGATTATCAAATTTTATGATTCAGGATATCAATATTTTAATATTTTCTATTATTCATCTAACCCAGCATCTATTATCTATTCAGTATTAGAAAATCTAATCTAACCGCATATAGGTAAATTTTTAATAACACGATTTATCAGCGTGTGACAGTTTATTAAAATGAAACTGGGTCATATACATATCTCTTCTCGGGTATAAGTTACATCACGCTCCGAAAACCAGTTCGCAGTAGATTGAGCCGAAAGTAGTCAGACGGCGATAGGGGATCGGGCGTATCGGTCGAAAGCGCCAGGCAGGACCGAACCGATAATTTCGTATCCAGTTGGTGGCAGCAGGCCGGTATTCGTCGTAAGTAAGACGTCCTCATAAAAAACGGTTCGCGCCGAAACGAGCGTCGGGCGCAATCGGAGTAGATCATCCAGGCGAAGCGCGAGGTCGGTTTGCGAGAAAGCAAATCCTGTGAGCCGAACGAATCGAGACGGAGGCATAGGCTCAATCGGCTCGTTAAGACTTGCCGTGACGGTGAACACGGTAGTGCGCGCGGCCGGTTACCACGCGGTCCAGGGACATGTTTAAGACCGGTAGTGGGTTGTTTATGCGTGAGCTCGCGCTTATGGGGAGCGAAACGTAATCCATGATGGGACGAGCGTGTCGGTCCCCTCGGATAACCACGTTTCACCTTCGTGTGCTCCCCCTTTCGCTGCTCCCTCTTTCCACTCGGTTTCTTCTGGCTGCTCATCTGGTCGTGCTTACTTCGGCGAGTCGCGAGTCGCGGCTACGTGTCCAGGGTATCAAGCGCCGATTCCTCGTACCGGCTCCTATATCTTCGCGCGAATACAAACTCGTCGGGACGAAGCTAGCTAAGAGTCAGCAGCGGCAGCAACAGCAGCACGAGTGACGACGCCTAGGAAAAGAGGAGAGAAGCAAGCACACCGAGATACCCAATGCCAGGTTGCGATGCAGCAACGTGTACGGTGTACCTTTCCGTCGTCTGACGGACGAGCCGCGGTAGCTGACAAGTTGCCCCATTACGCCTATGCTGCATACGCGCCACCCAAGCGCGGGTAGCTCGCGTTCGCAGCGGGATCCTCGTGTTCGCAGTCTCTTAAAACTCCTTCGTCCGCTTCTTGGCCTCGTTCCTTTCCTTCGCTCTTCTCCGTTCCTCGTCGCTCCTCTTCTTCTTTCTTGCACCTCGTCGCCCTCGTTCCCTACTCCTTTCGTCCTACGGCTCCTGCTCGCACAGCTGCACCGACCGAGTCCATTTTCTGCTTCCTGTATTGTGGCGACTTCCTTGAATGCGCTGATTCCTGACGAGCTCGAGCCACCGCTTCCTTTGACGGCGCGTAACGCGAGGGAACGAAGCAGTTCATTTTCACCTGTTTATGGGCTGCGCGATGTACTCTGGTCCCTCCAACCGCGATTACGAGGTCGCGTGCATTTAACGCGATGTCTCGAAATCCGCTCTCTTTTCGATAGTTCCGACACTTTCGCCTCTGATTTGCTCGCGTTAAAGTTCTCTACTTATCGCGACAACTTTCACATCGACTCCGCTCCATATTCATGAGACTTTGGAAACGACTTGGCGGATAATCATAACTCCTCGCGCCTATGGAGTGCGCTGTAACATAGATTCCTATTAAAAGTTGCAAGAAATATGGCAACGGTTTTATTACGTTTACATCATCCCCGGGCTACGTGTATTTCCGTCGGGAAACATCATTATCTTGGTAAATTACATGGTACCGTTGGTTTGCATCTTAGAAACGTGGAGAAAAGGAACGGACGACAGATATCTGAAAACTTTTAACAACTTTCTTAGTGTCAATGTTTATTTCCTCGTGCAATTACAAGAAATATAGAAGCTTCGGAAAGTTTCGCGTAAACCGCGATCGCAACGCGAGGAAATCCTGTTGCCGCGTAAAAAGTGTCGCAAAGTCCTGAAGCGGTTCTACGCGGTCGTTGAGAAACGCGGACGGAAACGGTTGAAGTACCCGAGGACTAGTTTTGAACGGGTAACGTCCGGTCGCGCTCAAAGTTCGCGCATCCTCGCACAATGCTTCCTCCGGGAAAAGTTTCGAGCGGACGGAAGCGAATTAGCGGCAGAAAGGTGGAGAATTCTTTGCTACTCGACTGAATTGCGCTTGCCGCTGCTCGAATGTCTTCCGTTGAAATTTCGCAAACGGTCTTGCTTTCGTCTCCGCCGCGTAAATATCCAAAATGTACACCTTGAAAGCAGTGTCGCGCTTCCAAGTTTTCTATACCATAACGGGAGGAGCAATAAAAGAATTGTATAATTGAAAGTATAAACTTGACGAACCATAACAAAATCGCGACGACAAAAGTCATTTGCCAGCAGCAGGCCTCAAATTGAGGCTGAATATCGCGTCGCAACCATTCAGTATTGACGGAAGCAACGAAAAGCAGCGACAAAAGAGTTTTCGTAATAAACGGAATGAATCGACCGAATGAACGTCGAGTAACTTCGTTTCAATAAATTGATTCCGTTGAAACAATGCTGGGGAACGGCTTTAATAACGTTTTTAAGCGACATCCTGAATTGCTGGTCGCATTGAAAGCGAAAGAATAGGTCGGGAGGCTAATTAAGTGAGCAGAAGCCACGCTCGTGATCTCGTTCCACGAGGATCCTTCCTCGTCGCTTTCACTTTCGCAACATCTCAGCTTTCTTTGGCGACGAATTTCATCCGCCTCCGTGAAAGATCGAGATAGAAACTGTGGAAAGAGTGGACAGAGATAGAAGAGGAGGCAACAACATCGTGGCAAACTGGTGTTCTTAAGTTGATTGCATGGGAGAAAGAAACAAGGAAAGAGAAGAAGAAGAAGAAGCGAAAACGAGCTGAGCCACTTGATCGTTAATTGTAATTTCACGTTTAGCTCGGGTATCGAGGATGCTCCCTGGTTGTAATTTTAATCCTTTCGTCGTCGAGACGATTTTGCCCCGAAACGGTGGAAAGGCTGGTGAAATTAATGAACTTAAGCTCGATTTACGCGGGGAGGTGTACGCGGGAGGATCAAACGGCTACGAGGAACAGCAACGACGACGATGAGGGGAGTAGGCCATGAGAACGCTTAACTTTTAACGATTCTCTTGCGAAAAAATGAACGGGACGGAGAGAAAAGGAACGGGAGAGAAACGGAGAAGAAGAGTAGGGAAGAGCGAGAGGACTCGAGAGTACAAACTAACCCTCTGGGCGGGTTCAATTAAGCCCGAATACACGTAACGTACCCCCCCTGAAGCCCGTTCATTTGCGCGGCTAAATACCGCGAAGCTTTTTGACGAGCGACCAGGCAAGGAGGTGTTGTTCGGGGCTACGATAAACTTTTTTAATTAACGAACAAATTATTCGAATATCGTTGGCGTTAGTTGAACGTAACCGGTAAATCTGAGACTCGTCCATTTAATCCCGTCGCTTTATTAATAATTTCCAGACCACTTGTCTGTCCCTGTCGATTTACGAGTCGCGCGTTCTCCGTCTTCTTTCATGGAAAATGAAGCACGGTAATCGTAAATTCCCCTTGTACGCAAGAAACGGGGGGTAGCCATTGAAACAACCACGTCGAAAGGTACATACTTAGCTTTTGGAATCTATGAAATTTCCACTGGATCCTTGGTTCCGTTAATCTCTGGTAATCCAAGCGTAGAACGTCATAAATTACGTGTAACAAAAGGGAAACAACGAAAGAACTAGGTGTCCTTCTGCTCGAAGCGTACCTACTAAAATTCATAGCGCGATCAGCTGAATATCCAATAAATAACGTTAAACGCGGCGAGTGTTTTGATAAGGAACCGGGGCGGCGCTCTTCCTCTCTCTTCGTTAGGCCATTACGAATTTCTTTCTTGTCACCGTTTTATTCCACCAGGGTCCACTGAAATCCGTATGTACGTATACGAGACGAGTTATTCTTGTCCCGTTGCTGGTTGCTACAAGCATCCTTAAATCATCGTCCTGTCTAACGAACAGTCTAATCCTGATTCATAGCGAAAAGCCACGTCGGTTCTCGAGATCTCCTCCGGACTTTGGGCACGAAAAGACGCGACGAGCGGGCAATTAACCTGTGCTAACTCGAGAAACCTTAGGTTATCTTGACTGGCGATTGCAAACTTGTTGCTGCTTAAACCTCTGCAAATAGATATACCAAATATCGTCGAAGAATTTACTTCAGTCGGGAAGCGAGTAATTTGTATTAAGAAAATGTTGGTATCTTCGTCAAATCAGAAGCATTTAAATTGATATACCGTGAGCTCTGTTTTGCAGTATTTTTAAGTCATCGAGTAACGTCAGACTTGATATGCAACAAGCTGGTACAAGAAAAGCACGGAGAAATCCTGAGTCAGCGGGCAAAAAGCGAATACCATCGTCGTCCCACAGAATCTGAAACGACATTCCTGCAACCAACGAGCATGAGATTAACGCTGAGCTCGTCGAGCCAGGTTATGGATGCGAAGGAAGCTTAATAACGCTAGTATTGTTCTCCTAGCCCCGGTAATTATAACGTTTTAATGCAAGCCGGCCCGAGAGCTTCGCTTCCGCGACAACCACGGTCGGTACGATACCCTTTGATCACGATCCTTCCTAACGAAGGAATTAATCGTGATTTACTCTGAAATGATTCGCCAGAAGACGGTCTTCTCTCGTTGTATCGGTGCGACCTCCACGGTTCACGATCGTCACGGAAACACGAAGCTACAATTAGCCGCTTCCAAAGAGCAACGCGTTCGATCGAAGATCCTACAGGATCAAGACTGATCAGAGCGAGTGGATCGTGTAAAACGAGCCACCAAATAGGGATAAAAGGTACTCGATCTTCGTGGAAATGAAGAAATATCCTTGCAATCTGGATGCAGCGCTTCGATGTCACTTTTCTCATTCCATCAGGCTCGTTCTCTGCTTCACAATGCCCACTTTTGTACGCGGTATGTCGTGGATTTTGTTCCTTTTAAAGTCCATAACAAAAAGTATCTCGATTTCCTCTTACTGCAATTTCGTAAGTTCTTCTCTAATAACCTGTCCCAGCACCGTGAACGGTGTTAACATTCATCGGTGAGTCAGGATCGGCTACGAAAGGCTTGTATTATGATTTGTCAGTCAGGCTGTGACACTTAATAGACACTCTGTGTGTAGTTTATTATAGGTATCGTTCGTTCGAATTAAGCGTTTCATTGACACGATTACCCAAGAAAGGCAGTCGTTTCAGCGTGTCAAGCCGAGGACACGCACGATCAAAACTTATCAGATGTTTTTGAATAGTGAACGACACGTGACACGGTGGAATCGGTGAATGGCGCGCGGCGGTCGAGATGAAAAGGAACCGGAAGGGAACGATTCGATCGTGCGCGTCGCGATGTTCCGGAGTCGACGCACGTCCTGCGATCGATCGATCGATCGTGCTTTCACTTTTGTCCATCCCGTCCCGATGTCATCGACTCGGCCACGTTACGAAGAAACCGGCCAGCCATTGGATCTAGCTTCTTATTTTTATTCCTGGAAAAAGACCTTTTGTTAACTCCGTTTCTTTATCCGATCTCGATCTTAGCTTCAGAATGAACAGAAACGTAGAAATGCTGGGATTCTTTGCAGATTCGTTAAAATTGTTGATTAATTGATTAGCCATTCTTGATTATTATCAGTTTTAGCGAAAGAGTTCTTGGTACACTTGATAAAATTTCAAGCGCGCAAGTAGAGCTTTCGAGCCGACAACGCGACGACTCATCGATCGGTCGCGATCGGCCGTATTGCCAAGCCAGGGCGGCATAAGTCACTTCAGAAACGCTTACACAAAATCCTCAACTGCCAGTACATACATACAAGGGAAGCCTCTAAACGGCGTGTACCGAATGTCGAGTTAGATACCGTCACGTAGACGACAGCTTCCTTTGCCTTTGTATGCACAAATAACTGCACCGTTTATGCTAATAATTTGAAACTATCAAAAGTTATCGAACGAGTATCGCACGCGTGAATTTTGAATTTCGTGATGGCTCGATCGTGCGATGAATTTGATTCATTTCAAGCGAAATTGTCTCCCATTGCTGGTGATTTAAATTTCATTACAATATTTTTAATTAAATCATAGGATTTTGTAATAAACTCTCATCATTTCCTAAGTTTCTTTCATGAAAATAAATTTCACCAAAATTCGACGCGTGGAGATTTAATTACTCGTACGGAACGAAGTATAATTAACTGCAAAAAGCATTGAATAGGGGAAAATGGATTTTCGTGCAACTGAAACTACTCGCGTTTCATCGAAAGCCAGCGGCAGTTTGTAAATCTGTAACTGAATATTACAAAATGAATGCCATAGTGTATTAACGTTACAACAGCTGAACGACTAGAGTATATAATGAGTTTAATTATTAGGTGCGTGTAGGGTAATTGGTCGTGAACGGTGATAAGTTTCTTTAATGGAGGGATTACGAATTCGAACGCGAGGGGAAGTCACACCTTACTACGGGAATCTTCTCTTTCTGGCGAGGAGAAGCACGCGGAGTGTTTACGATGAAAAATTCCGTGGGCGTGCTGCTTCGATAATGTATCGCGCGTAAAGAGGAGGATTAAAGCGAGCCCGGCGAGCTGCAGCGTGGTTCCGTTAAAACTAAATAACCTGAACACAGAAAAGCGCCATCGTGGAACCCCGAATTCCATGACGATCGTACCTCCATGAATTTCAGTTTTGGGAGGAACGGAATCGTTCTCTGAACGAATGGTAGCGCTTTCTCCACAAGTTTGTATCATTTCTACGTTCGTAAATATCGAGATTAGGGTATGAAATGATGCTGAACGACCATCTTGTAATACGGAGGTGTTCAAGAATTTCAAGACATATATCGTAGGGGGAAATAAAATCGAATGCCAGAATGGCGAATGATGAAATTAATTTAATTTTAAAAGCTGAAATAATAATGGAATAATTTTTAGCATTATTTCTATTTTAGCCCTTAGATAGTTACACCATTTGCCAATTTTTCTTTACTCCAATTTCAGAATTAATTCCTCAAATTCAATTTGTAAATGGATAAAATAAAAATCGAAGAAGCTGAAGGATTTCTTTAATAATAGCTAAGAGAAGTTAAAATTCATCCGTCCTTTCGCCTGGATTTTCGCGATCGGCAAAATTCCTCTGAAGAGGGCCAACTCGTTAAGCCGCAATAACAGAGGCGGAATCGCAGAACGGTGGTAACGCACGCGTAAAATGAAGGTTTTCATTGGTCGGAGGGAGGGCAACACTCGGTCGGATTATGGAAATGCCCGAACTTGCCCGTCTCCCTTACCTCCTCCACCCTTGGCCCGAGCCTTTCTTGACGGGCCTAACCCGGCTCTTTATTATTGTAATGCCCGAAGTTATGGCCGTGCCGTCTCGCGCCTGGGCCCCCTGATACGAGCTTTAATTTATGAAAATGATGTGAAATAGGAGCCGGGATACCACGGTGTTATCGCTCGCTAACCCGAAATTTCTTATTTCTCATCTCTTTCCTGCAAGCGACTGCATCTGTTCTTACGCGTTCGATCGCTACCGGTCTTCTTCGGCGGATTTGTAAATTGAAGCGGGCAACGGAGAAGAGTGGTAGAGGGATAAGAAAATACTGTGCGAGGATCGCGGGAATCGCGGATCCGCGAATCCTGAAATAAAGTGCAATACAAAGTGTACCTGCAGCCGGGGTACCGTGGTCGAAGGAATTCAATGTTTATGCCCGTGGGATTTGTACGAAGCGAAAGCTAAAGAGTTAGTAGGCTGTATGTTATGCTTTAGCAGCCGGGCCGGATGCGTTCGGATATCCTGTTGCTTTCGCTGCAACCAGCTTTTCGTTGGTTAAACGTGAAATATGCAATCCGCGGATATTATTCTGTGACGCGGCGACCGTTGAGTACACCGTATATTCTCGTCGGATCTCGCGGCAAAGCTTGAGCTACTGTCGTTTAAAACTTGCTTTTCCCTGATCCTTTCCTTTAAAAAAAGAGTAAGAGTAAGAGAAAAAATTTTGTTTTGAGAAATAAGTAGTTCAAGATATAATCGATACAATAAAGTCGAAGGGTGAATCGATCGGTGTTCACCTTATGAACGATTTCACAGTCTTCGTGAAGAATCGCTGCGGGGGCGGAGGAAAGTACCACATTGAAGTGAAAGGTATCGATAATCGTCGGAAATTACCGTGAAAATTGCACGTCAGTTTCGCAAGAAAATTGGACAGATCAGGCGGCAAACCACCTGTCAATGTCTCGACGTTCCCGATCGGAGTTTCCTCGTGTAATCGCGTGCCGAACGACGTGGAAAAATGCACGCGTGCCATGACGCGACGCGTCAGCTGCGAGTTTTCGCGAGTGAGCGCGTCGCGTCGTCTCCTCGCGGACAAAAATGGCTCGTCTCGAGAAATCACGGTCTGAACCTTTCCAGGAGTCGCCTTGCCATTAGTGGTAGAAACGTTTAAGGCTCGCCGATGGAATTTCAAATTTCTCTGCAGTTATTCGCGAGACTGTAGTAACTCGTTCGTTCCACTGCAAAAAAAATTAATTCCATTTAGAAACACTTAATTAGTGTTCGCCTAATTACGTTCACCACAATACTAGTTTATTTATTTAAATTCGCTCGTTATTGCTTAATTTGACGTGTTCCTGGTTTGATTTCATTTTTGATGAACTCGAAGTAAAATCTCGAGAAAGACCTTACGGAACGAATCTAATTAACGCGAAACTGAAAATTACAATTTGTAACCACAGTCGTGCGAATTTTTTCCGAGAATTTTGCATGTAGTCGAGAACGAAGTAAACTGAACAACCAGTAAGTTACACAGACGATAGTCACGGTTATAGAATCAAAGATTGGATTGTTACATTCTAAGGAAGGGAAAATCGAGGAAGGATTCGATGTTGACACGTTACGATTGCAGCATATCGCAATAGTTCGCTCGAATACAATTGCAAATTCTTTTCGTGGGAAATTCACCGCATATTATGCAGAGGAATATTTCATAATATCGATATCGTGCGGGAAGAAGTTTCTGTTTGATACTACAGGTAGTCACGCGACGATAAAAATACCTTCCACGGTTGTCTTTTAAACATTTCAACGTTGCTATCTCTCGTTAACTTCTCTAAGAGATTAATTTTGATAAACGACTAATTAAACGGTACTCTCAGTTTCTTTAATTCCTTCAATTAAGAGAAATATCGTGAAAGATGCAGGCATCGTTCGTAATCGTGTCAAAGAGAAACGAACCGTTCTTATTCATTAATTGTATAATTACATTTATAATTTACGAAGGTAGGATTGCTTTTAGTAACGTTCCTTTGGAAATTTCTTGCACAACAATATTTGTATAAGCTTGCTGGAACAAAAAGACTTGTAGCTGCTGCGGATGAAATGCATTTACTTTAACGATGAACACGTACTTAGCGAAGTAGTTTGGGTAATTAATTATCGTAGATGAAAAGCTGCAAAGGATCGTTCCCTTGACGCGAGGCATATCTTATGGAAACTGGGAAAATCTTTGGAACAAGACGCGCGAAAAGTAGGACGACAAGTGGGAGACGAGGGGGAGAAAACGACGACGACGAAAGGCGAAGTCGTTTGAAAATTTAATTAAACTACAGACGGCACTATTAACAAGGCGAGAGTTGTCGACGTCGTTGAAAGGATAAATAAGCGTCGTTATATCGACGTTAATCCCACCTCATTCGGGATACTTTATTACTCCATTTAATCCGTCGAAAAACGTTACACTTGACATATTTAACTTTAATAAGCAGTCGCAAGGGAACAGTATAAATTTATCCTTCTTCAATTTCTTAAATTAAACGCGATTCAACGTGAAAACGAAGTAACGTTGCTGCTTTCGAAAACCAGTCGCTTAAATGAAGCCATCGGAGGAGGGAAAATTACCGGTGTAACGATCGAGCGAGAAATAAAGAAAATCGGTGAAATAATAACAGACGACAATGGCGATTTATTAGTTTAACGAGCGGCGAACCAAAAACCCAGCCGCTCCCTTGGCCGAGAATACGGCGACAAACGGGTGGACAAATGTTTGACCGGGCCAAACAGGCGCGTTAAATTTTCGACCGACCGGTTATACCCACCCCGAAAAAGAGTGGTGCGCGAGCGATGGGTGCGGGACGAAGAAGGGTGGGACAGTTAAAAATAAAAAAAGAATCACCGAGGAGACTGCAACGTGGACGATCGAGCACGATGGAACGACAGAGATGCGGGATAAAAGAGGAACGAAAATGGAAGAGTTCAGGGTAGGGATGGACGAGGAGGGTTAGACGGCAAATAAAACATATTGATGTTTGCAATTAAATTGGCCAGACAATGGACAAATACCGATTCACTCGGTCGCGACCGCCGCGCCGGTTCGATTTAATAAATATCCGCCTATTAATTTTCTCTCACGATTCTCCGGCTTCTCTTTCCGCGTCACCAGGCCAGCGGAACTATTTTATTCCTGGTAGGCCGCGTATTTGTACGAGCGTTTATTTTGCGCTTGTTACCGGAACGGACGCGCTTTACGCAAACCCCCGCTATGTATAAGCGGCCGCTTCCGGCGCTCGTTTGCATTTCATTAACTTTACCTCCGTCCGATTCCCTTTGCGCGTCACGGTGTCGCCGATTTTGCCTTGCGACACGACACCACCTGAAATTACCTGGCACACTTTGCCAGGATAAATTGTTTTCCTCCTCGAGGTCTGGAGATTCACACGATTGAATTTCAGACTCGTTATAACCTCAGAATTTTTCAAATTAAAATGCACGACCCAGGGCAGAGAGATCTTTACAGAAATCCTAACACACGCTCGTTAGATAAGCGTCTCGTCGATCCGCGTTTCTCACACGTCTCGAACGAGGCGATAAAGGGCGGAGAAAACGGTATTTGCCACTTGAAACACGACGGTGCATCGCGTGACCGGTGGACCGTCGCCTGCCGCAAAAGGGGAAGCGAGTGTTTCCCGGCACGGTTAGTCGGGATGGCATAAGGCATGGGAGCATAAGCCAGGAGGCATAAGGCATGGAAAAAAAAGCAAGGGGGTAGGAGGTCTAGAATAGTCGAGTTAGCCGGGTAGAGCCCAGCCTAGGGAAGCCCCTCTGTACGTAACGTGCAACCGATACTTGCTAGCAACGCCGACTTGCTCCCCCGGGTTACTCGCATACGTACCGGCCTCTTTGCGATACCTTTTTCCACGGTTCTACGTGGGTTTCACCTACGCCGACGGAGCGCATCACGGTCTCCGCAAGGCTGGGAATAGAACTCCGTGGAACGCAACCCCAACGGATCGGACACGTGCGTAAAACAGATACGCGTAATAGCGTTACCTGTCTGTGACAACCCTTCGTCCCATCGGCCTGTTTTTCATGCCGCTCCTTGACCCCCGTTATCACCGTTCCATCGTCGCCCCGGTTTCCGTGCGGATGCACACCTGATACCGCAAACTCGCCGATGATCGCGTCTTATCGTCCATCGAAACGCTTCCACGAGAGCAGCTTTTGTTAACAATGTCGATGAACCGTGCGTGATCTCACGATAAAGAATGCTTTGATTTAATAACTGATTGGATGTAGGAAATTAGGTATCTCGTTTAACCCTTCTCGGCTGGTATTTAGAAAATTTATTTTAAAAATTTTAACCATTGTAAAAGTTGCAACACTTGAAACATTCCAGAGAATGAATACAAATTTTTCAAACGTTCGAAGATATTGTACAACGATCTTTTCTAACGATTGACATTTACACGTATCACACATCCTTGTTAACTTTCACTTTTTTGTACGCGAAGAGACGTTCGATTACACGAAGCGTTAAGCGCGTAAAAGGCCTCATTAGAGGTGTCAGCTCGTCATGTTGATTGTAACGCCTCGAAACAGACGTCACGTCTGCCAAGACGTATCCCGGACGTTGTTTCTCGACGAGCGAAGAGAAAGAAAGCAGGGGAATCGTGATATCGCGGCGTGTTCGGTACAAACGATGGGCCGGCTCCTTCTCTTCGAATTCCTCGCGTACATCCACTTCCGCCGCGGGCCAAGCGATTATTTTCGAGCGGTTTCTCGGCCTCTTCCTCGTTTCGGGGGACCGTGAAGCGAAGCAAACCGCTAACCACAATTCGTATGCGCGTGGAACGCGGCTGAACAAAAGAGCGGAAAAATGAAAGAAAAAAAAAAAAGAATTGTGAAAGTGGACGAGGAGAAATAGGAGGCAAAGGAGAAACAATACATTTTTTGAATTTCATTTGTCTCCTTCCTTTTTGCACTTCGAAGAACTTGTATTAAACAGGAGGCCTCACACGTCGCTAAATAGACAGCAAATTGTAATTTCTTACTTTTTTTTTTAAATTTATCTGAAAGAGTCAGCGAGAAAGAGAAGTGAATGGATGAGAAACGTAGTGGACCGGCGAAAAGATACCTTAACGCTTAACAAGGCGCTTTCGAACGTGATTATTCGCATAAATCAATAAATAACTCGTAGCCAGGCCCCAGCTGCCGTCCCGCTGCTCTCGCCTCACCTGGAAGCAGGCATTTGGCATACATTATCCCGGCATCCTACATTAAGGAGCTCCGGTCCCCGCGAGCGACGATATATTATCTATCTCGCTTTTGGTGGCTGGCTTGGTCGCGTAATAATGCGCCTAATGTCCCGAAAGTTGGTGTATTTGGCCGGCAACCGTGGCCCGTTCCAAAGTGAAAACGGCCCGTTCAAACAGCGATAAATAAATTGGCCGTGAGGGTCGGATCATCGAATTATGCTAATCGCGAACGGTGAGTGATATTATTTAGTTAGCCGGGCGACGATGGTGAATGTTCGTCTAGTCGACCACCAACAACCAATCGTTTAGATTGCTAGTTATCTCTCGCTTCAATTTTACTAATTTCACTCGCCGATTGTTATCGTATTCGAATATTTTATTTATACCAATTCGCTCGTGCCATTCGAATCGTAGAAAACCGTCAGAAGTTTAATATTTTTATTTTTTTTTTTTAAATGACAGTAAGAAGTGGGAAATTGTCGAAGATAATGATCATTGAAACGCGTAAGGATTTACGATAGCGCGAAGCATCACGTTCGAGCAGCGAGAGTGCATAGGGCATCTAATGATTTATCTTTAAACATAAGCGGCCGATTACGCCGTGTCGAGTATTAATTGCAAGAATTTATTAATATCTATGAATTATCCGTTTCGGCTTACGAGTTCATAGGTGCTCGGCTTCCACGAGCGTTCCGAGCTTCGTTTCCAGCCACGCCTACCTGATCAGCAACGCTTCCAGCCAAGATATTAATCGAACACATACCAATAATAATGATGAGGTTAAAACGAGTCCGCAGATTAACGAACAAGGAGTTTTCAGAGGCCACTACGTGTAATGGCAGCTTCTTCTATACATGCTTGATTACTCTCACCGGCGATAAATCAAAAATTCATTAGAAAATCGCCGTTGCCGGCAACGATCCAAGTAGATGCTTTCGTTTCAATTATTTACATCGAGACCGATATACGTGATCGATTAGTGGTTCAATTGCCGTAACCTACTCCATCTGTAAGTTATTTCCGAACGGTTAACACGAACGTACTATCGAAATACGTATTTATAGGCACTGAACAATGAATGCAATTCCAACTCGATCGGTGCGTGAAGTTTGAACTTGGAACTGACATTTATTGGCGAGTTCAATCATTTAACAGCCTGCCACGATAATTATTCAAGCTTGGTTCCCTATGATATTAGCCGTAAAAGTCTTTAGGATCGAGCTTCGAGAACTGAAACTTTGTACATCACTAATTGTGAGTTCCACGATCACGAATCGTGTTAGCGCAGCTCACCCGCGTTTGTAACTTACACAAGCGGCATCATCTTAATGCGATAACAAACTCGGCTGTAACTTCGTGACTTTCAAAGCTATCCTAGTCAATGAGAAACAGCGTGACAATTGTTTTATCGGCAATTAACGTGGCGTTTAACGCCGCAAAGGCGGGAAAGCAGTCACGAGGATCTTTGACTTTTAAACCTACCCAAGCTACTCGAAGACAATTTCGTGGCTCGGTTAGGTAAGCGTCGTCGTATTTCTTCGCGGTTCAACTGTTTAACCCTTTACCCTTATATCACAGAGTCACATTTGGTGATGCAACTTACAGTTTAAATTTGACAAATTTGAATCGTGTTTTATTCCAATTATAATTTTAACAGTCAAGAATTTATCGTAATTGAAATTTATTCAAATATTTTTTTTCTTTTTTAAAGAGAACAGACGTTATTCTTACAATTCAATAAAAGGGCAGGGCTCGCGTGATTTACGATCCGTAGCGGTGTCCAGGCCCGTATTTTCTTTCTTCGACAAGCTACGCCAGGGCAGAAATAACTTCGGTTCGAACTTTCTCGCGGCGTATACTCTTTCTTGTTCCGTATCTCTTTCCCTTCCATTTCCATTCCCTTTGGTCCCGTGGTACACATACTAGCCTCAACGACGAGAAGAGTGAAACGACCAGCATACTTTCACTTTACGCGCACGAACGGACGATAACTCGACCGTAACTGCCGGATGAACGCGTACGTACGGGAAGACGCGATTTCTGCTTACAAGTTTGCAGTTTAACGACGGGACTCGATCAGCCCTCTCTCGCTTTGCCCATCTATTTTTCCGTATCGACACAAAGGAGGCATTCGATATCGACGCGACCATGAAAGCAACGACCACGCGTTACTTCTTATACGACCAACTACGCCTCGATAGCTGTCGGGGCCGATTTCTTGCGATCGCTCCTTTTCGCAACGCGGTATTTTTATTTTTATGGGGGTGTACCAGCCAGTCGACAGCACCAGGGGACGATGACACGAACTATAATCGCGAATCTTTGCGAAATCTTCAGGAGGCTGAAGGATTATGAAGGAAATTAAAAATGCTCACGAATAATATAATTTATGGAGCGACCATATACTTTCAATTTCAAACAACATACACATAAAAATAAGAAAACATTCCTGCAGCTACATATACAATATAAAAACTTATTCTAAGATCGCTGTAGCATTTAGGTTTCTAGTGGATGAACTTTAAAGGAATCGATAGATAGTAAGAAACCTGAAGAGGTAATAATTCGTAAAGCTGGCACGTAGATTTCTGAATCCAGCGTTCTTTCCATAAACGGTGTATGCTCGCTAGATCGTAATCACGCGATCCACAAGTCGCGCTTTCCAAGTTGCAATCCCGATCGGTCGACCTTTTCGACGAGTCCGACGCACGCACCGTTGCTTTCCCCATCGTGGTTCGACGATAGAGGGAAAAAAGAAAGGCTACGCGACAATGGAACAAAAAGGCCGAACGTAAATGCAGGGTATCGCAATTGGTTAAGCTGTGTCATTTGTCAATATTACGCCCGGACACCTGCGCCACGGCCGTTTTCTATGATTCCAGCGCCGCGGTCATTGATATGCAAATTCAATGCTAACACGTATCAGTTTTCCAGCGGCTTGATTAATGCTCGTACGGGCGTTTTTCGAGATGGCCGAACAAAGTTGCCGGGGCTGGTGAAGGAGATGGCGACCTCTTCGGGCGAGGGTACCAAGCCGGCGTCAATCAGCATCGGGAGAAAGAATTCTTCAACTATGCGACCGCTGATCCAGCCACGAACGGAGGGGCATAGGTGCAGACTTGTATGGTAGGGGAAAGTACAGGCACCTAGTAAATACCTGTACTAGCCAAGCAGGTCCACTTGGAGTCAGAGCCAGCTTGCTCCTCTTCATCCTCCGACGCTTACCGTTACGGGCACAGGCTACACCAGTCAGCCACGGCCCCGTATAACATCGGCTATTCCATTTTCATTTTCTCCTCTATCCGATCGATCGATCTCCCCTTCGGGAAACGCAGCCGGAGGTGTCGTTCAAGTCCCTTTTTATCCGGCTACGTTTCCGATGATCGGTAAAGCTCCGTGGTTTCAATCGGTGACCACTCTTCTCGTTCGCTCGACCGGCCGGGCATTTCAGTACTTTTGTACTGAAATGTCGAGAGCGACGCGGCTCTGAATAGGCAAGTAACAAAAGAACGCGATCGAGATTTCGATATACTCTCTCTCTCTCTCTCTCTCTGTCTGAAGCTGTGGAAAGTGGTATCTGTTAGGTGCACATCCACGGTCGATAGCGAGCGTCGCGTGGAAAGGTGTAAATTGCGAGGGGCACGAGCGTGAGCGCATTCGCCACGCGAACAACGCGGTGTGACGCGCCGTGGCAAAAGGGACAATCGCAGGACAGGCCTAGGTAGAACGTTGGACGACTGGTTGCGTAATCGTGCAAGTGTTCGCGACAATATTGCCAGTGAGCGAGTGTACGGTGCCGCTCGTGCGATTTTAAACGCGATTATTTATATCCGTGGTGCGTAAGCATACGTGCAAAGTAAGTGGCGCACACGGCTGAAAGAGAGCTTAACTAACCTACCGTACTAGAAATATGCTGGCTTCGGCTTGCTGTCGTGGCGCGCGGTGTCACTCGTTGCAGCGTGTATAACGAGGCGACATACGGTGCGAGCGTGTTTGAGTAGGACGGTAAAAATCGCGCACCGTCCTCATCGTCTATGGGGGTTGCTCGTCCATGCGTGCGTACTTTCGTCCCTGTTGCCCCTCCGTTGATCCCGCGTCCCCATAGCCCCCATGTACACGCGCACGCACACTTGTATCCATTGTTATACAAATCTGGATACGCGATGCACGCTTTCGAACGGTATATAGCTGTGCGGGTCGGGAGAAGGCGAACGAAGCTGAAGGAGGGTAGAGAGCGAGGAGAGAACGGGGAACTTAGAAAAAGACAGAGAAGAGAGGCAGATAGAACGAGAGGATAAGAGGGGAGGGTAGAGGATGAAAGAGGCTCTCGTCCAACGCCGGGGGTGTCGCTAACAAGACACGCACCCCTACCACGAGGGGGTTCTAGCAGCACGAGCACACGCGCAACGTTTTACGTCTGTGGGTCCGCATTGCGTGCGTAACTCGTAACTCCTACGGTACGTGTACGCGACTCGACACGACTCGACGACAAGCCATCCCCTAATGACTTATTAGCAGCCGCGCGTTAGTTAACGACGCGACAGGATTACTCGCCGTATTGTGACGGCTTCTCTCTCTCTCTCTCTCTCTCTTTTTTTCTCTCCCCCGTTTTATTCCCGTTTCCTACGACTTCTTTCCCTTGGCATTCATCCGTTTCTTCTCCCTATGTTTCCGCGTCTGCTCCTCTTCGCACCCTCTGTCCTTCCTTCCTCTTCAGAACGCGGACCAGTCCCTCTTCTCTTTTAACCTGCTGTCCTTTCGACTTCTCTTCGACTTCTGTGCCGCTTGTTCTCCACGCACCCACCACTTTCATCGTCTTCCTACTAGCTCCTTTTTTTTTCCTCCTAGCGATGTTCCACCGTGCGACACGCATTTCCACGCCGTACTCGGGCGTTTCCACGCAGGTAAGCACACAGACGTCGGGCAACGCACTCGCCGCTCTTGTCGGGGAATGCGTGGGCGGATTTGAAAGAAGAGAGGCTGCAGTCATTTCTCGCATCCATTAGGGAAATTAATGATTTTTAATTTTCACTGCCGTGGATACGCGAGAAGCCACTCCTTTGTGGCGCGACACCGGCCCTCTTTAGCGACGTTTCGCGGGAACGTTTTCGTGCCTCAGGTACGGGGGCAGACGAGGGAAACTCTTCGAGCTGCTGGAACGCGTTTTCATTTTATGGATAGATGGAAAACTGAATTTATTAAAATTGTGATTCACTTCATCACTAAAAAAAAAAGAAAATTATTCGAGCAAAAGAGAAAAGGGTAGTTACGCATCAAACCCATGGAAGCTAACATTCCCAACAGAATCATCGGTGCATCCCATGGATTTTCGATCGAGAACTTGTTATTTACTTAATTATCTTGCCCGTCGCTTGATTCGAGCCTCTAATTTACCGCTAGCGGTAGATAGCGAACACCGAGATCCTTGTAAGCGTGATTCGCACAAAGGAATCCCAAGAAGCATTTCCGCGTGACATGGGATCGGTGCGATCGATCGCTCGTGGATCATTACCGTCGACACGTCGTGATGCTCGAGACTCGTCGAAGACCGTAGTAACACACGTGGCAGCGGTGGGGTGCGCGTCGAATCGATGTGACACGATCGATATCGTTCGAAGCCGCCTAATTACAAACGCGTACCACCTATAAGGGTCAGCATTCCTCGCGTGACAATTAACGATTTGTAGCCCCTAATGTTTGGATTAGATTAAACCGTCTTCACGGTGCTTCTGTCGCCTGTCATTACTCTCCTACTTTTGACACCTGCATATTTTCTCTCATTTCTCATTTCAATCATTTTTTAGCTCATTTTTTATCACCATCAGCGCCTTGTCGTCTCATTTTTATACTCCTGTTTAGCGTTATCTTTTCATGTATCGGTGTTCCATTACGAAAGGGGTGAATATACCAGAGGGAAATGTTTTATGACAACACGAGGTTTTGGAATTGCTTAAATAGTATTGTATTTTTTATTCGTCCTCATCGTTCGCTCGGTTCGTTAATTTTTTTCTTCGCTTATTACTCTTCCGTATCTACCTGGTACCACCTTTCAAGCGAGCTGCTGCACCTTTCCCCGCGCCATCCCGTCCCATTTCCATCGGCTGGCTATCTGATTTGAATAATTCGATGCGTCAACATGCTTTAGGTGTATCATACCCACGCGCGGCTATGACAGAGACCGGTACACACGTGGCGTCAGCCTTGCAGGAAACGACGACCCTGTTCTGCTCGAACGCTTCGTTCCTCTCCTACGGATCACGTCGCGACGCCAGCCTCATACGTGAAACCTCTTCTCGTTAACCGAAGAAAAAAAGTGAAACGTGCACGGTAGACGGGAAAAGCGACAATAATCTTTTGAGGGACTGGCACGATCCTTATCGTTCACAGCTTCCGCGGCGTCGTTCTCTCGTTTAATTTTATTTCCATTTCGAATCACAGAGACGCAGTAAATTCAATGTTTCGTTCGTCGATACTTTCGCATTCCTCGTTTGATGCTTTTATTCTGAATTTTAACTGATTTTTGTCCCGTCGATTGTTAATCCCACATAATGCAATTCATTTGGATTTTGATAAGGATTGAAATTGATATTTCTGAAATGGCAATCACGAATCGATGATTGAAATGTGATAAACAAGTTGTTTATTCGTTTTTGTAGATATTCCAGAGAAATTCCTGTTTATTCCTCTGAAGCTTTATACTAATTTTATTTTACGTTTCTCCGTTGGGTGTATCGAAATATCATATTTTCACGTGAAAATATAATTTTAAATTCTGTACGTAATGCAGTTGGAGTTAATATACATTCGGAATAAATACAATTATAGGATTCCGTACTACACACGCCCCTTTTGATTGCGAGCGTTTAACATGTTAATTGCTCTAATCACGATACAATTAACTCGCAGATATCTTAGCGACAATTTAACGACCTCTTGCAATAAGTCGACCAACATTCCCAGAGCTGAGTAACGAGTAAAAACAGGCTGAAAGATCGCGCACAGGCGCCGACCGTTCGAGGAATGTAAATTTAAGAGGTCTTTGCTTAGTCCTCGTTCTTCCACCTGGATATCTGTTCACCATACGACCGAGAAACACGTGATACGATCAGGAGAGAACGAAAAGGAAAGGATGAAGAAATTCCTGGTGGACAGGAAAGAGAATAACATTCGGACAGTGGAAAGGGTGATTCGCGTTTCGTGGAAGCGGCGGACCCTTTGATAGCGGTCGTCGTTCCGGGCCGAAAACAGCTGATACGTAGGCTGACGGTACGGGGTTGGCAAGTTTCAATCGAACGAAATTGCGCGTAATTACGCGCGAGCGCACGCTTAAATGTCTAAGATTGAAAGGAATCCGGTGCGGGGCACCCCATACCGCTCGTGTGTACGCGTCTCTTTCGCGCTGCCCTCGCGCGTAATTACGCGTGCATGCGTGCGACCACGGTCCTCGCGACATCGGCCGAACCGACCGGTTCAAAGCGGCGTTCAATTAATATTAATTAAAATGGCGGGGCAGCCCGCCACGGTGGATATAATTATTCGTTCCCTCGGCGACGCGACCATCGAGGCGAGTCCGCGTTTCCTTTCGAAAACGTGCGACTATCGAGAGTCAGATTTTGCGTACCAAAGTAGAAATTCATCGTATCCCTATGATTCTTCTTGTTTCTGAAATTATTAATTGCACTTTAGAATTTTCTTTATTAAAATTTCAAACAAATAAGGTTTCCAAAAAGATGTACTCAGGTACTTCTGTAAATATAATAATAACGTAGTCTTTCTTTGAACGCAAATTATAATTACATCTACTCGTAGCACAGAAACTTCACATTCCTTTCATTTCATCGAAACTCTTCTCGTGGAAAGTTATTTCTTCAAATTGTGAAAGCGACATATTATTATCGTCGCTATTGTAGAATTTCATTGAAGTACACGTTATGAATATTACACAGGTATTTGTATAAAATACGACCAACATTGCTTCTCTAGAATGTGAATTGCATAAATTTACTGTACAAACATGTAGCTATGTATCTCGATGAAAAGCAGACAAACGACGCGATTACGATCTCGTCGAAAGATCCATGCATTCAGGAAAAAAAATGAAACCTCGCGTTAAGTTTACGAGACGCGGTAGTGCATATGCTTGCACATTTGCTTTCGCTTCTGTTGAACGTGGCGAGGCGCGCCTCCCACGAATCGCGGGCAGCGACTCTGATGCACGCGGAATTCGCACGATCGCGACTCATTTAGATATAAATTACGAGGAGCGAAGTGAAAGTGCAGGTGTCGACGAGTAGAAACGTTTATACGTTCCCCGGTACGTTCAACCTGCCTGCCGGAACGTTAATATTCGACTGCTCGGAAGATCTTTTCAACGGCGAAAGCGGATTCGACAGATACGATTGTCTGACAACGCGATTCATTAAAACCGGCATTCAATTCGTATTAATTAACAGTGTAAGAGACTTGACAAGTCGGAAATAATACTGTTTGCTCTTCTCGGTAGCCGGAGCAGCGGCACAATAAATATTCTAAACGAGCGTTTAACGGAGTGCACCGCCGTTCGCCTTGTTCAACAAGGACGGCATTAATGCCTCGGTTAATTGCTGAATCCTATTTGGACTCATTACCGTTGCTGCAATTGAAAAATTGTAATAATATTAAACGGAACGTCTGTAGCTCGTTGCGCAAGTAGGAAAAGGCAATTAGAAAACGAGCAGCTGCACTCTGATGGTATTTAATTGAATCCTTTGAGATCTTAACCTTTGAGCAACCGTTCGCTCATCAGAACGCGAACAGAATGAAATAAGTTTGTTTTGTGTAATAATCTTAATTTGCAAGTGAAACTTTTTACCATGAAAATGTTATTCTAAAAATATTATTGAATCAACGTAACGGAGTTAAGGGTCTTTTATGATTATAATGCAGCACGCAAAGTGTTAAGGATTAGATAACGAGCGTTCGCTTAAAATTCGCAGCGATCGACTTCCGCTTGATCGATCGTAGAGTCGGCTGCGTCACGAACGACCGGAAACCAAGGATTCTATCCGGCGCTTACGATTCCCAGGCTCGTTATCGTGATATACGCTTTGCGTGGCAGGTCCACAAGCGGGTCCACTCGTACCGTTCTAAATGCAATGGACCACCGGGGTTGGTCGAGCCACATGGCCACTGTACTTCGTGTAACAGCACGCCACGCACACACACACGATCGTCGACACGCACCCGCAACCGTTAAACGTGTGCACACAACGACGTCGATGAACTCTAGCTTATCCCTGCTAGCTCAAGAGAGGGCGTACACGCGATGCTTTAATTATCGGCTCTTCATTTCCTTATCTTCATGGTACAAGTGCCTGAAGCTTCCTCGCGAAATAGACCTCTATATCTACCTTGGAATTTCGTATGCTCCGTTAGAAGTTCGATACGTGGACATTTTCACGGGGTGGGACCAACGTTTTCAATTAATTATTTCGCCACTGAACGTGACACATTAATTATCGCTTTTGTTAAAACTACGAGCCTGATTCAACTTGCACAATACCGAAGTTAATGATTTCGTTGAAAGCAACCAGATCCTGTCACCGTTTCCATAATGTTGGTCTAAAAATAAAATTTGAAGCGGCCACTTGACCAGAATTTGCTGAACGGTTCTCTCGAATTTTCCGAGAGCAAGCAGACTGCACGAGAAATCCGCTGTTAGTCACGAGTGCCCGCTCGAAAGACCGCGCCATTACCACTCGTGCCAGCGACCAGCTTGAATTTCTAATTCGTGACGCTTTCGAATCGTTTGGTAGCAAGGTGTAGTTATTGTTCCTTCGAACAGCTGATCGATAGCACCGACGGCCAAAATATTTTCACGGTAGTTTCAAAGAAATTAGAAATCCGATCTGTCATACGTACGCGAAACGAATAATTAAAGCTGGAGTTAGCTGGAAACTGGGCAGAAGATGTAGACAAAGAAATGTAGGATAGCCAATACATATAATGAAACGTAATCTGGATGCAAACGATATGATTCAACTGCATTTAGATCCAATTACTCTGGTCTGTAACGTAATTAGCCGCAAACGAGACAGCGACTGTCTGCGTAAAATCGTCGCGAGCTCTGTCCGTCCTTGATACGATCTCGTTTCCCAGCCTGGATTAATTAGACCGCGTAATTGCTAATCTATCACGCGTGCAAAGTAACAGTTGCATTTATGCATCGATTGACGCGATCGCAACGAGAGAAAAAGGAAGGGAAGCTGTGAGAGGCGTCGTTCGTTTCGTTTCCTAACGTGCTCGTATTAACAGGCGACGCGTGCATCCTATGCGTGAGTGCACGCGTACGTCGCGTATATTTATTTTAATGAGTTCTCCTCTCATCACGGCACGCAACGAGCACTTTTCGCGTTTCTGCATTCCCTTCGTCACGCTCTCTTTCTCCTTCGACTTTTTTATCATTCCCCCCCGCGCGATCCCCTTTTATCGTCTCTCCAACACGTACTACGTGGCTGTGTACGTGGCATACGACGAATAACGGAGACCGACATCGTCGTCTCGTCGTCATCGTCGTAGTCGTAGTCGTAGTCGTCGCCGTCGCCGTCGTCGTCGTCGTCGTCGTCGTCGTCGTCGTCGTCATCACGATGGAAATCCTACTTTTTCTCGCAACCCCTGTGTCGCTGAACGAGGGGCGTTATACCTGCCTGCGTACGCATATAAGTGCACGCAGGGACATATACGTAAGTACGTACGTACGCACCGTCGAGAAGGGTGGGCGAGGCACGGAGGGTGAGAGAAGCTGGAGGAGCGAGAGGTGCGGGTTAAGGGACGAAGGGAAAAAACGGGGTAGAAGGTAGGGCACCCTACGCACAGCCACCGTGGGATCAATGCACCTTCAGGGTGCACCGCCCTAGCGAGTGCTCGCGCGCATCGTCTATGCATCTTCG
This sequence comes from Osmia bicornis bicornis, assembly GCF_907164935.1. Classification (NCBI taxonomy): domain Eukaryota; kingdom Metazoa; phylum Arthropoda; class Insecta; order Hymenoptera; family Megachilidae; genus Osmia; species Osmia bicornis. Next base: position 9,920,699 of record NC_060216.1, on the reverse strand, counting down.
CATGCAACCAGAACCCTGTTTCATCCTCATCAACCTCTTTTCCCCCGCAACGCCTCACCTACCCCTCTCTCTCTTGCATCCTCGACCCTTTGCCTATCGTTTTCCTTCTTCATCGTTTCTTCTCTCTTTCCCTATCGCCGCTCACCAGCCGCTCTACTCCTCTTTCTCGCCCTCCCCAAAGGCAACCCCGTTCACTGCGTCTCCCCTTTTTTTTTCACTCTCCACCCTTGATACGTGCTTCCATCTTCCACCAACAACCGCGGACGCGATTTTCTTTCTTCCACCCTCTGTTCCTCTCCTGCCCTAGACTCCCTCTCGTCCTAGCGACCCTCCTCCTCGTGTCCCTTTTCGCACTTTTACACTCGGGCAAAAACCCTACCCTACCCTAAGAATAATCCCTTCCGCGCGGTATATCGCGCGATCTATACGTATATCTAGGAGGAGGCACAGCACGTAATACCGACCAGCCAACCCAGACCGACCTACCCCTCTCTTTGTCGTCCTACTGCCTATCGTCCACCCCCGCTGCACCCCTGGCTCGTCTACTTCTCTAGCTTCTCTCTTATGAGACTGGTTGGCATCGGGGCTACGTGCCGGCAATACCGACACGTCGTGAAGCACCTAGCTGCGGAAGGCTGCGTGTGCATGCGTGCACGTCTGCAACCCTTAGCCGGGAAAAGGGTCGCTGGGTGGTCTAGATTTTTTTTGAAGTGCCTTCCTGCTGCCTGCAACTCCTCTCGGTTGCCAAGACGAAGAAGCTTCGAGCACTCTTCCACTTCGCTTCTTCTTCCTCTTCTTCGACTCCTTGCCCGATGTCCTCCTCCACAGTTTTTCTTTCCACCCATATCCACGACACCGTGCGTGGCTTAATCGAGCCACCCTGTGCCCTGGTTTCTGGCCACTCGATTCTACCCTGTTCCTTAACTTTCCGTCGTGCCTTTATCGCGCTAACGCAATAATACTTGACTCTCACCCTTCGTCGGCCCGATGTTGTCTTATCGTTTTTACGAAATTCACTTGCCCTCGCGTCGCCGCGACTATATTTGGAGCTTTCCCCGATCTCGTCCCACGGTTTATGGGAGCAGCGTTGCGTTCAGCTTTAAAGCGACAGGCAACGGTGCGCATGGAAGAAAAACCGTTCTAATTGGAAGCAGAAGCTCGTAAAAGTATTTTAAACGCAATCTGCTCCTAGGCAGCTCATTAATTCGCGGCGTGCTGATAAGAGTGAAACATACTCGTCTGAAAAGCCGCGGAAATGTTTGCCTTTTCAGATAAGCCTAACTGGGCAGAAAGAAAGCAACAATACGCCTCGCTGGTCGCGATAAAGAGCGGTATTTCATTTTCCACGTAATATTTCGCGCGAGCAGAGCACGCGGTCGCCGCGAGACTGTAAAAGTGTGCTGCTTATCGTGCAAGTGATCGGGCGTGCAACAAATAAGGAAGGAAACACCAGCCGGTCGCTGCATCAGGGAATCGTGACAGGCACGTTCAGCCGACGTGTACTTCATCCTTACACGACGTACTTTGCCGCGAGTCTAACGACTCCCACAGGCTGCTTTCAATCCGCATCACGTTATCGAAACAGTCCGGATTCTCTCGGTTCGCTACTGAACGCTCGGTAATTCGCCGGCGAGTAACGCGGTTCCGAGACGATCGACGCGGCCTAACTGGAAGTGAAGCGGCAACGCTCGAAGATCGGCTGCGAGAGATCGACTCGCGAGGAAAAGAGATCGGCCCGCGTTCAGGCCAACTAGACCTGAGCCACCAAGGACGAGCGAGTACTTTCAGGCTCGTTCCCTTCAAGTTTATCTTCGCCGTTGACAGGTGACTGAAGAACACCCTCAACTCCTTTTCCTATTCCGCCGTAGCAACCGAGTACGCGGGCTCATCTCGAAGAGAACGCCGCTCGCAATCGCGTGGCGTATTCCAATTTATTGCAAACTCTCGTCAGCGAGTTCAGCAGCGATCGACGACGCCGTACTCGAACCATCCATGGACCACCTGAGGTGCATCACAGTCGTACTCGCCAGCCATCGAGCTCCGTTCATGGAGACCCTCGGCAGTGCTTTATACCCGTTCGTTTTCCACGTCAGCTCGCGCAACGGTTCACCCTGACACAAGTGAGCGACTGCACGGACCAACAGGCAACCTTTTCGTGGACGAAGAGAAAACGTCACTCTGCAGACTGATCGGCGACTCCGACTAAACGATGCACTTGCGTTCCCGATGAATCACATTTTGAAACAACGCGCTTGACGAGAACGAAATAGACAAGCTTTTCGGTAAATTTAATAAATCGAGGAATTTAATAAATCATGGCTGCTGGAATGTTACATATTTCATAGAAGTTAATTGCAGAAATTATCACGATGCCCATAGAATTCTCCTAATATTCCATTCATTTTATCAAAGACTTTTATTGCATCAACAATGCCACGTATGATGCAGGACCAATTAAAATCCTCCTGTTAAACGTGAAAATTTGCTGGAATTCAGCAGGGAAATGTAAACGTACGATCAAACGATAACAATAAAACAGGCGATCCGTTTGAGGTCCGCGCAGCGTCGAGTGGAATAATCGTATTCAAAAGCCGTGTACCTCGAGTTCCCAGTAAAACGCAGCCGATCGTGTAAAATACCATGCCCGTTTCTCTGTTGCTCGCTAAATCACCATCGCGACCGTGCGATCATTACTTGGCGACATTTTCGCAGCCGCCGCGCCGCGAACACGATCCACGATTATCCTAGGGTCTCGGGGCGCGCGGTATGTCGCATTAATTCCGCGGCGTGTTTGCGTACGTACGCATAAACGTGTACAATATCGTATATGTACGCATACGAAATTCCCCGTAATGGATTACGGCTATGACGTTCGCGCACCGTGTGCGCCGATACACGAAGCGAAGGCGGTGCCGTGGCACGAAGGAAAGGACGAAGGGAAAAGGGAGTCAAAGGTATGGCTAGAGGATGCAAGGAAATAGAGAGAAAGAGAGGGGAAAAAGAGGAGAATCATTTTCGAATCTGATGCAGTGTCGACGGAAGGAGCGGCGTTCCTCTTGTCGCGGCTGCAACGACAACGAACGAGCAGGACGTCGCTGGGTAGAAGCGATGCAGAGGAGACGACGAGATGACGAGGAAGAGGTGGATGACGAGCGGGGGGAACGAGGGACGTAGGGAGAATGGTATATCAAACTGGATGGCTTCCATCCTTATTCCGTATTCGGATGCGCATTCGATTAACATACAGTTGCACCGGGACCACGTTGCGCTATCCATCCTACTCCCTTTTCGCATTCTGCCCCGATGTACGCGAGTGCGAGTGCGTTCGAGAGAAGAAAACGGACGTACCGTGGACGCCTGTGAAGACTGAAAAAGACGAGGGACGAATGTGGAGAGGAAGAAAGACGAATGTTGTAGAAGCAACGAGAGGAAGGGTGAAAAAGAGAGGAGCAGGAAAGGAAAGAGAAAGAGAGTGCGTGTACCGAGCAGGCACTGTATATAAAGTCGACAGGGGTATAATAATGTTTGCGCGACTATGCAATGCGCTCGCGTTTCAAATCGACTCGAGTGGGCATTGATCTTTGATCTTGAGGCGAAGGCATGCTTACTTACTGCATTCTCTTTTGCTGCCGTGCCACCCCCTCGTACCTGCCTCTACCTTACCTCCCTTTTCCACGATCGCTCGCCTACCTTTCGACCAGATCCCACGTCCTCCTCTTTCGTCTGTCATCTGATTTGATCCGCGTGCAATTTTCTCAGTTTGTCAATTTTCTCGTTCGTTTATGCGATCGATCGTCAATTAACGAAACAAAAGTGAGCTTTGTCTGTTCATCGTAAATCAAGAGCATCGGTTGCCGTAATATTCTTCGTTCGTTAGCTGGTTGAATTGCGAAAGTTTTAATTAAAAGCATGATCCATCGAGCGGACCACACGCGCTACCAGCGACACTTTAAGATACCGTTCGAACGTTCCGTTTTATGCGCGATAACTCGATCCGAGCAAACGAGCCTATCTGTCTATTGTTTCATGAGCACGATCCGCTTCATACACCGAAATTTATCGCTTTCCATAAAGCCTCGCCTATTATACCCCGCTATCAACGTTTTACGCTAATCTTCAACCTCTTCTCTGTTTCAGGTAAGTAGACGCTGATCCAGCATCAAGTAATAACCGACCGTATGACACCGTTCCATGCTGCTTCGTCGGGGAATATGAATATAACGAGGATTAGGCTGTGTAAGTCATTTTTAAGTATAATCGACAGATTATCGAAACGCGTCAACATCGTTTCAAAGAACTGTATAATTATTATACAAATTCGAATCGACGAGTTTCACGCGAACACGGTCCGAAGGATTCACCGAATGCAGAAGGCGCGAAATTCAAAACAGAGTCGTAAAACGAAATGGTGAACGCTGATCGCGATGGCGAGTTTACGGGTTTCAGCGAAGGGTAATCCGTATCTTTATTGACTTTTACGCGCAGGATCGCGATTTTTCGAAAGATACGCTCGAACCGTTTTCAAGGCCAGCTCCTTTTATTACCTGGCCAAAACTCGGAAAACGAGACGCGCAAGTAATACCGATAGGTTTGAACGATTCGCGTCAACTTTCGGATGGTATCAACCGTGAAATTCAGATCATCTCATGAATATTTAACGCATAATCTGACAGAATTTAGCACGCAATTATTTACCGTCGAATATTTTTCCGTCTTATACTGTCGTTAAAGTATTGAAATTAAAGTTTGCTCGTCGATTTAACCGAGTATTTTAAAAGGAGCAACGTTACGGGAGGATTAGGCGAATAAGTCAGGATAGAATTATACAGGACGTTTAAGGGATCCACGCGAAGTCGTTGGGCGAAAGGTTTCGTGAACGTTGTCAAAGCGAGCGCGAACGATTGGTGAACGTTGATCGATCGACCGATCGATCAAGAAAATCGAAGCTCGTGGCTCCCCGTAGCTCGACAGAGTTTCTCGTCTCTTCCATTAACGCCGACCACGAGCTAGTTGCTTAGACTATGGTGCTCGCAGTATCTCGATCGAAGGTAGATCGATTTCCGCTTAATTATGATAAATAAACCCGGCGTGTTCGGTGTTCATTGACAAATCGAATTTTCACACCCACGTATCGACTCGTTTAAGCGATCTAATTAATTTCGAGCCCAACATTTTGGAGTTAAAGTTTGAGAGACTCCACGTTTATTTCATTAATTTACTACAGTTCTTATCTACCGAAGAGATTTTTATTCTAAAGGGGTCCAACCGATTCAACTTTGTAATTCAAACAGTACGATATTTTTCCGAGGTCCAATATGGCCGGCGAGGGTTAAGCTCGTCCAACGATAGTCGTAAACGTCCCTGAAAGTTACTTGCAGCATTCGTTCTCGTTGAACGGCCCGAAAAATTCCAGCCGATCGTTAACGAGGATCCGTGGGCCGCAATAATTTCCGAATAACTAAACAGAGATCGACGCCGGTCAATCGTGATCGGCGCCGTGTATCGGCGTCCGCGGCAAAAAGCATCGGATATGCGTGCGCGCACGCACGATCCTTTCCTCGAGGTACTATACATACGTAGATACACGAGTGAGCATGTACATACTCGCGAGCGATGGAGCGCGCGTGCATACGCGCCCTTGTCGGGGCGTATGCCCGCCGCGGATGGCCACTAAATTAAGGCAAAAGAAAAAGAGATCGGGAGCCAAACGGGCCGCGGGGTAGCCGGGACGAGATAGAAGGGGAAGGGAAGGAGTAAGAGCGGAAAGGAACGGGCAACAGAACGATCTTGAAGAACGAGGGAAGAAAGAAAGAAAAGGGAAGAAGCCTGATCGAGAGAAAAGGAGAGAAGGAAGGAGCAATGCGCATGCATAGCTCGGGCGACACGCATCGATCAATCATTCGCTAATTATGCCCGCGATTTCTTTCTTTCGTGAGGCTGAACCGGCATCGCGAGCGGTCATCGACCCCGCGCGTCGACGATGCAACGGCCACGACGGAAACGCTCTCCTCTCCTGAGTCCTCCCGTGAGTCCTCTTCGTGGCTAAGTAAAGCCGTCCTCTAACAGACGGGACGTTGCAGAAGGAAGAGGACGAAGGGAAAAGGAAGAAGAAGAAGAAGAGGGATAGGGAGTGCAAGAGTAAGAAAGTGGAAGAGCGATCGGAAGAAAGGCTTGGACGAAGAAAAGAGGAGGACGGTCAGGAAGCGGGCAGCCAGCCGGATCGGAGGCGTATTAAATGAAATTAAGCAATTAACCATTTAACCGAATTAGCACACCGTAGAGAGCGTGGATACGCCCGGAAGAACGGCATCGTCCGTCCGACGAGCCGCGGCGATCCTTCGAGCGTTGCCTCGTTAATTAATTAAGGTCGCCTTCGGATCCAACCGGCCTGCTGTCTCTCTCCTACTCCTCCCATCCACCTTAGCCCGTTTTCTTTCCATCGTCACCGGCCAGGAAAAAAGCTGCCGGCCGTTTGGTATCCCGGTCATCTCGGACCGTGCCTATTTTGCGGATCGGCCGCTGTTATGCGTACTCATCGGTATACGTTTCTTTGCCACGTTTCGATCGTGAACCGAGACGATCATCTGGGTGATGCGTTCTTGATTTAATTGAGCGATCCGACCGTGCCGCCACTTGTGCAGCCTTCTTAACAAGATTCCTCGAACAATGCGGTTGCTTTTCGGCTACGGTGTTAGGAATTAAACTGGTGCTTTAGCTTTTTGATAGAGGTTTTACAATTTATATCGCTTTCTCATAGTCTCGTTCGTTATCGTTAGATAAACGCTTTCACCGTGAAAATCATACGGACTAATGGAATTTACGATCCATCTCGCCCACGTCGATAACGTTTCGTGGTGCGGTATCAGAAGAAAGCGCGCGCCAGTCCGATGTAATACATTATCTCCCGAAATGACCGAGGCACGACAGTAATGACCGGTTGTAAAGCAATTAACAGTAGTAATATACATAGCTTCCGGTAGCTATTTCTCGTTAACCTGCCTACTGCAACCTTTCGTCTTCTTCGAGAAGAGAATTGGCTCAGGTCAAAGTTAAACAAACCACGAGGCAAACGAGGACGGACAAGCAAAAGACGGCTTACGAAGCTGCGCGATACAAGCGAACGGATCCTTCGTAAAGGCAACGGGCCGAGGATGAGAAATGATAATCCTCGAAAATAAAGACGCGAGAGCGTTCCCAGCACGGCGTAGCTCGGAAATCGTCACTCCAACGAGTTATCATTACTCACCGCTGGGATCTTAATTTATTCCGAAGGGAACGAGCGCCGAATCACATCGTCGACGTCCATCAATATCGTTCGGGCCTTTAATTTATCGAGACTTTACACGGATCCACGGACATGGATCGATAAATTCATTCGAACGAGGGTCGCGCGTGTCGACTTCCCCGCGCTACCGATCCTACCAATTTCCCCTGTACGCGACTCGCTTAATCGATCCGATCGATCTACGACGCTGCATTAATATCGACTCCGAGCATCGGCAATGAATGAATCGCGAGTTCGTGACCGTTATGAAACACACTCGCGAATAATTCAGTGACTACTAGTTATGATCGAAGGACTCGTTGCCGATTGATCTACAAGCTCGATGCTCTCGATCGACAATACTCATCATCGTTGCTTGAAACATTATCAGGAAAATCTTTTCATGATATCTTAAACTAATTTAGCAAGGTGGTCCATCTCATCACTGTTGTATCGTCGGTCAAATGAAAAAGATCGAGGCTGTATCAATTGAGGAATGGCAAAACCTTCTCGCAAATTTTTCATTCACTCGTCCAGTCAGCTCCTCGGTGATTAACGATGTCTCTCTACTTCGCCCATCATCCGCACGTTTGTCCTCTCTTAATTAAACTGTCTACACCATCTTTTTACCATTCCTTGATTCATGAGATTTTCAGCGTACACTCGAGAGGCTCGTTGGAAAGGATATTATCCATAGATCTGAGGTAGATCTGAGAAATCGGTAGGATACGAAATAACTGTTACTATGTGAAGTGACCAAGTTTTTTATTTAACGCGTGACTTGCCTGCAAGACGGTTCGGACCCGAGTGTCCTTACAAGCCAGAGAAAATGCTTTCCCGAAAAAAGGAATCTGACGTGTTCCGAGCGGAAGGGGAGAGGAACTTTGTAGAGTGACCGTAGGGTTGGCAAAATGGTACGAATTATTGTTTTATTACACCTTGACCCGACGGCTCGAACGCCCAAAAAGTCCACACGGCCTTTTACCCTTTCCTCCGCTAGGAACTATGCTGGTCGCCACAGATCGCTGAAAGGTGTATAGAGCATGGTCTGTCAAGGTACACCAGCGACAGCCGCAACCACGAAAACCTTGTCCCCCCCTGTATCGTCTGGTTATTTGCCTAATCCAGTTTGACAGGCAAGTGACACGATGTTGTGACGGGGTTAGACGTCGTTCTCTCGTCCCGTTCGTTCGATCGTGAATCCTATACGACGCCTTCGATGCCCGTCTCTTTCTCGCGACACTCGAACACCTCGTCGTCTTCGTCGTTCGGGCCACGCCACCGCACCGGTGTAAGTCGATCTATTTTCTTATAATAGGACAGCCGTGGAGCTTCCTCGTCGTCCTGAGGGCTGATAGAGAAAGAGAGGAAGGTTCGCGTAGCCGCGCGATCAGGTATCCGTCCTCTCGAAGCCTCGACTACCTGTTCCGGCTACCGAACAGCCTCGAGTTCCTCGCCTCTGTTCCTCCCTCAGGCAACGAACAGGCGTCCCCGGATTCTCCGGCTAATCCGTGAGCCTCCGCAGCCTGATCAGATTAGAATCGAAGGCTACGAGTTCCTCGCATTGTGCACGCTTAGTCGACTGCACGTAATTCTCTGTTTCACCGGATGCCGCCCGATCCTCCACCCTCGTCTTCTTCGTCCCTGTCTATATTTTCTACCGCCACCTTCGACAGTACGGTTCGACGTCGCGATTAAATCGACCCTTTCGTCCGACGTTCAAAGTGCAGGGAAATGACGCAGGGTAAAGGAGGGTAGCTCGTGGAAAAACTGCGTTTCCTTGTTTCCCTGGAGCTTTGTTCCCGAGGAATTAGGCCTCTTTAAAGCGACTCGGTGCGCCGTGAAGTCGCTTAATTCGATGACTTCAGCAGGTTTCGCGTCTACCGCAGGAAGCATCTAATTCCGTGCGCATTGATCGTGCTTAAAAATTCGTTTCAGCCAGTCACAAATAGCCGCGCTGTCACGCTGACGCCCTTGATTCTTACACGCTTCGTCGCGGCTCTGCACGCAGATATACGCGTGTATTAAACTAAATTTAACAGGATAAATTCCTTTGTAATCTCTTTGAATTTGTATCGAGTTCAAAGCAACGCGTTTCAGAATCATTATCCGCGCTTTCCAAATCCGTTAGGTCGAGCAGAGTCCTAGGAGGCTGGTTAAAATTTCGGCAGACCCGGCTCCATCCTATCAGCAAAGACAGGATGCGGTGTTTAAGTTTAAACGATGACGATCTAACGATTTAATGCGACGTTTGCACCGTTCGCTGCGTGTCAGCAGCGAGAGGGAAGCGAGGAACGCGTTGGCCGAGGAGGAAAATTACAGGCTACGACACGAAGCGAACGTGTACACGCTCGTCGTGGAGAAACCGGCGCGATGTATTTTTCAGTCAACCCCTAATGATCACGGACGCCTCCTTCGGCTACCTGCATACGATTAACAATAATCATTCAATTATGCCGCGTGACGTGCACGACGCGCGACGCCTATCTTCCTCTTTCTGCGTTTCCATCCTGGTTACCTCTATCGAAGCGGAGTCTGCAACACCCTTTGCCGATTTGTGCGATTCCGTTTGGATTATACGAGTGAAAGGAACGAAGCGTGAATCAGTAATGGATTAGCGGAAGAGTGTGACTCGCCGCGTCATGACAAGAGAAAATGCAAATTTCATTGAATCGAATCACGTGTGGAAAGAATGAATCTTCTATTTGTGATAATTTATTTTTCTACTAATTTTGAACTCTATAATAATTCATCACGAATCTCGCTTCAGATGAAATTCTGTTAAAACCGTAAGAGCCGAACGAAGCATTAGAAACGAGCGATTGTGAAGTCCAATCCCACGCATTAAGCATTGAACAAACAGAAAGGAGATTTTAAAGGAAAGTGGCGAGCAGAGAGTTGCTCAAAGGCCGGCAAAGGCAATCGCGCAAAGAGCGAGACGAGTGAGAAAAGCACGATCAGAGGACTCCGTTAATGCCGCCTCTATCTTCAATTCTATTTCAGTTTCCAGTTCAAGAGGAATACTGCGGTACTCGCGAGTACTCGCGCGTGCGCTTCGCTACCGCGTGCGTGTAACGTCGATCGCTTGTGCAACGGCTGCACAAAAGCCAAACGAGCTTGAATGTTTGCTTAGCTGTCTCCGCTCTCCTCTTTGTGCACGTTTACCTTCTCGTTTGTCTCCTCGCGTTCGTTTCGAAACGCGTATTAAACAAACAGCATTAATGCTCGATCCGTGCACTCCGGGTATCGAATCTTTTCTCTGTCCTACGTTTTATCGCCGCTTCATCGACTCCACTTCCGTCGTAAGCCACGCGATCGTCTTTCCCGTCGCGTTACAAGATCGTTGCTTGTAGCCTGACTTGCAGATTCACTGGACTATCCGTGAAAGCAAACGCTCCCATTGTGAACGGAGAAATCTGTTCCCGAACGATCGCCAGATTGACGCTGCTTGTTTGTGGAATAATGGCTAAATTAAGTGGCGCTTCTTAGATCATCCTGCTTTCTGTTATTAGAAAACAAGTCACCGAAGAACGCGACGAATCTGAGTAATTCGTCAAAGAATGTCCAGGAAATTTACAAAATGATTCACGTTGAAAATATTTCATCCGAACAGTCGGACATTCGCGTGTGTCGTATCATGGTTGCATACCAAAACAAAGTTGCCTCACGGTCGATGGGCACGTCCTCTTTTCTACATTCTGCACGATCCAGACAGTCCCACTTTCCGTTATTCTTCGCCGCTACCCACACACCACTGTGTTTCGAGTCTCACGAAATATCTCGCATCTTAGGCATTGTCTATTGTCAAAGACAGATGAAAAGTACATTTTACGGCCGTGTCCTTCTTTCCGCACGGTAGAATCGTCGAATTAAAAAATTTATTGACGCGCTGTTGCCCGTCGACTCTCACATACGAAATAGACAATGGCCATTCGTATCTCGCTCCTTAATCCTCGAACACGGTTCGTTTCTCCTTTTGCAAGGGAACTGCTAATCGAAAACAAGGCCAATGTATTAGAATCGAAGGATAGCACTTATTTTCAATTTTACCTTCTCTCGTACAGCCCTGACTTCTCGAACATCGTCGTGCCGCGAGGCTGATACAGACTCGGAAATTAATTAATTCTGTCCGTCGTTCGTGTTCACATGCATAACGATAGGCGATCAGTCGCGAATTTTAACGCGGGCACCAACGAGGCCCCGGAGCATCTCTCGCTCTTTTGTCACGGCGTGTCCTGTCATGTATGAAAGACAGGTCCTCCGTGGCTCTGGTCCAATGAACGAAGGAGGCTGGCAACCGTGCAAAGGAATGGAAAACGAGAGAGGCAGGGCCCTGGGCCCTGGGCCTGTTGCCCGAGACTTTGAGACTCGAAGTCGGCTGTCTCAGATTACATCGTGTCACCTCGGTTCGGCCGACTTGGCACCAACACTCGGCACGGAACACACGTGTTAACATCTTGTCGTTCGAAGACCGAAATCTGGACCCGAGGGCCCCTCACGGTCCGCCAATCTCGGCGACCGGATCTCGGGCTACTCTTCTTGCCTTGGCAATCCGGCTATCCTCACCCCTCCTCTCCAACATCCACCTTAATGATGCTGATTTGAGAATGAGAAAGGATTCGAGATCCGAAAATTCTGAACAAACACAGCGATCCTTTACGAGAATAATTCGAAGGAAATGTTGCGAGAAATTATTAAAGAGAAGTTAGCCACTCGGAAACTTGGGTCTAATAAAAATTAATGGAAGTTTGAATATTCTTGACAGTAAAGAAGGCTACGGAGAAACGTTTTTTCTGTTGTCGACACCGCGCACCGCGTGTGTCGATGAACGTTTGATCCGGTGATTTATAGTCCGAAGGGTTTAAAACGATTACCAGAGGTCGAGGTGTTCTTCTGAAATAAATTAGCGATCCATGCATTACAGAACTCGGAACGAATCGGAGATAGAGGCATCTTTGTTCGATCGATAGGAAGTGTAATTGATTGCCAGCGTTCAATAGCTTTGAGACAAGGATCGCCTAAACGAATCGTTAAAGCGGTTAAGCGCTTTCGCAAATGGTTTTCTGTACGATGGAGGGGACGAGCAACAGAATCGTGCGGAACATCAACACGGAACCACAGCTAGAACAGGCGCGATATTTTTATTGCGGGGTGCGTTCGCGTTATGGATATACTCGGGATTAGGTCCGATGTGTACGCAGCTGAGCACCAAACGGCACGTTTTCGCCCCGTCTAAACTTTCTCAGATCAATAGTACGACTTTATCTTCTCTGTTAGGATTCAATGGAAGAGAGAATCTGAATTCGATAGAAATCACGAAATCATGCATTTCCAGATGAATTTTGAAATTGAATTTTCCAGAAAATCGCGAATCCACGAATTCGTCGATTCCCGAAAAATTAAGCATCGTTAAGCATAAAATAATATTCAATCGATTATGGTACGATTATTGATAGCACTCTGCGATATACGAACGCAGCGGAGGATGCACGAAATTAAATTGAATCGGCAATCAAATCATCCCAATGATATCGGCATCGTTCGATCAACGATTAGCGAACCTCTGTGCGTTCGCGAAAATGGAAGTCTCTCTGATTCGGCGCGTCACAATAACGGGAAGCCGAATTTCATAAGCGTGTCAGGACATTAGGGGTGTCAAACGTCCAATTAATGCAGCGACGAAAATGAATAGAGTAGCTGCAGCCACGCTATCGGCTTTCGAGAATCGTTTCCCCGTGTATCAGTCCTCTCCAACTGTAAAATATTATCCAACGTTGGCTGACGGTTGACCAGGGCCGTCCGAGAGCCGGGAGTCGGGGCCGTAGGCCACGCTGAATAATTCAGACCGCGTTCCGCTGCGCCATTGTTACCTGGGATACCGAGGCAGCCGTGTTTCGCGATTAAAAATCGAGAGCGGAATACCCGGCGACGAAAACGGTGCTTACAGGAAAATTCGCGGCCAAGATTTACCCCGAGATGTCTGTTAAAAATGGATGTCTTAATACATAATAGAGGTGACCCACTTTGACGCCTGCTAGAAAAAGGAAGTTACAGGAATCATGCATCGACGGTACTCTTCCGTTGAATAAGACATGCGACGTAAAACGTGGAACGCTTTTACGGTGTGTGAATTGAAAATTTTCAATGAATATTGCAATTCTACGATATAAAAATAAAATGAAAGAACATTCAGAACTGAATACGTATAAAAGAAAGCGATCTATTTAAAAACAAAAGTTTCTTTCAACTCTGAAACAAATGGCTCAGCTAAACAATTATCTCCTCTACAATTCCTGAACTCTTATCACTCTTCAGGTGTACAGACACGAAGTACACTCCAACAATAAACCCAGATCACATTCTCCCTTACAATATGCAACGTCAAACACCGTTCGCATAATGTATCTCGTTTCAACGAAGAAACAGAAGCCTGGCAAGCTAATCAAAGTTCCACGGAAAACCTTGAAGCGTTTTATCAGCGAGCAGAGCGTCGGATCGAGAAGCACAGAACTAAGCGAGAAATTATCGTCGGATTTACTCGATCGCTGTACCCTGGATATGATCGTAACTCGAGCCACGTTTCGTTAATGTCGTGGGTTGAACATACGCGAGTCGTGTGGGTCGCGTACGAAAGCGAGCCGAGGGTATCGTTCCGCGATATTTGCATCGCGGAGCCAGAAGCTTCGGCACCGGGTATCCGAAGGTGATACCTACGCAACGAGATTGCGAGGTAATCGATGAAGAAAACGTCGGACGAAAGGATCGAGATGCAACCAGCTGATAAGCTAATGCCACGTCCGCGATGGCATTATAATACGGTACGCTCTCGGATGCATACGGTTTACAGACCGCGCTCCAATACGCCGCGATAAACGCGAGCGGGTTTGCCACGCGTGATTGGCCCGAAGGAGGACCGAACAGTATTAAAAAAAGCTTTGTATCGAGATCCAAGACGCTCTCGGTGAGATGATTGCACCACGAGGCTCGATTTGGATTCCCGTCGTCATCGTCGCCCCCTTCGATTTCGATTCCTCGAGATATCATGCGGTCGAGGTATCGCTCGCGAGGATTGTCCTACACTTTCGCTCGATCGTAAACCTGTAAGAAGATTTTATCAAAGATGCAACATTTTCATTTCGTCTGCACTATTCGAAGGAGTATCCTTGGTAGATGCTGTTATTGTTGTTTGTAGAGTAATAACACCGAAAGAAAAGAATGATTAGAAGCATTGTTTGATAAGACTTCGATATAGGTAGAGCATTGGTAAAAGATATTTATTTGATATTATCTTGAGGGAAATACGAATTTACGTCTTGAAAGAACGAAAATTCACGAATAGCTGGTAAATTCAGCCTCCATGAAGATTAACGAGGAACAAAGCGATAGGGGGCCGCCTACGTGGCGAACGCGAAGAAACCAGGCACCGAAATGTGTACCATTGACTAACGGCCAATGATAGCGGCTATCGTTGCCAACTTGAAGCCGCTACCGAGGCGGTCAGAAGCCTCTTTTCGCAGTGTCGGTAGCCCTCGCGAAATCGTTATCGTTTCCTCTCAGATACATAATGTCTTTCAGCCTGAACGTCGATCGTACTTTCTCTTGACAGACAGATATTCTTGAAAACATCCGATATTTCCTATGGCGAAACAACGTGAACGGATATTGTACTGAAAGTGTATTAACAATGCAGGTCTGGTTTCTTGGAATCGCGTGCACTCGATGTAGGTTTCGATTGAAAATGGTTCGGGCATTGAGAAGGATAGGTACATTTATAAGGAAATTGATCATTCAAGTAAATAGCCTGTTTCTTTTATTTGCCGTTCTATCGACTGATTTATTAAACGAGAAATCGTAACACATAATAAATCTAATTTAAAGGCAACAAATTAAATGGTCAATATTTAAATCCATTTTCGGTCAGTATATAAATCAACTTTCGGTCAATATTTTATTACCAAAATGGTCGGTATAAAAATACTAAACGGTCGGTATATAAATAAAAAACGGTCAGTATGGATTTAAGTACTGACCATTTATATTTAAATACTGACTGTGTAATATTAAATACCGACCATATTTATTTAAATACTGGCAAAAAGGGATTTAAATATTGACCAGTAAAATACAAGCCATTATTGAATATTTGAACACTTTCAATTGTTTTTAAGACTTTTATAACATTAAAAAGTGTAAGTGTCTTGTGTCGCTTGAGCAGGAAGCGGAGGTTATTTTCTGCTAGTAGAAACTGAAAAATCCTTTTAACCCGTGCACCTGGTACAGCCTTCGATACACCTCGTTTCCTTTCTGGCGTGCCGTTTCACGAGCCGAGCATGAAGAACGGGCACGGTGAACGGTTGCGCGAAACGTGACGGGACACCCAAACATATCGAACCGACGTGAAAAGTGTATTTCAACGGTTTCGAAATCCAGGACACTTTCGTTTTTCTCTGAAACGACACGACCGTCCGGATCGTACGTCACCACCCTCGTCGTTCACGGAGGTGATCAAGTGTCCAAACGTGGAAGTGGTCTCTAAACGTGGCAGTATAAAAAAAAAAAAGAGAAGCCGACATACCGCTGTATACGGCCACCGAAATAATCGATTCGCGAGGTACATACGTTATCGAACGATTTCTCCTCGGTTGTGCTTGGCCAAGAACGAGCCTCCGATCAGGGAAACAATAGGGGGCTCGGCTCCTAGCAGAGACCTTTCGCGCCCGCGTTTACAACTATTCGTTCCCCACGCAACCACCCCCTGCACCCCTCTTCCTCCCTCTCTTATCTCTTTCTTTCACTCTCCTACTTCATTGTCTCTCGTTCACTCTCTTTCTCCTCGTATGCAGTCGGCGTTGCACGTCTAACGTGTACCCGAGCAATAATAAATGTTGCCTTGTATACACCGGTAGGTATACGGTGTGTATCGGTATTCAAGCTTCGGCTTTCTAATGCACGGGACAATGACTCGGCAAAGGCGCCGATCTACGTGGCTGCTAATTCGCCAACGAATACGCTCGTCCATCCATCCAGCAACACGTTTCATAGCGTTTTAATTCAATAGACGAGCAATTCCGTGGACGATCCTGGATCGTGTTGCTAAGCAATCCTCGGGTACCGATTAATCGAACGGGTAGATCCGCGTGGTTGCACGTAGGCGAACCGATAACGAACCGTTCGAGAATCGACCGAACACGGTCGTCGATCGAACAGTCGCTGATAATTGTCGAAGATCGGTAGGAGGCAGCCGGATAATCATCGGTTCTTCGAGGACCGATTCGCACCAGCGCTACAAAGCCGCGATTTACCAGCTTCCTGCTTATTTATCTACTGCGTATCTACGCAGGCGGTGCCCGGGAATAGAAAATAATTGCGGGGTTGCGCAACAAGCCGCTCGATCGGATGTTTAACGGCCGCTTAAGAAGCGACCTCACCTGCTGCCACCGGCAGGATGAACTTTACGAAACGATCGTAAACAGTACCTAGCAGCATCTCTTCGATAACGCGAGTATTATTTTCAACAATTTCTTACCGATGATTCGATGGGTTTACAATTTTTGATTGGAAACGTTTCTCCTTAATTTTGTCTCCATGGATGACACGTGAATTTATTGAATTTTTCCTCGATATGGCGAGAGCAGGTTTCGAGATTTTAATGCTAAGCTTCTATTCTTAAACGAGGAACGGTGTTGCGTGGGCGTTGCGTAAAATGGATGAAATTTTTATGGTATGAAAGAGAACCGGGTTGTACGGAAATGAATAGAAGGATAAGCTTGATCTATTTAAAACCCTGGCAGACCTGTTTGTTCCGCAGTTGGTCGAGCTTCTAATTAGCCGGACGGTTAATTTGCATTCACCGAAGCAATCTCGCATCCGATTTGTTATCAGGGTAAAAGGGGCTGGGGACTCGTAGAAGATACGATGGACCTTACATATCGCGAGATATAATTACATCAAAGCGGATTTCGTTATAGAGATTACAGAATTACTGGTATACTCGATCACGGTTATCTTGATCTCCGATGTAACTAAATTGTCCCGCGATAAAGTAGATGAATCCAACTAGTAGTTATACATGTATTCGCTTGGAAGTTCTTCCAAGTTGGCTCGTACAAAACGACGTGAATTACGTTCAAAGTAAACAATGCTTGGCAAATGATTCCAGGCAACAATTAATACTTTATAGTCGGTGAATTTATGCCATTGCTACGCCACTGTAAACGCGTTTACGATGCCAACGTGGGCTGGGTTTACTTAGCCGGGTTACGCGCGAGGACACCGAGGCTACGATATAAACCCCACATCTACGAGCACGGCTGTGCACCATGTACGAGTTAGCTTTTAGACGACTATTACCCGCTCGGTTGTTTCATATACCGCCGCGGTATGATTTGAAACACGTGTGCTTCGAAGAATCCCTCCATCACAGTTCTCATTATTTTTCCTCACTTTCGTAGAATAGAAAACCCTCTATTACATTCAGTCCATATCCTTCTGTTCTAATTTCAATCAAATCAAAGTTGTGCACTCTGTATCTATCGTTCTCATCGTAAAAATACATGCAGCTAATTTACCTTGCATAGGTTTCAAAATAAAACTCCATTTCGTTCGACTACCTTTCCATCGGGTATAACGAGACGCGAAGAAAAAAAAAACGAGCGGCTCGGTGAAAGGGATGAATTAGTATACGTGTAAACGAGGCCGTTCGCGCGGCATTATCTTCGATCAATTAATTAGAAAATTCGTGCAGCAGCGGTTTGAAAAAGGGTAGAGCACAAGGGCCGTGCTACTAGTCAGCTGGTTAATCGATGCGCCTCGCCTAATATATTCAAACGAGATTTCGTCTAAACAAAAGGTAGAGCTTGCCGCCGTCTAAATAGCACTCTAGTAATTAGTTTTGTCCAGAAGTTATAGCTGTTCTCCACCCGCATCCTGCCACTTAGCTGCCTCCTGACAGAGTCGCGTGTGTGCGAACGCACCCACACTTCCGTAACATGGGCCCGGTACAGGAGAGCAACATTAGCATAACCTTGTTCGCACGCAAACCGCCCTTTCGCGCGTCTACGCTCCTCCTTGGATCTCCTTCCTTTGACACCGACGCGACGTCTTCCGACCAATGGCGCGGCTGATGGAAACCCTAGGGTAATTCGATCTATTCAGGGCCCCAAGCAACAGGGGGTGAGAGGATATTCCCGTTAAGAAAAAAGAAAAAGGACCATCAGGACGACACACCCCTTTGCCTCGGACGAACGAACATCTTTTTAATCTGCTTCCTTTTGCTCGTTTCACTCTCGAACGAGTTACTTCGTTGGTTGCACCAGTTTCTGGAACGGTAGCGCTGGATCGGCGGATTAGGTTCGGCTAAAACGAACGACAAATTTCAGGGATAAGGTGTCCGCTGCTATGATGAGACTCCTGTTCCTGGAACACTCGATATCCTCGCTCGAACACCCTGTATTACGCGACGGATCACCCACGCGCAATACCGGCTAACATTGTTCGGTCAACGAGCTGACGAGCCAGAGGTATACTGTCTGTAAAAATCTTGCCAATGCTTGTTTTCAGTATCTACTGGACCACGCTCGGATGAATCACTCGATTCGTCTTTCATCTTTCGCTCGAATCCTTCGATTTTACTAGTTAAATGATTTTCTGAGAATAATCGTTCCATTATTTAGAAGGATGATTTTTAGGCAATTTTTAAAATTACAAATTAATATTATTAAAATTAAAAAGGCAAATTTCGAATAGAACAGGTGTAGTTTACCTTTGACCCAACATTGCGATCTAATACCAACATCCATTACTTAAAAGAGTTATTTTTAAGCAATTTTCTTAAAAAATCACACTTTGAATGGAAGATGTGTACTTTACCTTTGACCCAAGATTGCGATCTAATACCAAATACATTAATCCAAGCGAAGTAGTTAATCTAACCCAAGCTAATCTGCTATCTAATGAATTAATACGCTGAACCTACAAGAAATTGTATATCGCGGTAAACTAACCAAGACCCTTTACGATAACCGGGTGGGTCGAGCGAGGGATGAAGGTGCGTCTGAACTCCTCTCCGCCCCATACGTAAAATAATATCCCGCTGCTCTCTCGTCATGGTTCGCCTCTTCCCTTTCGATCCCTCTTCCTTTCCGCCGGTTTAAACGAAAAGTAAGTGGTGCACCGTTCGAAAAACGACACCATTGAAGCGAAACTCGCTGGATCGTGAGCACGCGATAAAATCTCGGTTTTCTCTGATGTCCGGTCGGTACCTGAGGCGTCGGGAACTCGGGAAGAGGCAGCAAGGCTCGTGACAGGCGAAGTTGAAAAACCGTGACACGGTTGGAAGGGGATGGGTTCCGATACTTTGATTTTTCCTCGAGCATCTAGAAACCGCTAATAACGGCGACGTCGTAGCGACGACAGACGTCTTAATAGAAGGTACACTCTTAGAGATACACTCTAGCGCCACGTCCGCGTCTTCTATTATGTCAGCGTCTCTACTCGCACAGTCATCCGCCCTTTGTGCTTGTCATTGTGCCCCGTTCCATCGGCTATGGTCGATGGGCGGCCGATGAATAGGAAGGCAAGGTTACGCGTGACAAACCGGAAAGCTCTACGCCGTTTTATCGTCGCGTTTCAGGAACGACGTGTGCCAACGTTGTATCTGTGATCTCCGATCAGACGGCTGGATATTGAGACGCGATTAAAATGAAACGACTAACCCCGAATATTGACGTTACCGGGATTCCTTGAGAAGAGATACCGTGCTGCTGCGGGGATGGTGGATGCCAGTGGGTTTCGGTTGGACGGGCCACGTGAAAGGACAATCGTCGAATGCATTTCGAAGCGTTACACGGTATTTTCAGACAATGGTATCGAAAGAATAGCCGCCGGTGAAAGAACACCGGTCGGATAAAGATCTGTAACGTATCGATGCCTTTCCTTCGACTTTCCCACTAATTTCTCCACGATCATCGACCGAGCCACGTTCGTTTTAAGGGTCGACAGAGATCATCGACCAGATAACGCAGGTATCTCGAAACAAAGCTGAGCCTCGCGTGTCCTTTTCCCTCGGCTCTAACGTCCATTCATTTCTGCGTTTAGAAATCAAGGGTGGATCCTAATTTCTGAGAACGTCTTTTAAGCTTCGGTCGGCCTCTTAGATCGATGCACCCTCGTCTTTAGTAAATAAGCTACGTGACTAATCTAGAGTTCAGATACAAATTATTATCCTCCTTCGTTTCAAGACACGTTCTTATTCACCTGGAATTATGGTCAGTGCTTAATTGACATTAACATGTTGAGCCCTATTTTTTTGTTCGTTTAAATGGCATCGGTAAATCTTAATCACTTTCAAATTGTTCTTCACGGTAAATACACTTTTTCAGTATGTTTAAGGACGCGTGTGGCTTGTTCCAGCAGCGAGAAAGTGGAAGAGATGGAGGAATGAGAAAAGGGTGGAGGAAGGACGAAGCGAGGACAGGGGGAAGGACGCGCGTGCTTTCGGCTACTCGAAAAACAGGCCGACATTTCGTTTATTAAGACATTTAATGCTCCCCATATAATCGATTATTTATAGAGGTATTTAAATCTGTGGAAGTTGTCGCGACCCGTGGTGGTTGGAACCCGTGGCCACGCTGTATGAAGACGTTCGTCGGCTTTAGTGGCGATTTCCAAGCGTGACAGCACACACACACACCGCTACGATTTTGCGTAGGACAGCGAGAGCACAGGTTCACCGGCTGTTTATAGGAGTCCGTGAATTGTATTTCCTTTTTTTTTCTTTTTTTTTCTTCGTGAAGACACCCGCTGATCGCGGGGGTACTATTCCCCGTGCAGGAGGTCCTCCCCGGGACTGAACAGGCATTTCGTAATTCCGTGTTAACACCGATTTATTGGCCTTATTAAGACAATCTACCGAGCGTCATTCGACAACAACACCGTCCTAAAAGGATACAAGTTTCGTGAAAATGCTGGCCGATTAATGTGATAGCTCGATGTCCTCGTTTCGAATGAAATTTATGAGACAGGGAAGATCGTTTGGATATGTAATGGTGTTCCCTTTTCTTATGTAGGGAACCCTGTACCCCATGAGGTAGTGCTTCCGGGTGAAAATTCGGTGTCGTGTCGTCAATGAAGTTCGCCGTTTAAATTGTGATGTGGTCGAAGCGAAGTGCGGGGGAAAATTATTGGAATATAAAATGCGATGCACTCGCTATAAATCTGAACTGTCGTGCGATGTGCTGTAATTAAAGTATCACTACATTTATGGCAAAAACAAGTGTCTCTTCAGAGAAAATTACACAATTTATATTTAACTCATTCGTGGTTTTAATTCTTTTCTTTTAATTTTATTGTCGAGATGTTATCATTTGTTTTTCTCCGTTCTTCGAGTGTGAATAAATTTATATAATCTCAAATAGTCTCAAAGCGTAGCCATGTTAGAAAGTTGCGAACCGTATAAATTTCTGTTGAAAGCATTCGATCATAAAAATGGGACAAGCAAATCATATAAGCACAGTATTTCATATTCCTGAGGAGTGAATTATTTCAAAATTTAAAAAAATATCCATACATTACAAGGAGTTTAAATCATCAGGAAACAAAAGAAATTCAGAGTCGTTGAAAATTTGAGCAATATCATAAACAAGTAATTCGTTATAAATGCGTTATTATTATTAGTCGTTCAGCGATCAATGTATTATCTGCGTCCGAGCAAGAGCAAGTCCGGCCAAAGCTATTTACAGTATTTCATCGAAGTTACAAGAGTTACTGGGTTCCGTGTACAGAGGGAACGTGGGTGTGTACCAGGCAACACGGTGCTGGATATTCGAGAAGGTGGCTGAGCTCGCGGTTTCATCTTTGTTATGGCACCCATCTAGCCGCTAATGACCGCCGAGGGAAGCACGGATATGACCAGCCGTGGGAGTTACGATGTCTCTCGCGAACCGTTAGTGATTGTACCCGCAACGATACGGTTGTTAATCTACGAACAGCATCTCCGGTTGTGTGCACCGAAGGCGATATCGTGTGACCGCGTCACGTCGTGCGATACGAGCTCCAAGTGAGTTCGTTCTTCCGCAACGCGACGCATTAATTGGTCGACCGTCTACCATCCACCGGACCATAGACTTCTTAATGGAATTACGTCGGGATCTCGATCTCGCGTTTCTTCGAGGAACGACGCCGCGCCGCACCGGTTCGAAGCGCTGAAACGGCATGCGATATCGTCGAACCCGTCATTATTCGCGGGAATGAAAATTACCACGAATCACGGGACGCGATACGCTATCGTTAACAAACTCGATCGTTGATCGTCAATTAACGATGGGTAGGTATAACACCGATCGAGAAACTGCCCGTCGATCGTTTGTCCCCGAAATGGTCGCGTGAACGTAGGCCAAGCGAAATTGATCCTTGGTATCAGAGCACGTACGGCGGATCGAAGAAATAGTAGGTATCGCTCAAATCGTCGACGATCGTCAATAATTCTTCGTTTACCTGCCCGTTGCTTGCCGATGGTTAACGATCGCGGAGACCTATTGAAATGGCCAATCATCGTCGATACGATGCCCTTGAGAATTGTCAGTAATTATATCTAAACGATCGGCTACAACGATAGAGAACGAGTCGGCGCGTCGTGGCCAACTCGTTCACCAAGTTTGCCCAGATATACCGGTTTCTGCAACGCGTTACGTTATCGCGATTGCTTACGCTGTTCTTAGCTATACGCGAGCACCTACGTCCGGGGAAGCGTTTAGAACACTTAGGGAAAATTATCGTTACACCCGGCGAACACGCGAATCATTTTGCCCCGACGCTGCAAGTCACGCGGACGATTATCGCGGGAACATCTACCACGGCCCCTTAACACGTATCGGCTCGTATCGCCGTTTGTAATCACTGTCGCGGCTCGAATCGGACTGCTTGTTTCCCGCTTTTTATCCACCGTTTACCGTGCCCCAAGGGTCAGCCATTGACGCGAAACTTTGTTACAGGGAACACTTCGGTGAACGCGTCTTTCTAAATTCTGTCGTGTTTCAATGGAAGTGGTTATAGAATAAAAGTGGATAAAATGAATAGAATGAACGAGCTTGTTTAAGTATAAGAAATAAGGTCGCGAGAAGATCTTTGCCTGGAGAACACCGTCAGTCTGGTAGAAAGTGTACCTTGGAAATGTCAGGCGATTGTAAACAACAATAGTAACTGAACTTTACATTAATGGAACTGCATCGTAAATTAAGTTATAATGAACATTTCCTATGATTTTTATGATGATTAGCTAAATAGTATTCAGGCAATGGCGTCTTTTGTATTTTGCGTTACAGATCAAATCTCCCCGCGAACGCTCCGTTACATTTGCAATCACCTATTTCACGATTGATGTCCTGGCAATTTCAATAAAATTTAAGCAAGTGTAACTAAAAGCGAAATTACGATGTTTTGTGAAGCCCGTAATAGGTTCTCTTATTCAATTAACTACCGTGTCTTGCAATATCTATCCACTCTGATTCACGACGAAAGCATGCGTACAGCGAAGGAAGGATACTAAAAGCCGCGATAAATAGATCGTAACCGAAACCTCGATGCAATTAGCGGGGTAGTCGTTAAAGGACTAGTCTGGACTAAACAAAGGGGGAAATAAAAACAGGTATATGAATGGACGCGTATGGTTATAAATACAAGCGCAGGTAGCACACATATCATTAAGGCCACGCCTATGCTGTACAATGGCTCATAAACACAATCAAACATTGGTAGTAATGGCGTAATAGGAATTAAATCATAGCAATCGTACTAATAATTACCTTGCGAGGCGTTGAGCGGTGTGCACCGAGAGGCTGAAACGTGCTCGGTTACCTTACATCGCCGGAGATTTACCGATGCACGATGACTGGAACGGTGCTTAAAGGTCTCGTTAACTAAAACCGAGCAACCAATTACTTGGTGGCCCCGCAGCGTACCGAGTATTACGCGTCCGCAATTAATTATGCGAGACCGTCTCCTCGGCTGGCCACCAGGAGCAACGAGTCAGTTCGAACGAAAGACGAGATAATTCTCGACGAATCGACAAACTTGTCCGTGTATAGTTAATGACTTGGTTCCGTATGCAAATCTCCGAGGACGTCTTTAAACGGAGATACCTCTTAAAGGGTATCGAACGATCATCGATGTTATTCTTGTGTTTCCTTACGATTGAACATTTTTTCAAGTAAATCGTCCGCGGAAAACGGCAGCTCCGTCAGCAGCCAGTTGCAAAAGAGTTGCATCGAGAGCTTTTCGACGAGATAATCCACGCGCCTCTGACAAAGTTGTCCAGCTTTCATTAATAGCCGGCCATACGTATAAAACCGTCGGACGAGTGTATCGAGGCAGCGTGCTCGTACAGGCAACCTCTCCCATCTCCTTAACTTTGTCGCCACGGACATTTGTTTTCGCGGTTTTACAAGCGTATAACGTGTTGCGAGGCGACGATAATGCGAGGATAGTTTATTTACTCGAACCGTGCGCGGCTTTACACGCTCGGCGTTCGCGTGTGCAACGCTTTCATCCTTCCTCGGCTTCTCTCGCTCGCGATGCCTCGCATACTTGCGCTTCGCCGCGTCTCGCAACAGGTATGTAACGCATTAACGTTATAGATACGGAAGAAGAGAGACACGTCATCCTCGCGACTCGCCTAACGACCGTGATCCCTAACTTTTAAATTTCCCGCATTTGTATCCTCCACCAGGTCCGAGCGTTGAAAGCAACGATCAAACGCGATCATATTTTCTGGATTTCACGAGCTCTCTTCCTACCAACAGATCCGAAACAGTGATCAATTTAGATAATAAACATCCATCTACCGTAAGAGCTGACAGGCGCGATAAAACTCGTCGAAACGCGGTGCCGGGGGTTAACAAAAATCGAAACAACGTTGTCGCTGCCCTGAAAAAATTACACGCCCTGTTTGGAGTCTCGGAGCGGTTCAACTCCCGCGGGAGAGGCAACGTCTGCAAAAAGCCAGGGACGTGGCAGAAGGTGATGCGACGAGATACGAGCGCCACCGGGAAAAAACGCGTACGTTGTCCTTTATTTTCCGCCACGGTACGCGAAGATAATGGCATCTCGTTGACACTTTTTGCGCGCCATGCCGCGCCGCTCTCACGCTAGCCGGGCAAATCGATCCGATGTTCTATTCGTTCGTACCTGCAACGTAACGATCGAGTAGCCGGTGTCCCGGACAGGTCGCATTGTCAACCGGGCCACTGTTAACAGCCACGTGGATCGTAGAAACTAGGAAGCGAACGCATCGGCTAATAAATAGACCGCGTATCCAGCTTCGACCGTGTGTCGTTGCGTAATACCGCGTTCAATTTATAGACGGTAGTCGAACGAATAAATCATGGACGAGTTGGTCCACGATCGCGACGCAATTACGTCGCTCGGAATTCGTTTTATATCATTTACTCGATTCCACGCGACAAGATATTTGGCCCGGCAACTGGCGTGGTTTGTAACAGCGTTTCGGAAAGAGAACGTTGCAGAAATGTTGGTGATGTTATCTACAAAGCGATCGTCGTGGACCGTAAAGCAGCTGTTTCGAGATGTGCATACTGTATATATATATGTAAAAGATGATACACTGGCCTCTCCTCTCTCGAATACCTACCGACAGTCGTTCACCGCATTTGCATAGAAACCATCCGCGAACGGAATATTACGATCGTTTTTCGCTCTCCACCATCCTCGTGCAATGTACACGTTACAAGTACTTGCTTACGTGTACGAGCTGGCCCTTTCGACTTCTTCGCGGACAGACTTGCTTCGTCAATGAATTTCTATGAGTTTCAACCTTTGGATACGAATCTCTGTCCTCGCTTCAAACATCTCTTGGGGAAGAATTTTATAATACAATGCAAATTTGAAATTTGTTATCTTTCTGTAGATATGAAACTTGAGGTGGAATCATTTTGCATTATAGTTCTGAGCTGGATTTGAAAATTTCGTGTCAACACTTTGCGGCATCAGAATGCATATGCGCTTGAACGTTTGTTTGCTCGTTCAGTTATTTGCGCGAACTTTATGCAAATTATCCGATGAAATAGATTTTATTCGAGTCAAACTTTCTCTGGCTTGCACGAACTCCGATGTTCTGTTTGCAAATAACTATTTGTACAAATTGAATTGCGTAAATTAGTTTGTGCAAAACCCAGCGTAACACAGGTTAATTATCCGTGAAGACTGCAGATTAATATTTATCAAAATTTCATTTCCTCCATGATAATCAGAAAAATCGGCAAGAAACAATCTTTCGATACGCGTCTACTAATGTTTCTGGACGAACGTGAAACTTGGCAGTTGTAGAAATCGGGTTACAGTAATTCGCCAAAGTAAATTGATTACGCAAGGAGCACCCTGTATAAGTAGGTGCGCTATAAGCGGAATCCGGGCTCTGGGAGAAGGTATAAAACCGGTGCGGCGATGGAGGCAGTCCGCACAACGTTCGACAGCGAGTAGATTTATGGGGATCCTATGGCGCGCGCTTGTACTACTCGAAACAGGAAGATCTCGAACACGCGATGACGATTAATTACGGGTTACGCGTATACGTTCATAAGAGATGCCCGCGGTCCGGGCCAGCGTGCTCCGATGGCACGCTCGGTGCTACGCTTACACACGCTGCGATTACGCGGTTCGACGCTGTAGCTGCATGTTTGACCGAGAGACAAATGGGATCGTTGAACAACGACGACCGGTATTACGAGCCAGGCCATCCTCCCTCTCGGCGTGTCTGGAAAGCACCGGATTACATCCCATTAAATTATTTCAGTGTCGTTGAGAAATCGACTTTCTATTCCCTTTGAACGGCTCTCGACGCGTTCGCGACTCGACTACTACCACGTTATGCATGAACGCCGCGCGATCCCGGTTAACGAGCTGTCTCCTCGCGGAACGATGCGCGGACGCGTGGGTGTCGCCGCATAAATGCCAGCCCGGCATGATCGATGGGAAGCCGGCGGACCGGGCCCGGATACTGCTCGTCTGGTCGCGTGAAAAATTTCGGACAAGCTTGAAACGCGACCGACCTTCCGTTGATAATGCGGTAATGACAGCGGAGTAAAGTCGGGCTCGTTTGCGTTGTCCCGCGATTCTCAGCCTCGAACGAGCGTGCTGGAAATCTGAGTAGAGAGTGGTTTAAACGGTACCCGCAGAGCTGTCATTACTACATTCGTGGCGCCAGATTGCTCGAGCGTCGAATCGATACTTGTTGCACCGAAGGATACCGGCGACGCGGGAAACCGAACGGATCTCGTTAATGAAACGTTTCGTAATCGAACGTAATTCGCGAATTAGAGGATACGTAATGGTTGGCGGAATCTCGTCAGCAGGACAAATAGAAGATGACACTTTGAAGAACTCGTAGCGCCGCTTAGTAATTTCGATGATAATCGGTAAGGGGGCCGGCTGCATCGGTCCCGCAGTCACCGTGCAGCGTGGCGAAACGCGGTTCGCTCGCACACGTGTAATTTCCAGCCGGATCGCGAGTAGTGGAACGGGCAGACGTTGTCGCGGTTTGACGGCCAGGTGAAAGCATGAGAAACGAGCGAATTATGCACTCGTTTACCATAAGTCATACAGGATGCCAGAGTCGCGGTTACACGCTCGGGGATTAGGGGCGGAGCTGTGAATCGTTTGCGTCCAAAGCGAGAAACTTGGGAAACGAGAGTACCGTTTCGAATCGCCTTCCCATTATCGGGATGATGCACCTGTGACGCTGTTAGCCGCCT
This sequence comes from Osmia bicornis bicornis, assembly GCF_907164935.1. Taxonomy (NCBI): domain Eukaryota; kingdom Metazoa; phylum Arthropoda; class Insecta; order Hymenoptera; family Megachilidae; genus Osmia; species Osmia bicornis. Next base: position 9,892,673 of record NC_060216.1, on the reverse strand, counting down.
ATTATTGCCCTGAAAGAGGTGAAAGAATTCTTGGAGAACGGCTCTCCTGAATCAAGAGGCCGAAGACAAGAGGATTTTTCTCTTTGAACCGCCGGGAATGGGATTAGCGTTGTTCCGAGCGTATGCATTGTGAAGAGGGTTGAACAGGAAGGCGGAGACACCTGTTGTCCGTCGTGGAACGTCTTCTTTTCAATCTCGAAGAATAGACTAGTCTTGAGAGATTGTTTTCCTTCTCACAAGATCGTATTGTTATGATAAAGAGGAAAATTTGACTAATTTCGTGATAGGGCTTAACTCTTCCTTCTTGAGGCATAATTAATTAAAGCCGCGGGGATTAATTGAACAAGCTTTTCTTGCGTAAGAAAACTCCGCTGTCGACGATAGTTTTCGCGAAGAGGTCACGCGCTTTCGGCACGACCCGTTGCAACACGCGATAAAGAGCCACCAAGAGTCGATGCATATTTCAACGTCGCCCCGTACGGATTCCCGTTTCACGTTCTAACAGTTCACATCATTTATGCTAACTTATTCACTTAACGATGGCCTCCACGGATGAAATTTATTCAATTAAAACAGAATTTATTCTCTGTCCCCATACACGTGAGCTTCACATATTATGCAAATGTAGAGGGGCCTCTCTCTTTCTGGCCGCGTTGAAAGACACCAAGAACAAATCGTTCTCGTGTCAAGCCTTTCTCCATGGGGAGAGAACGTCTTTTCACTGAGACGAATATTTCTTTTCCTTTTGAAAGTGAAAAAAAAAAGAGAAATAAACATCAGGTAAAAGTATAGTAACCATTCGATAATTCCTCGCTTTCGAGGTTCTAGAGATATATGATTTTCTAAGGAACGGGAAATTATCAGATATCTATTTTTTTAATAAGCAAATTAGCGAAAAGCGGTTTCACGTCCGCGGGACATCCTTTAAGTAGAAACACGCTCGCGTGCCACCGGTGTTTCGCTTTTTATCGGGACAATTTAAAGCGCGCAAAAAGGCCAATGCCTGGGGAGAGCAGAAGGGAGAAAAGTATGCAGTCCGGGCCAGCTTCTTTTCGGGTCGCTCTCCTGCGGCTTAGCCCGTGGTCGCGTCGTTACCCCGTGAAAGATATATTTGTCATAAGCCGCGGATTGACAAATGTTCGTTGGCCGGTTCGTTCGGGCCCTGGATCGGGCCGCGAACGTACAATTTACGAGCGTACTCTGAATTATTCAACGGGCTCACAGTATCCTGCACATTTTTATATTATTGTTTATGACCGTGCGCGATTCGATGCGCGGCATCGAGCAAAAAGGGCCGCGTGCGAATCTGTCGAGCGCGTTTCGGCCTCGAGATGCTATCTAAATTTAAAGGACAAACGACGAACCTGTCGTTTAATCGTATACAATTAGTAACGAAGAAACAATCCGGACAGCATTCTATAGATTTCCAAGATAAAATCGAACGAATCTTAACGTGGTTGTCAGTGAAAGTGAACGAGAGTAAGAGGTAAAGGAAACGCGACGAGTCTCGGAGAAAGTATTAACCCCTTGAGCGATTGTATCGCATATATGCATCGAGAACAAAGTCGATTATTTATCTAATATTTTCACAAGATTTTGTTATACTATTATTCGCAATTTCAAATAGTAGATACGAATATTTTCAATTAGGTGAACACGAGAATTGCAAATAATAGGGGTGATGGATTCCTATGGTAATTCAAACGTCACATATGGATAATGTAGCAATCAACGTGTTAATTAATGCGCAAGACGAGTCGAACAAAGTGCAGGCTCGTAGGTTAAAGGAAAGTGGAGAAAAACCCGTTCGCCGGTCGGTGATTTCAACGCGTGGTAGAAGATGTCGGGCAGCGTTCTAAACCGCGGACCTGCGTACACTTTCGTCCCACGGGCTTTCGAAGGAGAACGAAAGGAAGGCGAAGCGTGTTTCGCGAGTTGAAAGGGACGAGAGGCGAGATCTGGAAAAGGAGATACAGGCAAAATAAGGAAACGAAGGAAAAAAAGAGATTCCCATCGATGACGATGTTTAATGCCGGGCTCCCGATGCGGCGTGTGTTTGACAAGGGAGGCGAACAAACATAATACTCGGCTCTCTGAATCTTCGATTCAATTTATTACGCGATACGACCTCCGGTTAAACTCTCGCAGCCGAGTTAACGGGTATCGCGGTTTCGTATCGGTGTGTTTCATCGACGTACGCTCTCGTTGCTGAATAAATGGCCGAGTTTTTAGCCGTTTTTCTTTGAAATGTCACCGACCGTCAGAGACCACGATCGTACAGGCGCCATTGAATGAGATAATCGCGAGTTTCGTAAGCGTGATACCCAAAGTAATCGATGGAGCTTTCGTGTAAAGAACGAGATTGCGAAAGGTAAATGCGCTTCTGTTTCTTTTCTTCTTTTTATTTAATATAACTGTTTTAACGTATGTACCCTTTCCGCTACAAAGTCGAGGTATGTTAAATCAACAATAAAAATCCTGCAAAAAAAGTTACAACGGATTCGAGCAGCAGATTGTTACAGCATCGTGGCGAAGATATCTTCATTACAAACGTACGATTCTTATCTGATCGGCTAAAGGCCGAATTAAAGAAATATTCGAAGTAACAAGGAGCCGTACTAACGAGGCCATACGGAAATAATCAGCGACATCTTATTTTCCATAGCGGCTGCTCGGTCTGGTTGAAATTAATTGTCTCATCGTGTACAGTTAAGATCGCGGGTACGAGTGCGTGAAGACGTTTAAATTCACCTCGGTTTCGAGGCTGTTTCGATCGCGTCCCGTTAAGAGGCTCGAAACTCGTCGCTAGATACCACTTTCTTACACTTGGTCCATAATTAACGCCGGTAACTCGAATTTAAATAACTCCTTTACATCCTTAACGACGCCTCGGGCGCAATTCGTGGTCAGCCAACATTGAACGAAATTTCGTGTTTCCTCCGGGGGGGGACATTAAGGGCTGCGGCCGTTCGCGTTTGACGCTGGCAGGCCGAAATCGCGATCGATCGACGTAAACATGCCGGAACGGGCAACAATCGGCCGCGGACGAGCTTAATTAAAGCAAACCTCGATGGTAGGGCCAGACGCGGGTTTCGCCCCGGTCCGCCGCCGCCTCGTCGACCGACGAATACGTTCGCGTTTTTACTGCTATCGCGATTTTATTCGTACAACGGCGACAAAGTAAGGTAACGAGCGTGGCAGGAGGTGCCAATCGGTCGAGCAGCCTTGTGGAATCCAGAGAACGTCGTCGAGGCGAGTTCTCGCCTTCGGGCGGACGAGTTCATCGGCGACATTCTGGCCGGGTCGTGTGAAACGGGAAACGGAAACGCCCCTGGTCAACAACTGGAATGTCTGCTTCTCTTTCTCTTTCTCATTCTATTTCTCTCTTTATACGCTGCGTTTATCTGCGTCTTTCCACTTCACCTTGGCGAACACGCGTGCATATTAGCGCCGCGGGGTTCCGGCCGCGCGGGAACATCGTCTTCCTTTTCTCCGAAAGGGTTAAGAGAGCCACGATCGCGACGAGGCTCGCGATCATGAGCGTCAATCTTCCGTGGCGTTGTCGGCTACCGAAGGAAAAAATTAGCCTGACCGGTCGCTTTGTCTTCTTGACGTTCAGGTGAATCAGTGCTTACGCGGAATTCATTATCGATGCTTTCCAGAAGCCCCTACCTTTGACACGATATTTAAAAAAGAAATATAAGAGGAAATACTCTCATTTAAAATTATTCGTGCGAGTAATTAATAGTTGACGTTACCGAAACATCTTACCAGAAGCTAATAATTTAAAACGCGATTATTTTTATCACTCCATCTCGGAGATTTGGGGTGTACGATACAGACGACATTGAAAAGTTGAATTTTCTCTCTTGAATATTCCATTGCATTTTTCAATCGTGAAAGAAACATCGTCAGAAGTCTTCAGGAGCGTTTAATACTTGTCGAATGTTTATTATTCGACCATTTGCGTAACATGTCCCCCGAATTTCGTACAAGATTGATACAGCGCGAAGTCGAGTATTCGCGCGTGTGCGTACAGCATTAACCCGTTCGAATGGAATATCGGCGCGATATTAATTAATGTTACCTACTTGAGAAACATGCGAGTATTTGTCGAATCGTGGCCGCGGTACAGTCACGCGAAATTGACTCATTAAAGAATTTATCGCGCTGTTTTAATTCAAAGCAGCCCGAGAGTCCTGGTCCCGCACCATCGACGCTCTCGCCTCCTGTTCCTTCTTTTTCATCCAGTGTGTTCGGAACGCATGCTTGACTAATTGGCAGGACACAGTCCCGCGCGGGGACCTGGCCAAAGTGTGAACCTGTTTGCGAACCAACAACCACGTCATTGATTCACGCGAAATTACGCGACGAATTTTCTATCGTCTGACTCATTCTCGTCTCGTTCGCAAATTTTTGCGCGAAATGTATTCGTGGAAACGCGACAGTCATTCGAACGTCGCGCGAATCGATCGCCTTGTCGGCGACACGCGTTTAAAATAACGATTTCGCGGGCGAAATTTTGCGGTTCGGGTTGTTCAGGGAATCGCTACATATTCATTAGCCAGGCCGCGCGAATGACAGACCAAAATTCCGTGTAACATACCGGCACGTATCGATGCTGAATGTCTGACCAGGCACAAGTGATTTCACCGTGCAGAAATACGATTCGATGCGTCATTCTTTCCGACGTATCGACGATCGGACACGCGAGTTCGAATCGTTGAAACGTTTCTTTGTTTCACTTCGAATATGCGATTGCTGGCGAACGATGACTGACAGCTGGAACATTCCGTGGCGAACTATTGCCGGGCTTGAAAGCGATATTACTATTGTAAGATCGTCTGTATTTTCACCGAGAAGTCAGTTTCAGCCGTCAATTAAACGCCAACAGGAAGAAACGATCGATGGACAGATCGCAACTGTTTTGGCGAAAACTTTTCAACCAACTGTCTCGAACGCAAAAATAAATCGGCTATATGGAAGAGGACATTACATCTTGGAATAAATATGAAGGATCTATAACCGGAAGGGAGGATCCAAAAATTGTCCACGGATGTTTTTCTATCGCTATAAATCTCGCACCTAAAGATCTTCTACATAGTTTTACCAACCCTTCTTTTCTCTCTAAACAACTTCTCCGTCGAATACAATCAAACGATTCGTGAAAAAAAGGGCGAAGAAACTGGCGAAGAAGTGGAACGAAAAGGCGCGAAGAGGGCTAGCTCGCGGCTCGATCGGCAGGCCATCTTTTCGCACAGTCCGCTCGAAACTCCGACGGCAAATTCGAATTGAGAAGCGTGAAAACGCATTCCTCGATCGTTACACGCAGCTGCATACCACACTGTTCGACGCTTCTCGTTTTCTCCCTTTCGCTCGCTGCACGACCGCGACTCCTCCCCGAAGTCGGACCACAAATCACGCGAATGACGTTACTATCGGTGCAAGGGACAGCCGGTTGTAAAGCTCTCTGTAGCTCGGTTTAGCCCTTTGCCGTGACCCTGCCCTCGCTCGGGTCAAGCGGTCGTAACGCGGTTGAAGAAACTTCCGACTGCGTTTTTCGTCGTTCCTCTTTCCTCCTCTATTCCTCCAACTGTTCTTTGTCCCGTGGTGGATAGCGATGATGGTATAGAGACATCGCGCGTCTCTCGAACAACGGTGCTGCACGGTCAGACCGCAGGGTTGAAGTCTGGCGCGGGGTCAACAGGTGCGTAAAATTTGCGGCACGCGGAAATTAGCGGGGTGGCGGCCGTAAACGCTTATGCGCCGGTGTTCCGGCCGCCTGTTTGCCTCGATAAAAGGAAGATTTAGGTTCAACATGGCTGGCTACAACGCCGGTATCTTTGCAAATTGATCGCGAGGAAGGATATTAACGGCGATGGATCATCGGTTCGTTGTTGAATCCTCGAAGGCGGCGCGCTAAATTATTGGCGTAATATATTACGCGGTGCCGGCTGAGAATGAAACAGGAGTAAATCTTTTTCGGGCGAGCCGGTGAACTTAACGCGTTACCTGCCCGCCTGCATTTGTACGCGTGTTATTTTCTTCAACGTAACTCGAGAGCTTCTTCATCGTGAGTGACCGTTCATGAGCGAACGCTCGGAGAAATTGGATAAGCTAATTACTTCCGCGAAACAATAACGACGAAGATTCCTCGATTTATCTTTTTACACCGCGTATATCGTAGGATACTCGTTAAGGCTGGAACCTTCGTTCACGTATCCTGCGCAGCGTAACGATATTTGCATAGCGACGGTGAGGAGGCGTGAGTCGTAATGACTAGAGGCGCGGTTATTGCCGTCGAAGAAATTGATCTTCCCGGCGATCGACGATTGCCGTTGCCTTTCGGCCGACAAAATGTCGATGTATACCTACGTCCAATCATCTGTTCGTTCGTGAGAATGCCGAGTATGATTCGTTTCCGTCCGTTTTAGGTATCATCCCTTGTGAGAAATTTTAGCTTGCAATTGAAGATGTGCTCGGTGGATAATTCAATTTCAATAAAGAAATTACACCGAGCCTATGAATAATAAAGATAAGAAAAAGAAGAGAAATAATTTCGTCGGTATTTCCAAGAGTCTCAAACACACGTCAGAAATGTCACACTTGCGATTACACAAAGAGGCTAGGCTTGCACGTGGTCCCCGGTACACGGTTCTCGGACGTCGCGCTCAACCGGAACCGCTTCAACACGCGTCTTCACGTATTTACATACCCTCGTCAAGTTGTACCGTTGCTAGCCGGTGTTAGTGCGTGGAGGAGAGAGTTCTATTCACAGCGAGGATCACGCGAGATCTGAAGAGACAAGCGGGATTAATCACGGTTACTGATACAGCCGTTCTTAATTGGCAGCGTGTGACGTATCTATTAATGGCGAGCAACGTCGCGATGCGGCACGTCGGCGAGTTCCACATAGTCGATTCCCAAGATTAGGCAAAGCAAGAGGTGAAACGAGAGAGAAAAACGTATATAAGCGTCGGTGGTTGAAAGAGACTGGTACAAGGATGGTTGGCGATGTGTCTCCGACGGGACGCTTCTTCCTGTCCGCGTGAGAGAGATGAAGAGATTGAACGAGAAAAATGGTATTCTCTATTAACATGCCTGTTACCTCTCAGAAATTAATAGCGGCTTCTCTAATTGATACGTAGAATGACTGTTGGATGTCTCCCTCGATCTCGGTTACTTTCTTACTTCCTCTCCACCTACCTGTTTTCACATCTTCCCCCTTTATCTGTCCTCCACGATCGCTCGAATCCTCTTCTCTATCATTCTCGCCTCTTCTTCGCTTCGATGACTCTGCCTCGTATACTCGGTTTTGTGCGTTCCTTTGCATACCGTGCTCGCTTCTACGTTTCGAGCGTGTTTCCACGTGTGCTCGCAGCGGTATATTAAAAAGATAATCAGCCGATCGTCGAATTTTCCTGGCAACCGAACCGGACGAACTACCGATGGAAATTCCTTTCGAGAATCTCTTTCCACGTTGATTCTGGCCAGCTTCTTCAACGCCATCCTGCGCTCATTAATGCGGCCAGCGGTGCTTAACGGCGCGCGTAATTAAAAATTATCCTCAGGTATGGATAATTTGTTGCCACGCGCGGGCTGGTGTTCGACAGAAATTTAAGGGAGCAGGAATTTCGTGTTGGAACGCAATGGAAATTGTCTGATTCTTATCGGGGCGAATCATCTTTTGTGATTAAACGGATTTTAGTTTCACTTTATTATTTCCCGTTATTATTTTTTATATCATTTATCTGGAGGTATAGATATCAGGGATTTCGGTTAATCCACGATTTCGTGAAAAGTTTATAAAGATAGGTATTGCATTTTGCACCTGTTATTCCTACCACAGAAGTAAGATATCAAATTGTTTCATGCCTTCGTGAAATATCAGCACGTGTATAATGAATTCTAAATTAAAAATATTTGAGACATTATTAGAATTACTATGTACGAATGATTTATTTGGGCCGACGACATCCGCGCCAGAAATAACGTCACCCACGCTTCCGAGTATCCTTCTTTCGCGGCGGGATCCACGAATTCCATTCGTTGTGGATTTTGGTTTGGATCACCGGGGAAACGGAACGTTTGCTTACCTTTCTCCACCGCTGCGGTCGCGTACGCCTCTTTCATATTCCGCCCTCTTTCGTGGAATATGTGGTGCTTTTACGAACCAGTTTGTATATATACATTCGGCCGGCACACATGCTGTCTTCACGCGTGACGCTTCAATGGAACGGTCGTGAAACCATGCTGCATCTTTCTGATTAACTGCTGCATCAATAACTTGTCTTTGAAGTTATTTGCCTCGACATGAAAATTTGTTTGCGAAACGCATTCGCGTGAAATCGATACCTGTTCGTTTGCATAGATATTTTAGAAATTAAAAATATCACAGTGGTTTAGGCCATATCCGGCCCTCCAAAGATTTTCATCCGGCCCCCGACTTTTATTTATAAATATTTTATATAAGAAATATTAATTTTATAAAATTTTATGATTTAGTTGTAAATACAACGATTTTTCTATTGTTTTATCGTGATTTGGTACATTTTAATAGTTATTTTCCATTATAAATTTCAATATAAACTATATTTGTTTACACGTGCAATGTAAATTAATATTCTAATAGGATTTCAACAACGATATTTATCGTCTGACTCCCATGTTTTTAAAAATTTCAATCAAGCCCGTTTCTCAAAAAGTTTGGTGATCCCTTAGAGTATCAGTTTATTCTATTTTCCAAAGTCTGTTTATCTTTATCGGTGTAATTCTGTAACCGAGATTATTTTTATAAAGTCTGCAGATATCGGGATTGGATCAAACCGCGTATTATCCCGAGGGATTTCTCTTAAGAACGCGAGATCAATGCGACAAAAGACATCGACCGGCGTAGACAAAGGTATCATTATCGGTACAGAATAAATAATACCTGGCCGATTCCGCGTAGAATCGAGTCGCGACAGCAATCAACGGGATTACAACGAACAGCCGCGAGCTCGCGTTTTCCGTGCGATCACAATTCTCATCGCCATTACTACGCGTTTCCTCGTACGCTCACTAGCGGGCTCGAGCGGCCGCACAAAGCCTTCTTTTAAAGCCCTGTTGGATTTGTACGATCTGTAAGAGCCACGGCACGCCTGTAACAACGCGTTTTCCACATACAGAGAGAACGACATGCGTGGCGAGAGGGGAAGAGCAATAAAGCGAACGGGATCCTTCTGTCCACAAAGGGGTGACTGATTCGATCCCTCGAATCCGGCTACGTCCACGTCCTCCTTCGTTCACGGGTTTTACTTTTATTGCCGCTGCTGGCTGCGCCTCGAACCGCGTCGTTTCGATGTAAACGCGTGTGAAACGGCGCTTTATTAGTTTATTTTTCGGGCCTCCCTTTTTGCTGTAACGCGCGTCCGTGGAGCGCGGTCAACGCCGCCTTAAATCCTTCTGCTCCGAGTGGGAATGGTGTTTAGGAACTAACCGCAGATTACGAGAGTGTCTTTTTTAAGACCCTTCTGGTGGCCAGATCTGTAAACGAGCAGCTTGCTTTTACACGTGAACCGTTTTTTCGTGTTAGCTATGGGTGCCGAGGTTCGGCTGATCGGAGTAAGAGAAGTTCTTTTTGTTATTCAATCATTTTTCAACGCGTTCAAAGATAGGAATCAAAGAACACATCATCTGACAAATCAGATTACGTCTAATCAAGTATGCTCTGTACGAACGTTCATTTTACCCCTTTGAGGTCGTTCTGCTCTCAGCCATCAGCTTACGGTACAAAGCTTCTTTAACTTTTGTTTTAAGCATTCAATAGATAATTAGTCCCTTTCGATCGTTGGAATATTTGATAAGTACCTAATACCTCAAAACGGTAGAACAAAAGTTAGAGGAAAATGATCCTGACCGACTGGGTATTTAGGTAAATGCTACTTTACGACTTTGTTGAAACAACATATTTTCCATAATAGCACCATGTATTTATTTAGTTCGGTACATCTATCTAATGCTTGTACAACCGATGTTACATCTTCTCCGGGATATTAAATTGAAACATTTGATGCCAGTTCGGGTAAAAGACAATTAATCTTCTCGCCACAGCAATCAGCAGAAGGCGTTTGAACTGGACACTCGTTTTCATCGAGGAACACCTCACGAGCCACCTGCAATTAACGTAACGACGCGAACGATCGTAAAGCGAAGTTTCCAAGCAACGCGCCGCGTCTTCCCTCTCGAATAAACTTGCCGTTCTTAATTCCGAGGGGACGTCCCGGAGTTTCGATTTGTATTACCAACGTCGAGGCACGAAAGTCCAGCGATTTAACGACGAAAGAAATCACAGGGCGCCCAGTTCGTGCAACCAGCCTAAGGACGATCCCGTTGGCGAAGGTATTCCAGGCTAATACGGCTCACCGTGGCCGTTTCTAACGCGCGTTCGCGTCCTACGGAACACTGCCGGATCCTTATATAGGCAAGCAGTTTAATTAACATTTCTCGATGACCACGGGTAGCCCTCGACTACGTCACGTCATTCTCGTTCGCGCTCTTGCTTGACCTTTCGCTTCTCTCCTTCGGTTCCATCGTGCCGTTAGAAAAACGAGTTTACGAACCAATAAGACGTTACGGTGTTTGATAAACGTTTCGCCGTACGATGGAATCCTCGAGGAACGCGAGCCGTGTCCCGGGTGTCGTAACCGCCTGACCGGGTTCGTCACTTTTGGTAATGCCACTCGTAATCGTCCTCGTTAATGAATGACGAGCACTTGAATGGGGAAAGACATCCCCGGCAATCAGTGTCAATCACGCTATCCTTCGCGTTAGGCTTCTTGTAATCATGTCCGCGATACTAGCTGCTACCGAGAGAACGCTGCTCGTGATGGAATTAATTGCGACTTTCCGCTCGTCGAGAAGAGTCAAATTGGAATGCTTGACGGTCAGTTTAGACGTGGATAAATTTTTGCGCGGGTGCAAGCCGGAGCTCTATTCATTCCACTGGGCATTAATCCTTAAATTAACCTTTGACGTCTCTAATTGAGTACTCCGTACGATTGATGCTGTTCTTACAGTAACAAACGTCGTGATATTCAACGTATATGTGTATCTCTATTCTATCGTTAATTACTCGTTCACTTTGTTTCCTAACTTTTGCTGGCTCGTTTCGTTACCATCTCTTCTATCTTATCCATGGCGCTCTAGAAATGAAACGTTACCGATTACCTGTGCAATGATTAAAGGATTCTTGAACAGCAGGTATCCGTAGGAAAGGAGGAATATTAACGAGCGTGTGGTACCTCGATGCCATAACCGAGGAAGGTGCGCGGGACCACCGAAAAGCATCGCCTCGGTTGGTGAACAAGCCACAGTTGGTCACGGTGGGCCGTGGTAATTCACGGATCCAGGACACGGGTCGCCGTAAATCTTTCCAGCATCGATTTCACCGGTTTTCAGCTAGACAAGCGGTCGACACGCCAGTCGCGGTCGGTCGGTCGCATTAAGCGGCCGGTTACAACTGTTAGAACACGGGAAACAACTGTGCCCCACGGTCCTTGCCGGTCCCTTTTTACCGTCCTCGTGCTACTCGGCTCGCCCAAAACGGTTTTTTGCCGTCTCGTTCGGAATTCGGGGACCCTTGCACGACGCGGCGCGAGCAACTCGCGCCAACAAGAGGATCCGGAGGGTTGGTAACAGACGAAAGGAAACGAGGGCAGGAAGGAAGAGAGAGAAACCGGGAGAGACGCGCAGTCATTACTCGTTGCTTTTTACCCGGAATTCGGTCGAGCTCGCCACGGGACGCTCGTGTTTCTCGTGATCGTGCATGCACGAAGGGCGGCTGCGAATAAGAAGAAAACGAACGGGCTGTTTGGTGAAAAATGTTGCGCCCTGCGTGACGAGAACGCGTTCGGTAGGATAGAAGGAGAACTGTTGCGATGTTCCTTCATGTTGCTGTTTCATTTTGTAATTCAATGCTTCTTTGCTCTGCAACCTCTTGTTAACCTTCTTCGGCTCGATCGGTAACCTTGCATCTGAAGTAAGGTAATTTTCATGTGTTGCCCTTTAAGATTGTAATGATAACCCTCGATTTGTGAAACGAGGTTTTCGAATAGTCATGCGACACGATAACTTCTTCAGAGATTGCAACATTGTGTGTTTCGATGACTGTGTTCTAGAAATTCGAAGTCTCTTTCTACTTAGTCATTTTTCGATTCTTTCTTGACTTTTGATGTTCCCGAATGTTTCCATTTTTGTACGGCGCCAGAAAATCGCAGCGGAATGTCCCGCGAGACAGTCAGTCGTCGCCTCGGAGAAACCCGTTAGCTTTCGTGGTGTACATGTCAGTCGATATTGCTGAAATAACAGGCTTGCTTCCGGCGAGCCGGCGATGCTGCAGTTCTTGGTCGCAATCAACCGCAATTGCGATACTTTGAATGCAAAATTGTCGCTCGTTTGAAAGCGGTGTGCCGTTATGATTGACTCGAACGGATAGCGCGGTCTACACGAGCGTAATCTTTGAACTTCCAACACTGCTAACGCCGTGAAACCCACCTTCAACTTCTTCGCTATTTCGAGCTGTGCTAGCTTGAAAGTAACATTCGTGGAACCTCGGTGCAGCTATTCTATTTTGTTCGACGAATTCCCGCCACGCTCATTGTCAGAGGCAAAGGTTGCTCCGCGGTGCGGTATAATTCAGATATTGTCGTGCAACCAAGTGTATCGAAATGAATAATTTGAAGGTTTACAAAGTAAAAAGCGTAAATGAGAATCAAGTATCTATGAGAGTATGAGAATCGGCAATAGGATACAAAGGATGTTATCAAATTTTTCTCTGTTCGTCATTAACATGTTGCTTGTCACGGTAAAAAGCTATGAACTTGTTACTTTAAAATTATCAGTGTAATGTTACTCGAAATGAATTTCCCCTTCTCTGTTTTTTAATTCCGGATTATATTAACACTTTAATTACTGTTGTGAAAATGGCCGCGTGTAGTAGGATGCATTATTTTTTTTACCAAAAATATGATTGTTTAATTTCTCAATTTATATTCGCATATAGTTAGCATCATATTAACGCTTTTTAAAATTATTCATTTTTTCTAATTTCGTCATTCTTGCCACTCATTTTATATATTCTTTCATATAAAAAGGTTGTTCACATTAAATCGGTATTCAAAGGATTAAAAATTGATATTATTGATACTGTCAATCATTTATCTTAACTACCTACATATGAACGCATTCTTGGATGGGAACTTAGTGTATTAAGAAACCCGCTTTAGAGCTTGTCAATCGGCTATACTTTTCTTAAAACCCATCCTCTCGATTCCTCGTATAAAAGCCCTAATCCCCGAGGTGTTAACGTTATCTTCCATCAGCACAAACGTTTCTCTCTCTCTCTCTACCACTATCGAAATCTTCCATTACGTGATTCTCGATCACGGCGTCAATCGTGCGCTTTTCAATCCGCCGGTAATCTCCATAAATCTCCGTTACCGCTGAGTGGCGGGCTTCAATTTTCCTAAATTGCCATTTCACGAGTAAACTTCCAGCGCCGAGAGGCGAGCAGGGTGAAGAACGTATTGTCGCCTAAAATATATATCATTCCTCTTATCCGTGCTCTTAACCGGTAATACCGGTGCTCCACTTCGGATGTATCACGGATCCGGCGACTCTCGACGTGCAGGATAGCTCCGTACCGGAAGTCGGGGCCCCGCCTGGAAGCGTAGAGAAGTCGCGGACCGCTCTCGTAATCGACCGATCACCGGGCCCACCAATGGAGAGACATTATTTCTCCGGGGCCCTCGAAATAGGTCGTGTAAGTGCCTTCGTGGCCCACGTGCCCCCATGGTGGACACTTCCAGGTAGATATCGTTTCGAAGCGAAAGAGCAACGATACACAACGTGACAGACGAAGAGGGAGGATGTACGAAGAGGGATAGGGAGGTTTCGAAAGGGAAAGGTAGACGTAGGAGAGATAAAGATGGAAAGTAAAGCGAGATTCGAGGAGAAACAAAGAGATAGTCCGAGAGCGGGAACGAAAGAGTCCGCTATCGCTGGCGCGCGCGATCCACCATCCTTACAGCTCGCACAGCCCGTGTCACAAGCCAAGGAATGACGTTCGTTCCGGATTATTTATTACCGTGAAAAATACTTCCAAGTGTCCCCCGTCTCGGCCGGGCTGAACTCGCGATAAGAGAGAGCCTCTATGTTTCTCTTTCCTCTGTACACTATTCCAACCGAACTCTCCTTTCGTTCGCTTTTCTCTTTCTCCTCTCGGCGTTCCTCTTATCTCAGCTTTGTTCCGACCGACGAGAAACCCCATTCGCCCACGTTAACCCTTGGGAATCGAGCGAACGAAGAGGGCGAGCTGAGAGGACCAGCGGGAGAAGGATATCGAAAGGGGCAAAGGTGGTCGAACCATTTCTTTTCTTCTCGATTCCGCACCCTCTGCTTCCCTCGCGACGAGATACGACGTTGACGCCTAGAATCCTCGTTCCTTGCTTTCCTTCTTTTCCGCGCTTAGATACGTCTCGATAATATTGGCCAGGAAATATCGCGACGCGTTTGAACCTTGACCCAGCCGTAACACGTGCACGGATCGCAGACGTTGGAAACGTTTGTCACCGATCGCGGGAAAGATTCCGCCGTTGGTTGATTCCAGCTCGGCAAACAGGACGTTTCATTCAATCAGAGTCGGGAGGAAAATGTCTGAAGGTCGACGGGAATTGTTTTTCACTTGCTTGGGTGGTCCTATGTCGCGGTGTTTCTCAAGAATGATCACGCCGTGGGTTCTGGCGTCATTCCTCTGAATCATTGTCATCGATATGCAGCCACGCGTCGATCACGGCACACGCGCGAAAGCTTGATTAAACATTACGAATGCTGTACACGAGGCCTTCTACTCGCGGCTCGATTGGTATTTCGTCGGCAGGCGTGAATGCTTTCTGCCGAGCGTGTGCCCGCCACGCCGCGCCGCCGAAAAACCTGTTCGAATGATACTTCCTCGTTGACCCTCGATCGACCAACACCACGAGGATCCTGGAGTCGATTTCTAACACTCGAGAAAAAGTGAAACCTCCGAGTCGTGAGAGAAACGATGGCTCTGCTATGAGTTAGGAATTCTGAGCATCGGTCCGGGAACAACCTCTGTCCCCTCGATTCGAAATGATATGTGGCGGGTAAGGAGCGTTTAGAAAGTTTGGCTTTGATTTTTCCACGATGCCAATGATATACGATATGAATTTACAGGTATATTTCGATGTAAATTGAGGTAAATTGAATTTTGAAATGAAGCGACTTATAATTGAACACCGGACGACGTAAAGATATTTATGTGGACTTTGGAATAATCAGATAACTAAAACTAAACTGTAACGAGATCAAATCGCATTTTATTTTAATTTTGATTATTTTTTATTTTGCTTAGTATTTAAATCAAATTCAGACTGTGAGCCTGGTTTCTATCTCGATCCAACTATACCCATTGCATCACAAAAATTCCTTTGAGATTTCGAAGCATCTACTATTTGTTACCTCGACCATTCTAATGCAAATGTGGTCTTACAGCTCCAGAAGAATATTCGAGAATGTAATCGACGTATTAGCCGTTTCTTTTACAAATATCATTCTCGAGTAATCCGTGGTCGGCAATCACACGGAGGATTACTGTCGGACAAAAGCAAATCGGACTGCAGCACCGGGAACGTGCGAACAAGCCGCAGAATCTTCGCGCCACTCCCTTTTTCGCACGCGTCCACGCTCGAAAAATGACAATCGGGATTAGCGTCAAACTAGAGACTTTACGCCTTTTGATAAACTCTCTGTCTGTTTTTTTAATCTTAGCTCGCTCGTAGAGAGGTACACTTTATGACACGTTATTTGGTTTGTCACAGCTGGTCATTATTGCAGCTGATAATCTCTTGACTCATATTTTCGTCGTTACATTTTTATTAGGGTATAATACGAAATCCACTCATTTGTTACGTTGCTTTCTCTTGCATTTTCTGCTGTCAGGTTCGATAAAGCTGTATCTCTTGCAAATACACTTTTTCAATTATAAAAATGGTAACATTGGTATTAATTTCAGCTGTCACGCGAAGAAATTCGTATCTTCCTATCACAGTCACATTTACGTTGTATCTTAATTGACCCATTCCCTCGAGAGGACTAATTGCACGAAGTCAAAGAGGTTTAACAAAGCTTGTCGAAAGATGCTTATCGATCGGCCGTAATTCTGATCAGTTGGTTCGTTGGTTAACGAGCGCGCTCGTCGTCGCCTCCCCGTTTCGCCCCCGTGTCGCGGGGGTGAATGTTATCTGGCAGCGAGCAAACCCATTCCGGATATCCTGTCGAAATAATCGTAAGATCAGAGACACGGCTTGCCAGGCCGGAAACGAGTGTTGGCGGTTAGAGACGAGTCGCTCGCACGGAGATAATATCTCGTTGACAAAGTGTCGTGATCGTCGGCCACAACAGATCTCCCTTAATTAAGGGATAATAACGATCAAAAGTATCATGCCTCGGGCCACTCGCTGCGCGTTCAAACGTTAAACGCGATCTTGTCATCGCTAGCTTAGATCTCAGATTAGAGATCGTTCTAACGTTGACCATTTCGTGTAGAATAATCAATCATGCAGATTGTCCGAGCTGTTAGGCAAAAGTTATTTGTAAAATTTGATTCTTTTATAATTTAACAAAATTGATTCTTTTCAGTACAAATATAACACGTTGTAAAAAGATAGCTTTAGCGACAGACAGTCCAATAAAACCAAAAATCAGTGTCCATATCGGTCCGATCGTGTACAACCGAGTTAATTCGGCTAAATCGTTTACGACAGGAACAAGGGTATCAACGGTGATAAGGAAACGATGATCTTATCTGGGGTCTAATTCCATAAATTGGTCTAATTAAGTCGAGCGATCAGTGCAAGCCGATAAGCATTCGGATAAAGCCCGAACGGATGCAATTGATCTCTTTCGTTCTCTCGATTCCCCTGACCTTCCCACTTTCTTCTTGGAGAGCTCGATTCGAAAAATATCAACCGTGGAAGGAAAAGCTACGTCCGATCGCGAGATACAATTACCTCTTTGTGAGATCGAACCCTCCTCGCTAATTTCTATAAAAGAGGGCGAACTTTTGACCGTCCGTTTTCTACCCCACAATGCCAGAATCTGGCCGAACAACACAGGGAATACGCGTGTTTTGTGCGCTCACAATAGGGGGATGGTTCAGTGGAGAGGAGGTAATTTGTTGACAAAGACGAGTGGAATCAGGGTAATCGAAATATGAGATAGTGGTTCCTTGGTTGATTAGTTGGCGATGGTGAAAGCGAACAGAATAGAGAAATTGCTTGCAGTTTTAGTCTCTTGATGGCAAAGAGAAATTCACGGAATAAGGATGAGAAAAAACGAAAGTGCATTGTCATACTTTCATCTATATGCGCATGAAACACGCAGGTGAGATCTTTTTCTCTCGCGTCATTTTGTCTAATAGAGTTATCGATATAAAAATTTTGAATAAATCTGAGGAAAGTGAAGCGTATCGTCTGGGAACGTGTTATCCGTGGATCAAAAATTCCCGGGGCGCGTTTGTCGCCCGCGTATCGTGGCTCGCCATCGGAATAAATCAGCCACGAAATAGCAGCGCTCCATCAGAACGCGCGACTGTTAAAGCGTCGTTAGAAACACGATCGCGTACGTTTTTCTCGCCGCTTGTACAGCAGATTTTTCTGCTAGAATCACGGAGCTTGTAGAACCGCGGGGGAAACATTTCCTTCTTGAGCCGTCAATGGGTACCGACGCGTCGTCGCGCCGTTGGCTCGCGGCGCTGGTAGGCTAGTTTGCTACATCCGATCTGGAGCGAGCAAAAACACGTCTTTTTAACGCGACCACGAAGGCGACGCTCGGCTTGTGAAACAAAACGAGCATGATCCGAAGCGGATTCGGAATATCGAACGAGCGAAAACGCTTTGTAGAAGCCGTGCTCGTGGCCCCCCGAGTTCCGAGAAAACGAGATCGAGAGGAGATCTCTCGGCGCTTCGTCTCCCTCTCGTTTCCTTCCCGCTTTCTGCCGCGAGTCGACCGACAACCCGACGACGTGTCTCCACGTCGTCCATCTCCGTGTCGTTCTAGGATTCGCACGATCCTTCCCGATCGCCGACAGATTCGTCCTGATCCTTCTCCCCTCCCCCTCACCTTCCTTATCCCCAACAACCTTCTCCCTTTATCTCTTCGCATCTGTCCACCCCGCGGCCCTTAAGTGTCGACGTTTCGACCGACGTAACAGGAGTGCTGGACACGAGGAACGCGAAGGGACGGAATGAAAAAAGGAGGAAGACGGCACCGGTTCCGATCGCGATGCGACGATCCGCCGTTCTGTGAAGGTCGTTCTTCAAGGTCCGCGCCAGCGGCACGACGCGACACTCTCCTTTTCGGACAACGCCGAGAGAAAAAAAAAAAGGAGATGCATCCAGCTGGTAATATTGATTATTCGCGACACAGGTGATAACAAGGATTTTTTATACGAATTTCAGCTTCCATTTTTAGTTTCACGATTAGCAATTTAACTTTCACGACTGGAAGTTACGTGAAAAGCTCATGAAAATTTAAATCCGAAACTGGAACGAGAACAGATTTAACTTCAGGAACTATGGAACGTAATTCGATTTTTATAGTATTTGAATCAAGCATTCCTCAACGTTATAGGTCACAGAGTTTCGAAAAATTAATTTCTCAATTAGAATGGTTTAAATTGTGATTTCCCACGATGTTGTTCGAACCTTTCGATAACCGAGATCCAATCCGAGATTCCTGGTAAAAATGTCGGGCAATCATTGGATTCATCATCGAATGACCTTGTACAAACACGGTTCCCATGGTGTCGTGGAACGGATGCCTTCTATTCGATACTGTTCGCGAAGCCACGACGATAGTTGTGAAACGGACCAACCGGATAACAGTTTTCTACGGTTGGAAATCAGCTGGAAGCGGTTCACACCGTCCCTGTGTGTGAATCGCGGGCACACCTGCATTCGCGTTGTACGTAGCTGCTGCCTTTCACGCATTAATGATAATGAGACGAAACCTCGATGAAGGACAGACTGGTTTCACGCTCGGAATTCTGAAACGTGCCGTAGATTTATTGCCTCCACTTCGCGCTCGCTGCGTTCACGTGTTAATTCGCTGCATTCCCGAAGAACCGTACACGCGTTTCGGACTCTTGTCCGTAGAAAAGCGCGGCGAGGGATACCAAGGGATTCCATCCTCTTTGCGCCGCTATAAATTTTCCCTCTCGATTCTCCGAATCGAGAATTTTATTAATGCTGCCAGTCAAGTCGAAATTTTCACTCGGTTTTTGTCGCCGATGCGAGGATAGACGTCGAAGGGCATTGAGAGATGCATATTCTGAAGTGCATCGGTGCATCTTAAAAGTGCAATTGCATTCTTTTTTCTTATTGTTAATGAAATTCTATGCATTTACACATTGTTTATTAACCCTATATTAAATATAAGGTACCATGAAAAAATAAATGCAATTGCTTATGCAGAACTTAGGTAATGCATTTGTGTACATAGGTGCATCACGAAAATGCAAATGCACTTTTTCCCTTCATGAAACCCTATACCAAATATAAAGTTTCGTTAAAAAATATATGTAATTGCATAGTTTGGAATAACAGTTGTAGAATTCTACAGAACGTGCCTTTTAGCAAGAAGAATTCTACTTGAACCACTCAATTCATTTCATTTGAACTTTCTCGCTTCCTAGAGCCTCGATTTACATTTATTAGTTCAATAAACCAGGTTTTTCAAGTCCTTCACCCGAATTCCAACGATTCACATGAAGAGGCAGCAACTAACGATTTTTTCTATTTTTTACGTCGAAACACTCTCGAACACATGTGTATCCATTCGATGGTCGGATAACGAGCGGTTCGTTACCCTTCGAGTTCCCAGAATCTAGAAAGCACACTTCGTTCCTTTAGTGTACTTAGATCGTTCAAATACGCAATAAGCGCTTTGTTATCGCTCTAAGTAAATGCGAAAAAAGTGTAGCCTCGAGTTTACAAAAGTGAATCACCCGAAATGAAAGAGCCGCGTCCCGTTGGTAAAACACCTTAAACACACGCCCATGTGTGTTCACAGTAAAGCCCTATCTAGGCTCCAAACCAACCCACATTCAGCTTCAACCATCGATATGGTCATATGGTATTTTCTTTTCAAAATTCTTCCTCTGAACAAACTACTCGATCGTTTTAAAAGACGAAGATTATATACGATTCGAGAAAATGAAACTAAGGATTTTTCGAGTTAACAGCCTTCGCCAGAGGAGTTTCAGTTAACTGCTTTCGCTTTAATGTCTCCAATGTAGGTTTTACTCTTTTTGGTGCAGCTGAAAGTGAATCAGCAAGTGCAACAGCTGACCGCCAAAAAGTTCCACCCTGGTAATTTAGGGAGAGGCCAGAAACTTTTTGGACTTTGTTACGTATCCCTGGTCCCCACGCGAGCACGTGCGTCGAAAACCACTCGGTGTCGTATTTATCGCGAGCAACTGGTCGACTTAAGCCCAGCTAAATGCTCCATCGAGCTTCACGCACACCCATCGAGAAAGGTTACGCGGTTTACTCACGTTCACCAGCTTCTAGCGCTTAGGCTCCCTCCGTCTCTTTTTTTTCCCGATTTAGGGCTACTTAGGGTTCGCCTGGGTTACCCTAAACGCTGCTGCCAGGAAGACACCTCTTTCAGGCGTTCGCAGGAAACGATCCAGAAAGGGTTCCGTTTTCTTAGATCTCCTCGGATTTCCCCGGGACACGATCGTCCCATTTAGGATGATCAAACGCGACGATCAGTTTGATTTGTTTACGAGCAGCCGTGTCCGGTTCCATTAGAAATTATTATTTATCGCGCGCACGAAATTAACCCGAGGGAAAAACGGAGCCGGCTAAGATGGAAGCAGGTCCTCTCGATCGATGGAAAACGTGACTGTTCGTGGCTCGGCTCGTAATTAACGACGCGTCCTGTAGATCGAGATAATGTACGAGATGCTTCGTGTGTTAGATGGTCGTTGGTTTGTAATAACACAGAAACCACTTAGTTTTTTCACCGCCACGGCGAAAGCGGCCTCCCGACGATTTTTCATTTGCGCCTTCGGCATTGACCCCTTTTCCTCGAGACGCCGCGCCGCGCCGTTTCCTCTTCCGCGACGCTTTTTAACTTATTTTTAGCGGGACACGCGGTGGTCCACGGTCGAAACGCTTTTGACGTTCTCGAAGCAACAGACGCGATGAATTCTGTCAGGAATTCAAAGGTTTTATATATTTTCATATTTTTCAAATTGAAATCTTGAGCAATTAATTTGATTACTTTTTCGATAGTCAATAATATCGGCGCGTTTGAAGTTAGAATTCAAGGAACGATTCGACGCGTCGTGGCTAGCTTATCGAAGGCGGCGTAGCGAGACGTTAGTTCATTTTCGTCTTGGCGTGGAAAAACCGTAAGGCGGATATTAAGCGAACGCCGCGGAGAAGTGGAAATCTCGATACACGCACGTGCCGGGATCAATAAATTACGAAGCGTGGCGTGGCCGGCCGTTCGTGCACTTAGCTGGCATCTAATCTATTATTGAGAGTGTCATTCAGCCGCGCGGAGCGCTCGCATTAGCGTCGACCGTTTTAATGTCAGCCCGATATTTCGAGTGTTCCCTGCTCGAGGATGTGCGCCGATGGACCCTGATTTATTTCCCCCGGTGAGATCGAATGGATGCGTGGGGCACTTAACGTGTGAAGCGAGTTAAATGCCCCACCGTGGGCTTTGAAGTCCTTTCCCTTCCATCTTGATTCTTCTACAATTCTGACAGTAAATGGAATATTTTTTTTCTTAATTTTCATATTTTTCCCCGGAAATCGTATTTTAATATTCCTCTTTATATCTTCATAGCTAATCCCTTTCCTTGCTAATTTTATTTTAATGAAAAAAAATTTAAGAAGTACGACACTCATTACAAGATGCATGAAACATAATCGAGCAACTTTATCGTTGCTCAATTTCTATAACACCTTAGGGACAACGTGCACAGGTAGCTTCAGAACTTTCTCAGTACCATTCTATTATATTTACGACACGAGCACATAGAAAACTATGTTCACCCTCCAACGTTCCTTCTGTACTAATCAGAAAATACGATGTACCAAATACGTCCCCTTACACTTATCATTCTTCATTCCTCGAAGATAATATAATCAACGCCTCGAAAGTAAGAGCGAGTACAAATTGTAGCTCGACTGGGCGTTTATCAACAGCGAGTATCCTATACAGGTATCGCTTTCATTGCTTTATCAAACTTGAATACCTCGATACAACGAGGTACGTTCCATCATTTCTTCTGGTACGGCACTTAAAGCGTGTACGAGGGGCCCGTAACAATATCATCAAGCATTTACACGTCACGGACAGCGTCAGTTGAAGAAACGAGCGTTTAAAATTTCCAGCTGAACGAAGCGTTATTTATAGGTCGTCGGTGTTGAGTCTAAATTTCGATTCTCTGTCGGCCGATAAGTGGCCGGAACGATTTTCGAGCCGAGCACCGCGTCTCGATCGTGAAAATATATAAAATCAAGCCTCGGCTCGATAGGTCGGCTAGCATTTCCATCCAGTGTTTTCTCCGGGGAAGAATTTATTACGTGTCGCGGGAAAGTGAACGCTCCTATGAGCCGTAATAGATGTAATTTGTATGCATGCCTTGACATCGGCAAAAAAACTCGATATCGGTCGGTCGAGCCGTTCGAAACTTGTCTTCGATAACGATTCCTAATAACGTCGGGACGCGGCACCGCGTCAATGGCGATCACCGTGAGCCGAGCAAACTCGCGCGACCGTGTCCTTTGCGACCGAGTGAAAACGCGCCGGAACAACGGAACACTCCTCGTTCCTCGTGCACGCCCGTATAAACACTGTCATCCTGTTTTCAGCTTAAACACCGGAGCCTATTAGCCGCGACAACGGAACGGAAAGCGAACGATGTCAGGACGCGACACGGCCAATCGATGTCCTTGCGCCTTATATCCGTCCATCCGTTAATTAGGCGGACGTTCGACTTGATTTTCACCCTGTCTTGCGACCGACACGTTGCTCCTTCGATGGATCGAGTTTTGCAAACGTGGTAATTGAGCGTGTTGCCGTTCCTTGTCGCGACAACCCGATGCCTCGCATTGATTTGCTTCAATTATTAGATTATAATGTAATTTCAGTACGAAGAGCGATGAGCGGGGCATTTCTCGTTCGCGAGATAATTCGAGCTACTAGCGCCTGCTTAATTATTTATTTAACAAAAAACATCGGTATTGAAAGGTACGATACTCGCGTGACAGTTAGACTGATTGGGAATCAGAATTGAAATCAGAACTTGGTTAACGGATGCTTTTTCTTCCTCTTCGTTAGATAAGGAGAATATTTCTTAGTCCTCGCACCTAATAAATATTCGTTTTCTATTCGTTTGATTCGATATAGAGTACTGTGAATAATTCATAAAAATAATGAATGATGCGCCTTCTATATCTAAAATCTTTGTCGCTGTAACAAAATCGACTCCCCTCGCGAAGAGGAATCGTGTGTGCTAATATCTTGGCATAAATCTGATCCGTTACACCCTCGACGGCTATGCGATCTGAACCCCAGCGAAAAGTAGCCGTCAGCTTTCTAAAGAGGTCGGTTAATTGCATCAATCCTCGTTCTCATCGTGTAACACGTCCACGACACACGCGTTAACCCGGTCGTCATCCGGGATCGAGCGCGGAGAGGATGCCTCGGCTAGATAATGCTTCGTGGTTGAACAAGCAGCCTCGCGTTCCGCGGCTGATGCGGCGCAGCTGCGGTCGAAGCGTTGAAAAGATAGGTGCAAAAGGTAATGCAGCTAACACCACGGTCAATAATAAATCAATGAGTAATTAAAGGCTAACGGTACGTAGTAAATGAGCATGCGCTGACCACCAGCCTGGACCCGGAACGGTATCCAACTTCCTCTCGCTCCAACCACTTCGACTGATGTATGAATGATTTCATCACGGGTTATCCATCATCGCTTCGCCTAGCCCCGAGATGTTTGATGATGCCGCGCTCCCTCAAACGCGTTTCGTACTTACGCTCGCGCAATCCGTTTCTTACGCGCCCTGCCAGCCACAAACGGAATCGTGCTTCTATTTAACTGAACCTATCGACGTTGTTCATCGAACGCCTCCTTACAAGAGAAGCAGAAGATAATTTGAAATTTTTCTCTTTCATACAGGAAGTAGCATTATTTCATATTTGATGGTTGAAACAGAGGCTTTCATAGATCCTTCTTCGCGTACTCGTATCGAACCTTGAGTTATTAAAAATAGGGATAGTTAATTTTCCAATGTCAAGTTTCAAGGTTTTATCTTTGTATTTGCAATATTGTTAATTTATGCGGAATGTCAGGAGCATGGTAGCGCGAAACTCTTTAAGTTGCCAATAACTTCTCATGATCGTTACATAAATAAATGGTAGTAAATAAGCCGTGAAGCTCGACGCATCGGGACAATGTATCGTCTAATGCGCGATACACGCAAGAGCATATATTAAGCTGCAATTATGTAACAAGGTTTAAGTGTGCAATATGTCAGTAATTTGCATGTAATAAGCCCACCGTGTCGCAATGTCTGCTACAATGTACCATCTACAAGTGACTTTCAGCTAATCCCAGGATTATAGAGGGAGGGAGGTAGACATTGGCGAGAATAATGAAGGAATCTATCGATCCTCACAAATCTGCTGCTTAAACGATCCTTCCACGCGATCTTTTGAGCGCCATATCTTGATAAGATCTAGCAGTCTTTGCGTCGAATACTTTACTGCACCTTTGGCTTCCGTGTATGTAATCAGCTACGTATCGTCTTGATGAACGTTCGTAAAATATAGTCAGAGTTAGCTGTAAATTTATTGATAATCATTGATAATCACTACTGTCGTCGGTAATAGGAACCGGTAACGGTATCGGAAGAAGAAAAATTATATTTATAGTGTAAATTTAATTTTCAATGTCGCGTAGGAATCTGAAAGGGACCTGATTTTCTCTATTTTCTCTACCTGCATGACATTTTCCTAGCATCGAATTGCAAATTTTCAGACAGCTAACTACCGCGTACAATTTTCCACGGCATTCCATGAATTCTATAGGATTTTACAAAATAATTTCTGTCCGTTTCAACCCGCCGCAATTACACGCCCCCAATCGCGCTCCAATTTTCATTCCCAGCGCGCTCCATTAATCGCGAGCGAGCTTGCTTGAATTAATTCGAATCGAATTGTGTAGCAAATTGCTGGTTGCTTGCCACCTAATCGAGTTGAAAAGGTATAGCGGGCGAAGGAAGCGGCGTCGGCGCGTAATCATCGCATCGGCGACGAATCGCACGAGTCGGCGAACCTCTTCGAATGGAAACAAGGCGAAACGTTAACACGGTTGCTCACGCCACTCGACAGGTCCAATTACACGCGGCTCTCGTGCTTTTCGCGGGGAAGTATGGCGAAACGAACTCGTGCCAGCTTTCGTATCTTTAGAATATCGTGCTGCCATGTTCGTTGAAACAGCCAGCCTTCCCGCCGGGGATACGCCGACATTCTTTTTCTGCTTTTTACCCTTCGCTTTCTACTTTTCGAGTTCATCCTCCAGCGCGCCGTCTAGTTTGTCCTTGTTACCTTTTAACAACACACGTTAGGGTAGTTTCGTTCGAAAGGAACGTAACTTCTTTTTTAACGAAATGAATATTTTCATGGCCTTAATTTCTCGACGGTTTCTTTAATACATTTAACGAAGATAAGCTTGTGTAACTTCGTCACAATAGCGCGCTTCGAGGGAAGGAAAAAAAAAGCAAACAAATGTATAATCAGTCGAACAGTCGACAAGCTAAGCTTTAACCGTCATTGATAAAACCCTTTTCTTCCAGCGAACGATCCGTAGCGATCGGTTGATCGATCGATGTACGATCACGATCGTGCAGGATATCGTCGAGGGCCAATGCAAACGATCGATCGGTTCATCGTCGAGCGATTTCACCTCGCATGACTACGTGTTTCTTTCCGTTCTGAAGCCCCTTTCAAAGGAGGATGCACTGGCCGCGATGATCTGGTGCTGGATGGCGATCGAACGCAAAACGTATCGCAATTTCCACGACATCTTTAAAGGATGAACGCTTGTCGAACCAAGTTCCGTCAATCATTGTTCCGCATTCCGAGGTATTTGCACTCGTGGGAGTGGCTTAACATTCGAGCTAGCTGCTTCTTATTCCGCTCGAGTTCGAGAATAATAGAGGTCTTGACGCGAACGACCTCAGGCTGTGATCTCGAACGGTTCTCCTGCGATTACGCGCGCTGCACCTTTGACCGTCTTCAAGAGAAAATAGCTAAGCTCACGCAAAAGATCGACGTGAATCGTCTTCTCGTGGATATTGAAAGATTAATCGTCATGCTAATTCGTTGGAATTTATCGATTATTAATTCTAACTTCAATTTTAAAAATCCAAGAACCAGATGACCCGTAACAAATGCACAATTTAAAACCAAACGAGTTCATTGTACTTTTACTCCAACGAGTAACGTCCGGCGATTCTTCGAATCGCGATCGTCGTGGAAAACTAATTAAGACACGATTAGCCGAACGTAACCGTAGCATCATGATCGATTAGCCGAGCGATAACGGATCGTGGTTCTCGGTGCAACCTTAATTAACCTATGCTCGATCCGATTCCTTCCCTGTCGAACATCGGGGACTCGCGTGCTCGAGTCCCGGTTCTCGTCCATTTTCTCACCGGTGGTCTGCTACGCGACGATAAAAAGTAGGCCTATGAATCAACGATGCTTAAGAATCGTTAGAGCTCCATTGACCGGTCGAAGAAGAAGAAAGCGAGAGGGAACCAGCTCGCCTACGTGCTCGTAAGTTGCGGACAATGCGTAGCTAAACCGTTTAATAGCGATAACAGTTTCTCCGGCGCGAACCACTTTCCTCGGGCGGGTCGGCAAAAACCGCTGGAGAAAATGCTAGCAGGGTATAAGAGGATGCTTGAAATCCTGTTCGTGTTCGGAGCTCATGAAGATCGTCTTATCCGTGCTTGCTACAAGAAGGGTATTAAGCCTACTACGCAACCTTGATCCTGCAACAAAGTAGCCGGAGGAATCAGAATGCATTCTTACTGCAGCGGTAATTCTGTAACGGGATCGTGATAAATTTTGCTGCAGCATTGTGAATGCATTGTCGACGACGAGATCAGATCGCCCGGTAATTATAAGCTGAGATCATCTAATTGCAGATACCTGAGCCTCCAGTCTTGAGAAGATTCAGGTAGAATCATGAAAATGATGCAGATACATTTTCTTATATTTTCATATCACATAGATTGCGTATAGGAAGACGTAAATGGTACAAGGATTGATTAGACATTCCGTTGCACCCCCATAGGGAATGCAGGAACGCGATATGAAACGATACAATGCAGTATTAACGACCTTCGTTGAATTATCACGTCCGTATTCCCCGAGCTCAAATTTCCTACGTTTATATCATGATTTAATTCCACTCTCGTGATGATATCGATGTGTCCCATTTTTGGGATGAAAAATTAATGATTCGTAAAATCATTAGTAAGGAACATTGGGTTTTATAATTATCACATATGTAACTGAATTTCTGCATGAATTGATCGAATGAAAATTATTTTATTTTCAAGAATTTTGATATGTTTGATTTAAATAGAAGGCAAATGGTAGAGGATACCCATGGATTTGCCAGCCCTATTTCGTTCGCTTTCAAAAAAAGAAATATATTCTCAGTTAACGGTCGAAAGGGTTCTACGAGTAGAAGCCCAGTGATACAAGCAGTAGGTAATTATAATCGACGTTGATTATCCGGACTGTTATTTATGAGAAATTTATGTATAAGGCCGAAAGTCGAGCCGGTTAAACCAGCCCCATGAATGCGTGTTCTAACACGAGAAGACGACCGCTACTATACATTACTTAAGGTTAATGCAGAGGGTTAGAGGAGGGAAAGGAAGAAAGAAGGAGCAGAAGAAAAAGTCGAGGAACGAGGCAGGAGCCACGCCTTCCTCGGGATGCGGTATTTAAAGTCGTCGTCCCTCTAGCCTAGAAACGGCTTCGCATCGGTGGGAAATCTTTCTCACAGGTTAGATTCCCTTTGGACGCCATTTTTAATTAGTTCTGATCGCCGATAATCGATGATTTAAGCTCCCCTCTCGTTTGCCGTGATTGCACGCCGCACCGTTACGAATCACCGACTATCAAGGGAGCGATTTCACGTGTCCTGCTGATGTCTTTTAATTTTGATAATCGAGCGACCGAGGGCGATATGGAGATTGCAATGCCTTTACTACTGATTTTATAGATTCCCTTCAATCGTTTCCTCTAGAACTCCCAGACTTTATCTTAATTAATTCGTTTCTATATCGATCTGCGTTTATTTGAAATGGCAGACGAGAAACAATTATAGATATATTATTTTAGTACCTCTGAACGAACTATGATAATTTCTACAATTTCAACGGTACCGCTTGAAAAGCAGAAAGTTAATAATCTAATTTACCAAGATGACAACAGATTTCTTGGTTCACGTTGGTAGAAACCAGTTAATTGCTCGGCTGAAATGCGGAAAAGGAGCGAGTTCGAAAACGCAGCCGTTCTCCGGTCTCGCGGAAACGTTAATTAACTGTTTAAAATGACCGTCGCGGAGCGCCGGATAATTGAATTAACAATGTCGCAGATTTAATTCGCTAAAACGCCGATAAATTATCCGAGGATGAGAGCAGGGGCAGAGGTTATTGTATCTAAATCGAAAAACGCGCTGAAACAGCGGGTTTCATCGCGGCGTAATTAACGAGTCGGATAGGCTGGATGCTCGAGTCGATTAAGGCGGCGAACGTGGCGCGAGAAGAAAAGCGGAAAAATGTCCGTCTGACGAATCGGAGGCTGAATCGAGGCTGACGTGTTTCGTGATCGCATCGCGGAAGATCACTTCGACTCGATTAATTCGCTGATCAATCGCGACAGCTAACGAGAGGCAAACAATTTGCATGTCCACATGCTTATGGAAATAGTTTATGTAGATTTGCGCGATGATGCTTGAAGTTTTTAATGGGCAGATTTTAAGCGACGATCCGCTCGAAGATTGTCATTTCAGATGATAAACTTTATTTCTAGAAATTTATTTTTAATTAATAGCATTTTTGACGCTTGTTGATGAACGCGAATTTAAAAAAATTCAATTCTATAAATATTAATATCCAGCTGCTTTCTCTGCTGAAACGTCTGAACCGACAGTTCTAGCTTATTAAAGCGAGTTTTTAATCGTGGAAAAAGGCGAGCGGGAGCAGTGCACACGCGACGATGCCCCGGCTGGCTAATTTATTTTGATCAAACGTTAAAGCCCGCGGCGATACAATGGTCCGAGGTCAGCGTACCGGAAGAAACGATGCCGATGATATCGCGAAACGATGACACATCGGATGCAGAAACGAGGTTAATCGATACTCCAATTTCGATTGTACGCGCGACAATTGCAGCTGTTATCGTCGACCGGTGAAGAACACGTTAATTAACGAACTAGCGCGAAGGGGTAGCGAGGAAGGATTTCCCGCGAGTGGTAGCCTCGAGTGCTCGCGAAGCTGTTACCTCTCTGCGAAGGCTTTCTTCCTTTGAGAGGCAGCTTGTCTTTCCGCGAACGTGCTGGGAACGAGAGACCCGGAGAAGAAAGAAAGAATAAGGGTTGCTTGGATGCTGGTGTCGCGATGAACGACCTCGCCTTCCCTTTGTCGAGATAATCGTAATAATTGAGCCTTATTCTACCTGCCTCTTCTCCCTGTTACGACTTAACAAAATGTCTTCATCGGGGCTGTTACAACGATCGTAACGAGTCATGAACCAGAGACCTTGTTATCGGACAGTCAACCAGCAATAATCGTGGATAGTTAAAACGGATTTAACATCGACGTAATGGAGCCTGGAGATTGTAACGGACTCCTTTATGGCAAGAATATGGATATTATATGCAAAGGACGATTTCTTTTCTCGGTTAAATGACTCGTATGTTGTTAGAAGAGATGGTACATGGTGCTGTGAATTCAAACACGGGATTAAAACGTTTGAAATAAAATTAGAGAGAATTTTGGGAAAAATTCGTAGCAAAAGAGAAAGTTAAAATTTTCGAAATAATAAAATACAGTTAGTTAGGAAATCATCGATTCGCCTACAAGGTAGAATAATGAAAACGATGATTCTCCTATTTCGTTGAAGCAATAATTCAGATAGGATTGCAAGAACGATCGAAGAGGCTGGTATATTGTCATGCAAACGATCGGATCGGCTCGTCTCTGTTACAATGGTTTTGGACGAGTCGCGTAGGAGATGGAAAAGGGCCGTTTGAAAGAGTTAGAGGTCATTAAGAGCCGACGTATTGGACAAACCCGCGGGCGGTTACGATAAGGCCGGGCCAAATTGAATGTAATTAAATCGAACGGACGGACGAATGAAATAATGGGTGTCATCTGATAATGACCGCCTCCCTCGTTCGTGCCAGTCATGGCTCAGACATCGTGCGGCGAGACGCAAGATTAAAGTCGTGTCTCTTTTGTGATCCGATAATACTTTGACTCCACCCCGTGGTCGATAATTAATTGATCACCGTTGGTAGATATCGACATGTGTGTGTGTGTGTGTGTGTCGACCGTGTCATTAGTTACCAGTTCGATGGGTCTAAGATCGCGATTCGATTCTTCATTAAGGGGATCAAAATCATATTTCCAGGAAACCTTTCTTCTAATAGAAAGGGGATGATTTTTCTTGACAATATTCTGTCGCTAACCAAGTTTCTGTTTGCAATCTATAGAGATGAAAAATCGAAATAAAGAAGAGGAACGCGTCGTCGGTTTGGAATTCGATTGGACGCGGTGAAAGTTGCTTTCTACGGTAAGGAATAGGAGCAGATGGATCTGCTTTTCGATCCGTGTAAGATCCGTCACGATCTCGGTACGGGTAAAGGCCTGTAAGGCTGGACCGACGTCGATCATTTACGCTCCAAATCAGCCGAGCGGTTGCGATACAAATTGAACGTCGCGTCGCGTCGGTCGCGTCGCTGTCGGAAACGCGATGGTCCTGGGGCGCGAGGAATCCGCGAAAGTCAATAATGGTGGCGAGAAAGCTGGTGGTGGTGATGGATCAAAGTTACCGAGCACGACCGGATCGATCGGAACCGTTTCACAGATCGGATACCGGCGCGGCGAGGCCTTACGAGTGCCCGACGCCAGCGTGGCAGCGTGAAAAGAAATAATGGCAGATAGTCGCGGTCAGATAAGGTGAACTGACACGAGCCATCACCTCGGTGCTCGTCCGTTGTCCGTGGACGAGAAGAGGCTTTTGCCTTCTCTCGCATCGGGGGTTTCCGTTTGTGTATTCGGTTACCCTGTTCCCACAGAGAGGGAACCCTTTCTCTCACTCGAACCTTTTTCTCCTCCCGTTGTCTTTCCTCGCTGCCGCCTCGATGCGCAAAGGAGCGTGCATTTTCTAGTAAAAGCCTAGAGAACCGCGGACGACAGCTCCTTCCTGTGTATCCTTTCAGGTCCGCTCCGGTAACGGATAGAAGAGAAACGAGAAACCGTAAATGGGCTGATGTTATCGAAAGGGCCGATTGTTCGTTTACACCCTGTTTGCTCGGCCACGATGCGAAAGGGTTTCCTCGCAGCCAGGAAATTACTATTAGCGTGAAAACAGGTTCATAATCGAGGGGAAAGGAATAGAACGACCGATGTCTAGCCGTCCAGACAGTTTCGTCTGAGGATGACGGGGTCGTTTCGTTTTTGCTCGTATTTAATCTCGATTTCTCGAACGAACGGACAACCGACGATGTACTCGTTTTCTAGTTGAAGAGAAAATCTTCTTTATTTACTTCTTATCATCCTCGATCCATTTCAAATGATTTATGAACCCTCGCTTGGTTATACTTTATAAATATTGAACGTTTTATAATATCGCAAATGATAGAGAAATCCTCGAAACGTCCCACGTTTTAATTGACACGTCCATTGAAATATCGAGTCGGTTGATTTAAAAGGAAGCACCGTTCGTTACGAGCGTTTAATTGCAAGCTCGATCCCGCGACTCGGAATAATCGACTCCGACCCGTCGACCGTGTTAAGATTTCCTTCGATCCGCGTAATTAATGCTCGATTAAATCCCCGAATCCGTACAAGTACCCCGAAAGACAGGGCGGCGAGGGACGCTACCATGAGTCGACGGTTTTCTCGTGTGCTCGGCCATCGTTGCCACCGGTCAATCAGAAATTTTATTCGGTAAACCGCCGCGCCTTTAACCAGTGTATCGCATTAAACTGCATCCTCGTTGTAACCCCTCCTTTAACTCGGTCGGCAATGAATTATTCATCGTCCCGACTCAATTCTGCAAGGGGGTCCGCGACTCTCTGGAAGTCAGTCAGAAATACAGGTCCAGATTAGCACACTGAAAACGCTTCTCTTTGTCTTCTTTCTCTACCGTACGGCCTCTCCGTCTCGGCCAGCTGCTCGAATTAAGGGAACCCTCAAGGTGGCGAGGTATTTCCATGCAAAAGTCTCGCGGCTAAAGGGAAATGTATAAATTTTCAGCGACACCGAATCGATCCGGGACGGTAAAAGAGTCGAGTGGTCCAAGATTGTCACGGAAATAGACGTTCGAACGAGGAATTATTCCCGCGCGAATGTGGGTCAACGAGCGTATTGTGTCCGCGATGAGTGTCGCGAAGAAGAGAGAACGCGTGAATCGTCGTTCGTGCAATATTTCTATCGGTAGCGAACTGGGACTTTGGAAACAAACGTTTGATTTTTCCTTTGAATCGCACCAGATTTTTCGCGAATACTAAAAGCTTTTGTTAATGAACATAACTATCTTTGGAACAGTTTCGAAAACCGTTTGCGATCACCGTATCGAAGCGTTATTTTGCGCGTCATAGAAGCAAACGAGCGACCCTTCGAACGATCGTTGCGTTTCTTCCAGGGTTAGACCATCGAGCTCCAATTACCGCGTCACACAACAGTCCGCTAATGAAATTTATCGCGGCAGCCGGCTTAATTTGCGCTTAACGCTCCCTAGCCATGCAAACGATCGGCCGCGAACCAATGCGACTCGCGAGCATCGCGAGTTACGACGCCGATCCCAGCTGAACCGGAATTCAAGCATGGATCGCGTTGAATTCCTGGACTGTGCACGAACAGACTGTATGATGGATGCGCTGCTATCGAGACGGCACCGAGAACCCGGTCATATTCCATGAACACGCGGCCCAGAATGAAACAAAATACTGTCCGGGGGTAATGAATCGCGGACAGACAACCGGGAAAAAACCTCGGAGATGTTGCTCGAGGATGACTACGGTGAATGGCGAAACCTTTGAAAACGCTCGATGTTGAATGAATTAGACAGAAGTGTACGATTTCTTTTTCTTCTTTTAATTGCGGACTTCATCATCTACCGCCAAGTCGTTAGATTTCTAATGTAAAATACTTGGATTTCATTCTTAATCATTAGCGGAGAACTTGTGATAAAGCTTGGTGTTTTCAATTTGGGGTAATTTTTAGAAATGCAATTAGCCAGCTATCTCTAAGTGGTACGAGGCTCATTCAGCCACGAATGAATGTCCTGAAAACGGATGACGAATCGTATTGTCTAGGGACTATTACAATCACTGTAATCTAAGATACATAATTATATCAGAGCGTCATAAAGTTTCGTCGTTTAAACGCGACCTGGTTACGTTCGCCTGGTGCTTGGTTCTCAGCAGTCGCTGACCGAGAAAGAGGGGAGTTATGCTAATTCCTACGATTGCACCTCGGCACAATTCCCGCGCGTTTGATCCCCGCGCGTGGTAAATCTTCTCCGTTGATTCTCGAATCGTTGTCTTGTGAACGTTCTTCGAGGTATCTTCGTAAACGGTTGAAGTGAAAGTGCATCTTAACAGTCAGTCGCGTGACGGATCTTTATCCTTGGATCGTGAAAATATTCCAGATACTGGGTTTGTGAAACGAAGTTGAGTTTCAGGTCGTGCACCCCTACAGGTGATGCAGTTGAAATGGAACGATCTCCTGACAGCTGTCTCGTTGCCGGACGTAGGAATGATTGAAATGGGGAAAGTTTTCAATTATATATTGCATTATTTTTCTACCGTTCTGCGATTAAAACGATCGCTCATGGCTACTTCCACGAAACATTACAATTTCGTTATCAATTCAAAGTTCTTTCAAATCAAACAATCGGTAAATTTAGTTTATTAATTATCAAAGTGGTTACGTGTACAACAAAGTCGTGTTTGCCATTTCGAGATCAAGCATTCGAACGAACGAAATAGTTTAAAGCGCGATAAATCGTTCGTTCCCGATTGCCTTTTTCGCGGCTTCTTCTTCTACCCCAGGATGATCCCCTCTCGCTTCTCGGTATCCCTCGAATATTCGTAGACAGATAATTGCGGCAATAAATTCAAGATTAATCGAGCCCAACGCGGCCTGTCGTTGCCTCCTCCTCGCGAAATCCATTTCGCATTATAAATCAATCGGTACGTTTCTCTTGTACCACCTCCCGATAAAACTTCGACACTCTCCCCTTTGCGTGGATGATGCTCGCGAAGTGGATTACATCGTGCCGAAACTCTTCACTTTTAACCCCTACTCTCTTCTCTTTTGCCTTCGACTCGATTCTTTCGATTGCGATCGAAACGCTTCGATCCTACCCCTTTTCAAGCTTCATTCGAACGTTTGCGAATACTTTTAAGGGGTGAAACACTAGAGAGCAAATTATGTTCGCTAAAGTAATATTTAATTTAAAAATGCTTAAAAGTTTACAGAAGACGAGTATTTGGTTTAGTATTTCTTCTAAAACGTATTGGTTCATTTATTAATTAGTCAAATGAGCAAAGTACTCGTGTTTCAATAAAAAAAAATACAACGAAGTTTAAAATTTTCTTCGGCTCGTTCCACGAAGACTTAATCGTCAAAAAGATCAGCTTCCGGCCGAGAGCCTCATTCCTCGTGACAAGCTTGTTCTCGATTTACACGGAACGCTGGTTCGTTAATCGGTTAATTCGCGGCGTGACGAAGGAGGCCAGTAACACGCGGTCGGTGTAAATTCGAGAGCGAACCGAGCCGAAGCCAGCAAAACAACGGATGAACGTCCGATAGCGTGGCGGGACGGTTAGGTGGTCGAGAGGAATGGGCACGCCCTTCGAGCCTCGATCTCGCGCGATTTAGGGCTCTTAATTATATGTGTGTGGAATGAAAGAACTCGCACGATCGAGGCAGCAGAGTCGAATTCTTCTCTCGCATTCACGGCGTCCACGTACGCGTTCAAACCGGCCCCTCCGTTCACCCTCCTGCTTCCACCCGCAACCCTTTATCTCGACCGCTCTCCGCGCGCATTATGAATAAGTATACACGCCGTATTGACGCGTGCACGCGGGGCGTGGTGTGCCCGGAGCATCGACCAGCCAAATTTGCCGTATCTTTTTTCCTGCCGCATCGCCGAGGATGCACCTCGGGCTGGTACCGATGCGTGCCGAAGCGTATGCGCACGTGAGGAAGAGAATTCGGCTTCCTGAAAGCTGAGATTTCACTCGTCGTTTTCTTTTATTTGTCTGTTTCAAGGAGATTGGAATTTGAAACTTTGCAAGAAAGACTCATTTTGCAATAATTTTTAATGATTACATTGTAGAATCAAGTACAATAATTAGATTCGCGTCGTAATGGTTCAGCAATTAAGGATTATTCTTGGAAGGACGGACCGTATCGATGATCGAAAGATTGATCGTCATTGCAAGATTGTATATATCCGTGAAATTAAATCGTGGACCAGTCCTTGATCGTCAGTCACGTGTGTACCGAGTCCGGTCTGTGCGGAACGCGTGTGCGTTCAAGTGACTCGCGCGAAATAGGGCGTCGTGTTTCGTTTCCATTGCGCAAATCATCTCTTCTGGAGCGCAGCATCGAACAGAAACGCTTAACTTGTAAATTGCGTGCCTGCCGGGCACGCAGAACGCCCACGTCCAAGAAATCCCTCTGTTGAATCGGTGAACCTAGATCATCCGTAGTATGATCGATCGAGCGATCGTACGGAATCGATCGAGATTCGTGGCTCGCCGAGGACTATCGTAATCCACGGTATCGGAATAACAAGCTCTGTGATTGGACCGTATCGCGTTCGTGAGCGGATTATCGTAAGCGCGTCATCGATTCGACGGAGTTTGAAGTTTCATTGACGCGATCCGGATCAGGAGCCGCGTAACTGCTCGTCGACTGATTGTTTAACGCGGATTTCGCCGCGTTGGAGAATTACCGATGTAGGACACGATCGATCGATCGATCCTTTATGCGGAAGCATCAGCGTAATTTCTAAGGTTCATGAGTTCTCATCGATCCTCTTGCATCTTGTCCCCTTCGATGTACAATTTCGTCGCTCTGAAAATTATATCAGAGTAAATAACAATTTATTAAATTTTAAAAAGTTCTTAAGGAGATGATTTTCAAATAGTCACACAATATCCATCGTCCACTTCAAAACTTAACAGACGGCGAGACCTTTTTCCTGGAAGAAGGAACATAATTTTCACGACGAGAGGTCAGTTTCTCTAAGAAGCACCTTCTAGCCGGTTCGGTAGTAACGACGATGAGCAAGCAAGCCGACGCGACGGAACGTGGACGGTTAAGCCGAAAAACATTTCTGGCAATGCTAATTTTATTTTTCACACTCAGTCGTCTGGATATATGGTCCCGTCGTATTTAAAAATTTGCATAATGGTTCTTTGACATGTTTATGTACACACGTCGGCCTCTCTTTCTGCCTTCTCCTGGTCGCGCACCCATCCCTCCTCGGCGTGCGTGGCCACTTACGCGGGCGTACGCGTTTTGCCATTCTACGAGAGGACGAAATATAACGCGATGCCCGGTTGGTCGCTATGGACCCGCGGGCTCGAGCTTCGGAGGATTAAAAACCTTCCATTGTACTGGAAGATCGTAAATACGCGATTTGTCCGGGACAGACCACACCACGGGTTAATATCGTCCTCCGCGCCTTTCTCTCGCTCCGTTCCTCTTCGAGATCGTGCTTCTACCAGGGACAGCCTCTGGATGTCCCTGGAACCCGGGCTCCTTCCTAAGCCGGAGCTTAAACCTCCGAACGGCCGGCTCTTAAACGCTTAATCGTCCCGCCAATAGCGTTTCCAGCTTCGGCACCCTCGCGAGCCTTCCCTCGCGGACAGCTGCGGTCGTTGCATCCACCTTGCCGCCTTGCTCGTAGATCAGACGGTATTTTGGACGGCTAACTTTAGAGGGTGCTATAGATAGATCGGCGTTGTGAAAGGGAAGATCGATAAGATAGACAGGGCTCACGGTGAGCGATGCGAGTCGACACTGTTCCCTTCGCTATTCGTTAATTATTAAGTTTACATTAAACGTTTATTAACTAGAAATTTTAATATTGATATTCAATAATATACGGTTATATATCTTTGTCGACCTTCACCATGAAATGTTTTCGCAATCGTTATTGAAGTGACTCTTTTTCTCCTACCAAAACCGCACATTAATTTTCACTCGTTTCGAGCCGCCGGAAGCATCGGAATTCTGTTCGACAAACCGTTCGAATAAAGATCCCTGACAAATAAGACCTACCTGGTCGCGGATCTGTCTTGGCGCCGCTTTTGGCCGAGCATTAATTTTTCATTGCCAGAAATTCGTGGAAATACTTGGAATTCCAAGCAATACCGCGTTCGGTGCATTCATTTTGACGCCTCGAATTGATCGCCGCCTGCTGGATCGTTGCAATTTGTCTAGATAATGCGATAACGATTCCTCGAAGATCGCCGCTACCCTGCAGCATCATGACGCGTTCCTTTTCAACCTTTCACGCGGACAGACCAGTTTTCCTTGATTCACATTCAGTTTTCTTATTTGTTCCGCGGCTCGCTGGGATTCTCAATCCACACTGCAATTACACGTCACCGATCCGTTGCGTAATTTCCATCGAAGATTCTATTTTGCGTAATCTTACACTGCAACGGCCATTTCCGGCCTGGCAAAAAGCCGATCGGACGATGCCGCGAGCGTTATAAAATTGAACGCGATACAAGGATACCTGTTAGCTACAATTTATATCGTTTCTCTGGTATTAAACAGCAATGGTGTCTTCTTCTTGATACACTAAACGCGGTATGTAAAGTGTTAAAGGAAAATATTTAACCATCACAATGTTTCGTTTAATGCAATGAATTATTAAATTTAATTATTCGTAACATTAAACTTATAATTGCAGGACTTCGAATATTTGCATACTGCCGTACATGTACTTACAAATCATCGTAATTACAGAGCCATTAGATAAATCGATCAATGACGTATTGATTATAGCCTCAGTCTTGATCACAGTTTCCCGCTCGTCAATAAACCGTTGCACCTAATACCGATTCAGTTTCAAGCAAGTTACAAGCAGAGTACGCGTAATAATCGATGTTATTAAATTAAACTTGAATATTATATCACTCGAATTTAATAAATTGTGCAACAAATTTTCGTTCCATCTTAAACGATCGAGTAGACGGAACGTGTTCCACACGTTCAGCGTGCATGAACGTTTCATGGCTCAGTAGTTTACACTGATGACTATGTTTCAACCTTATTGCAACGAGGCTGGTTCTCAACAACTAATGGAGTCCACAAATGCTTCCTGTTGTTATTTTTTCCTCGCCGATCGCCTCCTCGGAATGCACAAACAAGCACAATATAATCGGCCAAGATGCCACCTTGTTTTACACGTATCACCGTTAAATTATGCATCGCGTTTTCTTTCTTATCACAGCCACCATCGGACTACTGCTAACTTCTTCAATTTCCTTCTGCTACTTTTTGCATCAACTGTCTGTCTAAGATTGAGAGGTGGAATGCGAGAAGAAAATCGTATCTGGATACGGAACATACACCTACGCAAGAACGTACATCGAATAACTTATTAGATCTTTTATGATTACAAGTTCAACATAATTGAATATCAGAATGAAAATTCTTCATATTATTAACAAGAGGGAAGCTTAAATTAGAAGTGGAAGAATTCCATTGCACATTGTGTTATTTAATGCGATAATTAAAATAAAATTTTGCGGCTAAAAGCAGAAGCAATGTCGTAAATTGAAGAAGAATGATTGAAATTTGATAGAACTTTAACATAGGAAAGATATAACCAGCCCTTATATTATTTTGCACATGCGACTCATCGTTCGTTGACTTGTACCACTGAATTCGCACTTTAGGGCTGACTCAACATTGACTCATAGCTAATCAATCTCTTTTTTAAATATCTCTTCCATCGTTTACAAGGAATCATCCCCTTCACTCCTCAAGAATTCAACCCTTCCTTAAGCCGTTGAATCAGCCCCGAAACGGCATTGTTTGAAGACAGACGGCTTACGAGACGAGGCTCTCTATAGCCGAGGAACCCACGGGATGCTCGTCCAAGTCTGCGGCGGAAATGAAGGAGTTGATATATCTGCTCGAGCGCCATAACTCACTTACTGCTTGCATATAGCCCTCTCGTCCTTCGTCCTTTCCATCTCTCTTCCGTTTCATCCTCATCTGACCGTTCCTCCTGCCCTTATCTTCTCCCCGCGAATATTCCTCGCGCTTTCTCATAGACCGTCCCCTCCTCGCGTGGGTGCTGTCGGTCGGCTGTGCACTTGCACCCATCGCGCGTGTAGGCGTGGACGAGTCGAGTGACGAACGAAACGAAACACGACACGACAACGAGGAAGACCGTGGCGGAGCCCGCGGGCCTTAGAACGATCCCGAAGAAAAGAAGAGAGAAGGAGGAGGAAACGCGCGAAGAAGATGGGTCGCGGGCAATAATCGACCGAGGGACGATTACGCGAATGTTTAATGCCTCGCACTAAATTATGCAATTACCTTTATGCCCGCCTGAAGACCGTCTGTCTCGGCTAGCGGATCGAGCCTGACCGTGTGTACGATCTTCGTCTTCTCACACATCGACAGAGACTTTAGGTATGCGCGTGTCCGGCCAACACAGCGGCGCAGAATCGACGCGAGCGAACAAGCGTTCATACCTGTTGTTCTATCGTCGCGAGATACAGGTACACCGGTGTTCTCGTGTCTTCTGTACCGGACCCAAGAGCGACATATATCAAGGCTTGCCCACTATTAGCACCACCATCCTGTCCGCTGGCACCATTAACGATGTCCCGTGGGTACCGATGCCCACACATCATCCGGTGATATTATTATACTCGTTATATTGTGATGATACTTCTTTGATACTTTGCCATCAAAGAAGTTATCCAAAAACCAAATCAGCTTAATTTGCATTTGAAACATTAATAATGTCATCAGGAATCCTGTTTTCGAATCATGGTTGCGGATATTGCTACCTTATTCTGTATTATCACCATTCTGATTTATTAAGCAGATTTGTTATTTTGGAAAGGATATGAGCAACACATGAAATACAACTATCATACAAAGCGAACGTAGCACGACGCGCGACGAAACACGCTCATCAAGCGAAGCATAATCAAACCGTTCCTATCTCTGCACACTTGTTACCTGTCTCGTCGACGTCGGTCTAAGCGGAGCGCCTCGTTAATAGCCGCGTAATGAAACCGTAAGTGGTACGAGACTCGCACAAATCCGACCGTCTGTGATATCTTTACGCACAAACGTAGCACGCCTCCCAAGCGGTTCCCGTCTGCTCGTATTGTTGCCTTGATGGGTACACGAGTTTTCTTGCGTCGCGACGACGATATTAGCTTCGCTTTCCACCAATCAGCCTACTACTAATTACTGACAGAAATAGTTATGTGATAGTTGTAGCAAATTTGTTATCATTACCCAACCCCTGGAATTAGAGATCCTTTCATTTAATATTCTAGAGTGAATAATTTAGTTTGATGTTATTTTTTCAGCTAGTGATACTGAAAATTCCGGTAATTAAATCACTCCATAATCGTTTCTTCTGAATAAAGAGAGGAACACGTAGAAACGTGAGCATTTAAAGATTCTTAACGCAATAATGGATTTATAGAATCGTGGTAGACGACGTAAACATGATCGGCAACGCTTTTATCGTAATAGAAACGAGTGGAATTCACGACGTACGAGCCGTAGCGTGTATAGCCAGGTTGTCAGACGTATTTTAATAGAATATCTGAATTCTGTTATTCACGCAAGCACCGCGAAGCCGGACCGATGGAAACTTTGTAGCTCGATAAAACATGCGAGAGGAGCGGGCTTGGGGACAGTGTCGCATTCGCTTGGCCGCGAATAAAATACAGACGACCGAGCTGCAAGCACGCCGACATTTCCCGATGTGTCAAATAATATTTTATTATCGAGCGTACGTTATCCGATTATTCGTGGCTCGCGAACGTAACGCGGACGTATGTAGGTGTGCCAATGCGGCGAATGGAAACTGTAAGAATCGTATTCGACCCAAGGTCCACTGTATACTCAACCTACACTACACGCCTTACGATCTCTCCGTCTCTCATTCAGGTAGCCTTCAATTACAGACTTTTTACACGGACGGATAAAATACGTAACTGCTGTTGCATCTGGGACGAAAATGGAGATAGAGAGCGAATCGATCGGACACGTCTCGACGATGTTGCACAAATATAGAGATACCTTCGGCTCGGACTTGTGACGACCAGACGAAGCAATATTATTTAAACCGCGTTTGGAATTTATCGCTGAATACGTATCGCGAAATTATCCGAACGCAGAAAATTGTTGGAAAACCGGACAGTGTCCCTCTCGAATTCGAAGGGGTTTATATACTTGAATTCTACCATCGTTGGAGGTGCTACCAGCTAGATGTTTTCAATAAAGCGAAGGAAATGGATATCAATTATCCTCGAAAAAATCAGTATATTAGTGGTAAAATCTTTGCATACTCATCTGGTAGTCTTGGATTACGAAAGACCTTCGGGTAAAACATGAAATATGTATCCTTTATTGAATCTAAAATAAGATGGAGATACTGCTGGACCCGTGCGTGTCATTTTAAAGCGGCAAGGTTAACCGATGCACGGTCATCCGAGATGATCATCTCGAATACTATTATCTGGATAATGCGAGATGCAGCTTCGCAAGGAAATACGTACGACGTGTAGCCAGGACAATGAATTACGTTCGAAGAGTGCATCCTGGCCTTTCTCTTCCCAACTGCAACCGTCGACCACCGTGTATTCTCAAAAAGAAGGAAAAAGAAATAATAACCTTCGACCTCTGTGCACGATCCATCGATCCTCCTGTCTCTACTTATAACCTATATAGTCTTGATGAGTTTTCAAATTGGTATTAAAAACTTTCCCTTCTTACGAAGAATTTCGTAAGATCTTCTTTTTTAATTAGATGATGAATTTTCGAGTTAGGAGGCGAGTGTAGCAACTACTTACGAAGAGAATTTTATTTCTAATATTTTTCTTTTCCTGTAGATTAATATTCCCCAAGTTTCTCCAGCAGTTTTATTCGTCTTAAAAGTTATGGAAGAACTCGGCTCGAGATTGTTGACAAAGGAGGAAAGTACAGTTCCGTTGCATTTCAAGGATGCCGGCGAAGAGTAATTTGGTGTCGTAACAGTCGTGCTCTCTGGATTGTAATTCTTATTTGAAATTTGTTGAGTTGATCTTCGCGATCCACGTTCCTCGTTCTCAGAAATTCTTCCGAGTAATTCTTTCTGATTACTTAACACCTATTTTAAATAATACGAGAGTGGCGACAGATGAGTGGACAGGAAACGTTTAGATAAATCGACTGCGAGTGTTCATACTCCGCAGAGTAAATAGAAGCACAACAAATTAGATATGTCAAAGTTCGCTACATGTCCGCAGCTTGTCCGCTATCGTCACGCTCCACGTCATTTCCATCTCGACTA
This sequence comes from Osmia bicornis bicornis, assembly GCF_907164935.1. Taxonomy (NCBI): domain Eukaryota; kingdom Metazoa; phylum Arthropoda; class Insecta; order Hymenoptera; family Megachilidae; genus Osmia; species Osmia bicornis. The sequence continues at coordinate 9,849,704 of NC_060216.1, read as the reverse complement.
ACACCTGTACCACAACGCGCTCAGTCTTAGTCAAAGATTACAGCAGGCTTTCACCAAGATTCTAGGGCATTCCTTCACGATTCCAAGGCTGACTAGATGCATCACGGTAATTGCACCGTTAATCATCAAACTCCCGTCGGATCGTCGTCCCCGGTAGTCGCGACGCCTTCGAAGTGGCATTCGTCGTTATCAAAGAAATCGGTCCGCGAGGTGAAGGAAAATATTTTTCAAGCGGGCACATGCGTGCTCGTACGACTTAACGTTTCATTAACCGTATATTAGCGAGACTCGAGAGCGTATGCATACGTCAGACAGATAACCACGCCGGGCCTGGCGAGAATGTACGACGAGCTTGGCAGATAAGCGTAAGGAGATACGGGACAGGTAAGTTACGGCGTGTCCAACGATGCGAAATGCGCTAGCAGAACGAGGCTTATAAGCTGCCAAAATCGCGGCTCGAGAGGGGACACACTGGGAAAACGGGGTACCACCGACGGATAACGATCGTGGCAGTTTTTAATTCTGACTCGTCACGAGCTTATGATCTCTGGTTATACGTATTTTTCTGGCTGTTTCGGGTTAAGTTTCGCGGGTTGGATTGTTCTAAGCAATTTGGAGAAATGAAAGATGTCCCTTTTGTAGAGACAAGATTTTAGAATATGACTATTTGGGAGTAATAATTAAAATTTTTAATGGATAAATTTTAATCTCCTCCATTGGTGTTGTTTGAAAAAATGAGGGAATGATTTTGATTGAAACTGTATAAAATATCCCATTTCTATTTACTCTTATCGTGTACTTTATTACTTGCATAACGTTGATTTTAATAATGTGTAATCCTTTCCATTAGCAAGTAATTTCAAAATGTATATTTATTCAATACAGGGCGTAATCAAACAGCTGAAATATTAAACGCGACTCGTTTTAATTTCACTAAAAGATTGTGTCTTTTGCATAATGGCACCACTGAACGAATGCAGCCAAAGATGGCCAAAAATACCCCGCCGCAAAACCGACACTCCAATTACACGTGATAACCGAAAGTGAAATAAAGAAGCGAAGAACAGAAACACGTATTGAAAGAAAGAAAAAATCGCAACAGGCTAAAATAGCCAGGGCCACTCTGCACGCGGATACATTTCCATTCATAAATATACACCGTGAGCCCCTTTATTCAGTCCGTTCCGGTTGCAAAACACGCGAGCCTCTTTCGCAGATTCACACACCTTTCGATCAGCCGTGGGATGACGAAAGTTCGGCTGCTGAAACGAAGTCAAAGATCTTTTGAAAATATATTAAAAATCATTTGATTTTCATATTAAAAATTTCTCTATACTCCGAACATCACTGACTTCTTAGCATTCAGGGTATCAATTTTCTCAAAGCTTATTGTCACACGTCTTTCTCACTCAGGAAAAATAAAAGGAAAAACTGGAGAAAGATTCCCTTCCCCGTGAATCAAGCGAGGATCAGGCTGTTGGCCAGCCACCCATTCACTATTACGCTCTAACGAGCAGAGAAATAATTATAGTGATCAAACGGGGAAGGCAGTTCTCCTGGTCTCGCGGTGTACGCGCGGCGTGGAATCGACGCATTCGCGAAATTGTTTCGCAACGCCTCGAATCTGATAGCAGTAGGCTCGTTTCGCGCAGAACCTGGTCGTTCGAACGATCGTTTCGAGCACGATCGCAAGCTACGTGGCATCCTTTGCCACGGCACTGGAGACCGGAAAATCGAGCAGGACGAGCTAACCGATCACGATCCAACCCTTAAAGGTGCGCCCAACTACTTCCTGGTGCCGTTAACGGCGAAAACCACAGAGATCCACCGATGTTTATTGGCTCGTTACCGGACCATTCGTTCGCCACGGGGGTCTGAGGTGTGAAAATTTCGCCTTGTCTCGACGAAAGTGGTATATTCTACGATTTATCCTATGTTTATCCACCAATCGAAGGAATCCATACACAGCTTGATAGTTTCAATATGTAATATTATTCCTAATTATTTTATATAAAAAGATTCAGTCTTGTATCAATCCATATCGTTGGTACATCCAAAGTTTGCAAACGGAGGCAATTTAAAGCAGAACTATAATCAAGATCAAATCTATGCAAATCATGCCTCCAAACGTATAACCACTAATAACGGATTTATCCTTTTAATCATATACATCACCTCCTGTTATATCTACACCGGCGTCACAATAATTCCATTCTTCCTTCTTCTCTGCCCAATTTATTTAATCTCTGAAACATCAGTTTCGTCTGTTTTATCCGGTACGCAACACTCGAAATTCAATTAGCTGATAGATAGCACAAGGAACACAAGTTCACGCACCCGAGTGTCTAATTAATTCCATCTGGACATGTAAAAGTTTCGCACGTTCCAGTCGCTAATAGTTCCCCACGGTGAGATTACAGCTGGACGTATTATCGTGGACGCGGAATTTTAATTCTCTGTAAGCTGAACGCCTACGCGGCCATCGCGCACGCGGGCCCGGGTAATTGATCGCGATTTAGAAGCGGCTTCGTAATATACCGCAATTTCTTCGGAATGATTTGTAGTTCCGTTGCTTTTCGCGCGAACATGGAATGCCTAAAGAGACTGATGTTCGCGACGTCAATCAATTGATCAAAGTGAGTCTTCATCTCCAATTTTGCAAAGCAAATTCGTTTGTATTTGTTAATGGTACCCAAATGGCACCTGAGCGAAATAATCACTCTAGGAAATAAATCAAAATTAAATGTAAAGTATGAAATATCTAATAAGAAAGGGGGTGATCCGCAAAGACGAAGTTCAAAGGTGCCGATAAGTTGAAAAACACAATGTGGACACGAGTTCACCAGATGAACTACGATTTACTCGATCGAAGGATTGCTCCGGGCGTAGACGTGACGGGAGGTAGGTAGATCGTTATTAAGAATCTTCCTTAAACGGCACAACGTGGATACACTTATAACAGAGAGGTCCTTGAGAGCAAGGAGACTGTTTGCTCGAGGGCTGATTGCCTGCCTCGTGAAAATGCGACGCGAACAGATCAAAAGTAATTGCGAATGGGACAAGAAGATCGAATGGCTAGAAATCATTTGCGCTCGGATATGTTTCTTCCTGTTTCTTTTTTTTATTATTTTTTTTTATATAAATAACTTAGAAAAGTGTCGGAGACTGGACCGGTTAACTAGTCCGATTAGCATGTTTGATCAGATACGAAAAAGATATTGATTAGATTTTTCAAATCAGCTTTGTGTTCTCTTTTTTTCTCGACCAGTTCGTTAACTGGGTTGGCCCGAAACTTGTTAATTTTCAATGAGAGTGATCGTTGGCCGATGATTAATTGACGGTTTGATTTCGAAGCAGTGGTTGGCTGTCGAACGAAGCGTGAAGTATGTGTTTCAATAATTGCAGCGGAAATTTATATTTCGTTTATAATCTTGACAAAATAATCTCAGGAAATCTTGACTTTCTCAAAGATTCTTAATTAAAAATGTAAACATTGTTTTAAACAACTTCTAATTCAAAGAGGAAAAGTATATTTTTGTAATTACGATGGCATAATATTACATAATATTTCTGCGGTGTAATAATCACACTCTTGAATAGATATCTTCATAAAGTGTGGTGGACCGAAGCTGATCATGAAGCAATATAGAAGCATAATCAACATAATTATCCACAATTGACGTGCTATTTTCTGTACATCGCCATTAATCATTAATTTGAACGTAAAATCTACTCCTCTCTGGTGGACGAGAAAATTTTATCGTCAAAATTTCGATTCGATAATGATCGATAAAAGTCGTCGTCGATAGAAAGCAGAAGTTCATTAGCGTTCCGAACAGATCCGATCGATCCTCGTTTCTCATTCTATCGCACCGTTTTTTTCATCTTCATCGGCTATCCGAGCGGATATTGTTTTCGGAGGCGTCGATCGTTCAACGCTTTCAATATGACTAATGCCTCTCGAGGAATTCGCTCCTCTATCCGCTCGAGATCGCGGCGAACGCAATGATTTATCGTTTTGGTATCCTTTTATCGAGGCCGACCGCCCTTGAACATTTGTCTTTGGACAAGCGTGAAATGGCCGGCGTTATTGCGTATCTTATGAATTTCGAACGGCACAAAGTGCATTGAAGCATTGTTGGTAAAACGTTCGAGGGTGCTTTGCCTCTGCTACGAAGGAGAAAGCGCGTGGATCTTTAATCTTCGTCGCCGAACGACTCTGTTTATCGAACACCTTTCAGCAAATAATTTATAGGTCATAATAATTTTAAATTTTCATCGAATCAAATTTGAAATAGAAAAATTTTCTTTTGCAATTAACAGGTGTACAGGTATGTTCTCTTAAGAAATTCGCGCGCCTCGAGGAGATGAATAGCATCGAGAATGTGAACGGTTCGAAATAGAGCCGAGGTGAAACATTGTTCGACGAGATTGAATGGATGTATCCGCGTGTTTTCGAGACAGGAACGCGTAAATGTGTCCACGGTTCAGAGGACCTTCATTCATCATCGTCAATCATCGTGCGTGACCCTCGTAAAAATTCCAGTGTTCCCTAGGGCACGCGTACTTTCAGCGTAACGATGCGGCCACGAGCGAGATACTTTCTTAATTAAAGTCTGAGTAGGCACACCGGGTTCAAGGTCGGGCCCCGGAAACCGGAAGCAATTATTGCGACCCAGAAATATTTATTAAACGTTTCGTCGGCCCACCAAGGTTCCCCTAAAACTCCTCTCCAGCTATCCTTAATATCGGTACAAAATTTATTACAAGACCGAACGTTTTCATTAGTGCTATAAATATTGAACCCGCGTCTCATAAGATGGAGGAATAAGGTGGATCAGTCGGAGCTGTAATAAAATCTCGTATTCTATATGTATGTACTTGGCCAAGGATATTGAACTGTATTATACCAAGGTTTTCGATGAAATAACTTGCAAAATTTCAATAATTCATATAATTTCTTGAAACAACTGAAAGATTATAGCATCATTTTTATTTCATAACATTAATTTCTTAAGAAAAGAACATTCTAAAGCCATCGTGTACCATCAAGAATATTTCTCAGTAAGAACCATCGAAACTTTCCCAAACAGCCTGAACAACAGAAATCCACCCCCTGTATGATAGCACAATAGAGCACCAACTAAGGTGCATTATCTCTATCTCGCGTCGGTTTCGCTGCCGCAGTTCCGTCGCATTATAAAGCCGGAACCAAAAACTCTTCGCGAAACCGTCCGAAGTTTCTCGCTGGGCGCGACCAACATCGCGAGACGTTCGTCTTACCAACAGAATTCCATTTCCTCGCGAATTTCATCCCTTAAGTGTACAGTCGCTTCCCTTTATTCCTCCTTGTTCTACACATGCGATGGTCTGCGTTAGATTTTTATTAGCTTTTCTCAGAATCAATCGGAGGTCTTTCTCTTTGCCTTTATCCTTAGCTGAAGAATACTTCCGATGTTGCACTCGTGTTGCACCTGAGTGCAACTCGATAGCAGGATATTCCTCGGAATCCATCAAGAGGATGATCAACGTTGTTTCACTTCCAGTAGGAGCGCATGATCCTGGCGCGAGTTTATCGTTCACAGGACGATGAGGCGAGCTTTGCTCGCACGTACGTCTACGTGACGGCGAGGTGTGCAACTCCTCCCCGCAGGTATACTCGCGCGTTCACCTGTTCGGTTATCCGCACGAAACCGAAGTGCCGGCAGCGGGAGAAGACCGTGTGAATGGGCTACCGTTCTGCGGTCTGCGGCCCGTGTTTTTCTCGTTGATCGGAATGCCTGAACGTTGGAGAGAAGCGGAAGAGGCGCGAGCCAGGCCGAGAATCGCGGAACCCGCTCGGTTAGAAACGATCTACGAAACCGAACACCGTAGAACGAGTGGATAACAGCGGCAGAAATCTTAGGCGTTCCGTTAACCATCGAACCGCAATCACCCGAGAAATGTGCGACCATGGACGCGACACACCGTCCGATCCACTTCATGGGAATAGTGAGAGTAATATCTGTAAATTTTTCGTTTTATATGACGTAAGATACCTTGCAAAAGTATAGGAGATTTATTTCCCTCGTACACAAATAAGTGATTTTCTGATCGGCGCGTAAGAAGGAAATAATTGTAGGTGGTAGCATACCATTGATACCGTACAGGCAATTCCTTGATTGGATCGCGGAGATTGTATCGTGCAGATTGGAACTGTAAAGTGGCAATTGGAAAGGAACCGATGTGATATTCGATAGCATCGATTACGCAACCGGTGTTATTGCTTTTTTTCGCAGATAACAAAGAAGATACACGAATCGAGTTGCGTAATTCTGTTGGATCGCCTTTAGCTGAAAGCCGACGACGGTGATTCGAAGTTTGATCGAGAAAGGTCAAAATTATATTATAGTCGGAGATACCTGTTCTTCTATCGCGTTCGAATACTCGTAGTACCAGAACGTACAATCGAAACGCGATATCTGATAGTAGACTAGGACATTATTCAATCTCTCGATTGCTGTCAAGGAAAAGGTGGGATTTCGATCCAGCTAATTGTCGCTCGATATTTTCCCGCCCACGCGCGACACTGCGTACCGGCCTCCATATTTAACGTTATAGGTCAATCTCGACCATTTATAGGAGCAATTTACCACGGTTCTCCTATCGTCAATTATCCAACGTAGAAGTTGCACCTGGTCTCGCTTGGAAAATCGACCACCGTTCGATCTATAAAATTCCTCGTTTTGAATTATCGAACGATCCTGAGTTGACCTACGCGCGTTTCGATCACTTTCTATCGTCGAACGAGCGACAACAGGGAGAAGCTGGATTCTGGAGAGGCAACTAATTGCATCCGCGACCGTAAAGGATTTAACGGAGAAAACAAGCGATCTTTCGAAAGGCACCGGAGAAACTGGATCGTACGCGGCTACCATGGTGTGTACCACGGATCAATGAGTCGTACTAGGACCCGTTGTAACCAATTATCCGGGACCATTAGAGCAAGTAACAGTGACAGCTATGGTATCGCGACAAGAGCGTAGCCGGTGAACGCCTTTAAATCGTTTTCCAACCGAGCTAGCCGCATATTAATCGGTAGAAAGCAAACTGGCCTGCTAGTGTGGGATCGGCTCGCGATCCTCGACGTTTGAAACGACTTAAAGAAACACGGATAGACCGAAATTGGGTTCTATAAATACAACAAAGGGCGAACGACGAATGAAATGGCTATCGTGTAGCATCGTCGAGAAGCAATCGATGAAGCGGAGACCGCGATACGCGACAAATAACCCACGGCTAAAATTGCTTCGATCGAGATGCGGTTACAGGCGGTTCGTGTTTTCAATCACTGACCATCGTGTACCTTCCTTCGGAGAGTTGAAGAAACTTTGAAATAGCACCGTTCACCGACGGATCTACTTGTTCTACATTAAGAATAATATTGCAGGACTATTCGCAACATTGTATGCAGCGAGGAATGCACGGATGCATTTTCTCTGCGGTTGAAAAACATCCATTTTCATCGCTCAAACAGGAAGCGAAAAGTCTACGAATAGTAGTATAGAATTTATTTTAAACAATCTCGGACGGTCGATCGATTCTTCTCAAACTATGGCAGATAATTCTCGCACCTAACGTGACGTCGACTGTAACGAGAAGACAGTAAGCGTTTTCTAAGCTCGTGATTTAACTCGGACAGGTTTACATCGCGGAATCCTTTGCAACAAACGGGATAATAAGTTTTTCGCGACGGTAATCGCACCTGACACCGAAGGAGAAATAAGTAGGAGGCGTTACAATGTTGTCCACCCGGACGGGATCGGCCGGTCTGGTTCGTTCTGTATTCAGATCGAAGTCGCGTAATTTCGCCAAGTGTCGAGAGGATCCGGATAAGAACGAAGGAATCAACCGTGGCTTTCCCATACGGCATGGTAATACCATCCTGACGATCTTATCTCGAGAGCGAGTTCTGCACCCATGAAATCAAATGGGCATCGATGAAACACAATGCAGTTTTAAGAACATCCGCTCCAAAGATAACCGGCCACTCGTTGCATCGTCGAAAATGATAACGCCTGTTACGGTCGGTGATTCGGAGACATATTCGGTCCGATAAAAATTTTCTTTTTAATTCAAAAACTACGTTTTTATCCTTTGAAAGTTTTGAAATATTTTCATCAAATCACTCGAGTGATTCGCGTTCATGAAATACTGGAAGGATCCAGCCGCGAGCATCGACTGGTATCTAAGATGGTCGGTTATCTGGGCGCGCGTTCCGCGCGGGCATTAATGCGGGAACGCGCCTAGAGGGACGCGGGTTCGCTCGAAAACGCGTATACGATCGATCATTTGGACGCGGCAACGAAACGGGTTCCTGTACGTCGATCCTCGAACACCTTTTCGTTCACGCCTCGAATCACCGACGAAGAAACGAACGATTCGACAGCGTGTGGCGTCGTCTCTCGTGGACACCTGAAACAGAGAAGGAGGATAAGTGACGCCGCGTTTTTTTATACGCCCCGACAGATATGACGCGGTGCCGGAATCGTTCAATTTCACAAAAGGTGTCCGGCGACACCTTTATCTGGCTGCCTGAAAGGGTTAAACTATGCACGGATACGCGTCGCATTCCGAGGCGGGATGTAAAGATAATGCGAAAAGGTGGCTCGATGCAACGAACGGAACGGCTGACGAAAGTGACGATAAGGATTTACGACGTTTTACGAGAAGAGGAAAGGAGAGAAAAGGGAAATAACCAGGGAGTAAACCCTCATTGGTTTTTCCGTCGCATACGGAATCGCAGTATCAATCCTCTTCACGGGCGAACGTCTTTAGCCGATCGAAAGAATTCGGAATAAACTAAGTCCCGTTTTAAAAAAAGAATATCTGTCCCTACCACTATCGACACGTTTCTTTTACTGTCCACTGACACTCTGCAATGAGTCAGGGAAATCTTTATTCCCTTCCATAATCGTAAAATCCTGGCCCACGAATAATCTTGGAACTGGAAGCGGTTTCGAGGAAACGGACCTGAATCCAGCTATATGTTCGATGGAAAAAAAGAAGTGGATGTGTTTCTGATTGTAGAAATCTGAAGTCGAAATTGGAAAACTGGAGGAAAATAAGGAAAATGATGAGTTTACTTCGAATTAGTTATAGGATTTATTTGATGTAATTAAAAGAAATTCTTCTCCTCTGAAACATCATAATGAATCATCAGGAAGATTACTTAGAAAATTTCTGAATAAACCCAAGGAACTTGATGACGTTATAATACAGAAATGCAACGAATTCGATGAGAAAATTCTTTCATCATCTTGATAGCATCTAAACGTGAAGAGGAAGATGCGTTTCTTCCTGTTCTGAGGCATGAATCATCAATGAAATTACCTAAGAGATCCTTGATACAAATACAAGAATTCAATGACACATTGCTCTGCGAATTCCATTTTTCCAGTCATCGGTGAATGTATTTAAAAAATTTGTTTCCTATAACCTTGCATTAAAATGCCATTTATCTTATTTGGAGGAACATGGGAGGATTTTTCGAAGAAATTGAAAAAATCCGAAATTTCTCGAGGATGTTAGAGAAGACGTGGTGGCGCGATGCCAGCGAGGGATCTAAATCACAGGGGTACTCGAGCTTCGACATAAAGACGTCTCGAATTCCTCCGACAGATCAGGGAGGCGAGAGCGCGTTGTAACGTCGCAGGAGGCGAATCGAAGAGGAAGCAGTCGTATGTACGCGCGTACATCGTGAAAATTTAAGGCCGTCCCGCGTACGCGTTCGTGGGGCGTATAAAGCATAAACAATGGCCCTGATAATCTGATCTCGCGACACCTTCTTCGCCGTGCTGCGAGAACCAAGACGCGGGTTGCGTGCCAGCTACACGGGCTTCGATCGTGTGCAGAGAGACTCGTTCGAAGACGAATGTAACGCACCAGCAGCGGGTATCCGTATATTCGCACTGAACACGATGCAATTTTAATGTTAGTCCAGGTTCGCGATGAAACGTTGTTCGATAATTTTCTATCGCAAGAATCACTGGACAATTTATTTTCTTCGCGTTCTTTCTTGACCAAAAAAAAAAAGATCAATCTTGCTGTGATTAACAATAATATTTTCAAGCACGGTACTAACGATTAAAGCGATTCAAAAGCTGTCAACCGGACAAAGTGTAGCGGTACCGGTAACCGTTGTCCATCGCAACAGTAACGGAAAAGATCGTCATAAATCTCATTCCGGTCGTGCGAAAAAACGATCGCAGGCTCGTACGGTTGGCGACCGATTGGATCGGTATTCCTCGCGCGGAATTTCGAGGTCAGACACGAGACTCGCGAGACATCGCTAACGGAACCTGGCGCGAAATTGAAATTCGACTCGCGATCCCGCGACTATCTCCGCCGATCGGGAATAACCGATCTGCATTCTAACGTAGATATACCTCGTCGCCAAACTAGATTCCTGTTACGAACGATTTACGACAGCAATAGGTGCACGCGTTCGCTGCGAGACCGTGAATGCTAATAAGTGCGGTTACAAAGTGGGCGTACTGTGGCGCACCGTGACGAATCCAATCAAAGGTTACGGAGACGAAGTCTGATTTGCGTTTTGCGCTACATTACACTGATGTCGTCAGATTTTTAACGAGTTATGCGCTTGTTTGCTCGGTTTTCCTTTTGCCTCTGCGTCGCTTCAATTCCGCGCGACTGTGGATGGTGTAAAAACAAATGAATTTCGGATTTAAAGGGTGGGTAATGAACATATTTTGGAATAGCCACCCTCAGAATGTTGAGATATCTTCATAAAGAAATCAAGATGCGAGCCCTTTGCATTTTATTATTTTTATCGCTCGAGGCAGGCGAAAGATTCGCGTAATTGCGCGAAATAATCCAGCGATCCGATGGATAAATAAACATACCGATATTCCGTCGCCGACTGATCCAGGTTTAACGCTCGTGGCAAGAGGGTGAAACGAGGGGGAGGAAAACGGTAACTAAGTGACGCAAAGGATTCGAACGAGGAAAGCTAAGGAGGAGGCCGAACGAGCGACGAAAAAGCCGGAGGATAAAGACGCAGAGGGTGAAAGCGACGGCGACTAAATGAGCCGGACAGAGAAAGAGGAACGCCGGGCCTGGACGATCCAATAAACACGAGAGTTTATCGAGCTGTTATGCCAGTCGTGGTCGCTTATCTCGTGGACACCCACTTAAACCTCGACCGGAGTCGTCCAGGTGAACCGCGTGAAAAACCTCACACGTCGAGCCGGCCCCGACTCGCCTCTTCTCGTGTTAACGTCTGGACCACGAAACGCGAAAGCGACGCGTCCCCCGTGTAATACGCTTGAACACGCGTGCAAAGTCACGTATGATCTGTTACCGAACTGCCGTACAACGATCTTTACGAGATGAAGTATCCTTCTTTTGATCGACATTCAAAGGAATATGGAAATTTTTTAAGGTTGAGATTACTGAGATCAGTGCCACCCCTATGGGTAATTAATTTGCAAACTAACAGAAGATATCTTGTTGAAAATAAAATTTTATTTGTTTAATAATAAATAAATTTATGGAAGAATTTTTTAGCAGACGGTTGTAATAAAAGGGTTAACACTCTGAGGAATTTTAGCAGGATTGCTTTTTTAAAATTCTGTTTCCTGCTGTCTGGAATACATGTGGTAATTGTGGTTTAAATATTTAACTTTTAGAAATATAAGGAACATACGTACAAAATGTATTATATTTCTCTTTATGTAGGAAATGTAGGTAGAAGTATTTTATATTTCCTCTCATAATAAATTGTAAAACAGACTTCTCTTTAATATTTTGTTTTGAAACTCGAATTACATCGCTTTTTCTATAAATAATTCCGTTATTGAAATTTCAAGTGCATTGTTGTTGCTATTGTACACCTGCAATATTCATGTGAATCAGAGGATCCTGTGTATTCTGCAAATTTTGGTTGCGCAATAAAAATATAACCAGCTTTTTCCACGTTGAATAAACCATTTATGTCAAAAATACATTCCTCTTCATCGAAAAATATTGGGCTACGGTGATGAAAATATGAATCACGTAGAAAGCGATTCCCCGAGCAATATTTTCATTAGTCCATAACCCACAGAAAAATATTCACTAAATTCACCAATCAAATATACACGATTCATAATTATTTTTAATTGACTTATTACGTTCCTCTTGAAATATTTCAAAGTCGCTCCAAATGCTATCCTTTGTTAATTAATCTTCGAATGGCAAAGCTGAATATTTGGTAACTTAATTTAAATTTAATTTAAAAAGAAATTAAAATTTTGTTTGGAAATCACCTATTTATCAGAATTCAACCTAACACAAACACACACGCACACTGCCATCGAGAGTGACCACTCTTTTGAAAATGGAGACACCTTATCACCAATTAGGTGAGAAAAGCTTCACCTGTACGACGAATCCTCTCTGGTTCGAATCAACGACTCTCGGACATAGCACCGATACCATGAGTCGATCGTGGGATAATAGAAGAATAATAGACCGTCGTGGAAACACGATAGGGTACTAATGACGCGCGGGCAACAGTATTTCAGATATGTGGGTTTCGTATGCCCAGATAATGGTCCGACGTGGACACGTGTAGTTGACCCGGTATCGCCACGTAAAAGTAGTAACGTGGGAATGGTAGCCTCGTTCTACGATTTTATGGCGCCTCGATACATCGAGTAATGCGATGCTGATCATACGTTAGGGTTGCATCAATTGCAATAAAAAAGACATATATGTATCTATACTGTGCTGGTATTGAGAGTTAAACGTATGATGGAGGGCGTATTTTAGTCCATTTAGTACTTGAATTATAGAAAATAATACCATTAAGGGTGTAATAAGGTCACAGCGTGAACAATGTGTATATGGGACAGGTATTGTTGTAACATGTAGAGATACACAATGTTATACTACTAATAGGGTGCATTATTCTGTACATTATTATACTATAACGAAATTATACCATTAACGCAGTGCATTATACGCACGGTACATATATTATTATCAAAAGTGGTACAACACCCTGAATAAACTTCAAATGAAAACCAATCTTCAGATCAACAGCAAACTATAATTTTCAATTTAAACTTGCCACTTGATACTTTGTATAAGTAACAAAATTATATTTTATTTTAGAATATTCGTGTCATTGAAAGTGTTTAATTTAAATTGCCACCATCCATCTTGAGAGGGTTGAAAAGCTCGCACCTCGGCGATTCAAGAAATCGCAATCAAATCAGAGGCCAACACCAAACGATCTCCGTTTACAAAAAAGTCACCCTCCGCTCGCGCGTAAAAAACGTTCCAACAAAAGATCCACTCGTGATTCGCGCGTTTCCGAAACGGTGTCGAGGGTTCAGCCCTCGAGCCGGGCCAGGAAGCGAAAGAATCGCGAATAATATAGCGCCGTTATCCGTTCCGTGTATCAGCGTTGAAAATCACCTGCTCGCAACGACATTTCTCTTTCTGTTTCAGGTAAGTGGCAGCTGCTTCAACCTTTCCCCGATTCCCGATAACGTCGGTCGCGGGGATGCCGCGCTCTCCGCAGCATTTCCCCGCCGTTGCTTTCATCCTGGCAGATGTTCGTGCCGCAATAACGGCGGGAAGGGGTTGCTGGTCGGTACGTAGGGTGTAATTAAACGCGTTGATGACGAGTAGTAGCCGCGAAGCAGGCGGGCGGTGTGAAGCAACGCCGCGGACGAGACTGGTCCGATAACAGCGAACGAATTTTTCCGGAAAATGTATTCGAGAGGTGGGCGAGCAACACGTTGCCGTTTATCCGACACGTTGCCCGAGGGATACACGAAAAGCGGTAAATCCAGCTGACTGCTGGCCTAGGTAAATACGCGTTACACACTCGCTAAAGGGTGGCTCTATTGAACTCCATCGAATTTTTCGAGAAATCCGAATTATAGTTAACGAGTAATTTGTTTAAGGTTCTATATTAAATTTTAAAGATTGATCATTTTTTGGTAAGGTGAGGTTAAATTGGTCAACGTTCTAACCGGTGCCTTCAAAACTGAACGTTCGTTTATTCCGGCTTCCCACGACGCAAGTAAATTTACAGGGTGGTTTCTTATCTACGATTATATACGCGAGAGTTTTCAACGCGTACAGCCGCATAGGCGAGGGTCGAAGTGGATCGTGGAACGTTTATCGAAATCCTGGAGTCTCTGTCGCGAGGAGAGAACGGTTCCAAGCAATTGCGTTCCGAGCCCTGCGCGAAGCCACGGGGATCTTTCGCTCGTTAGTTTCACGACTTTATTACACGCTTAAGCTCAGGGTAATGCGATGATCCCGTGACCTCGGCTTAGACCTCGCTATCTTCACCCTGCAACCAGCCGCGTGGGCGGACTCGAGCAACGTGAAAATAGTTCCTACTTTTTTTTTTTCTCACACCGCTGTTCCACTTACGAGGAACACGTCCCGCGATATCCTTTCGAATCTTTAGGCTACGAAAATCTAAATGGTGAGATCTGTTCGTTTTAACAAGGGGTAGTAAACAAAAACATTTTTCACAAGGTCATGGTAAATTATACTTTTGTGAATTAAAGTTCACAATGAAACATATTTCATTCATTTTTGAAGTCGTCTATTTCAATTCATGTCTATTGTTCACGTTTTATCCTAGAGAGGGATTGTTTCTTGAGTCACGATAATCTTAAGAAAGGTGCGAACGCTGATCGACTCCTTCAAGCGAGAATATGCATCATAATTCTGTAACAATTTACTTGAAACGTTCGGACAGCTGCGATTTGTTCAATCTTAAATGCATAATTCATGCGAGATCAATCTGAACGCTGGCCGAGCGTGACCAATGAACGAAAAAGATGTCTGATTAAAAATCAATCATGGTCGTTAAGGTCGTAATTACGGGAGCATTTTAAAATTCCTATCGATTTACTGACGTCGTTTCGAAGCAATTAATCTAAAAGTTCTCGCGGAAATGGGTTCGTTACAAGCTTTCCAAAGCGTGTAGAAGCTCGAAACTTTTAATTAGTTAACACAACGGCAAATCAACGAACCGTGCCAGGCTTTCTTGCCTTTAAACGCGTCTATTTTCGTGCTGCAACTACATCGCTATGCATATCATAGGGATTAATTAATTTTTGCTATATAGACAATACGCTGTCCCAAACATCTACGCGCGTATAACGAAGAATCTTAAATAACAACTGTCGAATAAATTACGGAAATGCAACCGGTTTCCACTTTCCGGCCTTGAAGCCTCCTTTACAACAAATGTCGTTCCCGGTTATTTATACAAATTTACGTCTCTCAACGAACTTCATTCTAAACGACCACTTACATCCCGAGGCTGGTCTAGATCGTCAATCAGTCACATTTATCTCGGGCAACAGCTCGAGGAATTTCGATCGATTGCCAAAGCTCGTTTACATCTATTATACAAATGGAAAACACTGATACCTTTTCTTTCGACAAGATTAATCTCTCAACCGAGCCGGGTATCAAAAATTGCCAGCCACGCATATCCTTGCCGAAGCAGGGGAAAAAGGAAGAGAAAATCTTATCGATACGCTTCCTCGGAGAGGATACATTCTTCGACGCGTTCTTCTCTCCAGACGGGTCTAGCCGGCTGCTGGATAGGACATTATCACGTAAGCTTCTCAATCGACGCCGATTTCCTGTCGACGTCGTCGCGGAAAGAAGGAGAGAATAGATGGAACGGGACACGCGGGATCTTGCGTCGTCGAGCTTGACAAACGACAGGACGAGAAGCGACGAGACGCGTTGCGTCTGGCAACGGAAACGTATGTGGGGATCGTTCTCACCCCTCCCCCCGTCTTCCGTCTATCCTCTTGAAAAGTCGGCGACGAACGAAAAAGTGAAAATTTCCTCGAGCGGAAAAAATGATATTCAGCAGGCAGTCTGCAGGTTCCTCTCTTCCTTCCATCTTCTCGCTCGCTCGCCGACTGCACAACGGAATCCCACGCGTAAATCAGACGTGTTCCATTTACGATTCGCACCACAGGGATCCGCTGCACGAGCCATTTCCCCAGAGATCAATCCTTGTTATCGTTTTCTCCTTTCCCTTTCTCTGCCCGACGTCTTTCCGCCGCGGAAAGATTCTTCTAGCAACCTTTGAAGCTCTTTGAGTAACGCGATATCGTTTATCGAAGCACTTTCAGAGGGTTGATGGAAAACGCTCTGTACTGGTTGAGCAAATCGACCACGCGAAACTTTACGAAGGAACCATGCGTGTGAGAGAACCCTTTTGCTAACATGGGCGATTATGGTCTTCAACCCAACAAGTAGATTTCAAAATAGCAATCATCTTATTATTTCAATTTTGTAAGAAAGGAAGAAGATTAAAACTTTGAAAGAATTTGGGATTCTTTAGAAATTATTCGAACAACTTTAAAGCCCGTAGGCTTATAAGCATCTCAGACTGGGAAAAAGAAAGAGGCAAAAAATGGCTCGTGACTCGTTTTCTTTTTCCTCGTTCGTAAGGCTTGTATTCTGCGTTATTATTGTTGTCGTATCAGCTCATTAGCATAATCCTGGATTAAGTAAATTTTTTATTCGTCAATGACGAATGAAGTTCCCGTTCGAACGGTCGTTCGAGCCCCCTCTCACGGGAAATTTATCTAAATATTTATTTTATAAAAGCCACGCCTGGGATAGAGAACGAAAGATGGAACTCGAAAGAGATCTTCGAAAAAAAGAAAGACACGGATCCACGCATTAATTTACGACACATTTAACCGCTTCTGCCACTCTCTTCGGCGCATGTTTGGGAGATGATGGCCAACCGTAGAATCGGTGATCCAGGATATCGGTTTTTGCCCACAGGAATGGTCGATTATGCGAACGTTATTTACCGGTACAATAACGATATCTCACGATTTCGAACTAGCACTTAAGACGAGTGTTTTAACATGGAAAAAGGATTCCCTTTCGATTTCTTGGTTTACAAGAGCCACCATTTCCATCACATTTTTATGAATTTCTTAAGAGATCGTTCTTCTTTCGTCTCGGCGAAGGCATCGTGTCGCCGATCGAAATTAGACACTGGTTCGAGTATCTCGAAATGATCGTGTGACTCGAAGGTCGGGTAAGAATCTGAAGACAAAGCGCAGAAGGTTCGAGGGAAGCTGAAAGTCGAGGGTCAGCCACTTGGATCTTCGTCTTGCTCGAAGAACACGCATCTCTCTTGTCTGAACACGCACGCAGGTCCCGCGCAAGCTTTATAGTAATAGCTATCCATCCATACGTAAGTTATTTCCAGATCGTGATTTAAAATTGCCAATGCATACAGCCGTTCCTCCGCTCCTCGCCAAAGCTTCTGGTAGCCGACACGAACGCGAAAATACGACCGCGTAGAAAATAAAGAAGAGGGTGGAAATAGCTGGCGAACGCCAGGGAAATTGAATAAAAGAAACGGTAGTCTAGTTTTTATTAAAATATTTACTGAGATTACATGATAAGCGCTGGAGAATCAAGAAGTGGTGTACGATTTCGTGGGTGGGTTAATTGTAGGCTTTTCGCGCGGCAGATATAATTGAAGGGTTGTTCGAGTTTCTACGCCACGGGATTGTATAGAGAAATTTGTTTTCAGTAGGCGGTGCCTTCGAAATAGTCCATTTCTTCAAACCCATGATTAATTAGCTTGAAACTAGTATAAATTTTAATTTTTAAATACCTTTTCATTAGCTTCGAATAAGTCAATTTAGAACTGAGTCGATCCTGTACGAAATTAGACACCTTTCATCTACATTGTAATTAAAGATTCAGTTTTTAATGGACTTTCCATATTGCATCGAAGCTAAAGATAGCTTTCATTTAATTACTCATTACGTCAATATCCACTCCAGAAATCGGCGAGTATCGAGCTGTAATTGAATTGAAGATCTAATAAAACAAACCGTAGTTTCAATTGTTTTTCCAATTTCGTCATCTTTGTTCAATTATTCCACGCCTCTTCAGCATCCGACGACCAAATTCCACTCGAGGTCTTAAAGAAACCACGAAACTTAAGCATTAACTCATCGCGTAACAATCTCTTTCAAATACTTCGCAAGAAGATTACGAAACATTCATCTAAAAATTTCTTTTATATCTTCAATCTTCGCAAGGCAAAGTGCACGGTTAGCATCGATTCGATGTCGTGGTATGCAGAACCATAAAACTCATCCCGTAGCTAGGGCAACAATGTACAAAATACGAGTTTAATCTCGGCTTTTCAAGCGCGTTTCGATCAGAACAGAAACCGCATAACTTACCACCAATACGGCCAAGTTCCTGGCCAAGGACAAATGTCTGCGGGCACGCCCTTCGTTCCCGACTTCCAATTCCAAATACCACAGTAT
This sequence comes from Osmia bicornis bicornis, assembly GCF_907164935.1. Lineage (NCBI taxonomy): Eukaryota > Metazoa > Arthropoda > Insecta > Hymenoptera > Megachilidae > Osmia > Osmia bicornis. The sequence goes on along the minus strand of NC_060216.1, from coordinate 9,831,351 downwards.
GCAGGGAGAGCATCTTTGTTCTGCGAATAGATATTAGACGGACGCCGAAGTGTTATCCTTCTCTACCCCCGAAGCAGTCTCGTTTCCGCCCTCCCAAGCATGAACGGTGAAACGTAGTGAGAGGATCTAGGCCCTTGGGCGCCGGATCCTCAGCTCTGGTCACTCCTTTTAACCCCTCTCCTCGGGTCAGCTTAACATCACCAGGATGGTGAGTCACTGGACCATGGTGACTCATTCGCGAGTCTTTCAACTCTTTTAATTATCCTCTCGGTACCTGATTTATCCACGAAACTTGCGGTCGAATGTATGGAATGTCTATTTGCGTTAATCACCTCAGTTTCTTCTCGATAACGATTAATTGTAACAAGACCAGGGACTAGAATAAACATCTCTATCATTCTGATTCTCAAGAATCAAACACTGATAAATTTTCATAAATATAATCCCAAGTAGTAGATGCTTCTCGAAAATGACGAAAAGATCTACAGATCTTTGTTTAAACACTCTCGTTTAAGATCGCACACCCTCCTGGATACCGAACTTCATCGCCGTATTAACTCGTTCACCGTGAACCGAAGTATCTCGGGGTCGCGTGCGTTCGATCTCAATTAACGGCACGGCCCGTGCGGTAATTAAAACATTAGCCCGCGAAACGGCTTGATAAATCCGTCCGGCAAATCCCGACAATGGTGAACACGGGACCTCGAGCGTCGACCGAAGTAATCCATTACTATCCCGCTGAGTTAAGTGCACACTATGCGAGATAACCGCCTCGCAGCCGTGACACGCATGAAATATCTCGCGAGGAAACGAGCCACGTATCAAACGCTCGAGGGTGGCCGACGGGTGGAGGAAGGGAGGGATGATTGCGTAACAGTTTGTCTAAGGTGATCCAATTTGTTGACTCGCGGCAGCAACAAATCGCGTGAGCACTCGCGCTCTCTCTCCTCGCTTCGTTTCGCTTTCATTGTGGCCTGGTTGGATCGGAGGGGTTCTCGATTCTCCTCGAACCTGCACGCTTCTTGCCACGGTACCGAGAGAAACGCGGAGAGAGAGAGAGAGAGAGAGAGAGAGAGCCACAGCACAACGGCAAACGGCGTTGAATGCCTACCTACCTATCTGAATAACAGCCAACACATAACATAACACCTCGGGAACAGCCGGCCATTGAAGAGCGGCACCATATTGTCCTACGTTACAATGGGTCACTCAGAGGTACTGAATGACCCATGCCCAACCCATACAGCTCGCTATGGGACAGAGCCTCTTTTTCCCTGTCCTGCTCGTGTTCCACCTCTTCCTCTCTTCTTCTCTCACACCCTTCGTCCTCGTTCTTCTCCTTCCATTTTTTTTCTCTCCCTCGGAATTCGTCCAGGCACGAGAACGTCGGTGAAAGGAAAACGATGCACGGAACCTTCTTCGGCGTTCCTTTTTCGAAAAAGATGGATGCACTGTGGATTTTCAACTCTGGCCGTCGTGCCGTGTTTTAAGGAAGTACCATGCTCGAGGGGTTGTTTGGAAATCTTGTTGTTATTGGTCGCACGAGTGGCACTGATCGTGAATGAAGCTTCTGTTGTATTTATGAGAATATTTTGTCATTTTTGGATTTTTTTTAATTTCTTCTGTTTGCTTCTTCCTTTAACTTCTTTCTTAGAATTGATCGAAATACTGGTATCATCCGCAATTCGATGGAGAAGAACGTAATACACCGATATTAGAATCCGCGTTTCAATATCAGTTGGAAGATAATGGAAAGGGTGGGTAAGGTGTAGTGAAGGGGTGAGCCGAATACAAGAACACCCCCCCGCTCGGCGGTTTTCGACATAATAGAAAGCGTCGTTTCGTTGAGTCATCGAGCAAAGCTCCAAGACGCGCTTTTGTACTGTGAAAGGAGATGAAACCGAGTTTGGTTCCTTTTGTTGCGCTGCGCCTCCACCAAAAATCGCCTCCTCGACGGCCGCTTATTAAAAAAAAAAAGAAAGAAAAGGCCAAAGCGAATAACGAGACCATATCTCACGCTGTTGGACCATTTACCGTGGTATCCACGAAGCAGCGATGCGACGACACGCGAGCCTCATTCGGAACGGCCTCGAGAAGCAGCGAAAAGGACGTGGGAATTGTTGGAGGACCGTTGCTTCGCGTCGGGAACCGAGAACGGGTTGTTTACTTTGGCGTGTCCGAGACGAAACGCGGCTCCGGCAGCGGTCTAAAACAGCCCTTGCTTCCTTAAACAATCCAAATGGATCCTAGAGTGAATCTACAAGATGACAGACCACACAGAATCGACCTCATGCGGTGCTCCCTTTCGGGGTGGTGCCTCGAAATTTTCAACGACCAGCTCGTTCTAAAATAGAATTACAGGTATCTACACGATTTATACACAATTTTATTAATTTCATTTTTCGTTTTAAAATCGAGTTAAAATTAAATAGCACGTGTCAGCAACGAGATTAAAAAAATCATTCCAGGAATCTTCTAATAAACTGCGTTAATTCACAAGGAATTCGTACGATAGTAAAAATTCAAATGGCTTGGTTTATAAAAATTCTCGATCCTCTTCGATGAATTATTGAATTATTAAACTGTTTGAGAGATGGTCGGTTGGTTACTTTCCTCGAGATGTCTATTTCGTCTGGACAAGGAACGTCTTTATCGTCGGACCAGGACGATTCAATTTCGATACGCGTTTCGGGGCTCCGATACTCGATCGTAAAAATAAAATTAGATATTGATTTCTCTGGAAATCAGCTCTGGTGCCGGCTCCTCGAAATTTGTCTGTACAGGAACACGTAACTACAAACGGTACCGTCTCGATGGGGTGTCCGATCGTAAAAGAACACCTCACGGTCACCATGGAGTTTGTCGAATTCCCGGCGAACGGGATCGAATTAGCCGAGGTAACCTTTATTGGCATCTTTCGGGGAAGTTATTTACGACGATGAGCGGTGTAAGCGTTCTGTGACGGACTTGGCCCGTTTCTTTCGCCGTAAACGGCTTAGCCGGACAACGGGATTAACGCTCGGACGGAGGAGTGTGCTTTAATTTGACACGCTGTTTGCAGATTTACCCGTTCCATCCACTTCACCTTGTATGCCCATACTGGGCGTTCATGGATAATTTAATTGGACAGTCGATGCAAGGTTGCTATATAAATTTACTCTCCGAGAAGGTTCGGGGAATTTAGAAACTATGAAAATGAAAGTTTCTTCAATTAAATTAATAATTGATTATCGATACTTTTGTGGAACAAGAATTACAATAATTAATGACAGACGATTAACAATCACCTCGACTTCTAAAAAAGATGTCAGTATCTTGATATTTAACTTCTCCTTCTAAAAACACTTCTAAGCAACCACCAGCCCCTCGATATTGAATGAAAGAGTACGTTCAGCAAATACAAACAAAGATAATCCAAAGGCAATGAAAAGCGCTGATCCAACGTAACGTTGCAGGGCCGTAGCCTAAATCCACTCGGAAAGGAGTCGATTCATCTCTCGAGCGTCTCCTCGAGCGACACAATGGGTTGAACTATACCAGGCCGATCTAGCCGAAGACCTCCTGTTTCAACCGGCTAGATCACCGTTCACCAGCCAACCATTCCTCAAAGGCCGTGTTGTTGCTGGTCGTGCACGATATTGCGAGCAAAGGCTGTTCTTCGCGTCCTGGCATCGCGTGCATTGCATCTCTCCTTCTCTTCACCCCCTTCACCCGCCCAACCCCCTCCGTACCCTTTCTCTGTCCTGTCTATTAATTGCCCGATACTACGTGGGCGGCTTCCGCGCCGTACTAATTGCCCCATGGAGATAGAGGACGAGGAATAATTCGTGCATCGTCGAAGCAGACTGTGGGATCCATTCTGGGTGGACGTAGGGGGACCACGAGCTCGCCTAAACCGAGACACACGAAAGATCAGAGGGATCGACCTTTCCCCACTAATCGCGCCAGACACTGACAAAGTTTCGTCAGGATCGCGTACCCGGACGATCGTCCAGCGGATTTCTGCCGGGCGACCATCCCCCTCGGCTCGACGACGTCGTGACGCCCGTGACTGATCGCCCTCGTAAAAGTCTTCTCGCTTCCTTTCCGCTGGATCGCGACGGATATCCGGCCCGTTGTCGGTGATGCTTTCTCGAAATAAAGGGAACGGGATTGTTCTTATCGAGCTGGGCATGTGACTTCAACTTTTTACACAATTGTGTTATTTGAAGGTAACATATTTTTATTGCAAATTCAATATTTTCTTTTTTCGTTGTGCATTGAAAAATTTGAAAGAAATCAAAGACAGACCTTTTTAAATTGCTTTAAAAAGAAAGAGAGAGAGAGAGGGTTACTTTGATTCGTTACCAATCAGTCGATCAAAAAGGATCCCTTTGAACCGTCTTTCCTTTTCTCCGGGCGTCAAAAGGCGTCTAATTAATTTCATATCTTTCCCCTCGTCAACGAAAATGCCCTCGCGTCGTGCGTGAGAACGCGTCAAAGAGCGCGTTACAAAATTTTAATCTCCGTCAATCTTGCGCGCACAAAGAAGAAGAGCTGGGGACCGGGCCGGCAACGACCAGGAAGCTTGAAAACGTAATTTCATACACATCGCGCGATTCGTTGCGACGCGTGAACGTCGCATTGTTACACGCGGACGTTCCATTTGCAAAAATAGCAAGAACAACGACAACGAGTCGGGGTACGTTGACGTGCATGTAATACCGAGAAATTCGTGTCTTGTGCCAGGAATACAATCGTACGATGGTTATCCTAATGGACCTGCACACTTGCATGCACCGATCGATGCACCCGTTGCACATTTACCTAGAAACATTGTTCGATGATTTTATAATCCAGAAATTAACAGAAATACGATTAATGAAAGCAATTAAGCCCCGGTATAATTGATTTGTTTCGTCAAATAATATCATAGTGCAATATTGCAATCTCAAAGGAACGGCTTAAATAAAACAAAGTAAAATGAATTCCTTTGTAAATTACTCGTGTAATAGGAACAAGGTCGCGTTGGAATCACGTCAAATTCCAAGGTGTTATCATGAACTGTTCGGAAGCTGAACGCGATAAGGATCAAACTATCACTCTTCGCGTTTTCCCTCGGCTCTCCTATCGCTAGCTTCGTCGAGCCGTATCGTTTTATTTGCACGGTCAAGAATTAAGTGAAATAAGATAAGAGAAATGTTTCTGCTCGTTGAACGTTGCTCTCTCGCGTAAATTAATATCTTACGGTACGTGTACTCGGGACGTGCTCCGAACGAGAACGCTTGTCCGGACAATTGGAAACAATCTACGATGAGCGATAAGGTCTGGAGCCTGTACGTTGGTAATAGCCTTAGAATAAGGATGATCCAATTATTTCGATCGACGCTACGTATCTGGAGGGTGGAAGAATTATCGATTCTTCCCAACTGGTTCCTCGCTGTAACCTGTCCTTTATCCTTCGATACCACAAGCAACCTTACCGACGCGACGCGTTAATCCTTTGCTCATTAGGCTTTCTGTCTTTTCCCTCCTTCCTTCTTTTACTCCCTTTCTATTCTCTTTCCTCTAATTCACCTGTCCTATCTTCGTCACTGGAATTCTTTTCACACGTTCGAGAAACAAAAAGAAATCTCCCGTAACAGTTTCCGTGAATCCTCGCAGGCCATCCTTTCCACACTGTCTCGGTTCTTTACGATCTCGATTAAATTTTATCGGTCCCGAAGAGCTTGACTTCGGCTCGTCCGTTTGCCCGATACAGCCGGGTGCGAACTATCGTTTTTACGAGCAATAAACAGCCGAGAAAGAAATTTCGCGATAACTCGAACCTTCGTAGATTCGCGGACCTTTAACGGTGCTAGAATAAGAACGACCCAATTATTCGCCCTGTTCTCTATGCGTCTCGTCGCGACGCGACCACCGTAAATCGCTCCTTATTCTCGTTCGCGATGAGAAATGCACCAGTTACGCGGTGGAAATTTCAATTCTATTCTATGAATTTTAAACGGAAGATAGAAAATCATGTAATTCAACGAAATTTTATCGCTGCATAATTACTTCCTCGAAGGATTAATTAAGCAGTGTTTTCTTACAATTCTGAGACTTCTATCTGAAAAAAGGCCTCATTTCGTGGGTTAGCTTTAATAGCCAGTGCAAACGATTTGCAGATTCTCGTCGCGACGTTTGCCCGTCCCCGCCGATAACGGAGACAATCCAATTATTTCGAGCCGAAGGTCGGACGGATCGACGATTTTTCTAGGCCGATACACGTACGGCAACCGGTCGTTTCTATCTTTCGATACGGTGGAACGCGTATCGGCGTTACTCAGGCGCTAATCTGCCGCTCATTAAGCTTCTTTGATTTAGATACGTTCATGGCTGGCTTTCTCGTGCTCTCCGGCGAACGATATGGGAGCGATTCCTTGCTCCTCTGCTACGGCTGCTCGTTTGCCATGGAAGGAGACGGTGAATTACGACGGTCGAGGGAACCGAGCGTATCGGCCGTATTGATTACCAGCGCGTAGATTTAATTGGCTTTTTATCGAAATTAATCCGTTCCGCGATACCGCGGCCCGTCGTTTAGATACATTCGTGCTCGCGTCCTTTAATTGTACTCCCGTAAAATACGCGCTGCGGTTTACCCAGTCCACATTCGTCCCGGGGACAAGACACCTCGAACGAGTTTGCCCGATGGAAAATTTACGAGCCGCGGCTAACGGCGAATTGAGATGTCGATTTCAACGTGGAAACTCGTTTCTTGCTGATTTTATTACGGTTTATTATATTTTGTAATCGACGACTGGGTCGATAAATCGACACAGTTCGAAAGGAAATCAGGTTCCAAATTCAAGGATTATTTAAAAAAAAAGGATGAAACAAATTTTTCTGAAATTGTCGAATCATTTTTATATTCCATCCGTTGCTTTAACACGCCTCTTAGGTTCGCGCGTGAGTCGCGACTGTCCTCGCGAGTCAGGATCCCATAATTACATAAATTAGACGGCGGCGAACGAGGGGAAGTGCACTTGCAGTTGCAACGGGTAGGAACGAAGAAGAGTCCTCGAGAAGGGGGTACAAAAAGACGAACCAGAGAGGAGAGGACGTTCGAGAATAAAAAAAAAGAAAAAAAAATGAAGACGGATAAGGGAATGAAAGAAGGGCGAGAAAATAGGGGGCCCAGGTAAACGAGAGATAAAGACGGATCGCTCGACGAACGGCGAAGAAACAGAAGAGATTAATTGGTGTGGAAAAGATAAAGGTAAATGGGATCGATGGACGTAGAAGAAATAGAGGAGAAAGGAGACAGAAGCAGGAAGAAAGAAAGCGAGAAGAAACGACAAAGCGAACGAGTGTCTAATTTCCCTACGAATGGGCCGATCGGTGGGCCCGCGGGCGGGCCCAGTGATTTATACGGCTAGTACTTACGGCACACGGCCCTAATGTTAATGCTTACAAGTTGTTAAACGTCCTTAATGTTGCTCAACCTTACTCGCCGAGAGCGGGAGTAAAGCGTGCCACGTTAACCGGTGTATCATCTGAATGAATGGATGGCTACGAAGATGGTTATTAGAGATTGTTACTTACAGCGTGTTTCTTTCTTCATGGAAGCGTTATTAAAAAATGTAATTCTCTTCTGATTCTGGGAAAAACAGATTAGAGGTGTTCTGATATTTTTATTAATAGGATGCATCGAAAATTCGTGTCATCTTGTATTTACATTCGTCAAAGTATTTTATATAATATATTATATGTATTTCTTTTTTTTGTTAGCGTTTCACTAGCTTCATCTCAGACACCAACAAATTAGGCTGAGCCAATGTTAAGAATATTAATATTCATCCAAATGTTCCTACATGAATTAACTGTAGAAACTCGGCCCATTAAAGTTTACACGGTTACGGCCGTTATTAATGGCCGACTAATTCCGCTGGCCGAGCAAATTAATTCGAAAACGTTTCGGGAACAGCTGTATGGTAAAAACATTCGGGACGATTCGAATTTAAGGAAATCGGAGGAAAGAACTGGTTTAGCCGGGCTGACAAATAATTAACCAATCGTCGAACGAAGGCGGGTCCGATAGATCACCGGTCGAACGATGAAATTAATGGTGTTAATAAATTTTCGTCATCGTTCGGACAGCTCGGCTCCGTCTAGGAATTAGAAAATTTGGCGTTTGCTTTTAAGCGAAATTTATCGGGCCCGCGAATCATTTATACGCAAATCATAGCCTCCAGCTGATTTCTCCGCCGCGAGAATTCATCTCCGTTATCTGTCGGACGTCGACAGTTCCGCTGTCTGACTCTCGGCAAAAGGCAAAAGCCCTTGCAAATAAACGATTCATTAATAGAAATTCTAGAAATGAGTTTACAGGGCAACAAACTGTTCCGCCTCCGCCTCGAGTCTTCTTCTCTTTCGTGTTTCTCCAACGGCAGAGATGGATCCCGAAATAAATCAAAATCGTAATTAGCTATACTTTTACTTAACGAGCACCCTGCTCATGAATCTTCTTTGATTTAAGCGTGCAAGTAAAGTATCCATTACCGTTTCTACCTCGGAGTGATATTAATGATTTTCTTTAAACGTTATCGAAATCGTACGAAACATAACTTCAGAGGAACGAGTATAAAAGTGTCTAATTCAAATCGAACGATAGATATTTCTTCATTAAAACACCTCCGTTCGTTTAGATCGAACAAACGCGATGCAAAGGCAACGGAGCCGTTCGATGGGGCATAATTCGCGCGCGACTATAAAGCGTCGTATAATCGCGGCGCGTATGCGTGTTCCGCGAGGATTTTTGGATCGCGCCGATAGCGCGTTACGCGCGCCGCTTAATTGAATTCCACTGGAATCGATCGACTTGTCAGTGAGAGGGAGGTAAAGTGAGGTAGAGTGTAGAACGAGAAGAAAGAGAGGAAACGATCGACGGAAGAACAGGATGGATGAAGAAAGTGAGCGGGCACAGGGTGGAATGGAACGGTCGAGTTTATCAGCAAGTACGGGATAGCCGAGAGGGTATAAAGTTACAGCGACGGAGACCACATTCGACGCTCATTAGCCTAATCGCCTTCATTACATGAAATTAATATGCAAATACGTGGATGCGCCGCGTTATTTATAACGCACCGTGGAATAGGTATAACGGAGCCCCGATGCCACAGACGTACCAACACACGACATGTCACCCAATTAATTATCCACCACGTAATTCCTAGCCAGTTCTGCTATTGCTGCTGCTGCTGCTTCTGCTTCTGCTGCTGCTTCTGCTTCTGCTTCTGCTGTTGCTGCTCGTTCCTGGCGCGGAGTTAACGGAGCCTTAACGAGGACTCTTCTCAGGTGCATCGTCAACGAGGTAGAAACGCGCTGGTGAAACGAAAGGGGAGAAGCGTGGTCGTGAAGATTTTTGTTCCCCGAGAGGCCGGGAATATTATGCGGCTAAAATGAGGGGATACTGTAAAAACGTGTGATGTTACGCTCAGGGTGAGCCGTAAAAGCGCGTGTATTTTACAAAATTAACCCCTCTCCAGCTTTTATTTTCTCCTTTCTCTCCGCGTTTTCTTCCTCGTACTTCTTTTTCCTTCGTCCTTCTCTGATGGAAATGGGGTTCGTCCCTTTGGGCGGGAACGAAAGCATTTCACCTTCGACGTGGTTGAACTTCCTTGATGGTATTATCCGTAAGTTCAGTCGGTGTCTTTTGTCAGTGAAATGGCTTTGAGATTCCTTCGTATGGATTCTGTATTCTATTTAACTCTCGAACAGTGCAGTCGAATCCTTGCTAACCTAATTTCAGGTCTTCTTTATTTTTATTTTTAACTTTTTTATCTTATCAATGCTCAAAAGATTTTCATTAAAGAATTTAGGTGCATTTAAACGAACATTCAAATCATTTCAATTGGAATTTTAGGAATTCAAACAGATTGGCAGAAATTAATGCGACACAAAACTGGAAGGGTTGCTTGACAATCATTCATTACCGGTGGCCCTTTATTAATATTAAATGAAAAGGGCACAAACGCGTTCTTCGAACGAATGGAAATTGGTCTTTCAACTAATTTGTCGGCTCCCCAGCCGAAACGGTATCCAGAGAATTCTAATTTCCAAAGGCATTAGGCTTTGTAATGAACTTCCGTTCTAACGAGACCATAAGGCCAGCACACGGGAGAAGTCCTGGTTATTGGAAACTACATCTGGAATGTCGACGACGGGGCGTGGACCGATTTATTTCACCGAAATGTGACAGAGAAAAATATCGTGTAACAATTTCGTGAATTTGTTCAAACATAATTAACAGATGAAGAATCTTGCTTTCCATACCCTAAAACAATTTATTTTTTGAAAATGACTTTAAAAAAGAAATAAGTGAACAAATTACCATTCTTAAATCTCCTACACCTGAATAATCACTTTAATGACTACCGTCATCGAGCGCACCAAGCGCCGTTTAACTTCACCCCACAACATTCCATAAGCAAGAAGACACGAGTCGTCCTTTTTCCGAGGAAGATCCACGAAGCGGTAGATCGGTTGGACGCAATAAATCGAAAAACTCGAGGGTTCCCCATCTTTTCTCTAAATAGCTTATTAAGCGTTGCCCACGCGCCTGCATTTCGACTCTTTATTTATGAAGGGTACAGCCGGCGCTAATGCGCTAGTATGTACGCGCTAGGCAACGCGAACCGATGCTTGTAACGGATAATAGGCTCCACCTATGGCTGATCAAGAATCATCCAGGGATAAAGGAACGAAGGAACGTCGGAGCGTGGAATAAATTATGAAAATTTCGAATGTCAAACGCGATCAAAGGATACCGTGCGCATCTGATTGCATTCGAACATTGGAACGACTTTTATTTACACAGCAACGAGCAACTCAACTCCTTTAATGTTTATTTTATTTTATTTTTTTAATCAGCTTAAAAGAATGGACGATTCTCGTTGAACGGAAATTAGAAACTGCGGAGGAGTTCCCATCGGTGAGCAAAAAGCGTAGAATACGGGTTTCGTTTAGCGGCCACGAGACGGCTGTTTAAGGGAAGCGAGGAACGCGTTAACGTACACGCTGGTAACTCTAAGTGCTCCGCGAGTACGTGTGAGTGCAAGCACCAAGGTAGATCCATTGATAATGTCCCCCGTCTGTTCTCGCGTCCCATCGTAAGGACTCGTTCATAGCTCATGGATGTTAACCAGCTGGAAAATAAGGGAGACTACGACTGGATCGTTGAAGGAAGCGGAGAAAACAGGAGGTGGAACGGTACGAAGGTAGGACTGAAGATCTTCGTAGGAGGCTAGTTTGTACTCGTTTGTTCCTCTCAGCCTTTTTCTCAGCCCTTTATTTCTTCTGTTCGCGTTTTTCTTCGGTAACGTTCCTCCTTGAGTGGCTCATTATTAAACGCTTGCTCTTCCTTACACGAACGGATATTCCCGCCTAGATGCTCGTAATCTGACTATGCAAACATCGACTTGTATCAGGTTGTTGCATAATTAATTGACGATTTTTAATCTTTCAATTAATACCCTTAATAATTTGCAATTTCTTCATATGTTGTATACGTATAGCAATTTTGTAACAACAGTCCCTTTTTCAAAGAGTGAAATGGATTTTTTAAATTACTTTGTATATGGTCTTTTAACATTTAAATTGGCAATTTCAAAATATTCTATTATTTTGGGGGAAAAATTCAAGGATTGAAAAAACATTTACATAGTAAATTTTGAACAGATTTTTAATTTTTCTGAATCATGTTTCACGATCAGTAATGAAATTTAATTATCATGTAACTTGGACACTGGTAATTGTGATATTGAAAAATGAAATAGTATTTCAGGTTCAATGCAGAATTCAATTATAAATAATAAAATATTTCAAATATAAAAATGGATGAACCATTGTGCCATCGATTCACCAGTTAAAAATATTTCATCACGAGCAATCATAAAATCGTAACGGTTATGAAAATCATAGAAATTTTCATGGAAATTTGTACAACGTGGTACGTCAGCGTAAAAAAAAGACTGGCCACATTAATTTTAACGAGGACGACTGCACCTCCCGTATTCGACATTATGTTAATAGGACTTTCGACGAGAATGCTCGCCTCTGTCCCCGGTAACACCTGTAATTAAACGGAACAGTAATTTCGATTCCCATACAGACAGAAAAATTTACTCCGCCCGGAAACGATATCGAGCCCCCCGTGTGTGAGTACTTTTTTTTCGAAGCATTTTTAGTGAGCAGATGTTGATAGAATGATAAATCACCGAACAGAGAGGCGGGAAACGAGGTATAGGAAATGAAAGAGGCAATGTACGATTCTTTCTCTGAAGAAGTTAACTTCTCGTTTCTCTTTTCTCCATTCATCTTTCTCCTTCTCCCGTTATCTTCCCAGGGAATCCACTTTTTTTCTCCTTTTTCCACGATCGCGGGCGAGCACTTCTCTTCGCAACTTCCTATCCGCCTATTAATCTGGTTATTAATCATCGACGCGAGCGGCGTTCTTCTTTCTTAATCGGTGAACAAGCTCGCGCCCAGTCAGCGAATACAAATTGCCTTTTCGACCGCGCCACTTCTTAACCGATGTTGAACAAAGAACAACTTTTGCTATTAACCGAGATATTCGTTCGAAGGGCTTGCTAATCAATTCGGCTTCCGATTACCGTTCCATCGAACTTCTTTCGAGTTTATTCATTTCACGATTTTCCGATCAATTCTCGAAGAAATCCAATCCGTAATTTCATTTCGGAGAGATCTCCTTTTTGGACAAAAGCGACGGATAGAAAGGCGCGAAGTCAATGATGATCATCGAGCTGGTTAATTATTTCGCGCGAACGCGATGACCGACCCGATTTTGCAGCGATCCTCGAACGCATTCAAGCCCGTTGATACGTGATGGAGAAAGCACAAAGCTGCAAGCTTTAGGACACGCCTGGTGCTCGGTTGAAAAGCCGGCAATAAATGGACGCTGTAGACGCGGTAGGCAGGAACTTATAATGCAGGTGCCTATGTCTTCCCTTAGCTTGGGATAGCCATCTCTTATGCACTTTTATGCGCCACCACACACGAGACTAAGTATGTATTTTAGGTATCTATGTAGACATTTAGTGTGTGCCACGTAGTGGATCCCTCCGCATAATGCCACACGTACCGGGTGACGGCTGAAATATCGCCAGCCTTTCGGCTTCTCACCTGGTATTCTATTGAGAATCTTGCGATTGAAACTTGGAGAAATATACCTTGCTTTCTAAATGAAAATTTCAATTTATTCCTTTGCTTTTCCTTTCAAGGAATTTCAATTTCTAACTCTGAATAGTAAGAATTATGAAACACATTTCAATATTTTCTTCGATAAAATTCATCAAACTTTCGAAAATTAGGCGAACCGGATCCAACTTCTCGAAGATCACCCTGTCAAGAATTGAAAAGGGAAACGGCACGATACAAAAAGGTGTCGGAAAACGATTCAACGTTCTTGCCTCGTAATTCGAATTCACTTAACCTGGAAACTATTCCTCGAGCTTAACGAACTTTCTTACGTCCTGTTTTACACGTAGCGAACAGATTTTAATTAAGCGAAGCGAGCTCTCTCGTTCTGCGAACACCTCGTTACTTCAATGCGGGTCACTAACGCGTGCAATGTGTCGCGAACTATTTAAACAACGTCCTCAAGCGAAATGCTACTGTTCTTTCGGAAAGAGAAAAGAAATGAAAAAGTAGCACATACTCGTGAGGATAATGTACTCGTTCGCATAATGTTCACGAATTTTCAATTATTCCCAGATATACTTTATTTTATTTTATAAATACCGACAGACAGATCGAACCTAATGTAACTTTGCTTCGTTTCTCGCCACTTTTCTGGTTAATTCTGTAACAGAATTCATGGTAGAGGTGTCGTTAAACGTACTCGTCAAGAGCCTAAAGCTGGAACTAGTTTTACAGCGTTTAAAGACACGTTCCTTGCCAACCATCGACGTCACGTTTCTTCGCAGAAAGAGTTGTTTAACGAGCACGCAATTATATTATTCCGCTTACACCTGTTTCTCGGTTGCTCCACATCCACCCGTTTTCTTGCAATTTCGTTCCGCGAACGGGGTAGAGAAGACGATGAAGAAAGTCGGCCGGTTCTCTGTCGAGAGTTTCATGGCACTCGAGCGAAATTACTCGACGCTTGGGACGTCTTGAATGGAAACGAACTTCCGTGAAGTTTACAAAGCCGATGTCGATCAGGCGCCAACTCGGACGCGATAGATAACGAGTAGAGCTGGAAGCAACTTGCTTGACGGTTACCCGATACTTCGATATTGTTGTTATTAATGGGCCTTCGCTTTGCCCGCGATCAGATATTACTTAATGGGATTGTTTCGAACACTTTAAAGCAGGGGTTGGTACACAATATCGTTGACTGATACTACTTACAATTCCATGAATATACATCTTCGTCACTCAAAACGGGGGACACGGAATAAAATTTTTTAATATATTATTGGGGGCAACATTGTACCGTTAATTTCATGAAAAATTGTTTTATTATCCGACAAAGGTGTTATAAATATTCGTAGAGTAATAAGGGTTAATTTGCGACTACGTCTCTGGCAAGCAACTATATATTTTAAGAGGACGTATTACTACGTCTCCGACTGCAAATGTGTTAAGCGTACTCGTTGAAGCAGCGCGCATAAAGCCGGCACTTTGCTCGTCAACGAGCTCGTTTGTTGCTTCGTAAAAATTTCCTCGTCGTCGACAGTAACGACCCGCTGCGAACACGGTCACCCGGTATGCAGTAAGGACGAGGCACCAGCTGACTGGCCGCATTTTTCATTAACGCGCTGTAAAGGCTCGCATGAATAGGTAAAGCTAAAGGCGAGGAGTGGAAGAGTGGCGCGTTCTTCTCGCGACGAGCATGATTAAGATTCCCGCAAGCTCTACGTGGCCGCGATGACGGCCCAATGAAAGTTATTCAACCGAGGACTAAATTTGCTGACGATCGTATCAGTATGTTTGCACGAGTCGGTCTGATACTGTCATGTCGTGCTTTTCGCAGTCAAAACTTTCTTTTCCAATTAAAACATCAGGTAATTGGAAACTGGATTCATTCCGTAAAAAATTATCCTGAACCGAGATCGCAGCTGCGCCTCGATTTGATATTAATTATGTCATAATTCTTTATCTGTTTTCTATGAAAATATACATTTGCATAAACATCTGTGGTCTAGAAATGATGGAGAGGTATAATGAAAGTATTGAATATGGTATTTATACATAGAATATTGTATTAGAAAAACTTTTCACTGAATTAGTAAATCTCATTTTAATTCGTATTTGCGAGACCTTATGAATGTATTAAAATACATTTGAATATTTAATGAAACATGCGCTTACCGGGGAACCTGACCAGTATTTATCGTATTTGCGAACAGAACTTTTCACTTATTAAGACATAATTAATTTTTAATTCAGGTAATATTTTATATGAAATCATTCACTGTCATACTTGTACACGTGTAACAAGCCCTCATAGGTTAATCAACTATCATTCGATCGCTACATCAGCTTAGGAATTTGAAAATAACATACCTTTCCATTTCACCATCTTTTATTACATTACAAGAATTACCGATCAGTAATTTCACATATAAATGATAAATTATTCATCGTTGCCCTTAAATGAACACGCGAGCTTTCTCATTATTTCTGTTAATAATCTTCGAACTGCTTCCTGAAGGATTCAATCCTGAAGCAGGAAATCGAAGCGCAGGAATAATTAGAGACTTTCGCGTGGATCAGAGGCGCGATGCCTACAATTCCGAGTCTAACGACGATTATTCCGATACCTATGAAAGAATTCCAACGATGCCTTTTTCGCATAGCCTCCTCTTCCTCCTCGTAGCTGGCCGACCTCGGATATCTTCCATGGATCCATCGACCTTCTCGCCTTCCGGCTTCTCTCAGGCATCGATATCGAAGCGAGCCGCGAGATAGGCCGAAGAAATAGAGAGGTACGGGACTGGGAAACGTGTACTCTCGTTGTTGTGGGAACGCAGATGAAGATTCCTAACGGAATTACCGCGTGCACGGAATAGGCTGCGTGGTAGCGGTGAAAATCGAGCGTAAAACTTTTCGAGTAGAAGCCGGACCGCGCGAGAAACCACCTGTCGGACCGCGGGCGATCCGGACAGCCTGTCATCTTTACCGTTCGAACGATCTTGAACGTCGCGTTACCGGTACTCTTATCGATCCACCGGTACGATCTTGTCGTGTGGACGTTCCTGTTCAATGCGATCGTTCAATTGAAACGCCAGCCTGTTGAAAATTCTTCTCCCGATACCGAGCGAACAATGGAAGATTCCAAGAAAGATGAAGCACCGAGGAATTCGTTTATCGGTGAATTTCGAAGAAATTTATCGGCATGATTGAATACTTATATTAAATTAGAAAATAATAACATTTACACGCAAATGGTGGGACATTCTTCTTTTATGAAAAGTCTACTGTGTAATATAAATATTGCATCTATTGTTCGAAGGGAAAGTCTTGCATCATCTTCAATGTAGATAAACACCTTCCGGATACACCTCGAGGAATAATTAAATGGCTCGACGCGTCGATATCGGCGGGAAACGAATGCGTGCCACGTATCCCGGCAGAAAATATATTCCGATACGATGACCTTCTTCCTTCGTGAACGAATATTTAATTTTCCGTGTCCCGTCTACCGGCGCATTGTTATTCTTCATATGAGAGCTAATGTTTCCTCGTTCGTGCCGCGAGGACGGCACGAATCGAGCCGCAAGAGGAAGCGAGAGGAAACTGTTCGAATCGGTGAACCGTGAGCGAAGATCGAGGCTACGAGTCTGCAACACGATGCGTCGTCCTTACGGAATCGGTTGCAGTTTCGACATCTTTGCGGTGGAATTTTCTCTTTGAATCTCGCTGACGAATACCTGACGCGAGCTCAGGATGCAGGAATCCTAAATACGCGTGACAATTAAAAGAGTCGAGCCAGAAATTCGTTGACATTTGATTATCTATGTTAAATTCTTCAATTTCAAGAAACATTGGCTTCTTCTGCTCTCGAAACGACTGCTCGTAAGTATGTCCAGTTTCACGAATCTGGCTCGTTACGCGTTTATTTCAACGTCCGGTCGATCGTGAAAAAATTGCCGTGGTGCAATAAGCACCTGGACCCGTAAACGTCACTCGCGAGGCAAATCTCGTCGGATGATTTACGAAGTATGAGCAAGCCGAAGACGAAAAGTAAGCGAAGAGGGTTCGACGGTCGTATGGAACGAAGAGGACGTATGAAAGAGGACAGTAAATCTTGGCACGATTGACACGTGTGAAATGCGTCGGCTGGCTACTCGGAGTCTTTCGTTTTGACTTCGACCCCGTGCAAGGATACCTAACTCAGAACGAAGAGGGAACGATGAGGTGTCTCGGTACGCTCGAAATATTCGCGTTAAGGGTATACACGAGTCGACAGAAACTCGACCGTAAAGCTTATCTCCAATTCGGGCCGAAATCGATTTGACCTCCGTCGAAGCAGCTAAAACGAACGTGAACCGGGGGCGTCGTTCGGACCGCCTTTGCGTAACCGGAACATCCTGTACTCGTACTTTGCATGGACCAGCGAGAAATCGTTTCGTGAAATATAGACAGACCGGTCACGAGGCTACATGTGAGAGAGGGTAAATTTACGGAGAAATATAAATTGCTGTTTTTTAAATAATTCACTGTTGTGATTTTCAGCTGCACTTTTAAGAGGATGGTTTAGAAGAGGGTGTACAAAGAGAGTTGGAAGAAATGAAGAGAGTAGTTTGTGAAAACAGGCCTTTGCGAAGATGCGATCCTCTTTATTTCGAGCAAGAGACATGTTTTGGGATGGGTCATGATTTGGGGGTCCCAGACACCCCCAACTGCTGGTCTGCAGTTAGGACGACAACGGTGCCTGTTTAACCCGTCCCTCTCTTACCATTTGAACACGATTTGGATTCGGTAATGATGATTTGAATCAAATCAAATTTAGTTCCTTTTTTCACGAATCAGTGCCTACAGATTATTTTTTTTTTAACGTGGAGAAATCTTGCATAAGACCCCCCATCGCCCCTGGGGGAGGGCAGTGGGGGAGTGTTAGTTTCTTACTGACTAAAACCCCACGACGACCGGTATTGGCGCTAAAGGAGGGCTCTGGTCCCTTATGTGTCTTATCCCGAAGCCCTCCACGCCTGGCAGTCTAAATATTCAAGGGATAATATTATAATATCATAGAAAATCACCTGTATCCAAGATTTACATAAATTGAATATTTCCTCGCATCCACGTATGCACGTCACATCCATTTAAGGGGTTGATGTATAAAATAGATGGAAACGTTTCGTGAATCTCATCGACCAATAGATGGTTAATTGTGAAACGAAATAACTCTGGAGAGATTAATTTCATCGGCGTTCGCGGGGCAGACAGGAAGTTGATGGAGAATGGGGAAGCGATTATCGCAAAGTTACAAGCTCACGACGACACACGTTTGACGTACTAACAAGCGAAGGAAAGAACACGCGAAGGAGGACGAATTCGAAGTGCTGTCAGCGTGAAGCTCATCCTGCGATCTGCAATGAGCAACACGGCCCTGTTGCTGCGTAATCGTGCGCTTAGCGGTACTTCATCGACGATTAGAAAAATCCTGGATACGTGCGCCGTGCATGCTTGCTTACCTTGTAATCATCGGAGAAAGATCCTGCGAACAGTATTCTGAGCAGGAACGCCACGATCGGACAGTATACCGTTCGAGCGGAAATGTGCATGAAACGATGCCAAGGCAGACCTTTGAGAAAGAACACCCGTCTCTGTCACGAACGTCAAGTTTCTTTCACGACAAAACGTTGGGGGATTGAATTCTTGATCGGCTGCAAAACGACCGTTTCGAAATAATTCGGTCAGTGCTTTTTGCGTAAACTCTGTAAATAATGTTCTGTTCTAGAATCTCAATGGTAAGAAATTAGGACAGGAAGTAAGGTAAATTCAAGGAGCTAGAATGGAATTATTTAATTTTTTAACATATTCTGTATTGAGAAATGAATTCCTAGTTAGGTGTAGATTGAATTTAAAATCATACAATACGTACCATCCAAAAACATTTACTTCCGTTTGTGTCACGAGATACCGTAGCGAATTACTGTATGCGAGAAACAATGCTTTGCGGCTGGTTTCTCGGGAAAGCCGCAAGAACGCGAGCACGTCACCGCTGCTCTTCTACGATTTTTTCGATAATGATTAAGCAACGTTAGGTATCGTCCAAGCGTGTCATGAAACGTGTCACGATGACTCGTTCCGCGCCATAAAATTCTCGAAAAGGCTGAAGAACGAGGATGGGCCGGTCGAGGGTTGAAAAAAATAACATATGGCACGCGAGCGGAAGACTCGGTTAAATGTATAAGAATTCTTATGTTCGAGAGGATCGACCAAACGCTCGCGTTTGCAATCATCAACCTTTGCAAATGAGCTCCTATTGAAAATTAGTCGATGACCAAAACAGCTCGAACCAGTCCATTGATGGGCGTCTTTCGAATCGAAGAGCGATCAACTTAGGTCTATTCGAATTACATCGAAGATGTTGAACGAAATTTCATTTTTATTTTCAGAAATTTATAGGAGGATTAATGACATGAAATAAACGAGACGCCATAAGTTACTTATACCATAATTAGCTATTATTCAGGAAATTATCTGGAATTCGTGAACAATTTATTCCACTTTGTCTGTTGCCAATAAGCCTGAGGGATGATCCAACATGTATCACTTTCGGACCGAGGGTAGCACAGATGCCCACGAAATGTGACCCACAGGCAAGAGGAGGCCGCAAGTCAAACGGCTGGTCAACAAAGCGCACGAAACGCAAACGTATCGTCACGAAATTGCCTTCCACGAAACGACGAACAAGGAAAACATCTGGGGGCCGTGATATCGAACCGCAGTCATTCAGCCCTGAACGATTCCTTCCTATTGCTACGGCAAATCGTGGCGACGCGTGCCATTCGTTTGTTTATTAAACGATCCCTTTTTCCAGCGACAAATTGCGAAAGAATCGCTCGAATGACGATGATGATTCATGGAACCGGGGGTTAGGGTTGTTTGCGGTTTTTTAGAACGATCGAGAGTTTCGATTTACAATGGGAACAAGGGAATCTTGATTGATGGATCTAGGAAGAAGATTTAGAATTCTATGGTAAAATAGTCCTTTCGACTCCGATTTGTGGAATTATCTTAACAGTTCATGCTATTATTTTAATGAGGATGTATTAAGGTTTGAATGATGAATATCACGCAAAGGGAACAAATTTTATTAAAATTGGGGTAAACATGAGAAACACCGAAGGAACATCGAAGAGAAATTCTGAACAGTCTGCAAGTGTTGAAGGAATCCTGAAGAATGATACGAAATAACAGACATATTATAGTTGCTGAGCAACCGATGCAAGATAGCCGTCCCGCGGAATACAATCAAGTGCAAGGCGGATACCATAAATCCAGCAAATTTTCGTTTCCCATGCAGCAAGGATTTACAACAGTGAGTCAGCATCGAGTTGAAGAAGAAGAGGAACGTAATCGTCCTCGAACAGAGAACGGCCATGCATTCGTCGGTCCCGTCGTTATTTTATCAACGAGCACGCTTTTCGCAAACGGAAATACGCTTTGAATCCTCGTTATACGGTTGATGTATGTTGCAAGGGGCTGCCAAGTGCGCGATACAGATGCATTATTCATGCGGCACCGAAAGTATTTCGGCGAAACACGAAGAGTCGACGGTCCGCGTCGCTTATTTCGCCGGATAACTATCCTGCAGGACGTCGGGATCCACGGAGTACCGTTCGAAAGAACCGGAACAAGCGAGCGGCCGGTCCTCGTCGTCGTCGTCGTCGTCGTCGTCGTCGTCATCGTCGTTTCGCGTTTTAAAAGTCAGCTAGCCCTCTCACCCGGAACCGCCGTTTGACCGGCGAGGATTCGATCTCCAGCCGGTCGGCGAACGCTCGGAGAACGCTCGGCGAACGCTTGCATTATTCATAACCAATTCCCGAATCCCGAACTCGAAATGAACCGGCGTCCAGGTCAGCTGCCTTTCCTCCCTCTCTGCTCCTGTCCACTCGTATTCCTTTAATTTTTTCCGCTACTCCGGGTTTCCAACCATTTCTACCGATCCTCGGTAGGTTCCTTGTTTTATAAGGAACCTTGACTTTGCAACGGCGAATCATTTTCTGAAATGATCACCTCGAACATCGCTGATTATGACGATCCGTATTTGATCGAACTAATCCCGATAAGAAATACTGAAAATCATGAGATGTATAAAACAACGCGATATCGGGTACAACGGAGCGAAAACGAATTACTACCTGTATAAATATGTAGATTTTCGTGGATCGATAACAGTATCGCGTTACAGGACCGTAATGGAATAAAAGAGGTCCTTCTCGAACCTCGTGCAGGTTCAATACCGCGACTTGGTTCGGCTTGGCTCGTTCTCTTCGTGTTTGTTATCTTCGTGACTTCAAAGTTTCTTCTTCTTATCCTTCCTCTTCTTTTTCGTCATCTTTGTTCGAGTTAAAAGCTTTTCATCGTCCGCCCACTTGCTACTTTGCTCTCGCAAATATTTTTCGGGTTACTGACACGGGTACTTACTCAACGAATCGTTCGAAATGATTGAAGTAAGAGATCGTAGCTCGATTAAATATAGAAAAACGAAAAAAATATAAAGAAGTTTCGATTACACGCATTAAATGCTTACCGCGTGAAGTCGAAAAGTGGCATTGATTTATAGCACAGATCTATAGGCGCCAATAGCAATGAAAGGGTTGAGCAACAAAGTACCAGCAGAACACTTCATCATCCCCGAAGGCGGTAAAATTGCCTTCGATCCTCACGAGCATAATCGACGCCACTTACACGCTCATCTTCGCGAGAGGAGTGTCCATGATCGTCCAAGAATATAGTCTCGCGACGAGACAGACAGGCATTCTGGAGGCTCGAGTGT
The DNA here is from genome assembly GCF_907164935.1 of Osmia bicornis bicornis. Taxonomy (NCBI): domain Eukaryota; kingdom Metazoa; phylum Arthropoda; class Insecta; order Hymenoptera; family Megachilidae; genus Osmia; species Osmia bicornis. The sequence goes on along the minus strand of NC_060216.1, from coordinate 9,809,354 downwards.
CACCGTAGACGAGAAAACGACGAGAAGACAGAAAAGCAGAGGAAAAGGAACATAACTGTCGAGCGAGTCGGCGAGCTTCTGATTGCTAATACCGTTTACTCGGCTGTCCGTGGCTGAAGGAAAGGGTGAGAAGCAGCAAGCACAGTAGCACAGGACGTCGAGCAGCAACGATCGTAAAGTAGATCGGATCTTTGATCTATATTCGGAGGCTCGTCTGTCTGAGACTGAGCTAGACTCGGGCTGCGACTTGGCAGGCCTGTTCGCAAAAAGGAATCGCTTGTAACGGGGTAATAATAACCTGTTCCGCGGTTCTTGCGTAACCGCGCGACCGATTTTTACGATACACCACCACTTCGCTCGGGTGTTACCGAACCGAGGAAAAAAGCGTAATCGCTGTGTCGACCGCGAAAAACCTCTTAGAATCCGTGACATTCCGAGGCTGGGCGAAATCGCGAGAACCGGCGCGGCACTCCGTCACGGAACATTCGCGATAATTGCGAGCTTCGAACAAGCGTGCAACGAACGCTCGAAACGGCATCCTTTCTAGCGGTTACGACCGAACGTTTATTGTCTTACGCTTCGCCTTCTACAGTCGATGTAATTTCAATCAGTAGTTTCTTCTTTTTATTCTCAGAAATGATCCCGATCTCCAGAGGTAGACGTAGAGTTAAACAGAAACGAAGATCATTCGATCGACTTGGATTTTATGCGAGACTAAAAATGATTTTCAATGAAGGAGGATAATACAATTTTCGTTAAAATTAATCCTACAAGCAGAAGCATAGAAAAATACAAATAATGATTTCATTTATCAAGATTCACTGAGAATAATGTACAGCCCATATTTTAAAGGAAACGTTTCAAAACACATCTCTGATCGTTTCTTTTATTCTTACCTTGGATCCTAATGGCAGGTAGTGGTTCAACGTCGTGTTCCAAGTATCCCCCGTAATTCATCGTAATAATTCATCGCGGTTTTTTGAATTTTCCTGATCGTAATCGTGAAAACTTTCACCCGTTCCCGAGATCGCCACGACTCCGGCGAATCGTGGCCCGTAAGCAGTAAGTACCTGCTCGTACGTAAGTACGTAGAGCTGTTCTAAGCATCAGAAAGATAGAATGCAGACAAAACCGTTCATCGTGACTCGACTCTCTCGTAATCCTATCAAGCGGTTGTCCAGATCCAGCCAGCCTCTTGAAGGCTTCTTTAATAACATCGGCTACGTCGAAAGATCGTATCGGCTTTTCCCTCGCTCGAGATGCAGAACAATGTTAGTCTAGACGCGACGGGGCGCGGCGGGAAACGTTCCGCTACTCGTGATCACTCGTGATTTTTCAACGCGAGATTTCCTTCAATCTTCCGCGATGTCGCGGGACACGATACCGCGTGGACGCTTGATCTCGTGAACCTAGGAGGTCCCCACTGGCCGAGGAGCGACAACAGTGGTCGTTATCTCGGTGGACGGGGGCTGCGGCAACAATCGCCACGGTGGAAACTCGACACGAGGACATCCACTAGTGCCAAGTCTCGGCCGAGACCCAATTAATACGCGTCCATTGAGAAACCATGGTCCAGGGTGGTTGGCTTGTGTGTCTGTGCGCGCACGGCGTCATCTCGCCGGTTCCAACGTTCAACTCGCGGAAGAGCCATCGCGCCGCGTCGGATACGAGATCGTGAGGGAGATGGCGACTGGGAAACGGTGGCTCGCTTCTACAGATGGCTACCACTACGCGAACGGTCCGTGAAAAGGGTAGACCAAGGAGCATAACCAAGTAGCCGCACGACAATAAGCAGGGAAACGTTTTATTAATTGCCGAGATCAGTCAGTGTCTCCGTCGAGAGCCGGCTGCCATATTAAATGCCGGACCGAAACCGACGCGGTAGGCAGAGAAGCGCTAGGACCACGACGTCAAAAGACCGTTGTCCAAGAGCCACCTTCCAAGTATTACGTTTCCTCGTGGTGCACGCCAGCCCCGTGGTAGCGCCCATAGTCGCCCCAGTCCCACTATGGAACGAACACGGATAGAGAAAGAGAGATCCTCGAACCGGTCCACTACGACCAGCCCTGATGGTACCGACCACCTGTAGATTCTGTGGATGGATACCAAAGTGCATCCATCCCTAGGAATTCCTTAGTTCTGATCGTGCGAATCCGTGTTACGAGATTTTACCTGACTTATTAAAAAGAAATATAAACGAACCTGTAAGCGTTGATGAAAAATTCATTTCACCTTCTTTGGAAATAATACCATAAGATCACTTTAGATCGATGTAATGTCAGCTGTAAGACATAACCATCTGTTCCGTGACGTGAATTGGGTGAATTCAGCACGATTACACTCGTCAGGTATCCGCGAGACGTCTTTCTCATGCGCTGAGGTGTGTACCGGAGAAACTGGAAGCAGCGTGAGTACGTATATCAAACGGCATGAGAAATGTAGGAGATTAGGCTGTGAGTTATGGCGCGGCACGTACGACTACACGGGGGCAACGTTAGAGTTGACTACTTTCTCAGAAAGGGACGTGGAAACTTTAGAAACGTTGCCAACTATTTCAAGAATATTGACTAATATTTTTAATAACGCTAGGTTTCTTCGAAAGATCTTCTTGCCGCCGATTTCTAAAGTTCGCCAGTTCCTCGAGCATGGAGCGTAAAATGGTAAAGTATAATTAGTATAATACGGAAACGTAGCCGTGGTAGCTGTCGTGAGCGATCTTTCTCATCGCGCGACTCTCAAGCGGATTCCGCGCGTTAATTCTTGCACGCGTCAACGAGCTTGGCACGGCGCGAAGCGGAGGGCGAAAAACGGTTTGCCTCGCGGCGCGACGTAAGCAACGAGAGGAAGCGAACGTGGATGCATAGAACGGCGTTACGTTCGGTACACGATCGGTGGATCACGCGAAAACTTCTCCTGCCGCCAGTATTTACCGTAAGGCGCATAGTATATATCCACGCTAATTAGTATACTCGCGCAGGCAATAACCCTCATAATCCGAGGTCGCAGCAGGTCGGCCGTAACTCAGCCGCAACGATTCGTATCGTGTGTTCTCCGCTGTTTCTAGCGGCCAGTGACGTTTAATGCCGAGTATCCAGCGCCACGGCAGCCGTGCGCTAACGGTCGTCAACAATTTTTCCGGCACCCACCTACCAACGGGTTTCTTTGCGTTTTCCAACAATAAGGATCTTCACGCCGGTCCGCACGCCTGCCGGTGGACGTGGTTCCGCATTGCCCTACCGAGTTTCTCCCTATGAATCATGTCACGCTCTGCGACGAATCGGATCTATCCAAACGGTGCCCTGCACTTTCGAATTCTTCTTCAACACCGCTAACTTACACAACGAAGAGATCGCGAGTATCTGAAAAATCGACGATGTCGTGACGTGCGAAATGACGGACATCAAACGACGAAGAATGCACCCGAGTCTCGTGTCCCTCGGGGTACTGTTAGATTCCTTACGATCGCCGCGGATTGATCGACGCTTACAATGGAACGCAGTTTTCCAGGGTTACTCGCTTCTGACTCGCGTCGCTGATCCGCCTAACCTCAGGCCATTTCCATCCGATGAATCAAGCCTCTCGTCATCGGCTCTTTTTCGCTCTCACGGATCCAGGACAGCGGTGTCATCGACGTAACTGTACGGAGAACCGTCCACCTTCTCGTCATCGTGTCCGCGTCGCGACTATCCGTCCACGATCTAGCCACGAAATTTCTATCCTCGCTTCGATCGAACCCCCCATTAACGGTACGAATCCTCTCGCGGGATTTTGATTGACGTCGCCCCGTTGTAGCCGGGCGGATTTCACGCGGCGCGGACCGGGTCATCGCGTACGATATCCGGCATCGAGATACACCCGCGCTGTGTCGCTCATTTTCCCGACAATGCTCCGCGACCGTATCGGTCCGTGTTTGCCTTGTTAGGCAAACATTCTTCACGATTCTAGCCGCGTTAAAGGCCGACATCGATCACCTCTTATGTTCGGCCACGGTTGTTCGTGGCCTGTACCAGCAATACACTCTAGAGTTACCTTCTATCCCCGCGGTCTGTTGCTCGTCTCTATTCATTCTACTCATCCGTCTTCTGTCTTTCTCGTACCCGTGGCTCCCACGAGCTCTCATCTCGCGTTTCTCGGACCGTGCAATCGCGTCGACGAACTCCCGGCTATCGTCTATAACGGAATCCTACATACGAGAGACAAGGTACGATGTATACCGACGACTAATGCGTTTACGATGTCTGGCTGACAGTGCATCAAAGTTCAGCTCGAGCAATCTCCTTTCCTTCCTTTTCCGCTTTGCCCGCTTCCGCCCTTTCGAATCGGTTACTCGACTTTTATGCGCTTAGCATAAAAGTTTTACTACCAGCGATGATTAGAATCATTTTATGCCAGGCGTTTATATTTTAAAACAGCAGGAAATTATTTTATTTAGATTTATTATGTTGGATGTTGTTTTAAGGGTGAGCGTTTCATGATTCGAATCTTTATCTACGCTTCGCCATAGGAAGGAATAAAATGAAGGCTGCTGGTAACGGTTGCGCTGCATCAAATTGATCTTTGCTCCGGTGTTGTTTTTTTTCCTAAATAAAATTAAGCCGGTCGATTAAGTCCATAATGTAGACGTGGTGTGTTTGATAGGTGAACATTCTCAGTTCTCTTCAATTTACATAGGAAAGCACGTACGGGAGCGTGCCGGGTATTCCGACTGGTTCGAGTACCATTTCCTTTAATGAAATCGCGTACATCGAGGCTCACCTGGTACCCGAGGCGTATAACATCGTAAAACATAATTTTCAATAACCATCTTACTTGCGTACATCCTGATATTTGATCTTTCAATACTCGAAGCTTTTTCTCACTGCAAGCCTTCTCGAGTTCTACTAACAGATCGGGGAAAACGTATCAATCGGGGTAAATGAATTACCTGTCGATATTACTTTACAATACTTTGCAATAAAATTTCCAAATGGCCAGTACAATTTACATACTACGTAGGATGTAGTAATATCACTATGATTCTAAGCTTTCATACGTTACACTTCCTCCATAAATATATATTTAAACTGTAAACGTGGATTAGGCATGTTTCACACAGCCTTCAATGGATGAACATTTTTTGTTTAAATCTGTAAAAAATTCATGTAGCTTCTTTAAACAGTATAGATTAGAATTTTACCTTCCATTTGTGGAAACTGGGCGAAGTGCAAGAAGCAGGGTACGTTATCGGTTTCATCAGTCGATTTTCCCATTTTCTCAGCGTCGTTGTCGCCTTCGTCGCCTTCTTCCTTTCGTTCTTCCCTCTTCTTTTCTCCTCGAGGTGTATCGATGCTGGCTCGCTTGTCCGTAGATAGGCATCCATGTCGGAGGTCGTTGATCCATCCCTGGAAGATCGTTCTCCGCCGCGAGGAAGGCCTTTAGCTGCCACGGTGGGCATCTGCACGGTGCATTCAGCGAGGTGTATATACCGCTATGCGGACGAATACACACGGCGTGGACGTTCTTGCCTGGCACGAAGATAAAAAAAGTCGCGAGCCAGGAAATCTTCTTGGTCAGGACACTGGATGTTCCTCGAATGCCCGGTGAACGGTAATGATCCGGCAAGAAAAGGTAGAAAAAAGATTTCGACGAAAGTGGTGGAAGACCACTGTGTGTAGAGAAAACTGAGCAAGAAACTGTGTTCTTTTAAATACAAAAAAGTCTCTTGTGGTTTGTAAGAACGCTCGTACACGCTTCCATGTTTAAAATCAACATCTTGTCTTCGATTTCTTGTAACAGAGAAACTAACTTGTAAATTGAAATTTCAACACACCGAATCGATGGACTCTGTGATTTTTGTATAGAGATAAATATTATTGAGAGAATTATATTTCGGAGATTTTATAGCGTACGTCAGAGAATGAATATTATCGACAATTAAAGAGAAACATCGTGGTAATATTCAAGCTCGTTTCGAAAGCACGAAATCATTTAAAGTCTCTCAAGTTTCCTATTACGACCGTTTAATCCCCATCAGTCCGCGAAGCAAATTCATCTTCGTTGCAGCAGGCTAAGCGAAAGAAGAAGACGCCGGTGATTAATCGAAACGTTTGAGCAAGGTATCGATAATCCCAGCGCATAATCGTGCGTTCACGCCGAGCGTTGCGTGGTCAATCGCGAAACATCGCAGTCTGGTACGCATTGATGATAAAAAAGGACCACTTGAATCTCCCTCGCTGGGTCGTTAATTAGACAGCTAAGGGGCCACCGTGACCGATGTCCACGGAGACGAGGGAGGATGTAGCCGACGGAGAAACTCTGGAAGAATGGCTGGTTTCTCGGTAAAAGAAAGAAGCTGGTCATCGTCTGGAAGTTAAAGTTGGCGCTCATGCTGGCCCCTCTTCCGAGGACCGTTTCTGCCCGTGTTGCCATAAACCATAAATAACTGCGCCAGGGCATAAAAGTGTGTTTCGTCTACCCGGTCGTTAATTTGATTAAGAACTCTGTAGATTAGCAGTTTCGCTAATTGCTTGGTCACGATTTCTGTCGTTCGAACTCTGGTCAACGGCAAACGAGAGATGATGCGATTAAAAATCGCGCGAAACGATCGCGCGACCAGCGAAGAAAAAGCACGGGCAGAGAGAAGAAAGCCTGATAGATCGTAGTGGATGGTGCACGCGATCCCAGAGGTCCGAGGAAATTCATGCAAACGACAGGTCAGCGCCTCTGCGACCAATCGGTTTGCCGTTTAAGGACGAAAAAAGAAACTCCTCTCGCAGATGCGAGAACGTTTCGCGTGAATCGGAAGCAGTTTCGAATAACGACGACTCGTAATTCCTACGATCCTGCGCGAACTGTAACCAACGCCAGGATGCTTCATGAATTATTGAACGACCTACCACCAAACGACGGTATTGATATTTTTTCAAGCTTTTGAAAAAATCAACTTCTGAATACTGTGCATTGTCTGCAAGATTCATCATTTTTGTTTGCCAGTAAATCAACCGCTTGGGAGATCGATGCGCTTGGTCAGGCATTGAAGTCTCCAGGAAGTTCTTCTGAATAACGATGTAAAAATGTATCACTGTCATTGTATCGATTCTTCATTGTTACGATTTTCTGGTGTCTATTATTAATGTACAAGTTTGGTGTTAAATAAAAATTCAATTTCACAGTCTCGATCAGATAATTGCTGTAATTAATCGAAGCACGCCCGTTTCGAGGCAACAATTCCGAATTATTTCGATGCCGGTCTACCGGTTGAGGGTTAACACCGTGCCAGAAATTCCAAGCGAGTGGAAAACATTCCCGCGACACGAGGGCTAGCCGGCGCGCGGTCGAGTAGAATTCGCGAGGGCCGAAAAGCTTGTCGCGAAATTAAGTCCGGCGCGTTGGCGAAATACCGGACGGAATACCAGTATTCTCGAGTCGAGCGGAATCAGCGGGAGAGCAAAGTTTCGCTCGGAGCAGGTAATCATCACGCCCACACCTGTACGCGTGTTTCCATCCTCGAGAAAAAAGATCGGCCCGTCCCGGAGCAATTTGAAACGCGTTTGCGTAAATAGTACATCCATCCTGCGAATTATTCGTTCGAGTGAATCCGGTAAAAAGGACCGTTAAACGAGACGTGGTGAGAAACGGTAACGGATCGCGTCAAGCGGTGGCGGAACGGCAGAAAAACGAAAGCGAGCTGGACGATGCATTAGTCGCGTTGTTTGTTGGAGGCTCGCGAAGCGGAAAGATGGAACCGGTTCCACGGCGGACGCGATGACGACGATTTCACGGCCGTCGGTGAAAATTACAGGAAAGAAAAACTTGGTTAGATCGTAAAGGAGGCACGCACGCCGTGGCTGCCGGCGAAAGCCATGAAAACCGAGCGTGTAGCGTGAACACCGTTCGAATTCCAACGAACGTCACGCGGGACGATTCTTCTGCCTTTTGTACAACGCGAATCGGAAAATCGCCAGGACAGGGGGATAATTAATTAGCCTGCTTATTGAGGTTCGAGCCGCGGTTTCCCTTTTCTGCCCGACGTCGCTGGCCAGCCAATGTCCTCTCGCTAATTAGTTGCCTCTGACGGCCACCACCGATGCGATCGTTCTTAATTAATATTCGTAGCGTGCTCTGTGCACGGCTCGAGACGTCGTCGTCGTCGTCGTCGTCGTTGCTGTCTTTCGAGCGAGCGACTTGCACGGAAGAACCGCAAGTAGCTGGTCGTCAATAGCGCAATCTGGCCAAAGAAATGGCTGAAATGGTCACAGACGATCCCCGGGATACACGATTCACTGGCGGCATTCGAAGTAACGCGACTGAAGCTGATTCGTTCGGCCTCGCCAGCTGAATGGTAACCCTCGTTGATGGAACAATTTGTAACCTCGCTACCGGTTGAATGCCGTTTCGAGGCGGCGGACCGTTTTTCAACGAGAAAATTTTCTCGATTAAACCAAGACCAGACGGCTTATTCTTAATTGCACTGTTGCAAGGTATGCTTGAGTGGAATGCACCAGACATCTTTTAGTAAAATGAGGGAAGGTATGGAGAGCGCTACCGTTTAACACTGTGCGAAATAAGATCGCATTTTAATATTAAGGGGAAGATACTAAGGGAAGCATAAGAATATTAATCTTTAACTGCAGAGCGAGAGTTCAGGTGTTTAATTAAATTAAAAAATTAAAATAAAGTCCTCAGGAATCGGAGTAGAATGACCGACCGATACGCAAGAATTATCGTGGCACATTTCTTGTGTTCTCTTCCAAGTTACTCTGTTCTCCTCCGAGGAAGGTGCTCCTTCGATTCGATCTGATACAAGAGGAGCCAAAGGACCCCTTCTGCGCGAGTGGCCAAGACGATGTCGAAGAAGACCGCTCTGAACAGAGAGAACTAACAACGTGAACATACCGAGGAAGGAGGCAACAGGGTTGCTGGCTGACGATAGGAATGTTCCCGGTTCCGATATCGTGGAAAAAGGAACGAACTCGCGAGTATTTATAGGCTCGTGTTCCAACTTAATGCCATCTCGGTTGCAAACCGAACTGGACCCTTTTCTTGACCCCAGCTGTTGTAACGTTACTTTATCACAGAAAATTCACCAGATCATCCGATGATCCCTCAGACTAAAGCTACGTTTACTCACGAAATGCGCTAATAATCCGGAGCAAACTCCTGGACAGCGTCGAGCTAAACCTTTGTCGCCTTGCAGGGACCATCGAATAGGGGCCGGAAAGAAAATTAAAAGCCGAGGGAATTAAAATTAAAAAAAAAAATGAAAGGGTAAAAGAAGAGATGGAAGAAACGTCGTGGTGCTCGTGTTCGTGGTCGCATCTCGCGATGGGAGAAACGAAGACATCAAAGAAAGCGACATATCCGTTCACACTCGGTTCTCGTATATGTTCCCCAGCATTCGTTGCTCGTGGACCGTGTCACCATCAGTGCTCCCTTTCTCTATATATACACGCACGAACACACCCTTCGGACGTTGGAAACAGCTGAGGATATGGGTAGCATCGGTCGGCTGCGGGTCTGCGAATAACACGTGACGACCATAATGCGGCTGAAGGCGTCTTAATAAAATGAACTTGTCATTCCGAAACAGCTAACCAGCCTTCGGTCCAACCGTCTCTAACTTGCCGCCAGGCTTGAACGCCACTTCCTCGCGCCACCCTCCCTCTTTCCATTCCTCCTCACCGCTTCCCTTCTCGAACCCAACTCAAAAGCCTTTCCAGCTTCCTCCAGCTTGCCCTCGGGCTTTATTTATACCTCGTTAAATTAGTGCCGATCAGCGAGCCGCCACGAGGAGGAGCCCTCGTTCCTTCCTCTCGCATCCATTTTGATATAATTCCAAACACCTCGTCGCGTTCCACGCGTCTTTAGCTGTCATCGCTCGTGTCGTCGAGAAGAGGTGATTAGTCGAAAGGGATCAGTGATCGGTAGATGAAGGGACTTGCTAGAATGTGGTTGAAGAGGAAACAGTTTGGTCGTTTTCGAAAATTTTCACGTATGCAATAAATACCATCCGTAGGAAGAAAATAGGGTGGGTGGGTGGAAGGAACGATGGGTATAGCGCGATGGCCTCGGGAGAAAGGGCAGCCAGCCACAAAAGGGCAGCGGAGCACTTGAAATGAAAAGGGCGAATGGATGTGCCTAGGCAAGTGTAAGAGACACGTAAAGGCATTCATCTCATTCAAGGTAGCCTTAAGTTTCTGATCAGATAACGAATGTACACTCCTCTCTCCTTGGCTGGCTGACGCGTCCTCCTCTCCTCCACCTTTCTCGCTGCTTCTCTTTTTCTCTCAGCTTCACGCGAACCATCCCCGTGCACGATCGCGTCTTTCTCGTGTCCATCTCCCGGCGTCGACTCTTCCTCGTCTTTTTCTTGTCCCAGCGTCTCTAACTCGCGTTGCTCCTATCCGACCGCGAACCGACCTCGTCTTGAACGTGCTCCACGCGCGAAACGACGTTACGACCGCCTTTCCGTGGGCCGTCGCGACGCTTGAAAAAAAAAGAAAAAAATGGGATCACGATTAGAGAGATGCTTGCGAACGAGGCTGGCTCGTCCCTTCGCGCGGCTGTTTACCTGGCCAGGTCGCCGTTATTAATATACTCCGATCAAATCTGCGAATAAGAGCGACGGCGGGTCGTAGGTCGAGGAAAATAAAGGATTGAACGGGTCAGCTAGGAGCGGCAGATTTTTCAGATACGATCGGAAATTTTACGACGAAGACACGTTGCCACGGAGAAATTCCTGGTGGATCGACGTATTGAAATATCTGATACCCAACGAGCTTGCCATTATCCCGTCAAAATTTTCTTCCTACGGCTCGCTGCCTCGTCCACGTTGTAGCAGTTCCACGCACAAAAGGTCGTTGCAACGTTCCGGCGCGCAATACACCGAGAGGGAGGTTCTATTCATCGGCGCGATTTATAGCGTAATTATCTAACCGAGATTGCAAAAGCGGCGAACGATGGGAAAGATAATCACGTCACCGAGATTCCGAACGTTTCTATCGTACTAGCTACGCCAACGACGTCGGCCTCTGTTCCATGAGAATCCAACGTTTCTCTCCTTCCTTCCTTCCTTCCTTTTTCACCTTCCGGCTCGTTTTGCTTCGAAGCGCATTCCATAAGTTCTGAATTCGCGCACGGAACCATTTCGAATTGTTCGTTGGCCGTTCAAGAGGCCGAAGGGACTGGAGAGCCGGCAGACGCGAAACGTTCCGCGGGAGACGATAGCCGGTGATTTATTTCATGTCCCTGCGAGAGAGAAAACGAGGAACCAGCGGCGGATGGGCCGTCGGTGGTATACGGCGCCCGGTGAGCAAAACGACGCAACGACAACGAAACAAACGGCTTCCAGGCACCGGCTACGACGCCCTCGAATTTCTTACGACCGACCGGGGTCACCGGGGTGATTTCGTAGTACAGATCCGTTGGCGGGCATAAAGCACGCCGTGACCGTAATCGAGGGAATGCCTGAGGAATCGCTGGAACCTCGTCGGAAACGCGCGTACCGTTCTAACACGAGGCGCTAGTTTAAAAATAATTTAGTCTGGCTCGCTTCTGAATCACTAAACCGCTATGCCTGCGAGTTTCACTTGTTTCCTTTGCGTCGTGGAGGATGATTTTTCGTCGTCATCGTTAGTCGATACCTTACAACGATGAATCTTCATCGTTCGATTGCAGTGTCATTTGTATATCATGGCTGACACAGAACTTTATCACTATCGATAAACACAATGAGACAGTAATTGATTGTTTTGTGATTACTTCGATTATTAAAAGTAATTTCAATAGTTGGTGCATAGAAAAATAGTGAAGCATCCAATCATGATGATCATTATCGATCACCATATCGGAATAAGTTGCCTAAGGTCACCCAGATAAGGTCCACCACCTCTAAAGGGTCAGGTCCGGTGCACGGAACATCTCTCACGATTAATACAATTGTGAACTCGTCAGGGAACAATGGAGAAGACAGTGTGACGCGACGTTCCCGTGTCGTCCTACATATTCAGCCGCGTTTCGATGGAGCGAGGCCGCGCCGAGGGGGTCCTGCGTTCAAGCGATACCGACGTTTCGTTGGAAACGAAAGCGTCAGCCATTGGAATTCGCTTGGCCGGTAAGCCCAGTTGGAGGACGAGCAACCGTCCGATCGTAACAGATTTCTCAATATTTCTTCGGCTCGATCGGCCAGAACGCGTTGTTGGACCCTTTATGGCCGTTCTTTTGATCCCTTTCATCGATCTGAAACGTGCACACCGGACCAAGGTACCACGGTGAGCCGCGGTTTAATCCCTTTCGACTTCACGAGGCGCTCGTAAAACGACATCATAATTCCCTTTGAATGTCCCTGTCGTAACCCCTGCTCGACCCGATCCAGCTCTCCTACCTGACTCACGGAACCTTCTTCCTCGAGCAGTAATTTCAACGGATCTACGCCAGCTCGTCGATCGACTGCCGATTTCTTTCCCTTATCGCAAATCTTCGCCATTACGCGACTAGACAATTCTAGACCATCCTATGATCCTCTATTATTATCGCGTTGGTCTTAAAATCGTTTCAACCCCACGTTGCCCTTCACAATTATGAAGAGATCAAAAGTAACTTTGCAAAATCATAACCAGTTGATAAAATAGGATTCATTCGTGTTTCCTAGATTTATGACCAAGTATCTAAACGATAAATTTCATTAATCGACTCAAACGCGGTTCAATCCCGTAACCCGCGAACACAAGAGAAGCAAGGATCACCCTGGTAGAGCACATAAAATTAAGCCGCAAATAAAATAAGCCGATAAGTCGTGCCATTTCGAGGTGTTCGCGCCCGCCTTGTAACCAGGAGGCCGTGAATCATCGCACCTAAACTAGTGACGTTTACTGTCAGGGATAACATTTGTCATACTAGACGAAGAGCGGCTTTCGGGCCGCGAAACGAAGCAGATCGGATTTGACGACGTGCCGGTCAGGACGATGGGAAGTGGAGGCTGTCCAAGAGGATCAGACTTCTTGGGTTCGTCTACGGGCCAGTGCTCGAAGCACCACCGTAAATCTGCTAGAGAGCAAGCGTCTCCGGAGCGTTGAATTAACGGATCGTCATCGTAAAACGGTGCGTCGCTTTGATTTTCACGCGTTATCCTGTCGCGGACGTCTGTGCAGTGATTCACGATACTTAGGAAAGCGAATTTTCTTTGAAACTCGTCTCGCCAACGAAACGAGGCCTCCGAGGGCGAACGAGTGCGATTTAAGGACTTAGCTTTCGAAGTTCGATCGCCTGCCACTTTTTTCCTCTATCCCCCGAACGATTTCCATACTTCCCCGTGTATACACGTTCAAGCTTAACACGATCGAACGCGTGTAATCGAGGAATTACGAGTTGTAAAAAGCGCGCGGCAAAAAGGTCGCAGTAGGTTGGAAACGGGGTCCGATCCGGAGATGCCCGTGGTGTGCCAGCGGTGAATCCCTGAAGAGGAGATCGGTACCGACTTCCCGCGCCGGGGTGCTGTCAGTTATCAGTGCATAAACATTCGTTCTCCACGCCGGCGTGGCGCGGCGCGCCGTGGTCGCTCGCTTTGCGAGTTATACGCGGCAGGGTACGGCCGCAGGGGGACACCGGCACGCATAAAGTAAGAGGAAAGGAAGGAAAAGGGTTAAAAAGGAGGCGAGCCGGAGGAGGAAGAGTGGTTGGAAAAGAAGGAAGAAGGTAAAAAAAAGGTGGAGGTGAAGGAGGCGGAGCACGACAAGGCGCGACGGAAGGGATGGAATATGATATAATACAAAGGCAAAAAAGAAACGCTGCGGTTTGCCGGGTTCTCTGGACTCGAGGGGGGGTTCAAGGGGGAGATTTAAAGCCGCGTGGACATTGTCATCGGACGCGAGGCTATAAACCAAACCGTGCGCCGCTGCTAACTGAGACGCTCTCTCCGTTACCAGCGTCCTGCGTGTAACACGTATATGCGGGGTGCCGTGCTCTCTCCGCGTTATCCATGCCTCGTTCTCGGTACAGATCCCTGTACCTCGGGGCCCTCCTTTTGCCTACGTATACATCGAGCTGCGTTTACGATCTTGGCAGCCAAGCAAGGACAGGTGTTATTTTTCATCGATTCGTTTGAGTCGCTGCTTCACGGACGATCCTCTGCTCGCTCCGCTGCCTTCGAACTTCCACGCCAATTTTCTGACCTGCCTTCTCACCGATACAGAAGAAAACGAACGATCCAACGGAGATCCGATCGAGATTTTAACGCTGATAACATATTCGAGAGCGGTCGATGGACAAAAGGAGGCAACACCTGATGGATAAGCAAAAGCAGAATCATCTGATAGCAATCTTTCGGCAGCTTCAAAATATGTACAAGTACCTTCTTTCGGGCTGACGTATTTAATAATAGTTATGGATTAATATTTTCTGAAGAAGAATATTCAACTTCTTTCGACTGGATTATGGGGTTCATGATGTTCCTAAGGCGTCCACGAAGAGGAACGCTAAAGATACCCATCGGTAGGTTCCTTCTCGCGGTCTGAAGACCGAGGTCACGTCTCCTCGTGGTTATGAGGAACCCCGCAAAGACCACAGGACTGAAGAGTTAGACGTCCATCGAGCTGGGACGGTCCGTGACGGTTCTCTATCATCAATTGTTCCGTTTCACCGTCAACTATTCTCCCCTCTACTTATCCGCTAGCCAACGCGACTGTAGAGGATCTCCGGACAAGATTCTCAATGAACATTTCTCAGCGGATGTCACAGACTCGCGCGCAAATATAATACTCCGTTGAGCTGTCAGAGGCGAGAGGGTGCGAACGGGGGTGGAGGACAGCGTCGCTGTTCCCTCGTCTAATCCAAGGAGCAACAGGCTGACTATCGTCGAATTCCATCTGCGGTTCTTTAACGCGGGTTCGCGATAATTCACGCGCACGAGCGAGCATGGCCGATGCAAAAGAGCAGGACGACTGCCTCGCCGCGACTTATTATCGCGCCCTCGAATTATCTACGAGCCACGATACGCTAGAAAATTAATAGACGCAATTTGCGAGCCGCCTTCGCTAAAATTACGTCGCCTCCGAGCTTCGAACGATCGCACGATGGGAACCAGCGACGCAACCCGGCTGATTAACCCTCCCGATGATACGCCCGCTTACCAGCGCAATGAACTACGACCGGCTGAAAGTGTTTAGCTAACTCGTCCACAGTTATGGCTGTTTATGGGATAGCTTTGAAGGATGTGTATCCTAGATGCGAGCGCGAATCGCACCTCCCTCTGGAATATGCACGATGCATTTTGTATTCGAACGAGGAGGTTCGTTTTAACCGATGATGTACAACGCGAAAGAAAACGACGTTTGTGCACGGGTATTAAGCGAAACGAGCCATTCCGTCACGCTCGAACAAAATACCGATACCATCTAGATGCAACACTGAATCACGCCGATCGATCAGATTTCTACGTAAACGTTTACGTCGAATTTCCAACATTGTCACGTAGGTGTAATGTTAGTTAATGTAAGCTTTCTGGGTTAACACATCGTGGCACGGAAACGTTGTTGAGATTTCTACCATGATTTATGGTAATGGGACGCTAGACGCAACAGTTGGACCCTTTTGAAACTGGGCAACGAAAGGCCAAGTTCTACGGGTCTGATTTAACATACGTGATATTTCGTATCACCATAAGGTAGAAATTAATCAACATATCTTATGTACAGCAACAAGTTGCCAGTACAATCGGCAAAATTCACGACTTCAACGATAAGACGATTCAGAGTTGGAATTATTCCCATTCCATGGAAATAGGTCGAGGCTAACCGCGTTAAAGACAATTGTCCATGCCGAGTTACAGTGGCAGAGTGGCTAATAATAATCGTAACAGAAACGATAGCATCGCGTAGCTATGCAACAGCCACTGGGAATCGTGATTCGGAGGACTTCTGTACCGTGAGCTCGTAACCTTTAAAGAGATGCACCGTAGCTAGATGATAGAAGATAACAGAGCATTACGGATAACGGTACGGAGGAAACGGCACGGCTCGATCGATGGCAGAAAAGCGGAGATTCGCTCGGTTGTCCACTTAGCAAATCGGACGATGTTCGAGCAGGATGTTGTGAAAGTTCGCCTCGAGATATTCAGATCGAGGATACTACAGGTATCCTTGAGACTCTTGGGCACACGTATGCAATTTTTGCATTCAACGATCGTTACGATGACCTGCATAACTAAAGAGCGAATCAAAATGCATCTACAAATGACGTTAGTAATTCTGTGCTCTAAAATTTTCAGAAAAGTAATTTTAAAAAACATGTAGTTTTCCATAAATATGTAAAAAAGTAGGGTAAGATGGTGTAGCAGTAAAAATATTGTAAAAAACAAAGTAATGTGTTTAATTAATCAAAACTTGTTCTATTTGAAAGAATATCGATCTAGATAATCAAACTTTAACTAACAATCAACAGTTATAAACATTATTGAAATAATTAATAGAAAATCACACAATGTCATACGGTTGGGTACGGACATTAAGAATAAAATTTATAACCAATAAAAACCAATTACTTATTTATCGCATTACAATGTAAATATATTTTGTAAATGTCAAAACTACCACTTTTAAACTTTTTAATTCTTTTCTGGCACAAACACCTTCACTGTACGCCAATAAAAATATGATTGAACTTAGCTCCAGTGGGTGCTTTTACTCCACCTTACCCTATTTGAATCGTTCGAGCTCCACTTGCATCTGAATCTCTGAAATTTGTCTACTCGCCATACGGAAAGTGGGATCGCGTCCCCATTAAGGGGGTTTACAAAGTCAGGTTGGTAGTTTTTATCGAGGCCAGGAAGCCCGTTTCAGTGGGAAAGTCAGTCCGAATTGGATTTGCAAGGACCCCGGGGCATACGATAACGTTCTCGCAGGTGCGATCCCGAGGCCACGACGAATTACGAGGGTACGAATCGACTTTCGGCTACCATCGATGCCAGCGGAGATTAGCCGCCGATATATACGCTCGCACGCGGATACCAGCCCGTTCTCGGCGCGTGTAAATGGCCGCGCATTGGCTGAGCAAAGCGCGAAACGAAACAGCGTGTACCATGGGTGGTAACTTAACACCTTAACGGATATTTATGGGCTTTTGCTAACGCAAAAGATAAAAATAACGTTTTCGCCTGGCCCCGGGCCAACCTTGTACAAGAACGGGGTGCGCTCACACGGCCGCGTCGCGACGCGTGTGCGTGAGCGTCTGAACGCGACACACCTGCTTGGACCGCGCGAAAACGGCTGCACTCTTCGAATATTGCATTCGACCAGGTATTAGCCGCGTTACAAGCACTGCCGATTTGCGCCACGGTATGCGTGCCGATCGAGGCACCACTAACGATACGCGTTCGTATAGATGTTAAATCTGCCGGATGAACGCGCGTTGCCACAAAGCCTTGTACAAGGATGCGAACGCGCGTGTTTATGATGGCGTTGCGCGAAACGCGTTATCGGTACAGGTCGCCCGAGGCGGCAGAGAAAATCTGAAATCTCGCCCGTGATTCCTTTACCGGACACGTCTCAATTATACCGTTAAAGGCCCTGTTGATCTTAATCGGATCGGTAATATTTTTCAATGCGACGGGATTACGCTCGCGGATCGTGCAAGTCTGATATAAACGGCCGATACGGATCGACCGATGTTACGGGCTTAACTGAAAAGAATAATCGACACTCCACGGCGTCAGTTTATGTGAAATAATTATATCGAACCTTTAGAAAGATCGAGGAGTAGGTTAAAGGCATTCGCAGAATTTCAATCTCCTCGGATTTCACGAGTAGCTAGAGCAGTCGTCTCGTTCATGACAATTTTCTTCTCGCTCAACGGTGGAAGTTACAAAGTAAAGTTAGAGCATAAGGGTAGATGGAGGGTGGAATCAAAGTCGGAGCCGGTATTAATGAATTAAATTTAGCGAGCGCCAGATGAGTGGCAGAGAAAGAAAAGTCAACAAAGAAAGTTTAACAACGTCTGGACCGTCGCCTCCTCCTCTAGTAAGGATAGACATCAACGACCTCCTAAAATTCGTTAATTGAAATTAATATATCGGACATAGTAGAAGTAGACCTTGGCTTCGGGGTACCTTGATCTCTTCTTTGAAAAAAGAGAATGGGGTGGAAAGCATTCAAGCTGTTCGTTTATCAATCTTGTTCGCCTGTGTTCAGACTTAGATGATCAGGGTATTCCTGCAAGGGGGCAGATGCCCTGCACGATTCTCGCCACGGTTTGCATCCTCCTGGATCCCGAGGTGGCAACGTCTAATTATCCCGCCAAAAGTGATCCTCCAATTAGAGAAAGGCCGCCGCCATTGTTACCGCTTTTTGCGCTGTTATTATCGTGCCCTCCGCTGGCAGTCTCATTTATTCTTCGATTCATTATGCAAAGCAACTTTGCAGTGGTCGCGTTTATAAATAAGCGCTCGCGTGAACGATAAGTATTATCCAATTTAAAATTAAGAAAAAAAAAAAGAATCATGTGATTAATTTTTTAGCATCAGCGCCCACTCTAGGATTAAAGGAGATTTCGGGACATATGCGTATCAGCGATTTGTCATTGAACAGACATAATTAATCTTATGGACATTGATGATTCTCGCAACATTGAATCCTGGTGAAAGGTTTCACTCTTCGCCGATTCACTTCCTATCGTTCGGCTGTTACCGAGTTGTCTGGAATACGAGATCGCCGCTTCACGATTCAGCGTCCATTTAATTTCCATTTCTCTCTCGAAAGTTGTTCCGCGTGTAACGTGTCCATTATGCGGCCAAGGCAACGACGTTATCTGGCTAATCGGTCCGACCGTTTTTCGCTAATCCCCGACAGACGGTACTGGTACCATTTAGTCGACACGTCGGGCAAATCCTCTTCTTCGAGCGCGATTAGTGTCCCCGGGACGCGTCGCCGCCACGGAATCGATTCTATCTCGATCTCTCGATCTCTCTCGCGAAAGGGGGGCAAGCGGGGATTAGCTAAAAACAGCGAATGGAACTAGAGGGTCGTCGACAAACGGGCAACTCGGTTTCCTCGGGCCGGTGGCCGGCGAGAGACGACTTCGCGAGGCAACGTGTACCTTACCTCGATCGCCTTTTAATCCCCCGATCGGGGAGGGAGAACCGGCCAGAGAAACAGACGTCCGTACACGACATAAGCATATCAATAAAATGTTTAATTGGCGTTTACATTTCTTCATTCGGCCCAACAAGATCGCGATACCGATCTTCCGCTCGGTTTCTCGTTCAGCCCCGTGTAAGCTCGTCCTTCCACCGCGTCCTTCCTCCGCGATGCGCCTACAGTCCTGGATGTCAGACGTCTCACGGAGGTAAGCGGCCTCTCTACCAACGAACACCGACACACCGGAGAGAAGAAGGAAAGAGAACGAGGAGGAAATGAAGCGAAAAGGTTGCCGGACGAGACGGACTACGAACGTGGAAATAAAGGGGATGTTGGCGAACGACGGCGACATGCCGGCTCTCGGTGTCTCCTACAGGTGCTACTGACATCGTACACTCGGACCGTATTGTCAAGTCGGATGTAACTCGGTGACGAATCGTTCCTCCTCAGACAATGATGCTTATGTTCTGCTTTGGCTATTTCTGAATAACGATTGCAACAATTGTTACATTGTACTTTTGATTTTATGTACCTACGATTTCCATTAATAAATAATTTTATTAAATTTTGTTTTAATAATTTTGTTTTATTAGAGACAATTAATAGTATTTTCCAATTAAAGAAAATAATATTAATCATACCGATCTTGAAGATTCAAAATTTGTCTACCAATTCATATATAGGTAGTGTCAATGGTCGATGATAAACGAGCCAGGTGTACCGTTAATCCTACACGTGTCAGTGGTCGAAATACTGACCGTGTAATGAGCCTGGTTGCGTAATTAATTAACAGAGAAGCAACGACTGAACTCCTCGCGATGGTGAATCCAATTTTTATGTGATAAATATACAAAGTTCACCAATGTGAAACGTTTCTTGCTTTGATTCATGGAAAATACACGATCAATCCGTCTTGCCACTGCGATATTTCACGTTGAAGCGAACATCACGCAACCAGGTAATCGCTTAATTAACGGCCTTTACTACTTGACGTTCTCTCATGGGAGAGACGTAGCTACGTGTAAACACGCGGACACTCGGTCTGCGTGTGATCTCTCACTCTCATACGCATGTATGAACCATGATAATTGGTGTCGGGAAGCATGGTCTTACAAGTGCCGAAATTTCGTTCATTTATCCTCAGCCGCTGGCCAGTTTGCTGACCGTTTAGCTACGACACTTTGTACGTCGCACGCGTGCACGCCCACGCGTTTACACGTGGGAGAAAAGGTTGCTTTAGGTTTCCATATTCAACGTTACCAAATTCTAAGCTCCGGTCTTCGATGCCATTAAATTTTAAGCCCCAATATTCGTCGCTACTAAATTAAAAGTTTTTATATTTACCGCTACAGAATTGTGAAATTCTACAGCAGTCACTACCAAATTCTAAGCTTCGATATTCATCTACATCAAATTCTAAAATTCTATAATCATTACTGTCACGATTCAGCGTAATGAAATTATAGATTTCGAATACCACCCCTGCCAAGGATTTCAAGATTCGAAATCGATCGTTGCCGAATTCCAGCATTCGAAATGTACTCGAATGCCATCGGTGCGGAATTTTACGATTCGAATGCGAGATACAAAGATTGAATGTGTTCCTGAGGATACAAACGAGTATCGGACAGAACGAAAGATACGTGTAATCATGCAGGTGTACAGACGAAAAAGGGAATCATGAAAAGCATTTGCACCTTCCCTCGGGCCGGCCCTCAATGGTATGGTATCGCCTTTTGGACTGATGAATTTTTTTTCAAGAAATTCCGCGCGAACCGAACGGATGCAACCGCTCGATCCCTTGTAACTACCTATCTGATGCGGCTCATTAAACGTGCACGATACCGACAATTACATGAACGAGAAATGGGGAGAGAGCGCATCGCGAAACCTCCTTGTTGACGGCTGCTGTAATAATTCCATGGTGTTGTAATTGTTAACAGGCCGTTGGAAACGATATGAATGTTACAATGAAATATTTAGTTCACTGTTAAAATAAAAAAATTAAAGTGTTAAATTATTAATCGTCACCACCCTCAAAACATAAATATTAATATATAATTATATATTTTTATAGAATAATTAAATTTAGGTTTATTAAATTCTCAGCTGCACACTTAAAGTAGTTTTCCCTCGAGCATTATATAAAAATACTAATACCATTAATTAAAGTAATCACATATCGTAGCAAGATTAATGACATGAATTTCAAAATCACCGTCTTTCGTTCCCTTTTCATTAGCGCAAAATCACTGTAATTACGATTAGAATCGCGGGGAAAACTGGAAGTATCACTGCAAAACAACTCTATGTCCGGCGATTAAACGGTGTACAGCGACATTTCATTACGGCTCTATTAGCGAGTAACGGATGCCGGCTAAGGAACGTGTTTGCGCTGATCGAAGGATTTTTATCTTGACGTCTCGGTATCGGTGAGTGTAATTTTAATAAGAAAATTATGCGTAGGGGAGGCGAGGAGGGATTCGATGAAGAGCCGTTAATGATTTACCGCGGTATCGGCTTTATAACCGCGAATTCACGGTCGCCTCAAGACGCCAAATTCTCGCGTCGAAAAGGGAAGAGCGAGTTAAGATCCCGCCACGCCCCCGACTTCTCATCTTTTACGCGTCTCATTCCATGAAGTTGGTACCTGAGGGCCGAAACCACGAAACGCCTCGCGTGACGTTCAGAAACACCGATTTCGGCTTCGTATTCCATCGAGAATTCCTCCTGTTCGGCTTTTCTTTGTTCAACCATCGTCTTCGATACTCTTTTAGCATGGAAAAAAATACAATTCGCAGGGGTGGAAACAACCACTGTAGTTAGGGTTGCAAATCATATTTTGTCGAATATTTTGCAAACCATTTGTTACAGAGAAATGATTCAAACGTAATATTTGTGTGTTTTTTTAAATGACGAATTGACGTTCAAAAAGATAATTTGTTTAAAAAATATACATTTGCAAAATAACAATTTCCATGAAAATTTATTCATGTATACTATATTAAAGAAAATTTCTCTGTATTCGGGAGCCGTTTCGAATCGAGACCAGATAGCATCAGAATGCGAAAGTTAAATTGAAGAACAAGGGGGAGTAGAAGTGGGAAACGGTTTTTGCGTGAAATCCCATTAATCGGAGTGACTCGTTGAAAAAGTGTAGTTAACTAATATGTAACCTCATCGACATCCTGTTATCTTAAAATCACGATCGAGGCTGTTAACTGAAAACACATGGTCGAAACGTCGACGTAGGATCGGGTGTCGTGAAAAGAGGGCGCACCCGGTGGAAAAAAGGGAAGGAAAAGAATAACGAAGGGACGCGTTCGGTATACCTGAAAAACGCGGTGATTGCCGTTAGAAAAGATGGAAAGTAGCATAGGTAACCGGACGTGCGGACTATTTCGAGGATCATTATTTCTGGATCGGTTTACCACTATTCATTAACGTCAAACTTTCCACGTAACTCGAGATCCTTCGTTCGTGGCCCGTTCGGCTCGCAGCCGGCTACGAGCGTTAACAGACGTGTACCAACCAGCGGATAATTATTTTTCCCTCACGCTCCTGTTAATCATTTTACGATGCGCTCGTAAACCGTGCTCGAAGCCGCCTTAGACAAAAATTCAAACGGGGTATAAATCCTTACCGCCGTTACAAACACGAGAAAATTGATGCTACGCGATTCTTAATTGCGTATTGATATCTTTGAGAATGAATCTAACATACGGCACGAAGAAAGGATATTACAGATATACATAAGCTGAATTTTGCATAACGATTCCACGGATCTATTAGAAATTCTTTCGCTTATCCAATTAGAAATAACAGGAAATTTAATGGAGGGCATGAATTTGATAAATACACGAAAGACACGAGAAACGGTATGGAATTTGAAAAAGAATCATGATCACGATCGAACATCTGTGGCAAAATAGCCCGGGGTTGTAATTTCCTCTGATTCATTAAGATAGTAGCTTCATAAAGCGAAGCTGGTAATTTCTCGTACGAACGCGAACAAAGGGACACCTCCGAGAAAAGGAGCAGCATAGCAGCAAGATAAAATCCTCATATCGTCGATGCTCGCGTGCCTTACGGTCGACACGGTGCACAGAGGACATGTCGTCGCATACTTTCGCGATCATTAATTAACCGAAAGTTACGCGAGTACAGAACGCGACATAACAAAGAATCTCGTTTACGGAAATAACTCGCAGACGAGTAGGTAGGAGGGTCAAGACGAAGATTTTCTCTCCGTTTTAATCGTTACGACGATATTCTTGCTGTTCAACATTTCTTTCTTCCCTTTCGCGTCATTTTACTTAATTAACTAGACGTTACTTTTGCTTATTATTCTTTCTGTCCTCTTGTAACGCTGTCGAATTGAACGATACAAAGCGACAAACGCGATCCACGATGTAATTAGCCAAGGAGGAGGTTCGTAAACGACATTCTCTAAAAATACCACCCCCGTCAAAGCGTCGAATCCATTTTGAAAGCTTTGTGCCTGCGACCGCGGAAGGATCACAGACGACCGGCTCATTTCCGGAAATAAACCCGACAAAGCGAATCTCTGGTCGCGATACGAGGCTGGTTCCGCTCGCACGGAACCTGGCGACGCCCCGAGCGTCGTCGTCTTAACGCGTTTTCTCTTTCTTCTCCTTTGCACCCCACCAACCCCTCGTTCAATCTTCGGTGCCGGTTGTTCGAAGCGCGGCGTTATCTCGTACGCGCGATCATTACTCAATGACCGACGCGTTGGACGAGGAAAAAAATCATTAAGAACGTTCGCTCATCCATTATCGCGGCGTGAAAGGGCCTGTGGCGTACGCCACAGCCGCGACCGCAACCACCGTGCTCGCAACACCTTCGACCATGATCCACGGTGGCTCGGTGGATATCTTTCTTCGCGGGACAACCACGCCCGCTGTTCCATGCGACCGCGAGAGAATCGATAGCCCTGGATCGCGGGCTGGGAAACGATCCCCCACGGACGGTATATCTACCCGTTTTTTCCACCACGTTCGATGGAATGCGGCAAGAAAGTTGCTTTCTACTTGCTGGAATCGTTCCTCATTCTTTAGTTACGAATGAGCTGAACTGTTTTTGATTTTTAAGTCTAGGAACTTGGGGTACATTGTGGGGCATAAACTGTATTTGCTAGAGCATTGGTGTAATTTTCAAAAATTTCGATGGGTTCGCTTTGACTGGACAGAGGATAATGAAATTTTTTTTTAAATTTTTCTTTTATCATAGATACTCGAAAAATATTATTTTTTTAATTATTAAATACCTAGAGAGCCATACACGTTTTACATAGGAGGACCTTAAAAATGTTCAAAAAATCAATGGATATTTGAAAATAAAATTTCATCGATGTCCGCCTCGTCGATTCGATTGTTACAGGAAGATGAACAACGCGCCCCCCTCCCGTTCCGGAGACATTGCATATGCATTAATCGATATCACACCGGGTCCGATTAATATTTTATGTTAATAGGGACCGATTACCATGGAGTATTATGCCCGGCATCAATGACCGACGGCGTTTTGTCATTATTATTAATTATGTCACGGGCGTCCATCGTGAGAATGCAAAATAACTTCCTATCGTAAACACGTCGATGATAATTATTACTTGGCCGGCTAGAACCCCGAGGCCGATGATTACCAGCGTGGAAGTCTCGTTGAGGATATCGATAAATTAATCGCGCGTACTCGCGTATATCAATTAAACGAATGATGAATCATTAATTCGCGGAACCCGAGGTCCCTTACCCCTCCGGACATTTTCTACCTTCTCATCACGAGTCAGTGCGTTTCATTTTTCCTCGTCTTCGAGCGTCCGCTAGCTGATTGGTCATTGAGACAGGGATCCATGACGGTCGGGAAAAGTTTTCGTTTTCTCGGAGTTTCGTGATGCGATCGCATCCTTTATCGAATCTCCCCGACGCGACATTCAATTACGTCGGCTGACAATTATCGCGAGACGTCCGAGCGACGTTCGATTCGATGCCGGACAAGAATTCAATTTGTATACGTTTTCGAACGCGGTTCCCTTTTGCAGCGGACGTACGACAGGCTTTACGCTTTCTTGATCCTGCTTTTTGACGGCCAGCCTCAAGCTGTATCCCCGTGAAAAAGAGGATAACCCCGGTCGTGGATATCCGCTGATTGGACATTGAAGTCCCCTCGTCGCGCGATGCAACTTCACGCCCACGTCAGCGTGAATCTCGAGCTGTTCGACGCGTGGACAAAGCGACGCGTGATGCGGACGGAATCGCGCATCTCCTTTTGCGTTTGTTCGGCATGATTCGCGATGATTCGCGATACGTACTCCCGCAAAAATGGAGCGACAAGGAAAAAATTCTACACGGTGTCAACGATGTCAGCTTTGAATCTTCGAGTTTTTAACTCCTCTGTCGTGATTTCCTTTGCCGAAAACAGTTCCTATATTTTTTTGAATTGAATTATCCGAATCCATGTTCGAATTTTTCAACGAAGGAAGAGCTCGCGGTGAAATTTGAACGGGATGCTGTATTTATCGTGGATCGCGAGAGTTACGAGCGTCGCACGGAAGCGGATTGCTCGCGAAACTTTCACCGAGAGCTTTATTAGCAAGCGGCTGGACAGCCACGGGTACATTAGGCTGAAAGAATGAACCGGTTGCTCGTTGATTGGGACATTGAATCGCGTGCACCAGACACGCCAAGTGTCCCCTTTAATTCACGACTTTGAATTACAATCGCGATATACCGAGATGAATAGAAAAGTACACTGGTTAAAGAGTAGCCTAGATGGACGTTAATCCTTGAATAAGCTCCGATTCAACAGTCAAGAAAGGAAAAGTCTTTTCCACTTTTTCTACCTACGATCTAGACTTCTAAGTATTCAGGAATCTGAATTGCGAGTGTCTGTTACAAAACTAGCTAACAGAAGTCAATTTTTCATCTCTTTCTCTGAACTACACTCGAATTGTAACAATAGCGATCACTGTTATTGAAATTATCTTGCGACATACGTTTCTAAACTCTGCTTGAGAATAAATTTCACTTCATTAAGGAAAGATTAACGCGTCTACTGTCATAATGAAAACGATCGTATCTAGTATGGTATTATAAAAATAAAAATTATCAAAATGGGTGACATACTTCTATAGAAACGGGGTTTAAAATACATCATACCTAATCAAATTTTGATATATGTCGCAATTGAGTATATTATGTACACTCTGATGTAATGAAGTATGTCTTAATTAATAGGAACCCACCGATTCACCATTATTAAAATCCACCCCCTTTGCAACTTACCATTCCAGAAGGGATTTTCTCAATTCCACGTATAACAAGTAGAAAGAGTATTTCTCGAGCGTACAAAAGATCACTTGGCCCGCGGCCGAGGATGCGGAGAAATTAGCGAACAATCGCGGCAGCTTTCAGGGTGCACCGTTGGCTCCGTCCAAGGAAACTTCTCGGCCGACGATATTCGCGTCAGGTTTAAAGCGTCGAGAACGTGACGCGAAACGTTCGCCGTTGGATATTCGAGCGGCGTGCCGGTGGGACGGCGATAAATTTCGCGGTTTGCCCGTGCCAGAGGAACGAGCAGCGTAATCACAATAGCGGCTAGTCGAAGCGGTAACAGGCGGACGCTGAGTCCGTTGCACGCGCGACTCTTTGTGCGAACTGCTGAACGCTTACGTAGCGTCCACTCCGACGCGGTCCAGACGTGCGGTTACAATAGACACGTCTTCGCGCCGCCTTCCGCGTGCTGGACAATGAGACGACATAAAGGAGCGGATTAACGATATTCCGCGAAAGCAGGCCGGATGTAGCGGGGGTGGAGAGAAAAGTGGCCTCGCGAGGGCCGTGATTTCTCTTGGCAACCGAGAGCCTGGACAATTAGACCTCGACGTTAAGTGGACAATTGCCTGATTGCAACTTGCTAGTCGATTCGAAAACGTTTGTGGAATGATAAAATCAGTGGGGTAGAGTGTGTTTCTTCGTAGAAATAATTTCTATTTTTCACAAATATCTAAAGTACCATTTAAAATTTATGATACTGTTCGTAAAAGAATTCAATAAATCCAGCAACTATGCATTTTAGTTTATTAACAGCAAATTGGCGTTCTTCTCTGACACTGGCCTTCAAGGACCACCGTGCAAGATGGACCGGGCGCATTGTTCCGAGGCGTTATTACCAGCCGTGCCGAATGCCAGGATGATTCAGGAGGAGTGAAATTCACAATAAATAATGCCGATATTAAAATGTCGAGGAACACCGCGGCGTGATTATTAACTCGAGTATCGATCGACGCCTGGGCAACAACGATCGCGAAAGATAAGGTTCCTTTATTTCGCTGATTCGTTCGTGGAAGGACCCTCGTAAGCTCCTTAGATGTTCTAAAGGATCCCGACTCGAGCGATGCTATTCCCTGGTGGTATGGGTGAGCCACCGATGGTGGCTCGCTCGGACAGGCCGAAATCTCGATTCCTCTATGTCAAGCCGCACAGTCGGGGTTAACGTGGCGACCTGCTGCCACCTTTCTTCGGCTTTATTAATACGCGGTAGGTGGCCGGCATGACAATAATCGTCCGTGATTACCGGGGACGAACGCGGGAATAATGCCATATTAAAATGATATATCGCGGGAAAGGGTTATTTGGTGCCGCACCCCTGTCGAAATGAGCCGAGGACAATCGCGTCCGCGGGAAATTAAATCGCGGAAGTAATAAGCAAACTGACAGAAATTGCCAACCCTTCAATAATTTTCTCTCTTACAAAATTGTAAATTCATTTATTTGAAAGAAGCTGTGCCTATCTAAAGGAAAAAATTTCTCCGGTTCGAATCGAAACGACGGGAATTCGTATTGAAAGCCGGCCATTAAACGGATCGAAACGCGACTATCAGACGTGCAGGAAAGATACACAAGCGGCGAGAGTCCACGAGTGGATTTCGTTCGTCTGCCGTCTGTTCGGCGTGTAATAAAGCGTACACGAGCGGGCGTCTATTCGAAACGGGGCGTTTCGGCTTTTGCCTACTTGTCGAGCGAGAAAGGGCCGCTTTCAAGATCTACCTTCCTCGCTGGCCCTTCGAGGTAGCCGTGGAGAAACAAGAAAACACGCGCAGTCTGATCGAGATGGAACCGATGAAAGAGAGAGAGAGAGAGAGACGATCCGTCGTGGAGGGCCGATGGTGGATGAAGACGAAGAAAGGGAGAGGGCGAAGAGCCGGGAAAGAAACCAATTGGAGTCGAAGGGTTTCGGCGAAAAAAAAAAAAAGAAATACGAGAGAAAGAAAAGGAGAGACACACATAAGGTGAAGGAAGGAGAGAGGCAAGGCAGACAGATAGAAAAGGAAAAGAGCCATGGAGGAGGTGATAAATGGGAATGAGGATTGCTTGGCAAAGTACGAATGGGCCGCGAGCGGGGATATGGATGGAAAGGATGGATGGATGGATGGGCCGACGGTAGTGTATGGACGGATGGGCATTGCACGAGAACGCAAGTATTACGTCTGGACGAAATCCAAATGCATTCACCGGCGCCGACCATTTCGACCAACGAACTAATCCTCCCACCTGCGCGTTTTTACTACCGCACTTCCCCTTTCATGCCCGCTTCGGCTCACCTTGGACCAGGTTGCATCCCGCGGCACGCAGTCAGCTTCTTCTTCTTCATCATCTTCTTCTTTCTTCCCCTCGCCGGTAGCTCTTTCATATTTTTTGCATTCGTTAATAATGGATACCCGAGAAGAAAAAATGATTTTCTCCCTAACAGTTTCAATTTATAAAATTTGAATAATTGTCGATAATCTCGTCCACTGAGAAATTATATGACATGGAATTATCGAGCGACTCTAAGTTAGTCTAACTGGGACTACTTTTAAAATTCATCTTCTTCTAGAAACATTAACCGCGGTAGGTAGAAGACGAAGAAGGACGCGTGTCGGAGGAGTATCGTAACAAGATTGACTGGCGCGAACAGAGCCATTTTGTTCATCGATTCGAAATTCACTGGATACACGATGCATAGCGACGAGGCGTGTTGATTGGTCGAACGAATAATCCAACCAGCCGGGTAATAAGAGGCGTATTTATACCTCTCACGAGGCGAAGATGAACGGACTGACCGACAGGTCGGTCAAAGGGAAACACCACGCCACGCTACTAATGAATCCGATTGTTCCCGGTGAATCGAATTGTTAATGAATTATATATCGTTGCTCACACCTTCCTCTGGGCCTCCCCCCCTCACCACGATCTATGGCCCCTTTGGCTGAGATTTCACGGCTAACCATCGACCGATATCCATCTCTGTCGGTTCTCCTTCTATTTTCCCTCGGTCCAGACTGATCGCTCTTCACCGTTGGTCTACCTTCGTTTCTATCTTCAACTTGTTCCGAGACAATCGACGGAAAGAGAGCCAGCTCCGTAAATAATACTAGGTATATCATTGATTTGGAAGCAGCTCGTTTGGCGTTCGTTTAGATTCGAATCTCGAATGAACTCGAAGGGATCTCGGATGAATTCTGTTGCGGCTGTTGCCTGATACCTCAGCGTAGGTTGAGAATCGACCCTGTTAGAGGAGCTTTTTCGAGTAATTATTAATTTTTAACCAGTTTCTCGATGCTCGATCGGATTATGTAAATCGGCTGAAATGTTGCTCAACTTTTCTCCCGCTGAGGTGCACGAATGCCGGAAGAATTTCGAGGTTTACATAGTGTCGTAAATCTTGCGTAATCCAGCGTATCCAGCATGGGCGGAAAGACTTGGGTATACCACGCAGTTTCGAGCGCCATTAAGACTTTTCGAAGGGCTGAAACCTTCTCCCAGGCTCTGATGAAATAACCATTCCTTTGATCGTATTATTCTTGGATCGCACAGTTACATGCAATTTTTCTTTCCGTCTCATTTTCTTGTGTAATTCAATTTATTTCCATTTATATCACTTACGCACCATCTCAAGTTCATTAACAGAAAACTAAATGGAAAGTACAAAAATGGTAATTCGAGGTGCAACAACCCGTGTACCGGGTCTAACATTTTCGTCGAGATCTGCTCGTAGCCTAATCGTTTCTCGAGAACGTTTACTCCTAAAGGATTAATAACAGTGTTGCACGGGTCATTATCCTTCTCTCTGTCCATATCCAGCATTCGTCAGCCACTGGTTCCACGTAAGAGCGCATCGCGTCCAGAAAGGGATGCCTTTCCGACGAAACCGGCCCGTGCAATCGACACGTCCCGAAAGATCCATCCGGAACGTGGGTATTTCCGCTCGTTCGTAACGAGCCAATCTACAGCCGCGGGCGTTTCTCTTCGTTACCGTGAGAAACTCTTCCGCTTCGAGCCTATGACACGCGCTCCAACCCGCAAACCGGCTGAACATTGCTTGTCGTAGCTTGTCAGCGACGCTAATTATATTTCTTGTCGATTGTCATGATATACGAACAGAAACTGAGAAACCTAAAAAAAGACGATGAGGTACGTCGGTGCGAACGGATACCCTCTGGCTTCGGTTCGTTATGAATTGAGACACGGTGAAGACGGACCTTGATGAAGGAGTTAAAGTAATTGCGTTGGAGTAATAACATTTCAATTTGAAATAACATGTAATAATATCGGAAATTCATTAGAATTCTAAATTACCATGAAAGCAAATTTCTTCCTGTCGTTCAAGATTCTTCTTAATTAAATGTAAATACTAATATGCAGGTATACTAATTCCAAGTGCATTGTACTATTTCTTGCGATGCAAAATATTTGAAATAGAAAGAAGGGTTCGAGATAATATCCAATACATATATCCGTGTATTTCCCTTTTAATCGAGAACCGGGATAATTAAAATCGGATGAGTTCGTGTTACCGAACGATTAAAGGGATTAAGAAAATTCCTCACTCGACGAACAATTCCATACGATCGCGAACGATTCAAAGTTTTACGGCTGCAAGTAGGCAAACACGATTCTTTTACGAGTCCGTACGACTGAACGGAGGTACGTTTCGAAAGCGGTGCGTTACGCCTGTAAATTCCTGAAAGCCGCGTAGCGAGGACCATTAACGGGGAAGCTTAAGGTCGCGATAAAATGGCGAAATCGAGGATTAAGCGCGAAGGTTTCTTAGGAGTGGTTCGGTTAAACGAGGAAAGGCTGCCGGTTGCGTTCCTTTTAACGAAAGACCGTCGGCCTCCGTGCAACCGTCCGCGTGCACAGGTACTTTGTAATTAAAGAAACGGTAAATCGATGGAGAACCGAGATACGGTGTACCTTTTGTGCCACGACGATCGACAGGAAACTCGATGTCTATTCGGGATGGGATGCATGCAACTCTATCGTTGAATCCAATTTATTTGATCGAGAAATAATACGACTTGATCGTGAACTCGTAGAGGAGGTTGAAATTAACCCTTAAAGGCCCCATTCTGGCTGAAATTTCATTCCATGTTAATTTAGTTTTATATTATTGGAAAACTGCTAACAGTACTTATTTAGGTATTTCTTCAGATTGTCGGATGTAACATATTTAGTAAGAATCGAGGTGAATTTTTTAAATAAAATTTGAAGATTATGATTCACTCAACAGAGATTGAAATTTCCATTTGGTACCATAATGGGTTCAAGTTGCAAGATCCCCTTCTTCCGGCTGACGAAACACCGCACGAAGGATGAAAACGTAAATTCCCGTGGGATGCATAAATTGCGCAAACGTAACCGTGAACGTCGTAAATCTCGCGATCGACGGCGGCAATCGGCTAAATGGACACGTGAAATACAACGCGGCGCATCCATTAAAAAGGAGGAATTGATAAAGGCGTTTTATCGGTCGCGTTACGGCTCGCCTTAATGGTCCCTTGTTTACTTTCACATATTTATTAGCGTCCGCGTAATATAATGTCAATTAAAAGCTAATGCTGGCAAGCAATAAAAGGGAGATCCAGACTGAGGCATGTCCTTGAAATTAATCGCGTCTGCTGGAAGTATAAGTTCCCGATTGGTAGGTGTACTGCCAAATAAATTGGACCCTCTTTTAGGTCCGTGCTCCGCGTCGTACGAATCGAATCACTTCGTAAAGTAGCGTTTAATAAGAAATCGTTCATCGACCGAGTGGAACCACTTGAACGGATGTCAGGCAAAGAGGATCCTTGAGTTTTTGGCGTACTTTTGAGGAACCTAATCCCATCTTAAGGTCTAAAATCGGCTTAGAAAGACCATAAAATCCAAAGTGTCCGGCACGGTTTGGTAGCCGACGTTTAAGTTCATTCTCGGCTCTTAACTCCGTTGTTGTCGCACGAGCATGCCACTCGTAAAAGGTAAAAGAAACACGGTCAACTGTGAAAGGAGAGAAAGAGACGGGCATAGTTATCCCGAGGGAAGGAGGAACGTACGAAGAAAGAATTCGAAATGAAGTTCGACTTTACGATCGTGTATATTTCATACGCTGCTCGGAAGCCGATTAGTGGGAAATAACTTAATTCACAGATTCGAGGACGTTGTATTTTAAGATCGTCCCCGCGAGAAGGTTTGTTCCTCTCGTAATTCCTGCCACGTTTAGAGACTTATTTACGATTGTGCGCTGCTAACCGAGAACCGATACCTGGTCAATCGTATTTTATTAAACCGAAGCAAACTCGAATCGCTTTTCTTCATGCATGGTACTGCTTTTCTTTTTATTCGCCCTTTTTAACGAGACCAGGGCGAATAGACTGCGTTTCAATTACCTACGTCGAATAACTCGCGAACTGGATGCACTCCAGTTTGATTATGCTGTAAGTTTCTTCGTTAGAGTTCGTTCCTATGTGGGCGTGAATTATTGGATTGCAACTGGAATATCTACTCGAGTGTAACGTTGTTCTCGCGGATAAATGAGCGCATAGTATGCATATTTAAAATAAATTCATGCTCCGTTTATTTTTTGTCTATCGAATATTACTTTTTCTCTAATTTATACTTGTACGACTTTGCAAGATTGTTATTAGGGAAATACGTACTTCGACTAGAGATATAAAATAAGCATTGCATTAAAATATTTAAATATGAATATATCTTTGCAATCATTCAATCGTCATTTCCATTAATTCCTCGTATTAAAGGTATTACTTCGAGTGATTCGTGACTCACGCGATACAACGTTATTCAAACAGGCTAGGCGTGCTTATTTTTCCTGTCCCTTTGCGTGCCTATCGTTCGTCAAGTGGCTTCGGTTCACGGCTAAATCAATTATGCAAACGAGCCTCGCATCGTGTAGTGACCCAGACAACACGGACACCGCGCGTGCCTTAATTTCGTTCGACCGTATGGTATTCGTTTGAAAGTTTCGCGGATAAATGCTGAACATGGCATGTCCCGTAACGTTCGACCCTACTTATATCGAGTACAAATTGCCAGCCGGACGTCATTTACGCTTTTCACCGTGTACTTTGATATTCGATTAACGAACGTTCCCGTTGCAATTCTATTTTAACGTCGTTATTGCTACACAGCATTCTCTACTGGCACACGTTACTATTTCTATATCGTCATTTTTCAGCTGAAAGTTTTTTCTCTGTCAATGCGAATAGCTAAGCTTTTAATCACCGAAAAAATCGTTCAATTAGCAGCGTTATGGCTGGTAATATTTCCTGTGACGCGAAGGAAACGGGTCGAGGAAGAACGAAACGCGTTCCTGCCAGCACTACTGGCGCGTTTCCATGAGAGACAAAGCTATCTCGGTGTCTACGCCCATATACCGACACAGGCCACCGTAGGTATTCGTATTTGTATACAATAGGGCATCATAATACGTAATCTGCCTAACGTATTCGCGGTCGGAGCTACCTGAACATCTCCCACGTTCGAGGCGTACGTGCTGCTCTCCGCCACCCCTTTTCATCCTTTCTTTCTTCCTTTCTTTCTTTCATTCTTACCTTCCTCTTCACACTTGTTCGCACGTAGAGCCGACCACCAGACAAGGCTGCCGACCTTACGCACCTTGTGCACGTGTGAAACGCACCGAGTCCAGGCCCTGCGGTTCCCGATCGGCCCGATTCCATTTATAATTTGCCGAGCCCACCGCAAATCATCATACCGATGTGTAGATTCTATCGCACTCCTATTACTTCTGCGCTCGATACATTGTATCAAGCTCGCTGATAATCGAATTTCAATCCAGTGGCACAATCGAACTGTTGGATATTTTTTATTTAATAAAACAATCCTTGGTTTTATCTTTACGATACAGCTCAACAGAATTCAACAGAATAATTCAACAGAAAAGCAAAAGAAAATCGAAGCTTATAATTCGAAACTCTTAACGAAGTTATTATAAACCCAAGAACACGACTCTCCGTTCGCAAAATCAAATTATTCGCGACGGAAGCGAGCCGAGACGTCGAGAATCGAAAGAAAACAAACGCGCAGCTCCTCGAACGCACAAATCCAAATACCTCGTTTTTTTCCTGCAAAATTAAATGACTATTATGTAAAAAGAAGATCATTAAAATTTCATCGTCTAAGGAAAATTGCAAAACTGACAGCTTTCGTTTCTGTTTGGAAAATATTTCTCTACAGCCGTTTTAATTTATCTGCCATTTATAAAGATATTGCTTTTCAACGTTCCAAATCCATTCCGATGTCAAGATGCAACACGGATGCTCATCACCGTGGTACATTTGAATTTCCGTCGGCGTTAGAGGCCGTTTCAGCAGTAGCTTTTGGCGAGGCGAAATACGAAATGGAACGGGCGGAATAATATCATTGAAATGCGGCTTATAAATATTGCAAAACGTGATCTGGCGACCGTGCCAGCGCGGCTCCCTTCGCGGTCGTAGCTGATCCTAGCACCGATGAACCGTTCGCCCTTTTATCTTTTCTTTACGCTGCATTGCAAATGCACCTTTGGCCAAATCACGAATCCTCCGCTGAACGTCCACCACCTTTCTTCTTTTACTGTTAGCATGATTTTCGCGTTACCGTCGACGGAAAACCGCTTATTTATGCGACGATACTCCTCGGGAGTAAGAAATAAAAGCAGCAACGCGAAACGTAGTTAATGCGTTAAAGTGTCCGCCAAGGATATTCGAAATAAAATTTGAATACCTATCAATCTTTACTCCCCCCGAGATCAGAGATGTTCCCCGCAATATGAATCTCACCGCGGACGCAAGTCTTGATTCATGACAAGAAAAAGGAGCAGTCGAAATCAACCCTGGGCAAGAGTACGTATTCCTCGTACAGTTGGAAAAGCATCGCGTCATCTCCGGATCGTGGTTCGCGATAAGCCGGCGAAACCGGCCCGAACCGGAAAGGACATTTTTCAACAGTCTCCGTGGACCGTTCCCGGAACTCTTCAAAGCCGAAATCCTTTACATTGTAATACATAGTCCACGGTCATTTCTTTATTACTCCGCGTATGATTCATGCGGCTGGAGACCGATTCGTAAATCATCGGAACACGCGACTCCGCGTCTCCAGCTGCCTCTTTGGTCCGCTTCCTCGACCGGTCGACTCGTTTCTCATTCCTCTGCGGTCCGGCCGATTCGAGATCCGATCGAAATTTCGGCAGAGTCGTTAAATCATCCGCGACCAGCGGTGTCGATCGACGGTAATTTTTTTTCATCCTTCCTTTTCTTTCCACTTCCTTCGTGGACGGACACACGAAGCGCAGTCGGTTGTCGTTGAGGCAAACGCGAAGCGGATAGCGCCGATGACGAGAAAGCGAAACGAATGGGAGGGAGCTAGTTAATCAACGCGTATGTACGAGACGCACGTATACGGGGGGATGTTGGAGTTATTAATTGACCGTGGTCATAGATTATCCTTCCCCCTCGGTTGTCGCTGTCGTCCCCGGCTCAGACTCGCGATTTCCGGCCTCTCAATGACCACGTACTGCGGCTATCTTACTGAATGGTATCGGGACATCTAGGCAGACACGCAAGTAGCCTCGATAACGCGCTACTGTGTACAATGAATGGGATTATATAACACTCGGTATGAATGGAACTGTTTCGTTGAACTTTAAAATAAATTTTCCTGATTTTGGAAAATTTCATTCAATCGTTCTAATTAAAACGCGTCAATTTCAAACTGACGGTATCGCAAAGATTTATCTCGATATAAGTGATTCTAGACTTTGATGCTACAATAATGACGTCACATCGTATCGCACATTGCCGTACAAAGGATCGATACATACCCTCTCAACAGTTTTTTTTTTTTGTTCCTTTTTTTCATTAACAAGCAAGAGCGCACTTTCAAAGCGTCACGGCACAGAGAGCTTCGTTAAAATTATTTCAGCGCGAGCTTTCATAATTCCCCGATTACGGTATTCAGAGAATGAACACGGTGATATTATATTTCGTTGAAAATTCGAGCAGGCTCCGATTGCGCGGAGAAGCGTGCAATAACACACGGAGAACGCGTGGACGGTGCGTGACACGCTTAATAGAAAAGTTCTTTTTACGGGCTACATTATCCATTAGCGTTCTTTGAACGGTGCCAAACCTTTTGACCTCGGGTTGAAAAAAAAAAAAAAATAGGAGAGAGACCCGGCCTGCCGATAGAAATTGATTTTCGATTGCGCGCGGGGTAAAGCGAGTGCGCACAATTCAACCCCCTTCGAAATTGCCACGAAACGCGGTCTTTGTCGTGGTAACGTTGTTAACGCGCAAGATACACAGCCCCCCCTGACCGTAGCTCGAGAAGAAACGGAGAAGAGGGTTATATCAGCAAAAAAAAAAAAAGAATAAAATAAAAACACACGCGAGCTCTCAGTCTCATTTCCTAAGGGAACGAGGAGATTGATTGACCACCGTTGCTACCTTCGATACTTCACCCTAACGCCTCGACTTAATGGCCTGAAATACATTGTTACTTTCGGTGATGTTCACGATCCATGCTTCTTTATCAATTATCCTATATTAATGCTGAACCAGGCGACGTTAATGTAATTCAAAATATATATATAAAGAAAGATGTATCAGAGTCTGGAGAGAATTTTAAGAAAATTAATGCCCTCTTAAATATTCCGGGACGCAGAAGTAGGTGCAAAGAATTCTCGAGAGACAAAGTACAGGCCACCGCGAACGGTCTAATAAAGACACCAGCAACGAAACGTTATCGCATTAACAAAGTAGGTTAATCGGTTTTTACATAATACCAGCCGGCTAACGATACCGGTATCGGTAACATCGATCTCTGATTACGAGACACCCTGTGCACAGCGGTACGTGCACCAGGTACATAGACGCGCAGCGAAGACCTCACCCTATATTTCTCTTCTATGCACCTCCTCTCGTCTCGTCTCTTCTTTCTCCATCCAGTTCGCTTCGTTGCAACGAAGCCGCTAGAACGAGACTCGGTTACTAATAACGGCCACTTTGCGAGTGTGAAATAATTACTTCGAATGGCATCCAAACCAGTTTTCCCCGCAAAGATTAGCATAAGTGATCGAAATGATCAATGAGCCCGTGGCCTCCGCGCGACGTGACTCACCCCTTCTCTCTACCTTTTCTTCGATGCTCTGTTTTCTCTCTTTTCCTCTCTGCGAGCCCCTCTCGGAGACCGAGTCTCGCTCTTCTAGGCGAGCACGTACGAGTTACTCTTACCCAGGTGACTTACTGTGCCCCTTTTACGTTGATGCGTGTGTACCAGCTGGTAAATCTCGGCAGGATTTACGATCCGTTCCTAGTCGTTCACCAGGACACCGAGCACCGCGGACGCTCGTCTACGAGGAACTTTCACCTGCGAAGAGATTTTAACGAGATAAAAATGGCACCTGCTTTTTTCCAATTCCTTTGCCCGTGGATCAACCGCGAATGTCGCTGGCGATTTTCAGCGAAATGATGTTAGTTATCCTGCACGATGCGCAGTCCTTTTATACCCGTGGTCTGCTGTTGTCGGCGAACGTTTCACCGGCAAATAGGCAGCAGTTCCGTTTTTTGCGTGTCAGACACGACGCGGGCGATTAGAAAGTGGCGAAATGGCAAGGAGCGTCGAGGATTCGAACGAAAGAGAAATTGAACATGGTGGTGGCTGGTGAAGGATTAGTCTTCGAGGGCTCGTTACTTTCCCGTTAATATTCCTCGGAATTTTATTAATTTTTCTATGACGATTTTGACCGAAAAGTAGTTAATTAAAATTTTGATCAACACCTCGTAATATTTCTTTTAATAAAGTATCACGCGCATTCAGTTAATAATTTAGATACGAATATTCTACGACTCGCTGTATTTTCGCGCGAATTTTGAACCTCGGATAACGCCGGTATAAAAAGTCTCAAGACGATCCCTCGTCCGAACGAGTTGCTTAATTTCGTTGATCAGACAAGAAGCAACGCGCGGCGCAGTCGTTAACCCGAGGGTATTCGTTACAAGTGGATGTCGAGGAACGACGTTACCGTGGCTGAAAGCCACGCCGGAAATTAGGATAATAAGAAAGCCGGCGATGGGCAATCCCGGATGACGATTAGCGTACCTGGACATGGCACCGGTCCTGTTGCTCGCAACAAGGCGGTCATTCTTCCGACTTGTATTACCGTTGTTCGCGAGCAATGCCTTGTCCTCGATACTACTCTCCTTCGCATCTCTTGAGACTCATGCTGGAATAAAAGAAACGATTATAA
Source organism: Osmia bicornis bicornis (assembly GCF_907164935.1). Taxonomy (NCBI): domain Eukaryota; kingdom Metazoa; phylum Arthropoda; class Insecta; order Hymenoptera; family Megachilidae; genus Osmia; species Osmia bicornis. Next base: position 9,770,664 of record NC_060216.1, on the reverse strand, counting down.
TTTATAAACGCAAGAAAAATATATTTTCTATATCAGTATCATTAGTACAGCACAAATTAACTAATCAATAATAGTTGTTCAATTTCATTTGCAAGTTCTGCAAAATTAAATCGATCGTTGGGTTCTTTCGAAATTTATGATTACCCAGCAGATAGTCGGGGGTCCGGCGTTGTTTCGTCAGAAATATCAATTGCACGGAACACAATTTCGCGTAACGAGATCCCGTCAAAGTGATATCGTGCGCGGGTATCGGAATGATATTTCGAGCTACCGTGTGTCGTATTAAATGGAAAATTGGCCTCAGCTAGCGAAATCCCACGCGGATCGTCGCTTTTTCGCGGTTTCGAACGAAATTAATCGGTGGGCCGCGTTCAATGGATCGAGCATTATCTCGGACATGATGGTGCCCGTAATCCGCCGTTAATCGCCGACCGTGCGGATAGCAAGCGGCACCGGGCGGGCGGACGATTTCGGGCACAACAGCCGGATCATTAATTCGCGTTTAACGAATCCCGCTGACGAGCCGTTGCCCTCCGTTTCGGATCAAGCGTAACGTAATAAGGCTGCCGGAATTCGTGATGCTTAAATCGTGTGACGCGAACGACGATCGGATTCAGAAGCGTTGATTGCGCGTAAATTCGTGAGCTAACGCGTTCCGATCGAATGATATACGACCCTATACGTAAGTGGCATAGGTAGAATAAGAAAAAAATTGTATCGAGACAGATTCGTAACACACGTGTAAGAAAAGTTGTGAAATAAATCTGAAGGTTTTTGCGAAATTACTACAGCGCCAGTGCTGGTGGTTCTAATAAAGAAACTTCGTACGAACGTTTATAACAAAGCGTTTGTAGCCTTTATGTAATATATTCTTCTTATTTTTGTTGAGGAATTCTCTATGAAGTAACTTGTTTCGTTTGGTGAAACAAAATCGTTTCAAAGTAATCAACCCTTCGGTAAATATCAAGTAGCTCGGTACACGTAGGAAGAACATTTAAACTTCCCTCTGAAGTTCTCCTCTACTCGTAGTCTTTTGTATAACGAACGTATCCTTTGAAAAATTAAAAACTAACATTTCCTCGAAGTGGCTCGGTATGTACGTGGTAGAAGGTACAATTACTGAAAAGAGGCAAATAGAAAGGCGTGCATTGTCGTTGGATTTAAACTGGAGTGGCGCACTACACGGAATGAAATTCCCTCGTGAGCAGACCGGGCTGTCCGAGACTGATGCAAGATCTCGAAATTCCTTTTCTTGAGGACACGGAAACGACCTCGGTAACCGAGCAGCTCGTGCATACCATTACCGCGCCGTTGGTCGCAAGCTGACTACCTGAAAAAGTCACGTTAAACTGTATGAGAAAGTGTCAGGTTCGCTGATGGAACGAGCCGCGAAGAGGATTTCAGCCTCTCCTAAGGAGGGCACAGCCTCGAAGAGGCCAATGGTCGCTCGCGTTCTCACGACCCAACGAATCGACTGACGATGCGAACACGGAGAATGCTTTTCTTTACGTTGACGAGCAACGATGAATCGACGGACATCACGTAACATTGTTCAGATTATATCTCGTAGACAAGATATATTGCACGTTGTCCCGCGAATTAGTAGATTTATCGTTTCTGGATTGTGTAAGAAATTCTACTTTCCCTCCTGGAACACTGTATGCAAATAATAAACAACGAAATCTTATCGTTTTATTTTCTGCACCTTATTTTATATCGACTTTGGTCTACTTATAATTATATATAATTAAAAGAGAGAATAAAAAATTGTATATAATTTTGAAAGTTTTCCAGATATTCGTTTTGAAAACAATTTCAATTGTATAAACTTGGTAAGATTCGATTGCTAAACAGGATTGTAAAAGTTTGAAGACGAACAATAGAGCGGGATCATAAACGGGACGTACATAAATTCACGGGAACCCATTAAGAATGCCAGATAAGGCAATTTCTATTCCGTGTAAATCGAATGAACGAAGTTTCGATAAACGCGAGGAGAACAGAGGAAGCTCTCTAGCGTTCGTCTTATCTGCAGGGCCGAAACTTTTAAAGGCTCCTTAGTCCAGTATCTCGTGCTATTAACCAAGAACCGAAAAACTTCTTGGGTGGCGGTTACCGCGTATCACAAATCACCGTAGCCGTTTCCACACGTTCTTTCATTTACCATCGACGTCCCTCGGCTACCGTTCACGAAACACGCCACGAATTCCACTCGCATACCATCATGGAATTCGAACAAATACGCGACCAACGGCTTCGTTTCCTATCGCGACGCACCTGTACGAAAACGATGGAAATTTAGACAAGATTCGTTTGAACGGCTTCCTTTAAATTAAGAAAATAATTTAAATAAAATAATTGCCTTTAAGCAGAGTGTATATGCAAATTACTTCGTCTACTCGGTCGTCGCTGACGTTACTAATGACAGACTCGTATATTTAACCCGAACCTCTGGCACATACGTTATACATTGTAAGAAATCATTCTTCAGCTGCGTGAAAAGAAAGAAGCAGACCTCGGTGCTGCAATGTTCGAGAAGAACGACGACGCGTACCGGATCTTCGCATCGACGTAGGTGCACGAATGTGAAAGGGGATGCTGAAGAGAATGCTTTGAGCCGTGGTTAATGATACGCGATGATACGCGGCATTCGTCACTGTCCGATGTCCGGCTTGATTGCCGCTACTGTTCCCTGCCCTTTATCTCTTACAGACTCGTAACCAGCAGCCTGTATGCCGCTATGTTTAAATACGTTCGCCTGCATAAAAAGTGCAAATTTCGTCGATGACGAGAATAGCAGTGGAAGGAGTTGAGGTATTCCGAGTCGAGAGCAATGCTACGAAGTGGACGTCTTTGAATTCGGAACACTTCAAATTCGGAGGGATTCGAATTTCGTACGCTTCGAACTCGGTGCATTCAAATTCGGGAGGATTCAAACTCCGCGAATTCAAGCTCTGAATGCTCCAAATTCGGAGGGACTCGAATTCGTTTCGCTTCGAACTCGGTGCATTCAAATTTGGGAGGATTCAAACTCCGCGAATTCAAGCTCGGAATGCTCCAAATTCGGAGGGACTCGAATTCGTTTCGCTTCGAACTCGGTGCATTCAAATTCGGGAGGATTCAAACTCGAAACGCTTCAAATTCGCATCGCTTCAAACGCGATCCATTCGAATGCACTTTAAACTCGGTGCATTCCTGTCGCCCCGCTGCATATTCAAACTCGCGACGCAATTCGCGCGTTTATGGAAAACTCGAGCAACTATCGGGGCCGCGTAAAGCGACTACATAAAGTTCCTGACGCGGATCACACGCGCGGGACGATGCAAAAGCCACGGAGAGAGTGAAACGAAGGTAAAAAGTCAGTTTGGCACACTCCACCATTAGCGGGCGCGGTGAGGAGGCCCGAAACGATCGGCCGTAACTCATCCGACCAGCGTGTACAGTGAAGCAGCTCTGTTCTCTGTTACTCACTGACAGGCAGCCGCGGAAAAAGTTAACTTATTCTAAGCGTGAAACCAGACCCTGGTCCTGAAAAGAAGCTGCACATCGTAATCAGTCCCCTCGCGTGCCGTTCTGCTCGACTTTTGCGGGAACCCTCGCGTTTATTGCCGGACCAGCTGAATCATGATGCGTCTCGCGACGACACGACATTTTTCCACTAGGTTTTGCCACGACAATTAGATCAGGCCCGATTATGGTGCTACGTTTTTATTACTCCAAGCAGGGGGTTGATACGGGTTCTCTCTATGCGAATTGTAACCTCTTCAGAATTTTCAATAATTTAGTGTACGCTAATTTTCTTTTATCGATAACGTTTCGATTCGCAATATTCATTAAATCACTGAAGTAATTATATGTAACAAGATTAATGAAATTGATTATCAGGGAATTGATGATAATAAACGATCAGAACAATATTCTTGTGATTCGTACGGTAGTAATTTAAAACTGATATCGATACGGTAATTAACCGAGTACGCGGACTGAATGAAAACAGCAGTCACAATGTGTATACCCTTATAAAACTGATAATGTATCTTAAACACCTGTATCAAGCTCAATTTGCGATACCTTAACAAGCAGTTTCTCTGAGAACGATAATCATCAAACGTAACGAATCAACATTCAGCAAAGAATGAAACACGTACAAATCGATACAAATTACCAAGATCCGCATCGTGGAAAGTACAAAACCCGAGTCGGCGAGTGTCGTAATCGCTAATTCGACGATTGCCACACACCGTTCACCGTGCGATCAAAACCTCTCATTGAATATGACCCACTAAATAAGAACGATATAATTGCTCGTCCTACTTCGTAATCACTGGCTTTCGATTCCCGCCGCGCAATCGACGATTCGCTTTCGATATCGAGCTAAGCACCGGAGAGCCTCTGGAATTTCTATTCACCGGTGCACGCTTCGCTGAGGATCGTACCGAGAGAGCAGCGTTTGTTTTTTTAACTCGACGAAAGGTAATATCCTATTAATTAACGTTAATCAGCGATACAAGTCGGTGGAGCGGGACCAAAGCGTGATCGAACCGAGACTAGGCTCTCTTCACGACGTTGTTCTTCGTCTACTCGAGCCTTTCGAGACGCCGAGAGGCCAGCGGAATACCTAGCTGACACGCGATTCAACTGACCTCCCTCTCGCGAGGATGACTCTTATTCTCGTTGTACCGAGGCCACGGCACCTTGACATTCATCAATGCTCGTCGGCGAAATTAATATAGCTCACGATCGAACAACAGCAGGATCACGAGACGGAGGACAGAAGAATGGAAGGAAAGGTACGAGTCCGGCTGTCCGTTGTCCGAGGCGTGGGCAGGCAAGACAACGGTCACGTTGCCGCGTACTCGTCCCCTGACGGGCTACATACGATAATACCGACCGTCGATGGCATATGGAGCACAAGATCGATACCTCGTCGATACACCGATACATCGGTGACGAAGGTATCGGAACCCCATTAGACGTTCCACGATCGCCACGAACAGCCTCTAGCCTCTCTCCCTGGCTTCGGATATTCTTAGTTTGCACGAGGACCGTCAGTGTCCCCTATCCACCTCGAGACCTCTTCGTCTTCTTCGTCCTCCTCATCTCGCCAGACGTCCTTCCACCATCGACGTTTCCATTCGAGCTTTGTCAAGGTAACTGATCGCTACGGGCCCTCACGATCGATCGATACACGCTCGATCCCCTGTAAGCAAGTTGCAAATGCGATTGGCGTTGAAGGAGGAGCCTGCCGGAAACGGCGGCCAACGGTGAGCATTAGATGTATTAGAGGAGAAAAGGCGTTGTTCATGCTGGACTGATGTTAGTTAACCTTCGACGTTCGGCTGATAAATATCACGGTGGAAATCGTTAAAACGTTTGACAACGAAGGTAAAGGGTATTTAATTCTTGGACGGTGGGAACAGATGGCTGGGTCAGACGTGACTTATGTTAAGATATTAGAAATTTTGATTACGTATTCATCCTTATACGCATCGCGTTTGCCATTTGAAGAAACTCGTGAAATCCTTATTATGAAAATATGAAAAAATATGCAACTTGATAGGATTTCTCTATTCTCTCGAGCTTTTATCCTAGATTATTTTATAGACTCGCAAAGTCTATTAGAATTTATCGTGGTGATTCTAGACGAAGAATGTCGTAAGTAGATTCTATAAAAGCAAACACGTCGGCGTTAAAACGAAGGATATAAAGGAGTGTCGTTTTACGAGCTTCTGAAACCGAGCGAAACGTAATGCAGAATGTCATAACAATCAATTAAGCTGTCGAGGGGTAGGTTTGAATAGAAAAATGCCATTTGACAGCGAAGAACATCGTCCGGCCATCTTATTGCACGATAACAGTTAACTGCTTACTGCTACCGTGACTCGTCATATAAAGCTTGCGGATGAAATTTTATTCTTCGGATATCAGTTCGTTTGACTATCGTCAAAGACTTTCTAATATTAAGTAAATCCTCGTCAAAAATGATATCATCAACCGCTAATTATCGACAAGAAACTAACTGTCCTCGAAACATTCTGAATATTCATCTAGTTATCCAATTGGAGACACCAGTTTTCCCAGGATTTTCCCTGTTTCATCGTGGCTGCGTTACGATCCAACTTTCCAATGGAACATCGCGAGAAGCGTTCAATAAACAAAGTTAGCGATTTCGAGTGATATATTCGCGGGTCTGAAAGAGCCATAAGGACGAGCTAATCTCGGGACGGTAAAGGGCTACAGGCCCGGTCGTTACCGACTCTCCTACTGTGTTTCAATATTTCCTTTACGCCCTGAGAAGCGCGTTAGTGGCCGGTCTTTATATCTCGAGCAGGCATAAAACCGGGCATAATAACTTTACACGCGGCGTACGTTCGCGACATTTTCCTCGCGTCCAGCCGCAATCCCGGTGATCATTAAACCGCCATCTTCGGTAAATATTCGCGAACCGTTCCCGGTCCGACGATTATTCCGTCCAGGCGCGCAAGCTGTCCCGTGGCCGTAAACTTTTGCCCGAGTGTCGATCGTTGGAAGGCCCGCCGCGCCGCTTTCAGATTCCTAGCGATCCTTTAGCCTCCGTCGACACTCCGTTCCTGGCAATATCGCGGCGAACCCTCCTTCCTTCAGGACTTTCAGCTGCAACGATATTCTACGGATTTTTATAGCTTCGAAAATGAATTTGACAAAATTAATATTAATATAAAAATGTAAACAAACTGTATTGTCTTTGAAAGTATAGCATCGTTCGCGTTAAATCTAGCAGGAGGAAAGGAACAAAGTGATTCGGCGAAAAGGAGCAAAGAAGGAGAGCGTGCGGAGGAGAAAAAGGTAAAATCGAGGGAAGGGAGGTAGGTAAGCGAAGGCAGGTACGATCGTGAAGAGATCCGCGGGCAGATTTAGCGGCTCCTCCTGACAAGACAATAGCTGTTCCCCTCGTTTTCTGCGGACGCGCATTCCGCGGCTAGGTATGCGTGCTTCACGAAGCGCCCCGACGCGACGCGAGCACCAAACCCTCTCGCGCCTCCGAAGATCCTCGAGAACTTCTTCTTCTTCTTCCTCTCCTCTCTCGCCTTTCCGTTGCCCTTTTCCCTTCGCCCAAATGCTGCCCACCGCCAGCTTTTTCGCTGGTTCTTTTGCATCGGCCGCAGGAATGGTTTCCATTCGTCTGTCCTGTTCGCTCGACTCCTGCACATGTTTATCGCCGCCACGAAAGTGACACTTTCGCACGAATAGGCCGGGCGAGAAGCGGCGGACAGCAGAAGAGAACTTTCGGCCGCGCCATTCACCGCTTTCGTTCTTCCCTTCGGTTTTCTGCATTCTGATGTATGGGCTATTGGCTCCCACGCCGAATCCCACAGCAAATAGACCGGTCCTTGACTAGAGAATGGGGTAATTTTTTAAGGATACTTTGAAAAACTGGCCACCTTTCTGTATTCGGGGAAGGGTGATTTCGAAGAAGAGGATAATACAATTGTGGCGATGTAATGGCCAAAGTGAACTTTGTCCGTCAGTGACATTTATCACGTTATTCTTCATCGTTTACTCCAATCATCTACCAGTATACTTTCAATAAAACAACCCAAATCCCTGAGAGAATTGAAACCGTGTCCAATGAACCTTTACCATAATCGACGCGTCGATAGATTCTAATCGAACAGGTTCAAACTCGACCACGAAATAAACATTCAACCGGTCGGACAGCCGGAACCCGTAGAGACACTTAACTGATATACTTCAGTTGAAACGCAGTTCTCTTCGCAAACTCGCGTTCTCTTCGAGCGCGTACGTATTTCAAGGGATCCCATAGACGAGTTCACGAACTCGCGGCACGATTGCGTGCGGCTAGGTGTGTACGCAGAGGGCCGTTACGACGAGCATTTCACGCACCGCGACGCCGTAGCTGAACCGCGAAACGTGTTGTGCGTTACGTAGCCGTCGTCTCTCCCCTGTGTTTACACGCGCGTGCAATCCGGCCGCTGCGCTGGTTAGTCTGCGATGCAAAAAGACCAGGTGTAACCGGCGCGAGAGCAAATCGCTCGAGTTCACGCAACGCTACGTGACGGCCGAGCCGGAAACGGTCGACTCGAATCGATAAGCCAGGTAAAAGCGAGCGATGAAATTTGTAGGCTGCCTCTCGCCCCGGTAATTCGCCGCGTTCAATCTCTGCCTGATTACCGCCGGCTACATTACCGAAACGCTTCGATCCCGAAATATCGGATACGTTCTGAATGATTGAACGAAAGTATTTCGGTACCCGATATCCCGACAGTTGGAGAACTTCTAAAACTTTCGATGAAGAGGAAATTGGGCCACTTCCGAAGCTAGTCAAATTAAAGCTGCGCCTTTCTGTCCGCTTTCTATAAGAACTTTTTCCCTCTGCGATAATTAAAGACCTTCGTTTCCAGAGTTCAACTCCGGAATAATCCTTCTGAAAGAGTAAAAGCGAAATGGAATGTGTCAATTGAAGATTTATGATCGCTTCAGATAAAATCTCTCTTATCCGGTATATTTGAAAGCAATTCGTTCGAGTACCATTCGGTCGACAAATAACGCACCTAGCCCGAAAAGGATCTCCGGAAGACAAAGAGGACACGCGAAGCCGGGAGGCAGATTCGAGCAGGAAAGGAACGGTCAAGACTTTGATTTACCTTCTCCCTAATTACAAATGAAACGCGCGCTCTTATTGGCGCGTCGGTAGCTCGCAAGAAGGATGAGCTTGTCTGCGCATGCGTGCGCGCTTCTTTCTTTTCCCGCCACGCACATATCCGAAAACGCCTAGCGTGTACGTACACGAAGTTACACCGTGTAAAAGCGTGCAGAAGGTAACGAGCGAGTTGACGTGCGAAGAGGAGCAGAAGGAGGGAAAGAGGAAGACACAGGCATCGGCGTGCGAATCTTTTTCTCCGCGACATTTATCACCCGGCAACCGCACCAGTTTACGCGCTTTTAGGCGAGGCGAGTGTGTGCGTGCGACGAATCGGCCGAGCGAGACGAAGAAGATGCACAGAAGGGAGATCGCGAACGCTTCCACTTAATGAATGTAGATTTGGTAGTGCCGCTTGGAACGGATATCGATGGCTAGAAATTTGTCTCGAGGAGAGAGCTCGAGAGATATCTCCGCCGGCCAATTTCTTCCTCTCAGTCGGAGACGCGAGCTTTGTTAATGTCTTTCTGCGTTCATTTTTTAACCGAACCCCCGGACGATCGGGGAAATATAGCGTGCACGTTGCCACTCCGACTGTCTTCGGTCTGATGAGATCTCCGAGAGACATTAAGAAGTGCAGTGTGTTAATTGCAGAAATTTTAGTACCCCAGACTTGGATACTCTTTCTTCATTAACACTCGGAACGCCATGAAAAAGTAACTTTTACATTTTTATTTCAATACTTTATGTTTATAAAAATTCTTTTTCAACGATTTATGAAGTATTTCGCAAGAAGACATTCAAGTTCGTGTTGAAAAATGAAAAAACATTGAACGACAAATTTTTCAATTCCATGAAAGTCCGGTCTGTCCGCGGAATTGCCTATGCCTAATATCTAACCATCGTTTACCAACCGTATTTGGAAGGGCGATTGTTACGAGTCGCACGGTGTGGTCGGGCGTTCGTTTAAAGAGGAAAAACAGAAACGCGAGCGAGAACAATGCGCGGCAATTTCGTGCGGTGTAACAGGGCTGCGGTGCAGCCGGCAACGAAGGCATTTGTCAGTACACAAGCGCTTAACGACTTCGAGCTGGAAAGAGCAACAGGTATCGATAGCTAGAAATTAGTCTTCGCCCTGGAGATATCGTACGAGTTTAAAACTGCTCGTTCCTTTTTGTTTAAAAAAAAAAAAAAAAAACAAGAAAAGAAAAGAAAAAAGGAACAACTAATAACGTGTCGCTACTCCGGTACGAGGATTTCGTACGGGGAGACGAAACGGTTTGTCGATACGTACGAGTTGTAAAAAAGGAAATAAGCGAGAGGAACGATCCACAGATCAACGTCAGAAAAAGTAACAGCTCGACGACGTCGATGGAACGACGCCGAATGGGGACCCGCTTCTTCGACCTAATGAATATAGATTCGTTTCAGCAAGAAGCAACAGATATTGATCGCCGCGAATACGTCTGCACGTAGGAATATTAAGTTATCATTTCACGGGGGATGCGGTACATCGTATCCTGTATTATCATCGAGGTACCTGTAATTGCTAGCGCGGGATCTACCTGGTAAGAAGGCGAAAAAGGAAGTTCGCGTAACATGCGATCTGCCACGGCGAGGACGCCGTCTTCGAACGAAAGCGAACGCAGTGGGTCGCATTCCGTGACGATTATACGCGCTTCGTCGGAGCAAGAAATCGCGGTGGCGATCGATGCCACCGGGAGAAAGGTATCGTGCGATAAACGGACGAAGAAAAAGAAAGTGAAAGATGGAAGTAAAGACGGAAGGAGGGTTACCACCTAACTACTCGTGCAATTTCGACGTTGCAATGGAAATGGAACGTAGACGTACGCGTATATGGTACCCATCGACACCGTGACGCGGGTATCGATATCGATTGATTTATCTGAACCGATTCCGAGTGGGCCCGCTCGATCGATGACTGGCTGTCCGCTGACGAAACGGTGTATTGCCCTCTCGTGCGAGCCTCTGCTCGCCTACCTAATGACATTGCCTCCTCGTGCAGCCGCTCTTAGGGCTGATTAAAAATGGCATAATGAAAGAAGCTGCTGCGCCGATACGACGTTGCTACCAAGAAGCCGGCAAGCTACGGCTCAGAGAAAGGGGATGAGAAAGGAAGAATAAGAAGAAGAAGATGAAGAAACGAGCGAGAAGGAGAGGATGATGTACGAAAGAGAGAAGAGAAGAGAAACGAACCGGCCTTAGAGTCTTCTGGTCCTGAGTGGAGTTTAGTTTTTTAACCGATCAATCACCCGCTCTACAAGAAGTACATATCCCACCTACCGAAAGGAGAACCGAGTTAGAGAAAAGAGGGAGGAAAGACAATGAGAGAAATCGAAGAACAGTGGTCCGCGAGCAAGATGAGCCGAGATTTAGATGAAGACGGAGTCGGCACGATCCGATCCAACTACCAAATCATCCTTATTAAACGCCCCATTGAATTCTACCGTGTATTACGACAGCGCTGCCTGTTTATTAGCTGGCAGGAATTCCTGTCGCATTACCCGAACCTGTATCCACTCGACGTATCTGCATTTCTACGAAAATTACCACTTTGTACGAACAGAGAAATTCTGCAGCAATTTTGATACGATAAGAGATCTGTATCTTAAACAGCTAAATTTAAACTGAATTGATTTTCGTCTGGAATCTTGAAAATTTTAGAGATTAAATATTGATATATCGTGATAGTATTTTCTATGACATTATTAGAGAAATATTTCCTCCAACAACGAATGATTGTAGTTTATTGCAGCAATGGGCGAAGCCGGCGCGTTGTATAAATAACATTTGCGATAATACAGAAAATCCATCTGCAATCCAGCGATACCTACCTCGGCCAGGAACAATCGATGGATCGAGAGGTCGAGCAGCGATTTCCTTGTAAATTGCTTTCTCGATCCCTCGCCCTCGATCGTAGCTCGGTTTCTCCCTGTTCCACCGTGGTCCCTCTTCATTTCTCACTGGTTCGTCTCGATCCACCTCGAACCCTTGACGCTGGCCGAGAGATAATAATAAAATATCACAATCATCACGGCTAACTACTGTTTCATTAAACGATTAATTAACCGACGATATATTACGTAGATAGTGGCGAAGTTCCCTTTCCCCTGGGACTCAAGTATGCCTTACGGTGGCATTGCGATGCAACTTTCACACAACCATCGTTCGTACACTTTCGTTTCTTCTCACTCCGTACGTAACAGCTTCTCTCTCTATTCATTTTAATTCTCTGCTCTGAAAAGATGCGTCGGTCGAGGTATCGGTTTGTCCTTGCACAGAGGCCATCAGCGTCCCGTCGCGCCGCCATCAGCTTCGTCAGCAACGCGTTTACCCCGAGACACCCGTGAAGAATCGCCGAAAATTAAAAATTAACCAGTTCTTATTTACACTGCAGCTTTGATTTACCGTTACCAGCGAGGCACATGGCCAACGAGAAAATGGCCCCCGTCGTCGAATCACGATAATCACCGGTTGCTGACGGTACATTTGTCACCGACCGTGCCTCGTGCCTAATTCCACCCGACCAATCCTATGTTTCCATAGGAGAAGGTTGCTATTAGTGATTGTCAACGGAGTCCGGAGGTTCTTTCTCTTTTCTCGAATTTATTAGAATCCGTGGAGATGTCTCTTCAAGATTCGTTTATTACGCCGAAGACAGATCATCCTTCACCGGGTGTATAATTAAGGTGTTCGTATAAGTAAATTTGAAAATAACATTTGTTATTTCGGTGTAGCTAATTTAGTGATTATACAGATAAAATTAATCTAAATATAACGTGACTGGGGGAAAAAAGAAATGTAATTTCTCCGTGTCAAAAGAAATTGAAATGTTCTTATCCTTGTAGAGATAAAAATATAAGAGATTGAAGAGATTTAAAGATTTCGTGTACGTACACGTTTTCACGGCAAGCATTATCAAACTACCCAGTGTAGCGAGATTAACCTGGTTAATATGTTCGATTTTATCGACGAAGACTAATTGCCTGCTCGTTACGCGCGTTATTTATATTCCGACTAAAAAGTCCCGTGAAATGCATACAGCATTCTTCCATTTTTGCCCGTTATTTATCTCGCGCAATCGGTAATTCGTTTATCGATTGTTTGTCAAATTTGATGAGTTCTGCCCATCCTCATCAGCTAACGAGCAGTGTTAATTATCGAATGGCGAGTAAAAATCTTGATAAGTTTCAAATGTGTAATTTCATCTCTGCCACCGCGGTGTAATATCAAATATTATAGAAACCTCATAAAATTCATCTACCCTAATTAGTTTCGATTCTTAATTTTCAATAACCAATAGCGATGATTAAATCGATCCATCAATATATCAAGATTGATCCACGACTAAAACTCCGAATCATCGAATAATTAAATCGTTTCGTATCAAGACGAGGACAGTATTGTACGATGATTTTTTCCACGACGACCTTTCAAACATCCTCAAACGAGAAAGGTAAAAGAGAATCAAAGGTACGGTCTGCCCGTGACTCGTACTGCTCTCCACCATCTTCCAATTGCACTTTATTTATCACAATTTGCTGACGTTGATATATCGTTACACGGCCGCACGACACATATGTATGCGTCATCGCAATTTACATTGGCCATCTCTCAATGTAACCGTCTTACTTAACGACCGGTCCACAGTGCGGACTGTCTTTAGAACGAGGTCTCGAAGGAAACTCCGGTGGAATTTTCACGCGTACCGCGACACCTGGACCATGCCCGCTGAAAGGTATACGACGGCGATACGCTTATCGAAAAATAGTGCATTTTGCAATGGGAACCGGTTCCCGTCAGATAACTCGCACCGCATAAATACACGCCACAAAGTACCTTTGCTTAAGGACGACGAACATAAAGGGAGCGTCATATTGCACGTCTCTTTTCCCTTATCTCTACTGGCTGGTAAGAAAGAATTCAAAGCGGAAACTCTTTGAATCGTTCTCAGCAAACACCTGTGGTATCGTGGGTGTATTTATAATAAGGTGGAGCTTGACAAAATGATTTCAATTTGAAATTAAATTTTCGAAAATTAAACCCAAGTTTCTGAAACGGATAAACGCGAGAAACAGGCGACGGATCACAGGGAAGAAGATTTAAAACAATTAGGATGTTAAGTGTCGACCATTTAAGGACGCGTGTCACAACATAATGCCCGTGTCCCTCTATCCATTCATTCATATTTCTCGTCCCACGCGATCCTTATTCCGCTCTTTTTCGTCCGTTTGCCCGAGACTCGGCTCGGTAATGCTCGCGCGGCTTACAAGCGGATCCAGGACGATGCATCGATCACCGAGCGATCTAGCGGTCAAACTGTCCTACTCTAGAATGCATAAATGATAAAACGCAAAAAGACCAACGGCAACTAGACATGGCCGTCTTATCGGCGCGGAAGGATGACAAATTGGATGCTGGAAACGTTTTGCATTGTATTCGCGACGATCTGACTGATTCTAGTAGAAAAGAATGAAGTCACCATACCTTGAATAATCGATAATCTACATATTCTATAATAAACTAATGTAAACGGGTGTAATACAGTAGTTGCTAACCCACGAGGATTACACATAAATAAATAAAAAATTAGAGAATAGAATGATGGTTGCAAGAAGAAAAACATACACCACATATATGGACGTTTGTTTGTTATACGCAACATTTTGGGCCTGGAAATCACCTCCCCTGCTCCACTTAACCATCCGTAATGATCGAAAATCGCCACTTGCGAATGGCAGCAAGCAACGCGAACCTCCCCGTCCGTCCCGAAGGTAGTAAATTCCATCCTACCTTGCAGAGAAAAAGAGTTGGAAAGAGTGCTGACGGGCGAAATTTTTACTACCAACTTCTTCCAGGATAATTGCACCGGCCTTGTTTACCGATCTAACTACACAGACCCCATCAGCAAGGAGGCCAAACGCGAAAAGAAAATTTCGCTCTTTTTCTGCATTCGAGTTCGAGGAGTTTCGCCTCGAAATTGCATCGGTTCGCTTTGACGAATTCGAGTTCGCGTTCGTGGAAATGACACGAAGAGGGCGAGAAGATGAGCATCGGGCGAATAAGTGACGGTCATCGAGGCAACGGGATCCTCTTCAAAGGATCCTGCTGAATTGATCCTGACATAAATTTCAAATTTTTCCATTCTCGTCGTCTCTGGTTACCAGTTAGAAAGGATCGTTCGTTGCATCAAGGGTCATACATAATTCTCACCGTTTTAATTATCTAATAACCGTATGATTCATCAGCAATAAAGGGACGATTTAATATTTAATTGTTTTGCATGGATTATCGGGAGATTCGCGCTAGCGAAATGATAGAGAAACGAGCTGACACGGTGGGAATAGACCCCATACTGTTTTCGAGGCATCGATTGCAAACGATGACCGGCAACAATCTCGGCAATGGTAATCTCCGAGCAGCTGGACGACCTAATGAACGAACGATGATTCGTCAGTCATTCGAACGGGAAAAATTCTTGCGCCGGATTTGGTGCCCGAAATAACCGGACCTCGATTAAATTCGTATTCTCCCCCGCTGATCGAGAAATGCCTGGTCAGTAGATCAATGGGTCCGTTCATTTTTTTCCTTTAACATTCTTTTTTAATCATTGTAGATCGACGACTATTTTCAAGTCTTTTCATATTCTTATTTAATAACCCTTTTAAATCAGAAATGTGTCATAAAAAAGTAGTACCATTCTTTTATTTTAACGAGCATCGAAAGAATGATAGTAAGAAATTGAAAATCATTTCTTTTAATGTTTTAAATATATTTCCTTTTCTTTTCAAAAGGAAAAAGAACGTTTATTTATCCTAGTCGACGAACTTACGTAATTCCTGACTTTTCACACGATCAAGACAGCTCGAAGGCTCAGCGAGCTCGATGGCAAATGAGCGCCACCCAGACGAGACGTTCTCCTCGAAGCGGAAAATAAGCGTAACCGTGTAAGGTGTACATACACCCGTTGTCAATTACCAAGGGTTCCCTTGCGGTCGGGTCTAGTCGTGCTCGCTAAATATGGCGCGATAATCGTAGCGCACAGCTCTAATTATCATCGCACCAGTTTATAGCGCTCGGCCAGGTAGAGAAGGAGTTTCTCGCAACAGCCTCGAAGGATCCCTCGTGCTTCGCATATTTATCCGCATCTACTTTGCCACCGCGTTTACACCTGCTCCCTGCTAACGCGCTCCTTCCAGAACACCCCTTTGTTCCCTTTTTGTCAGACCTTTTTTCATCTCCTCGCCCTTTTCTTTCTTCAGACTCGATTTCCGCGTTGCTTTGCACTTCTCTCCGCGCCATTCCTCTCATTTTCGTTCCTTTAAACGCAACATTTTCAATTCATTCTTTGAATATCTTTCTGATTTATGATTTGCGTAAAATTTCAATTCAATTTACTCTCCATGATTTGATCCTAGTTTCATTCTAGATACACGTGGTTTAGATTAACCTACATAGAGCAACAGGATGAAAAGCAAAGATTCCTTAAAAATGTCGAACATCCTCTGACAACAACCGTTACGACAGCTTCGAAGAAGACAATTACGAACTCTCTGGCACAAAGAGCGTGGCGAGAGGAAAAATCAGGGCCGATGCATCGTTCTTCCCACGCGGTCGCTAATTACCTGACCGTTACCGGTGAAGTATCGCGAGGATGTTTTTACAGACGTTAGCGAAGGTGATCATGAGTTGGCTCGTTGTTCGGATCCAAAGGAATATCGAACCTGGCAAACGAGCGAATCAAAGACACCAATAATGGTACAGTTTCATTATCTACGTGTCTTTTATAAAATAGTCTTCGGATTCAAGATGAAATATACGATATTATTGACACTTCGATGATTCGCGGACGCGTGCAAAATCATCGACCATATACAAAGAGGAGAAGAGAATAGTTGCCGGAGCCGAAGCGCACCGTTCAAAGTGATGTATACGGAGTGGCTGGCTCCTCGGTGCTAATTACTGCTATTAGTAACCCCCCACCAGTACCGGTACGCGCAAACATTAACATAAGGGACAATGACAAATGACAATAACGCGCTGCGACCCGGTAAGGCACTGCTGTCTCTCTTCCTCCCTGTGTCTGCTCCTTCTGTCGCTTCTTCATCGCCGCTGTTACTTTCTCTTACCTTTCGTCGGCTTCTTAAATCCCCCTTTACTCCTGTCCGCGCTCGCGGATGCCATTTGTTTCCGATGTTATTGAAAATTCGAAGAACGAGTACCTTGGAAGATTTTCATCAAACTAAGTCGATTATAATTCGTTTCATCAAAAAATTTCTGGTTCGATATGAGAGTAGTTAAAAATTGATGGAAATTCAGAGCTGCGTTATTGTCATTTTTTGCATTATATCGATTACAAGTGCTTTCCTCTAATAAAGTGCATCCTACGTTTGTTCAGCTTTCGTAAAGGCGAACGCTCGAATTCCATTCGCTCTGGCGGCGTTCCTCTTTCCTTTTTCGTCGACCACCCCATCGATCGTCGGTGATCCGTAGCTTCTCGATTCCTTCGCCGTTTCGTGTACATACGAAATTCGACGAAAGGGGACCCCAGTGACGGCACGTCGTCCGGGACTTCCGCGTGTTTCGCCTCACGACGGACAATTTGTTTGTTGCAAGGACGATGCCGGAGAGAAGTTCGAGGCTCCGTTTCACCCTTCTGGCCCGCCTTCCCTTCCCACCTCTCGATACACTCTCTTTCCTCGACCAGTTACCTACCTAACGAGGCCGCGAGATGGATCGGCTCTTCTTCGAGAATGCGCCTCTTTCTCCTCGTACCTTGATCCGTCCTCTTCTCTGTTCGCTCCTCTTTTCCCTTCAACCTTCCTGTTCTTCTTCTTCTTCTTCTTCTTCGTCTTCTTGATCCTGTACATCGTACTCTTCTCGTTCTTCTTCCTCGTGTCCACGATCGAACAGGAGCACCGTCCTCTCGACCGAGTAAGTAATTTGTGCGCCAAGACAAAGAATTCCTCCCTTCCTTTCGTACACGTCTCGGCTCGTCGCCGGAGAAGTTCGTTTCGTGCCGCGAACCGGATAACGAGACGCGGAAACTGATTGATTTCCCGTCGTGGACGCCTGCCAGCGCGATAGTCGAAGCATTAATGAAGTTGTCCAAGTGACCGCCTCGGCTCGAGCTGATCGGTGAAGGCTCGCGGCGGGAAACGGCGTCCTCTCGTTTACGGCGCGGACCAGCAACGTCGTCCATCGAAACGTTTCCATGCGTCCTTTCTTTGCAATGATATTCTTCCGTTTTGTTTTCTTCGTTGAAAGAGTTTTATTTTTCCAACACTTTCATTACTTCCGAAGTCTTTATAAAGTAATTGTAATATAGATCATCTACCGGACAATTTATAAATAATTAAATCATAAATGACCTAAAAGTAAACCTTGCATCAGAAATGAAACTGTAGAAGATTAAATAGCTTTCGTTGTCTTTGGGGATGTCGAAGATGATCAAGCACTCTTCGATCACCCATCGATGACTGGATACAGTTTCATTCGATATTTCGTAACGATCAATTCCGATATCGTTCGATCGATCATCTGATATTTACCAAATAAAATCACCGATCACAGTGGAAAGCCTGGAGAGAACAAACGAGACGTAAAAAAAGAAATCAACCTAATGCATGACAAATCGGCTATCAAGATCCAATTTTTTTCTCCGCTCTCTTCAACATCTCCTTCTCCGATTCTCCGCCCCTGTATCTACGCAAAAAACTCTTGCATCGCTTAATCACCAATCACCGGACACGCCTCGCAACGAATTAAACATCGTGCAAGGCTGCTTAACAAAGGGGGGGCCCAGTAAGTTATCGCCAATTTGACTAGAGTCTCGCGTGAAATTCGCGAGAAGAACGTTGCGTAACGTTATTAATCGAACGAGCGTTTCAATTATCGCGTAACGTGTGGATAGCGAGGGATCGTGGAAGGATACGGAAAGAAGAGGCTCGGTGCGGCAACGATCGTGAGAGATGAACGCGAAGGGGAATAAGGACGCGGCGTCATCTTGTTCACCGGCAACGCTATTGATTAGGATGACTGGAAGTTTCGAGATAAGCCGGTCCCCGTCGTTTCCCTCTCCCGTAAAGCCCCTTACCTTTCCAGCCAGCTTGATTGAGTTCCGATGGGTGTGCCGCACTTCAAACGCCTCCGCATTAATTATTAGGCGTCCGAGGGATTCTGGAGGCGCGCGTCGAAATCGGCTTCGTCCCCCCGTCGCTTATTTCTTCTTCGAATTCTTCTTGCATCGAATACGCGTACTCGTTACGTACAGCTTTCTTCTCGATAAGAAGAAAGATGCGGATAAGCGTCCATTCGAATCGAAATGAAAAAAGGAAAAAAAGAAAATAGAAAGAAAAGAAGAGAGGAAAACGGTTTACGAATTTATGACAGCAACAAGGGCTCCACCACGATTTATATTGCAATATAAATTTTTTTTTACCGTACGCGACGGAGGATGCTACCGCCTCTTCTGCGATGCAATCACAAAGCTATCGATGCCTGATGGCTCCTACGAACGACGCCGCGCAATATTCGCGGCCCAGCAAGCTGGATAAGGAGAGAATGAGGAAACGGACGGAGAAGAGGCAACGGCGAGTGGAGTTACGATGGCTCCCGGGCGGCAGGTGGGTTCCTTCTTCTTCCCCATCCTTCGCCTCGTTCACCGTTTTCCCATCGTTCCAAGTTACCGCATCTCTTCTCGGCCACCTCGGCGTATCGTTGTTCTTCCCCGCTTTTATCATCACTGTTATTATAATTTCGTCGAAGCTCGCTGATGAATCGATGCGAAGTCTCCGTCGAACGAGGAGGAAAAAAGGTTGAGAAAAAAAGAGTGGAGTTCGGCGGAAGATGAAGAGAAAGGAGAAGAAGAAGAAGAAGAAGAAGAAAAGAAGGAAGTGGAAAACGGAGGAGAAGCTCCCTCCACAGGTTGGTGGTTGGTCCCCTCTGGTAATTTGTAGCCTCGATATCATCGCGGCGAGTTATTCGGAGGCGCAGCAGAGTACGTACCAAAACCGACTACCTATCTACCGATAGCACCTCCTCGTTCCTTCGCCTCTTTTCCCCCTTACCGTTTCCTTCTCGGCTCCTCCCGAAATCCTCCCAATTTATACTTCCTTCTTTGTAACTTTAGCGGCCGTGAACGCGGGCCAACCTGTATTCGAGAGTTTACCATCTGTTGCTATCGAGGCTGCAAGAAACATTCTCTGGTCCGTGAAATTTACTGGATCACCGGACATGCGTTCCGCGAATCAGAAACCCCAGTGTTCGTAGAAGCAATTTAATTACGCTTGCGAAGAATCAACGGCGTGGTGGAATTGAAACCCAAACGAAGAAGAATCGGTCCTTTCGTTAAGGCGGAGTGCAATTATTCTTTGAAGTGTGAATGCGTCTTTGCTAATTGTAATATTGTATTATTTTGGAATGAAATAAACAATCTGAAAAATTCACGGCTGTGTTGAAAATGTATGAATCATCCAGTCGGAATAATTAAGCTCGTTCGCAAGCTTCGAGGAAGGATCAGAAAGTCGAACGGAAGGGTGCGATCAGAGAAACGTGAGACAAGCGGGTTCCGTGCGGGTCGGGATGCGTCAGGCCGATTGGTCATCGGAGTAGGACGATCCATCGAAGCGGCTCGATGGTTGTGGGTTCGGTCTGACCAGAGCTTTGGTCGCCATGGAGGTGCCAGGAGGTCGCGATCACACGCCTACCAACTTGGTACCGCGCCTCCCTCTTCCTCGTCGTCCTTTTCGTCCTGGCTGAGGCATTTCACGCGCGTAACACGATAGCGTGAAAAGGGCGCGGGAACGGGAGACATCGGACGAGAGGAGAGCGACGAGGCCTCTCTTTTCGCATATCCATCGTTACGGATTTCCAGCGGACGAGGAAGAGAGAGCAGAATGGAGGTTCCGCGCGTTCGACGCCGCCGCCGACGCCGCCGCGACGACACCTGGAAAAAACAATACACCGTTCATGTACCGGGGACACCGTGTCGCCAGCCTCCTTCCTCTCCCGTTTCTCGCTCGATTCCTCTCAATGGTGCGGCGTACAGTCCATAAAGTTGGGTCCTGCTCGCGGTCGCAATGCTTGTCAACATCGGTTAGCGGGATATTTCCTCTGGAGCGGGCATTGGCCATTGATGTCACACCCGGTTCTCTCTTACGTTCGTTTCTCTTTCACCCCCTTTCCCTCGTCCTCTCGCGTACCCGCCTTCGTTCGTTATAATCGGGGCCGAGGTACGAGCGAGAAAGCGGAGATCTCTTTTCACAGCAGCTACGTGCCAGAATGTTTTCGATGCGAGAACACACCTATGAGTCCCACCCTCTTCCCATCGTTTCTACCCTTTCCAACACTCCCTCTGTTCACCTCTTTGTTTCTCTCTTTCTTGCCAACTCTTATTCTTCCCTGCCCGTCCCTGTCCCACCTTCCAGCGATCCTCTTTTCCTCCGCGCTCTACCCTGCTACCGCTGGTACGAGGAGGAGCGAGAAGGAGGGAGGGTTGCGCGAGCGGGTCTCCTTTATTTCACTCGGGGCTGTTTTGTCGAGGCGCGGTCGCTCGAGTGCGGGTTTCTTCATGTCTTTGTTAGCGAGGCGAGAAATTCTGTCTGTCCTGCACAATTACGGCTCGAACCGGGCCACGGCACTCTCGTCCCTCACCCCATAGGCAAAGCGGTCCGCTTCGCTCGCTGGGACTCGAGGTGTGATCCTGCACCGGCTGTCACACGTATTTCCACGTTCTCTATCGCAACGAAACTTGCAGCGCGATTACGAAGCGTACTGCCACGGAACGCCTCGATACGCTCTCGAGTAGCTAGCTAGCTAGTGCAATCGGGTTTGCGATCAAGCGGATCGAGATCCTCGAAAGACCCTCCGGACGCGCGCCACGCATTTTCCCTCCCCGACACGTTCAACAATCGCGAGGGGCCACCGTTTCCAATGCGACCACCAGTCGTCGTCAATGGTGTAATTGACCTATTAGTGCGAGCCTTTCAGAGCCCCACGAACCACACGGCTTCGTTATTGCGATCGCTCCGTACCATTGCGTTATGGGGTTGCTTGCTGGATACAAGAAGCTCGGTGACTAATGCCAGTATCGAGCGAATATTGCCACGATAAAAATGAATCTTCGAGCCTTCTCTTTCTACTTCGACATTTTTTGCTTTGAGATCTTTTCATTGATACTCTTTGATCAATTACTGTTTGAAAAATTTTGATATTGGACGAATTAAAAGCAAACATTCGTTTATTTTTCTTAAGCGATTGCAAACTGTTTCGATGCTACGAAAATAGAAGCCCCAACGAGTAATTAAAAAGGGCCAATCTCGTTCTGTATCTATCTCGTCTATATTGATCGAAAAAATATTATCTTAAATTTCTCGCGTCACGAATCGTATCGTAGGGGGTAACGAAACAAGAAATCGTAACGAGCATTCGCGATACAGCGAATGAAAAGGGGTAAAAAGTAAGGTCGGTAGCCATGGTGGTAATTGCATTAGATCGATATCCGAATATGGCGAACGACAAGAAGAACGAAAGGGTTTCGTGAAGTCTATCGTGCCCCAGAGCGACTCTTAACTTTTACACGGCCACGTGAATACATTAAGCGCACGGCTTCGACGAGATACGCGGTTTCTTTAATCTTAATCAGAAGACGTATGGACATAGCAGAGCAACTACATTCGAACACGAGTACGCCATTAGCAAACAAGATCACCTACCTGACCCGCCTGCTCGCACGCTCGCCTCTCGCCCCGATCGGGTCGAGCTTACCTCTCTTAAAACACCTTTGTAAATTGGTGATAAACCAACGGGCACGGGTGTCCAGGTCGCTGAAAAGTCACGGATCGGAGAGGGATCGGAACAAGGAGTACCGGGGTACAGGTATCGCCTCGCAATTACGTGAATCGCGAGCCCACCGCGTAACAGGTGGCCTCCATCCTCTTCTTTCTGCATTTTAAAAATTCACTCGATGGCAAACATTTGAAAATTTACAAATTTGTATCTTTTCAATAATAACTTCTGCTACGTCATAATTCATTTGGAACAAAACACTGACCCTGTTATATTTCTTTTCGCGGTGATTCTAGATGACTTTTATCTATTCATCGTCAGATCTAGTTTCGCGACACGAAACTCTGTTGCACAATCGAATTCCTGGTTGTTACATTGTACGAGCAGACGGCGCGTCGTGAGCATTGAATCAATTTGAATTATATTTGAATGCTCGCGTGTTGAGTCGAGGAGTCCCGGGTAGGAAGAGGAATTTCTGTTGTTTGGACGTGGCGTGACGGTGATATATGGTTTTCGGTATATTGCATGTCGGGATGCGTTTATGTACGAAGGAAAATTGCGATTGAATTATTCGCGATTGAACGACTTTGTTACATTAGTCTCGCGTGTTGTTAATCGCGGTGAAAGGTCTCAAAACTATTTGTCTTGTTGATATTCAGCTATACCAGAAGAGGAAAGTAATATTGTTATTTAGATATTTTAAATGACTTCATTGCAATACATTACTTTTCAAATTATTGCATCTTTTATATAACAATATTAAAGCTAAGCTTTATAAACTTCGCAGGATTTTTTCAATTTGGTTAAACACCATGATAAATAGTTTGAAAAAAATGGCCAAATTTTTTCGAGAAAAATTTCTCGGATTCCCAGTACCAACGAGCTGGATAAATGCTCGTAAAACCGCAAGAAATGAGGAAGGATATGGAAGGAACGGTGCGGTGATCGTCGGCGTCGAAATTGCCGAAAAGAGTATCGGTAATAATCATCGGTGGTCAGAAGCAGTACGGTCGCATGAGATTGGCAAAGAATCTTTAACACGTGTCCAAGCGACCGCAAAGAGGCGTATTTTAATAACGCGAATTCCATGGTGCACTCACACCGTACCGTATAGAGAGCAAACGTGTGCACACACGTGTTACGTTGCACCGCACACTTGAGATAGATAGGAGGCGAAGGCCGGCGACTCTTATCTGGTTAATGTCTCGTTACTGTAATGATTTCGCCTCGGATCTTCGCCTCTTCATTTATTCCCGTCGGTATTGGCCGATCGTAGCCTGATAACCGATCCTCTCGTTACGCTAACGGTATTAAAAGGGCCGGCTCCTCCGCGGGTACGTTCAACCTTCGCCACCAGTTTACGACCGCGAATTTCGTGGACGGTCTCTGACTACGAGAGAGAGGTGATTTATCATCGGCGTACTGCCTACGGTGATCCAGCAGCGTCCCTCTCCTTCTTAATTATCAAGGATTTTCCGCTACGTTCGACGACGTGCCGGATTCCGGCCACCGGCACCACCAACGACCACTTGATGAACACGCCGTGCCGTGCCGTGCCGTGCCGTCGAATTATAACTGAGAATTGATGCGCTACAGATTGAACCGCCTTACAGGATGTAGGCTAATTAAACCTTTGCTCGGCTTTTAGTTTATTGCAAGGATGAATATGGATAAGGGTAACGGCACTTAGTCCTTCGCACTTCAAGATTTCTCCACTTGATACCTTCAGGAATTTAATATAAACTTAACCCTTCAACAGCGGAGTCTGGGTCAATCGTGAGCCAAACTTAAAAAACGTGTACAAGGATGTGAATCTAAAGTATATTTTAAATGAAAGAATTTCCTATACTGAAACAGTGTAAAATAATGTGAAATAAATAATTAAATTAAAACTGGGGATTTCTCGATGATCCATCATTCGAGGGTTAATGCTACCTAGAATCCCTTCCCTTTCGTCAAGGAGCTCAATTTTCAAAGATACCAAACCTACTTCAAAATTTCTTCGATGGTCAAATGAATTTATAACGAAAGCTCATTAATTTTTGATGAGCCAGGATGAAGAACTCGTCAGCGGGTCCTTGGACTGACGGACGTGGACTAATCAGCTCGTGGTCGCGTGTCACAGCGAGAATCGTTCAGCACGGCGTGGGTGTCAGGAAGTACCTGAAGGAGCCAGGCTGTATGTACGACGGGTCCACGGTCATCCACGCAAATTACTTGGCCGCCATTAATGAGGGTCTTCGGTCGGCACACGTCGAAAGTCGTTGCGGTGCCGGGAGATCGACTCGCTGCGGCGGCCACTTAATTCTTTCGGGCTCGTATCTGCGCGGGTCAGCCACGGAAGAAAGGAAATGCGAGCGCTGCCTTTCGCGGGCTAATTAAAACCGTCGTATCTGGCCGGGCAGCGTCGTTAATTACCGCTAATTACTCCGGCCTCCCTTCCGTGCTCCCGCGTGTCTCGTTACCGCGAGATTTCGGCCGTACGTCCGACGATTACGCCCGGTGTCCGTCATATTTCGTGGACGATAAATAACGCGCGATAGGTGCGAGTTTTCGATTTACGATACCCCGAAGACGAGCCTTATAATTCGTTCCGCTTCGACGACACTTTGCAGCTCAAACTCGCTGCTCCAAGCGTTATCTTCGAAAGGAGGTCCTCCCGATCCGAACGACTCCGATAACACGTTGACTTTCAACGTACCCCGTGAAAGTTACAAATGCAACCTTATTAAATGGAATCCTCTTGGCTTTCCAATACCGAGGAATATATTCATTGATCTCTGACGTATCGTATCATCTGAGCGATGGAGCCAATAAAACGTTGGAATGCTTTATAACGGAGCTGTTTATACAGACTATATAACTTCCTTTCCAATTCAGTATTGAATGCAAAAGAGACGATTCTAAACCTCATCGTTTCAAGTGGTAGTAATGCAAATAAACATAGATTACATAAATATTCATTTTTATGAATAATAAGAAGCTTCTCAATATTCTCTACATACACATCTTGTAATTATCGTTTCAAATAAATCCTTAATTACATCTGGAAGAAGCTGAACTTTGCATAAAGCCTATAGCACGAAGGAACATCCTATCCAGGCATCACCTGTACCTTTCTATACCTTTATTCCTAGCGATCCCTTCAGCAAGTATACCCGCATCAGCGATGAAAAGCTCGTAGCATCGGCGCAGTCCGTCACACCCACGCGAACGGCCACCTACAATCGGCTTGCGACAGAAGGACGTCAAGCAACGAGACGTCAACGTCGAGACTCGAAGCGGCGCGCGGCGTATCTGAGAGGGTGAACGTTCAGCATGATTTAATTACCCTGGAGCCGAGGAGGAGCGGACATAGTAAACTCTGTTGGCCGCCGCTCTCTATCCATTCTTGGCTTCGAATAGGGCAATAGCTCTGTCTACTCGATCCCGCGGAGATTCACGATCGCAGCGCGATAGGACGCGACGATACGATCGATGCGATCGATAAAAGGCCGCTAAGGACGATCGAGCATGCACGTCGATCGCCGCGGCGCGACACTCGAAAGCGAGGGGCCGCCACGCTAGCGGAGGAAAGCGAAGAGTTATTCAGTAATTAGCGGGATAGCATGGCCGTGGAGAGGGACACGCTCGAGAAACGAGCTTAAGTCTCGCGAGCGGACG
Source organism: Osmia bicornis bicornis (assembly GCF_907164935.1). Lineage (NCBI taxonomy): Eukaryota > Metazoa > Arthropoda > Insecta > Hymenoptera > Megachilidae > Osmia > Osmia bicornis. The sequence continues at coordinate 9,744,551 of NC_060216.1, read as the reverse complement.
CGAGTAACACGAGGCCGCCTGCGTGCCTACGTATGTACCTGGTGATGCATGTTTACAGAGGGAAGAGAGCCTACTCGGCGATCGGCGGAATTGAAATGCTTCCATGCAACTAATAGTCCTCTGTTCTTTACCTACGCAAACAGGCTGAGTTACGGTCGTTCGCGTCGATGCGAAAGCCGCATACAACCGGCCCGAACGGGGACGCGCCGCGAAACGATTTCTTGCCGCGATTGCCGGCCAGAAACGTCGGCCAGATTCCGACGGTGATAATGCGTGCTGCGTGTCGAGGAATCCGTCGCGTCGATCGAACGGACGTGACGAGAGAAATAGGTTCGTAGGAGGATTTTTCTTCGGTTACTCCCTTTGAAAGGCTTGCGTGGTGTTCACGGAGAATTCTAACCGCGACGAGATCAGAAAATACGTGGAATTGTTATTTATAACAATTTCATCAGCAAGGATTTTTCAAGAAACAAAAAGATCACAGAAGGGTCAATGATCTACGAATGGGAAGCTTGCTAAAAACTTAGACCTACAGGTACCCTATCCTCGCAAGTACCACGTCGTAAGTTCTTTGTACTCGTTATGGAGGCAAAGATGCCAGTAAAAAGGTGGGAACAAAGTTTCCAGACTCTCGTACTCCTCAATTACCTACAAATATTAGTCTAACCCACGCTGCTCGTTGCAACCATGCACCGACATGTTCATGTCATAAAGACAGAGCCAAAGGAACTCTAACTTCCACGAAGGTACCACGAAGGTACCATTTCCCATCAAATCGTTGCTGACATTAGCCGGTTCGTGCAAGGCTCGACTATCCCTTGGTAATCGATGCGATCACGCGACATTGTAAACACACGGCTGACGGCCAACTTTCGATGCACATTTCGGTGCAGTCCGCGCCGAGTGGTCGCAACAATGGACGATGACGCGCACCAAGCTCCTACGTACACCTGTGGCTCAAAACGGGAGAAAGAGTTCAATCGATGGCAATCCGACCAGGTCTAGCTCCACACGTTCCGACCATTCACTTATACGCCCAGAATCGGTTCTGTTCGTACACGATCCTGGCCAAGTGCGTGTGCAAAGATGAACGGGGCAACAGGTGGGTTCACGCTGAATCCACTTCGACCCATTTCAACGAGCTTCCTTTCCACGTCCCGTCAGAGGAAAGGAAATTTTCTCTGCGTTTTCCCCGTACATGTTCCGATAGTATTTGTCGATCAAGCCGGAAAAACAGATTTCAGAGAAGAAGGAAGATACAATTTTTTCCGACAGAATATCTATCGAGATTATTAAAGTTTGATATAAATATTTAGTAATACGAAATAATTATTAAGGAATAAATTAATTTCAAGGCGTCTAGTATCTGTTAATCATAGAGAAATCTTAAAACAGAAATTCTTTTTGTGAAAAATGAATTCCGATCGAAAATCGAATAGATCAGAAGGTAGATATGCAAATCGGTCGATGGCTAGACTCGAGGCAACCAGACGATTTCACGCTTTTTCTCACGCGAAAATTACGCTCGACAAGGCACGGGCGTGCTTTTTGCAACGCGGACCGCCGCTGAATAAACGTTCCCGCGCCCCGAGGTATTCCGGATCGTTTGGTCCTGCATGATCTTCATTACGTGAAATTAGCGGTGTGCAAATATGGCCGCACCCACGCGTTCGGCTCGTGTCCGACCGACAACCGGCTTTCAGACATCCGCTTGCTTTTTCCCTTCCACCAGAAATTAACACTTGCGGTCAAACGCAAGTTTTCCGAGGATTTTTCTGATCGAGATTCATCGTATGGAAATTGTTAGCAGATTCTTAATATTTGAATTTTTTACATGGTGAAAGGTTTCTTCGTCAGTGATTAGCAAATATTAATTAAAATTTGAAGATATTAATTCAGCTGAAAATTCGCACATTTTATTTTGTTAAAAAGATACATCTTCTTGTGTTAGCCCAAATTTTCCATTGTTCGAGTTGAAAACAAAAATACTTCAAAGTAAATCTTATTCTTTTGTTTTTGAAAGAACGTCGAACGAGGTATGAAGGAAATTCGCGAGACTGTCTAATTCGTTATGCAAACGTTCTCACGCGAAAAGCGTATCCAGTCGGACGCGAACGCTCCCGAAAGCAAACCGCTCGCGGTCGTTACACAGGCACAATATTAACGGAACGCTAAATAACTCGGGCTAACTGGACTCCGAAGCAGCTGGTCCGGCCGGCCGTGGCCACAAGGCGTGGGAAGTTATGCAAAAAGAGCGATTGCTCGGTCAAGGAGACAGCTAAGCGATATCGCTGCTCTTTCAATCTTTTTCCTACTTCCATTCACTGTGATCTTTCAATACAAAACGAGATAAATAGAGATTCAATGGAAATTTTCAAACGAGAATTAAATATACAAAAATTAATTCAAATACGGAAGCGTATTTTCTAACCGTAATGAAAAGGTTAAGCAGTGTCTGGAACGAGAAATCTCGATCCTAGGGAACCAGTATTCGCACCGCCGATATTTTACACTCGAGATCGTCAACGCTTCAAACAAGTCGTACAGGAAGACTCCTATACCTGCCAACACGACGTTGTTTGTATCCTCCGGCTGTCAGGCGTAAAATATTTTTCCCGCTACGCGTTCCCGCCGCGTCCTCGTCCTCCCTAGGAATCGTTGCCACGGCCCAATCCACGGGAATAATCACGCGACACCGTTGTCCTCGATAAATCGGCCGGCGCGAAACAGGTCTTGAAATGGGATCGCTCGGGAAATTACTAACGAACCAGCCAGGTCGGAGTTCGTGGACGCTTAAACGAGCGGGCACGGCTCGAATTAACGTTCAAGCACCACCGTGAAACCTCGTGTTGCCGTTCCCGTTCTCGTTACAAATCCCATGAAATGACCTCGCGAGCCACTAGTCAGACACTTCATTCGTGGAACGCCTCTTTCAAGGACTTTTACTACCCCGTTGTTCCCTATTATTATGCATCGATACGCTTTGGAAGGTCAATTAACCCCCTCATTATCAATTATCAATTTGAAGTTTAATATTTCATAAAAATGACTACATAAATTCTTCATTAATATTCTTTATATAAAATGGACGGACATTTTAATTAATCGAGCATCAAAATAGTCTGGCCTAATTTCTTAATGTATCATTGACGAATTAAATGTTTAATCTGTTCTTGTCATTACAACATTTCGGCACTCTCAATAGCCTCGATTATCGACTATATACAGTTATCCCGAGGAAAATCCTACAATTAATTTTCTCAAGGGACATTGCTAAGTCTTCAGGGAAACCCTTCGTTTACCCCATAGCTAATTGCTTTCATTTTACACGCTTGGGATAGCTAGCTCACGCGCCAGGTTTCTTGCGAACAATTAAACAACCACTTTTCACGAAGACGCGGATCGTAAGTTAAGTGAATGGATCAGAGAACAGGCTTGCAGGATAACGGTTAATTAACTTCCACCTAACGACAAGTTTATGCGGCGCATTCCTTCACTACGCTGTTCGCGGTGGCAGCTTTAAGGTATCTTTGTGAAGAACTCTGTATTAACCCTTTAACTATGCAAGGTATACCATAACATATACGCATAACTTCGGTAATGAAAGAACACGAAACAGAATACTATTTCTAAAAATTAATTTAAAGGGAATCCTGTTTCAGCAAATCCTTATTTCATGCCATAAAAATATAAAAATAATTATTCAACACTTATTGTGTATTTATATGCTAAACTCACGAAAGAGGGAAATGACAAGCAATAGTTTAGCATAAAATGGCTATTACCAGTATCATCATGGTTATCGAGCCGATCTCCGATCAGAAAGGAGATCGTCCAGAGGCGAAGGTATTACCTATCGTTTAGTTAAACAATTCAGAACACCTAATCGCTCCGCTTCTTCCTTCTCCACGAATACACCAGTGCACGAAACATGGAACCTTTAATTCAATAAAAATTTAATGACGGTAGACGATGACTAGGCTGAAAGCGGGGATAGAAAGCTCGGCCCGAGACGAGTTGATCCTTATAGCCGGCGGCTAGCATCATCGTGGTAAGGATCAGAGAGTCCTTATCAGATTTACCGACCCCTCTTTCGGCTAAGCGGGACGATAGGACGCGGCCAGAAGAAAGGAAACAAATACAAAGAGGAAGCGAGAGAGTTGGCCGGGGGCGTAATGTCCACGACGACTGGTCGTTGAATATTTCAGGATTCGCGGGGGGTCAGACCGCGTTCACAATGCCGGGGATGCACTCGAGCCACCCTTCCTGCTACCAGGGATATATCGTCCAAGATATTAACAAGGCATCGTTACGACTAGTATACCTAGTCGACGAGGCCCGATTTGTCGGGGCTACTGAAAAACCCGGCCCATTGAAAAGTTCGAGACGACGCTGTTTAACCCCCTGACGAGCGTCCTTATTACGCTTCACCAACCTGGGACACCATAAGTTTCAATCATCAGACGACAATGGCTGGGGTCAATCGTTACCTCGACAACAAATAATGCCATTTAAATTTTCTTATATTGAAAAATAATATTTAAAGAAATATGTAGAATAAAATATCGAAAATAAATAATGAAGAAGACTATACTAGCACTAGAACTACCGACGTTTGATGCACACTTATTTTTAAATTGAAAATAAATGATAAAATATAATTTAACATACACTCATTCTTTATCTCGACAATAGCCAACATACATTTCAATAAAAATACCTCGATAAAATTTATAATTGAAAATAAGAAACTCGAAACCAGTCATTTTGAATCTCTTTAAAAACGTCTTCCCTTTTCTTCCCAAGCCCTTCTAACGACGCTTGTCCTCACAATTTTGTCATCGTATCAATAATATCCCCCTAGTTTCTTTTCTTCGAACAGAATCCACGAAAAGTCTTCCTTTGTCCCGAGGACGCCGCGGAAAATCGTCCAACCTATTTAGGGAGCGAAGAAATCTCCAGGAGGGTTTCCTGTGTGCCACTCGCGTCTCCCTCGCGATTTCGCTTATTATGCTCTCGTCATCGAGCTGTCGAAAGTCGGGGTTGGGTAGAATGGATTTTCGTGACTAGGCGGATTACGTACACCGTGGTGGAAAGGCGAAATTAATCAGGGAACCGGTACACGCCGGCCCTCCCTAACGGATCGAAGACTGAAAACCTTTTGTTTTCGATTAGGAGAGTAAGTTTCCTTTCGAAGGAAAAAAAGGGGAGGCCATTCGAGGAGACGTTTTATCCTCTTTGCCCGGTCATCGACGACGATTGCGTTTCGATGATGGCTTGTCCTTCTGTTGATTGAAACGCTACGATGTTCGAAACTTCTGCTGCTCGAGAAAGGCAATGAACTTGATGAAAATTTAATTCATTACCAGCAAGTGTATAAGTGAAATTTGTTAAAGGGAACTTGCGTTAATGTTGATCAAGAAATGATCCAAGCAAACAATAACACTCCATAAACCATGATAATTGCATTGAGTGTGAAGCACTTAAATATCATGAAAAGAAAAGGAATAAAAGAATTTCTCACTTAAGTCCTATCAAATGAAATGTAAAATGCATTTAACAGAGAGGATGGAACATATTTCACGCTTTTTCTCGCGCGCGATACGCAACAGTCGATTCAGAATTACGCATCTCCTGAAGTCGAACAGAGCAGGGCCGTATTAGCTGGTAATCTGGTATTGTCTCAGTAATGTCAGTGGCCGAGTGACAAATGTATCCTCGAAGGTAGGAGGTAAGGATATACCTGGCTATCTAGGGTACCTGCGCCCGTATATACATGTGTAACAGCGAACCAAGGGAAACGCGTCGTATCCTCGTAGAAGCCAGATTAGGCTCTAAAACCCTTCCTCAGATAACGGAACCGCTAAGCTGTCCATTCGTCTATTGGTCCATCCTTCGTTGCTGTAATGGAACTTGGGAAACATTGGCTCGCGCGTCCCTGCGATTGGTTCAGAACCAATGGATATACCGACCAACTGAAGCAGATTTCAGTCTTACGATACTTTTCTCGTATCTACGGCCAGGGAGATAATAAAAAGAGGCCGATAAGGGAAATGAAATACTCGGAATTCCATGCCGGTGGAACGCCGAGATCGCCTCGGGATTCGTTTTTATGACGCGTTTATACGTCGATCCTAGATTTGGTTTTTCATTCATCTAGGCCAAGACCTCTCGCCACGAACGATGTCTTAGAAATCCTCCTTGCCTTTTTATAGATACGTAAAAAGGTACACCGTTGAGATGATTATTTCTTGAGAAAGGAAATCTTGTTATTAGATAAAGAGTTGCAAGTATTAAATATTTGACAATATTAATTAAATTAGTGTTAAAAATTCTGGGTGTAATTTAAGTACATTGCAAATAAATTGGAATCTGACTTTGTAGTTTTTAACAGTCCGTATATAGGTACCTTTAAGTACACAGTATTATCTGGACTGAGTTTCTCCGCCGTTTTGGCTGAAATGAAAAGACTGTTTCGGGGAGGAATTCGAAGCGGAGGGATGAGAAAAATTTGTTGGATTAGATAGGAGACGGTAGTCCCAGGAGGTAACTGGTTCGAACGGGGAAAAGTGGAATGCCCTGTAAGGCATTGAAATAACTTATCTGCATTTGTGGTGTCCCCAGCGTTCGAGCCCCACGCCCGCCATACTTTCCTCGTAAAAGCACAACGGAGTGCTATTTTATGGCAGGTTAAATATGGTTGTCACCCTGATGATAACTCAAACATTTCTCCTGTCGTCAAACTGTCATCTCCTCGAGTATCTGTACCTTTCACTCGTCGCTATCTATTCTGTTGGTTACATTCGAAACCCTTCTGTTCAGAAGATATTGTATTGAACAAAAAATACACATCAGTCTTTTGCTAACTTAATGTACTCCTGACGTGTTCGTTGAGGGTGAAGAGTTTGAAAATGATTCAGTCTTCTAGGAATTATGTTGTTCCATAGCAGAAAAATAAATCCGTGTTAAATTTTTTAAAATATAATTAGAATTATTTTAAATTAATTAGAATTATGGTGGTTGTAATAAGAGTAAAATCCTTTTCTACCCCTTTGTCGAAGAAAAGAAATTTGATAAAATAGAATGGACGTAATCCAGGAAACTAAACGGGTCACCCAACAATGATCCAAATCCCGTTACTCCGTAAATCGTATTTAATTCCTTCGGAAACCACTTAGCAGCCGTTTGCCACCCCTACGCTTCAACCCCCGATAGTCCCGGCCAAGTTTCCTCGTTCTCGCTTCGGTCGTAATCGCGAGATCAAACTTTTACGAGGGGAAAATCTGGCCCGTGTATAAACCCATGTCGAAGGTCAGGGAAGATACACGCACCTATGGGACAACAATGGTAAAGTCTCGAGGGGTGCATCCCATTAGCGGTGACAGTGGAGTGTCTCGAAATGATTGCCGCGCGCCCGAAGCAATACTGCAAGAACATGTCATACATTATTAACGCGCGCTAGCACAGAACAGACGCCTACTGTCTAATAGCCAATATATATTCATCGACTTAATTGATTTCTCACGCGAACACCGGGACTCTCGTCTTCGCGAAGGTCGTGCCACTGCCACCTTGCATCCGCGAGCCAATCAATTTTTACCCAACGCAACGTTTCGGTGCAAGCTGTGTTCATTTTTTACTTGCCACCAGGTGTAACGAACGTCACGCTGGAATCGGCTGATGAAAATGACATTCAATTTCCTAAATGACTTGTGACAGAAGTTAAATATCGTGTCTGAGAAATTAATTTAGTTTCAGTCAGTCATAGAAATTATAAAAAATAATATTTAATTATGAATTTGAAATTCGTCGAATACGCTTATTTTCCAACAGCTTCTACCAATGCATTTGTGCTGATGGTTTACATCGAACGCGTGTATTCATCGCTCGCAAACGGTTAATTATGGGATCATTTATTAGCATTTCATTACCGATGGTGCTGATCAAATGAAATTTAATCTGGTCAGCTAGCATTTACATCGAAACTGCAGGATACGTTTAGCAATTCCAGGAACATGGAATACCTGGTGCAAAAGCTAGAAATTCCAGTTTCTCCTGGAAATGCTAAAACAAGAATTTTGGCAAGTGCCTCTCGTTAAAAGATCTAACACGAACAAACGCTTTCGTGATTTTAAAATGTCCAGCAAGGATCGTTTAATTACAACGAGTAATTACCGTGAATGTTTCCAATGTACTGTGAAAACAATTGAACTTGCCGCACCATAATCACCGGCGCTCGCAAAATGTTTCTCCGGAATTTAATGTACGGTGAAGCAGTACATACGACCGCAAATCGGGCTAATTTTATCCGAGACCGCAAATGTCACTGACCAAAGAGATATGCCACTTCTTTGGCCGCAAATGGAATTAATTTCCCCCCCCGACTATGATCCCGGTAAAAGTCCACCGTATCGCACGAACGTCTTTGATTAAAATCGTGTGAAAATTATGAAATTTTCCCCCGGTTAAAACTGCTGCCTTCAAAGATAGGGAAAAGTTGAATTACCCGTGGTAACTTTGTGTTATTAACAATTTCCAAGTTCCGCCATCGTCAGCCGTTTAATACCCCATGAAAGTAAAGCGAGAGTGTCCGGTCAGCGAGGTATATATCTTCGGGTGAACTGCTAAGGCTGACGATAAAACCCGTGTCCAAGTTCCCATTCACTCTATGACCCATAAACACGGTGAGCCTGTACGGTGGTTATCTCTTCGGGGTACGCGGCAGCCAGTCAGCTGCGCTCAGACTGGCCTAGAATAAAAAACCACGTAACGGTGTCTCATTAACGCGGACGGATTGCACTTTGAGCGAGGTGAGTGAAAGGGTTGAAAATAATTGAGACTGGTCGGTGACCGAGTGTGGCGTAGAAACGAAAGAAGAGAAGAGACAGACAGGGTTAGAGAGAGCGAAAGAAAGACATCACAGGGAGGGATGGAAAAAGAAGCGGAGTGTACGAAACGTCGTCTTGCGGCAGCCATAATCCATATACCCTCTTTCCGTCTCCCTCTTCGACTTCTGCTCTCCTCTTTCCAGGCTGATTCTTTCTCCGGCTAGCTTCGAACCCTTCTTATTTTACATGGAGACGGCACCCCACGGCGAGCACGAATGCATTCACCGAGAGACTCAACCCCCGTAGACACGCGTGTTTCGTCCCTCCAGGAAAGGGAGCGTAACCCGCGAAGAGCAGAAAGTACGACAGAGACGCAGGGCGAGACGCGGCCAGGAGGCAGGAGGGATTATATAAAAGGAGAAAGATTTACAACCCTCGTATGAAATTCATACGCACTTCGCACCTACCACTGTCTACGCTCCGAAGGCATCAAAGAGCCTCTTCCTACTCTCCTTCCCTCTCGTCCGCGATCCTAGTCGCGATACTCGTGCACTCTCTGACAGCCGGAAAGGACGAGGGGGCCGATGGTGCGAACAAGAGATATCCTGCACTGTCGTAATCGAACTTCTCCATCCTACTCGACGTCCCTTTAAAAACCACCATCGCTGACGGTAGGAAAAGAGACAACACAGGGGAAGAAAAGGGAGGTGTGTGTACCCTCGATGACGATACAAATCGTACAACTAGAAAGAAAATGAGTAGACGTTGATGCCACGCTTCGAGTCGTTCGTGCCTAATAACCAACCCCTTCTCGCGGCCTCCAGCGCAAAGAAGATCGCGCAAACTTGGCTCGGTTTCGTGAGGCAAAGTGTACCGACCACCCTTCGATACTCACCCCCCTTAGTCCAGGACGATGGACGAAGCGAACGAGCGTTGCCAAGGGGGTGTTTCAGCGAAATTATTGCCGACCGTAATAATCCCGGAGAATTACGGTCTAGTACAGAGCCGTTAAGAGAGGGATTTTCGAAGGGAAGACTTAGGTATCGGGAAGATAGAAGCGACTACTACAGGACGATGAGAAAAAATGCCAAACAGGCTGTTAGTTCACCTCGTTTCCCGAGGAACTTACCGGACCCCGATATTTACGGCCTCGAAAATCGACTCGATCGTTGAAAACGTTTTCGGGGCGAACTGTTCTCCTTTTTTTTCCCGAATCCAGCCTGCAATTCGTGGCAAGGTGAGCATCGTCTTCGTTTCAAAGAGTTTATTACGTTCGAGGAAACCCAGAAAGATTACGGTTCGCGAAGGCGTTTTCAGAAAAGAACGTCGGAACTATCCCGGCTCATCTAGTTCGGGCTTGATTTTCCTTATCACCCAATTTCACGGTTTATGCTAATTTTGATGAATTGTACGACTCGTTATTTATTCTAATTTATGCTGATCGACCGAGTCTCGGGACATTGTCTTGTGAAATGGAAGGGGGGAGGAGAAGAAAACGGTACAGGTAGATGGCTCGTAAGTTGGAGCTGGTAAGCTCGAAGACGATGAGGTCCTAATCCTCTTGACGAGCCAGGACCTCGTCGATATTCCGACCTGACACCAACAAAGCCTTTTCCGGCCTGTAAATCTTCGCCTGAAAACGTGGACGTAGTTGACGTTCGTCGACGAACGTAATTTCATCTGGGCCTCGTAAATTCGTCGGTCAAGGATGGTAAACAGACGGACCTGCGAAAAGTGCCAATAAATCATCGATTCCTGAAACCTCTAGGACGAATTATCCTTGACCTGTTATATTACCCTATAACTTCGTAGAATTTTTTATTCGTGAAAACGAAAAATACTTCAAATGAAATATGAAGTTGAAACACATTTTTCATTTTTCTGTGAGAAGAAAAATGTAAAATGATTCGTTTAAATAGACGTTAAGTTACACCCTCCGCTATCAGGATCCTCTGGTAAATGCAGTAGGGTTCACTGAATCAAAGAGAAAAATAGGTTACAAAGGATCGTCTAGCAAAGACGATCTCTAACAGGTGAATCAACTTTTCATCTTTCGAAAAGCAAGCATCCATCGTTTTTAGTCCGTCCGTGTAAAAGCATCGGCAAGTCGCGAGATGAAACGTGTGGGATCGCAATTTTCCAACGGGGCTGAACGATTCTTCGCTCGCTACCTTGCCGCTAATGGGTGTCGCTCGTCGAGCATCAGTCAGATAAGTCGTAAATATAATTCGTAGCTTTTAATGCCGCCAACTCGAGCATAGACGAGCGGTGTTGAAGTCCTGTGACGGGGATGATGGAAGCCGGGAAAGACCTGTTTCGGGTCGGCGACCCGACGATTAATAACGATTTTTCGTGGCACGTCGCCCCAGCTCGCCGGTTCTGCTCGCATCCGTGCATAACGCGCTGAATGGCCGAGAGAATGAAAGTGCGGAAGGAGAACGAGAAAGGGGTGAAGGGGTGAGACGAGCGAGACGAGGGAGCCAGTGAGAGGCGAAGGAGAAACAGGGCTTTTTTTTTTCACGGAAAGACCACGAACGGAAGTTGCCAGGGGCGGCGCACCCTCGTTGGGTGGGCCGGGAGCTGAATTAAAATTGATGGATAAGCGCAGACAGGCTCGCAATTTTCATCGAATTAACCACCGTGCCGAGCCGTATTACCTAGCGACGAGTCCTCCTGCCTCTGTTCACGCGGACCTTGATCCTTCTTTCATCGAAATCGCCAGCCCCCTTTTCTCGCAATCGCCTACTTCGTCGATGTTGACCCTAATATCTTTGAGAAACAATAAAACGTGCTAGAAGTAACGATAAAAATATATTATCCACCATTGGCAATTTTACATCGTCATAAAAGTGAACTTTTTTCTTCAATGAAAAATGGGAATAAACTTTAAGTGGATTATGATTATTCCAGTCCCGACTTCGTAGGTACTGTAAACTGAAAATTCAGCAAGTTTTCCAAACGAAGGAAACTCTTGGGAGAAGTAGAGAATTGGTTGTTTTACCAATTCCTCCGGATTTTTTGTAGTCTACAGCTTAAAGAGAAAAACTTCTGTAGAATTTTTTAATATTCTTTGCCCCCTCGAGCATTAGTTGTAAAGCAAATACGACTACAATTCAAACAATTTTTTTCAAACAGAAGAAAGGATTTCAAAGTTAAAAATTAAAGTTTTATGTCACTTTTCTATCTGTTTTATTTTCAACACTTTGTAGCTAGAAATATTACCCTTGTTAGCGTCAAACTTTGATCCTCCTAAGGGAACTAAAAATTAAATACTATCAGCGAAAGTTGGAAAGTAAAAGGATATGAAACATTTTTTATATCTCAAATAGTAATTTAGCCTTGTTCTCTCAACGGGATATCTTCGGTTAGCACGCGCATTCTGAATAGCAATTCCGGTTCTTATCTCCTATAATATAACGAGAAGCAAATTTATTGGAGTTAAAAAGTCCCATAGCTACGCTGCAGGATTTTCTCTGGTTGTACAATTTTAATGCAAAGTTTTTCATATCTTACGTAAGAATAAATCATTCTTAGGATTTGTTACTCAGATAATCTCGCGACGTTGGAAATTAAAACTTAAATAATTTTTCTATTATGTCTGCGAGATAATTAAATTGATCGTCTATCAGCAATCCCTTTCATAGTAACGGGTTAATCGGCCATCAATACAAATAGAGAATCGTATCGTTTAATTATGCAGTATCCTTTCAATCACAGTCAAATTGACCTCGCCCTAACCGAATTACGCAACGACCCCCAGGTCTCGTCCCGTCGGTCGGGTTTGAAAATCACGCATTCGTTGCAACACCCTATTCGCGCGAGCTCCCCGTCGCTACATAAATAACCACCCACAAAATTTATGGTAATAAGCTGCCAGCCCGTTGTACCCGCGCCATAAACAACAATACCCGAAAATTCCTCGAGTTCGACGTTTCTAATTACACTGTCCATCTTTCTTTTTCTGTTCCAGGTACGTAATCCAATCAGTCATTAAGCACGCTCCGCCACAAAACCGACCCACGTACACTTCGGGGCAACGTAGATTTCTTTTGGTTACGAAGAAATTTGGAGAGGGAGTCTTTTACCATTTGCTTTGAATTTCAGGAGAATCTACATTAATATCTTCAAAATTAAAATTTTTAGAATTTTCATATATTGTTTAAAGACTCCTTCCTCTATTCTTCTGTACCCAACGCTCAATTAACTCAGGTAAACAATGAAACGCTCCTTTTGTTTAATTAATGATAGTATATCTACTTAATAATTGACCATCTTAGAAACTTAGTGTCGAAGCAGTGTCGCGACCTCGGTTATTTTCTTCCCGTTGAATTAGCGACGATATCGGTCCTCAAACGACGCGCGAGTCGTGGATAGGGCGAAGAAACGAAAGAAAGGATGAAGATGAAAAATAAGAAGAAGATGAAGCGAAAGAGAGCGTCCAGGCAATGGTACAAAGAGAGGAGAGGCACTTTATGCGTTTCTTTCGTCGCGGGGTTTCGTTTGCAATAATTTATGCCGGGAGACAGCTTGAGAAATGACCGCTGGCTCCTTGTGCAACCTTAATTTGCAACAGTTTACTTCGGGAACGTTTTGAGAAATGGCCGCCGACCAGATACCGAGTCCACGGTCGGCATCGCCGGATCGCATAAAGACATTTATCGAGGATCGAGCGAATCGATGAGACGGGACGTGTGAGAAAACGAAGGAAAAGGTGAGAGGTACTTCTTTCGGAGCCTGGTTAACTGGCACAATTAGCGATACGTTTGCGTGTGGGCGACTCGGTTCAACACTCTCTATCGTTATCGTTCGAATGCCATTGTACCGAGGATCTGCTATAATGTATGGACGCGTTCCAAGCCGAAGAATAATAAGAAAAGAACGAATATACGAACGTTTGTCGTATCTGATATCCTTGCCGTGTTACAAACTCGCGATGCACCGGTTCCTTGCTTGTCTTCGCGGAAACTGTTATTAGAAACTGTTAACGTGTACCTGTTCGATCGACAGAACCCAACCAACTGATAAATGAAAAGTTATAAGGGCATTTACTGATAACAAGATCTTGCACGAAATACGGAGTAATAGTTATAGATATGCACATTACTCTACATGAAAGTTACAACACATTCGCATCGGGCTATTTTTCACAAACTTTTCATATAAATCGGGCTGAAAAATGAGAATTCTCGTTTCCCGATGTTGTACAAAACTCTGAAATTTTACATAGACTTTTATTATCTGGTTTCCTCAAGTTTATATAAAATTTGATAAAATTTTATTCTAACACTTTTAAAAGCTATTATTATTATTTTTATTTATTTTATTCCCCGGTGAAAATGTTAAATACCACCCTCGAACATAACTCTATCTATGATACCTCCAAATATAATAAAAGAAATTGGTAAAATTGCAAGATCCATAGATCCCAGGAAACGCGTGACGGTCGAAGTGTTAAGAAACAAGAATGATCGATAACGTTTGGTGTTCATCACCCACCTAAAGTGCAACGAGACGCCGCGCCGTTTCGTTTCTGTCTGCGGTGTCGAGGCGGCGGATAAACGAGCGAAAGAAATCGTCTCGGGGTCTTGAAACGGTTCGGATATTGCCGCAATCGGAGAGATCACGAGGAGATGGTTGCATCGTTCGCTAACCTCTGATATATCTGTCAGTGTAAAGAGTCGTTGAAACATTAAACTGACCTTTCCGGTTCATTGGACATATATATCGGGGCCCATTGGTCATGTATATACCCGTGAGACAATTACGCTGTAACGATCAGCGACCACGATCCATCAGAATTCCGTCACGCGTCGTGAGCATAACCATGATTCGATGAAATTCTCTTTCTACCTTCCTCTATGTACCAATTTAAAAATAACCCACTTTATTCCGTGAATTTCTGAAAAAAGAGGGAATAAACGAAAGCTTCTCTTTTATTATTACGAGGATTATTTCGCGAGAGGATAAAATGGAATCACATTATTTTAGCAGCTTTCAAATTGAAATTTCCATTTATAATTTTCTATAAATTTTCTGTAAAAATTATATAAGAATGCTTTAACTTCTATTTAAGGATCCTTCGAACAATTCAAGTGCAGTGTCTGTAAATTCATGAGACATCGCATTAAATCACATAAAATGAACTGATAGTAATATTCGCGTGCGATTTTACGACTACGGAACGTATCAGAAATGTGTCTGCACTTTAAACGAATCAGACACCTGAGACCTCGGCCAAAGAAGTCTCTAAAAATCGCGGACCGTAGATTATCGTTCACACGCCTGCGTGTGCTGGCATAAACGTCTTTAAGATGCTGCAGTAGAAGTAATATATTGCTTATTGAACGAACGAAAAAGAAAATGAACGTAAAGCTATCCCAGATAGAGAGAACGTCTCGCGGATCGATCTGAACGGTCTCGTGTCATTTCTATTCGTTATTCGTCGCAGGTATCCTGCAATTAACTGGCTAACTGGACAAGCATTGTTGTTATTATAGAGTGGACACTCGATGACCGTGGCGGTAAAAATGTTACAAAATGCATGAGCTACTGTTTCGATAATGAAATGATCAGATGACACGGAAGTGATTCCGTTGAATGAACGTTCCCTAGATACTGACGACCAATTCCATGACTCCTAATGCCCAACCATTTCAATTAATTTCTTAATATCATTAGGTTGCAATATTTATTTCAATCGTGCTTTGATGCCTCACACGGTTAATAGAAATTTCATTATGCATAAATTACCATAAATTTCGAGAAAATTATAATACTAACTTATGGTTTTGCCAAGTATAATTTTACTATGCTGCTGAATGGAAAATTCTCAAATATAATTCTTAAAAAATATAAATTTTCTAAGTTACACACAATGGCATTTAGGATATTAGCTTGATAAATATAAGATAATAATTTAAAAACATGAGATAATCATTGGAAAAGTAAATCCACGAGGGAATGATCTTTCT
This sequence comes from Osmia bicornis bicornis, assembly GCF_907164935.1. Taxonomy (NCBI): domain Eukaryota; kingdom Metazoa; phylum Arthropoda; class Insecta; order Hymenoptera; family Megachilidae; genus Osmia; species Osmia bicornis. Next base: position 9,728,752 of record NC_060216.1, on the reverse strand, counting down.
TCGTGGATAGAAGGCCGTTGTTGATGAAAAAAGGGGAAGGGAAAAAAGTAAGGTTGGTCAGGATTGCCAGCGAGGAGGACAGAGGAGAATAAAGCCGGACGACGAGGCGAAAAGCGTGGTAGCGCGGGATGAAGTCAATTACATTATGCATATGACTGGTGGAAGGCAATACAAGAAGCAATCGGCCGGCCGATGGAGGCATGCCACCGCTAAATTAACTACCTACCTAGTTGTGCGTAATGCAATAATGTATTAGCTGTACTAACCTTACCCTTCGTTCCCCCTTTTGCGCATTCCACCACCGTACTCTCCGTCCATGACGCGCCGGCCAACTTGCCTCCTCCTTCTTCATCCATCCATTGCACATTTGTTCGCGTGTACGTGGATCACGGTGATTTCTGGCCGCCTGTACCACTGAAAAATTGAGAATATAAATCGTGATCTATCGCCTGAGATGAAGAAGAGTATCCCCTGTCGATAGAAACGAAGAAGGATCTCGAAGGACCTCGCATAAGGAACGTGTTCCTTTTACGTGAAAACGTCTGTCTTTCGACTTTCTGCCGAAAGATCCAGTCACGTTTCGCGGTCAGTGAATCACTGTGAATCATTGTCACGCCCTGATAAAAAGGATGGAATGTTTATGTATATCAATTCCTCTGATTTTGATGAATAATAAGTTTTTCTTTGAATTAATCTGACGTCAAGATTCGAATCGGTAATTTTTTAGAAACAGTGAGTAATTAATTATCAGTATTCTTGTTTAAATTTTAATATTGAATAAAGTATCATTGTTTAAATTTTTGTGAGCATTGCAATTGTCTTTATCAGGGATCAAAAGACGCATTGATAGTACTTCTGTTCATGTTCCATATCATTGATCAGCCAATCAGTTTTTAATTAATCAACTGAACAATTAAAATGAGAACAAAATATAGTTTAGTCGAACAGGTTCGCGCATCGTCAATAGATACACGAATTGCCTAGGTGTGCGTAAATGTACTCCAGTATAGTTTTATGGTGTAATACAGGCGATGGTGGCATGGAGTCTAGCTCGAATAAGGCCTTACTGCCTCCGTAATACCGAGTAAAGCTCCTACTTTATCGGTGCGTTTTACGCGGCTCGACGACCGAGCGGAAATCACGCGCGTATGCTCGTCTATCAGGGAAGAGTTGAAACGGAGAGACAAGAAGAAGAGAAAAAGAATGAAAAGAAGAGAAGCATGGCGCAGACGGATTCTCGACACGTGAGAAACGAGTTCTCGCTTACGCTACAAGTATTCCTCGAGCAGCTCGCGGAAGACGCGAGACGCGATCCTCGGGTTTTCTCGATTTTCTACCGCAATTGGAAATCGTAAAATACGATCGCGGAAGCGTAGCTGAAGAGAGTTCGAACGCGGTAAGGGTGTTCTCGAAAATTGGCTCGCGGCGACCATGAACCGTCGATCCGCGCTCTGTTTTACGATCGTCGCGAAAGGAGAAGTAAATTTCTCTGGGAAAGCTTCTCGCCGATAGAATCATCCCTGATAAAAATAATCCTCCGACGTATTGACTCGCGAGCGTCGAGAAGATTGAACGGCGTTCTTCGTGGAATTCCAACTCTTCTTCGTATCTCTTCGCGAAATCAATCTATTTTCATTCCACCTGAAATCTATTGTATCGTCAAAAATACCTTCCTAAACGTAACTCGATTAATTAAAAATCACAATCAAAAATTACAGTATATAAAACACGGTAAGAAAATTCGTTAGACATACATAGTTAATGTATTAAGGGTTAAAATTCATTCTTGTCGAAGTAATAAGATCTCGGTGTTAACGACAGTTTCATCGGCGACCTCGTTACAAATCCACGGCGATGTTCCAGCAACGTATGTACATAACGCGAGTGGTCCCCGCCGGATATTCAGACTTTATGTTATGCCCGGTTACGTAGGTGTGTGGCAGAGTACACGAAAGCAGGCTTAACGGAGAGGCAACCCTTTATCTCGACACGAGTTGCGTACGGCTGGTCCAGCGAAGCGTGAAAAACGCTCGCGCGACCGATCTCTTAACAGCCAGTCAACCTTATCGCTTAACGGCGGCTTTTCATTTCGCGAAACCCGCCTAACGGCCACCTTTAACAGTCGATGGAAGAGATACCCGTGGTCGATCGAATATCAGCCAGGTAAATCGGCCGGGATGCCTGATCGATGGAATCGATATTTGTTATTGAAGTATCGCGTGCGAATCCAACGTGTTGCGGTAGGAAAACGATTTTCTTTTCACCTTTTTTCCAGGCCAACTTTCGTCGCCTTACAAGGGTAATTAGACTGGTTCGATATCGTTGCAATTTATTGGTGCTTTCCTGGTATCTCGTATTCTGTCTCGTTAGCAGTATCTTTAGCCACGATACCCCGTTGATTAGACGCGATTTTTATTCAATTTATGAGATTGCATTTTATTTTGTTCGACGTTCAAGTATAAAACGCAAGGTCAGTCTAAACGACACGTTTAGAATGAAATATTCAAGCGTTTGATCAAGCTGTTAGAACGTTATCTGAGATGGAATTGCATTATTCAGAACGTCAGATATAATAATATGAATTTTTTCTTCCAGATGTAACACTGGTTTCAACAATTTTTAGATCGTCTAGATTACGTTATAACGCGGTCGAGTATCGTTCTTCGTGATCTCGTCGAAACTGGAAAGACAAATTAATTATTGTATATCATTACACCGAGTTTGTCGCTTATACCTAACCGAGCAATGTCATTTTAATGCAGCCATAAAACAAAAGATATGCAAGCAACGGTGACTTCAATGTTAGATAACATCAGGACGTTATTTTAAGCAATTTTTTCAAAGAACACTAAAACGGGATATAAATTACGAGCCGCTTAAGTCAACCTGTATATTCTCACCAGAAACAAAAATGAAAAATCTCCTGTCTAGTATGAATTTAGTTCCGGCGACATTAAAACCTCCCAGAAATCAGCTAGCGAGAAATTCTAAATTTCCTAAACAACGTTCATAAGAATATATTCCAAATAATAATTCTAGAATCTGGAATGAGAATATAAAATACGGTATAAAATTAAATTGAAATTATCATTGTCTCAGAAAACATAAATTAATAATTACACCTCTTGGATAATAATTAAAGCTGTAAAACACAAGTTCCAAAGTACCCATAAGTACAGGAAAGAAGCATGCACATCCTGTTGCAAATACATCTCGAAAACCAGTTACAAAGGCGAAGAAAATAAATAGAAATCAATGACCAACTAATACGTTCGTCCCTTATGATGGGTCCGAGATAAACAGAAATCTGGTCGCGATGGTCCTGATTTACCATCGAGGATTCTATTAATCGGCCTCTGGCGAACCGTTTCGAAAATACAAACGGGTTCGTGGATTTTTGCGGCGATCGAGAAACCGGCTCTCCCGGCGACCAGTCCGCGGTGCCCGCGACGACCGATAAGAAAAGTTTTCTGTTTTTGCGGTTTCGCAGTGAGTCAAGGCATTAGTAACGGGAATACCGAGCGCGACGCGGGCGTTCTCCCTCGCCGTGCCGCGCCGCGCCGGCAAATCGACCGGTGTATCGACGGACAAATTACCGGCTCGTTTTAATGGCACGCCGTGTGAAAACGATGACCGTGAGATTAAAGTATTATTTTCCGGAGAATTCCTGCTTACCCGCTTGTTGCACCAAATAAAACGAGACCGGGCCAGATGACCTTTCCTGGTCGCTCAGCCAAAGCGGATTACTCCCGATCGTTAGATAACGGTCGTACGAACAAAGTTGCGCCGCTTTGGATAAGTAGATTCTTTCAACCCTTTCGTGATCAACGGGACGTAAGAATAATTGAAGTATCGATAAACGTCGATTTTCATTCATTTTTCTACAAGTACCTCCTCCTCTTCCTTTTTCCAAGGATCTCCTAACTGAGAAACGAAGGTTTCAACGACAAAGAGGATGATTAACCTCAAAGCGGAGGTCAAAAAAGGGCATCGAGGATGGCCGGGCACGGGTCGTGGTCGTTCGCATAATGGCGAATATCGCGGTGAACCACGGCCATCTTTGTTGCTGGGTCTTGCCATAGAGGCCGGGAGAGGTGTCCGCGGGTAACACGATCGAGGGTGGGCTTATGGAGATCAAAACCCCGTATCGGATTCCTTATGTCTCGCAAATGGCTGCCCTGGATGGTGTTGGTTACAGGCATCAGCCATCTTTGGAACCTTTGCGTGCTTCTTTCCCAGAGGATTTCACCAAGAAAGAGAGCGTACCTCCGGCTCTGATGTCCTCGACGCCGTGCGTCTCTCTTTCCCGTGGATTATTTCGAACAGCGAGGCTGGCAGGAAGAAATAAAAACGTACCGGCGTGGCTGAGTGCCCCTGCTAACCGATAATCATAGGTAATTTTCATCTAAGTACCGATATCTCGTCAATCGGCAACGGTGGATAAAACACTGCCCACGCGAAACTATGGGAAAACGGGTCGCGCGCGGCACCTATCCTGTACTTGAAATTTCAATCACCCTTATTACACGGCATCGATTATGTCGTTTCACATTGCGCAACTTTCTGATGGCTCTTCGACACTTTGACAACCGCGATTTCGTGTCAAATATTTTCGAATATTTTGGAACTTTCAATTATTTATGTACCTATGTATATAGAAATTGTGGTGCAATAGCTTCATGTTCGTAAGAGAAATCGATTCTTCGAAATTCGTCCATACCGGATAATTAATACGCGCCTTCTCTCAACTCTTTCTCCCGCTTCCTGCTCGGTCCATCCTTTACCACGAGGACGTACCAGATATTTCTGCAGAACGCGTCTCGAGAAAGCCGACGAGATAGCAGCTCCATTAGGTCGTAGCCGGCGATCTCAAGGGTTTAATGAATTATAGGTCGTACGGTAGTTACATCGCCGGATAACGCCTACACGGTGATCCAGAAAGAGCGATATCGGTCGGCCGTACATCTCGATTTCGCGTGGGTGACGTCACCCTCGATTTACTCGGCCCGGGAAGAACGTATTTTAACCGGAAACCGATGTATCGATTCAATTTGCCACACGCAATCGTCTCGTTTCGTTCGCAGTGTCGTGTAACGACAGTTCGTATCTCGAAGTTGGGTGAAAACGTTCGACGAGCGATGATGATACCGATAATTAAAACACGCATTGTCCTTTAAATTAATTCCCTCTCGGTTTATCAAGAGAGGCTCGTTTTAATTCGATAGAGACTGCGGATGATCGAGAATGTCTCCACGATGAATCACGCGGTGTACGGTAGTTACATAAGCCATTGTTATCGAACGGTAAATCAATGGGAACTGTACGGGAGGTCTGATGCGGTTGTTTCGACTCGTTTCTGGAGGAGTATTCTTCCAGCGGTTGATCGAGTTATTCCTATCTATTTTATGAAAATTTTCTAAAGTGCATCGTTTAAAACAATTACCTCTTAACCTGTTTTCGAATTTCCAAATGTAGTACCATAAATGCTTTCCTAAAGTTATTATTTAACCGAATTGCTAAGTGCAACCTAATTTAACGCGTAATGTTTACAAATTAAAAATAATACGAATTATGAAATAGAATTCACTTCGAAACGTTCCCATTTAGAAGGCTCAATTAATCGTGGTGTCGATCTTGTTTCACGGGGGTCCGATTCTTAATTAACTCCAACCGCCCAACAAATAGCATCGAAAGCCATAAGCCCGGCCATATATATATATATATGTATATTTGCTAAAATAGTTTACTTCGTAATGGATACTGCGGGCAACGGATTAAGAGGAGGCCATTACGCGACGTTTTAAGCTGAAACGTTCTCCAACCGGCTATATTACCGCTAATTAATACGAAACGTTCCCTGCGCATCGTTCCCGCTCGCTCCATCGGCTCTCAACTCTTTTCACGCGAAGCGGAGAAGAGCACGGACTGGATAACAGCTTGGCCGCATCGAAGTCTGGCGGCAAGAATACCGCTCTAATGAATTATGAGACGTACAGTAGTTATATCGGCGTGTACCGGCTATATAACAAGCAACGAAGACGTGGTTGATACCTAGAGAGAGTGGGCGCTCATCTTCTCTTTTCCATCTACGTGTTCCGCGAGCGAGCAAGCGAGCGAACACGCTCCGGGTTACGAGCCAGAGCGAGATTGATTTCGCAATCGAAACCTAAGAATAGCGTTGTAAAATGTACAGGCTGTACCGTGTTCGCAGCCGTGGGTGGAAGGTGTACTGGAGAGGGTAGACTCGCGAGACTGCAACCACTACCGGTTTTGCCGCGTAAATCAAGGATCGCAGAGTGCAATCGGTGTGCAATTTCGCGAGGACGCGGCTCCGGGTGCACGACAGTGCCTGCAAACGAGTTTATTAGCCCGGTGAAAAAGCCGAAAAACATCCTAACGAAGCGGCATAATGGAATCTCCGTGGCGTTGCTTTATGAAATCCGATCCGATTCGTGTATCGTCTTAATTGAACGCCACTGGCACCACGTTACCGTGATTGTCTCCATTACTACCAACGAATACGCGATTCCCGCCATTGCGATCGACGATAATGCAATCCGTTGAATCGTTCGAAGGTGTACAGTGTCGAGAATGGAGGACTGTCCTAGGAAAAATGGCACCGGGCGGGAAGAGAGCTCCACCCCTTGCAAATTAAAAATTTTTAATCTTTTATATTTTTATGTATAACGAGTGGTAAGGTTCCTTCTCTCTGTATCGCCATTTTTCTTAAGGGAGTCTTCCATCTTCGGTACTGTACAAATGTCACACCGCGAAGGAACCCTCTCTGAAACGGAAACTCGTACCGTGGAAACGAAGGCGTCAAAGGGAACTCGGTTCCTTAATGAGATGAAGTGTAGGAGCATTGATACCCTCGATGGAGACGGGGTCGTTAAAACAAAAGTGCAACGAGCTTGGACGGGGACTCGGTCGAATCTCCTTTTCCGAGAAGCTTCGAGTGCGTGCGCGTTAGAAAGGAGCTTAATGAAGACGCGTTTCCATGAAGCTCCAAGTAGAAGCCGCAAGGAAGATTATACGAAGGGCGGTCTCTCTTCCCTTACTCCTCCCCCCTATGAAACTGAAACTAGTTTATGAATAGGATTAATAAAATCTTGACCAGAGTGTTTTCAAGAAGACGTTTGAAAGATTTCTGCTGGTATCTCATTAGATACCTTCTGATGACTACCGGATGATCGTTTCAATTACAACCAAAACCAGTTCGTTTTAAAAAACGTAACGCTTCATAAAAATAGTCAATTAAAAATCGAGATACTTTTGGTACAGAAATGTTCTCTTCACCCGGTTCTTATACCTCGTCAGAAATTTCATTATCGCGAGAAAAACACTTGCACAAGACCGTGACCCCTGTGCTCGACCTCCATCAACCTGTTTCCAAGCGAGACAGGAGAAAGAAGCGTATGGACGAAAAAAAGAGGACAAGTTTGGACATATCTGCAAAAGAGTCGAGAGCAGAAAGAGTCGTCGGGCAAAACTGGAAGTAACTGGATCTCCAGTACAGTTCTTCCGTCTCTGTTCCCTGTGTTCTTTCTGGGTCCGCTTGTATTCTTCGCGAAACCATGGCAGTGGAGGACCCTGGATCGTAGCTCCTTCCTTAGCTCGCGACAGCACCACCATAATACCCGAGCCTTCGGCCAGAACTCCATCGTTCGAAGTGGCATGGTTCCGAGAGCCGCTGCAAACCGACGCGACGGTTTCTTTTTTTTCTTAATTATTTTTTTATTATTATTATTTTTCACGCGGGTAAGGCTGCTGCAGCAGCTTCGTAGACCGGTGCTGTGGAGGTGCACGAAATGGCATCAAAGGACGGAGGCGAGTGCAGGACGTCGACATAGGTGTGAATGTAGTCAAATCACATCAGCCTCACTTTGGCCGACACTCGAACGGAAGAAGAAAAGGGAAGAAGGATGGAGGCGAAGAAACGCACCCCCTCGGGCCCTTCTTACGCCTGCGCTCCAAAAAACCGCCTCCATATCCGCCATTCTCACGAGGCACACCGTGTATTCTACACCCGTATTCTCTGGAAACCTTGCGTGTGTACCCTGCCCGTTCCCTCTTCTCTTTTCCCTCCTTTTCTGCTCCCCTGCCGGAGCATACCACCGCACTTCCGGTAGACGCGTAAAATATATCGCCTCCCGCGACCGGCTTTGTTCCATGCCTGTCTTCTTACCTAGCCGACAAACCGAGTCGGAAGACCCGTCGGCGAACCTTTCTCGAATCTTCAATCGGCACTTTCGCTGCAATTTTTTATTTATCAATTTAATTTCAAATTGAAAGCTGGTAATTTTGCAACGTCTTCTAATAGCACTTCAGAGTGATATGCAAAATCTTTCAAATTGAGCAATCGATAGTTTATTGGTGAAAAAATCAAACCAAATGACTATGAAATTTTTTTTTCTAATTACAATCCAAGAAGAAACTTATTCAACAGAGTATCATTCGCAGCGCATCGAACGATTCATCGACTCGAAAGCAATTTCACGGAAGTACGAATAGAAGAGTTCCATCTGCGTACGAACCACCTTCTATTAAAGAATCCGCGTATACAACCGTTGGAAAGTACTCGGGCATGCAATTAAGAAGGAACGAATAGCAAGTTTCCTATAGAAACAGACCCTTGACCAAAGAGGAGCGTTCGGTTTCACAACGTTTATTTATTTTCTCGTCGTGAGAGAAGCGAGAGGCCTAGTCATTACTCAGCAGCATGAAGCACCATAGACTAAGCCCCGTAGCAAGAAATCATTGTTTTCGCGTGTGCTGTCAAAGCAAGCCAGGCCTTCGTTTCACCCCCCGGTTCAATCACCAGCCACTGAGCACCGGCTGACGTTATCCAATGATTTTTGTCTCTTTCTCGTTAGCATCGACACGCGTGCATTAATTAATCGGCAGGCTGGATAAACGAAACCCTCTCGCTTTTCTTCTCCCTACGTTGTGGGACGTCCACGGGATCTCCTCGTGACAACGAACGAACCTCGTGAACCCGCTTTCCAATCAAACTTTCCCTTAGTGATGCCCTCTCCCATAGGTATAAAATGTATAACGAGTGACAGGAAAAAGGAGACGAGGGGGTTTACACCCGTCAACGGGTGTATGTAACAGGCACCGAGGGGGGAGGAAGAGCGAGAATATCATACGAGAAACCATGGTGTTCTCGAACGTGGGCCCTGTAAGAAGATCCGGGCCAACGATTGGTCGATGCTTCACCCCTTGCGTACACGTGGGCGTGCATACGTGGTATCGAAGCGTGTCGGTGTCGACGTGTATGCACGCACCTTGTCCTCGTGTGTGCAGCCAGCGCGAGAAAAGGGGTTACTATACTCTCGGGTGCATGCAAGCAACCCCACGGACCAGAGGGGCTGGAAGTCATTCTGTCCCCTTTTTTTCCCTTTTGTTTACCTTAGGGCCGATCATTAAAATGGCCGCCGTATCGGCGTGCTCTCATTGGCCGAGAGTCTCCCTTCTACCCCTTCAGCCCGCTCGCGCAACCCTTGCAACGATAGAACACGCTCATTGTCGAGCACGGACCGACCGCGTGTACCGTGGCTAGCTCCCTTCCGAGGGAGGTTTTTTTTCTCCTTTCTTTCTTTTTTTTTTCTTCTTCTTTTTTATTTTACACGAGAGCGCTTCTTTGCGCGCACCTACTAGAAGACCTCTCCTCGAGGATCGACACGGAACAGAATGGAAAGCAGGAAGGAATCGCTTTCAGCTGCGAGATGGGGGAATTTGTTTTGATTCGAAGCTACTTGGCTGACTCAGCGACCGATTCTAAAAAATTAATCTACCTTCCGGCTGTCTCTATGTTCTACCACTTCAACAACCCTACTATTCTCTCATTGTTCTTAAATATTAAAAATCACCACCTTTCTCTGGTGTACAAGAGAATCAGAGCTCCTTTATTCAAAGCTAATGCTGAAACTGAAACCGTCGCGAGCGATCGATTGACAAAATTCCAAGATGCCAACAACACCGAATCGGGCAGAAAACGAGAAAAGACGCGTGAGAACAGAGACGTAGCTGGATCCTCGATCGCCTTCATTATCCGAAAGCAGCGAGACGACAGTATAATTCCCGAAGGTGGAACGATCACAGACTTCTCGTCTCGTTTCGTTCTCGCGGGACGTTCGGGTAGAGATACGTTTCCTTAGGGCGGCATTCCGAAATCGGGAATAGGGAGGGCGAATCGAGGCGCCCGCCGGTGCCGCCTTTATTTGCTCATTTCCCTCGAGCGGATCAGCGAATAAGGCAAAAGGAAGTACCCGGGACGAGGGTCGAGGAGGAAGGAAGGAGATAAAGGAGAAGGACGAGATGGACTGTCACCGATGGTAATACATCGTCGCCTTCGTGGTTGCCCTCTTATAGACGGACGTACGGACAGACGGCGGAGACACGGCGGACGGGTTCGCGCAAACACGTGTTACGAACAACAGGTTCGTCCGTAATTCCTCCACCTCTTTCTCTTCGTCTCTGTCGTCGCGCGGTTCGCCACCGTCAGCCCAGGTAGCTTTGCCCGCTTTCATTCCGCTCAGCTCAGCTCCGTGGGTTAGCCAGCCAGTTGCCGCGGGGCCCCTTGGCCGACTACAAACGAACCGTATTCGCCAAATCCAGCTAACTCGAGCAGAACTGAATCGAAGGAATCCACCCTCCCCGGCCCTCGCCGCAACCGCGTGTATCACCCTTCGCCTCTGTCCTCCCTCCTCTTCCCATCCGCTCCGCGAACCCTCGCCTCGCTCGCACCCTTCGCGTTCCCGGTTCCTCCACCACCCACGGTTTACCTGGCTTTCGCTCGAAACGAGAAATTAGCGAGAGAGAAAGGGGAGCTAAAGCGTGGAATTCTAGCGATCCGGCAACGTTCGAACGCGTGCAGAAGCGAACGAAAAAATAGGTGACGCGGACGACGATCGATCAAAGGCATTTGAATATTTTCCACATAAAATATAGAATTGGAGTAACTAAACTGCGTTTACAAAATTCGGAGAATTTGTTTTTTTAAATTAAATTATTTTCTTGAAAGTTTAATTGTTTATTAATTGCTTCCTCAATAATCGAGGTCACTAGTTAACCGAAGCAATAGGAAATTGGATAGCTATAAGCATCCATCCATACCCGTCCTTCCATCGCTAGGTCGACTAATAAATTCATATTCAGAATTAATTAACGGGTGATTTAATTATGGCCATTTTTAATTTCTAATCGACGTCACGACAGCCAGCGCCAATGATCCGGGACAGCATGAAATATGCGAAACGCAGCTCCCGCCAAAGGACCTGAGCGTTCTTTACCTGGCAATTAAGGCTGACCGTTACTGCCGGCTTTTCGATGTTTTGTAACGTTACTTTTCCTAGTTTTGATCTATGAAAACGTCCTCGAGGCCCGCAATAATTCATAAGACGCGTCGGCGAACGTGAACCCGAGGGTCCTTCGCGTTTCGAGACGTTACGAAAACCCGATACGCCACACCTTACTCGTATTTAGAAAATAAAAATCTATGGACCTTCCGACACGATCGATGGAATGTTTTCGTTCTTCGAATCGACCGGTCAGTTCGAAAAATTATACTCAACCGGGTCGCCAGTTGCGTTCTCTGAAGACGATCGAGATCGTGATGTATAATTAAAATCAATACGATTCGATTCGTCATTTTTAACTTCTAATCGGTATCGCGTTCGTTCGACCCTGGACCGAAGAATACTTTCGTTTCTAGTCCTTTCGGATGGTTACTCAATCGGTTCGTAATTTATTGTACGAGCTACGAAACCTGGAACTTTCAGAAGAGCCTAAGAAATTATCGAATAGCCGCGAAACCAATTCGATTAATAAATTTTTAATTAATACTTTAGCGTTATTAACTCGTTAGGTTAAGTAGCCCTTGGTAGATGAAAAGCTCTCGACTCTAAAGGATTAGGGAGGAAGAAGCTAAAGAGGAGGCAAAGAGAAAGAGAATGGGAAGTGGAGCCGTTTAGAGCATCACGCAAGTAGAAACTCGTGTATTCGGAGCGGCCGTAATTAGATACCTGGAGGTACCACCGACGTAGAAGGTGGCTCTGTTCCCGGTCACTCTAAATCCTTCAACGAAATCACCGCACGAAAGCGGTTGCTACGTCGGCAGCCATAAGGCGTCGCACTTTCGGTTCTCGATTATTGGAGGTGACAGTTTACAACAGGCCAGGCGGACTAACAATAGGGACGCGCGAGCTTCCTGGATCGAATATTAATCGCCACTCTAGAACGTGTGGGAACACGATTTTCTTATGGTACACGCATAAATTACAATTAGAAAAGTTATTGAAATCGGTGAACCGCAAAGGAGAGAAAGTTTAAAGGTCGAAATGATGGATTTCTGTGTTGCAGAGAGGAAGCTTTCTTAAACACAACTCGTGTTCTTGTAATTTAAAATTTAAAATTAGTATAATCCTTCAGAATATTATTCTTATTAATTTTCATTTTTTTTTTTTAACATTCTTACTCTATCGCTGGACATGTTTCTTGTGAACTAGACTAACTAAACACCCTACAAGCAGAGACTCGACCGACATAAAAGGGATTTCGAAACGTGTAGAGTTCTAGAAACGTGGAAAAAAAGTGGCGAACATCGTTGCGACATTTTCCCCGCTGGTATCTGTCCAGAGGAACCGATACAAGCCGATTCTTGTCCCCGATGTCGTGGCAATCGTACTTTCATCGAGTCGCGAGTTTCTCCTCGACCTTCTCTCCTCCGTTCTACTCGCTCTTCCTCCTTTTCTATCCTCGCCTGGAACTTTTCTAGCGGCAAATTAAGTCCGTCGATGAACGTCCGGGCGTGTACACAAAATTCGTAAATCGTAACGCCAACACCGTTTATTAGGATTTTATTATTAAACGAATACGTTAAGGGGACACGGTGAACGAGTAAGCCGATTATGATAATTCAGCGAGCTGTCGTTCGAAGCTTCGACTTTATCGACCAGACATACGTGAATTCGATTCGAAGAACGCTTTTACGCGTTCGCATAACTTTTCTCAAATGCTATCGTGCGTGTTACTTGAATCCGAACAATTCTTAAGGCTCCTCTGGAATATTTGCGCGTTGAAAACTGTTGCTCTTATCATAAATGCAAATAGAAAGAATCAGCTGTGCAGTATTACGGAGAATACGAAGCTGTTGAAAATTTTAATCCTTTGATATAAAGTAACCGTGAATTTTGTGAAAATGTTAATGCTGCAGTTTCACTTTGAAATTTAAGCTATTTAGAAATTATGGATTTATTTAAGCTTCGAGTTGATATAAGAATAAGTACCATTTTATGATACCTTTATGTCAATATCTTACCAGACTGACGTTTTAAAATCTGCCCATCAATTTAATTCGCAACAATCTGATAACTTGTTTCTGAACGCTCGAAGGTGTTTCTCGTTCATGGAAATTAAGAAACAGTATCCATCATCGCATTCTCTCAATTTCCCTCTGTTTGTACCGTTCAAAATATCGATCGGTTCGAACCATCAGATATAATCAGCGTGATTATAAACACGGCCGGTATTCCCAGACAGAAAAAGAAATCGAATCAGGCCGTTTTGATTTCCGACGAGACGCCAAAAATCAAGGTTAGTGACACGATGTAGCAAAGAAGATCGAGAAAAGAAGGCAGCAAAGCGAAGCCTGGCGGCCAGTTTAATTCCATTTCATTACCATTTCACGAAAGGCCAAAACCGAGCGAACAGACTGAAAATTCGCGGTTCCGTACGTGTATAATTTCGAGACGGGTTTATGTATGCAATTCGCCGCGTATTCGGGGAGGCGCCGTTCCGAATGATCGGCCTATTCGACTTTATGCACCTGGAATCGGCAGAAAACGAAGCTGGAAAGGGGAGGAAGAATGCGAAACGTAACCGAGAAACGGACCGCGAAGCCGTGCAGTTAGACACAGCTTGGATCTCTTAGGAAATAATAGAGAACCGTTCGCTGGAGTGCCGTTAATCCTGATATTTAAACGGAACACGGGGGCCGTTTCAGTTGTTTCGTCGATGAATTCCGCTGTTGAAAAAAATATCGCTGGTACCACGAAAGATTGCGATGGATGCTGGCGAAGCCTGGGGGCTGCCGGCCGATACCCGTCGATTTTCAGTCGTCAAAATATACGTTTCTCCCGTTTCCATCGGTTGTCTCTACTCCAGGCCTCATTTTAACCTGTTACTAATACGCCGTTGCTGCGTGGCCCTGCTAGTTCTTCCGACAATCGTTGCTGCTGTTGCTGCCGTTGCGTGCCTCCCAGGCTAACCATGATTAGCCATTACCCAAGATTAGAACGTGCCACGCCAATCGTTTCGTTCTTTCTTCGTGACCGTTTCATTTCGTTTCTTGGTTGCGAAAACAGCGGCGGAGGAGATGAGCGTTTCTTTGTCTGGGACGAATATCTATTATGGCACGGACCAGCCAGAGTCGCTGAACCACTCCGTGAGAATCTTTTCAAATTGGCAAAATTTTAAGGGGCTTCCTTCGTTTCGAATCCTCGTGCTATTGAAATAATTCTACCAATAAGAGAATTTCGAGACCTTGATGACTCTATCACCCTCAGAAATGGATTGGGTATTGGGAGTCGATAGAGATTTGGGGTCTAATTAATTAATTAATTAATATCATTAATCTACAGATAAATATTTGAGTCCCACTTCGCTCTTGGTTACATTTAACTCTAACGCTGAGGGGGTGATTCGAAGACGCTGACTGCAATCTTCTTGAGGAACATTTCGACATGGATGAGATTTGTTCAAAGCGGGCAAACAAGGGCAGAAGGTGTGCCACGACGTAAAGGGGCATCAAGGAGCGCGCGATTGCAAATATGTATGTCCTTTTACGCGGAAAACGTAATTAAGCGTTTCGTAATTGGTATTTAACGGGGATCGTTAAGCCAATTGGTAGCGGCGTACAACAAGAACGGACGGCCGAGGTCAGATTCGCCGAGGTGTGGGAGAGAGAGGCCCACATGTGATTAGTGTCAACGAGTCGGTGAAAGGAAATTTCTAATTGCATACATATGTACGCGTCGACACGAACGAATGAAAAGGGATACACCAAAGTCGTGCATTCGAGCTTTGTTTCATCTGGATGCTGGCTAAAGCGGAAGTATTAGGGGTAGAATTTCTTTTTTCTTATTCGTTGACAAAAGTTGCATTCTGTGATGTTATTTTAACGACAGATTATAATAGCATAATATTTGAAATCTTTAATTTGTGTACCGTGCAAAATTATTCATTTTCGAATTTTCATTTGCTCGTATTTCAAGGGTTCTAAGAGAATTTTAATAATCACTTTAGAAGATGCGTTCGACGAACGGATATTTTTGATAATTCGAGGTTCCCGTTGAAATTCTAAGAAAGGAATGCAACTCTGTTGCACGTGTAACTTTGAATCACGACGTACTCGTTACGCCCTTATGCGCTTGCTTGTTCGCCATCTTATTTAAATTCAAATCGAACAGGTGGTTGGCGAGGTTTATGGCGATTAGTCGAACGGTTCTCGTTCGAATTGTACTTCGTTGCACTTAGCATTAGTATCTCTAATTGCATACATTGCGATCCTGATACTTTCGAATGTCAATTGTATCATTGTTGATCGAACTTGAAAAATGAAAGTGATCTTTTCGAATTCAAATGTAAAACCTCATTCCTAACATTACTGAGATTTTAGATTACTGATAAAATTGCAAAATTACTAATTGCAGTGTTTGCAATTGAAATTATAATGTATCTGATTACTTTGCCAGTCAATGAGTTAACCTTCCAACGTCCCCTTTGGAGAAACCTCACCTGCTCTGACAAAAAAAGATCCACATTTGTCATCGCTAAAGACTTTTACGTCAATTAAATACCACCTCATGCTCGACCAATGGATCCAATGAAAAGGTAAACAGAATCATCGATCAAAGTTGAACGTTCCATTTGACGCGTCGATGGTCGATCGCGTTTAACGAATGAAACGTTTGTCAATACAATTAAAAAACAAAAAAAAACACGTAGGAAATAAAAAGAGCAGTAACAAACGATCAAGGCCGAATAGTGGCATATTAACAGTAATCGACACTTAATGATCGGTTTACCATTTACTACAAGGATCTAAAGCGAGTTTTCGTATCGGGTAGAATGGTATCCGTGCACGCGAACGGGATAGAAGAAAAAATAATAATTTCCTGATGGAAACACACGTGACGGGTAGACGTGTTATTATATCATTTCAGAGAGAAGAAGCAAATGTAAGGTTCACCGTGCTGACGGAAGATATGATTTAAGAGAGCTCGCGGATGTCATTACGTGTATCGCGGTTAAATACGATCCCCTGGGCTCTTTCGTATCGTGCGAATACCGATAACCATGGGTTTACCTCGCGAAATCGATGATCGCGTTTAACCAATAACTGTTACGAGGTAACGATCGTTACCGAGATGCGCCGCTTTTTTGCGGTGCCGAAATAACCGCTCGTTTTCAGCGAATAACTTCGATATGGCGAGATCGAACTGAATGACCGACATATTTTATATCGAGGATATAAAGAATGATATTCTTGCTTCGACAATCGATTTTCGGTAAATTGATCTACGTATTATTGATAATGAATTACCTTTACTACTTCATTTTCTCTTTTTATTTTTTTATAAACATTGAAATTGAAACGCGGAGGGTGCAATTATAGAGGTGTGAATATTCTGTGATTTTATACGTGATAAGGTTTTTGGATTCCTGATGCAAATGTCACAGGAAATAATTTATTAAAAAGATTGGTATTTGGACAAATTATATTAACACCTCATTTCTAAGTAAGTACTAGGAAAGAGGCATTTACCATTTACTAGAGGTGTACGAGAACCCGCGAATTTCGAGTACCCGATACTCGGATCGAAAAATTAAATTAGAAATGAATAGCTAAACTAAACAGTACTATCGTATCAAAGTAAGAAATACAAGTGACTAGCTGTCAAAGTATCAAATCCTGGAAATTAAGCGCTTGAAAAGTACCTACTTTGATTTCAATATCTTACACTACGCATTGAAAGTAGAAAAATGTGGATCAAAGAAATTCCAGAATTAATCACATCATTTTAGATCAATGATCCGATAGTGGTCGGCAAAGGCTCATTAAATATCCGTGACTACTGCTTCTATCTGGTTGTCAGAGGGACAGGTAAGGCAGGTAATCGGCTGAGAACATTACAGGGCTTACGTCTTGCAATGGCTAGAGAGTATCAAAGTTCCGGAGCCGATTGGCTCGCGCAACGATGCATTAATCGCCGCCGCCGTTGTCCGGAGACAAACGAGGCGACTTGGTCGACGCGGACGTCGAATCGCGCCTCGAAGAATTAATAACTGTCTGCGGTATAATCGTTAATGGCCGTTATTATTAATAACGGGGTCGTAGACGAGCGATAGCCGGGGCTAAGGAACATTAAACCAAGTTACAGACCGCTACGATTTCTCGCGGACCCGCGGAAAACGCGATCATTTCGCAACGCTTGTTCGCGCGTTAAGTGAGACGCACGCTCGCGTTTAACCTGATCGATCGCACCTGAATTGCAATGGAAAGATCGATGCACCGTATCGTCGACTACCGTACAAACCACGAAAAGCCTATTTCATCCGGTCTTATTGACATTTTCGAGCGGTCTATGCGTCGATCGGATCGAGCACGATCCTGTAAATTATTAAAAAACCATCGACGTGGGATCGGCTACGTTTCGCCACGCGATAACCGATTTTACGCGCGTTTTACGATCCCCTGCTGTTATTTACCAACGGAAACACAATGCTAACGAACGACATCGTTGGTATAACTGACGATCGCTGATATTTTTCGAGTGTTATGTACCAGGAAACAGATATCGTTTTGAATTTAAAAAAAATTTCTTATTTATATTATAGGAATTGAAACGCGTTTTCTCCTTTCACGGGGTTTCCTTTCTGCGAAATTATGCTACAGCCTACGTCGCGTTTAACTCGCTTCCACAATCACGGGTGTAATTGATAATTGATTTTGCAATCGATCCCGCGGCACCTCTGATGGGTGTTGCGCCAAGTGGGCGATCGATTGAAGCGGCATTGAATGATAATCATACGGGGATTGCGTGTTGCTAATAAGAGATGTGACAGAAATGGAGATAATGTGGAAAGATTGGAAATTCTTTGATTACTTTCCTTAATCATAATATCGATCAAAATAGACTTCGTTACGTCGTGTAACGAGCTCACCGATATATTTCATAGAAAATCATGGTTTTTCCGAAGGATGATATTTTAGAAGGATAAACTTTATATCCCACAGAAACTCGACGAATTTGCCTCAACAAAAAAAGATTCTTCATCGTTTACCTGACCAGGTCGGTTCGAGACCGACGTCCAGATGGTAGAAAGTTTTATTACGGAAATTGTTGGCCAGAAAGGTAGCTCGAAGACGGAGGCACGTACCTACGAAGCCCAATAAAATCCAGGTGGGACATGTGTGGTGTTAGAAAAGTTTCAGTGGCCTGCCTACCGAGAAATCGTCGTTAAGGTGTTCGATGACTCACTGGGAGACCTTTCTTACGCCCTGCGCATACCTCCTTAATTGCGTGGTCTTTATTGCAATCGTGCCGATTATTTTACAGCCCGGTCGCATAAATACACCGGTGCCGAGGCTGAAATATGGCGAAAGCCTTAGCCGTTGGATCTTTCGGTTAATTTAATAACAGGAACGATAGAAGGGGATAGCCACGATCGAGGGCAAACACTAGGATATGCTAATTAGATTAACCGCGGGAGTAAGCTGCGTGGAAAAAAAAAAATAGAAATGAAAAGAGCAGAGCAACACGGGTAAACCAGTCCGTAGAGTAACCGTTGTTGCTGCAAAGCAACGCAACAACGTTCCAACGCTAATGCGATGCATTTTTCAACGCGGTTGCATTCTACGTTTCAATTGGCCGAGTGAGAATAATTGAGCCAGCGTGTTATTTCTTACGGTGGAAATATTGCTGGCCGCGCGTTGCGATGATACAAATATCAAAACGCGCGGATCCAGACGTTCCGAGGTATCAAACAGACTCGAAAGGTAATTATTAATATCTGTCCGTCGTGACAGACCCGTTCTGAACGTGGTAGGCGTGCTACGTCAGCTTACACGATTAATTATTCCCATTGTTACAATCTTGGTAGAAGATCGCCTCTGTGATCCTTTGAACTTTGATCATTTCAATGATTTTAATAACAGAAACTTTGCAAATGAATGAAAATTACATATGTAAGATGTGTTTAAAAATGTCTCGTTGGTCATAAATTGAACGCTTTTAATTGTAAGTGAAAGGAGAACATGGTGTCTGGTTCGAAAGAGTTTCTTGACGAATAAACCTGTGTCGATACTTATTAAATCGACGTCCATATGAATTCCCATGATAAATGTTGGGAATTATTCATTCGAACAGTCGTATCTGAATATCTGACCAATAAACGTCGCGTGTACCGAGAATTATACGAGAGTTATTTCACTTTCAAGCATTGTACGTAATTTGCGTGTAATGTAACGAAGACACCGCGGTTACGTATTACCGCAGAAACTTCACTTTCTGATTGAGACATCCGTCTTTTCCTATTACTTTTTATCGTGTCGTAAACCCGGTGACTGACTCTATCAACGATGCACCAGTAGAAACTAACGATTACTGCTTTCTTACGTGTTAGATATTTTGCAGTCGTACTTTCTAGGATATCATGAAGTACATAATTGTACGTTATCCTTGATTAATGATAGGTAATTATTAATTAGAACAGATTAATAGATTCAGTGGTTTTTAATTATGCAGTTGGTAGTTGAAGGTGAACGAATCTCCAGCTGGGTTTTGCTAACGACCATGTTAAATTTCACAGTTCAAGTACCACTTCTCCTTTTGTTAATGTCATTACGCTGTATTGACCACGGTGCAACGCACCGTTAGCTTGATTTCGCATACGCGACGCTCGGCCCGCAGTTTTAATTGCCACTCCTACAAAAGCCTTATCTTATCTCGGGCAACGCGACGAGGTTTCTTTCAGAAACTGGTACACGAGGTGAACCTCCGTTCACTGCGATTCAGTCGGGTTTATTATGTACGCGGCGAACCGCAGCGTGGGCGATTGAAACGGCAAAATCCTAGCTTATTTTCTCCCGTGACTGGAATGTTCGGTTGCGGAAAAGAAAGAAAAGAAAAAAAAGTGAAGGAAACGATTGGTTTTTCGAACAGCCTCCGTAATAAGGTACAATCATCGGACGATTATGTTTTCGCAACTTGACAGCCGGATGAAGTTCGCGTCTCGCGAAGGCGTGAGAGATCGTTGTGATCGCGCGGATGCTGAGCTACCACGAACGGGTTAACTCGCCGACGGACAATAGGTCGAGCCGAGCTATAGGATAATTGAAATCGAGGGGAACGAACAAGCGAAACGGTTTCGCTTTTGAAACTCGGTCGCTCGTGGACGGGTCGCCGTTAATTAAGAAAATTTGCATGATCGTAATCGCGGCTCGTTAAGCAAAACGGTTTGTTGCCGCGCGCGTTCCACCGCCTGCCGATAAATCGGTAGCCGGGGAATCGACGTCGTCTACTCGGCACTCGGTTTCGAAAACGAGCGGAGAAGTCGTGCTCGATAGGCCGGCTGGGACCCGATCCTCGATGGATCGATTTCTTTTTCGAGACCAAGCAAGCCAGCTTCCACTCTCATGATCATGAAAGTGTAATTGCTGGAGCAGAGACAACCGTCGTGTATGTACCGGTCGTCGTAGGTGCACGTTACGTGTACCCATGCCTGATTATTCGCTCATAGAAAATTCATCGTTCAGACTAATTGCGACTAATGGCATGGGAGTAGGATCGATCCGGATTTCAGTTGCCAGAAGAATTGATTATCAAAAGGCCTGTTTCAATGAGACATAAGAAGGATAATGGATCTATGTTCGTAATAAAAATTTCGGCCTGTTATAAATTTATATCAATTATCCTATTAAATTTCATTAAAATTAAGGAGCACACTCGGGGTTTCAGAAGACACCCTTAAACTCTAGAAGACCAGAGGGCGAAACGAGGACAGAGGACGGATGAAGGAGCGTGTAAATACCGAGAAGGAAAGAGAGTGGAGGCTGGTTGAAACAAAAGACGCGTCGTCGTTGGAGCATTATCGTAGCTGTTACAGTTGCACGCTCGTGACTACAATGCCCGGAGCCCGTGGAAAAGGAGGCTGCCAATCGGGCAGATTCAGGCAGTTCCTGGTAACTTTCTCCTCTCGACTACGGCAAAACTCGGCTAGCTACGAGTCATGATCTCTTATGTAGATCTACTTCTTCCTCCTCCGTCTCCTCCCTCGCAAACTACCACCGTCACGCTTTCTGTATTATACATATACCATCGCGTCGCTTCTCGCCTTCTTCCTTCTCTGCTGTCTCCGGCTCCAGCCACCTTCGACAACGTTCCTGCTCCGGAATCGTTCGGTTGCCTCACCTCGTCGCGAGACGTAACGACGATCCTCGGCGACACGCTGCGCTTTCTCGTCCTCCAAACCGGCACGATCCGCGGGTTTCACACAGGCAAACTTGTAAGAAAGCGCGTTCTTAAACACGCGACACCCGTTCGGTTCGCTTCGCGATGGGAGAGATACATTGTCGCGTGGAAGCCCCTTTTCCTTTTAGTAATTTATGAACGCTACTCGGGAGGCTCGAAACAATTACGCGCGCTTAGGAGTGTAATACCGCTGCCACGACAGAAGCGTTCCAAGCGACCGGAACGTGACTAATTTGCAATGAAATTCTTGGTAGCTCGTTCGACTAATATGGTATTTTTTTTTTTTTTTTATCGTCTGACAAATTTATTTTGAAGCCGGTATGCGTGAAAATTTTTATCTACCGATCGATCCAGCTCCGCGGTTGATCTTTAAATTACCCGCGGCGCGTAGAAACTTGCCAATTAAGTGTGACAAATAAGCGATCGCCGTTTTACGCGCGAGATTTATTAGGTGCGTACACGCGTTGCCCGTAAACGCGCGCGAACTGTATGTATGTATATATCCCGGGCAGCAACGCGGCGCGTTTGGATCTGCTTCTGCCGTGAAATTCGATCCAGCTCGTTATTTGCATTGACCGTGGCTGTTTTGCAATTTACCTACTGCTCGATACGCATAGCTACGAGGTGAAACACACCGGGCTGGCGCCTTTTCGCCTGATCCGTTCAGGCGACCAAACCCGAACGATTAATCGATTACGATCACCGTGGTTCTTGCTTTCTCGTCTGGTACAATGGGGCTACGGCGAAAAGTTCATGAAAGCTGACTCGACGATCAAACGATCCCCTTGTTGAACATCGTTGTCCTGTCGCGTCTCGTTTCGCCTTGCTCAATACGCGACGACCTAAATAATTACAAAGACCAAGCCGGGTATATACAATCAGCATTCCTAGCGACGCCTATGAGAAACACCCACGCCTCTGGTGAAGTCTCCTCTACGGTATAGGCAGCCTCACGATTTCACGTTCGTTTTGTCTCGTTTTGCTCTCGATAGGCGTACCACGGTGACCCAGATTCGTCCTGTACCAGCCGATGCTCCAGGGAATTCCCGGCCATTAGAGCTGCTCGAAATCTAACGAACAATAGAGATTCGCGGCAACGATAGGCTGCCCTTCTAGCCCCGATAATTCCGTCCTTTATTTTATTTTCCATCCGAGACGACTTTCGAGCGGTTCAGGCCCCCATTCTATGTAGATAGCTAAGAGTCCGCCAGCCATTGCTCCGCTTTCCGGCGCGCACCGAAAGCGCGATTCAATAGCCTCTAAATCTCGCCGCTCTATGAATAATTTACGCGTGTCGCCTTTTCTAATTGACAATTAGTCGCGACAAATAGCGTCATAAAGCTGGCGAGCAAACGCGCGCCATTTTTTCGGCCCGCGACGCTTCGTAACCGATCCTCCGATAAATCACCGACGCCTGGTGAAATGTTAAAACACACACATTACTAATGTCGTAGATTCCATGAAGCTATCGTAGCGTCAAGCTCGCTTTGCCGTTAATTAAAAAGGATCCAGCGAAAGCTGTGCAAAGAATTCTTCGCATCTGCTCAATGACCCGTGGGTGCTAACGCGAAACATAAATTCCTCCTTCCTTTGTTTTAAATTCCATCTAATCCTCCAGAGAGACGCGGATAAATTTAACTGTAACGTATGCAAATTCCTTCCAATCAGTCCGACCATAACAGTGAAATTATTGTTTCAAATGGCGACGTAAGCCAAATACTCGTCTCCTGTAACCTGATCATAATGCACAGTAATTCTTCGCAGTTTTTCCTTACGGAAGATTGAAGTACTCTGTACACTCTGTACAGCGCAAACCTAACGCAATAGTCATTGTTTATAACCCCGTCGTATCAGGAAATCTCGGCGAGTATAAAACAGACAGAATTTTCCGATAGACTTAATAAAATCCGATTCATGAAAGAATTGTTACAATAGGCTCACCCACGTAGACCGAGTCCATTCACCATCGATGTTTTCATCGAAGGCAACATCGACATCGGCGCGTGTCGAATCGCGATCTGAGGAGCGAGGCTCGTTGTGAGCGAGGCCTGGAGCGTGATATCATTGCGACGTTAAGGAGTGAGTCATTTCCTATTGACATTAAGAACGACAATAAAGCGACGGAGGCTGTTCGCCTCTGCGCTTTTGCCTCCGATTTTCGAGCCTCTCTTAACCGGTGAACCCGTAGCCGCTGCAGGCTTGACCTCGTTGCGCAATCATACGCGGGACACACGCGTGCACGAGTTTACAATGAATCTGGTTACATCGCGCCGCGCCGTTTCACTCATCTAGCATCTGCATAAGACCCCTCGACGTTCCAGGAACACGAAAATACTTGCGCATCTGCTAGGATTTTCTACGATGTGCACGTGGAGCGGAGTGGAGCAGACGGATAACGGGGACGAGAGAAGAGGCAAAGGTTTTTGCCGTCGATGCATAAATTCCGTCGACTTTGCGTGCACCGTCTCATGAACCCCGGGAATCTGGGGTAAAAAGGGTCGGACAGGTTTACCAAGGTTCTTCTGTGTTCGCCACCTTGTTATCGTTATGCTCTTCCTCGCGTTTCACGGTTTAACCGCCCCGCGTCTCCTCCTGATCGCTAATTTATCGATGACTCTCGCTTCGCCAGTGGGAAACGAGCAATAAACCCCTTTTTATTCTTGCTGCCTTCTTTTTCTTATTGAGATTTATTATTATTCCTTCCGAGAATGATAGCAGAGCAAAATGAGGTAATTCGTTTTATCCATTAAACGAATACCAGACTATTTATTTTGTCTTCGATTAATGGTTTAAATTTGTAACTTGTAATAAATATTTGATATCATACTGTAATTTTATTACAATCACTGCTTAACTGTTCACCAATACCCTCCCTTTCACTATGATATTCTCGAGATAATGATCACACTTTTATGTATTATTCCGAGACATTCATTAGCAGGTAAATGGTAGTAATGATGTTTCACGATTGGTCCAATGGCTTCAAACTCGTTCCATAATGAGTCATCTTTCTTGTTTGAATGATTAAACACGGTCCCTCTTTCAGTCGCTAATATATTGTAGATGATACGAGATAGGAAATTGCCCGAAGCGAATCTCTCGTTTTCCAAAGAATAAGTATCTTCGATGAAACGAAACAGAGAGGAACGAGTGTAAATTTATGCGAATCCCCGAATGTATAACAAAATTAATACCATGAACGGTACACATTCCAGCCACCATATAATAATTTTATGGGGCCTATTAAGCTCGAAAGAGCCGCTGAAACGCGTTCCTCGTTCTTTTGAACGAACCGAAAGGGGCATTCCAATTTTCAAAGCGAAATGCTTTCCAGCGGACGATTCTCGCCTTGCGGTTTGCGTAATCGCGGAGAAACCTGTGGATTATGTAAAAATTATTTGCTTACCGCGAGATCATCGCTTTCGCCGAGGAGAGAATATCTTTTCTCGAACGGGTACCAATGAAAATTGACCGAGTTGATTCGAAACTACCGCAGGGTCATCGTTCGTTTTCAGGATTCAGCAGCACGTGTTGCTGATCCTGGCCCGTGAACGCGTGGAGAATCGCGAATTTTACACCGAAAACCAAATCACACTCGCCCATCGTTGGCCTTCGCGATCATTCGAACTCCACGGAATGTACTCGATCGGCCCTGACCGTGGCCTAACACCTTCTTCTTCTTTTCTCGACGATTGTTCCGTACGTGACACGAAAGCATTCGGTTTTCGTCACCGATACATTGGCACCCTGACGTGGTAGCCGTATTTAAGAGACGTTTAAGTAGCTTTAGTCGTCTGGCCGGTGTCGGACGTCTCGTCTGAATGATAATCGACGCTCTGCGTCGATGCTTAATTTCGAATCGACGATTCTGGTACCTGTTGATTCAATGGCCATTGAAAATTCCGCTTCTGTAGCTACTTTTTGCCACGTCGCAAACGATCGAGTTCGTCGTTCGTTCATTTTTCATAGAGTCCCCAAGCTTTGAATTCTCTTCCATCGTTTTTAAGACGAATTCCTTGCACGACTTTGCGCTTTGAATGATAATTTTCTGTTGCCACGGTGAAAATAACGATCGTCTGTACGTTTCGCGCAAATCAGAGATTCTATAGATTTCTTGTCAGACAAATAATTTATTTAATTTTGAAGATACGAGATTGTCAATCTAACCAATTAACTTCAATCTACATTTATATTGCTCCAAAGTTGCCTACCGTCTGAATACTCGCAAACGGTAATGCGAGCATGGAAAAACTTAGCCGACGCGACGTTGAACGTCTACGTGATCAGCATGAGCCGAGGAATCTCGCGATTTCGTGAGAAGCTTACGCTCCGGAATCGTTAAAAGTTACTCGACTTTTCGTCGGGTTAACCAGCCTGTGAAATACGGTCCGTGAATATTATAAGTACGTATCCCAGCCTCGCGGAACAACGACTCGCTTTACGGGCTATCGCTATTTATCTCACGAATTTATCTTCTCCGCTTTCCGTCAACGTAATAACGCGGTCTAACTTATACGTGACGAGGTGCGAGTGTTGTATGAGAAAGTACCGAGGGCGATATTTCAATTTCGTTGTTATTTCGTAGCCGTCGATGCCGCGATTTCAGGACGCGAAGGATTCTGCAGAAACGGGCAGGACGAGTGGCCGGATCGTCGCCTTTTAAACGTATCCACCTGCGAAACGAGCCGCGTTATTTTATCATAAACGTTCCAGGAGGAAATCAGCTCGCGGTAGCAACCGGTTCCACCATCGGCTCGTAAAAGTCCGACGATACAGCCGAAATGCGACCGAACTTAACGCGCAAGGAGATCGTTTCGCGTCTCGCTGCTCGCGCGTGCGATCACCTCGCATAATTTTACACCTTTTTGAAAAAAAAAAAGGAAAAGAGAAAAAAGAAGGAGAAATTGTCGTCGATAGGGACACTGACCCTCTCCGAAGGGATTTACAAGTCCTCGGGTTAATGCAGCTCGATATAATCTATAATGTTTCGCTTCTTCAACCATTCGCCGCTCAAAACAAACTCATTGAATCGGTTTTGTTGCTATATTCATGACGGCGAATCCTCTGTTCAAATATTTTCAAACAGTCGCAATTTGCGTGCCACCGCGAAACCGTGCGGCTCGTTGAGGTTCGCCCAGGCCCGTGTAATTAATTAAACGATATCCTGACAATTGAATATCGCTGTTATTACACGCTGTATTATTCAAGCCGTTGCGTTGGATAACGACTGTGACACGTAACAACCCGTTAATTTATACATTGGCGAAGGTAATTCATGGAAGCAACTGACACGATTCTGATCGTCGGTGGTAATTAGAAACATCCCTTGCCTTTGTGATTACAATTTCAGTTACTACAATTCGAGCTTTGATGGCAAACGGGTCTTAAAGTAGATTTCCAAAAATTCTAATTAGAATTTTTAAATGTTTAATAATAAAATAAATTTCTATCCATATCCCATTTTATTATCTACCTTCTAATTATTAAATTGTCACGATTTACCATCACGAGAAAATGTATACTTCGCGCGTTTGATTAACTCCTCGCAATTGTCGGAAAATAGTGCAATAATTATTGACCAACGCTACGAAAGCAATAGGATTTGCGTACGATTGCCAAAGGCGGCTGTTCCCAAGGAGCGAACGAGACCAATACGAAGCGGAAGAAGATAAATATCTGCGACTGACAAAGCCGACCATTATGGAGGCTTGTAAAAATACATAGCCAGCCGGTGTAGTTTTTAGCTTTATCGATCAACTTTATAACCGAAAGAAGGCATAAACCTTACTTATTACCACGCCCACGCTTTTATGCGGACTATTAACGTGCGAAGCTAATTCACATTGTGCCGCGCGCGACTCCTGCGCCGACCGAGACTGAAGAATCTGGGCCACCGGCTAAACACCGGCCAATAAATCCAGGCATTATCGATACCCTGCCACGGAGAAAGTGTTCGATATTCCGTGGCGTCGATCGAGCATTACGACACCGAGCGACACTACGCCGATCCGACGTTCATAGACAAAGCCATGAAATCTTGGCACCGGATCGTTGAGGGTGTCGTTATGCTAATTAAACTTCGAAAAGTATTAAAGTTTGAAGTATTAAATTTTAGTAGCAAAATTTGAAATATTTCAATAAGTATTAACACTTTAGATATGTAATTTTGTCGAATCAGTATTTACTAATTAAGAATCTTTTTGATTTTTGTTTACATGAAAAAAATTCGACATAATTACCAGAATTCTTCAAGACTTTGATTCTAGGTTCGCGAGTCTAAAATAATCGAGGCTAAATTAGACTCTGAAGTATGTTAAGCAGAACATGAAACATTACTTTAATTAAACGCTCGTTGCTTCTCTTTATAGAATATTGAACACGGACGATCCAACCACGAAATTCTCGATGGTTATCATCGGAGGCCGCGTATAGATCGAGGCGAGGATGGAAGGTCGATTGGGCCCCTAAAAAGGCAGATGTTAGAGGTTGATCGTTCAAAAAAGGGAAAGCAATTCGACGAAAGTGAACGCTTTTCTTTGCTCTTACGATCGGGGCTAATTGCCCCATGAACGATTAACATAATCGCTTTTGGCTCTTTACGGTAAACCTCGACACACCGAAGATACCATCGGATCGTTATAAATCTTCAAAGATGAATTGACCGATGTCTGCTAAAAAATTGAAGTTGCTTGAAGAATAATTCGAGGATTTCACCGCGGGGGTGAGCTTTGAAAATAATAATCTTTCCTCGAAAAAATAGCCTCGAGAACTAATGAAACTATTCACCAAACAATTTGTACCAACTGAACAATAGGATGACTCAGTTCGCAAGGGATTTCTCAAATATCCCCCAATTCGATCGGCCTCGAATAATGTGTCCCGGGTAAATCTAGGTCTCGTCAAAACGTCCGTGAAACACCGATGAATCACTTACGACCTCGATTCTTTTCTTAAAACTGTCTACTCCAAATTTCTAGCCCCTCGAGACTTGTGTGCTCCTGACACGTTTCTGAACAGTTTCAAGGAGTTCCAAAACTTTGCAAGGTAATATATTGTCACCTGGACCTGATTTTTAAATCAGAGTCATTCTTCAAGAAATTTGTGATTGAAAATGATAAATACTCGGTACGAAATAAAAAAATCAAGAACATGACTTATTTCAGATTAATCAACGCTCAAGCGAACATTAAAAACCGAAGAATGAAACCAAAGTCATTGAAAGAACAACTGGCAGAAGGCGAGGCAGGTGAAATTACGCATAGACTCTTTCTGCGAGAAAGCTACCGAACTCTCTCATTCGACACGTTGCACACCTGTCGTTCACGCGTATTGTTACTGTTCCAGTGTAATAGATTTGAAAGGGCATCGGGTAGTCGATCATATACGGGTTGAATCGTTTCAGCTGTTCGATCCTCCATTATTATTATTTGCGAACGGTGAGAATATTAGGTGTCCAAGCAGGTGATTTATATTTCACCCCTTGACAAGGGTTGATATTTCCATACATCGTTTTGCCTTATGTAATTGCTCGCAATGGTATGAATATCGAGTGTCATCAGTAATTTTTGTAACGATTTTAAAAAATTGAATTATTCCTCGTCTTAGCCCCCAAACTATTGAATCAAAATAATTGAAACGCGGATTCTTTGACGTCAATTCGCACGTTTTCTTTCCGCTGTAAAATAAATGGAAGGCGGAGAAAAAAGAACAAATGCTATCGAACAAAATATCTCGCAAAGTTCACAGAATCGAAGGCATAAATGTTGCGTTACAAACGAGCGGAGGAACCGCCTTCCCGACAAGCGTTCGTTCCATGGTCCGCATATTTCCTGTGTGCCGGCGTGCGAGAAGTAACGGAGCAAACAAACGACGGGCCAGGAAAAAACGTCGGTGAGGAGGCAAGGATAGGGACCTGTTCCGAATCATTGCCCGCAATTTCTTATTCCCTCCTAACCGCAGAGACGCCATCCTCCGTGAAGAAAAAAAAAAAAAAAAGAACGAACCATGGTGCAACGTAGCCCGCGTATCTTAAATATACCCGCGAGCGTGTGTGCGAGGGGTTGGAAAAAATGAGCAACCATGATTCTTCGTGTAACAGCGAAATGAAAGCGTTAAGAGGAATCCCGGTGTCGTTTCGCGATTCGAGACGGCTCGTCGTTCCTGGCGAACGGGTCATAAATAAAGCAACAGTCCGCGTTACCGTTCAGAATCGATTTCATTATTCTACTACCACCCTTCTCTCTTTCGCCAACAGAAAGAATCTTCGCTTATCAATCCCGTGCATTGATTACACGCGACACGTGCACGGTCAGCCTCTCAATTAATATGCACCATCGCAGGGAAAGAGGATTATTAAATCGGGATGATGAATGACCGAGGCAACCGGGGGTGAACTGATACCATGCAAAGGGGTTGACGCTTGTTTAGGGTTTACTTACCGATGACAGTGGTTACGCGGTGGAGAGAAGAGCAATCCGAGGGGGGATAGGATACAGAGGATAGCACGTTGAGATATTGGAGAATGATTCCATGGTTGCATTCCAGAGAAGAGGGATATACCGTGATGACCATCTGGAATAATAGAATACCATTTGCCATTGTGTTCTTTTCTATCTACCTACTCTTTGTATCTCCCTTCTGTTTCCCCTAATAGGTATATATACTACTGCTCAAAAGTGTTTGCCTAATTTTTAGAATGTTGATATTCTTGTGAAATGACAAGTAGACAATAATTATTATTGGTAAATGTCTACAATCAGGGCCTCAAAGAGAAATTAATTGAAAAGAGATAAATTCTATGTATTTTTGCCCCTCGAATCCAAAACTGTTGATAAAATTTGGGGCTTTTAGGTTAGGTCAGGTTATCAGAAAAAATATAACTTACCTCACGCCACAAACTTGACCAGTCAACAATAGTCGCCTTGAAAAGAATAACTTCAAAGTGTGAATTTAAACGATGTGTTAAAAGTGGTACGTGGTTAGCCAATTTTAATCTTGATATCACGACGATTGCCCGCTTCATTGGATATTTTCTTATGATGCGTTGGAGATCAGCCTGCGCACACTTCACTCAGCGAGAGTGGGGGCAGAGACAGCGAAAAGCGCGCCATATTGCGTACGTACCTATATTCAAGTCGAACCGACCTTCTGTGAAAAAGTGAGAATAAAGATCTTTGTTACACTAATCAAGACTTCCGTTCTTATCATCATCCTGTGACGGCAAGGGTGGATCCTGCGTCATCACGCTGGTTCAATCAAGGTGACTATTGTTGACTGGTCAAGTTTTTGCCGTGAGGTAAGTTATATTCTTTCTGATAACCTAACATAACCTATGTAGGTTAGTGACGCGCTTTAAAAGTATTGTCTACTCTACAAAGTCATTATCTTTTGAAAACAATGATTTTATGTCAATATTTATCACAATATCTTAGTAAATATAAGTGACCAGCAAATTTTATCAACAGTTTTGGATTCGGGGGGCAAAAATACATGAAATTTATATCTTTTCAATTGATTTCTCGTTGTAGACATTTACCTTATTATTTATTATAAAATATTGCAGAAGTAATTTAAAATTTTTACCTTCACTCTTTTTACTAACTTGATTAATAGAGATATTATCTGACCCAAATATCAGAACCACCCTGTATAGATACTTATAAAGTGAAGATAGATACAAATATATGAGTGCGAGTGTAAATAAAGCGAAGGTACCTTTCCTTCCTCTAAACACGGTAGACCTACGGTGGATAGCCATACCGTGTGCAGGTCGGCGCGTTTCACCGTGGATTATGCAGCCGGTACACGTATGTTCGCCGCATTATGCCCGTTCGATTCTCCAGGAATCCTCCTGCTTCGTCCTCGAAACTGTGTATCGCAGCGAGGATTCCTGAAAAGGCGTCCCAAAGGGACGCTCGCTTTCGAACTGCTCGAGAAACACACGCGCCCGCGCCACAAACATAATTTGTCGACCATTCAAATGCGTAATGATGTAAGTTGTGCACGTACGACGATTCACCCATACACGTAGCGTACGTCTGGTGACGAAGCGTCGTAGGAAGCGTGATATTCTCGACCCCCTTCGAGAAACGTTCCACGACATGATTTTTCACGGACATCCTCGTCTACGTGCGTCGATTTCACGGGCAGGTGTCCCGTGCCCTTTCAATTATTACGCGGACACAGGCAAAGAAGAGGGTTGGCATCTCTCGTCAATGGGAGTATAATAATGGATAGTCTTTTAAGATTCCAGACGTGGCCGAAACAATGAGGGATGAGGGGAGGTACCATTGTCTTGGCGCCTCGGGATCGTCTGTGTGTCGAATTCCAGGATACGCTCAGTGGCGTAGACCAAAAGGTGTCTAGATCTTTTTCAAAAATTTCTATTGATCGACTTGATGATCTTGGATTAACACAGTCGTTGCCATAGGGAAATAGACATTTATAAATTCAGAATAGGAGGGCTTAATTATTAAATTTATGTATCTAATTGACGGTATTCCAAGATGTTAGGTTAATCCGCTAATGATTATAGCAATTTGGGTACAGGACACTGTTGCACCCTTTGCAAGTGCTGACAACACCATTCACGATTAATTATCCTATTTGAAGATTTCTAACAAGAAATCATCAGGCGGCGATCAGTATGTAATTTGATAGAAAATTTTCATGAAAAGGTCTTGAATCTTTTATTCCTGAGAGTACAACAAAAGCAAGAGAGAAATTCCTTGGTAGATTGTATCTGGTCGGGTTCACGCGTTCTCCGACGCCGATGTTCACGCTCGCCGCCAAGGACACTCGATCGTTTTACAAATTAAATACGTGTGCACAGCAGGGACCAGGTGGAGACCTGGATGCATTATACGAAAATGATCGAGGAAAGTCGTGGGGAGGTAGAGTTCGGCAGGCGAGAAAGCCGGCGCGACGGTTATAAAAAGAAAGGCGTAGAAATCGATGACTATTCTGGCGGATCTATTGTTCCAAACGGACACCTTGACGCTCATAAACGATACCTAATGGCTAATGGATCCCTTGCGATCTTTCACGTTAGCCGCGCGAGCGCGTGTGTTCTTCCAAAATCTCTTTCTCTCGAGTGCCAATCTCGTCGCGGTCAGGATCAATTAGCGCGATCGTATCGGAGATTCATCGTTCGATCGTTTCTCTAAGTTGTGTCTCTCTGTTTCTCTAAAAAACGAACGGACACGAATCCCTTGACGAAGGTACCGACGCACGATGACGCGTTTACCCGCACGAATCACGATCGACGAGCGAGGATCAATGCGATGCGACGCGTCCAATCGTAGTTCAAGGCAGGGTCAGACGGAGATCGCGCGGCGATGGATCGGTAATGAAGCGAAATGGATTCGACTCGGCAAAGGTGTGGAAACACGTGCGTGGTGGTTGTATAGGTGTGTCGGCTTGATACGTCGACGGGGAATTCGGCAAACGCCGGTGAATAATGATGATCGATGAGCGTTAAGCATTTTACAAGGTGCGACCAAAGATCACGGTTAACCGCGTGAATCGTGCCGAACCGTTCTCCAGATTGGATGGAAAGTTATTAAAATATGATAATTTTAACGGACGCAAGGACGTTCGTATAAAATCGCGTTTAGAATGTTCGTTCTTGACAAACCAATGAATATTTTAAATACCAATACCAGAAATTGACGATTGAAACAAGTGGTGGGTGGTTAATCACCTCCTACCCCGTAAGTGTCTTCGTGATTCCCGATCGACGCGTAAGAGGAAAGGATCGTCGAATTCGGTGAGATCGTAATGACGTCGGTGGTAGCCGTCTAGGAGGCCGCTATCGCGAGATCGATCGTCGAAATCCGTGTAATAAATCGCTGCAATAGCGACGGATTAATTTATCATCGGTCCGCGCCTCCGGGTGATTTATTTCCAGCGGTAACGTCATCGATACCGATGCATTAATAATACTGCAACTTTCTTGATTCGCGAGCCGATCCCGCTACGCGAAGGGCTCTCGATGGGGTGGGAGGAAATAATCGAACCGGCTCGGAGTATTAAAGTCAAGGACCATTAAGTGATTATAGGATCTTTCGCCGTTGAATTATCGACGTTGATGCTCCATGCTTCCCAGCGCGCGAGTTTAACTTTCGGATTCCGCATTCGCCCTGGGACTTTTCCACGGAATTACCATTTCCGGATCGTTGCACCTGCCTTCCCGAATGACTGCGGATTCATTCGGTCGGCCCGACCACCGATCGACCCCTCGACGAACCACCAAAAGTACTGGAAACGTCCTAATGTGTGCCCAGGATTTTACCTGTCCCAAAAGGATCCCTTTTTCCGAGAGCACTCGAAAATTCATTATTAGGAACCGTTCGTTTGGAAACTTTTCACCGAGGCTTGTGTTGAATGCTGGCTCAGCTGAGTATTAGTAAATTCCCTGCAACCGTGCTTCGTTCCTAAACTACGTCCATTTTTATAAAATATTTTCTCCTTTAAGCTGATCAAAAATATTTTATTTTCTATACGGTTTCAATTCAATTTTCGTATACAATTTCAATTAAAAAAAAAAAACATAGTAATACAAGCAAAGAAAAATACTAATAGTAATATAGACGAAGGGAATGAGTAATCACAAGCAACTCGATCGCAAACTCTGCTCAAAGTTCTTCGAGCATGAGTGCCGAATCAGAACAAACAGCACCGAACGTTTCCTGATTTTCCCTAAACGCTACGAATGTTCCTCCTAAATCGACACACCTGCCTTCCGGAATGCCTGCGGTTTCAGCGAATCGAGCAGCCGTTAGGTCAATCGTCGAAGGACAAGAACGACCCTTGAAACGAGCAACCTTCGTTTGTGTGCATAGGATTTGGCTTTTCCGACCGCCTTCTTTTCCCGAACGTTCGCGAGAACCACAAGAATAACGATCAATATTTACGAAGCACTCTCGTCTCCATGACTCGTGGTATTTATACAACCTACCAATCGAAGTGCCACTTCACCTCTTTATCCGGCTCGCATCCATTTGATATCTTTATCGCGTTCGAATTCTCTTCTCTTTACACGCGATCGAGGAGAAGCAAAAAGAAAGAAGGAGGAAAATACCCCGATGCTAAGATGTGTAACAAACGGATGGTAGGTCAACGATCAGAGCCTCGAGCGGATTCGTTTGAGGACGATTTAAGGATCTCGTGGCAAGGAGCGTGACTGGACTTTATTAAAGCCACGAGCAACCCCAAAGCTAGTCTGTCCCTTCTTCTCTTATTTATGTGCCGAGCTTTCTCCAGGTTATTAACATGATGTTAGGAGAATATACTGGGAAATTAAGAGGAAAACGATCGTGAATGAGACTCTTAGGAGAATCACAACAATCGGAGTTGGAGTTTCTTCAGGAAATCAATGTAGAATCAGTTGTTCTTCAATTCGATGTAACTTTTTATTCAACGATGTTTAAGTACAAACAGAAGCGAACAGAAACACGGTGGTTTATTGAGCCACTGGAAAGTCCGCAAACAGACACGATTGTTTAATCAGGCATGACGAGAGAAAAAAAGCAAGCAGCGAACATAATCGATTCGCTGTATTCCTTAGCGGTTCTTCCACTCTCCTCGCGATCCTCCACATGGTTCCGCTACGAAACCCGAAGAAATCGGACATTAACTCTTTATGTTTGACCAATCGGACACTTGGTTGCGCTTTTAAATTCTACTCCTTTCGAATACGGTTTATTTCATTATACAATAGTCCCTCGCTAATCCCCTACCGTCTAATTCACACGCCATTACGTGTCATTGACTCTCGATAATTTCTCGGTACATCGTAAGATTCGCCTCTAGAGCTTCGAAAGCAGGGAATTACCGAGTACCGTGTACAGGAATATGTGACCCAAGTGAAATCCACGATATCAGGCGTGTTCCTCGCCCTGTATTCCTCGACTTTCTAGCGGGAGGATGCAACGTCCCGGCACCGTGGCCCGATAGAATTTGAAGCATTACATTAGTCGGACTAATGACCGACATGACTGTCCGTGGGTAGATACCGGTTCTCCGTGAACCAAGGAGCATGCCCTCGAGAAAATGGTTGCAGACGGCAGAGCAATACGGAAGATGATAGCCCCGTTCGCAAAGAGGGCGCCACGTACTTGGCCGCATTCGCTGGCGATATATGCATGCATGCACTCTGCTCGCGTGCAATCTTATCGCTCTTCCTTCTACCTAACGTACTTACACACGCGTTCTCTTGTATCCATATTTTTTGTTGCGGTGAAAAATTTCGAGATTCACACTCGGAACACCTTGCGAGAACTAATCAAGCGGAACGCATTACGGAAAGAGAGACGGTGAAACGGGTAGAGAGACATCGTTGGCAGATTAATTTGCATTTTTTTGATACGTCATCTCCGAAATTGCCTCGGCCTAATTGACTCACGTGCATCGACGAATCGATCGACACCGACAAAGGAGCGTTCCTTCGTTCGAAGCGGGTAACGAAGGTCCTTTTCATCGCGGGCCACGTATTTAGAGAGATGAATCGAAACGTCGCGTTCGACGAGCAACGAGCGAAAGCTTTCGTTCGAATTGAAACAGGAAACGAATTGAAAAGAAAGCACTCCGACTGTGTTAAATGTAACCGTACAGCCGGGAAAAGAAAAGGACGAGGAACGCTAATTCGTAGCTCGCGAAGGACTCGAGGCGAATCGTGATCCGGACGCGCCTTCTGCAGCGGTTCGTGGTGCTCGCACGCCGATCTGCTGAACCGTATGGAAATTTTCAGTGACGGTAATGAGGCTTAAGGGACGGTTGTGTAATCAGTGCAGCTCCAACTCGATGGAAACAATGTTCAACCGGCCGTCGCGTTCGCGCCCTGAAAATTAAATTCCACGCGAGTTTCGCAATTTCGAGCGGAGCCACGCCGCACCGTTTATCACTGCTGCTTGCTTTTCTTAATGAGCGTCAAACTGTCTTCTCTGAAATTGGATAAATTCGTTAAACGTCCGCCTATCTTCTTGATTAACGTCAACCGCCAGATTTCTCGATCGAAAGTCAATTAGGTGGCTTGTTTGGAGGCGATCATTTTTGCGAAAATTATGACTTGCGAATTTCTATCGATTTTCAAGCAAACGCCGCTTTATCGATCCGATCAGAAAAACGAGAAAAAAGTTTGGCTGATTCTTTGTGAGATCCATAGTGTAATGTAAAATTGATCGAACGGCTGACACGATAGGGCAGGGATTCGAGCAAGGAATTACGCGTCTTAGCCGCGACGCGTAATTACCCGAATTCGTTTAATGGCGCTCGATCGGATCGAAAAACTGGACCGTTCGGGCAAACACGACACGCGATGAATAAAGCCCACATCGCGGAATGTAATTCCCTCGCGAAAATTGCTTTTAAAAAAATCCAATTCCCCGCACCTCGTGATTTCGCTTGCGATGAAACTCGAGCGAAATTCACGCCTCTCCTTCGCGCTTCGACCAAATGCTCTCACGTTCACGGTCCGCGGGGGCAAACTACGATCGTATAATCACTTCGCCGGAAATCTGCATCTTCCAGTGTATCACGAACTCCGTAATATGTATATACCGCAGACATCTAAACGAAAACGCTGGAACTTCGTTCGGTATCGGAGCCAGGCTCGTCAACCTTTTTCTCCTGCGTCGTCGAACAACGAAGAGTAAACGAAAAGGCGACGAATCCACCGTGCGAGAAACGAGGATCTCGCATCGCGTTCCAGCACTTGTGTCGTATCCGCACTCTCGAGCTTCGAGCCTCGGTTCGAACGGAACGAGCGACGGGAAGGCGCGACGGCTAGGGAGAGCCACTCGGAAACTCGCGTCTCGCGAGCAGGCGGCGTAATACCGCGTAGCCGACGAGTCAGCCAAGACACGTCGACGAGCCCACGGAGGGAACGAGCATCCTCGGGCTTCGTCCGTTTCCGCCGGTGTTCGGCACTCCCCGACACCCCCGGTCGCCGTTCGAGTCTGCCGACGCGAGACGAACGGCCGCGACACTCGGCTCGGCCGACAGACGCGTCCGCGACACCGAGTAGGAAGGTAGTGTTCTCTGCGTTCACGGAGCTCGTCTCGACGTAGCTCGTGTACTCGACGATCATCCTCGTCGTAGTTTCTTAACACGGATAACGCGGCATCGACACGCGACCAGAAGAAGGAACGATAGTTTTTCCTCTTGTTATACCGATTCGAACCTTCGCCGTGGAGATTCTTACGCGTGGTGGACAGTGAGAAAGCGTCGCTCCGTTTGGCTGGCTAAGCGACCCGTGCGAATCGCAAGTGCGTGAGAAAGTACGGGGGTGTGCTCCAGGCGAGAAGGATACCGCTCTGTTTCGCTAGCTTTCTTGTGCCTCGTCCTGTGAGATTCCTCGCTGCGATCCCGAACGATCTTAGTATCTCCTTACAAGTTCCTGCTGGAACGTCAACATCGCGTACGAGGACTGGTGCTCCGAAATTCAGTGTCTCCGAGAAATTTTCTTTATATTTTGTTTCGGTGGTGAGAAACGTTTCGTAGAATTTGGTGATAAAGAAAGTTCTTTCGACATCGTATCGTTTTCAAAGATGGTTAGCAAGTTCACGGTTGTTCGATGGTTCGCGTGATCCCGTCGCCGAGCGTCGGATACTGTTCTCGCTGCGAAACGCCAGCCACCGTTGATCGGTGAATTCGTCGCGAAAAAATAATCGTGTCTCCGATGCGAACCTCTCGGAAAATATCTCTCGTCGATGGTTTGTCGTCGCTGTGATCGGATCGCTGAAAAATATTTCACCAATGAGAGGGCTAGCAAGGTGCACTCCAGGTGAGCGAAACACGGGGTGGACCCATGGAACGCGTAGCTCGATGGACGTGTATGGAAACAGCAGAACACCGGAGAATCGTCGTCGATTCTAACCGATCGCCGATCAATTCCATCGAAGACAACGTATCTTTCGTTTAATCGTTCAGCTCGAAGACGCGAGCCGATAGTGTACGGAAAGTGTGTTTACTTGGTGTACGGAAAACTTGAAGGATAACATTCGAGCGAAGAAAGAAAATAGGATACGCGGAATCATACGTTTGATCATCTGAAAGAGAAACATAGAAAAAGAGAAAATAGGAATTAGAACAGGCGATCTAAACACGGAGAAAGTGAAGCGTGGATGTGGTGTGTGTGCAACGGTGGTGGAAGGTGGTTGTGGACGACAGCAACAAAGGTGCAGGTGTCGTCGTCGTTGTTGTTCTTGTTGTTGTTGCTTGTTGTATCTCGGTGAACGGTGGTGACGCGGTGCGCGCTGCTCGTTCGTCCACGTATTTACCATGGTTTCCACGTCCTTTGTAACTCTGATGTTCCTCGTCTGCTTGCAAACGGTTCTACTCTCGACTGTGAGCAATTGCGCGAAGACGATCAACATGTATTGGAACACCACCAATTCCATGTAAGTGTACTTCCTTTTATTTCTTGGGTGAACACACAAAAATAAAAAAAGAACGTAAAATGATATTTCCCACGTGGTCATTGAAGAATGCCAACAGATTTTCGTGCGCGAACGCGTTACGAATTGGCTCCGATGCCAAAGCGTTTGAAAGTCGTCGCCGGGCAATCGATTTCCCGCGGCGTCGTCGCTTTTGAGTAACGGCCCTCCGCTTGCCTCGCTTCCGGCGGAGCTTTTATCGGCGTCGGGGCCGTGGTATCGCGTCTGCCAAAATTACAGGGTGCATCGCGACGTCGAGCTCGCTTTAATGCGCCCACGAAATGGGCCGAGCCCGGTGGAGATCGTTCCGTCGAGCTTCTTCCTCGTCCAAATCGTCGACGATAAAAGCCTAAGAAACGACGATTTCCAGCAGCCAAGCAGACGGGAAATTGCATCCTACCGATCAATTTCTTCTCGCCGGGGATTGTTCGTGTTTGCCTAACTGCTTCTACGATACGTCGTACCGTGTCAACTTCTTTTTACCTCGCGCACGACGCTTCTACTTTAAACCGTTTCTTTATGATATTTTTAATGGCTACTTGAGTGTCGCGACAGCTACAGAATAACGAGATCTACTACGTTTGTTCTTTAATGGAGTTACAAGTGGTAAAGGAAATAGAATTGTAAGAAAAGTTAATATTGAATCGTTAAGCGGAAAGTTGTTCCTGAAGAAAGTGAGAGAAATAAAAATCGCATTGAACCGATTTACGTTACTCGTCGCCGTAATTTCACGCGGAATGTGTAAATCTGATCGCGTAACGAGCCTCGTTACTCTATCTGGTGAAAAAATCTATAAGCGTTCTCGCGGTTGCTTCCTGCTCGGGAAGGCGGGCAAAATCCAGTGTGCCCCGCTCGTCAAACCGAACCGGCAGACCCGATTCACCACGCTGCCAATTAAATCTACATTACCTGTGGTTAATCTAATTTGTCACGGTATTTTTCTGCTGTTTTTCGAGCCTCTTGATTCACGTGCGAATCAACGGTGAGAAATGATCGTGTATCAACGACACACGAAAATCCCGTGTAAAGTCGATTTAGATTTTGCGTTAAGAAAAAACAAACTGTCAAGAATCGGTTCGTTCTCGGGTTGTTCAGGTGCGTCCTTTCTTCTTGCCGCGAGAGGAAACGGTGTCCTTATACGTGGCTTGTTAGTCGAGCAATTTCTTTTCCATCAGTAATTTCCTTACTTCGCGATACTTTGATTCGCGTGGACCAGAACAAGCTCGCGATTCGCGTCAACATTATAATCGACGCGGCACGTTTTTTCAACGATCGCGAAAAACCTGCTTGACGCGTAATTTTCTCGGTCGTTTGGAATATTTTGCCGGTCGTTTTGCAGGTTCGACATGCTAAAGGTGCATCCAACGAGCTCGTAAAACGTAAAACGTCTGCCTGGCGATCTTAAAGCGATGTAGCAGGGTTAAATTGTAGCAGAAACGTGGAGGAAAATTTGAAAACTCCTGTCGAAAATTTTTGACGGGAGTCAGGGAAAAGTCTCGTAACTTTTTAACCGCGCACTGTTCGAAATGTTTGTACGCGTATTCAAGTTTTCCCCCTGGTGCAAAAGTATGCGTGTGCGTCGTCCAACAAAATCCGGCCACCCTATTCTCCTCTCTCGTATAAGGGCCCAACGTCCGGCTGACTTTGACGATCGGTTTGAAGTCGCGCATGCATTACTTGCAGCCAGGACGAGGTGGCCCGTCGAGCGTGTGCGTGCCCGTACGTGTGAGAATTCATTTCGCGAAGGAGAAGGACGTTGTCAGACTGTCTTCTTCGTGGGACGTACGGAGGGCAGTAAAAAACACGTCCTGCGCCCGGAAAAAAAATCGAAAAGGAAGTAACGCGTGTGGTGAGCAAAACGAGAGAGAGAGAGAGAGAGAGAAAGAAAAGGGAGGAAAAAAGAGGGTGAAAAGAAGCGCAGGAAAGAGGAGTTCTCTGGTGCGCGAGAGAACGTGCTCTCGGAGGGCTGTAAATCTTGACCGCTTATTGGAAAATCGAAATTCGCTTTAAGGAATCGGACGTAAAAAAGAAAAAAGAAAACAAAGTTGAAAGAAGGAGAAAAAGAGTTGTCGGTGAAGCATGAAAACCAGTGGCTCCTTGATTATCATAAATCTGTTTCCACGAGTTCTACCGGTGGAAAGAGTATATTCTCTACTGTTCAGTTAAAACACGGCAGCGCTGACGTTTACTACCTCCTTGTGTTTTAGATGATAGAATTTCTCTTTAGAATCATGAAGAAACGTATTAAGAATGATTATGCAACTCCTTGAACGCGTTAAAGTAACTTTTTAGTACACAAAATATTTCCAACACATTTTTTTGCATTTTACCTAATAAAAGGATAATTCTTTATCGTCTATTGTTTACTAATTTCATAAAAATAGTTGATTTAATAGATAACGTAAAGATTTTTCGCGAAATAACGGCAACAGAGTTGGTATGGTGGCAGCAGATGCTGGTGCGCCGCTGGAGACTTCAATGCCGGGGCGAGGAGATCTGCCGCGGCAGATTATTGAACTCTCTAGTCTCTCTCGTGCGCGGCTAGACGATTCTATCGAGTTCAGGAAGGCATGGAACGTACCCGTGCAATAA
The DNA here is from genome assembly GCF_907164935.1 of Osmia bicornis bicornis. NCBI lineage: Eukaryota > Metazoa > Arthropoda > Insecta > Hymenoptera > Megachilidae > Osmia > Osmia bicornis. The sequence goes on along the minus strand of NC_060216.1, from coordinate 9,687,189 downwards.
GTATTTCTGGTTATCGTACGCTTACGGTTTCGTATTCTACATACTTGCTCTCGAACGCACGAGTAACACGTCCTGTCGCATTTTTGACCGACCAGATAGTTAATTCTCGCGCCACACCAGCGTGTTGACAAAGTATTAAATTGTACCTAATATTTCAAGATAACAGCGCCGGTATCGCCGATATCTCACAGATGATTACTCGCGTTCGTATCGGAATACTTATAAAACGAGTTTCCATTTTAAAAAAATGTATCTTGCCAAAAAGAAAAATGTTTCGTAATTACAATCACCTGTCAACTGCAAAAGTGACACATTACTATCCAAAACGACGTATTGATTATTTTTGAAGGACACTTTCGTGAGGTTACTTTTGTTCGTTCGTTATTTTTAGCCGGCGCGAAAAATGATTTCAACGAACAATCCGAGAACAGGCGTCGAAAAAGCGAGGCCAATAAGAACTGGTTGACTCTTTAAGAGTCGGTCTTCCGAGAAGTTGGGAAAGCAGCGTCGCGAAATCCTCCACTCCGTTGCTTTAACGCGAGTCCAATTATTCCGTCCAGTAAGTCACGTACACTGGCATGCACGAGTAAACTTAATGAATGGCCAGTTGTCAGAGTGCTGTGACTTGTGACACCATCCACAAGAATTCTTAATACCAATAGGCTCAGTGTTCGTCCTATCATTTGAAATCGTCTTGATTCTTGCCTGTCAATTTTCTACCCTTTGAACGTTCATGATTTTAAGTAGAATAAATTTCTCATAATTTTTGCACTCTGGCGTTATTATATCAGGTGTAAAAATGAATTCTTGAATATGCTAATTACTGTTCACCATTAATTTGTAAAATTACAGTGCAGCTAATAATTGAAGGTATACTTTGATAAGATTATTCCTCTTCGCACGTTATTATTAATTTATTAATTGCGCGAAAATGATGGACTTAGCGAGTCGAGCGTTAAGAACAGGGTGGAATGAAATTAGAGTGCTGGTTGGCAGGTTACGTCGAAAATCTTCATTTCACTCGGTGTAGATATCGTAAAACCGTTACACTTTAACACGGCCTCGGTACCGTTATTAAATTGCCGGCGTACACGCGGCCGGGAAGTTCGTTTTTGAAAAACCACCGGAGGTTCCTATTATCCTCTCGGTAGCTCGGTTTCGTGGCGCTTTATAGCTCCGTGTATTATGGCAACATCGATTTGCAGCGGCCACAAATCAACGGTTTCCCTCAGGAAACTAGTACCCTTCGTACCGAAGATTGAGAATTTGCTACCCGATTCGGGGAAATAACCGACTGCCATCTCGGATCACGCGGAAACAAAGAAACGCTTTGCTCGCAACTCTTTGGAAACAACAACGGCCACATACGAAACGTAATAAACACCGTAGCTTTAATGGTTTCATCGTAAACAACCTTTCCCTGTCGACCTGTTTAAGCTCGAAAAGTTTCAGTTCAGCGCGGAAGATGGGAAGCGATTTGAAATCCATTTAATCCACGCTGTAGGCAAATTGCACGGAAGTCGAATGTTACGCTGTAAATAAGCTCGCGTTACGAGATAACCTTACGGATCTAGAGTGCGTAATCTCTTATATTTGCCACCATTACTCGCCACGAATCGTCGCTTCAAAGCAACACCTTTGATCTGGGAAAATTGAAAATTTCACGCTGAATCTATATATTTCCAAGTGTCTTATACCTTGGAGTCACGAAACGCGTACACTATCAACATAATAAGGATCAGGTTTTCGTTTAACCCCAATTTAAAATTTAATTAACGGTAATTTTTTTATTCCTTATTTGCCTTCATTACATTTCCGAAATTTAATCATTAATTAATATAACGATTAAGATAAAACAGGAACGTAATTAAATGATCGTCATTAAACGAATCGATCAGATCGGTTACGAAACAACGTGAAACCGAGCGCGCGTACTTAAGGAGGAGGTGGAGCGTGGCTTAACGAGTGGCAAATTAATTATTCATCATTAAAGGCTAACGGGCCGTAGTGGCGTCGCGTCAGCGACGCTATGCGCGAGAAAAACGAGACGCGAGACACCGCGTTGACGTTTACGAGTGCGCGGACAGCGCGTAAATATCTCCATGAAGTTGCGGGACGCCTTCTTCCTGTTACCACGTGTTTCGCGTTCCACGGCCTGGCTGGATCAAAGAACGCTCCTCTTAGTTCCCGCGAAACGGTACGGTATGCGTGAACACGCGCGTTCATCGTCCATCGTTGCGAAAAAGCGCGAAAACGCCGCGAGGATGGTAAGCGGGAAAAACCTGGCGACTGATTTACGTACCCGTAAGTAGCTCCACTTTTACGTGTGATTTATTCACGAGAGAAGATGCCTTCTACCATTTAAATATCATTCTAAAGTATAATACTAACGTTATTCAAAGAAATCTTCTTACTTTTTTTAATTACGCAAAATTTATGGAGTCGATCATCAAGCATCGAGACAATAAACGCGTTAATTGAGGCGAAGCTATATTGCACGCACCATTAATGAGAAGAATATTCCATTTTCTTGGTCGTTAACGGTGGCTCGCAGGAAAGCAGGGAAAAAGCCTGTCTCTGTTCGAGGCTGGCTCTCGGAGGGGCGCGTTTATCTCCGACATCCTCTGCCGGCTGGCAATAAATCCCGGGCGTTATCAGTATTAAATATCTTCCTTAAAAATCTGCAAAGAGGCCGAGAAACAAAAGATCATTATTAGCGTAAGCACGCGTGTACATCATTACTCGGTGTGTCCCGTGCAGCCGGTGCTGCTGCTCTCCTCTCCTCCCGCTTCCTGCTCCGGCAACAATACGATGCCTTGCACTCGAGAGTCACCACCGGTGCAAGGGAGAAAAAGCGTACGTCGGGGCGTTACGAGCTACGAGGACCGCGTTACGGTTAATTAAGCGCGAACGGAGCCGCTACGGGGCCAATAGCTGGATCGCCCTGGAAACTGGAAACCCAGACGGCTAGAGAAAACACGTCTGAACGGAGAGTGGCGTCGCGTCGCTTGAAAAAAAAGGGGACGCTCACGAAATCGTCAGAAAAGTGTCCTTTCGAAAAACCGGCAGCTGTTTCCTGTTACAACAACTTCTGGGTAACGGGCACTGGGAAAAGGGAGGGACACGGTAGCTGATCGGGGGTAAAAACCCCCTGTAACGTTGCGGTTAGGACTTACATGCGATTACGTGTTTTCTCACAGCACCCCTGTGCTACATCGTAATCCATAAAACACGCGTGTCCGTTTCGATAGAATTTATGTCCTGTCTAATTCTGGGTGGCTCGTTATTTTCGGTGCAGATGGGTGACGAGTTGGAGGGTAAATTGCGTCCAGGTAGATTCATCGATTACTAAGCTTTCACGGGGAGCGCTCGTCTTCTTTTTATTCTGTTTTTATTGCGAATTTAATTTTCTCCAAAAGCTATGAAAATTTCTACCTCACCTTCACAATGAATCTGACTAATGTAAACACCCAAAATCAATTTTCCCGTTTATGAGAATTAATATTTGGACAACAGGAGTGGAGGGTAGGAGAATCGAGGGGACCCGGCTCGTACATCACGGTTACAGAATAATCGTCTATTGTGCGGGGACGGATAGCGATCGTTAGCGAGAAAGCGTGAACGATACTCTCGGTATTACCGACGCATTCCATTTTTCCAACAATCCCTGGTCATTGCACGCGTCTTTTGTCAGTCGATACAGCGACTCGAATCGCGACATCCCCGTATGCTTTTGTCCTGACCATAGAACGCAATCAGAATTTCCATGGCTCAGCAGGTGGCGGACTCGTAGCAGTGACGTTAGCGAGCGCGAAAAAAAAAGTGTATCGTTTTGATTGTAGACGGGACGGTATAATAATCATTATTACGCCAATTAATTCGCGCCTACGTGTATACACACCGTGGGCCGTATTATCCGTGGTCAGCACGCGATTCCATCTGCGAAGGAACGTCATTAATAGCTTGCTCGGATATCGCTATACACTTAAAATAATTGCGAGTCCGAGCATCGTGTGTGCACGCGTGTTGCACACGTTCCTCGTCTGCTCGTTCAGTGTAGATAGCTCGCGCCGTAGGTGTGCGCCGAACAAGAGGAATAATGTTATTCCCACGGGAAGAAGCTCCTCGCGTTGTGCCCCAATTAGCTCGTGATCGACGCGTTCGTTTTTTGTCTCCGCCAACAGACCTGGCTCTTTCTTTATTTTTCCAAGAATTTTAACGCATTTTAATAGGCCTCGCTACTGCCACGGGGGCTCAATTATCGACCGGTAATTGACGTACTGGTAAGGGCCAGGATGAAAACGCTGTTTGATCGTGAAACATCACACTTCGCCAGACGATGCAATAACCAAAGATGAATTTCACAACAGCTGATGGCTCTGAACCCTTTCAACGCTGGATTAAAGATTTTTTCACCTCTGACAGTTTCGATACGGATCGTGCGTTAACGCCTAATGAATATTACGTGCAAGATGCAGACTCGATGTAGGTGCAGGCTCGATCTCGGTTTCTCGTTAGATCCTCCTCTAAATAGCAGATGGTTTTTCAGAAAATTCTTTTCTGTTATGTAGGATGCCAAGACCGGGCCACGGGAAATCAGAAAAGAGAGTCTAGTTGCTTCTAAAAAATGATTTATGGAATTTCAAAGGAGTTGCCCGTCCACGATATGGCGATCTTCTTTTTCCGTTCTTAAATTAGAGGAATGATATTGCAAATCATTTTACAATGTTAAAAACGTTGAAACTATATCTTTGATAAATGCAGTGTCACCAAACGTATTAAAAACAATTAATTAACGCAACGTACGACGGTGGACGTACGGTTAATCAATTACGCGAAGGAATCTCAGTGGCCAATTAAAAGGCAAGAGACACCCCATCGAGTGTGAAAAGCCAGGAAGATGGATGAACGCGGAAGAATCCCGATAAAGTCGCGGATCGGTCTCGCTTAAAGAATAAAAAAAGCGACGATTCGCGTCAGAGCGACGGTTATCGCGTTATCTCTGCCCTTTGTTCCCGCTTTCCAGCCGTGACGATCTTCTGGCCCGAAGAAAATCCCGTTCCTCCTCTTGTCAGTCGGTTCTGGTGTCTTTCAGGGACACCGAGTCGCTCGGGAACGGAACAATGCCGATTTCCGCCCCGTCACACCCGGAAGAGTGGAACGTCGATGATTTCCGTGGCTAGGAATCAGAGGGGCGGCGACGCGGAGGTACAAGGGACACGCGTGTCCACGAAACAGAAAGGGACGCGCGTGTAAGTGTACGTTTTGCCATGCAGCAGATTGCACCTCGTATACCGCGTTCCATGAACAGAGAGGCCGATGGAAGAGAATGAAAGAAGAAGGAAGAAGAGAAAGAAGTATACCTCTTGGTCCCTTCCACAAGGTATCCTCGCTCGCTCGTCCTCATTTGTCTCCTCGGTTTTCGAGTCCACCGACCAAAACTCGCTGCCTTTCTTTCGCGCTCGAGTTGGCCGCGCGCGGGTTTCTCCATTTCGTACCCTCCTCTTTTCATTTTTTCTTCTTCTTCTTCTCCTCCTTCTCTTTTTTTCTCTTTACGCCATCTCGCTTCCAATCCATCGCTCGCCTGGGATCCTGAAAGGGCTCGCGGCTCCGTCAGGCCAGAAGAGGGAACGGGACCGAGGCTTTTTCGAATCGAATCCCTCATTGTCGACTCGGTAATTCGAGGAGGATCGAAATAACCCATTATCCCGTAATGAGCGGTGCATTCACATCCACGCTGAGACCTGCGGTGTCCGTGCCTGTACTCTGCGTGAGTCGGTCTTTTCCCGCGTACACGTTTAAGCAAAACCACGCACCGGATGATGTTACATTTACGTATAGCTACCTGCCGAACGATCTGTAAACTCTACGAAACTTTTCAGACCCATTGGAAATTAGCTTTCTATCGTTTCGGTGATAGAACTTGGCTCAATCGCATAGAACACCCTTTAGATTTTTTCCAAGGTACTCTTTATGCTCGACGAACTCCAACGTCATAGTTATAAGTAATACTCGTTGCAAGTTAAATGCAGATACAGGAGACTATTTATATCCGCATGGTAAGTTGTTTCTTTTATAGACATCACGGAAGAGAACGCATATGGCACAGATACGAATAGTATGCGACGAGCATACTAGATCAATACTCGGCAACTAGATAGTCTAATCTCTGTTACTATCAGTGGGTTTAATTTTTCGATTCTCGGTGAATCATCTTTATCCGATTAAACGTGTTCAATTTGGTATCTCTTTGAACTTGAAGGTTTTCCAAAAATCAAAATACCATCTAACGAAACTTCATCATAGCATTCAATGCATTAATCCTTGAACAGTGGAGCCTGACAAGGAGTCAATTTTTTAATTGTAAATTTTGAAAATGATGATATAAATAAATTACAAAATTGAATTAAAATTGTGGTTCTCTTCATGGTCCGCTGTCCGAGGGTTGAAGAATCCTTTGTCGCAGGCAATCCATCTAACGTTTATCATCAGCTTCTTCTAATCTTTCCAGTAGCATTAACAGTTATCTTTCGAATTCCACATAAGTTACCCATTTCCCGAAACTTTCAAACTCCAAGAACTATCGCCAGTTAGAACTTGAACGCCATCGATCGATCGGAAACTTTCAAAGGGAAACCTCCCCTGTATCCCTAAAATTCGGGGCGAAACTTTTCCGCGTGATTTTCCACGCTGAATAACGTAACTAACAGGAGAAAATGTTGGTCGCACGATACGCGTTGGAAATTACAGAGAAGGCCAGGGGTAGAGTCGCCGAAGAACGCTGCAGAGGTCTTCGAACCTCGAAGAAGAGAGTTCTTTAACGATACAGCCGGCGCCATCTGTGGAGCCGACCGGAAACCGTCGGTTCGCTCGTTTACGACTCTTTCAAGGACCCGGTTGCACTCTAAATCCTTGCCAGAGAACCGTGTGCAGTCTCCTGCTGCCGCTGCTGCTGTTTGCGTTCACTGTTCCGCTTCCAAGTCCTCGACATACCTTCGATGAACGGTACGAACTTTCGCGTACCGGCCGGTTACCGGCGTCACGTAATGAAGTAATCATCCCCGTTATCGGCCCTCATTAATCGATCCACCTCGAGCAGACCAGGCACAGTTACCTTTCCATGCAACCGCGATCCTGTACGCTACCAGCTACATCCGAAAGGATCGCTCGATCCTATCTGTCGCACCGCTGGCAAGATTTTCCTCGACGATCCCGTTGCTCGACAAGGTGCGCGACTGGAAAACAGGATTCTGGATTTTCATTCCAGGGATACTGTTATTTCTTAACGAACGATACGTATCCTTGACAATGTTCATTGTTCCAATGGCTTTCTCAGGATCTGCCGCAATTATGGAGATATGCACTAGTGCATTGGAGTCGGTCTCTTCTTTATTTTCTTCTTTTTTTTCTTTGATATCTGGGTAATATGAGAACGTTGATTTATAGGTTTATATAGATACTTTCTTTTAAATTATTTTATTGATTATGTAGGTATTGGAGTATTATTGGTACAGTATCGATCCATCCGTATCCTTTTTTAATTTTAAAGATTGTTTTTCACAAAAATATGAATAGACGATATTTATTCCGTACGTGTGTATAGAATGTGTATTGCATACGTATCTTTAACAGTTCTTTTCCATGATCTTTATTCGTTTATCATAAAAATATTGAAATGAATTCAGAGAACAGGATACACTTTCGTGAAATTCCAAATTGCATTCTTCCCAAAGTGAAATCGAATATGCCACAAGATATTATCGTTGGGATTTATCATATTTCACAAAAATTCGGTCCGTTGCAAACAGCAATGAATCGCGTCCGGTCGTCCGAAACGTCTATTTTATATTTTTATCTAATTCCTCGCTGTTTACCTCCTCGAGCACAGATATCCAAGCTTCCAGAAAATCGCCGTAACAGGACTTTACACGCTTCTTAATCTAGCCAGCTTATTTCTTTACCTCGTCCATTGTTCTACGCCCGTCCGTTCTAATCGTCGCGTTAGATTCCATATACCTTTATCTGCGTTCCGACGAGACAAAGGAATCTAACAAAATTATCTAGCCGGCGCGAAGAACCGACACTCCCGCGTTCGTGTTTCTTAGATCCGCGCTAATGGACGCGCGGATTTACAAGACACACCCTGAGTAACGAAAATTTTCCTGCTAATGGATCGACGTGTTGACACGAGGCGTCGTTTGGTTTATGGGGTGGCAAGGTGAAAGGACTGTCGGCGGTTTAGAGGCGCCATGCGCCAAGAGAAAGATTATTTGCAATAGGACTAATCGCGGCTCTCAAGGATCCTATCCTCCCCGTTACAATGACGATGAAAGTGACATACCTGGGGTTTTGTTTTAGACACCGTCGTCGTTTATCTTGACAAATAATCCGTCTGAAAATGTTTGTTCCTCCTTGGAAAGTTTGGCGAGGTGCGTGTACAGGCGGGCGCCATGTGCTTCCAGCTGGAACAATCTCCGATCGCGGATCCGAGGAATCTACTAGTGTAATACGATAGGAGGCTTTAAAACAAAGACGTAGAAACCTAGGATACGGCAACATAACACCTGGACCTAGCTACCTGCTGCTGGGTTTTGGCCCATCGTTTTCTATAGCATCCTTTTTGCACGCGTTGCACACACATACACTCGTCCATTTTCTATACGCCTGTACCTTCCGAGAAACCCGTCCGGACGCTTTTCATTTCGCGAATATCTTGTATCAATTTATCGGACGTTAACAAAACGAAATTGACGAATAAATAGTTTAGGCGCGACTCGTGGTTGGCCCGTGGTTTTGGATCCGTTGATTCGTTTCTCGCTAATAGCGTCAGGCTAACGAACGACTTCTTTTGTGCTTCGTGAACGAGCGGAAAGATTATTCGAAACGACACGACCGAGCCGCTCGTTTCGAGAAAGGTTTAACGCAATTCAATGGGGTATAACAAATTCCACGATTCGAAGTCAGAAAAAGGGATCGCTCGGTGCTGCCTACCTGGATCTTCGGCTCCCCGTGACCAACCTTCCGTTTCCCTTGCCGAACATCCTCCTCTTTCATACATATCTACACACATATATATATATATATTTTTCTTTTAATTTCGGAGTTTCACCCGACAGAAGAGGATTAATGGGTGCTCGAAAGCAAGGAAACCGTGACGCAGGAGGAGAGATCGGAGGAGAGCGAGCAAGCGAGAACCGGGTATATCCTGAAACACCCCATTCCGTCCACCCCAGGTTGCCAGGTTCCTCGAAGCAGGAATGCCATAATCTAGATAACCGAGCATAATAGAATACCTGGACCCGGTCTGGTCGCTTTCTACCTCGTTGCACCTTCACCTTTTTTTCTCCCTACCCAGTGCCACAGCTCGTATCTTCTTGCTCCTCTTCGTTACTCCCTCTCTATTCTTCGTCCTGCGCGGCCGTCTTCTTTGCCGCCTTCTCCTCGTCCTCTTCCCATCTGCTCGCTCCAGCTTTTCCAACGCGATCATCATTGGCAGCGTCCAGCTCGCTTCGCTTGTCCTTTCCGTTCGCTACATCTGTTGTTTCTCGCTGTTCCAATGACAAGGACATTCCTCGTGCTCGACAAGAGGGTAGGAATGCCGAAATCAACGAGAACAACGCCGCCCGTTGTACGTCCTGCGGCTAAGGACACGTGTTTTCCAGAGGACCGTCGACCACCGAAACAAGGAAAACTCGTGTCGGCGAAGAAAGGACCTAACCATCGATCCTATCGGATTTCTTCTCTGAATCGGAAGCACCAAATACGAGACCCCGGGGGGCTAGGAAAGAAATTTCGTGAATGTCCTGACGGAACCATCAGCCACCCAGTCCTCGTTATTTCTTCCCTCGTTAACGGTTCGACGATAATTCAACGTCCGTGTCGTGAGATCGGGCGCCGCGGTGGCACGCAGCTACTCCTCGAAACTGCCCGGTGCACGAAAATTATTCCTCCTCGTTGCTTACGTGCTTCTTATCGGCGACGAAGACTCGCGCAAATTAGTATGGGCATACAATTACCAGATCGCCGTTTCCTCGCTGAGCACGATAGTACAAGTGTTGTATACCAGACTATAAGAGAACAAGTTCTACCATTTTTATGGACACGGTATATCCGTTCAGGATAGCTGTAAACAGAGTAACAACGCTAGCAACGAGTATTCGGAAGAAAATAATCCAAGATTATTGAAAAAGAATTACTACTAACAACATTCGTTAAACATCAGATATTAATAAGAAATACACGATTGAAGTTTCTAAAAAAATCATGAGGTTTAATTTAATAAAAATGAGAAACGTCGTTTGGCAAAAAGGAAGAGAATCGATCGAACAAGCGGTTGACCGCGGGCCATTAACGAACCGTTCACGAAGGAAACTGGCATTCACAGAATTTTAATTCGTATCCGTGCAGGCCGGAACGAAACGATACAGCTGCATTCCAGGATTGTGTCTACACGGTGGAAGGCGTCGTGCCGCGATCGTTTGCCTTTACGTTTATGTCGCCGTTACGAAATCTCGGTTCCAATTGTCCTTCCAGTCGGCCGATACGGATCGTTGCCCCGCGACTCTTTATCTAGATGGATCTCGACCGCCTTACCCGTACCACGAAACCACGAACCCGGCGAACAGGTCAAAGCTCTCTCCTTCCTTCTTTCCTTTTCCTTCCCTTTCCTTCCCTTTCATTCCCCTTCATTCGCTGTCTCGTTTCTTCGTGTCGCTCGCGAGATTATCGGGAGAAAGCAAAGGGTAATTAAGCGTTTCCGCAGAGAGAAGGCTTCTCTCGTGACGATTAATAGAGAGGAGCATTGCCGAGAGTGGACCGAGATCGAGGTTCGAGTTACTCGAAGCCCGGTAACGTTCCAGGGAAATCACAGCCGGCTACGATAAGCGTTCGCGCTGTTTCCCTTCCGGTTATGCTGATAAAGCGAAACGTTGAATGGAGAGCGACATTGATATAGGAAGCGAGCTGCAACGATCGGTCAGAGTTTTGTCGCGCACCTGGGATCCAGAACATCATCCATGGGAAAACCTGTTCGTTTTGACATTAGACCAACCGTGTCGTGCACATGTCGCACGCCTAGAATGAACTTCATCAAGAAGAAGAACGGCTTTCGTCGAACCGTGTCAGGAGAAAATAACAGCCTGACGGATCGGTTGGTCTTCCAGATGCTTCTTTCAGAGAACTTGTTTTAATAAGATGACTCAGAGACTTGGTCAAACACTGATGTATTCATTTAACAGAATCTAGATCATATATTCTGCGTGAAGTATGTAATAATTTCATTTTTGGCGAGGAAATTTACTCAGAATCTAGAGTATTTTTGTACTTTTAAAATAGTAGAAGATAGAAAAAGTATCGTTAATTTAACTATCTGCTCCGGAAATGGGAGCGTTTTAAAGATTTCAATGGAACTGAATGGTTTTCTAGGAGAATCTATTTCTTGGAACACTTTCGATAAAAGAGTATTAGGATACAATGTTAAAAATCGAAAATATCATGGTCTTTTAAAAATTAGAAAAATTTGATTATTTTGCATATCGTATAATAGATATTTTTCACGGCGCGACGTTTATGTTCAAACGAAATACAATTTTCTCGGCTGGGCGTTCAGTTTTTCCCACCGGCAAACGTTGCTCAGATTTTCCGCATGGAAATGAAGCTTACCGGTGATCCTTCATTCGGCAAAACGCTCATGAACTGTGCATAGAATTCCATAGACGCGCGGCCGTGGCTACGTGACTCGCGTAATTAAGCAGAAAACTACACAGAGCGGGCGGGCCGCGTTATATGCCACGGAATATTTCGAATTTAACGCGGAATCGCATTCTCCGCGCGATGAAAGTAATTCCGAGCTTTGCGCAACGCGATCCTACGTACACGCCGTGACGATTTCCGTCGAAATAAAATATTTCTCCTCTAATTGTTATGCTTCCCGCGTACCGTTGCGTTCACCATACTATTATCATTATATTATTATTCATTTCCGTAGTTGTACGAATAACATAATATCAAACGCTAATGATCTCGTTACAACGAGCTGCAGCCCTTTCGCCTGTGTAATTACTATTCTGAATATGGATGTGCAAATTGATTAGTGCACATTAATGTATCGCTGATGCGGTGATGATCTATTAATTTATTCCACAGGCAAAATTATTGCAAAAAAAAAGAATAACATTTCCCTTCTATAAGAAATTGATTAATTTTTGCAAATATCTCAAATGACAATATATATACATATATATTATTTAAAAATTTTGTAGATTTTATTTAGAAATTGTTCCAGACTTTCTCATCGATCTCTAAATATTTTATTATAGTATATTATAAGTTCCTGTTGATCAATTGACTTAATGTTGACTCGCCTGAAAATTGCATTGACTAGTTTCAACATGAAATTACGGCCTAACGCGGTGTTAGTTTTTCAAAGTAATTACATTCTGGTGAAACGATCGTATGGATAACCGCGTTTGCAAACTTTCGTCGGAGTAACCGTAACCAGAACGCGATTTCGTAATTGCTTCGCCTCGAAAGCGGCGTTTGACGAAGGAAATTCTTTCACGAAATTACCGATAATAATGCTGGTAATAACCGATAACTGCGTTTCGCATAATCGACCGGTCGTTTACAATGTCTCTACCTTGTTACGAAGGCTGAATTTCGTTATTTTTTATCTAGGGGGAAAACGAAAAATTTCTTTATTATTAGAAACGTCGAATCGTGAGAGAACGAGGAAACGATGCGTTTCTTATGAACGACGTTGCATTCCGCGAGTAACTCGCGCGAGGCGAAGCGGAAAGGTCGAGCCGATTCACACCTCGACATTAATTTCCTCTCGATTTTCTTCGTTTAGACGCGCAACCGCGTTAAGGGGTCCGCTCGAAGCGTGACGAGGGAGAAACTGCAGAGCGAGTTACGCTTCTCGCGAAGGCGGAACGCTTCCCTTCGGGGCGATCGTGGATCGTTATCGCGTGGAAGAGTAGTCCTCTTCCTCTCTTTCGTGGCCGGCAAAAAGCGTAAAAGGATCAGACCCGACACCAGATGCGCGATCATTTGTAATATTTAATTACGGCCGAGTCCGCGGGGAAGATTGTGTCGCTACTTTAAATCGGGGGCAAACCTTTTTTCTCGTTTCTTTGGTCGCCATTTAGGAAGCGTCGAGATGTTGCAATTCAAAATATTTCAATTTTTTCAATTACAATCTCAATTGTAATTTTCATTAAATAAATCAACGTGAAAATATTGCAAATTAACTAAAAATTCTTTTAACACTAAGAAAATTAAGAATATGGCCTAAAGCTGTACATCGTCAGGGTACAAAAGATACTTTCAACTTTTTGATAAATTACAAAAGAAACATCCCTTGTAATTTACAAAAACGATCAGTACCACCTTCGATCAGTACCGCTATCTGCCATCTTTTTAATCAATCGGGACGACCTCGTTTCGTAACAAACGCCCGGCAATTTGGCCCGATGAAAAACAACAATCTCGAAGCTGTTGAAGTGAAACACTCTCGTTCGCACCTTGAGGTCTCCAGGCTGAACCGTCAATTCGAGGTTATAAAACCGTATTCAACAGGGGAAACTGGATACCGTATTTGTAACGCGAACGACGACAGCCAGGAGTGTTGAAACGACGCGATCGAGGCACGGGTAGTCCATAATGTCGGGCAAATTGTCGGTTTTACCCGGTGTAAAACGCGCGGCGGCATCATTTCCCAGCGGCGTTCTTCTAAAATTATCGATAACTTATCGACGATTGACTATAATTTCTCCCCCTCGTCGTACGTGGACAACGAAAAATCCTTTCTCACCCCGACGAAAGATCGTACATAGTTGCACTTTCTTGACAGGACTCGGTCTTAGCCGGAGGGTAATAAAGTCGTATCGCGTTTCTTTTTCCATTCCCGTCCTCTCACCGTCTACCTCGTCTTCGAACCGCTAACATTTTGGAATTTAAAGCAAACGCGTTAGTCCGTGTAATTTCTGGGATGATTACTGTAATAACTGTACGATCCATCCAGCTCTCAGACCATCTTTTTCGTAATCGTTCGATGAAATTAAAAATTGCTTCGATACATCGTTCATCCACTTGCGACTGATTGAAACGTTCCTGACGCGTGGAACGAGGCAATTACGTGGATTATTAATTGCTTATTAACGGGTGTAAATGATGATACATAGGGAAAATGTTAATTCGAAGAACAACTGTATTTATTCGTACTTTCAACTGTCCCCTAAACGTGGAGTTAACGAAGGAGACGCATCGCGTGCGAGAAAACGCCCTGTCCTAATGCGATTCTGATGTACGAGCGTAGAAGTGGTCCCCAAAAGGACGGAAGGGTGCTCGGTCAGAAAGCAACGGAACCGTGTGCACACACGCTGGAAGCGGTGAAAAAAAAATAAAAGATCCTTTTCCCGTGGTCAACCAGCCGCTTTTCATACGTATGTACACTCGACGACTGGTTCTGAAGTGTCGCGTTTGTCATCCTCTTTCTCGTCAAATCCTCCCCAGGATAAAGAGGATCTGCCGGTGCGTGTTTACATCCGCACCGACTGTCACAGGATTTTCGGCCAGCTGAAGTGCTTTGCCGAACGACTTACATTCGCGTTTTTCTCAATGGACCACCGATCCCCCAGGGATTTACGTGCCTCTGAAAGAAGGTTACAATACATCGCATTCCATGCTTTTCGTCGTCGGACCTGGATAACACCGAGGCCGAGTGTCCTCGAGTGCAGGGTAAATAGAACGTATTGAGATGTTGCACTTGAATCGTTTAAAAGAAATTTCAGAAAGTATTACTTTTGCTAATTAAGGGCAAATAATCTCGTCGTCCCTTACATAGTGTAGCAGTTATCAATTGAAATTTATAAATTAATAACTTTAAAACGTACAATAATAGAATCTGTAAAATAATATCCTCTCGGTTAACTGGGCCGTCAAAGTGTCAAGAGGGAAAGGAACTCGTTAATTCGATCATATTCCAGTAGTATATTTAGATTTTTATGAAAGCCTTTAACGACACTAATTTTAGAGATGTATGAGGAATATTGAAATCTATTTCTAGATTATACCACACTGCAAGAGAATTATGAAGACTTTTAAAAACGCTAATCTTAAGATACATAGAATATTCGTGTAATAGTTCACGCTATTAAAAGATCATAAATTAATTACGATAAGAAAGTCTTGCTGATTATGGAATAAAAGAACTCGTTGATTCAACATTCGGCTGATGTATCTAAATTTCTCTGAGATGAAAAAAAATTCTGAATGCTTTTTAAGTTACTGATATTAGGTGTTTCTAAATCATGTCCGTCCTCCGCTGCAGGGTTATAAATTAATAAGGGTAGAAGCAAAAAATGAACGATAAATCCCACGAGTCACATTCTGGCTCTGTTACAATCTAAATCGTTCTAATTCCCCAAATGGATCTTTTTTTATTCGGTCACTCGAGCCTTTCGTTATCGGTGCTCCTGAAGCGAACGCCACGAGGTGACTTTCTTCTCGACGACGGGTTTTCCTTTGAAAATACGTAGACTCACACTAGTACCCCCGGCACCGTATGATCAACCGAAATATTCATGAATATATTTCGTATATTACACGTATCCTGATGTACGAAAGATGTTATTACCGGGTCTCCGGCATTCTTCGTAACGCAAGGCCAGGAATAGGGATCGGAGCCGGGTCTTTCGAGTGTGTACGCTTACCAAGAAGAAAATGTGCCACATAATGCGCCGCGGGGCCGAAGCGAGGATGACCAGAACAAGGAGGAGAAACGTTGTCGGCCGAGGGAAAGGACGGGAAAGAAGGCAAGCAGATGCGAGAGTCCAGAAAAAGAAGCAGCTGCACCCTGTGCACCAAACTATCCTCTCCACTTGCGTTCTGATTCTATGCCATACACCCCTCCGCCCCTGCGCCCCTTCTGCCGACTCTTTTCACCAAAAGGAAGTGATACGCGTTACGAAATATCCCTTGCACGCACGTATCGTTCTGACTGGTTGAGCTTTCTTCTCTTTGCAAAACCGACAAATCGTGTAGATCTCTTGGATGCATGAAATCTGGTGACAGAAGGTGATATGGAATTTTGAATTCACCTTTGTGCTCGATCATTCGGTGCGAAAATGTAGCAGGAAATTTCTTGAATTTTTATTCTTTTGAATTTCTATACTGAAAGAGATACTGTAGGAAAGAAGCTCAGAAGCACAAGTAACATCTTAAGTGCCATATAGATAATGATTTTATTGATAATCAATTTAGTATCTGATTTTATGATATTTGGCTGAAATTTTTGAATGAAAACTTTCGAAACGTCGAAACTGACCGTGGCTAACATAAATTCGACATCGTAATCGCGGTTTATTCAGTGATAATTTTATTTAAACACGTCGTGACCCGCGTACTCGATCGCTTCACGAACACTACTAAACATCGTGTAACATTGCAACGCAGATACGAATGTTTATTTATCCCCAAGATGTACAGTACCGAGCATATATTAATAAACTTACAGGCGAATGATGAAACCTCCTCATCCTTCTTCGGTACCATCTTTTTCTTAAGAAGTCTATCCATGCTCGGTACCGTGCAAAATAGAGCGATGGGAAATAATATCGAACAGGGTGGAAGTTTGAGATACCGGATAGCGTTGTAAAATTTCCCAAGAAGCAGCCGGGTGCGAAGGAGTTTAAAATTGCACGTCTGGCCAGCTCCACCTTTTCACTTTGATAAGAATATCTTGGATCCGTAATCTCACGGATGCGAGCTTATACTATATTTCTTGTCGAACGTTATCAAATACGCCGAAGGATAACCGGCTTCCGAGAAGGAACAATCTGCCGATGCACGATAAGCTTGTTAGTCCCGAGCGATGTTTGCCCTCTTCGTGTTCCTCTCCTTCTCTCTCTTACTCCTCTCCATCAACCTACACTGAATCATAACTGACACTGAATTAAAAGCAAAGTCCCCTTTGCTCTTTCTCCGTGGCTCTTCGTCCTCTTCGTTCATCGCGGTAATTACGAACACGATGTTTATAAAAGGTGTTGCTATAAAGTTAAATTGGCCTGTCTTTGTCGACGAACGGTGTGTACGTACGCTAGCCAGCTTCGTTAAACAAATTTGTAATTTGTCAGCGGACCCGGGCAAGTGTATCGGTACTTACTATCGTCGGTAGGGAAATTTAGAAACACGGACGAAGGGAAACGTGGCGCGATATCGAATTATCCTCGTTATATTACTATGGCGCGATTAACTTGTCGAAAGTTGCTACGTAAACAAAAGGATGACAGGAAAGAAACAGGTTGATGAGTTTAACTCGGTTCTTCAACCGATTGGCAGTAACGTGACGATAAAGTTTCTAGTACTGGAGGCTTTAATTTTTTTTTTAACACAATTTGCAAGAAATTCTGACCGTTCAACTACGTTACCTAAATCGACCATCCATAAAAGGAAGCTAGAGATTTTTGATGTCCCTGGTACAGCAGGTGGCAAATCCGTGCGCGGTTAATTAGCGCGAGTCGTTTCCAAGACCGTTCGAAATTACGTGTTCGAGCACCTTCCACGAAAATAGACGAGTACAGAGAGATCCCTCGCGAGAAGCGGAGGAAGGCAGAAGAAGGAAAAAGAGAGAGTGTGGAGCACCGGTTATCGAAGGTTCAATCTTCGGGCCATGGGGCCGGTCACTATATGGGATTCTGGGGATACGAGGGAGGTAATCGATTACCATGGGACCGATCTTTCTCCTCCTTCCTCCCTCCCTCTTCTTTTTTTCCTTGCCTTTTCTCCCTTCATCTGCCTCCCCTCCCCCACCCTGTACATTCTCTCTCCCACCCTTGTCGAACCGACGCCAAAATTTATACCTGGCGGCTGCTACGGAGATGCACCCTCGTCTGAATGGAGGCAGGGCATTCAACGGCGCCGCGAACTGTGAAACGAAAAATATATGGTTTCCAAAAGAACAGCCGTAGGACGATCGTCGAAGGTGGAGGAGAAGGAAAGAGAAACGTCGAGGCGAGAGAAGAAATAAGAAGGAGAGAAGGTTTTTCAAGAACTCGCTGCGAGGGGAGAGAATAAGAGGCGAGAAGAGCACGACAAAGAGTGTCCTCTTCGTAAGAGAGAAACAGATTCTTTGAATTTTCGAGGCCGACAAGATTGATGCCGAGGAACGTTCTTAGATGTCTATAACCATGGTGGACGGTATTGTCGACAGACAGTCGGACGTCTAATGACGAACGATGGGGGCTCCTTGTCGCTCGAATAGCCGACCCCCGGTGTTATATCGGTGATCTTCGGGCCTCGGCATTTCGAAAAATATCGACGGTTTGATCGTTACTGACACTGTTCATTATTTTTCATCCACGTCGGTCCACTTGAACCGATCGGCTGCGACGATTAAAACATTACTGAGATTCGACGAACGGGTTACTCGATAATCGGGGAAAGAGTGCTCTAACACTGCGTAACGAATAAGGAGAGAAAGAAAGATGAAAATTATGGCACTCGAGTATGAAACGAGAGCGTGCTTACTCGCTAGAGCAATCAAGGAATCGGATAAGCAGACGTGGTTGCCGGCAGAAAAATACTCGTTAAAAGTTCGAACGCGGCAGTGATCCTCTTAAACTTGTTTCCGAGCAGAAGCTTACCCAAGCCGAGAACGAGTAGGATCCTCGCTGATCATTACCGTCTCTAATCCCCCGTTCATAGACATTAAACAGTTACCCGGTGTAGACCGTGTCCCGAAAGCACTCGGCTCGAAAACACTCGACCAAAAAAAGAAGAAGGAAAAAGGGAGGAAAAACCCACAGCGACAAAGTACCCCGCGAACTATTAACCCCCGACAACAATGGCGAGCAAACAAAACGGTGCACTTCTGTCCGCAATCATATTTTTTATCTCTTTCTGCGTTTGGTATCCGACTGACAATGGAGAACCTTTGCCGGTGCGTCGAACGATCCAGATCGAGCGTGACGTGTTTCCCCGGCACCCTAACCTAGGGATACTCGCAATCAAGTGGGCCATTATTTGGCGAAAATCGACGGGAACGGCGAGGCGAAAGGTAGGGCCGAGGAAAATCGTGTGCGAGATAAAAGGGAGAAGGAAAGACATCAGGTATCCCTTGCTCGGATCCTCGAATATCCACTACGGGTATACGTTGGATCTTCTTCCCCCTCAGGTATACGTGACCTTCTTCTGCACGGCTCCTCGTGGCTAAAGACAGCCGGTGATGTTGGTGTCGGACAAAGGCAAACCGAGAGAAACACACACAGTGGCTTGTGCAAGAGCGCAGAGTCTGCTGCGTACGCACCGTTAGGCCCCATTTGTCTAGAACACGAGGATTTATGCCGAGGTTACTCCGCCCTTGGGCCTTCGAGAGTTCCACCGATTTACTTTTATGGCCATGGGTATTACTATGCCGGCAGCCTCTACGAGGAAGCAGAGAAATCCGTACGTGGATGCTGTTCCTACGGTGGTTGCGCAAGGGAAAATTGTTGTACAGGAAACACGGAGGGGAATCGTTCGCTTTATGGGAGACGCAAGTGGAGTTGCGAAACACACCGTAGACTAGAGGAGATGACGCGTGCAAGAAACCGTACCGCGAACATCCTCTTCGTGATTCAGCGTTGTTTGGCAGTTTCTGATTCACCGATGCATACGTTTCGGGGAATAAAAACGTTTCGTGTTTTCTCGAGCTTAACCGAGGGCTTTCGAGTTGAATAAATTATACTAATTGTGCCACTGAGCTAATCGTTGACATTCTCAGCATTCATATGTTAAATATTATTTTTGATAAGTCGTTGCCCCGACGTACCCTTCGAGGGTTAATATCTACCCCACTTTAAGGACAATTTTCCTTTACTATGGCTAAGCTCTTCAGGCTTTCTTCCGTTCCATTTACCCGGGACCATCGAAGAAGCTTCTTAGACCCTGAGATAAATACTCATCATCTTTGACCGAACAAAGACGAATACCTTTGCTTGCACGGAATCCCTGCACCGTTGGTCTCCATTTGTCCTGTAACGATAGGATTCGAAGGTAACCCCGCCCTGAACCCAACCGACGTGCCGTGGACCCCTAGCTATTCATATCCATGGCTTAAGTGTCGGTGCGCGCGTCGAAAAAATGAGAGAAAGAAGAAGAAGAAAGAAAAGGTTCTTCCAAGGTTGATTTCTACGCCACTTGCCGCTCGTGTATCGACGCGGACATGCTCTTTGGCCAAATAGAGCCCCTCCCGTACCTCCGGACAAGGTACACCCGATGATCCCGGGTGGCTCCTTTGTCCCGAGGGATGCCGCACGTGGTGCGACCAGGTACCATCGGCTATTCCGTCGCGGTGGCCATGCCCCGGAAAGTCAGGCGCGGATAGCAGTAAAGGTAAAAGTCGTGGTCAGTACGAAGATCTTCTTAGCCTGTTTCAACGAGGGCTAAGGTCTTCGGGCTGTTTACTCGACTGCTTAGCACGTCGTAAAGGGATGACGAGTCTATTTCCTCGAAAGGAACGGCGTGGACATCGGTCCAAGGGGCGGGGTGGGATCGATGTATGTGCAGAGGACTTGTCGAAGAAATCGTCGAGTTGTTGACAGAAAGAAGAACAGAGAGACGATAAAGTGGCGGTCGAGAGGATACGGAAAGAAGGAGGAGAAATAGTTATCTGCTGCCCGAAGAGGATCTGGCGCGGTCGAAGTGTAAACGATGATGACGACTTCCTGATTCGAAGCTCGTTTCAGACCACGACCAGAGGAATTCGTGTATACCGAACCCGCTCCGACATATGCCATTCGCATACAGTCTGTTCTGTTTGTTTAAACAGCGGTGAGACCGCGTGTTAGGGGAAAGCAGACACGGGAAATCGGCGCTTAATCCGAGCCCCCTAGAACCCAATGGTGGGAACGTTTCGTGGGTATGGAATCCACAATGAGGAGAGTTTAACGCGTTTCGAAGCGTCCATAATAACCACACGAATTATTACATTTCTGATCTGTCAAATCAAGGCGTCCAAGTTATCGGAATGGTGCCTACGTTTCTTTTCTGAAATTACGATAGAGCGACGTATAGAGCTACGTTCGCTGAATTTCTCAGCGTTCCGATGGCGAGAAGAGAGATCCTCGAGGGAGAGAACAGACATGGCAAGTTAAGGGTCGGGACGGTGATTTTCCGCGAGTCACGCGAATTCGTGACTGAATCCCGAGAATCTCCCAGCGATGTGTCACGCTGGTGTGAAACGTCACGGCACTAGGAAGTGACCCCGAACTGTCGCTGGGCCCGCGTACCTGTGCACGACAATGTCCATAAACAATGGGAGCTATCTCGGGGATATCAACACGATGGCTGACCGAGGATCTGACCCAGGAACGGGGCCCTGACCCTGAACGTGCACCGGGACACGGGTTATCTTCCATATCGGCCGGACAGAAATGTCTCAATGCGCAATGCGGATCTTTGTCGAAGGGTGCAAATCCTGCGGAGACCCTTCGTCTCTGTCAACGAAGTTCCCTTCCTATCTAACGGATATACTCGCGAGCGAATCACCTTGGGACAGATTATATTAACGAGGATTATGAAATCGTTGCGGAGATAACGCGACCGATGCTGTCCGAATGGTTATTTTCTTAAGATAACAGCTACATTCTTTATAGTAGCCCATACGCTTCACCGTTATTTCTTTCAATGAAAATCTGCATATCCCCCGAATAAAAGGCAAAGAAAGAGATTACTACTCGGGATATTTCCTCGAACATGCTTTACTACCTGGTACGATATCGAAGGGATAGCACGGTGTATAAGTTCGGAAAGCGACCAGTTCGAAAACGTAGCATTTCCCCATTCGTAAGAAGAAACATTTCCATAATCGTAAACCTTTCATCGGCTCCCTCGAACACCAGCCCCGGGTATCAGCTATAAAACTGAAGAAGCAATAACGTAGCAAGGTCATGCCGCAAGTTTTACACGGTTTCTTCCCAAAGTCCAGTGCTAATATACCAAACGGTACTTCTTCGAGGAGTGGTCCCGTCTAATCGACGCTCGAGATCGCCATAAACTTGCCGATCGTAAAATTAAATCGTCGTTAAATGTCACCGGTGCTCGCTCGATCTCTCCTTCCTTTCACGACGATGACAACGTTCGACGAGAAATGGAAAAAAAAAGAAACAATTGTCGAAAAGGATCGAGAGAAATGGCCAACGTCCAATCACCGGTAAATTGTTGATTGGTACCTTGAAATCATTCCTGTTACCCGAGGTATTCTTTCTAGGGATTCAACTCTTTTACAACGTCACGGGTTTTCATAGTATCGGTAGGCAAGCAGGCAACGCTAATTGGTGGTTAAAATTAATTAACGACTCGACGGTACCCACGACTCTATTAGCTTTGTCTTTCCACTGATTTTCTCTGTGTGTTCTCGCTGCATTAGTCGAGCTGGTTGCAACGAAGGTTCAAAGTGCGCTCGTTTTCGACACATTGGAAACACCGAGACTGATAAATCTCCGGGTAACAGGCCAGGTCTCGGTTCAACCCCGAAAGCACGCGCGGCGTCGGGACGCTCGAACCACGCGGTCCAAACTCGACTATTTCTTTCCACCAGCATTTGATCCCCGATCGAGAGACACTCCCCTTACTTATACGCTCAGGAGATTTACTAAAGAGTGGCGTATGGTTGCATATAAATTATCGGAGCAACGATAGGTACGTGGAACGATATTGAGTTCCTTTCAAGTTGTCAAATGACACATTTTTAAATAAGCCTTCCATTAATGCTTTTAATTAATTTCAAACATCTGACTCCATTAACTCTACTTTTTGATTTCTTTTTTTTTTATTTTAATGCCAAAGCACTTGGCTTACCATTACCATGAATCATTTTAAGGTACTCTTATGTCATCAAACCACGTCAGCGTTTCAATATTTCAACCACCTAATACTTACTTAACAAATTCTTTTTCGTGTTCGATAAATTAATGGATCAAGAAGGTGATTCATAGAAAAGATCAAAGGGAACATTGTTCGATTTATAGTACATTTTAGTTTTGATCTTTTAAATGTTTTTGTGTAATGAGAAGAGGAATTCTGCTCGTATATCCTTCCGTCTATTCTGAAAATTCTTGTTCAAAGGAAGCCTGAGATATTTATTTGTGTCACTGTCGTTCGTGGATTTTTATGTTCCTTCAGAAAGTATTCTCAATTCTTGCCAAAGGAATCCGTTGTTTGGTACGCCCGCTTCCAGAAGAAAGTTACTTTCTCGATGCAAGAATCACGAAAATGTTTCGAGAATATCTGGAAACTTTCAAAACAAACTTATCTACCAGACTCTCGTCGTGAAAGTTGAGAGTTACAATCCCAAAGCGTTGCTGTACAATGCTTATATTTCTTGCAATCAATGGAATACTTTACAGATGGTAGCAAATGAATTTTTAGTAATTTACTTTGTATCAAATTTTTAAATTTCCAAATGATTCATTACCATTTTTATAACGCATAACGATCAGCTATCATTACAAAAAATCTGCTTATTTGAAATTTATAAAAAAAAAAAAGGAAATAATAAGAGATATAATGCATTGTTCGCGTCACCTGTTCGAGTGTTGTGTCGTCTCGAATTGGAGCATGCGGAGGCGCGGGCTTTCGGCGCGCTTGATAAATCGACGCTACGAGACGGAACCCCGAAAACACGTGCGCGGACGTGGCTGCGGTATAACGTCCCGGCAGACTATTTCTTTCAACGGCGGCCCTCTGATCTCCGGCCGACTCTGACACTCCGTCTAGCCACTTTAGTGCCTCCATTCCACGCCTCGCGAGGGAGCTGGAACGACGAGAGCGAACGTTTGTACGCTCTGCACAGCTTTTAATAGGACGCAACGTCGCGGTACGCGTGGATCGATGAACTTTCGGTAGAAACCACGCGACAACGATGAAATCGCGTTGTCTCCTCTCTACCGATCGAACGATGCATCTAAAGATCCTCGAATAAAAGAAACTCCGAATTCGTCGCTTTTCTCCGTGTCTTCGAGTCGCGCGACATTCTAACAAAATTTCATGACACAAAAGTTTCATGAAATAACATTTATTCTATATCAATTTAAAGCTTAAAGTTTACTGAAAATAACTGTGTAAATATTTCAATAATATCTTGAATACAAAATGAATGGTTGTCAGTTGTGGCAAACAATGATCATTTTCAAAGTCTAATTCAATATTGTTGCAAAGGAGCACTTTATGTTAAAAATATTGACGAAACTTTTATATGATTATTTTAATTAAGCTTTCAGCTTTAAATTAATGTATCATAGGTGTAATTTTGAAGTACTTTTATGTCATCAAATTGCGATATTCTAAGAGACCATCGCAGACGAATTGGAGTTACTGTATTAAGTTTCGCTGTTCTTCGTGTACGAGACGGTATTTTAGGCCAAATGGTTGTTTTTCCGAGTAACATGATTTCAAGAGGCGAATTCGATCTCGAGGGCGGAGGAATCGTCGGCGACGTCTTTGGACCGAAGAACCTCGTAAATTTCCTAAATGCTCTCGTCGACGATAATCACTTTGTCCCCTGTTTTTAAATCCATAACGCAACCGGCATATGTTTCTCGGAGATTTATCTACACGGAGCAGCGCCGATTTCTTAACGACCCCGCGTTTGATGGAGCTGTATTTTAAGAGGATTTTTCTCACTACCATCGACGATGTTGCTTTAAACCTTGACGAGCGATCGAATACGGGATGTTTTCGTATAAAACAGTCTAACCGTGTTCTATAAATAAAAATTATAATACAAAATTTTGCATAGATCGAGGTAGAATTTTGAATCGCGTGCACACACGAAACCGCGTAATTCGCGACGAAAATTCGAAGTGGACTCGAACGTTCCAAGTGCGGCGAAATCAACCGCAAATTCGATCGCATGAGTAGATGTAAACCACACCAGCGACCACAGAACCCTGGATTCGTTCCATTTTTCGAGAAACGAACGGAAAACGATCCGTTGCTTTCTCCGTCCACATTCTCCCTTGAAATCGACAGCCATGCGACAAATAAGTGTGAAATCACGATGAAGTCGCGAAGCGAAGAACGATTGGTTCTTGAACCCGCTGGCAACGGGACAACACACTTTGCCCCGAAGGAGAAATTACCTCGTTAACTTTTCGTCTTCCAAAGAATCCTCTCGCTTTTACTTTCTCTTGGCACTCGTAAATTCGTCAGATTAGCGTAACTAGATCCTGGAAAAAAGCTAAGCCCGATGAAAGTGAACGCTTTCCCAAGTTTCTTCACAATTTTATTTGAAAAATTGTGCAGCGTTAAATTTTCATTTCGAATATTTTCCTCTCTCTCTCTTATATTTTCAGAGGCGATAAAACAGCGATATTCAAACAAACTCAATTACAAGTGCAAGTGAAAAGTGTCTGAGAGCTTTGAAGATCCATTACGCAAAAGGGTTTCTATGTGCATAGAATCGTCAAAGAATGAAAGCTCGGATCGACAACGATCCATTGTGCCTGGTGCACAATGCAAAAGCAGCAGGAAGCGGGTCCAGTTAGCCAGGATACAAGAATAGATGGGATAAGAGAGAAATTCGTTCGCAGGAGAAACGACGGATGCCGGGGGAGGATGAATACGATAAATATTTGAAGTTAACTAATAATAACGCGGGCTCGTCCTAATGGCACGAACAGACGAAAAGACGCCGCCGCCTGGCGACGTAGACAACGACGACGAGCACGACGACGAGGACGAAAACGACGACGAACGAGTATAAGACGTCGACAAGAGAATCAGCCCGCGCGCCTTTTACATAACGCATTAATGTCGTGCATTAAATGGGCCGACTGGGCTGTATAGTGGACCATCTTGCAGGAAGTTATTATAAATACGGCACGGGATCGTGGTATTCGTCACGGTACGGAAAGCCGCGGGAATGCAACCGGCTCTTTTATAAATAATTGAAAAGTTCAAGGGGCCGGCACGAAAGTTGAACGGGACCAGGTTTCGGCAAAAATGTCGCCCCCGTGGATAGAAATAGATTTACAGAATCGAGTACACACACGTATACTGGGTCAGCCTTTTATATTTCGAGAATGACGTTGCCACTACCCTTTGAGACCCCTTTGTGACTGAGTTACCGAGGAAACGTCCCTTCTTTTCTTGCGGCTTTCCGCTTTCTTTTTTCTTTTAGAAGAAAAAGAACGAGAACCCGTTCACCGATGGATAATTGAATTTAAAGCGATTTAAAGGTCCACGCGGCCTTCTCAAAGGCTTTGATCGAGTTATTTTATAAAGCATCGAACGGCGATAGTATATAGGGTACACTTGGTACCGAAATTCGGACAGTCAAGGTCTAATCCGGGTCATTCGGAGAAGTTGACCCTAGGAAAGAAATATTATTTTTGTTAATAAAAACGCAAGTGTGCCAGGTTTTATATATAATGATTGAAAGCTGGCAACGGTTACCAGCACGAACAGAACAAAGGGCTGGTGGTGAAAAAATAAAATCATCCCCGAGGGGAAGCAATCATCTGAAGGCACGGAGACAAGCAGGTGCAAAGGAAAGGTGATACGTTAACACACCTTCCAGAAACACGATCGACGATTCCTATATATGTATACTTGTCCCATTATGCTTTCGTTTTCTCGCCAGTTCGCGTATAAAATTAACATTATCCTCGCTTCCAGGGGTGGTTGCATTTTTTTCCGTGCAGCTGTGTCGCGATACATTGCCGTGGACTAATGCATGAATTATAATAATTAGGGATAAGAGCCAATATATTTTGAATTTCAATACTTTCGCTCGAAAAAATCCATTGAAAAATAATTTTAATTATTTCTATTCCGTGTAACTGTGATTGATATTCCACGAAAATGATGAAGAAATGTAAAATACTGATCTGATCCCGTCCCTAATTACAATTATGAAAACAGCAACCACACCTTCCAAGAAAAGAAAAATCAACATATGTAGAAATAGAAGAAAAAAAAGGTGAAACGTAAAAACGGAGAATCGTTTTAACGAGCCTATTGGCTCTTTTAAATAATTCATACGAGTCCGTCGGTCGAGCCGTAAATTTTCAATACTAATTCCCGCGAACATTACAAACCACGAGCCTCGCCAGCGACAAAATAGAATGAAGAGGAAAAATATGCATTATACGGGTACAATGGTTGTCTAAGGAACGAATATGATGAATGAAAGAGTCAAACGATGGTCCCGAAGTCGGTAACGTCCAAGGATCCATCCTCATGGTCGTTTTGCTTTCTCTCTTCTCTACCTCCTCCTCCCTGTCCCGCTCGTTCGCCCCCTTTGACGCAGTTGCAGCTTTGATATTCCTGCCAGAATATCCCACTTATAGTTAGTGCATAAGCTCTTGCATCTCTGCTGCACTCTTCCCTCTCCGTTTCCCACCCCTTTGCGTCGCGACGCGTGTCTCTCTTGCACCCCTCATTTCCCTCGTCGTTCGAACTTTCTCCCTCGCCTTTCCAGATTTCACATCCTCTCTGTCGCTGTTCACACCGACACACGATTTTCTCATCGTTTCTCACCGTGTCTCTTTGTCCCGTCTGCGCGCGTTAAACGCTTTGAAACGCGCGCGTTTCATTCGCGGCACTCACCGTTTAAAGGATAACGCGTCTAGGATGTTCGCGACGATACACGGAATCATCCGGTCAAGACTCCGGATCGTTTTCTATCGTTTCTCACGATGATTACTTCCGATCTCGCGTAATTGTGTTCCATCCGCGAAAGCGTTATTCCGTTGACGAACGTAGGCGGTGCAGAACCGCGAAAGAATCGGACACGGTTGATCGTTGACGAGGCGAGGTTGATCGGAAGGAGATGTAGGCAAAGGAAAGGGTGAAAGGCATAAAATTGGTCCGGGGGCAAACGGAGGAGTGGAATTTTCAGGGGTCCCGAAACGATGGAGGTCCTCGATCGGAGCAACGCCCACTTTTTCGCTGTTCCAATTAGGCGGGAACCGTTGCGTACGTTTTATTTGGTAGTTGATTGGTGTTGAGCGGACAGTAGTGGGAATTAATGAAGACCGTTAGGGATAGGATATGCCGAACAGTTATTGGCCCTCTCGGATAATTTCGACGGACGTTCGCGAATTTTACAGGCGTTTAGTCGTCCGAGCAATTAGTACCGTCGACACGATCGACCGGCAAAACGGATCCGTGATACGCGCCCGACACGGAAATTACAAACAGCCAACACCGATCGATGCTACCGGAGAAATTTCAGAAAAGTAATCAAAGCTAGATTGCTAATAAAAAAGTAAAAAAAAAGAATAAAGAAATATATGGTTAACCGTGAAAGAAATAATAGGAAGGGAAATTTAATGAATTTTGAGATTGAAGTACCTACTGTAGTAATTGATTGATTAACGGGTCAAAATTGATTCTGACTCTGTATCGAAGTATTAAACACTGATATACGTGTATATCGAATAGAGAAAGAAAAACGTGTCCTAAGTAAGCCCCCGATATTCACAGACGCACAGGTTTCAAGTTCGAAGGGGTCACTAGAGACTGTCCATACATATTCATGCGTAGTATTTACCTAAGGCCAGAAAAGAACTGTTAAGAACCAAGGCAACGTATCGCATTAATACGAGGGTCCTCGGAGATCCTACGAATACGTAGGTATATGCAAATGACACCGTTCCCGCCGGGGAAACCTTTAAATCACACATCGAGGCTACCAATAACACGTCGACGATCGTAATACAAGACAGCCTTTATGCTTAGTGGCAGCACGAAAACGTTCGTTCTCGAGTTAAAAGGATCGCGGTTTTAAGTACCGTAACATGCAATAACAGCCTTTCATCGGTTATAATTCCTGCCGGGATTAAAATAACAAATAGACGAGAACGACACGTGTATGTAACCGGTAATACAAGCTCCGTCTACGATGATTATTTTCGAAGAATACTATTTAAATAATCCTTTTGATACGCTGCTTTTTATTAACCTAATAATTCAGTTATATTATTTATATCACAAATTGAAATTAATGTCCATATATAAAAAGAAAAAGGAAATCTGTTAAGTGAAGTTGAACAGTCTGCATGGAAAGATACGTGAACAAATTACAGTCATGGGATTTCAGAGATCTCTGGTTATTTAAATTTCCCTGCTCGCTTCCCACCGTTCCGCTTATCTCTCCGTCGTTCCTTAAAGGAGCGAGGAGAAACGAAAAAGGGAGGTACAAAGCGAATCTTTTCCTTCAAAACGAAAGATCCGGCAAATTTATACATCACAATTCAGCGCGCATCCAGGCCATTAACGCGTCGACGACCGAGGAACATGACGGCCATGGTACATCAACCTCCGTGAGGAAAGCGAGCTGGCCCGGTCGAAAGTACCAAAAAGGAGCCACGCCGTGCTTTTATCGCGAGTAATTCGGGCCACGATCGTACGTATACGGTGTCTAATAAATTCGTGAATGGCCGGGCTGCGACTGAAATGTCCTATACACCCACGCTCGTCACGCACATCGGAACAAGCAAAGGGGGATACGTACGGTGTTTGTGTGCGCGTGCCTCGATTCCGAGGTTGTTGGCGTTGCTTGCGCGTTTAGGGTGGGTATATACCGAGCCGACGAACCGACGAACCGACATGGGGGCACCGAGAGAGAGCGGATATTATCGCCAAACGTTAATTTGGTCGAGGCCCGGCCTACCTTCCAATTTTCGAGCCCTTACACGCCCACTTACGAGATTGTCCGTTAATGCTCCGAAACGTCGGGACGCGTTTTCGACGCCCGCGTTTTACCGCCACGAAGAACTTTACTGGCTCCACGTATGGACCGATGTATACACCGAGGAACCTCCTTCAATCCTTTACCCTTAACGTCACACGGAATAATATGCGGTAGAATGCAAATAATTCTTGGAAATTTGTTAAAGAAATGAAGAAATTCGACACTGATAACGATCCCCGTTGCATATCCGCACATTCGATAACGTATCAATCTGATCACTGCGAACTCGTTAAACAGATCACTGCGAAACGAAATGTAGCGGTGCGAAAGAAAAGAACGATACGTCTGGTTAAGCTTTTTAAGAAAACAGGAAAATCGTATTTCAACGGTATCTTAACATTCCCCTGGTTGAAGGCGCGCACGCATCACACGCCCGCGCCTAATTTATGTAACGCAGAACAAATATACTCGCGGTCGGCTTGTACGTACGTACGTCGGGGCAAAGAAAATAAATAGATGGCGAAACAAGTGGAGCATCCAGAGTGTGAAGCAAGAAAATAGTCAGCGCGCCGATTCGTAGACCCGAAATAGGGCGGTGTGAACAGCAGGAGACTTTACTGTACACCGTAGAATCCGACGTGGAGGACCGATGTATCGGCAGTGTGTGAGCGTTGTTGGTAAGAACCGGTTATATAGGAACCGTCCTCCACCTTCTGCACCTTCTTCTTCTGCTTCTTCTACCATTTCTTCTTCTTCTTCTCCTTCTTCTTTACTTTCCTTTCTACTCATTCGCCGACCTTTCGTTCCATCCTCGCCAAGTATCAAGCAAGCTACATAATACAGGTAAACCTGTATATACAAGCTCACCTGTATTGGTATACGGCTGTGTTAGAGAGCGTATATACACTTACGTGGGGTCCCGACACCATGGGCGCCTGCCTATCTGACATTGGGTGCCTACGAGGGCGAGTCCGACGTTGTTTCTTTTTGTTTTTTTCTTTCTTTTTTTTTTTTTTTTTTTTTTTTTTTTCTCCCTTTCCTGACCTGGCTACCAACGGAGCCGGAGGGAACCGTGTGTACTCCTTACGAGGACCCTCCGGGGGCGGCGGAATTTCGCGAATGTTTCACGGATACCCTCGTTTCCGAAACGAACGGTACGCGGAAACGCGAGAATCTATTGTGCCCGACCAAAGATATCCCGCTGAGAATGAAACACGCGGCTGTTAATGTGCCCCTCGTTCCTGGTGTTGATGGTCGTGAATTAATTTCTTACGTAGAGAGAAAAAGAATGCGAACAGTGTTGATCACCGAGGAGAAGAATGAACGTGGCAAAGCGTGAATTAGAATTGAATGAGAAATGAGTTTGAATGGAATTGCAAATTTAGTGGCAAATTATTAAGTTTCTTTTTGATTATCTTTTTTTCACTTTGAACGAAGCGTCGATGATTTTTGAGACTAAAATGTATCTTAATTTTGTGCTAATGGATCCTATTTTTTTTTTTACAGATTTCGAATAGACAACACGGATCACATAATAGACGTGAACAAGAACAATGCGGCGTTCGAGTACGATCAAGTGAACATAATATGTCCCGTGTACCAGCCTGGGACGTATGACAAGGAGACGGAAAAGTACATCGTTTACAACGTAAGTATACTTTATATTCGATTGCGATGAGAAAAATTTGAAATCTTTTTTGCCTACGAAACTTTGTCACGAGCCCGGGTGTATATACTTGGATCAGATAAATCGAGTTACACGACTGTCGTCCATTATAAAAAGTAAAAAATTGTCAAAGGGAGTCCTGAGCTGTTTAGACAGCTGCCGCTACTCGAAACTCGTTCGTTAACTCTCTCTCGGACCCCCAAGAACGACTTCCGTTTCGTAACCAACTTTTGACACCGCTCTGCCCTCCGGGGGTTGTCCGAAAATTATTTCATCCCCTTTGAAAAATATTCATGAACGAATATTAACATCCTTCCGAACGATTGTATCATGTGAGTCCTCGAAAAAAAAAAAAGAAGAATCTTCTTCTTGAATCAAATGGTTGCTAACGTCGAGGAAAGTTCCCCTATTCTTTCGCTTTTATCGTAGATTCGAATGTCGTTGGCTGAAGCAAACGCAAGCAGCCACGAATCATCGCCGAGATCTAATCACCGTCTCAATGTCCTTCCCTCTTGCTATCGTTTTGATAGCGCCTGGCGATTCAACCTAACAATAGATATTTTTCCCCCCCTTGTTGACCGTATCTTACGGGGGACGAGTCGAGAAACAAGAATCAGCTCTTTCCAGCGGCTATAACTTACAAAGGGACGTGGAAAAACTTTGTAGTGATTCAGCGATTAGTAGCTTTTATGAAACTCCTCGGTCTATACTCTGCTGCTCCGTTATAATCACTTGTAATTTTTAATAAAAAATATAAATGAGCAGGATGCTCGTAAGGACAGTAATTAAAAATAATAACTATCCCTTTCACTCGAAACAAAAACGCAGAATAGATTCCTTTGTGATAAAGCGATTAGGTTAATAGAACGATTCATTCATTTACAGAAGTTTATAATTATCGTGTGATTCACAGGTGTCCAAAGAAGAATACGAAACATGTCGGATAACGAATCCGATTCCGCGAGTGATAGCGGTCTGCGATAAACCGTACAAGACAATGTACATCACGATCACCTTCAGGCCGTTTACACCGCAGCCTGGAGGCCTAGAGTTCCTTCCAGGACACGATTACTACTTCATCAGCACATCCTCCAAAGAGGACCTGCACTTGCGCGTCGGTGGACGATGCGCCAGTGACAACATGAAGGTTGTCTTCAAGGTGTGCTGTGGCAACGACGCTGACACCTCCTCCTCGTCCGCAACATCCCGCAACAACTGTGAGTATTCCTTCTTTACTGACACGTGTCAGCTCGGATATGAGCGTGTTTATTCGAACGCGGACTACTCGTTCGTAAATCGACAGTGGTAGAATTAGTCGAGGTAATTTGAAAATGAACTCGACGAAGAATAACAAGGTTTATTCGTGGAACTAAAACATTTGGATTAGCTACGATAATAGAGGTAAACCGTTCTGTAAATTGTCAGAATTGAAGAAAATCCTCTGTTCTACTATAAGAGGAACGATTTCGCGCGTAAGGGCTATTCTAATAGGCTGATTATCATAATCTGAAATTATAGACGTCGTCTACGGGTAGAATGTACCGCCTTTTCATTCCGCGTGTAAATCATGTTTAAACCCTTCACGGTATCGCGTCGTACAGGTTCACAGTGACTCGTCGAACAGCAAAGAAACGAACGGTGGAAGGACCGCGTCATAAATTCATTATCCTGTAATCAGTTACAAAGAGGAGCCCAGTCACGTAACAACAGACGGTCTCCGTCGCTTTTCTGAACTCGTTCGACGATGTTTGGGACGTTCGTTCCTCGAACCAGCAGACTGCTCCTCCCCTCTTAAATAATCCCTATCAATTATAATTCCTACTCGTGCACCATTTGTTGCGGTTAGGGGGACCAACACTGTCCCAGAGCGCACAATAAATTCCACTATTTCACTCTAGCCTGGCCTCTCCCTAATTCGTTCCAACCGTCCTCCCAACACCTCCTTTTCTGCCTTCTGCCACCGGGGCCGACTCTCGCCACAGACGATTCATGCGCCGTAATGACTAGCTATTTCGCAGACCCGAGAACTCTGAACTCTTCGGGGTCGGACATTCAAGATTCCACGGGACTCATCGGCCTCGAAATCCTCCCGCCTAGCCTCCCGTTGCCACTATCCTTCGGTATACACGATTACTATCAGCTGCCGCGAACAGCGAGAAATGTTAATCTCGCGGAAAATTTCTAAGGATCATCCTCTTGCTCGCCATGGCCTTAAACGTTCGCGATGGCAATTAACCGGGGGAGACGCGAAATTAATCAACGATTGTATTTTACAATCAACCCTCGAAGGTTATAAATTTCGAGTCTATGATGCTTAATTTTTTTTTTTTTTTTTTTAATGAAAGGATGAGTTTCTGTTTTAACAATTTTTGCTGCTCTTCTATTCGCCATCCCTGGTGCATCCTGATCGGGAATTTTTACGACACGGCATTTACAGTTACAACTGTAACGGTCGGTACGCGCGGTTCTATTATTCCGTGGCGAGCAACATGCGAACGTGATCGACGGTCAGATTAAATAAAATTTAACGGCCACAATCATAACCGCGTCTATTTCGATAGGAATAACGTTTTACCGTGAGCCAGTCTCGTGCTGTACATTGATAATTGAAATCGACGTCGATACCGACGGGGCCCGTTTATGGTCGCCGGTCGGCTCCGCGATTTTCACGCGTTGCGAAATTACGCAAAACCGGCGTGGCGCGCTTTCGCCGGCGAGGCTAAAATCGAAGCCGCGTAGCAACGTTATCCTAAATCAGCCGACTGGAATCGTTGTCGAGCGGGCCGCGTAACAACAGTAATCGAGGCACGATGGAAATCGCTCGCGGCTCGTGGACGAGCGCAAAAATCACCCTCTGATTACACGCTAAAATTCAATAGTTGCGACAACGTGGCGATCTGAGCGCAGGTTGAAAACCTCGCGAACCGTCAAGAAAGTAGCGAGAAGAAAAAGTTAACGTTTAAAAAGGATTGTTTATACCTACTTTTTCGTTCGTTGTTGCAGCCGTGACCGTGACAAGCAGCACCGTGCCAAGCAGCAGCTCGACCAGCACCGCAGTTTTGGGTGGAGGAATCGCTGGACTACCACCCCCGCAACCACCGAGCGTCCTCCAGGGCGGAGATCGATTCTACCCAGGGGGCAGCATTCATCATCATCACGATCATCATCAACCGGCCACGGCGGCGCCGACCCTGCCCCACGTGCCCCCTCCGGCCATCTACCCCGTGCATCCGCATCAGCCTCCGATTCACAATGGACCGCCGTCCTCCTCGTCGCCCAAGACCTCGATCGGCCAGAAGAAGAAGAACAGTACGTATACATACACCGCCCCACTGCCTCTTGCCACCTGCTCTCTTTGCCGCGAAACAAGTTTCTTGATGCTCCTCGCGCCACCATTATCTCGGCCAATGATTCTTTCTTCCTTTCTTTACACTCCTTCCTTTATTTAGCTTCGCGCCACCTTCTCTCTTGTCGTCGGGTACCGTCGAAATTAATCGTTTGAGAAAATGGGTGTCTCGTTTGATCGACGTTCGATTAGATCTTCATCCGTGAAAATGGTGTCGAATGGAGGACCGGAAGTGGAAACGTTTCGAACATTTCATAGTCGTCTTCACTTTTTTCGTCTGCAATCGAAGCATTTTTTATTCTTTACAAAGAAATATTAAGGGACTTGTAAGAGATTTCTACAATTAAAAAATTGGGTCGAAAATTAAATAGTTAAAAAGATATCTTAGGGAGAGACCGCTCGTCTCTCCCTGAGATATCTTTCTAACTGTTTAATTTTCAACTCAAGTACCTTAATACTTTCTTATAGAGAATTAAAAAGCGCAACAATTGATGTATAGTAATGTACATAATTAAAAAAAAAAAATTTTCAATGACCATCATTGTTTCCGTTTTCAATATTAAATTTAAAAAGATCCAAATGAAGCGGTACTTCTTAAACACCGACATTTTAACGCGAATTCAGCTCGGTACTTCGTACATGAAATTACTCTGTATGGTTAAAGGTGTCTTTAATCGTTGCCTCCTTTTTGGCGGACTGGTAATTATTACTTCGTATCGAAATTACTGTTGCATAAAATTAAGATAAACCACTCGTCCCCGACGACTTTGCTGCTCGTTATCTTTGTGTAAATCGTTTTTTCGGGACGACGAATTACCGGGTTATATCGGGAGTTCGTTATTAGCACCGCGTAATTGATATTTCTCCTTTTCGAGAGAAACAAGTTGAACATAGTCGTACGAATCCCTTTCGCAACATCCATGATGGTTAGACACGAAGCAAAACGGAACGTCGTCGATGCTCTCCAGTCATTATTTTACCGTTACGTAGTTGAACGTGATGCTCCATTGCGTGCCAAACAATCATTTTACGTAATTCATTCGGCTTATCATTTCGCTCGCATTAAGTCGGATAAAGTAAATAACGAGCAAATAAATTTTAATGAGCTTTCAAATTATATCGTACCTCCTACCTTGTTCTATTTATTACAAGCCAATGAATCGTATAAATTACAGAGGATGGGATTATTAAATCATTCACTGACTGAACGTATGTGAAAAGTTCGAAGGCAACGTCCTGTAGAATCTTTACACGCGATTTCTTAATTCTTCGTTCAAATTTTTCAAATACAAAAGAATTCAACGTATAAAAGTGAAATGGTTCGAGGTGTACCACCATGCTGCGAATCGTACTAACAATTTAGGATTCCAATGGTAATCGAAATCGTTCATGGAAATTCACAGTTTCGTTCGTGAACCAGGGTCCGTTTTGTTTGCGCAACAAAGCTTACAGAGAAAGAAAAAGTTCACAGTGAAACTACTCACCTATGCACCAGACTTTGGATTGATATTGCAGCTTCCGCTCCGATATGTCTGCGTTTCCGGCTCTATAATGAAGCAACTTTTTCTACCCGCTTCCTAGCAGTTCCATAGCGTTCCGAAATGCTTGCATAGGTATTCTTAACAAGGATGCGTTTCTCACAAAATAAACGTGTTTGTTGATTAAAGAAGCTTTAGCAAAATTATTAGTATTACATTAACAATGTATTGAATAATAAAGGAGCTTCGTTTAGGGGTGGAAAAGGGGTTGCGTCTCGTTGCTGCTGTACGAGTCTCTCCACTGTTTACCTATATTATTCTTTCTCCCGTAAATGGATAAATAACGAACGTTTTTAATTGTTAACAGAGGAATATTCGGACCACCCGAACGAAGTTGTGAAGAACGAAGAACTGACGTACAACGGGGCGAGTTCCAGCCGCGTTCACAATTGTTACAGCCAACTGGTGGTTGTGTTGACGGCAAGCTTCCTGATCAGCACGATTCTGCCACAGTTATTGCGGTGAAGCGACCACACTATCGACGAGAACGTATATCCCATACGTCGAAACCCCTTTTTCTGTGATTATCCTACGTTTAATTAATTTCTTGAGGCACGCGCGCCCTTTGCGCGGCCGCCCCTCGATCGTGAAAAATAAAACGCGCACGATTTATGGTCGGACTGCCTCGAGAGAAAGAGATGAAGAAAAGGATGGTTTTTTAGGGAAAGAACGAAAGAATGGTGAAAAGAGAAAGAGAAATGAATAAAAGAAAGAAGAAAACACACAGAGGAACGTCAAGAGAAGAGAGACACGCACGACACACGAGCAGCAACGCCATATTAACTATTCGAAATGGAAGCACGAAGACGTAGGTAGTAAGATTTACGAAGAAAGACGAAACGCTACTACTAGACACTATTATAGTATGCCCACTATTATCACTACTATAAATGGTAGTCGTATTGGTTGTCCTTCTTATCATTACGCTAATTCTAGGTATTTATTCGAAATACGAGCGAAGTCGTGAACAGCGTGTTAACTATCCTCGAACGTGATACACGCGAAGATAAACATCCGTCAGTGAAACGCGAAAAGACTTCTCCTCGATGATGATTTTTAAGGAGAACCTTCATTGTATCACGCGAACCACTTCGATGTTGAACGAACGGTCCTCTGTCACGAATACAACGATCTCTTTGCACGAATCGCAATTAAGATCGTTAAAGGGTTAAAAAAAAAGAAAATCGGTTGTTCGAATCAGATTCGTTATTAGACACGAAAAGTCTCCGATACGAATTTGCTTACGAATGTGCTTCACTTGGAAGCCTTTTTTTTTGTTACACTTTCATTATCGTGTCCGTGTCATAATTGAGGATTAATTATTGACAGTAGCGCCGCTAGTCAAATCGAGATAACGACGAATTACGATTGTTTGAAAAAGTAGCGCCATTAGTTGAATCCAGATTTATCGAACGATATCTGACAGAACCATTCGCCCCACCTCCGTGAATCGCGAGCAGGATAATTAACAGGCGTGTAAATAAATTCCTAATGAATATGTACAAGTGGCTCTTGCCTGGTGGCAAGGTTTAAGAGAGTGCCGTAATACTAGGTAAAAATCTTCTATATGCTAGACGGAAAGGATGTGTGAGAGAGTGTGACGTGCGTGAGTGTGTTAACGAGATGCGTGTACAACACTGAACACGAGGATCGTCCATTTGGATAGTGAGTGTCAGAGAGAACTGTGCAAACGTGCGACGAGCTTTTTCAAGTTCCAGGCGACGGTTTTTCTGAACCGTGACACATTTCACTTACCACGTGAAGTCTCGTCGACGAGTGATTCCCTCGCTTCGATCGAGTTTCCTTGGAATGAAAAGCGAAAGCATGAGAGACTGATCGCTGAGCGAGAGAGAAGTAAGATTTTTGTATCATAGTTGTACCATACCGAACTCTATCTATAGATCTGTATTATATTTATTATCCGCTATCATTACGCTACGAATAATCACACTCGATATTCTCTATATTTACTAGTAAAAAAAAAAAAAATATCAAATTTAATAGCGAATAAATTTGCGTATTCGGCGGGGTAAAAAAGAAAAATGAAAGAGAAAGAAAACGACAACGTGCAAAATGAATTTCACCCTGTCACCATCGGATCCGTTCATTCTGATTTTCCGTTACTCTTTAATTATCCACGCGTTATATCGCCTCCGAGCGCGCACCGCGATTCTAAATCAATTTGGCCGTGCGATCGTCGATTCCATTGTATCGTCACTTCGGTTCTCCCATTGTCCTTTCGTTTTTGATACTATATTTATTGTACACCGCCGCGCAGACTTAGTTTCTATACGCGTATCGACGAACATACGCGCAATGCAGATCGCATTTATTTGTAAAGCGTTACAGGATTACATGTATACATGCACACTGGCCACGATCGTTACACGCGATCCGTCGTGCGCCTCTTTCAAGCCCCGTTCCAAACTTAAGGATCGTTGATTTTATGTGACGGCGAATCGACGTTTGATCCCGGCGATCCAACGATCACGCGATCACCATCACGAGTCCGGAATCGCTACCGAATACAAATACTGCCATATTTACAGTTAACGTCGATTATTTCTGATTTAATCGATCGAAACACGACGTCGTGCGACACACGCACCTGTCGTCCTCCGAAATCGTCCTTTCACGGTACACTTCTTTTGCGTCGACGCCATCTCGTTCGACGTCCGATCAACGAGCACAGTATCGTTACACAATCGTTACCGGACTTCATATCGGCTCGTGAACGGCGAGATACGGACGGGGCTTGAGGATGGATGAAAGAGGACGGAGGAAATGACCGTTTCGCCGTTGGTCACGAAACAGATACGACAACTAGAGTAACGAGCTATTTGTAAATATATACGAGTATGCGAAGAGGATAGATTTATCGCATAATGCCAGAGCGAACGAATGCGTATAAATAGAAATGAAATGAAACCCCAATTCCGAATCGTAGGTAATAAAAGATGAAATGTATTCCGAAGGCTGCTCGATAAAAACCGACTCGTTTTCGTCATTGTTCATTGATGGTTTATCGTCCTTAATATAATACGCGACAACCAATTTCAAATAATAAAAAAAAAAAAATATATATATATATATGAAAAGTCAATGACCACGATCAGCCGAGAGTGTTGATGAAAACGGCGGAAACTAAATGCGTGTATAATGTTATCCATTACAGTATTGTAAGCCTAAGTATTACATGCCTCCGATCCACGTCTGTTTGTCTGTCTGTCCGTTCGTCTGTCTACAAGTTTGTACTTTTACCCATGTGTTTAACCGCAATAGCCAGTTTGTAATCGTAAGGGCCGATCGATGACGAAAGCAGTCACGATACTCTCGTTTTTGTTTCACGATTCATAGCGATTCTTCTTATTCTATATTACGAAGTTTCATTTAGTTTCTCTTCTAGTCGTTTTCGTTCACACGTGGAATTGTTTGACCCTCGACAACCCGCAAATCGACACCCAATGACAATCACCCGAATATTTGTAAAGAGAAAAAAAGAAAAAAAAAACAGAAAAAAAATGAATCGAGTCTGTCAACGTAGATCCGTTGTTTATAGCGATCAAGAGACCTCTTAGATCTTTATTATCCTCCACCGGTAGTTATTCGCGCGACATATTGTACAAAATGTTTTTTCATACAACTTCGAAGTTCGGTTTGCGGGTCTGAGAGGGTGGTCACTTCGTAAATGGGACGCAATTGTACGATGCGTTTACGTTATCTCGATCGTTCGTCGATACAGAACAGATTCGAATCGTGAATGTGTTGTCGGAAAGACTGCTGATATATCGGTCGACTTGATAGCGAATTTAATCAGAGCAAGCAAATCAGCCCGTAACCGATAACATAAATGCAATAGCAATGCAGAAAAGTTACATAGATCCAATGTGAATGGTACTTCATTCTTACGGACGATAGGTAAATAACAGTATAACAGTTAATATAGACTTCGAACTATCGATAGAAAATAGACAAGGTCACTCACTGCAAATTATTTTTTATTTTTTCTTTCCTTCTCTCTTCATTTTCTTATTTTATTTTTTTTTCTTTTCGTTTTCGTTACAACCGATTCCAAAGCACCGTATCCTTATCCGATCACGAACACACGCGAAACGCTGCTCCTCGAGAGTTATTTTTGTAACCGCAAACAGGGACACGCATCGTCCATTGATATTTAAATGGAAAAAAAAAAGAAAGATATATTGTGTAGATACCATACGAAAGAGAATTAAAGATACAGCGTTATAATTGTAATTTGCCGATAAAAGGATCAATTATATCTAGCGAGTTTCAAATCGATCTACAAAACGAGGCGCAGCTTTCGCGTTCAATTATCCCAAAGACATCCGAATACCTTCGCCCAACGATTTTTCATCGTTCGTTTTTTCGCTATTTCATTGTGTT
Organism: Osmia bicornis bicornis; assembly: GCF_907164935.1. Classification (NCBI taxonomy): domain Eukaryota; kingdom Metazoa; phylum Arthropoda; class Insecta; order Hymenoptera; family Megachilidae; genus Osmia; species Osmia bicornis. Next base: position 9,646,555 of record NC_060216.1, on the reverse strand, counting down.
ATCCTCTCGTGTGCGTGTTTAAGAACAATGTCAATGGTTAATTAATTCTCCTTGACGAACTCTACAGCACGTACTCTTGTTGAGTACGGAAAAAGGAAAACAGGACTTGTTCCTCTCTTCTCGAGACAGAGGGTTTAAGGAGTTTAAAGGAGAGAAGAAGAAAAACAGGATCCATTGATTATATTTACCGCGTCGAATCAACACCGCCGCGGATTTATAAATGGGATCGAGATGATTTCGTAGGTACGTCGTTGTAAATATAAAAAAAAAAAAAGGATTACGATCAATAACGATAACACGATGAAATTTATATTAAATACATAGCAAGTAACGAGGATAGGTTTCTAATAACAATTTATTATAAAATAAAAAAAAAAAAATGAATGTACGTTGATGTCTAAGATTTTTAACAAGATGGAAAAAAAACACAAAGTGGTTATTATTAAAACTATGATTATTACTCATAATCGAGAACACAAGTACTAATTAAACGAGAGCGTTTCAATGCAGAACCACACTTTTTAGCCAGGTCATGAATTCTCTCACGTTGCATATATTAATTTTGTAACAGGTACAATTACATGACACAAATGATCACGGTCACGGAAAGCATAGGAAAGGCGCCGTGTTTATAATAAAACACCCCCTTTCTTTCATACTCTTGGATACCTTGTATTTGCATAGAAATTAAACACGAAAAGTACCAAAAATGACATCATAATTTACTTTTATCATAAATTAGGGGTTGGCAGACTAGGGTTCCTTTTCTGTTTTTAAAAAAATATTTAAATAGTGAGACAGAATTAACACGAAGAAGAACCTAGTTGGTAGCTTTATCCTTACCAAAATGGCAGCTGAAGTAACGAACCGGAAGTGATAACAGCAAGAATCGTGATTCTACGAATTATCAATAAGTACAGAATAATTTCAATTTTTCAATTTCTTGATTAACAAAATTTGATAGCTCGAAAAAGATATGTTTCTTTATCCTTACCAAAATGGCAGCTGAAGTAACGAACCGGAAGTGGTACCAGCAAGAATCGTGGTTCTACGAATTATCAATAGGTACAGAATAATTTCAATTTTTCAATTTCTTGATTAACTTGATAGTTCGAAAAAGATAAATTTCTTTATCCTTACCAAAATGGCAGCTGAAGTAACGAACCGGAAGTGGTACCAGCAAGAATCGTGGTTCTACGAATTATCAATAAGTACAGAATAATTTCAATTTTTCAAATTCTTGATTAACAAAATTTGATAGCTCGATAAAGATAATTTTCTCAACCCCTGGTGATCAGAATTTTCATTTTCACATAAACATAGCGTGATCCACGTATGGTATCCGTGAACGTGATCCCTATAGATTGCGTGTGCTCACCAAGTATGCACGTTCAGTACAGTACAGTCGTTCATTAAAAAGCATTAAAAATACAATACAAAGTAGTGTAGTGTTCATAATGGTAGTCCACTTGTAGCGAAATAGTATTTAAAACAGTCCAAGCAGACAAAAAACCGGAAAAAAACACATAATCGACAAAAAAAAAAAGAATGAAATGATAACAGGTAACCGTAACACAGTAAACGTGAATCAACTTTCATGAAGTACATGCAAGACACGCACACTCATCATACACTCGAGCAGATATGCTCGCTCTCTCTCTCTATCTCTCTCACACATACATACACATACACATGATATGTGGTACCGCGAAAAACGCGACTCTACGAGCAACAAAAAGGAATATGTATTTAAATGTACACACACAGAGGTAAAAGAAAAGGCGACGAAGTGGCGGGATTTCGTCCACGCAAACGGAAAACGCACGTGCGTGAATTCACTCGCAGGAAAAATGTAAAAGACGAGAAATCACGACGCCTGGACGGCAGATTCGTCCGCGTCCCATCATTTATATAGCTATTATTGTATTATGTATGTCGATATACGGTCACATATATCGATGGTAAACGAAAGTAACAGAAACGAAATGGTAAAAAGAAAAGTAACTTGAAAAAAAAAAAAAATGCCGAACAGGGAAACCGGGCGTCCCGTATTTATATATGCGTACATATTCATACATATACACATACACATACACACAGACACAGACACGTACAGTACGTCGACGCCGATGGACGTCGTTTCATTTTGAAAGTACCTTGCGCGAGTCGTCTCGAATCGTTTAGTACAAAAAAGAAAAGGATATTCTCTCGGTAAAACGAAAATCATGCGATCCAATGTTCCACACCAGGTTCAAACCAGGGTATCGAGCACTCTAGTTCATGTATTCGATGAGAAATTAATTCTTTGTTGTATTTTTTAATTTTATATTTAATGTCATCAACGTAAATGGCCACGAACTGGAGGATTCGAGATGCTGGCTGGTGAAATTTCAGAAATCACTGTCATCATTTTTACGTTCAACTCGGACAGGCATTAATAAGTTCCTGGAATTAAATTGGTTGTAAAAGTATGAGATAATGTTTATCGTGCCTGTTCAATCCGAAGAGATTCCAGCCGCGTCACGAATCCCTCCTGTTTGATGGATTTAATCATGACCGCGTGATTTTGAAAAATGAAAACGAAGATACGCTTTATTCCTCTGATTTGTCAAGTTCTGTCGATATTAGGTATACGTATGGTTATTTGGAAACGGTTGTTGACATGAAATGCAAGAGGAAGACGTTAGACCAGATTGCCTTTTCTTTCTTTCGATGTTGAAATTTTAAATAGAATCTCGTATCGTTTTCTAAGATAGCTCGAACGATTTTCAAAGATTCTATTGTACGTGTTCTTACAGGAAAATATCGTATTGTAACGCACAAAACTTTGATACGAAGAGATCTTCTTCGGGAAAAAGTTCCTCTTGCGTCGCGTGAAATACAAACGAAATATAAACGAAAACTGCCATTTTCAATTATACTCGGAAAGATTGATGATTATCGTAGTGGTAACTTATTCGTTGTTCTACCCTGCATGTGAAATGGAAAAATTGGTATGAAGTAATGTGAGAGGTTTGCTGCCGATAGCGGATTTCCGGTTCGATCGCATCCTAGAATTTCGTGAGTCTTTCGATAATGATCCAATTCCATCAATAACGAAATGATAAACTGCATTCGCCGTAGTACATACATACTGCAAAGTACATGATATCCAGCAGATTTAATCAATTAATATTAATTGAGAACGTTTGTGAAATATATTATTCATTTCTAAAAATTTACATAGTTAAATTCCATCGTTTATCTAATCACGATCGAGAGATAAAATCATTTGAAATTATTAAATGTTCGCTGATCATTGACAATAATAATAATTTCTGGAGTGATACATATCAACAATATTTCACACTATAAATTGAACAGTTTTTGTAATGATCGTATCACAAACTAGATTTAACCCTTTCGGTACTAAGGGCGACTATCATCATCCGATTAAAAGCATACAATGGAAATTTATAGAAGGCAATTAAATATAGAAATATCTATAGTAAAATATAAAATTATTTCATTAAGATTGAAAGTTAATCAATGTAATATATCAGGGGTATGTAAAAATTTCCATTATTTTAGAGGCAATTTTCTTTATTAATATTTTGCCAAAAACGTTCAAAAAATTGATATTACGTGTCTCTTAATCGTCATCGCCATAATAAAGCAAAATCCTAAGGAGAAGTTTTGTGTTGTACCCCTAATATAAGCGTGTCGACCATACCGAAGGGGTTAAAAAATGTTTCCTCTCGTCGGACATCGTGTGCTTTACAAGATCAAGTATACAATTGCATGCAACTTAGACTTCTTTTAGTTAAAAAGAAATTTAGGGAAAAGAGTATCCTACCAGTTGCCTTATGTTCATCTTCCTAGGTTCCCCAAGGATTTTTCCAAAACCGAAGGCAAACGGTGGGACGCTTCTCTCTCTACCTTTTTCCTTAACCAAAAGAAGTCTATGTTGCCCTCAAACGTACAGAATATAAAATCAGAAACCGCGACGATATGCAAGATAGAAAAAATCTCACAATTCGCGATGCCGAGAAGGAAGATGATTACGTTTCGAGCCGCGTAGCCCAAGCAACGGGAGACGCGACCATGCCACTTGTTTCAATCGATTCGATCCGATTTAAATTAAGCCTCCGTTCAGCTCGCCTAAGGCTTTTAGCCGTGTATGCTTCACAGACAACGAATCTTTCGACTTGCCAAAAACGACTCGCGGCTTACGTTATTGTTTTGCGATTGTTTAAGGGCAAAACTGTCGTCACGTAGGGCAGGACTTACGGGAATGAAAAATGAAGAAAAGAAATGCGCTTAAACGAATCGTTTCTCGTTTCATTTTCAAAGGTTGTTATTTAGGGCTACATTCGAATCGAAATCATTGAACGCAACAGCGACGAGATATATTTTGCGGTGCAAAATTTTGCTAACAGAAAAAAAGAAAAACGTAAGTTCCTCTGTAAGACGTTATTCGGGGTTACATTGCAATTTGGAGTTTAAGTGTTTGCACGATTGCAGGTCATGTTATATAGAGAAAGAAAAAAGAAAAAAAAAAATGGTGTAAAGAAGTATTATGTGTGCTTGTAAGTGTGCTGTATGATGATTTTCGACGTTGCGATATATTTGTTTGCGATCACGTTGATAAGTCTTCTCTTACACACGTTTTAATGCACGTTGTGCTTGGACCCGCAATGAAATACACCCCGAGTGTGTTTCTTCCTTAATAAGGCACTTCTTGGCTGAGATACAACGACAAGCTGGTCTAGTTTTCCCATGTTTAGAATTAAGTTTCGAGTATTAGCGCTGAATCGGTGCCATTTTTGTGCCATCGCTTTCCTTCCTTTGCAAACGGCTTAATTAGCATGGATATCAAGATAATCCGTTGATAGAATCTGATTTGAAGTAACGATTCGAAAGGAACTAAACGAAGAAAGAACGAAAAGAAAATTGGAATTCAATGAAATAAAAATGATGCCTAATTTGAAACGGAACTGTGTTAGGTAAAATTGAAAATACAGTCAACGAATTGATCGGGCTAATAGCACTGTTGCTTCAATTATCAATCACACTCCTCATGGTCCTAAGATCGGAGAACGAAAAGAAAGTAACACGAGACGAAGCACGTGAAAGACACGTATTGAAAGACCTAGTTTGTCGCACTCGTTTAAAAAAATCTTACTCACAAGAATTGCACACAAGAAGTAGCGTACAATCGGTGTACACTCGTTTGTTGACGCGAATAAATATGCGAATTACAGAGTCGATTTGATTTGTATATGTACACGGTGAGCCCGAGGTTCGTGCGAGGGCAGCTGCGTTTACGCGGAAACGAGACCATAGATCTATGGATCTTATTGCTTTGTTTTCAGCGGCGCTAAATCGATCAACGATTAGGCCACTTTCATTTCTCGTAAACGCTAATGTTCTTCGCGGCGATTATTGTTATTATACGAACGAACTCAAGACGGCATGGTATACAAGACTAAGAACAAGACCTAAAATGGGGACATAATATTTTATAACTCAACTTTTGTACAGAATAAATAAATACTTGTACTGTGGACCAATATTTCTTTTATTTCATTGACATGCCATGGCTAGCACAACCGAAGACATGGAATGCAATTTTTCTTAATAAACGTAGAAAAAATAAATCACCACAGAGTTATAAAATACTAAACAGCGCTTTTCTTTAATGCATAAAAAGATTCATTCTATACATATTTATATACACATTCTTTATGACAAATTTCATTGATTCATTAAAATATATCCCTTTTTCTTATTATATAAATTATTTGTTTTTCTTTTGAATTAACGGTACTATAACAATACTATTCTTTGCTTCCGGGATACGCCACCATCTTCCAAGCCTATGCTCTTGACCGACCCCAGCGATAAGATGAGTTCCATCCGGAGTAAAGCATAGCGCGTTTATAAAACCTATTAACTGAATTTCAAATAGTGGATCCAGTGACCTGAAGGAGTCACCGCACTGCCATAATTTAATGATTCCATTCCGCGATCCTACAGTATAGCAATTATTAAACACAGAATAATTATAATTTTTTTTTAAAGAAGAAAAGATTTACCTGATGCAACTAAATCTGTATTAAGTAAAGTAGCTATACTAGAAATCCACATTGGTTGATTATTACTTTCATCTTTACCATGTGCGTCCGCTACCGAGCATAAAGGCTTTTTCTTTAAACAACCCCAAACACATAACTGCCCATCATCTCCGCAGCTAAAAAAGTTTTCTTCATTTATGAGCTTCACACAATCTATACTACCACCGTGCCCATTAAATATCAGCTGCGATTCTTCGATGATTTTCCAAATTCGAACCGTTCCATCAAAACCGCCACTGGTTATAGCTCTTTCCCTCGCGAGGGCGTCAATTGATGTAATGCTACTTTGGTGCCCGAATCTAACAGAAAATGTTAATACCATATTGCAAAATTTTATAGTATATTTAAACAAAGGATACTTACAAGGACTCTACATATGCCATATCATCTAAATTCCATACTTTTACACTTCTATCCTCAGAAGCTGAGTATAACGTATGTGTACCTTTGCGAAAAACTAAACCAGTCACACTGCCTCTGTGACCTTGTAAATTCTTTATGTGATCCAAGGTATCTCCAGAATATACCTTAATCTCTTTACAGCCACTATCTCCTACTACCTTTAACCATAAAAGTTCAGGTTCAAATATAGTTATAAGTACAGTACCGAACGTGGTAGGTGTCCCCACGGAAAATGGCGATGCCTCCCCACCCGTAGGGTTCCCGGGTATAAAATTCTTTTATAGTCTTACCAAAAATTTACCGTCAGTGCTAATGGCCATGCACTGTACGCATTTTATTCCATCTTGTGCTTTCTTTTTTCTTTTAATAACTTTTAACTTTGTTCTATCTTTTAAAGACCCTATAACAAAAATTACTATAAACCATCTATTCAGTCATAAAATTCAACATGACATACATTTAACCAAACCACCATCCTTTGAACCAGAATATAAGAAATTTCCATTGCTTGAAAGGCATAAACAAGTTATTGAACCTTTATGTTCTTTGCATTTCAGGATAATTGGTTCACCATGACTAATATAATTTGAAGCTACTGTCTTTCGTAACCTTCCTTTTTCTTCCAAATATTCTTCATGTAAACGTTTTGTCACAGCTCCCTGTTCAAATTCTGTCCTATCCCTTTCTATATTTTATCAAAATAATATTAAAATGTGATAGGATAAAACATCTAACAAATACTTTAACAAAGATTTACCTTCTTCCTCTATTTGTTCAAGATATTTCTTTGCAAGTCTTATACGCTTTTCCTGGGCAGTTTCTTCTTCTTCTTCTTCACTCTCATACTTTTCATGTCTGTAAAATATCAGGAACAAGGTGTTAAAACAAATTATAAATTCATATTTAGTAGCATACAGATACCTCTGATTTTCTTCTGCAAGTTCTTCATCTGTACTAGCAATACTTTCATTGTCATCAGTCACAGGTTTCTTTACATCCTTCTTTCCTTTTGTAGATCCACCATGACCATTGAACTAATATTTTATTATAAACATTATTTGTATAGATATTTATTTACAAAACTGCGTATGCAAATGAATATATAAATTTTCCATTGATTTTATAACAAAAAAAGATACCTTTCTTTTGGTTCCACTGCCACCTTGTTTATTTCGAATAAAAAATGACATGGTGTCTATTTTAAATATACGTTTTGAACATTTAACCTAACTTAAAACAAGCACATGGCAAGCTCTCGGGAGGCTTTGAATTTATGTTTTAAGAACGAACGCCCTCTACTCTATCCAGACTTAAGATATAGAAAGACTAGACGTGTCTTTATTCTCGAGGGTCGTATCTTTGGGGTATGAAACACCCCCAGGCTCACCTGGGGCTAACTGATCTACATGAAGCTAGCCGGAAGGAATAAGATAAAGAAAAGGTGCTCGGTTTACAATATTTATAAATAATATATAATATATAAAAATATATGAAATCATTTATCTTGTTGTTTTTGTCATTTTATTATAAAAGATCTTCAGCGTAATGACAGTTGCTCCAAAAAATTAAAAGAACTTTTGCCCATAGAATATGAAACAGAATATGAGACGTGTTCAAGAGGCCCTAAAGAATGGTAGTCTGGTCCTTATATTATCCAAATCGTCAAGATCGGTAAGTAGTTGAGTAGTTTGCGCCGTTTGTGTATGTATATACAAATGGTACTCCGCTGAAAAACGGAAGTGCACCATCCTTTGTGTTTGATCTTCCGAAGGTATATAGACAGGTAGACTGACACGCGTCGGCGCAAAGCGGCATATATATAGCATAGGGTACTACTGGTCAGAAGTCAGAAGTGGTCAGAAGGCCATATGTCTATTTCCAACAATACTGTGCCGTCATCCCTAGCAATGCATTAAATAAAATTGTTTACTTTTATTTAAAAATTAGTATATGATAAATTTATCTGTGTAGCATTTCTTATTAATAATAAAAATGACATATTTAAGTTCATGGGAAGAATTTGAAAAAGGTGCCGAGAGGTTATATCTTCAAGATCCACTGAAGGTGTGATTTATTTAATACTACAACAATTATTTCAAATTATTTTTATCATATAATATTATAAGCTTCTTACAATTCATAAAAATGATATTATATACATATATTTCATTCAGTAATTAAAAAAAAACTTGGCAGGTTATGATTGACGTTTGAATATACGTCATGTAATTATTGCAAAAAGTCTACTTTAATAACTTTTTTAAGTAAAAAGTGGAACATAGGCAATGTATAAATATTGAAAATATGTTTATGTAAAATATTTTGTTTGTTTTAATATTAAAGGTAGAGTCAATGAAATTTATGGGAATATTATATTTTCTTTATAAATAGTTTAATGATCAATGATTATAAGTTTATAATTTATGTTTTGTTAATGTAGGCTCGGTACACAATGAAGTATTGCCATACTAAAGGTGTCTTATGTCTAAAACTTACAGATAATCGAACAGTAAGTTCTTTTCATGTGTAACTTACCTTACTAACTCTTAAAGAACTATATATAAATAACAAAATTGTGATTTTATTTTTCAGTGCCTACAGTACAGAACAGAGATAGCACAAGATTTAAAGAAGATGGAAAAATTTATAGGAAATCTTATGAGGCACATGGCTTCTAAAGAGAGCTAAATAAGGGACTAGATAAGATTAGGGACACTTTTTTAATCAAGGATTAAAAGTGCTGCGCATTTAATTCACTGTTTATGTTGTTCCATTTCATAAGATTCAGCGACTGATGGGATTATAGATATTTAATTTGAATGAGGTATAAAAAACTTTCTTAAATATACAATATGTGCATAAATGTCTATTTTTTATTTATTTAAAGCTTCATGCTCATTTCGGGCGGTTCCGTTGTCTCCTTGTTAAAGTTCTGAAACAGTACAAAATTAAATGTATCGTAGCATGAACGAAAATCGATGTGATAATAAATTTTCCAAACAAATTATTCTTAGAATTTGTACGAAAAAAACCAGTACTTTCCAGAAAATGTAAACATCTAATTCCAACAATAAGAAGAATACTTAGCAGAGTGTAATGCAATTGTTATTAATGAAGCCAGATTCAATTGTAATTTGTAACTGAATATTATTATAAGAGAGAAGCACGAAGCAATGAAAAGAAGCACTTACGATATAATGGGCTGAAGAACAGCGTCCAGAGTAGTATCAACAGGAGGGTAGATTTCTTGATTTGAAGACAATTCATAGCGTACCTCTCCCCCTAATTGCATTTGCGGCTATACCAAACAAAACTATTTTACTAATTTACTAGGCAGAAAATTTTAGGATACAACACACTACATTCTAGTAACAACATTTATTAGAATATAATAAAATGCTGTGACTAGCAAAGAAAGAAATAGCAAGCCTTAACCACATGTACGTATTTGTAAATAAGCGCTTAGTATCTCTAAAAGATTTTACTATAACGAGTGCAATTTTAATAAAGATGATTTTATATCGGTGATTCAAAATCATGATTATCTTTTATTCTTTTTCAGAAGCAATAAGCTTAAACTACATAAAGCGCAAAAGTGTTACTCATTACTTAAAATAACGGCATAAATAAACGAAGAACATATATCAAATGTAAAAGTAATGAGTTTCACTGGAAAACAAATGACTTAAGAAATAGAAGCGTAAAAATACGTACTACACGAGTAGGTTTAGCGCTGTCGGCAGAGCTTGAGCAGCAGCTTGAAAATTCCTGCGGTGTACTTTCCCCGAGACCACTGTCCACGTTATTTCCTATTAATATTCTGTTGTTACGAATATAATAAAAGTCCTTCCTCATATTGCACTCGCTCCTACTACCGTCGTAGTACTTTGTCTCGATATGACTCGGCCTTGTTGGCGGCAAATTATAACTTCCGTCTCGACAATGTTGTATCACTCTTCTGTTTCGTTTGCCAACGGATCCGATTGTTCTGAAAGTGATTCCTTGACAGTCTTCGATATCACGTCAAATTTCAAGCACGTCCCTGATCGGACAAAACCATTCCGACATCGATGCAATACACGTTTTAGTTCACCAAACGTTCAAACAATTGTTAATACACACTACGAGCCATATACATATATTGCATTCCTTAGCGATACACATTTTTATTCAAATAACAATGCTAATTTTCACGCAAACAACATGTTCCATTCGTCAATCAGTTTTGTAAGTTCGCCAAATAAACATATGTATTTCCAGGTCTACAGTATTTTAAGAATACCTAAAAAAAGAAAGGATTAAGGAATTCGAACGAACTGGCACAATAAATAAACTTGCATCGATCATTGGGAATCTATGAGAAAAACTGACACTCCCAGATACCTATATTTGTACAACGAGTACACACGGATGCATGGCACACAAATAATACATAAAACACGTACAAATGCTACGATTTTTAAGTCCTTACTTCCACGGAATAGCAACGAGTAATTTCCATGGAATAGCAGAAAGCATCAGTGGGTGCCAGCCAGGAAATAAATAAACAGGTGCGACAAGCTGTTAATCTCATCGATTTATTAAGGACCTATCATGCTTTAAATAAATAATAGGGGGCATGCTTAAGATCACGTACATGCTCTAAATAAATTAAAAAAAAAAAAAAAAAAAAAAGACACATGCAAAGGGGTAGTTTTCAAACAATGACTACGGATCCTGTCTCATCCTCCAGCGGAGGAGGATGACTGTGGATGTTGCAGCTCGTCTTGAGATCATCGTACCTAGGTAGGGACGACGAATCTGCGTCGTCCAATCGGGAATTGCTAGACTGTAGCGTACATTGTTGTGCAGACTGCGATTGAACCACGGTGTATGGTATCTCCCGACGTTGTTGTTCGCTCATTCCTGTGGTATCTATTAAACCGAATTCCAAATGCCTAAAAAAATCGATCAATAACATAAATAATTTTAATTTTTCTGACGTTATCTCAAAGGTAACTCCATGGACTTACTTTCTAAGCTCGTCCGGCAGTGGTTGTTTCTGTGAAGGACTTCTATGTCTACTCCTATGCCTTCTCCTCGGCTCCGTATGGCTTACCTGCATAAAAGAGGACATAAATGAAAAGAAAAGAATATTTGAAAACGCTCGAAGAAACAATAAACGTGTCTGGAATGTCGAATACAAGTTTGTCATTGAAACTTACTACAGCTCGTTGCACTCCTTCGCCCTTCCGCTTCTGTGCCTCCCTCCATTGCGGTTCCGAGTCCACCAATTCGTGTCTGAAAAGATTCACAGGCGTACACGTGCAAGATAATAATGTTTAACCACGAAGGGTGCATTTATTAATGGAACCGTGATAAACTAAACTTGTATCGTTTTTGCTTATACGGTTCGTTTTCCATTGAAAAAACAGGAGGGCATCGCGTGGGGAGATTTCGTTAGACGAGGTTGATATTTCCCAAGCGCATCGTCATTAAAATAATTATCACCTTTACGCGGTCTATGTACCCTACCGTGAGAGTATAATGAGTACGAGGGTTTCTTTTCCGCGCTCACGGTCGATGAACCCGCCCAAGACGTTCTGACGAGTTGTTCCGTTTTCACATGACCGTCTAAGGGGCCTTTATTACGTCAATTAATTACCAATTAAACCGGCGCGCATGTCTTAGACGCTTAATTGTCTTGACTTACGATAGCGACTGTAACGAGGTCGGATCAGAGTCTGATCGTTTCGCAAAGCAATAAATTAACTCCGGTATCCACGGGTTGAAGAAAGATCAAATCCAAATTAACTGTACCTAGACGAACGGGAACTTCTGTGCTTTCTGCGGTGCTTACGATGACCCGACCTGGTATCCGAGCCTCTGGATAATTCCGATTCGCAATCGGAATGACGACTGTGCCTTCGATGACTATGACTATGACTTCTTCTACGATGCCCACCGCGACTGTGACTGTCCCCTGAACTTTGGCTCTCCACCGAGCTGCTCCTTCGTTGGAGTCTGCTCAAGAGCTGGTAAAAATAAAGTTTGAAATTCGTAAGAAAATTCGACAGGAAGGAATGATTAATAATTAATGAATTTAAGGAACGTACTGCCGGCGCCGTTCCCGCTGAGCGGACGGACCGAGGACTAGACGAAGTATAAAGGCCTCGAGGTTGGCTCTGAGTCCAGGGCGCGCTCCTGGTGCTCCTTGGACTCGAGTTGTTCACCTGTCTCGTGGTCTGACTATTGCACAAAGCGTTACTGCCGACCGGATTGTTGCACGGGTTCGGGTTCACGTTGGCAGGTGTTTCCACGAACGGGCCGACCATTTCTTGCCCCTCCACCACGCGTCGCTGCGCCCTGCGACTCGGGGTCCTCTGGAAAATCGGCGGTGGATTCCGTCTGATAACCATGTGCTTCTCCGACCCGGACGGAGGACTGTACGAACGGAAACGGGAGTAAGGGCTCAGGGGTGGCGGCCCCGTGGCCATCAAACGGAAGAACGCCTGGTGTTCCAGACAACATTTCCAGAGATGTCTGCAAGCTCCCTTTGATGGTGTTTCGAAACCGTGAGTCCTCTCCTCGGAATTCTTCTCGCTGACTCTCAGCATGAAGTATCTACCCTGGAAGAAGTCGTGAAACTGTCTTTCCGTGTCTTCAAATTTTAATATACTCACTTACCTTATAATAGATTTTATTGATTCGAGGCCAATAATAATTTCCCACTTTGGTCTTGTTCCGTAACAGAATTATTCCGCTCGGCGTGAGGCCCAGAAAGTATTCTACGCTGTCCTCCCCCTGTAAGATTATAGCGTTCTTAGGAGTTGAACGCGTCTCGTTGCGACGGCAAGAGGCTTTGTTAATTGGGAAAAGCAAATACTCACCAAGACGGGATGCAAATCGACCCCATACATCTCCAGCCATTTCACTTTGTCCAGATAATTCAACTCCGCTGCGGAGGGTAATTGTCCTCTGAAAAATAGCTCATTGTTACCCTAAATTACCATTGCTCCAGTGTTATCCACTCAGGGATAATGGCTCATTAGCCATCAGTTCGTCATGACTCAAATCTAAATACAAACGACACGCTTCCTAAGCTAAACAAAAGTGAAACTTACACGAGAGTTTTATGAAGTTCCACTATACGATTTTCCAATTCCGTAGTTTGATTCGCTAAGAAACGAAACTCGGTTACATAGCCCACGGAATGTCGCCTTGGGTCGTAGTCCCCGAGCTCCGCTGAAAAAAGGAAAAATTACTTTATTTGAAGAAACAAGAAAAACAGTATAAAATAGCCTGATTGCGAAATCAAGATTTCAGGAAATTAATCGGGTTCAATTTGCACCGACGGAATTTCGATCCTCTCGATTTGTCCCCGAGTTTTCCCCGCCCCCAGAGACGGTGGCCGTCGATTCCCATAGGGCGCGCGATAGAAATGCCCTCCAGAAATCATCCTAGTCGGTTAATTGAATCACTGACTTTGATGAATATCGGCTCCGACCGAAGCGAGGGGCACTTTATTTTCTCGTCGGTTCTACTCGGAGAAGCCAGCACTCTGTCGTCGCCGGCTTCTTGCATGCTCATTCGCTCGTGTAATTACGAGACCGCGAAACGATCGGTCGATCCGTATTATACGCGAAACGCGAACTCATAGATCCAGGAACTTTTGCCACCGCCGCCGGGCTGGTTGCATAAAAACAACTCGTCTCGGCACGTGGAAAATGACCACCGACAGGAATGCGAGTCGTTCGATACGAGTAAAATCAACGGCTATATAGTTTGCGTAATTAAAACCTTTAGATTCCGGTTCTCCACAACAAGGCATTTTTGTCATACTTTAAGCTTCAGAACGATGTAGCATAAATGCTATTTTGCACCACTTTTATGTCATGAAATTGTATCAGAACTTCTACATTTCAAAATTCCTATGTTGGCGCCTTTTTTCCTATAGTGGCGCCCCCAATGTTGATAGGGTGAACTAAAAATCGAAGTATTTTTTGCGCTCCCTATCGGAGAAATGAAAAAGCTCATTTTTGACACTAGACGGTAGATGGCGCCACGTATTTTTCGAAATTTTTGCGAAATTTTCAAAATTGATGTATACAAAAATAAAGCCTCTAATAAAAATATGTCACTCTACATTTTTTGTTTATTTTTTCACCTCCTTACATCCACTCCTTTTGTACCGCCAAGACTGGGACACCCTGTATATTATAATAAGTAACGATTCGAATGGACATCCTTGCTTCCACCTTCATCCCAACGTGTCGTTATTAAAAACTATTGTTTTAATCGCTTTACTGATGGACCCTGGGAAAAGGGTTAAATTTCGTGCCACGATTCCTATTATCCCGCTTCAATGGAGCGGAGAAAACGACGGGTCGAAATTAATTCACAAAACGAAAGAGCACCCTAGAAACGAATCCTCCGGATACAAAAGACCCCGAGGAGACGGAGAAGAAGTTCGCGAGAAATAATGGGATTCACCGGGTAAGATTTCGAGCAGAAAGAATGCCTAAAGGTGTTTCCGTCGCCGTTGTAATGGCATCGCGGCCAGATCCGGCGAGCTATCTTGTTTGAGATCTCCGTAAAAGCTGGACAACGCTCTTACCACTGCGAGTTCTATTTCCATTTGCAAAATGGTCTGCTTATATCCGGAGTAACTCCAATATTTGCGCAAGACGGACAAGAAAGGTTATGCTAGCACCCTGTTGAACCGAATAGAGGAGACGTACGGATAGAGAACTCGAGCGGACTGGTAGCGGACGAAGAGTGCGTGTAACAGAGAGAAGCAAATGCGGAAAAGCCCGCACGTTGTCCGCTTCCGTTTCATTTTCGTCCGTGCAGGCACGGTTCAGTGATCCGCAGAAAAACGCGTGTCCCGCAGCGGAGGGTGGAAACCGCTCGCGATCCTCCTCGTTCCCGACTTAATTAATATTCGTCGTTAAACTGTCCTCGCTGGGAAATTACTTTGCGACGCTGAACGACCGTGTAATTGCGTCCGCCGTATAACGATGAACGTTTTTCTGTTACTTCTCGTTTCTTTTTTTTTTTTTTTGTTCTTTTAACGGCGGAAAGAGGTATCGTTAATTGCTGCACCTTGCAGCGGGCAAGAAAAGAGTAACGGAATTTCTGGGAAAACGAAGGCGGATTTATGCTACGGCGGTACCGAGAGAGAGAGCGTTCCGAGTGGGGGTGGCGCGAAAGAAACGCAGCCGAGAAAGTCGAACACGTAAAATTATGTTGTTCGAGATGTTGCAATCCATCCCATCGGCGGGTAGGTGATCTCATCCACGCTGCGGACCGCACGCGTATTCAGAGAGAGGTTTATCTCCATTTCGCGAAGCAAAACGCGTGCCGTGTACTCCGCTCCTCGTCTCTCTGTCTTTCACGTGGCTTTTATCCGTCTCTGTTTCCGTTGTCAACGAGCACCGGGACTGAACACGAATAAAGGGCATTCATTTCGTCCCTTTTCACAGCGATGAGACGCAAACACCAGGCGTATCTTTCCTCTTTTTCTATCGCCATTCCACCCCTTTCTCTATTTGCACGACTTTGAATCTCGCAGCAGATAACTAACGCGCGGACCTGTAGCCTCCTTCTGCCGTTTCGCGTCTTCTGCCCGAGTGAAACGTCAACGCGATCCGCCTCCACGGAGATTTTCAACCCTTTCGTCAACACTATCATCAAAATGGTGTGTTTATCTAGGCTAGTTCGAGTCAACCAGTCGCTGTATCATTTTATTCCCGTACCAGTAGCAATACAATTCAATTGAAACGTACGCGAGCGTAGAAGGGAATAAATACTTTTAGCAAGATTGCAAAGGGAGAAAAGTTGAAAGTACTTTGCAAAAGTTTAACGCGTTACGTAGACGTCTCTTTTCGCCGGTGAAATTGAAATCACATGGCGTTCAAAGGTACCGCGAATCTTTTTAAATCGCTTTTCTCCTGCCTTCTTCCACGGAAACTTTCCGTCTACTCTCAGGACAAGGAATTTTCGAACTCTTCCTTTAGAACTAAACCTTCCTCTTCTCAACTTTTATTTCGCGTTATTTAAACTTTCGGTACTAAACGATGATATTGCGTTAAGAAGTTATGGAAAGGCACATAATACGTAACAATACATCGTTACCGAGTACACAAGGATGCTCTTCTAATTAGCAAGCCATGAATTCTTGCCAACGCGGTGTTGACTATCGCTTGATCAAATGCTACAACTACAAACACAAACAGAGACCGAAATCCACTTGCTGCTAGTCAGAGAACTGTATACCCGACAAAATTTCAAAGTAAACACTTTTCCTACTAAATTTAACCAATCATTTCCGTTCGGGCTATAAGAATTTCATAAAAATAGCCGGAGTAAGAAGACCCCCATCGTAGAAAATACAGAGTTCTAAACACGAAAGTAAACTCGGCTCGAAGCTAATCACTGGTCGTTCGAAAATTGATGCGATCACCGTGATCTGGAAACTTGTATCTTAGGAGACAGGCATCCAATAATTAATGACAGTTTATCATCGGTAATCACCGGGGAACCCGTTTCACCGGATCGTATGTAACATTTTCGAGCGTTATACAAGCGTACTCCTACCTGTTTTTCGCATAACACCCCGAAGACACGAAGCAGAACAACTTCTTTTGCATGTAGGCATTCAAGGACACTTGCGGTAGGAATTGTACCGGAAGATGAGGAGTCGTTGCCAGCGAAACAAAAGGATTTACGGCTCATTTTCAGAATTATACCTGGCACCTCTAATGAGAGGTTAGCACTCGCCGGCTATTTCGAGTTTACGGTGGTAAATTGTCTTTCCAAGATTGCTCTGTTGTTTTTTCGAAAAAAAAAAAGTAAAGAACAACGTAATTTGTTCTTCTAATAAATTAATACAAATAAAAATCGTTTCGAATTTTAATATTGCAACGGTACTGTAAGCTCGTTTGACCTTGGAAAGATTAATATCCAGGATTTAATTAAAGTCACCAATTTTAATCATAACCTTCATTAGAGGAGGTAATAACGTTCAGGCGGCTGACGGAAGCAGCGTTGCGAAAAGAAATCGAGCATTAACCGTCTGATTGATTGCCCTCGCCACGTTCGCTTCCTTGATGTTTCACGTGATGCGTTTCTTTAAGAAATAACACGTTTGCCACTCGGGAAATCCGAAGGGAAATCAGGGAAATACTGATTGAATAAAATTGTACACTTACATTGAACGACGTAGGCGCCTAGTTCCGCGGCCAAATCGAAGGAAACCGGCAGTCTTCCTTGCAGAATGTCCTGCTTCACTTGAAGGAAGAACTGGTACCTGCGGAGCGAAGAAACATCATTTTTATCGAACGCAGGAACATACGGTGTCCCCTTTGATCGTGCTACGAGATATATTTTGCCGGTACGGTTAATGACGTGTGACACGTACGTTATGCAAGTAAAGCAAAAGAAGGCGAGGAAGAAACCGAAGAAGACGAAAGGGTGGAAGGGAAAAAGGAGAAGTTGCGACGGGGTCAGCCCCTGTGGCTTGTCTCGCCACGAACTTCGGTTTTACCATCGTTGCCCTCGCGGTTTCTCCTCTTGTAAAGTCATCGTTAAAGGATTTCTCAATTTGCTTTTTCTTTTCTTTTCTTTCGCACTTTACCATTCGTTGCAGCCTTTCCCTCTCTCTCTCTCTCTCTCCTTTCCTTGATGTCACTATCCGTCTCGCTCGTACGCCGACCTATCCCTTCGCACGCAGATTTCTTTCTGCCAGCTCACCTCTTTTCTTCTCTTCGCTTTTTCCTCATTTTCTACCTGCCAATTTCTACGTCGCTTCTTTCTTTGCTCATCCGACAGACTCGTTTTCATTTTTCCAACCGAACGAGATATTCCTCTTTCGTTCCCCGTCTTATCAAGGGAACCGTTCAATTTTCCTCGTAAATCTTCCTCGAAGAAATTTCGAATATTCGAGGAATATTCAAATTTGATTAAGCGCTTAATAAACAGCGAGCTTTGGTCGTCGCGCGATAAACTCTCCTATTTCACTTTCTTCATACACACGATTCCCAAATGGAGTTTATTAACGCGTGAATAATTTCTTAACCGACTGTGAATCCCGCGCAGCCAGAAGGAATCCCGGAGAGACATTTCCCTCTTTTCAATTCTGTTTCTTCGCCCGACGAATCTTATCCCTTTTTTCCCCTCCCGGCCCGCTCGATGCAAGGATTACCCGCGAAATTCCTTTTAGGGTAATTCCGTAAGATATACCGCCGCTCCGCCGTTTTTCTCGTCCTCGCGTGTCTTGGCTGTTACGTTGAATCGCGGACGTAACTCTGCTTCGTCCCCTTCGTTCGCTGTTTCTTCCCCGGGCAAACAACCGGAAGAAATTCAATATATTATCGTCGAATCATTAAAATCTCATTCATTAAGCCGCTTCTTTCCTTCGAGGGATTCCTCCGCTTTTCTTTCACCTCTGTCAGCTGTCACCTTGATCCTCGAATGGCGGACCATGGAGAGAGCCACGATTTTAATTTAATTCTATACTTTGTATTATTTTCATTTTATAAATTTTACACTGTTTCTTTAAAAATTATTCTTTCAATATATTTAACTTTTATTTTTAATACTCTTGTATAGATTTTATAAGTTTAATCAACCTCCCTTTCTCTCTCGACGACCTTATTCTTGCAAATTTTTTTTTTTTTTTGTCGAGTATCCACGTTACGGGATCGCAAAGTACCGCGCTTATTAAGCCGGCGTTGAGGCGGACCATAAATCTGCGCGAGTTATTAAGGAATTGTCAATTCGTTTTCCTGCCCTCTTTCTCATTTTTCAACCCCCGGGATGAAGACGTCTTCCACGTTTCGCCGTTTCCTCTCGCCGCCTTTCTTGCCGCGGTCTTTTTCATTCCTCTTCTTGCCCCGAGTCAGCGAACCGAGGCTGATCCCGCTTCCATTTACATCGCGTTTCCAGCATTCTCGGTTACCCTGCTTTTTTTGCACCTCCACGTAAACTATGCAAAGTAAATACCGGTCGCACGCGATCCCAAAGAAGCTACAATCTCGAACCGTTCCGAGACGGTTAACAAAGTTTTTGCAAGCAGTTACGTTCATTCTTTTCTACGTTTTTCTTTCACTTTTCGCCGGCCACTCTTCCTTTCTTCAGGTATGCACTCGTTTCCTTTGTCTTGTTCTCCTGAATCTGCCTTCGCTTTTATCCCTAGTCTTTTCAACTTCCATTCAGATTTTTATTCCGCTATTATTTATTCATCAGTGGCAATTGCCTTTTCTTCTAGATGATATTCCAGGCTGGTCTTCTCGTTCAATACCATCGAATTAGTGTAAAGAATTTTTCAATGAAAAATTCAAGCTGTTACTCAAGAATGATTATTATTTTTTACGTAGACATCAAAGGAATTGATGTCTTCCTTTTTCGTACAGTTCATCGCCTCTTCCTTCTCGATTTTCAGCCTCGTTCCAGCGGCTTGGTCGCGCGTGCAGGCAACGCTTGCCGAAGCGGCGATAACGCGGCAAGCGGATAAAACGTACGCACCGACGATTTCAACGCATTCAGAATTCTCAAGCGTTACCAGACGACTCTGGAATTCCCTGGATTTCAACGCCGTCCGAGAATCGTGACGTCGAGCGAAAATCTTCCGCATTATCGAGCTTCGCGCTAAATTTCACGGCTAACGAAAAGGTTTTTCTGTTACCTCAAGTTCGACGATCGCTGACAGGAAAACGCGGTCTCATTGAATACGTGCTCGAGAAGAATAAGCAAACATTAGAATTGTAGTGTTGGATGAAATTCGGATCGTGTTAATGAAACTATAAAGAAGAAATATCATATTAAATTCTGTAACATTACAGGTAGTTTTGCAACAACTTCGCTATATCTAAAAAACATCTAACAATATTTTTCTTGAAACTAACATTTCACACTGTGCCCTTTCTTTCATCCCATCCTACGATTATTCAATTTTTTTCAAAATATTTTCTGTCTACCCAGCTCTATCCAAAGAAGTTATTCCCCCTAGATCCGTCAGTCGCGAAGAAAATCCGCTTAAAATATCAGCGACGCGAAGTGGTGTTCGCCACAAATCCAGCGAATATCACAGTTAAAGACGGTTTTCACGCGAGAGGCAGGGGAAATCTGTCGCGATATCAATTCATCCCACTTAATTATTACGAAGCTGCAGGCGATTATCCGGGAGGATCCCGTTGGTGTCCAGGACCTAAGCACCCAGCTCGCCCATTCGGTGTCGCGTCGTATAGGCTCGTTGAGCCTTCTCGTGACGTATCTTTTTGCATTTGCAACACACATACAGAGACGCCATAAAAGCACGTGTGCTGGAAGGCAAAAGCGGTGAACAGCTTCGGCGACAGAGCCTTATCCTTTCCTGTCCCCCGGTCGCCTCCGCTCGGAGCACGGATTTTATGTCTCGTGGTCCAGTCGTACTGTCTGCCTCTCGTATCCTGTTATATTGTGCCATGGAACAGCCCGGGGATTTCTGTCGCGTTAAGGACACTTCACACCGACATTCGGATTTACCAATCTCCCTTGTCACGAAACAAGGGTCTAAGCATTTTTTTTTAATCAGCGCTAACGTCTATCTCGCTCCGACTCGCGAAAGACGGTAAAGCTAGTAATATCGGAATTGCTCGATTTAATTAAATTGAAAGAACAAAGAGGCTAAAACCGTAGTTACCTTTTTATTTTCTATCAAATTCAGCGGCAAATTCAATTACTTTGCCGGAAGGTTCGGTACGAGAGTTGGAAGACCACTTGGCCAACATTCGCGTTATCGATCTCTATATTGCGTTACCAATTACCAGATATTGCGCCGGCAACAATCGTGCAAACCGACGTACGCGAAACATGCGAATTTCTGCGAATACCGATAGAAGCTAGGAGACGGTATTGCTACGTCAATGAAACGTCGTCGAGAGGACGTGGAAGCCGGAGAAGAAGGAAGTTACGATGCTCGCTAGAATCGTGGGCGGACATTAGTATTATAACGATAGGCGAACAGCTCGAAATGCCTTCGCGTACAGGGGCTACCGTGAAAGGCCGTATAACACGATTTTCTCCTCTCGAACGATCGTAAACTAACGCGGAGATATTATCAATTATAAAAAGGGACGCTGCTCGCTCGTGGAACAATAAGTGTATCTGTAGTATCGAGCTTATTAATATACGGGCAAAAATTAATATGATCTTATAGCAACAACACGTTCACAATCAAACAAGATGCCGAGGCTCAAATAGTTTATTCTTCATCCTTCTGAATCAAAAAAGAATTCGTAACACAATACGCGAATATAAAGTGTTGAAACAGACAAGGACTATGAGAGCCCGTTTTGCTCTTTGCCAGTCAGTCAATTCAAAGCTTCGAATTCAAATAAACATATATAGGTATTTCTTATTTTCATTTTTATTATCACCCTGCTTCCCAAAACCAATAG
Organism: Osmia bicornis bicornis; assembly: GCF_907164935.1. Lineage (NCBI taxonomy): Eukaryota > Metazoa > Arthropoda > Insecta > Hymenoptera > Megachilidae > Osmia > Osmia bicornis. The sequence continues at coordinate 9,624,618 of NC_060216.1, read as the reverse complement.
AGCTAATTTTAATTTTGACGATATAACAGTCTTCAGGAAGAGATCCTGATTCTCTAACCAGTTTCTTTTTTTTTTATTTTGCTTTCAAGCTGACTATTAAGGGTGAAATAAAAAGCATCGATTCGAAGGCTTTGAACACACCTTTCGTACAGGATTTTTCCACCATCGAATCGTCATTTCCATTTTACAACCCTAGAATCGCGAGGCAATTCGCATGATCGCAGGATCGTTGTATTTCAATCGCCATTAAAGCTCCGCTTTCCCTTGAAAGCCAATATGGCAGTGTCTCATTAGTTGTGTTATTTATACGTTATTTTCCGAGCTTAGATATCCCGTGGCTCGCTCATTATGCAATGGTTTCGAAGCTGCAACCACAAGGGGCCTCGACAAGCGTCCATCGATTGCTCATACTCGAGATAAAGGATGAACGCATTTGCATATAGATTGAGTTCCTCCGTTTCTAGAGATGTCGTATTTTTTTTCTCTTTTTCCCCTTTTCTTTTTCATGCCGGATGATGCGGCTCTACTACTGAATCAGCGGAACTCGACCATTCGATCCGCCGCGAAATCTTGAATAATGAACGACAGCTTCTTCTTCTGTCACCGTTTAACGTTTTAATCCCTAATTCGACGCGTCGTTTCTACCGGTTATTCGCGAGAAACCTAAGTCCACGTAACTTATGAGTTTGAATTATTTAAATTTTACACCTACCACCAGAGGACGTTTGCGACCTTGTCGTATTCGAAACGATGGGAAATTAAGGATAAAATAAGTTTGTAAGAAGAACTATTTAAGGAAACAGGTTTTTCTTTAAGAATCGCAATTATTAAAATTGCGGATTCAACGTCGATGCTGTGAGAATATTTTCATAAGATGGTTTCATGGGGGGGAAGAAAAAAGAAAACTGAAACAGCCCTGGCTGAGAATCACCGCAATTCCAGATGCACGATTTGAAGATTTCCATAAGAAAACGATACTTTGCATTCAAATAACGCAATAACAAAATTGTCCTGCTCGTGAAAGCAATCGTACGACTCGACGGATTTTATCGCTTATGGATCTCGACGGTAAATACGCGTAACGAATTCGTGTCTGTTCGATAAATGAAACGAAAATTAACTAGCCAATCGTTGATCGTCGCGATACGCGCTCTAAGAAGCGTTAAATCCGCTCGCGAAACGCTCCTCGATCACGCGGAAGCGGATCTCGAATATTTCAGATAGAACAAGTCGATAGTTGTGCCTCGAAGAAACACGGCGAATGATCGATACCAGCTACGGCAGGCCTGATAGTCTCGAAAGAAAAAAAAAAGCACGCCGTTTTATCAAGGCGAATGAAACTTAAGGGGAACATGCATACGCGAGGAAAGTGAGATAAAAAAGAAAAAAAAAAATTGGAAGAGGAAAGAGGCGATCGCTGAAGGCGAAAAACGGAAATCGTAGGGGTTGAGGAACTCCCTGGAGCTCGCGAGGAATCAATCGAGCCAGTTTATCGCTGGCAGAACCCTCAATTTTTCTCTAGGTTTCCATTAAAAAAGGCTGCCGTGCAGCCGGCGCTCGCTTACACCCTATCGACTCGTCGGCTAAATCGACCACTCTCTGATATAAGTCGCTTACTTGACTGATAAGCAGTTACGTGAAATGCCGGTAGTTTGTTAAAGTAGCTTGATAACCGTTCGCCTGGAAGGGAACGTCGATGAACCATTGAAACAATCTGTGAATTCCGGGGATAAAATTGATTTATCCTTTCCTTTCGCGTCTTATCGACCATGTAAATGGCCGAATAGAGACAGGTTCTTACAGAGCAGACAATTTAGACGGCTTTTATATCGATAAGGAAACGGGAGAAAGTAGCAATAAGTACTCTGCAAAGTGTGATATACTAGTCGTATGAAATAGACTGTTGATGATCTAGTAAAACAGGTATGGCTAACTGACGGGAAAGAAGTTAGTCATGCTTGTATTCATTTTTACAAGAAATAAAACGAATTGCTCGACTATTTGTTTATCAAAAGAAGAGTCCTGCGTTTCCGGAACGGGTGCAGCGTCGAGGAAGGAGCGTTTAAAATTCTTTCAACTCGTTCGTCGCGCTGGAATGGCGCTGAGGTTAAAAGATTTTCAGGCGTGCTCGGAGAATTTTAAGGCCAACTCATTAGGATAACGAGACAGGCATCCAGTTGCCCGTGACACGAGACCCGTGCACACGCCTGCAAACACGGCCTCTTTCGTATTCAACAGAGTCCGGACTTTCTATGCGCGTTACACAGCAACAAGTACGACCCGTTAACGTCGTCGGGGCTGATTGAGAGATTACAAAACTCACTTCGACCATTAATTCGTGAAATCACCGGCAAATGATGCGCCGCTCTTTGCGACGAGTTTCGTGAAACAAGCAGAAATGTCATTATTGTTTAAACTTCCCTTTTCCCTTTGCGAGCAAGCCCGGTCAACTCCGTGAACCCTGTCCGCGCGATTGAATTATCAACAACGGCGATACGTTCAAAGGTAGTTAAGCGAGCAGTGAGTAGACGAGATAAATTCAATCAGCTCACCTTGTGATCTCTTCGATAAGCTTGCAAGGATCGGCCGCGTAGAATTTCACGCCGAAATAGAGGGTGTGCACATCGGAGGACGGATCACCTTTTTGAACCTTCAGCTGCTTGCCGATCTTCTTGCTCGGATCCAGCCATTGCTAAACATTCGAGAATTACATCGAAATAATTAATCCATGGCAGATCGAGCCGCGTTACGTTGAAACTGTTCAAGATGACCGGAAATTGCAGACGTCCCGACATTTCCCGTGGATAATAATCCTATCCTCTTATGCCCGCAGGGCCGACGCCGATCGTCTACCTTCGAGCTGTGGTACGTATGAATTTTTCAATCCTAGCAAACGTAATTAACGGTAAACCGGTCGATCTTACCACCGGATCGATCGTGCTCTCCTGTCAAAGAGGACCTTCTGGCAATTTGCTTTCCGATTATAATTCGAAGCGAACGCGTTCGTGACGTGCATTAATTAGAAAAACTTCCCGGAAAAGGGGGGCAAGTAATTTCAACGGTTCTGCGGGAATAACTTTGATCTGAAAATCGATTTCTCTGCGGGCATTAGAGGGATTTCAACGAGTCATAGAAAAGTTTATTTAGAAAACTGATAGAATAGCAATCTTACCGTTTGATTCCCGTGATCCAGGTAACGTAGCCCGAAGTAAGCGGTCTCCAATAAATTCAGGTGCCTGAACACTCTGTCCAACAGTTCCTGGCCGAGGTTCGAACTCTGCAAAGGAACACCGATACTTGATTTATTGCGTCAATAACAATGTCGACGTAGCGACAAGAAACGAAATTACTTCCTGTACCGACCCACATTAGTATCACCGCGAGGACTTTCGATCCGCGATCGATCGACCGTGGCGATTTAAATCGTGATGCACACGCGTCATTGAGCACGTCGTGGAACCGCATTAGAACGCGTTCTCTTCCTTTGCATTCGATCGCTATCGATCGATCAAATCGATAGATCGATCGTGATTCAGGGGTGCGCGACACGTTTCATAACGGGACTCATCGACCGGAACCAGCTTTCCATCTGATACCTGAAGAACTGGTCTAATATGTCATTACCGAGCACTCAGGAACTTTTCTTTTTTTATATCAAAACTGAAATGATGAAATTTACGAGTGCTTAGTAAGAGTGGGCGGGTATTCGAACTTTTGGTCGGGTCGGGCTAGACCTCGAAAGTTTGTCCAGCACTAATTTCAGGATATAATCTAATTTCTAAGGAATTTTTAGTACATAGATCCGGTGTAAAATAATTGAAAAGAGAATTATCCGCGCGCAAAGGATAGTCTTCGCGTCGGCTCGGCGTCGATTTAACCGCGGGACATCCAGCCGGCGAACTTGAGATTGAAATCGCCGGTTTCCGGTTCCCAGTGCTCCGAAGCGAGCCGTGACGCTCGTTTGTTCCCCTTCGGGGGAAACTAACGGCGAGCCGCGATGCGTGTTTTCGTGCTTGATCATTTGTTCCTTCGAGATACGGCTGCGTGCGTTCCCCTCGCGCGTGTACCTGAATATACATACACCGAAGCAGGAAGAATATCCTCGAGTTTGCTCGTAATTAGCGTAGCCGCGTAACCCACCTCTCCTCCTTTACCACACGCCCCTACATATCTCGTTTCCTCCTTTATCTCACTCCTTTCAATAATTTTCCAATTTTCTTCGATTTCTCAAGCTTCCTCCGAGCTTCTTGATTTCCACCTCTTCAAGTTTCTCCAATTCCCTTCTTCGCTTCACCACTCTTCGATGCTCGTTCGCAAGGTGTTTCTTGCTCGTTACACGAAGAGGGTGTATGTACACGCCGCTGGAATTCGAGGATAATAATCGAACCTCTTGCTGATGTCTCTAACGATCCCGCGGTGGCTCGACTTTGACAAGTTGCGCGCGATATGTATTGATCATCAGAGGCTATATTCGAGACAATTGTTAGCATCCACCGGCGAGTCGACATGATTTATTCGCTGTTATCGCTCTTGGAGAGATGCTCCTCGCCGAGCAAAGGTTGCGGAAGGGTAATTAACGCTCTTTCGACGCGATCCAACCGCTAATAACGCGTTCTAATTATTAATATCAAATATCCACCGAAGTATGTAAAAAGCTTTTCCATTCCCGAGGAAAACATTCAGATACTAAGCGATCAAGTCATTTGAACGTCGTCGTTTTCATCAAGATATTCTGCTGTCGTTTCTTCTTCAAACGCTCATTATCGCGGCGGATGTAACTTACCCAGATCCGCGTACAGTTCCATGATAATAAGGGCTGCTGATTTCTCTAACGACCAAATAATGGCTCATAATTCACGTGAAACGCAATACGTGGAAGCAACTGATACGACTTTATTTATGCGTTGCAGTTAATGTCAATAAAATCTGTTCCTCGTTATTACGATGTTTAATAAACAACCGGCTAATGTTGAATAATATTGCACTAAAGTTCGATAAAATATTAGCCCGTCGGAAAGTCCGTACCAGTGAAATTAACGACTCGGTAAGCGACTAATAACGGTCAACAGTATAGATCAGGGGAAAATCAAACGAGTCAGCAAAGTTATTTTTTTCCGATCGCTCCCGTATCTGGATGCGTGGAAAATTTATTGTAGGTATCGCGAACCCATTCGCAGCGAGACATCCAGCATCTATTCTACCAGCTGCAGCTGCACTTTTGCCACGAGGTGGTTCGCACCTTCCATGGATCAGGCCAGTTCTTCAGCCAGGGACAGGTATAATGACATTGAGATCGGTGCAACGAACGAATGCACAGAGTATCAGCAATTTGTTGCAAGCGAAAGAATGCATTTCCGTTCCTTTACTGCGTTTGACTTGTATTTAGCAATCGCAACGAAGATTCTATCTGTGAAAGCGAGGGAAAGCGAAGCGATGAATTGGAAATGATTTTTGATACTCTGCTCTTACGTTGCGTACAGGTGATTCCCCTCTCGCGAATAGCGCTGGCAATTTTATTAAAACGTTCCCTTATCTTCCGGCCGCTTCGCCGGATCTGCCCGCAACGCGAGTGTACGGGCACGATTCAAATGAAATATAGCGTTCGCGGACCAACCGAGTATATCGCGATTTTATCTGGCCAACGGAAAGTAAAAAAAAAAAAGCTCCACGGCGCTCCGCAACCAGAACAATGTTATCATAGGAGCACCGAAAGAGAGACGTAATCCGTGCAAGGAGAGGAGAGAACCGAGGCTGGAAGGAGCAGAAAAGAAACGTTGTACGTCGATGGTCCCAAGGTTTACCGCCCATCTCGACCGGTTGCTCTTGTAGTTTACAGTGGAAGCAAGGAACGCGAGAGTGCAACTTTTGCAAATTTAAAATAGAACGATGAATAGTTGAGCCACGGTGCGAGAGGGTCAAGTTCGACGGAGGCGTCGAGGTCGCGTCGGAGGTGGTTCGTAACTGGAAAATTGGTATTCCCCGGTAGGTATGAGTTAGCGGCATCGGTATGTGGGTATTATACCTTTTGTATTCCGATGTGACACGCCTCCGTCACGTTTGCGACCGTACAACAACGACGACGACGGCGACGACGCTCGTCCACGAGGTACGTATTGGTGGACGAACGATAAAGATTGTTCGGGCCAGGACGTGTGTATATACACGGTGGACTTACACAGTGCCGCGAAAGAGTAGCACGTACGTGGACGAACCGTAGTAAACGCACACGAACGGAAAGAGTCATGCGGATGCCATACGTAAACGCTCACTGGTAGCCGAGACTCGTATGTACGTTTGAGAATACATTATGTAAGCAAAAGGTGAAAAAAGGCCCCTGGAATAACCCCCACCAGATTCCATCGAGTCGTACCTACGCCCTGCTCCCTTCCAGCGCTGCCTTGTTCCTGTACCCCCCGGCCCCGAACATCGGGCCAGGAGCATCAGGGCATAGACCTTCGCTCTGTTAAGGTCCGTTTACATCTACGGCGATGAACATATGTCAGACGCCAGATTTTCGATGGCATTCGCGTCGAACAACTCCTTGCACGATATCTTAAGTCAAAATTCAAACAGAGAAGCTGATAAGCGATTGGAAGGAGGGACGCGAGGCAGACGAAGGTTCTCTTGAAAAAATATAGTAACATTTGTAGATATAAACGAACCTTTATCCCGCCGACACGAGCCGAAACTCTGCGCCCAGAGCCGCGTCGTATACGCGTTCGAAAGCTGAAGGAAGAGACCGGGGGAAAAAAGGTGAAAACAATGCATCCTGGAAGCGGCTGGACGAAGTCGAAGGCGCAGAGACACGGGAAGGGAAAGGGAGAAATCGAAGGGCGAAGGGAGCAACGGTCGATTCTCTTCTGCGGACAGTGACGCCGATAGCCCTTTCGATTAGGAAGTACTGGTTGCTCGATGGTAATCAGGTCGCTGCCCTCTCCCTTTTTGGAAACCAGATGATTCGTTCAGAATGTTCAAACATCTTTGATACCGTGAATTTTTGCTAATTAGCAAGCGACCCCAAAAACCTCTAGATAACCTTTGATTTCAATAATTTGTTCGAAAGAAAAATGTGCCCCTCAAAGGGTTAATGCAAAGATAGTATACTTTTATGACTTATTTACCCATAAACACAGAATCTGATCTTTCTTTTACTTTATGTAGTCGCACGTTTGAGCTTCCAGTTGAGAGAGAAAGCGCGGTAGGCTGTTCGGAATTAATCAATTTCGCAATAATGAATGATAATTAACGTTCAACGATCTTTCTTCGTCGAAGGGGGGCAGGGATCGGCAAAGCGGAATAAACAAGGATCGGCTCGTTACGCGTCGGAAATAAATTACACGTTTCCGCGGCGGGGAAGGTAATCGTTAAGTAATTAAATAAATTAGTTAATTAAACGCGCGAGAGGGAGAGATCGCGTACGCTAATACGCTTCTTGCCGGCGCGAGGACGATACCTCCAGCTGTTTGTCACTTTTTCCAGACGTCGCCTGCTAAAAGCTACGATCGCGTTTAACTCGCCTGCTTTGCGATCGCCACATAGTAAACTTATTGCTGGGAAGAAGCAACGCTTCGGTAGTTCTCTGTACGCGTTGCTATCGCGTACGCTTCTACCACGTTCTTGCCTCACGGTCATTATCATTTTTCACGCGAAAATCTATGGACGAGTTAACTGGATATCCCGTGAAACGCGCCTAGTCGTCGACGAATTTCAAATGAAATCAAACGAGCGACGATTGATTAGCGATTGAGAAAAAACGAAAAGAAAAGAACGCAATGGACGACGGTGGTATTTCTCTATCACAGTCAGTCGGTCGTGGTTGTCGTCTATAAATAGTTGGCTAGAACGTAGAGCAGAGAATGCGTAGTCCATACTTAATATGCTGTAGCTGGGGGGAAGGTTTCGATGTCCGCAAGGACGACGGCACTTCGTCAAGCCATTTGTCACTTTTTCTAAGCCTCGCCGCCTAAGGTTGACGTGAAACGTCGTGTACATTTACTATTTATGCTTGGTGGGTTGTTTTCGATCGATGCAGCAGCGGAGTTACTTAGCTGGAAGTAACGCTTCGATGGTTCTCGGTACACCGTTGTTATCATGTGTACAAGACGCTCAGGTAGTTCTTGTATACGTAGTAGTTTTTGCCTAGCGAAGAAACTATAAAATGTCTGCCGGGCATTGATGGAGCCGGAAGCGGACGATTCCGTCGATAGGCATCGGAAGCAGGAAGCTCGGTGAAAGAGTGGCTGGAACAACGAGGTTTCAGCAACGGGAATAACGCGAAAGAGGCATCAGATGTTTCAGCGAATATCTGCAACAAGAGCGCAGTCCATTGTGCAACCTCGATGCCTCAATACCATTTCGGAGGGGTTGTTAGAGGCGGCAGGCTAATGGATGGAACGAAATGAGAAAGAGCGCCGAATCCAGCCGGGAAAATCGAAAGCAGCAGGAAGAAAATTCCGCTCTTAGAGGAAGTCTCAACGCGGTTCAAGGTGAGCGTACAACCGGGCAAACGACCAACCAGCAACAACCATCCGCCTTACAAAAGGCACGCGGCAGCAACGTTTCACCTGCAACTGCCTCGCGCCCATAGGCTTTCAGCGGAAAATGCACCGTTGGATGCACGAGGAACCGTGGATGAAAACAAACAACAACATCCGAATCCTTAGTTGGCGAGCCACCAACTTGCTCAACCCTTTTTCTTTCACCTGTTTTCTACTGCGTGAGCATTAATATTATTACTATACGGGAATCTGTTTATTGTGATCATTTTTAAATTTGCAATTTTTTATAATATTAAATAAATAAAGAATATTCGTTCTCAAAACCAGGTTAAGGTTTCTGAAATTCAATAATATTTAATAATGAAAGAGTTTTTCGACGTAGTAATAGCGTCTCTTACAAAACAGGGCCCATGGCTACAGCCCCTCTTCGACTCTCCCCTTAATCCGATGCTGTTCCTTATAGAACTATATTTACGATTAGACTGCTATTATAAAAATAAAAAAGAAATTGCGAAATTCAGAAATATTAACATGATAAGCGTGGCCTAGGAGGAAACAAAACGCGCAACAGTGGACCAGAGACGGTGTAATAAAAGTGCAAAGAACGACCAACAACGAAGGAAGCATAAGAACAAGAAGAAGAAAGTCCACTTCCCTTCTCGTCTGGCCCGAGGCCGAATGAACCAGGGTATAGGTCCAGGAGGTAGGTAATCATCTTTAGGTTGCGTGCTCTGAACGACCTCTCTGTTCTTCTCTCTCGATCCATCTATTCCTCCCTTTTTCTCTCGTTCACCGGTCACTGCGATCATTTCTTTCATTTTTCATATACGGTGCAGGCAAACCATTTATTTAGGCATACCGCCCTCTCTTTCTGTCTCTCGGCTACTTTGCAGCCCCCGGCTAGGGTTTGTCGTGGGAATCGGAACCGCGTAACGCGAATCGCCCCCACCTTAGGGCTATTTCGCTAGAAGTCTACGAAACGCCCTAGGGATCTAGGTAAGACCCAAGCTCCTAAAAATCCGCCCCCTCTTTTGGTACCCGATATTGGGTACAAGTATTTGCTGTATAATCTGATTCGACGAACTTCGCCAACTGGCTGAAATCATTCTACCGGAGTGATAATTGGCCACGGTTTACTCTTACAATTCGTTGGCCAGCGTTTGTGAAAGATCTCGAGAAAAAGTGCTGATCGTTAGCTCGGTCAAGAGAATAAGACTCTTGCCTCGAAGAGAACAACGGTCAACGAGCCATGACGATTATCGGTGAACTTAATTGCGTTCGTAGCTGACAATTAGACTCTGCTTAAAAAACCAGTGAATTCAGCAAGAAGAAGAATACTGAATTTTAAGATATTGGAATGAAGACATTTTTGGATTGAAAAAGCAAGAGATGGTCCTAGAATCTGCACCCAGACGAAAAGTAGAAATGGGCAAAGAGGTTGTCACGATGAAAATACTGCTCGCGACTGTCATTTGACACCTTTATAGAGAAGGATGGTGTCAAAGGTATCAAAGAGCACAAGGGAAGTACGTCGAGTGACGCTGATAATACTTGGAGGCACGATTCCACCTTTCTTCTTCATGGATATTCATTTTCATCTTAAGGACAAGCTTCCATCCGGGCGAAAAGATGCTTTTCGAAACAGGAATAGGAATGTTTCTCTAAAAATATTACCGCGAACGAAATAAAGGAAAGGAACCGTGTAATTTCATGAAACAAGGGAAGAATCCTTGGATGCTCGAGCGTTTCTTTCAAGATAAAGAGAACGTTCGTTAACGACGAAACTTAGCCGGCTATGGGAAGAAATAAAAGTCGAGAAACTTCTAAAACACTCGAGCAAGAAGAGGCTCCCCGTAAACGGCAGAGTTTACTCCGATCTGATCTTTATTCATAACGAATCAGGATCTGAATAATCAATACCGCGACGTGGCTGGACAGAGAAAGGGGAAAAACGGCTGGAAGCTATCGAGAAAACGGAGAAAAGGGAAAAGGCTGGAAGAAAGGAAAGAGATTCTTCTTACGGCTTGTTATAAAAATTATCCGAAGCAACACGATCGATGCTCTCCGTTCTCGGCAAGAAAACTAAAAGCCCCCGGCAAATAAAGCAGAACACGGGATCGTACAAAAATTTATCCTTCTTCCATTGCGTAAAATGTTAGCTGAATAAGTGATTACTGAGATCCGCGAATCTCTATTTTTTCTTTTCCCCCGAAGAAATTGCTACCGTGCGATCGTGTTGCTCGAGAAAAGCAACTCGGAGGAATTACGCCTGCGGCGAATTACATAATGAGTATTATTCGGGTGTAATTGGCTGAGGAGAAACCGCGAGGAAGGCACGAAAAAGGAGCGAGCATTTCGAGAAACCGATGGATCGAGATGGAACCTCATTCACGGTGCCTCTCCTTTTCATTCTCGGCCAAGTGTTTTTTGTAGCCGGCAACTGGCTACGAAGCGGACGCAGCACGAGCTTTTCTAATCAGGTCTCGTTGAAGGCGAGCCTTCCACCGATGCCGCAACGCGGACGTAAATTGCGGGGTAAAATGTCGTAGGAGGTAATTGGACGAATCCTCCGGATCGCTTGGAAATTGTTCCAACAACCGTCCCACGGGACTGATCACGTATATCCGTGGTCGAAATCTCGCACGTTTCCTCGGTTCTTTGAAAAACAAACTGCACATTTGAAAAATTCATTTTTCATCCTTCTTCCCCCACCGCCCTTCGAAATTCTCCACGCGACCATGAAGCACAACGAGCGAAACTCGTTTCCGCTTCTGGCTTAACCAGTTTCAGTACCGAATGCTCGATAAATAATTTTCAAATTCCATGGAATCGGTGCTGCGCGAGGAGGAGGGGAGAGGCAGGAGGCGGTCAGTATCAGCGATATCTACCTCTACCGGAAAGGGTTACGTTTATCCGGTCGCATTATCTTGACGCATGGCCATTCTTCGAGGCTGTTCGGTTACGCGAGACTGGTTCTATGAACCGGCGATATAAAACCGGGAAGATACCGGTCCTACACACCAAGGTATATCGATGGCGAGAAATAGTGTCTATAAGCATCGCGGTTACTACCCGAACCACTTCCACCCGTTCCAACTCTAATAATCCGTGATATCGTGCTACCCTATTCTCGTCCTCCCTCTCTTCCCACCCTCTTCCTTTTCATTCCTTTTTCTTTTGCTACGCATTCCTCCTCTTCTTCTCCTCGTTCTTCTCCAGACCTAACTACGCTAACAACGAGTCCTCGGTACGTAATTGAAATTGATAAAATTATGGTGAAGTTAGAAACCGGCAGTCTGAGAATAAGCCCTAGGGAACTCCATTAATACAGGCCAAGTTATGGTGGAATGATAAGAGGAACAAGGAATGGGTAGGAACCAATATGGCGTCCAACTAACCTTTCGAAATACACTAAGAACTCTTTTGAATAAATAGTTCCCAAAAGTTAAAACTTGTTAAAAAGAAGTCAATATCTTTTGTTCCCCAAAGTTCAGCCGGAACGAGTATGTTCATTTTTGTAACACTTTTCTATCACGTAACTAAACTGTAGCTGTAAATAGACATGGAGCAAAGAAACGCAAGGATATTGATAAATGAACCTCGGTGAATAGGTAGCAAAGAAGCACAACTCGATCGAGGAAACGTCAATCAAATTTTTTTCCCCACTGAAACAGTGGATCGCTGTTCGAGCGATTCGCTTTTTCTGCAAAACGCAAACATCCTCCACATGTACGGATAAAACGGATTAATCCCTTTGGAAGAGTTTGAAAAAATCGGTAACTCGATTCCCATCGAACGTCTCTCAATCGTGCGATTCAACTTGAAAATTTGTCCACCGTGTAATAATAGAGAGATTCATCTTTTTTTTCTTTTTGTTCGACGAGGAAAACGACTTCTGGCAAGATAAATTCGTTGGAAAACAGTGAATTTAATATAGCGAATGAGGAGGGAAGAGGGGGAGATTGAAAGAGAGGTCAGAGCGAACGATCTACGGGCATAATTAGACTGGTTTCAATTTCAACGTACAGAGAAACTTTTATCGGGGATCGTCGTTCCAGACGTCAGCCGGAAACGGAAAAGGATAGACGAAAATCGCTTGGAAAGTTCGACAGTGCACCGTCGCGATTCACGGAAACGACGTTTCTATTGTCCCTGATTCGCGCGACCGTTTCATATCCCCCCCTTATTCAACCACCCCCGTCGGTTCACGAACTTCCGTTTCTGCTGAAACACGATTCCTCTCGATGACTTTCGCCTGGCGGCAGATTAACAGAGTCAAATTGAACCCGAATCGCGACTGATTAAATTATGTCCCGGATGAAAGTCCCTGGGGAACTTCCTCCAACCCCCCGAGTTTTCCCTTGTTGACCGACACTGGGTGGCGGGAGGATGGTTTCTTCTCCTCTCGCCCCTCTACCGGAAGATGATAATCGTCTAACGGAAGCAAATAACGTCGCGTTTGTTTCGCTTAGTTGGAACGCGTCTTAAGGATCGACCGAGAACTTGATTTTCACTGCTCGTGGGAAATGTTTGCGGAAACTTCCCGTGACGCGAACAATGCCGCGAAACAACGAGCGCTGTTTTTCTTCGTTCGTACGCTTCACGCTCGGGGTAGAATGCAGATACAACGGGCCGATGAAATATTCATGATACTCCGTGTAACGCATAATATTTATCCCGTGTAACGTTTAAATTAGTGTTTCCCACCCAGGAGCGAGGTATCTTTGTAAGCGCCGAAAGGGGGAGAGATAGCCTAGGAAACATAAGCAACTCGCACAAAGCGTCAAATCACCGCTTCAGATATTTATAACCGATCGAAATTCCTGTTCGAGTACCCTGTCATTAGCTGTTTCAAGGTAGAATCGTTTCACCCTAGCAGAAAAAAGGAAAAAGAAAATAAAAGGAAACAGAAAAACGAAACGATTTGCCGGTGAGTTTCGTGCCCGACGCGAACTTTACTCCCGAAAAATTCGCTGCTCCGAAAGACAAGATTACCCTTTTGAATCGGGGGATCCATGGCTGTTCGCCGGGCAAACGTCTGATTCGAAGAGCCCGAGGGAAGGCATTCCATCGACTGGGTATTCCAAAACTTTTCACGGTCGTTGTTAATCGGTACGGTAGACGGCGAATTCCCTCTCTAGGCAATAATTTCCTCGTTCTTAATGTTTGCCGGTGGACCAGTGCACACATACACGAACGCGTGTCCACGCAAGAATTCTGCGGCTATACGAACGAGATGTTTCGCCACGAGGGGGAGGGCGAGAAAGAGAACGAGAAGGCCGAGTTAAAAGCCGCGTGAATTAGTGTTCAGGGTGGATGGAGGAGTTACGGGGTTGCCCCGTGGGGAAGTGGCCCACCAATTTTGGTATATCGCCTAATAACAGAGCAGGTAGAAGGTGCCCCGGGTACCCCCACGATACGTACGCCCCTTATCCCGTGTACCGCCACCCATAACCCACCACCAACATTGCCCTCCGGCCACCGGATCCTCCTCGCTATGGAACGAAATCCGTTTCCAAACGAAATATTGTTAATTCGTTTAAATTATAACGCGTTGAAAACGCCTCTATAGAATTGTCCGACGTCCGCGAGCAATGCTCTCGACGATGAGACTATTATTTTGCTCTGTACAAATCTAAAGGAAATACTTCACATATTTCAAGTTTTATTTTGCTAATTTATCTTCAGCATTTCCCACGGTCGTTAACTATGGTATCACTTAAAGTATCGCCATCGTTCCGTTTCCACGACCAATACGATTGGTTATCGTCGCACCGGTGATCATCCAGGTGCTATTAAAATATTTCTTCGCGCAAATAGAGCAATCACGGTCATCTCGTCCGGTTTCGCTGCGTTACGCAACATTTTAAACATCCGCGAAGAACGAGAAGACGCCCGGCGTTATAAAAGCGAGTTCAACGAAACCAAACGTCCGCTTCCATCGTGATAAACGAAATCGTTTCATCCTGATTTCAAAGAGCGAATTTTTCCATTTTCTTTTCTTTTATTCGGAGAATCTCATTAGTAAAGATTAATAACCCCCTTTGGAAAACGACTCGTACGAGGTTCAAAGAAAAATCATAATTACCCGTGACCTTATGCCCGGACATCGAGCTTTGTAGAAAGTGGAGTTAAATTAACTACGGATCTACCTCTCTCGTGCAGAAACGGAAAGTCAGAAGTCGGTCTTTAGGTGAGTGAGTGATGAAGCGCGTAGGCAGAAACATTTTTTTCTCTTAATTGCACCGGTAACGCTCGAACGGTGTAATGTACCACTTCCGGCTAGCGAGTAACATTTTGTTTCGACCGCGGCTACATTAACCGGCGCCCTGTGTTTTCTTGTTTGTCATTAACGTACGCCCTTGTAAAGTGCTCGATTACCGGTGATCGATCGCCGAGAGGCAGTTCATTTGCCACGTAACCCTCAACTGTGAAGAATGTCCGCGGACGCGCGTTGAATCGCTGAATATCAATTTCAGGACGTAACGAAATTCTCGACATAGACAACGACAGATTTCTATCGATCCTATGTTCGAACGATAGATCACCGCTGGATATATCGAACTATGACTTAGATGGCTGATGAATGCGATAAAAGTTTTACGCCCGTCTATCACTACAAATTGTTGGTACGCGGTCGTGATGTCCAGTTGAATGATGCTCGATACCTTATTTCGCCCGTCGCTTGTTTCCATCCTTAATGTTAACGTCCGCGACATCTAATTAAAGGGAGTCCCGCGAACACGGGGATATAATTTACAAGCCACGAAGTTCCTTGGGCAAAGCTCGCTGCGGCTGATAGACAGCGCTCGGCTAGGATGAATAATTGGCCAGTTACGTGTGCGAAGTGTCTTCGACTTAATGACCTCGGTGTATGGCCGCGCGGTAGCCCTCGAGCTACACCGTGTTTTACATTTCACGAAGGATGTACGAAGTGGGATTAAGGTCGATTCACATTTAACGACTAGCCACGGTATCGGAACCAGTTCTAGCGCGTTAAGTGGACGCGGATAAAAAGCGGATAACCGGATGAAATTGATCTAACTTTTAATCCAATTTTACCTATTTTCTATTCGAGATAGAACATCGAGGACAGGTAAGGCGATCCTATTGTGAATCGAGCCTTACGTCTGAAACATCAATCAGTAGCAAAGTAATAGCCAGCTCTAAATCGTCGTGATCAAAAAGACCCGCGGTGTTTCGCGTGCACTTAATGGCAAGATCGTCGGATAAAAAAAACTCGATCCGAAGAGTCTCCCTTGAAAAGAGAACATACTCGATACGTACCGTGTAAGTTGCAGCCGCGCCAGGTCTCTAGCATCGCGTGATACCATCGTCGAAAATATGCCGATACCGGCGAACGTTTCCAACGGTCGACGCGACGGCTAACGTGGGCGAAAGGGTGTCCTTTTCAATGTAAATCGTCTGCTCTGTGTTTGCTACAGATTGGTCCGTATGAATGAATTTCGCAACGGCCAATATCCTCCGGGCAACGAAGGCCGCCTCTTATTATTGCGATAAACCTTTGCGCGTTTACACGAGACAATATCTACGAGGTATTGTATCCTGGTGGTCTTAAATCATACGAAGAACAAATAACCGTTTGCTCCGTAATTTCCCAGAAATTCGCATCGGTACGAATGTTACTGGGCAATTGATATTGACGAAGCGGATCGAAGGAACGTGGGCTGATCACAGAACTTTATCTATTGAATTTCGTTCACTAATACAGGGTGATTCTCTCGATAGTGTACTCAAAGGAAATGCCGCCATACCAGTATGAATGGACCCAAGCCCTTTTCTGTCATTGGTATCTCGACGGGTGGTGTAATATTGCAATTGTACGCGTGAAAATGTGTGTAACATGAAGGAAAGTTTCATTTAATCGTTTCCTTTTCGCATAAACTAGGACTCTAACTTATGGGTACGACACGGGTACCCTAGTAATTTTGTCGACACGGTTATTTCACCGATAGCCGGTCCGAATCAATAGCCCTGATACAAACATCAATGAGCTGAAAACCGACGTCTTTCGCCGCGATCTCGATGGCAATTAAGCCGTATCGCAGCGCATCATTAAATCATAAGCCTTCGACGGCCAGTTTCATCCGCGGGATTTCACTCTCCCACGCGCCAAACAGTCGTTAATTTGCCACCGAATAAAACCGAGCCTCCGGCTGGCTCTCCGCGATCCCGATCGATCCTCGTGCTCGCTTCAAGAAACAATCCCAGTTCTGCTCCATCGGTCTGCCATTAATGCCCGTCGAGATGGCCAATTACGATCGGTAATTTCAGATTTTCTCTACCCGGTGGTCGTCTTATTTCACGCGATGCGCATTACGTTTTCGAAACACGCAATATTCGCGCCTTTAATTTCCCTCGTTTTTAATTTCTTAATGAAGGACAACTGACACCCTTTCCTTTCATAATTGCTCTAGTGTCGACTAGCATTAATCAATTGGACCGAGTTAAATATCGTCGGCGTAAATGATAAATTAATAATTCATCCCAGAGTCTTATTAAAGTGTCTGCGAGTGCATCGTAATTGAGACACCGGTTAAATCGATACCTTCTGTCAGAAAAGAGCGCCAGTCATTTCGCTCCTCTTAATGACTGTACGTGATGGGCATAGCGATAGTTATCGTGTCTTCTCCTACTGTATTTGATCGTGTTAATGGCTTTTTTATGCAAGTTAAACGTTTGTTAGAATTGCACCGGCAACCTGTACGTAATTGTAAATAATTTTTCTCTAACACTTAATTTACTAATCGTTGTTAACGAAATTGATGCGCGTAATAATGATCGATTCGATCGACGAAAGCGTCGAATATTTCACTTAATCGTAACCGAAAAGGGGATATTTGTAACCGGTAGAAAATGACGAAGACAAGAATGCAATATCTACAGGCGAAAGC
Source organism: Osmia bicornis bicornis (assembly GCF_907164935.1). NCBI lineage: Eukaryota > Metazoa > Arthropoda > Insecta > Hymenoptera > Megachilidae > Osmia > Osmia bicornis. Next base: position 9,607,205 of record NC_060216.1, on the reverse strand, counting down.
AATTAACAGGATGCTCATTACACGACGCGTCTGCACGAAATTGCCCCACGAACCGATAATCATTCTAAAATAGACGAGTATTGCCCACTTTTGGTAATGGAGGTCTTAAGTGCTGGGTAAAACGAGGCCTCGTGAAAATGATTTACCATTTTTCTGAAAAGCACCTCGCTTCGTGTACCTACGTACACGTGTACAAAAGAAATGGAAACAGGAAATGGACATCCCTTTGTATCCTTTTGGAACTTCATCTAATTTACATACAACGTTTCCTGTAATATTAAGGAACGTCTAAAAAAATAAAATTATGCAGAAAAGTTTGGCTATAATACACTCGCGATATAAAAGAAGTAGGAATTGTTAAAATCTTAATTTTTACGATATGAATATCGAAAGTAATTTAGAAAACGAAACGATATAATTTTAAATTATTAAATATTCTAAGATTTAGTATTATACATATACCTATAACTGCGAAATATGAATGACAAACAAATATCAATTCAAATTTTATAAGTTTACACCAGCAACCACCAAACTACTGCCTGCAGACCGGATTCGACCTTCCAAAGATTTCATAAATATTTTATATAAGAGATATTAATTTCATAAATTTTTATGATTTGGTGAATACATGCCAACGATTCTTCTATTGTTCTATCGTGATTTGGTACATTTTAATAGACGTTTTCCATTATAAATTCCAATATAAACTATATTTGCTTACACGTGCAATGTAAATTAATGTTCTAATAGAATTTCAATAAAAATGTTATTCTCCCGGCCCCCATGTTTTTAAAAATTTCAATCCGGCCCCTTTCTCAAAAAGTTTAGTGAGCCCTGGTTTATAGGCAAATGATAGGGCCAGACTACTATACAATTTTTCTCGGGAAAGCCTGATTCGATCGCGAGTGTACATAAATAGCTCGAAAAGCTTTTATCTACCATAAAATGATTGTTAAGGGTGTACGCGAGGGAACACATGTTCGCGACACGAGTTCGCCCACATTGTCTGCCCACCTTTTGTATTCTTGATTTCTATTGCCAGAAAAGGCCTACGCGTGGGTGTACGAAATTTCTGCTCGCCTCTTACTAGGTCGTACGCATAAAAACGCGAAATCGAGTCGGCATAAAAATGCGCTAACGCCGTTGTTACATCGAACAATGGGGCGAAAGGAAGAAAATATTGTATCGGAACTCACCAAGACATCCTGCAACAGTTCGTGCTCGTCGAGAAGTATCACCTTGCAGTGAAGAAGACGAGGCCTACGGCTTCCGGTCGGCCTAAGACCAGGACAGAGCCACTCCACCACCATCTCTTCCTTCGGCAGCCCTTGTTTCCCTTCTGATTCCCTTCCTCGCTTTATTCGTTCATCCGCTCATCGGTTTCGGTCATCCTGAAAGACGAGAACGACGCTGTAATCCGATGAAAAATGGCATACGCCGATATACACGAACCAGTTTCACCTTCCGCATCATCTTGGAACAAAGAACTAAATAATAACCATTTGAAAATTCCAGGAAGGGTTATTCGAAAGCTTCCAAAATGAATATTTTTCAATGAAACCTCGATGGTAAGCCTCGTGCCCCATCGATGATTCGTTTTAACCGAATAAGCCTGGTAATGTATCGGGTTCTTGGAACGTCAAATGAACGAGTAGGCAGTTTTAACTGAATCAATTAAAATTGTTCCATACAATGCCCGAATAAAGGGTCGAATTAAGCCGAACTGATGTCTTTGAAGCGGAGCTGCGTGTTCGCCAATGGGATAATGAAACGCTAACGAATCGCAAAAAGCAACGGGCTCGCATTAAGCGAAATGGAAACCGCCTGGTTGATCGGTTAACGAAAAGGATTCGATTGTTAAACCAGCTGAATATCCGACGATTGCGCGAGTGTAAAAAAATATGTGGGTTAAAATCGATGAAGCAAGCTCGTGCTGGCGACGATAAATTATCCGCGTTGCAAATGTTCACGGTGCAGAAACGCCGAAAACACAACGAGGCCCATCGACGCGTCTGTTCGAAGGGTATCAGGCAAATTTATGCACGCCCCTATCCGCGCATAATTACCGCGCTATGAGCATTATTTACATAACGAGTTTAAGTAACAAACATCGCTGTGAAATCCGCGTGGCAGCCAGCCCGCTTAACCCGTTAAACGAGCAGGACGAGTTAACTCGTCACTCGACTGACCAACATTCAGCGGGTAATACCGTACTCGCGAGAATCGGTGATGATCCACGAATTTTGACGATCGAAATTGATTCTGAGACTGGTTCCTCTCGATCCGGAGGTCTCTCGAATATGTTTTCCACACGGCTGAAAAATATCGTAAACAGCTCGCTACTCGCTACGGCTACTCGGCTGTACCGTTAGCTCATAGTTCCTCGTACGCAACATCTCGAATACGATTGCCTGCCTATCAGACGTACGTCCGTCCACGGTAACGTACGCGTATGCCAGCCTCTGCCACTTAAAATACCTTCGAGACCTGCTGGCATGCGTTTCTCGATGGCTGATACAAAAAACCGTAGCGAGCCTACGCGAAATCAATATGTAGATGCTTGGAGGCTGCATCGATGATGCGGGTGATCCATATTTATACAGGGGGTAAATTTCACTCGTAGGGGTGAAGAGTAGATGGAATACAAACTATGGGTAGATACTGAGGACACTTGAAAAAGATTAAAAGAAACAAGTGTGTGTCACTCAAGGGACTGTTTATAAAAATCACCTTCGAAAACTTATTTATTAATTTTCAACCCTTAATCATCGGACGAAAATTTTGAAAAAAGAAAAAAAATGAAATATCTTGAATAGTTTCCGAGAAAAAAAATAGTAAAATTTTGGATTGTTACCCTCGTATCTCCCTTATCAGAGGCGGTGGGGGGTTGAAATTGCACACAATTGTTGTTTAGGCAAAAAGCATTATGTGGTATAAATATCAATCGAAATTGTTGCTGGGGCCGATTCGCTATGCTTATACGGCTAGACCTTTTCCCGTCTTTCAGTGGAATCTCGGAGGATCAAGTCGGGGGGTGTCCGTGTGTATAAGCTTCCAGTAAACGAGCCGCTGGCCAGGTCAAGGATGTCCGCTAATGATACACACGAATTATCCATCATTACTGGGATGCGACTATATCGACGGTACGGTATCCCATTGTCTCGGGGCTATTTATAACGCATGGCTATTCGCGTAGGTCGCGGTTGATGCATGATCGAAAGGAAGGACCGATTAAAAAGCGAAGGTAGCGGACGCCGCAAGAAGGATTTCAAGGGTGTACTGATAAATGTACCGGTATATAGGCGAGAGTAAATCATCGAGGGACTTCTTGCGCCGTCCTTAGCCCGGTCGGCGCAATTTAAATATTTAAACTCATTAGCCGGGGCAAAATTACGAAGCGCCTGGAGCCCGAGCGTTTTGTAATCGTCCGGTGTATTTCAATCGCGGTGATTTGCAATTGAATGTTTGCCTGCGAGTGGCCTCTTCATTTTACAATGTTCAACGGCGTTTCGACTAGCCTGTGCCCCGTTGTCGGTAGGAGGGCTCCTCCTCCACCAGCTCTCCTTCCTCCTCGCCCTTCGTCCCGCCACGTACGAGCCGGACTCAAATAAAAATTACGCATAAACGTTGGCCGGCGCACCGAGCAATATATCAAGCCTGAAAAGAATGTCCCTACGCTCGACGAATCGCTAAGAAAATTAATGGCTCGTGCTTTGCATTCTCGAGAGAAGCTTTGAATACCGAAGGTATTCCGAGTAGCCTTCCAGGTTCTGGCAGCGACCGACTCCGACCGCCGCGACGGCTCCTCCTGGTTCATCCTCCGCGCCTCCTCGCTTTTTCCTACATGTTCACCTTTTATTCATTAACTCGCGCCGTTCCCCATTATCACGCCCTCTGCTGAATTATTTTATTCGATCTGACGCCTGATAAAAAAGTAGAACTTCGACGTACGAACAGCGACGAATACGAGACATTGGAAAGTAACGTTACGATACCGAATCGAATTCATTAGTCATCGGAGAACGACGTTATCTCGTCCAGCATACCGATGCATTGAGAAATCGGTATATTAATTTCGATACGATCTCGTCCACCTACCGACGTTCCACCTTGACGTATCGTCGATCTAGAATTCTAGATCGCGTACTCTTTTCCACGCTACCGAATGTCGTTTAACCGTTTGCCATTAGTTTGTTCAACTTTTCCCGATGACTATATGAAAATCAGGGTCACGAGTTCTCGGCGATCCTGATCGTTTCCCGTCACGTATACGTATACCGGTAAGGATTTCTGACCGACAGACGCCGCGCGGCGGGGCCGCCTGTCTCCCGCGCGGAAGGTCAACAGTCCAAGTACACCTTTTGTCCTCGGTGTCGCGTGAAAAATCGTGGATGCTCGATGTGCCGAACCAGCGCCGCTGAGTGCCATTGAACTCGAACGAGCCGGAGCACGAGCGGCTTCGATGCATCCGTGGAACAGGTTTCGAATCCAGAATCCCTGAATCTGTCCCGAGGATAATAGAAACTGACGGAGCTTAACAAATTGCTACGGTTTAACCCGTATTGCGGGATTAATCGGCCAGAGGACCGCCTTGATCAATTAACGCGTTCGTTTGCCGGCGAACCGTGACACGCGGAGAAGAGATATGGATAAAAACACAGTGTTGTCACGATTCGAGTAACGATTCGTCACATGATCGCGATTGGTTCGTCCGAAGCTTACTACACGAGATGTGCCCTTCGGTTAACCGATGACGAAGCAGCACCGAGGATTATTGCGTCCCTTAGGAATCTTTGCAATTGCGCTTGATTGCCTTAGTTGAAAGGGGTTCGAATTCAAAGGAAAGTAAGATAAAACTTTCTTACATTTAAAGTTAGCACGGCTGAAGTTTGCGTGGTAAAACGAGCGAATCGAATCCCTTCGGCTTTTTCGAATCCTTTTTTTCCCTCCTGTTTCTATCCGCATCCTCCCCTCGGAGCGTCAGGAAGATCTCCGCTACTTATTTTATTCGCGCACAACTATCCGTGGAAAAGAAGCGCGACCGCATAGTCCCCATAATTGGTGCTCACAGCTAATAGCCCATTGTCTACTGCGAAGAAGCGGGAAAAATGTTTCATTTATCCGAGACGTTTTCAGCAGACGCATCGAAAGAAACACGACGTCGACGACGCGTTTCGGAATACAATACAGGAGTGCGCCCTCGTCCCACGTTAAGCCATCGTCGATACGTTTTTCCCATCGATGAGACAAAGGAGGTGAATCGCGTAACCCCCTGTACGAAGCAACAGTATCTGTTTCTGCTTATTTTTAAACTTGGACCTCTTGACAGAGACCCTGCCGTAAATTAGAAACAGAACACAGTATCTATGTTCCGAGAGTTTTGGCGGGCGAGAAGAATAGGTACGTACCTTGACCGCGAAAATCAGATCCCGGATCGAAGGCACGCTGTCGCCGCGTTGATCGATGCAGCCCGTCTCGTTGGAGGGGTCATCACACTTCCGGTCTCTTGTAGGATCCACAGAAATTCTTCGTTTCCACGAACCCGCGCACACCAGTGTCACGAACAGAAACGAGCGACGAACGAGGAGCAATCGAGGAATAAGAAGCGCGAAAGAGAAGCGTGTATCGGTTCGTCTCACTGTACGCGGATGAACCGATCGACGCGACGGTGCTGCGTGCACTGTGACATGTCAGGTGGTGAATTTTCGTCTGGTCGCCGGAACTCGAGAGGAACGGAAACTCGCCGCGACTTGAACTGACCGCGCAGGGAGAAGCCAACGCGGAGGAAGGAAGTCGGATCGGCGATCGATGACACCGGTGGATTAGAGAGGCAGGGAGAGCGCGGAGGAGACAGCCAGGCGAAGGAGAGGAGGATCCAGGCGCAGAACGACGAGCGAGGAACGCCGGATCAGGGCAGTGGCTTGGCTCGGATCAGACTGAGCCGAGTCAACCGAAGGATTCAGATGTGCCTTTACCTTGCGCGCCTTCCTTTCCTTTCCTTTCCTTTCCTTTCCTCCGCCGCTATCTCGCTCGCACGCACCGACGTCTCGTGTGCTGTTCACTCTGTTAAATCGTGATAGCGTGGACAGTGGCGTAGCACTCGGCTCCGGGCACTCTTCGTGAATGCTACAACAGAAATTGCAAACCGTCACGCGACCGCCTAAACCTATTCAACAGGATTGCCTCGCGATTATGCTTGCTTACGCTGTCAAGGACCGTACGATTTTTCGAATACCGCGATCAAAGGGAACGATCCTCCGTCGCGTATAACGTTGAATATGGTTCAAAAACTATATCTGGTTTCGTAGCTCACAGGCCATACAGTGTACTTTTGACTAAAACACCAAATATTTCGGTTGGACTCTTGTCCCATCAACAAAGGGTGAAACTGAATCGCGCGCCCTTTTAAACGCACCCTTTCCTACTCCGTAGGAATGATACGGCACTGCGCGTAAGCATAGCATAGCAAAGCGTCTGTCCCTGTCTCAACCGCTACTCACCTTCGTCCGTGGAGGAGTCCGGCCTCGTGCCCGCCATTCTTCCTAATACTTTGGTGCACGCCAACAGAAAAAAAGACTCCTGGTAAAAAGGTGCTGCACCATAATGCCCCCTGCAATCCAGTTGACTTCCGAAAAATAAAAGGAAACGGGCGACACGAATTAAATGAATAAAAATAAAGGGAAGAAACGAGGTACCTTTTGAAGACGTCTTCCTTGAACATTAAGCCACTTTTCTGAATGATACGCTGCCACACCGGCTCTCGAGAGCTTTTTGTTAACGAATTATGAGTTATACGAGAAAGGTTAGAGAAACCGGGCAATTTATTTGCTTCGAGACGAGGTAAATTGACGCGAGAGCGTCCTATTTAAAACAGGTGTTACAGGTGCGTGTTTCAACCAACGAGCGTAGAGCTTTCAAACGTTGTCGGCGATCTTTTGTCAAGACTCAGGATGATTCACTGTTTCAAACGCAAATTATATTCAGTGAAACACGTGCGCACGTTTCCTTGGCGCTCGAGAGCTGTTTCGTCGAGCTAATGCACGAGGAGCTTCAATTGCAGTGAATTGCGTGTCAATGTCTTGCTAATTACAACGTCGATGTAATTGAAAGGGATCGTGTTAAACGCTGAAAAGTAATAAGAAACTATTTCAGAATTTTGAAAGGGAATACTTTAACCTGAGATATTAATGATACGTATCCATACAAACCTCTAAAGATAATTATTAATCAACTTTGCAATAGAAAACACTTTTCTAAATTCCAGTTCTTCAAGCTTATCTATTAAGTTTCTAAATAAAGCACGAGTACTTACATTTTATGTCAAACGCCATAGTTATTTTATACACAAATACACATGATGTTTTTAAATTTAAAATAGCATGCGCCCTCTGGGAAATGGTACATGTGGTACCATATAGCGAAAAAAGTTGGAACTAATTGCGTAAAATTAGAAACCCTTCTTTCTTGAGTCGATAAGATGGGAAACTATAGTAGCGTCATCTAGACATATCTGTTTTCTGTAATAAGAAAATGAAATATCAAAAATTTAATGTCAGTCCTATATGTATTAAGTGTTTTATTTATTGTCACAAAAAATAAGTGTTACTTTTTACTCTGTTGTAGAGATGTATACCTAAACACATGTTTGGAAGGGCGTTGATTTGATTTTAAATTCTTTATGTTTTGACCTGCATAGCAATGGCGGATTGTATGTTTATCACATATTTCATATTGTCACTAACATTTAAATTATGTATAGGTAGGTGATAAAACTGTCTACATGAATTAAAACTTGATAATTGTTTAAAGACAGAATGTCTTTTTTCTTTTTCTGTGTGATTTTCTAATAACTTGTAAAATATTTTTGGTTATCAGCAAATATACAAGTTCTTTAACAACATCTTTAATTCAATATTTACTTAGTTTCTCTTGATTTTCTGATACAACTTCAACTGTATTTTAGTAATTAACAGAACTTATTTTCAGGACAAAAGGAAAAACTTACTTTGTTGGATTCTCTTGATAGTGAAGAACCACAAAAATCTATAGATTCTTTGGATTCTAATGATAATATTGGTGGGCATCAACGTTTCAAATGTCATAGTTGTGAGGAACCAGACTGTTTATATCAAGAAGTCTGCTATAATGCTGTTACTGTAATATTCTTTATACAATAACTTATCAAATTATTGGAACAAGAAACCTAAGATAAAGTAATGTTTTTCTTTTAATTTGATAGTGTTATAAATCTAGGGTAAGACAATCAGATGGTACAGAAAGTTTAAGTAGAGGATGTACTGATTCGATAGATCAAATGTTATTTACATGCAATAAGCAATTACCATCAAGAGTAAATCAAAACAATAGTAGTAAAAAAAGGCATGTGAGTAGTTCTGGAGGTGAGCTATATTATGTTGAATGTTGTCAAACAGACTTCTGCAATGATGGACCATTTCCCTTATTAAATAACTTTAATGAAGGTAAGTCTATACAATATTGATATATTTTTTAATATGCAAATATTTACCTCTTCTGATAAAATGATACATGTCATTTTAGATGTTGAAGAAAATTATGCAATTAAATTGACACTAGCAATTTTGGGTCCAATGGTAGGATTCTGTATTATTACTGGAATTCTGTTGTTTTATTTATTGGTATGTAGGACCCGTAGAAAGAGGACTTTGACTGCAGGACGTAATAAACTTGTCATAGATTCTGAAATGGAACCATCTATTTTACATTTCTCATTTTCCTCTCCAACATCTACTACCATGAATCATTCCCATGAGCTTAGAGCAACAGCAGCTGGTGACAGTACATTGAAGGTATAAAATAAAATGATACATTTTGTCAATTTTCAACTCATAATACTTACTTGGAATGTTGTATTAAAACAGGAATACTTAGATGGAAGAAGTTTAACGAGCGGTTCAGGTTCCGGTTTACCATTATTAGTTCAAAGAACTTTGGCTAAACAAGTAACATTAGTAGAGTGTCTTGGTAGTGGCAGCAATGGTGGATTTGGTGGAGAAGTTTGGAGAGGAATATGGCATGGTGAAAATGTTGCTGTAAAAATATATTTTTCACGAGATGAAGCAGCCTGGGCTCGTGAAACGGAAGTTTATTCTCAGCTCTTACCGTCAAGACACGATAATATTCTTGGGTATGTGGGAAGCGACATGACAAGTAGAGCGAGTTGCACCCAACTTTGGCTAGTAACTCATTATCATCCAATGGGATCACTTTTTGATTACTTAAATCGATCACGACATTCTTTGACGCATAATCAAACGTTCAGCATCTGCTTGAGTATTGTCAATGGTTTGCTGTATCTTCATACAGAAATTCATGGTACTAGAGGAAAACCAGCTATGGCACACCGTAATCTGAAATCTAAAAATATTCTTGTTAAAACTAATGGGAGTTGTGTAATTGCTGATTTTGCGTTAGCAGTAACGCAAGATCGCCTATCTACAGATAGAATTGATTTGAAACAAGGCACAAAACGATACATGAGTCCGGAAATTCTTGAGCAAACGTATGTAACAGAACAACCTTTGAAAGTTATATGTAGTGGTACCGAACAAAATTGGAAAATATAGTTTGAAATAATTTCAGGATAAACACGGAATGTTTAGAGAATTTTAGACGGGCAGATATTTACAGTTTAGGTTTAATACTATGGGAAGTTTGTCGAAGATGTATAAGCAATGGTGTTGGACTAGAATATGTTGCACCATATTCAGAATGGCTTTCTAATAATCAAGAACCTTCTTTTGAAGAAATGAGAAAACTAGTGTGTTTGGATCAACATAGACCACCACTTCCTAATAGATGGCACTCTGATTCGGTAATTATAAAACATATTTTTGAATATTCTATTAGCTGTAACATACTAGTTATTAAATTATTTTTATTTCACAGACACTGGCCGGTTTGGGAAAATTAATGAAAGAATGTTGGCATGGGAAAGCTGCAGCGCGTTTACCTGTTCTTAGAGTAAAAAAAACACTTATTAAATTAGCAGCTAGTGACATGCGTGTTCATTTATCTCTCGATTAAGCATATATATATACATAATTTGCGGTTTTTACGATGTGGATCACTTTTTTTATATATATACACAGGGTATCCAAAAAGTAGTCTATGTCGTAAAAATCGCAAATTCTCTACGTTAAAAGAAATCGAAAGGTCCTGTACCATTTTGCAGTTAATATCAAAGGTTATTTTAATTTCTAATTAGTTATATATCTAAAACAGAATTGCAAAGTGGAAAAGAACTGTTTGATTTCGTTTAACGCTTAAAATTTATAATTTTCACAGTGTACATTACTTTTAGAACATCCTGTATAAACGTCATATACACAAGGTTTTCAGCATAATTGTCCGCATGATTTTTAACACATTTCTGATAACCTGACAGAGAATTTTGTACAAAAGTTTACGTTTTTTTCGAAGAAACAAGTGTTTCTTACAAAAACTTTAGTATAAAATCAATGTCAGGTTGTTATAAACGTCTTAAAAATCGTACATAGCGTTGATTGAACGCTCTGTAACACGTATTTATTAACACCAGAAAAAAAATATCTTTATTTTGTTCTATAGATATACTTTTTCGCGAAAGTAAGAATAAAACTTATACAATAAAAATTGTACATTTAAATGCCATGATTCTGCTGGATCTAAATGTAATATTGTATACCATAGTTGAAAATGATACTCTTGTAGTCTATATTATGTTCTTGTATATCATATGCAATGGATTTTATAGCAACATATTTTTCTTCTATTTAGATAGTTTTAAAAATTACCATAATTTTTATATTCCATATAACCGTGTGAACTTACATATATTTCAGGACGCCATCATAAGTACACTTATTATTAATCCCATTATTAACGTTCATTAATATTCTCATTTTCGAAATTGTATAGTATTTTTAAATAAGATTGTGTTTCATCTATTAAAAATAATGTTTTTAGCTGTTAACGTTATATTATGTACAGTTTTGTAAAATTAGATTAATATTATATTTTAAATTTTAACTAAATGTATGTGTGCTTCGATTTATTGCGAAATTTTTATTTCAGTTGCAACTAAATTTTTTAATTACATTTTCATAAATTATATACATTACTCCGTATACCCATATAATGGTCCTTCTAAATATGCTTTTTTCATGTCCAGAGAATTTCTACGAATTCGTCGTCCAACTGGTTCTAAATCATTATAACATTTATCAAAAACTTGCATTACAGCTTCTTTTGCTACATCTTGTGACACATTTTTTATGGCAACTACTGATCTAACAGCTTTATCCTGGACACATCTCTAAAAACAGATGATGATAGCTTAGAAAAAAAAACTTGTAGTATTTATATTCTAAAATTGTATAACATAAAATTATATTTCCATGTGGGATAATTATCTTTCACCTGATGTGCATTTTTGATGTTAAATGGTGAAGCAGTTTGTCTGGCAAATGCACCAAGAAAACTGCAATGACATAAATTGGCTGCTCTTATTTCTGTGCAAGCTAAGTGCTTTATATTGTTTAATTCTACATTATTACGACAGCAATCAAACATATGAATCATTTCATGACCCAAAGTGCTGTGAACTCTGCCTTTAGTAGTAGCAGTATTTTGACAAACTATAATCTGAAATAAATAAATAAGTAAATATAAGGTATGTATTAATTTTGTTAATAATGCTCACCTGATTTAAAGCTTGATCATATCCACCTGTTACCCTTTCATCGCATATTTCACAAGAAATGTGACGACCAATATCAATTTCACTGAAACAATAATAAATATTTTTCAGTACACACTTTAATTAATTTGTTAAAATGAAGATAAATAATTACCATCCTGAACTTTTTAATGCTGCTACCATAAGTTTGATTAGAGGACCTGAAACAAATTGAACTTTTTTATTGTTTCAGTAGAAAAATTGAGTCATATATAAAAATTACAATATAAACATAGAAATATATAATATTGCTTGAAAAAATAAATATGAAAACCTTACTGTCTTTCAAACAGCTATAAACATTTGTTTCACATTTAATCTTGTCAAAGCTCTCAGATCTGAAAAAAGGAATTTTGCTTATCCAACTTTCTGATGATGGAGAAGCATTCTTTCTTCCTGGATAAAGATCAGAGTAATCTGCTTCTGTGTTATTATTTTTAGCTGAAATTGATTCTTCATCGCTTTTACCAGTCATAACTGTTAGACATGTAAAATGATTAGTTTATATAAATTGATTTTTTATTTCTATGTAAAAGCTGTTTCGGCACTGAACATGTAGATTATAACGTGAGTTTACTCAACAACTTGGGAATATATATAAGTTGATGTAATGTTAGGATCACGTGATATTAGCTTTTACAAGTAAAATTTGGTACGTGGTTTTACTTAGGAAAAACTAAAGTTAAATTAATTAAAATATTACAAGAAATAAATTATATTTAATGATCTGTTTATCCATTGCTTTTCAACAGGTATTGTTTCTTTCGCGTGAGAATGGTATTCCACGCAGCTCGACTGATTGTGAGCTTAGAAAGTCCTCCCACTCCCACCTACTCCCTTACATCGGTCATATACATGGTGAATAAAATATACTCAATGTTAGAACTCTACGCCCTACACTCAATGAAAATCATAATTCATAAGTTCTTGATCACTAGGTATATTTTCCAACAAGCGTGTGGCTCACAACGTACGGTCGTACGGCGCTTGCGTATCACCTTTCGGAGCGGAGCGTGGCAAAACAAAATTCATTCATCCAATAGTACTATTCTCTCGTGAAAGATACAGTATATGTATAATATACATATTTACAGTTTATTATTATAAATCTAACAAAAATAAATTAGAGATTAATTAAAAAAATATATTTTTTGTAAAAATTACAGCATCGATAATAGCTGTTACCGAAAATGTATTTAATTTTTTATATGTAATACAATTAACTTTCTATTTGATGTCAGATACATTATAATATACATACATATTTATATAAATAATAAGTACAAGTACTTTAAAATTTGTTTGGAATGTATAGTTATCATTAACTGTAGAGACTCATCCACAAATGAAAACAACAAGCATTCACAAATCCTTCAATTAGATTATAAATATCATCAATATAACACGAAGAATTAATTACTTCTTCTGATTTACAATAAACTGCATACAAGTCCTAGAAACAGGGATAAAATTATAAAATTTATTAATATAACATTTTACCTATTACTATATTATTAACTTCTATTATTATGTGTAATGTCTGTAAAAAAGAAAATGATTACGAACCCCTCGAGATGCATGTAAATCAATGGTCAACATCATAAAAACTTGAAAGAAACTTGGATGTAATATAAGAAGATGAGTAATGTTTCCATCTGGTGTATTGAACTGCTTATGCTGTTCTTGATATTTGTTTTGCAAAACTTTTGATAACGTTTGATACCAAGAAACTGGTTGATTAACAAATGGTCTGAGCCTTGGATCCAAATTTGACAAAGGCTCGACATGAGCTAAGTTGCAAAGTTCAGAGAATTCTATATAATTCATTGTAGATTTACTTTCCAACAACTTATTCCATAAGAGATGTGTTCTACATTGAAGTGTTCCTCGTTCTATCATATTCATTATATGCATACGAGCTGCCTCTGCCTGCGACATTATTGTTTCTTGCATCAATTGTTCGTGCGATGAATAATAGCCCAAATAATTAATTGATTCCTGTCGTATTTGAATCAAGTGCGGCGATGAAGTGTTTATTGATACACTTGGAGGATTTACATTTTGTGTCAGTGGAGAATTAGGTACCGGCGGAGGTGTTGGTGCACTCGTACTATTATAACTACTGCTAAAATTTGGACTAGATGCTTTAGTATCACTTTTTTTATCACTTGACTCCAGACTGCATTCTTGAAAAATTGAAAAAGATTCTTTGAAGATGTCCGTAATAGATTCAGAATAAGTATTTGCTACAGATTTTTCTATACTGTATACCGTGCGAAACTTTCCAAGTTTATTATTTTCTACTTCTCTCTTTGGATATAATTCTCTTTTACTAGTTAACATTAAATAATATTTTAATGTAATTTCTGATTTATCTCCTTGTGAAGATAGTTCTAAATGTGACACGATAAGCGCAACATCGAAATCGTCGGTGTACTTCGTATCTTGTGTATCACAATGACTAATCAATGGAGTACTTTTTAAATTTACTAAGACATATTCACTTTCTTGAGCGTCTTGATGATCATTTTTCATTACAAACACGCGCATGTTATAGGTCTTTTCATGAGATAATAAATAAGAATAGAGGATGCGACCTGGTATGGTCAAATTGCGAATAGTCACTATATCTGAAACATGAACAAATGATTTTTAAATTAATTACCTGTTAATAATAGTTTTTTACTTATATTTATAACAACATTTACCACTATATATAAGATTTCTCGCGTAATTTGGCGCTTTGCTGTAATATTTATTGAAATCATCAAGAAAATGGATAAGATGATAGCCTTGCTGTAATGACCAAGATCCAGTACCAGCAATATATGAATGGATGCAACGTAAATGGAAATCGTACGTAAATGAATGCAAATGCATATTGATCTTGATTTTGTCACATGCATCCACAAAACTCAACATAAACTGTAACAAATTTAAATTTCATTATTAGACATACAACAATTTATAGTACTTGCGTGGTCATATATTACTTACTTGATTAATTAAAGCGCTGCTAGTTTTTGTTTGAAAACGACTGCATTCAATAATATGTAATTTAACAATGAAAAATGGTTGGGATAAATGAATTTCAAATAGTAATACTCCTCCAAGCATTGACTTTTTGAGATAATAAGATTGTTGTTGAACTTGCTTCTCCGAACTGTAATTATACATATAAATATTATTAATTATTACTACGTATATGTAATTATATTATTTAACAAAAAACCACCTTTTATCTACTGCTTCCAGTTGAACAGGACTAAAGCCCAATATTTGAAGATATTGTTTGTATTCAGATAACATCAGGCTACATAATTCTTGATGCCATTTTACAAGGTCTGTTTGTTCACTTTGATTCTTTCGTTCTTGTTGCGATAATTGTTGATAAACGTTAATGTTTTGGTTCAACGAAGATTGTAATGTTAGCGAATGATCTCTTGTTGCGGCAGATTGTAAACGCCATGAAGGTAAGAATAATAATGGTGTATGACAAAAATGTATCAAACGAGAATATTGTTTGAATGTATTTAAAGCAGTAATCGAAACTGGAAAGTTTGGAGTAGCACTACGGTTCTGCCACATTGCATATAATTTGTTTAAATCCTCTGAAAATTTTAAAATTGTGTTTTAAAATTTTATATAATACTCTATCTTCAAAAAAAAACTTTACCTTTTCCTTTCTTCTCACGACACCGTAAATCTTGTAAATCATGAACAGCTTTTACAGTTGAATCATCATTATTATGAAAATGACTATTGGGTTTTACATCGCGCATCATTTGACCAATTATTTCATTCCACGAAAACTGATTGTGTTTTATATTTTGAGCTCTGTTATTAAATTTCGTCCAATCTTTTCCATCATTGTGCGATGCACCACTTGAAAATTTCGTAAGACTCTCCATATCCACAGTTTGAAAGTATTGGGAGTTTGTTTGATCCCTTGAAGGGTGTAACTGGTGATGAAATATTCCCAATTTGTGCATTATTACATTTGTCAAAAAATTCGACCTCGAAGAAAGCCATGTACCCAAAGCGGTAGTTTGTTTTATCAACTTCTCAGATTTTTCCTTTGACCAATTATACATATAGATAGTAATCTACGATAATGCAAAAAAAACAGATTCTTTTTTAAGAGCATTGCAAGTGTAACTATTTTTCTATATTCCTAGAAGTTTTTATTATATTATCACTTACATTATTACTTTGAACTTCAGCAAGCAATATTCGTTGTCTTGATACAAAATTAGATTCCAATAATAAAGGATTAAATTTCTGTAGCACCTTTTGATCTACAATATGAAAAAAAAAGTGAAAGAAAGATCAAGAAAGAAAGAATTTCATTAGTTTATTGCATATCCGAACTTCGTTTTACCTTTTGGAATAAGTAATTCTGGTTGCACCTTTTTATCGAAAGAAGCTTTCCATTGATAAAAGTTTCTAGCAATTAAAATACATTTGGTACAGGATCCTGATACGTCCTTACTAAAATCACATGGTACGTTGAAAGGTAAATCTACATTTTCTTTATTCTCTGGTAAAACATAATTATTTTCATTGTTTCTTGTCGATTCTTCATTCAAAACAAATTTTTCAACAAAAGGTTGTCTATCTCTTAGAATAAACGTTCTACAAGAAGTATCTGGTACTTGATTTTGTATCAGAGTTTCTAACTCTTTAATGATTGTAGATATAGCGTGTCTGTGGGTGATGATGACTTCATGTTTTTTCACGGATGGAACTCCAAGTTCCAGAGCAAACTGAAACCATTTTGATAATGTAATACAATAAACGCTATGTAATTTTCCTTCTTCGCCTGTTTCGAACAGATCTTGTGCTGCTTTTGCTACACTTTCAATCTTCGCCGATGCTTGTCCTTTTTTAGGTTCAACAGATGTCTCCAAACTGTTTCTTTCAAATGATTCTGTCAAAGGGGTAGACAGAAACTTGTATTCCGTAATTAAATCCCAAATAGCATGTTTAACCGCGGAACGCAACTTTTGTCCTAACGTTTCTAGATTAACTCTCCCTTGTTTCCAGATCTTGAATTCAATCAAGGGTGGCGATTCACCCGAGTTTTTGTCAAAAACTGACGTAGACACGATGTTCTCGAAATCTTGAGTGGTTATCGTTTCAGGAAAACTATCATTTGCTTCTTCATTTTCCAACGATTCGACTGATGATTTTTCAGGTGTTCCTGTAATCGACAACGCTATACAGGCGATACCCTTGCTACCGCTGGAATGGCTCTGATTGTATAAGAATATATCCGACTCGGCACTCTTCGTCGTCGGCTCTTCGAGCTGCGAATATTCCTGGAAGTGATATTCTGGTCTGTTATCGGTATACTTTGGTATATACAAGAACTGAAGTATATTTTGTCGTAAATAAAACTCCAAAGCGACAACATGCGGTATACAGTATTTTTGTATGCTTAGCTGTATCACAGATTCTGGCGACTTTGGCGGTTGGATAAAATGAACATCGGCAGGAGTTAATTTACACATTGGATTTCGTGCTAACATGATTGACAAAACTTCAAGCACCGCATCATCTAAACGATTTTGCAGGACTTGTACCAAATCTCGTTTTACTTCTGGACCTGCATCAGAAATTCCATGCACCATCAGGATGATCAAGTCTTCAGTTTTGTTTAGAACGTTTGATTCTTTCTCGCTGAAAGATCGAACTCTTGGTCTTGTATCGTTCGATGCGATATTCTCATTTAATTTAACTTGCGACAACGAAACTACACTGTTACTTCTAGAAACAACGAGTTGCTCGTCGCTCTCTGACAATTTATTTTGCAGAGATTTTCCATTAGTTATTTGTTCGTGTAGTCTTAAGTAAAACACATTCTTATTATTCTCTTGATACACAAACATATTGCTTCGATTACTTACGGCAAATCTATCAAGTACGCCGTGTAAAGCTTTTATACCTCGGGAAAGTCCTGATCTTCCAGGGCCAGTTTTCAATCGAGGATGTAGACGGAAAGTGAATTTCCAAACAACCCGACATCGGAACATTCCTGGCGTGAAGTTTAGTATTGAACTGTTCTGCATGGCACTGCTAAATTCATTAGCTGTTTCAGATTTCCAATTGTAATCTTCGCTCGAGTCAGTTTCCAAAAGCTCCGAGCATTTACTCGTTTTGTGAAGATTTTGTAACAGTAAATACTGGTTTACTCTGCGACAGGTGCATTTTATTTGGGAAACCAACATCTTCTGAGTATGCCAATAACTATTTACTTCTGGTGACACAATTTCCAAAAATCTGTTGAATCACAATAGCAATTTGTCATTTACCCCAACATCCAATTGTAATTTTGTTCTATGACGCTTTCATTTAGTGTCGATATAGTACTACATACCTACAATGGAAGTAGACATTGACATAGTCATTTTCAACGTTTAAAATCAACCAGAAATTTGGTAAAGAACTTTCACGATTGTCAAGATCTATTAGCCACTGGAAACCATTCTTAGAATTACCCTCTTGTTTGCATCCATCACTCATTCCTGGTGTTTCCTTAATTACATCAGACAGTTCAGAATAACTCTTTTGAGCTTTAAAGTGAGCTCTCAAGTTACTTTCCGTACAATATTTTTTTTCCTGTCCTGTATCTTCCACACCATTGCCTAAAATTTGAAAATACACAAATTAAAATTTATACATTATAATGCTTATGCTTAATTCATGTAAAAAGGAGACATACCATTTTTCTTTTTTAATCCTCTATTATCACCTTTGGAATTTTCAGTCACAGGATCAGCCAATGTTTGTTCCAAATTCTTCACAAAATAAAATAGATTCCCTTCTTCTCGAATACAATATTTGTCGATTTGGAGTTTCTTCAATTCGCTTATGAATTTTGGTTTACTATCTTCCGAAGGAAAAACAAAATGCAAAGCTACTTTCTCTACTTTACAACTAAATCTGTCCGTTGATTCTGAAATATGATTCGCGACGAAATTTAAAATCTCTTCGTTTACATATGGCCGATCCAAAAGGGCAGTTGCAGTTTCATCTTGTAAAAGCCACTCGATTTCGTCTTTCAAATTGCTGATAGCATTATGCTGATTCAAAGGAAGGTGGGACATTCTTTCTTGAAACGACTCGTTTCTAGCATTATTTTCCAAACTGCTTCCACTTTCCGTTCGCAAGCTACCAACTGGAGAACCGCTACAAAAAGATGTTGCTCTCAAACCTGAATAGCGTTCCAGGCTTATTTCTAACACCTCCCTTGGTAGATTTAAGCAAATGATATCCAAAGTGATTTTTAAATCGGTTAAATTTAAACCAACTATGTTTTTGTCTTTATAATCTTCCATTTTTTGAATAATTTCCATGAAACAAGTTGGTAGAGATTTTACAGGAATACTACAAAACCCAGACTTGGATTGAAATCGCACAGAACAATTTAATTGTAAAAAGAGAGGTTGTTCGTTTCTATAAATGTTCTGTTCCTGGAAATCACTGTCGAGAGATTCTTCAGAGCTATGACTTGAAAGATCCGTTATATTATGTATATCTCTGGTTGGCCACGACATATTTCCTGTTGTAAAACATTTATTTATTATTATATCCTGTTAAAAACAAAGTAAAATAGTTATTCCTCGCTTACCCGTACTGTGAAGGCTTTGCGATGCATAATCATTATTTATTGAATGAAATGCGAGATCCTCCATTGCATCGATGCTTTCTGTTCTTTCAAATCCAACAAGATCCTATTAATAACAATGTTTTAGTCATTTATGGAATTTCCATTATATGTTGGTACAGTATTTAGTGGAAAACAAACCGCTTCATTGTCCGACCAAAATGGTGAACAATAATAAAATTCAGGGTGCGCAGGTACGGGTCTAAAGGCAACTGTAATTATCTTCTCAAATTTCTCTTTAATTAAATCGTGTAAGGGCTTAACATCGTCGCACACAGTAGCCTTCAGTTCATCTAACACATCATTGTCAGACAATCTACTCAAATGTCTGCACACGGATCGCAAATAATTTGTTATGTTTATTTCAATTAAAGTTTCTTCGCATTGTTCTACCGCAGCTTCCATGTCCTCGTAACTGAGGGATTGTTGCAGTACCAATGATTTATAAACAGCAACCACGTAACAATGACAGTGAGCCAAACTTAATAATTTACAGTGCTCCATCAGACTTCGTTGGTCTATTGTAACAAACAATTAATAACTATCACTATACTGGGATTAATTTTGTTAGAAATAAATATGCGTTTGGATTTATACTGACCACTGGAAGTATTCTCTGAATCTTCGCTTTTTTGTTCAGAAATGATTGGCTTTGAACTATAATCAGATTTTAATTCCACAAAGTCTTTACACTCCTGATGACTTACTCTAAACGTATGATCCTGATAAATGTCTTTGTTATGCGATATCTTTAATTTGTCTATTAACGTGTCAATTAACAAAGCTAAGGAGCAATCGTATACATAAACGGGAATGACCAAACTTCCTTCGAAATCTTGAGCATTTCTTTGTTCATCTATTCTTGCTGCAGGATCATCCATAAACTCATTGTCCGGCTTCGACTCGTTCTATTATAATGACCAGATCATTATGTTCATATAATTAATACATACAAGCAGCTGAACTTGAATTTATTACTTACTAAACACTCTTCTGTATACAAGGGTGACATAAATAAATGGACATCCTTTTCTGATGCAGGTAAGATTGTAATAATTACATGTGTTGTACTAATTCCTTTTACAAAACATTTCCAACGTGGATAGGAATTTAGCTCGATATTAGATGAAGAATCCTCTGGAAATTCTTTTAAAATCAATATATTTTTTTGATATGTTGCTCTATCTTATTTAATTTTTCTAAGAAAAAGGTAGTACCTTTTTGGGAAAAAAATGGTAAGGGTGGACCACCAACACGACGTCTATTAAGAAGCATTTTTGTGAATCTCTGTGAATCAGCTGAAGTTAATAAAAGTTCTTTGTTGTGCAATTGTTTCATGTGCTCTAGCAAATTATCCATTAAAATCTTATTTGCACTTTCTCGTCCTCGGTCAGCCTCAGTTAAACCTCAAGATATACAAAAATTTATACTTAATAATATGTTATTAACTTGAAGACTAATATGTTAAACATATTAGGAAAAACAGGATACGTTCTTACCACTGCCAAATATAGAAAATAATAGTTCTGCTTGTTGGCATTTTGGTAGTATATTTAGTATATCAAAAGAGAAATGCATCATATGTATTTTTTCATCGTTCATTGATAATCCTTCATATGATTCTTCAGCACTGGCACCGTTATTCTTGTTATTTCTATTACTTTTCTTTAACAATTTACTATCTTGATAGATTTGTCCATAAACAATGTCGGTACTCTTCTCACTGGGTATTACTTGACTTAATAAACTCAAGTATTCCAGAGTTAATAAGGCATTGATACATTCTTCGTCTATTCGAGCAATCTAATGTAACAAAACAATAAAGTATAACAAGCATAAAATAAGGATCCAGGTTGGTATATGTAGATAAAAATAAAAATAGTTGTACAAGTTGAAATTTTAATATAAAAGTTGGGATGGGCGGAGGTAAAATATGTATTCTTCACCCATTAAAAGCCGGGTGATTTTGAGCTGCGATGCTTGACTGTCGTGCAAAAAGGAATTCTCTTTTTCACGATGGAAAATTTCCAGCTGCCCTATATTCCTACTTTTGCGGCCCATTTTCACGTAATTAAACGATTCAACCGTGGTACCATAAAACAGATTGCTCTTTTAAAATATAATACTCTCTGCGCTCGTCTACATACCATCTTAAACGGGGATTTTAAAAGAAGGTAGAAAGAAAATGAACATTACACAATTAAAAAAATAAATGTTTAAAAGGTTCTAAAATTTTACATAATTTATTACAGAAACGCATAACAAATAAATAAATAATATATACATAATAGGAAACAGAGTGTATAAAGTTCGTATAATGCAGAAGAAATGGCGTGCTCAGGTAAATAAAGTTTAATCTTGCAAACAATTATACGTAGTTAAACATTCCCACCGATAAAAGATTTTTATCTCTATTGCAACACGTCCGTCCGCTAAGGTATTAACCAAACACCAATCGTATCCGTCCACGAAAGCTTCCCTTATCACCTTACTGATATAACCCGTAGCAGGAAGATGTATTTCTGATAGGAGGCGAGAAGCCTCGAAGAATATCAGGGACCAGGAGTAAGTTGGAGGAGTTGAATCTCACTTTAATACAAAGCGTAGAGACCACTTCTCCACTTGAACCATAATCCCTTAGGTAGGAAAATTATTCAAAGGTATTTAGAAGAGTTCCGTTCCTTTCTATAGATAGATGATAATCAGCAAGACCTTGAGCTGGAAGAGTTAGATCTGGCAAGTTATCAGAGCGTTATTGCTCACTGCCTAGATCCTCACTTCCAACTGCAAGTCATGCAGATTACGGGTACAACAGGTCCATGCAGTCAGTCTGTACGAAGATAATTGACTCGTTCTTTCGTCGAAATCGTATCTCCTATCAAAGTATCTTCGTAGATAATTAAACCTTCTTGTTCGTCGAATACCAACTCCATAGGATTATTTCAATTTGTACTTTGCTGATGTCTAATACAAACAAAAAGACGATCCTCAAATGGGGAACAATAAATCACGTGATATCGCACAGAAGAAAGGCGCGTCCAATAAACTCAGGTATCATCTATAAATAAAAGTAATTTGTAACTAATAATCAATTAAAGCTGTAAATGTTACTACTAATACATAAGATGTTACATATTCTGATTAAAGTTCAATTATTCCCTACATTTTCACTTCTTTAAATGTATAAAACAATATTAAAAAGCTGTAACATTCCAAGTAATTTATAAAACATTTACAGCACAGTTTTCACAGTTTCCATAAAGTAGTAATCTTGTAATATCAAACAATAAAACCTCTCCCTCTAAGTAACAAAAATTGAAGTTAATTCTGTTAATTTTCCAGGATAATTTGTAAATATCACTAGCTAATTTTCACCGACACTCGTTTTAATCTTTTACTAAAGACCCTGATCACTCTTCAGAGACTATTTCACCCGCGTACAAAACTGTTAAGTTTCTTTGTTGGAACTGGACGAACATTACAAAAGAAGGTTCTTAAGTAAAAAAAAGTAATCAGAACACTAATAAACAGTTGGGCGCGTGTTGGACCTTATATATACCAGAGCTGACTGATAGAAAAATCTGTTTCTGAGTACCCTCATCGATATCGAAGCCCCACCTCGGCAATGATAACGACACCTAGTGATAGACAACTTTATACACTCATTTCCTTTTTAATTTTCTACTGAAAATATTGTTATATTACTTTTTCATTTTCTTTAATCCGCTACTTTATGAAGTACCTAAAATGAACATTTTAAATGAATTGCATGTGTGAAAATGGGTCTGCAATCAAACGAATTTGCACATTTTTATAACATATTTGTAACAAAATTCTTTTCCATCTTCAAATAGATAATAATTATATAATAATAAATCCTTTGAGCACAGAAAAATCTTTAAACTTTTCCAGGAAAAGTTCTATACTTGGCAACTCGTTAAAGAACTAACATTTCTTGCTTCATATCATCATATCACTTGCACATTTCTTGCTTTAATAACAATCCTGCTTCATTAGTTATTCATTCTTACTTTGCTTGACAAATATTTCATTGAAAATACAATGATACGAATACATTTCTGATACAATTTGTTCTGTCTTAATGCAAGAAATTACATATCAGTAAATGCACCTTGAAGTTTGGCCTTTTGACGATCGGTAATCACGTTCCAGGTAACGAAAACTTAGATAACTTTTATCTTATGCTTGTATCTATACTTGAAGTGTGTTTCTGAGCTACAAGAGAGATGTAGCTTTATTACAAATAAGCTGTGAAAATGGATTATGAAGTTTTACAATAAAGCAGCTAAGACTTTTTTTATGATATAGATTAAACACAAGATATTACAATATTTAATTACATTTTCTACAGTGTAATATTGCAACATATTTTATAGAATCTTTCCACATTGTTGTCGACCTATTTTACCTTTAGTACCGCAACAGACCAACACTATATTACAAAATGTAGCTCCAAATGATAAGATTTTAATCATTATATGAAGTATTGTTTCGCATTATTTTGTACACGTGTACGTACTGATAAATATTTTGCAAACTAAGAAACAATTTTGATTAATTTTTTTTATTAGGAATCAATAATACGTTAAATGTACCTAACCGATAGCATTGCGAAACAGAAAGATTATCTAGCATTCCAAACATATCAATAAGTAAATAATGCTACATGGGTTTATATTCACAAATAAAATAAGGAACCATTTTTGTATAAAATACAGTTCCCAATTTCTGTACAGGAAAGATAAAAGTTAATTTCTAATTTCAATAATTGATTATAATTAATTAAATATTCGATCCACCAGAATTCTCTTGCCCTAATATTATATCCTGGATTATTTCGAAATATTTCTGTTGAAAGAAATGAATATCCGTTTACAAACAAATTGGTTGTCAACATCGATAAACTGATAACTGATTCTGATTAAGTTTTAAGTAAATATAATAGTTTCTCAAATACCGATATTTTAGAATGAATTACAGTTCGAGATTATTTTGTTGAAGTTTGAATTAACCGGTAATTAAAGTTTATTTAAAACTAATTCCAAAATAACAACAATCATAGTAGGAGTGTTTTGTGAATGAAGAAAACTAAGACAGAATCGAAGCTTACAAACATTTAAACAATTAGAAAATCTTTTTCTTTTCATAAATCATATATTTCAAAGGAGAAGCGCGTAAAAACGTATTGAACATCGATATCTTATCTTTCTAAGAATAATTCAAGAAATAAATATCAGTACACTGATGTCAGAGTGTGATATTAAAAAGCATACGATGTTGCGTTACGATGATACCTCTGATATAATTTTTTAGATTTAAAACATCAAGCAATAATAAATGAACAACGAATATTATTTAACATTTAAAATACATATTAACGTACTTACTTCCTGCTAATCACGGATAATTGTATATTTTTAGTCGACGAGTACAGATAAATAGAGAAAGGATGATATTTATAGAAATGTATGTACTTACTGCATCTGGAATCTCATGATATTGCAACTGATGCATATAAGCTGCGGTAGACTGTGCTGGTAGTTGTGAGAAACCGCACTGTGGTTCAATCCAAATTTCAGAAACAATTTGGAAGTCACCAAAACCCTCAAAATCATCCATACTCACTTCGCCATCGGCGGTACCTAAAACATAATGAAATGTACTGTCAATTTTTGTTTTCTTGTATCTTGAAAAATTTGTTAAATATCGTGAATTACATTAGTGGTCCTTGTAATTATATATAAAAATCAACTATAAAACTAAGCAAATTTTTACCCTCATCTGTATCTTCTTCGGATGCACTGTCGCGTTCTACTGTTGTATTCGATGTAACATGTGGAG
The DNA here is from genome assembly GCF_907164935.1 of Osmia bicornis bicornis. Classification (NCBI taxonomy): domain Eukaryota; kingdom Metazoa; phylum Arthropoda; class Insecta; order Hymenoptera; family Megachilidae; genus Osmia; species Osmia bicornis. The sequence goes on along the minus strand of NC_060216.1, from coordinate 9,581,913 downwards.
GAAATAAAATATATTGAATAATGCATGGATACAATGCATCACCTTTACCAACTCCTTGCATTTGTACTTCAAGAACCATATTCATGATGCCCGCCGCTGAATAAGTAAAATTAAAACCCTCAACTAAACGCATCCTAATACAAACATACAATATATTTTCTTATATTCTAAACATTCAAAATTAATAATATATTATATGTATTAATATATGTCACATTGGTGTGTTATCTATAAACAATAATTAATTGATAACATACTCAATTCTTTGTAAACTTAAAGATCGTAGTCATGAATGATACAAATATAAAATATTTACTTTGTAATTGTAGACAGAATTCTTGCAATGGCAGTTATATTCAATCTTGGTAATGTAATCCCCGGAATTGTTTGTACAAATGGTCGCTTCATGTGCCATAGCCATCGATTATGATACAGATATCTAGACAAACTAGTTGTCAAAATTCCTCCAAATATCTGTGTATTTCGCGTTGAATTTGTTTGGGTTCCATCCGGAAATACAATGGAATTTAAATCAGTTGGCATTCGCTCATATCTAATCAAAATTCGTTCCAAAGATTTATGTATAATTGTGCAAGAAGGTGTTTCCTTTTGTTCCGTAGGTCTATTTGGTAAAGTAAGCTTTGATAATCTATCTAAAAGATCAACCACGACATTATGTCGAACGACTCCTTCTGTTCCGGCTGCGAATGCAATGTTAAGGATAACACAAAGAGCTTTGCAATTAATACGAATTAATGAAAATGAAACAGGAGGTTTATCTGCTTCTCTGTAAATAAATTGTACATATGTGTGGTTTTCAACGAGGACGAACGTTGCCCAATTTTTTAACATGGCATAGAGAACGGCAGCTGCCTGACGACTTTGAACACACTGAAAACGACCGCTTTGATTTGCCTGGTGTAAATGTTTGGGCACTGGCCTATCGTGTGATAAAATTAATGTTACTCTTTGTGTATGCATCCAACGAGCCCATTGTAAAGGATTTAAAGATACTACTGGTTGCCATATTTGTCCAAATTGTGGGCATGCTGCATCACTGAAAACAAGTATATATGCCTATATTGATATTCTTTAGCATTTTCAAACACTTGATAACTTGATAAATTAACTTTAGCTTTGTTTGAATAAATACCTAAGTTGTACTGTATTAGGTGAAGGATAAGCTGACAAATAAAATACTGGCATGCCGCTTCTAATGGTATCTGGTACACTATACCAAGTCCAACCACATTCTGGAAACCAGCTAAAATGTGCAAGCATAGTATCACTCTCTGTTAAAGAAGTCAATGCTGTCCAGAAACAATTAACAACACCTTGACGATATTGTGATTTTAGTGGTTTTTTCGATAAACATGTGATGTCGTGTAGAAATTCATACGGGGCTATAACAAAGTAATTTTTCCTTTCATATACATTTATCATAAAATAAATTTATATGAAATTTATTTTCAATTTATTAATATTGTCTGCAATTATTGTCAAACAAGTTTCAATTTTATTTACCTTCTATAGTAATTTTATATTGTATTGTATTAGATGCAGATAATGACTTTGTAGACCAAGGACATATTATTACATATTCGAGCGAAACACTAGATTTCCATAACAATACAAAACAAATTTCAAGCATTTCATCTCTCACATTAGCACGTTTTATTAAATATCCTTCACGAAGACGACAGCATAGCAAGCTACTTAATGTACAAGTAACTTTATCTTCTATTTGCTTCTTTTGTAATAGTTGATCGGATTTTTGCTCATAAAACAAAGAGTTTTTAGAATTCCAGTTTGAATAATCTGGTAAACTACTACAGTTTACTTCACGATATAGTTGCCAGCATAAAAAATTTGCATGATAAATATTCATTTCTGTTTCGTTTGCATGTGCCTATAATCATACATTACTGCACAATCTATTGTAAATTCATTTCTCGGGCTCAACAGCGGGCACGTTAAAATAATTTTTAATTATTATTTAAAAAGTTACTTACTGAATGTGAAATAAAAGTCATATAAGTACCCAATGTAGCCCTAGCAATAAAATGTAACAAATCCTGATATGGAACTAAACCATCTGCACAATGTGGATGATATGCACTGCCAACGTGTAGAAAACTGCATGCAATCGTTGTTGCACGTAGCTGTTGTATAACAGAATCTAAGACATGAACATCTGTAGTTCCAACTATACCATCTGATACAACGATCATATCTAGAAGGTTTATTACTTGTTAATATGTTTCATGTATACTGATGTGATATATGTTACAATGTGCACTTGTAAAACTTACGTGCGCAACTGTGTTCTGGTAGAAGTGTAAGTGCTAACATTCCATATCTCAACATATTAACGAAATTCGATTCTGGAGAAAGTATTGAAACATTAGTACCAGATGTACTACTTTTATTTAAACAAGTATTGCTTTCTTCAAAAAGTCCTCCCACCAAACGTTCACTTTCAGCTCTTAAGTTTTCCAATTGTTGACTAGCTATAGCAGTAATACATGCTATTTTTTCTTCTAATATATTAAGTTGTTTCTCTATAAAGCTTGTAAGCTGACTGACATTATCCATAGTTACTAGCCAACCTTGTACTAGAACTTGCTGTGCAGGATTCGTAAAAAATGGTGTGTGAGTAATTATAGTTACATAAATTTCTGGTTGTATTATTCTTTTACTTCCTGGAATGGTGAACTGTAAGAATAATAAATTTCTGAATTATTGAAACAAATCCAAGTAGTTCATATTAATTATTTATAGAAAAAAATAAATCGATATTTACAGGCTTAATAATATTTTCCAAAAATCGTTTTGTTGCTATATATACTTCATCTATTACAATTTCACCATGTTGTATGTCCTGCAATAAAACATTATAATGTAATGTGGCCACAATGTCTGTGTTATGGATCATATTCTCATATATACTTACTATAGTTGCAAGTGATGGACTTAAATCTAAATTAAAAACCATCCTGTATTTGTGAGCCAAAAATGTTATTGAAGTTGTAGAAGTTACTCTATACAGATACTGATGGCTTGTTTCAGAAGACCATGATTCAACTTTTGTCTTTGGTAAAACAGATACAACTTCTAATTCTGGCGCTTCTTTGTTTTTAAAACTTGGACTCTGTATGGTTATCAGAGTATCTAAATGTTCTATCATCCATTGGGCTCTTACATTTCGAGATATAGGAAAACCTTTCTTCATTAACAAGAAGACAGTATCTGCTTCTAAAATGGATTTCTCCTGCAAAATAATATTTTCTTTGATTATATATAAATTATTTATATTTAAAAAATTATGAAAAGGAATATATTAACAATAAAATTATAATGCTAAATAAAAATACAACTTTTATCATAAAATACATAATACTTATATAAATATGAATTACCTCATTTTTTGTAGAAGCCATAATGTTTATTGTTACTTATTTTGGTATCCAAAATTACGCATTAATTACGTATTAATAAAAAATTAAAGTTCTAAATAAATTACTATAACATGTATTTACATAATCAAACATTATGTCTTATAAGAACATATATAACTCGAAAAATCACGTTATTGCTCTCCAAATTTAATGTTCAATTAAATTTTCAATACATACAATATAACCTTAACAACTTAGCAGGAATAATATAACCTCAGTGAAGTTGTATATTATGTATACATATATATACAAATATATATTGTATATATACACAAGAGTGATACCATTTTCATAATTTTATTTTATTTACTGCCACTATGTTTAAATTAATAATTATCCTCTAAAAAAATGTTCATACAATTGAAATTTAAATAAATATTTGTAGTAAATTATGCAATTTAAAAAGTAAGAGATATAGTTTTACAAAGACAACATTCCATGATGCATTGTTGACAAATTTACAATCAATGTTTATAAACAACAATAAGGTTTACTACATATAACAATTTTATACAACTGATACAATAAGCATGTGATAACATCTTAGACTTATATACATACAAAAGTTTTTTACCATTAAATGAATAATATAAAATTATGAGTAAAGTAATACAAATATCTTCAATATGCTTTTACCAATTTAATATGCATATTTTAACATTCCCAAAAACTGAGTTCTTCAGTTTTACTTATTATTATTAATTATTAGATGAATATAAAAGACACAAGAATATATTTTTTGAAAAAAAGTATCTATATAATAAAAAATCCTGTCTATTTTGTAATTTTGCAACTTCATATTTGAAATATAAGCAATTGAAAATTGGGTATTCCCAGCTTGTCCACTGTTTAAGTTTGAATGGTAGAAGGCTGACTAGTTATCAAGGTGTACCACTGCAATTAAAGGTTTATCCATAATCAGTTTAAAACAATTTATATATATTAAATATATACGAATTATAACATATATATATATCTTTATATAAACTCTATAATACATTTAAAATTATTTTCCCAATTCACTTGTTAGATTTTAAATTGAAGTCAAAGTAAATTGAGCATCTGTATAATCTTGAAATCAGATAATTTTGATGTTAGCCGTAAGTTCACATGTAGTGGTGCGACGTTACGCAGTAAGGATGCTAACTTATAAAGTTATTAAATTATAATTTGTTATATTTTACATACAAAGGAAATTTAATGAAGGTAAAACGCATTTAATTATAATGTTAAAATCATGAACAAATTGAGTACATGAATGTATCACATAAAATTGCTTTAGAAGGTTGTACTGCCACTCCCTAACTCCTTTCTTTCAAGATTATTGTATATAAACATTTCTTTCATATAGAATTTTTATAGAGTTTTATATAATTGATAACATATTTTGTATCACATAACTAATACCATGTAATTAATGATATTATACAATTGCAGGACAATTAACAGTTCATCAGTTACATTGATATACAACAACAATGTGTCATATACAAACAATTTTGATATATATCCTGGTTGCAATAACCGGTGTATTTACTCAGAATACCTTCTATGGAGAAGTAATTCATCAATGTCCACAACATTGGATAAAATTTCAAGAATCCTGTTATCGTTTTATAAAAAGTCCTATTAGAGAAAGAGAAGATGCAAGAAAAAATTGTCAAGCTTATCAGAGTGATCTTGTTACAATTAATTCATTAGAAGAACATGGATTTATATTATATCAATTATTATGGCAAGATCCACAGCACCGTAAATGGTATACTGGTATAAAATATCAAAATGGTAACTGGATGAATGAAGCTGATAATACTCAGTTAATAAACATGGAAAATGCAATTTTACCAGAACCAAGTGACAATTCATATAGTAGAGATTATCTAGTATATTCTTATCATAATAATCTACAGCGTTGGGGATTAGAAGGTGTATCTGGTAGAGAGAAATTATTATATATTTGTGAAGCCCCAATTTCAAATTTGCATAATTTGGTAGATGATGATCGTACTTACCATTATGGTGTTGAAATTGACAATCCTAATGAAATACCTAGAGGCCCATATTTTATTAAACAACCTGTAGATAAAGTATTTGATGTATCAAAAAGAAAAATAAGCAATGATGTTTCATTGAGTTGCTTGGCAGGTGGTTATCCTGCACCTACATATGAGTGGTTTAAAGAAGATTATGAAAATGATAGATTAATTGCAACAAAAATAGATCCACTAACTAATACAAGATATACTGTCAGTGGTGGTACTTTAATTATTTATGAACCTGAGCAGGTAAATATGTTTAAAATTTGGTTAAACGTGTGTGCTAAAAATAAGTATAATACAAAAATATTAATGCTATTTAAAATATTAATTATACATAGACCGAGGATAGAGGCTCGTATCATTGTAAAGCAACCAATAAATTCGGTACAATTATATCTGAAAGTGTAGAACTATCATTTGGATATATTTTGGAATTTAATTTAAAACGCTCGGAGGAGCGTGGAGACGAGAAATGGGGAAAGGCTGTGTATTGTGATCCACCTCAACATTTTCCTGGAGTAAAATATTATTGGGCACGTGACTATTTCCCCAATTTTGTCGAAGAAGATAAACGCGTTTTTGTTTCCCATGACGGGGCTCTTTATTTCTCTGCATTGGAAATGATTGATCGCGGAAATTATTCTTGTAACGTTCAAAGTGTTGCCTCGGATACTGGTCGTAATGGGCCATTCTTCCCTTTGAGAGTTGATCCGCATTGTAATTCAATTTTTTTAAAAATAATTTAATATCAAAGATTTAATACAAAATAGTTATCATATTAACAAATCGTTTTACTTTTCAGCTTCTTTCCAGCAATTAAAGTTTCCTAATAATTTTCCAAAAGCATTTCCTGAAGCACCAATTGCAGGGGAAGAAGTTAGACTAGAATGTGTTGCATTTGGATAGTAAGTTTGTATTTTTAATTAATTGATTGTTCGTTACATACGCTAAATGTAACTTTTTTTTACTTTAATATAGTCCTGTTCCCTCATATAATTGGACAAGAAGAGGTGGATCATTACCGCGTGGAGCATATACAACTAGTTATAATCGAGTATTAATTATACCGAAAGTACATGTTGATGATCAAGGAGAGTACATGTGTAGAGTTCATAATGATAGATTGTCAATTGAAAACTTTGTAACATTAACCATTCAAGCAGCTCCAAATTTTACTATTCCACTAGTAGATAAACATATGGATAACAGAGGAGAATTAACTTGGACTTGTGAAGCATTTGGAATACCAGATGTTACTTATAATTGGTTTAGAAATGGTGAACTCTTAAATATAGATACGCTTCCTTTTGAAGATAGAGATCGATATTTTATACAAGACAATGTTTTAACCATCAAAAATTTGGATCCGGAACGAGACCAAGCGTTGTATCAATGCCGTGCAAAAAATCAGTTAAAGACAAAGTATTCATCCGCACAATTAAGAGTTCTATGTAAGTTGTTATTTAAACGTCTTATGTAAATTTAATAATATCATTACATTTTTCAAATCACAGCATTAAAACCGTCGTTTAAAAAACGACCTATGGAACCTGAAACTTATGCAGCTGAAAAAGGTAATGTTACTATCTTTTGCAATCCTGAAGCTGCACCCAGGCCAAAATTCGTTTGGAAAAAGGACGGAAATATTATTGGTTCTGGTGGTAGACGTAAAATTTTAGAAACTGGCAGCCTTATAATTAGTCCTGTTTCAAGCGACGATGAAGGCACTTATGTGTGCAGTGCAACGAATCAGTATGGAAGTGATGAAACTCGAGGACGATTAATAGTATTACGTAAGTTAATATATTTTACAATATTTAACGTGTTGATCTTATATGTAATAATATCTATATATAAATGGCAATTTGAAATCAAGGTGGTCCGCATTTTCTTGAAAAATTACCTCAACGTATAACTACAGCCGTAATGCAAAATCGAACTTTACGTTGTATGGGAGAAGTGGATGAAATGTTAGATGTAGCTTATATTTGGAAACATAATGGTTTACGAATCAGGGATGAAGATTTAGCGAATAATCCAAGATTGCGTATCGATGGCGAGGAACTTAGGATAATAAACGCCACATTTGCAGAAGGAGGAGAATATGAATGCATAATTAAAAGTGCTGTAGGAGAAATTTCTAGCAAAACGATGGTGACGGTAGAAGGTCCACCTGGACCACCGGGTGGTGTTCAAGTTGTAAATATTGTAAAAACATCTACAACATTACGTTGGACTGATGGTGCTTTGAATGGTAGATCCATTACTAAGTATACTGTAACTGCAAGAACTAACTGGAATCACACATGGTTCAATTTGATAGAAAGTGTGTATAATGTAATTTTCAATTTTTATTTTTTACACATCATGATGCAAGTGTGTATAATGTAAATATTGTTTCAGATATCACTGCCATTGAAGTAGATAGATATAATGGTAGAAAAGAGGCTTATTTAGAAAATGTTTTAAGTCCTTATACCACTTATGAATTTTGCGTGTCGGCTTTTAATGAATTGGGATATAGTGTCCCATCATCACCTTCTCCACAGTACAGTACACCGCCGGATAAACCATATAAAATCCCATCTAACATAGGTGGTGGAGGTGGAAAAATTGGAGATCTTACGATAACATGGGATCCTTTACCGTCTTCTGATCAAAATGGTGCAGGAATTTATTATAAAGTATTTTGGCGTCGAAAGAATCATGAGACGGAGTTTCAGTCTTTGTCCTTAAAAGGACATGGTAATATTGGAAGAAGTGTTGTATCGATACAATCGCAATTCTATTATACAGAATATGAAGTGAAAGTTCAAGCAGCAAATTCGTTAGGTTTTGGGCCAATTTCTAATGAAGTTACAATATTCAGTGCAGAAGATATGCCGCAAGTAGCTCCACAGCAAGTGGTTGCACATAGTTATAACAGTACTAGTTTGAAAGTTAGTTGGGCACCAATTGAACAAACTCGTGAAAAGATACGAGGAAAGTTAATTGGTCACAGAATAAAATATTGGAAAGAAAGTAATAGAGAAGAAGATGCGGTATACTATCTATCTAGAAGCACACAACCTTTGGCCCTTGTAGTTGGTTTGCAACCTGATACTTATTATTATGTTAAAGTAATGGCGTACAATTCCGCTGGGGAAGGTCCAGAAAGTGAACGATATTTAGAAAGAACTTATCGTAAAGCACCACAGAAACCACCATCTTCTGTTAATGTGCATGGTGTAAATCCATCAACAGTTAGAGTTGTGTGGCGTTACGTGCAACCAAGTTTGGATGAAGAACCATTAATAGGTTACAAGATACGTGTGTGGGAATTAGATCAAGATATGAGCACTGCAAATGATACTATTATACCAGGTGGTTCAAAATTAGAAGCAGATATTACTAATCTTAGTCCTGGTAAGGCGTATCATTTACGAGTACTTGCATTTAGCAACGGTGGAGACGGACGTATGTCAAGTCCAACTCATACGTTTCAAATGGGTGATGTATCTAGTTTTAGAAGTAGTGCGAGTAATAAGATTTTAGATGCTGCTCTAGGAATATCATTGTTATTACTATTACGAATTTATAACTGTGTGTAATATGAGCATATTTTTATACGAAATGGATATATTGAATATCTACTAACCATTTTTTTAAATCGCAATCAAAAAATGCAATATATTGAGTATTTTTATGTAGATAAAAACAGATATTAATATCTTAATAATTTTCTGATATTATTGAGTTAATGGCATCTGATATTGATGTTTTATCGAAGATCTGAATATTATTAAATGATACTAACTCATGTGTTATAATGAGAGAAAACAAAATTAAAATTCATAATTTGAGAAAAGTTTATGATTTGTAATTTTATCATTATAAAATTCATTTATTTAATATCATGTCATGTTTCAAAAAAGTGGCTGGTTATTATAAAATGATAAAGTATTGTTATACAGTATGAGTAATTTTGTACTTCAAAGTATTACTTTAATTAAGCTAACTTTAAAGCGTTAGTTAGCTTGAAAACATTAGTTAGATTAACATTAAGCAGTTCAAGTGCTAGTGTGAGTCACAGAAATACAGATATAGAAGTGTTATTACGGGGCCCAAGATCAATATTAATAACACTTGCTGGCAGTCTTCTGATAAAAAAAAAACGAAAAACAACATTCTTCAGCATTTTTTGAATAAAAATCGTGAGTGCGATTATGCAGCTTAGAGTATAAACAATTAAATATAGTATATACTTTTAATTATTTTTGCAACTGTTTTTATACTTAGTTTTAAGAATTTATAAACAAGGGATTTTTTTACTTTAATTGACAAAGTTTCTATCCATCCGTCCATGAATATCCAGATGATAGACTGTAAATAATATTTATCACCTTAATCTTTTTTAACAAATTCTAAACAACTTTAATGTTGCTCTGTTTGTATAAATAATAATAAAATATTTCATAAAAAGAAATCTCATTAAAAAATTTATAAATATTACACCAATAATTTAATACCTAAAGATCTTCAGTTATGCATGAAATTTTTTATTGAGTTTTTTTTTATATATACAAATTTAAATTTGTACTCTGTTTTTAGTAATATAACTTTTAATTATAAGAAAATATGTATCATTTTATATTAATGTATTACTAAACAAAAGATCTTATAATATACATGTTTTACAACAAGAATGAATGTAGTATTTCTGTGTGTGTATTGTACCTTTTGCCTTGTGTATATAGATTCAAATTTAAATTTTTAAAAAAGTTCTGTTTATATAAATATAACAACTTCCATTTTACTATTTCAATTATGCTTGTAAGTATAGGTAGGTTTATAGCTGGGACATTATTATGGTAATATAAATAAAAAATAAATTATTTTATATAGCATATATATGAAAAAAGATAAGTAAATAAAAATAAACGTTCAGTTGGATAGAAGATAACTTTTTTGTAGCTACATAATTTTAGAAGCCGGTGATTACAGATGTACACAAATAATAATGTTTATTAAAACATTCTTCTAAACATATTTTACACATATAAACAGTGTCTCGCATTAATGCCGATGATTGAGCATTACAAACAATTTTAAACGTTTTACAGAAAAGTAATCACTGTCTTTTTATATCGTTGTGACTGTAAGGTTAAATATGTTGCGAATTGCAAGCCGAAAGTTATATTCAATTCAAGTGTTGACAAAAAATTCAACATTTAATGTTAACCAGACGAGAAATTTGAATTTACTTGAATATCAAAGCAAGGAACTTCTCAGAGATTGCGGAGTTTCTGTGCAAAATTTCACTATTGTGGATGATTTAAATAAAACAGATTCTGCTTTAGAAAAACTGCGTTAGTATTTTCTTTAATGTTTACCATTTGATGATTTGTTATACATAAAAGTATAACGTAATTATATTATATTTTTGCCCATAGATGCAGATGAATATGTTATAAAAGCTCAAGTATTAGCTGGTGGTCGTGGTAAGGGTTGGTTTGATAATGGTTTCAAAGGAGGTGTGCATCTTACAAAGGAGTAAGTGGAAGTACATTGTATAAATATAATATAAAGACATACATGTTATTTAACATATTTCTTATTAGCCGTAAAGCTGTTGTAGATGTTGTGAAAAATATGCTAGGTCACCGCCTTATCACTAAACAGACTTCAGAAGATGGCATATTAGTACAAAAAATTATGATAGCAGAATCTGTAAATATAAAGCAAGAAACATACATTTGTATTCTTATGGATAGACAGCACAATGGTCCTGTGTTAATTGCTTCACCAGCAGGTGGTATGGATATTGAAACAGTTGCTGAAAAAACTCCTGAATTATTAAAAACAGTACCTCTAGATATATATTATGGTATTGATGATGATATTGCTAAAGATGTTAGCATATTTCTTGGTTTTCTGGATCCAACTGTACAAGAGAAAGCAATATTTGAATTAAAAAATTTGTGGAAACTGTTTGTAGATATTGATGCTTTGCAAGTTGAAATTAATCCATTGGCTGTAACTACAGATAATCAAGTTATAGCAGTAGATGCAAAAATATCATTTGATGATAATGCTCAATTCAGACAGCAGGATTTGTTTGCTTTAGAGGATAATGATACAAAAGATCCTAGAGAAGCAGCTGCATCACGATTTAATTTAAATTATATTGGCATGGATGGTAACATAGGATGCTTGGGTATGCTTTATTAATAATGTTATGTTCAATATTATAAGTAAAAAACTTCCCTTATTGTTTTGATAAATAAATATTTATAAATGAGCATTACAACAAATTAGTAAGATTTTGATTCTTTGTTTCATATTTAGTTAATGGTGCTGGTTTAGCAATGGCTACTATGGACATAATTAAACTAAATGGTGGCTCTCCAGCAAACTTCTTAGATGTAGGTGGAGGTGTTAAGGAAGATCAAGTGTATCAAGCATTTAAAATTCTAAGTGATGGTAATAAACATTGAAACAAATAATAACACTGTTAAATCTGTTATTAAAATTTGATAAAACTTCAGATCTTATTTGATATCTTTAGATCCGAAAGTAAAAGTAATTCTTGTAAATGTGTTTGGAGGAATTGTAAATTGTGCCACTATAGCCAAAGGTATTATTACAGCATATCATAATTTACGACTTGAAATTCCACTTGTTGTTAGACTGGAAGGTAATTATTTTCTAACTGCTTGGTTTTATGGCTTATATTGAAATAACTGTATAGTTTAATAATAATTATCCTTTTCTTCCAAAATTAGGTACTAATGTGACAGAAGCAAAGAAAATTCTTGCAGAAAGTAACTTGTCAATTCTTACTGCAAATGATTTAGACGAAGCTGCTAAAAAAGCAGTTTGTTCGGTAAAAGCATAAATTTAACAGCTGTGCTCTGTATTAAGTGCTTTAAAAGTAAAAATTCGTAAATGTAAGGAAACATTTATAAAATTGTTATAATATAAAAAGTTGATTTTTTTTTTTTCAGTTTGTTTGAATATACGTATTAGATTTCATTGTGGAAAGTAAAAGAAAAAATAATTTTATGTTTCGAATTTATTATTAATAATTTAATTAAAGGTATTTATTTATTTAAATTAATAATTTTCGGTTTGTTATGTTATCATAAAATTTTGTTTTATTTTATTTTCATTTAATAAATGTTTCCGAGTGCACATTATTTGGCCAAAATTTGTATACATTTTAAATGAATAACTTCGATATTTTCGTATTTTGTATATTCAAAATATTGGAATAGTAAGCAAGTTAAATTGTTTTGTAAGTATATAAACAGAATGACTGAACATATTTTTTAAGGATCGTTAAACATTTTATACAGTATAGAAAAAAGTAGGTTTCCCGAAGGAAAATGTCAATGAAGAAGAAGCAAGAACGTTCAGAATCCTAATTTTGACGATATTAAAATTGATTTAGAAAGAGGATAATATAATTTTTAATTGTTAAACCGCGAAGACTGAGAAAGCCTATGGGGAGGGTCGAAAACCCAGAAATCCCCGGTAAAGCCTATGTTAGAGGGGTAGGCACCATTTTTCCTGGGGAAGCCTATTATCTCCCATTTTGTATATTTATCTTTGTAATTTGTACTTTGCCCAATAAAAAGTTGTTCTTGTAAATCAATATAAATGTTATGTACTATTTTATTTAATAAATTATATTTAACAACATTAAATACGAACAAACTTTCTAAAATTAATTGTTTTATCGTACTAAAAAAAAATATATATATATATATAAAGTGTAAATTTGCATAATTATACAATTTGAAATCCCTCCGTGGTGATTTGAATTCGTGTACAAAAAGAAGAGCAACCGTAGCAAAAACTAACTAACCCGCGCTCTTTTAATTAAAACGGTATTTTATATTATATTAAAATGTTTCTTATTTTTTATTAATGTACGAAAAATGGGGAACAGTGGAAAGCGTTTTTAAATGAACTATTAAGTAGTTTACTACTTCGAGAACTGCCCTTGTGAGTGAATGGCTGATGTATGGTTACAAAAGTTCACCCCCCACAGAGAGGATTGCATATAGTGATGCGTAAGCGCACAGAATAAGCACTTCTAAACAGTAGCAATCATTTCCTCTTAGCTGTTTTTGTAACAAACAGACTAACGTAAACCATCTATTACTTTTCCATAGTGCTTGCTACAGATGCATGTGCGTATCTTTTCATTTATTAGTCATTCGCTCTCTCGCCGAAGACTTAAATAGGCAGCGCCAAAGATTGAATTATAAAAAGCTAAAGAACTTTCCATTTTTTCCTTTTTCTTTAAAGAGGATTTGTAATATTTATGATGTATATTTTTCTTCAAACACCCTGTCTAAGTAATAGAATGAACGCAAAGAAGAAAGATACAGACAGAAAATGAATGATTAATCAAGTACTTAGACGAGTAAAATGATAAATGAAAGTTGGTGAAAAAGAGAGCGAAATGAAAGAAGGGATGAAGAGAAGGAGGAGAGAAATGATCTGCGTCTGCGTTAAAATTTCGGGGCGGCTGAAAGAGCGATAACGGCGCGACGACACTAGCTCGACCGACGTCGCAGCGCTCTGGTGCACCTGGAAAACGACACCGGTTGTTTATTCACTGTTCGATTGTTGCATTATCTAGTGTGACTTTAATTTAGTTCGAATATCGCTAAGTATCGAATAAATGTTAATTACCTAAATGAAATTAAATTCATCATTTGTTTTAGAATTGAAATTAATATACCGAATTAAAACTGCCACCGATGCGCTAAAATAATATTTAAAAATTTTTAAATAATGTTTAAAATATAGTTGCAATTGTACCTTATATTGTACGAAAAAAAAAAAAGGTAAAGGAAATATATAAGTAACACGTTGAGAATTACTTGTTGAATCCATTCAGGCTGCATAAAATGGCAGTGTTCTGCGATTACCACGAGAAGATTGAAGGGAAACATTACCGATGAGCTTGATGGATCTGCGGAATCGCAACTTTTCTCTGTCCGAAGTACATCGTTAAGGATAAAGGACCATTTCCTGAAAACCCGTTGAGGATAAAGGAACAAGGCTTCACGGAAATACTTTTCAAAGAGTGGAAACGAAGTTGAGGAGATATTTTCTCGAGGATCGAACAGGAAAGTGCCAGGAATTTTTAAGTAACCCAACGTACTCTCAAGAGGAAGTTGCCAGCTTACTTTCACAGACAAATACTTTCCAGAAATAATACAAACAAAACTGAAAGTATTTTTAAAAACGTTAGATAGAAAAGAAAAATCTTTTTCTAGGAAATCAAAGAAACTTGTTTGAAGAATAACAAACACCTATTTTCTCCGCTTTGATTATTTTAGTTTACGGCAGGGAAAAATTTACGAGGAAACCTATCGAACAAGGATTCGCGGACTAGTTTTCAAATATTTAAAGAATCTCCGATCCGTAGGTGTCTGTCCGATAGCCGAGGATATCTCACTGAGAATTATTGCCTTATACTGGACATTCAGACATCGAAGAAGATTAATAGATTTTACAAACACCGACCGAACCCATTTGCAAGAATAAAGAAGAAAAAAAAAAAGGAAACAGGAAAAGGAGGAAACGCATTTACAACGAACATGAATTTTAACACTACCTCGGGCTACTATGTTTGCAACTTATCTTCGTTTCACTCGCATTATTCGCAGCTGCACGGCTGGATCTCACTCTTGGTTTGCATTTTTGGTTCGATCGCAAACATTTTGAACATTCTCGTTCTGACTCGGCGAGAGATGAGATCACCTACGAACATAATTTTAACAGGATTAGCTGTGGCCGATTTACTCGTAATGATAGATTACATTCCTTACGCGATTCATCTTTATCTGTACCGACGATCCAGAAGAGACACGTTCACCTACGGATGGACTATCTTCGTGCTGTTTCACTCAAACTTCGCTCAGGTAACCTGTTAATTAAATAAATTATCTACATTGTTATTCATGTTTCTTCGAAAACTTATTAGAAATTGATTTGCAAAGCAATTATCATAAAAAGAAATTATAGTGCACCGATGTCCCGCAAAGTCGTTTCGGTATTTACGATTGGTCGCATTCTTACGGGAACCTTCGTTTCCTTGCTTTGTTTGATGAGGATTGACCTACATGTTTGGAAACCAATCAATCCAACATACTGCATCCTCCTTCTTCTTTAATTAAAGGCTAAATTGCAGTCCAACAAGAAATGAATTTAGCTCTATTTCATTATACCGTAATCCCGTGTTCTTGAAAGACCAACAAGTTGATCAATCTTGTTTCAACTAGAGAAGCAACAGCTGTAAGATAAGAATAGGGAAGTTCTGCTTCGCAGAACCACAGCATTATTCTTTGTGTATAAAATTACCGGTACTAATAAGAAAAGAATCTGACAATAAGATTTTCTAAACAACCTAAAGAAAAGAAAAAGGCGGGTACAGTTGTGTTAATTGAATTTCCAATTAAATTTTCACAGGTTTGTCACACTATTTCAATTTGTTTGACGTTAATATTGGCTGTGTGGAGATACGTGGCGGTGGCAAGGCCACAACAGAACAGAGAGTGGTGTAGTTACAGACGAACTATTTTTGCAATTTTCATTGCGTATGTTTTTTGCCCTGTGCTTTGTATACCTCTGTACATTACGACAGAAGTGAAAAAACAAGTAGAGGTGTTGGATTCCAATGGAATGAGCCTAAATATTCGAAATCGAAGCTTGATCGGTAAGCAGTTAACGCGCATTACCCTTCCCCTGTTTCTATTTTAAAACGAGCATGCATTAATGTACGCGAACGAAAAATGTTAATTATTGTCCTAACGTTTTAATTGTATATCGACTGACATTTATGCAATGACCTTGTTATAACTATTTAATTCGAAAAGCTCGTTTCCACTCATTCGTTTGAAGAATATTACATAACTAATTCTTGCGATGTGCCATAAGCTTTTTTCTTGTACACGTTTGAACAGTTTTTCTAACAGTTGGGTATTTTCTGAATATATGCAGAGAAATATCTTTCGGTGCCTAAAAGCTGACCTGAATACTCTGTGAAAATTTTATTCGCAAATGTTTGTTTGCAAAAGCACAATTCACGAGCGTTTGAAATATATGAGATTTTAGTGAAAAGAAAAAAAGCCATTTGTTTTAAAAGTGGTTATTACCGAACGTTTGATATTTTACGTATTGGATATTAATGAAGAAAAGAAAATTTCAATACTATATTTAATGGGTTTACTAGAAAAAGCTCATAACTATCATAACGTATACGTCGATTAATATAGCAGTTAAAAGTTTACTGTTTATATAATAGCAAATAATTTACAAAGCTTAAAATATCAATGTTTATTACTACTAACATTGTTAATATGTATTCTTGAACACACGAAGCGCGTCCAATCTCTGCTGCTATGTTTTCTATTTCATTATTTTATTTTCAACAATTTTTTTTAACTTGACAAAAAGCGATAAGCCCAGAGATATTTCGATATTTACAACACTAATTTTTCAGTATGATCGAACGGACAGAATTTTGCATTTTCATTGTATAAACTTCGTTTCCTCTCGCTACGTGTTCCCGTAGTTATTTTTCTTTCTTTTTTTTTTTCAATTTATCTTATTAAAAAACGTTTACCTTTTTAGATGTACCATTAGAAAACACAACGAACGTAACACTGTATTTTGTTCGATTAAGCGAAACGGCGAAGAATCATGACATCCTGAAGGAATTAAATTTTTGGATCTATAGTGTGGTAATAAAACTTTTTCCTTGCCTCGTTCTAACAATTGTCAGCTTGAAACTTCTTCAAGTGCTGTTGGAGGCAAAACGAAGAAGGCGAAAGTTAACGAATATTCAGGAGGAAAATTCTGAAAGGAAGAAAAGCTGTCGAAGAGCTGAAAAAGAACGGCAAACTGATCGGACCACGATGATGTTGCTCGCAGTTTTGCTGCTTTTTTTATTGACAGAACTACCCCAGGGAATACTGGGACTTTTTAGTGTGCTCCTTGGTCCAGGATTTTTCCGGACTTGTTACTTGATGCTGGGTTAGTACTTATACTGGCTCAGAAAACTTTCTTTCACATCATTTTTTAAGTTAAAAATTCAACTGACTAAGAGCCACGTAGAATCTCCAATAATATACTTCAGTTATAAAAAGTATATATATAAAAAAATGATACCTTCAAAGAAAAGTTTAATCCTCCGGTGTGAAATTCCACTGAAAGTTACATTTAAAAGCAGGATTAAAATAACAATTCTATGTAGTCCTTTCGGATATGGTATACTTGCGTGCAACGGAAGCGGCTTTCGATTAAGAAGAAGCGCAGTGAAAAAAGTCTTCCACTATTCACTTGACTTCTGCTTCTGCTCAACTTGCGAGACCAAGAAAAAGAAGATTTCCTTCTTTATATTTTTCCTTTATCAAGAAAAGTTTACGTAGCATGTGATACGGGTATCTTCAAATATTATGTTGTTGCATATCAACTGGTCGATTTCAAAACGTAAAAAGTTTGACATGATTTCAAGGCACAAAAGTTTCACAAAATAGCACTTATGTTATATCAATTTGGAGCTCAAAATTTCATAGAATGAGTATACCAGTAAAACGTTTATCGTTTCATTTTTCGAAATTTAATTGAAAGACAAAAAAAATGTTTGCTGCATAAAAGTAGAGCATTTTTTTTTACATAGGAATTAGTTTTTTTCCTCTGATCTGATTTCTGCTTTTATGAAAGAGTTTTATCGTCACTTTAATACAAAAGCTGTAGACTATTGTATCAGAACTAAAAGCGCGACACAGTTGAGAAAAAGATTAAAAAGTCGAGAAGCATTTATTGAATAAATATCAGTAAACCTGAACAACAGTAAAATTTCAATAAAAATAATCCAATGTACATATACTAGTAACTATTATTTATCAAATTTTTGTAGTTTAACATTAATGGAAGATGTTTGATATATTTCCTTAATTTATTAATAATAAAAATAATATCAGCAATTGCTTAGTGTAATCAGTTTTACTCATTGTGATTTTAATTTTTAGGTGACGTTATCGATATGTTAACCCTTGTAAACTCAGCTATAAATTTCATACTTTATTGCACAATGAGTAGACAATTTAGAGAAACGTTCAATAAACTTTTCTGCAACAGTTGGAAAATTCCCAGTATTGGAAAACAGATTTTTTTAGAAAATAATGGACACACGGGTACAAATCATACGGTAACACAAGTGACGCAAGTATAATTAGAACAGAAATGATGGAATTTTGTTTCAGCATTACTTATCTATTAAAATATATTAATTCTGATTGTGATTTTTTATGTAAGTAACATTACTTTAATAATAAAAAGATTCATATTTAAAGTATAAATATAATACGTGAAATTATAAATGAATATTAATAATAACAAAGTTAATAAAATGTTGCATTTATAATCATTATTAATATTTGTTACAGCAAATTTTTAATTTCAGTTTCACGATATGAGAAGACTACAATGTCTCTCAAACACTATTTGTTGTACTAACACATGGTGCTGAAATGTGTATCTTGAAATTCTTTTGAAATTATTACTGCCAAATGTAACAAACAACGTGTTTATCGTATATAGTGCAGTAATAATAATAATAAAATAAAATAAATTATTAAGTATGTCCGACTGTACTTATATTTGTTTCTGTACATAAAAATGTTTGTTTCTGATCTTAAAAATTTCGCACACATATACAGTGCTTCCGATTTGATTGCACAACCGCAGAAAGCAGCGAATTCACATTAAAATATAAATTAAAAAGGTAGAACGACACTTTTGGTATGAAGCTTCATTTTCGAATAAATCAATGTTCAAATTTATCGGATTTAAAAAAATGCGCCAATGAACAAGTGGTGTCATTTAGCTCAAATGTCAAAAATCACTTCGACTTTTAATTCTTGTTACCGCTACTAGGGGACGCTTTTTAAAATATAATAGCGCCGCCTTATGCTAATGGCGAGAACTAAAAATGAATATATTTTTTGCGCACCCTATCGGCGAAATCAAAAAGTTCATTTTACGCACCAAACAGCAGATAGTGCCACTTGTTCTCGCGATTTTTTAAAATTCGATGAATTTACGACATTGATTTATTGAAACAATTAAGCCTCATACGAGGAAATGTCACTCTATATTTTTAACTTGTATTTTCATGTAGATTTACTCTCTCTATGCCACCAGGTCGAAAACATACTATACATACTTTACTGTTAAGAAAAAGAAATGAAGATATATGTTCTTAATACATACTTTCAATAGGTTTTTGTATATAATTTTCATATATGCATTTGTGTAAATTATATTTGATATTTTTTCCGATTTGTTCTTCGGGTAATTCTGTGTCTAAAGCTTGGTCTTCACCTTTTTTCCTGATTCGAGCGCCCTTATTTGTCAGTTTCGAGAACTAACAAGAGCAATGGCGGAACAAGTTCGATTAAGACGCTAAAATATATTCGCCAAACTGAATGTTTCGTACAAATTCTGTAATTAATATAAAGAAAAGTGAAACTGATTCGTGACTAGTCTTTTAAATCCTTTACATTGCCGGTAAAATAACGGTTGTGAGCTATTCGTGACTTAAACTTACATTGTGCAGTTCTAATTGTGCCCGAAGAAGGAGACGCTTCGAGAACCAGTGTAAAAGGTATGTTCACCTGCATTCCTGTAAATGTTTATCTTTACACAAATTATCCCTTTTCACTAATTACGCTTTGCCAGTAAATAATACCATGCTATTCAAGCGGCATAAAAGATATTTCTCCCATCATTTAACCCTTAACTTGTAAGATGGGATTCATTAGACCTTAGCATTTTTTGTAAATACTACGTTTTCTTATTCTTTTGCAAATTTCTAAATTTTTTTATGGGATCCTATGGGTCTCACCATAAAGTTTAACTTGTTAAATTCGAGTCCCATCCAAATGTTCCTCGACTACTCCTCTTCATTATTACTCACTGGTTTGGAGTAGTAAACAATGCTATTTATAATAATTCACCAGCAATTAGTATATTGGTTTTCTGAACGCAGTACGACTAATAACAATATGTAAAACGGTGTTTTACGATAAGTATTTCGGACAATGATTGGCCCGACCTTAATAGGAAGGCGCGCCCTTGGGTAAGCCGGTTCGAGGAAAGGTCGATTCGAGAGAATGGAGTATAATCGTCATAAAGAAGCTTGTTGTTGATAGGATGGCCGGCTCCATCACAAGGTAACAGATACGATAACAGGCTGTATGAGGCCCACGTACTTACGCGACCAGCTGAAATGGGAGCATAGCGTGTCTCTCGATTTCTCCGTTCGAAACGTTCCTGGAATCCTCTCTGAAATAGTCCTCGATCCACCGCTGATCGAGGCCCGGCTCGTTTCTATTTAGTCACCTTTATCATTCCAGGCTATAATCCTTGCTCCTCGGTTGCCTTTCTAATTTACGCGCGATCCTAACGCGACATTATAAAATCATTTGCGTTCTCGCAAAAAAAGGTAACATTCTTCTACAAATTGCTTCGACCAACTCGAAAGAAATGAAATAACACCGGAGCCACTTTCATTAGAGGGACTCGAGTTGATTAGCTGGAATTCTTCCTTAATTTGTAAGTGGAAATTGTCCGTGTAAGGTAAAGCTTCAAATACCACTCGTTCAAACTTGTTTATTTTTTAACGAATATTCTACCCTAATTATCACCTGACAATATTCTTACCGGTACGTTGTATATATTCATATAATTCATATCATGGAATAGGAACTATTTCAAAGAAGTCACGCTCGAATCGTTCAACCTAGAAAAAAAAAAAGAAGCGATTTCTACAAAACCTGACGAGTTACCACGAAATCTCCCTCACCAAGCCACCATAAATGCACAATGGGACGCATTGTGTGCCTAATAACGGAATCAGCCTCCACCCATTGTTCAAGAAGCATATGTACAAGCTTTCTGGATATATGCGATCTACGAACACGCGTTTCGACCACTACGTACTATTACGAGTATGTTTTATTTAGAACCGAAATAAACCCCAGTAGGTAGGCGAGTTTATTCACGTATGTATTTACAATGTAATTCGTATTTGTTTAATGGAAGCTGTTTCCTTAAGTTTCAAAAGCTGGCGGGTTAATAATACTTTAATATACCTGAAAGCATTTTCGTTCATTAAAGGATACCAAATGCCTGCGTAGAGACGTCAGATGTTCTGCTAGGATACATATTTCAGACCCGTGACTCACGGCCAGGTGTTCCTCTTTCAGACACCGTGTATCATCGATGGGGAACGTTTTCCTCAAAATTCATGAGGTCTATAGGTTTATAATGATCATAGGAACACCTTTCGGTTAGATGGTATCTCTGAACGCAAAGATTTTCAATTTATACTTTTATATATGCAAATGATTTATGAGTCTGGAACGATGAACAATGGATACACAAATCACCCACGATTGCTTGTACAAATATGGATTTCAATTTAAAAACAAAACTCCTGGTAATAAATATCAGGAGATTCCAGAAAAGAGATTAAACGTTCAGATAAGATTTTAGCGTATCCAGGAAATATCTTGGAAAAAAGAAAATAAGAGGGGACAAAGTGCAGATATCGGATCTAATGGATCAGAGAGTTTGCAAAATGTTCGAAAGGGAGAGGGACGGAGGGAATAGCGTATTTTGTTAAGAGAAACTCGTATTGTACGACCAGATGGATTCTTACGGATTTATTCTTGGAAATGAACAAGAATAACGTGTCTTAGGTACGCGACTCTCTCTCTTTCTTTCCCCTCCCTGATCTCTCTCGATCTCTCTCCGCCTCCCTTTTTCTTTCTCTCTTTTCCCTCTTTTTTCGTCTCTTCCCCTACCAGGATTCTTCATCAATCGTCAGATACGACTATCGCCTTCCTTTCTCTCTCCGGATCTTTCTGAATATTCTTAGACTGGATAATAAAAAACTATAAACATGTGAAAAATAATGAAAAATCTAAATTTACCAATGGGTAACAACATGTTTTTTTTCATCAACATTTCGTGTATCGCTTTCCACGAAGATTAATTAAAAACTGTTTACAGATTGTTTTTGTGAAAGGAAAAAAAAAAAATATGTAAAATGTTGGCAATGTCGAGTGTCTCTTGATCGTGGAGGGTATCAGTCTGGCAGCGGCAATCGATTGGCAGCCAAGATCGTTATAGGTGTATGGCGTAGCGTCGAATCATCGGAATTCGTGACGTTTCGACGGGAGGTCTACGGAAGTACAAACTCGTAAGCGAGAACGATGACGCGATAGCACAGACGAGATCGCACGTAAACCAGTTAAAAGGAATCCATTTTTCCGCGAGGCATGTGTGGACATAGAGAGCACATGCACTAGCGACAGATTTGAGCGTCAATCAATCTAATCTAATTTCTCCGCTCGTTTCTCTTGAACTTGACGTAATCATTCATATTAGACGCGTAATATGTTTTTCTGCTGATTTTAAATCCACTCATTCTTTCTCGATGACGCCTACTAAATATCATCTCAGTTGACCTCTGGTGTCAGTGTTCTTTACCTTACTTTTTATTACATCGTGAGTTAGTTATAATTTGAATAATCTCCTTTCAACCCTCGGACAACGGACCATGGAGAGAGCCTCAATTGTGATTTAATTTTTTATTTCATATTATTTTCATTTCCTAAATTTTATACCGTTCCTTTCAAAATTATTCATTTAACTTTAGATTAATATCTTTGTATATTGTTTGTAAGTTTAGGTCTCAGTTGACCCAGACTTCGTTCTTCAATGGTTAAATATAAAAATGAACATCGAATTAGGTAAAAGGTTAAGGTCTCAACATATTCCAACTTCATATTGTAAATGTCAGAAGGATTGACATTTATTATGTCTAATATCTCTAAAGTAATTGCGCAGCAATTTAATCGATCGTGCAGATTTAATTAATTTTTTGCACCGTAACCTTTGACATTGGAAAAAATTTGCTTGATCGTTTGCTTGATCATCGCCATCCGTAGAATAAAGTTCTTAACGCCCCTCGACGAGTCTTCCTCGATTTCCCCTACTACGTGCTGCCGGATCACGTGCTCGCTCCCTCCAAGTTTCTCTACAAAAACAATTATAGATTCATTCAGTGGTAGCAGCGCCAGTGCTGTCTTGACACTCGTGTCGGTGACGTGCTTTCTGTTACTTTTTCCATCTCTCATTTTTTTTTTTTTTTAAAGCGAACGTTGTGCCTTTGCGAAAAGATTCAACTATTTCTTATGGAAGCATCATTTTCTCACGTTATCGTTTGAACCACACCGATTCGGAAAAACTTCCATCACGCTTGTAATTATTTTTAGAAGTGCTACGAGCTATTTTAAACGCACGAGGTGAAAGTGGAAGTACCTTTTCGGAGAAAGTTCCGGAGGGGATTTGTTCTCAGTTGTCACCAAATTGCGAAAATATTTTGGTAAGCGACGTTCTCAGAAATTCTGCCAGCTTGATCCATCGTTTCGCATGAACTGAATATTTTCTTTTATTTTTTATTTTTTTTTCCACCTCTGAGTATTGTTCTTAAGTCGTTTGCATTCATTTCGACGATGCTTCTATGAATATTAATTAAACTCGAGTTTGCTTTTATTTTGCTCGATGATTATTCATTAAACTTTGTGCTTGTTAATCGACATTTGCTCGCGTTTCGAGACGAAAATTTATTCCCATTTGACATCGATTATGTCTTCAACGCTAAAAGCTTCCAAGTACTGGCATTGTCATAATAGCAAGAATGAATCATTTACTGACAGTTTTCTTGTTTCCCTTAATCCGTTTCTTTATGAGAAACGATTCTAAATGAAACGCTAAGCTTGAAATTTAGTTACAAAGAGTATTTGTTTGCTCTTCAAACTCATAAGAAAACCATCAACTTTTATGTTTAGGCAACATAAAAAACGTAATAAAACGTACATATACGAATACTTGTGATAGTTGCAAAATAAATGAATACAATATTTAAGTGATAATCTAAAAGATACAAAGAAATGACTAGAGAATATAATGAACGAAGGGTGGTAACGTTCTAAGTACTTGTAATAACAAAAATAAAGCTTTCACGGAAACAGGTTTATTTCCCCGAAGGCTTGTAAAATAAAATTCACGCTTATCTGTAAGAGATAAAATCCGTGTTACCACTAATTCGAGGAACCTCTTCTCATTTATACTTGCTGGAAATCTTGTCGATAACGAGGCCAGCTACAGCACCATTCAGAAACGGCGACTGTTCAATTAGCTGCTGTACATGAAAATTGTGTTGTAACGATTCTACTAAATTCTGTTATACAACATTCATTTGAATGTACTTGAATATTTAATTGCGCTCCTTTTAAAAAATTCTTTTAATACTCGACTACGTTTATAAATACTTAAGTACACTCGCGATTCAAATCAGCCTTTTAGAGAAAATAACGATATAAAGGAAGCAGGAATTCTCAAAATCCTAATTGTGACGATATTAATATTTTTAAGTAATTTCGACGGAAACGTTTAAATATTTCATTAAAATTATGAATAATAAAGTAAATATTAATTCAAATTTTCCCGCGTAAGCGTTTATACGCAAGTAAGTGGGTAGTCATAGATCTATATATACGGGATCTCCTCCCCTACATCGTCATTCTTCTCGGGAAAGTCTACAGGAGAGGGCGGGATCGTGGAAAAATCATTTTCCCCGGGAAATTCTAATTTCATCCCCAATATACTAACTCCTAACCCAAAAGTTCAAGGATATAATTTCTTGTGAGAAATCACACGATTATTTCGCGCAAGGAACAAGATTTTTGAAAGGACCTGTAACCGAAAGACCGTAAAAGCATCGATGAAGTTGACCAGTAAAATTAGCATTCGCTACGACGAACTGTATTTCGCCTGGCGCGCAGGTCATCAGCCCAGTTCGTCGTTTTCCAAGAAGACGAATTTCTAGCCAGACCCCTCGATACAGGGTAGACCCCCAACCCTTCTCTCAATTTATGATGCTTTCGAACCACTTTATGACTTCGACCATGCATCGTAAAATCTCGTTCGTTGCTTTTTCTTCACCGAATTTATGCACTCCTCCGTTCATCTACCGGCCTTATAAAATCTTTGATCGTTTATACCTTCATTTTATTCATTTACTTGCTTCGCTTCCACAATTTTTTCTCTCTCTATTTAACGATTCTTTTAGAAACGTCTAAAACATCCTGTTTTATTTTTTCTACCCAGTTAATTTTTCAAAATCAAATTAGCCTTGAATTGTTTGTTTCTTCAACCGTTTTACTACCACTTTGCGTATTTTTAAAAAAACTTATAAGACACGCTATATGATTTCTTCCTTTGATGAACTCGTAAATTTTATATTATTGAGAAAGCATTTTAAAAAAAGATATACCTTTCAACATTTTTTTTTTTGTTTTTCTAATTCTGTACGCTTCCAACGGGGTCTTGTTCTGTTTCCTCAAATAAAATTACGACGTCCAATTCTGCGAAGTCCTCTTTGCTCGAAAAAAGATTTTTTTTTTCTCTTTCTCGCTCCTCTTGCCGTTTCCACTCCCCTCGACATTCCAACGGCAGGAGAGAACAGATGGTTGAGGAAGGATAAAGACAGGAGAGAAGGCTGAAAAATAATAAAAAAATTAATTAATCTCGAAGGAATAAAACGAGCAGAATTTGCATATATTCGGTCCAAAGTATACAAACTGCGTGTAAACAAGAATTTATTTTTAAATTCTTCAGCTTCTCGGAATTTATTATCCCTAATTGTCATTGAAAATTTTATATTCCAGTACCGTGTAACATCGATATCGCGTACGTGTCACCAATTGACGACTATTATTTCAGAGAAGACTCGATAACAAAGATGGCTTGCGTCATAAAACGAAACAATTTATTATTTGATTACTCTCCGTGTTTCTATTTGACGATACTCGGTAATTTGTAACCATGAGAGAAATATTTAATCTCTATAAATTTAGTGCTGTTCCCGTTCGAGATAACGAAGACAATCGTTTTCAATTTCCCGGGAAGGTGAACGGAGCTTACGCACCGAATAAAATTCTTTTTCAAGTTAACCTTGCCCGTCTTCGTTTCGCGGTAATTTTTATCTATGGCTAACGAGAATTGGAAAGTTGCGAGTACATCGAGGATCTTTTGGTGGAAACGATTATAGGGTTCCGGATAATACCAATTCGTCGATGACGCGATGTGAAATCGTTTCTCGAAATCGGCACTGGCAATCGTTCCTTTTATTCGGGACGATGTATGTTTATTGTAACTGCAGTTTTCTGAATCGTAACACGACAATTCATTGGAACACGTATTGCGTTACGCGGGAACGATCGATTCTCTCTCTCTTTTTTTTTTCACATGTGTTTACGTAGTTCAGAAAAATATGCCAAAAAAAAAAGAATTCTAAACTGTTGAGTAACTAACAATTATTATTACCAGTATAATATTCGTAATTTTATTAACAAACAAGTTCGAATGTTTGCCATTGAAACTTGAATCAATAACAAGGTGGCGTGCGTTTTTATTATCATTAAATTACATACGTGAGTTTTATCTCTCGCGTGTACTGAGCAAATATTTGGAAAAAGCTCTGAATGTGATTAATATATAGTGAAACGAACGAGTATAGTCGTGGTGGGGGTTGTGAGTTTAGTTGCAAGTCCGGGAGGTGGGAGAAAAGAGATAGAAACGGTGGGGTGTTAGAGAGGACAAGAACAACTTCTAAATGGGGGCTTGGCCTTCTAACGTTGCGACACGTTCGTGGAAAAGCGGCTCTGCGCCGCTTTACTAACACTCGGACATCTCTCTGCCACGTGGCCCATTAAAACACAATGGAAAAAGAAGGCAGCTGTGGTACGCGCGAACGATGTCGAAAGATGCGTCTCTATTCCTGTCGAGATTCACGGGAAAATGCAACACCTGGTCTTAAAACGCCCCTATGAATTGTCACTCGACACTTTCAACTTTACCATTAGAAATGCTATAGATTTGTTTAAATCACTAGATCGAGATACTGGCAAGGTTAATGGACTCTTGTGTCAATGAATAACGATCATGTGACATTCATGAGAAGTGCACTTCTCTTTAACAAATTCTTTTTCTAACCTTTACAAGAATCTTGTTACATTATATGGTGTTTCGTAATGCTATGTTACACGAGTACGTCGGTTATTGAAACGGTAGAGGAAGCGGTTATGAACATCTGTTGTATTTTTCGTCTTTGTAGAATTTTTATTTAACAGAAATTGAACGATTGGGTATTTTACGAGGAAAATCTTTTCACGAGTTTTAAAAAGATACCGATTAATCACTTTTGAAGAAACTTTGATTCTATTGGAATTTCTTTGTTTGCTGTGTAACGCATATTTATTTTGTTCTTTATAATCTGTTAAATCAACCTTGCAAGAGCACGAATTGAACACGATACACATCGTTCTTAGAATCAGAAGCGGCTGCATAAAGTGTGCAATTATTTAAGTCGACGGTGATATTAAGAGGAATTAATAAAATCATAAAAGGAATAAGAGGAAAATCGAGGAAAAAATAACTTTCCTTTTAGAATGAAAGAAAATAATAGGATCCTTGATGCAGAATTATATAGAGCTGTTAGTATTTTTAGTTGAAACAGAGTTTCATGGAAAATGGCTTACGCAATGCGGTCAATTACGTAAATTATGCCAGTCATTTATAAATAATCACATATAACGAGTAATTGAAATAAGAATCCTTCTATAATTTGATTGAAAAAACCGAGTAACCAGCTAGAAACATCCGCAATATTAATTTAAAAAATAATCATACACGCATGTGTATTATTACTAATTTTCTATTTCCTGTTTCCAGATACGGGACAACGGGTTATGTTGAAGACAAAGAATCTCTACACAAAATGTTGACAGTTATGTGTCCAAACTGTCGTCACCGATTTCCAGCACCAGGTTGTTGCGAACTTCAAAACATGGACAGAGATAATGCCTTAATTCATCCAGCAACCTGTTACTATGGTGGCCTGCTAGTTCCTAAAGGCTACACAAGCGGTGGTGGTTGTTTTATAAATGCACCAACTATCATCCATAGTCAACCTATTATTAACTCTTTTAACTATCCATCAAAGACTGTTGATTTGGAGAAGCCGAGAATCGAAAAACAGAAAGACAGTTTTCATCAGTCGTCTAGAAGAGATGCACAGATACTTGGATTTTCGTTAATCAACGAAGAGATTGATAAGAACGAGGAGGATTCTGGATATCAGATAGCCACGAGTTGCGACTTGACCGGAGGAAACGTAACGATAACAACCCCAAGTATACAGTCCGGAGGTTGTTTGATTCAGAGTACAGATTCTGGGATCCATATGCAAATACCGCGTATGGAAATCCGTCCAAAATTGTCCGGTGGTGGATGCTTTGTACAAAAGACATTGTCGACTGAAAATCACGAGACTTCGATCATACTTCCAGAACAAAAGAGTCAGCAACAGAATGGTAATTGCAACGAAAGGATGTTCTTGCTACCCCCAAGCGGGTGTCAAGAACTACCAGGAACTAGAAGAAACATTCTGCCGCAAAAGGCGGAAGAAAAGCCGTCGATAGGAAATCTAACCGAAGGAAATAGCGAGGAGAAGTCGCCTTTCTCGAATTTCCAAGTAACCGGTGTGCCGGTGATGCACTTTCAACAGCCTAAAAATTCTAAGAAAAGTGAACAAGAATCAGGACAAGGAGGAAATTGCAATTGCTGTTGTAACAACCTTCAGAATGTTTATCACGTTAAATCGAAGAGTCTGCCAGCTTCTGAGAATCATAATTCCATGGTCCTGGATTCGAATTCGCTTCAAATCCAAGTGAATGCAACTGTACAGCTGCCTGCAAGTCTGGGACAGTGTACAGTGAACATAACTGCAACTACGGCAAGTTCCCCTAACTCTTTATCGAATACAACATCAAAAACTAGAAACAATTTTAACGGCGGCGGTTTGGTGCAAGAAAACGAAGCTCGGAATAATCAAGAAAACTTTGAGGAAAGAAGAGACAGGACTCCGACCACGCCTGTGTCGTGGTTGATGCCGTGTCCATGGAGTTTTGATAGTTACATGATGGATAGAAACGCGGCTAAACTCTGTGAAGTTAAAAGACTTTTACAAATTTGTGGTTGGTACCACGAAGGCCTTAGTTGGCAGCAAAGTGAAAATTTATTAAAAAATGCCCCGGTTGGCCGATGGTTGATGAGGGATAGCTCAGACAGTAGATACATGTTCGCTGTGTCTGTACAGACTGCTAGAGGACCCACCTCTGTTAGAGTTCATTATTTTTTGGGACAATTTCGATTAGACGCCGAACCTAGACTTGCTTTCGCGATCCCGCTCTTTGATTGTCCGATAAAAATGTTAGAATATTACGTAGAATATTCGAAAAGCGTTGACGAGCATAGAAAAGAAGTCTGGGTCGATTACAGTGGACAGCTTTATAGTGAAATTTATTTGACGAAACCATTGGTCAAGGAGGTCATGTCTCTTAGTCATTTGGCCAGATTAGTTGTTAATAGGTGTAAGCTACCAACTGATCACTTGCCACCATTAATTAAAAATTATCTTGCAGAATATCCTTACAGTCTTTGAAAAATGATATTCATTATTTTCTGATTTCTGGATTTATTTAGTTTATTTCGAATCATTAGCAAAATGGAACTGATAAAATACTTTGAAAGAAACATTTCAATTGACATGAAAGCATATTTTAATTTCGTAAAAATTCATCATTTCTGTCGATCTAGAAAATCAGAAACGCCCAAGAATCTTTATTTTTATACCTTTAAAAATAATTTCTATCCGTACGCATATTTATAGTAAAATGTACAGTCTAAATGTAAACCTACACTTTCGTATGATTAATTATCAATTAAAAGTGACTCTTGAGACTTAATTATTTAAAAAATACGTAAATTTTAATTGTGATGACCAGATTTTGAAAGTTAAACGAAAGTGTACGTGTGTGTGTCTTTTTTATAGTCAACAAAGCATAATATTACAAGATTAATTATTTGACCGAGTTTCTGTTTTATATTGAAGAGTTTCTCAAACAGGGTACCATTTACATACCTTGTTTCGATCAATCAAAATTTTTCCTTTTTATTAATAACTTACGAAATTCCTCGTTTTAGTGTTTCTTGACTAAACAGATAGACCAGGCAAACAAGGTATTCCATTACGGAATTATAATCAAAATTACAAATGAAAAGTATTTCAATTTCTTATAGAACTCGGTCGGTTCTGATATTCTTGAGCAATGATCGGCAATTTGTAACGCATAAAATTGCGAATTATTGCTCCGAACATAAAATTCTTTAAGAATAGTAAAAATGATATTAAATCGGCTTCATTAAAGAAATCGTAAGGCAGTATTAGAATCTAAAGCGTTGATTTGACTCTTCGTTTTCCGATAAAAACTAATATGTATTAGAATTGTGGACTAGTAAACTTTAAGTATAGTTTCTTACAAGGTACATAAAAACTTTCTATAATTTATAAAGTGCCTGCTGATATCATACGAGTTAAAATTTTGTAAAAATATTTAGTGACCATTGTGTTGCGTGTGTTTCATATAATTACTTCAAAATAAATACTTAGTATGTATTAGGAAAATGAAGTGACTCTTCAGATAAATACGTCTGATTGTAATCGTATTGTGTGCGTACAATGAAACAATTAGTTAACTAGCGATACTCGAAACGAAGAGTTGAAAGTCTAGAACGGAATCAAACGTTAAATCAATTTAATTCTTGTTTATCAGCCAGTTGATTCAAATATACGCGTAATTATGTGATAGGTGACTTTAGATTTATGTATGCGCGTACAAGAAGTGTATAATGTTGCGCGAAACTACGACCGATGTATTTTTCTAAAGAAGAATCGGCGGCCTTTTCAAAGCAACCACCATTTTTCTAAAGTCGAATCCTATCTTCCTATACATAGAATGTATCGAAAACTGTGCCTCTAAGTAATTCGACTGCATTTTTCTGTAAAGATAACCGCTTTCTCGACCGGGATATCCCGTATAAATTAATATAGGATTTTTTGTTTATTGTCTCTATATTAGAGACGGCCTCTGGAACTATCGATGTACGACCTACCCTTCGTATTCCTTTAAACCCTTCGACCCCATACTGCTCTTATAACCGACAGAAATTTCGTTCAAACATAATATGTATAAATTATCGATTTAAGTTATGATTTTCATAATAAGCTTAAGCTTCGTAAGCTTCGAAACTTCTAATTTATGTTGTAAATCAAAATCTGTATGTCGGTGCAGTGTACAGCAGCGAGAAGAGAACATGTAATATGAGAGGGATTACTTCTTTTATAATGATTGTAATTTACACTTACTTTGATATGACATAGTAAACTGTGCAGTTACTAGTGGTGTAACTTAAAATCCTTTTCTAGTAGGCTTCATTTAGGTATTATTGTTGTACGATTTTTGTGTTAAATTGTAGTTGGATTGCGAAGGGTTTGTTAATTTCCGGTTCTAAAAATCGAAAGAAAAGTATGTTAGTTGTTGGAAACTGCCACTCAGTGAATCCTACGATATGTTTCATATTGCGATTATAACAATGTATAGTGTGACACGAGTTAAGTTATTAAATAATTATTTATTACCAAGAAATGTTGATGGAATCTTTTTTCTATTTTTTAACTGTACCTCATTTTATTAACTAATACAAACAGTTCTTCAGTTTTAAATGATTCTAAATTCAGATTTAATTAAATTTGTAGTACGTTCTTCGTGATTCTCCGCT
Organism: Osmia bicornis bicornis; assembly: GCF_907164935.1. NCBI lineage: Eukaryota > Metazoa > Arthropoda > Insecta > Hymenoptera > Megachilidae > Osmia > Osmia bicornis. The sequence continues at coordinate 9,549,596 of NC_060216.1, read as the reverse complement.
TTGTAGTCAAGTTTTCTTAACAAAAAGGTAATTTCGTTATTAGCATGTTAACATCCTAACCGCCATGTTAGTCGGGTGACTGACTTATCGTTCAGCTTGCTTTAATTATTTTATGTAAAGATCCTCTTTAGCTAAAATGCACATCTAGTACAGTACTTGATGTTTAAAAAATTGTTAAATTGATAACTGCAGTAGATTCGAAGAAAAAGGAACATAAAGTTGGCTCATTTTCCCCACTCCCCTGAAAGAAGATAATAATGTTAAGCATTATAAGTATTTGCAATTTCGCAGTTAATTATAATTTTATTACAAATAAAATTTGTTTTTAAGTGTTCCTAAACTTACTATAACTTTGATTGTTTCGAATCGTTTCAATTTATTTCAGTAAACTGTATAGTCACTCACTGCACAGTCAATCTGTAACAGGAGAAGTCTGTTTAAATATGTGATTTTGTTTTTACGATTTATCCAAGGACTTTTTGCTTTTAATGAATATTTAATTCAGCGATTTTTAGAACACTTTCTGCATCGGATGCGTTGTTGCGTTACGCAAAGTTCTTATTGTCATTTCCTTTCTCATCGCGATTTTAATATCAGTATACTGATAACCTCGGTGATGGGTGATGGTATCGTTTCGATAAGTTGCAGATATTTTGATTAAAAAAAACCTGAGAAAAAGGAAGTTTAATGGAAACGTTCTAGGAATAATACGAGAAATTTAAGCAATAAAATAGGGGACCAACTTCAGAAAGGATCAGCAATGTCGAGCAGTATGTTATCGAGCTTCTCGGAAACCTTAAATGCATCCGAGGCCGCACTTCGTCTTCTTATCTCCATTTTACTTGGTAATTGATGTGTTTTAACAAGACATTGTTTCCTTTCGTTCTACAGGTTCTACAAATTTTATTCAACATTTATGATCAGTATATTAACCTATAACCTTATTTTATTTGCTTTTGCATAATCAGTGATTATATAACCAACCTTTGAATTATTTATTATGTGTATTCAACTTCTTGGTATATTCATAGTGATATCAAATTGAATTTTGGGAACTTTACGATTCAAAATAGAATTGGACATAGCCTTACAATGTTTCAGAAAAGGTTAGGGATTTCATCATTGCGCATGTGCAAACAATATCTTTATCATAATGAATACAAATCTCTTTCGAAAGTATTAAAGTCATTATTTAAATAGTTCTGAAACATTATTGTTTTAACGATTTGACGGAACAGAAAGTGTCACAGAAATAATGGTTGCAGGAATAATTACAAAAAACATGCGTTGCTCATTTTACTTGATAACGTTGTGTTTACCTTGATCTAAGTTATATACCTATATCTACAACTTTATTTATGTTTTTTTGAAATGACATACATATTCACGTTTGCAATGGTAATTGCATAATGTGTTCTTAGAACTCTATTTCTCTGAAAAATGTTTTTAAATATTACAGCTAGAATAAATATATTAGATCCAGAATAAAATATGTTATTACCGATTGTACGAAATTTAAAAGATTAATATTTAAATTATGAAATTTGTGAATCGACAATTATTTTTAATATTTCAGCGGAATACAATAGTATCATAATTGTAATTGAATTTTCAGGATTACCTATTGCCCTTTTTCACAGATATACTTTATATGGAAAAAGTCCGATTCTTCAACATTTATTTTTCTCAATCTCTGGCATTTTAATCTGCTACTGGAATTACGGTAATTAAATTTTATATGCTAATTGATACTGAGAATAACATACGATGTTTTTTACTCTGTCGCATCGAAAGAACGAATTAAAATAATTGCATTCACGTTGTTTAATTATACATTTTGTCTGTCGTTTTTCTTTCTATCATGCGACTTTTACAAATTATGAATTTCTACGGAAAAATTAATCGAATGTAAACAATACTTTCAGAACACAATACATTTCACTCAGCAGCAACATTATGTATCACTTACCTCATCTTGAAACTTTTTGGTGGTACTTCTTTATCGGTTTTTGCTACTTTCGTCTTCAATATGTCATATCTTCTATACGGTATAAAACAATTATTATACAATTTGTATTATATTTTAAGACCGAGCAAAGTTCATGAACAATTATCTATAAAATTTTTTTTTCATTCTTCGCAGGATATTACACGACAAGTACAGATGATTATGATATTAAATGGACTATGCCGCAATGTGTATTAACATTACGATTAATTGGTCTAGCGTTCAACATATTTGACGGTAAAAAATCGGAAGTACGTACAAAGAAGTACGAATGTGAGGAACATAAATTTCCTCTTTTTCGTATAATGAAATTATCTTTCCAGGAAAAGCTATCTGCACTGCAGAAACAGGTGGCCTTGAAAGAACAACCTACATTTTTGGAGGTTGCAGCATTTACGTATTTTCCGGGGTCGTTTCTGGTCGGTCCACAGTTTAGTATGAAAAGGTACTTAGACTTCGTGAATGGTCGACTCATTGATGATGTAAGTTGCCCTAAAAATGTTAATCGAACTTTTGTCTTAAAACAGAACAACTGATGTTTTATATTTACAGAGTGTTAAAAAGGATGAAATTAAATTACCGGATTGCGTGACACCTGGTATTACTCGAATACTGATCGGATTTATTTACGTGATAATGTTCCAGTTAGGAACTCTATATATTCCGGATCAATATTTGTTAAGTACAGAGTTTCTGAAACACAACTTCCTGAAACGTCTACTTATGATTGGCTTCTGGGGCCATGTTAATCTCTATAAATACGTTTTCTGTTGGTTGTTCAGCGAGGGGGTAAGAATTTTAAATCAGTCGAACAAGTTGTTTCGAAAATATTTATAAATAAGCTATTATTTTAGGTTTGCACAACTTTCGGACTGACTTACAATGGAAGAGATAAGAAAAATCGACCTGTTTGGAATGGTTGTGAAAATATTCAGTTGTTGACTTTTGAAACAGCAACCAGATTTAATTATTTGATTTTGTCATTCAATATAAATACTAACCATTGGTGTGCGGAGTACATTTATAAGAGGCTGAAATTTTTGGGGTCGAAATTGTATAGTCAATTCGCAACGTTACTCTTCCTCGCCGTATGGCATGGATTCCATTCGGGATACTATGTGTGTTTCTTCATGGAATTTATTATCATGTATGCTGAAAGAGACGTAAGTATACATTTCTGAGAAGTATCTTATCAGTAAAAATATTTTGTTGAATGACTTACTTGATAAATCAATTAACTATCATATAAAAATTTTGAATTCTTTCAGTTAACTCAGATATTAGAGAGAAACGAAAAGGTACAAGATTTGGTGAAAAGTCACCCCGAAATTCGGATCGCCTTTGCGATTTTTACGTTTATCTATACGTTTATGTTCATGGGCTACAGTCTTGTTCCTTTCATTCTTTTGTCGTATACTCGTTATCACCAGGTATACTCTTCTATTTATTACAGTGGTCACATTATCTATCTATCTTATCCTTTCGTTTCTATACTACTTAAGAAGTTCCTTATCAAAAGGAAACCAAAAAAGCTCGAATAATACCTAACAAGTTTTTAAGAAATATTATCGAACAATATGGCTCTTGAAATATTGAAACGATAAAAAAGTTTGTAAGTGGGCAAAAATTGCTTACAAACTATCTATTTTTAAAAAGTGAAAAATACAATATTAGATTATAGGATAGATTTGTTGAAAGAGAGAGAAGCTTGTCATCTACGTACAAGTAGGAGAATATTTTCTTATTAGGTCTTGCCATCAAAAAGTATTGCCTCGATTGTTTTCTTTTATAAGACATATTCGTGATTTGACATCGCATGCTTTTTAAAATTGATGGTAGACGTTTACTGTTAACCAGGGAAGACTATAACGCATGTTCTTTGTAATTTGTTCGTGATTGATACATACTTAAACTAATCGCACATAACATTAACGATTAGAGACGTTGTCTTAGTTGCTCGAATTTAGGGAAAATATCACTTTCTTTAAATAAGATGTAAAATTAATTTTTAATTGCTCATAGAGTAATCGAGAGAATTTTCAGAGCTTTCTTCTTGTCGGAAGAATTTCTGGGAGAAAATTTTTTTCTATGAAAAGGTGCTCAGAATTTTTTTTAGATGTAATGTAGACAGTGAATATTTTCCCAAAGTATTTTTTAGTGATTTTAGGGAGTTAAATGATCACATTATAGAAATACGATAGCGGCTGTGCAAACTAGTCAAAGGAAGAATCAGGATTTGAAAAATTTTAGCAAAATTTGTAAAACGAAGTTTTTTCTTCGAATAAATGATAGTTATCGTTTCACATGTTTGTAATTACACCGCTACGCAAGATATTCGATCAGAATTGTTCGAATATTTAATGAAAATATCTATTTTTTGTACAATTTCCTTTAAACGTATTTACAGATTTAACAGCATTTATAAAGTGATTAACTTAGAATCGAGTCATTTGTTGATTTGAAAGTAAAGATATTATTCAATTCTCTTTGTTAGAATTGAATCGTGTAAGCTCAAATTTAACTATAAGCGAGATGGGAAAAGATAATGTATGAATGAATGGATTGCATTGATTCCTTTTAGGGGATCTAGCGCAAAAGGGAATGTACCTTTAGTGAATGGTGCGCAAAATATTTTTCACAATTTTCTTTGTACTAAACACGTTACTACGCTAACTATAATATAGTTTTAATAATTTTGTTGTATAAAGGCGAGACGTACATATCGAGGGCTTCCCTCTTAACGTGGTAACGGTAATTTTTATTTGTGTTATTGCAAAATTATTTTCGAATATACTTGTACTCTAACAGGGGTGTGTTTTTATGTTACTTCAACCCCTTGTGATTTACTTTTGTGTTAAGTAAGCTAATCCTTTAGCGAAACTAGAAGAGAAAAAAAATAAGGATAAAATTTTACAAAAGTACAAATAGTTTTATTAAAAAATACATACGTCTATTATAATTATTTTCATTTACGCTAATCAAATATATCGAACATCACTTTACTACATTTGGTAATCCTTTGTAGATATCAGTATTCTAAAAAAGATCAATATTGTTATTGAAGACATGTTTGATTAACCAACCCTTTTTCATTTTTTGTAGTATTTAAATAACCGGTACAATCATTCGAATATCTAACATATTTTTGAAAAATTATTGAAGTTAATTAACCCCAATAAATGTCTTCGGTAAATGATCTAAGAATTTACGACGATAAATAGTCAGAGTGTTTAAGTCTAATAATATCCTACAAAAAATCTGTAATAGTAATCTGTATTACGTACAGATCGGTCTGCAAAATCTCGTAGATGTACAATTTTCCCAAATGATATCTCTTTAATCAGAGATTTACCTGTATTTGAGTATTTCATTGCCAGCAAACATTCTCACGTGCGATGAAAGCGTTTAATAAGGTCCACCAGAGCTGGAAGGTGGTGCGCCATAATTATCCGACGGGGGTGATTGCGGAGGACCGTATTCTGCGCTCTGTGCTTCTTTCTAAACGACAAAGAAGCAATAGCATTAAGTACTTTGTTTGTTAAACTCTGAATTCTTAATCACCTGTTATTGTACTTGTGAAAAAGAAAAACATGTGTTTTAGTAGCCTCTTTTATTAGAGAGGAATAAAGTTATTTTATCTACCCAACATTCGTATTACCTGTGTCTTGTATCTAATGAAATAAACTTCCGGTTTGCTTGGTTGCGTGGGTGCTTGAGTGGGGAGCACCAACTCCGGTGCTTCTTCTGGTTTCTTCACCAACACGTAGATCAACGTCTTTTCTTCGTCTTGAGGTGGTAGCGGCGGAAGAGCCGGGGCGGTTGGCGTCGGTGGAGTCGGTGCCTTTATGAATACGATTTTGTAATGTTTTTGTGGAGGCGCCGCGGGTGGTATGTATTTCGGTGGCTTGTATTCCGGTGCTTCTGGAGGCGGCACGTGAACATACACGTGTTTATGGACGACAGGCTGTTGTTGCGGTGGGCCATAACGATCCGGAAGAGAGGGTGGACCGTAGCTACCGGATCCACTTGAAAGACTAGCGCCGCTCGATGGAGGGAAATACGAGCTCGGCGGTTCCGGTGCTGGTTTCGAGTACACCGTTGTAGAGGCTACTAACAGTAGCGTGGTCTGAAACGGTTTCCAATTAAACTGTCATTAATTACATCGATTTTATCGAGTATATTGATGCCCGACAGGGAGAAGAACATCATCGCTTGACATCCAACAAATTCGATGTCTAAATTTAACCGAGCATTACATTAAATAATCGAACGAAACATCCGACTTAGTAATTTAATGAGATTTGCAAATACGTAGAGACGATGTTTTGCATGAATTATACTACTGCTGAATATAAATATGTGAGGTATTAAATCAATTTGTCTAAAGTCTTTTGAATACCAAAAATTGATTTGTTTCGAATTAATTCGACGGTTTAAATTCACTCTTCACACTAGTAGAACATGGTGTACACAGTTTAATTAATGGAAATGAATTCAGCAGGGAAAACGAGTAACTCTAGCAGTTACGGTCGGTTAACTTTTAAGAAATTTCGATGATTAATTTCAGATACTCGTTACCACAAATTTATTGTTCTTTTGTTTTCACGATTTGCATTAGAATTAATTTCTTTTTAAAAGCGATCCTCCTTTCCGTGAAAACGACGAAGAATGACTGGTACGGACAAAGGCAATGCAATTAAGATGTCGCGGTAATTATTTCCACTGATTAGATCTGCAAAACTAACCAGTTCCTTTTACTTTTACTTTCGGCTTCTGACTTTCCCTGTTTCGAATTTCCTCGCTTTGTGTTCCTTTTTTTTCTCTCTATACCGCAGAATCCCCCTGGGAAATTTTAATTATCCATTTATTGGTCGATCGAAGAATTAATTTGATTGTAACTTTCATGAAAGTTCTATGTGAAACTTTCGTAACGATTGAAATAAAGAAATTAGCAAATTAACACGCGCCTAATGATGCGGCATCAGTCAAGTCAACAAGTTATTGTATAATTAATCCGTTAAAACTTATTATGCTTCCACACGATACGAAGTACTCTAAAGCTGGAATTACAACCTTTTTTTTACAGATTTTTACAGGAAGTAATGATAGGAGTAATCGCCGTGTCAAAGAAGATTATAAAACGGTTGTTGAATAGCGAGACTTCCTGCAAGGTGCGCGGAACGGCTAGAGGGTCCCATCAAGATCGACCACGGGTGGAGGCGTAATTTCTTGAAAATTGATCGCGTACCATGACTAGAGGAGAACAATTGCGTAAGCGTAACGATTTAACGTGGTAGAAAATTGGTTGCGAAACGATCGCGAGTACACGTTCGTTGCATTTCTAGTACATGTGCAGACATTACTCATGGGTGTACTTGGTCGCGTGCACACGGAATACGCGATCGACTTTCTTCGTGAAAACAATTTGGTCACTTTCGAATGACCATCTCGTTTTATTTCGTACTCCTTCTACAGTGGACTAAACGCCATGAAGAATGGTAATCGAATTATCAAATGTACAAATTAATTCGTTGTCTTTGACATTTTAAAAATGAATTCTCAATGGAAAACAAAGAAGAAAAGGCACATAATTAATTTGTGCAACTATATAAAATATAAAATTACATTTTACGTTATCTGTTCATCATAGCAACCGGCACGATTTTCTGGAATAAATTTCTTTCAGCATTACAGGTAAACTCTCGGCAGATTCAGAGCGTAAAATGTAGTTTTGCTGAGTGAGCATTACAAAAATGGAAATAAGCGTTACAAACGTGGAGAGCAAACGTGAGATATTTCGGGGCGTTGATAAACGGAGATCGAGTCACGAGAACCCGTTACCCCATTAAAGATTCCGTAAAAATAATGCATTCTCGATTGCATGTTGCAAGAGATCCGGTCAGAAATTACCCAAATTTAACCGAGTACTTTCACTGTATCCACTGTATTCCATGTCGTTACGTGCCATTCTCATGTATCTCGATACGATCCCTAAATTCCCAGTTTTTTTTTATGGGAGAAAGTTTCACAGGAACCGTTCGATCGATTAAAATCAATCGTATCAAGATGTTTTTTAGCGCGGATAATTATATACACGGATAGGTACACTCGCGATCAAATCAGACTTCCCTAGGATAAATGGCGACATAAGAGAAGCAGGAATTAATTATTAATTGATAAGTATTATAAAATTTAATGTACAACTGAGAAATATGAACAATAAATAAAAATAAAGGGACCATGTCCCAACATTGTCATTCTCCCCGGGAATGCTTATGGATGAGGTGAAAACTGGGAAGATCAACATTCTTCCTGAGGAAGCTTGATCTGAACACGACTGTATCATGTTGAAGAATCGTTTAATTAAAAATTAATTCAACACCGGTGTCTCTCAGAAATAAGGGTTCACGAAGGAAATACCATTTCCACCCCGAAACAAAGGCACCAAACGGTGCAAGGAAACGATTAAAGATACAGGATGACAGCGATGAGGAAGGGTTCGTAGAACTCACCAGGTAGACCAACATCGTCGAATTTCGAGGTAATCGAGAGGGTACGAGGCCGAAAGGTAGACGTCGCAAGGAGAACGTCTTTCACCGGCGATCTTTCACAGTTGTGTCGGCTGGATCGACACATTCGGACTTTTATACGAGCTGAAAGAGGGGAAAAGGAACATCCTCGATCCTCTTCCTTCCCTCGTTCGATCATCGATCGGTCGATCTTCTTTCATGCGGCTACGTAACCCTGATCTTATTACGATCAACATCCCCGCTTTTCTTCTCGTTTAGAACGGGTTACGGTGAATCCGGGAAACCTCGCGCCATTCAACCGAGATGAATCGGAAGTATCGCGGCTGATTTATCGTTCCTTCCACATTAATTAGTCCCACGTTTGTTAAGATTTTATCATTCTGTATCTGAATTTTTCTGACTGTTTCAGCACAAATTTTTATAAATCTTTGTAAAATTTGCGACTGACGAAGCGTGGTCAATCGTGACCCAGACCGACTTACATACGAAGATGTTCTGTAAAAAGGAAAAAAATCAAGTTATTACAAATGCGATTGCAATCTACGAAAAGAAAGAAATGTAAAGTTAAGCCTAGTGTACAAATTAAGGTATACGAACAGTGTAAAACATGCGTAGATTTGTAGATTCTAAATCAGTTGCTTCGCAATGGAAATAAATTAGCGTTTCGATTAAACGTTACAAGAGCGTCGGAATAAATGTTTCGCTGGTGTAATGTATCTTTCACGCTTGACGGGACACGGCGTGACATGGAATTTCGGTATCCAAGCGTAATTTAAATTCAGATTAAAGTCGTTTCTCGCATAAATCCACGCGGAGCGACCGGTGCGACCGTGACGGAAAATTCGAGGCCATAAGATCAGCGTCATTTCGTAGAGAAAGAAAGTCGTAGAGATCGTTATCGAATGGTCCGCGCGTTTGATATCGCAACAAGAGAGCTTGATTACGTCCAAGAGGTACCTAGATTGAGTAAGAGGATGCTCTGGTAAGAAATTCACGTGTAGATTTGGTCGTGCTGAGCGACGACACGAATGGTCGCGTCCCGATCGTCGAATTGACCATTCGATGTATCCGAGACCGGCGAGGTTTCGAGAGAATGTCCTTGATATCGGCCTAAATTCCTTTGGACGCATTCAGGTATTTTCTCCGTAACGTAATTCCAGAGGCAAGCAACGAAGGAGAGACGGGCAAAATGAAGACGAGCGAAAGTGTGCCCGGTATGGTGGCCCTCACGGTGAAAGTCAAACTAATTACGAGACGGGCATGGGCACGTAAGCTGCTCGGAGAGTTAACGTTGCAAAACAATCCTCTTCGCTACGAATATTAACCCGGAACACTTTCCACTGCCCGAATACCTTGTGATTGCTCCTCTTTTCTTTCTTTCCCTTAAGGGGGTAGATACGGGTAACGCAGCGATGTGACATTACCGGCAAAAATGGGACTAAAAAAGGGTTCGGGAAATTACATGTTTCGTTTTTATATGAGAACATTTCGGGCTGGGTTAGGGCTCATTCGAAAGAGGAAGGTTCAGTGCAGCGCGCTTTGGTCATGATTCAACGAGATTTTATTAATATCTAATAATATGAGTGTCCAAAGTAGAGGAAAAATCGACAAAATACACCAGTAGAATCCAAGTATTTTTAGGTCGCTAAGAGAATTTTGTGACTCAAACGATGGACTCAAACCTTTCTCTTTCGAATGAACCCTTATTCAGCTGAAAATCTCATATAAGGACGAAAAATGTAATTTCGTGATCTCTGGTCCCGTCGGTTCCAAATTCTAAATAACGTGTAAGCTAACAAGGGTACCACTGTTGTCCATCAACGTGTCAAAGTCTCTTTAATCAATTAGTATTTGTAAAAGATAGCTTCAGAGATAACTTTAATCATTTATTTATGAGACTTTATTAAAAGATAGACTTGATTATTGTTTCTTTGTTTGCAGTCAGAAAAGAGATATCATTTGATTCAATTCCGTGACTCACCCTGTGTGAAGTTAACAAAGATCGTAACTATGAAGAAACATTTTTATTGCGCTGTAACGACGTTGTTACAGTTTTCTACTTATAAGGAAGTGAAGACAGTTTAACGTATAGGTGTAAATGAGTTTACAAAGAGAAACATCGAGATACGTCGAACACTTGTTACTTGTTAGTATGCTGACTATGCCAAGTATTTTAACGCCATTCACAATGTGCTCGAGAACGATGATTACTTCATTTTCAGTTATTCAACTGTTTATCTACGTGGGTTGAGCAATTTATTAGAAGAACACCTGATATACAGAATTGTGTTTGAAATAGATATAAAAAATGTGATCGTTCGAACGTTCCCATCGTAATTAGTTAAGTAACAGCTGATCTACAAAGGATTAGGCTCGGTTTCCTTGTTACTAAACAGCACGAGATTTCCGTTACCTAATCCACGAATAAACTGATTATCTAATTTTATTCCGGATAACTACAATTCTTCAACGAATCGTTATTTGAATAAATTGATATGAGTATAAAAGGGCCAGAGACTTTCTCGTCATTCTGAAATTTTAATATTCCAGATTTCTAAAATTTCCTAACTCTGAAATTTCAAAAATCCAGTATCTAATTGTAAGATATGAATGTAGATATATGTATATAGAAACCTTTGAAGGTGGTAACATCTCTTTGCGATCTATCGTCACCATTTTATGTAAACGTACAATAAAAGTTAGATTGATAATGACAAACATGTCATATTTAAGTTAATAAACAAAGCTGTTCTGAATCGTACAGAAAATGGCTGAGAAGAAAGAAGAGGAGAAAGCAGAGCAAGATAAGCGATTAGAATATATTTACGATTACCTTCTGGTCTCCAGAAAAGTAAAAATGGACAAATGGATGAAAATGTTGTCGAATGCAGACTTTAAGGTACCGATATCCAAATGGAAACGAGGAGAATTATTACAAGATTTATAGATCGTAACTCTGCCTGCAATTAGGAAAACCAGTCGATATCTTTATCGAAATTTTTAATCATTGAAAGTTTAATTAAATTGAAAGGTCGCAAATGTTCTTGCGATATAAATGATCCAGCAAGAAAATGTCAGGTGGTTTGAAATTAAATGAACCAGCTGATAAACGTTCAATGCTCGTGTACCAGATCGCTTTTCCGGGGTAATTTGCCAGAATTATCTCGTTACGTAACAAGTCTGTTACATAACTCTATCGGCGTTGTTTTAAATATAATTCAATGATGTGTAATTAAAAATGAAAATTCAAAAGAATACTTTCGACTAGCGTGTTTAAACGTTTCATTATCCTCTTTAAAGTGTTACGAGATACGTATTGAAAGAGCAAGTATTATTAATTACTGTACCCTCCATTTAGTGAAACTTTTTTCTCAAAAATGTCTGGAGCGTCAGTGGGGCAAATTCTAAAGTGAGAGGTCGCAAAAAATCGCATTCTAAAGGCGAATTTTTGTCTGTTTTGTTTGAATAACACCTAAATTCATCGACTTTCACGCTCAGGAGATAATTAACAAGTTCTTCGGTACGCCATCGGAGATGATCCTTGTGTTGCATCTGACACCCAGTGGTCTGCTGGTGCCCTATCTCGAGATAACGCAATCCAAGAAGAAGGTGTCGTACTTCGTAAAGAGAAAAGCTCAAACGGTCACCGAAGTTAATGTCAGGGAGTTGTTGATACCTGGCGACATGGCGCCAAACCCTATCGAAGAATTGGCAGTGCTCGTTGAAGACGTTTGTTCGAAACCTTTACCCATTTGGCGTAACTAGCATTTCTATCTGGCGTGGGCCAAATTCTATAGAATTCTGTAATTCTGAAATTTCGGAATTTTGGAATTGCGAAGTTTTTGAAATTCTGGAATTTTAGAATTTTAAATTTTTAAAATGATGAGAGGACTAGGCCCATCCTGGCTCCTACCTATTTACGCCAATAACTTTACCTCAATTATTTTCAAATACAACACTGTAGATAATTAAGAGACAATTATTATAATTTGGCAGGCATATGTACCTATATTGTCTAATCCAAAAAACCACGTTGGATGGCCGGAAGTCGTGCGAAAGGATGTGAAGAAACAAGTATACAATCTTCGTAGCTTGATATGGCAGGTATGAATTCAATTTTAAATATCACACCTGTAAAGAGAAAAAGAACAGTATCTTGTTATTTATATAAAAAATATTAGTTAAAAGGAAAAATAACAGGGCAAATGTTGCTACCTCTGCCCATGGGTATCGATGAGATTATGCAGGAAGAATTTGATTCCAAGCCAGATTCTTATAAGCTTCAATTGAAAAGCAATATAGAAGAAATTGTAACAAAATGGGCTGGGCAAATTAATGAAATCCTTAATGAAGAGTTCTCCCAGTTTTCCAAGGGCGGGGACCAATTACCCGAAGCTGGTAATTTCAATAAGATTAGGGAAATTGACATCATTGTTACGTTTTTCTTACATTTTTTTTTAGAAATGAATTACTGGAATATGAGATTAAAGAACATGGAATCAATTTACCTTCAATTGAAGAATCCAAAAATAGTCAGGATGGACGTGTTTTTACAAGAAATGGCGAGTCCTTATTCGGAGTATTTTAAGAATTTGATAAAGAACGTAGCTGCAAGTACGTAACAATTTCAAGAAAAATATAAATTAAATTTTAGAAATGGATTAAATAAACGTAAATTCTATTTTTTAGCATTATTAGAGACAAGAGATATCTTCCTTTACTTGAAGCCCTTAGATACGAATTTCCAAGAGATCTCTAGCGCTGAATTTAAGGATTTATCGTTGAAATTCAAAATATTGATACACTGCGTGTGCTTAATGTGGGCTAACTCAAAGTTTTACTCTGTAGAAAGAGTAGTCACTCTGTTACGAGAAATTTCGAGCTTGTTAATTGCTCAAGTATTCAATTTTCATTTAATATAAATATTATGCAGTGTGGTCATTTGAAACATTTAACATTTTTAATATAGGCATCGAAATACATAAATCCCTCAACTTTATTCGAAGGTGATATCGAAGAAAACAAGACGAAAATAGAGGAAGTGATACCGTTTATAGATCTTTATCAAGAGATGTTTCGAACATTTAAAGATAAAGTAGAAGGTTATTTTAAACCACCGATTGAACCTGTACCTTGGTCCTTTCATGAGAAATTAGTTTTGGAAAGGATTCATTTGTTTCGAACGAGACTCAAAGACATCGAGGTCTGGTGTTACACTAATTTTAAGAGGTGTGCGAAAGAATTTCGCACAATTTATTATTCTCGCATACCTCTACTAATTTTGCACCTGCTACAGTTTTGCATTTCTTATTTATTATTATTTATTATACCACCTTCCCTATCGGCTACATTTTTTAACTGTCGTTGCAGCTATTGTTCGACATAGTACAGGATTATTTAAAATTAGAAAGAATAGAAATAGCTGGCTTGAAAGGGAAATCGTTACTTTCTATGACAATTGACATCTACGACGAGTTTAAAAAATTGTATAGTCAATTTGGAGAACTGACCGACATTGTTTTAATACCGGATGAAACACAATTCACCGAAATTTTACAGGAATTCTTAAACACAGTAAATTACTCTTTTAAAATCATCCTCTTTAAACGGTCTCTCAATTTTCTTTTTTAATAAAAAGGTGGAGCAGTTCGATCGACGATTGGCAAGTATCTTCGATCAAGCTTTCGCGGAGTGTCACGATTTAGAATCGATGTTTAAATTTATTTGGATGATGGGCCCGATTGCTAACAGACCTATAATCATGGCTCAATTGTGGCACAATTACGAAGATTTAATCCAAAGAATAGATCAACAATTTAGTGATGTAAAGGTATACGATCGATAAACAAAATAGTTTTCTCGTACACCTCTAGTTTTCAACAATAGTATATATTTAATCTTTTAGATCATATTTGATGAAAATTTTCAATCGAGCACAAATCCGTTACTTTCGATGGTCAATGAATATTTACCCCCAGTCGCTGCAAAATTGTGTTCTTTAATGAAACTACGTAAAAGGGCTAATTATCCTATTCGCAGTATTAAATACACTGATCATCCTTTAATTACCGCGAAGATGGAAAGTGAAATCAAACCGAAATACGAACAACTGATGGTGATTAACAAGATAAACGAGTTAACTTGTTAAAAGTAACTTTAAAAGTTAACATCAAATTTATCTTAATTTCTTTTTAAGACTATCATTTATGAAAAAGAAGAAGAAATATTCAACGCCTGGATTGATACACTGCCAGATATATTGGAAACCCATTTAACGAAGACCCTTCTGATAGTTCACGAAGACAGATCATTGGAATTGAATTTTGATTCTGAACTGAAGACTGTATTAAGAGAAATTCGCTATATGTTAATAATGAACAGAACAGACCTCCCAGAAGTGGCTACAGAATTTTATAACAAATCACAGTTCTTTTTCATGAGTACTTATAATCTCGGTTTAATAATAGAATGGTAAATATACCTTCGTTCAACGTTCTGGCGCATCGAATCTCAAAATGAGATAAAGGAATTTCCTTTAGGTACAACAGAATACGAAGTCAAAGCACTCCTGTTGAATTCAATTTAATCGAAGAAGAAGTTGAAAATTTAGACAGATTAATTGACGAGGGCCAAGAAAAATATAATTGGAATTCCGAAGGTAAAAATATCTGGCAACTTTACATTCCACTTTACCCGAATTATATTAAATATTAAACAATAAAGCGTGCCTTTGCAGAGGTTCCGGAATACATTGAAAATTTGTTAACAATTACTCGAAAATTACACGCCAGAGTGTTTCGAGCGCAGGAAAATTTGAAAACCATCATGGATCGGCTATATACTTGGGCGATGATGCCAGTTCTTTATCGTAAAGATGCTAGAGACGAGAACCTACTGGGAATCGCGGAAAAAGACGAGAAGTTCGAAGAAAGATACGCGGAAATTGAAGCGACAACCGAGGAACTCGAACGAATTTTGAAAGAGAATTACAAATTATTCTTCGACCTGCTTCCGGATAGCGCTTACGACGTGGATGATTCAGACTTATTCGAGGGTAGTTATGGTTTAACATACGGTGAAACATTTTGGCAAATGTTTTCGATATTTATTTAACGAAATATTTATAGAGCCGGGCGAAGAGAAGCAGGAAGAAGAAGCAGACGAGGCGACGCCTAAAGAAGGAATGGAAGATGAAACTCAAAAGTGAAATAAAATTAACTGTTTAGGCGTATAAGTTTCTTAAATTAGTGCTTGGATAATTGTAAAATAAAACTAGGGTTGACGAGGAGGGAGCTGAGGGGGCGGAATCGCCTGAAGGACAAGAGGAAATTGAGGAGGAAGAAGTTGACGAAGAAACTTTGGCATTTAGACAAGAAAAATGGCAACCTTATCTTACTTACGTGGACGACTTAATTTCCAAAGGTCTTATTCAGGCAGTATCTACAAGGTTAATGTTGATAAATGGAACTTTTTACATTTAGTTTCGATAATGTAAAGTATTGTAGTACAACTTATTATTACTCTGATAGTATTTGTTACATCCTTGATGAAACTGATCCTGAAGGCGACATACATCCATTATTTGAAATACAATTATACTTAGAGGTAAGCACAGATTTATTAAGTGTACAAATTAATTCTGTGCCTTTTCTTTTTTTTTAGGCGATTTCGAGGAAAATGAGGATGTAGGGGAGGAGACTCCCTATATCAAAATTAAGATTTTAAGAATTTCTGCTTCTCCTATATCGCCATTTTGCTCGATACTGTACACGTAATATTCGGTCCAGTTAATTATCATTTTATATACCAATAGAACCCCGAAATTGGTTTCCAACCATCAGTGAATATAAATGACCCAGAAGGTTTTTACCCCTTTATGGAGTCACTTTTACTGGACATGGTGAAGATGGGTGGTCTTATCCCACGCGTTGATCCTCAATTAGTTGAAGAACGAGAAAATTACTCGGTATATTATTCTACTGTTACCAGATATCCACTATCGTTCAAAACTTTGGAAATAGTTAAACAGAATCTTAAAAGGATTAAGTCATAGATTGTTTATCAAAATCTTGCATAAATTTTTTTTTATAAATGATTGCTTCTAATATATTAACGAAGGATCAAAAAAATACGACTGATTCCAAACCTTTGAATTTCTTAAAACCTTTATCATTTTCCAGACTGACGTTGCTGAGGAGGAGGGCATCGTATTTATGCTCGAAGAAATTTGTAATCGAGTGAAATTTGCTCTGACAGAAATGAAGGAGCACGCCGAGGTATCACATAGGTATACACTACTTCTGAAGTCCATATTTATTAAAATTAACTGTTTCCAGAAATACGAGTCCTTCTCTTGGTTGTGGCTGGACGATAGACAAGAATATTTATCGTACTACTTACAATTCTCTCAATACGTAAATCCTGAAGTAAGGCAGGCTATCAAGGACCATCCAGAGTACCTTCCAGAAAATATGAAACTAAAGAAACCAGACCTGGCGGATTTCAAACGCGAAATCGATTACTTCGTGGAACTATACAATCAATGCGATCGTATGCCGAACGAAGAGATCTTTAGCCGATGGCTGAGGCTCGATTTAAAGCCCTTCAAACAGGCTCTTTTGAACACTATTTGCAAGTGGTCCAATGTGCTCAAAGAACATTTGGTCAATAAGATTACCACTCAGTAAGTTCATTATTTTAACCCATTGTTACCCATACATTTTACTGTGCTCTTCGTTACCTTTTAATCTTGAAAAAAAAAATCTACAAAGTCAGATGGAATGTACAATGAAATAACGCGACTGTCACGCTTAAGCGCGGACACTCTGTATATTCAATCGTTTTCGGAGAACGTACAGGCGTTCTGCCAACATTATTGTTAGTTCCATCAATTTCGTTAGAAAACTGACGCACTGATTCAATGACCAATGATTCGTGACGTAAGTTGGGATAATTTAAATAGACGGTAATACATACATATATGCTAGGATTAGGTACCAAATAGCTGGCGGAACACCAAGACGCTTTTCCAAATGTGTACGTCACGTCTAATACCCAGACGTTTAATTTTAATTCGGTGACTTTGCAAAGAAATTGCTTTTGTTCTTGATTTATTCGATAGAAGAATAATGAAGCATGAAAGCTACTAATTTATGACGATTCAAAATGCATTCTTGGAAGCATCATTTATATAAAGGTCGTTTGTTTAGTGTAATCTGAAAGTTTTTATGCAATCTATTGTTACCTTGAATGCTAACAAAATGTTGCCTACAGAATAGCAATGATAAAAAAAATGGAGCTTCTTAAAAATAGCATAGAATCTGATGAAGCTTTATCGATGCAAGTCACATTTCACCCTGTAACCACAAATAGAGCCGATTTCTCTGAAACTACAATCGAGACGATCGTTGTTGGCACTAGTCCTGTTTATTTGCGCAACTCAACGGCAGACGTAGCGTTTGGCTCTAAATCTAGCCTTCTCCATTCCGGGAAACTATCAAAAACATTACGTATTTTGCGAATAATATGAATAATTCCAAGGAAACTGGGTATTAGCATATTCAAAAGATCATGCATGATTTTACATCGTATACCAGACGTTTCTAAAACCAACAGATTAATTGTAATTTCATTTTAGACTGGAAGATTTATCAGAATTCTTAAAAGCTGCGATGGAGAACTTTTCAAAACCGATTCACGAAGACGATTACGAAGCGCTTTTGGAGACAATTTATTATTTGAAAGAAGTCAGAGATCGTCAGTTTGAAATTGAGGATATGTTCGATCCTATCAAGGTAATATCATATAAATACTTAAGAGTAGAAAAATGTTTTCCTTTCTTATTATTTGCTTGAATTTGTTTTTAGAAAACGATAGAACTCCTGCAGCAGTATCAAGTATTCCTGGATAACAAGATTTTCGAGTGGCTAGAAGAGTTACCACTCGCTTGGGAATCATTGAAAAAGGTAGCTGCTCAAGTGAAGCAAATTGTTCAGCCTTTAATGACCCATCAAATCGAGCTGCTGAAGAAGAGGCTGAGTTATTACGACTTTAAGCAACAACAATTCTTAGACGAATTTCATAGCAAAGATGTGTTCAAGTAAATTTAATAGGAGTATAATCTTTCTTTTTTTTTTTTCTATCTGAAATATAATGCGTAATTGATAATTATTTTTAGCACTGATTGCCCGAATCCTTACGAAGAACTGAATAAAATACACGAAAAGCTTCTCCAGTTCCAAAGTGAAGAACAGGCCTTGTACGATCAGAGTGTGATCTTCGAGCAAGAGACGCCTGAGTTTAAGGTGACCAAACTGATAAAGAAGGAAATGCAGAATTTGAAAACTGTGTGGGATTACGTGAACGTGATTGGAACCAGTTTAAACGAATGGAAGAAGACCACGTGGAAGAAACTGGACATAGACTGGATGGATCAGGAATGCAAGAAGCTTCTTAGAGAACTAAGACGTACAAATTATTCTTATTCCAACTATCTGATAAGCGATTTTTAGAATGCTGCTTCTGCGCTTTAATTAGTTTATAATTAGTAGTTTCGCTTTCAAGATTGAGTATTTGATTTTAGGGATGTCCTATTCCTCATCTATGGAATCTACATTTAGATTATACATATTGAAAAAAAAAAATAAACTGCTATTTTCTAGAACTGGACAAAGATGTACGTCCATGGGAATTGTACAACAGCCTC
This sequence comes from Osmia bicornis bicornis, assembly GCF_907164935.1. Lineage (NCBI taxonomy): Eukaryota > Metazoa > Arthropoda > Insecta > Hymenoptera > Megachilidae > Osmia > Osmia bicornis. Next base: position 9,530,353 of record NC_060216.1, on the reverse strand, counting down.
GAGGCCCAAGTGAAGAACATGATGGCGTCATTAAGAGCAGTCTCAGAACTGCAGAACCCAGCAATTAGAGACAGGCATTGGAGGGAATTAATGGCTGAGACACGAGTAATTAACTATTTGGTTGTTTGCGGTTTCACTTTAGCATGGAAACGGTTATTTGTTATTAAATTAAGTTCATTACCATGCATGACTGTTAATGGTTACATTAATTACAATTGTATCAGATACTTGAGACTAGTCTTGAACCGGTGCTACATCTAAGCTAGATCTCGTTTAACTGGGCCAGGTCTCGGTTAGACCTTGATTTTAATTGCAAACATTACACCACGGTGAAAGCCGTGTAACTTTTAATTCAGAATGTTCTGAAAAGTTCTCAAACATTTGTGGTACAATGTTTTATAATAGGTAGCGTTTATCATGACTGACAGTACTACGTTGGAAGATTTATTGAAACTACAATTGCACAAATTTGAGGAGGAAGTTAAAAACATTGTTGCTAAATCTGTGAAAGAAATGGCGATGGAGAAAGTGTTGAAGGAGCTCCATGATACTTGGAGTAATCTGGAATTTGGCAAAGAGATACACGATCGTACTAAATTGAATGTTCTTAAGATCGATGAAGAAACCATAGAAATCCTAGAAGAAAATCAGGTAAAATTCCTTTGTCTCTTCCCTTTTAATTATTACTTCTAATTTCCAATATTCCAAATAGGTGCAACTACAAAATATGTTGGGTTCGAAGTTCGTGGGATATTTTCTCGAAGAGATTCTTGATTGGCAAAAGAAATTAAGCAACGCAGACGCAGTGATTAACGCCTGGTTCGAAGTTCAGCGAGCCTGGATGCATCTCGAGAGTATATTCATCGGTTCTGAAGATATCAGAAGCCAACTTCCGGAAGACTCGAAGCGGTTCGAAAAAATTGACAGAGACTTCAAAGTAGAGTTTGAAATGTTCTCTGATATTAAAACTCGAAGGAAAAATCCTTAGAAAATTTAACGTGTTCTTAAGGAACTTCTGAGAGAAATGTCGAGCAATTTAAATATCATTAAAGCAACGAATCGTCCGAAGCTCCTGGAAAAGCTGGAAGAATTGCTAGTTCAGTTAAACGTCTGCGAAAAGGCTTTGGCGGATTATTTGGAAACGAAAAGATTAATTTATCCAAGATTTTACTTTATCTCTGCGACTGATCTTCTGGACATTTTAAGCAACGGTTAGAAAACTTAATATATTTTTATAAGAATTAAACACAACAATTATAATTATACGATAAATTGTTTAAAAGGAAACAACCCTGAATTAGTCTGCAAACATTTGGCGAAATTGTACGATTCCATAGCGAAGTTAGTATGGAAAATGGATGGTTCGAAACCAACGAAACTCGCCACTGCAATGGTTGCCAAGGATGGCGAACACATGGTTATTTATGGAAGTTGCGATTGCAGTGGAAAGGTATTTTCATCTTACAAACATAAAAGATCGTTTTCAAAACGTTGCATGATTTTCAGGTAGAAGTCTGGTTGAATCACGTGACGGATGCAATGAAGAAATCAGTGAGATATCACGTCTCTCAAGCGGTGGCCACTTACGACGAGAAGCCACGAGAGCAATGGATCTTCGACCACCAAGCTCAGCCTGCTCTTTGCGGAACTCAGATTTGGTGGACCACCGAGGTGAACATGGCTTTCATGAGACTCGAGGAGGGCTTCGAGAATGCTTTTAAAGATTATCAAAGGAAACAAATCAATCAACTGAATGCTCTGATTACGATACTTTGCGGGGAGCTCGATGAGAGCGATAGAAGGAAGATCATGACTATTTGTACAATAGATGTGCACGCTAGGGACGTTGTTGCAAAGATGATCGCGATGAAGGCAGAGAATTCTTCCAGTTTTCAGTGGCAATCGCAACTCAGACATAGGTCGATAAATTCATAGATAACTATGTATCACAAAAAGAATCTTTATACCAATTTTAACGAATCGATACGTACAGGTGGGACGACAAAGTTGGTGATTGTTACGCAGACATTTGTGATGCTTTCTTCAAATACGATTACGAATACTTGGGGAATGTTCCTCGACTGGTGATAACACCGTTGACCGACAGATGTTACATTACTCTAACGCAATCCTTGCATCTTATAATGGGAGGAGCACCTGCTGGTCCCGCGGGAACCGGAAAAACGGAAACCACAAAGGATCTAGGGCGAGCCTTGGGTCAAATGGTTTATGTGTTCAACTGTTCCGAACAGATGGACTATAAAGTAAAATCATAGGAAATGATTCAACCCCGTAGGACAAGAATGTGACGAGAATATGTTTCCTTTCAGTCCTGTGGAAATATTTACAAGGGTCTTGCACAAGTGGGAGCGTGGGGCTGCTTTGACGAATTCAACCGTATATCCGTGGAAGTACTTTCAGTGGTGGCTGTACAAGTAAAATCAGTATTGGATGGCGTGAAGAGCCGTAAACCGACGTTTCTATTCTTTGGCGAGGAACTTAATCTTGTTCCTACCGTTGGAATGTTCATCACTATGAATCCTGGTTACGCCGGAAGAACCGAGTTGCCGGAGAACTTGAAAACTTTGTTTCGGTAGGTCAAATTGTACGAGTCCTTGTTTTATTCAGATGGAGAATAATTTATATAACATTGAAGGCCTTGCGCGATGGTGGTCCCGGATTTTGACCTTATTTGCGAGATAATGCTGGTAGCGGAAGGTTTCCAAGAAGCTAGATTATTAGCAAGGAAGTTTATAACGCTTTACCAACTTTGCCGAGAACTTTTATCGAAACAGGATCACTACGACTGGGGTCTGAGAGCGATCAAATCGGTTCTCGTGGTAGCTGGAAAACTGAAGAGAGACGATCCTCAAAGACCAGAAGAACAAGTACTGATGCGAGCCCTCAGGGATTTTAATATCCCGAAAATCGTTACGGACGACGTACCAGTTTTTATGGGACTGATTGGTATCGATTCATTTATTTCCTGATTGCAGAAATTTATGCAATTATAACATCAGATCTTATAAAAAATATGTCTCAGAATCATTGTTCTGAAGAATCTGTTGAAGGGGAAAAATAATTTATAAAAACGTATAATTGCATAAAAATTCGCAGGCTACCGATGGTCTTTTATATCATATTAGCTGAAGGCTAAGATCTTAGTTATTGGTTTCATCAGGTGATTTGTTCCCTGCTTTGGATGTACCTAGAAAAAGGGATTTTGATTTTGAGAAAACAGTTAGAGATTCTGCTGTGGATTTGAAATTACAACCAGAAGATGGATTTATATTGAAGGTAAGAAAAATTAATAACTGATTTTTCTTGGAATCACCGAATTGTTTTTAATGAAATCAATTAGATTGTTCAATTAGAAGAATTACTTTATGTTCGCCATTCGGTTTTCATCGTTGGATTCGCTGGAACAGGGAAGACTCAAGTTTGGAAGACGCTAAATCGAACCTATTTTAACCAAAAATTGAAGCCGTATTATAATGATTTGAATCCTAAAGCTGTGACCACTGATGAACTTTTTGGAGTTATTAACCCGGCGACTCGAGAATGGAAGGACGGGTTTGAATTTCTTTTACTTCATCCAGTTGTGATTTTCATTCCTTTCGTTTTCTTAAAACCTACTAATGTTTTATCAGGCTATTTTCAGTTATAATGAGAGATCAAGCAAACATGACAGGAAACGATCCAAAGTGGATTATTTTTGATGGTGACATTGATCCAATGTGGATCGAATCATTAAATACCGTGATGGACGACAACAAAGTACTAACATTGGCTAGCAATGAAAGAATTGCCTTAACTGATCACATGAGACTTCTATTTGAAATTTCGAACCTTAGGTAATTGATTATTCCATTACTTGACACACCGATGTAACGAGAAACAATAATTTCCAGAACAGCCACTCCAGCTACTGTTTCCAGAGCAGGAATTCTTTACATAAATCCACAAGATATTGGCTGGTATCCGTAAGTAGTCATTAACTATCCCAATAAATATAAATATTTAACTCGATAAGAGAATTAATTACACGAATAAATTCCATAACGAGTTTAGATTTGCAATCAGTTGGATAGAGACAAGAGATGGACCCGAGAGGGCGAATTTAACCATTCTCTTTGATAAATATGTTCCAACACTGATAGAAGTGATGAAGAGCAAATTTAAGAAAATTACACCCTTACCAGACATTTGTCACGTGGAGATGTTGTGCAATTTATTGGATTACTTTTTGACGAAAGAAAACGTACCCCCAGATTGCCCCAAAGAATGGTACGAATTGTATTTTGCATTTTCCTGTATCTGGGCATTTGGATCGGCGACTTTTCAAGATCAGTTGATCGATTGGCGAAACGAATTCAACAAGTGGTGGCTAAACGAGTTTAAAACAGTGAAATTCCCAGCGGGCGGTAATGTGTTTAATTATTTCATTGAAAACGAAACGAAGAAGTTAATTTCGTGGACCGATATTGTGAAACCTTTCGAATTGGATACCGACATACCGCTTCAGGTTCGTTTAATTAATATGATAAATTGTTCAAATTTTAAAAATAATTTACCTCAACAGTCTGCTTTGGTGCCGACTGGTGAAACGATATGCCTTCACTTCTTCCTGGATGTTTTCATTAAGGAAAAGGTACCGGTGATGTTGATTGGTGCTGCAGGTTCAGGGAAAAGCGTGATCGTTGCTGAAAAATTAGGGTCCCTTCCGGATGACTACAATATCGCCGGCGTGCCTCTTAATTATTACACCACATCTGGTAACAAAAATATTTAAATGTATTAGAATCCTTTCTACGTTGCATTACATTAATTAGCTGTTTATTTAAGAAATGTTACAAAGGATTATGGAGAAACACTTGGAGAAGAAAACTGGCAGGAACTATGGACCGCCAGGATTAAAAAAGTTGATCTATTTCATTGATGATATGAATATGCCTGAAGTAGATACTTATGGAACTGTTCAGCCTCATACGCTTATCAGACAACACGTGGATTACAGTCACTGGTACGTATCTTTTTCCCAAAATCTAAATTAAAAATAAAAGTGAATTATTATCAGTATTTGGAATCAATGATAATTAAATTGATTGGAAAAAAATGTAGGTACGACAGAATAAAATTATCTCTGAAGGAAATTCACAACACTCAGTATGTTTCCTGTATGAATCCCACAGCGGGGAGTTTTACAATTGATCCTCGTTTGCAAAGACACTTTGCCGTTTTTGCAGTTAAGTAAGTAACGCGTTCAATTACTCCCATTAAATATTTATATAAACTACACTTCTTCCTATTTTTCATGTCAGCTTTCCAACCCAGGAGAATCTAATAATGATCTACAGCCAAATGTTGGATCAACATTTAACAAATCCTCTGAATAAATTTAATTTAGCGCTAACAAAAATTGCAGAGCCACTGTTAAATGCAGCACTGCATTGCCATAAAAGAATTTCAACCACATTTTTACCAACTGCAATCAAATTCCATTATGTATTTAATCTACGTGATCTTTCAAATATTTTTCAAGTAAGTAACTACCCACAGTTGTGATAGTTTTAAAAAAAGAGCAATTATTATATTTTAGGGTATTTTATTTGCCAATGGAGAAACTGTTTTAACTCCTAATCATCTGGTAAGGTTGTATGTTCACGAAGCGACCAGAGTGTATGCTGATAAACTAGTCAATATGGAAGACGAAAAAACATTTGACCAATTGTTAAAGGAATCGCTTCGTAAAAATATTCCTGTACTTTATCTTTCAAATATTGCACAGAATATCATATAATAAGGGAACGTATGGTAATTCTATGTGAATTGGAAAGCACATCAATGCTAGACCTAGGAGGTTTATATAGCAAGTCTGGCTTGAAAAATATTGGAATCACTTTTCTAATGACTGATTCTCATATTGCTGATGAAAGATTCTTGGTCCTTATAAACGACATGTTTCCCTTTGGTGAAATTTCAGAATTATTTGCAGACCAGGAGGTCGATAATATTGAACAACATATCATTTTCCACTTGCTTTTCCTATTATATGGCACTCTGTAGAAAACCTAATATAAAGTCAGAATAGATACATTCGTACTATTCATTACAGGAGCTAGAGGAGAATATTGTATTTGCAGAACCAATCATATATTGCCATTTTGCTGAGGGAATTGGTGAATCAAAATACATGCCTATAAAAGACTGGCAACAATTGAATAAATTACTGGACGAAGCTTTGGTTAATTATAACGAACTGGTAATGATATAAATTAAGAACGCTTGAACCCTTTCGCTCCTACTGGTGCCCCTTGAACCCTTTCAGTCCTGGTTCCTTCGTCTATGGTGGAAACTCATTTAAATTTTGCGAAGGAAATTCTTATAGCAGTTACAAACAAGATTTTGTGCCAAAAGAATTATTTTTCTGAATATTAAAAAATCCAGGGCTGAAAGGGTTGAGCTCTAAAACTGCTTCTCTTATTAAAAGAATACTGTTAAAAGGATGAAATCATTTTCAAGTAGGTGTCTGCAATGAATTTAGTATTATTCGACGATGCCATGTACCACGTTTGTCAAATAAACCGAATTTTAGAATCACCCAGAGGAAATGCATTGTTGGTGGGTGTCGGAGGAAGCGGAAAGCAATCTCTTTCTTCTCTCGCATCTTTCATTTCGAGTTTAGAGGTATTTCTTTTCCACTGCATGGAATAGACAAGGTTCATATTTATAAACGGATCCATTTTACAGGTATTTCAAATACAATTAAAAACCGGATATTCTTTGGAGGATTTAAGAACCGACCTAGCAGGTTTATACAGCAAGTCTGGCTTGAAAAGCATCGGAATTACTTTCCTGATGACGGATTCTCACGTTGCTGATGAAAGATTCTTGGTTCTTATAAACGACATGCTTGCCTTTGGTGAAATTTCAGAATTATTTGCCGACGAGGAGGTGGATAATATTGTAAATGCTGTGAGAAACGAGGTAACTGTTTATTTTAATAACAAGAATAAATCGTCTGTTAATTTTCTTCTCTCTTTGCAAAGGTAAAACAAACTGGTATGATGGACACGAAAGAAAATTGTTGGAAATTCTTCATAGACCGAGTTCGAAATCGACTAAAATGTGTTCTTTGCTTTTCACCTGTTGGAACAACTTTAAGAAATCGAGCCAGACAATTTCCAGCTATCGTTAACAACACTTCCATAAATTGGTTTCAAAGTTGGCCCCAGGAAGCTTTACGATCTGTTTCTAGCAGATTTTTAGGAGTAAGAAATCTAAAGACTCTATAATATCGATATTTTCTTATTAGCCTATGTTATTAACCATAGGAATTAGAGGATCTTCCAAAACAGCTTAAAGAATCAGCATCTCTGTTCATGTCGTTCGCGCATACAAGCGTCAACGACATTTCCTCGCAGTACCTCCAGAGCGAAAAAAGATACAATTACACGACTCCAAAATCATTTTTGGAACAAATTGCGTTATATTCAAAGTTACTAGTGGAAAGAACCTACGATGTGATAGCAACGATAGAAAGGTTAAAGAATGGTTTAGAGAAATTAGAAAGCTGTGCTGGACAAGTAATTCTTCCATGATAAATCACTTAATTATTAAACATCCGTATGAATTTAATTAATTGATGCAATCAATTTCAATTAACAGGTAAGCGAATTAAGAGTTGTCTTAGCGGTTCAGGAAGGGGAACTGAAGAAGAAGAACGAGATTGCAGACAAAATCCTTGTCGAAGTTCGGGCAGAGAATACAAAAGCCGAAGGGGAAAAAGCATTTGGTAGAAAATTAGGAAACCACTTATTTGCATAGAAAACTATTTAAAAATCACAATATTTGTGTGCAGTGTCGGAAGAGGAAGGAAAAGTAGCGGAAATAAAGGAAAAAGTGGCAGAAAGACAGAAACGTTGCGACGAAGATTTGGCAAGAGCAGAGCCTGCAGTTCGTCAAGCCGAAGCTGCACTCGACACTTTAAACAAGGCAAAGCATTTTAATATAAGAAAAATTCCATGAATTTTCTTTATTAAATCGTCCTAATGTTAATTGTTAAATTACAGAATAACTTGACTGAATTAAAATCGTTCGGAACACCACCGGCGCAAGTAGCAATGGTGGTTGAAGCAGTTTTGGTCTTATTTGCCCCAAAAGGGCAGATTCCAAAGGATAGAAGTTGGAAAGCGTGTAAAGCGATGATGGGTCACATTGACACTTTTCTTTCTCAGCTTCGAAATTATGATAAAGAAAATATTCATGCTGAGGTTGTTAGAGCAATTCAACCTTACATCAACCAGAAAGGTTCGAATACAATAAACTGTTATTTCATTTGTAACAGTCTTACAATTTAATTAGTAAATTAATTTTATTCAATCGTTTTAGAATTTGATCCAGAAATTATTTATTCAAAATCGCAAGCAGCAGCAGGACTCTGTAGCTGGGTAAAAAATATAATGGTCTTTCATTATATTAACGATGCTGTAAAGCCATTAAGAGCTGCACTTGCCCAAGCTAATGCGGAGCTAAAAGCTGCTATGGATCGTTTGAACTCTTTAAGAGCAAGGCTAGAGGTAAACTTTTATATAAGTTCATGATCGTCTGATCACGTTAAAGAGATTATGAGTGACACCAAAATGAAAATACTGTTGTCAAAAAAGAGGTTTTTTTTTATTGACAGGAGTTGCAAAAAGTGCTCGATGTCTTGGGAGACAAAATGAACGCAGCCTTAGCTGAGAAACAAAAGTGTCAGGACGAAGCTGACGCCACTGCGTTGACGATCGATCTTGCAAATAGATTAGTAAATGGTTTAGCGTCAGAAAAGATTAGATGGACCGAGACAGTGGAAACGTTAGTTGCAATTGTTCAATCTGTATTAACACAATTGGCATAATTTGGACCTACTTCTGGGGTGGGCTACGTCCCTTAGAAATTTTAGAATTTTAGAAATCTTAAAATTTTAGAATGATGAAGGTCCATATTTTTGGGAAGGGATTAGTCCAGATTTTTAGGGGAACCAGACCCACCTTGACCCTACCTAGTTACGTTAATTACAAACAATTGGCTGAAATAATTGAAATATTTAGGCTGACGAATTCGAAGGTCACGATACCCGGTGATGTACTTCTTGTAACAGCATTTTTATCATACATGGGATGCTTCACCCGAAAGTATAGAACCGATTTAATGTACGAAAAGTGGATTCCATTTCTGAACGATCTGGACGTGAAAATTCCGAGGACCGAAGGTTTGGATATCCTAAGTTTACTGTCGGACGATGCGCAAATCGCACAATGGAACAACGAAGGTGTATCACTCGAATAACCACTGTTAAAGATAAATACGATTTTGTGAATAATCTATTTAACGATTGATATTGTTTGCGAAGGTTTGCCAACCGATCGAATGTCTTCTGAGAACGCAACAATTTTAATGAACTCATCGAGATGGCCCTTGATGATAGATCCACAATTACAAGGAATAAAATGGATCAAAAATCGATACGGGGAAGACTTACGAGTCCTTAGGCTTACTCAACCAAATTACTTGAACAAAATTGAAGTCTCTATTTCAAACGGAGAAACTGTATTGATTGAAAATATCATGGAATCGATCGATCCTGTTTTAGATCCTGTTATTAAAAGGGACTTAATCAAGAAAGGAAGGTATTTATCATATATTTAGACAAATATATAGAAAGACTAGAAATGTAATATATGTATATAAATGTTAAAGAGCAATCAAAATTTGGGACAAAGAAGTAGATTACGATCATCGTTTCCGATTGATTCTACAAACGAAACTGGGCAATCCTCATTATAAACCAGAGATACAAGCTCAAACGACCCTTATCAATTTTACCGTGACTAAAGATGGTTTGGAAGAACAACTTTTGGGAGACGTTGTAAAAGCTGAAAGACCTGATTTAGAAAGTAAGAAAGCCGAGTTGACGACTCAACAAAATACATTTAAAATTACGCTAAAAACTCTGGAGGATGATCTTTTGCACAGGTATCTCTCTGCATATACGTATTTCGCTGAGCATAGAAATATTTTAAAGAAAAGTTACTTGACAGCAATTTATCTTTTAAAGATTGTCAGCCGCTGGACCGAACATTTTAAGCGACGTCGATCTCGTGATAAATCTCGAGACTACAAAAAAGACTGCTGCAGAAATACAGATAAAAGTGGCTGAAGCTAAAATAACGTCTGTAAAGATAGACGAAGCTCGAGAACTTTATCGCCCTGTCTCGTCTAGAGCCAGTCTTCTCTACTTTGTTCTAAACGATTTGAACAAAATAAACATGCTCTACCAATTCTCCTTGAAGGCTTTCAGCGTGGTGTTTCAAAATGCCATCAAATTTGCGGAAGCTGCAGACACGCTACCAAAACGTGTCGCGTTTCTGATCGACAGCATCACCCACTTGGTCTTCATTTACACCAGCAGAGGATTGTTTGAAAACGATAAATTAACGTTTCTTTGCGAAATGGCCATTCAGGTGAATTTAATCGTAGACCATTTTAAATAGCCGAGCGTCTTGGAAATAAATTGCTTCACTTCAGATTTGTATACAAGCGGAAGAAATATCGCAGGAAGAACTCGATTTTCTATTGCAATTCCCCTACGTTCCCGACTTAACTAGCCCGGTAGACTTCCTATCGAACGTTAGTTGGGGTGGAATTAAACATTTAAGTCAGATGCAGGATTTTGCAAATCTAGAGAAGGATATAGAGGGTGCTGAGAAAAGATGGAAGAAATTCGTGGAGTCAGAAACACCTGAACGAGAAAGTTTTCCTCAAGATTGGAAGAACAAAACTGCTTTTCAAAGACTGTGCATTATGAGATGCCTCAGGCTAGATCGAATGACATACGCGATTAAGTTGGTTTACTTAATGCTTGCTTATTTGTTTATAAAAAGTCAGAATTCCCAAAATTCCATACTTTTATTCAGGTGTTTCGTAGAAGAGAAATTGGGTTCAAAGTTTGTAGAATCTAGATCTCCTCCTTTCCATAAATCCTTCGAAGAAACTAGCTCGTTCACGCCTGTGTTTTTCATCTTGTCACCCGGTGTCGATCCTTTGAAGGTAAACGGGTTAATCCAATTAAAAAGTTTCGATAATAACTAATGCAGTATTGAAACGATACTAATTTAGGACGTAGAGAAACTTGGAAAACAATTGGGTTTCACTTTTGAAGGAAGAAATTTCCATAATGTATCGCTGGGTCAGGGTCAAGAACCCGTAGCCGAAGAAGCGATGGAAATTTCAGCGAACGAAGGTCACTGGGTCATACTGCAAAATATTCACTTGGTAAAAAGGTGGTTGCCCACATTGGAGAAAAAAATGGAGCAACTTTTTGAAAATCCTCACGAAAACTACCGATTGTTCATTAGCGCTGAACCCAGTCCGGATCCCCACGAATCACTTATACCTCAAGTAATTAAATATTTGTTGCTGTCGAACAGGATGTACATCTTGACGTACATTGTGTTATTTAATTAAATTATAGGGTATATTAGAATCTGCTATAAAAATCACAAACGAACCACCATCGGGCATTCAAGCGAATATTCACAAAGCATTGGACAATTTTACTCAAGAAACCCTTGATTCCTGCAGCAAGGAAACTGAATTCAGAGCGATACTATTTGCACTTTGTTATTATCACGCTGTAGTTGCGGAACGCAGGAAATTTGGAGCACAAGGATGGAACAGAGTAGATATTTTTCTTATCAATCTACTCAAGAATTTTTGAGTAAATTATAATATTAATTCTTTGTTGTAACTAGTCGTACCCATTCAACTTTGGCGACCTGACGATCAGCGTGTCCGTGCTATTTAATTATTTAGAAAACAGTCTCAAAGTACCTTGGGAGGATCTTCGTTATTTATTTGGAGAAATAATGTACGGAGGCCATATTACTGATGATTGGGACAGAAGATTATGTAGAACATACTTGATAGAATATTTAAAACAAGAATTAGTTGAGGGTAAAATATTTCATTTTCATCAGCATATCAAACGACAGGATGAATAAATACAAAATACTATAAACTCCCTTTAGGTGAATTGTATATTGCACCTGAGTTTTTGGTACCACCTAACAGTGATTATTTAGCATATCATAAATACGTTGATGATTATTTACCCGCCGAGAGCCCTGTTCTCTACGGACTTCATCCTAACGCAGAAATAGGTAATTATAACTTTTACAGAAAATTATCTAACTAACGTTAAAATCGTGTAACGTAAAATTAATAAAATTATTTTTATTAGGTTTCTTAACGCAAACCGCAGACAACTTATTCAAAACGTTATTGGAAATACTGGCAAGAAGCACAAGCGATGCTTCAGCTGGCGAAATGACAAGGGAAGATAAGCTCAAAGGAATTATAGAAGATTTACTGGATAAACTACCCGAAGAATTTAATATACAAGAACTTTATAACAAGGTTTTGAAAACTCTGTCATATGGTTGTACACCATGAAAGCAAACACGTTTAAGTAATTTTCTAATTGAAACTATATCTATTTTCAAAATGTTAGGTCGAGGATCGCACACCGTTTATTACGGTTGCTTTGCAAGAATGCGAGCGGATGAATTCGTTGTGCGACGAATTAAAAAGATCTTTACACGAATTGGAATTAGGCTTGAAAGTAATGACAATTCTTTGAATATTTATAATTCACAACACAATGCCTAAAAGATTATTGTATTTTACAACAGGGAGAATTAACGATCAACGCTGAAATGGAGGATCTACAAAATTATATACTGATAGATACCGTTCCACCGAGTTGGACAAAGAGAGCATATCCTTCGAGTTTAGGATTAAACAGTTGGTTTGCCGACATGTTAAACAGAATATCCGAGTTATCCAACTGGACTGCAGATTTTAATGTAAATTATTATTTCATTTTATTTGCTTGCAGTAAAGATAAAAATCGGTAATCAGATTATATTGTATCATATAGTTACCTCCATCAATATGGCTAGGTGGCTTCTTCAGTCCTCAATCATTTTTGACTGCAATTATGCAACAAGCTGCCCGGAGAAACGAATGGCCACTAGATAAAATGTGTTTACACTGTGAAGTAATGAGAAAATATAAAGAAGAAGTTACGTAAGTATTAAGAATAACATTATTCCTTGATAAGCTGAATCTTTTTCTCTTGTCCTGTTGAATAATTTTCCTACAAAAAATAATTTTTAATAAAAATTTCATAGATCGGCACCAAGGGAAGGTGCGTATATAAATGGACTGTACATGGAAGGTGCGCGGTGGGACGTTCAGGCAGGATGTATCATGGACTCTCGGTTCAAGGACTTATTTCCACTAATGCCAGTAATGTATATTAGAGCGATTACGCAAGATAAACAGGATCTTAAAAATATATACGAGTGTCCTGTGTATAAAACACGATCTCGAGGTCCCACCTACGTTTGGACGTTTAACCTGAGAACAAAAGAGAAGGCTAGCAAATGGATCCTTGCTGGTGTAGCAATTTTACTACAAATCTAATTATACTGCACGCACTATGCATGTCTTACTTACGTCATTAAATTAATTTTCTTTCGAAAAAACGTACTATTTTTTCGAAGCATCGAAGTAACAAAACAATTATAAGTATCAAGATAATTATTTATTTGGAACGTAAGAAAGGATTTCTTATATAAGTTAAGTAATTTTTCAGAACCTAATTTTATCTTCTCTTAAAACCATATTTCTTTCTTTCATAGAACAGATCCGTCTTTGAACTTCCGAGATTTACGATCTTCGGACATCCGTCCCTCTGTAACAAGATTTTTATTATTATGTTAATACAGTAATAACTGATAATTGCGATGAATAATTATTAGTTTTCAAGTGTTCAAAAACTGAAACTGCACCTCGGTGTTTACAGTATCTACATTCTTTTCAAACAATTCTTTTTATTATACTTACATCCTTTTCCTGAATCGTACATTCTTTGCAGTAATAGGCATCGGAAACTCCAGGACCACCGCAGATAACGCATCGGCCCTGGTAAGACCCGTAGTTGCATTCGTCACAAATTCTAACCAAAGTACACGGTCTTACATAGGAATCGCAAATCACGCATTTACCGTCACACTTTTCGCATAATCGTCCAATAGCTGAAATTAATATTTGTTTAATTCATAAAACAATTAATTTTAATATTCTATAGTACACATAACGATAATATAACATGATATGTAAACAATTCTAACCTAAAATTGGAAGGAAAACCTAACCTAATATAAATTGAATCCTTACCGACTCCTGGTTGTTTCCTACAAAAGATTAAATCTGGATGATGTTTAGCCATATTACAGAATGATTAAAATGCTTTGAATGTCACGAAACAAATAACCGCATGAACATACTATATACTACACGTAACTAAATATAAATACGTCAACACAGTCGAGGAAGCTCGACTTCGGGGGTTAAGGTTTCTTTCATCACTGTTCTTACATTATTGGACACATAATTTAAAAGATATAGTCATTGCGCCTACAATATATGTTTATTTGGTGTATTTAATTTATTGTTATGTTATTGCACTTGTATTTTTAGCAACAAATATTCATTAGCTATTGCACAGTAGGTAATAGATTTCTACTGTTACACAGTAGGTAACAAGTTTCCGTTTGTGGTAAAGAACATCTTCCATGAAATATTTTAATCTGTTAATCAATCAAAAGTAAATGCCTGTAATAAAGCAAAAAAGGAATGTGATTACTGCAAAAAAAATGTCAACTCTCGATTAAATGATAACGATGAAATTGAACGTTTCATACATAAGCGTTTTTGATGACCAAATAATTATTGCAAATTGTGTGTCTATTGATTTTTTTGTACTTTTAACCACCCTCTTTCTCGCTTCCTGACCACTTATCCAAAAAAGGAAAAAAGAAACAAACGTATATATAATAACTTTTAAGATATTCATTTTATGGCTAAACTATTTCTACCCTTATATTCTTTCCATTTTTTCTTGTATAATGACAAGTTATAATGGAGTTGAGAATATTCACATTTTAATTAATGCAACTGATTTCATGTAGAGTATGTAGATGTTATCTTAAATCGTTGCAGAATATCATTTATTTGTTGCAAATTTTCCTTTGCTTTAACAGCTATCTTTCCCTCTGGAAGAACTTCTGGTTCGTATCTTAATAATTCATGAGCACTGATTAAGCATTTCTTTGATTCCTGTAAAACAGAAAGAAGACGGAATACTAATTAAAATGGAATTTGCATCTTTCAAGTATTTCAGTTACAGTGTTATCAAACTGATTAATGTGTTTGTATCGTAAATATTTCGTCCTGTATAACATAACTTTATATTTTCTACTTTAGTACTAACGTATTGAAATGAGTTGCATTTGTCAAATAAAATTTATTATTTTGTTTTACCAGTAATAATATTAGAGTATCATCCTCTGTATGTCTTCTACTAAATTCTGCAAGAGCAGCATGCATTTCAAACAGAATCAATCCTCGAATTCGATTTTCAGCTGCAACGTAAACGGCACAAATTATTTAATTTACTTATTGTATTTTGTTAGCTACACAGTGTTAGGTATGTATATAATTACCAGGCGCAAGTACTTTCAGTATATTGTCGAGTTTTTTGCATAATTCTATTTTGTCAGCAAGCAGATTTTCGTCGACTGCTTGCAATCCATCTTGTTGACCGATCAACTGAGCCAAGGCGATAGTTGCATCTATGTTATAAAAGTGATTTGGATGAAGGACGTTTTTGTAACAATTCAGAAATCTTTCGCATGCACTGATGTTGTTTTTCTCGATTTTTGAAAGGTGTATACCAATCCTCTCCAACGTTTCTTCGATTTTCTCGCAGGGAACAACCGCTGCACAAGTTGTACACGCATAATCTTGTTGTTGGTCACCAAGAAATGTTCTTGGTAACGTGTATCCTAAGCAATTGCTACGAATTAAGAAGATAAAATACAAGAAAAGTAAATTAGCGATTAGAATGATCGTCGTACACCCCCTTAAGTAACAAGTATATTTACAATATCGTAGCGTATGCGAATAATTATAACTTACGTTTCATTGCATTTTACAGCATCAAACATAACTCCAAATTCAGTTGGATCGCTGCATCGTTCGCAGGTGCATTCAAAATATTTAGTTTCTAGAAGGTGGTGTCTTCTGTTTACCGTACCCCATAATGGATCCGTATAACATATAGAAATATGATCTCCTACAATATAGGCTAATACAGGAGCCGCTCGATAATTCTCCTCCCTTTCTAGGAAAGGGGGATGCGAGTGAACAGGAAATTATCAAGCAACTACTGTAACTTACGTCGCTTCTTCCAGAGAACTTTAGAGGCGGCCGTAAATCATTATTGTTATTATTATTGCGATTATTATCATTCGACGCGATATACGATTACCTTTTGTGACAGGTGTGGCGGCATGAATAATTAATCCACCCCTATCGGTGAAACTTTTCGAGCAATTTGCTTTACAGTTATGTTCGAGCAAGGATGCCAATTCGTAAACTGCTACATACGGTGGATCTGTCAGAGGCACTTCGTGTCCGTTAATCTACCATAAAAAAAAAGATAGATCAGAATAAGAATTAATTAATTAAATGATTGAATACTGTGTACCTGTAATGCACCGATAATTTTCATAATTTCTTCGTCCGGTATATCATCCGTTTTAAAAAATCTCTTGATAAAACGTACCAAATTCTCTGATTCTTCGAAAATAAAATTTTTTCTATTCTTTATTTTCTCGCAATGGCTTTCGAGAGACAATAATTTTTTGTAGGATTCCGCATTATTGTTTCTCAGTGATAACGCTCTTATAACATTTATACATTGATAAGTTGGATGCGGATATCCAAATTCCGTAATCGATACCTGAAATAATTGAGTTTATGTTAGTGCAACGGATTCGCTATCACGATACGATCAAAAAGATTCTTTTTCTCCTTAGTATGGAGTTCGTGTTCCGATAACTTGTTCCTTTACACAGATGTATGAAAAACATAGATGTATGTTAATGTATGACCAAGCGGTTACGAATAGGATTAAATGCTTATTACTTGGATATGGCCGTATTGCTGATACGGTAAGTGATCGCTTCCTGATAATCTAAAGAATCTTCGCTAATCACCTTATCGTCTCTGCGGGAAGAGGTAAAGTCGCACTCGGTTCCGTGATCTTTGCAGTTTGAACACAGGGGCCATCCGCATTTAGTACAGGGAACCGCATTATTTTCATGCAATTCCGTGTAGCATCCAAGGCATACAGGTAGAGAATTATGCATGGGACCTGCTACCAAAGGCAGATCGTCTTTCAGAACGATTTCTCCTACTTTGATATTCCTCGCTGCCACATAATAACGACCCAAAGTAGGACTTTCTGCCAACTTTTAATATTATTCGAAATTAATTTTAATCTATTTATAAATATTCAAATATTCGATTGCTTCAATTGTTGAACACATTTTAGTATTCGTGTAATTTCTGATAAACGAAAGGAAACAATACAGATAGAAAGATTGTACCTTAAACGCTCTGCAAGATTGCGCATGTCTTTTCCAGTCTTCTTTCTGATGTTGCTTACTGCAATAATAAGCATTTCCACATGCACTGCATTTATGTATCGTTTCTTTTCCGCAAACTGCACAGGCGGGCTGATGTTCCATTGATTGCGGTTACCAGAAACTTTGTTTTCAAAAATCTGTGCTGTTATTTAAACATTATTCAAAGCGTATGCTCTTACTTAAAGAGCCACCTTATTTTGAGGTTTATTGCTTTATTTATAATTCGCTTACGTTAAAGATGCAACGAGTAACGAGAAATATTATTAAATAACAAGTTTTATTTAATGGATAGTCTGTGGTACAATGTATTACGAAAATTTCTTTTGATTGTAGGAGTAATGAACCGTTTTCACAGACAGATAAACTCTAACTGTACGCGGATGTGCTTGGGAAGAGGTTGAATTCCAAAATAGAACCTATTTATACACCGGTGAACTTATTTAATGCTGTACCCGTTATTGTGTATACGGCAAATATGGTGCGAAATTTTGTTTAGAGCAACAAACACTCATTAAAATTATACAATTTAATATACAGAAACCTTGACTTATCGAAAAAACTAAGACATTTGCAGATTGTTAAAATGTTAAAAATATCGAAAGAGCAAAATATATTTAAAAAGGGCATTATTAACAATGAACAATCACGCTGTAGTTACCTACATATTTGTTAGAAAAAAAATTGGCCTCTAGATTGGTATGATTTCCGTTTAAAAACTGTGTATACGTACATATGTAAACTTTCCAATTTCCTTGACCAATCTATCGCCTGTTTCTGACAATGCAATGTAATGCCGTTGCACGTTAAATGCATTTACGTTCTTGATACGTCCCGCACCGGACGCTGTTTAATCTGCGCCGATTGGATTGAAATACGATTGTAAAACCGCTAGAACATGGCGGAATATAAAATCTGACTCGAGAAAGAAGAGTCTAAGATGCTAGATCAGGAACGCTGAAATAATTCATAGAGTGTCAATGCACTCTACTTAAGAAACCTTAAAACGGATCACTGTAATGCGGTCTTGAGCGCCATGTCAGCGTCATCGAAAGCGTGCAATGACCAAACGGCTGATTTACAAACTCTTTCTACCTTCGTCTCGGCAGGCTTGCATCCTGTCTAATGCGTATCCATTTTGTTTGCTGCAATTTACACGTGAAACAAAAGCGAATCAGACAGCGTTCGGGGAGGCGAATTTGGTCAGGTCCCGTTAGGGTAATTCGTTAGAAACCTTTAGACACTATCCTTAGGCCTTACCTTTGGGCATTCGCTTCAGAGCTTTCATGCAAGGCAAGTTCGTTACCGATAACTGTACCACGTTGAAATCGGTATGTTTAATTCATTCGTTATTTTCTCCTCGTTTCTTGGTATTCTTTTTTACGGGAGTTTAACGAACACTAGTCATTACTAATAATCTTATTCCACTGCAACATACTTTATTTTCCACGTCACCGGTTACATACATCGACACGTTCATCGGTCGACTAGCCAGCTTACGCAGCACACGTAGTTGTTATGTCTCTTATAATTCCCTACTTTCCTGCCAGCTAATAGTGACGTATACCAAAGTTGTGTGTTCAAACGATATTTTAGTATGCTGAAACAATATCGTTGAACTTGTATGCACATATCTGTGAGGATGTGGATACGTAATTAACGTCGATAACATTATGTACTGGCTTTAGCAGTAAAGCATATCATGCGTGGTATTTATAAATAGCGATTACAGTGTTCAAGAATGAATACGAAGAGAGAATTCTTTCGTTTAGCGAAATAGGTACTTTACCATAGCGTACCTGCAAAAAGGGTACCCTACAAAGTGTATAGAAACTATGAGAAATAGAATTGAAATTGAAATTAGGAAATGAAATGTGTTTGAATTTCTTAATTAGGGAAGGGAATTGACTTTTCTTCTCTTCTGTACTATATGTAAACAATATTTGTACTGTAAAGTTAGAAGATAAATTTTAACGCGTAAAGTTGCCTTGAACAAGCAATACTGAAATAAGTTATTCCAGTCTATGAAATTCGTCGAATTTTCGCGTGAATCATACAATTATTATCCACGTTGCTTAACCTCGATCTTTAGATCATCCGCGTACATTCTCCCATTCGTAGCTCCCACCATTCCAACGTGGAATATCTGTGACGAGGAACGGTTTGCTTCAGTCTTCAGTTGGTTGCCAGAACCGTGCGGAACCGGTACATCGACGTAGGATACGCTACAACGATCTCACAACCATCGCTGAGTAACATTAGGTAAGAGCCACACCCTGAACGCTTGCTCTTTCATTACCGATCAATAGCTACGATCTTCGACCTCTTATCACGATAGTATTGGTATCTTTTTGCCTGACGCGAGTTTGTACGTGTGAGTGGAAACAAAATGAATGGTCTCGACGAATGCTGTTTGTATTAGGATATTAGGCGGTGAAATTAATTGCTTGTTTAGCCGCCATAGCGGCGCGAAAATAAATCACTTCATACGGAGATGTATCGCGATACAAATCATTTTTATTGATCTTCTAAATTTATTTTTCAAAACTGAACGATCTTGTTTTGCACGAGTATAGTCGGAGTTTTTTTATTTTGTTTGTAATTCACGGAATTTTTGTATAAGTTTATAAATATGTAAATTTGAATTGTGTTGAAGTTTGTTTTGATCCCATAGATATCTTTGTTGAACCCATTTAACGATTACCTTGAATTGTATTGGGAGTATTTTCAGATCGATGACCACTACATACATCACTGTCACTATTGCTATTCCTTTCTTCGATCACCGTCATTGTTATTTTTAAGAGAATATAGTAATAGAATAATATTATATTTACTCATATATATATATATCGCATTTACATTCATATGGTTCAGTGCGAAGCAAATAAAATAAGCGGCAGATTCATAGCTGCGCGTGAATGTAATTACAATCTGACAGTTACGGATGACTCATATCGTTCTATGAATTTTCATGTTTCAAATGCAGATGGAGATCATTTTTTCAACTAACATCCGGTGCAAATCACTTTTAATAGATTTATTCTAAAGACGATGTAGCGTTTGTATTAATATCTCTAAGAAATTTTATCCACCTATTTCATCGAGACTCTCACAACGTATAGCTATAGATATCACATTCGATCTTCGATTCAGTCATGTCCTTGTAAAGTATTGTAACATTGTAATTATATATCATTTCATAGAAATTAATATTTTTCAGTTGAATTGGACAATGTCGGCCAGTCAATACTATCATGTGCAGGTATGTAATTAAAATTGTGTATAGTGATTGGCACACCCCCGGGGTGTGTCAATTTGATGTTCTTTCCGTGTTTGTTGTTTCGTGACAATGTTATTTTAATGAATTTCATCGTTTCAGTGCACACCAACGGTGTACCCTGCCGACCCCTTCAATGCCGAGGAAGACGCAGCTCTTCTTCGAACCGCTATGAAGGGTTTCGGCACCGATGAACAAACCATCATCGATGTCCTTGCCCATCGCGGTATCGTACAACGGATTGAAATAGCCGATAAATTCAAAACGATGTACGGCAAGGACTTAATATCTGAACTGAAATCAGAACTGGGTGGTAATTTCGAAAAGGCTATTTTGGCATTAATGACACCATTGCCAGAGTATTACGCCAAGGAACTCCATGAGGCAATTTCCGGAATGGGCACGGACGAAGGTGCTCTAATCGAGGTGTTAGCGTCGCTTAGTAATTATGGCATTAAGACTATATCTGCTGTTTACAAGGATAGTAAGTACACATCTATGTATACGGGATGTGTTTTTTTTAAATTTAGTATTTTTTATTAGTATATTATTAGTGTACTATTATTAGTATACACATAGTAATTCCACATTGTTCTTAATTTAAAACAATGTAACATTTATCGTACGTTTCCCTTGATACTCACGCTGTGCCAATGCGTTTGTTCACGAGCACGATCTGTCGTGGTTGAGTACGCGCTCTCATTGGTCAGTATTTTTCGTTAATAATTCAAAAACAAAGCTTCAACCAACATTTTGGTAAAGGAAAAAGTTGTTCAGAATCACCCCAGCAACCCCTCATTTCCGGGTGTTACAAGAGTTATGAAACATCCTGTATACTATTTAAGTCAAATGCAAACGATACACGATTGTTATACTGTAGACTAAAAAATAAATAAATTTTTGCAGAATACGGTACAGAGTTGGAAGAGGACTTGAAAAGCGATACGTCTGGGCATTTCAAAAGACTTTTGGTTTCTCTGTCTTGTGTAAGATAACCTTATTGCCTAAAATCTGTAACGATACCTTATCACTCGTATATTTATTATCCGTATTGGAAATCCGTGTATACAGGAAATTTACTTTTCAATCTTTTATGAACAGGCTAGTAGAAGCGAACACCCTGAGGTCGACGAAGAAGCCGCGATCGAGGACGCGAAACGATTGCTGGAAGCTGGTGAAGGTCAATGGGGAACAGATGAAAGCACATTTAATGCTATTCTTATTACCAAAAGTTATCCACAATTGCGAAAGATTTTCCAGGAATATGAACGTCTTTCTGGTAACAGTTTAGAAGATACTATTAAAGGAGAATTTTCAGGATCTCTGGAAGATGGGTATCTCGCAGTTGGTAAGAAATAATGTCATAGCACTGCATTGTGATTAACACTGTTTCAAGAAGACATAAGTTTCGTTCATTTCAAAGAATGATAAGAGTGACGCTAACGTATGATTCCGTGTCTGTTTTAGTAAAATGTGCCCGAAACAAAACAGCTTATTTTGCTGAAAGATTGTACAAATCAATGCGTGGTCTTGGTACTGATGATTCGACGCTGATCCGCATAATTATAACACGATCTGAAATAGATTTAGGTGATATCAAAGAGATGTATCAAACCATGTATGGACAGTCGCTCGCAGGAGATATCGACGTAAGTTACATATACTTTTACGATCTTATAAATCTGTAAGAATGTTTCTGTGCTGTCGTTTTGTCGATTGAGTAATCATAATACAGGTAATCAGTCGGTAGATTATAGATTCTAAAAGGTGGATATTTGAGGTAATAAATAATACCTACGTATGATAATCAAAATAAAATGTCGTTATCATTGATAATACGACATCATTTATTTACAGAAGCATTCATACTGATTTTACGTTCATGGAAATTGATTACATATACGCGCTATTACTCATCGTAATTCTTCGTATCTGATCACACTATTTTTTTTAACGTCTACTTTGCTCCCTATAATTTTCGATAAATTTCAGGACGACTGTTCAGGAGACTACAAGAGACTCTTGCTTACCATACTTGGATGAATACGTTTAATGTTCAACAATTTCCTGTGTTTTAAATCATACTTTAATATCAGAGATTATTATTTTGTGCGAAATTTTTGGCAATTTTAGAAACGCTGATATCTTTTTCTCTTGTTCCTTTTTATTTTTTTTAAATAGCTATATTTGTAATTAGGTACGGGTACGAGATTGCGTGTTCCCTCTTTTTCGTGTGAATTTCATCATTTACATCAAAATAAATTACTTTACTTTCCAACTAAATCAGTTATATTAACGCTTACTATGTTTTCGTTGTTAAGAAGTTGTGTATTACAACTGGATAATTAATACTATTTACAAATCAGTCAACTAATTTTACTAATGGAAAAATGCTTTTGTAATCCGCATGCATTCGCGTATTCTCCTATGTATACATATACGAACATTGATAAAATATTATGTTAGAAGAAACATTGCGTTAACATTGCTTTAATTTATTCGGAATTCTGTTTGCATTTACAGAGTGACTGCGGCGACGATTTTAAGCGGCTTTTGATCGCTCTTTTGAATTAAAGAAAACTATGGAAAGGAACATGCACTTACATTAATTTTATTTTCAAATTGTAACATGGCCATCTGTCTCTAACATCAATGTTAATATGTATAACTGTGTGATATAGATACTTCTTCGTGATAAATTTGCACGTGTTACCAGAAATTTGTCGTTTGTTTTGTAAATAGTAAAACGAGAATACTTGCATTTTCTCTTTCCAGAGTGATTGCACCGCTGAATGGAAAAAACTTTTGATCGCGATGCTGAATTAAGAATTCGCTTTAATACCATTCAATCAAATGCTTAACGATAAATATTTGAAAGATTGCCGATATTACAAGTACAGGATGATGTACAGAGACGCCGTGAAATAAATCAGAAATCTACAAATCAAGCTGCAAAATATCAAACGCTTTGGAATTTCCAGCAATGTGATCTTTGATAGATATTATGGATGTAATAACAAGATTGGTACGAACAAAAATTTAGTCGGTAAAAACATGAAAACGTATTAAGCATAACCGGTTTGCTCCGGTTAATGTTATTTCCTAATGTAATCTCGTTTTTTTATTCTTTTTACTTTTTTTTCGTTTCTAACACTATTGATTCAACATTCCGTATTTTATATATTATTTATTACTAATTGTTATTTTTGCAATTGATAATAAATCAGAATAAAAAATTATGGTATAAATCTGCACAATTTTATTTAAAGGAAGAACTTAAACAGTGTTGTTAGAGTAAGATTGAAAATTATGAATTGACGTATAATATTTTCTCATATTTTATAAATAAAAATCTGATAACCGTAAATAAATAAATGTAAAGCAAAGCTTCCAACGACAGGCTCCTCAATCCTTGTACGTTTTCTTTCAATGATGTTTTATATTAGCTGTTTGAAAGTTTTAACACGAGAGAAAATGTAAGTATTTCAAGGTGAGTAAGGAAGATTTATGAGATATTTGTTAAAACCAGTAGGTTTGTGGGAAAGAAAATTACGATAGTACACTTCCTTGCATATTCTGTTAGCCTACTATCAGGAGGCATCAAAGAAGCCGCGGATTCACGACTATTCTTCTACCGACGTATAATTTCTGTCATTTTATTGAATTATGTGCTCCTGCCCTCTAAGTTCACCGAATATTGGGAAAATATAACGAAAATTCGTGGCACGATGTTGCCAGTTATCGATTGCAAGTAATCACCA
This sequence comes from Osmia bicornis bicornis, assembly GCF_907164935.1. NCBI lineage: Eukaryota > Metazoa > Arthropoda > Insecta > Hymenoptera > Megachilidae > Osmia > Osmia bicornis. The sequence continues at coordinate 9,505,712 of NC_060216.1, read as the reverse complement.
CAGATACCGACGAGAAATAATATAGTTTTCTACGTTGAAATTTTGCTATATTAAAGCACCGACGAGATACAGTATCTCGTCGGTGGCGAAATAAATGACGCGAGGTTCCTTGCCAGCGAAACCAGTCGGTAACATTCGGTACTATTTGATACGGTTCGACACCAGAGCAAGTAGACGAACCGATCTTGTGATATTACGATCAATTTTCACAATTTAAAGCAACAAATTATAGGAAAAAGTATCAAAAACATACGAAAATTCAATAATGCTTAAGAAATTACTGATATAAAAGGGAAATAATTAAAATAATAGTGTTCCAACCTCAATTGAAATTCACGACAAGAGTAAAAAATGTCAACTTACGCATTTCTGAAGACAATGTGGAATTGATGTCGGAAATGATGAACCTGGTCTTCTTTTCGTCTTTTTCTTCAGTTCTTCACACTTCTGATATATAATATACAATTTAATATAATATTTTAATACGATTCAATCTCACTTTGTTACAAACGCGTGGATTCAGGACAAAGTTTCGAAGAAAAGTTATGTACAAAGTCAGACCTGCGTACATAGCTAACGGCGACAATTCTGATTGGTCGAAACTACTTACGGCCCAATTTCGACCAATGAGAATCGTCGCTGTTGGCTATATGTGCAGGCCTGACTCAGCTACGTCATTTCTCTTCGAAACTTTGCCATGAGTGCACGTGTCTGTAACAAGTGAGCTTAAATCATTTTAATATATTATATTAAATTGTGTTTCGGGTATCATTAGTTCAAAAAACGGAAAGGAAAGTCGAACAGGAGTCCCGTTTCCTGATTTCTCACATCACCTCGGCATATTCATCAGAAATACGTAAATTGCAATTTTTACTGTATTACTCTTACTTTTTACTGTTACATTCAAGTTGGAACACTATTGTTTTAATTATTTCCATTTTATATCAATAACTTCTTAAATGACATTAAATTTTGTATGTTCTTGTTACTTTCTTTCTTGTAATTTAGTATTTTAAATTGATAAACGAGGTTTTGACTTTTATTCCAATATGGCGTCTATAATCTTCGAAACTTTTTAGCAGTAAATTCAAATATCCCATCTATTTCAACCAATACTTATTAAATGATTGTTATTGATCGATTTAATTATTAATTACAGAATGGTCAACCAATGCTGATGTTTCCACACTTCACATCACCTACTACTTAGGAGATTATTCGCATGATGCTGCCGTCCACTTACCTTTCCATAGCCGCTCATCAGTTCGGTGAGTTCAAGAATTAAAAATTTTATTTTTATTTTAATCCACAAGTGGATCTATACTCGTGGAGATAGGATTTTCATATTTTGCTACATTTTTATATAAAATGAGCTTTTAAGCTACGTCGATATTTCAGAGCGTGGAACAAGCTCTCATGAGATAATAGATTTTTCCAGATCTTATTATCATAGGATAATAGGTTCATTTTGTACCTCGTTTGGTGGTATTAACGTATTTTAACCACGAGATGTCCTTCCGCTCTTGCACAATTCGATTTTAACTTTATAAACGTAATTCAGTATAATAAATTAGAAATAAAGTAAATAATATGACCAGCCGGGTAAAATTATTTTTTTCTTATACACACATTATAGTATTTCATTATAATCATATTTATGAAAGTGAAATGTTTTTCTTTTTTTGTATTTCTGCAAAGTGCTTTACTACCATAATTATGATATAAATTGTAAGCTTACTTTATATCAAAGGAAATATTGCCATTGAGTTATCATCGCTAAAAATCAATAATTGGATTATTAATTGATTAGTAAAAAAAAAAAAACAAAATATTTCAGGATTTCAGGATTTCAATGATAATGATATATAAGACATTAGTTGTTACTTCAAATATATTTGTTTCGAATTTATTCAGTAAACGAATCGTGTAAATAGAACCGCAACCATGATTAACAATGATCATGTATAGTTAATAGTAGTGTTTAGCGATTAATATTTTCATTTGTAATATATAATTTTTCACAGTTTTTAGCGTGAAGATCCTTTTTCTTGTTTACAAGTAGTATTATACAATGTAATGTGTAACAATACACGTTATACCTTTCGCAAGCACAAGCTCGAACGTACCTTATCTTAAGGCTTAAGGGATATGTTACCATTGCTAAAAATCAATAGTGTTTAATCTAGACAAATTTTCCTATTTAGGTTTTTCCATTCAATGAATCTATGCGTTTAATTACACATGTAACACCGAGATCATGAAACTGAGGAGTAAGAGTATACGTACAGCGAATCGAACTATTCAATGAAGCATAGACAATACATCTTCACAGTTCTTTTAGAAAAAACTTTTTATATAGACTGAATCAATTAAAACTACTATTAGAAATCATTCATTTCTCTTGTCATTTATATTTGCATTGGTGTAATTAAATAGGGGTCAGGGTGGTTTACTCTTGTAAAATTTTATCTTAATGGAAATAATAATTTGGGTTAAAACGCAATAAAATAAGGCAACTAAAAACAAAAAACACAGAAATTTCTTAATAACTTATAATATAAACTTATTCAGTTTTCCAAGGGATTTTTATATAACTTTTCTTAATTGCTTAAGATTAATTACTGTCCTTTCCATTCTTTTTTCGTCCTTTTCATTTCACACAGCCATTTTAAATGACTCAGTCTGTATAGTAGTACAATATACATACATAAACGCTTGAACAACTCCCTTAAGTTGATAAGTAAAATAGTGTTTACAATTTGCGAGTGTTTCGCGATCGCTTGAAACTCGTATGATTTTGATTTATGTTCAACATGACGGTACGCACGAGCATAATTCCGAAATGTAATTAGGAAGGGCTTGGCAAGGGTTATTCCTCGAAAAGTTTCACCTTAATCGATAAGATACAAAGATTCAATGCATATACAGGGGGAAGTGAATGTGCCCTTATCATATCACAGAGAGGCGTAACAAAAATATAAAACAATTTAAACTTTATAGTATTTTTTTTTGTATGAATTATACACTCATGCAATGGCTACGCTGAGCGATTCGAACCACACGTTAATCACGATCATAACTTATAAGGCATCGTAATTTATAATGATAAATTAGTGTTACAAACGTATTTCAGAAAATATTGATTGAAGTTGTAAAGGTATATTTTAAAAAGAAAAGCTGCTAGCTGAAATATTAGGTCATTGCAAAAATCTTTAGATAATTTAATTAGTCCTTTGTCAGAAAAAATCAATTCATTTTTATTCTGTTTTTAAAAATTTGAATTTAAATTTTAGTAGAATTTGTATACCTTGTTATACAATAAAAAATGGTCCACTCTTTATTTTTTTTTTTGCAACGATACTTGTAGAACAATTTCAAGTGCAGGAGGTTCTTCTTAATTTTGTTTATATTTGAAAAATCAGCAAATTTCTAAAATTGGTGATAGATGAGACTGAAAACATTAGTTAATCATATTTTTCAAAATCTACAGCAGATTCTTAAAACTATATAAAATTCGTGTGTCTAAGAGAGTAGATCGAATCAGTATAATTTAATCAAACAGCAAGATAAATAAAACATGCATATCAACAAATAGAAAAATGAAAATTTTTGTGTGAACGTTAGAGTGTACCATTATCGCAGTAGCTATCAACAGTGTCATTGCGGTACGAATCGCTTGGCATTATTATTGTCATCATCACTCTTCTTTCCCTTTTTTTCTTTAACTTCCTTTCTTGCTATCTTTTGCACTATTCCTTTCTCGCGTTCTGTGCGTTCTCTCGTTTCTCCATTCTCTCCCATTCTCTCCTATCTTTCGTACTCTAATTTTCTCTCTCTCTCTCTTACACTCTTTGGATCTTTCGTTCTTCATAATCTTTCTCTCTTTAAGTTCGTCTATAGCTAGCCTCTGATAAAACTAAATTCTGGTAAACGAGAAGCAAGCTATTAAACGCCTTTTTTTTTTTTAAATATTATTCTCTCCTTGTCGTCATTCTGCGCTACACGTTAATGTGATTTCCAGTTCAACAGTAAAACTTAGTATATGTATCCGTAACAAACGCGCACACGAACGTACACATACGTACAGTATCGAGCATTGTAGGCTTCCCTGGAAGAAAAATAATGTAAGGGAAGAAGGTTAATTGATAGAAAGCAAGTGAATTTTTTAATAACTTTCAACATCAAATTTCAAAATTCTAAAATCCAAATATTTAAGTTGCAAAAAAATATTGATAATAAGATATATGTTAAACGAAACGTTTCCAAATAAACGTTTCCCTAGAGGAGCCTACTATACTTGGTACTGAACACAGACGTATATAGCCGAACGGTGTTTGACGCGTGTGTGCGCGCGCGTGTGCGTCGCGTAGGTATTAAGAATAAAAGATATTAGTTTTTGTGCTGATATACAACAGTGTTGAATGATAATTCGACTTACATGTATACAGATTATACATACATACGTACTACGTACGGTTCGTGTGTACAAAGTGGAACACGCGAGAACGGATCAGTTAATTAGCTTTCTTCGTACTAATCATAATCAACTTCATCGGACCGAAATAATTCTGAAATCATATTAGGTTCTTGCACGTTAAATGGCCAATTGTGAAATATAGAATGATTCGAATAAAATTAGATGCTCATTTTTCAACAAAATACTCGTACATTAGAAAATTATCTAATATCTATAGAAACAGTTTAAAGTTTAAAAAATGAAAGTGAAAAAAAAATGTCGAATTGGCTATCGAAAATTGTGATCGTTCTCACAGATCACTTTGTACGAAACGATGCAGAGATACATGTCGTCCACGATGGATAATAATTTACAAATATATTTCATGGAGTTAATGAGAGAATTCAGCGATATTAGTCCCATAGTAAGTTGGCGATAGAAAAAACCTGAATAAGTTATAATAAGTATGGATTCGAATAGTCGGCAATTTATGACAAAAGATGTATAATATAGAGTGTAAAATTCTTTTTTGTAATGTATCTATAGTATAAGATAGATGTATATGTATATATATACACGTGTATTTATGCGTAATGTGTTACGTGTATACGAAGGATTAGTTTGTTTCTTCAATTTTTATCGTGTACGAAGAGGTACAAAATTTATAGGTATAGAATAGGCTATGAGGTCCGAAATGCTATCTAATTCGTTTGATTTGCGCCAATGATTCCATTAGTCGTTAATCATAACGAGGTTTGTCATTTCTGTTGATACTATAAACTTATTCAATTATTTCATTATCGATACAACAAGAATTGGCATCAATCATCAATTAGAAAACGGAAGAATTGATAAATCCTTGTAACACGTTCACTACCACTCTGAAAACAGATATATTTAATATAAAACACGATAACTTTTTAATATGCCATTTCAAATTAGCATCCAAAATCATTTTTTCTTTATTATAATATTTAATCATTGGTTATCTTTGTGATAGTCAACGTGCTACCACTTTAACACGGAAACGATTATACATATAGACTTTCAATCGTTTTCCATGTATTCTTCTGTTTCCTTTTGAGCAGTGTCAAAAATAGTACCAACAGAATGATGGTATACATTCAATTATGAGGAATAATCGTCTGTATACCTGGAACGCTCGATGGAATCGTAGCCGAGCAAATTCTAGGATCAAGTGAACGTCCGTTGCTAAACTCTACCGCGCTTTTATAAACAATCGGCAGCAGTTTCGCATTGACCCTACATCAGGCATGCACAACGAGTAGTAAAACGTGCACGGGCGTCCGAGGTAGCACGCGGGCAGAGTAACGGGCACAGACTCGAATCAGCCTTTTAAACGTGAACCCTTAACAAGCACGCGGGCACTCGGCCGCGTTACGGGCAATTTCGTGTGCATGCCTGGCCTACATTGTTTAAAGATTGTATAATTCGGCCGTGCGCCAAGTACTGTCGCAGAAGAGGAGGAAAACATAGGTAGGAGAAGAAAAGTAGCGGATGTAGCTAAAGATATTCAGCATTGAAGTGAACGGAACGAAAGTAGCTGATTGAATCACAGATTGAAAGAAGAAGATATAATCGAGAGTGAAAGAACGATTAACACTGGCCTGGCGATCATTTATGATTATTGGCGCAGTTAATATCGTTTCTGAAGAGAAAGCAACAAAAGATTGAGATCAGTTATTCGTGTTTCGAAGAGAATGCTCTGCACGTCGAAGTACGTCGTTAATAAACTCTGTACAAACATTAACAGTCCATTGGGAACAACAACGTTAATATCTCGATAAAACCCTGAATTAGAGAGCTTCGATCGTTCGTCAATTCTTCGACGTCGCAATGGATCCTTTGATCGCGACGAGTTACCAAAAGCCTCCTCTCTTATCATTTCCTTATATCATCTTATGCAACGTAGCATGATTGTTCAACGAACACCGAGTAAGATTACACCGATACCGTGAAATATATAAATAAAAAATTGGTAAACGACCAGGTTTCTAAGCATTCGTGCAACCGATAAACAATTCTATTACGAAAAGAAATGGTGATTGTCTGGTGTGAATAAAAGGAGTATCGAATTTTTTTCAAACAAAAGAAACATCATTTTGATCGGTGCCTTTTGTACACCTTTTCTCAGCTTATATTAACAAATAGAAGTGTTTAATGCACTTTCTATACACCTAAGGAAGGCTCGACTAAGCTAGGTTTCTAAAGTTCGTACACCTATGTACTATCTTCATGGCAAAGAAAAAAAGAACAGCTTTTCCTTGATTTCGTGTGCAATTCATTGAGAACTCGTCGATATAATCAACGAAACGAATAAATGATAAGGCTACTGTCCTCCTTTGGCTTTGACGTTCGCCGGCCGTATATAAAATATTAATATAAATATTTGAGCCTCGTACGGTAGAACCTTGTAGTCGTCACAAAAGTTCGTTCGAACCTTCCTTGTGGAGGGACACACGATATGAATGACGATGTAGATCCATTTAGAGCCTAGAACGATTTGTGCCTAAAGATGATTTTGATATCGATACATCAGTCTGAAATGATTAACATCAGCTCCGTGTTATCCGTATCGATTGTATCCATGTCCGTTAATCTATTCTTTGAATCGATCTGTCGTCGATAGTGACCAGTGTTGGGTAACTGCGCCCACGAGGCACTGATGGGTAGTCAATTTCTAAACTCGGAAATTTGAACTTTCTATACTTTCAAATTTCCACCTCTTCAATTTTACAAATTTGTTAATTCGTAAATTCGATGTTTCTAAAGTTCAAAAGTTGAAAATTTTCTCGTGAGCTCTCTTCTTTTTCAGTTTGAAAATCTGAACTTTCTATACTTCCAAATTTCCAACTTTCAAAATTTGTTAATTTGTAAATTTTGTAAATTTGATCTTTCCAAATTTCTAAATTTCCAAATTTGAAAATTTGTCCGTGAGCTCTTCGGCAGGCACTTAATCCGCCCATCACTGGATAACGACGATCATTCGTTCGCGTAAGAGTCACCAAAAAGATTTGCCCACGGAGCCGTCGTTTGGAACCTTACATTACATGAAACAACATATCATGCATATCCATTTAGTACATGTACAACAGGACACGACATTGAGATTTATACCAACGAAACCATCAGTTTCTTGGATATCATCTTTCATTTTTAACGTGCCATTTTGTTATAGTATAGAGGAGAACGGTTAAATACATCATAGAATGCTGGACATTTGATGGAGATACTTACAAGCAATCGTAACACAAATAGAAAATCTGTTTACTTTACTTGAGGCCTTAAATGTGTCAGCACCCTGTAATTCGCGAATTTACAATGTTTCCAATGATCCTTTCTTTTGTAAAACGTGTCAACGAAAGGATTCTCTTCGTCACAAACACAGATGAGAACTCTGTCTACTGTAACGTTATATTGCAACACGTTACCGTTCTCCGTGTATACTTCGAATCGATACAGATGTCCTACATTGTCGTCCTTTATATCTTTCTCCTTTATTTTATTTCCTGAGCGGATGCCACATGGCGACAGGACGTCTCAGAGAAGTTAACATTTGTCTCCAATGATCGGAAGCTCTTACCGTTGTGGTGGGCCCCGCGATCACGTGCCCCACCACAAAGTAAGGTTTCGAATTTGTGCCTTGTTGTTCTCCCGTTATTTCTGCTACGGTTAATCTTATCTGAATATTCTGAAAATAGATGAAGCAATTGGTAATTAATAAAAATCGTGAGAATCTTGTATGCAACGCGTGTACAATTATTCGAACCTGCAAAATATGAGTGGGCACGTTGAAAATAATTGCCTCGTTGAAGATCGGGCTCTTTTCTCCTCTCTTTACGGATGTTTTCTTCTTGTGGATCTTCTTCCCTTGTTGCAGTAGATAAACCTTCGTAATAGAACAAATACGATATTTACAAGTCGAGCAAACACTAGATATTTGACACTTTCAGTAAAGTTCAGGGACCCGATAAAAATTTTAGTTTCACCCTTTACCTTAACGAAGAAGTCTCCGGGTATGAGATTAGCACCGCGTAAATTTCTAGCCTTCACAACAACTAGCGTGAGTCTCTCAGCTGTCGGCAAGTAACTCAAAGAGAACATCAATTCTCCTAATCGTGGAGTTAATATAATTGATCCAGTAAGAGGTAACCAAGTAGTTGCCGCCCTTGGCGCAGATCCAAGGCGTAAGCTCGCTTCTCCAATAAGGGATGCACCGCCACCTCTACTGGACTCGTCGGAAAACACCTTAGAAATTTAACATACGCGTTATTTACAATTGCAAAACAATTCACTTTGTTAAGTATTTTTATTAATACGTACTTCGACAAGGAGAGTTCGGCCTGTAAGGCCACCATCGAGATGAAAAGGAAATTTCTCTTGATAACTAGGCGAAGGACTTGCTCTGTACAATCTGGTGCACTTCACGTGCATTTGTCTGTCGGGTAACAGACAAACTCTGAAATAAAGAGGGTTTTTAATTAAACTCTGCTTGTCGAACGAGGCATCTTCTGACGTCACGAGGATGTCGAGTTCGACCAGCTTGGCATCTTATGATGTCGCTCGGACTGAACGTGTTAGAGATCGTAGCCTTTCTGATATGAGTAGATCTATCCAAATAGGTTCAAAAATGATAAATAAAGAGGACATCAAACCTAGCAAAAGTATCTCGAGCTGGTTGACCATCAGGGGTGACGAGATCTCGGGCCTCGAGTACACTGATTGCAAGATCGCCCTCGTTTTCCCCTCCTCGTCCACTCCATTTATCGTATTCAATACCGACACAAACATGTCCGACGATAGGAGCCTCCTCCAGATCATTTAGAACTACACTCGTATCCGAGCACACACTTTCGCAGCTTATCGCCCTTTTTAAGTTAGATTCGTCCGGTGGAGGTTCTGGTTCAGGTCCTTGGGGTCCGCGACGACTTTCGGGACTGAACTCATTGTGATCGTTCATGGTGTAGTTCGTAATAAAACTGTCTTCTAAACTCTGTGAATTAAATCTCCTTTAGATATTTTATTATAACAATCAATTTTGTTATATACATATACCTGTGATAGTTTTCGTTTCAATTGCATTTCTTCCAATGCAGCGTAAAATTCTTGATTGTTTCTTTTCCTGTAAAATTACATAGAAATATTTTATTCAATGTGTACATACACAGTGGATAATAATTGAAAGTGTACCTCAACGAATCAGCGTCATCGAGCTCGTTCAATTCGTGGATGCCATTTAACCTTTCCATACTCTTCCTCCTCTGTTCGATGCTATTAAATATATCCTGAAAGTGATATTCGTTAGACAGAACTCTAACTACAATTAATATTTTTTCATACCTCTGAAGTTCTTGTAAAGCTAGGGTCGGTTATGTAGGTACAGGTATCTTGACTGTGACCTTTAAGCAATAACGGTGACGATGGAGGATCTTGTAAACTATTGTACACCTGTTGCAAAAATACAGTATAGCAATGTATGCATTCAAACAGTATCGAATTAACTTATTTATATCTACCTCTTGTGCAGTTCTGTGCGCTTCTAAATTAAGCTCAGGACTGTACAAATCTGAGCTACGCCTGGAACCATCGGGTCCCATCACGTCAGAATCATTTTCCCCGTACATATCTTGAACCTCATCCTGCAGATGGTTGTTGATGCTATCTTCCACGATAGTCGGAGATTTCGACGGGAAAGTGAATCGTTGAACTTGTTGCGCAGAGGATAGTACCGAACTACGATGGACAAGATTGATACGGTTATTAAAACAATATGGAATTTATTATTCCACAATCGAAGGGACGTACTTGTAGAAATCAGACGCGTCGATGTAACTCTGCGAAGTGACCAGTCTGAGGGCGTTGAATATTCTCTCGCCGGTGGTTGGTTCGCTCTTTTTTGGCACATCTTTAGCAGGATCGGGTGGCGCGGGGGGTGGCGGTATAGGGCTCGAGGCCGAGTCGCTATTGACCTTGATCGATTGCTGAATCGTGTCGTCGTAGAGGACGTGATCTTGATCTTGGTGTAACGCGTATTCGTTCATCGAATCGTAAATAGGAAGATCGGGCAGGCTTTGGATGTACTGCGAGACCTTCTGCAAGCCTTGAGACTCCCGAAACAAGTAGGACGAACCGATGTCGTCCTGAAGGCTGCAACTTCTGAAGGGAGTCATCTCGATGCTTTGCAGCTCGTTGCTCTTGTGATCGAGGTCATTGCCGAGACTCTGAGTGCTCTGAAGCATCTTAGACAGTGCCTCGGGCCCGTATATCGATTCCATGATGGTCTGGCTGGTGGCATTCGAAGAATTCGTCATACCGAAACTGCTCGGAGATCCTCTCGAGTCATTCCGTACATGTTGACGTACCATGTGACCCCTTTGGACGATATCATAGTTGCCGTAGCTCGTGTTGCTCTCGTCGTCCCCTTTGCCATCCAGGCTACTTATGGGGGCACCGTGAACTCCGTACCTGATCCTGGTTGATTCGACAGCCGTATCGTATTGCCTGTAAGGATTGCATCTATTCTCTTTTCGTCGTTCCTCCTCTTGCAGCTCGTATCTAAGTCTCGAATCGATGTGATTCTGTCCTCCGTACGGTGTCATTTGAATACTCTCCGTCACGCTCTTGGTCGCGTTCTCGTCGAATCTGAACGAAGTATGCTCGTTCGATGGCTTGTGCATACCGTAGCTTTTAACGGGTTCGCTCTGGAAGTGAAAGACCGAGGAGGGACCGGTCGATCTCGAGGGAACGTGCGCTCTTTGTAACGACGGCGGTGGAGTTAGCGGACCCGGACCAGCCTCTGACATTCTCAGGTAGTCTACGGCACTCGATGGTTGAAGTGGCGCCGGCCTTGGTCGTGCAGTTGGCCTTGGTTGAGGTGCTGGCCTCAAAGGCTGCGGTGGTATTGTACTACCGGTTGTAGCACCCAAAGGTGGATGGAGATCTCTGTCCACTGATTCGAATCTGTAAATATTACAGGTTTACAATAGTACTATTCCGTTCGAGTGTTTCCACCTCTTTTGTACAAATTTCGAACACGTTTCGCATTTATGTTTACAGCATCGTGTATCAATTTTATTCTTCATTTTTAATCCGCAATTTCCTTCCACCTACGCGATTGCGTATCTTTTTCAATCCGACCATGGATTATTTCGTAACAGGTGGCCTTTATTGCTATACGCGCTCGGTTAATATCTACTGTTTCATGTTAATAATTTAGCATAATTCGGATCGCAAATTTTGCCTATGGATGTATAATTAAAATGTAGAATATTGGTCAATCAATTCCAAATGAAATGTGCATCGAATCAGTAGCGCGATTTTGACCTCCAATCTCATTACGCATCGATCAGGTAATCGAGTAGAAATCGCGTGTTTACTAAAAAAAGATCACGTAATTTATTTTATCAATATAGATGCGATCCATAGAGTCGAAGCGATTTTGCGCAGTGCATGTTTTCCAATTTTGCAAGTTTTTCGTAACGTTCGTTAATGATGCTACAAGAGCGCGGTAGTAATAAAAAGTCAATGTTACGTGAGAGCAATAATGATTCATTAAAACGTAACGCTTTTAATAATGCCGCATGCTGTTACTCGGCAGTAAGTTGCGTTCGAGTCAAGCTATTAATGGCTTTACTCAATTATTCTGAGTGCTCGTTCTGCAAAAAAAGAACTTACTGTCGTGCCATCAGGCGTGTGTCTGGGTCAGAAAATTGCCAATATCGGCACAACACTTTAACACTGTTCGTTAGCGATACAAAGTTATCTGCTAATGTGTCAATAACTGGGCTTTCATTTTCGAAAGTGCTATAAGCCAATTTTAAAAATTGATCTTTGAAAAAAGCATCAATTTTATTCTAAGGAAATTCTTAGAAAATGTCCCAATGGAACTTTGAACAATATTTTTAAATAAAGAAAAGTGGATCATTAAAAAGCTAAATTTACAGCAACATTACGTTAACAATCTTCCCCCATTATAACTCAAACTTCGTTGCCACCTCGTCACCTGATTAACCCTATACGCGATGCTTCTATAATTAATCAAATTCCAGCTAATTAGGTAATATCGTCAGAGTTCATTTTGCTTGTACCTGGTAAAAGCTCCTTGTGCATCTAGTCTGAGATCACTGTCACTGTGGAGCAGATGTTGCGACGTGTTTCCAGGTTGTCGACACAAGCCAGGGATCGTCTGTGCTGTTGGGTGTTGTGCTTTCACCAGGCCAACCTGGAAACACGAAAAATACCACATCGAAACGTATTTGATGTAAGAATTAAGTTAGGTACTTCAGTTGACTTACCTTTTCTTCTCGCGGTGCCCATAACCAAGACAACCTTTGTCGCCATTCTTCACAGACGTTCCAAATATTCCTAGTGCCCCATTGCCAGCCAAGACAATACCTAAATTCAAAGTGCATCAGTTTTTAATTTTGCAATTTGAATTTTATTTAGAGTAACTGCAGAAAGGGAGGCGTTTAGTGTGATAGAGTGTTCGAGCAACGGGAGACTAGTAGCAAGCTCACGTAGGAATATGCTATTATTAAGCGAATAGAGATATGCGCTGATCAAAGGGGTCAGTGAGAAAATCAATTTCAGTAAGCACGGTGTTAAAGGTAAAATAAAATTTTGCTGCATTCCTGGCTAACATTCAATTAACCGATCTCTTGCAAAACGGAAGCTTAGAACGATCTATTTTGCTGAAACTTTTATATCCCTCCGTCGAGTGATATTTATTTTATGGCGCTATATTAGGTGGAAATGCTCGATAAAGTAGCGTTATAAATTCTAATTCGTACGAGCTACTTGAGATGATTGAGTTGCATATATAATATATTCGTACCTTTTCAACTAGACGCGCACGATGTTCTTATATAACACGGTTTGGAAAACAATTTATAAAAGTACTTTTATTTCTTGTTTGAAATACTATTTTATCCAGCATTGGTATTTTTCTCTGAACTCGGAGGAGTGTTTACTGTTTCGATTTACTTGAACAAGAATGGAGTCATGTACAGAAAATGGCAGATAAGAAGTTCCTGATACAATTGGTGACTGAATGACCCTTTAACCTGTTGCACGTGTAGCATTTACCAGTATTCGCGTGTATATTCTTACGTAATACGAGAAAATGCTGGGAAACGTGAGCCTTGACTTTAAAAGAAAAATATCAAACCTTTTCTTTTTAACAAAACATTTAACAAAATGTTGCAATTTCATAAGTAAAAAGTCACAATAGTTGTGGTAGTTTAAAGATTCTAAAATTGTCTTAAATTGTATTAAATTATTTCTACCTATTTTAATTAAAAAATTGACTAACCCTTTGTGGAAGAAAATGTTATTTAGAAGAAACAAAATACTTTGAGCATGTTTATAGTGTGTTCAGCAGTAAAGTTAAAGGGACGGACGGTTTTGCCTCGAAGCTCGAACTTCTATTAACAAACTAGAACACATCAATTTCTCTTTGTTTCATAAGCTCTTTAATAAAAACTTCTGTTGCAAAGATTACACAAGAAACCTTGGACTTTTCAAAATATAAAGTAGTTAGAACCTTCTGCTTTTGACAGAATCGAACTTAAAAATTGTGAGATACAACAAATATCATTTTTCGTGCATAAATATTTAAGTAATTCGAAAGGGATGTTATCAAGGGATGCGTTAGTTAATGAATAAGGGTGGTTAAAATTGTGGTGCAATCACCTTCTGCACAGTGCCAGGGCGGCGCCAGCCACGACGACAATGACCAAAGCCACCCCAAGACCGGTGAGTGTCCAACCCATCCTTCTTAATACCAAATCCAGGCCCAACCACAAATCCAATCAAACCGCCGAGCCTGAAACACACGGAGTAAATCCATGGAGAGCATGATCCGATTACAGTTACAGAACCAACATTACCCGTGGATTAACGATCTTACGGCTACCTGTATTGTATATTTATTCGTATGTTGGTCTGTGTATTAACTGGATCTTCGTGCATATCTGTCGAGTATTAGTAAATATTCAAGATGCACAGTGATAAATTATATTTCTTGTTCAGAGCTTTATCAGTTTCCATTATCATTTATATTATCAGAGAAAAAATGAAGAAATTATCAAGTGGTATCAGAAATATCGAAGATGCTATACTTGGGTCTGGGAAAGATGGTCGCAAGGGTCTTCCATTTTTCGCACAGAGGGTAATGCTCCCTCTTTTATCTCAGACGTTTTGACACAAAGTACGTGTGGCTTAGCTTAGATGTAGTCATGCACTCAGCTTCTTTCAAAAAAAAAAAGGAGGCACAACGGGGTGGTTAGGGTTAGGCGTGGAGCAAAGAGGGGTGGGAAGAAAGCGCAGCCCAACGCGTATCTGAAAAAATAGGCCAAGCCAGCAGAGTCGGTGAACTTTGCTCAGATACTTCGACGGGCATTCAACGAACATCAGCAATCCGGATGGTTTCCCCTTCGAAGAAGCAATCCGCTTTTCAAGTGTTATAGATATACGCGATCTAACTTGCAAACCATCCGCGCACACTCTCACGCAATATTCCAAAACGCGATACTCTTCGACGCAGCATTTTATGAGCAGAAAATTGTTCTGCTAACGCTTCTTTGTTCCTTTTGACTTTAACTTTGATCGTTTTCCGACTTACCACGGCCTGGATTATTATTTTCAACGTACTTCGCGGTTTTCAGGTCATTTAATCCTAAAGATGTTTAACTTCTAAATAAAAAGAGATCGTTTATATCGAAAATGATGAATTATTAGTTTTAATAGCTTTTCTAGAATCTTTTGTTAACGCGAATGTTTTACCCAAATTATCACTTTTCTTTTATAATAGTCATTTGAACTTGATTTTCATGATAAATCTTCATGTCATAGGAGCTTAATTTCAATGAAAATTGATACAACAATTGTACGAGTATTATATTAAAAAGAAAATACGAGCGAACGAATGGTACTAGAGAAAAGAAAAGGTTCTTATGGCGTTTCTTATTGTTCCTACAGCTGGCTTAATGATATTTCAGTCGCGCAAACCATTATTTCCATTATCATTCTATGTAAAAGGCAAAATGTTCTTTGTGCAGCGTATAATATTAATTCAAGAAACGTAAGTACTTAGTTCGTGAAAAATAAGAAAGAAATTCTAAATGGTACTATTAAATTAAATTGCTTATGCTATATTCGTTTTATATTTGACGAGAGTAAAATCTTCGTGTTGCAAACGAGTAACCGAGATTTTTGGCAGACAGAAGAAGCCCAGATGGACGAGTAGGATAAGATTTAGCGAGAAAGGTAGGGGGTGGTTGCAGGTTGGTAGCGGTACTTCGCTCTTCCCCATCAGAGACAATGGTAGCAATTAGTGGCGTGTAAGATTTCAGCCCGGGGCTGTAGGAAAAAGAGAAAGAGATTCTCTGATTCTCGAGTACATTCATTCAGGGGCTAGTCTCTTTTTCGCTCTCTTGACGAGACCAAGGAAAAAAGGGTCACGAAGTTACTTTAGGAATGTACATACAATCGAGCTTCAATGATTTATTGATCTATTTGAAGCCCATCAAATATCGCTTCTGTCAAGGTCTTGGAAAAATCAATAAATATCAACCTTTTTACGAAGGACGTACATGTATACATTCTTATTCAAACGTCATAGAACATTTAATTATACGATGTAAATTATTTTAATTATATAGCTCAATTTATGGATATACATACATGCAACATTAGAAACAATAATAATTCAAAAGCGTTGGAAGTGTTTCGTGTGTGTTGCAAATAATAATACATATTAATGATATGTAAAAATTGCCATAGATACATTAATATATTACACTATTAATATTTATAGAATAAATGTTGTTTGATTATGATTTATTCGTAATTTACTTATATCTACTTTGCTGCCCATATACACTTTCAAATAAAAACAATTTTTAAACCTGTTATATGTAAAAATTAAAATTGTTAGGTAATAAAAAATAAGAAAAGATATGAATGGGTTTATAGTGACCCACTTACAGGTCCCCTCAGGACCATCAAAGTGTCTGTGCTTGAGGTATTAATTATTTAATTCCTTTTTTAATATTTATTTAACCTGATTATCAGTCGAATTTTGTTCCCACGTTATAAATAGCATGGATCTCGATTGTTGTAAACGCGTAAAAGCGCATTGTATCTTTTGAGAATCTAGAATACCGGGGTAACACACGCGAAACGGCGGAATAAGGACCAGTAAGTAGAGGATATCAAAACTAGGTCAGACCGGTCTGCCTCTGCTTACGTTTGTGTCACTGTGTCAAGGTAACTGATGTTACATGTATAGTATACCTACAAATTACGAGCAGTTGATTAAGACGAAAAAAATTCGTCAGTCGTTTCTGTCTTCTAGTATTTGACACGGAATCATATGAAATAAAACTGTCTCTACCATGATTTTTAATATACGTATGAATATTTAAAGATTTTTATTTAAAACTAGCAGAATTAACCAACATTGCTCGGTGTCTCAGATTTGGAATATTCATAGATATTTAAAAAGTAATTAATTTCATTTTGCAATTTTATAACAAATAGCCTGTAGCCTAATTCTGTTTCAACTATAGGTTTATCATTTCATTTTTATACACGGTGACCCAATATTGATGGCACAATCGAGAAACGGATGGCACAATCGTGTAACAATAACTAAAATAAAACGGTAGAATAATATTTAGCTTTGTTTACGAGGAAATTGAATCTCAAGCTTTTTTATAAAAATTTGTTTAGACAACGAACATAACAGTTTAATACCGATTGTACTATGAATAGATCATGTGAATTACAATAGAATAACACTTCATAGAATTTTCATAATATTCTGATTTATTAGAAACGATAAAATTGTTTGACAGGATTTTCCTTTTTCTCGTTGAGTTGCATTTTAAACTAATCTTCGTTCATGACACGTACAGAAAAATTCTTCTTTTGGTTGGAATTCAATACGTTGCTCGTTGTATCAAATTTACACGGGTTCAAGTTACGAGATCGGAATTTTTGCATCACGTCGTGAATAATTCACACGTGAACCTCACTCATTGTTGCGTGCTCGTTCACTTTGACTCGTTTTATTTTCCCAGAAATGTACGCCATTTCGAAAAATCGTCACTGATTTTTCCATTTTATTTTTTCTTTAAGAACAATAAAACTTTTTAGGTATGCAAATATTTAGTATGTTATCCTTGTTTTTTAATAGTTTGATGGCTTAGAGATAAAATGAGGTTAAACAAATATTCTCGTTTTCCATATTTATGAGTATATTATGGTATTTATCGAACTACCTAGCAAGTATCTTATCAAAATTCGTTGCAGTGAATTGCGGCCTGAATAATACACGTCAGAGCCGTTCATGGTCGTAGAATATTGATACGAATATTTTAACGAAGTAAATTATCATTTCTTAGCAACTTAATAGGTAAAGATTAAAACCAGCTTTATTTTACATCCAACATATTCAATACAAGTGTATGAAAAACTTTTTTAATTTCTAGCTTGTGACTTGTACAATTTCACTAACAGTATAATATTATTATAGTTTAATTGTGCGAAAGTCCAAGAAAACTCATTTTCTCTATATTTGTTCCTCGCATTTCTCGCCAGCGCTCGTTTGCCGGCACTTTACGCTGTTTTTCAATATTTTATTTCGAACTTCCTAGTGTCTTGCATAGATGGGTGTCACGTTCATATGAGAGAAACGTTTCTACTAAACAATGATTAGCATACCAAGAAGAAGCTCGTCTGCACCGGTAATCGAGTGGTCTCGATCGATCGGGTCGTCGGTCCCGTCTGTCGGTATACGCGGCTGCAGGAGTGCTGCAGGTTCGTTGCACTTTCGGCCGCATTCGTAAAACTGCATATGCCACTGCACCATCGAATCCGCTGTCCGCTTTACAAAGCATTCGCGATAATTGAATTTTCTTCTTAATCGTTTCGATCGCCATACGGTAGTAATATCCGCGTGCGCTGCAAGTGTTAACCCCTTGCTTTATGATATTCTCAGTAATTGGATTTGTTAGAGTTAATTATTCGCTATTACCATAATGATCCTTTCGCCACTGTAGCCGTCCGGACACAAAGCGTTTACGTTTGAAATTATAGCAAAAATGCAATATGAAAATTCTTCTACGACAATCAGAAAGTAAAATAATAAAAATAACCTAATTAACAATTTGATTAAAGGAAGAACAAGTTTATCATTGTCAGGAGATTCTACTTGTCGCTTTGTTAGGGATCTCTGCAAACTAGCTAAGTTATACGAAACTCGAGGGGTAGAATTATGAATATTCGTCCGACAAACGATATTGCAAATGTATTCTTTGCGACGTTGGAAAGAAGCAAAGGGACTTCGAAGAAAGACGTGAGAAAATAAGAGGCGGTTTTGTGGTGTCTGCGATGCATATTCATAGAAGTCAACGAGGGTGCACAGCTATGAGATGTCTGCTCCTTTCGTAGGGTCGTCGTAATAATCTAACATTCATTTCATCGTTGAGACATGAAAAACGCCAAGTATTGTGACCCTTTTCACGAGAAATAAGGGAATTGAAGTGAAACATGAAGAATATTAAGCGGCTATAATTAATCGAATTAATTGTAGTATGTCTTTTCTCTAAGTACGTCTATGACCAATATCGTGAAATGAAACGAAACCATGGGTGTCAACGACGAAGCTGACCAAAATGGTTCTCGAGAAGCATAGCCAGGGGGTTGATTAAAATGCAAAGAAAACACGTCGAGGAATCCAAGGGCTCGGGGAAGGAGGTCTCCGACAACAGCAGAACGTTATCGCTCTCTTTCGACCCATAGAACTAAGACTGCTGTCGTAAGGAAGCAGATGAGAGAAGGAGGAATAGAAAGAGAACAAAGGAAGATAGAAATACTCTCGTTTCGATGTGGAACAAAACATAAAATAGACTGAAACGAGAAAGGGAAGAAACTATACTAAACGTGTATACGCTGTCTACGTGTTTCATTTTCTTGTCTTTGTCTTTAAGAGAATATCCCTTTCTTCGCTCTTCCTTCTACCCCCTTTTTTGCATGTACTGGCCGAGAGAGAGAGGAAGAGGGAGAAAAGTGAAGGTGGGTGCGTCAGTGTTGGGTGAGAAAGAGATGGTAGAAGTGAAAGAGGGATGGAAATTCTGGGTAGCTGCCAGATGGCGCATTGCGCTCCAGAAGCTCACCCCTCGAGTTTCTAACGTTTGCTGCCAAACACCGAAATTCGCCTATTTCTCTCTCTCTTCCTCCCACTCTATCTACGTGGAGGTGAATGTGCATGTGTGTGTGTGTGTTCCTTGTTCGGTATATCTTTGTAACCCAGGCGATTGCACGGGTTTTTAAAGTTTCCGAAAATCCGGAGCATAGGCGGCACCGCTCGAAGCCCTAAATTTCTGCGGATTCGGATTAACGACACCTTGCTTCTCGTCCTAAGCTGAAATCCATCCGGATAATCGGCCCAACAATCTTTAGTTACCTCGACGGAGAGGTGTAAGGTTACGCTTGAAGCTGGGAACTTGTAAATATACCGATTTTCACGAAATAAAAGAATTAACGCGTTTTATGATCGAAAATTTGGCATTGACGATATCGAGTCGTGCAATAATGAAATTGTTAAGAAATAATAAGATAAAAGGTAAAGATTTAAAAGATAATAAATCCTTTGAAATCTCATCGTAAGACTTTGAATGTTTGTAATAAATACGAAATACAAGAAATAGATTCATACGTATGACATGTATGCGACTGATGCTATCATCTAATTAGAGGAATTACTCGTTCCTTGTTAGGAAGTTCGTATTGGTACATAGTCAAAGGTGAATGTTGAAGGATGTCGTATCCTGGAAATAGCATATTCTCTGCTCATGATATATACACTTCAATCTCGCTGGTATATACAGCAGGGTTCTCTATCAATGCCTGTACACTAGTATGTCTAAACCATTCTGGAGGTAACTTTACCATTACTGACGTAATTGCAACTTGATAACTAATTTTAATTATAGACAACTGTATGACCTTTATGGACTTTTATGAAATTGCAAGTATCATCCACGTATGAATAATGTAATAATCAAATCAGTGACGATTATTTTGTTCATTTTTCCAAGGTGTTACAAATAGATCAATATCAATCCTTTTGATCTCCATTTACATGATAATCCCTGTCTTATTAGCAGTCTGGGTTAGGTAGCTGGTGCCTATCATTATGTGTCACTCCTTATTAGTTGTGGTTATGAATCCCCATAGCAATCTACAGGCCGAACGAGAAATAATGTGCGGGCAGACAGTCTATCGGTGATTCTGATCTCGCCTCACCTCTCGGAAACTTTTCTCGATCAAGTGATCCACTTTAATGTCTCTTGAGATAAATCGTTCTCTCCTGTCTTCCATCCTATTTTTCTTATTCTTCTTAAACATTTCATTTGGATGGCTTCGCATTAAATAAATTCAAGTAAACTTCTGTTAGGAAACAATTGTATCTGCAGTACAGCGAAAAATATGCATTCGTTCAATCGGATTGTTAAATCACGTTTCATTCTGAATTTTCCATTTCTCTTCATTGAATATTCCGTCCTATATTTTACGCTGTTTACACTGCTTGAATCGTCACGTTACTAAAGCCATGAGTATATGAGAGGATGAAACGAAAAATATTTGTAGTAGATAAATCCTAATTGACTACCTTCGCTTTTTATGAAAAATTCTCTGCTGGCAGATTAATTCTTGACAACTTAGAAGTGCTCGTATATTTTTACTAAATACGCTTTTGGAGCCCAAAGCTCATAAATGTAAAATCAAAGTTCTTCCATTGCGGATATGGATACGAGATTTCATGCCAAATATAAAGTGATTAATACAAGGTAAATAAAAGCGTCATAAAAACAATTATTCTTTGGCTATCGGAAGAAGACACGGGAGATAAAAAAAAAGATGCACGACATTGAGATCATACGATTGGTATCGAATCGATGAGATAGATCAAGCAGAACGTGGCGGAATGTAAACAGTGACGATTATAGGAAAAAATACGGTTTAAAGTGGAGACTTAGCGAAGTAGCGTCTCGCGGTCGTCAGTGGGTCACCCGTTAGATAGATTTAATATGGCTTAGGATCGCGTGGAATGCCAAGATCGCTGCATTCTCTACTCACCCTCCTTCGCGAGCTTCCTTCCTCCTTCTAGGGATGAACGCAGAAGGCAGGCGGCTTTGCAAAAGTGGGAGGAAATTGTGCGAGAGAAGAGGAGACGCCGTGGGAAATACAAAGAAGAAAGGAAGGGGCAGAACCAGGAAGGGTGGTTGGTAGAAGAGTAAGACAGTCTTCTCTTTTCTCGGCATTGCTTCATCGTCTGTCCTGTGCGTGTCAAGATAGAATGCACGCGTGTTTGTGGTCGCAGAAAAGGGACAGACTAAAAGAGGAAAATATCACCGGAGAGCATCAACCGCAGCTGCGTGCAAGCGAACGACTTCTTTTCTATCTACTGCCGTAAATAAGAATGCTTCCCACTAACATCATCGTTCTCTTGTTCCACTACAGAGTCGAATAGAAGAGAAATTGATAAGCTCGCGGCGGAAGAATATAGAAATATTTTCAAGTATATTGTATTCACCCCGGAAGAACAGGATTGCGCTCGAAAGGCCTTGGCGTTCTTTTAACAACGCGTATCGACGTTTTCGTTAGCTACACACGACGAATCTTTTGTCGAATTTGAGAAAAATAACTTGCAGTCTCGGCTGGCAACACGTGGAGACGAGAGATAGGAATTCGAGGAATGTAAGCCGTGACCTCACGAACAAGGAACAACCAGGTCTGTTTCTTAGACGTCAGTAGAAATTGCATTGTGCATCGGTAAACCGTTTCTCAAGTTCATGATTCTTTCTTACTAGAGGTCGTTTTTTGTTGAAGAAGTTGTTTTAAAAGGATATAATAGGGGGTGCTACTTTTGCACCCTTGAAATCTTAGCGTTATTATCACTGGGGTAACTAGGCAGGGGTCAGGGTTGGTTTGCTCCCAAGAAGCAGATTGCTCCCTCGCTGTTCTAAAATCCTAAAATTCTGAAATTGCATAACAAATAGAGATCAAGATTTCATATTTTACTTACTTAAATGCTCTATCTCGTATTGTATAGACAATCGTGTTTCTTTGCGAATAAATAATGTCGTACAAGGATCCGGAGAAAGGTAAATTCCATTTAAGGAGGACGAATAGAGGAAACATGAAAGTGACAGTGGCGAAAAGACTAAGAAAGTGAAGCAGTGGCTCTAGGGGATTTCGTCCGCAAGTTCATGAAGAATGTAACGAGGATCTCCTGCAGGAAACGAGACTCGTTTGGCATATTGTCGTCATTCGTTTCATCGAATACGTAACGAGAAGGAAAATAGAATCTTGTTTCGCGTGTAAACCTTGCACGATTGTACAGAGATTTTTTGAATTTGAGATAGTAATTTCATTTCGATTTTAGGCTATTTACGAGATGGCCTTTCGTTTCGGTATAATAATTCGTGTTCTATGTTTGCCAATAATGCCAAGTTTGTAGAACGTCGCCACGAGAGTTAATATCCTGCCTGTGCGGTGCCAAGATTCGATAAACCTCGTAGAACAATTACATTGGTCCACTTTGGGATTCGTAGTAGCTTAGTAATTAGAGAAGCTACTGTATACGTACATACATTTAATTTACCACAAATATTACTCAGTTTCGAGTTCTAACAGTTTATAACGTGCAATTGTTTAACACTAAAGAATCCATAAATTTCACTTCCTATTTAAAACATTATATCATTTAAACTTTGTGCCATCTAACATTCTTTCTTTAAATTTTACCCAGCTTCATGTATTTCCTTTGAATAAGTTTATAATTTAGTAGACTTAACTTCGACGAATTTTAATCTCAATCATTTCAGTACGTCAGTTTTTATTTACATCATAAATTTCACGCAAACCGAGTACATTTCTCTAGATAAGAGAACGGAAAAAGATTTCTCTGGAAGGAAAATAAATCGCAATTTTATTAGCTGCGTAATCTCATACTTTGACTGACACAGAATTAAAATCTGTTATACATGTACGTAAAGTTCTGACATGAGTTCAGATTTCATTCCGGAAATGTCAGATATTTATACCTCTGTCATTTTATTATATTCGCAGAAAGTTTAGAAAAGCATTTATTCAATGGAATAAAAATGTTTATATTTTCAGACAACAGTTTCACTGATGAAGAAAATGAAAGAATTGTTCCCTATAAAATATAATAACTGTTATATTTTATGGCGACGAAATCGGTAGAGTTAATCCCAAACAGAGATAATCCCTGTAAATAAACAGTCGAATCATTGGCGCGCGGCAGCAGCCGTGCCGAAACGTGATCGTACATTCATTCGTTCTTGATCCTTCCTCGAGTCAATACACGAACGGAAAGCCGAATAAACGGAGTTCATTTCCAAACTGAGTACGTATACATACATATACATACATATATATTCATATCCCATCAATTCTTAGTGTGCGATCAACAGTAATGTGGGATTTTGTGATGGTGAGGCGGAAACGAATCCCGGTTCGATTTGAATTGGATGAATAATATAATTTGGCATAAATAATTCAGTTCGCTTAACAAGGCGTGTATCTGTAATTAGAGATTGATTAGAGTCAATTTTATGAAGAGTCTAGTATCGGCAATTGTACATTGAAATCATTGCACCGATGAAGCGTGATGAAGATCTATCAGAAATCGAGCGAAGGAAGATGCGACCCTGACCCCCTATGGGGTAGCTTCATCCGTGGAAAGAGCGTCAAGGGCGCATCAGCGAAAAGCAGTAACGAGTGTTCGATGCATGTATTGGTTTCCGGGTTAATCAAACTCAGTTCCGACCTCTGGAACCGCTAGTTTTCACAAAAGGAGAATGTTTGACGATCGATAACGAACGTTCCGGTCGCACAAAACCTGTCTTTAACACATTCTTATCGAATCATTTGAGCGGACACCGGGGAATACTCGTACTAATTTTCCTTTGCGCAAGAAATTGTTCGTTGATGCATGTTTTAGATAGTAAAACGAAGTAACCATATTGAACTTCTCCCTTTTATTCAGAAAGTTATTTCTTTTGGAATCTTAAAATCTTAGAATTTTGGAATTTTGAAAAAAATGCGAATTTTTAACAGTTTTTAACAGATTCTGTAAGGAGAAGGGTGAAAACAGATTATGAAAACAGGTGAAAAGAACAAGGAGAGAATTTTCCGTTTTAATTAATTATGTTGATGTTGCTGAAGGAAAGATAATACACAGATAGACGTACTTTATCTCTGACAAAGCTAGCTCGCGGTATGTTAATGAAAAACAAGCTCTGAGTCGATGTTGGTCGTGCTGTTGTATTCTGCACGTGTACTTACGAATAGAACCCACGCGTTTTACAGCGACCCGTAATGAATAAATTTAACATACCATACCTTAACTAGACGATAATGATGCTTGTAAAGGAAAACATCATTTTCTGAGTAACCTTGTCCGCTTTGAAAAGAAAGGAAAAGAAATCGATCAAACTCTGAGGTAGAAAAATGTCATCTTATGGTAATTATATTGAGACGAAATAACCTTAGTTCGCTTGAACTTCCTTTTTATTACAAGCACACTAGTTAGCGACGAGGGAAAAAGTTTCAACAAAAAGTTCCGTTTCCAAGCTGATCCCGAATCACCAGTGAAAATAGACTTTCGCCCTGCGGAGCACTACGCGTAGCTTGAATGGTTTATGTCATGATTGTTTCGTCCGGCAATGGAAAACTCTGTTAAAAGTTTGTCGTCGGAGTTTCCACGGAGAATTTCCTCTGTAGCTTCTTTTTCAGTCGCTTTGCTTACGTATTCTTCTCTCGCGTTCGAAGTCCAGTCTCGGTTTGGATAATTCTCCACGGTTGCGTTCCGCGAACAAAAAAAAAAAAACATTGCTCGCTTTGAAAAAAAAAAAAGAAATGTCGATAAAGCCAAAGAATGAACACAAAAGAGCGACGGATGGTTTCGATATTTTTTTTTCATAAGCCGTCGCTAGGGAATCCACGGTTATCACGGTGGAATATTTTTGTTTCATTTTCTATCCATATTATTTTCCCATTTTTATATAACTCTTTCTGTCTTTGTACAGGGGACAAGAAACACGGAATTAAAATAACTCTCTCATCGCTTTAATTAATAAAGAATGAAAATGAGAAATTAATATCAGATATCAGCTGTTTCATTTTTTTTTTTCTGACATACGGTATGTCTTTCAGTATGGTTCAAAATTTTCTTCGTTACTAATAATATGTACCAGAGAATGGTATTGATTGCCTGTTAGCGTTCAGATACTTTTTCTAAGCAGATCATATTTTCCAGGTAGCATTATGAAATTTTCAAATATTATTTTTTTCAATTTTCCAATTTTTTCCAAGTACATGCGAATACAAATATTTTGCATATATCTGTATAGAATTTTCACAAAGTATATAGCAGGAATGATTGAAGTGAACGAATAAAATAAATTGATTCGAACGAAGGGATCGAGCGAATGCCGACATTTTTTTGTCCTCCTTCGGCTCATTTTCTCTATAAATCCCGCGGATGGTACAAGGGGAATATAATGGAGGTTCGAGTGGTCGCCTTTGTGCGAGCTTATTGTCTTATTGGCTCGCTTCGAAATCCATTTAGGAGGGCAAACGGCGTTAGACAATGGGTCGCATTCAACAAGTAATGAAGCTCACCGATTGGCAGTCTACTCTCGGTTACTGTTCGAAACTACTCGAACTAGCGGATCCTGATTCCGTATGCTTAGAAGTCGGATTTTCCGTGACTCACTCGGATAGATCAATCTGTCTAGACGAGTGCGTCTCAATCACAATGTTGTTACAATCGCTTAGGTGTCTCTTAGAATACCGAATCAATTGCGAGTAAATTTATCTTCCAGTGTAAAGCAGTGCAATGAATAATTCTGTGTTTTATATTCCTCGCCATCTTCTTGCATAATAATAATATTCAGCAATATTATTTTTCTTGAATTTAATTATTCGTTAAAGGCGATTGTCTTCAATTGCTTCGTAAATAACGTTGCAATAGGATTCAACCCACTCAAGTGCTGATTAATCTGTGCGTGGGTGATGGGTGTGATAAGAAGGACAAGAAATTTTCATGGCAATGATTTACTATAATGGGGGTAAGTCGAGAATACATCAGTTTGGAACGCTTCGCTGAATCGGCATATTTACTACTATCTCTTATTCTTTCTCTGCCTCTTTTCCTTTCTCTCTGGTTGTGACAATAACCCTTAGAGAGGTTGGCAAACGGCCACGTGAGTAAACCTTTCGTGAGCAATTACAGGTTCGAAATCGAAACGCTTCTGCGATCACAGGCTGAATTGTGGGAACATCGAACATCCACGATCTGCCACCTCAAACATTTCCTTCTTGTTTATTCGACGAAATGCAGGGCGATTAAAATACTCGTTTGGTACACTTATCTCAATTTCTGCTAAAAGAAATTGTTACAGCTTGAATTTCTTTCCTGTAGTCTTTATTATCCTTCCTTTTCTACTTAAGTTGTGTTTGTATGTAGATTAATAAAAATTCTAAATTATCTCGTGAATTCAGGTGTTTTTGTGTCTTCGTTATCTTTTATAAAATTTTCACAGGAAATTTGTTTGTAATTACAATCATTGTTGGTCTTCTTCAATTTCATCGTATTTTTTCAAAGATGAAATTGTTCGTAATCGTTTTAGATACTATCTTCTCGTTTTCTCTATGGTTATTTTGTTTTTTCCTTGTCGTAGCAATAATCTATTTTGAAGTTCGTTTTTCTCGGGATCTACCTGCATTGGAAGACGAAAGTCGAAAGGTTTTCACATTCCTGGCCGTTATCTTTTCTTCTCAACGGTCACGCCAGAAAAAAAGCAGGCAGGAGAAGGAAGAAAGGAAAATAAAGGAAGGAACGACGGGGAATGAAAGAAAGAAATGGTAGGGGAAAGATCTCAGGGAAAATAGGCGAACTGGGTCGTGGCCAACAGCTGCCTTCTGCCCATTATTTCCGTCTCTCATTGGTGCACGTTACTTACTGCTTCCGTTTCGGTGCACGGAGAAGAAAGAGAGAAAAGGAAGAGGAGAGAAAAGAATGGATAAAGGCAATCGATATTGTAAACGATCGGATATTCCGATGACATCGTTCATCCATTAACTTTCATATGATTTGACTTTTCAAATGATGATGCGACGTGTTGTTCTTGCCTTTGCGCAATATAACAGGACGTCAGTGAAAAAAACTTTGCCCAAGAACACTGTATAGAAAAACACCCATTTATAAAGATCGATTAAATAGCAAAATGTTACATTTCACAAAATAAGATTATTGAACAGTGAATATGGTACTTGTGCAACGCGCGGTTACCGCCTTCGTTAATAAATCCCATTCACGTCAATAATTGTACACAGCATATCCAATTATTGGAAGCATATACCATTGTCGGCGTTGTAATTAACGTTGTCAAAAACAGGCTGATATTTTCAAGTATTCCCGATTTATGAAAAATGTGTAGAGTAACACGAACATCATTTGCAAATAACAAGACATATTGAATACAATTAAACCGAACAGAAAAGAAAAAAACACCAAGAGTCGTGTTACTGCAGGCAGCGCGCAGAATAAGTGATACAGGTCAGCGATATGTCAGACAGCGGCAATGAATTCGGACACAGACGTTATAATGATTCTTTTTTTTTATTTTACATTTGAATCCTTTATTATAAAAGTGAGGCAAGTTCATTTTTGACAAAAATTTGGCAATTCCAGTAAAATAATAATTGGCCTATTATAACAGAAAAACTATGGCTATTTTTAGCAGAGTTCAAAATTCTAAGTTTTATCCAATATTTCGGTAAAAATATTCCACCCTGCATCGTCGGACATTGAACCATGGTTCGATGGACGAAAATAAACTATGTATTCTGTAACACATACACGATACACATGAAATGGAACTGGTATTGTGTAGCGAGCCAAAGAATACGAGTAACGTCGATCAATTCCTAGTAACACGTGTGTATTCGTTACACCATCGAATGGTCTTCCGTTTTTTAGCAACTGAAGATATCGTGCTTTACCAACATTTGTACATAGTCAGTCGTACACGATGTCATTATCTGAATTTTCTTGCCTTTGGAATTCTCATCAACATGGATGGACAGCTGGCTAGGGTGGTTTAATAAGTTTCGTATCCTCGAAGCTGCTATGGATGAAAGAAAAAAAAAGGAAGGTGTGCGAAGAAGAGGTGAAAGAGAAAAGTAATGGCAGAACAGTAGAGATCAGTAGAAGAGTATGGAAGGTGAGGATGAGAGAGAGAGAGAGAGGAGAAGAGAATCCAATAGTCCAATACCCGGCTAGAACCAAAGCTCTTTGTCTCCCACTCAGATGCCAATAGCTGGCATGCTTCAGGCTATATGCCTGAACACGATGGCAGGCCACACTGGTGTGTCGCAGCAGCATAGTATGATCGGCCGTTGGCTCGTTATTTGCTCCAGGAATCTTTCAAATAAATTTATTTGCTTTCGCGGCCAAATTATTCGACATAACATTGCAGAATTGATGGATTGATTAGACTTGGTACTCATTCCGATCATACATCATAGATTTCATTGATTAGAAAACAAATCCCATTCGAGACAGAGGGAACAGAGTCTAACAATAAGTTCCGTACGTCGCCGACCTTTCGGACGGCTCCTTGGTACCTATTGGGGAGCTAGTGTGACGAAGGCTCAAAAAACTTTGAAATTTGGTGGCATTGTCATAGTTATAATAATAATCAAATACTCACATATCCTATACTAGTGCTGTGCAAGAGTTAACCCTCGTAGCAGTGGTCTCGTTACTTGTCTCAGTGTCCGTACAAGAAAATACTGAAACATAGAGAAAGAAAATGTGATATTAGTATTATAGAAGGGACATTGTCCTGATGATCATAATTGCTTTATATTTTTCCTTGTGTTAATGTCGAGAGATAATTGCTTACATAGGTAGTATAAGTTTAAAGAAATTCTTTGGGGGAAGTAGCAGTCTTCATAGTCACGTAAAGTGGAGAAGGAAGTGACTCGCATAACAGGAAGTGGAGATGGAAACATGAAGTCGTGACAGGTACCGGAAGAACTACGGATCCAGGGAAATTTCCGTAACACGTCTGCTGTCATAAATGTAGGTAGGGGTGTGTATACCTATGCCTTGTTGTGCGTTCGGACTGTTAATTAATATTGCGGGGAAATTGGTTGGCGAGCAAACTTGTAATGAGTTTTGATCGTTAATAACTATCCATCGAAAACTTTTTTTTTCAAATATTTTTATTTTTCTTGTGATTGAAACACAGACACGATCAAATTTTCGGAGAATAAAATGATCGTTCTCAGTTATAGAGTATACTGTTAAGGGCAGTACACTTTCAATTGATTTGTAGATAAAGTACTAGCCTCGCAGCTAGATACTTGTAATGGCTTTGTGAAACTTTGCTCTATAAACGTGCTTCTTGGAAACTGAATTTACTTTAGTTTCTTGTCGAAGGCGTGCTTATACATTGGTGATACTGAAGATTATTGTTCTTCGACTCGCGTTCCGAGCACATTTAATTTCCTTCATCTTTCTTGCAGTTTCGAGCACCGTAGAAGATCCTTTTTATAATTAAAATATCGTTTAAGAAAGTTTCAAATTGCGGTAATTAAATTTGGTCTCGAATAAGAATTGAAACCTCATTAACTTTTTCTTATATTCCAAAAGTTTAAGCCTAACTTATTTAGGTAATATACCGTGCTATCCTTTTGTCCCTGGCTATATGTAGTATGCGACACAAATACATTTCATGCTCAAACCTGCAGCTGTTTAAAGTTTCATGAAGACAGTAGGAAACATTAGGTTCGGGTTGGAAAGTTCCGCTTCTAGGAGTCTTACATGCGACACATTTTACGTTTGACAATAATTAATGTGCAGGGGATAAAGTAACTAATATATTGCTCTGCAATCCTGGTAATGGTCACTGAATGCACTCTAGTTGTATTCTATAATAAATACGAAATAATATATTGCAATCATTAAACGATAACATCAAATATTTTAATCAATTCTATATAGGAATTAAGAAAAATTGTTACAAAAACTGTTACTTAACATCAACTCGAGTTTTTCTTTATAAAAATTGTTCAGACGCGAGAAAACGGATTTGTACGATAAACGAAAGCGTCTGCCATTCTAAGGTGAAACGTTTTCACGTGTGTTGGAGCACTTGAAAATCTTGAACCATACTATACCCTGCTAGTTCGTAGCTGTGGTTGAAATCGGCCAATGGCCACGTTTTGTGGTTTCGTCGCCTCGTGTAGTGCCTTTTCGCGTCACTCTTGCCGAGGAAACGATTTATGTACGCGAAGGTTTGACAAAGATATACTTCAACGATCGATTCATCCCTTTCGTGGTAAAACACAATCTTTTTTTATGTCTTTCAACGGGAAATCGATCTATGTTTGATGAATTTCAATTCAACCCTTTGACTACTGTTGGCACCTAAAGGCGCTTAGTAAATTTGCGTTTTTGCTACTGTAAGTGCCTATGTAGTGGAATTCAGTATTTTGATTATTTCAATCTACTTTCTCAAAAATGCATGCCTAACGAAAAGCGACTGAATTCCTATTGTATGGTACGGCTGGTACGTCTCAAAATCAAAGCGTGACATTTAATTTGAATAATCCTATATTATTTTATTCAAAAAACCCTGTTTCAGTCAAGTCAAGTAAAATACAATTTATTCGTTTATTCATCAACTTCTATTTGCTCACTGTCAAAGTAATCCACATTGCTTGGAAAACATTTGTGCCAACTCTGTTTCCATTATTCAAAACACTGCTGTTGGAAGTCAGTTTCTGGGGTAGCTTTTAACTTGTTCAGCGAATTTTGTTTTATCGATTGAAAACGACGTACTTCTGAAGGTTGTTTCAATCGGAAAAATAGGAAGAAGATGCGCGATGCTTGCTCAATGAGTTTCGTCGAATTTTTCGGCAAAAAGTTTTGAACAAGCAACAGAATGCGAGTTAGTGCGAGAGTTTTCTCTTCGCGTATTTGTTCGAACGTTTTAGGCGAATTGAATTAGTCAAACGTTTCATATTCAAGTAGATCTCTTTATTGATATTACGGTTTGACCAGCCAGCCTGATTTGTAAGAACGAAAATGAATGGATATTAAATTGCATCGACAATTCTGAAGTGTGCTTCGACGGCAGCTCGTGTATCAAATTCAAAGTGATACATATAACAGGAATGTAAATAATTGCTTTGCGTTGTTAACTTGATCAACGAAGTTTATGGTTGTCGACATAAATTACGGAAGAACGATCAATGATTCGTAATTAACTTGGATTGTTTCCCGTCGCGTTTGAGTTGCGATTAAACGTGGGAAGTTGAACGTGGGCTTTTAGGAACGTGGGCTTTTAGGTGTGGGAACGTGCATTTTCTTTTCTGTCCAGTTTGCGACTTCGTATATTGTAAACGTGGCTTTCTGGCTCGATAAATCAATGCGGTATACCATAAAGAAAGCATAACATGCGTTTCGCCGGTTGTTCACCATGTTTTTTTATTCGGTTTGACCTATTTCCTTTTTTATAGTAAATTTTTATGAGTTCCACGGGACAACTGGTCTGTAAATTCGTTTGAAGCGGCAGCCATACGTGAAATTTTTGTTTTTTTTTAAAAACAGAATCGATGTTCAACAGGCGATGGTTTAATGTATGAAACAAAAGGTTATTTAGACTTACATATGTACATACACATATGCACTATTGGAATTAATTTTGGACACTTAAATTTTTACTTAAATTTCGCATTTATTCAAACTATTTAATATATAATCATTTATATTTTATATTCTAATCAGTTTTCTTATTTAAGGGCGTCAAAAACAAACATAACAACACAGTTTAGATCTTTGTAAATTAAAATTTTAAAAGATTTACAAACCAAATCATGTGAAAATATTAAGTATAAACATTACACAAAATATAAATATCAAAATCAAAATATCAATTTAGCATAGTAGAATATACATTTACTGCACAAATATGAAATAAAGAATATTTTTATGCAGTGTCCAGAATTAATTCCACTAGTGTATAATTGGATGCTCGTGAAAATGAAGCTTTGAAATAATTTTGCGAGTAATCGGATGAGAATGATTAATTACACGAATCGAATCGTATCGTCGCTCGTAGTAACCGAATCTTCTCGATTCGTGTTAATTAATGGTCACATAACAAATAAAATACACAATCAAACAATCAAATTGGTCGCTAAACGGTTTCTCAGCATGGTTTGTTAGCTTTGATTTTAACACGCCGATTGCTATCGTAAAAACAATCGTATTTAATCAATAATTTTTCATTAACTATAAAATGGATTATAAAATCATTTAAACGCCAAATAATAATAGCAAAGAATCTGTGCTACATCTTCATATGTTACAAACAGAAATGAGAAAAATTGAGTGTTTCACGTTCAAAAGATGTTTACACGGTTCACAGTTTATACGTTTACGGTTCTCCAATGTTAGAAGGTTCAGTTCTTAAAGTTTTTATTGCCTGGAAAATCTGGGTTAAGTTGCACGGAGTGTTTTAAAATTAGTCTAATTTCGAAAAGTATGATTTATCACAAGAGGTTACCGTTGTTTCCATTTCTAGACGAATAAGAAGAAGAAATGAAACTTATGAAATGTTTGCTATGAACGAGAAAGATGAAGTTTCCAGCTAATAAAAAAAAAAGAAGCTATTGTCCCACTTTTTATCGCATCGAACAGTTATTTAATAAATTTCTTACGTCAAACAAATTTCCTCTGGGACATTATTTAATTACGCCGAGCAAAGCGACGAGGATGCTCGATTAAATTCTTGTCTTTTAAACGCTTATCCACTTGAGTCAATTAGACGAACAGTATAAATCAGTACAAATTATTTCTATATTTTAACACATCCTAGATTTCTGGGATTTTTTTAGATCTTTTCTAGATTTTTCCAAAATCAATCCTACCTCTATTTCCACCCTTAGCTAAAAGAAGTTTATATTTCACACGTTGATTACTTGATAAATAAACGTTGAATCGAATCTATCACCTATTTTAACACATTCGCATCGGGAAACGACAATTCTAGTTTTTTACCCCGATTTATATGAATGATTTGTGAAAAATAGCTCGGCGGGAATGTGATAATAATTCGAGTATAGAAGCTTGCGATGGGGTCTCCTTCCCCTATGAAAGTTTACCATTCTCGATACTCTCATACCTTCGGTTGAGAATCGCTGCTCTAGAGAGCCGAAACGTCTCTTTACGATCGTGCACGTTTACCTCGTCAAAGAAACCGGAAACAAAGTTAGCTGTGGGGAAAGACGTTGCTGGGCGCAGCCAGGTCTCTGACGACATCGTAGACGACGATGCATTCAAGTGCATTATTAATGTCCCTCGACTAGGAGTAGCCTCTCTCTCTCTTTCCCAAGTTCCGTTCGCTTGTCGATGCAATTGACGATAGACGGTGGTTGCAGCACTCGGCTTTCAGGGTAATTAAATGGGTATCAGAGGAGGAGGTTGGAAAATGCGGGACATGAGTGCGAATATGATCACTGTCATTCTTGCTGTGTGTACACGCATAATCATATAGGATAAGGGAGAAAGAGAGAATAGCATAAGGGAATGGGGAAACCATAGGATGGAAGGAAGGAGAGAGAAATGTTATGAACGCTGATGGAGCGCCAAGCCCATCACTCTCTTGCAAATCTGATTATCTCCTTCGCTAGTTCCAACCATGCTCGTTCACCATTACTCGTTCGACTGGGCTATATTGGCTGTTCTCGTGTACCTGGCGTACACGTACGAAAATCTAAGGGTGTGTTACGACGATACGGTTAACCAGACTTTGCCGGACAACGACCGTCTCGAAAATCGAATTTGCCACTTCGCAGGTTTGTCTTCACCATTGATTTCCGCCTCGTTCTCGTCCGGCTCGGCCATGGGAGTCGCGAGATTCCTCCCGAAGTGACGATCGTTAAATGAAAATTGGCTCCGCCTACCGGATGGTCACCTGTTCGTCAGACGACGGCTATTAACAATATTTCTACCCCTGTCGTCCGACGATTCTCCATTCGGAAATTTTCAGATAGACAGATTGGGGGCAATTAAGTTCAGCGAAACAGGACTTTCATTAGATTGGCGAATATATTCGTCACTTCTATATTGGTTAACTGAAATTTTCTATATCCTCAAGATCCATAATTAGAATGACATACCGAATGTAAAATTTTTGAGTTTCTTTCTGGGACACCCTGTATGTTCCTACACGTACTATCGTCGATATCTTTTTACCTCTTCCGGTACCGTATAAAATATTCACGCGAGGGAAGAAGATAAGAGGAGGAACACGGTATAGTTCGTTAAGTGAAGTTACATTACAGTGTCGTTGAATTTTCCGAGCTTTTGCCCTTCAAAGAGTCTCGTACTCGATCCGAAACATTGTGGTCAATTTTAAAAGAGGAACTTGCTAGGTCGCCTTTGGATGGTAATTTCCTCTTCGTTTTCTACGTAGGCGTGTATGGATGGGAACGTTTAAAAATATGCGACTAATTGGTCGTGTGCATGGAATGGGGGACGTTCTATCGAAAGCAAACCTTTATAATTAAATTTTCAAACTGTTTCCTATTCTCACAACCAAAGGTATCGACATTGTTAAAAAAACTTCTTGAATATTAGTTCGAACGATATTGTTAGAAATATTATTTTACGATATTTTAAGTAATAATTTAAATTTTCTTACGTTATTTAATAATATTAAGGTAGTATGTGTCAAGATAGTATTTTATAAAAGATCGTTCGGTAATTGTTTTCAGAGGTTATTGTCACGTTTAGCGTTAAGTATTCAGGTCATCGTGTGATAATCTCCTTAGGATATTTATAAATAATGAGATTATTTTTACGCGGGAAGGTTAGTTAGTTTTTGTTTCACGGGAAAACGAAGCACGAGCATCCAGAACGGATGCAATCTGTTACAAAGAGAAAACCATAAAGTGCATAGTTTTGCAAGGCGATTATTTGTCATTGGCAGCAGCCGTATTACAGTGAAATTTATCAAACATTCATCGTCACTACATGGTCTCTTTCATTTCTATATTCGTTTGTATTTCCAATGGCAAACGATACAATGGGGACATGATTTATTGAATGTAGCAACTTAAGATTGTCGTTTTAGTGTTAGAATATCTCCTTTCAATAAACATAGATTTCAATAAAAATTTAAAACTACAATTGCAAAAATACCACATCGCAATTAAAATTTGACACGGTATTATTAATTTTTTGCAATCACAGATATGGGCTGTTGTCAGAAATGGCTTACTTGTAAACGCGGATCGTAAAAAATGGCAAGTCACATTTACAGATCCGCGAATTATATCTTCAGAATCATTAAGTTCTTTCGTAGTCGGGGCTATGCATTGTGCCGTTTCCTCGAGGGTAATATAACACCGGTAGAAATTATGAAGAGTGTAGAAAACTTACGATATTATCGTGACGGTAGCAAGTATACCGGTGTATTTTTACCTTTCTTGTCTCTTTTTCTATTTTTTGTATTTTCATCGGTTAAATTCGAGCGTCGAGACTGTGCAGTGTGCAGCAGCTAGCTGGGAATTTATTAGCTGCAGTAATCTGGATTGCTGTTTCAGTTCCATGCCGTTCGTAGGCAAGATGAATGGTTCTGAACGCATCCGCAAAGATAGGGTAAAATGTTACATTCACGATTTACACTTTTCTGCATTTTTAAATTTCTTTTCTCATTTTTCTTAAAGCCGATGCTCGGTTTCGTTTTAATGCCGTAACCGGTGTTAATGTCGCTCACATTTCCTCTCGTAAAACTCCAACTCTGGAAATTACTCTTTTACACTGCCGTCTACGAGAACTTTTAATCAATGTCGAACGGTGCTATCATATTTTGTTTCATTCCTTTTCTCCTTTTTTTTTTCTTTTAATTAAAATTCGGTACGGTTATTCGAGTTTTCATACCATGCAAAGCTTATTCCTTTTCATTTTCTAATTTCTAAACTATTCTTTTAGATATTACTTTTCCAATATCTATGTGAGATTTTTTGTTTGAAATTTTCTGTGCTTAATTTTAGTCAAAGTATCTCTTTTTCTCTTAAGTATAGATCACGATTGACGCAGTATTCGATGTTCAAAAAGGCAGATTGAAGTTAAAAATGATGGATATACAATATAGAATAAAATGTAGATTGTCATTTTCCTTTGGTTTTATTAGCTATTTTTTGCTCGTTGAATCCGTGCACAGTCGCATCGTTGTCGCAATTCATCATTCTGTTGAATTAGACGCGTTTTGTCGTTCGATCAAACAAACTGCACGAGCTACGTGCAATTAAACTGGATATTCAGAGGATGTTTACAGTTGCTTCGTGGTTACGTTTTCAAGTAGAGCTAAATTTTTTTTCCATTAGCCCGAGTTCACTTGCACATCGCGTTTCTGTGGCCGTGTACGGAAAACTGGCCGTTGGCCGAGCGAGAATTTATTAATCGTGGCAATCTGAATTGCAATTCCCTGATTCCAGCGCGTAAATCCTTGTAAGTTATCGCCGGTATACCTTCGAGGCTGTCCCAACGATGATAACTTGAATGGAAATTCAACCACGGTCGTTTTAATGGATCGTATATTGATTAAATTTCAACAGTATTCTTGATTAATTCCTCATACGTTTCTATTTTTCAATCAGATTCATTACTATCTTCTCTCATTACCTACTCACGATGATTGATTAAATAAGGAAATGGAAATTTCATATAATTTATTATTCATACCAATTTCTCAATTTGAAATGTTTCCTTCTATTTATCGATAAATTTCATTTCTATCTCAGGGTGAAAAAATATTTTCTCAAACGCGATCGACCTTAACTGTTGACGCAGTTCTCGGCTCGGTCATTGAATCTTTCATGAGAGTTGTTTCGCTTACCTTTGAGCTGATTAAATTTAGAAAAACTTCCGATCCGTTTGAAAGTGTTTCACGGTCGCTCAACTTTCCATCGTTCCTCTCTATCTTTAGATTTTCCCGGACCTTAGTGAAAATTAAACAGAATCAAGGTGATTTCGTTAAAGACCCAGTTCGTGTAATAATATAATGTGTACAGTGCTGAGCATGGTAGGTTTCCCCAGGGAAAATAGCGTTTTAGCAGAAAAAAGCTCCACCATTCCTGTGTAAATATTCAGCCTGAAAAATTTTATCTAATATTTGTTTTATTAACAATATTTTCTGAAATTTACAAATTTCGCTTTTGAAGCTGTGAAATAAAAATTTTCAAACTTCAAAGTTTAGTAGCTTAAAATTTAAAGTTTTTGATTTTCAAATAAAAAAAATTTGGAATTCAGCACTTCAATATTAATATCTCTAAAATTAGGATTTTAGTAGATTTTCCTTTCCCTGAATCGCCACTTTTCCTAGTAAAGTCTACCATGCTTGACCGTGTGCCCAATAGCGTCAAATACAAAAGTTAGATTAATCATATTACGATGGAACATGTGTCTTTATGGTTGACATCCTAAAAGATCATCTCACGTTTCTTCAAGATAGTCCGCCATCGGTGAGTTGATTACACTCGGAAACTTTTCCGCGAGGCAGTTAAAAGCTAGCAAAACTTCTGCTCGTTGCTAAGAGAGTTAAGTTTCTTCGATCAGGACAAATCTATCCGTGTAAGTAATCTTTTATCATCGTCGAACAACCTGGACAAGTTGTTCGTTCGAAAAGGACTGGAAGAGCAACCTTTTCCCAGCTTCGGAAGCTCAGCAGCTTTTGAAATGATTAAATTTTCCTGCTCCTTTGACTGGAAGATTAATTTTCAAGCAGTCGCGAAATCATTCAAGAGAATCGTCCTCTGTGATTACGTTAACCTGCTTCCTAAATATTCTTCATCTTTCTCTCCAAGTCGAATAGTTAATTATTAATTTGGATTTAATGATCAAAGTAGAAGCTGTGAAGGTTTTCTTTGCTTTATTCCAGTAGTGCACAGTGGACTCTCGTTATATTGCCACGGATGGGGCAGTATTTTTCCAAACTCTCATTTGAAGGGTGGAGGAGGGAAATTAAAATTTTAACTTCGTTGACTATGACGATGGAAAAGCGGTAGTAGTATGCTTGAAAATCCGTATGGAAGTTCGAATCGTTCAAGTGGTAATATAATAATAGCGCCATTGCTTTGTTTTCAAAATTGCAAAGATGCTACGCCTTTTCTTCATTTTAAGGATTCGTGGCCTTTCGAGGCACTTAAGATCGTTAATCACAAACGTTAATTCCGACAAAATAGCGCAGGAAGTAAATGTGCGGACACAATTTCGCGAAAGTGGTTGCTGAATGCTCTCAACGGATGATTTAATCGTTTTAGAGCTGATTCAATTTTCAAACTGTACCGAAGTCAAAGCGGAACTTTTAGTTTATCACGAATATAAACTTCCTTTTGAAAATACGGTTTTTCTATTAGCTATTACTATAATTTGGTCGTTATTGAATAACAATTATTCGAATGAAATTCTTATTTTATTTCTTCTTTGCAATTTCTTATTATTAGATGTTTCATTTCTATATCCTTCAATTTTATTTAAAAAAAGAATAATGTTTTTGCTAAGTAATTGGAAATCAGAAAATACTCAGTGATACGTTCATTCTGTTTCTTCTGCACGATCTCTTCATTTTTCAATTTTACCTTAGGGAAATAATTTCTCGTTGAGACAGTTAATGCGAAACAAACGTTTGCCGAGAACAGAATAAACGATATTAAAGGGTAGCACTTAAGAAACCATTCGAGCTCTACTTCGTGCTAAAAATTCCATGTATATCTTTTACCTTTCTTCTTTGTTTTGCTTCTGTCAGAAAATTTCATTCGAGAAACTCAGAGTTTTGTGAAAGTTGCTTTCTGCTAAGGAAACTTTATTAAACGAATAATTCTTTCATACACAAAATGCACTTCGTTTTATTACTACTAATAAAAGAAGACATAAAATCACCCAATCTATTTAATCTACGTAATGTTACTTTATGAAAAGTATATTGATCAATTAACATTTAAAATTTTCCCTTAAAAAACCAATAATTCTGTACCTAATTTCTTAATAAAAAGAAAGGAAGGAATTAATAATAAAGATTTTAAAAATTGCTTCTTTCTACGAATATTTCATGTTTAGTGCTCTCGGTAAGATATAAACTCGTGTTTCTAGCAAGTATTGAAACAAGCTGCAGGTACGAATTAGAAGCATAAAAAAATAGGGTAACAATGAACAGTTTGTGTTTAACTCGTTACACAAAACTACCTGGGAACAATGCACCTGGATCGAGTACTGAAAGCACACTACTGCAGGGCTGTCGAGATTGACTGCAGTATAGAGATAACATTATTACAGCGTTTGTGGATTAATAATCGCAAGTATGCAATACGTGCAGTATTTTCTCAAATGATTGATCAGTGCATTATGCGAAATGAATTATCAATAGTAGAATGAACGGATTTTGGAAAGCAATGTTATCGTGATTCATAATGTATAATAGTATTATAGAATCTATGGTGCAGTGAAATCAAAATATGTTAATTAGTAAATCAGGTGCAAAGTTATGGTTTTGGTCTTTTGGGAAAACTGACTAGGTCAGTTTAAAGCGAAAGAAATGTTAGATAAAAAATTTATATGAGCTTTTTTTATTCAAACGAAACATCTTGTTAAAATTCTTTAATTAACGCGATAATTTACCGAAACGCATTTTCCAGCTCAACATTTTTACTGACAGAAAAGTAAAGAAATTAATACCGTTGAATTATGAATCTAAATTTTTAGAAAAATAAATATTTATCCACAATAGAAATTCTGCTGTCTTAATATTTCAAGGTAAAATTTCCTTTGGAAGTTATAAAAATTGGATCCACGAGTGCGAAATTTTCGTAGCACGTTATTTCACTAATTGGAAAACGTGGTTTAGCACTTTTGCGTGACAAAGGTGCATACGTTTCTCGCTGACATAAGAGTGTTTAAGCATGGTGCTAATATCGCGCGGAAAGTTGAAATAGTCCTGGCGAGCATGTTACGCCGCGAAGTTACCGACCCGAAGAAGATTTAATTAACGAACGATTTCACCACTTACAGCGAATTCTCTGGCTGTGTTTCTCATTCAAACGCGGAGACATTCTAGCGCGGAGGTTGCTTATTTCCAGGTTAACGTGCTACCTGAGAACACCGGTTCCCATCATCTCGAGAAAATCTCAGAGGAGTTAAACACTTCCTCTAAACCAATTTCACCGACTTTGTTCATATGACTTCTCTTTGAAAACAACAGTGCTCTAGACTTGTTGATTTTTCTGGCAATGCATATACGTGGTTTTATTAAATAGCAGATTTTTAAGTACTAATATTGGAACTGCTTGATCATTAACACTCTGAACTCAATATATTATTTAAACTCAATAGTAACTGCAAAACGAGTTACCTTTTCTGAACAAATGTTTTTCATAAAAGAACTTTCATTGTTTCAAGGAAAAGCAATTTCATAATGAATTGTAGCATGTTATTGTTCCATTACACAGCTTCAAGATTGTTTTTTTTAAGAAACTGCGGTATTCTTCTACCTGCTTTGTCTTTTTTGAAGGTTTTGATATTCATTTCCAAGAACAAAAGTTTAATCCTTCCTTTATACGAACTAAAAATTTCCTTGAAATAATTACAAAGGAGAAAAGGTTCAGATTAAAAAACGAAAAGAAAAGGGAATAGAAACAGAATTAAATGTTTCCAAGCAGAGTTGCGATAAAAATCAATCGGTCAGATTTTAAAGCGTGGAGGAAAGGTAAATAAGAGAGGAAAACGAGGAAAGGGCACGATAAATTAAACCCCGGATGAAATTATTCAAAACACGCTGGTAATTATCTGATAATTGTTTCACCGACATCGAATTAATTAAATTGCAGGTCGAGAGCAGAGTTTAATCGAGTTGCGCGTTACATTCTAATGAAATGGAATAACAATGTAGAAACAAATAGGAACAACACTGTTAACAGTAGTCAAACGATAAATCGTGTTGATGTGTAACTTTGGATTTTCTCTATTCTGTCGTCAATTCAAAGTAAGCCATCGATTAAGATTGAATTTTCAAGAAAAGGAGGAAGAAAAAATATACGCTTATCAGTTTCATTTAATGTCTCTGATATTTCTCTGTACACGAATGTATCTCTTCTCGGCTTTCAGAAAAGAAAAAGTGCACTCGCTTGGCTGGCGAGCGGGAATAGGGAAATTCTGTGGATAAAAATTTAGAGCTGGTTCTTGCAGGTAATTTCTTCGTCCTCGGTGTTTTTCTGTGCAGGCATTAATTATGCCCGCGGCTTTCAGCACGGCGTTTCACTCGACGGGAGTTCTTGTACACGTTGGGTTCCCTTTTTCTCAGCGAGCTTCAGCTAAATGAAGTGGCTATTTCACCCAGATTAATCGTAGCTAAACGATCAGAAGGAAGTTCATATTAATTGTTCAACAAATTCAGCGATTACCTATAATTATTTCATTTTCTATTTCAAACATTTCAAAAAATTTCCACCTCTCTTAACCCTTTCGCGACTGAAAACTGATCCCTTATCTAAATGAAAAATAAAATAATTTTTCATTATAAAATTTCATTCGCAATAAGAAATTTTGTTAGAATTAGAATTTTTTAAGTTACGAGACTATCCTCTTCAGTTAGATCAAAATTTAATCTTTTCTATTTAAACGTTCCGTAAATTGTTTATTTAGTCCAAGTATTTCTCTAAATTGCTCCGCTGTGAGTTTCTAAGTGGTCGGAGTCAAAGTATTGAAATATAAATCCCTCGATAGCAATAGGTTTGTCTCGCGGATGTAGCATACACGCTGGCATTATTACGTAACGGATAGTCTTGCCGGGTTTACTCTATCTGATAAGCTCGAGGAAGCCGGTTGGAGGCGTGCAAAGTGTACGAAAGTATTTTCTTTCATCGTGGCAAGAAAACTTATTCTCGAGTATCATGGAAACCGTAAAATGTTATCGTTCCCTGGCCGACACGTGTTATTTTACACCCCTTTTCGTCGATTTTAGTGGTCGCTGTCCTCGGTATTGGAACATCAACCCGTTCCGACGAAGACGTCGAATAATGAAATCTCATGAATAATCGAGTTAGCAGGTGTTAAATAGAACTGAAAGAAATTTACGAGCAGAAACTTATAAAGTATGAGATAGAAAAAGCGATACTGACTTTATTGCTTCTCGTTTTTTTTTTTTCCTTTTTTATCGTTGATCCACTATCAAGTTATTAGAAAAGTTTTATTATCTTTCTTGTTATTATCAACGTTTCCATAGTGTTTCTATTAAATTCTTATATACAAAACGTGGTTTTGAATGTTGGTTTTGGCGGTAGGGATTTATGAAAACATTGAGAAACACTGGTGTATTGTACACCTCTAGGAACAATGTATACCGCAAACTTTACAAGATCTCATTGGCGTCATATTTCTACATGAATCGACTATTAACTCCGATACGATTCGGTGACGATGAAAGGAAAATCGCGGAAAATTATTTTCCATCGCGTTGTACGTCGACTTCCGCTGTGACAATGACTGAACTGGAATAATATTCTAATTGCTACATAAACAGCGACGGTAAATTCACGGTGCATTTAAATGAGAAAATTTAATAATATCCACTTACGATCTGTTTGAGAAATTAAGTTGCTACGTTATTTCTGTGAATGGATCTTTGAATCGGTATTAAGAAAGTTCTGTCTATTAAAGGAATGGAAAATGTAAGGAATTGCAGTTTTCAACTTTTCAAAATTGACTTCTTGTTAATATTCGTAAATATTTTGGAGTATGCACGAACCTTTGAATAAATAAGTGGATGGAATTTTTTGACAAGTTGGTACTTTCTGAATTTAATTAACATAAGAATCTCTCATTAAAAAATGGCCTTCTTTAAATCTCTGAGATTTATGACATTATGAAAATGAGAGAAAAAGAAAAAATGAATGATTTCATGGTTATTTGAATTTCGTGTTTCGTGTTGTTAAAAACAAGCACTCTTATTTAGTTAAAAATTAATTGAAAACAATACTGCGTAATTATTGAATTGAACGAGCGGTTTCTCTTCTGGAAATATCGAAATTTTTACTTATTATTATACTGTGAATGTTTCTATACAATTATCTCGTATGGAAATATTTGAAAATACATATTTTCAATACATATAAGTATAATATAATATTATTGAAGATGGAAAATGTGTAAAATTTGCATAATAAAATATTACTCTGGGGGGATAATACATTATGAAAATGTATATTTGCATAAATGACTGCAGTTTATTTATTACTTATATCAATAATGTTACCGTTTATATAGATATTGATTGTTGCAATTTGATATCCAAAATTTCGATACGAAATCCTACATTATTGAGACATTATCAATAGAAAAAACATCGAAATTTTGATATAATATATATCGAAATATAGCACAAAATCTATAGCTATATTTCTTGTACATTTTGTCAGTAGTACGACTCGACAATAGTATCCGGCGAATACGTCAGGAGGTGATCAGATAGTTTAGCCCAGGCGAGCAGCCCTTCGATGTGCACAGACGTCTTTCTCGAAAAGCAGTCTCGGAGGGTTTAAATTTATCGACAGCAGGATAATACAACGCTTATATAGTTGGCATGTGTACGTATACGTATCAGTGAACGTACGGGACTGGCCGAGGAGTATGTCAAGCATACGTTCACGTACATACATATGTAACACATTCACCCAT
Organism: Osmia bicornis bicornis; assembly: GCF_907164935.1. Taxonomy (NCBI): domain Eukaryota; kingdom Metazoa; phylum Arthropoda; class Insecta; order Hymenoptera; family Megachilidae; genus Osmia; species Osmia bicornis. The sequence goes on along the minus strand of NC_060216.1, from coordinate 9,461,388 downwards.
ACGTGTGAGTATGCACATTGCACAACTATATATCCACGTTAGTATACTCGCATATCTAGCGACAGGCGAAATTGGACAACGAACGAGGCTTGATGGTAATCACGAGAAGCTTGAACGCGTGAAACCTCTATCGTCAATCGTGATCTTTCGAAATTGCCTTTATTGCATCTAGCAAAGTTACCTGTCAACAGTCTGACCACGATTACGGTCATGCTTCAAACAATAAAGGTTGCCTCGAAAACGGCTCGAAGAAAGAGGAAGCAACGGATAGAGCAGAAGGATCCACAGGAAGAAGGGAGGAATGTCGATTTCAATAAACTTTAAACACGGGTCCTTCGAATGGATAATCTAATCACTGTTCCTGTTATTATCGTAATTATCATCGTCACGATGACCACGTGCCGAGGTCTAGAGCGCAGCATAGTTCCTGCGGTTAAATTAACGTTGCCTTGGTAATTAATGTTCCTTCGTACCTGAAGTTATGCGATGCAGCCCGTGTCGATTGATCAATGGGGAAGCTGATCGAGAGATATTGCATACTGCGCGTCAAAATGCATTATTAAACCGTTCAAGGATATCGTTGATCAGTTAGTCCTTCGCAAGTAGATGAATAATTTGAGCATTTTAATGAAATGATCATTCGAGTATAGCAAATTCGTAATATAATATAACGAACGATCAAGTTACCACGAAATACTACATAGTGAACAGTTGGAAGACAAAACTAGCATGAAACAATGCACCTGCATCGAGCAGCAAAAGTAACCCGGTTCACTGCAAGGGTTTGACTGCAGCGTAGAGATAACGTTATTATACTGTTCGCTGAATCGCGGTTGCAGGTGAAACGTACGCAGCATGTTTCTTGAGATAGAACGACGGTGCATCAAAGAAAAAAGGATCAATTGTTAAAAATCAAGTGGACCATGATTGACACGATTATGTCCGAACAACAGTTGATTCGATTGGTTGTCGTATACGTGGTCGGGAACAATGAATAAAGGAACGTATACACCTCGACAATGGTCGTCCTTTCAATGCAATAAAAGCATGAAACCATTCTACTAATTACAATGTACGAGTTTCGTGTTCTATTGAATGGATTTCAACTTTCCAGCAACGTTGTTAATACGAAGAATCCACCTTGGGGGTTGTAATCAAATGAAGTTAATTTTAAAGTACGTATATAATATTCGAGGAAATCCGAATTCATTTACGTAAAGGGAGAGATTTCCTCGAATATTTTATTTTACACGATACGCGAGCTTTCTCAGAATTTCCGACAAGCTCGAGTTGCACACAATGATGCGCGATGCAAAATCGAGTGACGATCGATGTATGTCGGGTCTCGAGTGTATGGTTGCAGCATCAAACGAGTCTCGTTGCGCGTACAAAGGTATATATTTCGAAAAAATTTACGTTGAACTGTTAGCACGATGGTTAAACTTTAAAATTAGGTAGTTACGGTTACAGTAGTGCAGTGATCGCTTAATAATTTTCCACTTTCAAGAAATTATAGAGCGTTAATGGCACGTTCTCCAATTCCAAAGGAAATATACAAAATTCAATTAGGTACAAAAAATACTGTCATTCAGAAATTTTTATTCACAGCTGTATATAAGTAGTTTCATTTAAATGAACTTGAAATTTTGAAAAGTATGACTTTCAGAATAGTCTTTTATTTTCTATAATGCTAGTCCTTTTTAAACGCACCACGGTTTATACTTTTCCTCATTACCAAAAATCAGTGAGCGACTTAAGATTCTCAAGTTAGATGGTACTTTCTATATAAGGAACTTGAAGAGTTTCTGTGCAAGTGCACCTCTATGTATAATATTAATTTTACGGATGAACGTCAGAGTTAAATTGCATTATTTATTTCTGTAACCTATGAAATTTTTCTTATTTCACAAGCTATTGTTTGCTATTTTATAGCTCGATACGATTCTCTGTTATTCGACAAAGATATCGAGCATTGCTTTTAAGAGTACGGTATACTAGTTCCAGAGCTCCTCGCAAGCTACTAGAATAAGCATACGCGTACTCCGGTTTGTATCTCTCTGAAAGCTTTTACGTCTGCGAACTGATTTGATCTCTGGTATCGAGGGATTTCCGTAGTGTGTCTGATTTGAATATGAGATTAGCCCCGTCCGCGGTAAGTTGATTTCAAAAACTTTGAATTCAATTTGCTGCTGTATTCAGCCAATGTATATAAATGAACAGTATTTTCTGCTTTCCATTGTTAGAAAAAATGTCACGCATTAACATATTAATTGCCAGGCTGGAAATAGTCGTAGGTAGTATACCGCGCGAGAATATGAATTATTCAGAGGAAATTTTTTAATTTAATGCCTCGTTTCCCCATTTTGATTTTCTAGTGTAATTTCTGTGGGGTGCGGAAATTATCAATTATTTAACGAAATCACATTCGAAAATTCGACATTCGTAAGGGAAATAAATTTTACATTTATTTTATAGAAAAATTGTTCCTTAAGAATAGAGAAAAATGAAAATTTCGCGGTTTAGTTAGAATATCATAAGCTCTAATTTCAGTTCTCTCACCATCGACAATATAAGATTATCATTGTGGTAATTGGTCGTTAATTGGCGTACTAAATATCTGCTTGCCCAACGCAGCGACCGGATGAAACAGACTACGATATATAATGCCAATTATACTTGGCAACCGAAGTTAATGCCGACCGAGGGTGTTAATGGGTTAATACTCGGGGGGGCTATGAAACAGGACGAACAATGTTCGTATACCGTTAAGTTCACGAAAGTTCACGGAAGTAAGGCCCTCGGCAGTTTCGTGCAAGTCGGTTACCCTCTCGTTCCTTCTCTTCTACCAGCTGGGAAACAAAGTGGAGTACAATAAAACTTACTCGAATCTTGATCAATTTTATTCATAACCGATAGAGAAATGACATTCCTTCAATTATTAATGAACAGCCAATATGTATACAGATACACATGTTTATAAAAAATAGATAAAGGAACGAGGTTTAGACAACAATTTTTACAAATAATAGAAGATGGTGATTTGACAAATTTTTTACCGACTAAAAGCGTCTACTTTGATACAGATAACAACCATTTCTCTAACAAGAATAGCAATCTCACGCAAGTAGGATATTCTTCAAACAAAGCTTCGATTTGTTTCACGTCAACCAAGAAACCTCTTTGAATGTAAAATGAATGATATTGGCGGATAGAAAAAGCTTCGATCGATTTGTTAAACTCGGATTCGAATCCAAGTTCTCCGATTGCTTGAACTAGTTGAGCGGCTTAGGTTAAAGAATTCTTCCTTCTTAAGGTTAATATTCGAAATGGATATTCTTCATGGCTCAGTCAAACTGATAAATCGTGGCCGTTTTCTGTTAGCACAGAAACGAGCTCTATTTCAAAAGATTACCAGGAAAAAGTTTTCTCTATTGAATTTCTACAATAACGTAGATGTTTTCGTTTCTAATTATCGTAGGAAACTTCTTATTGCATGTCACGTATTTTAAAATATACAAGATGCTTTACGTTGGATGACCATAGACGTTAAAGTAGCGAAGGGGTTAAAAAGTTAGATACGAGTCTAAATTTTTCAACTATCCAACTGATGATACTCGATGCGATAAAAAAAAGTAAGCGATACCTGTATGATTTACTATGTCAGTGGGCCAAGTTTATCATAAAGGTAGCCGGTTCAATATCGCTTATAGCATGGGAAATATGGATTTACATCGACAGTAGACGTTTCTGCACTAGCTACCAATTGAGGCCAGTGTACATGGCATTAGAGCATACTCGATCTCCCGTGCCCGGCAACGATATCGAACGTTTCCTGATTCTACTTTCGTAAACGAATGGACGAGGATCATTAACGTGGTGCATATGTGTCACGCATGCACTGTATGCATGGGAAGTGCATACGTTGAAATGAAGTACTCACTGTATTGGCGTGTAGCAAGCGATTGGTGTACATGGAAATTGCTTTTCTCACGTTGATAACTTCTTTCGATCGATCTTTCGCTTCTGCCTTTTTGATTGATAAACTTCATTAATTCACGAGACACCTATACCGTTAACACGTACAGGGCGTTCCAATTATGGTACGAAGGGGCTAATTTTTCTTAGGAAAATCAATCAAAAATATAGAATAAAAATTTTTATATTTGCAAAGGAATTATTGTTGCAAATCGAACTGATTTGTTGTATACCTTATTTTGATTTTTTCATTTTAATTAAGACACACAGGATATTTTTTTATCAACGGTCCGAGATGTCAATACGTGAACGTTTCAGAAAAATATTGTGTCACACGTGTACAGGACATCACTGTTTAGAGGTAAAACCATCGGAAAAATGTTGTCTTTGATTTTTATTCCGTAACCGGACCTAGCGAGGTTAGCTGGTACCGTTTGCAGGGAAAATACCGTGCACGCGTGGACGCAAAGTGCTCTTTCGCGACCTTTGTTATTTGCAGTTTCCGCTTCTGTGATCGACGCCCTCGAGCTCCTTACACTTTGTATTTTGAATCTGATTTTCTTTTTTTTCGTTAAAGCGTTCGAATAGTATAAAACGCGTTAACGTTCCATTTCCGAGTGTATCATCATCGCAAATACGCGTTTACTATTTCCATGCGACAAACACGACCGGTGTACAAACAATACACGAGTAAATAGTGGTGTGCAAATTTATACGAATTTTTCCGCACGTGTGAGTTCTGGCAAGGATTTTATTGATTAGTAGTTTCAGTGTTCATAAAAAAACATATACAGTGGGCGATCAAATTATTAGAGCCACTGGCATAAATTGACAATTTTACATAAAAATGATTAATTCTTAAATGAAAATCGAGTTAGGCATGTATTGATGTTTGTAAAGTTATGATACACAGTTGAAAAATGTGAAAGTTCTTGATTGGCCTGGAAATTCTCTGGACCTCAACCCCATCGAAAATTTGTAGGAACATTTGTTACTTAACCCACTTGCATGAGACACCCTGTAAGTACTTTGATCAATTCGGTTAACAATAAATTTCATGTACAGCAATGAAATTCCTTGCGCGACCAGCTAGGAAATATTCGCACCTTTATTTATCTGCACGTTTATAACAGGGTGCTGATATTACTATGAATTTGGAAATGTATTATTGAAAGTTTTAATAACCTCGTAAAAACATCGTTCTCTAAAAAATCCATGGTACTTTATTTAAAAGTTTGGCCTGTGCACGATACGATTCGTGGATATTATTTCTGGCATCGCACGTTTATAGACTGGAAGGAAATAAATTTGTGAAATTGCTCGTCTGACGATCGTTTCGTCCGGAAACTTCAACGTTTAATTATTGAAGATAATACGTTGGGCTCGTATTGTCTAGCGCGTTTTAACGAAGGGAAGTCTAATTTGATAATCTTCCATTTTCTTGGCTTCCACGTTTCCATCTAATTATGAATCTTTTAAGGTTTGACTGACATTGAATTTGATAACCCAGATTTACTTTTCGATGCATCTGCTTCGGACAGATCTTACGAAAGTTCAATGCCTTAGAACTCCGCCATGTATTTCTCTTTATTAAGCTTTCATGAACCATTGGAGCAAGTCTAACGTTGCTAATATGCTCGGACAGCAGGTGGATGGATTGACACGTGCGCATTTTTTATTCATAACTTGGCAATACAGAAGTAGTCGGTGATTTTATGATACAAAGTTAATGAAGGTTCAAGCCACTCTATGGTACTAAATTTTACAATGATATTTTCTACCATGGGCACCGTTGAATAACTCAAATTCAAATTCGAGCTGTTGATCATCAATGAAATTAGATTTATTTGAACATCATTATGTTTCTTCGATGTGGGTCAGTTTGACCCTCGCAGTACTGGTGTAACAGTTATTCGAACAGTGCAGGAGAGTTAAAGTCTTCGGTTAACAGCAAGTGAAACGTAACTTGAAGATACTTCATCGATCGCGTACATACCCGTGAATTTGTGCCACCAAGTTTCAAGGAAATCACTCGTGAAAAAATTCTTTGTTGCTTAACCCCGATGTTCACGTACGTACATACATATACACATCCTGACACGATATGCAGGGTGTGCAGTTAAAACACGGTGCAGCAAACCCGAAGCTTATGACGCGCAGCACGTTTTAGGCATGCAACCTTGTACCGGCTGCACTCTTATATACAAAATTGTACATATACGCGAAACGGTCGCAGCTGGTTTAGCAGAGAGTGCACGGATAATATCGTTTGTGCTACTTTGCACTGAAATTCACGACATTTGTCATATCTAACAGATAGAGCAGTAGAGAGCAAAACTGAATCAATGAAACCATTGTTCCGGAAAAGTATTCAAAATACAAACGAGCAGCTGTAGAAGCATCTGAACATAATTCTGGCAACTAATGAATAAGAACACTAATTATCGGCTAATAAATTTAATCTAGGAACTCTATACTAAACTAGAAAATGAATTACCATAATATGGTTATCATCCCCTCAAATAGTAGCAGGAAATTAATTAACAGATCAGATTGCAAAAGAAATCACGCAACACAGAATAAATGAAAGTAAAAAAGAAAAATTTAAAAGTTGAATGGCACTTATTCGTTTTTCATATTTTGATAGCTAACACGTTTCAATTGTAATTCATTTCGATTGATTTCGAGTTCAATTGAACGAATGTCAACGTGACACGTATTTCCTGTGTATCCAGAACAATTAATATATTTTTTTATTTCCCTCTCGCGTTCGTCCTTCGTTAAGCTCAATTTGTAATTCCGTTTGGCTCTTGGTCCGTGGACGTTAATTTTAACTGAACTTTTCTATGCGAGATTTTTGTACGTCTATAGAACGCACGTTGTTATTCGAAACAGAGAAGAATAGAATTCACCAGAGCATGAGTAATGGCGTTATATACGTAAGAAGTTTGGAACTTTAATGAGCCGTGGGGATCTGTGCTTGAAGGTTCGTTTCAAAACAGAAGATTAGCTTCGCTGATTCTCTTCCCGAAGAAGATGAATGTTTTTTTTTCTCTCTTTTGTTGAAAGGTACCGGATCCACGTGAGATTGATTCTCGTTGTACGTAAAGGATCTTATATAAGGTTGAAGTAAATTGAGGAAGAAAAATTCTTTCATTCTATCTCTTGCGTTAAGAGGATCATAGGATGCGTTAAATATCCTAAGGGGATAGAAAAATATTTTTAAAAAATGCGGCAAAAATTTTTCACTTAAGTGAAATAATTAGATAATTATTAAAACTAATTCTGATAAATATTAATATTTAAATTTTCTGACATATTTTAGAAATATTTTTGAAAATGACAGGTGATTCGATGACGTTAACAAAGCAATTAGGGAAGTTCGAGTGGAGAAAATCTGGCGTAGGGGGTGTCTCGGACTGGAGGGCAGTATTTTTTTTTTTATTTTTCGTCGATATTTCGCAATTCCCAGCGACACGAGACGCGGCCTTGCATTTCTCTTCTTTTGTGAATTGCTCGTGCACGTGAAAACCAGCTGTGCGAGACGTCATTCGGCGTTCTCTCAGGATGAGTCGGATTTTCTTCTTTTTAAAATCATTTAGGTCGTGGCTCGACAGCGATGTACTCATGCTGACGAGATATCGAGTTCAAACGACCCTTCAGCTCAAACGTTCGCTGATCCACCTGACGCGTGTGTACACGAGCCAGACAGGCGAAACAAAAAAAGTGGTTTTCAAATCGTGAGAATCATTTTTACGCTACGCCCGATTGAATTCGAAATTTGAATGAACGAAAAAGTACGCCTAAATTACATCCATGCTGTCGTATTTAACACATTTCCAATCAATTGGTTAAAATTACGTTTCGAGAGTTTGATGGAAAAAGTAGGAAAATCCACATTTTAACAAAGTGATTCCATGTGGTATAATTTGTTACAGATGTGAAATTGCTTGTAAAACTCATTATTTGTAGAGTATGAATTCAACTGATCGATCTGTAACTACCAAGTCTATAAACTCGGGAAAAGTTTTACAGTTGCTTCAGCAAAGCATTGGAAAATTAAATATACGATAACTTTTCCTCGGATGCAATTGTTTGGATTACGTAGAAAGGGGATAATTTTAAATCGCAATTTTAGTATAACTGTTCCGCGTAGCGTGCTACTAATTCCACTAATACCAGCGTACGATGCTTTTAATTGTTGGAACAATGTATTTGTGTAGTTTGTACTCTTATTCGGGTTAATTACGCTTGAACTAGTGAATAAATGGTGTAGAAGGATATTAAAACTGATATCAAATGAATTTAATAAATTTCCTCCTTTGAGCGAATTTAGAAGAATTTCAGTGAGAGTGTAAATTGATCGAATTTCTTTGTTTAAATATTCGGAAAATTTTATTCTAAAAATACTGCATTCTAATTAAAGAGGAGAATGCATAATATGCTGTTACAACGTGGTAGCTTTAAGTGGAGAAATTTTTTATGTACGTTCCTTTTTTTTCTTGAAATATCGATTCTATTCGCTCTCACTGGGCCATAAACTCCATAAGACGTGTGCTTACCTTTCGGCTCTCGGTTACCAAGTTCATTGATCGAGATAGAAGAGATTTTGAACGGTGCCAAGATGGAAATGAAACTACGAGATGGAAGGAATCTGGAAAAGGATTGATTAGAGACGCGGTCTGGCGAAGGTAAAGAGGATCAAAACCTGACCGTCCTTCCAAGTAAAATTACTGACATTTTTCAGCGATTAATTCGATCTGAAGGTAAATAAGTTACGACTGGATTTTAATTTTAGAGAAATATTCATCTACCCCACGATGTCGTTCTATCGTGATTAAATTTTTTAATTATCAACCTTGCAAGCACGTCGATCGTGTTACGAAACGTTAATCTTTTACGAATATTTTTTAAGAAAATACATAAATAAAAGTAAGACGTAAAAGACAAAAGAACGATTTGCTCGAAAGCGTGACACCACCTCGAAGCACCGAATGAATACATACATTAACCTTATTAATGTTTACCTTGAACTTCGTTCTCAGAAATTACATTCACTATGACATTTATGCTCTCGGGGAAACGGTTACATCGGATCGTTGCACGATACGTTGTAATTTGCTTAAAACACTCGGAACTTTGCTGTTCGAAGCAAAATTGTAAAACATTTCTTCCATGAAAAATCTCTGCTTCCATATTCCGCTCGACCTCGGGATGCATGTTAAACATTTCGTGAAAATTTTACGAAGCATATTTTTCAAATTTTATTAAGTTACCCGTAGTCAGTCTCCTGGAACATTTACACAGCGAATCTTCCACGAAGAAGAAATAGAAAAAAAAAACAATCGTAATCACGTCACGGAAGTCGAAGTCAGAATAGTCACGTTCGAACGGCGGTGGTTGAAAGGAGATAAAAAAAAAAAGGAAAGAAAACATCCTAGAAAGCCTCATTTGGGCGCTCTTACCGACCGAAAAGAAGAATATTCACCACGAGGTCAGGTTGCACCTCCTTTTCCATCCAGTGTCGTTAAAATGTATGCGCATTTACGTATGTTCGCGTGTCGTCGCGTTCGTAATCAGCCCATTTCACGGTTAATCAGCCGAGAGGTCGGAAGACGGAGAAGGCCAGGAAAAAAGGGGCGAAATAGGGTGAAAGAGAGAGAAAGAGAGAAAGAGATAGAGAGAGGGAAGGGTTGTAGCCACGGCGAAAGAGAGGGTTGTACGATGTAGAAAGAGGACATCGATACGAAAAAAAAGAGGAAACTAGGAGGACCAGCGCGAAGGTGAAAGAGAGAGAGAGAGAAAGAGAGAGAGAGAGAAATAAGGGTTTGTGCTAGATATGCAACCGCAGCCGAATATCCTAGCGAAGTATGTATACCGCACCTGATCAATTAAGCTGCTAATCACCGTCGAAATCACTGGTCAGGGTGCCGGTACTCATCCACCCCTTTCACGACGATTATCTCGTGTACAGTTCGATCGGTCCAACGTTATTCTTCCTTAACAGTGGTGGCAACATATTTCGTCTCACACGCTTCTTGCTGGGGTTACGCGACGGAATGATAAACAAGTCGGAGGCTGTCTCGAGGGAAGATTCACCGCGAAAAAGGGGTTAGATTGACGGGTCGCAACGAGTCTTCGACCCTCGGCGAGTCTCGCTCCTCGCACGACTGACTGAAGCCTAGAATCGAGGCTTGCAACTATCCTCCCCCTGAAGCCGAGGGGTGGCCGCACGCAAGTGGCGCCACGAGCTTGCAAAAGCTCACCCACCCCTCCGACCACCCTCGCTCCGACCATCGAACGCTGCTCTTATCTACGGGGTGGCGCGCGCGGTTAAGTTCTCGCATTCTCCGGATCCTCGTGCTGGCACGGTTTAGATTCGCCAAGTTTAATTTCAACCTCGCGGTCGCTGTTTGCTCTCACGAATTCTTCATTTCAACCGAGAAGAAATACTTCTCCTTTTTTTGACTGCCTTTTCTTGGCCTCGTAAATAGCTTCGTTAATTAATTTTCAACGGAGTTGATTTTAGTCGACGGATGATTTAATTTTGGAATCTTAGAGGAGAAGCGGAACGGGGTGTTTTTATTGGCTTTCCCTTTGATGTCGCGACTGTTTTCGTTACTCTTTAATGTTGACGAATCAATGGTGATTGAAGAGTTAATCGAGCCCTGATTTATGCGCTCGTTAAAGTTTGTTTAAATTGGGAACGGACATTGTAAATACAAACAGGGGTGCGATGACAAATACTGCTTTAAGTCACTGCCACTTTGATACTTCCGCAGATGTTTAAAGGAGTCGTTTATTATGAAAATGGGGCTTCTTTATTTTTATTTGAATGGTAAAATTGATCGCAAACTAAAATTTTCAATAATTTTAATACCTCCCTTGGGATTTTTAACATTTTAATTTTTAATGCGGAATATCACGTTAATGTTCTGATTTATTTGAGTTTCAATGTATGTATCATATTCCGAGAAATTGCCCTGATATCTATTCTTGGTTCAAATTGTTGAAATCTAAGCTAATGCGAGATGAAGGTGTCGCATAATGGGTCACTCGTCATCGATAGGATGTCAAGTTGATTGGAGAGCCTTCTCTATGAACGTTGTTTAGTAAATGTTCGATAGGAGTATTAGTTCATGACCATTTGAGGATTGCATTGCGACTAATGGTTCTAAGTGTTTCCGTTCATGAAGCGATATAATGTATCATGTTTCTATAATAATACATATAATATAATTGCCTAATCAATGACAATTATTCGTTTTTTCACACGAATTATAAAACAATGAAAGTGGCAGTATAATTGAATTCAAATAAGTTTCGATAATTAATTAATCATAAAAATTAGTAGTTATAAATAATTCGTATCTTTTAAAAATATAGTTTATTGTAGTACATTTTGATTAATATTTTTAATGGAGCTATCGAGATTGACAGTGGAAAGTAAGTGAGTCATTCATTTCATCTGTAACGATCTAATACTTTACAATGAACGATGCTTCTCGAGTTGCCGCGATTATTCTGTACTTCATTATTCAACTTACGTGAAACAAACCTCAGCTGGTAATCAAATTACGCAAATTTCGTGCACAGTTCTCCTTTTCCCTTTTTCCCTCCTTCGAAGTGCTTTTTTTCACTCTCGATTCTTTCTTCCAGGAGCAACCACCTGTAACCCCCCCGGAGACAGACTTCGTTTCAAACTGTACACCCTCTCCTTCTATCGTTTTGCTCAGTCACCCCTTTAGACGCAATCTTGCCGACCCTTATCGATTTCGATCGCTAATCGCACCAACGATTCAAAGGACTACGCAATGAACAGTCCTGTATTGTGCATTTTTATAAATCTTAAAATTTCATTATTAAACATTTGCAACTTGAAAGATTGCATTTGTTTTCAAAAGTAAATTTATCAACATCTAGGAGCTGACAAAAGACGATTTTCACAGAAAAATTCTATAAGAGATTTCTATCGAATTTGCAAATTCAAATGGCTGATCGAACAACGTAATCTTTGATCTTCGTTACGCAGATAAAAGACACGTCTGAACATTTGAGTCAGAATTTGAAACAAAGACTACGGTATTTCCCGTTCGAAACTCAGGGATCATGCTCGCTCCCAGTATACAGTTAAATCGAGAGAAAAATCCGATAAAGGTCGCAATAAAAAGTGCTTTATTCAGCACGCATATCGAAATTGAAAAACTCTGAACTAGTGCATCGTCACGGTGATTTCAGGAATCTACTGGTTTGATTCGTGCCGTTCAACGTTTTATCCGACGATAAATCCGTGTTGCAACAAACGAGTTCCTTTAATAGCGACAAATCTAACCCGGTTTCAATTAAAACTATAACAATGAGACCGGGTGATAGTATCAATTCATTACAGGATCTAATTAAATTTCACATACACTCGACGCTCGCTACGTATTATATAACAAATATAATTCCAACAATTACTGGTATTTATGACAATATATAATTTCACATAATCCATTATTTATGTCGTGAACCGTTAATTTACTAGGGTGTATCGAAAGGTGTGTTATGTTTTACTCGTATAATAAAATTCAGCCTTTATAATGTACTTTTGTATTGCATTTGCATGCGAATCGATGAATCGAACAATAGAAAATGATTTTATTTGAAGGAGAATATTTCGGGAAAATTTGACTACCTTTTGTTCACCTGACAATGGACCTCGATGGTGTCTGACTGAGTAGAAGATGAATGAACACCTTTTGTTATTCATGATCGGTGACTAGTGCTTCGTGTGTCGCGCTATTCTATTTCTTTTTTATTCATTTTACATACGAAGAGAAAATTTTTATATTTTATATTCGATTGAAATAAAAATTCGAAATTTTTTCGATCATTCATCGTTTTATTCTCAAGTGTGCATTTTTTTGTCAAGCGTGATTGATAAAATGACTAAAACCTGAGTTATTTTTTCTAATTTTATATCAACGCGGGATCTGAAATCAGTACTGCTTGCGACATCGATTGATAACCGGGAAAACTTGTATAAACCTTTCAAGGAATATTTTTTATCACACATTTCGAGTTGCTTTAAAGTTTCCTTATCGTTTGTGGATCATATCCTACCATATCAGTTCAGACTTGCACCACAGCGCTCTTAGTGATCGGAATTAAAATCAAAAGTATCATATTATAACGCATCATATCATCATCATATAACGCAGAAACATGTCCGTGAGTGACGCTGACAATGAAACGTTGTACGCATGATCGAAAACAAGGCAGAAAAATATTATATGTGTACTCTTACAATGATAGTATAGTAAAACCCTTATTAAGGGACACTTTTTAAGGGATACATAAAAACTAATTACGTCATCATTGTAGGTGCTTCGACTACTTTTTCTTTGATTACTTTCTTTGTAAAAATTTACTGCGCATGTCTATCTCTTACGAGTTAGAGCTGTGCAAGGGTCAACGTTTCCATAAGATAATAGCGGATCCTGCGCAACAAATTATCTAACAAATCAAATTGATGCATTTTTGAAAGTGAGGGACACTTTTTAAGGGATACATAAAAACCAATTACGTCATCATTGAAAGTGCTGCAGCTGCTTTTTCTTTGATTACTTTCTCTGTAAAAATTTACTGCTCATGTCTATCTCTTACGGTTTAGGACTGCGCAGGAGGTCAAGGTTTTCATGAGATAATCGCGGATCCTGCGCAACAAATTTTCCAACAAATCAAATTGATGCATTTTTACAACACAATGTAGTTTACAACGAAGTTTTTAATTAAAAGTTTCATTTGGTTTAATATCATGGAATTGGAGCTTGGGGTGGATGGTGGGCAAAGTCAAATTTATATCTTAACTGATTTATATTTTAACTGATTACTGATATGCATAGCACGGGGCCTTCCACTAATTACGATAATTTTAACTTTGAACAAATTTGGTTTAAATCCTGTAATATTTTTTTTTGAGACACCATTTTTTCTTTCATCATTTTAGTAAATTCTTTGATTGTATCATCTTCATTTTCATCACCAGTGCTTTCCGTCTGCGTTGCAACAGACACACATGAATTTGCAACTGCGTCTGTTTGTGTTTCAATGGACTTAAACTTATATGATTTATTTTCCGGTTGTTCTCCTTTACGCGGAGAACGTTTACTACGTCTACGACGAGGCTTCTCATTTCGATCCCTTGCCCACTTCACGCAGATATGGTTCCGAGTTAATACAACTCCACACTTGTCACAACGTTCTCTCTCGTTATCAAATTTGTCTGGCATTTTTCAGTACTAAAATGAACAAATATTTTAAGTATTTCTTTACATTTTTCTTAATAGCTTCCAGATAGCACACAAATGTCTTAAAGACATCCGGGATAAGACGTCGTAAAAACGTCTGAAATTCACGTCTTAAATATGTACGAAACAAACGTTTCGTAACATAGAACAATGTTTATAGGACATATTTCAGGCATGCACGGGACTTATCAGATATCTGTAAGACATCCTCAACATCTCGAACAGATATCCTTAGAATGTTTTAACGATGTTTCTGTGCTATCTGGGTTAATTAATTTCATTATTCAGAAGATTATATCGAGCTTAAATTTGAGATCAGTTAATTTGTATTTAGTTCGACCTTGATTTCAATTGATTTGTATTAGGTTTTGGCTACTTTCATTAATCCGGCCAACAATTTAATGATAGCAATAAATCTCACTAAGAATTCAACTCGATCCCGTTTAATAGAAAAATATAGACTAAAGTTAACACTAAATGACTTAGAATTACGATATACGTATGGTAACAAAAGTCTTTGTATCTATTCATAACATTGGCTTCTAAATATTCCTTTGTGTCCAAGTGAACACAAATACAATCATGACGGTCGATACAATAACATCAATGAAGAAGAGAATTACAATCAGTTCACCTTAGTTTACCAACAATAAGTTCACTAACCTAGCAATGAGCTATAATTGCAGATAGATGTGATACACGATTAAAAGTGTTGAATGACTTTATGAGATAATACTATCAGGATTCAGTCTATTACGATCCACTGTGGGCACGTGATGTTTATTAAAACGGTCACGGCATTCAAGAAGGAACGTAATTCTGTTGACTGTATCAAACACCATCTATGATGCAGAGAATGTACGATCCGATGATTCACAATTCTCGGTGGGTAAATCAAATTCACTCGCAGAAAATTATTGCTTATCTCATTTAGTTTCTCGCAAACTATAGAGAAGGATTAAATTAAATTCATAGATTAGAGTCTAATGTTCAGTTATAGGAAAATTATGCTATCAAATTTATAAATGCAGAATGACAAGTGTACTAATACCATGTAAGTACTTAGGTATGTATGCAAAATAACAACGTTAATCGCTCTTTCAAGAGTTACTCGTATTAAATTTTTCTCCTCTGGTTTCCCATTATGAAAGAAGCCGCGTAAAACATGGAAAGCTTCCTTGAGGAACTTTATCCCAAGGATATCTATTACAATAGTTTCTCCATGCTTTCGAGATGGATATACGCAAGGTTTCTTCGTCCTATATAATACCTTTTTCCACCCCAACTCGACTTTCGTTACTACCTTCTCCTGTTTGCATCAGATTTTTATCTTTACTTTCATGAATTTCTTTTCTAAAAAGATCGGATACAAGATCTTGTATGTTGTGCAGTTTAGGAAGATTTTATTTTATGTAAATAATATTTTTATAATATAATTTCGAGCATTTAAAACTTCAAACGCAATGCTGTTTGAATATCCTCGCTTGATGAATCAAAATATAATTTATGGATATTTGCATGAAATATTATTTTCTGATTCTCTTTGTGTAAATAACATACAGAATATTATGAAACACGAATATGGAAAATTTTCACAGTATTGATTTATTTAAGAGCAATAAGAGTTCATCTTCTATTTTTCGATCCAAGTCCTCAGTTACTAGACTACAGGTACTTATGCATTTATGGAATAAAAAAGGTGGATAAAACGTATGCAAATCTTGAACCGCATGTAAGAGTTTACGACAACACATGTTGAATATGTAGAATCTGTAGAATATATCGTACAAAATAAACTAAGTACCGTAAAAGGAAAATATTGCATAAAACAAGGGTGGGCATTTTGGTCACATAAAACAGAGTTGTTCTAAAATATCAGAAAGATTTAATATTATAAAAAATATTGCAAAATAATTTAGCGTTATCGAGAGCTTTTTTCTTCAACGTGAAGATGAAGTATTACATCAAGGGACTTGATTGTGTCATTTAGTTTACGCTAGCCTTTGTGGATATCGTTTAAAATTTCATAACACAAAAGGACGGCCAGTAATATCGTGAAATTCGAAATACTTTCTTAATTAAATACTGGTGTACTTAGTTTTCACTATATTGGCGTTTCAAGCACGTTTATTGTTATTAAATTTCTCACCTGCTTCTTTGATAGGCTACATTAGAACTCCGTTAGAGCTTTTCTCGTAGAACAAAGGGATTTTGATGAAATTTTAATGTCGCTACCTAGAGCAGATAATACCATTGACATTTTATCAGAATGTCAGTAACAGTTCCATCGTCTTTCAATCCCAGGCGTCTGTTTTCGTTTCGAAGGTTTTACTTCCTCTTGTTATTTATGCTGAATAACTTTGAGCCACTCAGAAGTTAAATTGATTGATTTAATAACATAAAAAGTAGAGAAATTATTACAGATATTTTAAGTAAATTTTTCCAAAATAAATAGTTACCTATTATCCTCTTCGAAGTTTACCAATTTCGCAGCATAAAAGTAAAAGGTATGAAACAAATAACAACCATCGAATTACACTTCCCTACATGATTAAAGCAATTACCCGAAAGGTATAAAACACGCAGGCAACTTTTACACGTGTCGTTCGGAAGAAAACTCAATTATCCTTACCGAGGGCACAATTTATAACTCGTGCTTATCGTTACGCGGTTAAAGGGACCCCCGGGCCCGATTGATTCGCTTCAATTATTCCACGCTGATAAATAGCAACCGATAAGCCCTTCTTGATAAAGGTAAAATGTCATGGGGGATACCATTGATGCCAACCAATGAACGACTATTTTTTTTAGTAACACAATTTCATTTAAAACAATTTTATTAAAATTTTGAACTTTGTTATACGTTAATCGAATCTTTTTTTTTTTATTTTTTTGCAAAAATATATCAAAGCATTTCTGTTTGTGGTCTTTTCTTCCTACACGAATTGGCACACAACACCTTCCCCTCTTCTCTTTGTAGATATCCGTGTTCGGTCCTTCGGTTCGTCCTACGCAGGCTCACTCGGTTTCCTTCGTTCGTCCTCGCGCGGACGATCGCATCGAAAGGCATTCAGTTCTCAGCGCGCCACGATAAGAGCAACAAGCGTTTATATATTGAACGTCCTGTAAATCCGTCGAAACAATCGATAAATTTCTCGCGAATAATAACAAACCACTAAAATTATTAGTTAATAATCGTTTGATTAATCTTCTTCTCGATACCGAAGTAAATAATCAATTACGAATTTTTATTATTAAACAATTGATCAATTGATCCACTGTGAATGGGTCGAGCAAAAAAACAGACTTTATTTTCGTAAATAACTGTATAGACATATTTAAATAACATCGATGAAATTTTTGTGTTGAATTTGATTAGAGCTTGGAACTTCGTTATTTTGATTAGATATCTTGATACGCGTTCGGGGCCACCGAGGATGTTGACGTCCTTCAAGTAGTCCTGGCAGCTGTCAGGAAGCATTCACTTGTACGCATTTCAACGACCGACGCTGTCAGACGGATGACCCTTCCTTGATTCTTAGCTAGTGGCGACATGTAAGTAGTATTTTCTTTCAGATTCTTTTTAATTTCTTTGCGTTATCACATGTTTATTTATAAATTATTAAAATGTATCTGAAATTTAAAGTAATTTCAATTAGTACTTTATGATGCTTTTGATCATTAATTTAAAAATTCATTTACATCGATAAATTGTACATTTCCTCAATCAAGGGTCCTTCAATAATTTCGAATAATTTACAAATTATACATTAAACACTTCGCTATCTATATATTTAACAAGCTCCGACTGCACTCAATTTATTGTGCGTTTCGTCGTAATTAAAAAGTTGACGATAATCCAGTTTTAACGATACCATGCAACATTTTATCGATGTTACACGGTTTCGTTATATATTGTGAACGGTTTAACAAGTTTGTCATTCTTCCAGTTAATTGAGGTCGTGTCAGGTGTAAATGTTTTACAATTTTTTCTCATAACATGCATGCAGTTTGTCCAATTCAACTCGAAATGCTAAAATATCTCAAAACATGTGCAAAATACGAAAAAATGTTGTAGACAAAAATTGTACAGTATCGAGGAACAGAAACCATATTGTTGTCTATTTACCCTTGAGATGGCCCTCAAAAGTCGGAACTAATCGGTCAATTCAAATTTTTATAGGGGATGGTTTTCTTTTAGCATTTCACTCGATCATTTCATGGAAACGCTAATGCATATAACAGTGGTAATATAGCGTTGAATGTCGATGAAAGGAAGAGTTAGTCAACCGAATGGGACAATGTTCCGATAGCAAACCACGTCCGAGGAAAATTTTCACAAGAATCAATATCGCTTATCGAGCGTACTATGTAAATAATCGTAATCGCGAGCTAGAGCATTGCGAAGGACAAATTCAGCTATTACGTACGAAAATGTTTAGAGTCCTTATGAATTGTTCTCTCAAACGATTTTGGCCTTTCGCAAGTGATGTTATGAGAGATTATTTAACACTTTATTTTAAGATTGAATCAGGAAAGGCAGATTGAAAAGAGGTATTGGTAGATATGAATAATAAATCGAACATACTTTTTCATTATCAATTGATCCAATCAAAATCAGTTCATTGAATAAACCCTGGAAGAAGATATTGTTATTCGAAATTATACTTGGACTTACAACTCCAATTACTTTAATTTAAAATTGCGACTTTTATTCGGTTTAAATCGTGTCAATGAAAACTTCAGAATTTTACGCTGAGTGGCAATTTTCTTGCTGAGAATTTTCCATCTAGAAATGATCAAATTACAAATATTATCTTCGCTTGTATTCATTTATCATAGTCGGCGTAGTGACAACAATGAAACAAAGTGAAACTTAAATAATTCGAAGATATGCAATTTTAAACAGCGTTGAAGGAAAGTTGAATTAATGTAATATTACGGTTCGTTAAGCCGGATGATATCGAGCGCACAGAAATGGAAAAATGTGTAAAATGGTTGTAATTTATGAACGGTGAATATTTCTATTTGACATTAAATTTCGTACTTTCTTTCTACCGTGGTAGTTCGGATACGTTTCTCAAGATCATCGAATCATCTTTTGAAGATTTTCTATTTTTCTAGAATTGCAATCCATATGTCCAAATGGGTTTTTGGAGATGATTATTTTGTAGATTAATAATTTATTATTTTTACTTAGTTTCGAGTTGTTCGCTGTAAGTTAGCCTACTGTAATTACAAAATTTTTATTTCTTTCAATTGAATTCAATTACAATCATTTTAACTTATTCTAAGAATACAATAGTATCTAATTTTCCATAATTCATTTCATAGATAGAAGATCTATAAAAAGAGAGAAGTAAAAAAAGTTTGATTTTGATCAAAATTAGCAAGTGGTCCCCCAATTTTAAACGGCCCCTTTTAATAATTGCTTTAACAAAAGAACGAAGGTCTGTTATGCAATCAGTTTTTCTGTTCACTCTGGCAACATTTCGAGATTTTTGCGTTACCCATGAATAAACAATAATTTTCTCGATTGACACGCGTCACACACAGTGGGAATTCGCGCTGATATTGGAGAACAGTAAGCACTGTAAGCGACGTGATAAAAGTTGTTCTTTTTCCTCTTATTTTTCCCTTTTTCATTTTTTTTTTTTTTTTTTTTTTTTCAATGAATCATCCCCATTAGTCTTTTTACACGTGAATGCTCGTGTAAAAACTCATGCATAAATATGAGCATTTTTTCCAATCGACGAACAAAATGATTGACTATTGGCGGAGAATAATATGGGATTTATCGATTTACTTCTTGATTGTCACTAAAAATGATCATGTTCCTATTTTAAAGAAAACCGACACGGAAGTCCATCTATTCGAATATTATTGTAAATAAAACGTTTCTAATAAACATATTCGGTAAATTATCATATTTATCGAGCAGTAACAGTTCATAAGAGTTGTTAATTTATGTTTCTACTTGTAATTCAGTTCAGCTTGACTTACAGATTCCGTTTAGTCAGTACACAGGGGCAATTAAAGCATTAAAGATATATAGAGCAACTTGTAAAACAGAGTTTCTTGGTAATTACGAATAGTAAAGCAAAATCCTAGCGTTGGGAATCAGGAAAGTGCACGTGCAACCTACACAGGTTTCTCCGTATGCATCGAATCAAATGAAAATTTCGTTTAATCAATTTAACTCTCTGAGCGTAATTGAAGGGTTGAACGCAGGAACCAGACAGTTTCATTCTGCTAATTTCACAGGAACTAAAAAAAGAGCTTTTTAAAATCTGCTTTCTTTAATATATAATTAACCATAAATTTCTACAAAAATAAAGCGTAATAAAAGTTCACGGACGAACTAATTCATGACTACTTGTACTGATAAAAGTACTATTGAAATTTCATATCATTTGAAGTACTCGAGAATATTTAATTGTAAGTAGTAAGGGACAATAGACCTGAGGTAGTCAGACAAGTAGTATAGGTCAATGATAAGTAGAATAGGCCGAACGCCCTGGGTGGTCAGACAAGTAGAATAAGTCGGACACCCTGGGCAGTCAGTATTATTTATAAACACTATAATTTTCTTTCTGCAAATGGGCTTATACTGCCTTCAAAATACAAAATAAATAACATTATCTAAAATATTATTATTGAATTTAATTCATTTATTATAGAAATTCGTAGTTATCCGAACGCTGTCGCTCAAATCGCTAATTACGAACGCATCGTTATGAATTATTATTATTGAGAAAAGTAATTCGAATAAATACAGAAATCATGGAGAGACGAAAATGCGTTAATACTGTTAAAATCTTTAATAGCGGTCCGTTTATTGGAAATCAATCGTTGAGGTGAATGCGTACACGTAGATGTATTTCATTGTGAAGGTTATATACGTTTTCTTCTCGACAAACAACAAATCGATGACCAATCTATTTCGCAGTACGACGCTATTGCCCAAAGCTGTCATTGTCTCCTGCCTGGAGATGATATATCGTACGCGGCCCCTGAAATTCTCTGGATAAACATCGCGCTGGAACTGACATAGCGTAATAGCTCGTCGAGAATATTATGAATCATTAAAGTAGCTAGATTACATTTTAAGTGGAAAGCAGAAGAGATTCACGATCGTCTTAAAACAGATTAAACCGTTAACACGGACGTTATTAACGTCGAGGATCGATGAAACTTCAGATCTTTGCACCTTACTACTGAAAATTAAAACCGGCTACGATAAACATAAATTTACAGATTTCTTAACAGAATTACTCGGCGTTGCTTGGATATCTCAGTTTTAGAATATTTTCTGGATATTAGAAGGATATCAAATTATCTCAATGCCTAGTGATAACAAAATTAAAAATGTGATTTATGAAAATATTTAGAAATATCAGAATTAAGAGAAATGTTTAAGGAAATACTTACGAGTAAAATTTAAAAAATGAAAATAATACAGAATATAAAATAAAATTAAAATTTTCTCAGCAGCTAAATATTCAACAGATAATAGGAATACCTATTGTGGTGTAGGTGCGTGAACTGGGTGGTAGCATGAGTGGGACGAGTGCATAGTGTGAATGACGAGTTTAGAGCTGAGTGAATGCGAGTGACTGTTTAGACCCTAAACTTTAAGGTAAGGTGTAGTAGATGTCGGCGCCGAAAAGTCGATAGACGGTGTCGAGAGGGGCGAAGCGGGGTGCGATGTGCGCGAGTGAGGGTGTCCCTAGCTAGAGGGAAGGATTTTCGGCCTAGGGGCCCAGAATTTTGCGAGCCATCGACAGGGTAACAAGTCCAGAGGTTGAGAAGGCATTATTGCAAATTGTATTGCGAGCGTCGACATCCGGTTATACCAAACTATATAATCCTTATTTTCTATACTATCATTTTCAAAAGTAATGGGTTATATCATAAAACTGTGTTAATAGGTGAAAATCAAGCTCTGTAGACAATTCTTTATTGAAACGTACATATAACAGTTCGGACGGGTACATATTGACCGAAGGATGAACATAACTCTCTCGAGGTTGAAACGTGACAATTCACGGTTAGAACATAACTGTTTGATTGTCCGTGATTTTTCTGATGACATGTGTTGTTTGATTCCCTATTGATTACTGTACGTTTTCATTGAACTCTCTCATTGATTTGTGTACATATTACTCGTCGGTCCACTTGAAAGCATGAGTTTAGGATTCCTGGAATCATAGGTGGTAAATTCTAACGATCGATCGTAACTATTGTTAATGTGGTGTAAACGGCTAATCGTTTAGGATGGTGCTCCGTGAAGCTTGTAATACGGCGAACGTAATTGCTATTTCACGAGTGAGCTTAATAGTTAGTGAAACACAGAGTCACAGAATCACGATAGATGTTAATTGGTAAAAGTATCGTATTTTTAAACTTGAAAGTAAATTTTTTAATATATCATATACTTACGCTATTCCGTCACAGTGGTGTTGGAAAAATAAAATTACATTTAATGATAAATGTTAATATTAAGAAACATTAGGATTTATATGAAAGCCTGTGAAATAGCCCGTGTTTGCATCGAAACGCAATCTATATTGAAACTGTCATGCTTTGATATCAACGGCATTAAGTGTCAGTTGCAACTCTAATCTCATTGGTAGGTCAGCTGCAACTGTAAGATAGCTGAACCTCGTAGTTTTCGGAGTTTCTCTTCAATCGGTTAATTCTGGTAATTCGTGACCTTTCTATCACCTCCCCCACAAATAAACTCAATAGTTTGGAATTTCAAAATCGATAACCATGAATTACGAGGTGGAATTATAGATTGGACGAATTTTAATTAACCTTTTCGTTACTAAGAACAGCTAGACACTACCTTATCACTTAATTATACTTGTAAACACTTTGAGTTTTAAACGTTTACTTTCTCAAAAAAATATTGAGACAATAAATGTAGTGTATTCCTCGTATGATATTTTGTTCTTTCAATTGGACAGGCTTATAAATATTTAAAAAAATTATAATATTAGTTATTGGCTCATTAACACGTCAACTGTCACAGTAGAGAAGACCATATGTAGCCAGATACATATATTAAAAGTGTAATTATTAAGGATATGATAAGTTAATCTTCAAATGTAAGCTCTTCAATTAGAGTCTTATATAATTAGTATAATACCAACGTTACTCAAAGTTCGTTTTCTCTTTATTAATTTATTATTTTATTAATTATTTAATTATACAAAATTTAAGACCAATGATTATCATGGCAACCAATATATTAATATTAATTAGCCAATTAATTATTTATTGGTTAATTAAGATCGCTTCCACTAAAATACGTGACAGGTCGTTATGAAAATTCATATATGACCTAGATATAGGTGACATAGTATTTAAAATTTTAATCTTGGAGCAACTAAATTGAACTGAACACTCTGTATATTCAGAATGTAATTCGATTATTAATTTTATTAGTCATTCTCTCAATTTCACTTCAACCGTTATTTCAACCGCATTTTAGTTTCATTTTATTCCCAACATCTTCTATTTCTATCGTGTTTGAACACGGGGATTTCACACTGATCCTCTAATACGACAAACTAAATTGCATTATTGTTTCCAGAACATTCAAAAGCGGATTAAATGTTAGAAATACAATAATTGTATACTGTTTGAGAATATGTATTTTTAACGTGTTGACACTTTTTGACTTCCAATTAATTAAGTTCTTATACGACGAATACACACATGTCGGACAGATAACCTCTTTTAGTCAAATCCGTTAATTAGCTAATTCCATCGAATCAGATATATCGAATATTAATTGAAAGCATACTTTTTTTTTTATTTAGGCAGTATCAACTTCCATTGAAGTTATTTTGCATTACATGAATTTTACATGGACGGATATACATACGCATGAGAGTGTGCATGAATCGTTATGGATTTATGGATTGAATAAGATTCATTAAGCCGTTGTATTAAATCGATAGGTTGCAGCTTTTAACACTAGAACTACCAAACCAATCAAAATGACTGATTTCAATTTTCTTATTTTAAGTTATCAATTTTATCGATGTATTTTTGTTAAAATGTATGTTGACTATTGTCGAGGTAAAGAATGGATGTGTATGTTTAACTATGTTTCATTCTTTATCTATTTAATTTTCTACATTATTTTCAAGTTAAAAATAAATGTGCATTAAACGTCGGTAGTTCTATTGTATGGTGTAACATATGACAGTCGTAGGGTTTTGAAGTAATACATTACATGATAGAGGAAGATTCAGGATAGAGAAGTTCAATTTATGTAGCTTACTGATCAGGTTTTTTCTCTGGTCGTCAAACAGAGGTCATTGCCATAATACATGATCGATGTCCTGCCTCTCGTAGCCATATTGACATTTCGGGCATGAAAGCATACTGTTTAATATGATGAAATGAAGAAATCGTGGATCGAGAAAAAAGTCCTGGTTACACCAAAGTAAATTCAAAGTTTATTTTTCATTTATCTCAGCATCTGAACATTGAACAACCAATCTAGTTGAATCATAGAAGAATCGCAATGCAGAGCGTTTACTTTAGTTAATTATCGATTCATCTCGCGAACAGGTAATATCTAATTTCCACTAGGTGACAGCTTATTACGGTGCGGTTTGGAGGATGAATCAATTGATGCACTTCGGTGACAGGCGTGTCACCTAAGGTAAACGATTGTTTGCCCAGGTGTTCTCAGTAGAGTTTCCAAGAGAAACGACTATAGGTAAGTGGAAAGACACTTTAGATGTAGGCACTGGGCCAACACTAGTGGCGAAGATAAACCTCTAACTCGAAACACATTAATCTAAGAAAACAATCTCATTCCACCCACGTGAGACTTGGTGTTTCGAAAATGCTTTTTCTGAAAGTTGAATGAGCGTTGAATGCTTAAAATAAAAAGAATATTATATGTTTAAAAAGAAATATAAAGTGAACTTGTAGAAAAGCTACTCCCCCTCCGATTTCGATGATTTTTAAATATGTTGTAAAATTCGTGACTTTAAGCAACTTTTTTTATTTAAATTTTCCAACATATTTAAAAATCATCGAAATCGGAGTAGGAGTAGCTTTTCTACAAGTTCACCAAATATAAATGTGTCACTTGCATTTCTTGCGGCTTATTTTTAAATATTTTTGATCATCAACGCGTTTGTTCGTCGTTTCACGAAACAGTTCAGGAATCATTTCGGAATTTCCTGCTCAGCGAGAAATGCACTGTGGTGGAAATAAAGAAAACGTAGCAGTTATTTTACGACACACGTGGGATTTGTGAGATGAACAAAGGTGAACACAATTTCAAAGTTGAACGTTTCGTTGAAAATTTCTTTCTCCACGCGTGCAATTCACGTATGAAATTTGTATTGCTCCATCTTATTTCGTCGTCAATCCGTTATTGTCAAGTTTCTGACACTTTGAATACTATGAAGGTTATTGAAAATTAGATTCGTTCGATAGAAAAGTATTATTTTAAATAATGTAAAATAGTAAATTGAAAGCTTGAAATTAAGAATTACAACTTTGAAGACCGTTAATCAGACGTTGAAGTTAAACTACACAAAAGAAAAAGCAAGATAGAAAAAGAATTTTCTGAACAAGTAGTTTACAAAACAAGTTCACTCAGATGCTAGTTTACAAGTTTCCCTGTAACTAGGTCGTTGTTCCGCGTAAATCTTTTTGGAAAGCAACTTCTCTTGAACGTGACTTTTTCAGCAATTGCCTGCAACTTACTCTGTAACCTTTTTCTTCAACTTAATTTCCCTGTTTCTCGAACGAACAGCATTGAGATAGGTACACGTTTGTTTGCTTTTACAACTGATAACAAATGGAATGGTAAGAATAAGACGTTTGATTTCTTAAGCTTGCAATTGCAAATTTCTTTCTCCTTCGTTCGTTTTCGTGGCACGTTGTTAGAACGATTCGAGCCACTATCGATCTTTGGATTACCGATGAAGATAAAATCGTACTTTCCGAAATCTCTTACAAATGAATCCACCCTTTCCATCCAGACGAACAAATTATCCTCTTTTCTCTTACTTAAAATACTCTTTTCGATCAAGCAAGAAGCAGGAAAATATAGAAAAGTAAGCTATAAACTGAAATGTTTATAAATGTTTGAAATTTCGCAGATATTGAACTTAAAATGCTTCGCTTTTGCAAAATGAAAATTAATTACATTAATAGCATATTAGATTTAGCATTTTTTTTTATAATGGTACATGTAGAATATAAACTTATCAAAATATTTTTATTTATATGTAACTAAATTTTCGCTTGTCACGCCCCTTATGCGACCCTCGTGCTGTTAAACATCGAATATTTTTCATTGTAAGGTAGCATTATTTTTCATGGAAATATTTTTCTTGTCACGTACACGTGAATGGAAGTTAAGTGCTTCGACCCTTCTTAGGACTACAAATTACCTAAACTGAATCGACTTTCCAAAAGTTACAAATCGATGTCACCTTTTTCTTACCACAGTCATCAATTTAGTCGTACATTCTTTTCACTTTTTATGAAGAACGAAAGGAATACTTATAAGGAAATTTTTTAAATCAAAGTCCATGATTATATAGGGTTATCCAAATTGAGTGTTCATCTTCAAATTGAAATAAAACGCTAAGTATTTGATTTTTGTATGGTTACTTTATTTTAATACAAAGTCTATTTTATGACATTAATTATAAAAAACAATATTATTCAACGATCCTTCTCCGCTTTTTTGTTGCGAGCTTGATACGTTTGACCAAATTTTACGAACGAGTAATTTTTCACGAAGAAGATGATTTAACACCATTAGATTTTTTTTATGGGGTTTGTGGAAAGTGAAGTTTACGCCACTAATCCAAAGATTATTGACGAGCTGAGCAACAAAATCACAGTCGCTATTGATGAAATTGAATTATACTTGATATACAATTGAATCGGATAACCCTATAGTATTGGTAACATATGCAAAATTATGTATATTATCAACAATGAAAATCTGTCACTGCATTTATTAAAAGCTATTATTTACGCTATGCTCATCGTTTCAATAGAACGGATTAATTAACGAAAGACAGTTCAGTTTCTTCTGAGATCCAGGAATCCTCAGCTTCTGCTCCAGTTCGTTCTGCAATAGATGATTTTATCAGGATATTGAAACTCATCTTAGAAGAAACTTTCTTCTCTTAAAGTAAAATTTTATTTTATGCAAATTGTATTGTCTCGAAATGATTCGCGAACCTTGTTCTGCGAATATTATTCACCGAACACGAACTTTCTAGTGTTACAATTTTATCGGCTACAGGAATTGCATCCAACGGCGATAATATTCCGCTGGCCGAAGAGAAATCCTATAATCTTATGGTATCTTCCTATAGTTATCTCTTTCCACGAGAGTTTTCTTATCCTACATTTTGATTTTCAGTCACGTCGCGAATACGTAACCAATCGATCCCTTCTATTAAATAGCTTTCCGAAGAGAAGTTACTTTATATGGAGCAACATCGATCTCGTAATTAAATTCTTCGAGAAAACGCGAATAGAATGTTAATATCTTTAATATTTAAGTCTTTGACTTGTGGTTTTTACGCTACACACTATTATAAGCATATCGAATGCGATGCTTTTGATCTTCAAAGTTCTGATACATATAGAAACTATGAAAAATTATGTTGCAAGAAAAACAACAAAACGAAGATGCTGAGTAAACTGTTCCATGAGAGCATCATTTAAGTTAACGCGTTTCCTGTCACGTGAGATACGAATGACACACGATAGCTGCTGGAGATAAAAGTTTTATTAGGTAAACAGGAACATTAATTGAATCAATGTTGATGTGAAACGGGGATCAAATCGATAAACTTAGCCAAGTTGATAGGGAGTTATAATTTTATAATTATATATTTTCATATAACTTTTGTTATCGATAAATCAAATAAAAGTTGAAAATAAAATTCATTTCCAAAAATTAAAATATATTTTCATTAAGAATCCTCGTTTTAATAATTGTGACGAGTAGATTGATAACAGAACTCTCGAAATTCTACGTAATCTTCTTTTTATTCCTCTCTCTCTCTAAGTAATATCCCATCAACAATTCAGACTAGATTACACAATACTAATACTTCTAAATGACGAAAGAGACCATTTTCTTTATTGTTCCTTCATTTAAGTTAATACCCAAGTTTCCTATTATCTTTGTTGATCTTTATTCTTATTCATTCTCCGTTTCAATTCCTTACCTTTCAAACAGTTCACTACATAATTCTTCTATAGTACAATAAGACATTCATTTTTTCTGCCAATTAATCTCGATAATATTCATTCATATTTCCATTGCATTTTATCATTCTTCCATTACAAATTACATCTAAGAATAAAACATCAAATACCTATTGTATTCTTTATGTATTGGATTCATGACTTTTCAGAGTCACTTTTCCTGATTTTCAAAGACATTGATAATTCCTTTAGTTGAAATAACATGTTTTAATCATCGTGCTTGTAATTTACCTATGAGTGACTAACGACACATTACATACCACTGCCCCTCAAAGGATTAATCACCCTGAAATTTTACTCATACAACCAGTGTCGCATTGTTGACATTCATTACACTTCATTAATTGTCCCCGCGAGTAATTTTTAATATATCAAGATATTTAATCACAGACTTGAATCGGGGACAAACGAAGATGGGTGAACCTTGAGAATGGATTACTCGAGATCGAGGGATCACGGAAACAGAGCAGTAATTAACGACGGATCAATATATCTTAGTTTGCACGTTTGCTCAGCCACAAGACTGGGAATCTCAAAGCGTAATCATTTCTAGCCCGAATAATGAAATATCTGTCGAGAAATACCGCTTAGAAGCTAGATAAGCAAAATAATAGTAGACTATCGCTTCACCGTTCTTGTATTCCATTAATTTTGTTGAAGTATCTCGTTTCTGGCTTTGATAGTCGTTTTTATCAGTTTCATCTTGAAATATTTAATATTGTGTTCAAAATCGGACATTTAATACTTAACGAATGGGTTGTTTTTTCTCTATCTTTTTCCATTTCCGGACTTGTTTGAAGGCAGCGCAATCAAAATATGTATGTGCAAAAACGTAAATCTACGTGTCTCGTTCATTAGGTATTAAATATGTAACAACATAATGTAATTTGTAGCCTGATATTTCTAGCAAGAAAAATTTTTTACCTGCACTTCTGTATTCTGATGTTTCCGTAGAGATTATAGTTGCGAGACATTGAAATTGATTTAATCCAAAGTTTTGATTACATTAAAAATTCAATAAATACATTCCCATTTTTCTCGACCGTAACCTTTATCTGATACGCATCACATAGTTGATTATAAAAATCAAAGTTCCTACATTATGTCCTCTGTTTTTCTCCAAAAATACATCATTTTGTATTCAGCTTTATTTTCAAATTCAATTTCCTGATAAACAAAACCGCTTTTTCAACACTTGAGAAGAATCAACCCTTCCCTGGTTGACATCCTGTTCAAAAGAATAATAATTGTTTTTTAGTTAAACATAAATGTTTTTTGTTTTAACGGCTTAAAAAGAATATTGTACAAACGTCCATATTTACCCGCGAATTAAAATTTTATGAAGAGAAAAGTGCGAGGAAATAATTCTGATTGAACGTTTAAATCCAATATTTCTACCTAATAGAATTTCACTCTGTACGTTGATATTTTAATCCCCAATTTGTTTCTCATCACTTTCGTCCGATATTTTCAACTTTCCGTTTATTTTTATCGTTTATTTATGTTCTTCCATTATATAAACCGAACATTCAATTAGTCACATTTTTACACGAAATACAGGTTCGGTTAACTCGCGTCATCTAAAAGCGGCTTTGCCATCAATCTACGCAAATACCATGATAAATTGGCTTTGATTATCGTCGCGATAAAATCGGCTTTTAATCATCAGAACTTCGACGAGCTATTAAAAGCGACGGAAATAATTTACCAACAACCTTGATGATGTCACACCGTTGATAAATTAATGTTTTAATATTCTTCGACCCAGTAGTGTTATATATACATTTTTTTATTTCATAATGTTAATTCGCAGCGAAAAAATTAATCTTTTTATTGGTACCTAAGTAACAGTTTGTAATCTATTTCACGTTGACCTATATGGGTGATCAATCGTGCAAGTGTTAGTTTCCATGACGGTCCACTTTCAAAGAGAGGGTAGTTTTTGTTATGGTGACCAAATCTTGTTTGGACATGGTTGACGGTCGAGCAAAATGACTCATTTCCATACTCGGTGGTTCGAGGCGTAGGGAGGAAAGGAAAGTTTAAACGAGAGACTGAAGGGTGTTCTACAGGATACAAAGTTTGCCAACGTGGCGACAGATGTTTTTCTCTTTACGCCTCTGTACTAACGAACAAAGTTCCTCTTTAATGAACGTTACTGGCAAAATTCATTTTAATTGAAACTGAAGAAGTTTGGAATAATTCGAATTTTAGAGGATACGTGTAAGTACATCAAGCAAAAATAAATTGAATAAATGAAACAGATATTTTATGCAGGTAGCTTCTTCGTCGGTTGTAACTTTCTTTATGCGCTTTTTCCCAAGCACGTCTGCATCAATAAAAATCAGATCCTTTTACGGTAACGGGTTGCATTATGTAGACACGTAGGAAATGGTGGATAGAACACCACGGTTTATTTCCTCTGCACGACAGAATTACGCCCATGATGTACACACCCAGAAAATGGAGAATCCGGGGTGTTAGCGACGCACCTGGAAAATAAAATGACTATCAAAGACTGAGAAATAAAATCCTTGTTATTTTACGAATGTTCAAACAGCTTTAATATTAAAAGATCGCGATGTTTTTTAATGATAATAAAATTGTGGTTTTTATTTGGTATAAAGGTGAATATATTAAAAATTGAAAGTATTCCATGTGTAGACATATAAATTCACCTTTGAGCATCACGTATCGCCCACGTTAAATCGAAAAGTCGACCACCAAGAAAAAGCTCGGGCGTTACATGAATGTTAAAAGAACGAAAACGATAACGTTGTTCTCTCAATTCCCAGAACGATTACTTTGAACATTTGTTACCTGTGTCAGTCCGCGTTTCCTCTTCCGCTAGACGAGTACTTTTTCGCATGTAATATTTTCCCCAGATATCTTGCCAACAAACACGAACGAGACCTCGAGCATTTCTTTTTCATTAAAGCCGAGATCTTGTCGACGTTTCCTCTTTTCGTGCAATCCCTTTGATTCGCATTGCCGTCGTTCACGCTCCTTCCCTCGGGAATGTTTTTTCTCGAAACATAACCGACACAAAATCGTCTGGTTGTATAACCGATAGTACAAGAATCCGAGAAAGCTTCAATTTAGCGGTAAGAAGATTCTGTTTCGTGATGCTAGAGAAGTACAGAGTGATTTTCTCGCTAATGTACTCAAAGGAAATGCCGCCGCACCATTATGAATGGACTCCAAGCCCTGAACCACCTTTTCTGTTACTGACAGTATACTCGTTGCGATCAATATTTAAATTAATATTTTAATTGAAATTGTGTACTTTGGTATACACCAATCGAAGCATATTCTTAATTCTCTATAAGAAAGTATGAAGACAGGTGGGTCGAAAATAGATTAGTTTAGAAGATATCTTAGGGAGAGACCATTAGGCTCTCCCTGCCTTCCCCTAATATATCTTTTGAACTAATCAGTTTTCGACCCAAGTATAACATTTTGTAGAGAATAAAAGAACGCTTCGATTGATGTATAACAAAGTACACAATTTAATTTGAAAAAATGAAGATGACTTTTTTAGAAATCACTTGCATATTCTAGAAAATCTGAAAAAATAAAATTAGGATCTAAATTTAGACATTAAAGTTGCAATAGTCACTTTAATTAGAAAGCTAGTTCCGTGTCCTAAATGAACGCTTTAACTTGTTAATCCTAACTTTGTACTCGTGAGCGCTGCAATTGACTCAAGTGGTAATTAACGCGTCTTGTCGGGTGGTATAGACTGGAAACAACTAATGTTTAGTACTGCACTATAATTCAAATTTATTGTTTAATGTAATATTTCAATTTGCTGTTTAATTTCTAATTTAAAAACTATGAATTTCGTAGCATACATCATAAGTTTACAAATATAGTTCTCTCTTTTGTCATAAGGAAAAACCAGAAATTACAAGGGCCATTAATCTCGTAAAATATACGGCTACCAAAGACTTAAGACAAATGATGGATTTTACTTCCCTTGTCCCCACAGGACATTTTCCTCAGGGAAGGCTAACATGACCTTTATTCTTTCTTCGAGTTCCTAATTCACAAAATCATATGCCATCGCTAAAAATCGCGAAAAAGGACACCGAATTTTAGTAAAAATAATACTAACGAATTTCCAAGTCAAGAGAGATACCAAAATAATGAAGCAGGATGTAAAATCTAATTAAGTCAACCTCTAGAACTTCCCTTTTCTCCTTTCCTAACGATGTTGACCTTTTACAGATTACAGAGGAACTCCAGAGCCCTTCCAATTCGAGAAAGGAGGAGGAAGAAATCGAAGCGGATAGAAAGAGCGAAGAAAATGGTATCGTCAGCAATTTTTGGAGCTGCTACCGGGACTGGTTTGGCCTTGGTCGTCGCGATGACAATAGTGATCTACCGATATTACGCGGTTAAACGAAAGGGGAAATACTGGAGCAATTTAGATCGTTGGCCTGATCCTCCATCGATCCCGAAGAAACCGGATAATCGACAGGAGAATTGTCACCATCACTCGCACGATACGTCCTCCTCTCATGTATTGAATTGTTGGCGACAACAGCAGAAAAATTACTACGCGGTACAGACTGGGGTGAGTGCAATTAAAATATGCATGCATCAGCTTTCATAATATTGTTTTTCGAAAATATAGAAAATTAATAGGAGTTAATCATTATAGACGACTAATGAACAGTTCGTTAATACACCTATACCTTGTTATACGTGGTATAGCGGCCTTTTTTAATTATGGCACTTTTTCGATTTACGGCCCACAATGTTTCGTTATACGGTCAAAAAAATGCTGTACTTTTATTTTCATGTAAGCATTTTTATAGGAAACAAGAAGAATAAAATATTTTATGAACTAAAAACTATATTATTTTATAAAAAATTAGAACAGATCCAATTGAATTTGTATGGGTTTGTATCAAAATAATTGATTCGTTATACGGTTTTTCGCTTTACGGCCAACTTTTCTGAAACGTATCTAGGCCATAAAGCGAGGTATGGGTGTATTTCTTTATTATATCGTTAATATTTCTATGTAATAAAAATTATTTAAATTATGTAGAAAGCTAAGTAGCAAAAAGAACGCAGAAAAGTTAGAAATGGGAAAGAAACTGGGGAAGGTGAAAAATTTGAAAAAACTAGAAAAAGTAGATAAGTGAGGAAAGATGAAGAACCTGGTGTTTCAATTCGTTAATATTTCTTTATTATAATTCAAAATAAAATTAAGCACTGATTTTCCAAATTCCAATATATTTCAAGATCAACAAACGAACTGTAATAATGTTCTCCTGAACATTAATTTACTTAGATTGTTTGATGGTCGAAGAAATAAACGTTAATTATAGCTTACTCGCCTCTGATGAAGTGAGTCTATCCACTGTCAACACGCTTCCAGCCGTTCTAAACTGTGCTGTGTATTTACCGGACTATTTGTATTAGGGTTAATAGCATTCTTCGTTTGTCTTAGTAATTACCTTTATTCTTTACCCGGAACACACGGATATCGCCTTATATTTATGGCTGGACAATCGTGTAATTTTAACGCGAAACTTAACTTGATCCTTTCGTAACCTTTTAACCCTTTTCAATCGAAAACTCAATAGGAAGTTAAGTTTCATTATAAAAAAAAGTGTATGCAATTTTCTGCAATTCACTGTTCTTCAATGTCAAAATAGCGGATATGGTTCTCGTACTTTAATCGGAAAGGGTTAAATTTTGCATAGTCAATTCGTCGAAGGAAATGGATCTAACCCGAACTAATTAACATTTACATCCGTTCCGATGAAGGGAAATTGAATTATCATGCGAATGCTGTAAGAGCATCAATTAATTCCGTAATGTGTATTCCGCAACTATTCAAAATGCTATTAGTGTCCACTTTCAACTGTACAGCATGTTAATTATCTAATAGCAGACATTGGTTAATTAGCAGAAAATGTATTGCTTCTACCGTTATGATTCTGTTTTAATCTCGTCGTCTCTTCACGCTTATTTCCATGAAATTCACATACAAGCAATTAATGCCTATTCTATGTTAGATAATCGATCAATTGTTTACAATATTTAATGCTTTCTTTAATTATTTGCCGTGAAGCCTTTCTGCATTTCCTAACTTTTCTAGTTTATATAGCTTTTTCTAGATTTTTTCTTTTTCTTTAACTTTCGTACCGTTTTTAGTGGTTCTGAACTTTTATCTCTTTTACTTCTTCTGGGCTTCTTACCTTTGCTACATTACCTTATCTTTAGATAGATAGAACGGTCGTTAGGGGCTGCTTGTCTTTAACGTACCTCCTTCTTACATCCTTATCCAGGTTCTTCATCTCTCCTCACTTATCTCCTTTTTCTAGTCTTTTCAAATTTTTCACCTTCCCCAGTTTTTCTACCATTTTTAACTTTTCTGTCCTTTTAGCTTGCTAGCTTTCTGCATAATTTAAATCATTTTTATTATTCCATTAAAGATTATCAAAACGGATAACTATCCTACGAATTTTAAGAGATAGTATATATTATCTCCGTTTTCTGAAAATTACCTAAAGCAAATTTTTTAAATTTTGAAATTTGCCCATCAACAATGGCTTTTAGATTCATTACCGAAAGACACGTGCGCAGAACAGGCTGCTGCGAACCCCTCATTTTCTGCACGACAGCTAATTAATATGCAGCCTCGCCGCGAGTAAAATCCACGTGTACATTAGCTACAAAATATGCAGCAAATAAATAATAACTCTAAAATAATAAAAAGATTAGAAAAAATGTCATGAAGAAAAATGATAAGCTGGTAGATAAACTAGAAATCTTTCGAAGTGTGCTGTGATAAAGTAGGAATCTTCTATGTCCTTTCCATCTACAGGCGAACCATCAAACTCATATAGCAGTTCTCAAAAGATAAAGTATAGGATAGAAATCTATTGTGGGAAAAAGATATACCTACTGTAGGTAACGTATGCATAATTTAGTTCTATTAGTATCAGCGGTTTACTGTTAGGTGGCCATAGCTGATAAGAGGTAAAATCACCCTCTGTTGCATCGGTG
Source organism: Osmia bicornis bicornis (assembly GCF_907164935.1). Lineage (NCBI taxonomy): Eukaryota > Metazoa > Arthropoda > Insecta > Hymenoptera > Megachilidae > Osmia > Osmia bicornis. The sequence goes on along the minus strand of NC_060216.1, from coordinate 9,425,809 downwards.
AATTAACCCTTGAAGCATCGACTGCAGCAAAGTGTAAAAGTTGCACATTTTGAAAAGAAAAGCAATTTTCTGTTTCATTGCCTTTTCCATTTACCACCAGATGGTGATATCAGTATCATCTTTTAAACGCGTATTCATGTAAAAATGAAGTATAATATCTTTTATTCAACAAATTAATTTACTAATTCCCATATATAACATTGAATTTTGAAAACAAATCGGACAGTACTTCAGGAATTGCATCTGATATATTTTTAATAGCATTTCAAAATCCAAAGGGAAGATTGATCAATTAATAATAAATGAAATAGATTTACGGTCAAATTTGCGCTCGAATACGCTTGTTGCCGCTAATCCACGGAAATGTAATATAATGAATTAATTAAGACTCGTTTGTGACTTTTGACCTTTTATTTATGCGCTTTTTCTATCCTATAAAGTGAACTAATTGACTCTAATCGGAAAAACGACTCGATCAAACGATTGCCGCGAAGGAAAGAATGAAACGACTGGAAAAATACAAAGCGAACCCCTATCTTTCGCATGGATTTCAAATTCACCCCGTTCGATGCGTAATTTAACGAAGCTCGTCGTTATCTCCGTTATCGTGTCTACCTGGACGCGCGCAGATATAGAAACTCCCCATTCCGACTGGGAATATAGAATCCGGAATGTGGATCGATACAGCACTCTACAACGACCGATTGATATTGTGCCTTCGAATCGCAAAAGGTTCGCAAGATCCTTTTTATTTTATTTTCCGCGTGTGTCGATGAGATTCGCAAATTTTCATTAGAGGAAAAGCAGCAAAGTCGGAGTTGCTCGGCAAATATCCCAAAAATGTCAGCTTCGAGTTAAAAGAAATCTAAAGTTGAATTTATTTCAAGGATAACGTGATCAGAACCTACTTCTTCGAGCTTATGCTCTGTTCCATTACCCACAAACTTCGGCAAAGTTCTCCTTTACTTTTTTTTTAACAAATCTCAACTTAGGGAAGAATGAAAGCAACTATCCGCTGTACGTTCTGCGGAACCGGTACGATTGATCGATCCTTTGCCGTCTCTGGAGAAAAGTTCAAAGACAAAATTAAATTGTCTCGGAAAGCAACATTGAAACTTCTGTAAAAGAAAATTAATGCTTTGCAAAAAGCAAATTCTGCCGCTTACGAGACAAATTGAAGATATCAAAAGAAACTGAAGAATTCTCGAAGATAACATTAAGGCATTTTAAAAAGAAAAATTGAAGCTCCTCGAGTACAAAATTGAAGAACTTCTCGAAGATATCATTAAACCCTTTCGAGAACACAAATGAAAATCAGAAAAGAAAATTAAGTCGTATTAAGTGAAATCAATTTTCCTACGTGTATATCATCGCAAGAATGATGTATCGATAACATAATCTTTAGGTAACACGTGAAGTGGCCATTCCATCGAAAGTAATCAAATTTTCTGCTTTACGTAAAAGCTCAGATAAATGCATAATGTGCGTGCAACTCGACCATCTATCAAAAAGACTATCCGGTCGCGGAAGATGCACCCTCTCGTTATTGACATCGAGCCATCGTGAAAACTGCATTATAAACCGATCCTACGGTCGACAAGTCCCGTGGAAAACAACTTCTGCCCCTCGGCTCTTCGATCCATGATGAAAAGTTGAAAATATAATTTATACATATAGATATCCGAGATGTTGATCGTTCGAAATTGAGGACCTTGCAGCTAAAGGGATGCAGCTCCATTTTTAGTAACTTGAAGTAACGAGAAAAAAGTGTTTACAAAATTATTGCTTTAACTTAACGTTGAAAGGAAAAGACTAATTGAAAAACATCTATTTTCATACAGAAAACAATGGAAAATTAATGGACATTTTTCTTCTCGTGTTTCATTATTGTTCAAGTGAAAACAGATTCACAACTTCCGCGTTGAAAAATCGTTTCGACTTGTCGTTTTCTATGATAAGTGGCTGGCAAAATTGGTAATAACTTGGAGGAAATTTGCGGCTCGGGTTATCCCTGTAATTCCAAGCGGAATTTAATAACTTGATCGTCGTAAACGAAGATAGAACGAGTCGAAGACACGACCTTGTCGTATAGTTTTCCTCTAGGCAAAGACAAATGACTCGATACCTTGACCTTCGATTATCTTTTTTACTTCATAAAATAAAAAAAAAAGTGTATTCAACCCTCTACGCACTCCTGTAACTTTGAGGTAACGTATCACACTTGTAGTGCAAATTATTTATCAGTGCTGAACAGATTATTAATATACGGGTAAAAATTAACATGATCTTATATCAACACGTTCACAATCAAAGAAGATGCCAAGGGTCAAATAAGAGCTATGAGAGCCTGCCCGTCTGGCTCGAGGATTTTTGCTCTTTGCCAGTCAGTCAATTCAAAACTTCGAAAGAGGGAACGTTCAATTAAACATATATATATTTTCCTTTCATTTTTATTATCACCCTGCTTCCCAAAACCAACACAAAACATCAGTTTCAGCCACTTTTCTCCCAAATTTTTTAATGTTAACACTTGAACTACCAACGTTTCAATAAATAAAGGATGAAACATATCTAATTCTATATACTTTATCTCGACAATAGCCAATATACATTCCAACAAAAATACCGCGATAAAAATTATAATTTAAAATAAGAAACTTGAAACCAGTCATTTTGACTGGTTCGGTAATTCTAGTGCTAATATCTAGAAAACAAAGGCGCGAGCGATATTTCTTTATATTCGATTTTCTCCTACCTGAGAGAAAAGAGATGCAAGTAACGTTTTTTTTTTTGTAATTTTGTAATTAAGAACAGAATGGTAAAACCGCTAAACATAACGTAAATTGAAAAACGAGTGTAGCTTGCATCCTTTTGATTCTAAGCGCCTGAAATTAAAGTCACGGGAAATGCTTGCATACCTATGTATCAAAAGCTTCAATACATGACGCTTTGTTAGAAATTTTCAAAGGAAGTATGATTGATGAGATTTGTAGAAGAAATTGGTTCTGAGGAAATAATTTAGCACGATTGAAATTTTTGATTAAATCCAGAATTTTTGTGAAAGCTTACAGCCGAATTTGAAAAATTGAATTAGAAGACAAATTGATTAATTTCATGGAATAAAGAATAGAAAAACTCGGGCATGTTATAAATATTATTTTTCAACGTGTAACGATTTCGTGGCGCGAAATGAAAATTATGCTAATATCGGTTGCAGAATCACCAATACGGTCGGTCATAAATTAATGAACGTAGAAACGTAATTAAACAGGCACTAGGACCACCTCGGTAACGTAGGATTAACTGAAAAACTTTAAACAAAAATAAGTGTATTTATAGCTGGGAATGAAAACAAGGGATACGAGCGAAGAAGTTTCTGAACAAAATTGAAATTAATCGAGTTGATCCTTTTTTAAAAGTAACATATCTTTCCGAATTATTGTACAAATTATTTCGAGACGAATTTCATATATCATCGTAAAGAAAAACAGTGATCTGCGATATATTTCTGCGGCTAACTGTACCACAGATGATCCTTCTATTCATGATTGTCATTAGATAGTTTGTCTTTATTTGCAATACGAGATTATAGAAGTTTTTTCAAAGAAAATTAGAAAAGTGTGTTTAAGAATGAATCCTTTCAGAGATCTCAAAATTTCGTATTTACATTTCGTCTTAAACAGATTACGCGAAACGATAAAATTGGTTAAAGTAACGCTACGTAAGCAGGTTTGCGACGACGGAAGGTGCTCGCTTGGAACCTTTCGAAGAAAATTAAGCGTTACCCTAGGAGATTTGTTTAAAAGGTTTCGCGACATTGAAAGACACTCGTGTTTGAAGTGAATCGCGTGCAATTTCTCTCGACGATTCTATTGTTCGATCCATTACTCGATTGACGATTCGCGGGCGAGTTTCGACGACGTTTGTATGTGCTGAAAGAAATCGGATTTCTCTCTGTACGCGTGCTTTATGTACTCCTCTCCTGACTGGATCTTTCCAACTTGTAGTGCGTCAACCATCAACCTTTCGTATCTTCGCGTAGTAATTGAAGCGATTCTTTCAACGCTTTTTTTCAATCTAGTCGTTGTTTTTCTTTCGATGTGTTAGAAGCACCATTAGAAAGATCGAAGAACAAGTAGGGATCAGGAGGAAACTAGGGAGTGGAAAACACCGAAGTCATAGTAGTGAGCAAACACATAGACGAACCTGTAGAATGACTTACATAAACGTCTATTTACGAGTGGCTGGCACGCAGAAGGAAAAAAAGCGAGTAAAATAAAGGAAGGGGGGTAGAAAAGTTAAGGAAAAAAACCATGGGGTGACAAAAAAGGGAACTAAGTAGATGAAAAAGAAAAACAGGGGCTGGAGGGAAAGTACGTGCACTATCTACCTCAAAAATTTAATTTCGTGATTTATTATTTGTACCTTTCTGTATTTATAAAATAGGATAGACTATATAGATTCTCAATATCTTTTGAACTGGCCCCCTTTTGAATTTAATCCTTTTACGTAGCCTTTACCCATAATAATTGCTCTATATAAATATATATCAGCTAATAACACACTTGTAACTTAACACACTCGAAATTTGGATAAATATTGATATTTTAGAAAAAGCGGCCATTTTTCGAAAAAATCGATATCTCAAGAATTGTTCATTTTCGGCAAAACTGATTATGATATTCGTAAATGGCATGAAAATCTACGTCGAATTGATATATCTATTTATGGTTTTGCGACTTCCGCTAAAAGAACTACATCCCAGTAAAAATGATTAGCGTAAGGGATTACTTTCGGGGTGAGAACATTATAATTCCAGAATAAATGAAAAATGAATTTTTCTATCTAAACATATTCGTATGTTTAACATAGAACGAAATGCTTTTGAGCAATGAAGAAGGTCGAAGAAAACGTGGAAATGTGGAGAGGGAATAAGGGTCGTGGAGGATTCCAGGAGCGTATCGAAGGGGAGAGTAACCTGTTGCGGCGCACGCATACTCGTTCTCTCTTTCTTCGTCCCTCGCAGCTCAACCATTGCACGTATACACGATAACGCACACAGTGAACCGTATCAAACGCTTCTATATAACGACATCCTTGTCGCGCCTTAACCAATCGAGCTATGCTTCTCTCTGTCTTGCTCGTTGGATAGCAGCATGCTCCGTTCACCCTACCAACGGGACCAACCACCACCTCCTTGCTGAATACCATCCACGAATCGCCGTTTTCTGGTGGCACACGAACCCCGGCGTACGGAGCGTGTACACGTCGAGTGTAGTTTAGTCGTAGCCAGGCCACTACGCCAGCAAAGTCGACGACAGATTATCAGAGAAAAAGTGGCAAACGTATCGTAAAGTACAAGTGAATTCGAATATCATTGAAGGGGATGCTTTCTGCTCTCTAGAAGTGACCACCGATACTTTACTCGCTGGTTGATGACCTAACCCTGGCCAACTGACCTGGTAAATTATTTATCAGTAGTAGACTAACGATACCGGGACGTAGTTCGATTATGTTCGAGGAAATACCGCGACAAAGTAGTATACGTCGGTGTTTGGTCAGACAGTGTGGTTCCTTGAATCAGACCCGTTTAACTGAAACGTTGTTCCCTTCAAAAGGATTCTTTCCTCGTTTGTTGGCTTCACTTTTACTTACAATTACCTACATTCCCGTTGCTTATTGTTTCGTTAGCGACACGTTCTTCGGTGTTGAAGTTTCTTTATCGTTCAATGAAACAGACGTTTCTGAACGAAGATAGACTGCCCTTGTTGAACGCGTGAGCTTTCATCAGGGTTACTGAACGAAGGATGGTATCGACGGAATGCGTTGTAATTGTACAGCAGGTTGATTCAATTCTGTTCTCCGGTGCAGAGAGTTGGGTCAAAGGAATGCAGGTCAATCGTATTCGTCCATTAAACAAACGCGTAGAAACACTAAAGGAAAATTAATTGGGTGTATTTCACTTATATTCTGCAAAATTTTTCATTCGACTTAAAACACCGGGAATTATTTGTATTCTTCTCTGAAAACGCAGAAAACGTTGTTCCTGATCCTTTTAGAAAATTTGTATTCTAGAATAGGATTGACTGAAGTAAAAAAAACAGCATTCTACGTTCTCCGAGAATATCTCTTCCGTTTCTATTGTGATCCTGTACCGATTGCTTTTCCTTTCGGAACGTTTCGCGACCTCGAACATTGATCTCTCGGTCTACGAGGGTAATTGTTAAGAAACCCGTACACCGATGCTAGGGATGACTTTAGCAGGGAGGGCACGAGAACAAGAGCAACAATTAGGGTAAATATCGATTCTGACCCAGGTGGTCCGATCGGCCTCGTAGCTCTCTTTGCACTCTCGCAGGAAAACAATTCAGCAATGTTTGACGTTCGTGTCTTTTGCTCTTCCAATTCCGCGCTTGTCTCTAGGGATGAATCAGTTTTTCTTTTGTTTTTTCATTGAATTTATGGCGACTCGCGATACGTTATACAAATTGTAGTTTCTGTTACAAGAAGGGGAAATATATTACGTTGTTTTGTTGATTTATTTGGATTTTCTTTCTGCTCAGAGTTGTAGTAATGTTTCAACATTATTTCAACTCAAAGGTGATACATATGCAATTATAATTTGTACAAATAAATAAGGCACTCATTTCAACAAAATTGAAACTTGCTATATTTCTCCAAATTTAATGTATCTTTAGAAATTCTGGTACTATAATTAACAAAAAATAAAATAATAATATTAACGATTACCAAATATACGTAATACGACACAATTATAATTTAGAAGAATAAGTATGGCAGAAAAGTCTCGTAAAGTTTCTTTCTAGTTTTAGTTGTTAATGACGAAAATCAAGAAGAACCGTCGAGTTTTCTCACTGAAAGTTTGTGCCAACAATAAATTAAACAAAGAGCGACGACTTTTCAGACAAACTTTCTATTCAAACATTTATTACAGTTTTTTCTGTTGCTGAAACTAAAGTCCATCGCATATACAAAAGTTAGATAATTTCGAAATACAAATTGCTACTAATTTTATATTCTCGCATAATTTTCAGCGTTAAAAATAAAAGTTATAAAGTACCATTGTTCGGATAGATACGTAGGAAGGTTGTTCAATATGGATGACCTCAATTATGTTATTATTAGGTCGCTGCACATGAAATGTTGTTTTACTGAAGTTTCAACTTCATGTACTTTCTGATAGTAAACACTGCTGAATAATCAATTGTTATCGACCACATGAAAGAAAAAGATATTTCGTGTAATAATGGAATAATGAAATTCGTTAACTGTTAAAACAAATGTTAAGAACTGAAACTAGTGTAAAAGTTATTTCGATTAACTACACATCATATTCAGAAAAAAATATATAGTTTCAAAAATTTATCTTAAAAAACATTTCATATGCACCTATCTAAAATATTTCACCTCTCGTTTTAATCGATCTCATTTCGCAAATAATTCAACCCTTTAATTGTTCCCGCGTAAAAAACGCCATTAAAGTAACTTATCGTACCGAATCAATACCGCCACAGTTAAAAGCAAGGAAAAGGGGGATATGAGTGTACGAAGACATGAACTGCGTCCTTTGCAAATGAATTAGAATTCAGCGGGGGTCGTCTTGGGTAATTAAGAAATTTTCAAAGTTTCTTGGGAAAGTGTATCTGGAGGATGCAAGTGATATCCTTTATCAGGGACAAGTTTCGAAAAACAAAACTATTGTTCCATCGTATTTCTCGTGAATTAACTTAATACATTTCGTACAATTTACTGCAGCTTTGAATAAAGAATAGATATTTTCAGATTTAAGAAAATTGATTCCATGTCAAAGTTATCAGATTAAATATCTAGAGACTTGGTTGGAAAAATTTAATCTTTCTCGATTCCACAAAAGGAAATGCAAATGTAACTAAACGAATATGTTTCTCCTTCGAGAATTTTCTTGGAAAAGAAATGAAAACTTGTTAGATCTCAGAATCCAGGTAGAACGCGCGCATTTCCTCGCGTTCGAGGTGCATCTGAAATCCAGCTAGAGTTAATTTAATCCTGGTCTTTGGGAAACGCAGGATACTCGTGGCCCAAGGTTGTCAGCTGAGAAGATTTCAAAATTCCTCGTTGAACCTGGATATCTCGGAGTAAAGATCGATGATAAACTCGCGTCGTAGCAAAGATCTGCTGTCCTTGGCGAGTTAACTGGCGAGGTTCGTTAAGTTAATTAAGATATTTTGTTTCAAAGTTTCGCGAGATGCACAAAAGCGACTCGTAGAAAGTTAATCCATCAACAATTTGACGACCTTCGTTTCACGCAGACGACGAAGACGAAGTCTTCTTCGAGTCCTTCGTACTTTATTTTACCATTAGGGATAGTTGGGTGGCTACGAGTAGATTTTTACGAAATTCTAAGTGTACTTGTTGAAGTAGGATCATTTTTATTTAATCCGACGGAAATAAGAAATATTGAAGATCGTTTGTGTTTCCACATGATTCGTTTTCTCTTCCCTTTGATTTTACTCGCTTCAAGTATTGGTTTTATCGGAAAAGATTGCATTGAATAAGAGGCAGGTTTTTTAAAATTACGTATCAGTAACTTAAAATAATATATGTATATTATTTTTGCAATTTCCAAAGGTTGGTTTCACTTTTCTATCATTTCCATAGATTATTACGCTTTACATACAATGCACAATGTACACACCGCACTTTCTTTATTTGTTTATAAGGAGGCTGGTTAAAAACATAAGAGAACAAAACGTAACAAAAATTAACAAGTACATGAAAGAATTTAACGGGTTAATATCGAAACGGTACCGGAACGAAACAGTATATCGATAACACTGAGAATTCCTCTTCTAAATCAAAATTGATTTTTGTAAATACAAAAATTCGTTAGAAACTTGGTAGAAGCGAGTTTTGAGTCTGGGTTAGCAAAGAAATTGAATAAACTTCAATAAAAATTTACACGCTAACTGTATAACAAACAAAAATATCCGATCCATTTTTGCATTTCAATTGAAATTTAAATTGTAGTAGTTTTTCGTTAAACTTTTTATAGATTGAAAGTTAATTATTTTAACCCCTTCCATCGATTTAACGTATAAAAGTATAAAAGCATTGCTTTCTGTTCATTCCTTTTTTAAATAATTACTTGCCTTCAAAATATGAAGTTAATGGAGACAAGGTAGAGTTTGAATTTTATGATATTTATCAGGGTCTTGTAGGGTCAGTTTAACCCTTTGAGTACCATTGACGTCGAAAGGCACTTAGCAAATTTGCGTTTGTAACACTTTAGGCAACTATAGGCGCTTAAACTAGTTTGAACTTTTATATTAGTTTAATATAGTGAAATTCAGCGTTTTCATTATTTCAATCTACTTTCTCAAAAATGCACGCTTAACGAAAAATTTCTGAATTCCTATCGTATGCTATGGCTGGTACGTCTCAAAGTCCGCCGTAGTCAAAGGGTTAATGCATTTTCAATGACATTCAGAATTTCAGCAAACATTAATGCCAAGCAAACGAAACAATTTCCCAGGAAAATGGAGCTAGAGAGCCTCGATAACAATTTCGTTCACCTATCACTCAAACGCATAATCAGTTTGGAAGTCGACGCTTTTTCGAGTGTCCTCCGGTAATCCTTCTTTCTAAAGACTCTATCGAATGGTTGGGACAGTTTAATGAACGAATTTCATTGATCGTTGTTTCCATCAGACAGTCGTTAGAATGGTCGTGTCACTGTGACAGTTTTCAACGTTGCTTTTCCCGAAGCTCGAGCATTTCTCGTTTGGAATTCGCAAGCCTACGTTAGCCAATTCTCTCGGGTCCATATTCAGCTGCAGTCGAGGGAAATCGAGGCGAATCCTTATCCTGACATTTCTCTGAAAATGTCACGGTACGCTATCAGATCCGACCATTTGATCTAATGACAATAGAAAGGGAGAAGGAACAACGTGTTTCTTTTTTATCGTTGCGCTGACCTTACCGTTAACGTTCACGTCAGTCCAGGTGATCGTCGAATTAACACGGTTCACTTTCAAAGAGGATCCTCGAAGGATATTAGAAGATCGAGCACGCGTCGGGTGTTTTAACGCAAGTCGCGAAAGAGAATAAAAAGAGGAAGAAAAGGGTCCCATAGGACCCCAGCGTCCTTTGTTTTCGTCGAGTGGTCTTGGACACCTTCGTCAAGGTGCCGGGCAAATTGTCAGAGGTGCTGGGTGATGTCCTGGAGCTAGCATGCGGAGGAGGAGGTGGAAGTGGAAGTGGGAGCAACGAGGGTGGCGGAAAATCTGGGAACACTGCCAGCAGCAGGATAGGAGTTGTCACCGGAGTGGCAACTATAAGAGACAAATGGGCTCAAAGGGGTCACAGATCACCCCTTTCCTCCGTGGCGAACACAGACAGCGCTGATAGTACTACCTCGACCAGCTCGGAGGTTAGTATCTTTGATGGAATATGAAGACAAGAACGACCATGGTTCATTCGAAATCGAAATTAATTACATTAATTAAATCGGTCAAGTGACTTACACTGATTGGTTTCTGGTATCGTCAATTGATTTATCATTCGAAACCACATTCTGAATAATTAGCAGTTTCTCAAATAGAATTTGTTTAAATCCTATTGAAAGTGTCTTTTATTGTCTCGCTGCTTTTGTTAACCATGTAACCAATGAATTTTTCCATGAATACACGAGAAACCTTTTAACGCGTAAAAAGTGGTTATAATCCTTTAATTCAACGCTCTACTAATACAAGCTGGTATTAATTTATAAAAACAGAAGAAAAAGAGAGGAAGAGAAGAGATTTTTTTAAGGAATATTATTAAATTTTTATCACAGTCGATGGGAATACTCGATTCAATACGTTCAATTTTATTTTATGAAATAAAAATTATAATGTATTAAGTAATATTTTATGAATAAACGTCGATTTTGTGCTGTAATTAGAAAAAATTGAGGAGAAATAATGTTCAATATAAAATGGGGAATTAAGGTATTAAGGTTTAAATGTAATTTCAATGTTTGAATTATCTAAAAAAAATATTCCGCGTTAAGAATGGAAATTTGTTTAAAACGGATTCCGAGAGGAAGCTTGAATTATATAAAACTAATTTGTTCACTTCCTGCAAAAAGTATTCATAATTTTTACTCTTTTTGAAGTGGGAAATGAATTGTTCCTCTTGTTTCCGGAATATGATGGTGGAATTCAAATTTATTTTTACTATTATAATGCTTTGAACACTAGTTTACAAATGAAATTCACAGTACAAAAATCAAAAACAAAAATTATCACAAAAGGAAAAGCAGGAAAATTCATGAAAACATTCAATTATATTTTCCAATAACTAGGTTAAAGATTAGTTAACGGCAAATATATAAGTAGTAGGATAAGGTAATAATTTGTCTCGTACCGTTAGAGAACAAACAGATCTCTGAGAATCGTGTTTCTGATAGGTATTGTGTTTCCGTTTGATGCTTCATCCTCTTCATGAAACGCGTCTTAATACGAACAAAAATTGCATCAAATGAAGCGTGTAACACGCCAGTAGCATTTGCTGTTGCACAGCGTTTTGGAATAATTAAATTAGCCGACTGACAAAGTTAGAGATCCTAGCGAGAATCCAGAAAAATTATAAAACGGAACGTCATGAAAGATACAAAAGGCTGGCAGAAAAATTGTTCATGGAAATGCGTGAAAAACATGTTTTACGATCTTCCTAGACTTCAAACTGCATCTTGAATCATGTTTCTTTTGTGAAATGGTTAAGGTTATCCCGTTCTTTAACGAAGAGCTTTTGTAATGGATTTACCTAGTTGACAAAGGAAATAGGATTGTGTTTTATCCTGGATAGCAAAACAAGGAGATACCAACAATTTCATTTTCATGTTTATTTTTCAAATACTAGACTAGAATAAATAAACAGATTTTTATTTATTTGCCTGAGGAGGCTGTATACAGTGGGTTTGATTTTGAATTGTACAGATTAAAAGGAGTAATGAATGGTTTTTGATTACTTAACTTATGTTTATATGCGTTTGTTTTTTTAATTTAATAGTTAATCTCTATCAGCACTCTGAATTTTTGAGATCAGTTAGAAATACTTTGTTTATGGCGGCTGTAGCACATACAGTATAGTTGGAAAGTGGATTCTGCTACACGTGTGGATACATAGTTGGAATATGCATCGTTTGTGTAAACTTTTTCAATAATTTAATTGCTTCCTTGTCAATCTATGCTTGAAATATTACTACATATTTCCGACTGTACAAAGAAAAAATGAAATTTTAACAAGCAATACAATTTAGCTAACTGAGTGAAACCTTTAATTTAGCTAGGTTCATCACGTTGGAATTAAAAGCTAAAATATAAGATAAAATATAAAATATCTTTTTGCATCAAAGTAAAAACTTGATATTATGAGAAACTAAATTAAGAAGTCAATTTATTTTAATAAACTATAGAATGCTAATTAACAACAAATATATTCATGCATAAATATATTAGAATTGCTCTATACTTTATTAAAGAGAAGTAATCGATCGATTTGCTTCAGTACTTTTCAAAGTCCTATTTCCCTTTCATGAGAAATACACAACCTTATCTTTGGTTACGCACTCTATAATCCTCTGTGACCTAGATACTTTTATATTTCAAAAATTTCGATGCTTTTCATATAACACTCCAGATAATTTGTAAGTTTTTATTTTTGTAACAAGTTAAATACAGTTTATATTTTTTATAAAATTGCTACTATATAAACGTTGAGAGTTGAATTTTACGAGCTTACTTCGCTAGGTCCTTTGAATCCATAATCCATACACGTGGAATCAACAACTTTTCTAGCGGTTTTCAAATAACCATTCAGAGGCAACGTTATCATTGAAATGGAAATATCCTGGTCGTTCTGAAAGCAATTAATTACTCTTTCTACAGAAGCTGTTTTCATAAGAGTTGTTGCATACATTGGACAAATCAGATAATTACATTAATTAAGTAACTTACATTTGGCACGAATATCTGTAACGTCTAATACAGGGCATACGAAATTTCCCAAAGGGCAGCTCTTTATAGGGCTACTGTGTTCATAATGAAAAAGAGACCGTAGTCTTTATTTCAAAATAAGTATTTAGAACAAACTCTTTTTTAAAATTTTCCTTACTTTTTCAAACGTGTACTTAAGATAATAGTTGTCTCTTTTGCCACCTCCGTAAAAACTAAATTTTCTTTTCTCCTCTTTTCGAATGTTCTCTTGAAGATAAGAATAATTTTCTTTAAAGAAATTAAACTTTCTTCTCTCTTTTTCTTGACACTTCGAAGTTGTATCTAAAGCAATAGTTACTTTATTCACGGTTAGGTTTAAAGAAGTTTGCGAATGAAATTTATTTCTCGTTACTCTTAACACTTTCCTCGGCCAGGCAATTTCTCGGCGAAGGTATTAGGTGAAATTGAAAAGTGATTCGATGGTATAATGAAGTCAGTGAGCTCGCGTTAATGGTTACTCGCCACGCACAACTGGTGAACTTATTAAGGAGACTGATTTCTTAAAGGAAACGAGTGTAACAGTGGATTACCACTGATGATTAATACTCGTTGTCAATAAAAATCGTCAAATTAATTTCGATAATTAGATCAACCTTTAAGAATTTATTGTTACAGTGATACAATAATTCGTTAAATCTGCTTCAGTTACCTCATTTCCTTTCAGTTACACGATTTCCTAATTGACCTTTCGTTAATCTTAATTAATTAATACTGGTTAACAATAAAAATCGTCAAATTAATTTCGATAACTAGATCAACCTTTAAGAATCTGTTGTTACAATAATACAACAATTCGTTAAATCTGCTTCAGTTACTTCGTTTACTCTCAGTTACACGATTCTCTAATTGACCTTTCAATCACAATCAACATCATTTTCTACTATATTCAAGATTTTCTTGTTAGTTTGCAATATTGATGTATAAAAGTTAGCCTTGGATCTGAAAGCTTTGAAATGAGATCCGAAAAGAACGATTGTAAATGATATTTCGATGATGAAAGAGTGAAGGAGAGTAAAAATAACGATGTATACGAAGACGATAACGAAGTCGGCGATATGATTTATTTCTCTTCTCCTTTCGCACGGTAGTTGATATTTTCACCCTGTTTCCGGTGCCATTGGCATAACGAGACGTTTACATCGACGAATAAAACGCAGAAGTTGCTCTCCAAGAATAAGGAATAAGTATTTCTATCTAGGGTTAGAGGTAAACTTGAATTATAAGTAATATTCTCGATTCTTACTTGGACTTATTATTTAATGCAAGACTTGTTGCTGTCGCTACTCTTTGGGAAATGAAATAGAAATTGGTTGTTCATATTATTCTTGAACCGAAGTGATTGAAATGAAAAAAGATACTTACTGAAAATTTATTTCGTTTCTGCGTAAACGAGACGAAAAAGTTAACGCGGTAACGAGCAATCAGCAACTTTACTTTCAACAGTTGGCGAAAAATTTCTTTCCCGCTCAGTGTCTTAATTAAGAAACAGGTGTTTCACGACCGAGCAATTGGAAATATAATTGGCCGTCCGAAAGTGCTCGTTCCCATATGTATGTAAATTACTTTTGAGAGACTCTGATAAAAATTAAATCCCTGATAACGAAGCTGAAGTTAGGCTGATCCAATATTTTTACGACAAAGCTGAAATTGCTTTTTAATTGGCTCCTTTGCTTTTCGACCTTCGTGGTGTTACCTTTCACGTTTAAACCTATTCGCTTGTAAAAGAATCTGACAAAGTAGATGTAAGTACACAGGTTATTGTAAAAAAAGAAATTGTAGACTTCCAGGGTACATAAAACTCGTTAATTTGAATAAGTAATTCCTGGTTAACGGTTCGGACCGCGATTTGCATAGCAGTTCGCTAATTTACAAACAACGCAGTCGCATATGGGAGTGAAATTATAGGCTGTCGATGTGTAAACAGAGAGAAACGGCTATGTAATTTGCGGGATCATGCGGAACAAACTAGTTTCGTGCTAATTAAGAAACATATCGGTCGCTCTTCGACCCCATTGATGACGGTTATACATTAGAGGTGCAGCTCGACCCAGTGGTGAATTGAAAATTTATCACGCGGTTCCCATTATGCAGAATGTTTGCCATGTGCGTGTGTAATTCAGCTCGCGCCTACCAGCTTCGTGTCATCACGCAGCTACTGTGTCTAGTTTATCGCGTCGGATAATTACGCATTCAAATCCGGATTATATCGTCCGTAGGCAACAAACGAAATCAGTTTGCGTTGCTACCACTAATCGTTGAACTCTGGCCCACTTTTCGGTCAAGAGTAACAACCACTCGACACTGATCTTCGCCACGTGTAAACGAACCGTCGCGTCGCGTCGGAGCATGTTCAGACGAATCGATCGAAACTAGATACAATGGCTTACGAAAGTATTCAAACTCGTGCAATTAAAACTTTCGTATCAGGGAAATACTTAGGCTGAAGTTTTAAACATGATGCTGTGAAACGTACAGTCAAGGAGACAAATAGGTATTCAGATACTCTTCAATAGACAATTCCAATGAAATTTTTTAAAATGGAGCTTTATAATTTGGTATACCTCAATTGAAGCGTTTTTTAAATCTTTACAAGAAAGTATTAAAGCACCTGGGTCGAAAATTGATTAGTTCAAAAGATATCTCAGGGAGAGATCACTAGGCTCACCGAATTCAAAAATACTTTTTTGGAATTTCGTAAAACAACATTTTTCAAATTGCAGATATCTTTTCCTAAGATTTATCCTTTCCTAAGATAATCAATTTTCGAACCAAGTGTCTTGATACTTCTTGGTAGAGAATTAAAAAACGCTTCAATTGATGTATAACAAAGTACATAATTCCATTTAAAAAAATTTCCTCATTGTTTTTTCCAAATTTGTAATAAACACATAGAGTAGTTATATGGCAAAGAGGGTTAGATTCAAAGACTTGCTTATCGTTACCGTTATTAATAATGTATATAATTTGGAAAATACATTCCTGTCGGTTAAAGCTCTTGTCGATCAAAATAATTGTTGGTCAAAGCCACTGATGAGTGTTCGGTTAACAAAGCATTTGAATAATGGGTGTTTCAATAATAATTGAAGCTCTACTGTAATAGGAACTGCATTCAGAAAACCGAAGTCGAGTACGTATGTGTGCTTTGTTTGATTACGAGTGGACGAATACTTGAGTGCAATTGTATCCTCTATCCACTCAATCGCATTCATTTCATCCTTTCTTGGCACATTTATAATTTATCATTTATATGAATTTTAAGTTAGGCTCTCTTTAGATTCTCCCAAGATCCTTTCAAAAATCTTTTCCTAATAACTTGTATAATATTTTATATTCAAAATTTCGATATGTAATTAATAAAACATGCTGAAAATTAAATCTAAAGAAAAGTTCCATCAAAAGACGTCGGGAAAGTTGTTTTTCAAGCTTTCTAAGAGAAGCTGCTAAGCAAGGACTTAAGAACGACAGGCAATGATTGTCACGCTCGATTAATTAAAGTCGACCAGGCAGCTGCATAGCTAACGATTCGCTTGGTATTCGGCTTGCAATCCGGATCGATGCTTTCCACTCGGTGAGAAACGGAAGAGCGGTTAATTGGCATTGAAGTAGCTGACAGAAACACGGTCGTCGATAGTACATTTATGATCGAGCCGTGTATTCTGACGTGCATTTGCGTTGAGCCTCGTCTTTCTGCTTTTTCTTTTTATTTTTTATTTTTTTTTATTCTTTCCTTCCCTATTTATCTTCATTCGCATTCCACTTTCTTGCGTGTTTCCCATCATACTTCCTGCACAAGAATGGCTAACATAGTTGTATCGGAATTCCTCGACAACTGTCTCGCATCGTGATAGACGAGATTCTTTTTAATCATTGTCGTGCTTGCGAGCAATTTCATAATGTTTAGAACTTTACCTACGGAAAGTTGCTTACGTTGTTTTACTTAAGGAATCTTTATATTACGAGCTAATAAAGTATTACTTTTAGTTCTGCACGTTTCTTTGGCTCGTGGAATTTATTTAACGTCGAAAAACTGTAGTAATAGGGTAACGTATAGGTGCAATTATTCAGTCCTATTCGGACTGTTCCTGTTTGTATCCTGTTCGGAACAAAAAGTATTCGGGCTACAAACAATTTTATTAGATGATTCGGAAAATGGTGACCAGTTTCAATGATAGAGTGCATTATTTGAATACTGGATGAATACAGCTTGTTGAACCGAGTGATTACGACGTATCGTGTTTGCTCGCTCGATAGAACAGGATCGAGGAAAACACGCGATAAACTTGTTATAAAGTGCTCGATCGTGTTCCGCGAGTGTTTCCTATTCCCGTCAAATCGATCGAGGTTATTTTAAAAAGGACGAATACTCGTTGTGAAATGTTTGTTGTGCAATTTTTACGCGACAAATTAACCGTGAGAAAAAAGTTGTAGAAATTTCGAAACTGCAAAAGTAAAGTTATTATCGAGGATGACGTGGAAACAGTACATAGTGTGGAGTGTGACAGGCTTTCCTCACAAACAAAGTCAATATATTGTATAAATAAAAATTCGAAAATCATTCCTAAAACAAACAGTCTTATTTACCTCTGCAGTTAGAAGAGATTCATTTCTGTGAAATAAAAAATAAAAAATAAGAAAGAACGTACCTAAATTAAATGACAATAGATTTTTAAAATCGTAGCTCACTAAAACGAGGTAATATTACAAATCTAGATCGTCAACCATGATACCTCTGACAGGAAATTAATTTGAAGAAATCACTGTGTTAAGACTTTCGTGTAGTTGGCAATTCCAAGATTTATGTTTCTGTTGCACGTAAGCTTCGAAAGCTCATACCATAAGCAAAGTTAATGAGATAGCGTTCTGTTAACTTTCGGAAAGAATTTTTTAATAATCTATCAGTTTGCTAAAACAAGAAAGAAATTCGTGTAAACGTACATCTAAATGCAAATTTACCAAATTAAAAAAAAAATCTCATCCATTATCAGTACCAAGATAATCAATATTTACCAAACCAATATCTACATCGTTTCTTTAGACCGAATGAAATTTTTACTCTTCATTTCGAGCATTATTTCAAACTGTTTAAAAAACATGGTCCACTCGAAACTTCCATGGCCCCCAGAGTTTTATCGATCAGCGATCAGGGGTCAAGGACGAGTTGACGCGAATACAAATGATAGATGTTTCACAAACGTTGGTTAATCGGTTGATAGAAGACGGGGAATAGCAATTAACGGTGGAACTGAAGGATCAAACGGATATCGCAAAAGGTGAGCTTTTTTGAAGTGGACCACACGACCTCGACCCAGAAGGCTAAACGCTTTGGAGTACACATCTCCTCCCATATTCCTTTGTACCAGCCGTTTCTATGGTCATCCCTCTTCCATATTGATTATACGAATAAGCTGATACCTTTCACTGGTTCTTCCTTTTATACCAGTTGCTTTTAAGGATCGTCTAGGACAATGGTTCTTAACCGGTGCTTTGTTAGAAAAAATTTCTATCAAAATATCTTATTAAACAAAATTTTGACCTTTATTTTTGCTATTGACTCATATGTAACCTGATATGTATGCGATTTTTATTGATTATGCTATATAACAAATTTTATTTTATCACTGTATTCCGCAAAAATCTTGTAAATTCCTAAATGTTCCGTGATTTTGAAAAAGTTAAGAACCACTGGCCTAGGACCACGGTACACCGTTAACATACTATCAATACTATCTATGTCATTGTCTATTCAAAAACGCGACATTTCGTGTGCACCACCCTAATACAACGATAGCGAACAAGAATAACACCTTGATCATTCGTCATTGTCAAGCCACTTGGAGGCGATTATAAAAGTGCACTTGCGTTTTCGTTATCATCCTCGATGGTTATCTTTCGTGTACCCTGAAACTGCGATGTTAGAAGAAGAGAAAACTTCGTCTACATTGTATCCTTCGAAGAGAAAAATAGAATTTGCACTTACGGACGAGGTAATTGATACAGAATCGATCGAAAGAGGGTTTTATTATGGCGACGAACAGAACCGATGTTTATTTAGCCGCGAATGCATCCTTGTTCCTCGAGTTCCTCGCTAACAGCTTTCAAATGAATTAAACGTTCAAGTGGGTCGGTATTTCGAAGACAATGTTTTTATTTATTTAGTAAGTTGCAGAGGGTGTTCATTTGGACACTTGTAAATTCGCTTTGTCAACGTGCGGGGAAATATTTAAAGATTTTGAAAAATATTAATAAAAATTTGCGGTCCACTTGTGATTAGAAACGAGAACGGTAAGAGCAGAAAATAGAGAAAGAAATCGGTATTTTGGAATGTTAATGGAATCGAAGAAATTCTGACTTATAATAAAGAAAAAGGCCATGAACAATGATGAATTCATGACCCTGACCCGTTCAAAATAATAAGCTATCCACACTATGACTCTTCAGTTTTCTATACACCCATGGGAACAGTCCTTTTTTATAAATTTCTGTTGACCATCATGAACGCGATAGATGTTCACTGACGTCAATCACATCGCATGCAGTCTTCGAGTTTGCTTTATTGTTCAATCAAAATATATCGAACTTGGTGCAATCAAAATACATAATCGAACGAGAAACACGGTTGAATACATCCCCGTCGGTATTTACATTGATGAGTAAAGTTAGGGGTGTAGTGGATGCGCTTTCTACCCAATACAGCTGCGGTTTCACTGGATGCACTTTCTAACGAACTAACGTTCTGACGAAAACGTTAAAACCATGAAGTAAACAAATCGCTACGAATGGTTACATTGTATACCTAAGTTCCAAAGAATATGTATTCGTCAGAAAACGTTTCTGCTAATTCCATTAAGAATGGTTACAGTTTAGACACTATAAAACTTTGTTTAATTATCTTTCTTTAATGATGCAGCAAAATTCGAAATCGTTTGAAATATAATAGAAGGTCTCGATTTTACCCAGGTACCCAGTTTTGACCAGGTATCCTCTGCACTCTCGAGACAGACTGACCATGTCTAATCATGTTGAACTGATAAATTAATTATGAAAATTAGTAAGTGACGTGTTAATCGAGTAATTTATCGGTTAAGGTCATTGGAGGCGAACATGGTTCAACGGGATCTGGTACGCGTGTCCAGGGAGATAGATACCTCTAGATAGCAGCGAAATTAATTAAACGAATGTCGTTTAGGGTTATTGGGATCGAAATGAAATTTTGAAGCTTCAGCCAGAATTCGACGTCAAGATGGGACAATTTCGATAAATATTTACGAGGGATATTTCGTCAGATATTCGACTTGGGAGACGTTATCTTCTGATAAGAGCTTAATGCTTATTCCTTGTTATTCAATTTTTCTTTTTATATTATATCAGGAGGTATTTTTTTATTTGCCTGAAAATATTGCAATTGCTCCTTCGTCGAAGATCGAATAATATGAATTTTACTTTTTTTATTACTTATAAATTGACAAGTTGGTATTTCAAAAATGCTTGAAGGATTATTGTATGAACTCAGTAAAACATTGTTTCTAGATTTATAATTTCTTCTTACTATTAAATAATCACAGAACACTTTAATTATTATCTATCAACGGTCAATCGTACTTTAGAAATTAATACAGTAGGTCGCGTAAATGTTACACGGTTAATATCGTTAAAGTGAATTTAGGGCAAAGGTGAAGATAATCAAATTTGGGATCAACGACCGGTATAGTCGATGGTACCACGAACTGCATCATGCCGTAGGCCTACAATAGCAATGATGCTTTCAGCGCTCCTAATTGAGAACGGTAACACATTCCGCTATGTAATAATGGAAATTACCTTCTGTCGATGTTACGTATAGAAGAGCTGCCTAAATTCAAGATATACTCTTGAAGCTTGCTTAGCCCATTCTTCTCCTTTCTCTCCTGTCTTTCTCTGCTGATATTAGAACGCTTTCCTTCCTATTACCACACTTTGCGAACGAGTTCCCCATTCTAATACAATAATGCTCGTTACAAAGAGAGTGTCACCTGCAGCAAACTGTTGCAGAAAGGTTCTTTCAAAGTGACATGTGGATGAAGTTCCTTTTAGCGAAAGTCGCAAAACCATAAATAGATATATCATTTCGACGTAGTTTTTCGTGCCATTTACGAATATCATAATTATCTTTGCCAGAAATGAACGGTTCTCGAGATAGCGATTTTTTTCCAAAAACTTTGAAAAAATCGATATCTCCAGAACCGTTCATTTTCGACGAAAACGATTATGATATTCGCAAGTGTCCTGAAAAACTACGTTGAAATTAATAGCTTATAAAATAAAACCGTTATACACCATGTTTCAACCCTGTATCTCAACCGAGAAGGTAGTTACAGGGTAAAATCGAGAAAACGGTTTTTGCCATATTTTCCCTATTTATTGGTATTCAAAAATTCTGAAAAAATTCTAGAATATTCTAGACATGTTTCTTTATGATTGTGAATTTTTTCAGATTTTTCGGTTGTAAATCCTTTAACTTGAACCGTTGCTTAAGTGAGAAATTCCAGCAATGATCGCGTCTAAAATTATCCCAAGATATCGAAGCAGTCATTGTAGCTGTTAATTGCACTAGAACCTATCTGTACAATGGAGAAGATGCTTTCACCGCAGGTAAATGCTCTGGTACGTTTCGCGATATAATGATGTAAATTGCATTTCCGCGAGCGTGTATGCTTGAACGCACAAGCTATTACACATGAGTCCTGTGTAGGTTCGATGGTGCCAACTGTGATGCTTGTTTACGCAATTGCTATATTTATTTCAAGCTTCAATTCTCAGTGTCAGGAATAGACGGAATCGTTACACGGTTAGGATATCCTGAACTTCGAGCGAATCAACCGAGCTTCGTTGCTAGTGAAGTGTTCGTAACTCGATCGCGTTATGAAACCCTTCGTTAACGATATTTCCATCCGTTTTTCTCCTATTTCATCTCCCTCGTTTTATATCTCCATTTTCGTGATTTCATGATATAACCGCGAAATTGAAATGAATGGTGAAACAGAAGAAAAGAGCATTTATCGAATTTTAATTGTAAACGTCAAGTACATACACGGAGGAAGAAAACTCGGAAAGCTACAATATTGAATTGTTTTTTGGATGCAAGAAATTTGTAACTTTCTAATTTTAAATTATGTTACAATTATTTCTTAGAGATATTTTAAAAATTCCATTTTACGTGGAATTCACGTACGAATCCATATTCCATTACGCTCATAATCCCATTAATAAAAAAAAATTTGCCGACCCCGATTTACCCTTTACTTTTTGGAATCTAGATTCTGCAACAAGCTCGTACACACTTGTCAATTTCAGCCAATAAAATGTCAAACTAACTGCAATTTCGTAAAATATCGACTATTAGTTTTCAATAAAATAAAAGCAAAAGCTTCTAGACACGCTGTATTCAAACAAACTTTCAAACTTACAGTAAAAGTGGCATCAATAACGTCGCGAACAGTCCGTAAGCTGAATGCGAAACAGTTTGGGTCGTTTCAAGTTTTTATTGTATTCTTTAATAAGAATCCCTTACGTTCCAACTGAAAGTTTCGAGAATTCTTTTTCGAACTTGCCCCCCGAGTATTGTTAGCTTTTTTATCTAGCCAAATACAGGCCACTGCATCTTACATGCGACGAAGTTAGAAATCCCCTATTCAGTGGAACACACGGACACTGGAAATTCATTTTTACTGACGGCCTACACTTTTAACGATCGGATCGAAACGAATCGTAAAAGCGTATCGCGTGACAACGAACAACCCTGTTTTCTTGTTTCAGTTTTAGTGTCCTTGGCGCCGAGGGAAATGTATTATTTAAAAAGCACTCGTGCCCTGCTTTTCTTTCTCTTATTTTCCAAAAAAAAGAAGGAAACCTTGTTTTTTCATCTCGTTTCTCGTTTCCATAGAAATTTGATGTCATTTAATTGCTTCGAATTCAAACTGAAGTTACGAGCAATTCGATCGCGAATTTCGTTTATTGTTTTTCGATGAGCAATATTTTTTTCTCGTTTAAAGTGTTATCGAAAGTTTTGATTGATTGGAGGAAAACGAAACTAATTGGCGTTTTTGATCGTTTACTTTTCGATCACTCAAGTTCCTATTTGAGCATAAAATAAAATTGAAATCTGCAAAATTAATCAATAGAATTAATCGATCGTTGTTGGTAATCCGAATGGACCAAAATGAACTCAGATAAAATTGATATATCAAATCATCAACGAGCAATAAGTTCAGTTTACTTACTTTAACGCAAATTCAACACAAAAAATAATATTGAGTTACATTTTAATTGAATACAATCGCATTCACAGTTCAGTTACACTATGTTCGAATACAAAAAACGAGTAACTAAAGGATTCAAATAAAAAGAGAGGGAAAAGCTCTGAAACCTTTAAGCTTTTCCATCTGCCGTCGCTTCGTCACGATGGTAGAAACGGCCGCTCGACCAGCCACGAATCGTGCTGGCGTTTGGTTGTGGCTTCACGACGAATCGAAGGTATCGATAGCAGAGATAGAAAAAAAATAATAATTCACCAGAGATTGAATATTTTGGTCTGGGCGGAACCATGGATTCTGCTCGCGCTGCTCAGAGTATCGACCCATGAAAGACAGCTTCCAGCGACCTCGCCCCTCCTTGCCAGGATGTCGTGTCGAAACTCGAAATCCGTGTCTTTCTATTTATTTTTTACTTTTTAAGACGATTTGTCTAATCGATAAAAAGTCATCACCGTACAAATTCATTAACTGCATAGAGTAATATTCGTTAATGTTGACGATACCATCAGGTTGTTGCACATCAAAAGAACAATTTCGAAATAATATGCCACTGATTATGCCATAACAATTTCGTGCTTGAAGTTGACGAAAGATGACAATTTTGTATTATCTAACAATTAATAGTTTTATACTAAGGGTATTTTTTTGAGGTTGCTGTTTTATATTTGACGTAAAAGGTAAATGTTTGATGCAAAAGTTATGAGGCTTCTAGGTTTTATAACCACGCTTAAAAGGTAGTGTTAAGCGTTAGTGGTAGAGCTTTTGATCTATAAGTTTCAAAGTAGAGTTTCTGTGCATATAGAAATAAAAGGACTTTGCTTAAAGTTTATGATAGAATAAGGTAATGGCGTTCGATATTTGACAAACAAATACCATTAACATATTAATCGAACATACTTCGAATTTTTCGAAAAAGTTTCTCTTAAAATACTTTAGCAACTCTTTGAAAGGATATCATTTCGCGCAGCAATGTACGATTTTCTGGGACGTGATCTTCTTCCAAAATTTATCATAACATCGATGCTTCAAATCGAGCTTTTAGTAAACTTCTCGACGGTTGGCGAAGTTTTCGATTGGAATATATCGACAGAACAATTTTCAACGGCAGCCAACCGGTTGGTGGGAATAAATCGTGGATGAAAATCGTTATGAATTATTGAAAGCTTCTCATCCATGGTGAACCGTTTCACACGCTCACAGTCGCTGAACGTTTTGATACATAACATTTTCTTTCGCAAAAGGTAACACTTTATTGATGAAAAGTAATAAGAGAAAATTTCAACAGTATAACGTCGTGCCGAGGCCATTCAGCTGAAAATTATTCCTCTTCAAACGCGTAAAGATTCGTAGAATTCGCATCGTCCTTCGACGAGGTTTTACGCGGACGGCAGCGAAATAGTCTAATTAACGCGTGGCTAAACCTATATACCTATTCGTTCTACCCCTGGCTGTTAAATCAGTCGCTATTTTCATGGTAAACTGGAACAAGGTTAAATGTTGGAGAAAAGATGGAAACGATGAGGTGGAAAATGCGCAACAGCTGTGAATATAATTGTGGGCGATACGTTAAAGTGAAATGTGGTAATGAGAAATGATAACGAAGAAAAGTAATTTAGAAAATTTTAGAAGGAAATTGCTTTTATAATAAAGATGTTTATCTCGAAAGAATAAAAATTTCTAATTTCACTTTTCTACAACGAATTTTAATAAAATTTCGAATTTGACGTTGACTTTTCTTTTCTATTTCAAAACTTTCATTCTACGAACTGTGCTCAAAGCACACGAACTCTTTGCAGCTATGACGCGGGTATTTATTCGATTTTTCCACGGTATTCGGAATGGACGAACCAACGGATATCCTCAATTTCACTTTTTTCCGTAGGTATAGAATTGAGACAAAACAACTGAAAAGCGTTCTTTATGCCTTATATGTATTCTATCAAAGGAAATGAAAAACAAACTAAAAACAAACACCACGATGAAATATCCTCTATTATATGAAGCCATACGTGAAAATAAATATTTAAACTAGAAAGAGAAGGTAGAAAATTTAGCGGTATTACTTTTGTTTTGCAAACATTTATTTAAAAAAAAAAAATGCTAGAAAAATGTTCTTTTCGTTGTTTCTGTTTTTGGAACAACAGCGTGTTGTTGGAATAACACGCATCCCAGTAGTATTACGGTGGAACCATTTTTATCCCAGCACTGTATTACAGCAGGTCATTTTTAAATTGTGTGGAATTTGGAAAAAAATGGAATTGGAGAAAAATTTTCAAAGTTACTCGAATATATGAAATACTATTTATTTTAGCTTAAATCGACTATAATTTGTAACATACGAATGTGACAGTATTATAAATCAACTGGTTTAATTTGCTTCCGTTTTACGCAACTGTATATTGCTGGAGGTTAATGAATCTAAATCTACATTTAAATTTGTCCCTCTTGTATGCAAATTTTGTAAACTGCACCTCTATGAACATGTTTTTCAAGCAAACATAAACGTTATTCAACACGTGGAAACACTATATTCTTAAATGAACTTTTATGAATTGATATGTTTTATAAGACCATAAATAAAGGAGAGATGTTCCCATTAAATGGTCCGCTCTGTATATTTACTCAATATCTTAATTGTCTGCAATAATGTGCATTGTAGTCTTAGTTTGTAAACTCTTTTCCATCTTAAATAAGTAAGGTTATTAATAAATTCAATCAGTATCAGTTTATCGTACAAACTTTAGATTAACAATAAATAATTCTTGTTCTAGGAATTCAACATCGCTAAAGAGCAACACGCTGTGCAACCATGTTCGTCGGTGGTGGTTGAATCGGGTAAGAACACTTCCTCTCGGGTCTCAGAAAGCGGATTGCACGAGCACACTAAACCTCCCGAACTTATAACACATAAATCCCTGTTGCGTTCTTGTTTCAAAACCACCGATCAATGAAAGATATGAATATTAAAGATGTCTTCCGTAGTAGCGGTTTGGAATAGCAATTCGAAAAACAGTGATGTATACCAAGTAATAATACATGCTACTTGGCATGCATCAAAATCATGCAAAACGCCTCTGTATAGCGTGACAAGTAGATAATCTTTTTTAGTTCTATAGGAATGTAGGTCGGTAAGTAATCATTAGTCCTTGTCATCAAAATCACACCGAAATAAAGCAATGTTACATCAATAAATTAACTAGAAATTGTTGAACTCTTTGAGGGTCAGTGATACGTATTCATACCACCTTTTTGTTTTTAGTTTTTTTCTTTAATTCGAAATTAATTTGCAGATCTTTTCAACGTATGAGTACTTTTTAGACTTTTGGGGTTCCAAGTTATATAATTTTCATGGAAAGCTGTATAAACGTGTTTATTTATAATTAGCTGTAAACAATTAAAACACAAAAAACTCGGTTTTTTTTTAGAATAAATTCGGTTATTCTTGAACGAAAAGTCCTACAGTTCTGAAAATTTGTATGCATATATTCTACACCTATTACTATAACATATGTTTCTTCCGAATTTTGATTTCAATAATTTCTTCGGAAGAAAAATGTACCCCTCAAAGGGTTAAGATGACAATGATCTATTTGTCTGCCACTTGATACCTACTTTTCGTATACGCCAGGAGGATTGCCACATCAAAGTCGTAGTTATCCCGGCGGTAGCGGCGGAACCGGAAACATGGGACGATTATTCACGAGGAATTCGTCGGTTAGCTCTCAAAGCTCTTTGGAAGGAGCTTCAGGACCTCCAGGACCATCCGTTCATCGTGGTTCTTCGTCTCAAATTCGAGCCTTTGGACCTGACGGACGATACCATCATCATCGCGATCCACTACACGCTGCCTCCTCTTACCCCCCAAGCAGAAGTTCAAGGTTACTTTATATATCTTTTATACGCACTCTGCACTTGCCTATTCTACTATGTATGAAATTAGTTAAATTATATCGGGTCATTCCATAAATAACGTTGTCTCTTGCCATGCTTATCTAAACCTACATATCTTGTTTAGAGAACAAAATCAAACGATAACTACTGAAATTTTTAATGCCAAAGATAATTTGCTCTAATTGCTTAAAACTTGTTTTAAACAGTATTATCACATCTCAAGTATTTAAAGCAACAATTTTATCAGGGGTATTAAACTTCAGTGTTTCATCTGCAAATCGTAGCTGGCAATTGTGATAAATTTCCACTAAATTTTCCCTCTGAATAAGTAGATGTTAATTCTATACAGGCTACGAAACAAGAATAGTTTAGGTAGCTCTGATTGTAGTGTACGTACGTGGAAACACAGTGGTGCGTTCCGAGGCCGGACCGGGTCGAAGGTTCTCCATTTTCCTCCCGGAAATTCACTGTTTCGCAATTCCGGTGGCATCGCGAACGTTAAAGTGAATTGCTGGTGTGTTCCGATGCATATTTTCCCTCCTTCCCAGCTACGATTTGCAATACTATTATGAAGCGTTAAATATGTTTCCTCTTCGTTCGGAATGAGATTAAATTCGATTAAGGGGTAGACATTTTATTGTAATTACACCGGGTGCATTATAATCAATGATGAGTAAAATAATCTGTCACCGAAGCGAATAAAAATTTCATTGCTTTCGAATATACCTCAGATACAGAATAAAATTTGTTATAACGATTTTGTATCACCTGTTAGTACGTTATGAAAATCCTAAGAAGATTTTCGTCGCAATGAATTAAACTGCAACTTTAACGAAAGCTCGGTGTAAAGATTATATATTAAAATTATCTCCGCTCTGAAACCTCTAAACCTTTTAAAATTTTGATGAAACGAAGATAAATTTGTTAATTTGTAGTCAAAATTTCTTAATTTCTTTTTAATTTTTTAAACTGTCTCGTTTAGCTGGAGTGCTATCGTGCAAAATTTCGAATTCGAGTCAAACTGTATGTATTATTCGTAGATACCAAACCCATCGCAGAAGTTATGTCTAGCTATGATACACCCGGTACTTAGAATCAATTAACAAACTTCATAAAATAATCAATGCTTTCGGGGAGTTTCTCGCGGCTCATCGTGTGTATTAAAAAATTGAAAACTAGTTACATCAGCTAATAGAACTTCAGTAATTAGGTCAAGAAGTTAATTAGCATATACGGGCTATTATCATTAAGGTTTTCAGTACCTTTACCCGTCGTATTTGCTCGACCTACCGCGTATTAAGTAGCGGATTTGCATGTGTACATAGTTTAATATCTTCCCAGCATGTAACAAACATGGTTGAAATTAAACGTTTCCATTAGAGATATTAAACGGTATCCAACGTACGTACCGGCCTTTGTCGAATCTTTCGTGGACTGTTAATAATCCCTCACACAGGCAATAGTCGAACGACAGTTTAATGAACTTTTAATCGGCTAGAATGATCCTATCAGAAGTTCAGTAAACTGTGTAAAATACATTAATGAAATGTTTATAATTTAAATATACAACATACATATCATATATTGATACATTTCAAATACAACGCACACTTGCTATCACATATTGATTTTAATTACTATGTTGCCGTATAAACATCTAATATATAGAAATCACGCGATGCGAATGAAATTTTTCAAAATATTTTATTTAGAATACAATTAAATTAGTTATGCTATTGTTCGAACATTTTAATAGATTTTAATTTACCAACTTTTTGTTGTATGACGTTTTAGTTTTAGTTTTAGCAGATAGGACATACTGGCGAAGCTGTGTTGCATCCTGTGTATAGTATATAAAATTCACGTGCACCATAGACACGATTGTTAAACACACAGATCACCATCACCTGGTCGCGCAGCATCGCTAGACGCACGCTGTGGAAGTCCAGCCAGTTGTTCCGGAAGCCTTCTGAGCAGTAATGCATCACCCTCTCAGAGCTCACTGTCCTCTCTGGCAACAGGTGTGAGCTCTTCCTGTGGTGGTTCTTCGATAAGCGTTGCCCACGTTGCTTCCAGATCAGCTGGCCGAAGTCTATCACCGCTTCTTATTCCGCCGTCACGCACTTCCGGAAGGTGAGCCAATTTTCATTCGTTCCGTGCTCGAATGGTTTCACGCTGCGTTTTAAAGGTAAATCAATCGCGAACTTTAAACAGAAATTCAAATACGCCTTGTATTTCAATTTATATCCCTGCGAAATATTTTTATAAGGAGCAGGCTCGATTGTAATTATATTTGATCAGGTATTTATTTTTGAATAAAAATTCATAATTAACGGAGCGCCAGGAACAAATTAATTGGAAGCAATCGGTAGGAAGAATTACTTGAATATTCATTTCCATTTGGTCACAGTTCGATAATGCACGATTGAACGACGATAATGAATTATTTTCAATTTTTTCAGGCAATTTAATTTTGCTTGTTCACCATTTGATTTATTTAGAACTTCACGCTTAATTGCTTTAACCGCTGAAATCATTAAATATCATTTTGTGGTACTTTTGTATTTTAACCACGATTGCATTTAGACAATTGATAACTAATTTAATCATAATGAAAGGTAGTAATTTTTTATTTTGCAGCGATGGTGGACCACCTCCTCCAGCTTCACCCTTGGGTTCCATACAACCTGATCTTTATCAACGAAGAGATGGTCCTCTTTACCTCAAGGCTCGCGGGTATATGCTCTATTTTAAATGTGTTAGAAACATTCCTACAATTGTTCTTTTTATAAACAAATACAATTTTCCTGCACACGCATCTGTCACGAAGAAAGTTGGAAAAAATATTGAATAAAACCTACTCGCATTCACTTGACAATATTCCAATAATTCTTGCATTCGTCACCGTTATAACAACGTTAATTATGTTATACACAATATTTTCGTATCATCCATTTCCATTCAACCTCGAAGTATTATTCGATGACCCATATATTGATCTATTCATATATGAATGCATGTACCATATGAATGGATTGAATTACCGGATACACGGCAATCGGATACAAAAAGGCAATCACACACGGATAATTGATTTCCAAGTTAATATTGTAGGAATTCGTGAAAAATAGAGACTGTGGATAGGATTCGCGTTCGTAGCAGGCTATCTTAGAGTAGCCGCATGATACGCGTATAAAATTTCATTTTAAGAAATTTTTATTGGATCGATAAAATTGAATAACTCAAGTTTATTGTAATTTTAGACATGGAAAAAGCTTGGGTCGGCTGCACTTGCGGTTCAAGTACGACTTCGATCGATCGGACTTGCACGTTCATTTGATCGAGGCTCACGATCTGGCTGGAAGCGATCGAGGAGGATTCAACGACCCTTACGTGAAACTAACACTCAGCCCTGAAGTGGATTCAAGGAAACGACAAACTCAAATACACCGTAACGAACCGAATCCCTTCTTCGATCAGCAATTTAAATTTCCTGTCAGCAGCGATGAACTTCAGGATAAGATCTTAGTTTTACAAGTAATTATAAAACATTCTGTCCAACGCTCAATCTGAATGAAATTCGATTGTAGAAAAATTTTTATCAATTATCAACTAACGTTTTATTAGCATAATTTCTTTTTCTGTTTAACAGGTTCTCGATTACGATCGCTTTTCTAGAAATGACATAGTTGGTTCCGTTAAGATACCACTGCATCTTTTGCAATTAGACTCCCCTACATCAACCGAGGAAGTTTGGGGTGAGATCGAACGCGAACGAAAGCCACCGGAACAAATTCAAGAAGTACTACTATCGCTCTCTTATTTGCCAAGTGCCGAGGAATTGACAGTGCTCATTCAGAAAGCGAGAAATCTGTTTCCACCACAGGTATCATCTTCCTTTTCATCATTAGGACAATTGTTCAGCAAATGAAAAATCCACTCGGCCGAATATTTACTTCCGTACAATACAAAATTACTTTATCATAGTTTAACTTAAAAGATCAATCGAATATCTGTTACGTTTTAATATTCAAGTTGCTATTTTTGATACACAGGAGAAAGAAACCTTAGATTCCTTCGTGAAAGTAAATCTTCTTTGCGGAGAGAAAAGAGTGAAGAAGAAGAAGACTACCGTAAGAAAAGCAACGACCTGTCCTGTTTGGGATGAGGCAGTTTACTTTAATGTTCCTGTCAATACACTCGCATCATCCGCTATTGAGGTAAGCACAGAGGAACGTTTAGCCTTTATTAAATCGTTTTTTGTTTTATAGACACAAGCTGATCGTAAGAAAGAAAATTAGACAAGAAATCTGAAACCTAATCCTTTATCGTTATTAATTTAATTCTTAATTGTTAACCATCGTTTATTCATCACTTACTAATTTTCACATTTGTACATTGTTTTTATCTAACTTTTATAAATCGCTACTTTTCAACAGCTTTAGATATTTCATCGAAGAGAGAATACTTTTTCTTCCCAAAGAAATACAATAATGATTTATCCTGTTTGATACATTTACAAATTCCATTTATTTCCATACTGTATATCTCATAAACGAAATCGAATCGTTCGAACGCGGTAGAATAATCTATTTTCTCCATGGCGCGATTCGATAAAGCACCATTGTAGAAATGTAACTTCTGTTACCGTTTTCGACAAATAAAAAATTTCCTTCATTCGTAGCAACATCATTCTAAAGAATACGCTACATATCCACCATGAACGAATGACATTTATTACAAGTTATCGATTCGTGTGATAGGATTGACTATAAAAGTTACCATGAAATTTTCACCACAACCATAAAAGAATATCTTTCAAGGTATGCGTGATGGACTCGAGCAATGAGTTTATCGGGGGAAACTTGATCGTCGGATCCTGCATCGTTGGTCCTGCCACAGGAATCATCCCAGGCGGAGAAGCGAGTGGGGGCCAAGGAAGAGAGCACTGGCTTCATATGACTCAATCGCCCAGAAAAACCATTGCTATGTGGCACACGTTGCACTAAAATCATTCCTTACTCTGTTTCCAGTTGGAAACGTGACGAAAAATAGTTAAAAAAAAAAGGAAAAGAAGAAAGAATCATGGACGCGTTTGTTTCGTCCAAGTCGGATCAGGGATGGAGAATATACAATCAAACGTATAGGGTAAATAATCGGTAAAAATGTAAGCAAACGTAGCAGTGTGTTATATGTGAAACCGCTTCTATGGATGTATTCGAAGACCACTAACGAAAAGGAGAACCGCAAAAAGAGTACGTACACTCACCGTGTTATTACCCGCGTTCCAGCGAGTTTCAACAATTGATGTATCTCAATATCCCCGCGAACCTATCGATATTTCGTCGATAAAACTTCTCCGTGATCTCTGATCACATGATATACCCAGTGTAAACATGTACACGAAATTACCGATTCAGGTTTGCCCATGGGTCGTCATTGTCTTCGGGCTATTGCTAGATGATAATAACATGGCGCCGAAATAAGATCACCTTGCTACTTGTGCATAGGAAGATTCGCGTTCGAAGATGGCAATCATATCTTGTTTTATATACCTTGTTTTTCATAAGTCTGTTACGTATTCAGTTCGAGACCGTGCTGTCTCTACGTCGGGAATACCGATTAATCGGCAGTTTCCCTTTCCGTTATATATATTCTTCGTTTCACCTGGAAATCTTTAATAAGGAAGACTAAGACGAGTAAATGTCTTTAACTATAACTTGGAAGTTGTGCGTGTATTCGTTGAAGTCGCCTAAAATCACAGAAACCTACGTTTTAAATAACTCGGATACGATTACTTTTCCATACACGAAATCAACATTTTTATACCGATTTCGGATAGTATCACCGTCCAATCAGCATTGATCGTATGCAGCGTACTGATTTTTATGATTTTTCTGGATCACACGATTTTAGGCGTCTTTACTAAATGTTCTCTATACACGTGACAATTTTCTCACGCTACAAGTTTACTTTTCTGTCAGAGGCTAAATGTATCTTGCACAATCAACGAGATAATTACTGTTCGTGCTAACGAACAAATACGATAGCGGATAATCGTATTACAAACGATAAGAGGATACAGCATATGCTTTAGGTTACAGAGTACCATGGAATTATTTCCTTCTTGTGTAATTAAAATTAAACGCGTTAGAAAGATTTGTACGTAGATTTTGAAGATGGGGAAATGGATAAAAGAATAATCATTTGGAATATAATGTACGTTTGTCTAATTTTAATGATTTTTTATCATAGTCTGAAATTAATACGGAAAACGAGGGATATATTTATACATATGTACTTTCTAGGCCTAAGTATTGTACTATGCAACAAAACCGACCTCAATGAAGTGTAACGCGTCAGAGGTGCGTAATGCCCGTGCATATTACAGTTTACAATAAACTGAAAGCCTAAAAGAACGATTCTCTTCCGATAAGTACGACGTTTAACCCCGTTATCGTTGTTCATGTTGTAAACTATTTATCTATACGTAAAGCAGCAACAGAGAAATGCAAAAAAGAAAAAAAAAGAAATAAATCTGCACATTGTACAACGTTCGTTCGTACATGTCAAACCGTACTGCACAAGGCATAACCCAGAGTGATAAAACGTGACTGACAAAGTACACATTTCCCACTTCTTTTACCTTTTTTACGTTCTTTTCCTTGTACTCGTTAAGATCCAACATCTGAGAAAAAGAACAGAAGGTAAAGAGAAACACGCCGGAAGAATAAGCATATTAAACGATAACGTGAACATTTCCGACCAAAGTTCGTCATATCATATATTAATAATTTTGAAGATTCCAGAGCTTAGATCTATTTATTGTTAATTTAAGAGTTCGATTAAGGAACCTGCCGTACTATAAATATTTTAGGCTCGTACGTCTATTACAGTGATTAATATTTCTGATCTGTTTGTCGAACAGAAAATGAGAGGATGCGATGTAATAAACGTTACCTGGAGATACAGAGGATATAAATTTAAATGTTGATCATCGTTAAGTATTTTAAGTATTATAATGTATTTATACATATACTGATGTGAATACGTGAAACGTACAAGTTGGAAAAAATTACAAGGTTTGCTGGGAAGAAACGCTTAATTATATCAGCGTGATCCGAATCGTACGCTTAAAATATACTTAACAGTATTTCTATTGTATTCTACGTATCACAGACAAATGATACGTGGTATTTATATTTAAAAAAAAAAAAAAGCGTATATGTAATACATAGATGTATGTATATACGCACATTCATATACAAATTATATTATATATGAAGATGTTCTTATATGTATATCTTGGTAATGAAATATTCATCTTGGGTGTGTTACTGTTAAACACGCTTTTGAAAACACTCCAAAGTAATTGTAATGACTGTCGCGATACGTAAAGGCTACATGAATTTCGTGTTTCTTCGTCAACACGAATAAATTACAAAAAGAAATTTCTTTGTAAACGCCATATGTGTATCGTGCTCCTATTGTCATTTTTCGACTCAATACTTCGGCTGAAAATTTTTCTTGAATGCTTTGACAACCTATATCATGTATTCGTGATTTTTATACTTAACTTTTCTCTTCACTGTTTTTTATCTTACTTTCCATCTACTATACCGCATAGTACAGTAGAACTCTATTTATCTATCATTTTCTATCCATATGGATGCGGGCAATACGGCCGGTGTAAAGCGATGTTTCGACCAGGCATGCACACGAGATGATTTTTCAAAATCTACCGTCGATTCGAGGAAATATAAAATTTATTTGTCTAAAGGGATAGATCTACGTTGTCAGAACCTACGGTTCGTTCCGTAAAGCGTAGAAATACGAACTTGTTGTGCATGCCTGGTTTGGACGAAGGAAGTGCAGATAAACGATACAAAGGAAAGTACAAAAATTATTATTAAGTAAGAATTTTATACTTTGTTATGCATCAATCGAAGCGTTTTTTTATTCCCTACAAAAAAGTATTAAGGTACTTGGGTTGATAATTAATTAGCTCAAAAGATATATTAGGGAGAGACAGGGAGAGCCTAGAGATCTCCTCCTACTACATCTTCTGAACTAATCAATTTTCCACCCAAGTACCTTAATACTTTTTTGTAGGAAATAAAAACACGCTTCAATTGATGTGTAACAAAGTATACAATTCTGGTTTAACAAATAAAGATGACTTCGAAATGTTTGATACGCCTCTACTTCTGGTGCTAAGACATGCATTATGTAGTGCTCTATTCGACATCATTTAATTTCTCCTTGTAAAAATTTTTCTATCTTTTACCGTTTTAAAGCTATAGCTTGTCTCAGTTGTTTGGAACACCATGTATAGTACCCATTGGCCCAATGATAATACCTAAAGGACTAAATATATTGAGAGGCTAGATGATTCAAATAACTCCCCTTCTCTTAGCAATGATTTTTTGTTTAAATAATAAAATTTTATTATTCTATTCTTCAATTTACACCAATATACGTATAAACTGAATGATGTTTAACAATAGTTACGATAATTAAAATTCAACTGTGGATTCAATTAATCAGACATTCAGTAAAATTTTACTCGGATAAATGGAGTTTTACTGACATTGCAATCTGAAAATTGATGGTTTTGTGGCTTACATTACAAATACCCTCGTGCATAATCTTATCAACGAACTTCTTTTAAATATAAAATGTGAAATTTGCAAGTGTCATATACATATATGAAATATGCAGCCGTCAAAGTGTTAATAGACACCCTATTGTCGGATCTGAATTTGCCTTGCGAAGCATGAGAAAGCTCGCGTTTATCACATTACCCAACGTGTGGGCCACCGATGATAGTAGTTGAGTTACGATTATCGTACAAAGTAATTGAAGATTTAAAAAAAAAAAAGGCGGTTTAGAGCGTTACTAAGCAAGCGATGGACAAGACAAAGAAACAGTTCCCATAACTGACTTTTCTAAACGTTTCGAGAATGTCTGCTGTGTTACTGCATCGTAAAGAATGTACAATGTATCTTAAATGTGATGTGTAACCGATATTTTCTTGTAATGTATCTCGTGATTCGATATCAAATAAAGAATTAATTATTTCCGTCAAAATAGTACATTTCAATTCTATACGAAAGAAGTAGAAAAATGAAACAAAAACATAACACAAAATCGTTCAAGAAATATGTATTACGAGACCGAAGAACTATCAAAATAAACGTTTGACAAACTTCTATTTTAAAAAGACCGCCATAAATTATTTTTAAAATTCGATCTTAGCACCATCTATACAGAAACGGTGGAAACTACACAACTTACCGCCTTTGGTATGCAAAGAGCGCCATCTATGCATCGGGGTCCCTGACACCCCGGTTGCCATAATGTCGGTATGTCGAACGTCACCGATGCTTTGGGGTCCCTAACACCCCAAGATGGTACATTTTTATTCATATTTTGTTTAGGGAAAATTATAGCCATATATCAAACAAAATAGTACAGCTTTACAAAACACATTCGTTATATTTAACTTGCTATAATAAATGATACAAAACATTTGGAACTTTTGTATTTACGTACACTATAGTGTCAAATTATACTACATTATTTATAATTATAGGAGTCACACATAGAACATATTCATTGATGATATTAAAAGGCAGAATTCACATTTTTTGTCAAATTATCTGTCGTTGAAATGTCGATAAAATCTTTGGAATCTTTACGCCGAATGGACAGTGCTATGTTTTTTGCGCCATTTTTGTGCCATTTAACTTTAAGCAATACAGAACATCCTTTTTCTGTATAAGATGAAACATTTTATTAAAACTTGCAAAGTTAAATTATTCTTCTATAGTAATGATAAATTACATACCCAATTGACCTCGTTCATGAGCAGCTGCTAATTGATTAACGACACGTCTTTCTACTTCGTATTTGATGGAACGAGCTCCGTAATGAGTATCATATCCCTCTGCCAAAAGCGATAAAACTTCTCTATTCCACTTCAGTTCTATTTTATGTCTCTCCTTCGCTCGTTCTGCCCAAGCTTCCAATTCTTTTGCTACTAATTTGACGAGCTCAGATTGAGAAAATGGTAAAAAATATACAATTTCATTTATTCTACCCAAAAATTCGTCCCTTCGAAAATGTGATTTCAAAATAGGCCGTACCTATAAAATAATTATTTTATACAAAACCGAATAATTATTTGTCAACCGGGCTAAAAATAATGTTTAACACATTAATTCATACGTACTACTTCATCTTTAAATTTCCGAGATATTTCAATGCGTTCTGAGTCTTCATTTATATCTACATTTTGTTCGTGTTTCATTTTTGAAACCAGTTGAGCTTCTTCTCTAAGCTGTTGTGCGTGTTCGGCTATTACTTCACTTGCTAAATTTGATGTCATTATGAAAATTGCGTTTTTACATTCAATCGTTTTACCTTTACCGTCAGTTAATCTTCCCTGAAAGGAATTAAAATCTATCCTTTAGTATAATGTTTCCTAGTATTATATGCTAATATTTAATATGGAAAATGATATCACTTCATCAAACAGTTGTAATAAAACTGTCAATACATCAGGATGCGCTTTGTCAACCTCATCAAATAATACAACAGCAGTTGGGCACTTCCTAAGTAGCTTTGTTAATTGTCCACCATCGTCATGACCCACGTATCTAATTGATAAAATGTCATATATTACTTCTCGAAAAAATTAAATCAAATCAAATAATATGTATGTTACATGGTATACAAAAATATAATGTATACCCGGGAGGTGCACCAATCAGTTTAGCAACTTCGTGTTTTTCTTGGTATTCCGACATGTCTAATCGGATAAATGCTTCTGGTTTATTTTTATGAATATATGCAGCTAATTGTTTAGCTAATTCAGTTTTTCCAATTCCTGACGAACCTAAGAATAGGAATACCAACGGATGTTTTTCGTCTATCCATCCATTTTCTTTCCTCCTGATAGCTACAATTAAAATTTCGTGTATATTTATTTAGTATCGATGGTTAATTATATAGAACGAATCTTACTGGATGCAACAATAGATATAGCTCCATCTTGTCCAACTATATGCTGTTTTAAGCGTTGCTCTAACGGAAATTTACGACGCTCTTCCTTTTCCTGTTTACAATATTTGGTAAAAATATGGGTCAAATATAGTACTATATAAAAATCAAAGCTTGACTTTAAACATATGTACTTTTTCCTCCATCATATTATCATATTTCACACTATATTTTGTCAGCATTTCTTTGAGCTCTCCCTCTACAGTATAGTCCATAGCACGATGACCTGATTCAGCTTTTATAGTTGGATCAGCTGCAGCATTCATTAATTCCTTTACGCACACTTTTGAATTTGCTAATACTGCATAGTGTAATGCTGTAAAACCTTTGAAAGTAGCTCTACTGTTTAAATAATCTGAAAATTCTTGTTCCCTTGTTGCAAGCACTGAAAATTGATAAAAGCATAACAGATTGTAGAACTTTAAGATTACAAAAACTAATTGTATAGTCTTAAATCATTATATAATTATGTATAATATTTAGTACTGAATTATTGTAATGTATATACCATCTAAAACAGGCATCCCTTTCTCTATAGCTGTTGCATAAACATTAATGAAATCATCTTGTACATTAACATCAGCCCCATGTTCTACTAAAAGTTTAATAACTTTTGATTGCCCATTAATAGCAGCTACGTGTAATGCTGTCCAACCTAATGGATGTCTTACATTTACATCGATACCAGATTTTAAAATCTATAACAAATATTTTATCAATTATTATTATTATATATATAACAAAGAGTTTCTTCTACTTACACCTTTTAGTTTTCCAATATCACCGTACTTTGCAGCTTGAAAGAACTCTTTCTCTATCAAAAATATTTATCAAAAGTAAATATTTTCATTCATATTATTATTACTATACATTTGTATACAATCAATAACATGAAAAACACATACCTTTATGCAAATTTGATGCTTCACATAAACTTACAGTTATACCCAAACCACTTGATACAATACCTAACTTTTTACAATATCTTTTGCTATGATTAATGTCATACTTATTTAATACTGTTTTTGTCTTTATTAACAAAGAACGAATTTGTCTAGACATGAGCATATCCAGAAATCTGTATAATGGATAAATATGCTTTTGTAATTTCCAGAAGTGAACATAACCTCTGCTACATTGATAAAGTATATTTTTTATATCACTATTCTTTCTTGAAATTGGATTTTTTGGAAAGGTGGTTGAATATTTAATTTCTTTTATAATCGAATAAAATCGTAAATTAGAGAAACGTGACATTTCGTATAAATCTCATAAAACACTTGTATGTTTGAACCATGTGATTTTATCTTGTATGATTATACTTTTTTACTGACGTACTGTAATATATACAAACATTTATTGAATAATCACCAACAGTCATCTCAATCATATACACATAATTATAGAATTTACGTTCTATTAACGTTTTCAGCTGTTTAACTTTAAACAGTCCAAATCATACTTATTTATATGTTCTACTATACATACATATACTTAAATATAATATGACTGCTGGAGCAGAAAGTGGATACTATAAAATTTGCAATAATGCGATATTTGAAACAATATTGATAATCAATATAATTAATGATTTAATAAGAATTCAAGACATATTCTTACAACTGACTAATAAAGTAATTAGAGTAATGTATATATACAATTTATTTGTATTTAATTTCTAGTGATGTTATCTACATTTTGAATACAGCAATTCAAAATCTATAACAGCATGGTTATTTTTATAGCTGAATTATTGAACATTTGCGTGTAATAGCAACTTTTCAAAATTTGTTTCGTGTCGGACATATTGCTAAGGAAACCAATCACATTCGTGCGCAATGTGTGCAAATTCAAAAGCTCCAAAAAAAGGTGTACGAAATAAAAGGAAGGGAAATATAATAGAATAACGTGTTTATAATTCGTCATATATTTATCGATCTAGGAATTTTTTATAGCTAAATGTGTTGTATATTGATCGTTTCCTTTCGATTCTTCTAGAAACGAAACTGACATTATCCATAACGAAGGTCCCAATGGCGCATAATTCCAGAATGTTCCAGAGCAACCGATTAGCCAATAGGAACTGTATACTACAGCGCCATGATTGGTGAGTTTTCAGCAGAAGTTAGCAGAAAGAAGTAATCGCAGTTACCGTACGGAGGCATTTCGTTTAGTCTATTACGTGAGTGAAGAGCGAGTATTTAACGAGGTCGTGAATTCAACGTTCACGGTAATTATCAACACGAGTTGCAAACGATTAACAGTTTACTTGCACATTCTTTTCGAAGATCAACATTTAATCGACAAACGAAACTTTACAATTTATTCAGTGTCGTAAAGAAAACATTATTAAACTAGCTATCAGCCATGGCTGCTATGTCCGTGATTGGAATTGACTTCGGCAATGAGAGCTGTTATGTGGCTGTAGCACGAGCGGGAGGTATTGAAACTATAGCTAATGATTACAGTCTTCGAAATACACCGTAAGTTTTCTTTATTTCAATAATCGTTTCTTAATTGTTAGCTTACATTTAGGAGATACCGGTGTGCACCGGCCTTCGTATGATCTTCCTTGTTTCCGCGATTTTTTTTTACAAAAGTTTACGTAAAAATATAAAAACAGCTTATAAATAAATCAGGGAAATGAAGTACGAAATGTTCGAAATGATGTACAATTTGATTGCTACCATTTATGTCCAAATCGTTTTGTCTATTTGGGTGTCGCACTTACTTTCACATGACTAAGAACTACAAAAAAGTCCATAGTGTAGTAGCGATGCGCGAGATATTTTTTATACGCTTTATTTGAAATTTGATGTATATACATGAGCAGGAATTTAGAGTTAATTTACAATTAGAATTAGTGTATAATGAATATACTGCTATTGTAGTTTGTGTATCAGAAACGCAGGAAATATTACGTGATTTGAATGAAAAGTACTGTTTTCAGAAATTCATAATTTTGTATTCAATAGCTGCATTTTTATATCACCTATATAATAGTATAATCATCATAATAATTCTCCAGAATTTTTGTTTTCAGTTAATAATAATAGGGTATTTAAAATGTTATATTTTAAATTATCACATATTAAAGTATTTAAATATTGATTATTTTTATGTTATATATCTTTACAAATGTCAATGTAATTGATGTTTTTATGTATTAAATAATAAAAAATACAATCTTGGATGTATTTTGTATTCATTATTTATTTATACATTTGTAACATTGAAAATTATTCTAGATTCTTTTTAAATATAGTAAATGATAAGTAATTACTTTTTTTAATATTTATAATATATACTCTTTATTGAAAAATTAGACAGTTCCATTATGATCATATTATTCTAGAAACAGTATATGTATGTACACGTAGTGATATAGGTATTAATATATATATGTTCAACTGACATATCAATTTAATATGTATTGTTTAAATAAAATTTATTATTTATATTTGAGTTAATAAAAAATCATTATCAATTCTAGATCATGCGTAGCATTTAGTGGAAAGAATCGAATTCTTGGTGTAGCAGCCAAAAATCAAATGGTAACCAACATGAAAAATACTATTTATGGGTTCAAAAGATTATTAGGTAGAAAATTTAATGATCCACAAGTACAAAGAGAAATAAAAATGTTACCTTTCAAGGTAACTCAGCAAGCAGATGGAAATATTGGTATACATGTATGTATTTATTAAATAACTAATTTTTTGTTAATGTATGTTTGTAACAAAAGTTAATAAATTAAAATTTTGATATTATTTTAAAGAATAGCATAAATATTAAAGTGATATAAAACTTTCAATTATTTTGACTTTGTAATGATACTTAGATTTAATTTGGGCATTGTGCCAAATTTCTCATATCTGTGAGGACTCATACCTTATTTATATCTCCTTAAGACAGTTAAAACCTGATGCATCATATTTGTTTATAATTTGTGTATTAAAAATGGCAATGATAAGAATAAATAGAAATAGATAATATGCTTACATTTATTTTTAAATTTTAGGTACAATACCTGGGAGAAGAACACATTTTCTCACCTGAACAAATAACAGCAATGTTATTCACAAAATTAAAAGATATATCTGAAACTGCTCTGCAGACTATTGTTAATGATTGTGTGATTTCTGTTCCTTCATATTACACACAAACTGAACGGCAAGCGTTGCTTGATGCTGCACGAATAGCAGGTTTAAATGTTCTTAGATTGTTTAATGAAACAACATCTACTGCTTTATGCTATGGCATTTACAAACAAGATTTACCATCACCTGATGCACCACCAAGAAATGTAGTATTTGTTGATTGTGGATATGCTAGCTTACAAGTAAGCATTTGTGCATTCCACAAAGGAAAATTAAAAGTAAGTAGTAATTCTATTTAAATAAATATTGACACGTTCCTTGCTGTATTATGTCTAGTAATCATTTTTGACGATATCGCGTGATCAGACCTTTAACCACTGACGTCATCGTGTCGTGTGGCAAGGACAATTATATATTTTAAAATAACGTAGTTAGAAGGATATACAATATATTTAATATAAATATTCTTTGTAGATGTTAGCCACTAGTTTTGATACTCAGTTAGGTGGAAGGGATATAGATTCTATCTTAGCGGAACATTTTTGTAAAGATTTTCAATCACGTTACAATATTGATCCACATACAAATCCTCGCGCGTATCTACGACTATTAGCAGAGGTGGAAAAGTTGAAGAAACAGATGTCGGCGAATTCAACAACACTTCCTCTTAATATTGAATGTTTCATGGATGAAAAAGATGTACACGGTGAATTGAAACGAGCGGATATGGAAGCAATGTGTGCACATTTATTTAAGCGCGTGGAAAAAACTTTGCGTGAATGTCTCGAAGACTCTAGTAAATATTATTTTTAATTATTCGTATTTAAAAATTTTGTAATACATACCTCTTGACGACATTATACTAATTTATAATATTTTTTATTTTATAGAATTAAAATTAGACGACGTCCATTCTGTGGAATTAGCGGGTGGTTCTAGCCGCGTTCCGGCTATTAAACGACTAGTTGAAGAGATTTTTAATCGTCCTGTATCTACAACATTAAATCAAGATGAAGCTGTTGCTCGTGGATGTGCACTTCAATGTGCAATGTTGAGTCCTGCTGTAAGAGTCCGTGACTTCTCAGTAACTGATATTCAGCCATATTCACTAAAGTTAACATGGGACGCTACTCAGGGTGAAGAGGGGTATGTTCAAACATTCTATATAAAATACATAGATGTCTTTATTACTGTAATACTAATATCTTCCTTAAAACAAATTATCTATTATTTTAGCGAGATGGAAGTCTTCGGACATAATCATCCGGTACCGTTTTCAAAGATGTTAACATTTTACCGATCAAATCCATTTACTCTCACTGCTAGTTACAATGTACCGCCACTATCGTATCCTACAACTCACATTGGTATGTATTAGATTTTTTCTTCTTTTTTTTTTCTTTAAATACGTTTGCTAAACGCAACTGAAGAACAATGGAATCTCGCGCGTTCATAATATATTTCTATAATTACTGTTTTGTATAGGTGTATTTGTAATAAAAAATGTAAAAGCAACACCAGAGGGAGAGTCTTCAAAAGTAAAGGTTAAAGTAAGAATAAACTTGAATGGTATCCTCACTATTGCTTCGGCATCGCTTGTTGAAAAACGTGAACTAACACAACAAGAGAAAGAAGAAGAAGAAAAGGTACAACAGCAGCAACAGCAACAGCAACAAAATAATATGGATGTTGATCAGCAGGCTGATAAAAAAGATAAACCTGATCAAGAAGCTCAGGCAAATGAGCCACCAGCACCCGAGGTATGTACATTCATAAGTCCAGTTTATTTTTCATCAAATTTGAGTTATGCATATGGTAATTGTGTATATGTGATAACATATTAATATACTTATAAAATTATGTTAATTTATTTAATAATTATTTACTAAACTACTTACTTATTTAAAACATCCGATATTTTGAGTAATGATTGTATTAGGTAGAAATATATATATTAAAACATCAAATTCATTCTACATAAGAAGTAACCTTTATAGAAATAACAGTACTCATATGTTCTCGAGTGTCTGATGCATGATTATGTGAGTTTGTTGTGGTTTAGGTGAGCATGGATAAAACACGTCGGAACTCAGATGCTGATGATGGTGGAAGAGGTGCGAGGGGTTCTGCCCCTTCTTACTCCTCCAGGATTCTCTCTTGGTTCAGCTCGGTACGCGACACACTATCATTACTTGGACCCATATGTTAACTGAAACATGTGCAATAATCTCTGACTTTTGCTTAGATTGTGGTATTGTTATAATT
The DNA here is from genome assembly GCF_907164935.1 of Osmia bicornis bicornis. NCBI lineage: Eukaryota > Metazoa > Arthropoda > Insecta > Hymenoptera > Megachilidae > Osmia > Osmia bicornis. Next base: position 9,381,163 of record NC_060216.1, on the reverse strand, counting down.
CATAATGGCGACATGAATAGCTTTTCGTGTTTAAACGTGTCATAGATTTTTTATTTCTTTCATCACGTCAGCATCACTAGTTATGTGTTATAAGATCATTGCAATCATAATCAGATTTAAATATCCTGCATGAAGTAATGATTTATGCATTGAAGTTGCAAAATTTGTGTTTGATAATTATTATTTAAAGAAGGATTTTAATTGAAAACAATCAAATGTGCCGTACTGAAAGAATAAGATCAAATTTTTTACACTGCAAAACTATCTTTCTAGCTATTAAAAATGTCAAACACTTTTAAAAATCATTACAAGTAAATGAATATATAACACAAATTATTCATGAAGTATAGAAATTTATCATTTATTGTAGTTTCTTTATTGCATGATGTTTAGTTATATTTAGAATTTCGAAACCTGTGTCGATTTCTTCTGCAAACTCGGTTAATCATAGTACCATTATGAATAAAATTAACGAGATAAAAATTAATACTATGATATATATGAATATCGGCATATGCATAATAAATTTCATAGTAATGTGTTTTCATGCATATGGGTCCAAGATACAGCTGTGTCACGCCGTGCTGTCTGTCTTTGCTCTGTTATTCTTTTCACTGGGTCGCAGAAGGAAAAGAGACAGTAATTTTTAATAGTGCAGTAACTATCACTACATTGAAATTGTGAAGGCAGGCAATGCGGTTCGGTTTTCGATTCGTATAGTACTTTATTACTATAAGCGTTTCTATATTTTTATTTGTTTCACGAAACAATTGAACCCTAAAAGTATCACGAATTGAAAACTGTTCGCATAAAAATGTGATGCCTCTCTTTGTCCTCTGCTCATTTTTATCATCACCTGACCTCCAATTTATGTGTATCTTAGTTTAAAGTATTTATTTTAATTTTATTGTGATATTGCCATGTTTATTTTATATGTTATAATTTAAGTTACTATATTTTACAAATAGAAAGTCTTTCAAGAAATCATAAAACTATGAAATGGAAAGCCAACACAATGATTATATAAAACAATTTTCTGTTAACAAATTTTCTCATAAATAAACATCTATATCTATTTCATATTAATATATTATTCTTTTTCAGGGTGACGATAAAGATGAAAATAAGGGTAAAAAGAAAGTTCCTGTTCGCAATGTTGAATTACCGGTGGAAGTTCATGGATTTGGACTTAGTCAACGCGATTTAGATGCCGCTTTAGAAAAAGAGGTAAGATATACTTATTATGGCATATGAAGAATTTTACAATTGTGCTCTTATCTATTTTTTATATTCAGTGTAAGATGATCGCCGAGGATAGGCAGGAAAAAGAACGCATTGATGCTCGTAACGCGTTAGAAGAATATGTTTATGACTTACGTGCTAAATTGCAAGAAGACGATCAGTTAGCTACATTTATTACTGAAGCAGATAAAGAAGCACTTTGCCGTGCATTAGACGAAACTGAAAACTGGCTTTATGAAGAAGGTGAAGATTGTCAGCGACAAGTTTATTCAGAACGATTAACACGTCTTAAGGTAAGTGTCGGTGTAACTATTAAAAGTTAAATAAATGCTTTTTTTTTCTTAAAGTGCAAAGTCATTTAAAATGAGTATCTCTGTAATTCAATAGGCACAGGGTGAACCAATTAAAGAAAGGCGAATGGAATTTGAGGGCAGAAATCATGCGTTGGAAGAATTAGCAGGAGCATTACAACTTGCTAAAAAAGGTTTAGATCTCATTAAGGCATCTAGCGGAAAAGACAATAAATATTCTCACTTAACGGAAGAAGAAGTGAAGAAGGTTGAAAAAGCGGTGCAAGAAAAATGGGCGTGGCTTGAAGAGAAACGTGTAATTCTGGCCGGCACACCTCGCACACAACCACCACCGGTTACTGTAGCCCAAATACGTGTAGAAAAACAGGTATTTATAATACGCTATACAGAATTTTACAGTACCGAGCATGGGAGGCTTCCCCAAGAAAAATAGCGATGTCGAACAGCTACGACTGTAGATTTCCCCGAGGTTCCTGGCACTCGCCTTAGGCCTCCTCTTCCATGGGCTTCTGTCCCTTTCCAGAGGTGATCACGAGGAAAATGACGATAATATGAGAGATGGCTCCATGTAAATCTGTGGTTCTCCATTACTTGCTTATAAACGTTTACGCAGGAAAATTTAAATTGATATTTATGTTACAGTTTATATTCCTTTAGTTTTCTCTAGGGAAGCCTACTTGTACTCGGTAGGTCCACAATACATATTTTTTTATGAATCTTTATTCACATGTTTCATCTATATTTTACAGTCACTGGATAGTATTGTATTACCAGTCTTAAATAAACCAAAACCTAAAGTAGAACCACCAAAAGAAGAAAAACCTAAAGATAAAACAGCTGAAGATCAGCAGAAAAACAATCAGAATAGTCAAGGCGATGGTCATGCCCAAAACAATCAACAACCTCACGAAGATAAAATGGATGTTGAGTAACAGTGACCCTATTTTATGTGTTTTAATACTATTAAATCTATCATTATTAAAATAACGGAAATTATTTCATCGTACAAGTCATTTTTATCATGTCACAAAAGCGCCTGATACGTTGTAATTAGCACATGTGAGTTTCTTTTTCTTTTCCTATCATAGTTATGAATGTGATAAGTTAAGACATTTAAGACAAATGTATCACAATGAAGTATATTGAAATTTGGAGAATTTCTTTTTTTTTTTCTTCTTAATTATAACAAAAAAAAGGTGTATGTACATTTCACGTTCAATTAATTTGACAAACAGTATTTCATTCACATAAATAATGATTAGCTTAATACTTAATTTTACAATTAATATGTAATTACAAATCCATGATAAAATTTGTTAAGTTTCAAAGTATGGGAAATACACTTCAATTTTTTTACTTTGCTATTTTATTAAAAATAACTAGCTCAATATTTCTCTATAAAAAATGACCAGTTAAATGAAAAACGTGTTCGTAAATGTATATCTTCTTAAAAAAGTTGCAAAAGTACTATTTAGGAACGAAAAAATTCTTCAACCTTTAATATACTCTTAGGAAAAGTGTTAACAAAATTTCTGTCAGTGGAGTACTCTGAAGAGTTCCCTGATCCTTAATTGCCAGTAAAAAGAATTAAATACATTGTGACCTATAATGTGTAGGACAAATACTAAGTTAGAACTAATGGCTAAATTAAATTGTGAAGTAGTTAATATCGCTGGCGATTTTATGTATTTAATACAATAAGCATTCATTCCAACACTTTCCCAGGCCGACAACAAACTATTCCGTGACACAAACTTTTGTTGCATTTACGATACTTAATAAATTAATATTTCATTAATAAAATTTATTAAGTTTGTTCTAGGATTTGTTTTACATTGGTGGCAGTGATATATTTCGAAAAAGTTGTTAAATTAAATCATGTACATTATATATTGTATTTTAGCATTATCAAATTTTGATGACATGAAATTTCTAAAAATCAAATTGTATTTAAAACTATTATGAATAACTCGTAGCTTCTCCTGAAGGTAAAGTATATACTGTTTTGAATTGTTTGCACTTGGATACAATTTCATCAACATTTTAAATGTTTTTTAAGTTCTTATAATTTTTTTAGAATATTGTTTCTTACCGATACTGAAAAAAAAACAACGATAGTATCGCTTTGTATATTAATAATTCATTTGTTATTTATTCCACATGAAAGTGGAAAAATTATGTGCTGCTATTCAGTGTTATTAGGGGCGAATTTTTATCGCTTTTGTAAGTCTTTCGTATTGCTTTTATATTTCATAATATAAGAATTTGTGTTTATATCTTTTATTAACTACACATGGACTCTAAATATAAATTCACCCCTAATAATTCTAGTACTGTGATCATAAAGTGCACTACAATTAATTTATGCATCTGATACGATTTATGAAGGCACTATTAACTATACTGCAAAACTACTATATAAACTATAAAATATAAAATAATCTAGTGCAAAATTTTTGAACATAAAAAAAAATGTAATGGAATTCCATTCCATGTAGATGTATGTATATTACAAAAAGTTTGTGCTGTACAATATGCAAATTTTGTGTGGGAATGTCATTGCTTTTTATTTAGTAATTATGTTTCACTAATTGATACAAGTATAGAATATACTCGCCATTTACATAGTTCACAGTATTCAATAAAAAAATATTACCTAAACTTTGACAAGGAAATATATGAATTGCAGAATGTAATGCAATACAATGTAACATCCTTCTTTCGATGAGTATACGCGAATAAATGTGTTATCAAGAAGATGTACTTAATTACATATATATGTAAAACAAATGTTTAATCTCGCTTAGTTTGTGTCTTCGATTGATCGTCGAAGTATGCACGATATATAAAAGCTCCCAGAGCCACGTGTAACACGAGAATAGCAACTCCAGCTGAATAGACGTTGCTTGGTACATTATTAAGCCCCAATAAACCTAAAATGTACAGAAACTGATTTGAATTTAAAATATCAAGTTGTCAAAGTTACATTTAAGAATTTACGTATATTTTAGTTCAAAATATAATGATGAATAACCAATCAAAAATATGATGTACTTTTGCTAAGTAACTGTGGTGTGTTACATTCCAACTTTTTAGGTATTATATCATTGATGTACATAAAAAATATCAATTTCTGTCTGCTAGATTAAAAACAAAAGAGCTTCAAAATATCTACCATATTTATGTAAATATAAATATGAACTATTTTGTGCTCTAATGTTCTCCTTAAATGGTTATAGCTTTTATAATATTTATTGGATATTTGATATCACCAACAATAATATAATTTTTATAAATAATTGAATAGTTTAATAATACTATGATTTGCTTCCATACCATCAAAAATAAAAATTTTGCTAGTAAAGAATGATAGCACAGGTAAGGCTATTATTACTACACAGTGAAATAATACTGTTTTGAAGATTTGTAGTTCTGGTAATTCCTGAAAATGTAATTGTATGTTAAATACATAATTTATTAAATGATTATGATGTAATTAGATAGTAGTCTTACCTTTGTGACTGACATGATGCAGAGATTAATAGCTTTCTTTTTTATCAATAAAATTAAAACTTTACTTAATACTGTTCAGATATAATTAATTATTTAACAAAATTTGAAAATCTATATAATGTACAATTAAATTAGTGACTACAAAAAGGATATAATTCAACACTTATTTTAAGAACAAATCAGAAATGAATAGTGCACATATATTACACAGTAATTTGAAATATCATTTTCATTATATTTGTTTTATTATATAACAAAACACTTGTAATTTTATGCAAATTTTGATAGACAATAAATGTTTCCTACAAATGTATAAATTCATATACTGCCTTATCCTGTAAATCTTTAAGGTTATATTATCTAGTTTAGTACGCTATAAGCTCCACCAGAGACGTTGTATGTATGTTTCAGTTACTTATTGCAGTTTTCGCATCTGGTTTAAAAAGGTTGTTACACTTCGCAATACATTTTATTTATGGATATTGCTTGAAGCGCAGTGTCGGTACATTTACAGCTGATTCACTCGATTGTTTACAGGAATGAGGATAAAAAATAATACGTTTTAGTGATTGGCGAACAAATTTTATCAATCCACTTATAAGTATGGGATGTTGTTACAGTTTTTGTAAGGAAGACAGCGGGCCGCAGGTAATAAGAAATTATTTTAATAAAATTATTTCAATCGCAATAAATGGTTTTCAATCTTAACTTATCGCATACCATTAGATATGCTTTTAAAGCGTATAAAATTTTATCGTTATTGTGCCTGTTTGAGTGACAAAGTAGTATATATAAGAGAATCAGCATTTGTGAATAGCTCACTCAAAAATTAAGCAAAATGTACGTTATATTGTATCTTTTATTTGGATTAATCTAAATGTTGATTGCAATTTTGGAATTATTTTTTATTTCTGTAGAGTGGGGAAGTAAATGAAAGGACACACTTGTTGGTAGATCCTGTCAGTAATAACACAAACATACCTAGGGTACACAGGTATGTTTTATATATATGTATATTTTATTATGATATGAACTAAAATTTGCTAAAGGTTCCTTATATCTGTCTCTTTTATAGCGATGATTATGTTAATCAATATGCAAGCTCAGCACCTAAAAAGACAGATGAACAAAGTGCATTAAATAGAATTTTACATGAAACAGCTGCGTGAGTGTTACCTTTACCTTTTTTGGCTTATAGAATTACATCATTCTTTTATGATTATATTCGTTACAGAATAGTGTGACTACTCAATAATTTATTTCATTGAAATTTTTGGTTTTAGTAATGTGATAGATGTTGCAGCATTAGATTCCCATAATTTGGAACAGCATGAATATATGGATAGATCACGTGCATATTCTAAGCGTATAGAAGCTGGAGGTATTAAAGTCCCTGATACCACATCTTGCCTACTTAAAGATATCCCTGCTCCAGAAAAGATATTAGCAGCAGATCCTCTTGCTGCTGGGGATCATGGGCTGGTAAATGCACATTAAATATAAATTAGCATTATTTAAGATTTTTTAATTTGTTTCATAATGATTTATATTATATTTACAGATTACAGAAATGCTCAGTAAGGCTGTGGCAGCATTAGGAGATGTAAAAGTTGAACACAAGGAGGACTTGGTGGTACCTTTCTTATCGTGATCTTATGATATTTCCTCAGTAAGATTACATCTTACTTGAGTGAAATGCTTATATTACATGACAAAAACACATGCAAAATCAATTTTTGATGAATTAGGTCTGAATTTATTTCAGAATGTATTTAAACATAAATATCCATTAAGCATTGTGATGCAGTGTATTATAAATGAAAGTTCAGGTCCTATTTCTTAATAATTACATATTAATGTCTTGACAATTTCTGAATAATACAATAAGATTGTTTTGAAATGTTAAGATTTCAGGTATTTTCAAAAAATCAGTTTCTAATAAAAGAACTGAATTTGGTAGTGCTTTCCTGTAATTTGTACACAATACTGTAAAAAGTTATTCCACTGTTATTGAATTTCACTAAGGTGTATGCTGGAAAACAAGTAATATAAAAAGGCTATTTTGTCATAGTTTAATAAATACAATCGTCACATAGGTTTATAATTTTTCCCATATATAAATTGCAAAATTATGTTTTATTAAACTAATAATACATTTTTTAGTTGCCTACCGTAATTTTCAAAAAATTTCTATCAATTTCTAATGAAACGTTAAACTTACAATACATTTTAATAAAAGTAATAACTGAAAAATAATAAACAATCAGGATTCAAGAATGATCAGAATATTTTTTACTATATATTCATTAACACTTAAATGACCGCATCCCAGTATTGAAACACGAGAAATCTCGTGAGTGGTCGTTTGTGTTAATATGCACATTTTTATCAATATCATGTTTATACTATAGAAAAAGTGTTTTTGTAATATCAGAAGCAAACACAAATCTTTAATTCAGGGTATACATTGGTGATATTTGTATGAATTGATCCTATTAATGTTGTATCGTTTCATATTTATCAACTTATATATATTTTATGTTCATTTAAAATTTATTAATTTAATATTTTTCTAAAAATGTGATAGTTGTTCATTTATATAAACTACTTCCATCCCTTATTCATTTATATAAAATATGGTAAACAAAAATACATAAGCTTATATACCATTTTGTGAATATGAAGGTTTCGTTAAATGAAATTACGTTTGGCAATAAATGATCGTTAAGAAAAATATAAACTGTATTTGTTATAACCGTATTGCATAGAATATAATTTTATTAAAATGTGTTTATTTGTGTATTGATAAATTTTTTTATATATTTGTTACAATAAATCCTTACTAATTTTTAATAATTAGTAATCATAAATAACCGTGGTAGTTGTTATCTTAACACATTACAGTTAAATAAGTCATTTAGCTATACATTATAAATCTAAGTTTGCTAGGTTATTGATAAACTCATAAACTATTCATAAAGTTTAGGAAATAAGTAAACAACGGAATTCCAGGAAATTGTTAGTGATCGTTATAGATCGATGAATTGATTTAAAAGGAAGCGGGAAATAAGCTGTTAGAAACGCGCGAAGTTTGATGAGAGCGCGGGAAGTAAGTAGTGGGGATAAGTCCAGCCAGTAGATTGGTTAGGCGTGTCGAGGCGCGGAGGGGCATCGACCGGTCTGGCATCGGGCTGCTATCGGACTGGCAGGTCCCCCCGTTCAGTGCCACCAATACACAAGAGCCGAGGACTCTCTATCGCCGACCATTGGTCCTCAATTTGCCGACCAATCATTGGGAAAGTGCCCACGAAAATATCCAATGTAAGTCCACAAATTATCAAACATCAACGGGGTACGCGTACGACCGCGCACAGTTATACGATTAACCGTGTTTTCATTCCGTGAACTGTTTCAAGTGCGAAATCGTGTCTTCTCGATGTTGAAAAAGTCTTTCTGCACGGCCATGTTTGTCGAGACAAGCGTTTCTCACCCGAAATTTGCGTCGTTTCATCCCGATGATATCGCGTCCCGTGTGCTATCCAGTGGGCCTTCTCTTCGTATCGCACGTCTGCATTTGCCGCGTGTTAAGAATTACGAATACACGAGGTTAATCATGTCGCCGAGAACAGGATGCAACATCCTTTGGAAGCGATTTGTGACCGATAGAAGGTGACGATTGCTGCCTGGCCTCGATTCTCTGTCCTACGTATCTAACGTTCTGCACGTGGGCTCTCAGACCTCAATGTTCTCGCCACGTTGGCGATCTTTATCAATCATTGCAAGGCGCGAATTGCGCCTAATAGAATCTAACTTTTTCACCAAACTCTAACCTTTCGAGTTCATGTACAGATCCGTTACCATTTCTTTATTTTCATGCTTCAAATAGACATAAAAGTTTTTATAAGATTCCATGTCACTCAGCTATACAGTATAATGATGTTTTTGTATGGGTACTTAAAATCATCCTTATGTATATACATATGTATATAAATTACTTTTCTGGTAAAAAATGTAATTATTGGTGAATTTAGATTTTAATATAATTGCATTGTTTTTGTTTTGTAAGACCAATATCTTCTATTTAGCAATAGGAAAAATTTACAATGGAGCAACTGGGAGAGGGTCAAGCAGTTGTGGTTGGTAGTGCCGGTGGAACTGTCCAAGTTGTTCAAATGGGACAGGGTGGACAGGCTATGATGTTACCACAAGCTATTCAAGTGGCTGCACCAAATGGACAAATACAAGTAGTTCCAGTGTCTAGTTTAACTGGTACAGGTCAACAGATTGTAATTCAACAACCTCAAACACCGCAAATTATTCAAACCCCAGATGGACAAACGTATATTTATCAACCAGTTCAATTGGAAGGTCAAGTTCAACAAGCACAACCAACAGGTATAAGAAATTATTGTTTTTTTCAATTAATGAAATTACAAAATTCATATTTTAACTATGTATTTTTATGCAGTAATCAATATCAATGGAAATCTTATGCAAATTGCTGGAACAACATCGCAAACAGCCACAACTGCTGCAGCTACAACTCCGGTACAACCTCTAGCAAGTCCTACTGCAACAGCAACTCAGGCAGGAAATGTTGTCATGGTGATTACCGTTAAAATGTCTCTTTCACTTACATAGTCTGTGTATATATATTATACTGACTTGTGGTGATTATGGAGCAACATTAATAACATTGCAATGTGTTTTAATTCTAATGCTTTCCTTTTTAATTTAAGTATTTAAAATCAGCTAAACTTATGAAATGAATCCTTTGCGGACGCATGTTGGCAAATAGCCGCACAAATGACGCTCAATCGCCAGGCGTTGGTTCCGTCCGCAAAGAATTAATGCAAGTTTAAGTTTTAGTTAAAATATTTAGTAATGTATGGCTTTTGATTTTTATTGCTTAGATGGTACCAGGTAATAGTGGACAGGCGCAATTTCAGAGGGTGGCATTACCTAATGCCGAAGTTTTTGAAGAAGAACCTTTGTACGTGAATGCTAAACAATATAGACGTATATTAAAACGACGTCAGGCTCGTGCTAAATTAGAAGCGGAAGGAAAAATACCTAAGGAAAGACCAGTAAGATTATGATCTGTTAATTATTAAATAATATTAGATTTTATTAAGCTTTCCATATTAATTTGATTTTCTTTCGTTACAGAAATACCTCCACGAATCTCGTCATCGACACGCAATGAATAGAATTCGTGGTGAAGGTGGTCGTTTTCATTCTGGTCAAGTAAAGAAGCGAAAGTAAGTTTTAGTTTATATCTTTTTATTATAACTTTCCGTATTAGAAAGCAAGTACAATGTCTCATTTATTATTTTACGCATATAAGAGTGTAATGGTTCTAGTAGAACAAACGAAAACTCCAAGATTACCCAGCACATCACAACATCGACCAACACCAATACCGTTCGTACTATAGCAATAGCAGCAGCAACAAATGTAGGTGTACAGTATCACGACACAGACAACATGGCTTCGACCATTGTCATTGAAGTAAGTGCAAATATTTTTAATATTATTTAGCGTAATAATGTTAAGTAAATTTTAGAACATTTACTTTATATACAAAATCTTTCTTGCAGAAGCCGGGTATTCCTCTTCAAGATATGATTTCTGAAGATGATATAATTACCTCAAACAATTGTTTAGTGTAGATAAATATTTAAATGAACTTTAGAGGTGACAAGCGGTAAAATAATAAGTAAAAAAAGAAAGTGTGTCAGTGATCAAATCCTACATGTATTTGTGTTAATCTTTAATGAACATTTTGTAAATAATCATCTCATGAGATATAGTGCAAGTAAATATTTTGCGAACACGAAGCTGTAAAGAATCGTCAGAATTGTACATATTACTATTGTGAAAGTGTTTACATCTTATATTTTTTTAATTTTCCTTCGCGTACCATAACATAAATTCGATAACTAACATTATTGCATAATATGTTGCGGTACAATGAAAAACTAGATTGAAGATGAAACATTTCACATTGTAATATTTTGGTAAAGGAAAGACGATTGTATGTTGTAGGTTATAGTTATAATTAATTTCAAATATTTCATGTGTACATAAAAAGAACCTACAGTGTAACATATCGATTGTGCGGCTACAAATTGTAAATTTTTATATAAATCGTATTGTTACATTTGGTGGAGAGAGACTGAGCTATAATTTATTGTTACGTGCTGGGTACCATTTTTAGATTAGGTTTTATAAAAGGATTAATCTTAACTTCCATTACAGTGAGGAGTGAAACTATATGAAATGAGCGTACGAATAAGATTTTTGTACAGTTTTGAGTGCAAGTACAATTACTTTAGTCTAATGAAAAGCTTTATGGAATATAGATAATTGTTAAAAATATATTATTATAGAAAGTTACTCATATTTTGTGCAGTGGCTTATGTAAATAATGTTATCTATTTTGGCTAATCGAAGGAGGCTAACTAATTTATCTTGATAATTGCTAAAATATTCGGAAATTCTAATAAACAACTCTTTTTCACACGTACAACTAAGATTTAAAAATTAAAAAAAAATTAATTTTCATTATATATAGTTTGATGTGTAAACGCTTAAGTGTTAGTTAGGTGCTCATTATTTAACAAACAAAATTATATACTTTTCACACATTTATGTACATCAAAAACAGTTTTCTAAAATTTAAATATTAAGTTATACAATTGTTTAAAAAAGAAAACGACATCAATTTTTCTTTCTTAATTAAATACGCATTCTCACGATGTATTCCATACATGTAAATATCTAGTACGTATATCTTCTTTTACGAGTGCGAAAATAGAAGAAAAATGAGGAAACTTAATATGCACATATTTTGTAAAACAAATCTACAATAAATCATATTTGTAAATAATTGTAAGATCGCAAATATAAGATACATTTACATGAAATATAATATGATATATTTATACGTATGAAAAGGCCATAAAAATGCCTTAATTTTAACGATATTAAAAGAGATTTCGAAATTATATAACTTTTAATTATCAAATATTATAAAATTTAATATATAACTGAAAAGTACAGGTAACGAAGTAAATATTAATTCAAATTTCTTGTCATAAAATGTTTGAAGTAGGCCAAACTCCGAATTCCGCGTCGGTAAAACAGTCGAAGTTTCATCGAAAATTAGGCCGAAATTTTTGGTACTTTTTTTATGAAATTTTTACCAAATTGTGAAAAACCCATGATACCACTAAAATGATACCAAACATGATATAATTTGGTTATATTTGGATAATATAAGGATCAGAGCGCCATTCTTTAGGGTCTCTTGAATATGTCCCTCAAATTTTTTTGCATTCTCTTTAGTAATGACGACGTAATTTGTGTTCTCGTTTCTAGCGATTTTTCTAGGTACTGTCGGTAAAATTTCCAACGGTCCATCACGAGCATCAACCCACACCTTTACTAAGAAAAATCACTAGAAGATTTACAGATCTCGCAACACTCTAGAGTATCTAGGAATCGTTTATATATAATAATTGGTACTTATGGTCGAAACAGAATACCATCATCTGTTTTTTAAAATTCCTTTGTGAAGGTTATACAAATTATAAGGACTTTCCTTGGTGTTTTAAGAAATACAGAATATGGCACAAAAGAAAAAAGTGCTTATGATTTGTCTAGGTATATTACAAAATACATATATAAACATAAAATTTAAACAGTAAAATACACCAAGGTGATTTATGGTTTACAGGAAATATTTGTCGTTCGCCCATAGCTGAAGCTGTATTTCTTGATCAAATAAATAAATTAGACTTAAACGATTCATGGCAAGTAGAAAGTGCAGCTCTAATAGGATACCATACAGGTAAAAATCCAGATCATAGAGCTATGTCTACATTAAGAGAAAAGGGTATCACTAATTATTCTCATAAAGCAAGACCAGTAAGTAGGTTTTTTATAATCTGAAGAAGTATTTTGATAACTCTTAATTAATGTATCTTTTTGTTTAATACAGATCACTGAAAGTGATTTTATCGGATTTGATTGGATATTTGGAATGGATAAGAGTAATATTCAGCAACTTAATGATATGAAACCCAGTAATTGTACTGCTAAAATTGAACTTCTTGGAAATTATGATCCAGAAGGAGAAATCATAATAAAAGATCCTTACTATGTACAGAATTATTAAATAATATTGTAGTTTAATCTGTTTACCATAGTAGTTAAGACTGAATTATATGTTTCAACCATAAAGCTAAATTTATAAAAATATTATTTACAGGATAGCAACAATGCTGGATTCCATAAGGCATATGAACAATGTGTAAGAAGTATAAAAGCTTTTTTAGAACAGCATAAAGGTATTATCACAATATGACTAAATTATAATGTAAAATACAAATACATGTACATAGGTTTTTTGTTTTCAGATAAAGGATTGTGACCAAAATGAGCTTTAAAAATAATTTAAACTTACAATTATTTAAATATTGTGTATTAACAAAATAAATAAAATATTCATTATCCTTTTAATAACGTGGAAACATGTCTGTGGGAAACATGTACGCATGCTCGAAAACAAGGCAGAAAAATGTTATATGTGTACTCTTACAATGATAGTATCACAGTATCGGTCGAGCATCAAATTTTTGTTAAAAATTCAAAATAAAGATTATTTGCATTAACTTTAAGACGTTCGTTGAATGATAACCACTTGATTAGCGCCAGTGTTGGTCGCCGTGGGGTTTTAGTCAGTAGGAATCTGACACTCCCCTGCCGCCCTCCCCCAGGGGTTGGTGGGGGGTCTTATGCAAGATTTCCCCACGTTAAAAAAAAAAAAAAATCCTTTACATCTGTGCTTTCCTTACATTCCTGCATTCCTTACATCCTGCATCCCTTACATCTCTGCATTCCTTTCACCCCTGCATCCCTTCATCTCTGCTTTCCTTACATCTCTGCATTTCTTACATCCGTGCATCCCTTACATCTCTGCATTGCTTTCATCCCTGCATCCCTTACATTCCTGCATTCCTTATATCCATGCATCTTTTTTGTAAGCACCCCATTATAGCGCCCCCTGGCGGTAAAAAAAGGAACTAAAGCTTGCCGAAATTTTGGTCCTCTAGCGGGAAAAATTTGAACTAAAATCTCGACCTCGAATCAGCGCCACCTGGTTTTTGAAAAAGGAACTAAATCAAGCAGAGATTTTGGCCCTCTAGCGGCAAAAATGTGAACTAAAATCTCGACCTCGATTCAGCGCCATCTGGTTTTTAAAAAAGGAACTAAAGCTTGCCGAAATTTTGGCCCTCTAGCGGGAAAAATTTGAACTAAAATCTCGACCTCGAATCAGCGCCACCTGGTTTTTGAAAAAGGAACTAAATCAAGCAGAGATTTTGGCCCTCTAGCGGCAAAAATGTGAACTAAAATCTCGACCTCGGTTCAGCGCCATCTGGTTTTTAAAAAAGGAACTAAAGCTTGCCGAAATTTTGGCCCTCTAGTGGGAAAAATTTGAACTAAAATCTCGACATCGAATCAGCGCCCTCTGGCGGCAAAAAAGGAACTAAATTTTGCAAAAATTTAAATTTTAAATTATTTTTCACCAGACTTTACTTACCTTTACTTACCTTTACTTACCTTTACTTACCTTTACTTACCTTTACTCGAACCCGTGGCCATAAGTATTATAATATATTATTATATTTATTATAAGGGTTGAAAGGATACAAGAGATGCAGGGAGAATCAGTAGTATAAGGGATTCAGAGATATAAAGGGTATAGAGATGTAAGGGATGCCGAGATATAAGGGATACCGAGGTATAAGGGATGCCAAGGTATAAGGAATACCGGCATATACGAGATACAGGAATATAGCGAATGTAGTGATATAAGGGATACAGGGATGTTTAGGATGCAGTGATAAAGGGTTGGGTCTCGTAATTGGGAAGATTGAGCCGAGGCCCATAAGTCAAATTTTAACTGATTTACATTGCAATTGATTAATTGCTCCGTGCATAGCACGGGGCGTTCCACTAATTTCTTTAAAAAGTAATCATCACCCAGTGACTACGGGTCTCTCTGCCGTATATGGCCGATGATAAGAAGTTAAGGATGATCAATACAATAAAAATCAATACAGGCTTGCATAGGATATAATGCGAAAACAACAAGGAGTTCAATATAGTTCTTCAAATGGTATGATGCAAAAATGCATTGTACTTACACTTCCTCTGCAATATTGAGCTAATATAATGTGATATTTATTTTGTAAAAATAAATGCGAGCATAAAAGTATACATAACCTTAAAACGATACTGAAAATAAACATAATTGTTAATTATTTTGAAAGTAATAAACCGCAGCATGTCTCAAAAAAAAAGAGTATTAATGGTATGTTTGGGTATGTTAAGAAATACTAATGAGTCTTTGAATCAAATAAAAACGAACATAATACTTTTCAAGCTCTTTAACTTTGAATAGGAAATAGCTGTCGCTCTCCTATAGCAGAAGCATTATTTGATGATTTTATAAAAAAACTAAATCTTCTCGATTTTTGGGAAGTGGATAGTGCTGCTCTTTTACAATATCATGTAGGTAATGATCCAGAACCTAGAGCTGTATCTGTACTTAAAAATAGAGGTATTACACAATATTCTCACAAAGCAAAACAGGTAAATTAATTTTGCTTTTTAAATTAAAAATAGATATTAATATGTTAGCTTGTATATTTTTAGATTACAAAAGAAGACTTTTATAAATTTGATTGGATACTGGCAATGGATAGTGGAATTGCTTATGATCTATGTCAGATGCAACCAGAAGACAGTCAAGCTAAAATTGAACTCCTGGGAAAGTACGATCCAAATGGAGAATTAAATATACGAGACCCGTTATTTGTAAATATTATTTGATGTTAAATATTTTTGTATGTATAATAATAGTTTTTAATTAATCTTTTACTTATAGGATGATGATAGTGCCGGCTTTGAAAAAGCATTTGAACAAGCTACAAGAAGCATAAAATCATTTCTAAAACAACATACAAGCATTACCTGTGATTAATTAGCATATTATAAATTAAATGTTATTTATAAATTATTATAAATAATAAATAAATGTAAAGTATGTAAATGCATTGAATGTATATTATTTTTATTTAACTTTACATCCATCTATATAAACTTCGATTATATTACGATCATCACCGGAATATATAAATTTTTGAAATTTTTCTATTAAGGTATTGTCTTGTAAATCATTTAAAAGTCCAGTACCAGTATCTACAATTAAAGCATCGAATTGTTTACCTACCTCAAAATTGCCTATCTCATTTTGCATTGCAAGAGCTAAAAGGAAATAATAGAAATTTACTATATTAATATCCTAAAAATCTTGTATTTGATTTTATAAACCATACCAGTTGCACCTCCTAATGTGGCCATATGAAATACATCTGTATAATTAAGTGCCTTATAGTTGTTCTTAGTAAGGTAAAAATGGTTTGATAAGTGCAAGGCTAACCTCATTGTTTCTAAAATACTACAACTTTGTCCTCCTGCAACGTCTTTAAATAAAATAAGTCATATGATTAGGATTATTCAAATTAAATACTCATATGTTAACAAGAGAATATTTCCTTACCACTGCCAAGACCAACTTTTATTCCTTTACTTTTTAAATTTTGAACATTACAAAGGCCACTTTTCAAACAAGTATTTGATGAGGGACAATGAATAACTGCTGTACCGCGTTCTTTTAACAATGCTATTTCATCATCTGAGAGGTATATTCCATGGGCTAACACTGTCTAAAAGTAGATTAGACTTTTTAAACATTTCATATGTTATGTATAATAATTTTATATACCTTATCAGTTAGAAGTCCAGCTGCATCATAAACAGCTGAATATGAAGAACATTCAGGAAACTTATTTTTTACTGCTTTTATTTCATTTAAGTTTTCAGATACGTGGCTCTGAAATATTTTATATATGCTAAAATAACTGATACACAAAATATAATATTTACTAAACAGAAACATGATTTTATGTATTACCTGTACATGAAGACCTTTTTCTTTTGCCAGTTTTCCTAACTGTTTCATCAATGTCATGTCACAACTTAATGCAAATCTTGGTGTTATGACTGGTTTAATAAGAGGATTCTGTAACAAATGAAAGCTAAAATTTATATGAATGAGATAAGTAAATATAATATTGAAGGTTGTATCTTACATTTAATTCATTAATTTCCTCTATAAATTTGTTAATATTTATAATAGATTCTTCAGTATTTTCATAATATCCATCATCAGAATTTTCATTCATGCTTATTTTTCCAATAAGAGCGCGTTGTCCTACTTTTCCAGCTTCTTGTCCAAGTATTACAGATGCTTTTGTATAAAGTGATGCAAAATAACATGCTGTTGTTGTACCTTGCATTACAGTTTGCTTCTGTAATTAAAGATATAATGAATGTTTTTATCATATCATTCTGATATCTCTGTTACATAAAACTTACCACAACTGTCTGAAATACCCGTCTAGCAAAATCTTCATTTCTATATTTCTTTTCTAATGGAAAAGTATAAGTTTCAAGCCATTCTAAAAGCTCTTTATCATACCCAATTCCAATATTAGGAAGTTGAGCAGCATGAATATGGCAGTCAATAAATCCTGGTATTAGAAATTGATTTTTGCTAAGGACAGTCACATTGTCACATTGTGTGTTTTTTAATTTATTCAATGGATTTATTACTATCTTATTAACCTAAACATTAATAAATATATAGGTATAGTTTACATTTTTTTTCTTATATTCATTAATACCTTTCCATCCTTAACATAGATCACACCGTCATCGACGATAATCAATTGTCCCTGTTCGTTGGTATGAATAAACGGACCAATAAATATTTTTTCTTCCGATAATGTTGACATCGTGTCAAATTTTATTAATAATTAACTGCACCTGTAAATGTTTACAAACAGTAAAACTTAATAACAAAAGTAATTATGATGATTTACCGATATATATATGTATATATTCTTAGCGACCGATGAGGAAGTGCTCAGTAGCGCATATTGATATAACACTAACACCAAGCTCAGAGCCGACAGTTACTTTGCAATAATAGATAACACTGTACAAACCATATCGTGAGAAAAACTATTTTAAAAAACATGAGTAGCAAAAAAGAACAAAAACCAAACGAATCCAAAAAATCCGATAAAATGATAGATCCTCATCGAGAATATTTAGATATGGATACCGATGAAGAAGATTTTGGACGGCAAGGTAATTATATGTAAGTTTGAAATTGGTTTATTTGAAAAAAAAAAGATAATTAATTAAACTTTACATATATTCTAAAATATTATGACCTTCTGAATGATTTCTTATCAATCATTTGATTAAAAATTTTAAAGAGACCTTCAAAATTATTGTTGAATTTATAGAGATGCAATTTTTTATTTCTCAATACGTGTTAAAAAACAATTTTATTTTTTGCAAATATAATAATATTATAAGATACTTAACTGTATTCCAGAGTCACTCGAAGATGAAGAAGAGATTTCCTTAGAACCCGAAAAACCAGTATTCAATGAAGAGGATCTAACTACTTTAGTTAGTATAAGTTTTCTTAATACTTAATTCTTAAAACATAAAATTTAACGTAACAGTATTACTTCAAATATTAAAATGCGATAATATTTGAATACCAAAATGTATTCTCTGTATCGATGGAACGCAATAAGTATTACGAAAGTTGAAACAAATTGTTGTTTTCACATTACATAGCGTGTACTGCAAGATTAGATAATATTGAATTGAGTAAGCGATCATCTCACAATGATAATTAATTTCGTTCGGATGACATCTATGACACGTTTTTTAAAATGCACTTTTCAAAACATTTACATATATTTGAAAACTTTTCATCGGAATATGTTCACAGGTGAATAATGTAAAAAGTTTAACGATACACTCCTCTGTTCGTGATGCAGTGTGGAATGAAAGCTCTGATGAAATAATACGAGATTATTTCGAGAATCCATCACACGTGGTGCTAAGCACATTTTACGAAGATAATAAATTACATGCAGCTTTAAATATTCCGACAAATGCTCCTAAAGGATTTACATATTTTTTAAGATCATCGTGGCACGTATATACACCCGAGAATTTTTTTAATACAGTCTCGTTCGGTACTATTAATGGAAATTTTCAAAATTGTATTTTAAAGTTTATGGAAAATATTTATGCACCAACTGTGCTTCACAGCGACGAGTATTTATCATGTATCCATTACAGAAATTAATTTACTTACTGTACATTTTATTTAATATCTTTGCATCATTTTTTTTATTTCGAATGAAACTAATTATATACATATATACAGGGTGTTCGACAACAGGTGGGCAAAATTTTAAGGGGTGATTCTAGGGTCTCAAAATAAGACGAAAATCAAGAATAATGAAATAGCGTTTGCGGCTTTGTTTTCCAGTAATTAACGTTTAAAAATTCGAGTAAAAAGCGCCTGAAACCTGCAATCCGCCCAGCACCGATGACTGAATGTCAGGTCAGCAGGGGTCGGTACAGTCATGACCAAGAATCGAAGCCGAATGGAATGCTGTAGTACTGACAAGGGACATAACCCAATCGACACACGCCGATTTTGATGCCCTTTGAGTATAATATAGAACTCAAAAAAATATTTAACACGTATTTTTTTTTATCGGCAATCGTCCATGCTGAAGGGGTGACCTGACATTCAGTCGTCGGTGCTGGGCGGATTGCAGGTTTCAGGCGCTTTTTACTCGAATTTTTAAACGTTAATTACTGGAAAACAAAGCCGCAAACGCTATTTCGTTATTCTTGATTTTCGTCTTATTTTGATCTTTAGAATCATCCCTTAAAATTTTGCCCACCTGTTGTCGAACACCCTGTATAAGTCATAATATCGCAACTATAATTTTCCATAACGAGCAGTTCTAAGAAACGATCTGCTTCTAAATTTGCACGAATTTATTATACATTTAAGCGAGGCAATTTACAAACCGATGGGTTTGACTATTTTATACGTGCCAAAGGAACGTCTTGAAATATTTTCGAAATTATCTAACAAGATTAATTACTTCTTCCTGGGTGAAAATCAAACGACAACCATTTCGGACGAAGACGAAAGAAAACGAAAGTTAGTTGGAAGATTGGAGAAGATAGTTTGGTATTGGATTAGGCAAATGCGTGAAGTAACACGTACATCATTAATGACTAAAGCAATTAAAAATATACAAGATGAAGTTAATTACTGCAACTCAAAATGTCAGTCTCGTGTTAATTAAAATAGTTTTTTGCTAGAAAAAATTCTTACATTTAAAAATACATTACTTATAGATTCGAACTTGAACCAACTGCGGGCCCAACTTCTTAATCCGGAAGTACGATTCATCATAGAGTTATTAAACGATTTGCGTTCTCCTATGGCAAGCAAATTCGAGGAATTAACTAAGCATGTAGATGCAAGATTAAAAGAAACCTCGTCAAATTTAATGTACCTAAACATCTTAAATAATTTTTGCAAAGATCTGAATATTCCAGAGGACGTTGAAAATTCTGTAACAGAAGCCTTACTCTTAATACTATTCATTTGGACAGAATCGTCATTCTATTCGAGCGGGTAAAAATGATGATTTATTAATAATTATAAATAATAATTGAAGTTCAATATTTTAGGAAGAGGATAGAAATTCTCTGTCAAGCATTCAGTTCCCAGATAATACAACAATGTAAAGAATATTTAGAGCTGAATGTTGCTTTTGAAAGTGATCCAGAAATGGGCATACAAAACCTAGAAAAGTGTATATCCTGCTGCGATAATTATAAAATAATTTACAGTAATGTATGTTAATATTCCTAACGTACTGAATTGTTTAATATGAAATGTAATATTTTTAGTTAATTACAAATGTTGTCCCTTGTATCAATCTTACTAAACAATGGAGTATAAATGATAATAAGATTTTCGATCAAATTGATGCTTTTAAACAAAGATGTAACGACGTCATCGAAATTTGTCGAGCGTTAATTGTATTTGGAAGGTACTTAAAATTAATCCTCGAAAGAGTTTTATACATTTAAGAAATAATATCTAAAGGGATAGTATAAAATTTAGAAGAATGAAAACTTTTAATTTACTTTATTATACTTAATAGATGCAATAAAGTAGGATCGATCGGAAGCGTCAAAGGAAGAGATCACGAAACATATTGGAGAGAAATTGAAAATTTATTTCACGAAAGTTTAAATGAAATTATAGCGGTTCGGGATATTATATTTGATGTTACAAAATCTATATGGCTTCAAAAGATTGAAAACTTTCGATACATAATTCTGCAATTAGAAAATATGGTAATAAATCTAATCAACGATGTATTTAAAGATGTTAAGAATGTGGAAGAAGGCGTCGAGGCGATTTTTGCTTTCCAAAAATTTAAAAAAAGAGAAAGTTTGAAAGAACTTCTACAAAATAAATGGATACAGGTATATAATATTAAAAAAAAAATAATTTATAATATTAGTAATTGTATAAATTCACAGATATGGAAAATTTTTAATAACGAAATCGAGTATTGTTATACCACTGCGATTAATGAATCAAAGGAAGAAGCTGTTATGAACGTAAAATTGTTATGCATATTCCAATATTTAAAACGTCAATATTCTATAATGATAAATTCATTGAATTGGGTAGGAGAGTACGGCGCTGAAAAGTAAGTAAAACTATATAAATTATTTAAACACATTTATTGAAATGATAGATCTTCATTTGAAAGTATTTTATTTAGATACGCTAAACATCTTTTTTAATATAATTTTACTACGATCGTATTGCTAATAGGACGTATCATGCATAATTTTAGGTGTATCTTACAACGGTGTGAATATGTATTAGATGTAATTGACGAGAGAAGAAAGATGTTTAACATTTACAATGAAACATAGGAATAAAGATCTGTACTATTGGAATCATAACTAAATGTATGAAGAATTTTTCATAAGAAAAGTGGAATAACAAAATTATTTCATGTACTATATAGACCTGATGTTGTTTAAAAATTGTACTGTTATAATTTTGGACGGGGTACTATGTTCATAACATTTACTTTTAACATGTTACTTCCATTTTTAATTTAAAACAATTATTATTAGGTGACCCAAAGAAATATTGGAATGTTATTCTTTTTACAGTTTATTTAATACGAAATTTTATGTTACTTATATTTGTTCTGAATGTTATAACAGCCTTGTAATGCAATTCACCTTGGTATTGTTCATATTGTTCTACCTTCTTTCCTCATTTAAACTCCTAAGTATTGTAGCATAATCTTCGAAAGATTTGAGCTACATGAATTCCTTCTCATCAATCACCCTGCCTTCTTTCTTAATAGTGTAAAAATAAAATTTTTAATATAATCGGCATAGGATGAAAGAGAAATATTAAATGGCACTTTACACATTGTGAGGTATTTGAATAGTAACTAAAGTAAATATTATACTTTAGTAATTTACTATATAAAAATTATTTTACATAAATTATTAAAAAATTCGAAATATTAACAATAATAATTATATACTATATCAGATAGTGATTATAAACAAGATATTGCAATTGATATCACATGAAATGAGTAAAATAAAATTATAACGTTGAAAGATTGACACATAAATATAATCTTTCAATTTCTTCATAAAGTGTATCTTCTGCATTAAAACTAATCAACTTTGGGAACTTTTAACATTAAATAAATATGTATGTAATGTCTATGGCAAATTTAATTTCTTATTTGCTGTGAAATTATAGAAATCGTTAAAAATACCAAGTAATACCAACATTTATCCATAACATAAATCGAACTAATTACTACTGAACTTGCAAACATTGAGTATTTAATTCACAAAATTTCAATACTACAATTTTTAATAATTTATCTGTATTTAGGCACAGCACTTATACTTTCATTTTCTAATTTGCTATTAGTACCTTTTATATACTGTGGTCCCTTAAGCAACTCTGAATACGACTAAAAGTGAAAGATAGATATAACAATGTTACACTCATAACTTGGTTCTTTACCTTATTAAGATACATGTTGTATTAGATTTTTACATTTCCCAAAGTTATAGTAATTACACAGAACATCCACATGATATATATTATATAACTTTATAAAAAAAATATATGTTAATAAAGTAAAACATAAAATGCAATCAATGAGTAGTCTTAAATATAATCCATTTATGGCAATGTATATAGGGTAATCTATGTAATTAACGATCACTGCTGGACTATTAAAACACATAAATAATAGTACTAATGTAATCATTTCAAAATAGTATTGTATATTAAGTACTTTATGTAACAAATATATAGGAAAACGTATAAATGCATCTGTATTTATGGTTGTTCGAATATACCATAAAATGTATATTATGAGCATATATTAATGTAGGCATATTATCAAAAGTTATAGTCTGAACACAACAAAGGCTACTAAATATATATAGAAGACTACTGATTTTAATATTAATAGTAAATTTAATAAATCATTACTTGAGTGACATAATCTAAGAAAAATAGATATAACCTTCAACAATAAAAAATATATAAAAATATATCTATTAGTATTGCTGAATGTATTCTAAAAATAATATAGTAAGAATAGAATAGCACCATTTGTAAGTTTATTTATGTTTCATAACTCTAAGTAGTATTTATATTACATTGAAAAATTCAACATAGATTACCCTATAGTCATTTGTGTACGTTTACTTAGGAACTATTATAAAATTTATACATAAATATTATGTACATTCACTTTCTAATTTTGATTATCATAATACTGTAATCTACCATTTGCTTAGAGTTTAGAGAATTAGAACACTCTTTTGGCACAAGTAACTTAAACAATAGTACGTATTTGGTTTCTTTGTTCTACTTACTTTTAATACAAGGTTCAATTTGATGCAATAACTAGATTTTCTTGACCACTAGTTACTGTAAAAATTGGACTACTCGGTGGATCTTTGTAATCAAGTAATTCGCTGTCATCGCTGAAGGAGCTAGCATCGGAAGAACCAATTTGTTCCAAACGCGACGGTGGTAAAAGAAATATCAATGAAATGGCTATTATCATATGCCATGCACTGTGAACATACTATAAAGTAAAAAAAGGGGGGTATTGTGTGCAAGATATTTGGTTTATTTCAGTAAAAGTTAATATTCCAATTTTATATACATACCTGATAATTTGCTTCTGTTTCAACTAAAGAAAAGAGCAATAAGCCCACCGTTGCCAACATCAAACCTGCTAATAACTTAGATATTCGATTAGGCTTTTTCCATTTTTTCAGTTTGAAACAACGATAAGCATATGCCCCCATCTAAAAATTTGCAAGTAACAAACAATATTGCCGTAAACAGTTGTCTTGCGCTACTTACTGGAATCATAATGCCCATTCCTAGAGGTACTAGTATACTCGTTAGGCTTGTCTTGTTGGATTCCACTCCAAAAGCTATTATAAGAACTCCAAACATATGGCACAATGATACAAACCGAGTCGGTATTTCAGCCATTGCAACAAGTGTTACCCAAAATGCTAATATACTTGAAAAAAAGTCACTGTATTGTAGAACCTAGAAAGAAATCACGTAATACAGATATTTTGCTTGTAAACTGAAGAAAATTTACAAGACGACTATTGTTAAAATAAAGCCATTTACGTACTTCATATTTAGCAACACAATAAGTCATAACATGTTGATCACAAGCATGGTATAGAGACGAAAAAAGCATAGTGGCCAAATAGACTAATCCTTCGGTATATAATCCGCGCTTAATAGCTACATATATAGCAGGTATGAAAAAACCATTACTTAAAGTGAGCATCATTGTAGTTATAAGAAGAGAAGACTCTGAATTGGCACTAGTAGCATCAGTGCAGCCCCATCCTCTATATCCTTTATTAATAAAACGTATTAGTATGATTAAAGAAAAATATAACTGATAACAATTATTTATAAATATTAATCGAACCTTCAAAACATTTGCACGTTGTATAATAAAGAATATCTCTATGGACTTCTTGACAAATGCCATGATGACCGCATGGATAATTTCCGGAAAACACGCATTGCCTAGTTCGTATATCCAATGATACCAAAATCTCTTCCATTTCACAGCTTACAGGTTTACTAGTTTGTCAATATAAATTCTTTATTAATATCTGATTATTATTTCAATATTGCTCAGTGTATCACCTTACCCATTAAAATGACATGATGCATGTAAAGCAATATACCAAGTATCTGGCTGTGGATACGGTATTAACAAACTTGCATCGTGTTTGTCAAATGAAGATAAATTCATTAACATCCTTGGATCTTCGCATACGATATTACCCATAAATCTATTTGGAACACGTCCACGTTGGATGCAGAGTATAACTTTAACCAACTGCCTTGTTGCAACCTGAACGATATAAACATTAATTATAGTTAACTTAAATGTAAAGAAGGTGTATTCTTATTGTTTTACCTTATCCATTTCCAAATGTACACTTATCTCAAGTGTACCACCAATATCTACCAACGGTAAAATATTGAATTGTGTTACTACTGGATGTATATCAGTTAACATTACCCAAGAAGTTAACCATTCTCTACCCTGCAAAATGTATATATTTCAACAAAGTGTAAAAATATGTGCATTAAACATTAATACCTGTAATAAGTAGACACCAGAAAATGTTTGTGAGTGCTTAATTCTAGCAAGTTGATATCTTGGAACGCACGGATCATCTAAATCTTCATCTGATACACGAAACTCATTTCTCATAAGATCACCACTGTATGATTTATTATATCTGATTTCATCATGATGTAAATGTTTTGTTAAATCCTTCATATGCAATTGAGCTAATGCTTTAGAAAATGAAGGTGCATCTAAATACTGTCTTACAAAAGACTTTTCTGTTATTCTAATTGGACATTCTGAAAATAATAATATTTGATAGAAATGGTACATGAAACCGAAGTTAATGTTAAGAGAATACTGTAGATAACATTTACCTGAAGTGACAACTTTTACATTTACTTTAATTATGCTATCCGAAATAATCATCAAATAATAATAACTATCTTCATAAGGCGAAGATTGTGTAAAGGCATATGAATCTAACATAGTAAAATTTCCAATTTCATTTTGTTCAGAATGATTGAAAACAGGTAAAGAGCGTCCTTGCAATGCCATATTTTTAATGCAAGTTTCGTGGATGCCACGAGAAGTATGCACAGTAAAATTACAACCCCAAATATGTACACGAAAATTCCATGTCCCTGATGGAATATATATTCTAGAAAAAGATTTAGTATGTCAGGAATTGATAACAGTATTAACATAAAGTAAATACAGTAATCATATTCTTTACTTGTAATAGGAAGTAGTTTCTTTTGTTTTTAATGTATATTGGTAACCAATAGGTATATTTTCAATACTGTTGGTCTGTGTCCATATAGCTACAGAACCTATACTATAATGGCATTTATGACCAAGCCCCTAAAATGTAAAACATTAACTAATGCAGTGTTTTTATTTAAAAAAATAATAATAATTTTAGGAATAGGTATGTACCTGCTGTTGAACTTTTTCATCCCAATGAGACAAATATGCCCCAACAAACCAATCTCCAGCTTCTGGTCCATAAACTGGTACAATTGCAGTAGTTTTTGGTTCAAATGTTGTAACTGCAGAAACTACAATTGTATGATTACGCTTGGGATACATATTATTAGGAAATGTATCATTATTTACAGATATCACAGGGTAACTGCCCCATTGCAAATATCTGAAAATTATAATATTACAAATAAATCTTATGTTATAATGTATCTAAAAGGAAATAATAAAAATGAAATATTTACATATGCACTTTTCTTTGCGGGCAATCTTGCCTATCCATAAATGCTGCAAACTGCCAAGTAGCTCTAAGTACCTCTTTTGGAACCGTATAATGAAACATTGCAATATCCGAATAACTTTTGAATGAATGTAATAATCCTTCTTGGCTTGCTTCCGGCATAGTACATTCCCTGGCTACAAATATATATTTATTAATACAAAAATGATGTTTAAAGAATTCTCATTCAATCTTCATATAATATTAATATCAATATATTATATTCTAATACTCAAGTAGTAAAAAAAAATATGCAATACATAAAAAATTACCTGGAAAGAGAAGCAATATTAAAAAAATGTGTAACTGGAGGATCATGAGATATCGCCTTGCGAAATA
Source organism: Osmia bicornis bicornis (assembly GCF_907164935.1). Lineage (NCBI taxonomy): Eukaryota > Metazoa > Arthropoda > Insecta > Hymenoptera > Megachilidae > Osmia > Osmia bicornis. Next base: position 9,353,750 of record NC_060216.1, on the reverse strand, counting down.
ACATATTGGAAGCATGATAATTTTTTTTGACATCACAAAAAAATGAAAACTCCTTTTGATCTGATGCCTCCATTCACTTCTCATTAATTGTCTATCATTTTCTACATGTTGTGTTAACTGTACATTTTGCACAGGCAAAAAATAACCGCGACTAGTCCGCAATGTTTGCGTATTTAGCCGAACAGTTTACATATATGGGTTTCCTTCGATCAGCTGTAGTCATGTAGTAGACCGCACATAAATAGGAAAGGGTGGAGTGGATACAAGGGATGGTGATTTTACCGGCAGTTCAATGTAAGTAAGTGGTACCGCGATATTTTAAATAAATATCTCTCAATAGAATATTATTCAACATACACTGTGACATAAATATGTAACACGTTTTATCAACATTTAATATTCAATAAATGGTCATGATTACTGTACAGTATGTAGTTATCATTTCAGAAGAAAGCTTTGTATAAAAAGAGGAAACTTATAAACAATCCTTCCTATACCTCTTATATTGTTCAGAAACATAATAATTATTGGTCAAGTAATCAATTATATTATATTAAAAAATATTTGAAAAATTACACATAAAAGATACCACTTTACAATCCTGAATTCACAGCAAACATACTAAACTTCAATATCCTCTTCTGCAGCTGGCAAAACCACTGTCGTCACTGCTACAGGATTCGTCTTTGATTTCTTACAAAGTAGAATCTCAACTCTCCCTGATATTATATCCTTCAAAAGTGCACGAACGACTAAAGGAATAGGAGTACCACTGGGTAACAGAGGTACATCCATTACTCGTGGCCTCACGTCGGTATTTTCACTTCTGCAAACGATATACAAATCCGTATCAGACAATTCGTCGGATATATTCGTTAACAAGATGCGAATTTGATAATCCGGACCCAATCCTAAAACAGTCGCCTCCATAGTGATTGGACGAGGACCCATATCCTGACCCTCGTTTAAGGACTCAAACGCTTTGTTCGCTACTGTTAATCGCAATCGGAGAAGACCTTGTTGAAAAGTGGAATGAATTTTTTTCGCTTCTGATCTTTCACGAACCGTCTGCTCCATGAACAGCCTCGTCTTTTTTGGTATTAAAAATTTAGACCCATCGTTTAATACTGAGCTAGACATTATATTATGAACACTGAAATCGGCGGTTCGTTTTAAAATCTTTACGCAGAGACCACCACCTACGGTGACCATCGCCATGGCACGTTCTTCCTGACCCATACGACCGTACTGTATTAAAAAGCGAATGGAATTAATTAATTTCAGAGATGCTTCTGCAATCTGGTACTTGCAAAAGAGAATAGTCTCACCCTCATCGCAGACACCGGTTCCATAATCTTTAGAGTATCCACATGGTGTTTCCCATCGTACACACGAATACCATACCCAGCAGTACTAACAGCGAGCAAAGAGAGTCCGCTTTGGGGCACTGGTAAGCTCACCGAATCCAAAATAGCACCCGGAACACGGACGCACCAGAGTTTAATTCCCTATAAAACAAAACAAATTCATTATTCCTTTTATAATAATTTATGTTTTAAAAATTAATCTATGATAGCATACCTTTCTGGAGAAGCCAACCAGAGTGCCATCCATAGCAGCAACCACAACCCCATCGTTACTGAGGGTTGAAATGGACACAGCAGGCGCTGATAATTTTTCCCAAAGATTTACAGGACTACCTCTTCTTATCGCACCTATTTTACCATCTCTTCCAACAATTAAAATCCTACCATCACCGGTCCATAAACCAGTACAAGCGAAGGCGACTGGTGGCCATTTTAATAAATGTTTGTCCATCACGCAGAACGTTCTGAAATACGTAAATATGTAAGTATATGTCACAAAGAAATTAATTTAGGAAGAAATTTTTACCGAGGATCCAGGACAAGAACTTCTCCAAATTCCGTGCCCAGCACAAGGCACCCACTGGCTGGATTAGTCCACGAGTCTCGTCGTATCACAGAAATCGCGGTCAAAGCGTTATTCTTTATAAGAGGAATTCTTTTATATTGTTCCACGAAGCTGGGTCTTAAATTTGGATCCATGGATAAAAACTTTAAGGTTCGGGGTGAGATGAATCCTGCTCCAAGCTCTTTCAACAACAAGTCCAACTCGTTGGCTAACGTTAGTATGTTTAATTCCTCATCCAATCCTGCCTTGTGCCATATCTATGAAGAAAAATTATTTCATATTAATAAATTGATCAATCGTCTGACAAGAAGATTATTCATACTTCTCGTTCTTTTGGATGCACGTCGATGAAAGGTAAAGTGTACTTGAAGTATGGTCTCATATTTTTGAAGATAAACACACTGGAACCAACACCTACACCCAAAACCGATGATCGAGGCTCTCCGTTTTCTGTGTAAAAACCGACTAATCCGCAAGGTGCGTTCACCATGTTGTGCTCCGTTACTTGGTCCCCACCTTTGTAAACTCGTATCTGATGCAAATGACAAAGTTATAATAGATTTGCCAATGGATTGACAATTATGAAAAGTTATTACTTTAGCAGAATTAGCTGCAAGCGTCCCCAAATCGACGCAAACGAGCCTTGCATCCCCATTGCCGGTAACGTCCAGCATATCAACCCCATTTGGCAATGTGTATAATTTGGCTCCTGGTTCCCAAAATGCCTCCAGCCATCGGCTCGTACCGAGACCACTAACATTGTGTTCGGCTCTAAAAAGTATACATTAAATTTTTCACGATGAATATATTTTAAACAACCCCTCTATCTACACGCGGCGACTCTAACACCTTAACACATATAATACAATTAAAAAGTATTCATTTTTTTTTTACTTACCGTAGCCCATGCATTATTGAATTTCCTTTAAACATTCGATACAAAATATTACTTTTAATTGAAACACATAAGCACTCGTCCAAACACTCTTCATATACGTTCTATGCACCGTGTTGTAATGCGGTGAAACAGAACGTCATATTGTTACTATATTAAACTTTTTCGAGGTATTCTTTGTTGAGAAGTGAACAGCCACGAATTGACAGAATTTTAATCTCTGAATGAAACAACGGTCGATCATATCGAAAGATCTGTTTTAAAAATTTGTTGAACGATTCAGTATCGCTGGTTGATTCTTTGTTGTGGACACCTGTATCCATAGTAATGTTCACGTGTACTAAATATCAATGATCGCGGATTGGATTCACTTATCAAGAGCAATGTTAAATTACATTGAAATTGAAATATTTTTATAATACGATAATTCTTTTCTCTTTTTTAAAGAGAAAGTATAAATATACAACTTTATTTTAATAAATAATACCTTTTCTTTTTATGACCACTGCAAACGTTACGCGTAATTATTATTTGAATTATCGTTGTGTTTCGTTTAATTTGAAAACTTATGTTTTCTAGCTTGACCTATACGAATGTAAACACAGAAATTACCGATGATAGTTATTCGTGTTAGGATTCAATTAGAAGCGTTTCTCGATCGTTAAACTCGGGCAAGTGATTTAAAAGAAAATCTTGACAATTGAATATAACATTTGATATTTAAAAAATTTACTCGGATAAACTGCGCTTTCTTGTTTTAATTTTCCTCGAGAATAATGCTAACGTCGACGAAATCGAAAACGAAATATGAACAATCAGTGACGCCGTTGACACATCCGAAGAATCATTTCAAACTACCAAGTCGAAAATTATGGAAAGAGGGAAGTAGTAACTCAGCATTGAAAGGCGATCATTGGAAGAAATATAGAGATTCGAATAAATGGGACTTGGTCGAATCTCCGCAGTTCGTTGATTTTAGTTCTGCAGCAGACGTAGGAGATTCTTACTTCGGTGAGATTTTCTAATCACATTTTAACAGAATTAATTATATTCGGAAACTCCTACAATGGACTAATTTCAAAAGAAATAGATCGTCGAGATTTTAAGTTCCCTTTATTATTTTATTAGATAAAGTAACTGTGATTGTCAGCACACCAAATGTAAATCTCCAATACGGAAATCTTCCTAACACGTTCGAAGGCGAAAATTCATTGATTGCGTAAGAATTATTATACTCATCAATGTCTTTCAGTAAGAAATCACAGAAATCACAGAAATATGTTTCATTTGATTTCAGAAACCTCGATAATTTTCATTTATCCACTATAAAACCCGATGTACCGACATATGAGGTGGAGAACAATGAGAACGACAAAGAAAACAAGGAGGAATATGTGGTTCACACATCCTCTCTTAATATGGTATGTCGCATAAATGAATTAGATCAATGAATTGATTTTTAATTATTGGCATGAATGTTTCAGGGAAAGGATAAAGATGAAATATGTAATAAAATAAATAAACCCCAAAAGATAAATGGCTTTACTATTATAAAGCCATTTACCTTTGACATGCGATATAAATATAATCAACAACGTAAACAAGAACGCATTAATAAGGTATGAGAATTATAATTTGAAATAAAACTTTTAAATATTTATTAATCAATTATTTATCTGTAGATGTTAGAAGAAGAGAAAAAGATGAAGGTATTTCGAGCAAACCCTCTTCCAAAATATTTAAAATCTCGACCTCAAAATAACAACAATAATAATAACAATAATGACATTTTACATGGTAAAGTAAATAGTAATACCGAAGAAAAAGATAAGAAAAAAAGTTCCGCTGTAATGAACACGAAGAAAAATACCGATGTAATATATAAAAGTTACATGCCACTCTGCATGCCTGTTTTAAATTAAATTGCGTTTGAAAGTAATTAATAACTAGATTCTTTTGTTTTTAATATAACTCAGGTCTGCAAGAAATTACTGGCTGTACCGCACATCACCAGAAAGAACTTGGAAAAGCCAAAAATGCCACATTTACAAACCGCAATTCGGTCACAACTAAGGAAACGTTTCGATGATACCATAAGAGAGAAGGAAAGACAAAATGAACAGCTTAAACAAATGGTAACAGTTTGTTTTTTTAATATTATAATAATATTAGAATTTGCTACATATTTCTAAAATAAAAAAATAGGAGATTGCTGCTAAAAAGAAGCAAGAGGAAGAAGAACGTTTATATTTAAGAAAACAAACTGTTCATAAACCACAACCGATTCGCAAATATAAATTGGGTTTGCCAACTGTTGCTAAACGACCATTAACCGACCCTGTGAGCCTGATACCATTAAAACGACGTCGCACAGTGGATCGAGTAAGGCAAAATAATTTCAGAACTGCTTAGAATTTTGTTTTATAGATTTGTATTCTTTTATTAATATCAAGCAAAATAACTAAAATAAAAAGTGACACTTTCCCACACATGCTGTATAAGTAATTATAAAATTATTAGTACCGCCCGGCCCCCTCCCAATGTGCCACCTTGCTCTGACAATTAGAGCCTTCTGCGGGTTCCCAGGTTCATGGTCCTCCTAGGAGAATTTACCGAAGTCAGTCAAAATCAACACAAGACCGAAAAATTATTGAAATAACTGACAAAATTGCATTTTACAAAGACCGCGATCAATCAAAGGTATTTTTAAAATTCGATCCTTGTGCCATCTATACAAAAAGTGCTGAAACTACTCGACAACTTACCGATCGATTTTCCGAAACAAGGAAAGATTAGCGCTAACTATCGGGAAATAGCGGAAACTACTTGATAATTTACCGACTACCATATGGTAAGTCGGTAAGTAGCCTGCATTGTTTCCCGATAGAAAAAGCTAGTGCTCCCTGTTTCGGAAAATCGATCGGTAAGTTGTTGAGTAGTTTCTCCTATTTTTGAAGAGATGGCGCTAAGATCAAATTTGAAAAATACTTGATTTGTGACGGTCTTTTTAAAATACAAGTTTGGCAAACAATTATTTTAATCAGTTTTTGGCTGATTTTGATTGATTTCTAAAAAATAGAATCAAAACTAAAAGAAGGACTGGTAAAACAGACACGACTATCATACCGACGGTGTTATGTATATGCAGACCTTACTTCCCTGGGGGTGCTTGGGATCCCGAAATCATGATCTTTAGAGAACAAAACACGTCCAATCTTTTTGGATTTGTAGTCACTGCTATGAATATATTTCTTCTTATGAAGGATTACTTTTCTTTAATTTAACGAATTTATTGTAAAGATCAAAATGATTGGAATGCGAATGAATGCATTTAACGATACTGGGCTCGGTGAACCGGAGCAAGATGCAAATACGGCACTCATAGAATTAGATAAAGGTATGTTTATATTTTCTAACTTAACCTCCTGTTGTTTTATTTGCTGTGTTTAGTAAATATTATTTTAAATAGTAATTAAACACATTCTTTTAGGTTTACGATCAACAAAGATCGGTGAACAGTGTGAAGCCATAGTGAGATTCCCACGGTTATTTGAAAAATATCCCTTTCCTATACTCATCAATTCTTCTCTATTAAAATTAGCAGAGGTTTTTCGTACCGGTAGCAATTTTTTACGTGTTTGGGTCCTTAGAGTATGTCAACAAAGTGAAAAGCATTTAGATAAAATTTTAAATGTTGATGAATTTGTTAGACGTATTTACAGTGTGATACATTCCAATGATCCAGTTGCTAGAGCTTTAACATTGCGTACATTGGGTAGTGTAGCTGGTATTATACCAGAAAGACAACAGGTAAGGAATTATATGTTAAGTATATTTTGTATTACATATATAGAAATTTAAAAGTAAATGCATTGAATAATTTGTATAGGTTCATCATAGTATAAGAAGATCATTAGATTCTCACGATTCAGTTGAAGTTGAAGCTGCAATATATGCTGCACAAATGTTTGCTGCACAGTCAAAGCTCTTTGCTGTTTCTATGTGTAGCAAAATATCTGATATGATTAGAGGTCAAGCAACACCTGCATCAATGAAGTTACAACTTATCCCTATTTTACAATACATGCATCATGATACTTATACAGCTTCAATGGTATGTACATATTAAAAAAGTTTTTCTTTTGTGGAAGTATTTAATTGTTAGTTTAATTAAATAAATTTTTTAAAGGTAAATAAATTATGTATGGAGCTTCTTGGTAGCTATCCAGCAGTGGAATTTGTTAGAGTAACATTAAGTGCTTTAAGCACACTAGCTTCTGCAACATTAATTGATATTCCACAACAAGTTGTGCTTTTGTTACGTTATTTGCAAGATGATCCAAGATTAACAATAAAACGCCATGCTTTACATTTGTTACATTCTTTAGCTAGGAGAGGGGCTCATTTGTGGCCACAAGGTGCTCTTGATAATCTAATAGGTAAATATATTAGCTATATAATTTTATATCTTCAAAAGAAATATTTAATGAATGTGATATTTTAGAGAGTACTACAACGCTTCTACAAGATGGTGCTGGAAATAAAGATCTCCTTATTCGAACGTTAGATGTGATCGAGGTTATCACTTATTTTTAAAGTAATGACCGGCAATTTTTATACGTGTGAAGATCTACGACTAAATCGTTCAAATTATTTAATCTAGGTACTTAGTCAAAGCGCGGTAACATGTGATGCAAACAAGGAAGAAGGAAATCCTCTGTTATCCTTATGTCTAAATGCTTGTTATTCTCCTGACCCTTTTATCGCAGTAAAAGCGATTACTATATTAGCTAGAGTTGCGTGTTACTGGTATGTATCAAATAATTATTTATTGTTGTGGTTTTATTATGAGATAAATGATATATACATTTACAGCTATGAAGAAGGTTTACCAGCATATGGGATACAAGATGTTGTGTCATGTCTTGAATCTTTAATTGTACTACTAGCTTTAGATGATAAATATTTACGTCAATTAAAAGTCTGTTTGCGCTCGACGGTAAAATTGTGTCGAGCACAGCCTAGTCATTGTTCAGTATTTGTCGATGCAATTGGCAGTACACTGTTTAACACAAACATAGAAAGTACTCAAAGTGAGAAACAAGCAGTTGCTTTATGTGAAGCTCTAGGTGCTATTGGAAGCTTAGAAGAAAATACATTGCTCTCGCTTTTACCAGATATATTGGCAAAGCTTAGACAGACTGTACATGTACACTCAAAGGTAGCCATGAACAGAAACCACATATACAATTCAATGGACCTAACGTCTATATAAATTTCTTCTTAAAGGTGATGTTATGTACACTATTATTTCAAATGGTAGCAGGAGGCTATGAATGGAATACAGAATGTTTGGAAGCAGTAGAAGAAGTTATTAAAAATGTTGATGGTTGGGCCAAATATAGAATCGCGCGAAGTGCTGCGAGATACGGTCACCACACAATAGCAACGCAAATATTTAGGAATTTGAAGGAAACAGTAGCGTCTGAACAATTACATTTTTGGATATCTGGTTTGGAACTAGTCACCAAAGCTGAGAGTTGTCTTATGTTTGTATAACTTATTTATAAAAGATATTATTCTTTACGGTAATGCTTCATAAATCAATTTTACTTTGTTTATAGGGATAAAACAGAGGAAGCAGAAAGCAAAGCAAGGGTGCAAACGGTGGAAAAGTTAAATGGAGCTATTGCATGTTACGCGAGCGCGTGTGCATCATTAAAAGCAGCTAGTACTCCTTTGAGAAGTTTACAGTTTGCTAGCGAGTATTCAAAACTTCGTTGTGAATTCCTTCAAGCTATTATACAACTTTTACATTCATGCAGGTATTATATTACACTCCAAAATCATTTATTTTTTACAAATCCCAGAGATTGCATAAGTAAATAAATCTGATTATCCTTTAGATCTCTGTGTACAGCTCCACCACCTGCTATTACAATTACAGTAATTCTTGCGACGAAAGATGATCTTCAACGATATGGACGTGTTACTAATCAAGTATTTTACTTTTTCATAATACTTAGTTGTATTTAGAAATATTATTAGTATTAAAATAATTTATATTTGTTAGTTGAGAAAGTCGGCTCAAGAATTGAGGAACTGTGCGGATAACTATCAGAAGCTTTATCAATCAGCTTTTGACGCCGACCCCGGTTCATTGGCAAACATAAGAGCGTATCCTTTATAAAAATACAATTAATTTCCAAATAAATAAATACAGCATATTGTTCCTTTACTTATCATTTATAGGTTGCAGGAAATTTGTCGCTTGTTAGCAAACAGCGTTGAACGAGTTTGTGGGGGAATGGGAATTCGTACATATCATCAAAGCGAGGTTAATTTTGATTTCGGCGATACCGTAGAAATGCGTCAATTAGCACGTTGCTGTACTGAATTACGCCGTCTCGCGCCTACCTATATAGGGGAAAATAAAGCATCGGCCCTCAGTCACTCAAGAATAAACTGTTTAGTGTCACAAGTGATGTTATTAGCGGGATCAAAAATGAGATTACCAATGCCCCGATATTACTTCCAGGCATTACAAGCGACTAGTGTTAAATTATCGGTTTCACCACAGCCACGGGTACTCGGCGAACCAGTATCCGTACCCCAAGGTAGCCAACTAGCGCTAAAAGTCGAAGGAGTACTACGGCATGGCCGGCGCGCGTCTCTATATCGCTCCGTCGCTGCTGTCTGTATTTCTATTTCCACGACTCCTCCTTCAAAAATCAATTCAGATCAAAAGGTAAACACCAATAAATTTCTTTCGTACAATTATTTTTTCTTTACTTAACAAACATTTCACTTACAGGATTCTAATACCAACGAATTACAACAAACCGTCACGCCACACCGTGATTTCTTCGCCTGTGAATTTTTACTTTCATTGGGAAGCCCGGGAACAAATGCAACTGCATGTGCAAGTAACACCGCAAATGTAAATAACAATATGAACGCCGGTGGTGGACAGTATCAAGTTACAGCAAGTGCAAGTATACTTGACAAGGATGGTAATGTGTGGAAATGTGGACCACGTTCTACGCTTCAAGTTAGGGTACACGAAGAGCCTGCTAAAAGGAAATTACCATAACAAAGTCTGCTTATAGTTTTTATACCACGTTATTTGTATCCAATCAAATTTTATAGAATAAAAATGTCTCTTCTTTTATTCTCTATGCTTTACTCTTTTGCAATGTTCCATTTATACGTACAAATAACGATTGTGCATTGTATGCGGAAAATTCATGAATGAAAATCGAACTTTTTTAAATCATACACGCAATCCTACTTGACGGAAAGCAATTTCGCGTGCACGATAGGATATACTACCGCAAAATTTACTATTTGATGGGGGTTAAAGGGTCGAATATACGAGTAACGAGAGTCGATGTACGGGTGGACGCGCCGTGAGAAAGCCCATAAAAGGGAGATTGCGAGGGTGTTCGGCGCACAGTCGCGCACCGTCTGTCCGTTAGTACGGTACGCGGGCACTCCTCGATATTCGTGCTGCACTTGGCCCAAGCATCATCTCGAGAAGAGCAACAGTTATGCCCTCAGATCATCGCGTCATTGGCTGACACGGTCTAATATCAAACTTCGTCACGCGTCTATACGCGGTAAGTAAATATTTTTCTTTTTTCAAATTTAATATTATTTGAGGAAAAATCTTATCTTCTTCGGTTAACTAAATAAATAACATACGAAACTATGATTATAATTAAACGAATCTTTGCTAGTTTATAAAATATTCTTGAAATTAAAATAATTGCACGAAACAATTATTCGTGACTGGTAAACGCGGCGTGAAGTACCTTATGCTGAATTTAAATTAACTTGCAATCTCGCGAGAAATGTAAAACACCACAAAGGAGGGACCGAAATACGATTCTTTACAAGAATTTATATCTCCCAAGTAATTTCTTGCTACCGCTTTTGAACTCGCGAATCATCTGCGGAAATGAAGAACTCGTACAACTCGGGCATCGTTTTAATACTCTTAATTGAACCGAAAGAAACACAAGGAAACTTGCTTTCTCAAGTGATTTCAATGTAAAACCTGGGATAGTAAGAATGTAATTATTTAAAAACAAAATTTATGGTAATTTAATCAATGATAATTATATTAAGAGTAATACTTTTTATAGTTTTAGAAGATTATAAAAACGTTACGTTTGGGGAACAAGTGTGTAAATCATTTTTAAGTAAAATAGAACATAAAGAAATGGTTCTTCTAACAGAGCTATCGAAATAACGATTCCTCTTCGAATCGAAAATTTCTCTAATTATTTCGTGCTGGGTAAGGGTTTTAAAATGAACGAAAATTCCATTCCGCGAAAGGTCCTTTCAATTTGTTTCGTCTCGTCGTTGAAGTGGTGTTGTTCGTGGTCGTTATTTTTTCCAATTATCTTCGCACATGTCTCCGGCAATGCTGTTGTTACGCTTTTAGAAAGGGATGAAGGTCCGCGAAGCATAATGTACAATGAGCGTAGTACGAGTGCTGTGGGTACTAAGCATTGCGGTTTAAGCTGTATGGCGATGTATGGTATGCGCTGTGATTCGAGGCTACGCTCGCCGGTACCGAGTAGTTGTGCTAAATGGTTCGCAAACTAATGTTCAAAATTCGGGCAATGTCGCGATGATAGTGTACGTGTGAGAGTTCGGGGTATAGGGATGAAAGAGAATAGAATGGAATAGAATGGAAGGGAATAGGGTGCGATGGAGAGGGTAGATGAGGAAGAGGGAAAGCGACGTCTGCGAAGTCTTCCTTAGTTAAAACTTTTCAAGATTGAATTAAATAAAACTGCTACGACGTTTCCGTTATCCTGTTTTACCTCTTCCGATCCTTTTTTTTCCCCTATCTCACTCTTTTACGCGGCGTTGCAATGAAACGACTTTCGAAATAATTAGTTCAGGAATTCAAGAACCTGTGAAATACAGTAATCGGTATTGGCGCGTACGTATTTTTTGCTTTTTTAATTGCAAAACGTTTCGTACGTCCAGGTAGGAAAGAGTTTCGCGTGTCCACACAATTGGATAAAATCCTTTTTCTCGAACCTTGTTATGTACCCTGTTGAACGCCTATTGGATTTTATACAGTTGTAACGGGAAATGGAAACAAGGTTCAGTTTATTTCTCTATGCATAGCAAATCTCATTTCCTTCGTTCCTATGTATGTATGTATATGTGTAGGTATATACGCGAAACAGATATCTTATTCCTTTTTCGTACGATCAAAATCGAAGATTTCTGAATATTTCTTCGAGAAATCTGACCTCGATTTACATTGTTGTTGGATGTCGGTAATCTATAAATGCAATTGGACCTGGTCGTACGTAAATGCAACGAATGTATTAGATTGTTACATATCACAAATCGTAGATTTGAAAATGTATAAAGTCCGATTCAATTTGACAGGGTAAAAATTATGGTGAGAAAAAGTGGGATCTAATGAAAAATAAAATACTCCTTTCAAACTTTTTCACAAAAACAAACGGTAACAAGATAATTTCACAAAAATATTTAATTACTTCACTAACGAGTCCAAGTGAAACAATTCTAAAAGGCTGTTTAAACGAATATTTGATTAAATTTGAAAAGCAACAGAGTTTTTATATTATAAATTTTAAAATATAAAAATGTACATTACAATAATAATGATAAATGTTGTTCTTGTTATTTTTGTGTTTCATTAAATTTCAAGTGTTTCAATCTATATTGAATTCCCCTAAAATTTCGCGAAAATAATAACAAAACCTTTTGTGAATATTTTCCATACAAAACGACTGGTTATTATTTACTATAATTTACAACAATTGCGCGCTCGTATAATTTTTTCAACCTTCCAGCCCGGTAATTGGTTTTGAATTTAAGCCAATGTACCTTTATGATGTGAGCTGCGAATTGTGCTTACTTTGTTAACAATATACCGTATTACTGAAGCTCATTCGAACAAAGGAATACGTCAAGAAGATATATTAGAAAGCAGATGTATACCCGGCAAATGGGATAAGAGGGGTGACTAGTGTTGTATCTCATTTGCATGAGTGAAACAGATATTGAATTGTGGCAGAAAATTGTTGACTATTGAAACAGAAAAGGATTAAAGGAATAAAAAAAAAAGTGCTTCGAAATCGTTGTAGAAGAGATACAAAGCCCTTTTTTTCTCGTTCCTCTGGAATTGGCTATTCTACGTGCACAGTTATTTTCCAATTAAAAGGTACTTTAATTTCATCGAATTTTACGATGTTTGATTCGACGCGATCACGATTCGTCGACGCACGGAAACAAAGTCTCCCAAAGGTTTCGAATCGTGTAACGATGCAACGGATAAAGAGAATTTGTAAATGATGAGAAACGGAAATTCGCCGGTTAAAACAAACATTTTCGCGATGATCCTTGCTTAATTAACGAACCCTGCCTACCCTTACTCACCTATCCTTTTTTATCAGTGGGGGGAAAATCGAAAACTTCCCTTATAACAAAGGTGCCTTCTAATTTTCACCACAGTTTCTCTACCCTTTCATTGCACACGTTGCATCGTCGTGACGAGGGATGGTGGTTATATAGAGGAAGTGACGAAAGTGAACGACAGGAATAATGGACAGGTTTGGGTAGAGTGGCTTCCCGTTCGGTAGGGGCATTTGTTCCACCGACAGTAACTCGTGCCCGTAATAAACATGCCGTGCTAGCAGATTGACTGATGATACCGTTCTCCATTAGATGTTATTGCTGAGCTCCTATAACCTTTCAACATCGTCGGTATTCAATATATCCACGGCTAACGGTAATTATTGCAGTGGCGCATCTTGAAAAAAGAAAAAAAAAAAAAATAGGCGCCCATAAAAGATTTATTTTTGTGAAGCGTTCCTATGAAGAAAGGGATGCAAGGAAAAGAGAAAATAGAAAGCAAAAGGAGAGTTCTGTTACGGAGCTAGCCGGTGGCTGAAGTGACGATAGTTGAACGGAAGCGAGAGTAACTAGTCGAATTCAATTTCACCAAGAAAAGGGTAGAAAATAGCGAAATTTCGCTGAAATCGTATCGCGTCTGATTAAATAAGAACTACACAGGTAGATATAATTACCTCTCCGTTAACTAACTAGAAATACAATCTTCCAATTAGACTTCTTCGTATTGGACTATTGCGTGTCGAATGATCGATGAGGAATACATACAATTTCAATCGAATTCATTTATTTAGAAATATAATAATTAATTAAACATTCACTGTGGTCATAAATTTGCGCATTGAAATCGGCTATTTAACATATTCATAATAACCAAATAGAACAGGAAAATCAACAAATTAAAATACATTCCCTTATACTGTGAAAGAAAGATATTTCATTGTTATGTCGTTCATTGAATGAGATTCATCACGGTAACCGAGAAGAATCATTTACCAAAGCTTATTTATAACCACAATGAATAATAAATTAATTGTGTATCTGGCTGTCTCGAGATTTTATTTAAACCCAACACACTTTTCAATGATTCGGTGTGGCTCGGCTCGTTCCCTTGAGAGTTGGCATTAAGGGGAAACAGAGAGGGTAGAAAAGAAACGGAGAAAGGGTAGCACGGGAATACCCTCAGGCAAGATCGTCATTATCATAATTTTTTCTCAATGTTGCCTAACGAAGGTGATACTGAATGCGTAGGAGGCGTGTGCGTCGGGTATCGGGGCAAACAACGGGCTAGGCCAAACAGGTGGGGTCTTGGTGAACGAAGGGGGTTAAAAGGGGCACCTCGGTGTATCTCTCTCTGTACACAGTCCCAGCCGCGGGGTGCAACTTAATGAGCTTCCTGCGTTGGTTCCGCTTGTAGTGCGCATCACTCCCGTCTCTCGCTTTTTCTATTTTTTGTTTTTTTCACATTTTCTGCCTCCACGTTCGCAGACGTCGTGTCTGAATCCATTCAAAAATCCGATCGTCGACCAGTCGCTTAGACGCGGATGTTTACGATCGAAGTAGATTGCGCGCCATTGCTGCTTCACGATAGTACTACGAGGCACAAAGAATGGTGCAAAATTGACTGTTAAATCTTAAAAGAATGGCCTGTGACGTTATAGGGGTAGCAAGGTTAAAAAAAGAAGGACCCACCACTTCCCTCGATATTCGAAAGTTGTGCATTATGTAGAGGGTTAGGGGTGAGTTAGCTTGCACGAGACAACTATTTTTGTATAACCTTTTCTAGGAAAAAGGGTGATTTAGGGGAGGGAGGATCTATCATTCCAGAATTATTACTTCACAATTACCATGACACGATGCGTTATTTCAAAATATGCTTCATTTAATATTCTTTTTATTCAACCCTTGAAACCAAGTTGTGAGCAAATAATCATATCGCGTAATTATTGAATATTAAGACGACTGGTGAAGCCTACCGTGTCCAATATTGTACAGTTGCGTGCGACATAGGCTTCCTTTAATTAAAAGGAAGTATAAAGGAAGAAGTGTTTCATTAACTGCCTTGTTTATCCATGTCTCTTACGTCTGAGGACAAGTGGTTCCAAATTAGGGAACTTCTCTGGGAACTTCCAAATCTAATTCTATCGTATGAGATTAAATCTTTTATAGTGTGTTATATATGTACTATTGTAGATCTATGGAATAGTACAGATTTTCAGTGTAGTGTTAAAATGTAATTGGTGGCGGGGGATACTCGTCGATACGGATTTTCGGTCAAGGATTCTCGGTGGCAATTATTGGCGGATACCGCCGGCACAACTTGTCTGCTTCGACAGTGTATTACGTGTGGAGCAGGTTCGCCGATAATTTGCCCCGTACTTGACATATTATTGTATTAGAATCCATAATGGACTATTTCCCGATGTGTTGATACAGTTGATCGTAGAATTAATTTACTGGATTAAACGTAGATAAATTCAATGAATTTTTTGGTATCAAAATATTTAGAATTATTATAATTGCTCTGTTCCATCTTAGCATTTTTCTTATTAAGAATGATTATAGTCATTCACAATCAGTACTACTTATTTGTTTAATAAATTAGGATTTAGATATGAATAATCTATCAAGGATTTATCCAAAGTGTTTTTTTTTTTCTACGAACAAAAGTTCTAACGAATGCATCAGAACAATGAAATAAATGAATTTCTATGAAAATAGGTACATACATTTCATGGAACATTTTAGATTTAATCGTCAGAAAACGCATCCATTGTAACCGGCTTTAGTTTCAAGAGACGAATGCGATAAAAGCATATTCGATTTTAGAATGTTGCATGAATTGTTTGGTGTTGCTTACAGCAAATGGTGAAACAAGAATTTCCGCGGTTTAGTTAAGTGCTGCGATACCATGTGCCAGATTTGTCGCCTTTAAACCTCTTTAGGTATGTACGTTTTTTTGTGCCAATTTCAGCTCTGTACAAGTTTCGTGGTCTTTAGAGGATTGACCTGATTCTCTGATTTTTCATCCCGATTGTCTCCTCCTTTTTGTGAATTAACGTGTTGTCTAAAAATAACAAAGGCTTACTATTATTTTTCACTACAATTATTGTATGTAAAATTGAATCAAGTTTATTCAAATACAACTGAGACGCGTTTCTTTAGAAACTTCAAAATTCAAAGATTCTAATAATCAAAAGGTTTAAAAATTCTAAAATTCCAAAACTCTCATATTTCCAAATTCTAATATTCTGAAATTCCAAAACTCTCAAATTTTCAAATTCTAATATTCTAAATTTTTCAGCACTTGACACTGTTAATAAACCATCATCGAGAAAAGATTCTAGTTACACTAATTGCAAAAAGATCATTATCGCCTTGACTTCTAGCTAAGTTTGTTACAGACTGATTTTTGAATCCAAAAAATTTACCCATGTGTTCCGATACTAAAATGCATTTATTGATTTGCTAAGTGTAATTGAAGACAATATAATGTTTTAAACTGTTAGTTCGGTTATAGTTGGTGCATTACATAACGCACATTTATTACGATGAACGGCGAACAATAACCGCAAGAATTCTGCTGCATGCAGATATAATTTTCGTGAAACTATTTCTGCACTTAAAACTCGCTTGCAGCCTGCATAATACATCGGGCAATATAACATGTATCAAATTATTCCTTACAACGTACGTATTGTATCATTTTCGCGTGTTCATTTAACATGCTATATTAATAAATTGAATTTGTTTGAACGAGTTGCAATATTAAATAACCAATGTAACCACGTTTATAAATATCTCCCGTACAACGTACCACCGTTGAAAATATTTATCGACCGATCGAATCGTCATTTCATTATTACCGCGATTAAATTGATTTTTATTTTTATTTGAACACTGTCGTCTGATTGCTCAAATAAAGTAAGCCGCGTTATATATTTTAATTAATCACACAAATTATAGCAAACTTGTATACTTTATAATAATATTAACACTAATGTTTTAATTTAAAATAAAATAATTAATTTAAGTGTCTAATATTTCTAAGTAGCTAATTAAAGAAATTATTCCAGGGTAGGAGTAATTATTATTATAAAGAGTTATTCCAGGGTAGGAGTAAATATTTTCTTCTAACGAACGATCCTTTAACAATGACCACAAGCTTCTCACGGCCGAGATAACTCGGATTCTCATAGAACCGAAGGATCTTCGAACTCTCGGAGAATTTGCAGCTCTATGCATGCACGGTAACCTAACCAGTGTCATAATTGAATCTGTGAGAAACACACTGCAAGTGAGATTAGAAGCCGTGCGATAGTTTTGGTACATCTTGACTCCTCACGTCCTTTACACGGGCCATCGTTGAACACCGCTGTACACGGCAGTTCGAAAGCCTGTTCCTCGATAAATACCAGATTAGCCGTTGAATACAAATATTTCGGTGCGAAGGTGGGAACAGGATTGATTTTACATCGACATTCCACGACAGAGATTATTAAAATCCTCAACTACAAGATTTGATTCTGCGATCAAGTAAATGATAGCTTGAAGACCAAGAATTATTAATATTTAAAATATGCAAATTCTTTTACGGTAGATTTAAAAAAAATATAAAATTTGTTTATATACAGCTGTGTTTTTAAAGAGATCCAGTTCGATCCCAATTTGGATATTTAACCATCTCGCTCGGGAATCACGTATGTGCACTGAAACCCAATACTTTTTTTTCCCTGAAATTTCCACGATTTCCACGAAAACAGGGAATAAAATCCCGTTTGTTGAATTCGCCCGTGTCACGGGCGCAAGAGTTCGTCAGACTGTTCGAAATTCCAAGCGAAAATTCCACGTGCAGGCAGGATGAGATTCTCGCAATTCGTGGCAAGCTAGCGGCTGGCGGCAGGCCTTTGTAAAGGTTCTAAATCTCTCACGTAATTCTATCAATCTTGTATAACTTACTTTTATATCGACCTTGATCGTCTCACGCATCGATGAAACTTTTCCGCCCTGTTGCAGGCGATCGCGTGCTTCATTTCCCGCGATTCAATTTATGGCGCGACGGAAGTGCATAAGTGAATTTTCCCAGTCCCCTCCAACAGCTTGGATAGTGTAATATTTTCCGCGTTACGTAGCGAACCGATATCTGTGACAGTTGCATAGCAAATGCAACTTGGGGAGAATCGTTTCTGAGTCTCGCGCGTATAAGAGGGAGAGAGAGAGAGAGAGAGAGTGAGGGGTAGAAAGAGAAACGGTTGCGAAAGTAGGGTCTGTCGGTGTAGCAGAGTACGGAGGAGGCGAAGTCAAGGTGGAAGGCAACTTTACAGACAGTTTAAACCACAATCCTTAAGTTCCATCGTTCCAGGGGAGTAAGCGAGCAGCACACGAACCGAGTTCCCTTTCCCGTGCAAACCTAACTGCGGCTATTACTCGGCTGGCACAGTCTCTGCTCATCGATAGTCAATTTGCCATTTCGTGGTATGTTACGTGTACCTCTCCGTTTCGTCGAACGATACACGGGATACCGGAAGTTCAAGAAGTACGATCGATATGCCTCCGATAGAATATGTACATAGAGTTACGATGCCACCACCGATTCGAAGATCCAATTTCAGATCAGGAGAAATCATTTTTATCGTTACAGATCTTTCATTTCTCTGATGAATTAGGCCTAGGAAGAAATTCCTTTAACCCTCGAACGAGCGAGCTGGGTCAATCGCTTATGGTCCTAATTCAATGGTTAATGGCTGTAGTAGACGATTTTATTCGCAATGAGAAATTCTACGTCGGATGTATTATTTTTTTTTGATATTTTAAATTGGATAGAATGAAATATTATCGTATAGCTATTAGTTTACAAGCCGTATAATAACGAGGATGAGGATAAAATTGCTTTTGAATACCCCATCGGATCAACGGTTCCGGGGGAAATTTAATAAAGCGAGAATTTTCTCTGTGTATGGAAGTTAGGAGCCCTGGGCTTCCCTTTTTGTACTTGTACAGGGTGCTAATTATTACTTTTCGCGTGTGAGACGGTACACGATACACGATACGTGTTAAAATTTTAACGATACACATCATCGAGCCCTGTTTCGTTAACAAAGGAAGCCGGGACACGATGCGACCGCAGCCGAAGGCACGATTTACGTTTCCCACCGAAACGTGCCACGAGTTTGAATAATCGAAGTTTTAAGGGACGAGAAGGGTGTTCGACAAACCGATACACCACCGTCATTCTGTGTGCGCGCACGCGTTACCCTTCGGTTAAGCTAAAAAAGTGAATTATTTCTGGACAGGGAGAAAAAGGTATCACTTTTGTATAGCAGATTAAAGGGTATATCAAACTGATGTCGAAGTCCTTTCTCTCGGAGCACGACACCGCACTATCGTCAAACGACTCCGCATCATTGAACCAAAACTTTCTTCCCATTGACTAAACCACCCTTAATGGCTTATAGAAACTTTCACGATATCACCGTACGAGAAATTTCAAACGTTTCTTTTAAGTGACCGAACTTTTATCGCGGCCGGCTCGCTAATAGACGATAAAGTTGCTAAACTTTTGAAAATCTAAGTGGCCATCGGTACCATTCATACGATTGATTGATATTGATATCGTATCGTATGACATAATCACATGTAATGGAAGCGTGGTATATTAATTATCGCGAGGGTCATCAGTGGCTAGTGCCATGAATTAATTTCAAGTAACATTAACGTTAATTAAGCAGGGTAATTAATTTGAAAAAAAAGGATCGTATTACGAATAATTGAAATTATTTCAAATTTACGTTTCAAATATAATTTGATTAGTAAATTTCGATTAGGTATAATAGAGGGTATAAAATTGCAAAAGTCATCGATTTAAACACGAGTGCCATTTGATACGTTGGTACTCATGGTCACGGTGTAAACTTGAAAAATATACAACCATTTCCCATGTCGTTTCGGACCATTTATCCTGTGGCATGATGGGAATCGGGGGGACCAAAAATATGTCACTCACCGATCGTTGAATGGCACCATTGTATCCACAATTCAGCTTGGAATTTACCCAAGGTTGACCAATGGTTGATCAATTCCACTATCTATGATGTAACTTGTGCCCAACATCACTAATGGAAGATCCTCTTTCACCAATTACCACTTCGTTCGCTAACAAGTTCTCCGTAAACTTACTATTGGTACAATTTTGTATTCTATTATTATTAATTAATCCTCGAAAGGTGAAGGTTCGTCAAATATGACCCAGACTTCCGAAAAATATCGGGTGGTATTTCTAGCGAAGTTAAACGTATCAATTTGTGAATAAAACTTTAACATTGCATTAATATTTGATTATTAATACGTTACTATTTCTATTAATATTTCACCAGTTTCTGATCGAAATACGATTATTGCAATAAAATTTATAAACTGACGATAAGTTAAATTGTTCTGTCTCACATTTGTACATTAATTAATATTACGAAATAAAATACATCATAAGGTGATGGAAACTTGCGCATACTCCTAATTTAATAGAAATGACGTACAATTCGTGTAACGTAATTAAACTATGACATACCTTCTCGCTCAATTACCCCGAAATTCTCGATTGAAACATTAACACAGTCACAAATGAAATAAGTTGTTTAACGTTCGACTAACAGCAATTAGCTCTATTAACTCTTGGCATAACAAGTTAAGGTATCTTTAGGAAACTTTGTCGTTAATATTATTTTTACCTATTTTATTCGATCTGTGGTTCTCAGATCACAGAGAACGTATTAAATTCGCAAAGATTTAATAACGCTCGAAGTAACATCCGCCCAACGTGTGTATTCGATTCGGTTTGAACTCTGAAAAGTTGTTACTTCCGCTATAGTCAGACTCATCGATAGTCAATCGTTATTTCCTGCCTTTTGGTACGTTAACGAGGAGAAAGGAGGAGCATGGAAATGGGGGATAAAAGGAGCGAGGAAGGAAGCGAGAAAGTGCAACTGCAGTTGCACGTTCCCAGATCACTGAAAGCGGTCAAATGAATATGCTAGAAAGAACCCACGCAGCCTGTATAAGGTTTAAAATTTTGCATAGAATAAAATTTTTTTTTACCATTAACCCTGTCAAAATGATGGTTTTCGTACTTTTTAAAATTTCATGTATAAAGAAAAATGGTCAGTTTCACGTTTATTAACTTGTTCAACTTTTTTGTTCAACAGATTCTTGGAATTTCTTCCATGAAATGAGATCCGTAGAATATTACTTGGTGTTATGTTCATTATTTTATAGTTTATACAGTTACTCTCATTAATACTCGGATACCACTTAAATGCGAATATTACGTTACTCGTATTTAATTAACTCGAGTACATTTCAAAAAGACTCGCCTTTCTCAAAAAATCAATAATGGAACTTTCACCACTATTATTCTGAATGTCACATGCTGAAAATTTCATCGGAATTAGTCGATTAAATTAGTTTGGCCCGATTTCAAACAGTTATACCGTTTTAAAGAATGTTTAAAATATTCATGAAAGTAACTGTAATTAATTTTGGAATGTTTGTGAAAGTGATAAAATCAAGCGAACTATTTTAATCTTATATTTTTGGAAAATTGTGAGAAAGTATTTATCGTTGAGACGATCACTGAAAAGTAAGTAGAAGAAAGTTCGATAAATCAGCCAACTATTATAAACGTATTGGAAACAAATATCGAACGTATGAAGCAAATACACATTTTCAATAAATATCGGCCCTATTGGCACTATTATATTGACAATGTATATTGACCGTCGGAAGGTCCCTTAACTCGAAGAAATTTTTCAATCCAAGCACAGGAATCTACCCCATGAAACAATTATCCACAAGTTTGTACACTTCCACACACGTATGGAACTATGGTATCCAACTAGTACGTATTAAGCAACGTTTTCCATTCTCAGTCTGAATGGTGCTTGCACATCGCAGACAGTGTTAAAATCGATCGAGATACCTACTTAAGTCGTATTAACCGAATGCCTGATTCGCTAGATAGTTTGAATGTGGTATTTAGCCGCGGCAGTAGCAAGTGTACCATGTAAACTGGCCTAATGGAGGCGTGCTACGGTTGTGGAGAAGTGTGTAGGCATTATCCATCGGGTGGTGCTCGAATTGCAGTCGAATCGAATTACGAGTTAGTAACAGTTTGTCACGGGTTTTGCCGGCATGCTTGCCCATCTGGTCTTTGGATCCCATTTGCTAATTTCGAACCGGTGAAATCTCCTCCCTACCGCAAAAGATCGATCCTCTAATGCTAACCGTGGAAGAAACTTAAAAAAAAAAAGAAGAGAAAGAAAAAGAAAAAGAAAAAAGAGCCATCGACCAGTTAAGACGAAAAGATTTGTGTTGCTTAGTTAGGACGAAGGTTGCTTGTTCTTGCGGGACAAAAAGTCGAAGCTCGACGGAAGTAAATCCGGTGAGAAGATTAGCTGAATGCAAAGGAACCGGTGAACTAAGAAGCTTCCGACGCGACGACGAGGATTCGATCAGAGTGCTACGCCAGGAACGTGTACAGTTTTTAAGTGTATGTAGCAAGGATATACCAAGATGAACAAGGCGTAAAGACAAAGGGTGGTAGAAACCAGAAGAAAGTGGAAACTCGTAAGTAATAGCTCCGACAGCAAACCTGGTAAAATGAACGGATAGACGATGCCATGGAACGACTCTTATTTCCTTTCGCGCTTCACAAGTCAGGATAGTAGAAGAGAAAAGGTTAAAAAAAGGCCAGCCGTTAGAAGAAAGAAGAACACGATAGACATGGAGTTAAAAAAAGAAGGAACAAAACAACCAGGCCTGTGTATGTGTGCAGGAAGAGTCGAAGTTACCCTTTTTTCTTTTACTTCCTTTTTCGCCTACATATCTTCGTACCCTCTTACGCGGGGCGTTCTTGTTCTACTGCTGTGGGGTGTCGGTTAAGCTTCAACGTTTAAGACCTTCCAAACAGACTTCGAAGCTTTCTAGACGCACTTTACGTGCAATGGAACAACCGTTTCCCACGTGTAAAACATTTTTTATTTTATTTTACTCGATAACGTTATCGGACTTAAGGGGCTACTCTCCTTTGTACCGGCCATTTCTAGACGTTCTGTGGGATTAAAAATTGATGTATCAAGAAAGTTGAAAAAAGAATATGTATTTTATTATGAAAGCTTCAATTTTCTCATACGTTAAAGAGACGATTACAATTTTGTTAAACTGAAAAACACAATTTCGCGTTGAAAATTTTACCCCTTGTATATGGAAGTACATTTACGTTCACCTTTTATCTGCCATTTCCACCGAATAAATGGGACTCTTCTTTTGGATAAAAAATTCACATCGAGCCGATTTTTCACGTCTCTCTGTCATTTTTCCGCTAAAATACAACAGGTTATATTCCATCAATCTGCGTTTCTGATTTGCGCTTGATTTGACTTTTCAATGTGCAAATAACAAAAATGTCGAAATGAGCGAAAACGTACGGAGTATTAAACTGTACAAAGAACTTTTGAAACACGGGAGGGTGTACGTGTGCTTCCTATATTCCACCCTTTCTGTACTCCAACGTGGAGTGCAGCAGAATATCGGTAAGCGGCCGGTAATTATTCATGGAGAGTTCATTTTACGCGATATTCAGACGGTCCGAGTTTATGGTGAATCAAAGACGCTTTTGGTACTCAAACCACGTCCAGTTTCCTTCGAGTCAGAAGTGACCAACAGAACGGCTCATTGGATCCTGAGAGAGAGAGAGAGACTCGTTGTCTGTTATTCTCTTGGTAATATAGCATGCAATTCTCGTTGCACGCGTTTATAATACTCTGTGCATACACTTTGGATAGACGTGCAAATGTATGCTCGCCGCGGAAATTGGTGTTTCGATGTTTAATTTGCTATGGTACAGTTAATGACGGATATTCAGAAGATCGAGCGATACCTTGTTTTGCTGTTTAATTATATTCACGTTTCGTATAAATGGTATAAATAAAGGGTACTTCAAAATATCCGCATTCCTACGTTGATTACAATAACAGTTGCCAAACTTATTGTTAGGAACTCTTCAGCGAATAATTACTATAATTACTCTGTCAAACGGAAGTATTATTATTAGACCGCTGCATATTATGCGAGGAAATTCATTTTGTAACATCAAAAGTCTGACGAAAATTTGATCGCATAATAATACTGCAGTTTGCAAAAAATGACTACACGTGCTTTTTATTAATTATTTTAATTCAGACTGAATTAAATTATCAATGAAAGGTATAGTCATTTAATAAGCCTCATAGGCTTCCATGAAATCTTTGCTCATCACTGTACAGTCAAACTAAAAACTCATGAAAAATTGGAGAGCAAACTAATTAAAAGACAGATCGATCGGCAACAATATTTATTCGCGGGTGGATACAATAGCGTAACAACCTGCATGACGATGAAACGCGTATTTACCAACGGGTCAGCTGTTGCAATTTCCACTGCGATTAATTGTTCCACTTTAGCAGCCTAAACAGTTTTCTTTTCTTTCCTTTTCATCCACGAAACCGAGGCAACGTCACAAATTACAGCCACGGTCCACGCGAAATATTTCCCGCAACAATTTCCTTTCTCGGATTCCCCGTGCGAAAGTGTAATCGCTAAAAGCTTTTCCCCCTACCTTGTCTCTCTGTTACGACGTTGGCCTTCTGTAAATATTGTAAAAACAACGAAAAAAAAAAAAAACCAAAAAAAAGGAAAAGAAGAGGGTAATAAAAAGGTGGCTACCGGCTCTGATGGCCACCACTCGACTGTCTCGTATATTCGGCTAAAAAGCGGGAGTTCCAGTGAAACGCGATGCACTTTTCGCGGGACTGTTTAACTTGAATATGTATGCATGTCTAGCGTCGTGGTTCACAGACTAGATGGTGTGGTAATTTTCCCTACACCCCGATACACGTACATACGAGAAAACCACGGTCGAAATTTTTGAAGGTTTATATACATAACTTCGTAGTTGTCCGTGCACTTTCATTTTGCACGATGCCGTCTGACACAGGCCGTGGATCCGTCACTGTCATCAGCCTCCACTATGTTTATCATACACGCGAAACAAATTCATTTTAGCATTTTTAATATTCCAATAACAAGAATGAAATTTATCATAAATCCTTAACCCTTTTATTGCTATCAGTGCGACCAGCTACGAAATTTTGGTTTAAAATAGAAGATCGAATAAATTGAAGCTTAATTTCAGTTAAAAAAAAATGAATCCTTTCATTTGACAAAAAATTCAGGTCAACGACGCAGCTGGTTTTTGCTTGAATAACATCCTAAATGTGTTGTAATGTTTGTAATGATGATGTTACCATCTCTATTTCGCTCAGGAAATTTAATCTCCACAGATCCATACCGGGCGCCCATAGCATATTTTGACACAACCTTACTAATTTCCTTTTTTCTAGCTATAATTCATACATTTCTGTATCCTAGAAATGCACTGAGACCCAAAAAATGAAATAAATTCTATAATAATGAGAAAGCAATCACGATATCATCTAGTCTCTCCCCTTCTCAAACAACTAATCATCGATTGTTAAACAGTAGACGTATTAACTCAGGTCTACGAGGGGGTTATTTAAGTTAAACTCGTCAGTTGAAGCGCAATTTTTGGCAACGCAAAGAGAACGTGGCTCGAAGTCATAAAGGGCAGACTTTGGTCCGAGTGAAATTTTCATTTGACGACTGGCCTTATACGTACGATACACATACACAGGTGAAAACGTTTAGGCTAGCAGACGTGTGTCGTGGGTGATTCGTTAGTGTGCGTATCGCATGGTTTCGGCTAGAGGGGTGTCGGTGAGAATACTCGGCGGAGGGTAGAAGCTGAAAAGGGAAGAGTAGAGGCACGAGGCACCCACTATTCGAGTATTATTGCGGCGCTAGCTGAACGAGGGTGAGGATGGGATATATCAACGGTTGGCGTTTATGTGGCGACCAACTGTCGAGTTAATATTCACGCGATTCGGGTTTGACCCCTTCTCCGGACTAGCTTCCGTAGACGAAGTCGCGAAACTCTTGACCTCACCTCCCTTCTGACAACCAGAACTCGCCAACTGTCCTCCATCAGATTTTAATGAGATTTTGCGCATTGATAGATCATGTTATTACACATCTCTCGACACGAGGTATATTCGAAAAGAACATCTCATTACGGGCAAAAAGCTTGTCTAGGTATAGGTGTATACGACACTTCGTCATTAAATCCCCACTGTAATTAATACAGTAAATGAAAAATAAATTGTATTGAAATTTGAATCTTTTGTTACAGTACGTATGGCGTATGGCTTGTTCTATGGTATGGCATCGCGGGACATTGTTCTTTGCTTCTTCCTCGCCGCCTTCCTGTATTCAAGTTTCGGTAAGTATCAAAATGAGATATTCGAGCGCTCTTCAGTCGATCGTGAAAAGTGGATGCAAGCGAGAAAGAAGTTTCGAATCGTTCGAAACACCGACGGATAAAAGTTACAAGTTTTTTAATCCTTGCAAAATGATAGGAATGAATCTCACCCGTTGTATCCGTAATAGCATCCTGCCCGCTACCTTTCTCTCCACGCCACGTTTCTTTGCTCCACTTTTCGGGAAGAATCAAATAAAACGCCTCTGAAAGCACTATCGGAAGTATCCAGCTTCCGTAAAAGCATTCCCACGTGCAGCTACCAAGCCAGAAATTACAACAACGTTCACGTCTAAAGATTACAACCGACTTTTTCCCTCGAAATATATTTGATATCCAATTTCTTTCTCTTCGTCGTACTACAATTACGCGCAACAAAAGAGTATATAACGTTCACGGTGATTACATTTCACCTGTTTTTCATTTTCCTTCTTATATGGCCGACCATAGTTATTGTTTAACTCTTCTGACCCCGACGTTGATGCATTACACCGAACAGAATTTCCAAGTACTGGACTTTTACCTTGATTTTTCATGTTTCGTAGAAAGTTTTCCAGTTATCAAAAATAATCATTTTTCATAAAAATGAATAATATTCATAGACTAAAAGACTAAAATGCAATATTGTATGGAACAAGATTTCTATTAACCGTGAAACGTCGGGTAAGAATGGTTAATAAGGCGTTGGGAGATTGCGTCGCTCACGATGATACGGTCAATAAACACCCTGAAGACCCCTTTTTCTTTTCCTTCTTTTTCCACCCCAACGCGAGATCCACGTGCCGTGCGACAAAAAGCGCATCAACAAGGAACAGAAACGAATCTGAACGGCTGACAGGGAAAAAAGAATTATTACCCCATAACTTTGGTTGGGAACAGTTACCGTGGATCTTTATAAAGCAACACGCGCACGACTAGCGACTAGATTTAAGCTACGCGCTAACATAGATGTAAAGATTAAAAATAAATAAATAAATCTATATCAAACAGGGTGAGATTTAAGTACATATACGCACCCCTTGTTGAAAGTCATAGAACTATGACTTCTGAGCAGAAGAATAAATATGAAAGCGTAGATTTTCTTTTTTCCAAAGTTGCAACGTGTAAGTTGCGGTTCCTTGTTTTAGAGTAAATAGAGGGTAAACTAATTAAACGCAAAGTTGCCGGATCATTAATCGTACGATCGTTAATTACCCTGGCCATAGGTCAAGCGATGCCAAAGTCCGAGGTCCAGCCCGAATTTCTAGCACTTCTGGAGAATCATACGGTCACTCAAGGTCGTGACGTCTCCTTCACCTGCGTCGTTAATCATCTTCAATCTTACAAGGTAATTGCATCTACGTGTTGCCGTAATTAGTAAGTCGATTAAGGGCAACGCTGCGAATATCGTAAGTAGTGGACTGGAATCGTATTTGTACGAACAGAAACAATGTTACGCGAAACTAACGATAACATAAAAATTGGCAATTATCGATTTTACATGGAGAAAAAAAAAGAAGAGACATACATCCATGTCGCTCAATGTGAAGGCAGCCTACTCTCAATTCTTTACATGTCAAATTAATCCGTGCAACAATTCTTGTTAATCCCTTTTGATTATATTCGTTATAACGGGAAACAATAGATACACGAATTAGTTCGTTAAAATATCAACGAGATTAATTTAAAAAAAAAAATCATTTGCCATATCTTCTTTAATTTAATTCTTTTTTGTTTATAACGATCTCGTATTATTAAATGGCGGATTTTGAAAAAAACAATAGCCTCAAATAAAATATCGATAAAATCTGGATATTTTCTCGTTAAAGAAAAGAATGATAGGATGAAACAGAGGTACCGTGTCGATTATGAAAGTACATACGTGTGCACTTTCATTGGTCCACACTCGGTTCTGTCCAGAACTCCTTGTGGGACAGACCTGACGAGTAATTCACTTTCGAGAAGAAGTCCAAGTTTGATTGCGCGCTCGAATCGACAATCGCTTCTATCGCGAGATGAAACGTTCTTGGCGCGTGTTCAGAGGATTTCGTCCTGGTGGATTCATAGGATAGAGAAGGAAGACGTAGAAGTGACAGAAGAAGAAGAAGTAGGAAAAGTGGAAGCATAAGGGAACCGAATGTTATACCGAGCAAGGGAATATCCGGGGAAAGAAAGGAAGTCCGAAAGAAGGGACATAAATCAGAGACGCTAATATAACGTGCAGCACGAATGGGCCTGATTTTACCACTTCAACAGTATCTTACTTTCTTTTCACCATTTCTCTCCGCTCTTTAGCATTCGTTCACAATTTGTATGCAAAGGACGATCGTAAAAACTAGTGAATTTCAACCGAACAGAAAGAAGAAATTCTTTCGTCGCATTAATTTTCATACTTTCTCGAAATTAATTATTTTAACTACAATAAAAAAATCATCAGCTAGTCCAAATTTTCCAATAAACTTATGGTAGATAACATAATGGAATTTTACGACAGTCAACATATTAAATTCATAATTTAATTTTCTTTTTCTTACTAGTTTGCAGAATTAATTTTGCCATATACACCGAACGCGTTGTAACATAATAAAGTGGGAAAATCATTTTCTCTCGCGTTGCCAAGACTCCATTACGCTCGCGTCATATTCCCGTCGGAATTTCACGGTGGCGGGCCAAGATTTTCCGAAATTTCCTCGACGGTAATCGTTTTAAACGTTCGCAAAATCGATCCGTGTCCGGGCGGAACAATCCACATAGACTCGCGTCGATTCAATGTCACCTAACGTGAGAGATATAACAAATGCCGGGACACCGTTCGAAGCTGATTGTTTGCGCAAAGATTATTCCGCCAACAGGTAGAATGATTCTGACGACTGAAGCGGCGAGCAGTCCATCAACGTTATTTATGCACACCTTAAATTCCATTGCCGTTGGATCAAAACCCGCTTTTGTCCGTGATTTAAAAGCCCTTTCACCGGTTCAATAGAACCGTCGTTTGAAATACGACAGATCGGAGCGGCCAGGAAGTATGTTCGTACAAACGAGACCGAATAGGGGTGGGGAGAGAAGGGTGGGTGGTAAAGCACAAACCCGATTGGAATTTGAATCCTGGAATCCAATAACAGTGTTCATTGACTTGTGCCACGATTCTCAAGTAAACAATTACGTACCAGGTAGAAACGTGCAAACGAATGTTCACGTTTGCTGTAATGAGCATCCGCGATTGTATGTCATAATCGTAGCTTGTTCATTGAAAAAAAAAAAAAGAACAAATCATCTACTATCGATTTTTTTCTTCTTCTTTTTATCGTTTCTTTCTGTAAGTAACGATAGTCGGTATTCTGTTATCTTCGACGAAACATATTTCGTTTCAAGCAAAAAGTACGACAATGAAATTATACGGTAACGCGAATCCCTTCCACCGTTCGTTTCTCGTGTTACGGAATAATATTTGCGTTACGAGATTTAACAGGTGCATTTACCGTGAGATTCATGAACGCACGGAAAAATAGCCGAGAAAACCACTGCTGCATCGTTTCGTGTACATAATTCGTGCACGTAATTAATTCAACCTTAATATTACACGTGCATTCATAATGTACGTTCCTTTTTAATACAAGACCGAGATACGTAGAGAGAGAGAGAGAGAGAGAAAAAAGGAATGGTACGAGTTAAAATATTCAATTTGCCGGTAGTTCGCGCTTTCCGAGTGAAAATTTCATCGAACGAAACGTTTCGTTAATTTATTATTCATATCCGGTAACGACCACAAGGCCCGAGGGAAAGTCGAAGAGGAAGAGTGTAATAAGATGGGTGCCGGATGGAGGTGTTTCAACAGGGAAGGTTTAACTGCTAGCTAATCAAGAAAGTACCCAAGGTACTAGGAACGTTCAATAGACACTAAAGCACGAACTACGACGACCGGGACGATCGGTCTTATTGTTAGTATGTTCAAGAGTGGGAACTCTTCTTCATCTATAAATCAGTTGCTAGAAATGAAGGTAATAGAGGTACAGCGGTGGACATATGTTTAGGAACATAAGAATAATTGTGATTTTCTTTCCTCGTTGAATTTCAAATCTCGGTACATCTACCTAAGTGGACTCGAACGTGTTGTACAGAATAAGCTTTTGCTGTATTATTATTTCTATAACTTCGTCCGTGATGATATAACAAGAGTTTACTCTACGTGGTATGTCCAGCATTCTGTACAGAATCGAAAACACCATAACACCCAAAACATATAACGAACTAATTCTAAAACGGGTATTAGAAACGTATACTGTACCATAAGTAACACAGAGAGACGTCGCAGTCGCGGTTTATAATCAGTTGCTGAAACGGCGGAACGTTCATGTTCGTGATTGTATTAATGCAGGTTGCCTGGATAAAGTCGGACTCCAAAGCTATTCTGGCCATTCATACACACATGGTCGCTCATAACCCACGCCTGTCTGTCACTCATAACGGACATAACACGTGGAAACTGCACGTGACCAACGTTCAACCGAACGATTCTGGCACGTACATGTGTCAAGTTAATACGGATCCTATGAGGAGTCAGGTTGGTACGGTCTTCGTCAACTTAAACACGTTCTATAATATGATTTTCCCTGTCAACTCTACGAAGTAGCGTACACCGACTGAACGCTGTATGATACTCTTTTTACCCAAAGTTATAATAATCTATTCGTAAACATGCACCAGAACGTGTTCACTTATTGTCATATGTGAAAATTAATTTAGTTCTGTTTTGTTAACTTTGTATGAAATTTTCAATAATTTTGTTTCGAACCTTGAGTAACTTACAGTAAAAAAATGAAAATTTCTTCTCTAACCAGTTTCATACATACACGAGGAATTATTTTATCACGGTATATAACGAATTTTTTGGAACTTTGATTTGTACTCGATATGTATAGAGTATTTGATTGTTCGCGTTAAACCTTTCAGTATTAAGCGACAATACAATGCAAACGAAACGACACGAGTTAATAGGTAACTCGTTGTTGTACATTACCGATTGAATTTAAACGTTTGACGTGTCAAAAATATTGCTATCGAGGCAAGATAACATCGAAATTTTACCAAAGGGCGCGCGAAAGCATGAAAAATCTATCTTTTATTTTTCCTAAAAAAAAGTGAACGTAAAACAAAGCGACGTGTTATTTATTTTACGTTCGGTAACATTAGTATATATCAAATGGTCAATTTCGAAGTGTAGAAAATCTCTGACATGAACTGATGACAATTCGATGATATCTTTAGATTTTTCTATGTTCCGAAGTCGGCCATTTGATATGATACAAGCTAGTAGTTACGAGCAGACTTCCTGTCTCTGTATTTTTTCGAAGCCTAAAGCCAGATTAAAGGCAAGTCTCCGTTGAGCAGTCGCATTTGTTGAGGTTTGAATCCGCGGGCTAAGCTTGATTTAAATGTCCATGGGAATGTAGCTTGGACCACGAGGTCGGATCCTTTTTCCAGTGGAAAGATAAATGATACTATATGGTAGCTTCTAACGATCTTTACACAGACGGGACATATGAAGGTAGTGATACCGCCCGATATCATGGATTTGGACGACTCGGCTGATCTAACGGCTAAAGAGAACAGTGATCTGCGATTACGATGTCGAGCCACAGGGACACCGAAACCTACGGTCACTTGGCGGCGAGAAGATGGCCGAAATATTACCCTTCGAACGGAGCATGGTGCCCAAAGAGGTAATATTTATACAAATTACGAGATTTATAGTAAATTTTAATAAAATTATTACATTTCAAGAATTATCAACGGTAGATAGAAATACTTCTTTTCGACACAATCATTAATTATTTTCTCAATTTTATTCTAGAATTAATATAATTATTAATTCTAACGTTAATGAATTTTTCAAATAACTTTACATCATGTAAAGACTTTCTCCCGTTAGACTCGCTTAATTTATCTTATACCCTCAAATTAGCCGATAGGCTAATTAAATTCAACAAATATGCAGGTAAACGAGCATGAAATCATGCGTATGGAATGGAAGATTTTTTAATATGATCAGAAAAATAATATTCCACGCGAGTTTCGTGAAAAAGAGGAAGCTTATGTTGAACGTAAGAGAACGCGTAAACGTGGTACGGTCGGGTCCATCGCGTTCCGTGGAAAATCAGCCAGCCGATTAGCCTTTCTAACAGTGAGTGATGGATGTTGACTTTACATATATTTCCTCTTCGCCGACCCCATCGATTCGCATACCCGATTGCAATATTCGCTGTGTACACTGCACCGCGAAAGTGTCTACCACTCAGAATCTATATCGTGCCAGTGATTCTGCCCTAAAATGTATATCTTCCCTATATCACGGTGGTTACTCTCCCTGTTTTTTGGATCCTTAATGAACTAAATTCGTTTCCCGTCATCGCGTGTGACGTTCGTCGAAAATTGTAATCGAAACGCGAATATTAAAATGGAATACCATCGACAGCAAGATGAAATCGCTTGGAAAATTCAAGAGAAAAAAAGGAAATGTAGAATGTCAAGTGGAATGAAAGTACTGTAAAATCTGTCTATCCACTCGAGAATTGTGTAATTTGATTTTGTATGTTATCTTTGAATTTCAACCACTTACATTTAGGTTGATAATGAAATACTTTTCGAATTAAAGAAGAAGAAGAAGAAGAGAGAAGAGCTTTTTGCAAAACATATTCAACTAATATACTTAATTATATGTATAAAACAGTATGTCTTTCATACAGAGAGAATATGTACATGTAATATGCAAACGTAACCAAAATTCAGGAACATATATTTCACTTACAAAGGTCTCATTTGATTCATACAAACGTATTACAGCTTAGCGAAGTAAGTTGGGTTCCTGAATAATGGTATTAAATTTAATAAAAACGTAATTGTGAGATGATTAATATGAAGCTTGCTCAGGTTTGGTTATAATTATACCAACATGTACATATCCTTGGATATTCTCTATAAAATACATTCTATTTTACAAGAATAATTATTACATTAATTGCTCGAAATAATGGGAGAAGCTTAATTTGTTTTTCAACTTTCATTTACTAAAGTGGCTAATTTAGCGGCGTTATTGCAATCCATGGCAATTACATTCTAATGAATTATTTAACATCGTGATACAGTGAAATCGTACGAAGGGGAAGAGCTTCACCTAAGGGGTATTCTACGACAGGAGATGGGGTCGTACCTGTGCATCGCGTCTAACGGTGTACCACCGACGGTCAGCAAAAGATATTACGTGAACGTTCGTTGTAAGTGGCGAAGTCGCTATTCAACATTTCCCGAACAAACTTACATAATTAATAATAGTTTTCTCGGCGCAGTTAAACCGCTGATTAAAGTGTCCAACGAATTAGTAGCAGCCCCGGCTAACAGCGACGTCGTTCTTCATTGTTACGTCGAGTCATCGCCGAAAGCATTGAACACATGGTACAGAGAGGACGGTAAGGAATCAGTTGAGCAATATCGAATGGCAACGGTTATTTCTCATTGTCACGAGTACGCGTTCGGTTTAATGATCGCTCTCATCGTGTAACGTAAACTGTTCCTTCCGCCCCGATATCCTGTGGACGTTGCAGGTATAAAATTATTGCCGGACGAGAAACACAATCTGTCGGAGGTCACGTTGAACGACTACGCGTATCAATTAAATTTCACTATCAAGAGATTGAACAGGGACGACTTTGGAAGCTACACGTGTTCCGCGGAAAATCTACTCGGCAAGGCTGACGGGACGATAAGACTTCAAGGTAACTATCATTCTACATTTTCAAATATAGGACGGATAGGATGGATGGCCTGTTTGCTCTTTACTCTAACCGTTCAACGTCGAAGTATCGTATTAATGCACTTTATTCTGTATGAAAATACAAAGTATTCGAAGCATTCGAGGATTCTTTTAATAAAATTATTCCAGAGTCACATTTAACGAGGACCACTTCGGTACCGATACGTAACACGGAATTCATCGGTAAACACGGGCCGAAAAAGCAGACCGATAGGAAAGGGAAGCTCCACTTGTTCGGCCGAGAAGGAGCTGGTTCGTTGTCGAAAAATAGTGGAAATATAGGTCATACAACGCCTATGCTCCGAAGGAACAGTTCGAACGCTTTGACGGACAGCAACGCGAAAAAATCGAAAGTTTCATCATATCCGGCACCCGCACCTGCGCCAGCGAATTTTGCACCGACACAACTGAACGTCCAGAACAGCGTCACATCCTCGCGACATTCGCGATTAAACTGCGTAGGATTAATGCTCGCTTTCATAGTGATAGTGATCTGTAGCTCGTAAAGCTTCACCGTTTCGTATGTACGGAAGAGTACAAATCACCCTTTTTTCCCACCCCTCTCTCGCGTCTAGGATACACGGAAGCTCCTATCGCGTGTACACTACCTACGAAAGCTACTCTTACGTACGAACAAACTACCTTCGAGAGAGTTATACTTGTGTTCAAATTACACCATAGTTTCCCAACTGAGGTAAACCGACGGGGTGCTGTTAGCCTTAGGTACAGTTCCAATTAATTTTTAAAGTAAAATTACTTTAAAACTTTTACACTTACGTGTTTTACTTTCTTTATTTTCAATATCACGTTATAAAGTTACGAAATTACATGCACAATTACACTTGCAAATTTTAGTAGTAACAGGCGCTGCACCCGAAGGGCGTGGTGAGCTAAAAAGGGTTGGAAAACTATGGGCTACGGCTACGCTCACAAAAGTTACCATTGTGTTCAGTATATCCTCTGTACAGTTACCCTTATACTAAGTTTGAAAAAATGACCCTTTAATCAGAGTTCACTTTGACCGATTTATTAGAATGAAAATGCTCAGTAAAATCCGAGGAGGATTCCTACTCCATCCAACGGGATCGAGACAGTAAATGCGTACAAATTCACGTGCTCGAAGCTGGCTCGGCTCACAGTACACAAACCTCGACCGAAACGTTTGAAGAACTGGAAACAACTGACGAGGGAAACTACCCAAGTGTTACGCTCACTTATTAATGAAACTTTGCCACCTTGTACAGCTCGTCACCCTGAACACGCCTATACCCCATTTTGAGGGCAGATGGTTAATTGTTTGAAAAATATTAACAATTAAAGTTAGATGCTCTTTACATTGAGAAGTATGATAAAATCACACATATAAACGGTTAGCTCCGCGGTAAACTGCTTGACTCACAATCTGAAGGTCCACGGTTTAAATCCATGGATGGACAACTTTTTTTTTTTTTTTTTTTTTTATTTATTATAATTTGTCTCTTTGATGATTGCATTTATAAATAATTATTCACGTACCGCATTCGAAATTTACACGCGTTTATTTTTTATAACACAAGCTCTTCTATCTATCTACAATTATTTGTTTCATTAATAAGTCAGCGTTGCACTCGAGTTGTTCCCTTCGTGAGCTTTGGCCCTGCGTGGAGCGCATGAATTTGCAAACATATCCTGACTCGTCTCGTTGGACGGATTATAGTGATTTGCAAGAGGAATGAATTTGCAATGAACATCATCGACTTCGGACGATAGACGCGCGACACATAATCATTCTACGGTGTAAATAACGAACTGTTTCTATGACAATAACTGTAGCTGTATACGATGAAATCGGTAGAAGAACGCTATTGATCACCGATCGACCCGATAACCGTCGTAATTAGCCAAAGTTCTCATGAAAGTTCGTTTCTTCCTAAACACGGATGTACAGTTATTTTCGAAAGAACTGAACTGTTGTGAGTTATTTAGTGCGGGTGCATGTTGAAACGAACTTCTGAGGCAATCGCGATAAAAAATGATATTGATTTATTGTTGATTTTCAGAGCGATCAAACCGATAGGCCATTTTACACGGCCGATCTATCGACGTTTGTTAAACGTTCTCGACAACATACATGGATGTATTATTTATTGATGTTAACGTCTCGGTTGTGTATTCGTGTATATAATCTAAGACAATAAACGTTGTTTTTACCATAACGTGTATCTTCGTTTATTATAACAATCCTTCCCTATCCCCCTGGTTATCAGAGGATAACAATAATTAATAATAATTTTTTATTTTTACACAGATCTTTTGTTATCTGATTTATTAGAATTTTTATTCTTCAAACTACGAGGCGACTTTTTTCCAATCAACTGCGCAAACCGATTCCTTATCGAAAGAGGAAATTCGTAACAAGAAGCGAAGGATACTCCACCCACGCAATCCAGTTGCGCATCGCATGAGCTATCAGAAGAATGTTCAGTTAATTAAACGCTCGTTCTCGACGCTGTTCTTTGTCCAACGTAGAATCATGAAGTATCTGTTAATAGCGTTTTTCATTTTCAATCTATTGGCAAGTGCCGTGGTCGGGCAGGACAAGTGTCAAACCATTATCAACCAGCAAGGTGTTAATACGGTGGAGTTTGTGTGCACAGATTTAACGAACCTACTCGAATTGGAGAAAGCGAAGAGTAATACTACCAGTATTGAAATTACGGAATCGAGGATAGCTCACATACCAGGGTAAGTAATTTTATCTAACTTTTAATGGGTATTAAATATAGATCAGTTTTGTGAATTAAAAAAGGATACTTAAGATACTTATGAGAGTGGTTGAAAATAAAAGTTTTTGTTTGAAATAGATGAATCAAGCCGGGAGAAATTTTAATTAATTTTAATAAATTAGAATAGTGAGTACTAAAAATGATTCATAATGAAATTTCGCGAAACAGAGATGAACACACAAAGGAATCTTGCAATAACTCCATATTACGCTAGACTGCATCCCTTGTTTTTGCGCCTTTGCTTTTAGGGTGTTTTTCACGAATGTTCTCAATGGTTTTGCTTTTTAGAAATTAAACAAACAATGCTTCTGACTCATCATAAAGTAGAAATTCTAAAAGCATCACTTGAAGTTCTGCTTAGCAATAGTATGAAAGCATTATTCAAATAAGAATATGGTATTTATGAATGCGACTACTTATCTTCATTACGTTTATGAAGAAGCCGCAGCAAACGCAAAAATGTGATAAAATGTGAAAATCCGCGCTTGGACAAAAAGTATTATTATGTATTAAGGAACTGAAATATCATTCCGTAACGATGTCGTTATTACGTACAACTTTAATATAATTAAACATAATTATAATACCTTGCTGATAATAATTATTCAACTTTTCCTTTGAAACACTTTGTGATTAAAAAAAGGTAATAGAATTAGGAAACAACAATTTACTCTATGAAATGGTAAAAATTAATTAAAAGTTTGCAAAGTTGAATTTCGAAGTCGTGGAGTTGTAAAATGATTAAAAATCATAAAGTAACATTGGATGCTATAAAAGTGTAATATCCAAAATTAAAGGAAACCTTTGTATTTTATTAACAGTAAAATATTTAAAAAATAGGCAAACATCACAATATAGTGAAATATTGAATTGCAGGAAATTCGAGAATCAAAATCAATACTTTCTATAATTTGAAATGCAACTTTTCCGAATATTTCTTCCGCGGTATGAGAATTAAAGTTTCAGTATCAAAACAGTTGATTGATTCTTAACTTTTCTACTTTTTGTTTTATGAAATTAATGAAATTTAACATATTTAAATGTTCGCAGACATGCTTTAGCACGATTCGGTGCAACACTAATCACATTGGATTTACATGGGTGCGGCATAGGAACGATAGATTCCTATGCATTCATAGGACTCACAAATTTGAAAAATTTAATATTATGGGACAACAGATTGAGATTTGTGGCAGGAGATTGGTTTGTGAACACCTACAACTTGAAGACCCTAGATATATCGTTCAACTACATCGAAGTAATCGACTACAGAATATTCCAGCATCTTCCCAATTTGGAAAACTTCTATTTTGATTATAACCGAATTAAAACTATCGAATACAGTATGTTCGCGTACCTAACAAACCTTAAAAATGTGAAGTTTGAAAAGAATCCACTGAATTGGGGGTGAGTATACCTCGAACTTCTATAACTTTTGATGAATTGGGGAGAAACACGAGAAATGACATATTTCTTATTCTTCGAGTCTTTCATAAACTATATTTATTGAATTTATTTGTTGTTTCAATATCATTGAATAAAAAGAAGAAACAAGTTATGATATAAGAAGATACCTTGTGTTAGAATATTCAGATTAGTGGAAAGTTCAATTGTATTCTTTTTGTGTAATTTATAGATTTCGTGCACTTTTGACGTGGCAATTGGAAAATCAACGCGTAAAATACAACGAAGAATGGGAGGATTGGGGGTGGATGAACGCCGTCATCAAAGATTGCTCGGAGAGCGGCCAGGGTGAAATACCGAAAGACACGATTCTCGATTGCGCCGTTGGAAAACTACTCGACTTCACGCAGCAAATATTTTCCACTACTATGAGAGAACAAAATTTCGATTGCACTATGAAAGCACGACAGTTGGTTCGTTGTATGAGACCAAAGAATGCTACCGGAAACTCAGATAACGAGACCGTGCGAAGAATACTCGAGGACTACACAACCGTCTTAAAACCAATGTCAAGATCACTGGCTAGATTTTCACCACCAACTAATTAATTATTTTATGAGAGTTCCTTTTTATTTCAAAATATCTATTTAATCCTTGGACAGCGAGTAGTCGAGACGAAGAACAATTTAAATTTTATTTTACATCCTTCCTTTAGACATTAGTTTTCTAATGTATTATATAATTAGGCTATGATGTTTCATTTACTAACAAATTTCTAATTCGTTAAATTATGTGAAAACTGTAGATTTTCTATAAATAGAAATAAATATCAAGATTATATGAAAATATTTTTGAATTACTGTGTATCGATATAAATTACATCGAGAAGTTAGAAGCATTAAATTAAAAAATATATATATATTACTGTGTATTCTAACCCTCACAGAAAATTAACATAAAATGATTAAAAAAATTTAATTAACGTAATGTTGAAATTATTATATTAATCACCTACTGCATCAAATTTACAAGAAATGAAATCATGCAATTGTAAGCCGACTGTAACGATATACAGACTCGATGGTCCACGTTTAAAATTAAGAATTTATTATTCAAAAACAATTGGATATCTGAAGCAAAAGCTTTCGCAATTATTATATGAAAGAAATAACGAAATTTGGAAGCCCGACAGGATGAGACTTTGGATTCAAGGTTATTATTTGGAGGATAATCGTACTCTTTCCGATTATAAATTAACTCCCGAGGATCGAATAACGTTACTTATTAAGGACCGTTATTAACCCTCTGACAACGGAGCTGAACCTTCATACTTAATAAACTCAGACACCAAATGATTGAATACGATTGTTTATTTCAGCTTTAACATGAGCTATACTTTTATAAAATAATTATAAATAAATAAACGTAACATCTTTCGTACATTTCTTACACATGTACTATCACAAAAAGAAAACTGATTCTTACAGATGTATTATCACAAAAACAAAAAATGATTCTCAACTTTTAAGTCTCACTTAAAATTCAATTAATTTTTGATTTTGATTGATTACATTTCACTTATGATAATTAATTAATAGTAAATAGTATATTGTTTATGTAACTATGTTATAATCATATTAATATTATTAAAATAACGCTTAAACTATGTCGTTTAACGTAGAGAACCTGCGATTATCAGATTTTCTAAATTCAATATTCATGAACAATCCATTTTTTTCTTTTATAAACATTTCAGTTAAAATTTCATTTCATTGTTTAAAGTATAACCCGACATTCCATTACTACGATTGTTAAAAATGTGCTTTTTAATCACAATTATTGAAATATTATAAAATTCATTTTTAAAATTCAATTAAAATCTTTTATTTTGCAGTGTACGAATATTTCCTTTAAAATATTAATTTCATCTTATTAAATTTCTAAAAATATTCTCTACGTTTGTTTTATCATGCTCTCGGATCTCTACGTTGTAAATAATTATTATTAATCTTTGGTTGGTCGAATTCAAAAATTCATCTTAAGATAAAATTGTATCTAATTATATTGTGTATTATTGTGCCAGTTAACCGGTGACCCAACCACAGGATTAATCCCTATTGTTTGTTTCATGTAATATTGTTCATTGCCGTGTAACACTGTTAAAAAAAAAATAAAAAAATGTGTATAAATTATATGTACTTACTTTCCATTATCCTTAGCTGACTAAATAATTCCTATGCATTTAATTATTTACGCTGCTCTCGGATAAAACGTTAATGAATAAACTACGTATAAACAAATTTCAGATCGTGCAAAAAAGTTTAAAAAATCTATTTTATATTCAACTCTCTCCCCACAAATAAACTTTCTGAACCCGCCATCAAAATACATTTG
Organism: Osmia bicornis bicornis; assembly: GCF_907164935.1. Taxonomy (NCBI): domain Eukaryota; kingdom Metazoa; phylum Arthropoda; class Insecta; order Hymenoptera; family Megachilidae; genus Osmia; species Osmia bicornis. Next base: position 9,312,744 of record NC_060216.1, on the reverse strand, counting down.
TTCATAATATTAAAATTAGTAGTTTGATATTTAAACGAGTTATAACGTTAAACCATAGAAAATGAGTACAACACATTGGAAAATTCCTGGATAATGAAAGAGAAAGAATTGATCTTATTCCGAGAAACGACTAGCATTGTGCGCGTCAAAAAAATCACGTATCAAATTACAACCACCGGTTTCTATGCGACCTTGAACGCTGGGTTCGATTCGTCTGGCGAGGATTAGAAAATAAAATATTTCTTATGGATGGACTTACCAGAAGAATGGAACCTAGTGGTGACCAGTTGGTGCATCTTTGTACATGCAATAGCTATTGCGCTCTGTTCGGTCGGCATCAATTCTCCGTGATATTCGAATAAAATAAGGGAGTCTTGAAAAATAGTTATCTAAACAAAAACAAGCATAAATGAAATAAGTAAGTATGGAAGATGAATATTGTGCAATATGAAATGGAAATCGAGTAATTACTTTGCACGCATAACCTATCGTGTTCCCCACGTGTAAACAGTCAAAAGAACAAAAAGCGTTAAATCTTTCTTTGATAAAATTTTGTAAAACATTCATGTATATCGGCGTCGTATCAGTGACCTCGTTGTCATTTAGATCCACGTTGGGTTTAGCGTTCGATTTTTTCTCCAACATGCGTTTACTTCGATTCTGATTTAACTTTTGCAAATTCGTTCTTGCCACAGCTTCGTCGATGCATCGTTGCCTTTCCAGAATTTTAGTCGCTCCGATTGGTTTCGCCCAACGTATTTCCCAGCCTTCTGTTTCAGCGATACCATTGGGTCCTAATTTTCATTTAATTTTATTTATTAATAACATGTATATATGTGAAGATAAAGGAATAATTAAAACGATGAAAAGAAAATAATGTATGTACTCGTCATAATGTCCATTACGATCTGTGCTGCTTGCCGGTTTTCATAATGTATGAATGCGAAATGATTAATTTTTTTTAATTTTAATATTGGAATTTTTGTATGTTTTTGAAACATGTCTCGAACTTTTTGTTGTGGCGTATCCAAACTCAAATTTCGTACGAAAAGAGCGGTTACCTGAAAGTTTTTAATATTACTTCGTTTACACAAAATGGCGGTGTACAAATGATTCGATTGCTCATGTTCAAATAGCGATACGAGGCATTTTAGTTTTATTTTAGTGATTAACTTCCGAAAGATGTTTCAATTCTTACGTTTTCCATAACTTCTTCGTCAATAGGATCTCCAGGTTCCGGATCGGCCCAATCAACCGCAATTTCATGATCCCACAACATCACTCTTCCAGGTATTAATTTTCGTCTAGCCATGGCGGCGGTTCTGTGATCTTTGAATTCGACGAAGATGAAACCGCGGTTCAACGACTTGTCACGTGCACATGGATACAGATAGATATCCGTGATACCCTCGAGGATTTTATTAAGTTCTGTCATAAATTCTTCTTTGCTTTTGTTTTTCGGCACTCCACCGAAAAAGAGCCGACAGTTGTCGATGGATTTAACGACGCCGATATGGTGGCCGGGTCTGATTTCATAACCGTCAAGTTTAGCGCACGCGTTCCTCGCAATTTTTGAATTTTCGAACAAAGCGAACGCGTATCCGCGGGTTGTACCAGCAAAATCAAGCATCAATCGTAATTCCATCAAACGACCAACCTTTTCAAGGACGGGCATTAATTCATCCTCGTAACAATCACGTGGAAGACGACCGAGAAAGATCTCTGCACCTTTGACACGTTGCTTTTCTCCGCGAACGATCTCAGGAGCGGTTAAACGACGTTGTCCATTTTCTTGCACTAATTCGTACTTCGTGTTTCTTAACAGCTCTAACAATCTGATCGTCAATTGATACTCTTCTGCAATATTTTCAATCGGCTTGGTAAATATCTTTTTCGCGTTATCCATATTGTTGCACAACACGTCGAGCCTGGACGAAAACGATAAACGAACTGTGTCGACTAAGTTGATCCTTTACTCCTTCTTTCTTCCTTCTCTTACCCCCACAAACGAGTATAATTCGTCAGAATATATGGAGTGTATTCTGCAGATGGACCAATCGCAGTGATCGAGTATCATCGCCAATACAACGACACCTCTTCAAATAGAAGAGGATAACAAACATTTCAGGGACCACTTGGGTGCAAAATAAGCAAAGCACGTGCGTCCCGTATTAAATTTCAAACCCTAACAAGAGTATTATAAACGGGATACTGAAAATATACGGTATAAACATTCGTTATGTTTTCAAACGAAAGATAAATTAACAACAATTTATTAAAACACACATTATAATATGAGCAGTTAATATTTAACAATATAAATCTAGTTACATACTTCTAAATGCATATAAATATAAATCTTGCAGAGATAATTAAAAACACTAAAATGCGTCTTCCTTTATTATATATTTATCAGTTGTTGAATAAAACGGGCCATTTAATTTATTTCTCGTATACGCAAAAATATACGCTCTGATTGATGAATATTAAAATAGAAATCATATATTTTACTTTTTATTATAGAACGGTACACGTTGAAATATAGATATTCATATGAATCAAAAATATATTTTTATCGACATTGATGTTTACGAGCCAGTAGATAGAAATGTTTTTGTACTCACATGGACGAGGTATAGGGCAGGAACTCCAATACTTTATATAATACATTGATTAGTGCAACAATAAAATGTAACACGATTTTATTTTAAAATAATTAAGTTAATAACTTAGGAACATTTTGTAAATGTTATTTTTATATTTTTTATATTTTATTTATCGTTGTGAAAAATGGTACTCTTGGTGTCATCTAGCGACGAAATTATAAAAGTGACAAATGTAAGGCAGTGATCGCAGATACAAAACGACTGGACTGAAGACACAATTTTGACTTCCTCTGAGTCTATTTTTTGGAAATCAGTCAAAATATTTTTTAAATTCGATCCTTGCACTATCTATACAAAAACGGCGGAAACTACTCAATAACTTACCGACCTAGTTTCTTTTCTAGCACTATCTATCGGAAAACAGCGGAAGTTACTTACCGACTTATCATACGGTAGTCGGTAATTGTTGAGTAGTTTCCGTTGTTTCTGTATAGGTGACGCTGGGATCGAATTTTAAAAATATTTAATTTATGTCTTTTTAAAATACAAGTTTTGCTAAAAAAAATAGAATCAAAGGGAGTCAAAATTGTCTTTTCAGTGGCGGTTTGATTTTGTAATTAATTCATAAACTTACGTGTGACGCCACCAAAGGTTTCATAATGAAGCCTTCATCTGGTATCGGTGATATATTGAAGTAATCTGCTGTTGCCGTGACTTTGCATTATTGGTCGTTAATTGTTAATAAAAGAAGCACTGAACAATCCGCACATGTAATGCGCAGATTCAGACACGCGAGCATTGGCTACAACAACCGTATTCGACCGTGGTCGCAACCAAACTATTCGGCTCGTCGCGTCGCGTCGGCTCGTACCCGACACTCCTACGGCTGGGCCTGCGCACTATGCGCGCTCTGATTGCGCGGCATTTTCCATTAATAATTCAAAAACTAAACCTTAACAAGCATTTTGGTAAAAGAAAAAGTTATTTAAAATTATCCCGGCTACCACCCTTTCAAGGGATACCCACCCCTAGCTGAACACCCTGTATAATATTGCAAGAAATTTAATACGTGCAATTTTTTCCACGTTAAATATATGTCTCCAGTATTTGTTTTTAGATTTTAGAAGATAGTATTAGAAGATAGTTTAGAACATTATATCTTGAGAGAGTGTTTGGAAGATGTCTAAAATTATGCAACAGATTTATTGTTATGTGAATAAATGCAACGGACGCTATACAAAAGTAAAGGTATCATGTACAGAGCATCGGAGTAAGCGTGACTGAACTTTCTATAATTAACGTTCACAGAACTGCGCAACCATATTTCTTGTAATCGACGGCTTTTTCTTTTTGTACATGTTTATTTGTAAATCTATTGATTGTAACGATTCTTTATAAATGATTGTGTAACGACATGTCTGTACTAAAGCTACCAAGCTATTTTGGAAAACGATATTATCATTCTTGCACTCTTCAACAGGCACTCGTTTCCACGCACAACATTCTACACTGAACTCAAATGAAAATATTGTAGTCATACGGATCGAAAGCATCTATACCCCACATGCAAAAAAAAATCAATTCTCATATCATTGTACAATATATTTGCTTCCGATCCACGCATTTTAATTGATTTGCTACATAAACCGTAACGGCGAGCCTTAGTAACATTATTTCTTTACTATTACACATTAGGTACCTACATGTCCTTCATTTGCATACAAAGGAGCGTTCGTCAGTGCCGTTTTTACTTTGTACACGATCGTGAGAAAATAAATTTGCGTACATGGCACTAAGCAACTTTATAGAACACGGATCTAATAATCTTAAGCATACAAAAATAAATTATAATAATAATCATGTATCTCTGAACTTATTACATATACAGTGAATACTATATTATGTATACGTATGTATATAATATATATAGATATATAAATATATTTTAAAGTACAGTATCCCTTATAGTTACTCCTGATTTAGAGCACAATTAAAATGCTATTTTTTTTTTCAATAATACATATTAGAACATCTAGGAGAATTATCGAACAATCAGCAGAATAATTAATTTTTAAAAAATTTCTACTAAAAATGAAAACATGTGTTTGTTACTCAATATATACATAAATGGTAATGTGATTTTCTGTTTTGTATCATTACCAAATTTTACTTGAATGAAAGAAGCAAATATACGAGCTTAGTATAGTCATCTTGTGTTCGATGAAATACGTGGGCTACTTACCACGTAACTAAAACAATTACAACTAATACATTATTTAAAAAAATATATTACACCAGCAATGTATAGTTCTCCTAGATATTCATCTTTCACTAAACCCACCATGGCTTCCGCTGGTGTACGCTTTGGCTGTAGCAAATTACCTATAAACAAAAAACTACTTTATAAAATTACAAAAACTGAAAATTAAGTACATATTGAATACATACCTACATAGTTTAAGAAGTTCAGTAAATTACAGACTTGTGAAGGCACAGGACGAGACGACTAGGAATAACGTTGCAATATTTATCGCAAACTGAGATGCAGTTGATGACTGTCCTTTAACTAAAACCAAATGAAACACATACGAAAAACCTATCTAATTTATGAATTATTACTTATGATTATATGTTACTTACCATGTTCTGCCTGTTCATCTTCGTATTCTGTAACATGATTAAAGGAAAAATTAAATTTGATGAAAATAAAAGTACTGCAAAATTTGCACCTACGGTATATCAATTTAAAGCTTAAAATTTATTAAACGTGTATCTTCATACCTCCTGTGAATACATGGGGTTTCGATGGTTGGGACCATCCGAAATCGTTTCTAGCTCTAACGATCGCCTCGTACGATCCAGGCTGAAGTCCTACGATGGTATGTTCAACAGTGAATTGATTCCCTTTACCGTTTGTCACTGTAGGTTTGGCAACAGTCCAACTGTCGTCACCCACACGATGATACTCCAACTATAATCATTTAATTAATTTCTTAATAATAATGAAATACTAAGAATACAATTTCAACGTACATAAGTGAAGTTTGAAATTACTTTGTATTCGGTAATCGGGGAATAACTTTCCAACTGCCATCTTAGAATCAATCCCGAAGCAGTCTTTGTCATTTCACCCCCAGAAATGATTGCTTGAGATGGAAGACCTGGAGAATTTTAATAAATTTATAACTAAGCGTGTACATTCCTTAGTCACGACGTTATCGTCACCTAAAATTCATTCTCTAATAAAGAAATCGTTGCTAAAGTAAAAAGAAACGACGTCTGCAATAACCGTGTATCGTTAGTTATTATTATAACTGCCAGTATGGAAGCCGATTCGTTAGAAATATTTTTGTCACGCTCGTAACTGGTGATCTAAAATGTCCCATTGACCTAAATTCTATCGACTAAGGAAGTTACCAGTGAGGGAAATAGTCTTCTCCGCTCGTCCCATTTCGTTTTCCGCCACGCACGTATAATCGCCGAAGTCCTCCTTCTCCGTATGTATAATTTCCAGTACGTGCCGAATTTTTTCTCCTTTGATCTCTATACTGCCTTTCTTCGGTATCACCTGCTCTTGATCCTTGAACCACGTTACTTTAGCGTGCGGATGAGCGTGGACGTTGCACGTTAACCGGGATTCAACACCGAGCCCGGTATGCACCCATTTCCCCTTTGTCTCTATTTCGGGCGCGTCTAAGAAAACAAATATACTTTTTTAAATGTTTGATTTACAACGGTGAGGCAACATCTTAAATATAGAATAGTAGGTCGGCGTAGTGTTGAGGTATGTTCACCGAGTTTTCTTACAGTTAACAATAACATTAATGGCCTCCAGAGGTGGTTTCTCCGCGTCGTTCTCCACCAGACATTGATAACGTCCACCGTCGTGTCTGGTAATCTTCGTGATAGTGATGTGATTGCCATCGATCATTACGTTACTATGGACCCTCTCGTTCTATCATAGAAAGATTAAAATAATATTAAGACAGTGAAAAAATCAGAACATAACGAATATTCGAATTCGTTTCCTTACCTCGTGGTACCATTTAATTACAGGCGTAGGTTGTATTCTCGTTTCACAGCCGAGGGTTACGTTTTCACCAGCGTTAACTTCCACCTTCCTGCCAGGGGTGACACGTATCAGAGGTCTGTGAGGCTGGACTGGTGGTGATGTTGGTGGTGTTGGTGGTGGTGGTACCGGATATCTTCCAGAATCTACCAGTACTCGGTGTTTGATCGCGACAGGTGGTTTAATCAGAATACTACATTCGTAATCGTTCGAAGTATCGTTGGTAGTGGCATTGTAGATCACCAACGTGTTGTTTGGTAATCGAATGATCCTCTCTATATCCTTGGTCATAGGGTTGGAATCGTAATACAAAATTTCGTCGCCTTTCTTCCACGTGACCGCAAAGTTATCTGTAAACGCGTTTCAATAACTATTATTAATTATGATCAATAATTATAATTAGGAGGTTCTACGTTAGGCTCTTTCTGAGATCAGAAAATCCACTTCACTCCAGAGTGTGGAGTTGAAAGATTGTTCTCAGCCTTTGGGAAAAATAGAAAGATTTTTTAATTTGGTACAAACCTGCATTCTTCAGAAGACAATTCAACCAAATGGTACTTCCATTCCTAACGTGTATACTGTCCGGCTTGGACATGATTTGAGGCGGTTCTTCAGAAGTACTAGCATCGCCATCATCGTCGTCGGCGTCGTCATCGTTGTAGTCATCGGTCTGTTGATCGTCACTGTACTCCATGTCATCGGAACTCTTTGCCGGTTTGCACCAAGCTGCAACAAAAGAATGGCGTTGAATTTAATTAACAAATAGTATACAGTAAGGTACACAGAGATCGACGGTCACGTTTTAAAACTCTCGAATTGCTGTCCTTTCGTTAGCGCGTCGTCACTTTCTCACGCCTTATCAACATACCGGTCGTTGAAAAAAGCGAAGAATGAATGTTTGTACGAAAACACGAATAGAGAAATATTACTTGAAATTAAAAATAATATGAAATATTATTAGCCAACCCGTATCTAAGATTCTGTCACTTTTGTACAGGCCAAACAGTAAGAATTATCGAAAACATTCTTGCGACATTGTATTTAGTGGGTCAAAATCTCAACGGATTGCCAAAAATTTTGTTATTTTCCGGTCTGACCGGAAATAATCGAGAAAGGGTTGGCTCTAGATCGAATCTCGCTCTAGTTCACTTTAGCTTGTTATTTCTATTCAAAGAAGAACCATTTCTAAGTCTGTTTTTATTTGAAAAGCTGCATTTCTTTGAACGAAGGGCATACAATATGCAGGACGTAAAATGGGATTTCTAGTGCACGACATACGTTTAATTTCAGAGCAGCGTGTCTGAGCACAACGTTTTCTAATAATACGCGGCCCCGTACCACTGTTTCCAACAATGATTTCCCACTTCTTCACGTGGCTTATGAGAGTATCGTTAGTGCATAGTTAACGACGAGCGAAAAAGCTCGATTGAAACGGTAGGACGAACGAAATAACAGGCCCGCACCCCTTTGGCTGCGTGTCTACACCCAGTTTACCCCATTTTCAGACACGCTGGACTTTATCGTTCAACGGTTATATACGTGGTTCGATTCGAACCCAGTAACCACACCCTTATTAAGGGAAAAATGGGACGTGCCAGGCGTAACTCGAACACACTTGTAATCCGAACGTGTCGTTGGATCTTTCAAATATCTTTATGGACAACTATGGTCGACAGGTAAAATCACGATCTGACCTACTCCCATTTGCAGAACCCTTGTCGATTCTCATGATCTTACCTGTCCCTTTTATTACAACCTTGCTGAATGTATGCCTGATTCGAGCGAGGCGATGCGTCGCGAATTTCGTGCCCTGAAAGACTTGCAGATTTAGGGCATCGCGAATGCTCTTTGATGAGCTTCAATTTAAAGCGAGCTGAATTTCTTGCCACTTTCCAAGGGAATTTTTAATACGTTACGACGCTTTAAATGTAAGGTAATCAAGTAGCTAAAAAAGAAAATAATTGAATAACAGTACTATTATATTTATAGAGTGTCTCGTGCAACTGGGTCAAGTTATTTAAGAGAGAATATCAAAAACCGCTTAGAAATGGAATAAAGTTATTTTTAAAGAAAAAGCCCGATTAAGGAGAGAATGACTTGTAAATCTAGGTTAATGGCTGACCACCGCATGCCGCTTCTGTTCCTACTTAGCTTGCAACCCCTAATCACGACACCGCGCCGGACTTCCCTAGCAACGGCCTAGAAAGACGCCACGGTGTCCCATTGCTCAATTTACTCTCACCATGGATACTCCACCATAGAGACCGTTTTCATCGACCTCGTGCGTCGGACTGAAATCATATGTTTCCTTGAAATACTGCGGATATTGAACGAAAGAATCGATTCAGAGATTTGTGTAATTGTTAAATTTTGATAGAAATTTAATTAATATTATTTTACTATCTTTCTATCGATTTCAAATCTTTCCACTTTTCTTTCATTTCACTTCGGCGTACAAACAAAAATGGGAAACTCAATGACGATGCGAAGAACCGGTGTCCATGGTGACTCAAGAGAAGCTTGCACTGCGCAATGCATCATAAAACAAGCATTCGAGTAAACGCAATAAAACTACGACGTGGTAAAACCGATGCAGCCTCATCGGGGAGGTCTTGCGAAATGGAAAAAATTCTCCTCCCTCTCTTTCGCTCGTTCTGCCTCTTCTATTGGGATTCAACCGGCACGTGTGACTAACACGAAAGAATAACGGACGTGCCTTAAAACCGCAAAACGATTTTGCATTAAGTACACGCGTAAGAAACGATGATATCATCCTGACGACATGTCCAAAATAAGGACCCGATTCGATGCTCGGATTTTCATCCACTAACAGTACACGTCATCGTGTTTCCTATTATCTTTAAGGTGTGCATTCACTGATTAAGAGTTCACGAACAAACTCCCGAGTATTTTATAACACTACGTGATCCTTTCCCAAACAGTTCCAAAAATCTATGTAAATATTTCACTATATCAGTTTACTTTAGTTGCATGAGAAGTTGGCGAGCAACGAAGTCACTGTGAAGATCAGTGAAAATGTACCATCGCTCGAAAATGGTAGGAAACACGGTTAGAACCGCATCCCTCAACAAATCAAAAGGGGATGAGGCAAATTGGCTACTCGAGAGATCAGGTAGACCGTCGTCAGTGGTCGTCGATGTGGTCTGCAAAATGTCAGGGTGCCGCTTCAGGGTGCAATTACGTTCGGTTAGCAGTTAGCAGACAGGATGAAATTTATTGTCCTCAGGAAGCGTTATATCGAGCCTTTTACCTACGTAATAAGGATAGTTTTGAGAATTATAATCATGTATGAAATTTATTTGATTTTTCATGATAGATCGTTGACAAATTTGGGGCAAGTTATTACTCCTTGGGACGTCGACCCAAGAGACGGCAATAACGCCGAAAATTTTTCGAATCACGATCACGTAGAAAAATGATTGAATCCTTTATAGTCATCCGTATAACTTTGGTATAGATTATTGCTATTTCTTAAGGTTATCGACCTGCTAGTTCATTGATCCGGACACTAAACCCAAAATGAGAACTTACTTGCATCACGGTTCTCTTATTTTTGGAAAAAATTAGAAAGACTCTAGATTAATATTATTGCTTGTTAAAGTCATAATTATATATACTGGATGCTTTCATTCGTTAATCCAATCATTTACATTGGTACTTCCAAGTAACGAAGTTTCTGGAAGAGTATGAATAACAAAAGCCAGATTGTCATGTTTCTATGAAAAGAAATCGTGTAATCGATAACATGTTTTCATCATTTTTTCCATGAAAAAAAAACCCACTCGATGTATCGACGAGAGGAAGTTGGTCTATATTAAAAGTATGACTACTTGCATGATATCTAAAAATGACAAACGGTGATCGTTCAAGTTAAATTTAAAGTCGACGAATAGTCAGTGAAAATTCATCATATACATTTTGATTTAGACAATCGAACATCCATAATTCTCTGTTTTCCAAACGGTACAATTAAATCTTTACAGGAGTGGAATACATGGTACAACGATTTCAACTTCATTCCTTATCGATCGTCTCTTCCACCCCCATAGAACGATGTCTGTTTGCTTGGACAAACCTCCCTTCTACACAGAAGTTGCCCCATGGGGTCGAAAGTCATCACGGTCCTCAGGCTATTTATAAGAGACATCATTTAATTGACCTACCTCGATTTTAATGAACCTTCTGTACAATTAAAATCTTCAAGAAGCATTAGACACGCGCTATTCTTAATTTCCAAGAATTTTTGTGAAAGAGAAAACCTATAACAAAATATTCCTACCTCTGGGATAATAAACTTTCACAAATATTCTAGGCAACTTGACGACTTCGGAGGAACGTTAACAGACCATTAAACGAGGACTCGGCAAAAAAGCAATGCAATCAATTTTATAGTTTATAGTCGTTGAACCTTAGTTCACATTGGTGGAGTTATGTAAGTCGATAGAATGTTAGAATTAGCAAAAATGCAATGTAAATATATTACGTATACAAGTTAATTGCATCATTTTATAGAATTTAAGTTTATTTTACATTGGTAGAATAAATGGTAGATTGTACTACTAGCGTCTACTCTTTATTATAGCGATTCCCTAGCATTGTGAACTAGAGTTTAGAGTGTTGTAGTTCGACTCGAGGAAGTTGAAAGATAGGAATTCTTACGAAGGTAGAAAACATCTAGCAAAGAAAGTATCGAAAGGCCATCGATATTAAGATTCAGAATTTATCCTTCGAAGGCTGAGGTTGACAGTGTTCGATGGATCACGAATGTTGAATGGGTGACGTCACCTCTCGCATTCCCTCACGCCTTAATGGTTATTATTGCTAAGAGGCACGCACTCTTATTCCAAGAGAGAGCCTTCTCGTTTCACCAATGCTTCGGCTAACACGTGTGCGTCTGTAAACATTGTCGGAACCGGGGTCGAGCGTGTTCGTGGGTGACTGTAAAATACCATCGTAACGAGGTGGGTGTCGTGGGTGTGCAAGCGACAATGCATGTGTCGTGGAATATCCAACGTCTCTTGGTATTGGAACACGGATAATAAAACGGGGAGTGCCATTTGGACGAATTGACCCCCTAAAAGTTCCATGCAGCCGAACAGTTGCGAGGTCACCGATACCGTAAGGCATTTACGAAATAACCAGGACAACGATGCGTTTTTAATGAAATTTCATCACCAATTCCCTTGCCGTTTTATACCATATGCGGTTCGGTGAATTTTATTTATTATTTTATTTGTCGAAAAGCAAGAAGGTAGATAAAAATTCGACTGAAGAATTATCACCAGCCGTTTAAGAAATATATTAATGTTAATCTAAGAATGAGGATTATGCATGAGACATAGAAAATGTCAAAGCGTGGTCGTTCAAGTCTCTGCCAATATTGCAATTCTTAATTTTAGAAACCACTAATCATTGAAAATTCTTCGTCGTATAAATCAGGATCCCAGAATATTTTAAATCAAAATGTCATACAGGATCTCGTAATTTTGCATTTCATTGTAACTTTCAAATTTCACGGATACTTTAAGTAGCCATACTTAATTGTGCTCGTGCCTGTAGAGACACTCATAGAATTATTTGCTGAACATTCGAATGAAACAGCAATTTCGAAGTGGATTTACAAGTTCCTACTCAGCGATGGATTGATGTTTTCAATCAATTATTATACCTTCGCTTATCTGATGTTCGATAGACAAATAACATTTTACAGCGTTCGATTCGAATCGCCTCTTGTACACATTCTTGAAAGATTTTCTGAAATCCGTAATCATTTCTGCGATTCCCTCAGCGAGCACCAAAGCCGAAGAACACACTTCCGTATTACTGTTTCTTCACCCACACGTAGAATAAGCAAACGTTCGCAGCGTGTAGCATTCGCGCCCAGTTGCATATCCACCGTTAGAAGCGACAGAAAATTATCCTCGATAATACACGGCCGGAAGCAGAAATGAACCGGCAATTAATACAATTCCGGCCAGAACGATAACGTCGAAAGTCTGAACCAATGACTAATGGTCTAATTCTCACGGTGTAGTATTTCAAACATCGCAGCCTGTTCTTTCCACTTCTTCTAACGGCTAACGAATCGTGGCAGTTTTTGAAATATAAAAAGCCTAGCACGAATACATGACAGAAAAGCAGGATACAGCAACGCAAACGATATATCAAATTAAAGCTTAAAGTTCGATGAAGATTACTACATAAACGTTTTATCGATATTCTTAATACAAAATGGTTGATTCTTTATTCTTAGCATTCTGTTACATAAATTTCCTCGAAGAAGGTGAAAGAAGAATCCATTTCACTGTCGCGTCGGTTTCCATTGTCCTTCCAGCTAGTATCAATGCCAGCGAGAAAAATATCCGTGGTTACTCTTCAGATTCCACTGGATGTATCTTTAGCCGTGCGGTGAATTATTTCCTAGTCTATTGCAAGCCGTGTACTAGGCGCGAGTCGAAATCGGAGCGGAGGTTCCTGGAGAGAGGAGGCTAGGCGTTTGTGCACGTAGCTGGGTCTAAATCAGGCGGGCCTTTGGACTTGGTAAAAATCCGGCCTCGCATCATCGTGGTTCCTCTGCTGGGCAAACCGTATCTTCCTCTGAGGAGATTCGAACCGAGGAGGAGCATCTGCGATCCTATGTTATCTTCCCGTTTGGCAGCTAGCCAACTTCAATGTCGTCCCTTTTGCTATTTCGCCCCGTGGCGTTATATCCCTTGCACGAGGCGCATGGTTATTTTCGCGTGTGGTGAAACCCGGCTGCAATCATGGATTATTTCGAATCCGTTCGTCTCTATGCGGTGCACCGTCTTCCATCTATTGCGCAATCTATTAGGATGTTGCACATCAAATGGCGAATTTCGACAAGAATAGCGTGGATAAGTTTCAATAATCGAAAAGGTAACGTTTATTTTGCAGTTGGCGAGATTTTAATATTCCATTATTTTTTTTAAATTTTTGTAATTCTATTTGGATAACGTTAGAATAGTATTGACACGTTAGATTTAGTAATTAGCCACTTGACCTCGTGCGTATTCTTTAAATAGATGTCATCCAATGTAAATTCCAATTCATTCTCTCTCATATTCATCATCCGTACGAATAAGGTAGTCACCGTTTACACGAAGAGTGATAAACTGTTGACATTCGCCTACTAGCGCAAGATGAGTACGCGGCCAGCAAATAATTACCACATCCTGTTTGCCGGCATACCGAAGGCCTTGAGAACCGCGCTCGTTTTAAGCTATTAAGAAAGTTTTTACGCTTAACGCTCGAGCGACACTGCTCGCGGATGTGCTTACTTTCAGTTCCTCATTACACCCTAAGTGTCTTTCACCGTACGCGGAATTGAGTCCTCGATGGGTTGAAATTTAATTAAGATTCGATGGCTAATTTTCGGCGCCAACATCGTTCAAGAATTGAATAAAAATTAAGTAATCCTTCATGCGATGCAAGTATAAATGATGAGAGATCTGTTCAGAATGTAGAGGACGAAAACGTTTGCTTACCCTTCCTGTTTCGATAACGCGAGATTTGGTAACACGATAGCCGTAAACACGAGAGGGAAACCAATCAAGGGTCTTCCAACGGCGACATTTCGCCCTCGCAGAACAACGAACTTGAACCACGGAATCGATCGTGTAATCCGGTCACGCAGACATTTAACCCTACGCACGTTTCCCCCCTTGCAGCATCTAATACTTTCCCTTGTTCGGAACGGATGTTTCTGGGAATCGTTGCGGACACACCAGAGAAACCTACGCACGTATCCCGAGAACCTCTCTCGTAAGCATCGGAACTGAAACGTGAACCTATAAAAATCACGCCTTAGCATGATTTATTCCTGGCAATTACACGAGAAACGTACCCCGAAGAACCTTCGCGTTTCGATCCTCCTCGTTCATCACAGAATGCACGCTTTCAGACGGAATCCTTCCGGCGGACAGGGTTAAACAGTCGTTAAACGATGAGTCACTTGGCTCGGGTAGAAGGTGATCGTGTTGTCTTTTCATGGTTCGAGCGAAGGAATCTTCATGGAAGGCATAAAGGTTCAAGTATATCTGCTTATAAACCTTGCGAACTTGACGTTTATCTGTACTCCCTGACTATGCAATTTGCCAAACATATAAAAATTTCAATTTTTAATTATAATACTATAGTTAGCAAAGTGAAGTTAAAAATGGCAAATTATTCAAAGAGAACCATAAAAGTACATACAAATTTTATGAATACAAATTAATGGTAATTTTATGTGACCGTATTGGCCATCAAATTTCAACACCTTTTATACAAAAATTCCATAAGGGGTTAAAGCGTAGAATTTTCATGGTTGTCAGAGGTTCAGGGTGTAAACCGTGAATACGATTAATTGACCATCAGATACGCGTCCTTTAGATATTTTTGAATGGAAACCGACCGAAAAAGGTGCGTTCCGTTGACACGGCTGACGTTCCGTATAATGGCATTATCTCCTTCATTACCATCGGTATAAAGGAGCTCGAAGAACAGCGTCAAGATATATTGTAAGGTGTATCTGTCGTTGCTTTCCACCCACGGCGTTGGATTACACCCACCCAAACGAAATTCAATCCCTGGCAAACCTCGCAGATTATCCGTACACAAGATTGCACATTTCACTGATGTAAATAATGTCTTGTTGTGAAAATTTGATAATTTGTTGAATCAACATAACGCATGAATTTCTCTCGATAGGAAGTGGGTCGTCAAAGCAAATTTCACTGGCTTTAAACTTTACCATTCTTGCAACTTACGATTCAGTAGATTTATTTACTCTAGGAATTAGAAGGAATTAATAGTAGTCGAGGACGTAATAGACGGTGTGTTTCTCGGTAGGCGATATTTAAAGATTGTGGATTTACTAATTTGCACTATCTTGTTGAATTTTGTTCACGTGCCACGTTTTTTGTATACTGTTATTGGAAAATCTTAATCAGTCACAATAATCACTTAATTATCTTGGCACACCTGTTGCTCAGGATAGTTCCTATACACTTTTTAAAGTTCTTTTTTCCTTTTGTTTGAAAGTTTCATTTTGGTGAAAATTCATTGACAATGAGAGTAAAAAATCAACAAATTACCATGATGATAATCGACGTTAATAAAGTAATTATTCGACTGCCTAAAGCACCATCGTGTCACCGAAGAAATCAAACCTGACGTTGATTTTCAAGGAAACAGGAAACCAAGCTTTGACCCACTGCGGCTGTATGATGGGTACCCGACGTAGGTGACTTTTCTCGGCATAAACGAGATGTAAATCGTAAAAACCAGCGACCACGACTCAATAAGCCCACGGTTAGTCACGGTCGGCCCACTTACGAGTGTCTTCGGTAAATCATGAGCAGACACGAGGAACGCGGTGAATTTCCGTGAATCCTCAATGAAGCCGACGAGCCGTGATTCGTTTCGATAAATAGTCAGCTCCATAACGCTACGAATCAATGTACCTCTTCCTGCCACGTTAGTTGATTAAATATAAATAAAATGAATAATAATTATGTAAAAGTCCATATCCTCATAAAGCTATGTTTAAGATGGAAGTGGTCAAGAATTTTTCTTATAAATAAAGTGTGCTATGTTTGTTAGTAAAAAAAAAAAAAAAAAACAAAATATGATCTTGAATGGTGAATGAGAAGGAAGGTTTATATAAACCGCTGCCATTGAATGGTATCGGGTAGAAAGGTTCAACGCGTAAGCGGTCTTTTACTGTTCCCATAAATCTCGATGGTCTCTCTTATCGAAAGCTGGGTGACAGATTTTTTTTCTTCATTCAGGTAGCAGGACTGTTACACGAACACTTCCACAAAGACTCAATCGACCAGTTTGTCGAGTTTCGTATATGGAGAAGCAAGCCTTATTTGCGAGACTCCTTGGAGGAAGGATAAAGAGATGTCCCGATACCGATCGTGGCTCGGATCGTAAAGAGTTCCATTGACCTTTCGAAGTGCATGGCTGCACAACCACAAGGTTTGAACTTGATTTTGCAAAGGTTCGTGTTGTTCGAACGTGAGAATAACTCGTGAATCTTATTGATCCATTGAACCCTTTACGGCGCCAAACTGTTCAGCCCTCGTTGATGCGGACTGTGTTAATTGACTAGTCAGTCGAGTTGCGTATATGGTATAACAGCAGGCTATATACGAGTAAATAAGGCTTGAAGAAATATCAGCGTCTCCATCGATTTATGATCCTGAGCTAACATTGACCTTTACTACTATCGGTACGAATCTTCATGGTCTACTTGGTGAATCAAGATCGTCTCATACGCAGCTGTTTGCGCCGGTTTGCATCAGACGCGCTCAAGTCATTTCAAGTTCAATTTTAATTATAATTAAATATCGAATCCTAAGGAAAATATTTAATTTCATTTAAAAAATAGAACTCGATCTCCAGAGGAAATGAAATATAGGTATATTGATTCTTTGCATATATAAATATTGTACGACTATTCGTATTTTCCTTCATGATATTTCTATCTAATAATAGATTTATGCGAAGTTCTTATACAACTCCGTGCAAAATATGTGTCAACAAACGTCCTAATCATGTAGACAAGAAAATCTATTTTCGAATATCTCTGTGATAAAAAGTATGCCAGCTCAACAAACCGATAGTCTAATTTCCTAAGCACGTAACAGCGGCAATAATGTTTTTTGCTTCAAGGACAAAGGCTTGATAATAAATGCAAAGCAATAAAGTAATACAACATATCGATGAAGAAGCAGGACACTGTCAATACCTTACCTAACACCCACGTATGATATGGATAACCATTATCACTTGATAATTTATAATTTAACAGTATCCTTCACTTTATTCAACGTGTACTGTATAATTTGCAGATTATATTGTAAAATGTGATAATTTCACGGTGCTCAGAATTAGAAGGTATGAAATGCAGTCTCATTTCCTCTTAATTATAGCAAGGATTAAAAGGAATAATCCTTATTTTCAATTTCCTCTTAATATTTATTACTAGATTAATTTCAATTTTATTAAGAAAAGCCTATTATAAATACCATTCCAGCATTAATAACTTTTATATAATTTTAATTGCTTTTCTAATTTAAGCTATAAAATGATTAGTTTTAAAATTAAAATTAGCATATAATACAGTGGATAAAAATAAAAGAAGTATTTCGAGTGCAAAGGGTTTAATCGCTTCCTCTACCCTTTCCTTCGCAAAAAGAAAAAACGCGTAACATCCAAGCGGGGGCTGGTTTCCTTTCGTTTAAATCTTAATCTCCAGAGGCTTGTACAGTTTTTCGTCCACCTTCCTAACCAAAAGATCTCCGAGCAACCTCTTTGTTCCCCTGCTGTACTTCTTCACCGCTATAAATCACCCTCGGCGTACTCCAGTGCATATATTATGCAGCTACAGCCGAATACGCTTCCGCTTATGCAACCAGTTGCGCTTTACACGGCGATCCATTGTGCCGTCGTTCACATTTACATCTTGAGAATTTGCTCGTAGTTTCCAGCTCATTCACAGGACGACACAAACGAACCGCATTCATGGATTACGTTTTCCTAATATGCTTAAGATTTACGCGGCTGTACGTCCTTGAATTATGGAAGAACGTTTGTGTGTTCATCTTGTTGCTTCCTTTATGAGCTTACATCCGAGCTGATGATTTTTTAAATCCTTTTGTTACGTAGGATACAGGATATTTCATGAAAAGTCTTTGAATTTTTATCAGTCCTTCAGAGGCAATTTAGTTCAGTGAATTTTTATGTTTCTTGAAAGAGAATTTAAGTAACACTACGATGAATTCAAAAATACCCCCCTTTACCATCATATTGTGCAGTGGAAAAATCTTGAAATAATTAATTTCTTTCGTCTCAAAGTGTTCCCTCCCCAGCACCGGTGTGGACTGCACGGAAGCTATTTCAAAATCTCTTCAAACGAAACTCACCGAGCAAAAGCATTCGGTAAATAATTTTTCAACCTGGAACGACTTTCGTTCGCGACATCTTGCCTCTTCAAATTTAACCGCGCTAATATTCGGCCCTACTCACCCCGCGGATAAGGTTTGCCATTAAGAGCGAGCAAATATTTGCCAGTCGCTTCTAAGTGCTCTTCATCATGGTATCTGGTAACGTCGTGGCCCCAGTCAGGTAAAGAAACGGCAAATAAGAAATGATCTCAGACTTCCAAGCAGTCAGTCATCAAATCAAACAGACTTTCACTTTGTTATTCATCGTATTGTTGATGAACCACAGGAGTATATAAGTAATAATAACGTGAAAATACGCAAAATGTACAGCAGTGAGCATAAAAAGCATTCCTAGGAAAAAATGAGGCTACAAAGGAAAGAGACACCCTCGTTTAACCTTTTCTAAATTCGAATTATTCGCCCGCCATTTTCTTTATGGAAGCCCATATAAAAGATTATCTACACCAAAAGAAATCATCGTTCAGGCTTTATCTGACCGTTGGAATGGCGTCATCGGTAAAAGTCTAACAAGCTTGTAAGAATCAAAGATGAGGAGACGATTTCGAAGGAATCTCTTTCAACAGCCAACCCCTATCGCGCTGTTTGTTTTTCGTCCTGGCGAAGCGGAGACGATCGTCACCGTCAACTTCTTGGGTATCGTTTATAATAGTGACGTAATTATTTCGATCCCACGCAGGACGGGTCTCGTAAAGCTGCAGTAAACGTGCATGCCATGCCTTTGCGCTGCAATGAACGCGTATCGGCTGGCGAGCATTGGTACGGTATCCATAAACCACAGGGGGAAAGTTATGCGCTCTCGGAATAGAGGGTCCGCGTCATCCTGATACCCGATACTGCAAAAAGCACATCCGCAGCATATAACTCCGATGTTACTCCGATTTAGACGCGGATTAATTGGTTAAGCTTATGATAAAAGAGCCTCCTATCAGTAATGTTCCCGGAGTAAAAAGGTCGTGCTTTGATATTGACCAGCAGAGATTATCTTTCCGGCTTCTTCTTGCAATTAGAAACTGATACATATTCACGACTCGATTTCACGAAATAAAAAGTTCAGGGAAAACGACGTGTCTTCTCTAACAAATGCGTCCGTTCAAGTTCGCATCTGATGTTTGTAAGCAGCGATGAAAGGAATTCGCAGTTCCGCACTGTCTTTCGCTTCATAGCACAATCTATTAGTCACTAGCACAGGTCATGCATTACAATAAGATTCCATGTCATTCCTTCGCATTCATACAGTGTTCCTATGCTCATCTTCGTTGAAGAATACTTTTAATATTTGTTTGTTGATCATTAAAAATCAATTTATATTAAACATTCATTGAAATCATGGATGAATTATAAATTTTAAAAGAGTTAATTTGCTTATGGAAAGCTTCAATGGACAATGACATCGTATGTTGATAAACACCGAGATCGTTTATAAAACGTGATAGCGCGTTATCGATACAAAGACAGTGAAAGAAATGAAAGAAGAAAAATATCAGGAATATCGTCAATCATCTGATAGCATGAAATCGCGCTGTCGAGAGTATCGTTACCCTTTCGTTCCACGTCTATCTGGCCTTAATTGATAGAGGCGCTAAGAATTTGTGACAAAACTACTTAAGCATATGAGTGCGTCACCAATTAAACCTGTCAACGCTCTAGGAAGTTCGTCGTATAAACTTTCGAGTGGCTTACCGACAATTTTCACGACACGTTTCCCCTTTAGCTTTCACGGCGAACTCTCTGTGACCACGTGCGGAGCGGGCGCGTCACGCAGCCGACATTTTCGTGGGCCGAGGAAAATTAGGAGGGCGAAAAGCGGAGGCACAAATTGACGCGTCTCTGACCGTCTAAAGTCTAAAGTGAAAATGGAAGTCCGCAGAAACGTTTACGGGACAAAAAGGACTGGCATAATAACGGCCAGCTATATCTGGGATAGAGGGTTGTACGTTATTTTCGATGTTAACCGCCGCGGCTCGTTGTTCCTGGGGCCATCGACCCGACATTGAGAAAGTTACAAACGATCCTCGTTTTCCGGCTGAACTTCCACTTGATTGTTCGTAGACTTCGATCTCTAACCAGTCTCGACTGACGAAAAGTTTCAACTCCAAAATCTGATTCTGATAAACAAGAACTGTTCCTTCCAATTCAACGTTCCTGTTAAATTATGCATTCTATTCTTATCTTCTACTTAATTATCTTTTAATTAATAGACGGCAGATTAAAAAGGAACTCTGTAATTAGTGAGTCATCAAGAGGGGGGTATATACGTTGAGAGAGAAAACGAAAAGCGACGTATCTTTCACTGAAAGCTGATTAATTTGACGAAACGTCGTGATAGGAAATAAAAGATACAATAGGAACGCACACGGTGGCCTTAATTGATCGTCCTAGGAAGGTACTATGGGGGGAAACCGTTAAAACACGGTCATGCAGACCGGCATCAAACGATTCAACGCAACCAATCGGATATGGAAGGATTCGAACAAGAGACCCTTTCATCGTCGATTTCCTTGTTTTCACGTGGCGGTTGTGTTCCACCCACGAGTAAGCACGCCGAAAAGCCTGCGGTGCGTGACGCCCTATATGTATGTTCCCTATCTCTCTCTCTATGTATATATCGTGGTGGTTCGTTGCATTTTTAACACCCGCCACGCGAGCAAGTCGGCTCGTGGAAATAGGCCCTATTATTAGAACCGGTAGAATTCACAACAAAGGAAGTGGAAGCACCCCCTCTGGTGCTCGATGTTATTTCGTTTAGGGAAAAATTTCCTGTGAAAGAACGAGGTACACTGATCGCGTATGTAGCGATGAATATTTGAAATTCCATCTTGCAAGGTTTCAACCAATTCGAGTATATTCAAGCTGTGAATAGTTTGGGATTTTATTCCAACCGGATACAGAAGTTTTGTTTCAGACCTGGAATATGTTTAAATTATTTCCCTGTACGATTTGAAATTTATTTTTAGTCCCTGTTCGATGGTAAGTTAAATGATAAAAAGTTTGAAGTGCAGAATTTTATTTTACAGTATGAATTAATATTTTCAAAATTTCATGATCATCACCAGATGCGAATACATGTATTTCTTTGACCAATTATTGGAGCCTTGTAATTATGAAAACGATCCAATCGGATCGTTCAACCTTCTTGCACGGATAGCAGTCGTTGATGTTGATTTTGTAATTAATTCTTGTGAATCGTCCAAACGAGAGTGGGTTTGATTGGTATCTGAGATTGATGAGAGAAGCGGTAATTGATCACCCTGCTCGTTAATTAGGTTCGCGCGATACACTCGACGTTATTTTGCTCCGAATGAAATTCTTCGACACGAAAAATCTTTCTACAAAGTTTCTCCTTTTCTTTTACTTTATTTCTCATTATTTTCTAATGAAATCATTAATTGATTGTTATTGAAACCACTAATTTCTGTTTAAGGGGGTGTGATCTAATCGGGTACCTATATTGATTTTTTAAAATTTTATGCTAGAATTCTCCGTTAATTAAGTTTTATCCATAAAAGTAGTAACTCGATATTGCATGTATGTAATTCTATATAAATTATGCGCGCACTTAGACCTCTGGCGATAATGCAAATGGGAGCAAGCTTGCCTTGCCGATGCCGGAATTCAGTAGCCGTAATAGTTCCACGTATTATCGCGAATGCATCCCCGAGGCTAACTAAGTCCGTTCGCACTATCCTGTATCGAGTGTACGCTGCTATATATTTGTTGGCCAACGTTGCCTTCGAATCTCTGTACACGCAATGATAACGTTAACCCACTTCTGGGCTGGACATTATTACTTCGTTAGTAAAAGCAACATTATACTTGAAGTTTAATGCACTTTTCGAACTATGGTAATTGCTTCATCCTTGCAATAGTTGCATTCCCTTTAAAAAAAAAATATTTTTATTTTAAAAAAAATTGTGGTTGCATAATTTAACAAGGACTTTGTGAAGTACTTTAGAATTTCAGATTTTTTTAAAAATTTCAAACAGTAAAATGATCCACTTTCGGTATAAATTCTTTTTTAAAAATAAAAAAAAAATAATGTGGCGCCAGCAATAATGATTAACACCATTAATATCTATTAATATATTATTTTGTATAAAAAATGTGTCGAATCGACATAAAGAATGTACGAGAGTTCAAGTACAGTGGGAATTTTTTATTATTATACGTGTAGGTTACGTGCTCCTCTATCGCTTTACAAAAAACGAAGATTCTATGGCAGTGAGCTTAACAAAAGTTTCCCGGGACAATGGCTCGACGAGCCCAGAAATTTCAAGCACACGGAAGTTCCACGTGTACTCTAACAAGCAGAAAAATGATCCTGGTAAATGAGGAGCGTTGTGTGAAAATGATCAGGCAGGTGACCGAGGCAACACAGGAACCACTGTGTTCCTTCATAAAGATCACCCTTTATCCAGCTGTGGCCTAATTCGTGACCAGAGTGGATACGATGTTAATGAGCTGAATTATTGTACTCGGAACTCAGCACGCGAGTTTTTAATTCCCGTTGAAAGACACTTCTTCTTTTTTTTTTTCACGCACGAAACGCGGTTATCGTGCTGTCCTGTGATAAATCTTATCACGAATCTCTGCGAGCTACATCGACGATCGATCTACTTTTTGTCCTGTGTATTTTCAACCGTTTGGCCCATTTTTTTGTTTTGTTCGTCCATCAGACACGAAGAGATTCGATCTAACGGGTCTCTCGTGCGACAGTTAATTTCCGTGTTTCGTGGGGAAGGATTAAATTGAATCACGGATTCCCACCTTCGTGTGATTACTCCTCTTCCAGATTGAAATCGTACACGAAAATTTGTACCGAAGAGCAATGTTTGAAAATTATTTTTAGTAAATGTCTTTTGTGAACACAGTAGAATCGCGTGTTTACTATATAACTTCGACACGATTGAGTAGACGACAACGAAAGCGGGTTTAATTCACTGCTGACATAATTTTCCCTGACCCAGAAACAGCTAAAATATTCAATGTGCCGGCGACCCTCTTCGTGACTGCATGTCACCATTTTCCAAGTATTCCTTTCGAGGCATGCTTGAAATATTTAATTGCACTCAAACTTACGGGTCCTGTGACGCTTTTTCCCTTACGAAAAGTTATATTTATCCTTTAAAGTAATGTTGTTGTATCGTGAGATGAAAATGAATAATCATTCCTTTCGATTATGCTTTTACTTTTTTATATAGAAGTTGGTAGATTTTAACTCAATTATGACTATTGTTTGCTACAATTAATAATCAGCGATTTTCTATTAAAAAATATCGAAAAGATATGTGCAACCATTTTCTTTAAACTTTAAGCTTTAAATTGATACATCATGACTGGTATTTCTCATTTACTTTTATGTGATAAAATCATGCCAGTCTTCGAAATTTAAAAATCGACCAATGAATAGATGCAGTAGCGTGATAACTCGCGATTAGAACCAGTTGACGAATGATCCATGAAGAGCAGCGTCGTACTGTCTTCTGGTAACGTGTGCCAAAGTTCCACGCATCTTCAAGTATTTCCTAGTATCACGTGGTCAGCTAACAGCATGTGCGTGTGCGTGTATATACGTGTACACGTACGTGGACAGGCTGCTCTGTATTCGTACGGTGATCCATCGTCTACGCCTAAAAATTCATCTATGCGTTCCCGAGGGCAAAGAGGAGTGGAAGAGGCAGTACGGACGGAATGCCGCGGGCAGTTCAACGCCCTGGGTGTCTTCCCGTGATCCCAATGCACCGCATCCTCCTGTTGCAGTATGCCGTCTTGGAAATAATGGCCGCACTGTCGCCAAACCGACCGAGCCTCGCCGACTCTCCGACTACAGGGAAAGGAACAAGTAGGCGGACAACGAAGTCAAGTGCTAGCAGCCTCGTCGATGATTTATGAAGTTGCATCGAGCCTTTCTTAACGACTTTTCATGGGTTGCATTTGTAACGTGATATCGATACGCGATTCGAACCAACTTGTTCATTTTTCCTGCCATCGGTCAAAGGATATTCGAAGAACAAAAGTCGATTTCGACAGAACCGGGCTAGATCGGGTTGGAAAAATTCAATTTCCGTTTTCTCGAATCCGTAAATTGCATTCTGTGCAGCTGCATACGAATGCATTCGTCGCTTTTGTAATTTTTATCCTAAGGTTCTGTTATTTTATTTTAGAAAAAATGGTCTATGAAGAATAAATATCTAATTTAACGAACGTGTTAATTACTCGACTACTTAACAATTCAAGCGACTCGAACTCGGGTAACTTGGCTAAATGATACTAAACGTTATTCGCGAGGCAATTCGTTAGCCCGTTACAGGTGCGCGTACATCATAGTAATTATTGTGGATCGCCGGCATTTTGATCCGGGTGCTCACGTACGTAAAACCGAACGAAATCTAACGGGGCCGCAATAGCGAGAGATCAAGAATACTGATGTTAAATTTGAATAATTAACAGCAAAAGATGCGTTCTCCCTTACATAATAAGTGGCGTAGGTTCAAATTATGGCGTGCTAATTTTAATACCACGCCGAAGACGGATTTACAATTCACCGTCGAGCTGGTACCTGCTTGCAAAATTCATGTCACGAACAGCACCTTCTAACTTTAAAAGACGCAAAAGATCGGTTCCTTTTTTAACGTCGGTATGAAACTGGATTCTTTATATTTTGAATTTTAGAAACTAGAAAAAAAGGGATACTAAGAAAAGAATTATTCTCCAATTTTATCTTATGATCTTTATACCGAAGTACTGGGTTGAGGAAAAATTTAGTAGGGAACTTGAAAGCTACGAAAGATGGAAGATGGATTACTGAATAGCTTTATGAAAATGTGAAGCATTAACTAAGTACGGGCCAGGGTGGGCACCCATCAAATTGTGGACTCGCCCTCTCATCACTCTGCGATTTTAAGATTCTAAAATTCTACAATTTTAAAATTCCAGAATTAAAAAATTTCTAAATTAAAGGATTCTAAGATTCTTCCGTTACTGAAGCTAAGGAACCTGATCAACCCCACAGAAAAATCCTAGTTACGCTAATGGTGTAAAGGTATATACACTTCTCAGTGTTCGATGACACAATATGGCCAGGTGCTTTACAAATCCCAGCCTGGAGAGACGAACGCATTCTTTGGAACAGGTGGCCCAGCAGGTTAAAAACGTACCTGAACTATGTATACCTGTCCGGAGAACAGGATCCGTTAGATACACTCTCTTGGACTAATTAATTACTCTTCACCGATCACAACACTTTCAATGCTTCTGGTGTTTCCACGATACAACGCGGTACAAATCTGTCTCTGAAGGCGACATAAATCTTGTCCACACGTTTACTCGTATTAAAGTTACTTGCCCTCTCGTCGACACTGTTTGCCACTTATCAGACGCACAAATAACGATTACACGTCGTCGAGTAATATAATGTTATTATTACCGATCAAGAACATTCCATTTCGTGAGTCACGGGCTATTCACTTATTATTAAGTAACAGTTCAATACACACGTACATGTGTACGTAATTAGCGTGTAAAGCAATTGAAATGGTTAGTCAACGAGAGCAACCCAGAATTTTAAGTCCGAGCTTCATCAACGGATTCCAGAGAAGGAATTTTTCAAACTGCCATCCTAGGTACGATATTGGAGAAACGAGTGCATTTATAGGATTGCATTTAGTATTCTATGCAGTCGGTGCAAGTTGCATCTATTTTCTAATTGCGTAAAAGAATGGTACAATTTTAAAATGCATATGCATTCTTGCATTTGAGAATAAAAAATAGTGCAACATTAAAATGCATATGCATTATTTCCCTTGCGAAGAAAAAACTGCATTGTTGTCCTTACGACAAGAATAATGGAGCTTTAAAATGCATATGCATTGTTGTACTCGTGACAAAATATACTTAACCCAGAAAATGCAGTTCTCCCTGAGTCATTTACTTTCTTACTTTGCCATTTTTTTCTAGCAAGTGTTTTTCTTATAAAAGTGCCAGTGCATTGTTACCCGGAATATTTTCATTGTTTAGTGAAAAGTACGTAGGCGGTGATAAATAAGCGTCGATTGCGGGTAATTAAAGTCCAAGTACAAATAAAAATTAATGGATTTAAACGTTTCAAACGACAGTGTGGTTTTAGCATAGTCGTGACCTCATTTTGCATCGATACGCGACATATAAATATTTAGCGCGAAAAATGTGTCGAACGTTGTACCGTCGATCGAATTCCAGTTCGAGCACTTCCTCCATAGTTACAAAGAAATTCCTCGGCAACAGGAAGCCGCCTTTGAGCCGAGTAAACCATGGAATCGTTTCTTTCCGCGCCTCGGCATTCATCCCTCGAAAGATAATTAGTCTCCCACCCCTTGTGGTCTGACACTGATAATAAATCCTCCAGCATGTGAGTAAACGAAAGACTGCTTGTCAACGGACGTAGGTGATGTAGACCCTTGCTTGGGACTGTTTTAACGATTACGGGTATACTGAAAACATCCATAGACGGCAGAACACCGTGAAAAGTCTACAAACAACCTAGCAGGCTTCTAGAGAGAGAGAGAGAGAGGATTGATGCCTCCCCTTTCTCACGAAAGTTATTCCAAGACTGCTAAAAGGGTGGTGGTTTACCAAGGGATAATGATAAAAAATGGAGAAGACAAATCTCTTCGTGATAAACGTCAGAATTTTTATGTTATTTCTACCCAGCATTTTTATCGTAAATAAAAGAAGACCTCTTTGTGTATATTTTACTTTTTTTTTTATTTTGCATATCTCATCACCTTCAGAATTAAGCCATGAAACAATAGATAAATAGCAACGATTAATAGTTTTCTCGTGTTTCTTTACCGTTTTCTAAATAATTCATTAGATCGTCATATATTTTAATAGATTATAGCTGCATAAACATCCTTCGTCTACTCATCGCACTCATACGGAGACCTACCCAAGCGTTACACTCACTTATTAATGAAACTTTGCCAGCTTGTAGAACTCGTCGAGCTGAACACGCCTCTACCCCCTTTTGGGGGCAGACGGCTAATTGTTTAAAAGATATTAACAATTACAGTTAGTTACTCCTTACATTCTGAAGTATGACAAACTCACACATACAATTCGCAATCTAGAGATCCACGGTTCAAATCCTTGGTTTCTAACATTTTTCTTTTTTTAATGATAATTTGTCCCTTTTTAAATAACTATTACATAAAAATTATCATAAAAAAAGAAAAAAAAATTTGTTGGGAACCAAGGATTTGAACCGAGGATCTCTAGATTGCGAATTGTATGTGTGAGTTTGTCATACTTCAGAATGTAAGGAGTAATTGTTAATATCTTTTAAACAATTAGCCGTCTGCCCCCAAAAGGGGGTAGAGGCGTGTTCAGCTCGACGAGCTCTACAATCTGGCAAAGTTTCATTAATAAGTGAGTGTAACAATTGGGTATGTAGTTCCCTTTGTCAGATTACATAAATATTTGTTTTTCCTTGGAGGTGTATAATGTAACAAAGTCTTTGATAAGTATTCCAGAATTTTGGTAAAATTATCTATCGTTATCCATTCCCGCGTTCACCTGGCGCTACACCATAAAGATAATGCACAGGTAAAGCTATGACACAGCATTAGAAAATGTGTATCAAAGGGTGGTTTTAAGAGGATCAAATCCCGACTAATGCGACCGTCGATAGAGGTTCGTCCTCCCACGTTTTCGATGCATCCCGAAAGGACTACGGTTTGATAACAAGAGAGTGAAAGTAGCCGGTGAACATTCCGAAAAACGATGCTCTCGAATATAAAACGTAGAATGCTGGAAACGGGCACTTAGGATGCGAAAGAAAACGTTTCACTTGCAGCCGTGTACCAGATAAGATCTCCTCGCGCATTCCGTCCATCTATTGTTGCGTCGCGTCATTTGTTAAACGTTACAATGCGACAGACGAACAGCGAAGCCGCAAAAAGAACCCTTCGGGCACTGTCCAGCACACGATCTACATCGTTATCGAGATAACGATTGTACGTACCAAGTTGTCGGCTCATGCGAGTGAAAGTACTCGAACGACGCTGTACCCGAACCGTGTCTCCCTATCGAATCCCGACGAGCATTTTAAATTCGCGAGAATGCAGTTTCGTTGTATTCCATGGATCTGTCGGCTCTGCGTGTCTTGGCTTATCTCCTTGCCGCTTTTATTCGTTACGATCACGATCCCGATTTACGCTCCAAGAAAATTACAATTCACCCAAATGTGCTTCAAAAATATTATAATTTTATGTAATTTCAATTATCAATTTCAAGCTTATATTAATATTTTTTTATCGTTTCCTTTTAATTACTTGAATACTTGTAATTTATTCTGTCAGTCAGTGGTGAGCTCCACGGTATTCAAACGAGCGGCAGTTTGCTAAGTAAGGCGCAGCGATGCTCGCGTACGACTGCTGACGATAATCTCAAGACGGCTGCATATTCATAATGCTTCATCCTCGAGCACGTGGCGGTAAAAGCACTACTCCAGACAGCCTGTAATGCGCACACCGAACATCCCAAGGTGTATCGTAATGCATACTGAAGTAGAGCGAAAAACAAAGAGGAAAAACGTTCGGAGAAGATGTTCGGTCCAAACACCTTGGAGGCCTCATTTGTCTACACCCCGCCGATTACGGCGAACCCTTATCCTTTTCTTCGTTTTCTTTTTATCTGGTCAACCAGCAGGGATTTTCAAACATTTCACGCCCGTTACTATCGCTTTTCTCGACAGGTATATACGTGTCTTCTCCGGTGGGTCAAGCCGGTAGCTGCAGAAAGAGTGTTTTCAAATGGAGACACTTGGCATTTGTAAAACGATAGTGAAACATTTGTTTCTCTGGTACAATCCATTAGTCTCGACCGTAATAACTCATTTCAGGAAGGATTGCATAGTGATTTATAAAGCACTAAAACTTGGCCTTTGCCCTTTACTACTAAGGCGATTATAGTTTATTCTATTCCAAGAATTTACATTTCGAAATAGGAGAAATGCAATAGAAATTAAGGAATAATAATTGAAAATGTTAAAGGCTAAGCTATTAAAATTAATATCATAGGAAAGTGAAGCTTTGGAAGTTTTAAGACTGATTAAGGTTAAAACTAATTTTGTCACATCAAATCTTATTTGAACGATGGTGCAGTTAGAAATAACAATGAAAACCGTGACAGAAACGAACTGAATAGCAGTTCGCTGAGAAAATAATGCACAGCGATAACCGCTTAAGTAATTCCTCGTCGTCGTCTCGTTTTAATCGCCCTCGATAGTTAACTTATTTGCCCTGTAATAAGCTTGTTGTAATCGATCGCTCCAGTAACCGTTGCAACCCGCGTTATTGACGCCAAGAACTAGGAAAACTGTTTAGAGAAACTATCGCAGTTCTTCGGCCATTTATGCACCTTTTAATTCTTATCTTATTTTCTTCCCGTTAGTACGTAATAAACGCCTCAGCTGAAGTATCGATAGCTTGCCTCGGTCGATTGAACGAGCAAGAAATCGAGAACCTCGTCCATGTAATCATAGTAATTTTCTGGTGTCGACTGGTTGCCCGTGTCTCGCGTTCTACACTTTTTAACGACACAACGACCGAAGAATCTTTGGATCGCTGCACATGCAACCGGCTGACGTTACCGCTGCACCGGCAGCCGGTGCATCAAGAGGAACAGGAACCGTGGAGAAACGAAGAAGGTTTCTTCGAGGTAGAAAAGGAGTACTTGGCGAGGTTGCCAAGCCGTGTTTACAAACGGATGTACATACAGGATTGTCAAAGGGTTGTTGCTCAAGAAAGGCAATTTTAACCCCTTTGATCCAACGTTTTATAGAAATTCTATTACACATAAATTGTCGTATCTGACAGAATACGACAATCTATATGGATTTTCTTGGTTATAATTAAAGTAGTTATTTATTATATCTGAATATTAAAATTGAAATATATGTAAATTAGCTTCGTAATAATTTTACGAGTCAAAAAATCGTATTTTAGAAGCAACGATGAATTCGTCAGGTTTTATTTCTATGTAGTGTATAATACCGTTTGCCCTGTTAATCCGATATGTTCAAGTATGCGGTTTGCCGTCCAAGGGCTTGTTTCCACGAAGAAAGTGACTCGTTTTACGGAGCGGCAAATATAATTAATGGTTCGGGCAAAGAAAAGTGCGTCTCGTCTGTTATTTGCGTTAATGAAATGGGGCGATTCACGTTATTAATGATTCACGTTCGTGCGGTATCCGTTGCTTTTCATGTATGATTTAAAAGGTTAAAAGTTATCATACCAGAAACGCCAGATCGTGTAATTCATCAATGTATAGAGTGTTCAAAGAGATGGGTAAAAGTATGTATATATTTTATAAGTCCTTATTGTTTTCATCATTCTCTATAGAATAACCTGATCCAAATACTAACGAGTTCACGATAAAATGAAGTACCAACCAATTATCTCGATCACAGAGAAGAAAGTAGGTATACATAATTCAGCATAACGAAAAAGTGTTCTCATTCGACATTATACACACATCGACGTTTCGTTGCTTTAATGGAACACTGATCACAGGTAACCCCTGTGAAAGTTCAACGGAACGTAGCGTGACCGCACGAATGTTCATTCTTAGGGTGTCGCCTAATTATCAAACTGTGCCGAGAATATTTGAAATTTTATCGCGTTGCTTACACGATACCGTATTCTTGTCCGTGAATCACGCGAGCCTGAAATACCGTTGAAAGTTCAGATTGCCGGTGGACGAATCCATGAAAAGTGGGTCGTGCACCTCCGTTGGCCAACGTTCGCGAACGTAATATTCGACATAATTTCGAAAGCTTGCAGCTGTATCGATAAGTAGAGAAGGATCTCGGAAAACAACGGATCTCTTCTTGTTCGTGACTCGGGACGTGTGAGCGAAGGTTGGCTCGCACACTCTATGACACGAATACCGAGGGATAACTGCACCGCTCATCGTTTCGTCTGAGTGCATAACGATCATATTTTTTCGAAGAACGAACGAAAATTCTGAAGTATAGCCAAAGAATTTCCTAGTCTCGATTCCCACGAGACACCAGATGCTTGGTTACATCAAGGTTTTCTACTTTTTCACACCTTTAATTTATTATTCCATTTTATTACCATCAAGAACCCAGTTCCTGGTCACATACGACTATCGTTTTTTCTTCTATTCAATTATAATTCAACTTTTAAAATAGAAAATGTAATAATTTTTTAACTGCTTAATACACCGAGCATCGCTGCGAATACTTTAATTCAAGAATGAGAAAGTTATCTGAATACTTTTCTTTTCGTTGGAATTTTCAAAGATCACTAGCCTACACTTGAGTCGCATAGATTTAACAGGGATCCTAATAGGAAACAGTTAATGATATCGTATTACAAACATTATACGAAGGAATCCATTATCCCAATAAAGTTATTAAGTTACCTCAATCAAGCATGACCGTTTACCTGGACAAGATAGATCGTATCTGATCTTACCAGGAAACTCTTTCAACGCTTGATACTTTTCCTTCGAAGGTTAATCACGATCCCAATCTGGCCGTGAGATCTGGCCACGATCCTCGGCTTCCTCGTCGGTTGTTCGCGACAAATAGCCGGCGATTAATCAAGGATCAGGTGAATTTCAAAGCCGGGATCCTTTAGAGGTGTCGCGCGCCACAGGATACTCGGGCAGCGTGCAAACGAAAGGAAAATCAACAGATAAAAAAATCCACTAACGTGTTCGCTTTCACGGAATCCAAGCTCGGCAAAACTGTGCAGTTAATCACTGCTCGTACAAGGTTAGGCCTTGTATAAAATTTCATACCGTACAATCTTTCGTTTGTCCCTCCCGATGCACCGTGCCTATATACGTATGCAACAGAGCGCGTTATCTCGTAGCCGTAGCCGGCTCGTGTAAACATCTTACACCTGAAATTTCCTGGGTCCATGATAATCAAGGTAAACAACGGCGCGACGAGGCGAAAACCTTTTCATATCTCGGCTTCACCTTTTTCGGCTGCGTCACACCCTTCCCGCCGTTCCTCTGTGTACATTACATCGAGACGCTTGTGAACGATGTTCAAAGTGCGTGTTGCGCTTTTTTTCTACAGTTATAAATTTTGCGGAAAGATACGCCTCAAGATTCGAGCCAGTTGATGTTCATGACCCAGCGAAAAGACAGTGGATGTACTTGTAAAAACACGATTATTTTGAATAATTAATCGATCAATTTTTCCAGACGGAGTCGCTTCAGACTTTAAAGGTCATTTTACAACGACTTGTATGAGGTCTTCAAGTTCCACGCTAATTTCATCGAATTTCACGATTTGAATTTCAATGTGTCTCGTGATAAAAGGGAATTGAGATGCAAGGTGATCGCGAGCACGGTGGTTATAATGCTGAAGAACGTTTCGACCTCGGCCTGCAAGTAACTCGCGCAATTTGACGCTATTTGCCAGTTAACTTTCATTGAAATATTCGCGAGCCTCTCGTTCTTTGGTAATAAATCCAAGCACGCAGCTTGGTATGTATACTCGGTTTAACATTGCCACGTACGTACGACTCTCGTTTACCATTTGAATATTGCGAAATGCCTTTGAAACAGTGTACGCCTTTGTGAAAGTCATCGTTGATGGTGTTGCAGCGGACGGAATCGTACTGACAGAAGGGATCGGTTAATAAATACAGTGAATGCATAATAGTCTCGGTTTTCTTCTCCCTTCACGATCGCCCTCATCGACTTACCCTCATCGGATTCGACTCACTCAGATTCTTTAATACCTAGATATTAAGGCTATAACGGTCGGTGTGCTGGTAGCTTTCGACCACCCACAGACAGATCTATTTACTCGATTCACTATGGAGACTGAAGTGAATCGTTCGAGAAAATCAATCGACGCGTTTCGATGCAAATATTTCTACGAATAATTTATTATAAAGGGAAGGTTTTTGGAAAATTTTAAATTTCAGGCTCACAATTAATTTCACGCTTAAATGTTCAATCTAAAATCAATATTATACCGTTACAGAAAGAAACTTAATGGAAATTTTAAAGAGATTTCCTCTTTTCGATCTGCCTCTGACTATCCCTTTTATTTAACTTTCACGCTCTAAAGAGAAGAACGCGAAGTTACGCGATGTGCGCAAAACGACAAAGACCTTTGTATCCTTTGTACAGGGATTTAGCGATAGCGGTAAGTCTTGTTCCCTCGACGCATCCACAAGAAGCAATTTATACTTAATTAGCGAGAGTGGCAATAAGGGTACAGTGGCGATCTGTTGGCGCGTCTCGAGGTTCGAGCGGAACAGAAGCGAGCACGAAGCATGATGTGCGTCAAATCACATGCTAAGGGACAGTCTGATTAAGTGCCAGCCGTGGAATCCTCTTACTCAACCGGTTCATGAATGAGACACGTTTACTCGTGTGGAGGTGTGTCGGGGTAGGGTGACGACAAAAACACCCAAACATCTGGCTTTGAATTTGGTGAAACCGTTCTTCCACCCTATAAAACCGTGTTCCGATGAAAGAACACCGTTTTCTCGCTCGTTTCCGGGCCGCAGTTTCCGAGAACGCGGAAAGTACACGCGAGAAAGATCACGCGAGCATCGCGGCTATCGGAGAAAATTTTTCGAATCGGTTTCATTCAATACCGTTCAGCATGCGACCTCTTGGCCTTATTGTCTCTCATCGATTGACGTTCCGATAGACGCATGAATCATTCCTGTGTCGTAATACAAGTGCCACGAACTCGGCTCGTTGATAAGTAGGGAACAATGGAGGAACGAAAAGTAGCATCCGCGTTACGATAATGCGCCGATACACAATGTACACTCGTAAACGGAATTTTATATTGATATACAAGACGCCGACGAAACTCATTCATAAAGCTCGGTTAAATGATTCACGGTTTAACCGTGAAAAGCTTCAGCGGACGTTCGTTCATGGAATCGAGCTATGGTGATGCAACCAACTGACACGCTTTTGTTTTTATCTGATCATCTTCGTTTTATCAATCGCTCGGATCCAAGTCCACCGATGAAACGTTCGACGAAGTAGTTTCGACGCTGTAATATTTCTTTCACCGAGCCCTTCTGCCCTCTCTACGTGTCGTTTTAAGGAATGCACATCATCATCATCATCATCATCGTGGCCATCTTAGACCGATCTAATCAAAGCTGGCATTCGTACAGTGTTTGAATTCCATCAGCTCGTTCTTCTATCTCTTTCTTCCACCTTCGTGTTTTCTAGCCTCGTTAACAAAAAAAAAGACACCCCCTCTGGTGAGCCTCCCATGGCGCTGGCACAGAGAGTTCGACGACACCATAACCGTGAACTGGACGGATACAATGGCAGGGGAGCCGGGCGTGGAAAATGGAAATATTAAGCCAACTGACCGAGGAAAACACTGGTCCGATATTTTACGAGCTACAGTCAGCTTCCGCTGTTGGAGTCTATGGGAGCAATTACACGAGATTATTCGCGTCCAAGTTGGAAACACGCTAGGGGGAAACGAACATGATTTTCGTCGAGCGTACGCGAAACAGAGTTTGGTCAGAGCAGTATTTATAGACGGCCAGACAGAAAATGGCTCGAAGAAAAGAGAGGATTCCTGTTCCTCGTAGTCGGTTAAATTAATAACTGTCCAGGAACCGATGAAAGTGAAACGGTTGTCTGATAATCGACGAGGATACAAGCTCGTTCATCAACCTACTAATCCGTCAAGAACACGTTCGATAATGTTCCGCTATAGTGTTGGCGTTAGAACGTTCGTTTGGAGATTGCTTTGTTCAAACGTTTCTCTTATTCGTTGCTTTACAGAGGAAGATGAGAATTTTGAAATATCTACTATTTTATAAAATATGTTGCTACTCAATCTCAGCTTTATGCACGTGCTAAGCAGAGATTCGAAAATAATCTCTTTGGGCTGTTATTAATAAAGGGCACTCGGAAGTGGAGCAGAACGCAGCGAGCCCTTCTGAGACCATGCTAACGAACTGATGATATAAAACCTTACTCCAGGTTCAAGGATCGTTGGAAACAAAACCAAAAAAAAATTGTTAACATGATTTTGGAATTCGAATCAACCCCCGGTCTTATCGGTTTTCCCTTTGAAGTGGAGTAAAAAAAAATGGTCCCAAACGGCAGCCGCTGGTTAACCAGAGCACCTGGTTCCCTGATAACAGACCTCAGCGTTCAATGTTCCTTGCTGAAGCTATAGAAGAAAAATCTGGCCGATGCAGTCAGCTTTACGACGAGAAAAGACGTGGTTTGAGCTTTTTTCTTCGACTTCGTGTGGCACCATGTGCGGGTGCTGCAGCTATGGACCTTGATGGGCTTGGCAACCATGGCAACCATGCTATGAAAGCAACGTTGCCACGAGGTGAACGTACACGTGAATGCAAAAGAGCTGTTGAGTTTATTGGTCCTTGGGTTGGTAACAAACAAATGGGCCAGTGTTTGTACGTCACTGATAAAAACATTCATCTCTCGTCAATTTTTTCCTTTTTATATATCTCTACCTCGAAGATGTGTTCCAGTATTGATAAGAAGCTCCTCCTTTTGGTCACTTGGATGGCCTTGAACTTGACAGCCTTGACCCCGGTGGTATGCCAGCATAGAAGAACGTATCGTCTGCGTAGCGATTGAAAAAAGAAGTACGAATCCTTCGCGTTCTCCGAAGATCACGTTTGTTGGATAAGAATCCTTACAGTCTAAAGATTTACTTACAACATTCTGCCTCGCGCTGTGAAGCAACGAACAGGTTCGTGAAATAAGAGCAAAATCACCTTTGGATAAGATCTCAGTTTAAAAGCTGATTTCTATGTAAAGCACGCGAACCATTTCATTGGCTTCGGGATCTATTTACTTGCGACACCGTTTCTGGCAGACTCGACGTTAGCTGGCGATGAGAACATTGTCCAATTTAAGGCAGTGCCAGACGATACCTCGATATCCGGTTTTCACCGTCACGCCCAGAAGATGTCGAAAAGTAACCCAGCTCGATTCGTCGACAGTTTGATGGACGAATTTGACATTGCGAACGCGTTTACCATCGTTCTTTCAACGGTGTAATTTTTCCACCCCGTCCGTCAAGCGAGGATATTTTAAATGGCCGGTTCATTTTGGCCGACATTTTGCAAACGTAACTAAACAGAAATCATTTTGAAGATATATCTCGATGATTCGATTTATTTTTATTGCTACCGTTTCATCGCTTACGAGTCGTCATTGATTAGAAAGAATTGAATATCATGGAAAATATAGATTTGATTTATTCCAGATAAAAATGACCTACTGAAAGGATATCCAAGAAAGTGTTAGGCCGTTCTTCATGATGCTGCGTAATCGTTTCATATAAGTGAAAAGGCACCGACTTTGTTAATGCTGTCGAGAAGCGTACGGAAAAAACGACCTAAAAACTTGTCTCTAATAATGTATGACTCACAACCTATTCACTTATCTAACCTAGGGGTTTTCAGGCTACGACCCATGAAGATATATGTATCTAAACAGTTGCTCACCCTCGATTCTCCTGCGTTTGAACACGGTTGATACACTTCTGCGAACCAACAGTTTGTAATCTCGATCGCGTGATCTGAATAGTAACGCGCCATTGAAAGGGACACTTCCTATTTCAGTTTTTGTACGTTCGTTAGAAACTGTGTTACGCTGGCAATTAAACTCGCGACCTTCGCATCGTTTCCCTACTGAATTATTTATCAACACCGTTGGCTGTATACATATTTTACATTTCTATCTAACGCGTTAGATCAATTTTTCAGAAGATTAAAAATAGTAACGCGATCAGTCAAGAAAGATCCATCCCCGAACGATTAAAATACAAGAAATCTTCCATCTAACCCAATTTTGCAATCTCAGCATGGAAAATGCGTCGTCAGGCTGTCGATTGTCCGGCGTGTATTCGAAGACAAAAAAGAAAAACGAAAAAAAAAGAGGTGATTAATTATAGGATATTATCGGCAGAAGTGAAACTAGCGTAACGCAATCGTTTCTGATAACACCACGAAACGATGCAAACGTACATTTACTGGCCGTTACGTATTAATTAAACTACAACGCACACTTTACGGGGCATTGAACGGTTGACTGCTCTTGTCTCTTCGGATAATGCCTGTGTTTATAACGATATTGATTCGTTAGTGGCAATGGGTTACGAGCGACCGATCAGCACACCACCGATAGATAAACTAACCATCCAGTAAGTACTTCCTTTACTTCGCAGATTAACACTTGTTGCAAAATAAACTTTCCCGTTGGTTTATCAACAGATAGGATCGAATTCTTCGTTCAGGCTAGCCAACACCCTATTAAACCTCTTCGAGAGCGACAGCGACAGGTGTAAATATACATATTTTCCAACTCGGTAAATATTACGTGTTTCGAAGGAATGATTCCAATTATTGTATCACAGAGCACAGGTATGCATACCTGTTTCTTTTTTTTTTCAAATTCTTCTAAGGTGAGCTCATTTTTCAACCGTTGTAATTAACTGTTTATCAAGAGTGTTTCTCATTGCAAGGATTTCAATCGTCATTGACGTCACCGTAGGATATGAAGATGTGCTTCTTCTTTAGGACGCTTATCATTTCTCTCAATACCTCTCAGTAACTCTCCAGTTCACTATACACATACTTTCACTTGTTTCACACAACTGACGATAGTTGGAGAAGATTCTGGTTCCGTCTAATTAACCAAGGACACGCATTTAAAATTAGCCTCTGAGAGCGACAATGAACCGGGACGGGTTCGTAATTTAGGGTACATCGACCATGCTCTGTGACATCATCATCCCAATGCTCATTATTACTTGCTCCGAGCGTATATACAATCGACCCCAGTGACATCATCGCCGACGAGGGGTTCGACTGCTCCGTTTGATCGATGATTACGAGCGTCCTTCGAAAATAGATTTGTCTTTACGGAGCGTGGCGAATTGGTAACTCGACACCGATAAATATTCTCTTCTCCTTCGATAAGAAAAAGCGAGACAAAATTCCCGGTCTAATATATTTGTTCCCGTAACGAAATATTAGGGGATGAAAAAGCTTTAAAGAGTACATTGTACATAGTAATTTTAATTTATTCAAAGTTCGAACTGACTTAGCTTGTTTTAAGCTAATTCACGATTAGACATACTTAAATAATAAAATATTATTTATTACCCCATTGACCTATATACCTCATTTTACCGAAGTATTAGAAGCTCAAGGATCTATGAAATCATCCTCCAAATTCTCTAACACTGGATTTTCCCTAAAAACAACTTAACCAGATGGTTCGCGGCTCGGCTGTTGTTGGTGCAATTAGGCTAACATTAAACAGCCTCATATTCTGGTCCGAGTATACTTGACCCACTTGATCGAGCGTTGCAAGTGAATGAGGATGTTCGCGCTTAGCATCGGAACGAGGATGTTCACACTTAAGCTGGTCGGCAAATCTGATAATCCAGCAAATGGTCGGTAATCAAGGTATGCAGGACAATGGGTGGTTAGTTTCTAATATTAGAAAAAAAAAAGAAAAAAAATTCCCAAGGATCTCGCGTAACGATGAGTACCGAGTGCGATTGTAACGGTGGACAGTTTAACGATTACATTTTTATCGCGATGCTTCGTTACACGTGAAAAGGCAAGGTACGTACGAGCGGAAGTGAAGCCAACCGTCTCGTGTTAGTATTTTATGACAATACAATCGACCTACATATGTACTACGAGGACAGGGTGGAAACGATGACGATGATGGTGGTGTGGTGCTGGTGACGTTTGATGGCGGTTTAAGCGGAAACTGTAAATTTTCGTCAGTGACCAATTCCAAATTCACCAGTTGACGGGTGAAAATAACATTGAAACGACTGCTCGTCAAATTTATAGGATGACATCATTTGCCCACCATCTGTTGCCCACTGTATTCCGTGGTTTGCGTTTCTTTTTGCGCGAAATTCTGCTCGACG
The DNA here is from genome assembly GCF_907164935.1 of Osmia bicornis bicornis. Taxonomy (NCBI): domain Eukaryota; kingdom Metazoa; phylum Arthropoda; class Insecta; order Hymenoptera; family Megachilidae; genus Osmia; species Osmia bicornis. The sequence goes on along the minus strand of NC_060216.1, from coordinate 9,273,123 downwards.
TTATGCCTTTTATACCGAATCCACGTTCTGCTCTCATTCCTTCGTATCGTCGTCAACTTTTTACTCCATCGAATCAATTACGAAATTCTTCTTCGACTTCTGTAGATTTTACATTTTATGTATCTTGTTGCATTAATCGTGCAAAAACTCGAGGAAATAAGGGTTGAACCGACGTAGCTCTCCCATTAATTAACATGTCACCAGCAGTGGATAGTTAACCAAAGAGAAACACGTGGTTGTATGTGTTCAACATGTTTTTTCGTGATTCGTGAAAAAACTCGAGGAAGTGAATAATATTAATTTCACGAATCATAGGTCTTGAGGTAGCGAGCAAATTACCGCTTACATATTCCTCGTTATTTTGGAGCGTGATGAAAGATAAGCATACACGAGCCCCCTTCTGATCTTTCTCAATTATCAACAGCTAATTCCTTCTACTTTCTATGGTATTTCGTTAAGTGTATGCGCAAGTATGCGGTCACGACTCGTGTCTGTTTTGCGCAACAGGGAACTTGAAATTCATTCTATTTGAGAAACAGAGGCTGGTTGAAACCAACTTCCCAGAGAAGCAGTCACGTTCTAATGATTAATCAATCCGCAAAAACGTGACAGTTTCGAGTGTATGTTTAACATCTCATCTAGGAGAGATTAATTATGTGAAATCATAGCGAGCCTTTAGGTAAAAATACACTTGGGTGCAACGTAATATTCTTTTGACTCGTAACACTCTCAGAGCGGATGCCTTCATAAGATGACACGGTCAAGATGATGGAGATTATGTAAAAATTATTGATTTTCTGAACGTGTTAATTTGTTCCAAGACCACAATGGATGATCAGGAAAAACAAAAGCATATTCGAAAGCGGACGAGTTTAATCGCGTACAAACGATCCCCTGTTCCACTGTTCGATTTATCGGACGTCAGTAGAAATGGAAGAGCAGTCGGAGGATCGGACCCCGGTAACTACTCTCTCTCGAGTCGAAGGGAACAAGAAAATCGTCTCATCGTCTCGCCTAATAACGGTTCTAGCGTCAAAGCAGCCACGCTGCTTCGTGATTTCAAAGCCAGCACAGAGCAGCCCTGGCAGGCGTAGTAATCGAGAAAGCCTGCTGGGCGAACAGTGGAGAGAAGACGGCGAGATGAAAGGGTTACTGCGGCAGCAATTGCTCGCGTACGTTTCCACCAGTTGACCTATTCAACTCTCGATTAGATGCAGCGCCGAATTCTGCTCCGTATTCTCTCCACGTTGGTCCACCATTCCTTCCACGAGATATTTCGATTACTCGAACGATTCCCACGAAATCATTTTATTAGCTCGATTTCGAAACATCTGAAGCTTAAGACAATTTGATAACATAATACTTAATCTATATTAACCCTTTAACTGCGGGTGTGGTATATAAACAAAACGTTCATTTTTGCTAATTTCAAATAGCGGCAGTGGCTTATATACAACTAAAATAAAAATAAAATAAATACAATAAAAAAAAAATCTTTTAAAATAGAATATCACTTCAATAATATAATTATTAAAAATTAGAGCGATCGGCTGTGCTAAAAGTACTCGTAGTCAAAGGGTTAACTCTCGAATAATTTAATTTTATATCTTATATTATTTTACACTGCTCTTTTAAAAATTATTCCCCCAGTACATGATACTCTTTCCTTTGAGAACTGTACATTTAAATTTAGGTTAATATCTGTGCATATGTTCTGTAAGTTTGGATCACGATTGACCCAAGCTCTGCTGTTCGAGGGTAAATGTTTAAAGAATGTTTCAATGTTCTTAATATAAAAATAGTATAAAAGCTATTTCATAATACTTTTACGTCATCGAATCGTGTCAACAAGGTTTCACGGCGACTGAATTCATACGTACACACGTGAAAGCTCTTTAGAAAATTGCGTGAAAATGACGAAGTTTACTATATCGTAGGGAAACGGTGTTTCGAGTGTTTTTAATCGAGGACGCCGGTATTGTCATTAAGGCGAAGGAAAGGAAAAAAGTGGAACGTTTTATGTAAACTAACTCAAGGCTCGCAGAGTGGTTGCAGCGACGTTACAAGAGACAACGAGAGGGAAGCTATAATAGTCTGTAAACGTTGTGCACGCTTTAACGTAAAAACAATGCCGCAACGTGTCTTGTTGTTTTCTTGCAACCCATTACCTAATGCATACCCGTTTAGCTGGAAGGGAGTAGAAGAGGGCCACGGCGAAATTGTGCGCGTAAATTTACCACTAGCAAAGTACTACACTTCTCGTATAATTTATTTACCTGAACGAGCGTGCTGTTGGCGAGCACAATGACCCACTAACATACGGCATAAGCCGGCAAGCATTGCGCATTCCGACTTGACGTAGCCTCTGACTGCTCACCGGCAGGATATCTCGAAGGAAAAGAAACTTTTTAACACGGACACTCACGCTTCCCCTCTGTTGATCAGACTTAATTAAGACCCGGGTCCTTACGAGCCGCTCCTGTATTTAGCGTTTCCAGCATGACTTTTTAATTTCCTCGATGAGATAATGAACATTCACGATCGGCCCCGACTATGAAACATTTCCACGGCCATTCGAAGTTTCCAAAGGAAATGAGTATGACTCGTAACGAACGAAACGCGACATTCCAATGACACCACTAATCAACATAAACGTGTCCTAGTTAAATTGTCCAAATTATTAAATTGCAATAATTAAAGTAAATAGGAATTATTAACACGTTGTGGAGCACCGATGTCCTATGGTATTTGTCGAAGTTATGTTGAGCGGTATGGAGGTCAACAGTGGCCGGTGCGATAAATTAAATAAAAAATTCAAGAAACTTCCGAATACCATTAATTTAATATTAATTTCGCGAGGTACCAAGTGGAAAGTTTTAATTATTGGAGTGATCGTAATCTGAATAATTGAAATTATACCGTGACGACGGTACCGCGTGGTCGTTTTCCTTGTAATAAACCTTTCTTCTTCGATTTAACACTTTCGAATCGTGTATACATTCACGCGAATAAAACAGCTTGAACCAGCGGCGCTTTTTAATATGTATGCGAATCTTTATGCAGAGACCGTTAACACGTGATTAAAGCCACATCAATGTCACGTTAATGTCAAGGACGCGGAAGGTTGTCTCTTGTACAGCAATATCGCTTTTATGGTTAGCAAACTTTATGGGTAAACTAGATATTGCGATACCGTCGGCTATTTTGCCTCGCCCAACAACTCGTTCGAGTGTTCCCTACCGTAAGCCGGTCGTTTAAAATTATTCAACATAATCTGTCTAGAAATTAATTAGTATGCTGCATCGGAGGCGCCTATTGGAAAATATTACATGAGACAACACGAGGAATAATTAAATTCTCATTGGAGATTCGTATGGAACCGCGTTAGATGCTCGACACGAGCCCATGTGATTCTGTCCACGATAAGCCAACCACAGATAATTTTATCCATTAACCCTGTTAAAACGGTTCATTTATTTTAATCCAGCAACAAGAGAACGTGAAATACAGTTCGGATGAAAAGAAGACGATCCAATTAATCGTAATTACGCTTTCTTTCATCGATCTTCGCCTTCCCTCGATAACGACCGTCCCCCAACCGATTATTCGTTTAACTCCTTCGAAAGAAGAATGAGCGATTACTTTCACTGGTTATCGAGAAAACACGATAGAGTATTCGTGTCAGTGGTATAAATACAATCCACGATCATTTTTCTTCTTTTCTCTTCTTTTTATCCGTTCGTTAGAGAAGTTCGAGGGGTCGTCGCGTAGAATGATGCATGAGTCTAATTACACGAACTACTTGAACGATATCTCTGTAATGGCGCTGCTTTGCTTATCGTTCGCAGACGACGATACACGAGTAGCCAGCGATTCGTTACGGCTCTCTGTTCCGCGAAAGAGAAACGCTCTCCTCGTATGGACGAAGAAACCTTATGACAGCATCCCACGATATCTCGTGCCGTTCAACTATCAATGAATCCGTTGCATTCAAGGAACGAACCATTCAATCGTTGATTTGGTACAAATTTAGCTAACCATACGAAACAGAAGTTAAGAGAATTCATTTATAACATAACCGAATAGATGAGACAGCTGAGGAGCTCGATTTAGAAAGAGGATTTTAGGTCTTAGCTAACAATAAGTACCGTGCGTCGCCGACCTTCCGGACGGATTCTTGGTATCTATAGGGGAGCATGGTTCGAGGAAGATTGTAGAGACTAAGAAAAAAGTTTCAAAATCTAAATTCTATCAATCTAATAGTACTAGGGTTAAAAATCTAAATTTCACTCGAGAATGCTGCGGTCATGCGTCGAGCGCGTGAATTTTTAAACATACTGACTCGTTTCATTGGACGGACTATAGCTCAAAACAATAGCCGTAATGATCGGACGTATCTTCTCGCAATCAGAACGAGAACGCGACATTTGAAATTCTGTTCGAAGAAGAAACGGGACGGAAATAGAGAAGGAAGACAGCGAGACGTATCATTAGCTGTCCAACGACTTAGCCAGTGACTGGCATTCCTTTCCCTACCGGTGAAAATCATGCCGAAGCTGAACCAAAGCCGATGCCTCATCTCGTTTCTCTGCTTTTAAGTTTTCTTTTCTTTTTTCCCTCGGTCTGCCGAGTGAGATCGGGTGAAAATGCTTCGAGTGACCTATTCTTTCTTCGGAGCGGAGAAAAAAGGAGCGCGACTTGGGATCGGGCGGAGGAACGAGGCCCGAGTCGAGAACGATTTATAATAAATGCAGTGTGGGGGCCTTTCGCTGGCTCACAATGTCGATTGAGTAACCCATTCTTGTCGAACTAACCGAGAAGAGGTAGATCGTTTTGAGTTATTGGAAGAACGTCTCCGCGGCCAGCCTTGCCTTTTGTGCTTGCTAAGAATGAATTTGTCAACGTCGGGTTCTGTGTGCACTGTGCTTGAAATCCTCTGACGTAAATAGACTTTGTTCTTGAAACGAGTACAACGGGACGGAAAAATGGAAAAAGCAGTGATTCTAGTGATAAAAGAGTAAATAGCTTTCGACTAGCGTTCAGAAACGATGATTTTGTCCTTGATCCCGATGATTATCAAGCATAAACTTTTCAAGTAACACGGTCCACTGATAACCTTGATCGTAAATGTACCTACATTTCTATAACGATTGGTACTCGCTTCTATAACGATCTTGTAATGGCTGTTAAACCGCAATAAAATCTCTAATCATCTCGAAATGGTTCAGAAGTAAATTTAATTGCGCTATCTTCAAAGAGAATGATCTTAACACTCTATTTATTAACCTTTTGACAACAAAACTTGGATTATTATTAATTGATCCATAACTCAAATTGATATAATAAAAGTTAGATGTGTTATCGTTGGGAAATTGAAATTTCTTTGAAATCGATAGCGTTTATCCATTTCATTTGCGAGCAATAACGTGTTAATAATATTCTCGACCAAGATTTATCAAGGGTGAACAGACGTATAAATAGCGATCGTCTTTTCTAAAATGGTGATCGAAAGGAAACAGATATCGGGGTTCAAGTTGCATAAAAAATGCGATCGTGTTTTGTCTCTGTGTTGGATCAGATGAGAACCAAAGATGGAGCGTAAATTCCGATATCGCAAATAAGCGATTTAACCTTTGTTTCGCCTTGAGCACTCGAACGTATTTAATTCCGTATGATCAATAATTGCAAAGTCCCAACCATCCATTTGTTCACAGAATTCTTAGAACCAGCTTAATCTGCTTATCCATAATTTTCGAATGTGAAAATTATCAGCGAGTAAAATTTCGAATCTTTTGAACAGAGATCGAAGAAACGCGTGCAAAGGTACAGGAATATATTCAACGACCGATCTATTATGGAATCGTTGAATTATGTAAAAAATTTCATCTGCGCCAAGCGCTAAAGACACTGTACCAGACGTTCGCAGAGATGCGTGGGTCTGAACGACATCGACGTTACCTTACGTTCAAAAAATAGAATTACTTCCAGCCACAAATCATCCCTTTTGTCCAGGTTATGGTACCGAGTTTAGTGACTCATTACAAACGATCACGTAAATCAATAAAGAAAAATATTTGGACAACTTTCGCTCGACCGATCGAATAATCCTGCTCGCGAGAAAACCAGTCCAGGATCGTTCAAATCGATACACGTTCGCGCCCTTCTAACACCGTTAAGATCAAGTCGATTGGTTCTCGAAAAAATGACCGATCGATGTTGATCGATGGGGTAGAAAGACGCTTTTATACCTTCGTGTTGAATTATTGTTGACGTTGTGATGTAAGGGTGTTTCGTAACATGTGAAAGATACATCAAGATATTAAGCAGGATGATTTGAAAGGAAGATAAGTTATTAATATTAATTGAGACGTTCCATAAAATTTAAATATATTTTTCTGAAAACTGGTTAACCATCTAAGGCTAAGACCACGATATAATATCATTTGATATTCTTCTTTACAGTATTCCAGTTTTTCGTTCTTTCCCCGCAAACGATAAATAAGAAATTTTAACGCCACAATAAAAGTCAGAAGGGATAAAACGCGAGAAAAAGAGTGAACAGCACCGGAAGGCAGAAGGTGATGGTCGGAAACCAGAATAAAATCTGGATCACTGTTTCGCATACCATTAGCTAATCCCTATTTATAAGATATTATGTTCGCTCAAGTACACATGTGTACTGGTCTAGGCTAGAACCAAGCAGAAAGGAGAGGGTGGAGAGAAAAGTTGTTCACATATGTGCAGCACGCGTAAAGCACACGTTGATACTCGAACATGGCACGCATGAACGAAGAAACACGACTAAAAATACCCGAAATGGTTGAGATAAGTTCCGTGCCCTAAACGATCGTGTCTGGTGGGCGGTTTATTAATGGAGTCGGATTACTAGAAATCAAAATTATCGTGGGCGTTTTTTCTTCTCTATTCCCTTTTCTCCTATGCTCCCGGATATGTATGCCATCAACCTGAAAATGGTACCAATGGATTATCCATTGGTACATATGTTTGAATAGAAAATTCCATGGTTAAACGTCATTTCTCAGCCAACGGAAAAAAAGAAAAGTAAAAATGAGCATCCCTATCTTTAGCTTGTCATAACACGATATTTCCGCAACTAGTTACGTAATTTTGCAACGACGTCATAGTTATCGTTACGGTGCTGCGATATTAGCAACGGAGTTTATTTGAACAATCTCGGATCCCGTTTATCATTCATTATCCCTGAAATCTCATCTTCTCGTGTGTATTTTCAACATTCTCCCATGCATCGGCCATCTCTGCTCTATCTGCTGTCCTTGCAAATAAACCGATGCTCGTAAATCCAGCATCAGGACCGACTTTTCAACGGGTCCGGCCTATTAAGATTCCAGGACAACAGCTGGATAGGATTGTTAATGGACCTTGCTCCCTTTACCTTCGACGAATCCTTCGTGGAAAGGATAATAAATACCCTTTCTGACGATCTTTTGATGTCTTTTGGCTTTCCTGGAATTCTCCTCTACACCGTGGTTAATGAAAATTTAAGTAACCGTTTAAACAATGGAAACGTGTGTTCACTGGATAGGAAACACGCGTGCAGCTGTTTAAATTTCAAGACCGCGAGAGTACAGAGTCGAGGTATTCGGCGATAAATAAAACGGAAGGATTGAAAAGAATTTTCATCTCTCTCTCTCTCTCTCTCGGTTCGTAGATCTCGCTACGAGACGAAGAATTACGAGGCACAGATCCACCGCACGGCCTAAATACGAATCGGGAACGACGAAATCGTGTCTCGTCGGCTACGCGCTTCGGCTCGGAATAAACGCGGGATTCATCGACATCCGTCAACGGAAACGGTTCGGAATAAGCGGATGATATCTTTGTGATTCATTCTGTACCCACGGTGGATTGTTTAATTATCGAGAAATCAATGTGATTCGTGCGAGATAACCGAAATAAGAGAAAAATATTTCGAAGAAACGAGATGCATCAGACGTGGAATGGAAAACCCAAATATTCATATGACGATGGTCCGTTCTTCGAATTTTATGAACTTCGAAAAATTCTAAATTAGGCAATGATTAGTTATTAATAGGGACCATTGTTTGGTACGCTTAATCAGTTTTTGATGTTTATTTTATATCTGTTATTCCAAGATTATGTATGCCGGGTAGAAATCCTATACGGAACGATTCGTTGCCGCAATTATAGCGGAAATTTCGTAAGATTCATTATCGGAACGTTTTTAGGCAACGAGTCAAGGGTAATAATAGGAAAAGATTCTAGTTATCTATTTTGGAAATAGAAGCCGGTTCCTTGAATAGAAATCGTTTTCTATCTTCCCTTTGCTTCGATGAATTAAGTCAGTATTTGAAGCCACGTAATCGCGGATCCGCTAATTTACCCGTTGTATCAGAGCATACTTTTTCGAACGCGTTTAACGAGCGACAAGATAAGATTCTTATGTAAATATGTAGTACAAGAACGGTGTTATCGCGGTTCTATTCATAAAGTGGAAAAAGCATGGTGTGTATGAGCCGTCTGAAAAACAACGAGAAATCTAGTGTCATATTTATAGAAAAGATTCAGACGTTATAAACTGTGAACAATGAAACAAAATATTTTTCGAAAATAAGTACACCGGGTACATTAAGAAATACATACATATATGTATCGATCGCCTATTTTCCTAATCAATTAACTTGAAAAGTGAGAAAATTCAAAGTTTTAGGTAAGAAAGAAAAAATTTCTCGGAAAGGAAATTTCTACCAGCTGAAATCACGAAACCTTTTCTCGTGAAAAAGGTATATCGACAATCTGGCGTCGAGGTATCGCGTTTCTCTGGCTACGCGAGTGGGCGATGCAGGTATACCGATTAATACTTCTTCTTTCTCGTCTGCAGTAGGTCTTCTCTTGGGAAAATTCTAAGAAACTCGAAAGATCTTTTCCTCAAAAGGTAGACGTCCAAAAGTGTTTTCTCATGCGGGCTGACCTCTTCTATACGTCACCTCTCCCACCATACTCCAATGAAGCTCAATTAGTTAATTACTCGGATAAACCGGGATGTAACGTGACGTAATCTTTGATAAGTATTCGTGGTGTACTACTTACACGCACGCCACTGGCCCCGTTAATTTCCGATGATCGTGTATTTAAACCGTAGCGATTAAATCGTGGCGTGCGCGATTTAAAACAGTACGTATGTACACCAGACTTGGCCGATATACATATCTTGACCCGTTAGAGGTTCGCGTGTTTCCACCGCGCGACACCTTATTATCCTCCTATGATACGAATAAACATCGTCGAATTTTTTCGAATTACAACTTTGCTCGCCTACACAATGAGGAATTCGAGAATTATAAAACAGCTTGTTACACAATCATGAAGACTGTCGCTACTTCATCGAGCCGTCATATCACGTTGGTTATCAAATTTGCATTAATTCTTGTCGCTGAGAGAAGAAATACGAGACGAGAGAAACGCGATGGTCCTTGCAGTGCCTCGTAAATTATGCAATTACGTTGTTTCAGAGGTAAAGAAAGAGTATTTTTTTTCTTCTACTCTATTATTGCGAAATAAAAAAAATAAAAAAAACAAGAAACTTTGAATGTCATAGGAGAAAAGAGGAACAAGAAGTATGTATATGGAACAACTGCATTACAATGAGCACATTAGCACACGGTCACGTATAATGACAAACTATCGATGACTAATCTCACTATGAATATAGACTGATACCATTTGCCATGGTACTGTCAGCAACTGTACAGTAACAGGCATGGTAGGCTTCACTAGCGAAAATAAGGACCCAATCCTCGCCGTTTTCCCTAGGGATTTCTACCGTGCTCCGTATTGTACATTGAATTTCCAACTGTTCTCAACCGATTGACCGATAAATGGAAAAGCTTAAAGTGTCACAGATTTTCCTGCTCTCGGTGTTCACGATTATGCGGTATTTTAATGCTATCAGTGACGCTTTATCAGTGCTTATCTCGGGGACCATTGAACTATGATTTTATCATAAAAGGATTTCAACGCGCTAGACGTTGATCGTCGATCCGCCTGTTGAAGAGTATCGTCGACGTAATATCGTTTTTCCCCCCCCGTGTCGGTTTCATGGTATCCTCACAACCGGACGCTGGCCTGGCTTTCTACTCGGAATGTTCGTCACGTACGAAACGAGTTGGGCCTTGGTAAGCATCAGGGATAAGAAGAAGCCGCTCCTATTATTAAGGAAAAAATGGAACATCCTTCGGTTAGAGGGCTCGTTTCGACGATGCCGGCGTTCACCAGAAATCAGTGAATACCGAAGCTGGACACGAGGCAACCGTCTCTCTCATCCCAGGAAACCATCTGCCCCCGGTCATTCTCCTACCTGAATCTTCTGTTCACCTGGCGTTCCCTACCACCTATCCCTCCCCCATCCTCCCTTCATCTCCTGCCGTGTTACTTTCGTTTATCTTATTTTCGGGCCATTCAGCAGTCGTCCGCCAACTACTGCCACCGGTTCTTTGTGAACCAGCCTGTTTCTTCGCGATACCAGACCATCTCATTCTCTCTTGCTCGCATACTTTACTCAATGGAATTTGCCCAACAGCTGGACCACCGATGCAAGAAACGGATCTTCCCGTTGATCTTGTAGACTTATGCAAAACAATCGTGTAGTTACAAGTGATACGGTACAAAAGTGAAATTCTATCGCTTTAAACAACTCGAGCTTGAATATTATTATTCAACCAAACTCAATTACAAGGTTAATGGGTGATTTATATTATTTTACCGTGCCTTTCGCCCCGGCAAATCATTGAATTTACTATTTCTCCATTGAATAGATCACTGATTATAGTGTAAAGTAGTTAAATCCTTTTCAAGCAAATCGTGCAAGTTCGTTTTCTCGCGCGTTCACCGCGCGTAATGCACGCCGATCGAGCGTTAAATTCACGCGCTTGAATATGCACAGGAATGCAGTTTACGGGGAATGTTAATGAAACAATTAGTTAGCGTTACCGGCAAGACTGGAATCGAAAGATAAGTCAGCGGATCCGCGAGGCTGGAAAAGTGAAATCTTGATGTTATTCAATGGAGCAAGGATTTGTATGCGGCTCGATTGAACACACGTATCATCAGAAATCGTGTTCAACTTGAATGCGGGTTCGTTAAGCGAGTCAAAATACCAATCTTTCGCCGCGAACGCTATTCAACCTTTTCACGAGCCGAGCAAATCGAACGTTTCATCAAATGAAAAATTTATATCGAACGCTTATAATCTCTGCGATCTATAATAAAGTACGCAGGTGTTGGTAATATTTTTTTCGAATTTCCATTACATTAGAAAGGCTTTCTAACATAAACTAAGTTCAATTATTTCGTGCGATTTCTTGGCTAATAAAACACAGCAAGTGTAACCAGTTAAAATAGAAATGGTGGCTAATTGAAATTGCTTACTTACTTCAGCCGCACCCAGAATAATTGCTATACTCACTATACGAAATACTTTCTACGATTCTACATTGCGCCTTGAATGATTCGAGTTACAGTTTAAATGTGAACCTAAACGTTTGCCAGCTGGACAGTTCTCTTTTCATCTAGTAATTGATTTCAATACTATACAGCTGTGTAGGTTGTGAATTAAATTGAACCGCGTGGTGAGTAACGCATGGACAAAATTAGACTGCGGACCCTACCATCGTCTACCTTATTCAATTATTACATCAAAGAGAAAAAAAAAGTAAGAGTGTTGCAAACGAAAGGCGAAAAAGAAAAAAAGATAAATATGTTGTTACGTGTATACTGCGGATATTATGACACATATATACATATGCAAATCGTGCCCCATATGAAAGAAAGCAATACAAAATGTATGAAAAATTCAAGATAGACGGAATAAAATTATATTTGTATAAATAAAATAGATCTATGTAATATGAATCTAAGAGATAAATTATTGTGTTCTTAATATTGCAGTTAAGAGTACGTGCAATTATGAGTTTACCGGGTAGTAGATGCGCCTCTCGCTAAACTAACGAGGAAGAGTAATTAAGCTTTTTTAATACACGTAATTGTTCCTTCCGCGACAACGATTACAACTTGCTCGCCGATGCTACCCACAATGGTAACTATTGTTGCAACTGCTTATAGGGAGCGGACGGTGAAGTAACTGTTAACTATCCGTGATGCATGCGAAATTATCGTCCGGGTGAATACGATCCTCTGGCTTTGTTGTTTCCTAGCACGCATCTACTCCATCACCCACGCCAACGCGTCTACTCGAAACCGATAAATCTAAATTTAATTAGCCGGTCGACCTATTCGAACAGCCGTCCCGCGTGCACACCCACGAACAAAAGTTACACGCCGCTCCGATCAAGTTCAACGAGCTCCAAATACGCTCAACAAGTTCCTACAATTACGGAGCGACCGATCGATTCGGTGGCGAATGAAAAATTTTAGAATGTAAAATCGACTCACCATGCGCGGCAAGGAGTATCACCAGTAGACTGACAAATTTTAGCGGCAGCATATTGTTTGGTCCTCGTTTCGGTAACACTGTCAACAAACGGCACAATTGGCACTACTTGTCGTCGGTTCGATTTCCACCTAACCTCTGATACTTTGGCAACGTGCTTGTACGACTGGACGGGTTTTCACGTTTTATCAAACAAATGCTCGTTGATATTGAATTTAAAGAACCGAACGTATCCACCGACACGAGGTGGATACTGAATACAAACTGAGAGAACGAACGCGCGTGGTATCCGAAGAGCGGCGACGGAATCGCGCCCCCGGCTTTTTACGGGGACCTGCGCAGACCGGTTGCGCACTAGACTCAGAACAAACTCGACACGCGCCTCTACTTCTATATAAATGCACTCACACGCGCGCAGATGCTTCAGTATTCAGTAGCGCAACACCGTGTGTGCACTGTACGAATTTCTCTGTATTGGTTAATAAAATTGCATGCTTATCGTGCTGCTCAAATTCTTGAAAAGACTTTCCATTGTCTCGTCTTTCTTTCTTCCAAGATTTATAAGAAACTGATGCTATAAATTAATAGCATGAATTTGCATATTTGCATCAAGAGGATCAAAATAAAATTTTCATGGAAAATCATAATAAATTTATTGGTTCAAAAATAAAATCTTTGTATATATAGCTTAGAGGTTGTGAATAGTATGGAATGAAAATAGGAGAACAATAAATATTTCATTCGTAGAGGCAGCAAAACATAAATTCATGCGCGTAGATGGACAAAAGCGAGAATACGTATCGAATGTCGAATTTATATGTGTACAAAGATTCGAACGCATAAAGTATAACCACACACGGTCGTACACGCGTACGTGATAAGCATGTATTTGCACATTACTTTCGTCGGCCGCTTACCTCTTTCGATTCATCCATTCACTTTGTCATTGTGCATAAGATGAACAACTAAGAGCATTCACTCCTCTGCATACCTTTTCTTCTATGTAAATTTAAAAAAAAGTGCCGATTAAATAATACCGATGAATATGTAAATAAATTTACCTTTTTTTTATCTTGTGGAATATGATTAACGATCCAGGAAAAAATATTGATTCATATTGAGGATACTTCTAAATAAAATATAAAAATAGTTCCCAGCCATAATTGTATGACTTATCAACGAAATGAGTCATGCTTGTACAAAAATGATGTCACCAGAAACGTATACTACTTATAATTAGTTATGTTATGCTTATAAGGAGAGGTCTATCAGTGCAGCAGAAATGAATCGATGAATTTCTGCACACTGGTTAATATTGAGATGGCAAGCTATTAATACATGCTTTTAGAGGTGGATATTTTTGATACAGTAGATATTTAATGTTAAGTCAACTAACAGGATACAGAGTTTGCAAAATAACACAATGTATGAAAAAAATCATGGTACTATTTTACTTATTTCTTGTTTTGTTTAGTGCATACTGCACTCTATCTCTGTATGCAACTGTGACAGAAGAAATTGTAGTACCTTATACCATGAATACATATTGAAAAACAAAATATCTAATTGCATATTGCAAGGTTCAATTATCGAACATATAATCAGTTAATACTCAACAAAAAAAGATGTTCGCACATTATATGTAATGCTATCATGAATTTATATAATCTTGCAGACAAAGAAATGGCACTGAAACTCTCAAGGATGAAGCCGTCTTTTCTTTTACAAAACGAAGGTTAAATGTCGTAGATAAATAATGGTAGAAGGCTTGATAAGAAGTAAGAGCAAGAAGCAAGTAAAGCTGCGGAAAACATTTCTTTAAACATAACAATGAAGTTTCATAAATATTTCAAAAATAGCTTTGGACATAATAGCTTTTGAATTAATATTCCGCGCCAACTTTACTTCGGTATTTTGTTTCGACTTATGATACGGTAGTCGCTAAGTTATCAAGTAGCTTCCGCTGCTTCCTGATAGTTAGCGCTAGTCTACACCGTCGAGCATGCTCGGCGACCCTCTAGGTAAAATGGCGATCTAAGCCGACGGAGGGAAAGGTGCCCTGCAACTGGATATAATACCACGGGCAGTGACTACAGATTCAAGTAAGTTGCTTCTGCTACTTTCTGATAGTTAGCGCTAGTATTCCCATGTTTCGGAAAATCGATCAGTAAGTTATCGAGTAGTTTCAGCCGTTTTTGTATAGATGGTACTAAAATTGAATTTTAAATATATTTCATTTATGGCCGCCTTTTTAAAATATATTTTTGTCAAACAATTATTGTAATCACTTTTTGACCAATTTTGAATGATTTCTGAAAAATAGAATCAACGGGAGCCCAAATTATGTTCTTTTTTCGGTTGTAAGTCTCAGGTGTGGTAGAAGAGGAACTGGTAAAACAGACACGACTGTCTTACCAACTCTGTTTATGCAGATGTAATTTCATCTGGGGGTATCTAGGATTCCCAAAATCACGACCCCTCGAGAACAAAGGCATTCGCAGTCCTTTTGTATCTTTAGTCACTGAAGTATTGCTATCTGCCGCTAGATAGTGTAAGTGGTACTATTTTTTTAAGCGGGCTTTAATTTGAAAATAACAAACATCAAAATAAGACTAATGCAACACTTATATATTCAATAATGTGATATTATCTGCAACTGAGATATAAATTATATACTTATATCTTTAAACATACACTATCTTTAGTTCTTTTTCATTATACGCTTATTATTCCATGTTTATTGTACCGATTATTCTTATTAGTTAATAACAATTCATAAAAGTTATATTTGTTTAAAAAGTAAAATAAAAAAATTGGCAGCGGTGGGATTCGAACCCACGCCTCCGAAGAGACTGGTGCCTTAAACCAGCGCCTTAGACCGCTCGGCCACGCTACCGAGTGACAACATGGTTTTTTATAAACATATTTATGGAGCAATTATATTTATGTATAATTTCAATTTTATAAAGACATTTCTTTATGCAACAAAAACAAAAAACTTTTAAATTAATTAAAATACACAATGAATTATATTAAAGCAATTACGTTTCATGCAACTAAATATAAGCTCCCCCTTGACAACAAATTACGACGTGTATCTATAATTGTTTATTATTTTCCTTAGCAAATCATCATCTGTTTTTTTATATAATGTAAAATTTACAGTTTACAAAATTATATTGCCATCTGTTTCAACAACTTTATGTTTTTCGCGTTTCAATTATTTAAAGTATCATTGCAAATTGAAAAGTATCTTCGTTTTACAGTTATACTTGATGTCATTGAGCTGCCCTTCGTAGTATGCTTTTCGGCATCTGTGACGTATAGCAGTCCAAGATTAGGATCCCATGGAGAGAGAAATTTGTAGTTTGCTGGCCACATGTCGTGGGCGTTGGTACCGTAGATTAAACAAAGGCAGTCTCCGGGCGGAGCTTTCGATCCGCGTAGTTGGCGCATGCGCTCTCCCTGATTTCTCAACCTCCCCCTACAGACGTTCAGTGAACCAGCATGTGGTATACATGGAAGCGAGAGGACCGAACGCATCCCTATTTTTTCTCGTGCTTCACGACGGCCATTTTGAACGTCGACCTAATATATTCGTCTCTCATTTTCTCCCTTCGCATCTGTAACTTTATATCAGCACGATGAAGTTCAATTGTTACACTGGTGGTCCTTTGTTCTCGACCAGCTCCAACTCTAATCGAGTCAGTTAGCGCCTGTACATACACTGCGAATACTAACGATTCCAGAGCGGATTAGTCATCGATCGCCAACAATGACCGATCCTCATCTATAACAGGTGGATGATGGAAATCGAAAGTTAATCCAATCAGATCTCATGCCGTGCACCAGCACTGTTTTGACAAACTGTACAGAGGTTTCTTAAGGTTTCCTCGTCATCATCTGCTATTACAGCTTTCTCTAGGAACATGATTGAATACCGACATCTACACTTCACTGATTTCAATAATCCTGAAATATGTTACAAAAATTGATGTCCTAAATAATTTTAAAGATGTCCTCTAAAAATGTCCTGTAAGTATATCCTTTAGTTTTGAAGATATATACAAAAACATTTTGTTTGAAGACCTCCCATAGCACAGAGCCGTAATTATAATGCACTATCACTATAAGATATAATACACGTGGAACATGTGTACTGAACATATGCTATCTCGACCACAGTTTAATTAAACATTCGACGGTATTTATAGTAACGATAAGAGAGTTGATTAATTGAAATGGGGACCATAATGGAAAGTCGTAGCGTGACAGTTGTCGCGCGCGAGCGCAGCAACGCGACCGCGTACAGTTGTACGAGGCGTAGGAGCATCCTCGCGGTGAATTAATCATTTCAACAGCTGCTGTCGCATTAGCGACAGCGGATAAGACAAATGAACGTCGTAGAGCTTGTTAAGACGTAATCCGAGAGATGTGTCTGCGTCGTCTCCCGCTTCCAGCTTCGCCTTCGTCATCCTTCGTTGCCACCGTCACATCCGTCGTCTCATCCGGGATTAAACGCCTGTATATCGGGTCGCCATTTTCTTCCAAGATCCTTCTTTGTTTACACAGGATCTACGAACTATCTGTGTATTGTTTTCTAGCTCGTTTTTAATTCTTTTCACGGGAACGATCGTGCTATTGAAAACATTGGAGGTCTGGTTTAAATCTTGAAGAGGACACTGTCATGCATCAGGAAGTGGGAAGATACGATCTTTTTCTTGCTGGCTGCGTTGAACATTGTCAAACGCAATGTCCTTTCGTCGGTACCCAGGGTCTGAGGGTGTCTGATGACAGATAGTGTCAACGTGGGTGCTATTGAACGGTGTTAACGCAAATCGTGCGGACACGAGATGATTATCATCTCGATTTCTTTTGTTACGACGAAAATCTACCCTAGTTGCAATATGGCCTTGTATTTTACTTTAGCGAACGTTGACTGTGAAATGCTTTAATTTGAACGAGTTTTAATCATTGATCCATTTATGAAGACATCCGTTGGTTTTATTCGAGCCTCCTTCTTTTTCCAACACTTTAAGTAATTTTAATCATCACGGTGGATGCATTAGAACGAATCTCCGCGAGTTACCTTGTCTGTATCTGGGTACACTTCGACTTTTCTGATGCAAGCACGTAGCCAAAGGAGTTCTTCGATTCTACTTCGCTTTTGTCAGGCCGAGTATTGCGCCTCTCCATTTTGTCATCCCCTAGCAGGGTTTCAATGTTGTAACCATGGAGACGTCGCGTTTCCGCAAGGGGAACGTATAAAGGGTGTCGGGGCGTACGTAGGCAAGTATGGTGAGTCTGCCATTGTTAAAATTCGTCGCTGTGCTACATGTTCAATTTGATGAAAATGAAAATACGATATAGTTGTAAGTAGGATGTGACTGACGTTTCTCCAAAGTCTCGTAACTCCGTTACATTTGAAATTTTCTTTTCTTTATTCTTTGCTTATTTAACATTAAATAGTATAACCGCCTTCTATTTACCTTTCCGTCGAGATAAGTGTTTAAATGTTGAATAGGTATTTGTGACATTTTTCAATTTCCTACGTTTGCTCGATGAAACTTGTTTCCTCAGAACGAACGTTCCTCGACAGATTCGTAATCACAGTACTTTCCGGTGTAATTTGCAAGTTTACGAGTGGAAGATGTCGCGGATAGAGAACGAAATGATTGACGAGAAAATTCGCACTCGAGCTCGTCAATCTTTCAGCGTTCCTCAGCGCGTCCTCGGCGTTAAATGGCCAATGAGTTTCATAGGAGCCATTAAGGGGTCCTTGATTCGTAATGAGACTCTCAAGGAGAGTCTTACGATTATCCCCCATTAGGACAATAGAACGAGCAGTAGTAGTAAGCCAGTCTATCGGACGTTTCGTTTGAAAAGTAGCTATTATTTTCTTACTAAAATTCAAATGCCTTGTTAAATTATTAATCTGTTCAATGTTTCCATTTTTCTTCGCATTATTTACACATGATAGACTTAATTTTTTATGTTCCCGTTTAAAAAGACGCGAGGATGTGCAGAGGGGCGGATGAAGGCAGTGAAAGGGAGGGAGGGAAAAAAAAAATAATCGACACTTTCCAGGCGAAGAAACCATTTGTTAGTTCTGGGCCATGTCACGAACGCAATTAGTGAGTGATTCGTCAAGCACTGCGAAGTCCTCCACAGTAATAGCGAAGGGCTCTTCAACTCTGCTCGAGTACTCTTCCGGTAGCGACTGCATTTTGATTTGCGCTCCAATGTGCTTCCTTAAAGTGCAAGTTCGCTTTAATGCAAACCAACCGGCATTGCTTCAACGGTCATTTCTTTATCTCTTTCTCCTGTTTGTCCCTTTTCATGCAACGAACTGTGTAAAAATCTATATACAATCGTTTCATGGGTCACAAATATATCCAATTAATTACTGGGGAAGATGAAACAAATTTTAACGAATAAAATTAACGAGGAAAAGCAAGTACATAATCATTAACGTCTCATGAGTATGGTTTAGCAGCAACAGCGTTCATCCGACGGAAACTGTATCGACAAACTGTGCTGCCTCAATTTCAGTTCATATTTCCATCTTTTACGGACAACTGCGAACTGTAATGTTCAATAGTTCTCTGATCGTTTCAAGATACCGATTTACTCGAATTACAGAATTTTTCAGTACAAGATTTTCGGCGCTTCTCCATTTTAAGTAGCCGATACATGTCAAGACCCTGTTGAAAATAGAAACGATACAGAATATCAGAAACCGTTGTGTTTTTGACCGCGTTGGGACAGAGGTGTTTTCAAGAAAAGATCCCGATCAGTCGTTGCGGCTGGCTGTTTACACGCGCGGGAAATGGGAGGACGATGGTTAAAAGGTTTCAGTGTAACCGGACTCCCATTAAAGCAACACCTTTTGTAGCGAGAAAACGGTATTGTGGAGACATTATTGTATGCGGCACGGAGCGCATTATAATTCATTGTGTTCTCATAGCGTGGACCGTTCTTTGGCGCCTAGCATAACACCTGGTAGGTGTAACGTTGCCGCCATTTTCTATTATAAGGATAATTTGATACATATCGCGAACAGGGTCGCACAATGCTTCCATCGGTATTCCCCTAAGTTCTGGGCGATAAATTTGTGGCGGTATTTTCTGTAGGTAAACGGTGGTTACTATGATGATCTTGATCTAATTTCAATATTCTTAATAATTTACAAAAGTACAATTATAATTTTCGTTTTCTTTTTAATCGGTTGATGTATTTCTATCACGTTCGTTTTTAGGGCGAACTAGAGGTCTTTATGGTTAAATTAGAAAAATTGAAACTTCACAAATGTGTCGCTTTTGGTCGTTTTTGTAAGTAGAAAGCGGATTGAAGTTGAGAAATACATTAGCAGATATATCTAGTAATATAGATATCTGAAAGACGTATCGTACGTATGCCAGTTCCATATCCAGCCGGATTTTGGTCACGTAGAAACCCCGTAACGAAGTTACCCTAGAAGCTCCTTCTACAAGCGGACCATCGTATAACGTGTCTCGATTCCAAGAGCCCTGTGTACTCGAGAGCCCATAGAACCAAACTCAATATGGCGGAGTCAATTGGACGTTCCGTACTTTAGGGTTCTATCTCTTCTCTCCCTCTCTCTCTCTCTCTCTCTCTCTTTTTCCCCATTCTCACCCCTTGGATTTCTGTTCCGAGCATCCGGATCTCTGGCTTTCTCTCTTGCTTTCTTCCTCTCACGGTTGCGAACATAATGGAGACACAATCGACTTTGAAACACAATCGATAGTTACGGAGACCACCGAGAGAAAAATTCATGGCTCACTCGTCGACTTTGAATGGCATATACGCCATGCCACCCCCATGGTTCTACCAATTCCCCTTACGATTCCGCTGTACAAGCATTAACAGAGCGCATGGAATCATGGGGTGTTCACCATTTTGTTTTCCTTACCAAAGTGGATAACGAATCTCGTCTGTTAAGCACGATTGGTATTCTGACAAGTAAATCAGCTTGTTACTATGAAACTTGTTAAAGGTAAGAAATTTTCTATGATAATAAAATGTTGCGATGATAATAATAAGATTTTTTAAGAACAAAGGCGTTAACTGATGAGATTTCCAGTGTCTTCAGCTTGATAGTGAAAGGTTAAAGTGTACAAAAATGTCTGGACGGTAGGAGATGTCGTAGGCGTCGAGTTAAAAACTCCGATCATCGGGTCGCATTGCCATGGCGACGAACGTAGACGTTATAGAGGTGCGGCACTCATTTGTTTGTCATTTCCTCGCGGCGACTCGCGGAAACAAAGGACGAGGCACAAAGCACGAAACAAAAAGCAATCCGGCAGCGACGGGCGAGTAAGCGCGAGAACGGGGGTTGGTTAGGTTGATGGGGACACCGTTGTTGTTGACTGCCTAGGACAGAGGGATGAGGCGATCGAGTCGACCGCGACTGCTTGTGTAGCAGTCAGATGGGTAGGGAAATAGAGAAAGAGAGAGTGAAATACCGGGAATTACCTGTTCGGAAGAGAGCATTTCGTCGTCATTTTTATTTCATTTCCGCGGAAAACTTGCCGAGTGCCGGAACATCCTCTAGCGGATCCTTGCTACGGCGAACCGATCTCGATTCCTCGCTCCTCGCCAGATTGAGGAAATGTTCAGGAATGTACATTTTCCTGATTTCGTAAGAGATTTACAGATTTTCGTTTATATAAATATGGAAGTGGCGACCCGATTGTCAACACATCTGTCTTGCGACATACTAGATGGTTTATTCAATCACGTCTCTTTTTCTTTTGAATCTGTCGGCGTAGAAAGTTTAAATTACCTGGGACTGGTAACATGTATCGAATTTCGTTTCATCTTCAATTATTTATTAAAATTTATAGTTTTGATATTTAGAAAAACGGCATTGTTAATTAAGGATTTGAAGTTAATTATACGGTTAACACCAGTGGTATTTGTGCTAAATTTTATAGTAAAACGATTAAAATAATAATCTTTGCCAGTCATCTTATTTATGCGTGCAATTATTGCGAAGACATATTGCTGCATGACAACGCAAGAGCCCACGAAAATAAGTACATGATTAAATATATGATATTCTGAGAATACTATGTTAAAGTTTCACGCTCACCAACCTTCATTCAACTTCATTCAAGAAAGGAAACGAACGTAGAGGTGTTGGTGAGTTTATGAATTCAGGGAACGGTAAGGTGTTGGTGATTTCGAAAGGTGGCGAGCAATTTAACGGTAACGATCGTACTGTATTATGACACGATGATCTGCATCGAGATTGTCGACAATGGCGATAATATCTGTCGCTAAGAACGAAGGTATTCTTGAAGGAAGAACGTCAATAATGACCTCGGCTGTCCGCGCGTCTCGTTAGCGACGATGACTCTTCGACTTTCAAGATCTTGAGGCAACGTTTCAGACCACTTCTTTTCGTCTCACGGTAGCCGAGTGTCGATTACACGCACCATGGATATAAATAAACCCACGTAGAAATTAGTTTATGGAGCGTTCCTTTCCCGTACCGTTCGGATTAGCCGTCAGATTTTTCTCATTGCTGACAGGTACAGTTTTAAGTAGACGATTATGCAATGATTTCTACGTTAATTATATTTCGCGTTTCGTTTCCTTGGAGTGTAACAGAAGAAAAAAAGAAAACGAAGAAGAAATTTAATTTTAATACGACCATTAAGTAATTATTTTTTGCGCGTCTTTTACTTTCCAAGCCATTACCGTTCCGGAGAGAGATCCGTAGACGTTCTCCTTTTTTCCCTTGCTGATGAGAGTTATTTAGAAAGAGAATTGTTTATTCTCCACCATCGACTTTTTTTATCAGTTTACGAGCTGTCGTTATGCGTACATTCAATTGGAAGATTTACGTTCGCCTTGTCAATTACACAATCGTCCTCGATCAAACTTTTAAGTTGTTGTAACTTTCTTTCCGTTGCATTTCCGCTCAGTTTGTTATACATCTGAAAGGTTATAGTAATTAGTGAAAACGTTACGTTTGTCTGTACTCGCAGCTTTCATTAACGAGAACGATTTTCTCTCTCATTGGACGGAAGAAAAGTACATCGCACAATTAAATAGTCACTCCAGCATTGTTCTGTACGAACGACCAATAAACAGGATCACAACTTCGCGTTATACGTTCGCGTGAAATTTTTAACGATGCAAGTGACAGTTTTGTTGCAATTAAACGCGTTGCATTTATTAAAACCTCGTTGTCCTCTAAACGTTAATCTACTAAAAAAACTAAAAAAAAAAAAATCGAAATTTTTGTGACGATTAAGAAGCTTCAAGGAGAATAGAACGATTCCTTGTACCGTTTACCAATGCTTTGTCAGCCACGATAGCAAGTAATTAACAAGCATATTATCCAGGGTACACGAAGTGTTACAACCCCTATAATACTCGTTCACCCTCTCGTTCTCTTCCT
This sequence comes from Osmia bicornis bicornis, assembly GCF_907164935.1. Classification (NCBI taxonomy): domain Eukaryota; kingdom Metazoa; phylum Arthropoda; class Insecta; order Hymenoptera; family Megachilidae; genus Osmia; species Osmia bicornis. Next base: position 9,250,243 of record NC_060216.1, on the reverse strand, counting down.
CTTCGGATAAGCGAGCAGGAGACCCATTGACTTCGTTCATTGATTTTACGTCAATCTGCAGAGAGCACCCTTGTGGGGTCTCCGTGATGCATTTACCATACACGATAAGGGTGGCATGGGATGGGTTAGGGAACTGCTCGACACACCCTATGAAAGGGAAATAGAATAGAAATGACCCCCCACGGGATTCGCATTAGGGACACATGGCCAGGCGACAAAGCCCGATTTTCTGCCAACCCTCCAGGATCTTAGGCATGTATACGGTTACATAACGTTACGTGCTTGTCACCCTTGGATCGGAGGGGCTGGAACCGAGGGGTTGGAATATACCACGCGTAACCACCCCTTCAGGCTAGCAACGCCATTTTGAATGTTCACGATGAACACTGGACGGACATTTTTCTATTCAGGATCTCCTCGACCCTTCGTGGTCCGCTGGTACGGATTTTATCCGAGTCAAGATCTCTTGAGATACTTGGACTTACGTTCGAACGGTTAACCGTCCTTGCTGTTTCCTTCCTATCGCGATAAGATTGAAGGAAACTCGAGTTTTGTTTCTTCAGAAACATTGTGCCAGTTTAGCAGAGCTTTAACGACTGGTTTCATAAATCTTTTATTGGGTTAAAAATAAGAGGAACAAGTATATAGCCGAAGGTGGTATCTTCTTCGAACTGTCCAAGATCGCTCAGGAGGATCCACTTTCACGCGTGGAAGTGCTGAAACGAGAGGATTGATCGTGGCAAATGGACTCGACGGAGCGTACCATGTAAACCGGAAGATTTGTCGATCCGTATCGTGATTCCATGGACACCTGTTGTGTCGCCAAGGATAGTTTTAGTTTCGCGTTATCGCGACCTGGCTGAGTGAGTTTTCGTGTAAACTCGACATATCGGAGCTGGCCGGAGGGGTGTTGGTGGAGCAAGAGGAGACAAAGGTTAATTTGGTACGAGCTGTAATCCGTCTCATCCGTCGGATGGAACAGCAGAACCCCAGGACGGATGACAGGAGCCCGGATTAGTGCCGTGTTCCGTCAAGGATTATATCGAGCGCGAAAAAAAGATTAATCGATGTTTCCACTCTTGCTGGTTGCCACGTACTTTTAATGAAGTCACCCCGCGGTCGTGTCGCGTTTGTGTAAAATGCAAGGAAATCGCGTCGATGTTTACCAACAGGGAAGAGTTCACGATGGATATTATTGTAGGCAACGTCGACGATGCGTCCATCAATTTGTTCCCATCAAAATTAACATTTTGGACCGTTGTAACGCGGGTATCTCTAAAATTAGCGGGGATATTCGATGGGTACCAGCAAGTGGAAGGTTATTCAGGATTATCACAATTTTCAAATCACGTGCTATTAATTATCCAATTAAAATATCATTTTTTCGTGTATCGATTAAATTTAAAAAATGGTAACCTTTCAATTATGAGACGTGTCATTTAATAAGATCGTTAAGGCTTATAAAAATTTTGAAATTTCGCTCCATTACTCTTCAAGCATAAAAATTCATTTTTTTAATTTTTAAAGGAAAACAACTACCAACTATTTTCTTGCTATTCCAATGAATCACCATTCAGACTCATCAAAATTCTTAAATTTCGCGCAGCCAATTGTTCAACGAAAAAAAATGAATTGAATTTTTTGGGGGTGGCTATCGTATGCAGGAAGATAGCCACCTAAAGTATGAAATTTGGAAAATGGTCGCCTTCCGGCGGACTTCAATTAACGAGGTACAGTGGCAGCTACCGCCTCCTCCTCGATTTGCCTCGCCACGGGGTGGAAACGTGCCCTGGATCGCGATGTTACCATTGTTCGTCACGGTAACATTACGATACGCGTGTAACCATTGTGGGGCTGGGAAGTCGAGACTGGCGTGTTCGTCTCGTCGTTAATATAATGGCGAAAATGGTGAAACGGTCCGACATCACGTAGAGGTAATTCGGCACGCGTACACTCGTCTATCAAATTGATTTCCACACTCTGTGTCCTTACGGACACGTTTATTTCGTCACGTTTGCCGGACGCTGGCCAATGCGACGTCGCTGATAAATAATCGGAACATTCAACAATTTTTTTTTCCTTGCCGTGAAAGAAGAAATTTTTTTGTTACTAATCAGGAAAGTACCGATCGTATGCTTAATATGTCTGACTACCCACGTCCATATCTAGTGCGTCACTTAACGCATTCATGATAATAGACGTAGAAAATTTTTAGAAATGAGTAAGAAACAAAATTATACACCAGAGTCAAAATGACACAGGTAGACAGAACCCTTCGTCCTTTCGGTGTTAAGGTAACGTTTATAGTGATCGAAATAGAAGATAACGTGCATTTTTCTACAAAAGTTAAAGAAACGGTAGCTGGAAGAGCCGAACAGGACGTGACAAGTCACTTTTCAAACAGTCCTCAAGTGTAAAGCCATAATGGAGCCCGTAGTTCCGGAGTCTAATTAACTCGCGTTAGCAGTCAATTGGAAATAAAATTATAGGTCTTCAAGAAACAAATGAAGACTATTAGTCAAATACTGGAGTATAAACAACAATAATGATTTGAAATTTGAGTAAATACGGAAGGCTAACAGCTTGCAGTGTTGTAAATACCTACATAAAGAATAGTTCCAGAAAACTTAAAAATGATCATTTTTCAAATTGAAGTTATTAAATAATGCTTATGTTAGTAAAACCGTGTCCAAGATTGAACTGGTACAAAAGTTTTCGTAACAGTTGAGATAATAGGGGACATGCTTAACAACCGATGAAAATCTTATCAATTCAAGGGATCATAGACGCTGCGGGTCACCCTGGAGTTGTCTGCTTAATTTATCGAGCGTGACAGTACAGATAGCACGAGGTTTGTGGTGGTGCACAGCACCGATGACGATGACGATAATAATAATAATGGTAGTCGTAATAATAAAGTCCACGGAGGGTACTCTTTGCGATTCGTATCCAGCGTGTGGTTATTCCAAAGGTCTACTTAGCATTCGGTGTCACGTAGAGCCCATGGTTTAATACATCAAAAAGTCCGGAATCCGTCGTCTCCCTCTCGGTCCTCCTTATCGTCGCGACACCCCCGGGGGGTTTCACGGTATTCATTTGTTCAGACTTGCAACCCTCTCGAGGCCGGTGCGTGCCTTTTGTTTTGGCCGACACGAATTCTGATTGGATCGTTCGTCGGGTTTTGCCGGCCATGGCAGCCTTTTCCCGGGCTAGGGTTATCGGGCCAATAGCCTCCTCGAGGGCGTTCCTGGGCGGGGATTCAAACGCGTCCTACATCTGTCGCTGTTGTCATCATTATTATTATTATCATCCTGCCACGTTGGAAGCACACCTTTACGAGTTTCCGGCCGAACCCGCACCGTTGGTAAAACCAGCTCCGCAACGTGTTGTTTGCGCTTTTTTACGACAGATGGCGGTACTGATGTGTTTCTGGCAATATTTTTATCGAAAGTTAACATATAATGAATAAACATAGATTATTAATTCTTCTATACCGGAGAAGATTCTCTATCTGATACACAAATAATTTTTAAATAAATTGACATTTCAGTGAAATAAAAAAATTAATTTGTCTATGTTGAAACGTTTTCCCGAAAAATAATATTCTATTTCCATGTTTTGAATAAAGAGAAAAGATTATCATCTATTAAATGATTCTAGATAAAGACCTATTATTCATAAATTATTTAAAAAATATCTTGGATTATTATTCGTTGCCAAGATTGAAGTGCACGAATAATAAAATTGTTAACTAAATGCATATAATATTAATTACAGTATTTATAATTAATTAACGCTCTGAGAATATTGAATAATATTACTGTTTCAGTATTGTATAGTACTGTATAGGTTTCAGTGATGAATAGGAAACAGTCGCACCCAACGATATCAACAACACCGGTCTCATTAGTTTTTGCGGGCGTTTCGGATATCATGTTTACTTCGCCCTCTATGCCAGTCACGGAAAGGCACCGGTGCGCGAATACACGATTCCTTCGAAACTGCGTAACTTCTACATCTTTCTCTTGAAAAGCGATGAAAATTCGTCGCGGATATTATTTACAGTATTCATAACTAATTAGCGCTCTAAGAATATTAAATAATATTACTGGTTCGGTATTGTATAGTACTGTATACGTAGGTTACGTTGATGAATAGGAAACGGTCGCGTCCAACGATATCAACAATACCGGTTTTCATTTGTTTTCGCGCTCGTTTCGGATATCATGTTCGCTTCGCCCTCTATGTCAATCATGGAAGCACGCCGGTGTGCGAATACACGATTTCTTTGAAAGTGCGTAAATTTCATATCTTTCTGTTGAAAAGTAATGGAAATTCGTCGCGAATCGTCGCGTTTGTTTATCAGCGTTACATAATAGTGTCGTGCGAGTAGATTCGGGTGTGTATTCACCAAGAAACTATTAGAACATTGATAAAAATTCGATTTTGGTTAATTGACGCTATCGTTATATTATGGACACGAACTTTCGAACAGTGGTTAATGACGCAGATATCGCTGCTTGGATACCTGTGTGGATCGTTTAGCAGCATCTAATTTCATTTCATAATTCATCGACGCCGAAGCTTCGATTTGCCTGTTGATCGTGGGAGCGTGTTGTCCTTAGCGGGTAAGTAAATTTTCTCATACATATATTGGCTGGCGACTGCAGCGCCATGTTATAAAGCGCAGCCGAGCGAACTTCGGTACGATTCATCCTGTCAAAGGTCAGAGGTTTTAATATCCTGTGCCGGACACCCACTTGGTAGCGATAATTCGAATTAATAAGCGCAAATTGGCGTGCCGTTGTTAATGTAAGCGCATTTCGGGGCTAACTCGTTCCCTGAGCATAGGATATTTTAACCTCAACGAAATGGATTCTCGGAACGTATCGAAGCGACCGATCGTGACGGACAGCTTCCGTAGTCGTTGGAATCGCGTGTTCAGAAATTAATTTTCACCAGTCGGCCATATTGGAACCGAACATATTAACGCGCTGATTCGACTTTCAAATTGCCTACGACACGTAATTACATCAATAAGACAATTATGTGTTGCCTATCAAAATATTAAAATTTTTAATTTCATTTATTGATTAATAGCTGCGATTAAAAATAATTAATCGCGAAAGGTTGTGGTTGATTTAATGAGCCCGTAAAGTTACTCGACAAGCGTTAATTATAAGTTGCTAGTTTTTAATTAAGATTCTATTTGATATATTATGCTTCTTGTAAATTAGTGTCTTTCTCTTTTAATCATTTCAACATTGTGCCAATATATCATTCAAAAATGCTTCTACATTTTTTAAATGTCTATTTTAATTATAAAATAAGGATTTTTTTTTTACAAATATTATCACCGATGTTCGATTGTTTTATCCGACATTATTAATATTTCCTTAATGATTTCCGATTAACGAGTGTTTCGAACGAAACGCATTTTCATTATTAATCGGTACAGTTCACTCCCCAACGGCGTCAATATTTTCAACAACGGACTTTTAATTGTCTGGAAGTCGCCACGGTATATTGCGTTTTATTGTGCCCGGTTGAAAGAAAGCGTGTCACGTGGCCGAACCGAAATTAATATTTTCTATTTTCGCGGACAATATGTTCCTTCCGTTCGCTATAATCGAACTCTTGTATTTTCTCTCTATTTTCTACTGTTACACGTGTGTACACAGCGACGAGGAAGGGAGGGACAGAAAAGAAGGGAAAATATAAAATGTATGAAAAAAGGTTGCTCGTAAAGACGCGTTTACATCGTTGGATTATATTGCGGGCCGTGTACAAATGACACTCATTTGTACCGATAGAGATCGGTGGTAGTGTTGCAAAAAGCGCGAGGCTTAATGACCGAGATGCGCCTATACGATATCTCGTTATAGATCCGTCAGCGATATTGAGCGTGGCTCAACAATGGGTTCATGTTGGAATTAAAAATGCAACGTGCTACGTGTAGTTCGTTTAATCGACTTGTACCTCGTTGCAATATGAAACTGGAAAATTTAGACTGGAACTGGAATTTTCTCGACTCCGACTTAGTTGATATTCTATTACTTGTCCTCTGTTTCTGGTTTAGGTTGAGGATGGTTTATTATTTTATTAGAATATGATTCTATTCTAATTATAATTATTTTAAGTTGAAATATTTTTCTATTTAAAGAAAACTCCATTGTAATCATAGTTGTTACGGTCAGTTTGAGCAAAGCTTAATTCCAAAGGTGATCATTATCTGATAACGTTTCCCTTCGAATCGGCAGGAGTATCGAGCGATTTACCGATTCGCACGGCCACAGCCGATGATGTAAGCCGAAGATGATAATTAGCAGGATAATTGAAATGATTGTGTAGACCGTGTTAATTATACGTTGGCCGATATCGCTGTACGCAGCACCGTATATTATCCGATTTATCGTCGGCGAACATTTAGATGAATCCGCACTGTTGTGCACGATGCATAATGCAGCGTTTTGCAGCGTGTTACGAGCTCGTGGGTGAACATGCTGATGCACGGTTGACTATAATCTTGTTAGAAAAATCGTGGCCAATGCATTGTCTCGAATCTTTTAGCGATAAATCTTTTGTATGGTTAAAAAGAGACAGAAGCGGGTATACCATGTGTATAGGATTGTAGAAGGAAAAGATTTATGGTTTACTAATGGGTTTTGAAGTTGCAGTGATCTATGGTTGCGTTAGTTGTCTGAGGTAGCTGTTTAATTCTATTGCCTGGGAAGATTTCTTGTTTGTACATATAATTAAAATTGCGCACCCGATACTCTACGCTTTCTAGGTTTTGAAAACTTAATTCTTCATTCATTTATTTTATAACTGTAACTCTTCAAGTGATAGAAAAAGATTCTACCAGTTTTAAGACAATATTGTACAAAGGATCTGTACAATTTTTTCCTTTTCTAGAAACTCGACATAAAATTTAATTTCAGTCATTAGCAAAATTTCTCCATACTTTTGAGTTGGTTCTCGTAAAAAAAAATTTGTTTTATTTATAAAATTTAGTCTACCGCGTACTTTGCTTAACGAAAAACCATTGTAAAGTAAAAAAGGATCGAGCGATGCGATGTGACTCGGGAAAAGGGTGAGATAGAGGATGAAAGAGAGAAAAAAGGTAGGAACGTCGCGACGTGGTAGAAGGAGTTGAAAAATGTCAGCCGGCAAATTGGAAGGGGTTCGAGTACGGCAGCCCCGACGTCAAATAAACATGCCAGGACGAGCAATTTCGAATATTAGAAGGTCCCGCAGGGTAGGTGCATCCTGCGTCAGGGCGCGTGAGCTACGGTGATGATGTTTGACCGCAGGACGCATCAGGGACTCACTTGCATGGCCGTTTGCAATTGCAAATGCCGACCGCAGAGCAAATGGGCACTGGCTGGCGGGAATTAAGGATTCTCGTCGGAGAAATCGAGTGTCGGGTGTCTGTGCTCGGCGAAACGTGTTCTCCAAGCACCGGGACAAAACTGGCCGACCAGATTTTCCACGGTTCTTGAAGACGCTTTCTGAGCAAACACCATCTTCGTTTAGCAACGTCGTGTCGTTACGAGACGTTGATGAAATCGTTGATCGTTGTTGCGGTTCGCGGTGGACACAATTTAATGGACGCTTTTAAAGGACGCTTCTTTTTTTCCCATGACGCGCGTTAATAACCAAAGCGTTACGCAATAAGAGATTCACAGATCGTAAATGGAACATCTGGCATTGTTTCGCGACGATCAAACAAATTACGAGACTACGATTTAAATTATGTAACTTTCTGTCGCATCAGAAATGCATTACTAGTTTTTCTTTCGTCGGTGATCAATTTTGAAGGAAAAGCATATCGGAATCATGCATCGTAAACGTACTCGTTCGATATTAACCCCTTTTTCCATAATTCTTCCTTCTTTTATAAAGAAAGTTGAAATATGCATAATTTGCATCTAAAGATCGTTGAACGTGCAAATTAGAATTAGACTTTTTCTAAGAATCCATTCTTCATGTTACAAGGAATTCTCCTGTACATTTAATTGGAAATGCTCTGTTAATTACTCGGAATTATAAGTAATAGAAATAACAAAACGAAGGGGTTAGATGTAGAACGTTGAAATAAAGTTCTCGTTTCTTTTCGACAATTTCCAACTTGTTAAAAGTGAAATGACGAGGATCTTGAACGTGAAATTTGGGCCATGCTGAATTTAAATAATCTTCAGACGCGGAGTCTGTAAGGGTGGCGCACCCTGTAATCTCGGTCACGTGCACTATCGACGATCGAAGGGGGGAAAAATAGTCGAGAGAACAAACGGTCGAACGAACCAGTCGAGTAACGATAAGTATCTCTGATAGAAACGTACTGGGAGTTTGTAATAACGTAACACAATGGACGGGTGTAACGCGCGGTCGTGTCGTGGAAAATTGATTTGCTCTTACCTGCCACGGATCCACGAGTTCTCCGCTTTTCTTTTTTCACGAGCAACCCTCGAACGGTTCGAGGGAATCGAGCGGCAGCGAACCGTGCTCGCGAGTTGCAATTCGCCAAATCTAATTTGCATGCGATCGAACACGGAACCCACTTAACCAACGGCTCCTCCGAGAAAACTTTACGCGGAGGAAAATGTTTCCGCGACGTCTGCGTTTCGCGTTCGTTAAATTAGCTGCCGCTGTAACGTGCCCTTTTCGTTTACTTTGATTATTTCTATCGGTCGACCGAGAGGAGTTCGATATCGGTTTTATCGATTTCATGCTTTCAGGTAGAACTGTATACACCTTAGAAAGGAATAAATTAAATTACACGATTGTTCATTTTCGAGCACTAGATTTGATCGCTAGGACAATATCCTCCTATGGAAGACTCGTCGCGATTCATTTAAATTATAACGGCTTAAGATTGTTAGAGTGGAGCAAGGAAACACGAGGGGGCAGGGATCATTCAGATAGTATCGATAAATTCAAAGATGAACAGAGGGGTTCAGCGTTCGAAATGCCAGATCCATTTCGCGCCAACTCGATCATCCCGTAGGGCAACGGTGCCTTAGGATGTTCCTAGCGGAGGGGAAGTGTCGTACCTTTCGTCTCTCTCTTACGTCAACAGATTGCTGGTACTTTCGACGGTGAAATAGCGTGTGGACGGTTCGATAGAAGGGGGCATGTAACGTGCCGATGACGTCCCGACGATGACTGGTGCATCCTTGCTCTGAGACGCGAACGAGAGACGCGTGATTCTCAGAAAAGGCCGGGTCTGCCTCGACCGTCCGATAGAGTCATCACGTGTCGGCGCTAGGATAGTGCTTTTATTGTAACATATCGAACGTGGATACCAGTTGGGGGCCAGATACGATGAAGAGAGAGGTTTCCGGGCACGTTCTTTCAGGCCAGCAGCCACGAGAAGAAACGAATTGCGGGGCTAGTTGTCCTGTATCCCAGCGGGGTGTCTGAATGCACGGTGTATGATTGATCTGACACGTAGCCGAGGCACCGTGGCCACGTACCACGTTACCTGGATACCACGATTCGACCGCAACCCCTGGATCCTATCTCCTTTTGTTCACGCGGCTTGTCGATATCGCCAACTTTCTTCCATATCGTCGCGTCGCTTGTGATCGAAAGCAGAAGAGCTTATCTTACCTTGATGGAATATAGTAGAAGGTTAGCGATAGACTTTATGTAAAGCAAATTGTCGAGTTGATATTAAAAAAATTAACCGAATAAAATGATTAAAGATCTCCACGGTTCTTGCCGTTCGTTTAATTACGTTGACAGTCGAAATTGGTTTCATCCCACGTGTTAATGTCGTTCTCAGAGAGTTGCAATTGTGTCGGTTCGTTACGATGAGAGTCGTGGCCAGGATGGAACGATAAAAAGGCGAAACGTGTTAATTAGAAAAATTACAAAACGTGACGCGACACGCGGTGTTCTCGCTAACGCGATCCGGCCCTCGCGCGAGCAAACGCATTATCGTAAGCACGAGATTGCGTGTTTCAATTATGAGAGGGTTCGCTCGGAGGTGTATTGGGATTGTGTGTTTCCATCCTTCTCCACCCGTTGTCTCTTCTTTTGGTCCATACAGGGAGAATCGCTTCATCATAATCGGTCATCCAACGTTTTTCTACAGAGCATACCCCCCGCTGTCTCTACGCCCGGATATCTTAGCATCGAAATGCCGCGCTGACAGACAAAGAATTTGATATCGTGATTAGCTCGTTACGGTATTGTGCGTTAACGCGTTGCCACGAAAGCCCCGTCCCTCGATTGTTGTTTCGCCTGGAAACCGTAGCCGAAACAGGCACCGGCGCCGCGTCGTGCCGAAGATGCAGAGTAATTGATTTTCGAGCGTGTATGCAAATAGGGGATGAAAGGTGTGTCGAATATTATATTCGATCGGACAGACTGTCGTTTGAATTTTACTTTTTATAGTTACATACAGAAAAGATAATGTAATATAAAACGAATGATATTTTTCGACATAAAAGAAACGTCTTCTAATATTAATCTGATAAAGGTCAGAATCGAAGACGCATATGCCTTGTTTGCGAGAAGAGGCAGAAAGAAGTTTCTTGGCAGGACTATCGGATAGATCGTTTCAGAGATTCTTGAAGTATTCGAAGGTGTTACCGGAACTCAAACTCGGCACTCTTTTATTTGCCGTTCGAATCCCTCCTTTCGACATGGGCGCAGCAACCCCGTTGCTCAACCATGGCCTCATTACCAAAGCAAATATTTTATAGACGAGCCCTCGGTGACGGTTCAAGCAAGAAGCTGAAGGAGACGGAGATGCTGCCGGAATCGATGTAAAAAAAGGCCTCGAATAAAGCGCGAGTTCCTTTTTCCTGTCTTCCAATCTCTGTCTCCGACCATCCCTTCGCGATTCTGTAGGCAACGGAGCGTCAGGGGGAGAAAAATAAAAAGAATCTCTTTTCACTGGCTCTCCCGATTTACCTTTCAACTCGCTTGTTTTATATCCACCGTCGACCCCTTCTTGTCCCTCTTCAGTCGTCGATATTCCGAGGTGAGACGATCGGCGTTAAAAATTAGATAGGTCGTGGCCTCTCTTCGCTCGGCTCTCCCTTTTTTTCTTCTTTGCCTCGTGAAACGAGAAAAATGGAAACGAGAACCGTGGGGACAGAATGAATATTCTTTCCCTTTTTAACCGTGAATACTTGCATACTGGAGACTGATATTATTAAGGGTATTATAAGATTGTTAAGTTTGAGTTCTATATCAATTCTATACATCAATAAAAATTGTGCAATTTTTCAAATGAAATTGGAATCCACTGGCGGTCGATGTACGTTAAAGTTCAAGGTGTTTCTTATTTTCTAAATTCTTCCTAATATTCTGAAGCATCTCAGTTCGATGGTGAAACGATCCCCCTTCTGACGTTCGATCGTCTATTTCCATAATACGCTTAAATTGATCCTTTAGACGACGCGACGCGACGGTGGCATTGGCGCAGTGTATCCTTTAGTATTCGATTGAATCGTCAATTTGTCTAGCATTATCCAGGACGTAAGGAAAGGAGGGAGCGTAGGGGTGGCAGGCCAGGGCAGAACGATGAGGGACGGGGAAGGAAAAGCGAAGGCGGACCTAGCGTCTCCAAAGGATTTCGTGTATTTAGGATAACAAGCTGCTCCGCCCCTGAATTGGTATGCAGAGACCCACGAGTAACTCCTTTATATTGACATATCGTGGAACGTGATCCAAATACATGCGACATTATACCGAATTGCGAACAAAGCTGGCGGTGCTATGCTGCTGCAACGGCAGCAGCCTCGTCAAATTGTCCATGAATAGAAAACAAATCGTCCGTAAGGCAAATTCATGCCCTCGAATCGATTACGAATGCGAGTCGATAAAGGCGAAGACGATTTCATGCCCCGCGTACACTGCCGTCCATAAGTATTAGGATACTTGAAATATTTGCGGCTCGCACGATTCGAACTTCGATTCAGATAAATTATTATACGGTCAACGAGAGTTACGAGTGTTCCGTAATCGTGATCAGTTTTTCACACGAAACGAAAAGTGATACCGATAGGTCACGAGACAGAGACGGGCTGAGAAAATAATAATAGGAAACGAAGGTCCTTTCCGCGATCGCGTACCGGCCAAATAACAAAGTAACCGAAGATGGATATCCGTTTCAAATATTCACGCCCTTTTCGCGCCGCGGCGTGAAATTGATGCGTTTAGGAACCCCTTTACTGGTAGGCGGACAGTTACGCGGGCATAAATATTGCCAAGAGCCCTGCTGACCACATGGCACAGATACGGCCCTGAATAATGTGCGTGGCTGCTTACGTGACCGCGGGCGAATCGAAAGATTTAACAATAGTTGAAACATTTGAAATATGGAATATACTAAGTTGGAATATTGGAATATCAATTTTTTTTTTTTCATATCACTTCTACTTTGAAGTTTAATTGTTAAAATTACTTCTTCAACGATTCCATGGTTTTCATAGACAATTTCGGAACAATTGAAAACGTTCCGACGCGAGGAAAATCTGTACAATGGTAACACGAAGCGTCGTGTTTACCTCGCCACGGTTACGTCGGGTCTTGCGAGGTAGGAAGCGATATTTGTTCAGGCATCCCGGTAGGAAATTCAAGGCGACTAAGGGATTATTCGCAGCACCCGTTGCGTGAATATATAATAGCCTGGCGTGTTTATGTATCCAGCTATGACAGGCACTTCCGTTTCCGTCGAGCGCTCTTGACTTCGTTTCGTTTCTGACCGCGTAAATGTGTTTACACCACACTGTCGTCTATCGTTGGTCCCTCGCGAGCAACGTTGACGAACATTCGTCATCGACACGGCTTTTTTTCCCTACCTCGCCATTATTTCGACGAATCTGAATGATTTATCATTTCCTCCATACCAAGCATGGATTTTGACAATTTTCGAATGGTCATTGCTTCATCAAGGTTTATAGAAAAATTTTAAACTTTGATTTTGCACCAGCAGATAGCCAATATATTAAAATAAATTATTCATGATGATTTTTTAGAATTATTTCAAAATTAAAAAAAGAAATTCTGGTCGAAACAGCAATCGATAATTAACGTCCCCACAGATTCGCCATTGTTATTAACTCGACTTTAATTTCTGCAATTATTTTCAAGCGTCTGTCCATTATAGAGCATCATTTATTTTTCATTTTCCTCTTACGGCTCGTCCGTCCTTCCGGCCATTTTCTTCACCAATTTATCAGCTCCCTCCTCTAGCCTGTTCGCGTTCATTAACTTAATTAATTTTTCTCTTAATTAATTGTGCACCGCGAAACCAGTTGTGCCGAGAAGTGTCGAATTAACGAACGCGTCCTGGACAAAAAGAAAAAAGAACTAAAATGGAAGAATCCCCTCTATGCAATGGCACGGGTGTTAATTGTTTCGTACACGAATAAATTCGCGCGAGCCGAATGCCAACGGTTTGTACGCCGCTAATCGCCATCTGTTCCGCCAAGTGACTCGACACATTGCAATATTATTAATTATTCAAATTCACGTTGTAACGCCACGGTTCGTAGGAAGTTTGGTAAAGCTTATCGAGGCTGCGTTACCAACGCTCGCACCTCCATCGCCATCTTATCGTCGTTCCTTAATTGAATTTAACAAAGTGAATTCCGTTAACCGTCGATATCACGTAAGATATCCTCCTCTCTCGCTCTCTCTATCGAATCACTTCCTTCGTATTTCAATTCATTATTCCGTTATCCGAAGCTGAACAGCGTAATACCAGTAGTCGTTTAAAAATTACAATTTCTAATCTGAACGAGCATAAGTGGTTAGATTCTTGGAAAATTCTACACTACGGTAGACAACAATCTATCTCAATTCCACGTAATAATCTACTATAGTTGTCTAGTCATCGCCGCGGACGGGTTCAAGAAATCTTCTTCCTGTATCGTATAATACATCCGGTAGGCAAATTTTCCGGTTACATAGAAAAGTAATTAACACGTTCGCTGAAGGGTGTTTGCCCGATGAATGAAACAAGTATAAAATGAATATTAACGTTTCTTTGTTGCATAAACTCGCAACCTGCAAGAACACGATTGTCGATCATAGCTGAAAGTTAGCCAGCAGCAACGATAGTAACTGCATCGGCAGCAACAGCAGCACAGAAACGAGAGAGTTCTGGCAGTTCTGTCGGAGCGTATGGTATATCATTGGCTGGGTATGGGCGGAGTACGGCGTGAAGTTGGCGCCGCCAGCGATAGATACCGCTAATTATCGATCGTAAATAACGTCGCACGGCAGCCCGATCCTATCGGTCCTTCGGCCGGTTCCAACCCCCTCCTATGTTCCGCGGCATTTCGATGATATAGGTGCTGCGTCGCCTCTAAAACGGGGTTGACCGAACCTCGAGGAACAGGTCCGTCTCGATTGTAACGCCGTTCCTACGGCGAAGACGCTCTCAGGGTGGCTTGGATATATTACAAACGGTGCTCGTGCACGGTTATTACAACGTGTACGTGGTTATAATTGCGGACAAGAGGCCTACCGGCTTGCAAACGTGTGATTTGTGCACCCGCGGCAAACAAAACGGCTACCTGGCACGGTTCTACCTATCGCGACACGTATATCCACGGCCTCTTGAAACCCGTATCGATGCATTTTGATACCGATGCTCTTCTTTTCTTTTTTTTTTTCGAAGAAAATCATAGTTGGAACTTTTACGATCGACTTAAGATCAAGTACGTTAGCTCGAATCAGATGTAAATAGTCCTTTGGCTATGTTCGATGGGTTCCTTGGTTCATTGGTAGGAGTTAACGCATTCAGCCCAGATTTCAGACGGAGATTTCATAAAATCTAATCTGATCGCACGCCAGAGGAGACAGATTGAAAGAGAGCGCGCGTTGTTTCCTGCCGTTTAATCCTACTGATTGCTCCGTAGCGGTTTAATTTGCGAACTACGCTTCTAGGCGCTTCGGAGGTAGCCAACGGGGAATGCGGTATCGATTTTTCTTCCGATACCGTTTCATGGTAGTTTCTTTGACCACGTTCAAAGGACAAGCTCGTCGAACAGGCGAAGTTCGATGAACTTAAATGGAAATGTTGCAGAGTAACGCTCCGTTCCGATACCACACTTTGCTTGATCTTTAATTAATCGAACTACGGTTATCGATCCGTTTCGAAACGATATACCGGAAAACAATTATTCCAACGAGTCATACAAAACCAGATCAGGCTTATCGTTTGTCAAAGATTGATAAAAAAAAACAAACAGCAGTTTCGCGTTTCGTGTTCGTTCGACCACGAATCCTCTTTGAACAAGAACAGAGTTCTGCTCCCTGTTTCGTCGCGCAATGACTGGTACACGAGTCTGTGCTGCAGTTGACACCTTCGTAGCAACGATATTTCCTTACGTGCCCCACCTACCGCCTTATAAACGGAGGAAGTGCTAGCTTCTCTGTCGCGAAAGAGGTCGCCGTTTCAAGGGGTCGAACGGTGATGGGTGTCGGGACAAAGAGGGGAGAGGGTAATTCGGGCCCTATCATGCGGGGGCGATATCGCGTTACTAGAGCCGGCTTTGATCTCGCGACACTTACAATTTTCCCGACTGGCGATACACCCTTATTTCGCATCGCGCCACGCGAGTCCTAATGAGAGGCTATGTTCTCTGCACCCAGCGCCGTTTCCTGCCCCCGTTACCCAGGGCCAACGGGTAATCACAAGGCATGATGGCTCGTTCCTGGTGCTGTGTAACCCGCCACCCCAACTACCCGCTACCGACCACCGCATCTCTGTCGCTCCGCTCCGCTTCCGCCTGCTACCCCCCAAACGACGTAGAACAACGCGTCCACCAGCAACGAGCCATTACGCCGTGTGAAATGCTAATACAACGAAGCTAGCTCGCGTTTACCTTGTCAGCTGATAGCACGATAATTCTAGTACACCTAAGACGATTAGATATTTCCAATGATTCGTTGATTACATTTTTGGAAATTAGTTTTTAACACGAGATATCTATGGATTGCAAGAAATTCAATGATCGCGGTCGTTGGTTGCAACCGGCAAGAAACACACGTGGCCAGGCCATCGCTCGAAGCCTCGGTGTAAATACAATAACCCTTTATTTGTTCCCCTTTCCTCACGGGGCTGGCCGTGATTCAACAATACTCGACGTGTAGGCGGCAAACATCGCCGCCTCGTCGAGCCACTCGCCCTCGGCGATTTTCGCGAAATTCGCCAACGAATCCACCTTATCGACGATTTCGGGGATGAACGACCCGATCGTGCGCCGGCTGAGATCCGTACGCTGCGAGCCCCGACGGGATGAACGAAGAGAAAGGGTGTCGAGGCAAGTGTGACGCGTGATGAGGTTCGAGGAAACTTTCGGGATGAAACCGGGAGAAAGGAAGGGAGCGTTGTTGGACACACAGAGTAAACACTTGAGGAGATTGCCGTTTCTGCGTTGCAACCATCCACCACCTTCATCCCCCGACGGAAATCCTTACTTTGCTCGAAATCCGTAATCTTCCTGAAGGGCGGGGATTAATTCTCGGGACTTGTCACGCGTTCGATCTGGATGAATTTAATCGCATGGATGATTATTGGAGATAGATAATGAAAAATACTGAATCTTTGATTATACAGTTTTTAATCTAAAGACATTGATATTCATTTATTGATATAATTTTTATGAAAATTATTGGTTCGGTTTTATTATCCGTTCATTATACACGGAATATAGTTTCGCGTGAAATTACGGTTCGGAGTCGATGATGGCGTCGAGCAGCATCGGTTGCCAGCCTCTAGCCGTCCCATCGATGAATATATTGCATCCTCCTCGAATAAAAGTTGAATTACTACCGTTTGACGTGCGAGAGAAGTCGTCTCTCGTGTCAGGTGGCTGGCGTTCTCGTTCCCGTCTGTCCGTTTCTACGAGTCACACCTTGCAGGAAACACTTCAGGCTTAATTGCTCCTTCAGGACCCTCCCCCGGCGGTTCGTGAAGCGCAGAATCAGCACGGAGGCTAAGGATATATCCAAACGAGTTCTTAGCATTCCACCTGCACGAGGGCCGAACTTTCGTTCGGTCTCGAATAACGTGCACTATAAAAACTTGGGTATTATTGCAACGAAAAAGTTGTACTTTAATTAACCCTTTTGTTACTGAAAGTGATTATAGCCAGCCAACTTTTTCTTTCTTAAAAGTGATTATAATCTCTGGTCAAAATTATCTTATTTTCTGTGAATTAATTCTGCGCTATAGATTTTGTTTGAACGATAGACGAATTAGAATATTAGAAAGAAAATTTTATGCATTATTGATTGTATTGCTTAATTAACCCTCGGTGGGTGGAACGTTGAAATATATACTTATATCACGGTATAACTAGTACTTATAAAGAAACTTCATACTTCGTAGAACACCAAGGATGATTCTCGGAATAGTTAAAATCGTTGCACATTGAAGTAACATGACTCACGAGAAGCAGTGAGTTTTTTTCTAAAAGGAAGGAGTAGTTTTAACGAAGCGCGCGAAGCAAGATTGTTTCCTTCGTCTCTTCTCACATATTTTACGGACCCATGGTTCTACCCATTGTATGTATTTTCAGTTTTCCAGTAGAACGTCCAGCTATCGTGAGAAATCCGACTCGCAACCAGGCTACGCTTTGTATCAGTGATTTCCTTGGGACGATGGTCACGCTGGATAATAAAACAAAACGTGTTCTTTCGAAAGGAGAATTAAAAAAAAAAAAAGCAGAAAGAAAGAAAAGAAAAGGAAGATAGTCGAGGTGACGCAGCGAGCATTTTAGTTTGCGATCATCCTCGGCCAGCTCGTGTTCTCCTTCCTCGGGCTCCTTCTTAATTGCGGGAATAATAATCACGAAGTTGTCACGTTCGCAAAGCTGTCTACGTGATTCGCGGGGCCACCGAAAGATATTCCATCTTCGAAACAGAGAAAGAGAGAAAGAAAGGAAGCTCGTATAAAGGAGAGAATTGAATAAAATTTTGGCTCGTCATGCCTCGGATAAATCTGAATTAATTAAGCGGTTTCAGGCTAGACTTTCAATCGTTTCACTCCCTCTTTCAATCTCTCTTTTTCTCTTTATTTCATCCCTTCTCGATGGTTCACTTCGTCTCAGACTTCGTCTCCCTCCTCTTTCTTTCCTTCTCTCTCTCTTCCTTTTTTTACTTCTACACCTTTAGATTTCGTGGTAACTTAAACGCGGGAGCCATTCGGTAGCTGATGGGTTAATTGAGAGTCGAACTAGCCCTCAGACACAAAAGGCTTTCATGGACCAAGGTGAATACGATGCCGAATTGCGTTATTTATTTTTTTTTTTCTTTCTTTTCTTCTGTGTTCTGTTTTATTGTTCGAAACCAAGGTAGTTGCTTTTCGTTTCCAGCAAGTTCCTATTAATTTATCTTCGCTAACATACAATGCTCGTACGAATATATTAACACCTTTTAAGTAGTTGAGAAGAGAAAAAGAAATAATGGAAGGTAGACCTATTTTCTGTAAGCTGTAATAACAGCCATGAATATTTCATCCCGTTCGAAGCTTAAAAAGCACCCCTTTTAACCGGTCCCTAGCTCGACCTTTCCGGGTCATCAGAGACCGTTAATTGTCATCAATAGTGCCAAATTTCGGCGTCCTTGAGACTGGTTCAACAGGGGCCCAGTGTGTTTCCGCAGCTTGCGACAGCATCCGGTAATGAGATGTCTCAGCATCAGGTTCCTGGACCAGTTTGTCTTTGCTCCACTGTTTTTCTTTCCTTCGTTCCTTTTTTTTCCCTTCCACTCGTACGATGGACGATGGTCAGCCCCGTGGTTAAGTAACTGGTTCGTTAGAATGTTTATTTGCTTAGGGATCTTTTGTCAGGCCTTCGACTAATGTTATGACGACCTGTTACCGTCCCCGGTTCTCTCTACCGCCGCATATGTTTCGTCAAGCACAACGGACGTCTTTCAACCATTCTACCAGTATTTCGAAAAAAATCTCACGTTTCTTCGAGGCAAATTTTCGACAAGGGAATTTCAACTCGCTTCTCTTGTCGAGATGCTTTTGCAAATTGCTTCGCTAATTTATCATGCGATAGCTGTTCAATGTTTCTTATTCGCATTTTTTTTTGATTTTGCATTTTAAAACATAGAGAATCATGGTATCACGGAAAGGAGCCCGGTTTATGATTTGAAATGAAGACGTTTCGGTGATGGGAATTCCTTTCATCAATTATGATGGTGGTGGCGCGGGACAGTAGCCGTTCATTAAAGGCGTACGAGGTTGGTGCTCGTTGGCCGAAGAAAAATACGCTAACGATACCGCTCGTGAACGTGTTCTGAATACACGGTTCGCGTTCTCTTCTTCTGTATTCGTAATCCTTCCAACGTTTGATTCTTGGTCGTGCGAGAATAATGCAAAGTGTGGAGTCACCCAGCGGATGGTAGTCAGGTATCGCTTCTGCTTCTTATTTATATAAATGACCAACGCATAACTCGCACCAGCCGAGGACTAACGCGAGCCTATTTCCACGTTGAATGCTCTGCTAACGTGTCGACTCGATGATAAATTAATTGTGGAACGGGGCCCGGTTGTTATTCTAGATGCCAAGATTCAGTTTCCAACGAATTTCATTCTTCGCCGTGCATAGAATCGAACCCGTTGAATTCGTATCGAAAATAATATCGATAATTGTTTCGTGTTTTTAGTGGCGTGCTTTTTCATTTTCTATTATTTCAATTCCGTACCCTTATCCGACAATAGCCGGGCCACGAGTCGGTAACATGTACGCTCGGCAGACATTGTGGATGGATCGTATACGGTGTTCATTGTTGACTCGTCACGGCTTTCGAGAGTCACCTTCCTTCTTGAAAGAACCATAAGTTGTCGTGTTGGACTACCGTGACTTCGGCATCGCGTTCGTCCTTTTCATAACTGGACCTTTGATTAATTAGCGAGAACGGTGAGGATCTAAAAATACCCAGAAGTCTTCCTCGATTGTTCCTTTTCATTTCTATCTTTTGTATCGTTTAAACTCAATATCGAATCGCCGCGGGCCACGTACACACGAAATTTCTTCTCCTTTACGTTTCTTTCCGCGAACATGCACGAAAGAATCCCGCTCTTCATTGTGTGTATCCACCCACGAAATAATAGGCCGCACAACCGTCGAGCTTGGTTAACCCCATTTACTTCTCATTCATCGAGGAATCAGCTTGTTCCTTTTGTCGGAAACAATCGCGAACGTGTATTGAAACTCTTTAAGGGGGTGGTTTCGCCATTTTTATCAACTGTATATGTTTTATTTACAATATATCAGAGATTGCAACGAAGCTTTACCGATTAGATAAAATGGTACTTAAACGAAATAGCAGTATGAGAAAAGCATTCGGATTTGGTCCTTGATTACGACACCTCTGGCAATACCTGCATTCATAAACGTCAGGAGCAGCGACAAGCGCACTTGCTATCGTCATTGAAGTTGTTCTTTCGCGGTGTCGAAAGACAAATAGGGGACATAGGGCAGGGGGATCGAAAGAGAGGGATAGAGAGGAAAGATGTTGGGGTAGAACGAGGAGAGAGAATGAGGGAAGAGGAACGGATTGGAGCGAGAAGAGAACAGGAGATGCACGGTTAGTTAGGGCTCGTGTTTGCCGAGCGAGTTACCCTAACCCAACTCAGGCGGTTGGCGGAATTAAACGTTCGACGGAGGCTCGTTAACGTCATGAATATGTACCCTCCTACTCTGCCACTCGCTATACTCCAACGTGGTCCACTCTCACCGCTCTGACTACGCTTCGTTCCAACAGCAGCCAGGCCAGCGCTGTTTGCTGGTTAATATTCATCGGTTACTGCCATACACCCAGTCAGATCCTCGATGATTTTGCGATGGGTTCTGATTACAATCGATTTGATCGCCGCTCGGTTAAGATCGTAACACGAACGAGAGGGGCAACATAGTAGCGGATAATTTTTTATCATTTCCTTCAACCCCTCGATAGTCGAGACGATTGCGAGCGTCATTTTCTTAGTCAGTTGATGGATCCAAATTTCTTCACTCTTCTTTTGATCGAATGTTACGATAAAACTATGCTAAATAATTCACCAACGATGTCCAGAGGATCACTGTTTCTTGATGCTATCATAATTGTTCGTATATGATAAGGTGCTAAAACTCGTGTATACGTAGCTGTAATATTCAACGCGAAATATCGCAGAGTTAATGCGTTTTGCATAGATAGATCGCGTCTTTATTCTTGATAATGGAAGATAACAGGCAGCAGGTAACACGGGTAACAAGAGAACTGGAAACGAGCAGAAGAAACAGCACCAGCTTACGTACATTCCAGCGATCGGATATCTGGAGCCCACCTTCTCTCAGAACGTCTTACTTATAGTACCCGGGGACTGGACGAGTCTCGGGTTAACGTGTTACAGGAGTGACTTGCGACTTGGTAATTTCATCCCTGGCGTGGTGCCTCCTTTTCTTTCCTTTTTTATTTCACGATCCACTACCTCCATCGCCATCATCATCATCATCATCATCATCATCATCATTATTATCATTATCATCATCATCATCACCATCATCATCATCATCATCATTCCCCTCTCCTTCCTCTTGTCCTCGCAGTCATCGTCATCGTGACTATTCCATTTGTACGTTCATTCGTGTTACTTACACGTATCAACCACCTTTTGACCAACACACGTTTGAGATCTCGAAGGAAGAGCCAGAGTCGTGTTTGCCTACAAACAATCCACTTCAACGTAACCTGTGTCTCTCGTACGCGTTTCTTCCCTCTTTTCTATCTTCCCTGTTCGCTCGTTTCTATCCGTGTATCCTTCTCCATCGAGGCTGGGGCAAGTTGGCTCGAGGCAGACAAACTTGGAACACGTTTTCCCACGTAAAAGTGTCTACGTCTTATTGTCCCGGCAATCATTGAACGACCAGATTCTTGGCTAGAACAATTCGAGAAGCTTAAAGACAAAAGGGTGGTCGGTACGGTATGAGAGAGATAAGGATGGATTAGATATTTCGATGCTAGCTAACGTAACGCCTCGATCAACTCATCCATTATTAGGGGCTCTTTACAGATTATACGTGTCATACTTCGATAAGCGTAGGCGTAACATCATTTCAGTCGAGCTCTTTTAATGCGGATCAGTGTATCTGTGCAATGAGAGAGATCTCATCGATACACGGGATCCATTTTGACAGCTAACCTTTTGTTTTATTCGATGGATGATGACGATGACCGAGGTGGTTCCCCGGGCTGGGACCCAGCATCCCTTGTTAGAATATAATATGAGAGAGAAGTTCGTCTAGAACTCGTGGGCGTCTGTAGGTGGTGTTAGTGGCGCCAAAGATAATCCTTGCGATAGTTTCCCCTCTTCTTTCCCTCACGTCAATCAGGATTGGATTCGGTTTAGAGCTCTCTATAGCTGAACCAGTCGTATCAGAGGTGCTCAAATGGAATCCAATAACTACACGGTGAAATATCAATACGATGGGAGATTTTGCTTTTACCGTTTAAAAAAAAAACTGGTTAAAAACGTTGGTGAAAAATATTATACGTGAAATATCGTAAAATCAGTAGTGGGTGAATCGTGGAAGTTTAATATCCTTAATGGTCGAATAAGATTCAAAGGGTTTCGCAAGATTCTTCTTGAAAGCATTTCATCATCACACTCGAGCCATATCACCAAAGGTAGAAAAGCGCTTGTTTTCTCTTCTCTGAGATGAAATTCAAACGTGTTTCGGTTGAATTCGCCCAGGGTGGGCACTCGCGCACGTAACTCACTTGCGCGTCGAGAAAACTCGCGTTACACGTTGAAGCTTGTAGGTTCTGTTAGAGGGATACTTAATGGCTATTTAATTCCTAATCCAACCCGCGGCTGCAGCAGCAGCTTCGCCGACGGCACTACTTTCGCATTAATCTGCAGCCGGTTGCCGTCTTCCTCGAAAACAGAAATACGGCAAAGACGGGTCTAATCCATCGCATCTGGGATTCATGAATCCCTCTGACTCTTCCACGCGTCGCACCTTCAGCCGCCTTCCACCTTCACCCGCCTCTCGCTGCCACCTCATTCACCAGCAACGCCGTCGAGCAGCCCCCTACCCGTCTCCCGGCTCTATCCAATCGGCCGACGGCTCCCACTCTTCCACTTTGTAGAGAGCTACTTCCATATTTACATGGGAGGTAGTCGCAAAAGCGAAGTTAGCGCGGCTAAGCTGATTTAAGCATTCGTTATTATAATTCTTGGAGAAGCAGCGGCGCTTTTCAGTTTGAGCCACGCTCAACTTCTGCCCGTGCCTCCCACAGATGGTTTGGCTTCCAGCTAGAAAGGATGCCGGGAGATTCTCCGGTGCGGCTCCTCTTTGCCGCTTCATCACGCTAGAATTCTAATTTATCCTATGAATTATCAGAGAAATAAACTTCAACCGTTTCCCGTGATTACGTTCATTGTGATGGCTTGATTCCTCTTGTTTCTACGGAACCGCGGTGCTTTCATTAGTTGCCGTTTCACGAAATCAACCGTGATTCTGTGACGCCATCCTAAGAAGAATCTGACTTGTTTCTAATTCGAAATTTTCAACTTAGACGTGTCGTTGAAAAATTTTGTTGTGAAAAAAAAGAAAAAAAAAATGGTTGTACTTCAGAAGCGACCAGTTCCGCTAAGGTGTTAGTGATGATTTTTTGATGAATATCGTCATTAGACGCTTTGAAAGTAATTAACAGCTGTGAGACACCTTTCCTTGGATCTCTTTCTATCGTGTTAGCTTCTGCCTGTTTCACGCCACGTATTCGGTGGTAATTAAGTTCGGTGTTGCTAGCACGCGTAGATCCGTAGCCGAAAGGTATTCGTATCTTTGGCTGGCACGGTCTCGTAACTTCGAAATCCATCGTGCACGATTAATTTCCCGGAGTCCCCTGGGCGAATTTCAGCCCAGTACGATCACTTGGTCCGTTCGTCTGTCCGTATTCTTAATTAATAACCGAGGCAGCTGCCCTAACGCTGACGTCATTACCAGCCTTTTTGCCTTTCTTCCTCTTATTCGTATCCCTTGTTTTTTCTTTTTTTTTCCTTTTTCTTTTAATTCCCGTTCCCCGCTTATGAGATATCGCTAATATACATCACTAGCGCCACCAACGGTGTACCGTGGAAGGCCTTAATGAAGCCGTACACACCGGCGTTCGCCATATTAAAGCTAACCTCCAAAGCCGACAACGAAAACGACCTGACGAGACGCGATCGTGGCCGAGACGAGATGGATGCAGCATGCACCGTGAAATTCGCTAAACAAATGTCGCTCGTTTACGTTGCTTCGACCGCTATCGACTAGGTACCCCAGCGTTTCCCTACGGGATAAAAGAAGCTTACCGACTACCTGCCTGGCAACGCGCGTGGCTCTCGAATCCAACCGACGCGACTGTTAGCGGATGCACGGTAATGGCGATAATGATGATGGTGATAGAGGCTTTATGGCTCGTCAGAAAAACTGACGCCTCTGTATATGTGGAAACGGATGAAGTTGGTTGGGTCCAGTTAACTTAGTCCACTCCGACTGCTTACCAAGTCACAATTTCAATACTTTCATTCATAGTAGGAAGTTGTAACGAAAAATTACATGGCATACTTGCCTGCAATTTAGGCTTCATTTAGTTAAGACGCGAGGAAGTACCTCTAAAGACGAAAAGGCGAACTGCTGAGCAAAAGAAACCTATATTGCACCGAGGTGTACATTAAGAACGTGTACTTTGTATCCATCCTGATGCCTTCCAAAATATGCAGATCGGACGGTCGTTAATGTAAAATGTTATGCAGCAGTTTGTCAATCGTTTATCTTGAAATTTCAAGTCGAAGATACGACGCAGCGTCAGTAGATGCATCGAAGATCGAGAAAGGCATCAGCAGAGATGCTATCTGAGACCTTCTGTTGAGCATTCTGTCGGTGTCGCGGTTCCTACAGAGGTTAGGCAAGCCGAGGCTCGATAACGAATGGCCGGTCGTTACGGTAAATGTCTTACTCGAGGGCCCGAACGACCGATGGAGACCACTGGGATAATGATATTATTACGGCCATCTTGATTCTCCTGGGCCACACTATCATCATACGTCACCCGTTGCGCGCGAACGCGTTGAATCCACGCCGTATTACCGGCATATATTTCCTGGCGTGTCCTGGACGACCAGTTGCTTTTTGCCGCGCGGTTACAAAGTATGATGATCCCGCGGAGACGGGCCTGATGAAATCATCAGGACGCTCCAGATCGTCCGTGGCTCGAGTTAATATCGACTAGAGACGCCTGCCAGGACAAAACGTTCCGTTTCTTCCACGGGGAATGAGGCAATTTGCCCGACCGGACGATGGCGATGCCAGGCTCTCGTGAAAGGACCTGTACAACTTCCGCAATCACCGATCCTTTCGCCTCTCGCGGAAATTCGTTTCACCGTTCGGAAAGAGCGTTACAATTGATTAAGCGATAATCGTGGTTTCGCGACTGTCCGATGAGAAAGTTTACACCACAAACGATAGTCTCGTGGCTTTTGCGCCACGGTTTGTCACACCTAACGCTGTTACATTTAACCGAGTGTTAAGGCTTCCGGGTGTTGGCCGTGCACTGAACAGCTGGATCTACTGCGAGAGATCTACAAAGTTGAAATTGACTCGCTTCATTTCCATAATGAAAGGAATATCATGCTTCTCGAAACATTACATTACATGTGATCACGGAACAATTTATCATCGGGTAATACTTTTAATCGGCGTGGTATCGATAAACACATCCCAGAGGGACAGATCGTGCAAGAATGTTATCGTTCGATCACGATTTCAACGAGTGTCCGTGCTCGTCCACGCGACCGAGTAATTTGCCAAAAATGACTGGTATTTTCCAGGAACAATTCTTCGTTGCCTTTCGCAGGCTGAAATTCACGAATTAGCGGACACGTGCCGTTTCTGCTTCCTCGAACGGCAAGCATATAATTATCCGCACGAAATGTATCTTTTAAGGAGTCGGTTGTAAACGCGTGCTGTTCGCGTTCGTTCGCAAATGTGGGTCAGCCTGTTTGTCAATCAGTCCTTAATATAGCCTCTGCCTTCCCCTCTTATCGTTTAGGCTGCAGTCGGACGTGCTTTATGCGAAGTTCCACTGATGAGGATGAACGTTTGCTATCGTTATTGAATTCTCCTCCTGCATCGTCGTCACTTGGAAATATTCGCAAACCATTCGATCGATATTTTAATGATAATCGATATAGACAAGTCTGTCGATAATAAATGATAGACCATTTTTAACCCCAGGACAAGAAAGAAGCGACAAATTAACCACAGGCTCCGGCTTGACCTCGTTGGCCGTCAGAACACAACAGGGATGTGCCAAGAGAAACAAGGACGGAGTGAGAAACGATAGGAAACGTCGAAGAAGAGAAGAGGCGGAGGTCTACGAGTCCCAGCATCCTCTCTGATGAATTACTCTCTAGCGATCAGTAGTTCCCAACTGTTTTTACCCTCTGATAAAACGAAAGCATTGAGGAAAAATGAAGGGGGAACGGTAAAGCTGAGAAACACTGTCAGCCACTGATCCGGATAATAGGAATCCTAAGTCCTTCGAGGTGATGTTTCAGTCTTCTTAGTTAGTATACAGTTTCAAAAGCAGAGTGTATATTTTGGTCCAGTCTGTTTTGAAATGATTTTCGTTCTGCTTTCAATCATTCAACCGCGCTCTCTGACACTTTGATGTCCATGAGCTTGATTGATGGAACCTAGGATCTTCTAAATTTTACATAAACAGTGTTAATGTAAATGATAAAATTATCAACTTCCATCAGAGTGTTAAATTATAACAAAATTAAAATTGCCAATTGCTTCGTGTTACCGATCAGAATCACGACAAGATTATTTCTTTTTCACTCGATACCTGGCGCGTTATACACCGGTGTTCCGTTGAAATGCAACCTGTAAGCTGTCGACATGAACATCGTCGACGACGTCGTCATCGACGTCCTCGAGCGACGATGCCGCACAATGAAACATGAAACGACGGACTTGGGCCCCTCGCCCCACCGGGGAGGAACTTACCGATTAACTCATCTATCAGAGGCATTGTTGCCCTCAATGAGAGGATACCGGTCGCGTTTATTATGGATATCGCGTTATTATACTAACCTACTCGCTTTTGTGCGGCGATATAAGTTTTCCGGTCGCTCGTTTGTCGACTTGACATGGGGACACCATCGTTGAACATCGACGGGATGATCTCTTGCGATCTTTTCTTTCGATTTTCAAGATTATTTTCATCAAATTTCAACTTTCAAATTAGTACCCAATCAATGAAATTGATCATTTGATATTCAATAATCTAATGAATAATGGAGCTAATTGTAACGGATATCATCGTGTAATAATAATATAGTTTTCTGAAAATTGTTGACCGTCAAATTAGCGGCACCGGCAGAAGAATCCTCCCCGTTTGCTGTTGCAAATAGCGAGGTAATCGCAAGATTAATTCACAGTTTATATCACGAAGGTCCCGGTATCATTAAGAAGATTTTAATCACCGACTATTAATGTCGCATTAAGAAATCAAGATTGATCATCAGCCGGCTCGTTCAGACTTTCCTTTTTTTTTCGTACTCTATATTAGTGTACGCGCTCGAGATTGCTCCATTCGATGATACAAACATCTTTCCATGCAAAGAAACGCGTTTCTGCTCCAACCATCACCAGGATATAATAGTTCGAGAACTAATCGTCGTTAACGCAACGGACGTTCTTAAGTAAGATTAATAAAGACCACGCGATACAATAATAACCGTGCAATAAAAGAATACTCGATCACTTTCACGGAACGTTCAGGCTTAACCCAATAGAAATTAATTACAGGCACGATTATGCGTCTATCGATCAACGAAATCAGTTTCTCTATGTTGTTGATCCGTGAAAAATTTCATCGCTCCTCTAACCAGCAACCGGCTATTTTATATAACAATGTTAACAAAGGTTTATGGAGTTATTTTTATTAAACTTTAAGGTTCAAATTGAAGTGGCATGAATTAATTGAAACTTAACCAACATAGTTTTGAACAAAGTGAAAATGTTCCAATTTGAATTTCTTGCTCATATCCATTTCTCGCTGAATGTTTTCAAACTTTGAATCTACAATACATCTAGAATAATATGAATTTTTGTTTGAGGCGCGTGTTTGAGTGGATTGAAATCAGTGGATCCGGACAGTAGAAAGATCCCCACCCCGTCCTCCCATCTTCTGCCATTGAATCTTACCCTGTCGATCCTGGCAGCGCGGCAAACACCTCTGAACCATCAACGAGAGTGAGAGATCAGATGTACATACATACACGTTTGCCGGATAAGTATCAAGTATACAGGTCGGGCAGATATACAGTCGGCCAGTATCGACCGGGTAGCCAAGTTCAACAGCCAATCCTCGGCTGCGCGTTAAAACCACGCCCTTTATTTCGCGGTTGTCTGTATTTAAGTCAAGCCGGGATACTTAAACTTTTTCCCTCGTCAAACGGGTGGGGATGAAAGACGGATAGAAAAAGCATTCGACTACGTAGACAGAAGTCACGTACGTCGAATTAGGAATCCTTCGTTCGTCACGTTTCATTTCAGCGAGTTTCACGGATCGAAACCGTCCAGGTAATCGGTGCTCTCTACGTAACAGATCGTCGGCAACGAATAACGAATCCGTTCGTTTTTCCTTTGACCGACGTGATCGCACGAAATTAATAACGTTACGGCCAATTGTTCGTGGGAAGGCTGGTACGCGAGCATCCCGACGTGCAAGCATCGCGGAGAGCCGACCGTTTAATTGGATTCGTCGGATGGTAACGAGCAGGAATAATTACCTTCGACGCGCCCCTATACTACTATTACAAATCACCCGAAGAAAGTGACAACAATCACGATACCCTTGATTTCCTTTGTCGAACGATTGCGTTGATTATCGATGAAATTCGTAGAAATCGATGGAACTGATCGGCGCTCTTAACGATACGTTATATGTTTGATTAAGGTTATTAAACGGACCAGTCAGTGGATAGAACGAGGCACGGTATTTTAAAACAGTCTCCGACTGCGAATACACGTATTCGTTGAAACGTTTCAATTTTTCCTGACGCTTCTTCGTTTACGAAGTTGAAGCAGTCGACAGCGTTTGAAGACATATCTGGGAAGTAAAATTGCACACGTTACGATGCGGAGGTAAATTTACCGCAATTCACGGCCATTAAAGCTCTCGTATTTATGTAAATAAGGAATTTGGGTGGCCAGGGTGGAAAAGAGAGAGAAAAGGGTGAGGGGAACTGGTGTTCGAGGGTGTTCCGGTAAGGATACACCGAGTAGTGGATGGAAGAAGGTGCGTCGAAGTAACGGGCCCAAGAGACGAAGGAACAGAAAGCTCTCGTTAATGAGCTTCCTCACCCTCAAAGCTTTGAAAGCCGGTTACACTCGTCTCGCTCAGGCTCGCGGAGCGAGAGAGTTGTTCAATTCAAAGCTTCCAGGAAATTATACGTCTGTTACCGTTCTATCTTGAAGTAAAGGCTCAAACTCGGGGGTCTAATAGCGGCAATAGCGTATTTTAATCTCGGCCCGAGGAAGTGCATTTGTCATTTTCCTGTCGTACAAAAGCTTCTCGCCTTAGAAGCTGCAATTTGCCGGCGAGATTATTCGTTCAGCACGGTTTAACGGTGACACGTTGGATACTTGGAACTTTCATCCGGAAGAGAACCTTTCGTTTACCTGTCCTCACCGTCTGTTTATGTATTTCCTGCATTACGAAACCGCCAGATAATTCCTTATATCAGAGAAATCGATTGCCTAACGGCGCTGTCGTTCCAAGTGGGAACGTGTGAAAGATTCACAAGTCAACCGCGAGATACGTTAATGGTCCGAAGTTCGTAGAATCTTATCAACTAATTTATAGTGGGCAAAATTGTACCTCGAAGTCATTGGGTTATAAATAGATATAGATGTAACGAAACTTTTGCGCAATAGTGTGGGTCGTTGATAAAT
Source organism: Osmia bicornis bicornis (assembly GCF_907164935.1). Taxonomy (NCBI): domain Eukaryota; kingdom Metazoa; phylum Arthropoda; class Insecta; order Hymenoptera; family Megachilidae; genus Osmia; species Osmia bicornis. Next base: position 9,220,259 of record NC_060216.1, on the reverse strand, counting down.
GGTGTCGAAGTTTTCCGATACTTTGACGGAGAGCTTCTTTACCGTCATGTATCATGACGTGGTGTCTCGATTTTCCACGATGGCCAACCTAAAAATGAGGGGCATTAGAAGGAGCCATCTGGACGTAGACACTTGGATGCCAAAGTATTTCACGGAACGGAGTTTCGAGACTCGGCTGCAATGCCGTCACGGCAATTTCTCTAGGGGATGGTTACTTACAGTGTTGGCTTAAACAACATACTTAACCGGGCTACTTAGTACTCACGGGCGCAGACGTACCCCTTGCAATAATAACATTTCACCCCCTTTAATCCGCAGCCTGCTGTTAGTCCTCGGCTAAGTATCTGTCCTCCTCCACCTCCTCCTCTTACCCTCCATTCTCGTCCCGTCGCTTTCCGGGGTGAAATCAAAACACGGAAAAGCCGATACAGTTTTGCGTAATACCTCTCGTCAGGAACTTCCTGAAAATGTTGTCGGTTACGTTGCCGAGGGGTGAATCGCGGCAGGAAAACGAGAGGGATGAAGAAAGAGCTACGCGAACGATTGTTTTCCGTACAAATTATCGACCTGACGTGATGAAAGTCTAATTAATTGGCTAACGTAACCGTGGTACGCCTGTTCAAATAAGTGAAATGTTATTTTTAATAATCTATCAAGTTCGTATTTGAACATATTTATCCAATGATGTTTATAAAGAAATTTTCTATATCATGGATTAATTGTTGGTTGAAATTTCAACTAAGATCCTCAAGACTTTGGAGAACGTTACGTTGATAGCATATGTACGGTCGAAGGATAAGATAACGTGCAGTAGGCGGGCTATAGATTCCCATATAAGTTCTACAGAGTTAGGAGATACCCCATCGAACATAATACAGCATAAACCCCATAGTGCTAAGCGGCTTAGTACCTCGCAAGGGCAGTGACGCCTGACATATCCATATATACTGGTTCTAGATAGGTGACAGCTTTCAGACATAGATGTTCGAAAAGTTTTTCTCGTTATTTGGAAAACTTCATCTCTTTGAAAAGCAACTATGCAAGCTTAAACTAATATCTATTATTATTAATCAAATTTCGCTATAGATCTTCTTGTCGAAGAATATTTCCATACGTTTGCGTATTAAATTCCCTAAATTAATATAAGTGGTATCCCATGTAAATGAATTTGAAATTAATTATTTTTCACTTCGCTAAGCTAAATGTTTGCCCCAACAATCGTGCACCGAGAGACGAAAATATTTCACGGCCAGTTACTTCAGTTAGCTAAATATTTTCTTTTTCCCATGAAGTTGTTGCGGGCCTGTAGAAGGGGCCGAGGGGGTTGACGCGTGACACACCCCCATTGAAATCTTATGCACGGGATATACTTAAATTAAACGTACGCCGGTGTCGCATTATGAGCCAGAATGGCAAGTTATATCTAACCTCTCATTAACCCCGTGTGAACTCGGATACGAGACCCCCCCCATTGAAAGCTGACACGTCGATTTTCGAATTCGAAATTTCCATTGGGGCTGGTTTATTACGGGTTACAGCCGGTTCACGAGACACCTTTTAAACGATCACGTTCAATGGACACTCTCTGGGTCCACGTAAAATTCTACGCGCGAAAAGACTGTTTACGTTACGCAAAGGTTCAAGAAATCAAGGTAAGAATCATCTTATGACGGATCATTCCGCGTCGCTGTTACTTCTTTGCAACACAATACTGATTTCCGTGGACGCGTTTCCTTTTCTTCACGAGTTCTCCTCGCACCCTTAAGCAGCTAAGGGCCCATGATCTCGGCTAGCGGGGCCCGGAAGAGGAGATGGAAAAATATAGAACGTGCACGAGACAAGAAAAGGAGAGGGGGGACAGAAAGCGTAAAGCCTGAAAAACTTCTTACCGCAACAATGGTGAGTAGTGATTTTAAAAAGATCCACCGAAGATTTACCATCACTTTCACACCTCTCCATGGCACCCCAGCGCCGGGGCTAAGACCTACAACAAATACCTGGTGGGCATCGTAATCTCACTAAGGCCTCCCATAGTGGGGCTCCCTTGTGGGCCCCCATTATGATTTTCGCGGCATTGTCACGGTGTCGAATCTGTCTACAAATAACCACTAGAGAAATGGTTACTCTGTCGATACTCTTTCTCTTCTCTTTTTCGCCGATCCGTTTGCCGTTCTCTTCTTTCTCTCTTATCCCTCTGTCGTCCACGATTACTTCCTCTCTGTCTAACCTGGTAACCTCTCGCCCTCGCTCATTCCGGCTCTACACCATTCAGAATGGACTACATTATTTTGTTGTAAGGCCCCGACCACACCGTATTATCCTAACATCTAAATCCGGACAGCTGGATGTCTATCAGAGTCTCTCAACTAGACCTATCCCCCTGATGGTTAAATGCCATGTTTTCTACGCTTCGTTTATCTGACCGGGCTGTGATAAAGCCGCGAACGGATAAAGCACGCGGCTCTCCCGATCGTTCGATAACGCGAAAAAAGATTTTTTTTTTCGCGACCGCTCGTTTTACCCGTGCCTCCTTCACCCGACGCGATGGATTAAAAACAGGCCAATGGTATTCAGATGGTGCGATATGGGAACTGGAGTAACTTTCCACCTGCGCGTACGATGCATTATTCATTATCCTTTTCGGTAATATTTGGATCGTTGTTTCTGATGAAACACGAGTATAGTGAATTCGGCTTCTGTATCTCGGTAATTATAATCTTCTCGATTTAAATTGCAAATATGCAAATATAAAAGAATCACGGGTAGCAAGATTCTTAGATAATGTTTTAATTAATATTTTCGTTGACTTTTGATATCTGAAGGGATAATACGGAAGTCTTAAAAGCTAAAGTTTTCTCGCATCCGATGTTTAATGGTTAGAAAATATGGTTACCTGGGATTGAGAACCACTTTCTAATGAATGTGCCAGAGGTGTCAGAGCAGCAACTGTCAAAACACGAGCGGCAAGACGAGACCGTGCCGTCGAATGGGCGACGAGGAGAGTAGACACCGGATGAACAAGAGGAAACCGAACGGCCGCCCTTTCCTCGACATATTGGTGATGGTACCTTGAAAACGGTACACGGAACCGATGGGTATCGATAATCGCGACATTCATCCTTTCATTCTCCCCGTACGAAATTCTTTCGCGACTACGATACGGGCAGCAACGTCGAAACGAGAAGCATTGTTCACGGTGCATGTTTGTTGCGCAACGGTTTCTCCGCCTTCCGTTCGTTGAATAGCAGACGATGCTTATCAAGAAGGCCAGGACGGTTGTTTTTTAAAGGAACGAGGAGAAACCAGGAATTAATAACTCGTCATCGTTTAACGCTCAGCTGTGTATTTTCGAGAGGTTGAGCCACCTACCAAGGTGGGTGGGTTCTGTTCTCACTTGCGATACGGTCATTTAGTTGTGATTGGATAGGTAATTAAATAGGAAGGAACTATTTCCAGAAAAGATTGTTCTTTATCTTTAACCCTCAGATCGCGGACCATAGGAAGAGCCACAATTTTAATTTAATTTTGTACTTCCTGTTATTTTCCTTTTCTAAACTTTATACTGTTCCTTTGAAAATTCTTCATTTAATATATGAAACTCTTTCATTTAAAAATGATACATTCAACTTCAAGTTAATGTTCATTTTAATTGAACTATGGGTTTTCAATTTTCAATTTTTACCAACGCCATAATATTATTTCTAAAATAAAGAAACTACAAATGTCCACAATTATCGTTAGTCGACGATCAGCATTACGCAACGAGACAACGATTGGCTCTCTCGAAATTCTTCCCTAAACACGTTTCTCTCAATGACTAGTTTCAATTACGTCCAACTTGATCGAAGTAATTTAGCAACTCTCCGGGTGAAACTCGTTCTCCGGCCGCAGAGAATATCTCCATTCTAGGTGCTCCCTAACGACTCCATCTTCCCGCGAAGAATCCACCCAGCTGTCGAGAGAAGTTTCTGCTAGGCGGTGAGAGACTATGGTGGAGTCGCGAAACGAACGAGGGAAACGGAACGGGATAGAGGAAGATCGCGACACGTGAAGCGGAAGGGTGAGAGAGAGGATAAAGTGAGAAAGGGGGGAAAAGAGGTGGAAGTGGTCGCATGTGGAAGCATCAAGCAGGGTGGAGTCGGTGACGAGGACGGTTTTAGGCGTGCGCTCTGGGCATATCGGCTTTTTCGAGAGTCTTGGTCGATGTTCCTGGTTCCTGGTTAACCCACGGGATCGGTTACAAGGCAACCCAGTCAGCCGATTGGTCCATTTTGTCAGCGACACCCGCCCACGCCACGTTATCGCGCAACTACTCTCTTCCTCCGACTTCTGCTCTAACCTTCTCTCTCGCACTTTGCTCTATCAACGTATCTCCTGCTCTCTTCAACTGGCTGCAACCGTGTCGATAACCTTCCCCGTCAACCTCTTCTCCTCTCTGTTCCCGGTATCCTCTGTTCGTTGTCCCTCCGGACGCCGCGGCGTGTTCGCGTTGACCTTCGACGAGAAAAGATCCGTATTTCGACGGCGACTTCTTTTCGGGTTCGTTAACAGGGAGCCCGGTGACTCGACGAATTCGTAGCACTCTACCCAAGCCGTGGGGAAAGAGAGGGCATCGCGGCGCTTAAATTGTGGGAAGGACGAGGCTACCACCTGAATATTGCCTCGCTCTTTCCAGAAGTTATTTTAATTGTTTCCTCGTAGCCAGACACCGATCAGAGGGTGGCCACGAGTCGGCCGGAAACAGCGATATATTAATTAATAAATGCTATTCACGCCCGCCGGGGAATTGCAACCGCGAATAATTGCCGCGAGTCAACTGTGCGTACATGGTTTCAACGCGTTCGTTAATGTTCGATGGCGAATTTCTGTGAAAACGATACTCCGCTTCGTAATTAGATATTTGGAGTGGGATGGAATTTAGCATTAGGGCTGAACGAAATAGGGGTAGAAGTTTTTTTTTTTCATTATTCGTGACTTCTAATAATGAAGAAAGATTGCTAGAGTTTCTTCACTATTAAAAAATAATTCCACAATTTTGATTTTTTCGTTCCACCCTTCTCGGCATAAGATCGTATCAGGATGGCTAATTGAATACTCACAATCTGTTTCTTGTAATGTCATAATAATCTGTTAATATATTTTCGCGTGAATGTATGTACAGCCGCAAATAATAATATTAATAATAATATCAATAATATTAATAATAATAATAATGCTTCATTTCTCCTCGTGTATGTATATTTATATATGTATAGTTCCGTGTGTTAATAGTCTTTAGCAGTAAGGTACCTATGTATACGTAGATCGTAGTATGTTCATATTTATAAGGGTGGGGAGCCGATAATACAAGAAATTTCGCTAACTTGTATGCAATGTTTGCTTGTGTATCTACAAAGACAGAGGGGTTAAAAGCCTCGTGCTCGCACAGTTTCTCTATATCGTATCAGAATCGGATCGATCGGCTCCTCGATAATGCTTCGCATCTTCGAGATAGTAGCTGTTTAACCTTCGAAGCGAACGATTAGTCAAAGATCGAATCGATTAGTGAAATTTACAAATCGCTAATCTCTACTTAGACTAAAGGGGTGATGGGAGTTTCGCGAAGTTGTATCTTGAATTAATTCACTTCCGACGATTATTTCCCTCGTTTCGTTCGATCTGCAAGCAAGCGATATTGTGCGATTTTCGTCTCGTCGAAAGTATGCCCGTAGAATATCATTACGGATCGCTAAAATTCGTTGGAGCTCGATAGAAAGTCGTCTCAGCCCGATTTATTAGACGAACAAGATTATCTGCGAAGTTAGACCTCGATCTATGCTCAGACATCTTTCTTTCGAGCTTCGAATTGAAAGAGCGTTCGCGATAGCTCATGCAGCACGATTGTTCGAAACGATGACGAACAGTTTCAGGCAACGATTACACCGAAGAACATTTTACTGGAAGCATCGCTATGTACAAACTACAAAAGACACCACTACACTGAGTTCGTTTAGCCTCGAAGCGGATCGGATCGGATCGGATCGGTGTGTTCAATCAGATCGAAATAGTCCACGTGTTCGTAATCGGTTCCTCGGATCTTCTATTTATTTACACTCGCATTTTTTGTTATCCCGAAGAAAATTGCACTCGTCCGATCAATTCAACGACGCATCGTCAGCCAGCAACGATCCGGGCACTTGTCTATCGAATTACACGACTTTGACTAATTAGCGTTTTTTCGAAAAATCGTGTTCACGTCGTTTGGCAACAACAAAGTTCACCGAACGAGCTTCAGCTTACGGATTTCCAACGCGAGAAGTTGATTGATTTTCTCGCGCCCCTTCGTAGATCTCGGGCTGATTACATCCGAGTATCGCGTTCTTTGATCTCGAATAATTACTTCTCACGTACCAACCCTGTTTCATTCTTTACGACGAAAACGTTTGCTCGCACGTTCTTCTCACAACACCTCGAACCGTTTCTCGAAAAACTGATGCTCGTCGTTGGATAGAATTTTCCTCGACACCAAAGACCGATCGTTACCCGTTATTTCCCTCGCGACGATCTCTTTCGATCCTTCCTCCTTATCGTATCACGCTGGCGAAAACGGTCGGTGAATTTGCGGTGGTTTCGGATTCGGTGGCGGAGGCGTCGCGACCCTTATCAAACCCTGGCCTTGAGACTGACCCTGCGGAGTATGTTGACCCGTTGGCGGACTGCCTCGCGAGGAGGGCGTGTGAGGGCTTGGCACTGCAACCCTTAACGGACCCGTCACCGACAGATTCGTCGCCATTAATGGCGGACTGTGCGCTTCCGACAGACTGTCCGACAGCCGAGAAATCCCGCCGTCAGAGAGTCGAGAAGCATCCGATATCCTGGACATTCCTTCCGGTAACGAGTGCTGAACGTGAGGGTGATGGAGCAAACCTTCGTGAGGGTGCAACCTTGGTGGTGGTAGTCCTAAATGATCTGGCAGTCTGAAATTAAAGAAATACACTTTCAAGTGGTAGTTTATCCAATAATTATTAAAAAAGAAAAAGGATTTTAATTTTTATGTCCCTTAATTACGCTCACATTAATTGATAATCATCGTAACGAAACGATGTTGAGAAAATTATGAAAAGTTTCATGGAAAATTCAATTGAACAGAAAGGTGTACGATTAAGAGTAGATTTTGAAAAATCATACCTCGATCCAAGATCACCTCTAGGACCCACAGCTTGAAACGGGCTCGTTTCCGTCAGCCTGAAGATTCCACCTCCCGAGATGTTCGGATGATTGTGTTGCGGGCTGTGCGGTCCAAACCGGAAGCCCGTCGGCGGGAATTTGAAGGCCGTCGCGTGGTTGAATCGAAACTGCGATTGCGAAGGATCGAAGCGGAAATTTAAGGATGGAGGAGGCAGGGGACCAAGGGGCCTGAGAGGAACAGGAGATGGTTGATGAGTTGGCGGAGGTGAGGAACTAGGCGACGGAGGCGACGTTGCACCGAGAGAAATATCGGAATCCTCCGAATCGCTACCTCCAGGCCCGGGACTGAGAGTACGTCGTGTATTTCCGTTTCCTGTGCCAGATTGCTGCTGCATTCTGAAACATAACACGTAGAAGAGAAGGTTACATCAAGAAAATTTTATTTCAAACCTTTCCAAGTGAATATTTTCCAAGTCTACCGAGGATCAATTTCTATAATATGCATCTATCGTCGAAAGGTTAACGAAAGGGGTCACCGATCATTGGTAACAAGTCAGTGACGGCTTGTCGTCGTAGAATAAACGTAGGCGTTGATCGCGATGAGAATTTCAATTCGTCCTCGCTTAGACGGGATAATAGGATGTACGCCGGCACTGAAGACACTTTGTTTCCAGTCATCGCCGCGGTACGGTCGTAATTAATAAGCGGGCTCATCCTTCCCAGGTGCGAGCAAGAATTCACGGGAGAGTAACGACGATTCCCCCGCGACGGTTCGTACAAAAGAAAGATCCAGCTCATTACTCGAGAGATTACGTATAGATAGAGAAATGCCGTGAACTTCTCACGCGACTCATCCTCTGTGCTCGAGATAAATGACGAACGGCCGATCGAAACGGATGTCCCGACTTGTCGACAGGAAAGTGTGATTCATCCTACCATCACCCATTGAGAATTTTTATACGCGCCTAGCAAGGACAACTTGATATCTCAAGAACATCCACGGACAATGTTAACATTGTTAATTAATATGAAAATTTCTTGTCATTTCCGTGTTCTTGGATCAAAGTGATTCTATTAACATCCAAGCACCACCAAAACGCGCATTCTCATTAATTAAACTTGCTGCGCATTTAGATAAGAAATTTCTGTAAGAAGTAGATAAAGAGTTCTGAAATGATCTGATAGTTTGTAAGGTGGCAACGTTTCCCTGTCGCTCGAGGGTTAAGAGAAAGGAGAATCATTCGGTAGTCTGGCAAAGACAATGAGATGTTGCGGTCGCCTTAAAAGCCTCTTCGCTTCAGATCGATTCAACGCCGGGACCGTGGAGATACTCCCGTATTTTCTTTGCTAATCGAGTTTCGAGCCCGCACTGTTACCACGGTAACACCTCGAGTGATTTCGAACAGGTTCGCTCGTCGAAGGCGAATCGTCGGATCGTCGGCAGGTTGGCTCGTCGAGCTCCCAAAAAGAGGACGCTGCCGAGGAGCCGGTAACATTGAAGCTGATTCACTCTCCCGGTGGAGTTTCAGCTTCGCCTTCTTCTCCCGGCTACCGATCTCATTCACGTCTTCATCGGACTTTTGAATATTCGCGTCGATTTGCTTCATTTTTGTATCGTATTCTTCTCTCATCGAACCGAACGACATAACGAGACGTCAAATTTTCGCGATACGATTCATTCGATTTCAAAGAATATGGCGCGACACAGAAGAAGCTTGTCGCTGAAGAGTTCACTCTCACGTGGTGGACCTGTTTTGAAACGCTTTGAACACGGTAATCGAACCCGTATATACCTCCAGTTTCTCTCTCGCTCCTCCTCGTCATCCCTTCTCTAATGGCTGTTTCTTCTTTTCCCTCGTGTCTCGCATCAACGGGACACTCGACGCGTTTTAATTATGCCTCAAGACCGCTCTCCTTTGTCTTGCTCCTTTCACGAGACACCCGCACGAGCGGCCGCGACTTATTATGTGCCAGCCTCTCGTTTTGTTCCACTTAATGCTCCTCCACCGATCCTGCTCCTTCTATTCAAAGACCGTCTTAATATCGTGGCATTAAAGGTTTACGGTGTCGTACTGGTACAGCATTAATTTATCCGAATTCGATGGAATTCTTTCGCCGTAGGTAATTAACGAGAAATAGCGATGAATTTTTCAATATTAACGTATTCGCGGCATGTGTTCGCGCGTGGACGCGGGATTCGCGTGGCGAATTCGTGCGGCGAGTCGAAGAACGCGGACAAGGTATCACAGGTGACGCGGTAGTTTCGGCGGTGGCATGATTAAAAAAGAAATTCATCAGCGTCTCCCGGGGGAAAGTATCAGGTGCAAGGAACACGGAGGAGCCGCGGACGAGGATGCGCCCTGCCGTTAAGTATTTATACCGCATGACGAGTCACTTTTGTAATCCCCCGTGCGCGTTGTAAAGTATTATGCACGGGGACGGCGACCGGGGCTCAAACCGTGACGGAAGCTACTGTAATTACGCGCAAGATGGTCGTCCTTGCCCTGTCTTGGAAGGCTCGATTGATCATCGATCGAGAATCTTCAACGACAAAGGGAATTTTACCTTTATTGCCATCGCTTTAGCATCTTTCAAACGCATTTCGATTATTTATATCGTTCGAAAGAAATAATAAATAACTAAAGAAATGTTCATGGTATCAGAAAAAATGTAGGATAATTTGTAAAAGCAGTCCTGTCTCAACAAAAAGGACACCCATTCTAAATTTCGAAGCCATTCGCCCTTCTTTTTCTCCTCGGTTTCTACGAATCTCTCAAGTCCCCCACAGAAAAAAAAAAAAACAGAACGATCAATTTCAACCTGATATCAGAATCGGATCTATCTCGACTCCGTCAAAGTGACGAGGGATATCATTTTAACAAAATCTACCCTGTGTCGATGAGAGAGTAGATTTTCATGCGTGCTACGAGTCTCTCCTCCGCCGCTACCCCTCGGGGCCACACAATTTAGAGCAACCCCGTGCCATGCTAAATACCCGGTGCACACAATGGAGAACATATCATTCGAAAATCTGAGCTATAGCAAGGCCTCCACAAAAGGTAACTGGATACCGGGACGAGGAGGAGACGGCATGTGAACAGAGGGCCCGCGATTTCAAGCAAACGGGACCCCCTCGTCTCTCTTCATCTTCCCTCTACCCCTCAACCGTCCCCCGTCCTCGTTTCACCGCTTTTTTTTTCATCTCTAGCTCATTTTTAATAGCCGCTAATAGAGACGTTAAAACGATACGGGCCCTCTTGGCCGACTCGGTTCCGATGCTCAGTTCTTTCTTCCTACGACCCCTCATTTTCGCCCTCCCCTTACCGCCTTCCAATCGTTCGTCTACTCGGTTTGTCTTTAAAAACCTCTTCCTCCTCTTCTTCGTTCGTTTTACACGGAAAAATAAATTTTACCCCTTAAATCGAAACTGCAAAGTTATTTTTGACTGTTCTAAATTGGAGTTGGACAGTTGACGTCATGACGTTGTAAGGGATTAAAACGTTGAATATTGGCATTGCCATTACGAGACACGAGATACGTTTGAAGGAAGAGGTCGAATTTAGGGGTGGAAGAGAAGACAGGTCGTTTTTAGGCCTGTAAAAGGGGAGGACGTTTAAAAATCTGCTCAAACAGATCGAGATTTCGGGCTCGACAGAACGGAACAAGTGAACCCGCCACAGTCGATGGATACTCTTTGTTCGTGGACAAACATTTGCCCGGTTTCTCCGGGCAGTTGCTAGGGGGTGACAGGAAGAAGAGCACGATCGACCTAGAAAACGAGGCCACTCTAAACGCCGCGGCGTCCACTCTCGTTCTGGACGCCATGTTGCGGCCAACGCTTCCCGATCTTCGGCCGGATTAAAATATTGCAAATCATGGGCTACCTGTGAACAACGAGCTGGCCGCTTGTTTTCTTCGTTGCGCTTCTTTGTTTCGACGTACAGGCCTGATCGCGTTCGAAGGGGAATAATTTCAGAATAGAATTTCGCGAATGCCCAGATGCCACCATTCGTCTCGTCATTTCCTTCCTTTTCATTTTCTTTCGTGCAACGAAGGTAGCTATACTTGGTTTTAAATTAACCCCTTTATGGAAGCATAAAAAATGACTGCCGAAGAGAATGGCACATTCCGGAATGATAGCTCGAAAACATTTCAACGACATTCTCTTCCGTCTTAGGAGGATTCTGGTCATTTACCGGGAACGACAAATAATTTCCTACAACGGTATAGACGTTTCGAGTGTTTGCGAAGGTCCTCGAGAAAGGCATCTACTACCCTGACCATTCCGTGGGAAAAATCCTCGGAAATTAAATCCTTGCTTCGACCTCCTCCGATGAGGACGTTCCTTCGTTCAGGTCCAGACTAATCCCGTTGTTTTAGGCTGTACCGTAGACTATTCTTCAGCTTACTACCCAGGAGAAATTACTCCCGGTCGGTTAGTCATCGCGAGCAACCCCGGGGAAGCTTGCGTCCCGAAATGTTGTCCGTTCAACGAGTCGTAGAAAAAATATTTGCACTCAAGCGAGATAAACGAGACAGGATAATTTTCCTTGAGAAACGCGGCGTCTCTGGTTTATTACAGGCTCCGTGTGGTCGGTCGGTGGTTGTGCATCTCGTGGAAGACAATTACCGATCAGCCTAATGAGCCGAGAGGCTAATTAACCGTTTCAATCATCCTTCGAGAAACTTATAGATGGTTATCGAACATCTTTTTCCCCTTCCACTTCTCGTAATGCTACTATGTACCGTCTTTCTTTTCTTTGGTAATAACCATAAACCTCGGTCCGCGTCAGACGTGTTAAATGGAATTTTGTTCATTTTTTTTTTTTTTCTTTTTTTTTGCCAATTGTTCGAGATATTTGCACGGTGGCGTTCGGTGGGCCACCGGTCTCAATGAGAATCCGGCGTCTCATTTAATTTAATGAACCGTTTTCGAGAAGCTGCTCGGTACATACATCAGAAATCACTCGGTAAATAATTAATGTGTAATCAGACTCCGTTTGTGTGCGCGAGTGAAAGGGACGAATGGGCCGGCGTTCAGGAGGTAGCAAAAGGGCGCCATCGAGGCAACGCGAGAACGAAGGGTGTTTGTCAGCAAACACCATGAAGTACCTCTTCACGTATTCTAAACCTATGCGTGGGGTTCTTTTCGTCGGGCAAAGTGACGTGGAAGATGGTATCAGAAAAAGAGGAATCCTACCTCGTGCTCGTCTTTTAATTTCTGTCCTGCATTCTCAGGAAATCCGTCGGACAATATTTGCTCGACCAACTCCGTCCGGAATATTGACTGGCGTAAACAAATTCTTATTCTGGTACACTTTCGATGAAGGATCCCTTTATAAGCACTTTACAATCTTGCAGTTTATGTTTGCCAAAGTTTTGTCACAAAATTATTTTATTCAATTATTTGAAACGAACGAATTAGATAATAACTCTTCATAGTGAACACTCGTGGCATATAAAAAGTCTAAGTAGAATGATGGTAATTTAATTGTATTAATAATTTCAATTAAAAGTGTCATCAAAGTGATCTTCATTTAGGTTGACCTTAAAGATTCGAACACCTTGGGCGTTGCAGGGTTATAAATTACTGGTGTTTCTGTTCGATGGTTTGGTAAGGCGAGTTTCGAACGATATCGAACGCAGGGCGGATCGGTTAGGAGGCGAAACGAGTGCACCGCAATCGATGTCTCTCAATTATCGCATGACGAGAAAGAGAGGAACTTCAATGGCATCCGATTGAGGCACGCGCCGTCGCTTAGAGGCTCTCCGAGGTTCGAGAGCCCTCGAACTGATTCGAGTCCCGTGGCACACTTCGGGGCAAATTAAGTTTCGCTTCTGAAATATGCTCTCTTTCTCTTTTTCCATTCCCTTTTCCCTCCACGTCGATCCTTCTTCAATCTTTCGTTCGCCATTCATTCGTACCTGTCTTTTATCTGCGGAGATCGTTTTAGCGAGTAGCGTTTCGTACCGCAACGAATCGCATCGATTTGATTGTGTATCTTCTGGCTAAACAATCGCCAAGAAATAATATCAGCCCCCATGAAAAATTATGCTCCAAGGGAGAACGAAGAAAGAAAAAGAAAAAGAAAAAGAAAAAGAAAAACGAATAGCATTTATGACCTCACGCGTATTAATGCACGTTAGCTGAAAGTAAAGGGACAACAAAGTTTCGGGAACAGGAGTGTATCGAGTTGCCGAAAAATCGGAGCGAAGGAGGAGCCCTTAATTCCTATTACCGTGGACGTAACATAAGGAGGTCCGAGGAGCGTTAGTGAAGCGAGAAAGTTTGGAGGAAGGAGGAGACGGGAGCAAAAAGAGGAAATAGCCCCCGGTATAACCTCTCGTTTGCACCGGCGCACGCTCAATTAACCATTTCCAGGGAAAAAATTCGCCGGCCAAATTCTGCGCGACAGCCCGTGAAGTCCGGGGCTCGTGTTCACCGCGAGGGCAACCGAGCTGGACGATGAAACAAGTAGAAGAACGAACGGGAAGAACCGTGTAAAAGAGTTGAGAGGATAAAGTAAGACAGAGACGGGCCATTGAGGTAACCCTGTATCGTTTTTCAAACGAGCTACACACATCGGTTCGTCTCTCTTCGTTTCACCTACTTCTCGACTTTTCTTCCCCCTTTCCACCGTTTCTTCCGTTGTCTTTTTTGTCTCTTCGGTTACGAAGATCGTACGGCACGGTTCGGTGTAAGATTTCACGTGTACACGCGGGATGGATCAGATTGGCCTGGCCTTAAGCCTTGGCAAAATTACCCCGTAAGCCTTTTAGTCGCCGTCCGTGTGTGTTTTGCTCGCTGCGCCCTAAAACCTCCCCCGGCCACCTTACCAGCTACACCGACCTCCATCCCCCGTCCTCTCCTTTCGTGTTATTATTTTGTTGCCCCGTAATATCCGAGAAACCCCCGTGGGGCTTTGCCAGGCCACTCTAAAGGGAATCTAACCGGAGCTCGTGGTCTATGGGGTACGTTACAGAAATAGTTGTAAACGCGGCGAATTATTCGATCGGTAAGGACCTTTCATCCGTTGCTCCTTTCCAACGCACTCAGCCTTAAATTGGATACAATCTTTTGCTGTCTGATAGCTTGAAGAATAAAATTCTATATAGAAAGAGGTGCTCTAGAAATTTAGAATCACAAACATTTATCAACGAAGGTAGAATTTCCGAGATTACGATTCTATCGCGAAGTTAATATTATGACAGTTAAATTCATCGTTAGCCGGTTGTCGATCCTACCATCAAAAGACTAAGACGCAAACCCCTCGGGGTGGGGGCGGGGTGAGGGAGTAAAAATTTAACGCAATTCCAAGTGATTACCGCGGCCCGCTCTGTGATACACCCCTTATATATCCACCCCTTGATTGGCTTACATTGTCGATGCTTAACTGTTTCATGCACCAGTGACCGACTAGGGGGATATCATTGCTCGCGATAGGGGTAACGTTTTCATAGCCCGAGGGCGGGTGTCGTCATTGTCAAGATTCAAATGTAAAAATCGTCGCGGGACGTCCAGGATATACATATTCCGTATTTCACCGTCGACAAGATTACAACGTTGGGAACGACTTTCCGGGATATAATTCGTTTCCATTATATCCGAAAATAATTCACGAATCGCGTGACGAATACGTTTCGAACCGGTCGATTTCGTTTATCGCCGACGCTCTCATCGTTTCTCCGTAACTCTTTGTGTTCTTTGCCCCTGGTTAGAAACGATATCGTTCTACCGTAATGCTGACTTCTGATCTGTAATTTCAACTTTATCACGGAAATGGACAATACGGCCGCTTAATAACGGTTGACGCATCAAATATTCAACGGTTGCTATTGAAGTCCCTCAAGTGTAACTTTGACACATTTTACTCCCGGACAACTATCGATTCCATAATCGTTTCCATCTAACCAGGAAAATTCTACGTTAACGTTTCAATTTTTATATAAGTTGTTTCATCCTAATTAACAACTATATACTGTTGCGTGTATCATTCTTGGCACGATAACCCTGGCAAGTAGAAAAATAAACAGAAATTATTGAAGAAAATAAAATAAAATCCGTGCACTCTGGAAGGTGTTCCAGAAGGATCAACGAGACAAGATGGCCGAGCAGATAGGAAATAACTTTTCGTGGCTCGTTCGAGCGACGAAGAATTTACGTGGGTCACTCGATACCTTTCTGCAGCATAATACGCACGCCATACGTGCGTTTAACGCACCACGGCCAGGTATATACGCGTCGAATGTACGCGTCGCGTCCAGGACGCCGGAGATACCATCTCATTTATGGATCAGGATCAGGACTACAGTGTTGCGTTACATCACCGGTCACGGTTATCCCCCTTAAATATACCGGGTGTTCCCTTAACGAGACCACAAACGAGACTCGTGTTACGGAAGATCGCCTGCCTTTAACGAAAGAAAAACGAAACGATTCCATTCAAGTTTCACTTCGATCGATAGTAGATGGATCTGTTTCTCGTCATTTTCACGCTGATCTCGTTACCTTTAATTCGACACGATATCGCGATGATGTAACGCTTCGTACAATTATACGATTAAAATATCTCCTATGCACGTACCGCAAATTACATACCATTCAGTGGTCTAATGGAGCGTGTTTATAGGCTACAATTACTGGAATATTTCTATTAAACACACCTTCCATGGAAAATTCGCCGCTGATAGATCGTATGAAAAATGAGTGACACTCGCGTGTCACGTGAGATTGCGGTTAAAGCGTTCGTTTCGATCGAAATTAAAGACGAATGGTGGCACGAGATGCGAGTGTCGTGTCTTATCGCTCGTAAAACGCCTGTATCGTAAGATTTACTGAGTCTGATTAAGCAATTAAGCGGTACAGAGCGGCTTCGTGCCGTTTTTGCCCGGCTACTACGCTCGTTATAAATTCAACCGCGTTCGATATGGAAGCTTGCCAGCTTCTGCTTCTTCATCTCCTTCTGGCTCCGATCGAACACAAGGAGAAAAAGGCTCGGTCAAAAATCTGCCCCGTGATGTAGCTAATTGTTGCTATAATGCACGAGACGAGGCTGAAATTCCAGATTGTTAGAACGATGTGAGTTAACGTAAGATTGCACGGAGTACGAGGGTGTTAATTATCCTGGCTAATAACGCGAAGCTATCATCCGACTTTCCATCGTCCATCGGCGGTTCACTCGCGAGAAGGAAGGGTATTAATGGACGAGACTGAAACGTCTTTCTGGAAAACGACCAAGATATTAATTTCGACGATGCGATTGATTTTCGTATCCATTTTACGATCCCAACAATGTTGTTAATCCATTACGAACTAAGAGTTAATGCAACGTTTCATTTAATACTTTTTACAGTCAATTTCTGTTTCTTAATATTCTATATAAATATTGAGGGGAAATGTAAAGCTTAGTTAAGTTGAAATAAGGACTTAGAAATTTGTCAACCCTCTACTTAGGCACACAGATTATTTATCGACCTAATTATGAATCCCGAAATCATTATTGAATTCGTTTTCAAATGTTAATAATAACAGTTATTATTGCTAAAAAATTGTTTATAAGTTTCATCAAGGGACAAGCGTCGTTTCACTGCTCGGTGTTTAATTGATTAATCAAGCATTGATTTATATCGTGGCTGACACGAGGATGAGACAGAAGCTGGAATTCAGCGGCAATTAGTTAACCGTGATTAGACTCGGCTACGAATTACCAGCAAGCAAGAAGTTGAATCGAGTTGAGTCGAGAAAGAATCCGTTTAGCTAATTTCTGCAGGCAGACTGGCGAGATAGAAAGAGAGAAAGGCCCCCCACGGCGTCGTCTGTTGATTCATTTTATTAATTTTTCTCATTCCCCACGATAACTCGATCCGGAGACGAAAGCAGAGGCGTCTTCGACGACTGCTGAATTAAAGACATTACGACGACCAGCCACCCCCGAAATCGCTCCGTTCGAGCGAGCTTCTTCTGTTCTCTGTTCCCATGATGGGGAGAGAAGCAACGAGGAAATTGCCACCCTGTACACCGTGAACATTCAACGACAGCCATCGTATATTTATCAGCGACCTTTACGAAGGCTGCATTATCGTTTCCAAATTACGCTCGCTCTCAGACATTTGCCCGGGGCATTTTCTTGATTAATAATACACCGGTCTCCTTCGAACAGATTTTCTTCGCGAAAACTACGCCAAGGTAGATCGCTGGTGAATCTTTTTCTTCTCTTCCTTTTCTCCCTTTCGTCGAATAGAACGAGGCTGGACGACCCGTGGGGAATAAACGTAGCCGAGCAGAAAAATTAAACGCATTCAGTATCTCATAGGGGAGGGAAGAGAAGGAGTGCGAATCAATTTCTGACGTGCCGGCCGTGTCCGTGTAAACCAATTTCAGGCAATTTCGCGTCAAGAATAGCCTCTTCAACAATGAATTGACCCCACGCGCGAGGACCTTTCCAATTTTAACCGATCTCGAGGATACTTCTTCGAGAACGGGCCGGGCCGAGCCGGCCTTCGACTTCGGCTTCGAAACGTCTCTCCCCTTCGGCAGACACGATCGTCAGCCTTCCAATGAATCCGACTCGATCGAAATCTCCTTGAACGAAAAATCGTACCTTTCGATTTCGTTTTCTTTTTCAATAAAATTCAACTCGAATAGCAATATCCTCAGACTTTGACGATTTTTTTAAATTTAAATCTTTTGAGATTACCAGGGCTCCAGCAACCCTTCGATATAATTATTTGATAAGTTATGTAATTTTTCGAATACATCACAGTCACCATTGTCAGCGTGCAGAAATTTCTGTCTTTGGTTTTCGAAATGGTTACAATCCCACGTGTCTCGATCCTATTTTCCCATGGGAATAGGTCGAGCAGGAACTATTTTATCGGTAGAGTATTTTCACAGAGCCGCGTGTCCTGGGTAAAATTAGCGAATCCCTGATCCCTCGAGGCGTCAGGATACGCCTCGTCCACGGGGTGGTTGCGACGGGGTAACGCGTGTACGTTGATATTTCTGGCCCCTTTTCAATGTTCCGGCTTCTTGAAGTGTCAAATTTAATAAGCTCGCCATGTCGATTTTCCTTGGACCAAAATACAGCCTGTATAAAGTTCGACATTTACCATCAAAGGAACGTACAATTCTCCCGTATCCATCGCGAGGATACGTTACCGTGAACGTCGTGTTAAATATTAACACACCTACACCGCGTAATTTACCTAGACCTGGGGTTTCGAAATATATTACGCATTCCACAAAGGAGTCAGCCTTGCGTTTCAAGGAAACTCTATTACCGGGGGCGCATAAATTGCTGATAGCTTTCGCTGCAGTTCCATTTTGTTTCTACTTGGCTAACTTTTAGAATAGTTAAGGAAATACATGGTTCGAGATTAATTCCAACGAAGTTATTAAAAAAAGAAAGCGTTAGAAATGAATTGTTACGTCCGTGACTCGGTCTTGAGTTAATTAGCGTACTCAACTAGAGCGTAATAAGGAATTCGTCTGGAGCAATTGAGTTTCTAACAAACGCGACTATTTTTCAAAAAAGCTGCACGAAGGTTCTGACGATATCTTTGAGCGGTTTCTGAGCGATAATGAATGTATCTGGGAAGGGATCGGGACGTTACCGTTAATGCTAACGCCTTGCAAGGCGCCTGTGCCCGAATAATTACACCTCGCGCAATGACCGAGCCCTTGTTAAGACATTTGCAACGGGTTGACAGGGCAGCATGCAGATACCGCGTCGTTAACACCGACGGGGTCGTCTGAAACGCATGTGGAAATGCAACATTAAGGTCACACACCGAGGCCAAGCTTTATCGTCGGTGTTTACGAGCTGACCCTTTGTCGAAGCATCGTTACACGTACAACTTTTACTTACTAAGAAGCTTAATGGCGGCAAAGGGTATAGATGCTCGATTGTAACGATAATACACCGGGTAACGAAGAAGTTTCGTGAAATTATCTGTCTGGCTCATCGCAATGTACGTCGACGTTTCCCCGAAACTCTCTGTGGCGGGATTACATGCAGATTTCGCGTGCACCTCGCCACCAATACATTACAGTTTTTGCACTGGCTAAACACACTCTCGCCAGCTTTTAAACGAACACGTGCGCGTGCGAGACGCTGTTAGATCGTATCTGGTTGGTCGATTACGCCGAAAAGCTGCTGCTGTTGCTGCTGTTGCCGAACACCGCAACAAAATGACCGGTGAAAAACACTCGGGGCCCACGGTTGCACGTTGCTCGCTAATTAATCCGTTATCTCTACCCTCCGGTCGAGGATTAATTTTAACGTGTTCTCGAGTAACGACGGTATTTTTCACGCACGCTGTACGTACCCGGTTACAGGTACGCACGTTGACGATATTAATCAAAGTTCAGTCCAGTGGATGCTTCCGGCCCATCAAAATTAACTGTAACTCGTTCGAGATCTTGTTGTTTGAGGTTTCATCGGCTTTGTATCCCTATAATTAATTTTATGAAAAAGATGTCCCTGTTAATTGAACGGGTACTTGCTTTCTGATTCATGATCTCTTTCGTTGAAGTTTGATAACGATTGATTAAAGGGTTGTTTGTTTTCAGTAAGATTCAGATGAATTATTAATTGGAGAAAATTATTTACATACAGTCGCTGATGAAAGTATTTTCTATTACTTCCATTTAATTATTTCTAATTTGCAGCGGTGGTCACTGGTGACCCCTCTACAGCATTTAACGTGTTACTATATTTCTAAAGTAATATCCCAGTTAAAATTAGAAAAAGAAATTCGTATCACCGATTGAGAACCTCTGATCCATAACGTTTCACGTCTTAAAATCGTTCGCGTACGCGTTGATTCGATTCGAGGAGGAAAACTGATCATTTCGCTCGACGGAAACGTTTTTCGATTTCCGATTTATTTCTTAATCGATCACCGAACCCCGTCCCTTGGCTGGTAACTTTTCGAAAGGCCGTTTCAATCTCTGCCGGTGTCGACTGCTTCTTTTCAGCCTCGCTTCGTTAACCCTTCCAGCCACGGTGCCATAAATTCTTCTTTAACGCGGATCGCAAACGGCTGCCGTGTCTGAAAACACGTCGGTAATTATCGCTACTTTGTCGGACGCTAATTACACCGTGTTATTACACGAAAAAAGTACGGAGCGTTGCTCGATGTTGGTCTGTGCAGGCAGGAAGTGCACAGAGGCGAACGGAGGAAATCGTGCTTTAAACGATAGCCACGCGTTCGCTCGCCGGTGGGCCCGCGATCCGCGCGATTATTACGCAACTAGCCGCCTGGGAACGCGGGTGTATTTTTTTTTTTTCCATGCCGACCAGCGGGACAAGGGGTACCGGTGTTCCGATACCGTCGACGCGCGTTCGTCGCTTTTCCATTTCCGCTGTAATTAGAACGCGCCGAGCCGGCTAGCGGTGCTGAATCGTGCTGATATCTTGCGCTGCTCGCGCGGAATTAGCAGCTCCGAGCTTTTGCGTAACGCGAGAACGAAATAGCTCCGTCCCATTGTCCACTATCCGCTACGTATTTTCCTTTTTCTCTTTTTCTCTTGTTTTTCCTTCTTCCCTCTTGTACGGATACGTTACTCGCGTCGATTTTTCCGGTGCGCGAATAAGCGACCGGTAACTAGGCGTCACGCTGGTCGCCGAGCCGACATGCTTGCGGTGCTAAAGAAATTTCGATTCGACAAAATGATAAAACCGGTTTAGAACGATCCCGCTGGATTAATAGCGCGCTTTTTTCGATGTCCAATGACCGGGCATTTACACGCTGCTGTCCTGCGGACGTTGATTAGAGCCTTGCAGCAATCGCATTCGTGGAAATTGGGGAAAAATTCAGATATTTATTACTTGGATCCCTAATCGAGACTTGTGATGAAAAAGTGAGTCATAATATATTTTCTAAGAAAATTGTTTTGAATATTTTCGAGAGGTTCAATTAGTATTCATTTAGAGAGTGTGTATCTAGAGCGGATAAACGACGATGCGCGAATTTATGTAGAGCAGGTAAACGCGAAGTAAGAAGAGAGTTATCGCCGTAAAGAATCGTTTCCTCGGTCGAAAACCTCGCTTTTCTCCGTAAATTAGGGGCCCGCGGCTATTTTCGATGGCGGATGTGACGTTGCAGCCTTCGGAAGTGGCCCTTTTTGTCGGAGCCGCGGACCATCCGCTGGACGGCCGGCGCTAATAGCGGTTTGCTGCCCTGTCTGCTCGTTTGCTGTTAAGCATCTCGCTTTTTTGGCGGTCCTTCTGTTTTCGGAGCCAGTTCGCGGCGGTATTGTAAAAAATATTCACTTTGCCCTGTCGAGGAGTTCGTTCCAGATAAAGAAGCGTACTCATCGTCCAGTTTGTTACACGTTTTCTTTCATTTGATTTCAGCTTTATATTATGAACATCCTCGATTCGATGACCAACATCATTTTTGATCGGTAGATTAATTAACGGCGCCCATTCAGACAGTTACTTTCGAATTTAATAATGCTACTGGTTCGTCGTCGATGATAAAAAAAGAAGAAGAAAAAAAAACGGTACCACTATCCGGATGATGAGCAACCCTTTAAACAATAATGATCACCGTAAGATAACTCAGAGACTGCATAAGAAACGAGACTCGCTAGGATGGTTATAATGATCGTGTAACGAAACGCGAAGCCATCTATCCGTCGGTTTTTTCTTCGCTCACCTTCGTTCCTCTCGTCTCTGGCCATACCTGAAAAGCGAACGAATGAGACGGCGATTTCTTCTCGTGATCCTCGGCTTTAACAGGCGTGCAGCCGTTCACGTAAATGAGACCTCGTTAAGTGTCAAGCTCAAACAGCGTAATGGAGATTGTCTAATTATTTGCAAAAAGAGCGAAGGAAATGAGCTTCATCTTTTTCTTCATTCTCGATTTTCCATTTTGTATCATAGTTAAAGGAAATTCCTGCTACACGCGTATCGGATAAATTTTTCAAACCGGTTGCACCTTATAGCAGTAAATTTTATTCTATACTTTTTGCCAATTATTTTATTCGATTACCAAACACCTTTAATATCGCGGTATTATTTTTTAGATATAATTGTAAACTACTGCAAATAACATTCTGCGGCGATAAGTGGCCGCTGGAATGATAGTATTATCCCGTGTAACAAAGACGATTAGAAAGACAGAAAAAGGGTAGAATTCTCGGCAAATCGAGTCGGTTCAGCATCGTTCACGTAGGAATGTCAATAGCTCAATTCGGCGTGTCTGACTAGCGCGTTCTTAAACCTGATTCACTCGAGTGTATTCGACGAGTGGCGAATTTCAGCGTGGCTGTAACGCGTCCCGCAATTTCGCGGGATGAGAAGCAGGAAATGCCCGCGAACAGCCACCTGTCGTTCTCGGCTAGTTACGCGGCGCAGCTTTCCGCTTTGACGTCGCGTGTCATCCGCGATTTCGTGCGAACAGAATTCAAGATTTGACAGACGTTTCGCGAGATATGCGAGAAAGGAAAATCCGAGAAGAAGGAAACGAAATGCGTTTCAAAAGCGATCCAAGGAATATTCGATCGATCATATTTTTTTTTTTTTTCATATGGCATCGAGAAAAAAATCATTGTTGAAATCTGATTGATGATTCGCGAACATGCGGAGAGTTAAACGCGCCATTCACCATGTTTTTGCTAGCCCAGTTGCAACAATGACGGCGCAACTATCTAACACGCATCAGGACATCCGGAAAAGTCGAAGATTTATGCGATTCAGACCGCGAAATATCAGGATTTCCGGCGTGTTCCTCGAACGTAAGATGGTCACGAAAGCCGTTTCACCCGCTCGGTTAATTATCCCTTACTAATCAGCCAGAGGTGAGGCGTCCATCTGGCCCTTCAGCAAGGCCCTAAAGGCGAGCACAGTCCACGATGGCACGACGATAATCGCAAATTGGATTATAATTTGCAGGAGATAAGTCACGCTCGTCATCTCGACTGCGAAATGGTCGGGAATCGAAAGAGCGAGAGAGAATCCGTAGGATGAAAAAGGATGAGAAGACGCGTGCATGTTGCTCAAGAGCCCTTCGACCCTGTTCCTCTTCTTCTTTCTCCCCCTGTCGCCGATTACCACCCTCTTCGTCAATTATTTAGTAATTGAATGCGAACAAGCAGAGAGTCATCGTTTAAATTATCGTTCTTGGTAAGCCACCGTCGGCATTATTGTTTATCAACGGTGCAATATAAGAAAATGAAACTTTGTTAAATATAAGTGTCTTTCTATTTTTTGTTGCATCAATCAAGCGTGTTGGCAGTGAAATTAAAAAAATAATTCCAACCATGGAGTTCATCAGTTTATCCTCTGAAGGGCTCGACTAATATAATGTTACAAAACAAATTTTCGAGTGTTCGAATTCCATTTAACACCCTTTGTGCGATCTAATCTTAACTGAACCAAAGGGTTACTTAGGTCCAGTGTGATGAAGGGGTTGATTGAATCTGTATTGACGAGTGTCTCGATTAAAAATGCTCGTTTCCTAGACGGGATGATCCAGGATCGGTAATCGAAAAGCTCAACCGTCCGTTGGCCAAGAAGAATGATCTCGGAAATGTGCGCGAGAAGAAACCAATCTAAGAGATAACGAATCGACTTTGAACCCGGTTCCGTTCAGGATATCGAGTACACCGAGTAGGGAGGTTGACTTAGCGAGCAACCAGCCAGCCAACCCGAAGATCTTCATCCTCACGAATCGAACACGAAGCAGACGATTGGTCTCGCGCGCCAACGCGATCATGGTCGATCCTTATCCGTTTAATAAATAGCTCGAGACGTGACTACAAAGTTTCGTGACAAGTTAATCACGCGGAGAGGCAGCAATCCCCGTGAGGAATCGCGCGGCACGGATGAATCCACAGAAACTGCACATATTTATGTAAATGGACGGCAGCCTCTAACGTTCGTAGCTGGGCCACCTTTTTGTTTTACAAATACGGCTACTCAACGCGACGGGAATCGGCGGCCATCTTTGTTTGATGACTCGACAGTAAAAGCAACCCCGTCGCGATCATCGCCACCCGATTAACACGAATTCTATGGGTCGAGTTAGGCTATTCTACGCGATCACTACTAGACGGTTATCCTTTTTCTTCGTGTTAGACTACTCTGAACAAATAAGGCTAATACCTGGTAGTAGGCGCCTTTTGTTAGACAAATGCTACTTAGTGCTAGATCACATAGAAATAATCAACCTGTCTAATCAACCTCCTCTATATACTCGGAGTTAAAGAAAATAGAAATAATAAAATATCGCAAAGATAATAAATAGGGTTTGTTAAAAATGATAATATTATCTAATGAAATTTTCATTAGCTTCGTTCACCCTTTAAGGGTTAATATACGAGTTAATTATCTGTATCGTTTCCACTTCATATTATAAGAAGATTGTTGCTTTGTTTTCGTTCGAACCACCGTATTAGGTTATATCAAAGTGACACGCGATATATCGACGAGCAGATGACGATTTCCTCGACTCAAGGATTAAACCTATCCTCTTACTTCACCCTCCCTCGTTGTTTTCGATTTTACACGTTTATGTTTGCCCTTCCGGGCGCTCCTAGGAGCGTGGGATTAGTCGAAATGGTAATCCCGTAGGCAAAGCGTGGCATTACACGCGGTAGCTGCGATGTTTTTACAACGGGGACACGTTAACGCCCCGTCACTTGTTTCGTGTTTGCTTGCTCGTTTGATCTTTAAGCACGCTTCATTTGACGCTTATTTGCCTAGCGAGCACGATGTATGCGCTTCGTCTCGCGCCTCCTGAGTCCGCGAGTCGCAACATAAGGCTGAGATTTCACAGCTAGACCGTCGACTTTCAATGAAAAATGTAAATAACCGATGACGACTGCTTCGTATAGATAAAAAGAAACGATAAGTAACCTTTTAGATTCAATAATTTGTACGACGAAGACACTTGTTTCTACTTGGAATGCAATCACCGGTCTGATCAATTCTCTCGCTTTCACTTAACTTCCTGAACGAACAACTTTCGTCGTTTCGAAGAGCGTTCAATTCAATGCGTACTTTGATCACAGTTATTATATCTTTTTTATTATATTCATGAAATTATGTCTAAAATGGGCTGTGTTTCCGAATGGCCCCACCAAAATTGAGAACTCAGGTTCGATATATGTACAACCTAAATTGATTACAAGAAACCGATTAAAGTTGGTTTCAGAGCTGGATGTTTTACCGTTTTCGAGATATCGTGGTAAGGTTAGGTTAAAATATCTCAAAAACGGTATGACATCCAGCTCTGAAACCAATTGTAATCGGTTTCTGGTAATCAATTTAGGTTATATACCGAACCTGAGTTCTCAATTTTAGTGGGGCCATTCGGAAACTTATCCCTAAAATGTAGTATTTTCTATCTTCAAAAGTCATCTGAAATTCATAACACGTATCCTTCGTACTATCAATCAGTGTCAATTTGCAAACGCACGGAGAGAATGTTACTCTGGATTGTTCGGATGATTCGAGGAGTAGATTTGTATCGGTGTCGGATGGAATCGAAGGTTGCCGTCGTCGGTATCGGGGCACGAGCGACGATCAATTTTTCTTGAACGCGGCTGGCTAGGGACGTGCGGATGTGAAAAATTTCGAGCAGCCGGTAATGAGGCGCGTTCACAAAAGAGCCGCGTTCACGTTTGGACAGCCACTGTCATTTGTTCTCGGATCCACGGTCATTTGTCTGATCTCGGCCGGGCCTGTCCTTTGTTACACCGTCAAAACAGCATCCTGCTGAACTAACGACGTTCATCTCGCGCCACCCTTCGCACCGATATACACGGACCATCGTTTGATTTACGCGTGCCCCCGTCTAATCGGACGTTTATCAAGCTTCCAGCAAGAGTTGAACGATCCTTGAACCGTAGAGACGAAATCACGAACCACAAGATGGTTTCACGGAGGATAATTTCAAAGTTTAGACTATCAAACGGCAATTACGAGAAAAGGTATTTAGAATAAAATTTCATGAAACGAATTGTTCCTCGAGTTTTTCGAATTTCATTTAAACTTTAGATTTCGTACAATCAGGACAATGAATCTGAAGGAATTCGTTCGTTCGAATGTTCAGCTTTAAACTGTGTTACACAATGCGCGGTGTTTATTAAGACAAGCTATCGAAAGATAAGTATCTGACGAAGCAAAAATCGTGTAGCCAGATGTATGTAAAGGTTCAACGAGTCAGTTAATTAATGGCACGTAATTCCTATCGGGTTTTAATAGATATCGCGCCGCTCGGCTGTAGCATTTAGAGCTGTCGGCGATCGGTGGAACATTAATCAAACTAGTTTCATAGCGAAATTATAATCCGGTTGGTTCGTTCAATCGCGTTTTCGTGTCCACTTGCGTTACTTCTAGCCGGGATATAAATTGCACTTACCGTCCGTGCGTAATTAGAAGCCGGATAATTTTCAGCCTCCCGATATTCTTGTTTCATTTTGTCTCGTGGCTTTCTGCGTGATTGGTCAATCGTTCAAATTACTCGGACTTTCACGAAAATGAATTAAATCGACTTTCGCCTAGATCAATTAACTGGCTTGTGTAAAAGTTTACGGACAAATTTGGAATACTGAATATTATCTTCTTTCGTTCATTTATTATTTATTCAATTATATTAGATTCGACGTGTTAGTCATCGATGACTGCAACAGTAGATACAGTCAAGGTTGATCGGACACGTCAGATTGGAGTGTTAAGGATATTAAGAATCAATTGTTTCTCTACCTTTTTAATTTAATATTCAACAACGATAACACGTAGGATAATCAAACAATTGTCTTCTATAATATACTGTTCAATTTTTTGTTTCCATCAAATTATCATAGAAATTTATAGCTTGAATGATATAAATTAAGGAAAGTGAAAATAATACCATTTGTTTATCGTACAATTATTTCGTCAACGGAGAAAGGATAGCGTGAATCCGTTTCTCGTTGACAATCAGTGGCACCACCCACCGAGATCTCGCGGTTCTGGCCATTAGGATCGAGGAACAATCGAGTGCCGCGGGTCATGACAGCACGAGAAACCCTATGAATTTATCGTAATTTTATGTATGGCACAATCAGCGGCCTCGATGGATAAAAAGGAAGGCGAAACGTATGATTTACGGCCGTTTAAGAGCCACGGCCTTTGAACGGACACAAAAGACCACAGTAGTAGAAGCGAGTGTGGCAGAGCCGCGTTGAAAGTGATACTTTCAAAGTCCCTTTTTAAAACAACCTCGCTTCTTCGATGCATCTTTTTCCCGTTAAAACAACGTTTTGAGGTCTGCCCGGAGGACAGGCGAGGTAAGATTGATGCATCGTGGTTGCGCAACGGAACAATTAGAAGGTCACTTTACCACCAAGTCCCATCGGTGGGTCATTTTATTCGTCGCGGTTGTAATCTTTCGCGGCACTCTTAATTACCCGCCACACTTTACGCATGCCGTGAATAACAAAGTAAGCTCACCGGGAAAAATCGTCGTGGAACGTGGCGCATTGTGAAACGTCGAAATCGTTAGGACGTTGGAGTCATTAGCGAGCCACGACATGTAATAATTATTGCAGTTAATAACATTACGAAGTGTGTTTCTTGACATTACCACTCGTAACGCTGAAAATATCAACCGGTGTACGGCGATAAAATGAGCCTCCTTCGTGGGTCACCGATTACGAGTCGTGGCAAAACCTATTAAGTGTACCTCGTTCCAGCGAAGCCCGTGATGATATCATAAATTTCTACGTACATAGGGAATAAAAAAGAGATAAAACTTTTTTAATTTAATTTTAGACTATTCCTCTTCGTATCATTTTTCAATATACAAAATTCTTTCATTAATAACAACTTTGTAGTCTATTAAAAATGTATTTTAAAAAGCATTAATATCCACGTTGAACCTTCTAACAACATCGTTGTATCAGGGTGCACGTCAAGGCCGCATACGGTGGGCTTTTTTTTGCGAAAGGGGTCAAGATAAATGACGAGAGGATTAATCGCCTCGATGAAGTGGGACGATGGTGTGCATCGAAAACCGTGTGTAATCGTTGCCTGTAGAGCAACGTGTCCACGGTTAATCGAGTAATTTATGCAGCGTGCAATCACTGCCACGAATTAAGCCACCGTAGGAAAAAGGAGCACCAAGAACGCTGAGATTTACTGCCACTCGCCTCTAATAGACTCCGAATGAAAGGAAAACAGTTTGGATCGGGGCACGATCGAACTTACAAACCCGACTGAATTTGTAATTTACGCCGTGCAATCCTTAACAAACAATGTCTTTCAGCCACGTTACGTCTGACGATTCAATCTGAGATTCTGATAAATGAAACATGGCTATCTTATTTAGAAATGAGCAATTAGCTAATCATCTTTGCTCTTTATTAACACCAGCCCAAATAAGGTTCTTCGATCGAGTCTCTCTGACCACGATTCTGAAAATTTTCAACATTACCCGTGTTCGAAAGAGCCTTCCCTGTGAACCTTCTCGATTTTTATCGTGGAAATTCGAACCGTCCGATGTAAGGTAAACGCGTGTATCTTCGAAGGAAGCGACTGGTGAAGACGGGATCGGTTCTTTCTACGAGCACTTTGCCTAACGATCGGAAACGATGTCGTGGCTCGGCGAGGCTGGTAAGCGCGGTGCAAAGACCTGGCATACTTTGTAACCTCATATACCGTGTCTAATTGACACGCGAGGCGTAGGGTATCGCGTCGTAGTCGGGCGACGATAATCTGGGAAACACCGAGTCCGGTATTATACTTTATAATGGGACCGGTGGACACCGAGGGGGCGGACGAGAGAAAAGGGTATAAAAGCACGAAGCAACAGAATCGACGCCGACATTCAATTTTCATTCTGCCGCGGACCGAGCAAGAAAAAAGGACACGCGGCTTCATGGACGGAAGAGAAAAAACTACCCGGTGGGCTGTACCAACCCCCGTTCGTACCTCTTTTATGCCACGCGAACTCCTACGATCGACGCGTAATGAAGACGTATTATTTAATGTACCCTCGACTCCACTCCACGAGCTTCCTATTGTACGCTTTACACACGGTAATCGTTAAATTTATCGACGTAACCAAACCACGGCTCTAATCGCAGAGAGAGAGAGAGCTCTCGAACGTTTCAAGCCCGATTTACCGTTCGATTTCGAGGCGGTTCTTCGCTCGATGCGTCGCCGAGTTAAAGAGGATTAAAGATTCATCGACCCAAGCGACGTCCTATAATTCTTCACTGTAACGTAATCATTTCACCGGGGCTTATTCCATCGTGATAGATTATTCTACCTTTTACACGAGCTCTTTCCTGTTTCCTTCTCTTGATCATAGAATTAAAATCACGACTGCAGAAACGTACGGTCCGGCTTTTGAAAGCAATTTCAGTAATCCGTTAAATTCGTGAAATTCGTCGACCTAGTAGATTGAGAAAAGAAGTTGGTCGAAAGAGAAACATCAGAGTAGAACGATTTCAACCCTCCCATTTTCGTACAACTATCAAGGTCCTACTACATCGGGTTTGACTCTGTCTATCAGACAGACTTTTTGTTTGCCCTGGATCACACCGACGCTCGACAAGGGTGACAAAAAGGAAGGCCAAGTGGAACGGTGAAGTGTGAAAAGGAGAAAAAGGAAACACGCTCGTAGGACCAGCGTGGAATCGAGTGTCACTTGTCTTCGGCGCATCGAGCGTTCCCCTGGGCACACCAGCGGCGAGAGTGCGTTCGCCAGAAGGGGGAGAAACGGTCAAATCGATACAGTGTTTTGTTTTAAGTGACGTTAAAAGGGTCGGACGAGACAAAACACTGGGGTTGTTCCACCCCCCACCCCCTATTGGCTGGTGTTGGAATTTTTTTGATACATCTCTTTCTTATTGATCACCTATTGTTTGGCCGGGGAGTCTACGAAAATCGTGGAGAATCCTTCGTCGGGCTGGACGGTCGCAAGGTTTTTTTTTTTTACCACGGTCCGCTTCGTTGAATCGTGCCAAATTTCCAGCAAAACTTTCAACTGAATTTCAAAGGGAAAGAAACACTGTGTACCATTTTATACGCGCAACGTGCAGCGTGGAAGCATTGTTTAATAAAACCGCGCAGCGAAACATCGACGATTCGATTGTACGGTCAGATTCGCCCGGATGGAGTGGTTTTTTCCCGTGTTATCGCGGCGAGCAGAGGCGGAAAGAACACGGGACATTAAGTACGAATGAAACTGGTCGATATAAAATATGCAGCCGGTCCGTGCCGAAATCCCGCGCAATTTACCGCCCCTTTTGTATCGGTCAACCTCGTATAATACCGTTGATAATTTTTTCAATTTACAAATGTTACAAAACAAACGCGTTGCCTTCGGTGGTACGGTCCCGGCGACGATTGTCCGTCGCACACGAGCGGACGGACGCGATCAAAGCGACGTGGCATTGTGACGAGAAACACGAATTCCTGGTCTGGAAACGAGTGTTTTAACAAGTCCCTCCCCCTTGGCGGACCCCCCGGAGCCAAGCCGCGGCTCTCAAAATCTATTTTCATCGTCGGACAGATGTAACTTCGCTCTCTCGTGGCAGCGACGCGTGCATCGATCGTCAGATGTCTCTCCCGTACCTATCACCCCCTCGTCCTACCGTCAACCCTCTTTCTCTCTCTTCAATCTGCAGTCAATTGTTTCCAGCTAAACTGTTTGCCTTTCAGTCGGCACCCTTTTGCCGCACGGCACCGTCTATTTGCTCCGTTTAATGTGGCGCGCTTTCGAGACTCGCCGAATTTCACGACGACAGACAGAGACTGACGTCGCCTCGGCTTCATCGAGGGGTGAACCTCGAACGGAAGAAAGTTTTTTGCGGGGCAAGGAAAGCAGCCTTGAATTCGCGAACTCTACGGGAATTTACATAAATCCCGCACGAATCGAGTTAAACGTTTCTATCTTTCGTACGGGGTACCGATGACACTTTGATGCCCAATTTTCGAGCAACGAAAAGGCGAGGGTGAACGATCGATAAATTTGTAAAATTTCATTCGTTCAAAATGGGTTGACCGAAATCTTATAACATCTACGAAAACTTGTACATACTGAAATCCGCCGTAAGAAGTTCAGCTTCGCAGCCAAAGGAACAAAGTTCAATAACTTGGTGGCGGCCATGTTTTTAAGAGTAGAGGGGCCCCAGTGGAACGCGTAAAGCCACAAGAGAAGACTGGTTTCACCGGTATGTTTGTTATTCATTAGTTTTTTAGCGTCTTGGTAGGGGAAGGAGGCCGCGTAATTACGACTATAAGTTCCACGTCTTGTACTCTAGCCGAGGACGATGAAATTAAGACGGCACAGCGATAGGTTTTCAATTCGAAAACAATTAATCACAACCGCCTCCCGCGCGTCCGTGCCTTATCCTGTAACGGCTTAATTATAAAACAATCACGCTCGGCCTGGGTACCGGTACACGTAAAAGGCGATCGAGACGCGAACGAGGCTCTCGCTTCGGAATATGTGCTAAATCATCAACTGGTCGTTTGTTGGCAGGTACCGGGGCCGCCTCCTGGTGTAACTATCAGCCGTGGGGCCAAGAAACGAGAGACGATGCCTTCGATACTCCGAGGATATAATCCGCTCTCGTTTCTCCTCGATCCAGCTCGATGAACCTCGTGGAAACCCTGAACGCGTCTAGCCTATGGTAAGTTGAAGCAACTTGAAAGACATTTTTAATGAAAGGTTTACCGATCGTGTAGGTAGGCGTGGTATGTAATGTTTCGTAACATGTTCATACTCGGTACCGTGTTATTTTTATTATTCGTTGTAATCGTTCAAATTTCTTTGCTAGATCGAGCTAAGTTATCGTTAATTCGTTTAAGTGTTGTGAACGTATTTACGCGTTGCCGAGATTGAAATAACCCGAGGAAAACGTTGGAACAATTTCTACTTAATCGAACTCGAACGAAATATCATGCTTTCGTTGGACAAAATCGAGTAACCATCGATTCTCGTAAAAGCTATCCTCGCGAGCTACTCTACCGCGACGATGTTTCCAAAAAACGAGCCAAGGTTCGATCCTACGAATCGAGTTCATCGATCTATCCGATCTGGTCCGGTAACCAAAGTCGCCGTTGGCCCTTTTGTACGCGTTGCACCCATTGATCCCGCGCTAAGGTGGACAGGACACACGACGGGATAGTATTCGGTAGAAAGTTCTAAAAAACATTGCCGACGATCCCCGTGGACGGGTCTTGGCAAGGTGGGCCGGCAATCAGGATGATCGATATCTCGTGCGGTCCCTGGTTCTCGTTCCTCACGCTACATCATCGTTGTTCTTCTTCTTCTTCTTCTTCTTCTCCTTCTTCTCGTCTTCATTCATGCTCGACGAATTCCTTCTGTTTACGAGTTCCTGAAGATCGCGGGCCCCCCTGGCCGCTAACCGTCTCGTGGTCAGATTGTCAGCCGCTTAATTAACCGTGAAACGAGCGAGGGGTAGCCGGACACCATAGACGAGACCGCACGATGCAGGACATTCGATACACCCCCGAACTCTCTTGCTGGAGCAGCAACGAGAGTAAAAAAGAGATAGAAAGCCGAACGGAGAAGGAGATACGTCTCCTATACAAGGTAGTCCTTGGAGAGCAACGTAGGTAGGTTGCTCGAACCAGGTAACCGGACACCTTGATCACGGACCGTTGGAACTCTATATCACAGGTGGTAGTGGCTACGTACGAAGGTCCTCTGACTGTCAAAGATGCTCTTTTTTTATTTCTCTTCTAAAGAAGCACTTCTGCCGGATCTGTTACGGTAATAGACTATAAAGGTATACACCAAGAGACGGTATAACAAACTGTGCGTCGATCGATTAGAAGCTCAAGATTTTAGACGGGAATCCGAAGTCGTTTAAAGGATCCAATGATCTCGGCCAGATTGGAGGGAAGTTTCCTAGTTGGCAACCGAGTTGATACCTATTGTCGGTGACGTTAATTGATTTGTAGCTCGATCGATTAGCGTAACGCAAGTTCTCGGCTCGATTCGTAGCAATCGAACGCCCGTTCTCCTCCGGTGGTAAGGGGATTCGCAAATCAAACACGAACGTCCAGGGATCTTATTGGATTTCGTTGCCTCTACGCCGCGAGTAGCTCGATATCGTTAATTATCTGACGAGCAGTTGTTGCGGCACGAGTGTAATGAACAGTGTCAGGTGATCGAAGCTCGTTTCACCGGATCGGTTGGCAAGAGCCGAGGTGAACCAACGCAACGGGGCGGAGGTAGTATCCACGTCGTGCGTCGGCACCCCTTTCCGAGTTACTTAATATCATACGATACTGTGTGCCGGGGTGATTCATTGCTCGTTACGCGTTCTTCGACACCTGCCTAGAGCCGGCCAACTGGATTTCAAAGGATCCCAACGCGAAGCTGCAGCAATGCAACGGGCAGGAAAGCGAGAAGTCGATGAACCACGAGACGGATGAGTTCGAAACGGTGGCGGGAACGAGGCTCTGAATTCGATTCACGCGATAGAATTTTATATTCCATTTCCGCCGTCTGAGAGGAACTTGAACTGGATTACAGAGTTCACCGCGGATCCTCGCTGATCTACGGTGTTATCGGCGAGTATATTATCGAGGGCGGATTTCGAAAGTGGAGGATGTATTTCAAATGGATGACCTAGTCGTGGAATAATTGATACTGTGCTTATCTAATTGATCGAATCGAAGTTTGATGCGATACTCGTGAATTTAGTTATAGCGACAAAGCAAATTGAAATTTGGCGACCGGGAGAGATTAAACATCGGTATAGATAGATGCCGAAGAGGGAGGGACCGCGACTGCGTTTCGACGCTATATTTCATTTCCAGGTCTGGGAACAAAGCAGTGTTGGGAGAGAGGGTATCGGTTACCTCATGAGCCCCTTCACGTACCTCGAGTACTCTTTTCAACGCCTACCACCGTCCCTCCCTCTGCTTGAAATCTCCTCTTTCTTTCATTTTCCTTCTTTTTTTTTCATTTTTTTTCTTCCGCATCAACTCCTTCCTTTCTCATTTCTCTCTCGCACGCGGCCGCTCGCTTCTCGTCCGTGTTCCTCGGCTTGGCAATCCGCCTCGACGTTCCTTCTTTTCAGCGCGCATAATACGCTCCTTTAGCCCCCTAATGAGCGGCAATTACGGTGTCTCTACGGTTAACGATCAGTGACGATCGATGATCCCTCTCTCGCGCGGAGGGAGAGCACGCCCTCCGTGAACCGGCGGTCATTTGTTCGCGCAACAAAACAAAGGAAGCTGGAAGGAAGCGTGTACGGGCGCGTGTTGAATGAACCGATCGGGTCACGCGCGATCATCATCCTCCGAGCGGAGGAAACGCGACGATGATCGAAGGTGCGAGAGGATCCTCTTCGTCGAACAGATATGGGTAGAATGGATGTAACAAAGGCTCCTTCTCTTCAGCATTTTTTATACGAATACAAGAGGTTCAGCTTGTGTGTAGGATACGAGTCTACCGTATTGAAACGCGACGGAAGGAGCTGCCTGCTTTCCGGGGTAATTGAATTAGTTTCGCTCAGACGACGCGGGAAACGCCGCTATCTTTTCTCATCGGTAATTCGAATAAACCGGTGGAAATATCAAAAGTTACTAGATTATGAAACTGCTTTATGCACGAAGCATTAAAAAGGTTTCGAGATATAGAAGTTAAACGTTATATTTTAAATATTATTATTATTGCAAACTTTGTTAGAATATTTTAAAACTAACTGACGTTAGCAAACATTTTTAAACATGCTTCGTAACAAAGAATTATCGTAGCATCATACATTTATCGGGTATGTTATTCATTCATCTTTGCGACACTGTTTACACAGATTAAAGGATATTCAATTGTGTGCGCAAATGGAAGGACACATAGAACACGTTTTTAATGCGTGACTGGCTGCAGTAGATACAGCTATGCTGGAACACGATAGTGTGAATTATTGACACATTACCAGCCACGGTAAAATGAACATTTGTAGTTAGGTACATTAAAGTACCAATTATTAAAGATATTGTCAGTTAGTTTTCAAATTTACACTTGCTGTTTGTTATTTTACATCAGTATTATACAATGTCAATGCTGTTTGAATTTCGTCTCCTTATTTCTGTCGCTAATTTCAATTGTTAGAATTATTACGAATTTGTGATAAGAATAGATTTGTTCTCCGAGGAACCAGAAGCATTCTTGGAACGATCCATCGAGTTATCGAAGGTCGATCGTCGCTCATTAACGAAACATTGGTTCAAGTAGAGTTAATCTTCGCATGAATGACAACGCGTCGGACAGTCGGTCTTGCATGTTGCATCGGCGTTTAATATTAGCAACACGATTAAAAGCATCACGCGACCGAATTATTTATATCCGTTTCGATCGCGAACCGATCGATGATACCAAACTATTTTCGTCCGGATTAATGGTATCACCGATACGTGAGAAATGTATTTTCTTCTTACATCTCTGAGCAGCGGTACAATTGAAACCGTTACGATAGGCTTGTTATAGATATCACGAGGAGCTCGAGTATCAGTTGGAATGATTTCAATTCCATCCTATAGCCATTTCGCGTTTTATGAAATCGACGATATTGTTTCGATATAGGTGCCCGTCACGAAACAAGATCGTTGATGTTCCAAGGTAGAACTTTGGTGAAAGCAGTTCCATCATATTAGGGTGCAGAAAGATCCCTATATATTCAGGGTATGCCAAAATAAAACTGTACGATCATACATGAAAAATATTTATTTATTTCCACTGTGGTACTTGAATTATTAATTTATTGAATGCTATAACAGCCATCGGTGGTTGGTATTAATTTTTTTTTAAAGTAAACTTTAATATTTTTATTTATCGTCGCCTTCGTCATCAATTCACCCTCCCTTATTTCTGGAAGAAAGATTTCCTTCCTGGTCAAGACGTATCGACGTGTAATTAGGTAGACTGTTAGCAAAAGCAAGGTCGAAGAGTGGGGAAAGTGGTAATTGACATGGTGGTGTGTTTCGCTGTCACTTGTTTCCGTGACGCTAGCTTTTTGTTTCGTCAAGAGAGAGGAAACGGCCGGTGACTGTTTTCACGCGATCTCCATGGGGGTTCCCCCTTCGCCCATGGTGCAGCCACCTAGATAGAAACATACGGGGGCGCGAGTGTGTGCACGCGGCTCAGGAGGGCGGCTACGGACGAAATATTAGGGTGAGATATTGGACCGCAAGCTACTAATTCGTACGGTGATATTGATTCGGACACGGAATCGTTCTGTGATGTGCATCCGGCAATTTCTCTCGTTTCCTATACAGGGTGTTTTCAGACGAATAGTATAACCGAGTTCGGAATGATTCTAAATAAAAGTAGAAAAAAAAGAGTAAATTAAAATGATGAAATAAAGTTAATACAGGCAGGTTAACGAATATTGTGATACAGGCAGGTTAACAAATGGCGTTAACTTGATCCCGTTTGGTGGTACGTTTAATTGCGACACCGGTGTGTGCCTCTCGTCTTATTAATTCACCGTTTTTCCTGCGATCTCATTTCGCGGCGCGAGAACACGAATCCTCGCGGTTGAACCGTGCCACAGCCAGACCATCAATCACGTTACGTCGTGACAGGCTTTGACAAAAAGCTGCCACGCGAATTCCGTGACCACCCTGAGAGTGTGGCAGTAATACCGTAGTTCTTTTTCATGGCTTCCTGAATATCGCTCAGAATGTCGAAATACGGAATCATTAGTAACCGGTGTGGTACGATCCTGACCGCGATCCACCTCTCTTTCTCGTTCGCCGCTGCCCAGGTAATCTATCACGAAGGGCTCGTGCGAGCAGGTGTCATGGCAGTCTGCCGCTAATGATTCTGGACATCCAACGTGGAATTAATCATTGCCTTTGTCTTTCTCTCGGTTTTTGCGCCACGTCCTACGGGATATGCCCGCTCAGCTTTTCGGCTGACTCTCTTGCAAATCGCACGCTTCCTCCCTACCACATTTTTCCTCATTATCCCCGGTTAATTCCCGTTCGGTCATCAGCATCGATTCTGACGATTTTCTAAGCGAGAATCAACCAATCCCGTAGATTAATCGTCGATAGAAATTGTGTAATCCATGAACTAAGAAAAGCAAACGTGAAGAGACCTCCGGGTGAACCGACCTTTTACCCCTTTCACGGGGTTATCCGTGATTTTTTTGAAAGAATGAATTCTCTGTTCGTTTCGTCGAACAGCTGTCGTACTATCGGTATAAGAAGAAATCCTCCGAAGGAGAGGACACGTTTTCGCCGCGAGATGATTGCAAAACGTCAATGACATTCGCGTCTCTCTCGTATTCGTTTCTCGTTTAGGGTCATCAAGATAACGGACGATCAACAGTCTGACGGTCGGTCATGACCGAACGAGCCTGAACAGGTATTCTCCGAGATAATGATTGCCGGTGGAAGGAAACCGACTCGCTACGCCGTAAATCCTCCGGCGTCTCTTTACGGTGCTTATTGAAAATTAAAGTGGAATTCTTCAGGCGTTTACGCGGCGGCGAATCGGACCCATTATCTCGATCGTTCGCTAATCGAAATCTCCGGCTGGGATGTTCCTCAGAGTTCCATCAAAAGGATTTCTCGACGGGGAAAATACTTATCCGTCTACTGTGTACATCAGTTTCTTTCACCTAACCCAGGCGAATGGTGTCGCGATAAAAGTAGTCGAGAATTCGTCGAGGTACAAAGAGAAAAGAAGGAACTGGCATCCCCAAGATCCCGATGGAGCACGGTACCGGTGAGGGGTGGAGCGAACGAGGTGGCAGCCAGACAGGATCCGCGTGGAAAACGCAAACAGCGCGGCTCTCTAATACACCGGGGACTTTATCAAAATCTGATAACTTCAGAAGCGAAGGCAACAGCGAAGGAGGAGAAGCGAAACACGGTCGAGCTCTAAGCCACCCCCGAAAAGCCGAGAACGCGAGGAACGTTGTTGAGGTGGTTATCCCCACCTATATGCCGTCCCTATGGAAAGACTTGCCACTCCTACCCACGTTTCTTGCGCCTTCTTCGATGTAACGTGTCACACTTGGAAATCCCTGTTCGACGAATTCGAGGGACACGTTTATACACCCTCGTAAAATCTACACGCGAATCGGTATAGACTATCTCTTTGAAAATCGAACCTCCTTATTTAACCCTTTCGCTATTATGAGTTATGGAGTGTCTATAGTCGTTCAATACGAAGCCTTTCCATTTTGAAGCGCACAATTTCACGTTAGCAATATTAATAGGTTACATTTGGTACAATAGACTTCCCTTAGATAAAAGTATATGCAGGGGGAGGTTTTCTCTAGGTTCTTCTAAAACCGAAAACAAAAGGTAGAAGGTTTCTATTCAACATAGAAAAATTCACCATCCCCTTGAGTTCTCAGTCTTTCAAAATCCTAAGCTTATCAGAACATCTTTCGACCCTGATAAAGTTACTTGCAGTGCCGAAGAAATATCGAGAATATTTTTTTATCGAACACAGCTTACACCCAGAAGCTTCAAACAGTGCAAACTTGAAGATCCTCCGCAAGTTCTCGACTGATTCCGTTCGCGGAACAGAATAGCAGCTATCAGAATGTACATGTCCCAGGCTCGTCCTTCTGATATGTACAGCTTCTACATAGAGACGCGGATGTCATCGTTGTTCGTAACGGACGTATATATACGCACACAGATTGCGGACACGGTAGATAGATAGACGCCAGTACGTGAGAGCACGGAGATTGCTTCGGGGCTTTCGGGGTTGAGCATATTGAATAACTCGCTCGCTGGACCGCGAAAATATACCGCGAGGCTGGCAGTATGCGGATCGACGTTCCTGAAAGGACCTTGCAGGATCCTCGGGGCGGGCACTGTATCCTGTCTACGTGTCTACCTAACCCACCCCGAGCAAAATGACGACGGCTATACGACGGAAGAGACTCGCTAGAGTATTATCTCTGTATGTGTGTGTGTGCGTTCGGGGTTGAAAATGCATCGCTGAGAGAAAGGGAGAGAATTTCCTCGTGATAGCGTTGTGAAACATGTAACGAAGCGATCTTTTCGGCTCCCTTTTCGTTCGCGAAATGGATATTTCGAGGAGTCTTCTTCGTAATGTTTTCATTTTAATCGTAGATAATTCTTGGTAATTGATTTCTTGATATTCTTAGATTTTTCTTAAAGATATTAATAATAATTTTCCATCCTTGATATATCTATTTTTCTATTTGATTATTAATTATCCATTATTTTGTGAAGAATAGAACAGAGTATTTGAACGTTATCAATAGGGGAAATCGATATTTTTGAGAGAACGAAACGAAGCTCTTGTACCATGACTGAATTGTAGGTAAGGGAAGAGGAGGAGGAGAATTCGTCCGGGGATTCGCAGGATTACGTGCAGGAAAATGTGGCTCGAGGCCAGAAACGGAATGTCGTTACGCCGGGGTAACGATAGGTACAGTGCGGCCATTGTTGGGTAACCTGACTAGAATACATGGTCCTCGTATCGGCGGAAAAGTAAAGAGAATTGGTCATCCGAGTATCTACAATTCTTTTGAAAAACCACAACGAATATGCTCTGATCGTTGTGTTCTTTTTTCCAGAATCAATCGCTGTACTGTGTGTGTGTTTTCTGTTAAATCTTCTTATCTATTAACACTTTGAAAATCCCATATTTTATTAGCCGAATGAATCTTGTAATGGTAGTTTTTTTTCTATAAAAAGTTACGTATCAAAAGGTTAACCACTTGGCAGCAAAGTTGAAAGTTGTATATAAAATAGAGAGTTCTTTGAAAGTACATCAGTTGCTACAAAAAATTGACGTCCGATGTTGGTTTGCTGTTGCTACTTAGGGTTTAGTTCGTTCTTGTTCAATCGAATTGGAATTTACTTGGGAAGTAACGAAGAAATAATACGGTTGCAAACGTTTATCGGACAAGAAAAAAGAAAGGGGAGGATGAAGAAAGCGTGAAACGTTCCTTTCAGATGCAAATTACTAAAGTTCGTCGCACGTTTCGACGCAAGAAAACGATCTGCATGCAGAATAAAGACGGTGCAAGACTGAAACGTGTAATCTTTTTCCCGTTGCGCGGCCTCATCAAGATCAATTAGACTGGTATAGTCGGACGATCCTCGGCCGTTAACGATATATCAATTACAGCATAGACGTAGGTAATAACTATTAATGACTTCATTCAGGGCAGAGTAATTACAGATGCCTGTACGCGACAGAGAATCTAGGTCGTCAACGATTTCAAAGACCACCGAACTTGCTCGTTTTAACACAAAAAAAAAAAACAGACGAGATTCTTCACTATAGTTATTAGCAAAACGATCCGTTACTTTAAAACTAATTATTGCAGCGGTAAAAACGGTCAACTTCTCTAACAGTTTATTTCATAAATTGCATCGAGCACCCTAGTTTTCGCGCTTTTTGCTTGTAGCATCAAGATCTATAAAATTCTAGACAAACTTAACTTTTTTGCTGTGGATCAGGGGTTGTGAAAAAATAAGATTAATGTTAATAATATTATAACAGTACAACGCGGATGCACATTAGCCTCGGTTAATGCTATTAATATTATTACTATCATTACTGTTTAATATTATCCGTGTTATTAATATTATTATCGACGAAATATTTTCAAAATTCTGCCGATTACGGTGGCAATAAAATTTACGATGTTTCACTATTTCTTGCAACCCTCGTATCCTTAGACGCGTGAAACATATGCGACGTAACGCACTAGAAGCGTAAAAGCAATTAACAATATTGTTTCTCCCTGGAGAGGCAAATATGTAGCTGGTTTTTCCCAAGGTTCGTAAATCAATGAAAATTTGGGACCGTGTTTCGGAGTGGTCAAGAGGGACCGTTGACGTCAGGAAAAGATAGGGTCGCAATGAAACAGCCGGGGAAAACCCACTTTCCGTTTCCCTGCAATAAGGGAAATAATACCGGCGCTATTCGCCGACGACAAATAAACGAACAATACCGCCACCAGACGTTACCTGAGATCGAGCTGCTTGGAATCGAAACGACAGGTGGTGCACCCGCTTTTTCTGCGATACACCGTCCGAACGACGACCCCTTAATGACGACCAGTCGTGACTAATCGAGGGTGGAACGGATTATCACCTCTCTTTCTTTTATTTCACCGTTGCCGGAACAATCGGGAATATTTTGAAAGTTGTAGCACGAGTTCTGGCTGGAAGATTTCTTCGTCTCGTCGATAATATTGGGAGAAATATTAAAAACTTGTCAACTTTGGAGTAAAAAACACTTGCTTGTTAACGCAAGTGATAATTTAAATAATTATTTGCAATTTAAAAATTTTTTTATTGGTCTTCATTTGCGAACGGGTCACGGAGAAAGGGTTAAATTTCATCATATAGAACGAATGCAAAATGGAATATAAGTCCTATTTGAAAGTATTTCTTGGTAGGAGAAGTTGTTTCGTATCCTGGTTGAAACGGAGAAAGCGAGGCCACTAAATTGACCCGGGATGTTGTTCAAAGTCGATTTGGATAGGACCGTTCCATACAGAGAGACGTATCACGAAGCGAAAGGAGAGGAAAGCATCGACGAAATACAATTTGAAAGACGTAATTCGAAAATCGTTGTTCGCCCGACGGCAGCGACCCTCCGTCGGACGTCAAAATGAAATTACGCGACCCTCCGCGCGGGGACCTTCGGCCGCGTACAAAGGCTCGTTTGCCGAGGACACAGCACAACAATCTGACTAAAGGGACCTAAACCACTAATCGTTTCGCGATTAACTTCCATTAAACGCTACTTAATGAACAAAACTTTCGTGTCGTTCTGCGACCAACAGCTCGTCAAGACGTTTCGTTATTAAACCAAAAGACCACTTTAAACTATCCGTTTCTAAATTTTACGAAAAGAATTGCCAATATCGATTAATAATTTTTTAGTGTCGTCTTTGGAAATTATAGATGCTTTTCAATTTTATTTGAAAAATGATAAATTAAGTTTATTTAATCGTTTGATAGTTAGATACTGTTACAAATTCATTTTGAACAATACAAATACAACTTTGTTTAAAGAATAAAACTAGTGAAATAATTGTGGGTGTTCTATGATCGGTTTGACAGTCGTTGTCATATTGAATTCGAAACCAAGTCCTCTAATTTAAATATTAAATAGAATAGCCATTTCCGCCAATTGTTAGATGCAACAATAGATTTAAATATTTATGATAAATTAAATAATTTCGATTTGTGGTTGTGGTCGAGTCTCGCTCGGGGTAGTTTGTCGAAAGTTGAACAGGTTTCTATAGGTTTTTGTAACATAACTTCAGTTCTTCTGTTTTTCATCAGAAAGAATCTTTTGGCAAAAAATGTTGAATGAAGAAAGTCGTCTGAAGAACGAAGGAAACTTTTGCATCCCCCTAATGGGAGAGTTTCTCGATTGAAAATTATTCTACACCCCTGAATGTTTCATCGAATAACAAATAGATAATAATATGAAGAACATACCTGTTTTTCGCAGCAGCAGCACGATCCCTTTGCCTTCTGTTCTTGAACCAATTTCCCACCTGCGTCGGCGTGAGTCCCGTCGCAGCAGCCAATTCCCTCTTTTTCCCAGGATTCGGATAAGGATCCTGAAGGTACCACTCTCTCAACAACGATCTGGTTCTCTCCTTAAAGCAATGAGTCTTTTGTTCGCCGTCCCAGATCGTCCTGGGCAACGGGAATTTCTTTCTCACTCTGTACTTGTCTACCGGTCCGAGCGCTCTTCCGCGTAACTTCTCAGCCTCCTGATAATGCGCTTCCAGCCACATAGCTTGAAGTTTACCGTGAGAGTCCTTGGTGAACTTGTGCCTCTCGAGGATGGCGTACAATTCTCTATAATGCCCCGAGTGAAAAGCGACGATTGCTCGTGCCCGGAGCACAGCCTCGCTTTGATTCAGCTCCTGGATGTTAGGATGGGCAACTGGTAAACTCCAGAGGAACCTGGCCAGTCTCTCGATGTCACCGCTTTCTTCTAGAGTCTCACAAACGGTGGCAACCTGGCTGACGGTGA
The DNA here is from genome assembly GCF_907164935.1 of Osmia bicornis bicornis. Taxonomy (NCBI): domain Eukaryota; kingdom Metazoa; phylum Arthropoda; class Insecta; order Hymenoptera; family Megachilidae; genus Osmia; species Osmia bicornis. The sequence goes on along the minus strand of NC_060216.1, from coordinate 9,177,098 downwards.
ACGATAAGGTCGGCAACGCGAAAACTGGAGCAGGCACGATCGGACCGTTGGTGGTGGGTGCCGGTGCACCCGTTCCTGCTGGTGCTACGGCTGACATCTCTGTTAACTCGATCGTCTGATCCTCCCGGTCAGAATCCACTTACCCGGTGCTCTTGGATTTGTTGTCTTCCTCAGAGCATCGATGTCACCGCGATCGTCGGACTCAGGAAACTCTCCGACTCGATTTGTGTTTGCTTTTCGCACCTCTCATCATGCCGTTGACTCGACTGTCAGGCTAATCATTATTCAGACTCTTTTCGTCGATCACTGGATCAAATACGAAACTCACTTCACGGTTACCACACTGAACTACTCTCTGAACCGAGCGGACACGGTTAAAAAATCTCACCAGTTTCTATAGACAACAACGTTAAATGTTCTATCCGAATCTGAATCCAACCCCGGATCCAAGACCCTTAGGGCGCGAGTTTAAATTCCCTTTTGAAGTAACACACGACGATCCAGGTGAACCTTGGAACGAAAGTGAGCGTTGATCGTCGGTTCCTCCCTCGCGTACCGAATGTCACCCCCGTACGCTAGCGTCAGATGACTCCCGGTCGCAAGTAACGTTCTCCAGGTAGATATCCTCGGGGTCACTGGCGAACAGCACGCTGACGTTCTCCTCGGCCGTGGGGATATCACGCGAGGCCGCTGTTGCCTGGATCGTATCGGATAGCAAACTGGTTTCGTTTACAAGCCGGCATCTCGGCACCGGCCCTACCCAGCATGATACGTTTGTACGCGCCCGTTGCAACCGGGTAGTCCCGCCGGCTCTTGCGACCTACCTCTACCTCGTCCTCTCTCACTCCTGCTCCCTCGAACCCTCGTCCTTTCTCCCAGACTTCGCCAACTCCACCGCGGAGGGGTAGTTGGATGAAAAGAGACGACGATACGAAGCTCGGGGGGCCAATGTAGAGGCCACGCCTACCAGCCAGACCGGGATTGGCCGGATCCCATCCACGTAGCCATGGTAACCTTTCTTCGTCCTTCCGTACACCAGTGTCCGTGTTCACGTTTGTGTCCGTTTAATTATCCCTTCCAACTGTAGCCAGCACCACCGTTCGCACCCCACCTTTCAACCATCTCTACCCCCACCCCTTCTTTAGTCTTCACGTTCGTGTTCGTTGCGCACCCTTCACCTCGCCGTCGGTACCCCTGCCAGGGATTCCTGTGCTCCCGCCAGATACCTCTCTCACGCCCCCTCTCTCGAGAACCGAGAGAGAGAGCCGAGAGAGAGGGAGAGAGAACGATCGATGAGACGGGCAGAAAGTGGGACGGAGAGTGCAAAAAGTGGGAGAAGCAGGAGAGGGAACCCAGCATGATCCCCACATTCAACTGCTGCTGTTCCTGCTGCTGTTCCGTAACTTCTGTTGCTCCTGCTGCCGTGTCTCTCGATGGACGAACTGCTTTCGACGACACTCTCACCGATACCGCACCGGCTTTTCGGCTCTGTTTGTCATCATGTCGTTCGCGCGATATTTTCCTCTTTCATGGTATCGTTCTGTGCGATTCGTCTGGGGATTCGTTACCTTTCACGACACAAGCGAATGTAGTAGGATGCGTGGTCGTGTCACGGGGGTAGTTTAACCCACGAACGATGGTGGCCAGGTTAGCCGTGACACGGACTAACGAAACGTGGACCATGGAGTATCGGATTAGAAATTCAACGAATAACTTTCATATATTAAGAAATGATATCCGAGAAAATGTATGGTATATAATTTAGAAAACGAGACGGAAATTGGGAATTGGCTCCGCCATTCCTAGATGAACCCTCTGGTACCTCTTCCTGTTTATAATTATGCAATCATTTCAGCTTTATTGCATTTAGTTCGTTAATTATAATACAAGTTTCGATGTTTTTCATCGATTAGCAGAGGCTTTTACATAGAAGCATTGCTCCGTTTATCCGATTTGGAACGTCGACAGAACCTACTTCTTGATACCGGCGATAGAAGCCCTCTATCGACACGCGACTAGATTTCATTTCTCGTCAAGACGACAGGTACACGCGTATCGAGAAGCCGAGGACGCGCGACGGCGCCGAAGGCGTCTTCGTTTTATCGAACGCACAGCCGCCGCAGGAGCTTCAGTCTCGTGATAAATATTCTGATTCGTAACTCTGACGTATCCAGGTCGCTGCGTCAACTTCCTTCCCCCGAAATGTTCAACGTCTTAGACATTCGCTAAATTTCACACGATTTTTTCTCTCGCTCGAAAGACAATCGCATCAGTTGATTTTATTTAAAACCTCTCGAGGTGCTACATCGATAATATTTCTTCGATTATTCCAAAGGAAAAGGGACGAACCGATTGGCTGCAAATATTTATTCTCGATAAGTTTCTTAGTATCGCATCACGGGGGCGAAATAGAAGGAAATATAATCCCGATGGCGTCGATGATGCCATCAATTGCTCTCGTTTGCAATCGCTCGTTCCGTTATACGACCGACACCATCGACACGATTGGCCCTAGTTAAACCGGATTACAGGAAAAAGCAGGATTACTAGTTTTTCGAAAGACTCCTCGGTCGATTTCTTGCGATATGAAAAGTATTTAAATAGAGTACTGCTGAACCAGATTACCACGCGATTCTATTGCCGCAGTATATGTAAATTTCTGTTAGCTTAGCTGTCAATTTGACTTCAATTTCAAATGGTCATTCTAAATTGTATTTCATTCCTGGCCATCGATATTAGCCCTTTTTGACCTGGAGATAATCCCCCATGCTACTTCATTAATATTAGGAATTACTGCGTTATTATTAAATTCAAAATTTTCTTATTTAAATATTTTCAACGATGAAAAATGATATTTTATTTTATAAATTATCATATTATCATTGTTATAATAAGATTTATTTTCCTTTCTCGACGAAAAACCTTGTTCTTCTCTGCGATAAGAATACAAGATGGCGTATCTCGTCGTTTATTTGCGTATCTATTTGTAGATCCGTAACGGAACACAGGTAATCAATAGGAGATAGTATTTTGCGAAAGATTTACGAGCCGATGCGTACACTCGGGTACCAGGCAGGGTGTTGAAAATCAGGTGTAATGTTTCCCGAAGGTGATTCGTTCTAATCCAAAACACATGTTCCTTTTGGCAACAGAGAATTTGTACCGTGGAAAGGACGAAAATCTGGGGATTTCCCAGGGGAATTCCCAAGGATACGTCGAGTAGGTACAGAGAGCGAAGACAATGAGGTACCAGCAGACCCCCATCGAGAAAGAGTGACCGACCACCGAAAATCGAAAGGTGGTAAATTCTTATAGGGCCCAATTATTCTTCGACTGGTGGCTTTATTCTTCACCTTTACTGTCCATGGGAACCGAAACTCGTCGATCTTCCTCATTGTTTTTCATTAGTTCGTCCTTCCTTCGCTTTTCTACACGATTGATTCTATTTTCTCGAAAATGCAATTATCTGTAAATTTACTGATAAATAGGTCGATTAGAAAAATTTACTTGACCTCCTTATCATTTACTTGTTCCACTTGTTTTACTGTTCATTTTTCGTAGCCCTAAAATATTTGGATATTTGCATGTTGAGATGTTTAAATATTTAGATATGTTGTGCTACTTAAGTATTTATTGTATTTTGAGATAATTGTTTCTGATTTGAAATGCCGACTAATTCACGCGATAATGCTAAAGCGATTTCAGGCGAGTTTGGAATATAGTGGATTCTTCGTTAACTTTAACCTGTCTTTAATCCCACTGAATGGTAAGCAATTAATCGTTCCGTGTAACAGATAAATTCCACTGATTGCGCGCATTAGTTGCTACGGGTCTAAATACGTGTTTGTTCCAGTGCATAGGCTGTAGCGAACTACGCACCTGGTATAATGCGATAATAGGTGGACAACTGTTTGCAGATGAGCCTTCCAATCGTTATCAATAAATACGCGTGATTAGCAAGTGTGTTAAACGGTATTAAAAACATTCTCCGTCTAATTAACAAAATTTTCATCAATAATCTAAACTTAAAGAAGATTCGCTTGTATTTCATACTTGCTACAATTTATACTTTATACCTTCCGAAATCTAACGCAACATTTTCCAATATTCTCCGCACGCTTTTCACGCGTATAGTAATTGCATGAATTTCGCCGGTGATTAATAATAAAAGAACGCACGAACGATCCTGGCGGACGTCCGGCTGACGAATTACATCACCACGGAATATAATAGAATATCGGGCGCGGAATGTCTAGCAGATGAATGTCACGATAACGACAGGTAGGCGGTGAGTATTACACCGTTCCATCATTCCACCCCCGATTACGCGGATCGATGTATCGGTCGGTCGGTGTCGTTTGTTTGCCCTCCGTCGGTTTCCTAGACAAATGATTTCGCCACACGACAATTCTCCCTTCTTCTTCTTCACGAATCTTGACGATACGTCGCGTGCGTTTCGAGCTGTTCCACTTTCGAAAGCGTTTCAGCAACTTGAAGGAAGAGTCTGTCGGTTGGCTGGTGAGAAACACTCGTTCTTCTTATCGCGTACGTTTTAGCGACCTCGCATGTACCAGCCGGCGCACAAAAGTTCTTTCATTGAATTCCATCGGGCAGCACCTATTACTTTTCGCAATGAGAACTGTCATGCGGTGCTCGTTGCCGAGGGTAAATTAATCACGGGCTGGAAATGAAAGAAAGGAAAAAGCTGAGGAAAAGCGTTTTATTCGCGCGACGCATAATGAATCATGACGCCTCCAGTGTACGAGGATTAGAATATTAAGCGCACAAGACCTTTGATTTTGAAATCGAATTTTATTTTTGAAATAAGGATATTTCTGTTCTTAAAAATACAGAAAAAGGAAAATTTTAATATATAAAGCAATGAGAAGTTGATTTATGATAGGGTAAAGATAGACTCGATGAGCTTTAAAGAAGATTTTAATAAAGCCGAATCTGATTCGACCCTAGACTCGAAATACCCTGGTACACACCAGCCTGTACAATAATACACGAAGCGGGGTAAGCAACGCCCCATTAGGATGCCGTTAAATAATAAAGCCTCCATATTAGGAGCGGGCACCCCATAGTCCGCGCAACCAGAAGAGGATTATCCCACAACGATATGTCTCGGGTTCCCCTTTCCCTCTGCGATGCGTAAGTAACCAGCAACACCATAATTCAGCGTCACGTTCGAAATGTTGTCCGTTCGATCGTTCACTATTTGTACGCTTTAATCCGCCAACAAACCCGATTATTTTACTTGTTTATTGGACAATCGGGTAATCCTTGTACGATTAGGGCTGTTTTTACTTTCGTCTTTGGAATTAAGTAGTTACATTCAAATCTCGCTAAACAAGTTAGATGATGTATTTATATATACGTTGTCGAAGATTGATTATTAATTAAAAATGAAATATTCAACCGAAATATCGTCAAGATCCACGGTAAACGTGTCGAACAGCTCGAATGCTTAACCTGACGGTTTATCAGTGACGATCAGCTAACAGAAGCATCCGAAAGACGGAAGTAGGTAGCGTTTAGACAGTAAGAAAAGTTGTTCGAGTCGAGAAGTCGATTTTCGGGTATTGGTAGTCGTCGAGGGTCGCAAGTGGCGCCCGGGATGTTTCTGCTCGCGGTATGTTTATAGAGGAACCTCGGAAGCCGAGGATGAAATTTGAGGTTTAAGACAGAAGGGGTCCGTCGTTCGGCAAAGGAAAAGCTGGCTCGGATCGGTGGACCCGGTGTCTGACGGGGCTCATCTGCGCGATGGCGCCACGGCCATTTGTTTGTTTTACTTTTCTGGGCTGGCTGCCTTCTAACCCGGCCCTCCATCGACTCCTAGCCATGGGTTAATGAGGTCGTTAACGAGGCTCCCACTAATTCTGCTATCTTGCCCGTAGAAGCTGTGCCGCGCCTTCTTCTGCCAGATAATATCGTGGCTTGTTGCGGTCGAAGAAGGGGGCATCGTATAATCGAGCTGGCAGGATGCGTTAGCGGCCCTTGCATCGACGTTTCCGTACGATCCTTTTACGATATCGACCTTTGAACCCTCTTCTTCCAGCTGTTAATTCGTCTGTACGAAAGTCTTTCTTCTTTTCTTTTCTCTCTATTTCTGGAACAGGTAAAATGGAACTGCGCGTCCTTTCAAATTAAGGGTGTATTCCTGTTTGAAATTTATTTAACGTTGATAGAACGGGATGAAAATATTTATGTCAAAATTTTAAACAGCACGTCGCATTTCGGTAGAAAGTGGATCTATTAAAAAATTCTTACGCGTTCATCCCTAGGAGCGCACGATTTTCTACGTCGCCGCAGAAAAAATCTGATCGTTCGCGTTATATCTGAAACGCAGAAGACTCGCCTCGACAGGCTTTTTCAACGTGTCTTTTTCAAGATATTCCTCGGAAGAGGTTGCCCGTGCGTCGATTAAACGTTCCATGCTTTTTTCATTCTCCCTTCGATCGTTCGTTTCTTTTATATTTTTCTTTGCCCTCTATCTCTCTCTCTCTCTCTCCTCTCCACCTCAATTCGTTATTTTATATTCTTTATGTCTACCTTTGCCTCCAGTTTCATTCTTCTTTCTTTTATTCTTTCTTTCGATTTTTACCCCCTTATCGCGGTCCTCCCGATTCCTCTTCACTTTCTATTCTTTTTTTTCTCCCTCTATCTCCCCTCTTCTCTCTCGATTTTTATTCCCACACACTTCCATTATCTTTTTGCCCTGAACGCATCCCTACCCCCTTCAACAGCTTCTCTTTTCCCTTCACCTCGTCCGTCTCTGTCCCCGCATTCTCCTCTCTGTCTCCTCGTCGCGTCCTCTCATTATCACGCTTTTTCGTGCCTCTCGTCGCCGACTCATTACTATTTTTCGCACGGTTCGCTACGCGTGCCGTTGCTCGAGCGACCGATAAATTTTGCCGCGATATTGCGTTCGGCATTATCGCAATCATGAGCGGGCAGAAGTACCTTCCTTGCCGCCCTTCCCGTGTCAGCACCGCGTCGAATCCCGTCCTCGTGTTCGTGTGTCGTCGCGTCGGATCGCGTCGCTGCGTACACGTTGTAGCCGAATTTACATCGCGCTTTTAACATCGTCGGCTACCGGGCATAATTTCCCCGATGGTACGCAAAGCTGACCGAGCGGAACGCGCGCGGCTCATTACGTTTTATCCCATGCACTGACACTCGAATTTTCCGTCGAAATATGTACAAAGAACGCGGCCATAATTCGCTGACCTGACGCTGATTTTACATTCGCCAGGAAAATTGACGGCACCGATGATTATCGCCGGCCAATCTCCACCCCTCCTCGTCCCTTGATTCCGCTCGTCCTCGCTGTTCTATATTTTCCCTACCACCACGGTTTTTCTTCTCATTTATTTTTTTTTTTTTTCATTCTTGTTTGCTATTTCATCTCGCCGACAATCCTTTCGCTTCCGGGAATATTAATGAGCTCGGTGCGAGCTTGCGACAGATTTTGTTTCCCGGGATTATCGACGCCCTTCCGTTCTCTGTTCGCTCAGGGTAATTAATGCAACCGTCGAATCGAACGATTGGAGGGGTTTTTAACGCGTGCAAATTTGTTTCTGAAGTATTTCAACATTATTCTGGGGTAACTAATATGTGTTTTTTCCAAAGCATCTATTAAAACATACCTATCGTTAATTTCACCCCTATTAGGAAAATCGATATACGAAGCGAGTGTATTCTATTCTGCTTCAAATTATAAAAGATTACAGAGCATCGTTTCTTGTTTGCTGTTTCAGTTGAACTGAAAATTTGTTCGCGCCTAGCTTAACCCTGTCGTCTACGGTTTCCAAGTATATATTTTCGTGCGTTCGCTTTTTTATCCGCGTGACAGGAGGAAAACAAGAAAAAAAGCAGGGGAACGAGTGAAAAGTAAAAAGAATACACCGTTCGCGACTAAATGCACTCGTGAGAAGGTCTATTCCTGATGCCGTTCAGGAGTGGCACTCGTCACGTTCGGAATTCGACGTCAGGTCGGCGAGTGCAACGGCGCCACGGCCGGGGGCGAGAACACGCCGAAGAAGCGCAGGAAGTGGCCGGGAACTCGATCTCGCCCCGGGGCAAATACGTTTCCTCGGGCTGTTTGTTATGTTACATCTTTGCTCGACGAACGGCTGGCCTTTTAAAACGTCTCGTTGTCGCTTCGTGAACACGCGACGCTGCGAACGACCACGAGGAACGACGTGCTTCCCTTTTTCCAGGAAACGCGAAAAGAGTTGTCTAATCTTCGAAAAATCCGCCAGCTTTTCCGCGCAGCTCGTTCTTTGCCTTTAACTTCTATCTCTCGCGTCCGCCGGATAACGAACGGCTGAAATTAAACGTAACATTCAGTCTTCGTTGCGGAGAGCCGTTTACTGTCGTCGTGATTTTTTACACGCGAGACAAAGTGGTAATAAAACCATCGAGTTCGCGCGGCTAAAATGGAGGGTAGATAGAGCACTCGGACGGTGAAGGAAAATCAAAAGTACGAGACTTTTCATCTTTTCCAGGTGCAACGTAAGCTTCTTGCGACTGACGCACAACATGTGTGCGGTCATTAAAGTGTTAAGATGAGACAGAATTTTTAATGTTTCGAATTTTGAATAACTACCGATGGAACTGAAACATTCTTGAAACGACACAGTATAAAAATTTTTCATCTAAATTCATTGTAAGATAAAAAATGTTTAACGATTCTTATAAAAGCAATAGCTCCCATTTTCTCGTGTTTCTAAATTAATCTTGTATCCCGTAAAATGAAGAAAGAGCAAATGTCGAGATCGGTAAAGACGTCGCAAGAAGTCGTCGAACTTTCAGCTGGAACACCGTAGCCACAAAGTGGACGCCTTGGACGGATTTCAAGTTTACAACCGCCGGTGACCAATAAAGTTATCGATCTGAAGTGGGTCTCGGGGTACACGGGGTCTCCCGTGTAAACTGCACGCGACGAGGTTGAATGCTGGCTTTCCAGCAGGTTCCCGGGCAATATAGCAGAGTTTCGACAGGTCCTTGTTCGAGGGCCAGTACTTTGTTGGGCCCCGAACGACAATAAATTCGGCCAACGTATATACTCGTCGTCGGGTGCGTTGCTCGAAGGCTGACGACCACATCTGGAAGTAATTACGAAGGATAGGGTCTTGTGCTCAGGTGTACGATCCTTTGAGGTTCCAAGCTGAACTGAAGGAGGGGGTAGTTGAGCTCGCGGAACGTGACGATTGCTGAGGTACCCGGATTAGCGACCGATGCTTTTCGGTTTTCCTCTTGCTTGCGGAAGAGCCAGAAGTCGTGATACCATCTCTCCTCCTTTCGAAATGCTGTACCGTGGCCGTTTCTAACTGTATACCTCGAGTAAGCCGTATTATTCTCCCTTGAACAGATTGCGTAGCTGTTTTACATCGACTTCGACGCTCGACTCGGTTCGATCGTTAAATATTTGGTCGGTGTTCTTCAGTTCGAGCTGATTTACTTTCGTTCGAATGTAAGTCGAACAGAGCTTATTACAGAGTAATTCTTGTAACATTTGTATGGGAGGATGGTAGAGAATATTAGAGAGATTTTTTTAGAAAAACAATTTATATCAAAGTAAAACTGTTTGGGAGGGAAAAATAAGAAATAAATTTCTCAGAAAAATCAAATGGTTTGAAATGTTTTATGATAAAAAATTATTATTTACTTAGTCATTCTTTGGGTTCTGAGGATCTCTGATGAAAAACTTATAAAGATGAACAGAGATTTTATATTAAAATTTCACGTTGTCTTGATCAAAGGAGGAAAAAGTTGACGGGCATATTTATCAGGTCGCGTCTGGTCGATTCGAATTCGATTCGCGTTGCGATATTATTCCGCGCTCGGAACGTGCCTCGGCCTGAATTGCGAGGGCTTCAGGGAGCCTCTCATCCCGAAGAAGTGCCCGCTGGGTATTTAAGAAGCATATTCCGTCCATTTGGCATTGTGCGCCGTCGAATGGACACTTTCGGCCGGACGAGACTAGGTGAGATCGAAGGATCGAGGTATTGATCGTAAGCCGCTTGGCCCCGTGGGGACTTTACTTTTGTACTCACCAGCAGCTCTATTCGCTGGCCTCGTAAGTTCACACCTTGGCATAATCGGAGTATCCCGGAAAACCGGGATGCATTCGACCATTATAACCTTTGCGACATTTACACCGTAAAAGGAGATCTGCATCAGCTTCCTCTCCAAAAACCGGGAAATAGCTATACGTCAAATGACAGTAATTATATCGATTCTTTGTTGAAGTCCAGAAATATTTTAAATGAAATTCTGGCTATAAATCCGAGATCGAACACGATTTTTATCGATCTTTTATCGGATAACCCTGCGATACTTGTCAGTCAGGTATGCGTCAACCATCGAATCGATATTTCCCGGTTGAAAAGTCGTGCGAGGGAAAACTGCCATTTGTAGCAGCAAGAAATAACCGCGGAACCCCTGATTTGTCGTTTAAATCCGTGCTAGTGCTGGGGCTGCTAAAACGTGGCACGGAAAAAAAGTCTGTTTTCTTTGCTGTCGTGAGGCGCGCGCGTGAAACTCGTAACGTATGTATGTATGTACGTGAAAGCTCTCTTTACAGGGGACTCCATAATGTAAGTTCATCGCGGGCGCGCTGATGCGTGTGTAATCCCGTGGTGCTTACCGATACCATCGTGGGTTTTATTTTCATTATTCATTTGTTCGTCGTTTCCCCATGGATAGGCGGGAAGCTTACACGCGTAACCCCGTGCTTCTATGAGGCTTTAATCAGATAAGACCCTGGAACGCCAAAAATCGCCGCACACTAACCAGCATGGGGTTACACTTTCCCTCGCTCGCCAAAGCAGACCCGTTTCCGACCCATATTTCCTCGTTTTATCACCTCCGTTCATTATGTCGTTCACGCTTTCTTAATATTACCCCGCATAGTTGAATCTCTCGAATTTTCAGAAATTTTTTCTTATTTGCAAATTAGTCTTGCGAGGCTCGTTTGCAAAATTAAAAGATCAGATTGTATGATGGTTGAAAATTGAAACTCTAACCCAGTAATAATAAAAGGTATCTAGATTCGAGCCATTTTTACTCGCGTTTCCGTTGGTCGCTTCGAACAGTAGACGGAACGTTGGAGGAAACGAGAGGCAAAAGGAAACGAGCGAACTATCGGAGGTGCGGTAATTAGCAGGTCAGCTTAGTTAATTCAAGAGCAGCGGCTTAACGAATCGTAGTGGAAAGTGTGATATTTCGAAAATACGTTTCGTCGAGTGCTGAATAAGCTGGAAGTTCCATCCTCTTCGATTAATCAGTTATGCGAATCTGATTCTTTCAAGCAGCATCAGAAAACAGGACTTTTCAATCATATCTCATTAACCATTGATTCTTTGAAGTTAGAAGTAGCTCGTATTCTTTCATTTGTAATTATAAAATTTCTAGTAATATTAGGTAGAGAATACTTCAAGGAATTTTCTTTTTTCTATAAAGCCAAGGAAACAACCCTTCGTTGGTCGATCATGAATCTTCGACATTTTGATCCACGTCGATTAAAATCTGCCTTCATTCTTATCTGTCCAGTATCATCTATCCTTAACGTAGCTTCTTCTTATTTTCCATCGAAAATATCGGCAGGGCTATCGAGGCGTCTTAAGGGAGGATCTCGCGTTTGCTTGGCCGGAAACACGATATTCCCGAATATACCCAAGGAACCCAGGGCTGCCCACGTGTTTCGCGTTGTCCGTTAAAATTCGCTTGTCCGCGTTCTCGCGACGTCTCCCGTGTTTCGTTGCTGGTAGGCGGTGTATTATTTTTCCATTGGCTCGGCAAATTGGCTCGCACGGCTCCTCTCGAATTACGGACACTCGATATTCGCGACGTAAAACTTCCAGCATCCTATCCCGAGCAAAGCTCTCGCCCGGGAATATCCAAAAAGGAGTTCCACAATGTTCCATTGAGCGCGGATCGGTATAATCGAGCCAGGGCCCCCGATCTCGTGTTGCCTTTCGTTTCTATCGTCCCGGAGAACCACCCGCAGCTTGATTCCTCGATTTTCACGCGAAAACCCCCATCGATAGATCAATATTAAGTGCATCGCATCATCAAAATTACAACTATTCCACCCTGATAATTTGAAATTTATTTTATTAACATCCATACTATGACCGCTGGAAAATGCAAGAAAATGTTTTCTATTCTTACAATGATTTCTTTGTTATCCATATCATTCATTATTCTATTAATATCACTTCAGATAACCAAGGTTCTACTGTATAAAGTTCAAATGTACACGTAGTATTGTTTACGTTAATTTGTCGAGGATATTTCAACGGGTTAGAGAACGAAAAAATAAAAAAATAAAAAATAAAAAAGAACGAATAATCGAAGCGCGAGGAGAAAAATATTCGAGCGACGTGCGCTGGAAATATCATCGCTCAGAGCCAGATAAACTTTTCGAATACCCATTTATAGATTAAAATGGATCGGCAAGTGTCAGAATTCGGAGCGCGAAGGCAGATTGTTAATAACGGAATATCAGAGTTTTTAAGAGTATAAAATATGTATAAAATTTCGCGAAGGCAGCGTAATTGCAATTATAAAATATCTTTCTACACGTGGTCATTAAACGTGCTAAATCTTCTTCGTATTGTGTCGCGATATTTCAAAATTTACAAATTTTTTCAGAAACATTCGAAAGAGCTCGAAACATTGCATCCTAAAATTTCAATTATATTGCATTCATTATATGTTTTTTCCTCGAATCATTAATTATAGTTATACCTCTGATTAAAAGTCAATGAGTAGTAATGATATTCATTCAATAACAATTTACTGAATTCTTATCAAGCGTGGTTAAGATAATGCTTGGTGAAAGGAACAACGGAACGCGAGAGAAAGGGGAGGAATTGAAACTGATAATACAATTTGTATTATTGTGCGATTAGGTTTCGAAGTGCTAATGTAGGTGACACACGCCGTGATTTTCTCATTGACCATACTTTCCTGCAGCAACGTGTTCTTCCATATGGAAGGCTCTCTCTGCTCGTAACCCAATAGGCTTCCCGTAGGAAGATCATACTTCGGTACAAAGGCTGATCGCTACATCGCACGCGATCACGATGCACGTCATGGAAACTGACGATCTTCATAGCACCATTTGCTCGTCCTCTGCCTCGCCAATATCGCACTCCCTTTTCGAACAAAGTACACGTCTTCGAGCATACTTTGCTTTCCCATCTACAGGATGAACTCTCTTGTGTCATTGAATCTCCATTTCGCACGTTACTCGAGAAACTTCGTTTGCACATTTTCTGAAAATTAACACTAAAACAACAGTTGCTGAACGTGTACCTTCTTTAAAATTACAAAATTTCTTCGGCTCGAATTCCTCTCAAAATATAGAACTTCAATTAATTTCCTATCTTTGAATAGAAAAATGAAAGAGTACGTAACCATCGATGCGTAGATTCGTGCTCGAAGACGCAGCAAGGAAGAATCGAATCATTTCAGAGCAAACGAGCCATCAGCTGCTTTGTATCCATTTTCTTTTGTGCCCAAAGCGCAGACATTTCGCTTTATAACGAGTGGAGGTAGTAAAGGGTTTCGAAAAAAAAAAGTACCGCGATACTTGCCGACAAAAAAAAGAGAAAGAAAAGAAAAAAAGACGTTTTATTCGATTCACAGAGGTCCCACATTGTTATTGCGTACACCAGATGATGCTCGAGTACTCGAGCCTATGGTGTTTCGAGTTTAAGGGATGCACTAGAGGTGACTAAACGTTGCCTCCGTGTTTACAACGTGTTTTCCTGTGTTTCGACACGTGGCGATTCAATAAAAGCTATTGATGTTCTCTCCCTGTACAATGCCGCTCGTTAAATGCGTTTATATGAAGACTATTCCAAGTGTAGGATATTTAAAAAGGGGGAATAAAAGTTGTAGGAAATTAATTGTACAAGATGCCTCGAAATCGTAGACGCAAGTCTAGACGACGATATAAAGTTAATCGAGAGAAGTGATTTTTTTCTCATATCGTTGACTTTTCGCGCGAGATATCCGTATCTGAAGAGTTCAAGGCGTCAACGACACGCGCCCCATACTTTGACGCCTCCAAACCGATATCTTGTCGCGAATTAGATTACTTCCAGTCAAAGCATCCTTACAACACGATTCTCCTTTAATATTTCCACTTTCGATCGTCGTTTCAATTTTCTTGCCAATTTTGAAACGCCCTGCACTCTAGTATCAGCCGACACTAATGGTAGGGAAGATTGACGCAAAATTCAAGTTCCATTCGATGAATGAGTTTCTTTTCAGAAACTGTCGCTTATTCTAATAAGGAGATCCTTAGATGGAGTCTTCGCTAATGAAATTTGGCGGTGTTGAAATGAAAATTTGAAACGTACGTTTGTCATGGCTACTACTCCAATATATCCAACTATGGGTTTTTTTCAAATTTCGATCATCCCGACAAATTTCATTGTAACTCTTCTTGTAGGTTTAATACGTTTTCTAGTACAATTGTTCTTTCTGCGAGACGCGTTCGTTTATTCTTCGTTACGCTCGATCGCATCGTTGACCGCTAAAATTCTCACCATATCATTCGAGGACTCGTCCACGTTCTTGTAGGTGACCGTGTCCCGGTTTTTTCGCCCGATGTCCCAACGGCCGAGCGGTCGTTTCAGGAGGAAGAATCCCACCGCCAGGATAATCGCCACGACCAGTATCAAAATGCAAGCCCAAAGAACTGGATGGAACACTGATGCCTGGTCGTCGCACTCCAGTTCGTAATTCGGTATCTCGCTCAGTAGCTTGTCGCGATGTTCGTCGGGTGCACTGCATCTGGTAACGCGAAATTAAGAAATTAATAACCGGGATGAGTCTTTGTCCCAGGTTCTAATTAGGGACCGCTTACTTTCAGGGGACGTATAATTAAGTTTGCAAGGGAGGAACATTTTAATATCACTTTAACATTTACTTGGCGAATAAAAAATTTGTTCAAAGAAATGTCGATTACACTAATAGTTTTTATAGAGATTTTTGAATTTAAAGTGTAAGCGGTGACATCTCTGGTAGACTCGTTCAAGGTCGATAAAATTATCGATTGCTTTCTGTTACCGACTCTAGTCAGATGAGAAAGTTAGTCATTTTTCACTTACTTGATATTCCTACTAAGTATCCTGGTCGAGTTTGACATAGACATCCACTGCATTTTGCAGTCGCAGTTCCAAGGATTGTTTTGTAGGTTTAAAACTGCCGTTCTCTTTATTATCGGCAACATATTGTAATCCAAAGTTTTCAAAGAGCAGTCGTTTATCAACAGCTGCTGCAGTCGTGGCAATATGCGTCCATTATAGGGGAACAGTTTCAGGTGGATTAATTTCTTTGAACCAACTACGGATAGTATCTCCAGGCTGGTCAGATTCTCGAGATCGTTAAACGATAGTTCTTTTAGATTTTGCATGTTATTCAATTTGAGTTCTCGTAATTGAGGTAAAAAGACATCTTGTAACCCTGATATGTATGTGCCGGACAAGTCGAGCTCTTCTAGGTTAATCGGTAACAACGGGACCATTCTTAGAGGATTATCCGACAAATCTAGGGTGGATAAATTAGATAACGTTTTGAAATATACCGACGTAAAATGGGACGACGATACATTGCTTAAATTCAAATATCGCAGTGCCTTCAAGTTCCAAAACGCGTTTTCATGGATTCCATTGTTAATCGGATTATTGGCTAACGAAAGATATTCTAAAATCTGAAAAAAAGAAGAAATAGTTTAGTTTGAATGAACTCTATTTGGTTTCTTTTTCTCATACACTATAAAACTCAAAAGGTAATTACTTTGAAATGTTCCAACATGGTCTCGTTAACAATCGATAATTTGTTCCACGATAGATCGAGTATTTTGAGCTTCGGGATTCGGTCGTTGAAGGCATTGTCGTCGATGTACTCGAGTTTATTGTGACTGACGTTCAACAACTGCAAATTGTACTCGTCTTTGCAGAGAAAAAAGAATCGTTGAAGGTGATTTTGTGACAAATCCAGTGTCCTCAAATTCGCAAGATTAGTGGAACAATCAAGGAAACTGTCAAATTCGTTCTCCCGGAGGATCAAGTCGGTGACATCCGCCAGATTGATCTGCGTCTGTAGCTCCATGAAGAAATCCTCCTTCTTCAATCCACGATGTGACAAATCGACCTGGAACAAGAAGGTAAGTCAATGAAAACATACAATTTACATTATAAAACTAGAATAAAGTAAAATCGAAACGAACAACGATCGATCAAAGGTTATTGAAAAGAGTGCGAAAATACGAATCTTCGGCGCGCCGTTAGGGACGCCATGTTGTGCAGTTTCAAATTCAAAACTATGCCGTAACGCGATCAAATATAGGCGTACAGAAATCGTGCGAATCTGCGGTAATTAAAATTTGTATCGTTTCGTCGAAATAGTGAACAGTAATATTTTTCGGAAACCCACCGTTTTTGTCGTGCTCGAGGCAACAAATAAGAGGAGAATCGCGATCGTTGGGGACCACATTGTCCAGGTGACGAATAAACGCGTTGCAATTCCGATTCCGGTTAAAATGATCGCGCAGAGAGCGCCTAGTTTCAACTATGCTTCTCACACAACGATCCGATGGAATGGCAACCAATTCATCCGCGGCATACTCTGCTTACGATTACAGTGCCGAATTAAGAGGGGAGCAGGAGGGGCTTCGTCATCTTTATGCAGTTGCTCGATCGTTTCTAATTTTTCTTCTTTGTTCTGATGTTTTCTCGTCTTAGACAATTTTTCAACTACTCGATGCTCTTTTATCCTTGACACTTCTATTAGACAATGGTAATTAAGAGTTAATTATAGTTGCTGTTTCTCTTCAGAATAATTAATCTTCGTTCATGATTGTTTTACTTAGAAATTTAAAAAAAAATTATAGCGATGGTTTTAGATTGTGTGGTCTTTTCTATCGTTGCACTTTTATTCAAATTCTTTTTTTAATTTCATACACTGTAGATTTAGTTTTTGCTAGCTCGAATGGACCAGATTTCTTTGGTACACTTAGAAAACACTTGCATCGAACAGTGATTCGTATGGCACACCGGCTGGACGAGAAATGGGTAAAAAATTCAGCGAGCAACCGTTCCAGATGGTTCACGGGGCGCGCACCGCGTTAATCCGTTCTCGAGCAGTTCAGAATCCGCGAGGCTAACGCACCACTTTTTCGATAAAACGAGATTACGTCCCCGATCTACACGTACGTTCTGCTTTATGTTTACTTTTTTCCCCCGTGGGCCGTGTTATAATCGCCACGTATTTTTTCAATTAATTTATATTCGTACCACGATATCGCCGGACGTTCGTCCCGCGTATGCGTCGAAACGGGCGTTAAATGGCAACGAACGAAAGAAAAAACAAACAAAACAGAGTATAAGAAAAGAGAATTAATCTCGGATAACACGACAATGCACTGCTAGCACCTTGCATCACGCTCGAGTGCGATGCACAACAAATTATTAGACCGACAACGGAAACGTTCAAATGTATCTGTGATTGAAAAATAAAAAAGCACAGCTGTCCGAGATAAACGAGGCTCCTCGAGGTATCTAGCTACGATAAATGCGTCGCTCTATGCTTGTTTTATTATAATTAATATAAAGTTGAATGTTTTTTCTTCTTCTTTTATATTACTGATCCATGTTTTTTTTTTTTAAATCATCTTTTTTTTCATTTTGCTTCTCTTTCTCTCTTTAGGAAAGGAAAGTTTGTACTTGGTTAAATTTTAAATATTTTTCAAAAATGTTGAAGATTAATTGCTGAAAGATTAATTTAAATAAATATCAAGTATGTTTTCGTGATCGAGAGCGATTGCAAAATATCCGATAAACAGGCGGTATTATGGATATCAGTTGCTGGAAAATCAGTCGTGTGAAAGTAATATAATATACAAAGTAACTCAAGAGTCAGACATTTATTAACAGAATGGTATCTCGTTCGCGCCCACGGCAAGCGATTGCAGTCGGTGATGTGTGATACATAGTAATAAATATTGTAATATTTTTAACGCGTGTAAGATAACAATGGCAAGACGATCGTTCACTTTTTCGGAGTTTGAGGTGTGCTGGTAGCTTTGAATACCAGTGGATTTGATACTCGGAATATGCTTGGTAACATTGTGGCTAGGGTACCAAATACTTCTTCGGACATCCCCTAGAAAAAAGAAGTTAGTCTATGAGCAAAAATCGACATAGTATTTTTCGTTTTTCGAAAGAAATCACCTTTGGTACGAGGAATTGTAGATTCTTCAATTCCGCACCACCCCACGAAGCCATTTCTATCATGAACCCTTTCACACATTTAAAAACTAGCTCTGCTCTCTTTGTGCACCAAGCTACCGTCATTTCCTGAAAGATACCGAACATGGATTGATTAATTAGAAAAGAAAATTTATTTTCTTTAATGGAATAATTATACCTCCGTCATTTCATGGACCAGGAGTACAGGAATGGTCAGCGTGGTCACATCGTTGCAGCAAGCAGTTTTCAAAATGTTTCGTAATCCTAAAATGGCTGGGTGCCTCGAATTGATATCGCCTGTAATTTGCGTAAAAATTCTTATCGCCGTGAAGAATCACCGATCGCTTGCAAAAAAATATTTATTACTCACCAGATCTCAACGAATCGTTCACGACCATGTGGAAAATTACGTGAACTTGCGCTAAATTTGAATGCCTTGTAATATAAACGTCGCCGGTTTGCAAACTTTTGCTGGTCGTCGATTTTTTCGACTGTAAAATAACACGTACCAATTAAACCTGAACTGAACATTAATACATTTTATTTTTTAAATTCATTTCTTCATACTTGTGACTCGTTTGTTTCTTTATGACGCGCTTGCCTCCAAGCAACTGCATCTTTCACATCTTCCCGAATTTTTTCCAATTGTTCATCAATTGGCGGGAAATGAAATTCTGTCGTTAATTGGCATATCGAAGACAATTCTGGAAACCGTGTGAATATTTTTAATTATTCAGGATTAGAAAAGAATTTTAATGGATCATCTAATATGGTACCTTTCGTTATTCCCGAATAAGTTCCTAAATGATTGTCGTTCAATAATACTAAACCACATAAATCATTGGAATATAATCCTAGAGCCGTCTGTAGCCTTTGAGGCGTTGGATCCATTCTATTTAAGACAAGGAAAGAAAGATATTTATTCTCATTCGATTCCATCGTAGTTCATAGTGTATGTACTTCTAATCAACCCACCCTGATTCGCTCTTTTTAGTCCTACAAAAATCTAATACATCTCCGGTTAGTATACGTATATTATGCATTTGCTTCATTTGGGAGCCTAAATGAATGGTGAAACTCTCCTCGAGGATAGGATAATCAGCCGTATTTTTCTCCTCGCTATGGACAAAATTGTCTAAGGCTGGACGTAACGGTGGCATCGACAACATCGGAGAACCTCTAATAGTCACATAATCTATAATTATCATATTCGTTGTCGTTTACGCGTTTGTTTTGTTAGAAATAGACGTACACTGGCGTCGGCGGCATGTTAGTCTGTTGTTCTTCCAGTAATCTCATGATCCAATTACGATACTGCCTTTTTTGTTCCAATTTCAAAGCGTCGACTCTTGAACCCCAGTGGCCTTGCAATAAACTTTGTTCCTCGAAATGTCTTCCTGCCATTTCATTGATAGATTTTTCGGTAGAACCGGCCTCGAGAGCTTCCACGGCGACCCTCATCTCCTCCGTTTGTCTGTAATTCAATTAATAACGTTCCACGATCTCATTGCTTCTCGCGTGTTCTTAAAATAGCAACGGGTTAATTAACTTTGCTCCAAAAACGATAATAGGCCAATTGCATGCGTTGCAGACAGATTAAACGCGGAAAGTTTAAAATCTTTTGAAAATTGTAATTGCTCAATGAACAGGGATTGAACGTTTGAATTATAAACACGATCACTGACTCTTTAAGTCCAATCATCATTATATTGACGCTACCGATAATCTACATAGAAAGGTCAATGCAAGTGATAAATTATATTTCATGTATTGATACATAATGCACACCTAACACTAAGTAGATCTTGACCTTTCTTTTGTAGTTTAATACAAGAAGGGTGAAGTGTAAAAAAATATTTGCAAAATTCATAGGACATTGAGTATATTGAACATAGTTTAATAAATTTAGTAGAACATGCATGATACATTGATGTAACACTATACAGTTAGTGGTTGATACTAACTTTTGAGTAAGCTGTTCATAATGTGTATCTCTCATTTGAATAACTTCAGTCACATCTCTTCCAAATTTGTGTTCAGCTTGAAGAATAGGCTCTAACGATGGTGAATGCACCAATCTATGATATGCAGCAGCAAATAGTTCTTCATCAGTTGTTCCAATGGGATCAGCATATTCTACTGTCTTCTGCTTATAAATCTTTTCCCAACTTTTGATTATCTCTTCAATATCTAAGGCTCCTGATTTTGCATTTTCAAGAGCCTTTTCTGCTTTTTCATCATAAAATTCTAAGGACAGTCTTTTGACTGTCTTTTCCAATGATACTAGCAAATCTGATTCTACATAACATGGCAGTTTGAAAGATGACATTATACGATGCATGAGTTCTTTGATAGAACCATGGTATGGTATTTTTAATGGTATTTCCAAAACATATTCTTGATCTGTAGTACATGTTGGAAATTTATATACAAATGTTTTCTCCACATATTCTTCTTCAGGCATATTCATATCTTCTGCAGTACTTTTTCATTATATTTGATAATTCATATATCTATTTTTATATAAAAAATATTATTATTTATATATCTAAAAAAATCTATGTCCTTAAATGTAAATAAATCATAACTGATACTAATTAGATATATAATATTATATTGTATTAATGTGTAAACTTGGCTATTACGATAGCCAAGAAAGATCGGTGTTATTTCTTTTTAATCAACAAAATTTTTCAAAGGTCAGCTTTCACAACACTGAGGTCATAAAGTCATTGATAAGCTGCAGAAACACCTCTGATTGCACTTTTTATCTATGCTCTTTTAAAAACAATTATTTTCATGTATTAATTGTAATGGCTTTAGATCTGTCTTTAAGATAAACTTTGCTATCGCATACAAATACAAACTCATTTATCATAAAACAATACTACAAAACATAATAATATCTTAAGATTACAGTTACAAATTTTTTAAATAGTATTTATTACAAAGATAATAATACACTGGGTTCTATACTTATACAACTATTTGAAAACAATGAAATTTAGAAACTATAATTTTTGTATTCTAATAGTTTATCAACATATGAGGGCGCTAGGGTGAAGAATATAGTCTTGTTTATAAGTACTTGTTGTGGAAAGTTTTGATAGTAGATTGTAAATCATAAGCGAACACTTACATTTTAGAGTTTTGTACACCGTACTCTTGAAAATATCAATAATTTAAGGAAACATCACATCAAATTAATGTGATTGTTACATTTCTTCATCGGCTACCTAACCTATATCTTGAAAATTATACTTGCAATATTTTTGTACTTTCGTTGTTGAGGAGTACTACTTTGTCAAACCATATGTTGACATTTGAAAAGGTTTCTCCTAATATGTTTCAAACGAAACATTTTAAACAGACCCACAATCCACACACATAATAATTGTCAAGTACTTTCAACGCCCCCAGTCATTTAATCGACAGTTTCTCCAACCTAAACATTTCTATCAGCTGAAGAATTAGAGTACTTATTTTGTTAATCGTCTAACATATAGAATTAACAAAATAGCCCTTTTTATATTAATTATTTTTGTTCAATATTATAATTCGTTTATTATTGATTCGCTCTTCATTTATTCCATACATTCGAATTTGTATATTGTTATGTTGGCTGCGCTACATAAAGCGTGAAGTATCGGTGAAATTTAAGGACAGGCTTTTGGCGGCAGTAGATTTCTTAGATATTTATTGCAATTTTGAAAATGGTTGAAAATAAAAATAAAAGTATTGAACTGACAGATCATGAGGCTGAATTATATGATAGACAAATTCGTTTATGGGGTTTAGAATCACAAAAGCGGCAAGTATATTGCAATCTAACCTATAATATAAGCAATATTTGAATAAAGCAAACTGTTTCTACTGAGAAATAGTAGAAAATAAGATAAATAACATTTGGACGATAAGTATAATGGAAATACTTAATTTACAAAGTCTGGAACTAATGTTTAATCTCAAATATTTGCAGCTTACGGGAGGCTAGGGTTTTATTAATAGGCCTAAATGGTTTTGGAGCAGAAATAGCAAAAGATATTATTTTAGCAGGTGTTAAAGCAGTTACATTTTTAGATCATAGAAATGTAACAGCTGAAGATCGATGTTCTCAGTTTTTAGCACCTAAAGAATCAATTGGAAAAAATGTAAGTAAAAGAACTAAGATGTATTGGGCACATTGTCTTTATACAATTGATGTTCTTAGAGGGCTGAAGCGTCGCTACAGAGAGCAAAAAATTTAAATAGTATGGTCAATATTGAAGCAGACACATCAAATGTTGATGATAAAGCAGATATATATTTTGGAAACTTTGATGTTGTATGTGCAACACAATGCACTATTACTCAATTAGAAAGAATTAATGCAGCATGCAGAAAGCATAAAGTAAAGTTCTTTGCTGGAGATGTGTGGGGAACTTTGGGTTATACCTTTGCTGATTTAATAGTTCATGAATATGCAGAGTAAGTGGAATATTAGGATATGCATTAAGAAATCATTAATTTATACAAGATGAAATTTACTCTGCTTTGCAGGGATGTAGTACAAACTAAAAAAATACAGCTCTCAGGAAGTGGTGAGCCTATGCAAAAAGAGAAATTTGAGAACATAACTGTTACAGAGAAGCACACAGATACCTTTGTGCCTTTTGAATCAGTCTTAGATGTTCCAAAGGCTTCTCTTCCTAAAGAGTCAGAGATATATTATATGATATTAAGTAAGTGTATAGGTAAAATGCTTCAGCAACAACATATATGAAGGATATTCACACAATGTATTTTTATCTTTAGTACTGCTCAATTATCGCGAGAAATATAACAAAGATCCATTACCTAGTGAAAGAGGTTCTGAGGATTTCAAGGCAGAAGCAGACAAAATTATTAAAAAATACGATCTTGAGAATAGGATAAATAATTTATTAGAGTATGTATCCAAAAAACTATCTGTTAGTTCAGCCATGGGTTAATAAAATTTGTTATTAATTTAGGGGTGATATATACGCGCAAATTAGTCCAGTCTGTGCTATTGTTGGAGGTATTATGAGTCAAGAGATAATTAAAGCGGTCTCGCAAAAGGGCGCTCCACACAATAATTTGTTCATCTTTAATCCAGACACATTGTGTGGAAAAATTTTGAGATTGGGTCAGTAATGATAATCTTGTATCACGGTGTATGATTGTATGCTTGAATATTTCGGTGTACATGCGATTGTCACAACTTTCATAATTTCTCATTCCATGTTTTTTGCTACAAAAATACAATAAATGTATGCTAAAAGAAAAAGAATACTGATTTTGTTGTTTTAATTTTATTCGTTGTTTCTTATATCATTGATAACTGGTATACCAAAGGCTTTACATATTTGTTTTACACATTTGCCTCGGGAAAGAATGTTTCTTGAGACTTTCCTGATATCTACCAGACAATTTTTCATTCGTTACACTTTACGTGTTTCGCTTCAAAACCGAAATAATTATATCGCTCGAGTTTTGAAGTTGGATCTTCAATTTATAATACTTCTCGATGTTCTCACACGCACACACACCTGCACACCAGCTACATTTGCTATTCTTTTGCCGAATTATGATAGAAATATAAATGTTGAATGTGCACACTGTTGGTAAATGTGGTTTATCACAGGCTCGTACGTCCTAAGATATTTCTGTTCACCGCGAAAATACAAGCTCGAAGGGGTCTTGGCGTACGTGGAAATATGACTCACTTTCCCGGTTTCCGCCGGGGCAATTTGAGACCTGCTTTGCGGATTTTTTTCGTGCTCTCTCGCGTGGAAAACGTGGCGGGAAACGTAAAATGGAAATTGAAAAATTGGAAAAGGGGGAGCACCGGGTTGGAGCACGGCTCGTTATGCTTTATCGGCTCACCGTTATTACCTTCGCTGCCTTGTTGACAATCTCTCTTTATGCTTCGTATTATTTAAAACTTCCTACCCTTTCACGCGATTTCCTCCATGAAATCCCTTCATTTTTCATGGTTAAATTTTAATCAATTATATTCTACGATGATCTGACCAATGATTCAATCTTATTGCTCTTTTAACTTCTTTTCTTTCTATTTCTGTATCGTGTTAAAAGTGTGACAGTCTTAATTAATTTCGCGGTTAAATTATTTTAAAAATATCCATCCAATTTTTACAAGTCACGACCATTACTTTCTTAACACTCTGTATCACTCACGCGAAATTCCATTCGCGTTTTATCTGGCCGCATCGATACCTGAGGCGAGTACGTAGGCGGCTGTGAATTGATTCGATTTTCGTCGTAGAATTATGATGTATCGTCTTTCCCCATGGACACGATGTCGTTACAAATCCCGACGATTATCGTGCACGGCTGTATGTAAATGCGAGAAGGGCTCGCGTGTAAACCGTTCTCTTTTGACTGCAGGTACAGCATGCATGACGACGCGCTTCTTAACGACACTGTCACGTGCTTTCACGGCTGTCGAATTATCTTCGACGAATGCTTCTTCATGTTCGTTGTCGAAAAACCATTAGCCCGTTCGAATCTCGTCGCTGTTACTCTTACCTACCCTAATTCGACATTTTGTTAGTGTGCCGACGAAGAGTTCGAGGGAAGTTAGTTTCGGTAAGCGATTGATCCGCGAGCGTGCCGAATCGCGTTGACTGATCGTTTATAAATTAAATACTTCACCGTTGATCCGTTAGAATCGAATTATCCCTCGGATGGATATTTCATTCGAAAAGATTACATTGCTAATCGTTATTTTAATCTTACGCTAGATATTTTAACCCTCCGATGGCGAACGACGAAGAATTTTAATTTCATTTTAATTTTATTTTCATTTCTTAAATTTCACATGGTTCCTTTGAAAATTTTACATTTAACTTCAGGTTAATATTTTTCTATACGTTTTGTAAATTTCGGTCACGATTCACCCAGGCTCCCCTGTTCAAGGGTTGAACATCGAAGCTTTACTGGTCATCCGGTTGCCTATAAAAGGGGTAAGACTTCTGAGCAGTGATGTATCTATCGTTTGAGTATGTTTTTAAGGAATATTAGGACGATAAATCAGCTCGATAGAGTTTGTAGATCGTTTCCTTTCGGTTCTGGCACGAATCGGTGTAACCGTTATCAGTGGCACGGTTTTATCGTGATCCGAATGTTCGTGTAGCAGCAGCGTTGAAATGCGCACAGTGGTTTTAAAATATGATCGAGCTCCGCAACAATTCAACTGGCTCCCTGCGATATTATCTGACGGCAAATAGGTACAGGTACTTCCCGTGAGTCAGGTAAGGAATTTACCGAGACTACTGTCACGGTTTCTTCCTGTACATACACGCTCGTTGAATCGATACGACACGTACGCCTCTAGGAATGTTAAACGACTGCGGTGGAGCAAACACAGAGGAACGCGTGTTTCATTTCCAACGGAACGTTCCTCCGAATTGCTCGTTAAAATGAAATTATCGTCATGCGAATGGTACTGAACGATTTTCGTCTCTGGCGAACACGAGCCGAGCTTCTTTTATCCTCCGATTTTTTCATAATTCTGTTTGCTATGAAATTATTAGCTTAACGTGTTTGCGTATCGTTCCACGAACGTCGTGTTTCGAGGCTCGAGGAACATTTTATTTATAATAAATCGCAAAGGTTCGTTGAACCAAGCTGTAAGCAATTTATCTCTAACGTTTCAAAGTTTTGTTATCGAGCAGCCTGTACGATGTTATTAATTAACTTTACCTTCTTCGGAACAGGTAATTTAGTTTGTCTCGCGTTGAGATCGCGAGCCTCTTTAATCGAAATTCAATTTCGCGTATCGCCAGGGATTTTCAGCGAAGCATGACGTTATTAGCGGCGAGCATGCTCGCTCGTCGTGCAGCTTAATAATTCGTATCAACTTTGTCGTTAATTTCAATTTCGATCGGTATGAGAAGTTAATCGGGATTATGTTCTTTCTTATTTTATTTTATCTGTCATATTTGTTGTAAATCGTAGGTCTGTTAATATTCTTTTTTAAATTTACACATTCTACGGTAGAATACCCGTCGAGGGTGATTTCGCCGGAAGAAAACTGAAAGATTGGTATCGCAACGGGCGAAGAAGAGAACGTCAGAGGTAATTTTTCTGCCATAAATTTCGTCGATTCAATCTCGCGTCCCGAGGCGTGAACTATGCCCGAACATTTGTCCTGTGGACAAGAACTGGTTTGCCAAGCATTCTCGTTTCGACAGTCGTTCGTAGGCGCGAGAAAGCGAGGGAAATAAAAGAAAAGAGAAGAGAAAAGGAAAGAAAAGTGGATGAGAAGAAGTCGCGAAGGGTGCGCCCTTCACGCGTCGCGGCTGCACGCTGATTTATGGTGCGACGAAAATTATTGCCGCTGTTAAAATACCTCGAGGCGTATTTATTGACAGACACGCGTTACCTCCGCGATGCTGTTCGTGAAACGAGGCGGCTCTTGAGACGACAAGACTGTACTTAAGTCGACTCTAAATGCCGGCTGTAAAGCCTCCGGCGTAAACGAATCGCGAGGGTACGGTTTTCGACAGCAACGGGACACGTTTCTTCCAAATATGCAACTTTAATGGCCTACCGTACAGGCTTTCGGCCTTCTCGGCCGGTTTCCACTTCGACTAAATAAATTGTTTTCCGGGGCAATCCTTTAAAACCCTTCATCCTTTTTATCGTTTCAATCTTACTTATCTTTTCTGTTCTTTCATTACGTTGCTTGTAAAACATATTATGTGCTTTTAGGATGAAATTTTGAGATTCTTTAAACGGTATAAGATAAGGTAATAGAAAATTAATTGAAACTAACGTTATCGCGAGAAAGATAGAAATGATATCTTATATACTTTTGGTTTTTCTCATTTCTGGCAACACTTTTCAAAATTACTCGGAAGCATTTTCAGGATCGAAACGACGAAAGTCGTGGCACGCTCGCGGGCCGTGGTTAAAACGTGGTGGTGGGCGACTAAAATTAACCTTTCCGGCAACAACCCCTACGTTTCTTCGTGCAAACATGCAGCAAGAGTTCGTGTTAGCCGCTGTTAAATCGCCCGTGCTCGTAATATTCGAGCAAAGATCCGTAGCGTAAACTGGCGTGGCAAAAATTGCGTACGTGAGGCAACTGCTTACGGCTTCGTTCGCCAACTAGCCACTTCCTATTTATACCGACCGGTACAATGTTTC
This sequence comes from Osmia bicornis bicornis, assembly GCF_907164935.1. Lineage (NCBI taxonomy): Eukaryota > Metazoa > Arthropoda > Insecta > Hymenoptera > Megachilidae > Osmia > Osmia bicornis. Next base: position 9,149,646 of record NC_060216.1, on the reverse strand, counting down.
CTCCTTATCAGTGTCTTATTGTCCTCGTCGCGACTAGCTGGCTTTATTAACTTCCTACCGAGGGGTAGGAACCTCTCCATACCCCTGTTTCTTCGCCCCATTCAACCCTAAAGTACAACACCGCTAACGATAAGGCGGATTGTTCTTTTTCTCTCAGACTTTTCAAATAACCGCTGATACAGCTGAAGAAATTGAGATTTCATATAAAACAACCAAGTTTTATTCGCGTTGGAATATTTTACGTTTGTTACGTAAACCATTAAAGTGTTTCGTAGTGGAAGCAGAAAAACGGGGATGTGAAATAAAGGAGAACTCTTCAGTCGAAGAAGGAAAGCATAAAATGCTTTGATGGTCCATTTTCTGACCGTAGGGACATAATATTTATTCGTCAGCGAGCTGCCCGCGAACCGCGCGTATCACCGGACCCGAGTGCATTAACAAAATAACGTAATAAAATCTGTCCCCGCGGACCTTACTTCCACTTTCCATAGTCTCTTCCCTGTTGCGTCAGTGCGGCTTCTTCCTCTCGTTATTCTTTTTCTAGGTGCCCGCTCGTAAAATCCGATACATTGTGCGACCAACCGTGCCGTATTCGTCATGTCTGCCGACGACTGAGACACGCGATCAACGAGACGAAAGGATTGACCCCGTCCATTGGAACGCCCGCGGTCAGCCCTGAAGTAGCTTCGTCCCTGTCGTTCCAAGCATCGATTCATGGGGTAAGTCGTAATAAAACTCTTTTCTTCTTTTATGCTGAAATTTTTAACGCGATACTACAATTCGGCGTTTTTACTGCCACAAACCATTAATGATATTTTTGCGAAAATCATGGTCACGGATGGAAAGTCTCCTAAATAATAATATAATTTCGCAAATTTAAATGGAAAATGAAATTCAAAGACGTTAGAAGTATTCGCGATATTACCGGGCTTACGAGCAGCCATCGGTGCAGTTCAGACAGTTTTTAGGGTCAACCGAATAACTAATGCAAATACGCTTCCGCGCACGCCATTATTTCACCTCCCCTTTTCATGGTCCTCCCTTAGTCTGGCTGGAGACGAGGATCTTCGTCTCCGTTATCCTCGAATTTCACACTGGTCCCTGCTGTCCCTCTCTCTCTCGTCTCGCCTTTGGAAGAGACATTACGCGAGATCTTAATGCTCTTCGTTATCAATTAAGACACGATCGTCGCAATTAATTCCGTGGCCGGTCTGGGAAACGAGAAGCGGAAACGGCGTCGCGGGAAAGCGAACTAGAGACCACGTTTAGAGCTCCTTGGTCCGGCATGAATATCTCGACGATATGCGCGCGAATAAAGCAGCTCTCCAGAGCATCTTCATTTAACGATTCTGATTAAGCGAGAGCACTTCGGGTTTGTTTCATTTCGCTTGACAATGGCAGCGTTCGCCTTTATTTCGACGCTATTCTTTGAGTCCAATAAGTACTCTTAGTTTCGCGATATCGCGATAGTTGATTTTCTATTCTACTTGAAATAAAATTTTCAAAACTTACGTGAGTGTGTTACATGAAAATTTTTATTTTACTGCAAAAACGAAGTAAATATTTCTTTATAAAAAGGAATATAAACGTAAATTAAAGAATAGTACTCCAGACAGTTGATAAAGAGTGCATCAGAGATGCAATGCAAGTTGCATATCCCCAGGCGACCCTCTCGCGCCATTATTCAATTACATTCTAAAAGTACGTACAAATTATCGATTCGACGAAATTGCTGAAAATCTACCGACATCGATCAGTGCTCCGGTTATTAAAAATAAATCGCGTTACCCCGTAACCAGGAGTAATTACAACTCCCAATTTGTCCGGTACCCAGGAGGCAGCGATGCGACATTACTCATCCACGTCGATGATTCCGCACGCGACAAGATTAATGCAATACGCCGAGTTGACCGGGGATAATTAATCTAAAACTTTCGAGCCACGGACCGGATCGAAACATGAACCGAACCGTTGAAGAATAAAAAGCGCAAAAAAAAGGAGCAATGAAAACGAAGATAGAGAAGGGAAAAAAAAACGAGAGCAAAAGGTGGAGGTACAGGGGGGTACAGAGTTTCCTGAAAGGACGAGAAGGGTTGCGGCTCGAAATTGAATTAATATGCATAGCCTCGCGAGGTCCGTTTAGACGGACGGTGATGGAGCGACGAAATCTATCTTCGACGCGCGTCCCGGTGGCCGGAGAACAAACCTGTAATTTGTCAGAGTGGTGGTCTCTAAGCCCTGGCATTATAATTTACGCCTATGCAGAGAGCAAACTAGAAAGGCAGAGAGAGACAGAGGATTAACAGGGTTGAACATAACGCTAGCTGTTGGTTCTGTAACCTGAATCGATCTGGTTAGAGAGCAGAGTTAGATATTCATGGGTCAATAATGAATTTTGTCCGATACAGTTATCTATGAATTCTTTATAAAATCATGATTCCTTTGTTAAACGTCTGCTCAACAGATTTCCTCGACTTTCATCCTCGATCGAACCGTTTCTTCCTACCATTTGTCCAAGCGACTTCGCGTTTCATTGTTAACCTCGTTACACCGTGTTCTCTCGTTTTTCACTTCCATGTTGCTGGTAGAAATCCAGAAAATAGCAGCACTTGGTTTGCGACGAGTCGTTAAATCGCCCCTTCCTCGACCGGAGGATTTGTCATGTTTCTTCTCGTGGTTGCCGGTATCTTAAGCCGGTTTCTTCTTAAACTCCACGGAAGAAGAGCTTACTATCTCTTTCGGCGAAGCAGCGAGAAAAAAGTCGCGAGACGAGACGACGAGAGGAGAATCCGTTAAATTACAATGGGCATGCGGTGTCGCGAGCGTGTTAGAATGTCTTCGTTCTCGTATGTGCGGAGAGGAAGCGTATCATAAGTTACCGGATGGCGAGAGGGACTCGTGACGTCGTCCCAGTCCATATTTCATGCTTTTGTTCGATTCTGTCGGGCATTATTTTAGGTTACGTCGAGAAATGCTTTCTGGATCGCGGTTTACCGTTCTCTCCTTCTTTTTTCCCTTTTTTTTCTGTTCCCTTGGTTAGCCGATAACCGAGAGGGAGAAATATGTCGAGTTTCCTGCTGGCTGGCCAACCTTACGAGGGCTCTAATGCACCCCCCTTGTTTCAGCCTCAATTTTGTCCTGTACTATCGATACCCGATGTTGTTTGCCTTTTTCTCGACTCAGCTTGGATCCATTGATCGATTAGAATTTCTTAGTTCCGAAGTGTATACTGAAGATTATTAGAAAGACAAAGCACTTGTCGTTTAACAAAATCTATGCTCCCTTTCTTTCATTAATAGTTAAAATGCTTTCGTACAAGAGTAACCAGAATGCATGCGGCGTTTTAAAGTATTTTCGGCGATATAAGGGGTTGACTTATGGCGTGTGACCCTCCACCCCCTGAAAAGAAAACGAGGAGACACCGAGATTCGTAATAAGAGGGAGGAAGAACGAAAGATGAGAAAAGGGAATGGGAGACATACGCGGTGGCGTCTCGACCGGGACGACCGGGATATTGCATTGTGTTTTCTTTCGGGACAAATGATTTACCGTGTTTCCCCTTATATTGCCGCGAGCTACTACAGCCCCGCAAAAACACGTAAGGGGTTGCAAGGAGTCACCGTGAACCGTCGAGGGCGAACCGGCGAGAGAAAGGGGGCGGAGGGAAAGCGAACCGTACGATATGGGAGGTATTACATATTTATGGGCTTCTGGTACGGGCACGGAAGCAAATTTCAGGCAAATCTTGCTCGGAAATAACGTTAGAACCATTCGGATGTAAGGCCTCGACGTTTTCGTAGACGACGAATATCGGCTGCAAGAATATTATTTTTCCTTCGAGGCGGCCGAGACCCGCTCGACGAGCGTACTATTTTTGCGCCACCGCCACCGACGATTTTCGACCGGCTTTATTGCGTGTTAAAGTCGGATATTTGAACCGTTTTTGCCTCGTGGATCCTGATAATCGGGGGTACCGTTCTCTCCCTGCTTATTTTTGCGAAGCACGTGGTTCGTTACGCTCGCGATTGGCTCATTTTTCCGGGGAGAATTTTATTTAAGGAACTTGCGGTCGCGTTAGAGATAGTCTGCCGGTTCGTTTTAGTCTTGATTTTGTCACTGACAGTGTTGAACATATTTTTGATGGTTGAGGGTAGTTGAAATGAAAAACCCAGTTTTCTTTTTTCTTTTTTTTTTATTAAATTAATGTCAGTCGTTGGTATTCCAATTGCAAATACTCTGTACACAAAGAACTCGATAAATTGGTAGACGGGGAAAGTTTATTCGAAGAAGTTTGCAAATTACTTGAGGAGAAAGTTAACTCATAGAAAATTCTGTCGTCGAATCTACGTTTGGATTAGTTAGCTCGTAGAGAATTCTACGGGGCAACTTGCAGGAAATAAGCCAACGGTATAGCAATCATGCAAATTACCATCGGTGATACCGGCATTATTCATTTCCCATCGAAGGGCCACCTTGTGTCGCTTGGTACGATGGGAAGGTTGAAAGCGTGGCAATTACCGTTTCTTTGTTACACACGTTGAAGAATAATAGCGAGACTCGCGCAGCCATCAAGACATTATCGTTAATAGCGTCATTAACGTGAGATATCGGTGTGCATCTTCGAAAAACCGGAAAAGGTTAACCTCGATTTCGTGCCGGCCACCGGAACGTAATGCCTGCCGACTTCCGATTTGTTTCGGTTATATTTTATGCGACAGAGACGGCGGGGACCGTGGGTCAGCGAAACGACCCCAGGGGTGGATCGTGGCTCGCTGCTCGACGAATTATTGAATATTGAGCAGAACCGCTTCTTCATGATCGTCGTCGAGGGAACGAGAAACAATGGCGGCTCGTGATCGCGGCTATAATTTCAGAAAACCACCCCCCTAAGATACGTTCCTTCATCGAAAACGCATAAACCTGTTCCCATACGGGAAGAGAGGAATTTTTATGAAACAAATCAGAAAATCATCAGATAGAGGTGATAGTTTTGAAATAATTTAATGGTAGGATCATTTCGAGTAATTGGAATATGTTTTCTTGCTAAACACTTGAGGCCATTTTCGAGCTATCCTCTTAATTCGTTCAAACGCTCCTCGAACAGTCATTTAAGATATCCTCCTCTTCTGTCTCTCTGGTTTCACTCGAGTAGGCGGTTCGTTGGAATTAGATTCGCAGGCTGAAAAAGGCTGCAAAGCACCGAGGAACGTTTCCCGCGTGCAAGTGGAAAAGCCTCCTCTCCAAGTTTCCTTCCGTGTCGTTTCAGCCAAGCGACCGAGTAATTTTCGATTGCCAAGGCGAAGCGACGGATGAATAAGTAAGAAGATATCGAGCCTCGAGCAGTTTGCGTTCACTTTGTAGTTCGTCCGACTATCTCCGTCTGGCGGATACGTGGCTGCCACGGTCGAAAGGGGTTCGGGGTCCTGCCTTTCCATGGGATGCTCGGCTTTTCGGCTACGGTATGGGGGATGGGTGGGTTTGGGTGGCTGGATACACTGGCACGGGATTTCGCGAGCAATTACGTGATTAAGACGCCTCCGGCTATGCTTGGGGTCTACTAAGTACGTACTTAGGTCTGATCCGTTACCGTGCTAACTGGCTGCCTCTTCTCTTCGCTCCGTTCCGTACCGTTCCGTTCCGTTCTGTTCCCTTCCGTCTCGTTCTGTTTCTCCCTTTCCGTCCTCCTCTTCTTCGTCTCTCTGTACGCGTTTCATGGAGCTGAACGGTTGCCTCTTCTTCTCGCGGAAAGCTACGAGCGTTCAGTTAACTCGCTCCAGCTCTGTCGACAAGGCGAGTCTCAGTTTACCGGAAATTAACTAAATAATTCACGGCTGCGTCTACGTTCCTGTCGGGGATACGCGTTCCCCGCTTTTCCTCCACTCGACTCCAGTCCACGGAGACGAGAATTAAAAAGAAGAAAAAAAGAAAAGCGCCTGGACGCGAGAGTCCATCCAAGCTTTTATCCTTAACCGTGTACGTACGTTTTATGGCCTCGTGAAAGGAGTCCGTTTCGCGTTAGATATTCATTAGGAAGGAGGGACCAACGGTGTCCTGTGCGTCGTTACGAAAAGACGAGAGCTCGTTGGATCGCGTAAAAAAAAAAAAGTTAGACAATAATTGGCTGGACGACGAGTAACGCGGCAGGCTTGAAAACATTTTACGATGCTCTTAATTAACCCGGAAATCAGAATACTGTAGCGGATCGTTCGTTCGTCTTCGTTACTCTCGGCGAGACGCTCGATCTGGCTACGCGTTTAATAAAATATCCCTGGTTAATTATTACCCTGGCTCGTTTCGGTTGCTACAACTTCGGTTTTATACTCGCCCCTTTTCGCGATGCACTTGTTACTCGCGCGATACTTTCACGCCGATTCCCTCGTTTCTCGCGCGATGTTACGTCGTAAAGAACGGATTAAAACGACATGATCCTGGTAGAGTGGTACAGCCACGGGGACGCTGAGATATTTACGGGGTGGTTTCTTGCAGGATGACCGATACAATTACCTACAAAGTTTCACTCCTTTTTTAAACTCCAAGTAGCCAGAATGTTTCTCGTTCGTGTCTTGATTTTTCTCGGCGTGACACTGTAGTTTTTATTTTACGAGATGGAGAATACTTCTGAAACGCGATCACGGAAGTTAGGCTGTATAACTGATTATTCCAGCTTTCCAGCTCGCTGGAAGAAACAGGATATTTACCTTTGTAAATATTGTATACAGTGAAATTTCAGAAAATATCCTACACTCTTCAGAAGATTCGCAAATTATTTAATCTTTAAATTTTCTTTTATAAGACATGTGGCAATGAAATATGGCTAAACTACTGATCCCATCGAAAAATGCTACAAAACTTTTCACTTTAATTTTTCGCGATCTATCCAGCGGTGTTCAGGGTATTTTTTAACACCCTGTGTATATAAAACTTGTAAAAACGAAGCTACCAAGGAACCTCATTTCCCGTCTATTTAAGAGTGTTTAATACGAAGCTGGAGCATAATCTCGATGGAAAGGACGAGAGAATAGATAACTATAAAGCGAGGAGTATCAGTGAAGGAATCGGAGTTCCACCCCCCTTTCTTCCAACGATTTCGACGCGTCGATCCACTTCAAGTGCCTGAAGGGTATATGACGCGTGGCATGGTGTGAACGAGGCCTCATTTGAATCCGAATGGAGACGATTTTCGCAGAAGAGGTTGTCAGTGAAATGGTAGGCCACGAGTGCGAGGGAGGCAGGAAGAACGCCCGAGAAAGAGGGTGAAACGGTTCACTCTACTTTCCGGCGTAACGACGATGCCAGCAATATGTCACCGACAGATATTCCCGCTGCTATTCCGGACGGAGTGCGAACTATTGACCGGAAGCTCATGTATTTCCGTTTCTATATAACATCGTCTTCGCTCGAGTTCCTTTCCATCGACCTGTATACCCTTTCTTCCACCTTCTTCCTATTTTCAATATTCGCAAGCGAAGACCCCCGTATTTATTGACCTATCCTCGGGGGTGTTTCATTTCATCAACTTACATTATCGCGTAGCCCGAGACAAAGAGGCGGATTAAGCGTTCGCGAAGAAAAGCAACAGCTCGAAGCGTTCTGCGAATGTCGCTGTTCGACTATTAGCACTTCACCCCCTCGTTCCCTCCTGCTGTTTCGCCGACGGGGTTATTATCCTGCCGATTTCATAACATCCTTCGAAGATTCCTTCGTCGCCACCCTTTCCACGTTTCTTGGCCCTCTCTCACCCTTGTTCCGGGACACCAAGCCGACACTCGCACTCCATTAAAGTAATGAAGACACCGAGGACGATTCTCTCTGTGTCGTCGCGTCGTGTGACGCTTCGGGCTCCAAAGGGTTTCCTTCCAAGGAATTTATTCCGCGTCGAGGGCTGTTAAACTGAAAACAAACCCAGAGCCAACCCTTTCTCATTTTCCGTGGTCTTCGCGTCTTCGCCTTATCCTCGTGGCCGTATCGTCCTCCGCTTTATCGTTTCGCCGGCTGCTTTGCATCCCGGACATTAAACCGCCTCGACGACCGGCTATTATTCTTAAACTACGATACCCGCTCCCCCGATTACCCTCTAATTCTAATTTGACGTTTTCCAAGCTACTGTCAGCCGTACTTTTAGGTTTCATAAAAACCCACCGTCATGGCACTTGCCGAGTGTCTGCTTGTTTCTTGTCAACGAGGAAAGGGTTGATCGTTGGACAAGCCTTTGGCAACCTCTTTTGTTGCTTATAATTGAGAATTTGATTGTTCGACGGTATGGTTTAATCCATTAGTGAATTTATTTTGAGGAGTATATGGAAATGATTGGACAGACGGGGTTGAAGAAGGTCGAGGGTGCCATTAGAATATTATAATATAATTTCGTGTCTCGTTTATTTCCCTTGTATCTTATGCTTATGCGACATAGAAATTCGTAGTTACACTACTGTCAGTCAAAATGCCGCTTTCGACAAATGGAGAAAGTTCAGCTCTATCAAAGAGGTCACGAACGATTGCTTTTCGATTCACACCGCGCACCTCCATCGAGTCACCGAGCCCGTAAATCTAAAACCGAAGAGATCGAGGGAAGTGCTACATTTCGTACTTGCAACCTCCCAGTTGGATCGGCGTTGATCGATCCGACGGATGACGTGTTTCCAGCTCCTCCAGTCGGAAGCACCATCCATTAGAGCAGCGTGTTTAATCAGAACTCTAAAGTTTCTCGCCGCCACTCTCCGGTCAGCGTAATTGGTCGTTCGTCGAGCGAGCGAGCGAGCGAGCGCGAGTATTTGCGAGCTGCTTTTGACTAAACTCGTGGAAATAAAAAAAAAGAAAAAAAAAGGAAGAGAGGCAGATAGAAAGACGAAGGCAAGTAAGACGAAGGGGGCAAGGATTGTATCGCCCTCGCTAAAAAAAAAAAAAAAAAAAAGAAAAAGAAACGAAGAGAGAGAGAAAGACTCAAGGGGTTGCGCACAGAGTAAACATGTCAAGCACAGTGCCGCCCATTAATTAGAACCCTCCCCTGCTCTCCCTCTTATCCTCTGGCTCTTCAGCAGCGAAAGAAAGAGGCCGAGGGACGACTGGATTCGACGGCGGCGGAGGGAAACAGAGGAGAACCGTATGCTCGGCTCGTTGCCCAACTTTGCCAGTGTATCGCAATCAAATCTATCAATCAATCGCCATCCAATGATTTCTGCTTTGCGAACCTTTTTAGAGTGTTTAATTAATCACGCGACCTCCTTTTATCAAGTTACACTGAAGAAATATTGTAAGAGCCTGGAGCTCGAATGAGGGTTGGATTGACATAGTTAATCAGACATTAAGATTTACTTTAGACACGAAGTCTCCCTTATTTTCAAAAATTCTGAAGCAACCTATAATAACGCAACATTTGGGTGCAATCGGTGTTTCGAAGGTCATACACTCCCCTCTGTAAAAACAGGCAATTTCGTGTTGAAAATGATTTCATCATCGTCGATTAGGGATCAAACGGCAACAAAGAGGGCATAGAACGCGAGATGGCGTACGCTCGTTCAAGTTCACTGTTACTCATCCAGTGTCGAAAAGAATCCATAGAGTGGAGAGGGCTTGCTACGGTCGAATAGAAAAGGGTGAAGCGCGGTTACGCCGGCGAGTCGCAACGACAAAGAGTTTAATTATTTGTAGGAGGCTGTCAGAATGTTTGAGGGACGTCGAGATTCGAACCCTCGTTTAGCAGACCTCTGCTTCCCACGCCTCACCTGTCCGACGGAGATCCTTATCTCCGTTTCCACGGCCAGGGTGCAACGAATGCAACCCTGCCGAGGAATTAATCATTGTTCGCCGTCGACGACAAAATGTTGTCGAGACAATGGGCAGAGGAAATAATAATAATAATAATAATAAAAAAAAGAAAGGAAAAATAATGAAAGAAAGACGGAGGAAGAAAAAGTACGTGTGCACGAGGTACTCGCAATCAAAGGACCCGTGCGGCCACAACGGGGCTGAAAAGGCAACAAAACGAAAGGTCGATAAGTCGTGACTGACGAAGAAAGGAGAACAGGGATTGGAGGTAGGACGACAATATTAGTCGTTCATTATTCCTCGAGCACGTAATTACACAGCCACGAATGGCCACTCGTGAAGGCACGCGACCCACGCGACATATGGCGAACGACGCGAGCCTTATATTCATGCGTACACGTGATCCGCGAGATCCTTCGATCCGCTTCACGTTCTCATCCTGACTCGAATCTCACGAATCTCAGCGCAGGATCGACTATCCTGAAATTTGTCCTCGACATTATTGCTCTTGATCCGCGGCGACTCGGACAAGTTCGTTATTCTTCTTCGAGGATGTAACAATTTATTGGTGTTCATTAGTAGAGTTGCAGTCACTTCTGATTCTATAGCGAGGAATATATAGGATCGTAATTATCGTACCGAATATCAATTTCCTTGCGAATTGTCCTTTTATTCGATTTCAATATACACGATGTATAAAGTTGTTACAATGAAAGACAGAAGACAGGGACGAGCCAGGAGATGGATCCTCGGAATTCGCACGTGATCGTCGTACCTGGCCACGCACGATCGATCGTGGTCACTTTGGACGATTATTCTCGTCCGTGTCGAGGAAATTGCTGCTTTGTGGTCTCCGTTCTCTTACACTGTGCACACACGTGTTTCTACAAGTGTATACATTGTAGAGCTAGTGCAGTCAACTATGGAGATTACACCGGCATTCGATTCTAACATTATTGAGCTCTATCTGGTCCTCCAGTCGCACGTGATTCGTTGGTAATTGAGTTTGTGGTAATGTCCGCGTTTTAAACGGATACGCTACCCCGGATGCGGGAATAGATTGCGGTAGACTTACTATAAGGGTAACTAAAATAAAAGGTAAAACATAATTCTGAGACAAATGACATATTTTTGAAAAATTTACAACGACCCATACCATTTATCAAAATTCCCTCTTGATATAATACATTATTATCAAGAAACCGTGCAATTCAAGTGTGCGAAAAAGAATGAAACATGCCATATAATTTAATTATTTTTGCACAGACGTTTGAAAATAATTACATAGTTACCTTAAGTTGAAAACCCCTTGATACCAGTTAAACGCTTAATTCCTATAAATCTCTACTTTTATTTCCAATCACATTATGCGCAGGTGTTCTTCGTTACACATTACATGAGCATGCAGTTATCTCGAAACCTGTCTGTCAAGACGAGATACTCTTCTAATCTTCAGCAACGATGTTGAAATTATCTATCATATCCTCTGCGAACGCTTCAACTTCAATCATTCCCTTACACCATTAAATCATTGAATAAATCAGCATAATATAGAAGACGCGTAGCTAACTACATTCCCTACACACGTTTCACAGCGGCAACGGGTAAATTGCAATGATCTCGCAATCTTTACATGGATCGCCATTAACGTTGTCGAAGCGAGACTCGCGATTGCTCTTTTCCAAAGGAGGTATCCTTCTTGTTCGTGATTAGTAAACGTTCGTCGATATCGCGTTACAGCTTTTCTCGTCCACCTTACGTCTCGTCGAAGCACACAGCACGCACGCAAATACACGTGGAACACGTGTATCGTTCGAAGGCTTCGATCCAACGCAAATAACCGACGGCTCAAAGTGCAGATAATTGATTGCACCGTCGAACCGGAGCTGTAGATTCTAATGTTAATTGCAAGTGCCACTCGTGGTACGCGGAACGATATTTGATCGTTGATATCGTCGCTGGTGAAATGTTGACATTGCCGCAAGACCCGTTCGCAATCTCGACCCGTAAGGGTTTGTTCTGCTGTGGAACGAAAGGGTGAAATTTCGTATCGTCGTAAATTGAAATTCTCGATATTTTCCTTGTCAGTATCATTTCATTATTTTCTCCATGAAACAACGATCAAATTTCGTTAAAGGGTGAAAGAACGAAGTCTGAGTAGAAGGCAGTCAATCCTTCTTCCAATTACGCCTTTAACTACAATATAATAGTTTTCATTACTTCCATTCCCGAAAGTGATTTTTAATTATCCCCCGGGAACGATTCATCATCCGTTCGTTCCTAACCTGCTCGATTAATGATCCCGCCAAGATCCTGTTCCATATTTATCTCGACCCTTGTTCACGGGTAGCGCTACCCGGGTTGCCTGGTCGAGCAATAAATAAATTTCGTCACGCGATGCCCACAACTCTTCGTCGAGCAGGACGACTCACTCCAGCTATTTCGCGGATCGGCACCGACCGGGCCACCCTCTTCGTGTATTCGTACAACCCCCTCGAGCCCACCCTTTGCACCCACACGCTGGCGTGGAGCGTCCGACTGTAAATCAATTCGGCGCATCGGAGGTATTTCAGTTAAATGACACATGAGTGCCCCGTGGAAGGGTCTACATGTTTTTTTTTTCCTCTTCTTCCCGTCTTTATCGCTCTTTCGTTCCCCGTCCCTCGCGTTTCTCTCGATTTTCCTCTTCTTTTTCTTTCCCCGTTTGGTCGTAGAAAGCCGGCAGCGCAGGATTCTATACGGTTCGGGTATAGAATTGAATGCGACCCATTGTCCGGCGCAGTCTGACCGTACGATATTGCGAGAGGAAGAGGTCGGATGGGAGGGAACGAGAGAGAGAGAGAGAGAGGGAGGGATCGAGAGGAAGATAGGGAGAATCGAATAGGGCGAAGAGGAATAAGTGAGGAGGGCGCCAAGTTTCCCGAATGAAACGAGTGGAACGGGGGCTCGAGTTATGTACCGCGTCCACCCTTGGCCAATGGGCGCGTTAAATTATGCCTTGTCTCGACCGGGACGCTGCATCTAGACTCCCAAATACCCGGTTTCTCGTTGCAAACAGCCGATGTCGCATCCACTGATATTTACACGTTTCTTTCTTTCGACAAGTATTATTCCTTCTCAAAGGAATTAAATTCAAATCCGCCGATCTCAGCAGATAATTATTTCCTCTTCGCAACTACACTATCCGAAATAAATGGCAAATGAAAACGAGATGCGCTACACCCGGGAGCAACATAATTACCGTGCGGTGTTGTAATAAATTATCCCACGCTTGATTCCGTTTCGGGCAGTCCTCGGGCATGTGCGAACAGTTATAATTGACCGATATTATCTGTGCATTCGTTGGTACACGTGTCATTATGATAATTATTATTTCCACCCATTCGAACCCTTTCCAAAATGACGATAATAATTAAAAACACGAAAATGCGTGTAAGTTCTTCCTGTTCTTTATTGCCGGAAATGAAAGCCATCGGATCGATCAACGATAAGGGATCGCGTACGATTTGTCGAAAACGATTCGACCGCGTTTTTCACGGTTCTTCGGCAACGATCCTGGTCTCTCCTACGCTTTTCCTGTGGGAATTCCTGTTCGTGTCCGGTAACGAGTCAGGAAGAGGAAAAGGAGCGAGTTTTATAGGCGAAAGTTCGCGTTAAAAGCGAAAAGACAGGAAGGTAGAAGGGGGTGAGTTTGAGAGAAATAAGGGAACAGCGGGATTCAGGAATCGCGTAATGAGACTCTCAAAATATAGCTAACGACGATTGTCGAGGGTCAGTCTACCGTGCTTTAACCGTAACTGTCTATTTTTATTATTTTCCCTTTCTCCTCTTTCCACCCTTGTTCCAGAGGGGGTAGCTCCGGCTGCTATTCCTTTATCCTCGACCGCCTCGACGCGTCGCGGCGTCGGGGAATAGCCTGACGATAAATTTAAGACGCTTACTGCTTTTCGATGCCGGAGAAACGAAGTCCTTCGGGACTGTCGTCGATGAACCCTCGAAACAAGTCCGTTCGATTTCGCGCCCCGAAATGTTTCGACGTTCCTAAATGTGACGTTAGATTTCGTTCCTTTTCTTCGATAAGAAGGTGGGAATATATTGTTCGTATAAATCATTTCATCCTCTTTTATTTCAAATTCTACTATAGATATTATTTTTTCCCCTAAATGAAAGTCTGAGTTCTGAAGCAAAATCTAAATGTACCGCGTCGCCGACTCTCCGAACGCATTCTATAGTTTCTCTTTATATAACCTAGGAAAAAGTATGGAAAATATTTGTCCATGAAACGATACGTTTTTGATGCTGTTTTTCCATCGGTGCGTCGACGAATCGGATTTTACCCGAGTGAGCTATGAGAAATGAATGGTAGAGATTGAAGCAGGGGAAAAAAATGGCCGCGCTTTCGTAGTTCGTACAAACGGTCCGCTTCAAAATAAAAATTCGCCAATGGTCCGCGCGTCTATGTATATTCGTACGTGATTGATATCGAAAATGCAGTATCCGGGACAAAGTTGTTGGCACCGTTTCACCGATAACGTTCCCCGGTTTTTCTCTCCTTCTATTTTTCGCATCTGTTTGTTATTTCCGCGTCACGAACGAGACAGGATATCGACGCCGTGAAACGCGCGTTTTATTAGACGGAATTTCTAACTATAACGATTCGTACCCGTTGTCCGTTTTCTCTCATTCTCTCCCCCTGTCTCATTCCGACGAAATTGCACAGATACGTCGAGATTGCAGTCTGAAAGAACCGAAAGCGAGCCGCCCCTCAGAAAAGCATCGTGTTCCTATTGTAACGATCGTTGTCGTCTGAACGCGAGACTAGGGAACAGAGATACTGTTCTGATTATTGAAAGCAACGGAAACTTACACTCTGAAAGAATCACCGGTATCGCTATTCAGTCATCGAGTCATTTGATAAATAGCATTCCTGTGAACAAATTTTTTACCGTACATCCACGCTATCCTATGACATCTACCAAGTTTCTTGTCGATCGGTCACCGGTGCCATCCGCACAAATAGCTGAAACGCTGGCCAGAGGAAAAATCTTCCATCGAGAGGATATCTGCGTGAAAATGTTGTCAGAGAGGGTGCGATGTAGAAAGGTAGACTACATTGTAAATTCTACAGGGAGCACGGGGCGATGGATTGAAAAAAAAAAAAAAAAAAAAAAACGAAATGAAAGGTGTAGAGCAGAGAGATAACTGGTAGCAAAGGGAAACAAGAGGGAGTAAACAATAGAAAACGATCGACGGAGAGAAAGAAAGCGGTCCGAGCGTAAGGGATGAAAGTGAGAGGGTAGGATCGATGCAGGGTGGCACTTTCGTACGTAAAACAAGCGAAATGGTTTTGACATGAAGTGCAGGCCACCAGCGGTGGGTGGGGTCGCGAGCTAGGGCAGCACCATTCCATAATCCATTGTGTCCAGTGCCAATTAAACGGTGCTGCCATGCGTATGGTCAGGAACTAACCGGCCGTTCTCAACACGGTCACGGATCTCCGTTCACGCACGTTCACGCATACGAGCGTGTGCGAGCGTAAGAGGAGCGCAGATAGCTGCAGGAGGAGGCGAAACCAGAGGTGGAGGACCACCGCTGATTGGGGAGCATCTGGACCTCTGGACGTACCGGCAATTACCGGACCGGGTTACCTATAACTGTACAACCCCGTACAACGTGCACGCACACACTTCACCCTGTTGACGGACACCGTCCGTGAATAGTGCACAGGCTGTTTCATAAAATCCTCTGTTTCGATATATTGTTTACTCTCGGAGAGGGTTCACGTACGCGGCTCCCAGTGGCGCAAGGATTTTCCTGTTAATAGCTTTTTAGAGGGTGGTAGATTTCAAGTAGGGGATGGATGGGATGGTACTGTGTGTCTTTCATGAAACTAATATTCTTTGCAAAGTAATTAATATTTTATGTGTTTATTTCAAAAACATATTTCTCTCGTATCAGAAATAATTTACATTCATTTTTTAGATTACATGAAAAATTGAAAACGTTGAATTACTTGTTGAAACAGCCTGTACCTGAGGTTAGCACACGTAGATAATTCGGTGGCCGTGAAAGCGGGCTCACGCGGTGCGTTATAATCGCGATGGGTCGTCAGTCGTGCGCACCGGATCAGTGGAATTCCCTTGATTGGTCTGTGCTACCTGATCCAAGGTATATTATCGTCCAGTCCGTTCCCTAAGATCGGCTTTTCTCCGCCGTGTCTCCCCGGGTAGCATTGCGGTTTCTCTCGGTTCTCGTCTCGCGAGTCCTTTATATTCCAGACGTTCGAATTTTCCTCTATCACGATCTGATTGTCTCTGGTTTGTTTGCTTTGATCGCGTTCGAATTGGAAGCACCGGTGAAAAACGGCCATGGTAATATCGTCCCTTGGCTTCGAATTAAAATTCGTTCCGTTTCTGCTTTCGTTCGAACGTTAAATTCTCGTTTCGACGAGTATCTCCGCGCTTGGAATAAAAGGAACGGGGAGTTCGCTCGGATGTTTGTTCTCGAGCTGTTCTCCAACGAGTGGTTCGAGTCGAGCGTTAAAAAGCGCTCGAGAGATTGTAGGAAAATTGGGAATTTTCGATCGAGAAAGAAGGGGAGGGGTTTGTTAGAATAAAGGTTGGATGTAGTTGGACGTAGTAATTTATTCTCTGCACCGGTTGTTTCATGATTTTATCCCCGATTCCTCGTGTCACGAAGCACGCTGTATCTCATCCCGAAGTCGCTCGGTTAAGATCTAAAGCGTATGGAAAATTCAATATCGCGTACACGATCGATCGCGCGCGATAAATCTAGGGAATTTAATTTCGCGTACGTATGTACATGCGACACGTCGATGAAATACGAACGACATTAGGTTCTCGAGTGAGCCGATTAAAGGATTGTATCGAGTAACCCTTCGCGTATTCCCGAATCCCATAACGATATCTCAAGCCGTGCGTAAGTCGACGCGATTGCATTCGCTTTCTCGTTCGGTTGCTTATCGCATCGTGAAGATAAAAAAGAAGCAGTAGTTCCCTAAAAGCATCGAGACGTCTACTTACTAATATCGTGCACGAACACGATCGTAAACAATTAGAAAGAAGGATCGGGGTGGTATGGCGCGTGGTAGACAACGAGTCGCGTTGCATCGGCCGACTCGCATTATAAATGCCAGTAGCGCGTCGGATTTACATTAACAAACACAGATATCGCGATTACATCTGCATCGTGCGACCCGCTGTGCCGCGAACCTTACCGTAATACGTTCGCCACGATGAATGGAGCAATCGTGTGTCAGCGCGAAAACGAGCCTCCAACGAACACGAACTCGATCCTCCGCTATCTCTTCCGCGCATCTTCCAATGCATTTTCGATGGGCAACGATGACGAACGAGAACGGGGCCATTTGCTGGGATCGTTCGAGCCTTTCAGTAATTGTTCCCATATTTCCTGTGAAAATATTGGTGCTTTGATTATTATATTTAGTCAAAGTACCATTGCAGACGTGGTGTTAGAAATTCTATGCAATTGTGAAAAATTCTATATTTTATTCAACATCTCCTATCCAAGGGGCTACTCTAAAATCTAAGGTTCTTCAAAATAAAAAGTTCCTCAACATCATGCGATACGATTTTCCAGTCTAACGTGCTCCGCAGAACACGGACAAACCCGTTTCCTAATAAAATAATAAAAGCCCCTTTCTCGCGGGTAGCAAAACGACCAGCGGGACGTGGTTACGCATATATACATACATATGTATGCATGCACGCGAGCTAAAGTTGGAGAGTAAAAAGAGGCGAGTTCGAAGCGAGTGACTCAGGAGGGTTGAAGAAAAAGAAGGATGAACGCGAGAAGGTACAAGTAACGAGCGTGGATCGGGACACACGTGGTCGAACACGTGTCCACGTGGAAGGGTCACTTTCGGTCGCGATAGTTGTTCCCGTTTCTTTATCCTTTATCCGTCGATTTTTACGCTCGATCAGTCGCGGTGCACCGTAAAGGTGTGACCAAGTGAGGTCTTGAATTTTCTCTAAAAAATTTTTATAGATGATAAACAATTATCCGTATCGTTAGATTGTCACGCAACTTGGCGTGCGATTCATTTTCAAGAAATATTTACAAAATCAGGTTGAAACGAGTTGTTTAGTTGAGGGAACCGAGTATCGACACGCGATCGCGACAATTGAGCCAGATACCAGCAAATAGATAGGAACGACACCCGATCGTTGCAATAAGACGATCGACCGCGTCGCTATTTACGAGCACACGGGGGCCGCATAAATTCATTTATCCAGAAGTTATCGATAACGTTCGATAGCAATCGTGAGATTTACGACCTCGAGACCCTACGCTTTTGCCATTCTCTCCTCGGATAGTTCCGTATACGTAATAGTACATATATCCCGTTATCCCTCTAATTCTTACTCTCCTCCCATTTTTTCCCCTCCTCGTATTATTATCTTCTGGCTGATCGGAGTATATCGCGATCGACGATAATTCCTCTCACGGTCGGCGGGAAAAACGATTAAACGTTCCCTTAATTGTTTTCTCGGCTCCATCGAATCCTGCGATCAACCATCCATGACTCGCTTAGGATTACACGGTCAGGATTTTCCGCGAGTCTACCGCGTTAAATACGTTTTAACGAGCCTAAATGGAACTTTAATCCTTCCTCGTAAGGACGCGTCGAAGAAAACTCGGCGAGCCTCGTAACACCAGGGTTCCCTGTTACACGTCTAAGAACGTGGCAAAGTTTCGCGGAAACTTCCCCTTCGTAACTAGCGGTTAACCAATAGACGGCTGTCTACTAGTTACATCGTGCACTCGGTTAAAGCCGGCCAAGCTTCGGCGACAACTTAAATCGTTAGATCGGATTACCCGTTTCTTCTCTTTCCTTCCTAGTCAACATCGGCAATTTATCAGACTTTGCGCGGACGATCGACGCTCCCGTTCCCGGGACAATTATAATTCGAATAATTGCGAACTTCCGCGACGAGGAAATCGCACGAAGAACGGCCAACATTTCTAGAAAAGGGATGACCATAAAATTGTTTGCCCGAACGGAATCGTTAATTGGAGAACCAACCGGGTCAATCGCGATTCATTTATCTCATTCTTGCAAGAAAATTTTATATAATAACTAATTATTGCGATATAATATAACTAATCACGAAAAGCAGGATAACTAAATTTCTATTCTACGAAGCGTCGGGTCAGAAGGGTTGAAACTGGCGATCCAAAGTTAGGTTACTCTCCTTGTCAATAGCAGAGAGTACGTCGTTAAGGTGTCGAGTATCTCAAACAACAGTTCTTGTTTGTTTCACTTACAACGTGTCACGTTACTTGGAGAGATCGGTCCCGGTGCCCGTCCCTGGTGTAGACGGAGAAGTAAAGAGAGAGAGTGAGAGAGCGAGGAGAGAGTGGCGGGGTAAGGTCAGTGCCGTGGACATAATATGGTTAGTGACCGCGTGACGTCACGTTGCACCACGTGACCGCGATAAAACAAGCTGCCGCGGAGGAGGGATACGTGGAACGGGTTGAGGGGGCGATCGCGAAGGGTGCTGACCGATCCGGCCGTCGGGCAACGGGGCAAAGGGGGTGCGCGTAGTACTACGTCTCGTACTACACGTGCGTGCGTGTGTAAGACGATAACGAGGATACGTGCATTCGCTCGTGGCGCGCGTACTCGCGTGCAACAAGGATGGACGGTGAAACGAGGGAACGAAAGAGTGCGAGAGACAAAGATAACCGATGCACGAGGCGCAACAAGAGAAGCACGATTAGAGGCGGCTTACTCGCCACGATCGGGAACGTACGAAGCTTGTGTTTGGAGATCGGTTTAGTTAAGTCGCTGGATTCAAATGTTTCGTCAGGGGTTGGTAACCTTCGAGCCCTCCTGGGTGGTCTATCGAAGACCCGCGACACGATTATCCGGGATATCAATCTGTAGGGAGGCCGATTTTTCCTGTGATACACGGAGGGAAATCTTTTCAGTGGATTTCCTTTTAGAGATCTTTTTTGAAAACATCGAAAAAGACGGCGTTTTCGGTACACTTTATGGATAACAGTATAATTTGCATAAAGAGTATTATTTAATGTAATGTTACATTACAGTTTTCTTCATGATAAGTTTCATAACGTTGCCGTATAACGTGTTACCTTATATAGCGTAGACGCAGTTTAATTCCATGATCACCGTAACGCATTTTATGGTGAGATAAAAGTGCGCAGTTTATTAGTATGCAAATACGAATTGAATGGAGCGTTATTAAATGAAATTGATATACGGCGCGTAAACTTAGGGTTTATTCGTTTGTTCGCTTCCTTGATAGCCCTCGTATTCTTAAATCCATTTATACGCGCGTTTCAGCGCAAACGAGAAACGACGAATTCGTCTCGGTGTGGTAATTCCTAGAAACGTGGCAAAGGTTAATCCCGCAAAAAAAAAAAGGCCAACTCTGTACCACCGTTAGTTTGAAAGCACAGGGTGAGTTGTCCGGCATAGAATATCCTCCAGCCGGTCGTTAACGCGTGGAATAATTTACTCTTTCCCGTGCGTGTGCAATAATTGCACCGACGAGCGGTGCACGTGTTACGTAAACACGCCATGTTATTTCGTGTAATTTCACTTGCCCGGTATAAATAACGCACCGCGCGCCATCAGATATTAACTTGGAAAGCTTTTATGTAAATCCTTTCTTCGATTTCACGGAATTTCCATCAACCTTTCTATTCAAGATTCATCCCCTTTTTTCCTCGTTCTCGCGTTTGATATACATTTTTTCATTTCGAGCGTTTTAACAAATAAACGACGGACTATTTGACGATGGAAGAAGACACGAGGGCGAGGCAGAAAAATGGCAGGAGGAAGACGCGGGAGGGCAGAAAGATTCGCGTGGAACAACGATAACGGATTCTGCAGGATGAGTGATAGCTTCCGTATCGAGAAAGGATGTCGCGTATGCGTGGGTGGACACGTAGACGAGGCCATGGACGTATTTTCTTTATTTTCTCTGACGGTGGATTCAGAAGACGCGAACCGGGAAACGCGCGCACCAAGATTCAACCATATTTTCCGTCCAATGATTACCAAGTACTCGGGTAAACGTACGTAGAAGGAAATTCACGGCTGTGACGATGATGGTGTTTCACTGTTCGTTGTCTCTTAGCCGAACGAGTATCGACTAGACGTTTATCGTGAAAATTAAGTTCCGTACGAGCCGTGTCTGAGAGCTTTCGTCGTTTCGAGAACGGTGCTGCCGAGTTTAATAGTACGTTTCGAGATTTCGGCTTTACTGTCGGCGCAAGTTCGCGATAAGACGCGTATGAATATATCACGGGACCGTTTCACAGACGAAATTTAAAGGTAATAATGCAGTCGCATTCGGCGTAATGTATTCCTGGATATTTCGACGTCTCAACCGCACAATTTCTCCGATACGCATCTGCAATTCAGATGCGGTCGCTGTCAATCTGATCGCCCTGGAACAGTCCGCATTGACAAGATATTATCATCCTTTCGAATGGACTTTTTAAAGTGTCGACGGAGAGGGCAGGGATATAGAAGGTCGGAAGATTTTCGAGAAAATAAAAAAGACAGAGGGATAGTTTGAAAATAATACATTTATTTATATATAAAAATGTATACATTTCCACTGTGCTTTTCAACGCGTTAACATTGCAACGATGAATAGTTAGAGAATCAGAAGAGAAGTGTTTCCAATCAAGTTTCTTATTATCTTTATGAAGGAACAAAACGTTTTAACTGAATAAGAATATATATTAATTGATGAAACGACTTTAAGAGAACAATAAAAGTTCGCCGAGGCACGATAGGAGGTTTCAGTCAGCAAAGTCTACGGGAAAGATTGATAAAGGGGGTGAAAGAGAAGAGGGAGAGAAGAGAAGACAGCTAATGGAAACGTCAAAATGTAACGGCGCTACGAGGCACGTATAAACGCTCGGTTGTTCTGTAATAATGCCGGTATTGTTGAGCTTATCAAGCGAGGCTAATTGGACGCGAACAGCTGGGCCGGCTAGTTGCTGTTCTACGACGCTCCGAACCGACCGCCGCCTCTACTTTACACTGATAATGTAATGGGACCTATCTGGAACACAAAAGCCGGCAATAGTTTAATGGATTTGTCTCGAATTGTCACCGAGCGTCAAAACAAACCGATGCTGCCGAGGGGGAGACACTGAATTGTTCTCCCTCGACAATGCACCGATATTAAATGCATAATTATTGCAAAGCACGTTGTTGCAGCTGCGTTCCCGCGTCTACGATTCGACATTTATCGAAAGGTGATTGGTAATCGATGCAGTAGAATTTGCATATTTTAGTAATTCAAAATTCACTGATATAAATTATGTTCTGATATTAGAAAATTAACAATTCGAATCTTAAAAATTAAAATATTTCGTTTTAGAATTTTTGATTAAAGAAAAGGAAAGAAAATATCATAGAAGGTGTATTCATGTTCAAATTATAATTCCCTAGAGAACATAGAGAAGTAGGAGAAGCAGGGATTCTCAGAACCCTAATTTTGACGATATTAATAATGAAGGTAATTTAGAAAGAAAATATAATGATATATTTTAATTACTATATATTATAAAATTTAGTATACAGGGTGGACATCTTTTGACGGGGTAGTAGCTGGGATGATTCTGAACAACTTTCTCCTTTTCCAAAATGTTAGTTGACTTAGTTTTTGAATTATTAACGAAAATCAGAGCGCGCATAACGCGCAGGCTCAGCCTCGGGAGTGTCGGCTACGAACCAACGCAGCGTCGAGTAGTTTGTAAACAGACACGGCCGGGGCCGATTCGCAGCTACCGTCTTCTCAAAAGATGCTCACCTGTCATCGAACACCTTGCATAACTGACAAGTACGAATAACAAAGTAATTAATTAATTAAAATTCTCTCTCGTAAACGTCTGTACGCAAGTGGTGGGAGGTCACAGACAAATATATATAGGGCCCCCTTCATTACATTGCCATTATTTTCTGGGTCGCCAGCGAGAGGGGGTCAAGAAATCCCAAAACCCTAAAATCTGGGACATTACCATTTCCCCGTAGAAGCCTATTTGATCGCGAGTGTACATACGAACGACTCATTTAAATAAATCACAGCTCTAGTCGTTTATTTCGCAGCAACTAATCTCACGTAAGTAAAATCGTTTTGCGTTCATGAGAAAAGTCATTTGCTCGTGCTAGCGAACTTCGCTTCGGGAACTGTCATTAAGGATCGTTCGCTATTAAGCTCACGAAGGGGACGCGAATAACGTAGAAACACGTGGCTGCGAATACTTCCTGTTGGAGAGCATGCGCGTTTAATAATCATAATACAACTAATAAATATTAATTGCGCATAAAGATACTACGAAAAGATCGATATATTCAATTTAAAGTCTTTTCATTTCACGAACGATTGAAGATTTCAATTCGCACATTGAAGAAGTATTTTATCTTACGTTTGTTAATAAGAAGTTCAAGCAATTAGTGCTAACATACGATCCGATCGGTTTTTTATGAAAGCAATAACTGGTTGCCAGTGCCAGATGATGTTCAATGCCAATATTCAATAACATCTGGTAATATTCTGTAAATAAAATCGCGCTGAGTGACGCATGATACATGTGCAAACGTAAGCTTTCAAATTGTTTAAACAAACTGTGTGATTTCAATGTTTTCATTTACAATTAAAACAAATTGATTTTAATGTGTGAAACATTTATGAAATTCTTTTATTTCACTAAGAATTTTCAAAAAGATATTTTGATCAATTTTACCACGAGTTGCTTAAAGATCTTTTAATCTTTATTACCTACTTAGAAGTCTACTTAATGCTGAAATGGCTTATTTGCTCGAGCAACGTAACTTTTTTTCCGATAACGTAAACGAACCTCGAGTGTTGCACTCGTCGTAATAATAGATAACCAGAGCGACGCGATAAGTTTTGCATAGTACGTTCATACACAGCAAGAAATAGCATAATACTCGACGAATGTTATGTCAGGATTCACGAAAAATAACACGTCGTGTGAACGCACGCATGGCTTACACGTGGATTCGTTGTTAGCAGTCATGTGCAATTTCTTGCTTTCATGACGCAATTACCACGTTCTTCAATCGTTAACAGCTATTCTTGCTTTGTTCCTACACTTCGCTTTTAACTTCTAACACGTTGACTACCGTGGGTAGTTATCAGATGAAAATCGAAATGTATCTAAAATTAAATTTAAAGTATCGCCAATGACACGATTAAAATTTTATTTAATCTCTTAAAAGTTACGATTAAAAAGACGCAATAAAAACATATAGAATCATGTAGTTTCATTTAGCATTCACTTTCATACCGGAAGAAATATGACGAGCTTTATCGTCCGTACATTATTCACCAGAGTATCGGGATGCGTAATTATGCTCATCGCTTAACCATTACGCGTGATGAACGATTACGGTTCAGTACGCAGTAACTCAATTATTACACTTTTCAAGTTGATATACAGGGTGTTCGAAAAGCTTAGCATTTACAAAAGAATAAATTTTCGTTATTGGAATGAAAGTATTTATCGAAGAAACGTTGCTGTTCTTCGATGGATCCTTCTGCAAAAGGGATCGAATACATTGTTAATTACCGCGATACTCGATAATGGTCGAGCAGACGAGTTTAATAGAATTAAACTGGAGTAGAGTTCCGTGTTGATTTTAACGAAATCCATTGGTCGTCCGGGCGAGCAGAGCACAAACTCGGCTACGCTCGAATCGAAACTTCGCCACGGTTCCTCTCACCTAGGTTTATCGAGTTCGAAACTAGTCGACCGTCCAATCGGCTGGGCCATCGCGCAAAGTCTGTCTCCGGAGACCCTGGCTGTCCTTGCGTTCGGCCAAATTAGTCGATAAACCCGGGTTTAAAGTTCCCTGAACTTCCACGCAGTAGAAGCTCGTCCGTTGCACCCTTCTTCCTGCGGACTGGCTCTTTATGAATTCACTCCCCCGCACCGGCAGAAAAATGAAACATAGGGCGACAAAGTTGAAAGCGGAGAAGGGTTGATCGGTTATCACGTTAAATTATAGCGATTGAAGACAACGAGCTCGCTTGTTGTAAGTTTGTTAAACTTAAAATTGAATTTCCAATTTTTCAACCCCCTCTGGCTTAACACTAGCGATCGCTTATAGAATATTCAATTTAAAAGAAAATTGATGATTAAACTAAGAAGTTAATTTTAATCCTCGCTGACCCACTTTTCGCGCGAAAAGTCGCCATTCATCGCGGCGCGTAATGGAAGTTATCGCGCTATTTCCGCGCGGCGAAGACGCGCAAACATCGACGGTAGTTCTCGCCATTATCGTAAGTGGCGTTCGTGGAAGCAGCAAGATCGCGTTTCCCCGTGTTTCCTGGAGATAAACTCGGCTCGAAACAGCAGGAAGAGCCGATAGAAAAATCGATCGAACTAGTTGGCATCGAATTTCATTAGCCGGTCATTAGTCAACAGCGCTGGTTATAAATCCCGAGGACAAGCGGCGAGGGAATGGCGCGATAGATAACCGTTATCAGACGTTTTTGCATAGCGAATCGCCTTTTCCTCGCTGCTGATTGGTCGGAACGGTGAGTCATTTGGCGAGCAATAATAACGCTCTTCTCTACGGGTCTCCTGCGTCCCGCTCTTCTTCTTATTTTCTTTCTCTCTCTCTCTTGTTTCGTCGTACGATCGCTCTGATTAGACTGTCTCCCTTTCGTCCTCCTTCTATTCGTATCTGGTGGCACGTCTTTTGCGCTGCAGCAATCTGAGTGGGTCAGCCGGATAAAGAAAGCTCGATGGTTCGTCGTCGTAGTTGACGACGTAGACGACGACAACGACAACGACAACGACAACGACAACGACATCGAGACGCGGAGGAGGAGGAGAAAACGACGATGAACTTCCACGTTGGCAAATGGTCATTGAGTCAATTACGCGGATAAAGTGCACCATTGTGCGGCGTAACGGCGATTTTTCTAACCCCGTTCGCCATCAGCAACGTTTACAGGGTTAGGCGGATAACGCCGCGCGCTTAATCACGCGTGCTCCATCGTTTCGACGAGATAGACCCGTGTTTGACTCGCGATCATCCTCGCTACGGGTTTACGACGCGCTAATGCGACGTCGTTACGGCATTCCAAAGAAGATGCTGTAATTCACGGCTTAACGTGGTCGATACGATGCTCCAAGATGTATTAGAGATTTTCTAATTGGTACTAAATCGTTGAAGGAAGTCTTGTCACGGATTTTTTTATTTTCGAGATATCGTGCTTGATTAGAAATGTTAGCAATAATATAAAGAAGAAAATATTTATTTCAGTGAATAATACTATAATTTTGTGGTACAGAAAATATGAATTTTACAAATCAATACATCAACATTATTACCCTATTGATATCTGAAGTAATTACATTCAATTATGTTTAATTGATTGCAATTTAATTACAATCTAATTTATCACGATGTAATATCGAATTTAAACACATGTTCTATTAGCATTTTCACGAAACTAATTATATTTGATCAAACGCGAACAATGTTTGTTTGTTTGTATAATAAGAAGAAATTATTTTATTCATAAAATATCGTTTCGGCTTTGAATATAGCAAATCATCGAACGTTCAATAATTCATTTTCTAGAAGAGGAGAACCGGTTCGTGCTTCGCTAACGATAGATTATGCAAATAGATCCGCGAAATAATCACGTTATAGTTCACCGTGGGACACTTTTATCCGGTTTATTATCCGCGTAGAAGTAAATTACGATCACGCACAAGCCCATTATGTATATATATTTTTGTTCTCTGCTCTTCAATCGCGTACAGAGGTAATAGCCGGGTTAACACCACAAGGCACGTGACCAGACAAAACTTAACGATAGCTTTCTACCCTTTCTTCTTCTTCTTTCGTTTGTAATATGAAATACGCCCCGGATGTGCGTGCACGTCAATTTTGTCGGAGTTATTTTCCTTCCTCCTTTGCTTAATAGATCTAATAAAAGGGTCGTGGAAAACCAACCCTCAACAATAGTAATTGTAAACTATATACGTTTCAACGAATATGCGTAAAATGTGATTTTTTTAAATTCGATCGCTGAACGAGGGGAATTTCATGGTGAAATTCTTTTCGACGATATTTTAGTCGATCGCGTTGAATACAATTTTATCCGATCAAAGTATCAAGTGTCATTGAAACTTTCAGCTCTTTTTAATTGAATTCTTCCACCGTATGAGTTTGATGAGTATCAAATTTTTATGAAAATTTTTGTGCTTCTAAATGAAACATAGTAGAAGATTTTTATTCGTTGAATTCCAAAAATTTCAGGAACATGTATATTAAGGTACATTATAATTGCACGATTGCATTTTAAATAATTGCAATTTAGTAGGATTTAAAGTTGAAAAAGAAATCAAATCAGTCGTGTCGAAAATGAAAGAAGTCGTCGTAAAAATAGTCACGAAAGTGTGTTTATTCAAATTCGATTTGGCACGTGTAAAAAGGAGCTTTTATGCATTACGCGTGAAGCATGCGGGTATCGCGTGCACGCTCCGCGTAGTCTCTCATCAGCTAAGTGCACTTTCATCGCAGTCTCGTGGATAATCGGTGTACGATTTGTTTTAGCAAATGAAACGGAAACGTGGCTCGTTGAAGTCGTTTAATTTTTCGACGGTATTTACTTCTACTGCACAACGATATTTCATCGCCAATACATCTCACAAGCCATTGCTTTTCATTCTTAGAACTCCGTTAGATCTCTTAATTTAACCTGCTAATTGAGCCGTTTTTTTCTTAATCTGTGTAATAAAGAAATGAAATGTTGACAGCGATTGGTTGAAGAAATTTCAATGCGTTAACCAGCCCAGTAAAAATGTCCGTACATAGTGTTATTTATTAAAGATATGATAATTTATATTCTTAATTAAATTAAAATTTACACTCGTTTAAAATACTCGCTCTGCAAGGGTTCATGTTTGTTACGTTATACTGGGTATTTGCTGAAACTTACCTTTCCCCTTTAATAGATTAAAACAGATAAATGATTAAATTACATTTGTTAGTGACTAACTCATATTAAATGAATTTAAATTGGTCTAATTGCTGTTGAGTACTTAGGGCTGTGACGATTTACCGCGTCCTCGAACGGCTCTATGATCCTCAATAAGGGTGTTGCTCATGTCGAACTTAACCACCGTCATAAAAGAGGGGTGGTCAACTCTAATGAATTCTTAGCGGTAACGTTTGCCTTTCAAACCTTTCCAAACACGCGACGAGAAGAAATACGATCTGTCGAAATTTAATTCAACTTTCTCGAACGAAAGTACAGATGCATACTGCATCCTTTTAAAATTTCCATTTTTCTTAATTTCGAAATATGGAAACCATCTGAAACAAGTTCATTGTAAAATACAGTTATTTCACCCCTGTTACTCTAAATGCCTTCCAAGAAATCACCCTAGAATAGTCCCGAGCATATCGTCACGAACAGAAAAATTACACAGTCACGATCGAAGTTTCCTCCAGGCAGATCGGTGGGACAATAATTTGACGTGCTTTCCCTCTGGAAGATTCATCGATCTTCCAAGAGGGGGCGGCACACTGAGCACAAGCAACGAAGGGTGGTCGACTAATGAATTCTTAGTGTCCGTGTCTCGGTTTCGAGCATTCCCGGACACGCGAACCCGAGGCAGAGCCAGTTTGCTTCGCGGGGGTTAATTTAATACAGGTAGATTGCCCGCAGGTACCCACCCTAACTTTCTCCGTCTCCGCCCTCGGTCGACCGTATCGTCGCGCCACCCAAGCGCACCCCTTCCTCGCCTACTTAATATACCATCACCACCCTTCGCTCTCTTCGTCGGTAAGAGATACACACGATCTTCCATCAGCATGTGCCACACTAATGGGAACACGAGGACCGTTGAAATAATATGTCACGTTTAAGCGAGATACATCTTAGCCAGCATACTAGACTTTTCTGTTGAGTGAGATAGAGAGAGGGTGGAATTTCTAAAGGGTGGATGTTTTCTAGTGGCATGGAGAGCATCATGTTTTCATTTCCTTTATTTTCAGTATTTCTATATTTGACACGAAAGAAATGTTGATATCCGAGAAAATATTGCAACCCTCTTCGAAAACTGCCTTATTTTTTTCAACGCGTTGCCAAATTATCTCGCCATATCGGCGTCAAACATTCTGGAACCACAATTGGTGTCCCAATGCCTGGAAGATCCGTTTCGTCGCGGCGAAGAAATCGAGTTAGCCGCGAAGTAAGATCGGGGAGTCAAAAAGAATTGATAATTCAACATTAAAGCGGGTATCTCGGTGTGTTCGAAATCTGCCTGGGTCTTGTCCGCGAGAAGAGAGAGAACGAGGCGTCGAGAATCTCGTTAGATCGATCGCGAGAGTGCCACGTCCAATTATCGTAATTCTCTTATCGAACTCCTTCCACCGCGAACGGAGAAACTCGGAAAATGGTCTTTGAATAAATCAGAACCCCGGGAGAAGTTCTCGATCCGACTTCGTGATCGCGTGTAGAAACGGCTCTCTTCCAACGGAGGGACGGTGAATTGGCATAAACTTCGGTCTGATTGTCTGTGACGAACTCGTCGGGGCGACTTTATGGGATTGTAATGCGTATCTAGTTTTACTGCCGTAATTCTCGATGTTCCCGCGAACTTCTTCCCTCTCTTTCCCGCCGACGCGTCACGAAACTCGTT
Organism: Osmia bicornis bicornis; assembly: GCF_907164935.1. Taxonomy (NCBI): domain Eukaryota; kingdom Metazoa; phylum Arthropoda; class Insecta; order Hymenoptera; family Megachilidae; genus Osmia; species Osmia bicornis. The sequence goes on along the minus strand of NC_060216.1, from coordinate 9,120,156 downwards.
ACCCCCGATGCTTCCCGGAAGATTTCTCGTGATCCGACGTTTTTCGGTACTTGGAATCTCCAATGAGATTCTTTGGAATCGTTCCTTTCCCACCGTGCGACTATTCGAACCGCTGATCATGCAACCAGAGCTAGATCGTTTAATAAAGAATGTCTTGTTTGCTGATTGAATCGTCTGTGGTGCTAACTATGTCTTAAATTCATATTCATGAAAAAAGGTGTTAACACTGTCAACCCTCGCCCTATGTAAACTCGCACAGTCTCGTTAATAACTCTCGGATCTCAACCATATTTTACTCAAAATACTTTCCCTGTCTTCCATCGAGTACATTTAGAATTCGAGTGAAAAAGATATGGAAACGCTGAAACGTACATACCAACGAAAGGGGGTGGTGGAGGTTATGCCATATCGAGAGAACGATAGATACAACGAAAGGTAGAAAGGGGTGAGGTAACATGATCCACCCTTGCATTCGTCCATCCCGTCCGTACTAATCTGTGGTCCAGTCGTAAACCGTTTAATTCCGTTTCGTGATAAACCGCGGCCGCCGTTTATTGCTCGCCCGTTCGCCACCCCCCTTGCTCTCAACCCCTTTCGGCCTGCTCGACGGATCGCTGCATCGATATGTGACGATTCTGTCCAGGCAAACATAATTAATAGATATTATTTATTCGTGCGGCGTTTATCGTCGCCAGTCGGCTATGAATACCGGGAGAGCAACTGGGGGGTGGTTTACGCAAAAGGGCGACAAGCAACGAGATGGAATATGAAAGGTCGCAAGGGTCCGCGACGTCTCTTAATCCGCTTTGCGTTTCACGGTGACTGAAAGAGATTTTCCCCTTTTCTACGCGAAACGACGACAACCGACGGTGGTTGGCGGGGGTGGATGAAAAGGGCTCGCGAGATGTATTTAATTGCGCTTTATCAACGCCACTGACCGCGGCGCGTTTATCTCGATTGAGCCCTGGCCCTTTCATTTCGAAGGGTGTGTGTTCATATTCACCCCCTCGTATTTCGTGAGCCTCGATTCGATCATATGTTTACGTACAATTTGTATGCTGATGATAATGAAAATTGCTTCTTTTACTTATACCATTTTCATAATATAATATACCCTTCGTGTTTAGAATATTGAAGGACTCCAGTTAGTCCTTCCATTCCAGATTTACTCTCGATTCTATTATAATTAGATATGACGTCGCGCTTAACATCGCTACAGACATCCATCAATTTAATTGGCAAATGTTACTTTCGCCGACGATGGACTATAAACCGTGGGTGTATTGCTAACGAGACACAGCAGAACGGACGGGGGTAGTTCGGTTTCCCTGCGTTTCGCCACGATTGCATATATATTGCATATCCCGAGTGAACGTCGGGCATACCCGGCTACTGTTAATCAGTTTAGAGTTTATGTCCGTCCATAAACCCGGCTTGCCCCGTCTAACTGTCATTAATAAAACCCCCGTTGATAACTCGAAAAGTCGCAAGATACACTGGCTAGCTGCGGTGTGTTGGTCGTCGTTTCATCGAGCTTCTACAGCCTTCGAAAGGCGGAACTTGTTATACGGACAGGAAAGAGGAGAAGGATTTACTGCTGAGATTTTACTTTTTCATTTTCATGTTGCTGCTCTTAATCCACCGTCCTGGATAATAATTAGCAGCTGCATCGATAGCTCTCGTGACGTTTACTGCTCATCGCCGAGGAAACTTTGTGTTTTACCCTTGGCCACTGATGAAACTTCGATTTCACTTGAGGGTTGATTATACAGGGTGATTACAAGGTGGTTAATTACTAGGAATTTTCCCCTTTTCTCAATTGGATTAACTAAAACTCAGTGTTAGGTGAAATTTGTAACGCGGTATCGCGTTTAAGGGATTAAAATCGCGGTCACAGAGCGAAACGGTATTCGCCGGGGGTATCCTGACTGATACATTTCGAGTTTTAACGATGATCCAGCCAATAACTTCGGGCTTAACCGTGGCGTGAGTTGTGGACCTCGCTCGATCACCAATCATTGGTTATGTCTCTGGTAATTAACTAATGTTCTTCTCTATGCAAATTACCCACCGTTTCGTGCTGCCGTTCGATTCATCGTGTCCGGGTTGCGGTCGTTATTACCGCGATGCGCCGCCACTTCGTGCACCATGAAAGAAACGATCGCTGAAGAGATACGAATGGTAGCCATCGATTCTGAACGGCTGTAATAACGTAATTAGTCCGTGGCCAGGCCAGTTTGCGTAACCGAACAGCCGCATCGAAGAAAATTGATGACGAGGAAGAAGGACCGTGCTCCAAGTGTCCGTAGGCGGCCTACCAAGGATTAATCATCACTGGATGAATGGAGACAGGGATAGCCTTGACGGATGCGATTTACGATGCAAATCAGTGCAACGGTTTTTAAACTGGCTGCGTTTTCTTATCTGGCTACCGGTAAGCTCTGTTAATACGTTCTATCATCCAAAAGTAATGGGACTATTTTCTTCATAATTTAAATTGGTAGCTTTGATAAAAAGATAAGTAAATTAAGGTTTAATTGTACAGAATAATCATAGAAATGATAAGTATTGAACAATGGTAAAAATAAAAAATTGCGGAAGACTTGTAGCGAGAAAACATTATAGGATGAATAAGTTGTTGAGGACGTTCTGAAAGGCCTATTATCATTCATTGATATATCTCAATTTTGTTATCATGTGTAACTATTCATTTATGCGATGTTCCCGATGTCGGTAGCGGATTATTAATTGACACTCCTTAAATCGGTTGCAGTATCTTTTTGTTCGATGTCACCTGTGTGTGCCCTGGATTGATTTTCAGGGACTGTTATAACTGGACGATTCAGGTGTGTCCAACAGCTGCTGCAAACGAGTTACCTTTCACACCTGTTATAAATCATACCTGACGTCTATATTTACTCCATTTCCAGTATTTACTCGATCTTTTAACAATGAGGCTAATAAATCATCTGCCAATGTTATCTTTTCTTTCATAATAAATCATTAATATTATAAGCTTCTTTGTACCCTTCATGGCGACTTTTATAAAATGATTTGAAAATTGCATAATTTAATTTAGACGGTGGAAATATGTTTACGTAGAGATTATAAATGGAAGGAAGTCACGAACAGATAACACTGACCATCAAAGTTCACCCGATCACCTCGTCGCACCTTGATGTTCCCCAAAAATGGCCGGTCATTTGCATCCTTATTAATTATCACGATCCAAAGGGTGTACGTATTTCCGACGTTGCGTAAAAGCCGCGTCCTCGATAAGATCATCGATTGCGTGCTCCTCGGGAAGCCCTTTTGTCGCAGGCATGCGTCACGCATTCAGCCCCCCACGACTCTTCTTCGGGGACACGATGCTGCGCCGACGTGGTCGCACGCACACTGACCTTCGGCAACGAGGGGCCCCCGACGCTACTCATGGAAATTACGTCGTTTTCAATTAAGTTCGAGGGCGAATCATCGTGATAACGGACCGTCATTCGTGCGTAGCTCAGCTACGTGCTGTTAATAACTCTCTTTCTCTCTCGTTCGCCATTACGCTTTTTGAGGGCCCAACAATCCACGGGGGGCACGTCAGGTTTTTTCTTCAAGTTTCCTCGTCGTTAGCCTGCTTGACTGATGACCTGTTGTTTTTGCAACATTATGGAACAGTTAGAGACTTGGATTTAGATTTACATTGAATCCTAAAATAGAAAAATTGTAATATCATCGACGAGTTTCTCTAAAATTCGTAAGGTTAGAATTTTCGCACGGATAGTAATTAGAAAATCGATACACGCTGGATGAAATCGCACCGGTTTACGATGTAATTTATACGCGTGAAATCGTGCCCGGCGTTTTTCGACGGCTCTCGTTTCGAGCGGTCGTTCTATTTTTACGCGTCTCGCGTATCCGTTTTTAATTGCGCGAAAGGGTTCGGGTAATCGCGCACGTCAGCCAGTGGACACCGCTTAATGAAAGCAAATAAAGTAGCCTCGGAATAAATTCGGGAGGGTCCACGGGTGGAGAGAGTGGAAAGAGAGAGGTTGCTGAAACGTTGATGTATATATTGACCCGTTGAACGGTTGCGCTGCGGAGGGGACCTATATTGGACACTCTCGGGAATTAGGTTTCGCGGTTTCAATTAGGATCGCGGACGAGTTATCGCGATAACAGAGAACGAAAGGGGAGAGACAGAGAGAAGACGATTGCCGCGCTCGTTCGCCTCGTCGAAATTGCAACGAAGAGCCTGGCCGATGCGATTTCATTTTGATCGAACGAAATTCCACTTGACGATTCCACCAACGTTCCCCTCTTGCTGATCGATCGTATTAATGGACGATTCTTTTTGTGGATACTGATACTGGTATTCAGCGGTCGTCTCTGTGTCGTCGTGAATCATAAGAGGATTTCTTTGAGTTTTTATTCTTTAAACGGCGTTGCAAATATAGGTGAAAAAGTTTGCGTAGATAAAAGAAATTTTAACAAAAATTTTGGAAGACTCGATGACGATTTACCTTAACGAAAAGTGATTACCGTGGGTTCATTTCCCTCGAAATATGTGCCAATTATGCGTTGCACCGAATTACTGGTAAACACGCGTCCAGCTATTATCCCGTGTATATTTACGTGTCCTAGGCGTGTACGACAAAATAGCGGCTGGATAACGGAATGATCCATTAACCGTAGAAGAAGGTAATATGGTATTAACACGCGCGAAAGGGCGTGCTGACCTATCCCACCATGGGTGCCCGTATGCTGCCAAAGGGGAAAAGGTAATAGGGAGAAGGAAGAGGCCACCCTTTCTGGCCACTATGGCACAGTTAATTACCCCGCGATACGATATCTTTGTTGGAAGGAATTCCAGAGATATTTTTTCTTTCGCAGAGAGGATTAATAATTTATAATATCAAGAGACCATACAAAAATGAAAAATTTTTTTTATGTGTGATCTGAGAGTGTATACTTAGGAACAAAACACTGCTACCCTATCATATTGCTATTGAAATTAAATCAGTTATGAAATGAGATGTTTATTTAGCTGAGTTGTTTTTTTCTGGTACTTGTATTCATTTACATTTTATTAATGAAAATTATAAAATCTTGAGATTATTTAATTTCAAATTGATTTTTCTGCAAAAGAAAGAATTCAGTATCATAATGTTAGAGCGAACGCGATTCAAAAGCGACTTTAAAATTCATACTGAAACGTCGTTTAAAGTTCACCCTCGGTCGATCAAAATTCCATAAAACGTTCCGGGAAATCTCAAATTCGAGGATGCACGATTAATCGTACGAGGGAAAGGAGAATTTTTACTGTTACGCCGATGATCCGACGCGATGCGATATTTTGAAACGAGGTTCCAGCATGGAATCTCATCTAGAAACGCCTACACAGAGGAACCTGGAAAAATGTAGACGGTCTGGCTGGCACCGTCGATGCAGTTTCGGTGCAGCAACCGCGAGAAATATAAAATCCTTCCCGCGGCGACTTTGAATCGTGGAATTATTCAAAGTGTTTCACGCGGTTTCGGCCATGCCTGTTTCCCTCTGTTCATCTCCTCTTTCTTGTTCCTCCATCAGGCCAGTTCCTCTTTCGAGCCATTTGCAAATGAACTTTCCATAAAATTTTATCACGCGACCGAGATAAAGGAGCACGTCACGTTTCCTTAATTTATACGACCGCGTTGTTGTCTCGCTATATTCTTCTCTATCCTTCGTCCACGAACGTTAGAAAGCACGCGATATTTTAACAATTATAAAAATCTGAAATTTCATGGTTTCTTTGTTCTATTTACTTGCATCTCTTAATTTTTTCATTGTGGCTAAAATTTTATCAGAGGATAATAAAGTTGAATCAATTTTCACAATTTCTTCACTAAAATCGATCGCAATTCTTATACAAAAGAAATTCATGAATTATTTTCAATAGAAGCTTCGGCCGCTAATTCCACAAAACCTGACGTTCCAATCGGAATACAAAATCAACTCCGTTCATCGCGCAGTCGTAAAGCGTGCATCGTTAAGCGAAATAGAACGGTTCGTTTTGTTATTTTCTTCGAAAAATTTATTTTCCTTCGACGGTATCAATTTTATTACTCAAAAAAGAAATTTTCTTTTTCACGAATGAAAAGCTTACTTTAACGATTAGAACAAAATTCCTGAACGATACGTGACGATCGCTCGTTGCCTCGCACGGTGATCGCGCAACGGAAAATCGAGGAAAGTGAACACGCTGGCAGTCGGGCCGAAAAATTTTATGACTTTTAATCAGACGAACGAGCGGCCGAGTGCCGTGACGCGAGTTCATTTGCGCTAATGAAATCACTGTTATCTCCTCGACTGCTGTGTCTCATATTGCGGCAACTGTTGTTGTTCCGCGTCGGATCCGTATTTGTAAAACGCGAGTGGCCATAAGTCTGCAGAGGGAGCAGAAAATATTGCCTTCCTCTCTTGCCTCATCTGTGCTTTCCATCGATTTCGTTTTGCCTTTGTTTCGTTGGAATTACGAGCTCGTGATTGATCGAGCTCTCTGTTGATCTTGATACAAATCATATATTGAATTTTTATCGTTTCAAGAATCATAGAAATTTACAGTATCTTTAATCTTTTAAAATATATTTCAATCGAAGGTACGATATTCAAGAATCAATGGAAGTAATCGGTAAAATTCAGCGAGCGCTTAAAGTAGTAACAATTTCTTCGTCCCTTCTATTTGCTATTCAACGACTGTTCCTCCCTGTAATTTACGCCTTGCACAAGCGCACAAAATTAACATACACCGTTCAGAAACGCGACTTGGATTCTGCAACGATCGGCCGTGGAACCGTTTTCCAGTATTTGCGATTGCCGTTGCATCGCCAAGTGGCTGCGATCCCGATTATCAGAATGCTGAACAACCATTCAAAACTCGTCGTGCAAGTAAATGATACTAGGTAGCTTTCCTAAGAATCCAATCCCGCTTTCTTTCAATTTGCAACATTGTATTTTATGGAGTTTACAAGATACGATTTTACTTGACTGCAGTTTACATTCGATCGCCATTACGTATGAGCATTTGCATGGAAATATAGAATGAAATTTATGATACGGGGCTTTGCTTTAAACATTTGCATAACACGTGTACTTATATCCTTTGCATGAAAATTTGAAAAATAATTGAATTTCTTTGAAATTTCAATATCTACTTATTCAGTGAAATTACTATTTTGAATCCTCAATTGAAATCACATTATTCTTAGTTAAATTTAAAAGGTATTCAATAATTTTTTTTTTGATATCCTCTTCAATATTTTTATGATATAGGATTTAATGAAAAATATTTCCATCGGCGTCGATTTCCGTACGGGTTTCGACCACACAGAGCGCGCGTCTCATATTTTTAGAGCAAATATCGCCCGGAAATATTTCTCGTGGTCCGGCAAAAAGGAATCGGAGAAACCGCGGCTCTCTATTGAGCCGCTGGATATTATTGTTCGTCGTACGAGTTTTCTCGTCGCGAATGGAGCCCAGATAAATCTTGCTGCCTCGCGGTGCCGTTTAGTCCACTTGGCTCGAAGAAAAGAATTTCTGTTTCGGGAGGATGAGAGTAGAAGCGCAGTCCTGCTCGTAAAAGTGATTGCAGAACAGAGAATTATGGTCGGTTTTGCTGGCTCCATAGACCGGTCGATAATTAATTAAAGCCAAGCAATAAGTATCTCGAAAAAGTATGTTGAATTATAGTTCTGTTCTTTTTTATCTTCCTTTTTTATTGGCAACAATGGACTTTCCCGTGGTTGTAAGATACAATAGTGAAAATAATATTTTATATCGAGTATGAGAAAAAGAGGAGTGCGCGCTCGAGGCAATAAAAGCGATGCTAGATGTAAATCATGGACACTGTCGAGTCGTGGAATCATCCATTTAGAACGGAGAGGTTAATGATCAGTTTTCAGCCACTCATCGATTAGTCATCATCATAGCTGTGATCGCTTTTAATCCTGAGTTATTGCTCGTACTAGATGTATCGTTATTATCAGCGACAGTATCGTCCAGTTAGGAAATTGATGAGCTGTTACAAATTTGATTAAAATATAGTTGACACGATTCATAAAATTATCTACGGTAATTTCCTATTAATATACTTAGTAGCTTATTGAATTTTCAAATTGGTAATTATTATTTCTTTTTTCAAATTGTAGTTACAAGTGATAAATACGGTGTTAAATACAATTTCTTTTCTACTAAAGCGCGTATAAATGCACAGACCGGAAAATCACGAAAGCCGGTATCAGGATATTTAATCGAGGATCGTGTGTTCGTATAACAGAAGAGAACAATTTTAGCTCGGTGGACGGTATCGCGTCGACAAGGTATATAAGCAAGGTATTATCGTGATGGCGGACAGTGAATTAACGACAGGGCGATTTCGAGGCATTATATTGTGTCTAGCTGACAAATGGAGACGCCGTTATATCTGGTGGCACGTGTTGGTGGGTAATCAAGCGAAGTACCTGCCGGTACGACGAATATTTTAAGGTCAGATTTTACTATTTTCACGTGAGCCTACGCGGATGGCGTGCGACCAGGTATTATCGTATCCGTTTTCGTCGACGTTTACCTTCGTGCACCGTCCTTCCAGACGACGATCCGACGACCTTTCGCGGCCGCAGAATTCTCTTTCGACGAATCGGTCGAATTCTACCGGGAAACTCGTAACAATTTTATTATCCTTACACGGTTATTACTATGCCGAGAAATGAATTTAATCAATTCGTCGTTTGTTCAACGTTAATAATTATAGATTATGATATAAAAACACTTAAGAATTTAGAAACATAAAATGCAAGATTTCACAGTAATTTATACGTATGAGATAGAATGTCTGTCAGACGTTTCTATAATATCAGACACGAGAGATGCACGTGAAAAACGATGCGAGTAATCTGCAGCATTTAATCTTCGCGTTTCATAGCAGAACAGTTAATCAGAAACGATGCAATTAACACGCGACGATGGCGTTAATAAACGCAGACGAACTAAAATTTTCCTCGTCGCTTTTGGTACTTTTAGCCGGTGATTAGCATCGAATTTCCCGGGGTAGAGCGTTTCAAATTAAGCGCCACCGCACCTGAGCTTTCTCCTCTGTGCTTGGCGAAAGCATTGTCGTGTGTACCCGGAGAAAGAGGCGTGCTCATATTTCACTGTCGCTCCGGGCTGCGATGTTCCACTCGAAGGAACATTAGACGATATTATATCGCACACACGAACAGGTATTACTCGTCCAAATAGCGCGATAATGTATGCTGAAAGTCGATCATTTTGCACCAGTGATTTCTCATGAATTCTGCGAAGAAAAAGAAGAAAATAGGGAAGAAAGTAAATTAAAGAGGAATCTATTTGAATGTACCTTTTGTACGATCGGTGATTCCATTTTCCTCGAAACAGGCCAGTTTCGTCAGTTCAGTCGTTTGATCAAACACTCGAGATCCCCGCCCATCGTTTAGGAAAATCCGGATCACGTAAAGACACACCACCTTCGTTTTCCTGTTCCTATTCTCTCTCTTTTCTCTCCAATTTCTCCGTCTATATCGAATTAAAGAACTCACCCCTCGAGCTGCGGTTTCCCCATAGAAATAGCCTGAAAATAAAAGAGAAAAAGATCCTGGTAATAATAGTGCTCGCGATGGGGTCGCTGCTCTAGCCGCGTCTATTCAACCTGTCATTCGCGTTTTGCGGTCACCATTGTGATTTGCAATGGTAACCCTTCGCACATCCTGCCTATTGTCGCGAAAACGCCTGTTCTATTCTCTCTCTCTCCCTCTTTGTCCTTCTGTTCCTATTCCTTCCTTCACCGACGTCTCTTTTATACTCTCGTCGATTCTCACTTTTCTTTTCTAGTTTTACGACTGTCATTTGCTAACTTTATTTCACCCTTTTATTGAGTAATCAGTTTCAGTTTACACACCTCTGTTGTCTCTTCCGTAGTTTCCTCCTACGATGACGGTATAAATAGGATATCAGTTTTTTCCGTAGTTTGTTCGACACACAATTATTCTTCTCTACCACTAATTTTTCTATATATCTGTTTTCCTTCATCTGCTCGATACCGTTTCGCTTTCAATTCGAAACGGAAGCGTGTAAGTGCATAATTTCAACGGGTAGCAGGGTTCTCGTATCGCGAAACGGGTAAACGATCGTGTTCAGTCGCGCGTGCGCTTGCATACACGCCTCAGCATGCTTTGGGAATCGTGCGAAAATCGTCGTGTCGCCGTTTACGGGTATCCTCGAGCGGCCACGAACTGCACGCTCGACACTTTGCCTCGATCGGCACCGATGTAATTATACAGTTTACATTGACACGTAGTTATTTCTGTCTTTATGAATTCGACCGTACTGGAGTATTCGCATTTCCTACCTCTTTTTTTTTTTTATTTCAAAAGGACACCATACGGTGGACATCAAGGGTGGTTTGCTTCGTGGGGGTTTGATTTTCGTTTGGATTTCATGAAAAATTATAGGTTTATAATATGTTTGATTGATCGTTAACTGTTGGCGGCGGTTGCAATCGGTTATTTTTTTTCTGGTTCGTTAAACTTGGTAAATAATTGGTTCTTAAGTAGAAAATATTTTGTTCCCTGGACGGAGCATTTCTTTTTTCCTGAAAGCATGGTTTCTTTTCTTTTTTTTTGTGGATCGTAGGTTTGAGGAAATAACAGAAAGGAAAGTATGCGAGCAGATAGGCTAGGTCAGTTCTTTGGATGGAACAAATTGGGTCAAGAGAGAATAGCAGCTCTCCGGGGACGGTTTTGCATTATGCGTGAGACGACATATGGTTGCCGTTTGGATCTACATTGTTATTCACAAGTGTTTGCCCATTCTTTGAAGAAACATTCGTCTTTTAGAATCCTTCGCTTCGGTATTATTCGAGCGTTTTCAACGTACACTGAATTCTATTTCTTCAACAAGAATTTTCACTCAACCTTTGTAGCGAAGTTTCAGCAATTTTATATCCATAGTTATGTTGAAAGTAAAAAAATATTACAAAATACTGTTGAATAATAACACTAATAGTTAGTGTCCCGAAGGTTCCAAACATAACAACAATACTTGAAAATGAAAAAAATGTTCGAAATTATAAAAGACAGGAAAGGAAACAAAGTCTATGTTAAGCTCCTCCCGTTTCCTCTTTCCATATTAATTTCTGATTACAGGTTTGGACTGCAAATTGCCCTGTTTCGTGTCCCCGCTGTAAATACATTCTCGTTTCCGGTCTTTCGAGTCAACCGATATGTTACGTCCAGTTCTACTTCCGTATAATTGCCTTATTTCACGTAGCCCATCAAATTACAACGGCAAAAGAATTCGTTTCTCCTTCGTCGTTGGTGCATCCAATTTGAATCGAAGCACGCTCGTTAAACGAAACGAGTCGAGCGATGCACAGTGTTATGAACTTTGATTAGATTATGCCGCGTCTCCATGATGCTCCGCAGATCGCGATCGAATTGCAAACGATACATCGGGGGGCAGTTGAGCGCTAATGTTTCCATGTTACACGATATCGAGTTAAATTGCTTTGATAAATCCATATGTATCATCGACGATCTTCAATTGAACCTCTCATACACAGATTATTATTACAAAAAGTTAGAATATATTTACTTAAAAATATTAATAACCAGTCCCATTTCAACCCCCCATGAAACTATCGAAAGGTTCTCCAAAAAAGATTTATCTAAGACACCGATTCAAAGACTCGTCCCTGAATTTAGTGGGTGGATAATTTATCGTCAAAGACGTCGCGTCGGCGTCGCCATAATGGCTAAAATTTAGGGTTGAATTGCAACGGTTCGCGATGACGAGGACACGAAGTAGGAAGCCGGCCCGGAGGCATCGAGGGTTAGATTCGTCGGATTCGGGGCGAAGTGCAGCCTGGTCGGTGTTATAGGCCGTCCCCAGAGTGCAACTATGCCTTTGGCTTTGATGTTAGCCCGCCGATGCAGTCACGTGATCGCGTGGACCGCCGTTATGCGGCGACTAATAGCGGACGAAAGCCCAGACAGAAACGAGCGGGGTATTATCGGGAGGGAGCGAAGCGGATGGAAACGCGAATCGAAGGCTGACCGCCAGGAGGTAGTTGCGACTGCTACGTAGATCCGGGGTTAACTGAGAGAGGATCGACAGGGACCGGATGTTCCGTGGATGCCTTACGGCAACCCGTTCGCGTATCCACTGATTCGGCATATCGCGAAATGTAATTATCGGGCCGGATTGAGCAGGTTCGAATTACTAGCCGGACGTGACGACCGGTCGCGTAGGAAATTACTGCCGACGACAGTTTCCGTTTACTGGTTAACATTTGAAGGATTTCTTTTTAACCCATTGCTGTTCATTTATTTTGAGAATAGAACGAAAATTCGATTTTCAAACGCTTCGTACAGGGGATTAATATTTTTCGAATGGTATAGGATCAAAGGAAGATAAATGCAGTTTCTTTTGATTAATTAATTTATTTCTTGAACTATTATGAATTTTCAATATATCAGTTTCTCTTGGGAATTCACGTAAACGTTTCCACCGGACCACGTACATAATTTTGGATTTAGTGTCCACGTTAAGACCGTCCGAGTTTGAGGATCAGGTTCGGAGCTGGCGAGATACGGTACATCGTGATTTGTGGACGTCAATACGGGGGTTATGCGTGACGTATCTCACCGATCATAATTACATCCTGTTACTAGAGATCTGGGTTCCTTCCTCGTACACCTCCACGCAAGTCGTCTCCTTCACCCTCTTGACGTACTCCGAGTCCTTTCTGATTTACCGACTTTCTCTCGACTTCTACCTAATAACTCAATCATCCTTTTCGTCTAACAGAAATTGTCAAAAATCGAGGTATTTGGCCTTTTAATTACTGAGAGCAAATGCTTTTGGATTTTGCAACATTCATAATTATTAAAATCAAGGTAATTTACCGATTACAGTATGTAATTTATTTTTTCTATTCAATGTTACATTGTCCGAATAATTTACGTGAATAAGCTAACAAGGTTACACCTGTTATAATTGCTGTTTCATGAAATAGTGATTATACGTATTGACTCTAACAAAACACTTTTTTTACCCCTTAATTTTTTCAGGTAACGACGAGGGGTTGAATAGAAAAGAGGTAAAAGGTTCCCTTTCGACAGGCGGGACTTTATTTAACATCAGTTGAATTGAAATTTTACGATCAACATTGCATATCATAAAACATGCGACACGCCTCGAGTTTCCAACCTTTTTTTGTTATTAATAAGGTACAACGTGTCCTATAAATCATGAAGGAGTCGGTAAACGTTACTATAGTTCACGCGGCTCTATTAGGATAAATACGGTTATAATGCAGAACTTGGGGTTAGAAAGGGTATAAACAGTCAGTAAATCAGGAGTTTCAACCCTTGGGTAGAAAGGGCTGAATAAAACTCGAAACCAGAACGAACGTTTAACACTTAAATCGGTTTCCTCGTTCATTTTGATAGAACTTGTTCTTCAAGTAGATTCAAGAGACTAAGAAATTAAAGATTTTATTTAATTATTTTTCTCTCAATTATTCATACTCACCGATTACCAGCAACGTGTTAACTAATATGTATTTATTTCCCTGGTTGTTAACTATTCCATTAAACCATCCCCTTTACCCCATAAATCATAGAAACATGGTCGCGCGAGCATCTCGCAAGAATCAAAAACCAGAAACGAACCATCAAAACTCTGTTCTCCGCAAACAAATCATTCTCACCCCTGGTGCACCGGTGACCCTAACCGAAAGAAGACAGCGTAGCTAGCTCGAAAAGAAGGCGAGCACCTCGTTCCCTCGCGCCTTTTCACAAGGATCGTCGAATTAATCCGCCATTAATTCCCGCTCGAGCACGAAAGAGCCGGTCTAGTGTGTAAAGCTTTCTCTAAACAAGCGGCCACGTAACAAATGGCGCTCGGTTCTCGTTCGCGTCCATGTTCGTGGCTTTAATGCCCCGGCCATGTATGCATACGACCGGAAGGTGATTAATGCCGAAGTAGGGGGGTCAAGATCCAGGTCGATTAATCAAATTAAGGGTGGAAGCGCGAGATAAAACTCGCGTCGCTGGAAAAGTCCGGCGTCGTGTTAACGAGGCCGTTTCAGTGACCGTTGGTACCGTGAGCATCGCTATGAAAAATGACGGGCATGACTTATCTGTATCGAGGACTCGTCGTACCTCGAACCAAACCGTCTCCCTTTCGAGAGAGGCGTGACCCGACGGGGTGGTTTGTTCGCCGGTCAACAGGGTTTCCGGCGAACAGGGCGAACCGAAAGATACGAGACGGTGAGTAATGATTGGTCGAATTTCGCGACGTTTAAGTTATACTCGTGCTTCTCGTCGTGAGAGAGATTGGAAGAGAAAAAGACGGATCGTTCGAACGCGCGATGTCTGCAGGATTAATGTTGCCTCTAGCGCTGGACTCGTGTTTAGGGATGATTCTCGAACGGATTTAAGGGTGGACAATGCGAGATTGATTCGTGCTTATGCTGCAGTTGAAGCACAAATTATTGAATCTTTGGTCGGTTAAAGATGTTGAAGGGTTGATTTATTTTAATTATTTTATCAGATTACTGGGCTAAAATTAACTTAGGTGGATAGGTATTATAAAAGGATTCAACTAGGTATTGAATTTTTCCTTGACAAGTTACAACCCTGTAGGTTTAACCCTTCATACGCTAAAAACTCGTGCGTGCTGGTTCCTCGATTCCGCTTCCTTTCACGTAAAATTGACTTGCACGTCAGTCCAGCTGACTGGAAGAGACAAGTCGTTGAATCTCTTCAAGTACGAAGGCTGGAAAGACGTTCGCATTGCGAGGACAGCATGTAAATAAGTACAATTGTGTCGTGAGATTAGTGACACTGATGTCTCTCGAGGGGACTCGTCGTTCTTTTTACAAAAAAAAAAAAAGGAACGACAGGCCATGACTTATCTGTATCGAGGAGTCTGCAGCACGTTCTTCGGCGAGTAGAGGCGTGACAACCGTAATACCGATTCGTTCTGGACACTTGAATGGGAACGAAACTGGACACTGGTCAGTCCTGGGAGTGAAGGGTGCAGGATGAAGATCCGACTAGCGTCACGGTTTGAAAGCCAGCCAGAAGCTGGTGATCGGAGATTAATGATTTACCACGTGATGTGCAACGATTTGTTACGTTGAATATTTTTCTGTTGAGCTGCTGTACAATTTCAAATGGTTTTTATCCTTGGCAAACTAATACTTAGACTCTATCAGTTAATTATCTTCGAAAACCTACCTCATTTGACGTTTTCGCGTCAAGTACAAAAAGATAGTGTACAAGAAGTATTTAAAAAGTTAACTTCAATTTGCTTATCAGTTTACCTGATCATCGGAGCCTTTTGTACCCTGGACCATCATGATGTCACCAAACAGATCCCCTTTTTTCTTTCGCTGTCCAGTTTGGATCTGTCAGGTGTGCGAAGGGGCTGCAAAACGTTGCCGACAAGGGGCTCTCGGTATTCACCTCTGTTCGAGGCAAACGATGCGCGAGATATGAACTCGTTACGCGTACGGAAGACTTAACTGATCGTCGTCAGAACCTGATCTCGCAGGGTGATGAGGGATCATCGATGGGTGCAGCCTTTTCAGCGGGCCGTGAGCTTGATGCCGAAACGAAGAAGGCTGAAAGCGGTCCTCGATTGTGTATAGAGTAGACGTCAGTGGATATTCATGAGGAGGATTATTGAATTAAAAGTTGGCTCGATCTCCTATTTGCAATAATTATTATATAAAACACTCATACGAATCCATCACCCAAAATATTTGGAATTCTTTCATTTAGCTAATTAGAAATACTGGTACCAAGTATCTAAAATTAAATTTGATTTATTAAAAAGAAAAATACCACCTATAATAATAAATAGCAAAAGTATTAGAAATCCTGTTTCCTCCAAGTCAAAAAGAATTATTAATCACGTGCATCCCTTCTTGGTCCCTCTAATAACATTCATGGAACACGTATGTAGATCGACGGTGTTCAAAGGGTTAAATATAAGAAGAGAAATTCTGTAATACGTTCTGGGAGGAGGTAGACGGCGGTTCGAAGAGGGTGACGCGGAAGAGGAGAGAAATAAAGAGATGCAGAGAGATACGCGGAGGGCCGTATTCGCAAACACGCGAATTTCAAAAGGCACTCGACTAGACGATGTCCCCGGCGTGAGCGACGGGGCCCTTTGACGACGTATGCAAATACAGATCGAGCATGATAAATTGCTCTTGTCAAGACACCCGGTATTTCGCACGAGCCCATAGAAACTCGTTTCCATAGGGAACGGATTCCGCATATAATTTCACCGACGACGGTTGAGACCTGAGAAACGCGCACGAGTCTCCGCGTGCTTTCCGCTCGGAAAACGGACGAAACTTTCGCGAGATCGGCGTCGATCGACGTTTCCTCTTCCTCGCGGCGACCCTTTTCACCGGCGTTATCTTCGTCGAGGGCGAGTTTCGATGGTACGCGTTTTGGGTGCGTAATCCGGGGGATGTTGATTGAATGTTGAATTCGAATCAATGGAATAGCGAAATGAAATTGAAAAATTCTTCTAAACAGGGGTAGTTTGTCTGGAAATCCCAGGCTGTTGCAAGGTTTAAGATCAGTCCAAGGAAAGAATATTTCTAATCAGAATGTTAATTAAAAAAAGAAGCTATATGAAGCATAGAAATTTTTCGAAGAAGGATTGGTACACAGAGGGATATAAAGATTCTTCCCAGGGTGTCGGTCGCCATTATTCACGACAAATAAATAGTCAGTCGTAAGAACAGTCTCAGTGGGTTAACACGGTGTCGCTGGACCGGTTCCAAGACGAGTGTGATGCAAATGAGCCGGGACCCCCCACGAGACCCGTTAATGAGACGATTTAGCCACGAAATCGTGGACCAAGCACGGCTAAGCGTCCACGACCGGTGGAGATCCGTATTAACCCGATATGACAGAGAGATAGATGTAACCCCTCGAGGAGTCGTGAAGGCGTGATGTTGCCACTGGCTCGACAAAAGGCGCAGCCGTGTTAAACGCGACATAAATCTTCTGCCCAATGGCCTCTCGTCGTTAATATTAGTGGGATTCGAACTAGTTCCCTCCGCGAGGACCAGTTTACACGATACATCCACGCGAGCCTAACGACTTTTTGACGAAACGTTGTATCTTTCCATCAGAAGAGAACGAAAAAACAAACATTGAATCTCTTGATTATTTTCACTTTAGTTATCTTCTCGTTCACTTTAAATGTACTTAACGGTGGTGGAACACGTTTCCGATACACTTCACGTTCAATTCCCCTTAATTTCAACGGACCAGACGTGACGCACTGATTTTCCCGACTTTCCAATTTAATCAGTGACCGCCGGTACTCCGCGAGAGGCAGCGATGCAACGAAACCGGATTCCGAATTCCTGATGGAAATGCAAATGTCATCAGTTCGTGTGTCCAATTTGAAATTAGGGAAGCGAATCGAGCTTGGTATCCGGAAAATTTTCGATACCGGAATTTCATCTCGTCGTTTCCTTCGTTTCTATATAGAACAGTTTAAATTCGTATCAAGCTCCAGCAATTCCTTTTGAAGTAAACGAAATTATTTGAATCATTTTGTGAAAATATTTCATGGATATTTTATTATTCTTATGGCACATTTCTTCATCTTCCAAGCAATGTTTCCGCTCGTTACATTGAATCACTAGAGTTTACCCGATTTCTCATGGTGCTCGATAATTGAAGCCGTCGGAACCGGTAGCCCCGGGTCATCGATTCGAGCCAAGTAGCGAGGAACGCGTGTTCATCCTTCGTATCAAAGACGAAGCGAGAGTAGAGTAGACGAGGTGAGGCGATCGCATGGAAATTGAAACCGCAGAGGCGAACCTCGGTTGATTCACTAGAAACCGTGCACCCGAGATTGGCTTCGCGGAAACGCGATCTCGCTCGGCAGACGACCCCTCGCCTGTTAACAGTCTAATTAAGATAGTAACCTGCTACTAGCGATAACGATGCCGTGAACCTGTCGGCGAACAGGCTGAGCGACGCAGACAATTTCGACGGATGAAACGCGACACCGACTTTGCCGCCGTTAAAACTGCACGAACCCTCAGGTGTAAATTGTAGGTGTTTCCTTTTGGAAAATGATCCTGACGGTATCATTGTTCCATTAGGAGTCTGAGAACGTTTTAGTTTCGCCGACAGATACTTGTGAACGCGAGTCGTTCGCTTCCTATGCTCCTGCTATCGTGTCATTTTGGTAGAAGTTTAATTGCATGAACTTTGAATCCTGCTAAATCTGCACGATGCGTTGTAACTACATGACATTCGCATTTCCATTTCGTATACCGTTGAATACACGAGGGAGTTTGCGATTCTGTCGATGAAACTTGGTTATTTCAAGTGGATCGGAATGGGCTTTGAATCGATAGCAATTTACATTATATTAATTGGGTTGTGGTGTTGTATGATTATTATAACAGTAAAGATTGATCTTAATTTATCAGGAAAATATGAGGATACTTCTTTTAAGAGAAGCTCAGGTTTCAAACTCGACTTTCTGTACTTTCGAATCTTCGCATTCGTATTTCAGCATTCAAACGCGAAATCACTTCGACAGCTAAGCGATCATCGGAGCGTAAAATCATTAAACTCGCAGCAGGTACCGCGAAATCTTAGCGACTCGACGCGTTTCCCCGGTAGTTCTCTCCAGCTTCGTTTATAAACGAATTTCCTAACGCAGTTCGCATTGAGAGATTCGCGTCGTCGCTGGAAGAATCCCTCGCGTCGACGATTCCTCGTAGAAGATCGAGTTATTCGCGGAACGACAGATCAGGAACGTCATTACTGGAATCGTTCTCGAAACGAACCACCCCCGTCGCGGCCCTCCTCCCGTATCCTTTTCACCTGACAAATCGGCTGAATCCGAGCGACGAGGTTCCTCGAAACTTATAGTATAACGACGCTTTCCAAGAGCCGGTGAAAAGCGAGGTTGGATAAAAAGAAGTCGAATAGGGTGGCGGTGAATGGAAGGCTTTCGGTTGGCAGGGTTTTAACGCGAAACCAGCAGCAACCATTTAACCGTTGCCTCGAATCTTTTCTAATCGCTCTCTCGAGCGTGCTCTGTTGTTGCAGATGGTCAGATTTCGGTCATTTGCATGAGATTTCGGGGATAACGCGTCGAGAGGGACGTTTCGAGTGGGTACAGTTCGAAAGGAACCCGTGTACCGTTGATAAATGGGGTTCAAGGTGTCGGTATTGAACCAGGGGGTGGGAAAGTGGAAGTTAATTGGACTCGCATGGGGTCAAATTGAGAGGGGGTGGTTTTGGGACGATGTAGAGCGGCGTTTATCAATTAATGTAATCATGTAATTAAAAAGTATGTAATCAATGGAAAAGTTGAAAGGGATAGAAGGATACGAGGGTGAAAATATTAATATTTAATATTTGATATTTTGAATTAATTGACCTATATTTGTATGCCCCCAATTTATATCCTTTTTACTTCAACGAAACAATATTCTGTTTCAGATTGATCCAGAATGAAATCAGTTTCATCGATATTCGCATCGCCTTACGCTTCATTCCGCACGGGATCGAAAACACCTTGCGACGGTCTGATCGTCGAACGGTTCACCCTCACCCTTCGGCAATTTTTCACGCGATTCCAATCCCCGACAACGAAGCTGTCGGCTCGTCGTCGAGCCGATCTGCCGAGCGTACGCGAGTTGGCTCGCACAAAAGCGCATCCTCGCGAGGAAATTTATCGCTACGGGACGACGCGACGTTTCTCGTGAAAAGCGTCGAAGAAAGGAGGTACACGCGGCGGCGGAGGGAACGAAGAGGACTCGGAGCAATCTCGTGAATAGGCACGGCAGCCTTCCTAGGAAGCGTCGCGAATCAATTCACGGATTGACTCTGCGCTGCAACTCGTACCCGATTTTCCAGCTTTCAGCGCGGATATCGAGCGTCTCCGAGCGGAAAACGGAATATCCCCCGGCTCTGTCCGGTTACTGCATGAAAAATCGACCGGCAATGGAATGCAATATACCCTTGATGGTAAGTGATATTCGAGCTTTGAAACTCGCGACCGATCGACTCGATAATAAAGATCGCGAGCGACACGCGAATCCTTTCGCCTTTGTGAAAGCTTCGCGCTTTCGATTCGCTGCGTTTCGCGTAAAATTCGTGGTAATTGAACCGTTAAGCGATCGATGGAACGAGTAGTGTCGAGACGGTGGTTCCTGCGATTCGACGCAACAAACGAATAGGGTTCGAACGATTCGGACAAATTGATTCGACGACAATGCGATTTATTGCTGCAACTGGTCATGCGATGATTGATGCTGTATCTGCTTTCTGAACGCGGATCAACGATTGCAATGCCATGGTCTATGGATGATTAAAGGGATTGATGGGTGGACGGGAATATGGATGAATTTGGCGAATGTTTTTAATGAAAGGGTAGGCGAGTATAATGAATGAGAGAAATGAAAAGTTTGATAAGATGAAATGAAATTATTGGGGATGAATTATTTTAAGGTTTATGGAGAATATTAATCATTCTATTTGTTACTTTTCCACTCATTTACACTCAACAATCATATTCGCTATAACAGTTCAGAAGTCAACGTGGAAACGTCGATGAAAACGTCAACTCGTTGAGAATGAATTTTCCAGCTAAATAATTCCGCTACCCTATGGGGGTGTGATTTAATATTCTCCTTTGTGACCAATGATCCCTGCCCATTAGCGGTAGTCTACGTCATTAAAAAAAAAAAATGAGCATGAGCACTAGAGTTCCTCGTAGTGACGCCTTTTCCGCGTGACAAATGGATGCTCGTTCGCGCGCGGAAACTTATCGCCCCGCGCGAATCCAAAGGTGAAAATTCCTGTGAAAGGCTCTTTGATGGTGTTGTGAACGCGTCAGCGCGGGGCAGAGTATGCTACGCGGGAATCTTTGTTCGAATCAATTCGCAGATCGGCACTCGCTTTCATTTCCCTCGTTCACCAGCTTTTCTGTTCTAACGATCGCTGCCAGGATCGTATTCCTCGTTCCTAGGCTCTTGCACCATTCAGCTTCTTCTTTGGATTCATTCGTTACGTTAGGATCTTTTCTTCTTCGCTCTGAACAATTACAATTGTTCTTAATAGCTGAAGATTATAAAAGTCTGTTCGAATACAAAGTACTTTAAGGGGATAAATATTTTCATTGGACAGAGTCATTTGTAGGTGATTTTTAGAATCGAAAATCCTCTCTCAATTTTCCAATCTGTAATTTGTAAGAAAACGTAATTAAAATTCTCTTCTAATCACGGCCCTGAGAAGGCATCCGTAGTTTCCTGGTAGAGAGATGTCGACCATGGGCTGGCGAAATGCAATCGCAACCCTTACGGAACGGTACACAGGGCTTCAGTCCAGGAGTGCACCCTTTACCGAGGCGCGGCGTCGCAGAGGAAGAAGTGCATTCATTGAAGGGAGAGGGGTGCAGCGTATCAGGAGGATTGAACCTCCTTTCCTCTTCCACCACCATCACCTCCTCCTCCTCCTCCTTCTTCTTCTCTATTCTCTCCCTTTTCGATCCCCGGCTTCAACGCCACCTCTTTCCGCAACCTCCCTCCCGTCATCCCTTTCATAGCTTCCTCGGTCCCTTTTTGCTGTCAGGGACAGGACGTTGACCTGACCTGGTGAAACACATACGGAGGTCCTTACACGGACTCTGAACCTCGTGGTACAGAACGCGGAGCGCAGCTCGAGGGAATGCACGATGCAATCCCGAAGAGAGGGATTTTTACATGGGGTGGGTTAGGGGCAGAACAAAATGGAACGGTGGTAATGGCGGTCGGTAATGGTGGTAGTGTCGCATTACGAGCACCGGTGTCGTCGACGAACAGAAGGTGGAACCTTGACTAAAAACGAGTAGAGGAGGATAAACGGGCAGGAGTCAAGAAGATTCTTGTTGCGGCTGAATTCTTTCGTTTCTACCCCGTTTCTCGTCTCTCTTCAGCATCTCGCGTGATCGCGAGTCTTACGCCTTTCAGAGGGGCAGTTTATTTGCATCGTACTTCTGACAGGACTAGCCTATGTAAATTGTACGATTCATGTCCACGGCCTCTTGAATCCTCGTCATCCTTTGACAGGCTTATCGACGTCGTTGGACGCGGACGGAGATGCTAGACGGTTAATTATTCAGGGGTTGACCGGTGGAACGTTTCTTCTTTACGGTCCGTCGAGCGGCGTTGACGTTCTTCATGGGAAAAGTTTCTGAAAGCTTTTCTTCTCTGTTTCAATGCTAAATCTTTACTCAATCTGAGATTTCCTTTTTTAATATTCTTACGTCATTTTACGTTATTTCTACTCGGAAGGAATATTCGAAGGAATTTCTATATTTCTATATTTTCTGTCAATTATCTTCGACATCGAGGCGGCTTTTTGATCCTCGGCATTCCCGGTTCAACGAGATTAATCGCAACCGATCGCGACGGCGAGGGTCGCGAGCGGCTGAAATTCCGCGTCGCTACGCGTTATCGGTTGAAATCGTATCGGGCGGAATCGAGATTTCGCAACGCGTCAACGATACTGCGTGCCGAGCGCATTCGAGTGCATTGATCCGGTCAAAGGAGGGCGGCGCAATGAATGCGTTAAGTGCAGTCTTATATGGGAGAGTGGGAAGGGTGCACCGTGCCGTGTGGCCAAAGAGGTTAGGGGGGAGGGAAATGCATGCCGAGTAAAGGGTGCACTGACTGAGAATCGGAAAGAGACGGATGGAATCCACGAGGGATGGAAAAGCTGGAAGGGAAAAGTGTATGGAGAGCGAGAGAAAGAGAGATCAGAGAGGCGAAGGAGAGGAGATCACCGTACATTATGAGTACACCACCATTCAACTCGCTTATTACTTCCTATACAGACGGATTCTTCTAACCAGGTCGGGACACGGTAGTTCCCTAACAATCCATCGCTCGAGTCTGCTTCCTTTGCTTCAAACATCATTATGGATATCGAATGACGTGTTCCAGGGTTGGTAAAATGGATAATGACACCGGAAATTTATTCTCTTACTTTGGATCGTTTTTAATATCAGGTCATCGGATAAATAATTTTATTTTCTTAGTTAATCAGTGAGGTAACAAAAAATAATTTTATTTTATTCCAAGCAATTGATATACTGGATTTTTGATACTTTTGAACGATATTCCAGAAAGTCATTAGCATAAAACCACGTCATTAATCGCAATTTTTCTTTCTTCTTCATGGAAATGATTTCAACTCGCCCTATTCCCCTTTAGTTCCTTGCACAGGCTTGGATATACAGCTACATGTATCGATAAGTGTTCGAGCTATGGAAATACACGTGCAACCCCTTTGATGCGTTGCGGTTGCGAGCCTGTAAACACGTTCCTTATTTCCTGATCCCACTGCGTTCGCCTTGTGGCTTAGTCGTGTACCGTTTTGCTCTCGATCAATGGCTACCCTCGTGAAGTGTTTTCGTTATTCGAAATCGCTGGCCGGAAGACGCAGAGATTGTTCACCCCTCGAGCGGTACGAGTTTCTTACGTGTGTACCTTATTTTACTGTTGTACCTTCCGTTTATTCTCAACGTTCCTATTTATACAAAGTGTAGTAGCTTCAATTTGAAGATTTTCAGAATACTATAGAGACAAATTATATCACTGGAATGTCATCGAACGTCCAAAGGTTCGTGATAAGTCCGAAGTAATCGTCTGTCTTATCCATGAATTTTTTAAGAAAGCTTCGAACCCCAAATCGTCGTCGAGACGTTGATCGTAATGAATAAATAATGGGGCTGAAAGTAGTCACTGCCAGGGGTCAACCAACTCACAATCAGACCACTGTCGAGGAAAATTCTTTTGTCGAGTAAATTCTACGCGTTCCTGAAAGATTCGAAACATAACGTAACGAAAGAAATATTCCATCGATGCATCGTCGTTTTATCGGTGCCTAGTGCAGTATAGTTTCTCGAAATGCCGCGAAATTCAGCCCCTCCGCTCGACTTTCGGGTTTATGGTCGCGAGCTCGCGGAAACTGGCATCGCGAGCGAGAAAGGGACACCAGCCGCGAGATCCAGCCATGGCGTAGGATTAACAACCGGATAATGAAGTCAGTGTTTCATGCCCTGTGAAATTGCTCGCCCGCTCCGCTCGCCATTCGATTCTCGCTTTGATTGCGCTATGGGCGAAAGCGCAATGCCCATAAACCGGTCCGGTGTTGAGCACCATCGCTGGAGTGGCCTTCCCTGTGAAAGCCACCCTTTAACCATCACCAACGCCGCCCCTTCTACCACCTCATCGGAGCCAACGGATTTTCCACGGTCGAAATTTCCCTGCTTTTCCGGCCAGGCGCACGTCGACGCGTTGCTCGCTTTCAAACGACGCCCAGCCACCATTTCGCTTTACAGACCTTTCACGCCGTATTACGCCGGGCTTTCCGCTGTTTTTCAAAAATTCCCGCTAAAGCTATTACCACCGGGAACGGCTGTTTTTCCAACGGACCACCGCCGGGCGAGATTCCGACCGGATTTGACCCCGCGCTCTCAATCCCATCCCTGTAGTTTCTCCTTCGTTTGTCGTTTGAATCTCGCTGGAACCATTTTTTTTTTATTTGCTTTGTTACGGTGGTGTTTTCGAAGGGGTAAACTTGTGTTTAGAATTTGTAGATCGGTAAATAATAGAGACGATAGAAATTTATTGAATTATAGATTTTAATTATTAAACCAACTAAATGACGATATATTTCCATATTTTCATAGGACCCCGAGGTCCAACTCGTTCACCATTAGCAGTGTCATAGCCGTTATTCATCTAATTCCAATGGATCCCGTAATAATGATCGAACGTCGATGCGACCGACAAATAACGCGTAATGACTACGTCGGTTTATGCAGGTAATTGCTTTTACTCCGAGCCGCTTCATTATGATATAATGAAAAGAAAAGAGACAGCATGAGAGTGAGAGAGAGAGTAGAGCAGCCCCAAAATGGGGTATATCATCGTGGCTGCGGCGAGATATCGGGCTCGGGGCCACAATGATGATAATCATCGTAGTCGTCGTCATCATCGTCATCTCCATGGACAACAAGCGTCCGCGCACCCCTTGACGAGGGATCGGGACCGCCCTGAAAGCCACGGTGATTGCGACTCCTCGATTTATTGAACGGCCCTGGATAACGTCCCCACGCGTCATGGATTTCGCGAATTTACATGAAAATCGACCGGGTCTTATTTTAATTGGGAAACGGACGCCGATCACTAGCGATTCATGGAAAATTAAATTAACACACGCGAGAAGGCGACCTCGTTGCGATAGTTTTATGAATTTTTTAAGCGATTACCAATATTTCAATCCATCGATTTTCAACTAATAATTTTCTTTTCAAAACTGATACATAAAATCAAACAAAACATCGAATCAAAGGAAAAAAGAAACGATACACCTGTTTCACTTGCATTTTTTCCCCAGGCGGGGGAAAAAACGCGGAATCCCAGTCCCATTTTCCAATGGCGAGCTTCAAATTGATCGTTCGAAACGTTGAAGAAGGATTAGCTGCTTGCGAATCTAGAAAATACAACCGCTACACGCCCGATCGAAATTAAAACGTCCGGAAAATCCCAGATTTATGCCCATCTGGCCGGTCCTTCAAACCATCGCTCCATATCCGTCAGGTTACGATGATCCCTCGATGATTCTCTCTCTGAATGTTACACGAATTTCACCTACGCGCATTTCCCTCTACTATTCCGACCGATACGGGATGATGAACTACGCGGATTGAAAGCGATCACGGGTGTTAACAACGTTATGACATCCAACCTGGCATATCGTTGTGGATGTGGTCACGGTGCCTATGGTGTTTCTCGTGGCGCGAGGTTGTGGCGTTTACATGTAACCCAGGCCGAAAACCACCGGCGTACGAAGTCGAGTGTCGTGGAAATTCACTTACGGTTACCGCAATGGGTCACCTGCTCCACTGTTGTCGCACCTTCTTTCACTTATTACTTTATATTATTTCATTTTAGTGGAAATTTTCAACAATTCCGAAATTAGCCCAAGTATTATTGTTTCTAATTATCGAGCTAAAATTTTTTTTGTATTCTAAAATTCTTTGTAGTCTAAAATTTTCTCGCTAAATCGAAGATGATTATAATCATCCATGGTTCCGTTTGCCTTTTTAATCGGCTGAAACAAAATCGGCAAAGGGGGTAGTTTCACCCCCGTTCTGTCGTTCCTCTGGTAGGCAGATCCGCGCGTGTTCACGCGTGTACGTACGAGCAATAATGCAACGATACAGCCGGTGTTTAGTACTCCCGTATTATCGTGATCCGTGTTTGACCATGGTTCGCAGCCGCGGCTGTTTGCGCGATACACATCCGCGTGGATTGCTACTAGTCGGATCACGATATCGAGGCAGATGTATCGTTAAGATATCGAACGTGATATCAAGCGTCGAATATGCCTGGTGCACGTATTCGCGTAACCGGCAAACGATCCTGGCCCCGAAACGAAATTGTTCCGAGAGAATCACGCTCGAGCCAGGCATCGATTGCCACGGTTACAGCCACTTCGAAAGGCGTAGGCGATAGTCAAGCAACGATTTTGACGTGGTTAACTGCCGGCTAGCCCCGTACGTTCAAACGATCCTTCGATACCGACGGCAACAATTCAGCTTTTGCTTTTTTAACCGACGCGACGTTCAGTTGCCTGTCTTTCGTTTCCTCGTTAACGATCGTTCGCTTTATCGTCACTGTTGTTTATAAAGCTTCTATCTCTTTTCTCGTACAAATTTTTGTGGCACAAATTTTTACGATTTTATGATAGATGATTTCAATACTCAGAATTTCGAATATTCAATAATTTTATTATTTGCCAAACTATCTTCATACGCGATTGACTCGAAGATCCAACACGAAGCTCAAAGCTCTCCGTTTCGCAATCGAACCAAACCAGAATCAGAGCCATTGAAAGCGGACGCCAAACGAAATACGTCCGACAAATCCCAAGCAGGACACTCGAGATATACGATCAATAGGTTTTCGATTAATTCGAACGGTAGAGTAACATGAAACTGCAATTGAGAGTAGTATTTTTGCAAAAGAAAAGAGAGAAATTTTTGTGAAATTTTATACCTGAAAGATGGCAAAAAGTATCATGAAATATCTATGAAATATTAACAAAGGAAACTGTCGTAAAAATAATGAAAAGTTTTGTGTATTCCTATCTCGATCATTCGTTTAAGGTCGGGGATGGTCGGTTAGAAAGCGTCTTTTGGAAACAAAAAAAATTCATTCACGCTCGGCCACAGTGTACATACACGCGTGCATGCGCGTCCGAGATACGGGGCCTCTTTACGAGCAATATCTAATGGATTGCATCGACCGAGCGCAAACGTTAAATTTGACGTTCACGATTATTGCGGCCCTCCGGGGAGGTCGTCGGAATACAGCAGGGAAACACAGGGGGGAGGGATGGACGACGCTCGACGTTAATTTTATAATCCTGGCGAAAAAGTTACGACCCTCGAGTCGACCGAGTCCGGATCTCTTTTCCTCTTTTCCAGCTATGCTTTTATACCCTCCGCGCCTACCCCACCCCCGTACGGTGTTCAACGGTTCCCGCTTTGTCACGTTCTATCGCTAAATCTCGCGGAACTACGAACACTCTTGCGCCCGGCGAATTCTCGACAGGATTTCCTCTGCTTTTCTCCCTTTTTCCCATGGAAATCTACCGGTACTCGGCTTTCGTGAAAAACTCGTTTAATACGTTTAACGGTACGCGACGTTTGCACTCGTGTGTTATACTAGTTTCATTGTCCGAGAAATTGTATCATCGCGTGCGATGAAGAAATAATTTTGCAAGAAAATTTTACGAAGAATAGTTTTGAAAATTTAGAAATTCTCAACTATTCTCATAAAAAAAGAAAAAGAAGATAAGCTCCGAATAATTCAAGAAATGCAAGAATTTCTTAAGACACGCCATCCGCAATCCCCTCAAAGAATGTTCACCCTTTGAGATTACATATTACCAGATCGCGACAGCCAGTGTATTTAGGTAATTTCCGTGCTCTTTGCCAGCTCATCACGGTCGGTCACGGTTGGAACCGCTCGCGAGGCATGGCAAGTCGAAAGGGTTGTATCGCGGGTGTAATATTCATAAGTAAGCGGCTTGCTTTTCGCGCTCACCGACGGCTGTTAAGTTTAACGGAGTTACGCGTAAACGGGTCTCACTTTGCGCTTAAGAAAATCGCTTTGACGGAGCTAGATCGTTTCCAGGAGTCGAGAGGGTGTCTCGTAAAGCCACGGCTCTTTTAGCTTGTCTAAAGGTTCGTCTCGCGACAGCAACCGAGAGGAAATTCTTGCCAGCCATTCTTTCGTTTTATTGTTTATTCAAAAGCTCGTTAGAATTTCATTGGGAAGGCGGAGGGTTTGGTCGTTTACGTGCAACGCGTACGCGAAACGATCCTGTTTAAGGGGGTGTAAGCGGCTTTTTTTCTCTTGGGGTACAAAGGGCCTTGTTGCCGTGCCGAAACAGCTTTTTGACTGGCTCGTTCTGTTTAGCCTTCGCGAGGAATAATTAACGCGGTATCAAAAGAGATTATGAAAATTCCACGGACCGTGTGCCGTATCGCTTTAAGAACAAAAATTTCAACCCGGATGAACAAATAGAAGAGATATAAACGTGTATTTCTGAAAGAACATTCAAAAATCTTTGCGAATCATTTTGGAAAGGAAGAAGCAATTTATTTCATTTGTTTTTATTCTTCGATAGTTAATTATTAAAAAAACACAGAAATTGTGAAGATGGAATTTTCTATCTCTGAAAATCTTTCAAATAAGAAACTAGGTCACTTTCCAGGAAAAGCTTTTCTTCCATCATTTCGATAAAACCACTCCTTTCATCCTCGAAAATTGAAAGCTATCCGTTCCTCGAAGCTGTAGTCGAACCAAGACGAGCAACAAGCCATAGCTTCTAAAGGAAGTAAATTATTTTCAAGCAAATTCGTTCTCGAGACTGTGATTTCCTACCCTCGTATCAGCTCGAAACGCTTCGAAAGCAAAATCTTGCTCGACGTCGCGGTAATGAGTGCATCATCCCCATTATGCGACCGTCCGACGACGGTTCGTTCTTTCTACGAACCGATGCAAGGAATAATCACGGGGACAAAGCGGAGCGAAGCAACGGCGCTCCGGAAATGACGATCCTCGAGGAGGTTCCTTCCAGCGTCCTTCTGGCGGCGGTGTCCTCGGTAGAACGTACAATGAGCTTGTAATACGAATCGGCAGGAAACCGATGACGGCGTTGTTGCGTCCTCCGTGAAGCACAAAAGCGTCCAGCATCTAGATAATAACTTGGGGTAATCATCGAACGAGGCGTCGCGTCGCGTCGCTCGTGTTCTCGCAACGACGCAGCAGCGTCTGGAAGGATACGTGTCTGTTGTTCGTACAGGGAATATGTGGCCTGGTAATCACTCCTGTCGTTTGAAATAATTCGTTTCCTTCTGAAGGGAGACCATATGCATGAGTAACGATTTTCCACAGGATTTCTTGTTTATTCCAGCGAGTTTTTTGAGTGGAATAAGATGGTAAATCAATTTAGAATTAGAATTTAGTTTAATTCAATAATTATACATATAGTAGGAGAATAAAGAAAAATGAAAAATCTATTGATTAATAGCAAGGAAGAGTAATAATAGGGATGAAAAAGCGAATTATTTCAATCAATTAATTTTAATCAATTAAATCAACAATTTGAATACAATGGGTGAAAATAAGTCTCGTTAGATTTAGCTATTTTTATTGCGTCAATTAACGCGTTAAACAAGCCAGCCAATATTTACGCATCCTTAACACACATTGCATATTTCTTTGCCTCTATCATCGACCCGTTTTTTCCTCAACGATGAGAAGCGCTTAGCAGGGAGAGACACATGTGTGTCACTCGTTGCTCCATTTAAAAGGCGAGCTGGAGAGCAAAGGAAGGACGTCAGCATGCGCACTTTCATCCCGTGTAATTAAAACCACGTCGTCGTCCTTCGGCTGGCGAGTGGAAGGAGGATAATGACGCCGCGACGCCATCAAGAGACAAGGGAGGACGATCCTATGCGCGTGTTTCGTGCGTGCGTACACTAGCTCGCTCGCGCTTTCCCCTATTTACGTTCGCGTTCTCTCGTTAATGTTTGCCTCCACGAAACCGGCGTCCCGACGCCTCAGACCTCCTTCTAACATTTCAGAATCGTGTTCTACCGCATCCTCGCGTACATTTTGCGTAATTACCGCGGGAGAGGGTAACAACCCCCTTTTTTCTATTCCCTTCGTTTACTGTTACTTTATCATTTTTAGAATCGAATGAAGTAGCTGTATTTTTTTCTTCAACGAACCTTCCTTTGAATGAATTAATTACTGAATAATCAGATGACCACTATTTTTTCGTTTATACCCTAAAAGCTTTAGAACGAAAATGCATTGCTACTGTTTTTAACAGGATCGCAGTTCGGTTAACGAAATTCCATTCAATTTCACCAGTCCAGCTCCTCGAGATCCAACGTCCAATGGAGCAGACAGGAACTCTGTAACCCCCTTCGGAAAACTCGTGACTTTTTCTCGACAATATTTACACCAGTGCAGCAATTTATCGAAACAAGTTGGATTATAAAACCGCGACAGATTATTACCGTTGAAATTCCTTCGCGAGTTTCTTTCGATTACAAGAATCGCGCGAAAGTTGACGTAAAAAGCTACGAAACTTCACGGATTAACCTATTAACCCGGTGTACAGGTTCTTAAGCAATTCTTCGAAGTTCGTTTCCTCACGGAACAACGTCGTTTTCCAACTATCATAATAACAGGCATTAAAACATGAGATACGCGTCGGACCACTCGAGAAAACTCCAATTTTCCGTAGCGAAAGAAAAAAACGAGCTCGGAGCTCGGGGCTTTCTTTTCACCCAGTTCGTTGGTAACGTTTGTCAACAAGCATCCTCTTCTTGGTCAATCCCTTCTAACCGTCCCCTTGTAAAATCATTCGGGCTACTTGTAGAAACGATTTACCATCGAAGTTCTGAAAGGTTGTCTTCGCGAGCTGAAAGTTTCGCGAAAGTTTGCCAGGGGCGTCGATCGGTCGTCTTTAAAGGTAGGACGTTGCCCCGGGTTCGCGTGAAGGGGTTTGGTACCACTGGCATAGATGCATAAACGCGTAGCACGCACGCACTCGCTTACACAAGCGCAGCTAGCAGCACGGACCGTGACGTGCGTGTGGACGAACAAGACGAGCGGTACCTACATTACATGCAAATAAATATGCCATGCAAGAGGGGTGCAGGGTGCGAGGGATACGACAGGGTGCAACAATAGGCCCTCACCAGTCGCCATGGTAACACCATCAATCCCTTAGCAACAGCTTGAGATCTTAAAGCCGAGAGGATTCGCTGCGACTCGCGCGGATCATTTAATGACGGCATACGCGATTGAACGAGGTCGACCGAGGTCACGACTTCGGGTCACCGGGTTCCTAGGTTCCTCAAGGCTTTGAATGGAGAAAGCTTTAGGAGAGGGTAAGTTGGATATGTAGGAGTAAGGAAGAGGTTTCCTTTTCAACCCTTTCCTTTACGATCGAGCTTGGATAATGAGAAACGTAGATACATTTTATTTGTTGTATAATTTTATTAATAATTTACAATATTCGGTGGTGGTAAATGTATATTAATAAGAAAAAAATGAATCCACCGTGCAGATCGAAAGATTCGTCCACGAGACTGTCGATAAAAGCCCGGGGGTTAAATCTTCATTCGGTGAAATCCATCGAATCCCAGGTTTCCCATAAACCGGGACGGACTTTAATCACAGCAGGGGCCGCGTTATCAAATTTCCATGCTTCCGCTTCGTCCTCGACTACTCGCCACCGTTCGTTCCTTTTTCCGCGGTTATCGTGGACGAGACGTGACGAAATACGTTTCCCGCTGCTTTTCAGCCGGCTCGTACGTGACGAAGATAGCGATTTGACAAAAAAGGAAGCGACGGTTCGGGGCGAGTAATCGCGATGCAATTATCGTCGGACGAGCTTATAGGATTCTCCGTCGCGTCCAAAGAGGAAATCCTCGCTCGAAGGCGACTTTAAAGATTTTCTTTCCCATTCATTCCTTTTCGTGCAAAAAAAAAAAAAAAAAACATAATACGTCGAAGTAGAATCTTCAGTTTGGCTCGTTTCCTAGCGGAAGCTACACTTCCCTCTGCATTCTCGTTTTTCCATTCGTCGAGGAGCGAACGCATCCTGCTAGCGCGCCGTGATTCATTCGTCGACGCAATTTACGTATTTATCGCGCGAAATTTCGGCCAGCTTCCTCTCGCAAATCCGCCGCGAGAAGGAGCGAGCTCGTTTCGCTGACAGCCGACAACCGGATGCGCTCGTTTTATCAGATTTTAGGTTGACGGGCCCTTCTTCTCGAGCCGAGGCCACGGAACTGCTCGGTTAATTAACCGTGTCCGAGGAGAAAGGGAAACGGAACTGGGTTCGCGAACCTGTCCATCAAATAGTCAACTCTTTTCTTTTTCCTACCACCGTCTCTATGCTAATTTAATTAAAACAACTCTTTTGACTTTACAGAGTAGAACGATACAAGAGAAGAGAAAATAGATTCGGTTACTGTATGCTGGATTGTTTTATTCAATTTATCTTCGCTAAATTATTCTCCTCAATTCAATCGAAGATGATTCAATTTACCGCTCATTAAGTATAGCATTCCCATGTTAGAACTCGGAGTTCGATTGCTCGAACGCACAGATAGAACCCGTAACCGGAAACCCTAGCCTCTTAGTCAATGGGTCGATACTCCGAGTGCATCGGTGCATTCGGTGCACGCCATGCACCGACGATAGTCCCGAATTCAATTCGGCTAATGCCGTCTTACGATCCTCGCGGCGATTCTCCACGAATCACATTCAATGAACATAAACTCGCACTGGTTTCATCTTTAATCTATATTAATTGCATCCTTGATCCTTTCGCTACGATAATGTAGAAAAGCACTCAATGATCATTTATCAATAGACGACTGAACTCAACCTTAACTAAGTAAAAGTAGAGCGAGACTCTCTTTAAAGTCAACCCTTGGAACTAAACTAAAACTTTTTATCAACTTATTTTGAAGTGGCAAAAAAAAAAAATTTGTTGGCCATTCGTTGAAATTTTGACCCACTAAACAAATGGCGCAAGAATTTCTGTACAAAAGCGACAGAAAATCTAAATGCTCTTTAGCCCCTTTCTCAAGATTTTCATTCTTATTGTTAGATACGGGTTGGCTAATAACGAAAGAGTTAAACTCAAATTAAACCCATTAAATTTCGTATTTATTCGCGCGCTATCAACGCAGCTTCGCGTGTCCATCTTTGGTGAAGCGACAGCAACTTGAAAATTGGCAGAACGTTCCGCGAGCCCCGTGGATCGGGCATTGATTAATGGCGCGCCTGTTGCAGCCTTGGTTACAATGCAATTTGCTTTGCAGCGGGTCGTTCCGTATCCCGCGCGCTCGTATGCAAGTGTGTTTGCATTTTAGGGAGAGCCCAGGCGGTGTGGAGAAACGGGGGAGGAGGAGGAGGTTGCATCGACGGTATTTGCAGCGAAGTGACAAAGCCGTGACAAGAGTGACACGGTGGCATGGAACGGACGACAACTAATTAATCATCCTGCGGAACTGGACACCGCGTTGCGTTCGGCGCACGCTGGACCCGGTGTGCAATGAATGCACCGGCATGCACCTCGCGTCCTTTCGATTCGGACATGTGTCTAACCAACACGCGCGTACAACCGTGTACCCTCCGTGCCACAATTGTGCGGATCGTACCTTCTCCGTTCCCGTTCCATCCCATTCGTTTTCCCCTCTCGCTTCTATCGGCTTCGTCTTTCGATCTGTCTTTGTTTACCGGACACCCTTTAGCACCGATCCTCGCCATTGGATTTGCCTATCGGCACTGTTGCAGCTACACCCCTCTGACCGATCCACCGCCACCCTGCCCCCGAGCCGTACGATTGCGAGTCGCCGCGCCACGCTGCGCCGCGCCGTCACGCTGACTGTCAGTGCGCGCGCGGTTCCATCGTGGCGGGCGTCGATTGTTTCGATAGAAGGCGGCCTGGACGTAGCGGCATTAATTACAACGGGTAAGTGGTGGAAATTAGTGGGCAGGAATGTAATGGATGTACTAGCCCGGACCGTGTTCCTGCGACGACACTGCGGCGATCCTGCGATTTGTTGGCCCGGATCCTGGTAATGGTTTTTTCTGTTCGACCTGTAATTGCTCAGCAGCTTGATGTATTATAGAGTTGGGATGGACACTGGAAAGGATGGAGTGGTCGATGAAGTGGATAGTATATTTTGTAGGGAATAAGATTTTAATTTATTCCTATTTCTTAACAAGATAAATAGAATACAGAAATAATCATTGAAACGGAGGGAAGTATAAGCAGGATCTACTCCTAATCCATTTCTTTCATTTATTTCAAAAAAAAAATAAAGAAGGAAAAAGTATCAAAGATAAACTAAAGAATTTCAAGCGAGAATCCAATTTCTATCCGTAACACAAGCTAAGGAAAACGAGTGCTCTCGAATAGAGTTCAGTTTCCGAGACGGTCAGAGTCGAATAAATATCGTAGCAGCTACGGGAATCAGATCAAATCGAGACGGGTGGAATCCACGTGTCTTTGGCAATTTCGTTAAACTATTGAAGTCAAGTGCCCTCCGGGGGACAACCCCTCAAGAACGTTCCTACGAAACGTACGCTCGTTTTCCTCGGTTCCTCTTCATCCACCCGCACAGACACGCTCGAGCTAGAGACGTATGTTTCAGAGGTAAACACTCTGAATAGTCATCGTCTGCGAGCAGTCCCGTATTCACGTGATTCTCTCCTCGGTCTAGTGGCTCGTTTTTTTCATTTTCCCGGGCCATTAGTAGCGAAGGAAGACATCAGCTTCCACTCGGTGATTACCGAGCGAACGAAATTTGCATAACACACGAGTCGCGCTCGTACCGGTGCCATTTACATTTTATTCGAATCGCGGTAATCGATCGAACGAATCGCTTCCCCGCCGGAATGAAATGAAACGCAACGAAAGGGAGAGTCAGTCAGCCAGCACGGCTACAGAGGGTTTGGCCGTTTTAAATAAAAATAAAGTACCGCTGGATGCGGCCGGATGGACGCATTAGCGATTGGGAAAAGGCTACGAGTTAGTTTTAACGAGCTCGCTCGGAAACTTCTCTATTACCGACTCTTCTCTATCTTCCTCTCGCTCGAGCTTCCTGTCTGCGTTTCTACCTGTCCGTGACTCTCTATTCGAGCGATAGACCTTGCCTTTTAGTTCTTTGAGAAGAGAATCAATAAGAAATGGAAAGATTTTTTTGAAATAACTTTTAATAATTATAATTGCGATATCTCTTCCGTACCCCTAATTCGATCCCTTAATTATCCTACGAAAATTCCGAGACCATGGTGGTTTCGAAGGTTTCCTCCAAAGTTATGGCTTCGTGGACCGCAATAAAACTTGGACCGGTTCGTTCGTTTTCACAGGAAGTATCGCGCGATACATACACACGTATCCTGAAACGGAGTTGCGGGTAGCTCATGTATTTTCTGGATAATAATTTCGTCGAGAGTTACCCTCTTCTATTACCGACTACAAATTACCACGCTGCGGCGGCAGTAGTTTTGATATACGATCCATACTCCTCCGCGATCAAGCGCGATTTATATGGTGCAACAATAACGTTTACCCTCGATACTGGTCCCCGGTGTATTTCACCGGGGACAGTTTTACCGTGCCAGAACGCAAACCAGTGCGAATCCATAACCGTCGCTCTTTTATACACTTTATCTGCATTAGCAGTCGTGCTTCGTGCTCCCGTATTTATTACGCGATACAATTTTTTTTTATTTCATTTGTACAGCCAGCTTATTTACGAGCCGCGTATATACGCGGTCGAGCATTTTACCGGCCTCTTAAAGGTTCGTTTAACGGCGATGAAAAATAAAAAATGCTCCGAGTGTGATTTTTGAAAATTTACATACACCCGACCGAGTTTTTATACCTCTGATAAAAACAAACGTCAACGGGAACAGTCGCATATTTCAATCTCACAGAGGGGGGGAGAGTGGTAGGGGAAAATCGAGCAACGTCGTATAAATTTCATTAATTGCAAACTTAATTCGTATCCTCTGGTTGTAAACCTAGCCGGTCATCAATTCTTCGCGAAACGACATGTAGCGGTGCAACGATGAATCTCGAGTTCCAGTTTGCAGCCTCGAGTATCGCGTGCACGCGCGCATCATTCCGTTGCATTTCGATAATAATCGTAATTGAAGCATTTAATGCCCGGTGGCGTCGATATTCCAATAATTCACCGGCCTCCTGTCACGCTGGCCGATGGTGTGAGGTGTAAGGGTTCCCGTTCGATTCCCGTGGGATCTGGTCCTTCTCGGTTCCACGGCAATGCATCACTCTGTCCGCAGCCCCGTAACTCACCACCGGCACATACGCCCGCACACGTACTTACACTCGCGTGGACAGACGTGCACACGACCGATCCAGCGAGCGTAGGTACGAGTAAAACACACAGCCAGGGATGGACACGCATGGTCAATAAACGGGCACACCGTACGGTAGGTGTGCGTACACATGCGACATAGCGATGGAAAGACGGGGTCGAACAGATATATGGCCCGAAGTGAACGACGTATCTAATCTAACCCTTCTGGACAAGATACTCCGTGATGGTCGAGGGGGTTGGCCGACCATGCGTTAACCATAGCCGCCGGCCAGCCAAGTGTAATCTAAAATTACAAGAATCCACTGCTAGCATCCTGATACCCGGTACCATTTGTCAGGTCGCTAGACAATTGTTATCGACAGTTTTTGTCCCTTGCTCACGTCTTTCGCGATGTTCTTCCGTCTGTTGTTACGAGGGTGAAGATTTCGCGAGATACATGTGTAAATAAAAAGTTGCCTTTTCATTATACTTGCCCGAAGAATTCAAAGAAACGAGTAATTCGTTAAGATAGAAATTACGATAAATAGGTGAAAGAATTTCATGTGTCATCTTCGAGCATTCCTATTCCTAATTTTAACACCTTCAATTAACTTATCATCAACACTCCCGCATCGTAGCTATCGTTACACGAATCTACCCTTTCAATCATCCGAATATCTTGAAATCCCCCCTCATGAAGAATATCCCGAGCCATCGTTCCTAAGACGTTGAACAAACTTCGAAAGCCATTCGGTCCCTCTATTCATCAAAATAACGCGAACAGAAACCAAGGAACCGCGCTGCAAAAAGCCCTTCGACGTTCGAGCCCTTTATACACTTCTCGCGAAAGCCCGTGTGACTCAGCTTCGACTCGGTTACAAAGTTACCGGCGAGCCTTCCTGGGCGGCCAAAGCAGCCGCCCCGAGATATTCATCTCCATCAAGACGAGGCTAATAACTCGAGCGCGGTTCACCGAACAGAAAGAAGCAAAACCGAAGCCCGTCCTTTCGACTCTGCCCTTTGAACTTCCTCCCTGCTCTCTGTCTCCGCGTTTTCCGCGACACCGTAGGAGCGAAAACCATTAAGTACGACACAATCGCCCGACGGGCGGTCAAGTCGAAGGACGAGCGGGCAAGGATACAGGGTGAGCTTGCAAAGAAGGGCGCGAGGAGTATCGTTGTTATTATTAGAGCGGCAAAAATGAAACGATAACCGGCAACTAGAGTAACGATCCGAAATGGGCGTGCCTGGTCAGATGCCATCGGCAGATAGAGCCCGCATCGCGGCATCTGTCAACGTTCGCTTTTTGTCACGACACCCGCGATGCTGATTTTCGCTGATAAAATTATGAAACCCGGATACGCGCGTGAACGCGAAGCGGGATCGAGCATGGGAGCTTTCGTTTTCCGGGAACGAAACCTGGGGGCTGATTCTTTCTTGCCTGCTTCCCTTCTGCTTTCACCCACTTTCCTTGAGCTGCACGAGTGTGAATTAATGAATACTCGTTAATTTCAACGAGGAATTAATTTAATGCTATTAGAGGTTTTAATTGTAGAAAATTATTGTTCCATAAATTAATTTAGAATTTTTCA
This sequence comes from Osmia bicornis bicornis, assembly GCF_907164935.1. Classification (NCBI taxonomy): domain Eukaryota; kingdom Metazoa; phylum Arthropoda; class Insecta; order Hymenoptera; family Megachilidae; genus Osmia; species Osmia bicornis. The sequence goes on along the minus strand of NC_060216.1, from coordinate 9,082,024 downwards.
AAATTTATTACAAACCCAAATTATAACTATTTTTTGGAAACTTTTTAAACATCACAAAGGTACGCGACCCTTCAAATTTCCTGGGTGAACGACGTTTCAAGTGCACCCTTTCATCCATCATCGTTCGTCCGAATCGAAGCCAGGCAGCTCGAGGCGATAACGGTTCGCGATGAACGACCATTTCGAGGATAGTTCATTAAAATATTCATGAATACATAATTGTCGGTGCGTCTGGGTGGACGGACGAATCGATGGGAGCGGAGATCGCGACGGGACACAATAATTTGAACGGGTTCGCGCGATTAACCAAACCAACGGGCAAAAGTATTCTATTTCCCTTCCCCATTAAAATCGTCGATTATATTATTTATAAACCCCGGTGGGTCGGCTACCTGTTTCAATTTTCCTCGTCCGAGTGCCGCCACAAATTGTCTGACATCCCGTCGTTAATAACCACGACCACGTGTCGAACAAATTCGTGCAATATGGCCGGCGATTTTCTAGCGTGTCGCTCGCTCGAAATGAAATCGAGCGTCGGGAGAATAGCGGACGTTAGTCACGGCCCATTTTGCCACCATCCGTGACCCGCGTGTTCCGCCTTTATTTTCCAGCGTTAATTCGTCCCGTCGAGCTGGTTCTCGTGTGCCTCGAGGAAGCCTTCGACGACCCTATCCATCCGTCGGCGCTCTTTTTCCCGCGCGTTTTAAAATCCGGCCCGGGTCGCGTGCCGGCGTAAGGGTGCATCACAATGCACTCGTCACCGTGCTGTTTCGGCTTCGCTGCTCGTTGCTTGTGCATCGAGATGCATACGTAATTAACGGGAAGCATTAACGGGAATTAACAGGCGGTTTAACGGGCTGGAAAAGTAACGTGGGATCCGTGTGCTCGAGAAGCGATGAACACGTGTTCTTTTTGATTATTCGAAGATGTTTTCAAATACATGTGTTATGAATTTTAATTCCGCAAGATGATAATTATACATTTAAAGAATTTACGAACGAGAAAAATGTAAAGAACTGGATTGAATGGAATATTGATTCTAATTTAAGATTATAAATCAACTTGGGAATAAAATAAAATATAAATCATAATTCTTATACCTAAATCCTCTAGAATCCTAGTATTCCAATGAATCCTTTAATAGAAAGGATATGTTACCATGCGTCTAACATTCTTGCATGACAACATTTAATAAAATATATGTAATAGCCTAATCTCAATCTAGCGAGGAGTTATAAATCAATTTAATTACACCCTGTGAAGTTCGTCGTATCTTTTCCATCAATCGCAACTTTGTAATTGCACCTATCTCAACGGGATATTTATTGAAGACGCGAATTAATCTCACAGAGATCTAGCCATCGATTTAGCGTAATTTTCTAAATATGTAAGAAAAACACGGAGATAGTTCCTGGTTGGCAGATTGCCGATACGTATGCATGCATAGCAGAATGGCTAATGTACAGTAGAGTCTGGCTGAAATTACTCGGCTAGAAATGATCGATCCAATTAAGCACACGATGTAACGGAAATGTATAATCGTATCTAGAGACGGTTAAAGACGGTCGTGCGTATAATTGGTAATGTATACGGTCGTTTCGTGTTACCTTAATGCCGTGCAATGATAAAATCTTTAATAAAGTGGTTGTTACACAGCGATGAATCTTCGACTAAATGGCATTCAATTCGAGAACGCAATCACGTCTCATTAAGTGTCAATGATAAATTTCTATCATATCATTCCTTGGATGAAATCCGTTTCGAATTTAAGGTAAGAAAGTTGAATCGCAAGACCGACGATATAGAATATTCCGAAACATGAAACTTTTCAGTAATACGAGCGTTTTAATTAATTAAGATGCTTATCGAGGCTGTGAATTCAATGCTAAATTCTCTTGAAACTTGTGAAACACAAGCAATGTGTAAATTGCATTTTAAATGAAACTTTCGTTCTTTAGTATTTTATTTATCGTACCAATTACAAATTTTATGGTCGCTCGTAAAAACTTAGGTAATTCACGATCATTACTTGGCGATACGATTAACAATCTCGCAATAATTTACGATCAAATTTTTATCTCAAGTATGCACCAATTACACGCCGCACTTGTAATTAGACAACGTATGTTTATGCAGTTCACGATGCTGAAGAAATTCAATTACGAATCGTACAATAGCGATTCTGGAACGTCTGAAAACTCTATCAGCTCTATTCAGTTCGAGAACGGAATCCATCCCTTGAACACTCGAGCGTTTCCCGGGGGCGCACAATGGACGGCGTGGAGTGCGCGGCACCTTTTCAAAAATCGCTTTTAATTGCGAGGAACCGGCGTGAAAAGACTTGCGATGGCAGCTGGATCTGCGAGCGGTGTTCAAAGGCGTTAGAAGAGCGAATGGAGCGTCGTTCGCGCGGACTATCGGCAAAATGATCAAAATAATCGAACGTAGACGAAGGAAGCGTCTCGCGGCACAGGCAAAGTGAATCTCATTAGCGATGCCTTGATGCACCGGAGGGTTGCAGGGGGTTGGAAGGGGGGTTGGAAGGGGGTCGCATCACTTTGATGTCGAACGAACCGTTGCCCCCGGAGGGCCACAGCACGCGGCATTATTGTTATCACGGCGAGACGAGGCTGTTTCTAATTATTGGAAAGGAACCGGAAGTCACAGCCCGGGCTGAGCACAGAGAGGAACGACGCTGGGGAATCGGATAGAGAGCGAGTCGAGTGTTTTCTGTTCGAGCTGCGACCAAAGACAAAGCTAAAGGGTCGATGGTTCACCTGTTCTTTCGGCTCCCTTTGACGAATGCCTCTCCCGAACCCGTACACGCATTCCTGCTCTCTCCCTTTCATTAATCATATCGATGGCATGAAACGATCGGTGTTAAGAATATTTTGTGTCACACGAACCTCCTCGATCGAGGTTCGTTTGGCTTTCATTAATGTTCCATTCGGCCGAAAGGGGATGAATCTGTTCACGGAATTCGATTTATTTGTGATTGGGATGGAAGAGTAATGGGTTAATCAATAATAACATATTTTGTTTTTATTTTGAGACTTTTATGTCTTAATTTATTTATTAAAAACGAAAGGGAGACATCGTAGTTACAAGTTAAAATAAAAGAAATGAAAACCCTTGTTTCTCAAAGCAACTGGTGGACGATAGAAATCCCACCTGCTGGTCCCGGTGACGTCACCTAATTTCGTGGTAGAAAATAGTCAATGGACAGGGTGAACGATGTTTCCAGTGGGCCGGCAATTTCTGTTTTAATCGTTCGTTCCAGGGCTGAACACCGTGGAACGATTCACGACGGTGGTGAATCGAGGCGAGGAAAATAAATTCGTGGAGGCCCGCCACGAGCACATGTCACACTGATTGCACATCCGCTTCCGGTGCCGCCGCTAGGTACGAAGACTGCGAGCCATTATAAAACCGTGCCCCACGAAAGAAACATAATATTTATTGCCGGCTTCCGTTCAATTAGGGGTTGACACGCCGGCGCGACGAAGGCAGAGGGTTTGCAACAACGACCCATCCTCCTTTTCATCCCCCTGCTTTCTCTCTTCTGCTTGTCGATGCTTTCGAAATCTATGTTCACTTTCCAACCCCCCTCCACTGGGGTGTTCTGAATTTATATATTGTTCGCCCCTCTTCCGATTCGGGACGACACTCGCGAAATAGCTCAAGAGGCTTTTTTCTCTCTTCCTTTCACCCTGGCCTCGATTGGGGTGGGGGCTCGAGTGTCGAGAATGTGGGAAGGGGTTTGTAAATTACCATTATTTTCCCTCCTTTTTCCTCCTTCTTTTAGAGGGATGAACGGGATGGTAGCGATTTGTTCGTAGCTTACAGTTGGATTTGATATCCGATTGAACGGGGCTGAATTGAAGGGGGAGAGGTCTGACTACTCGTTGGTTGAATTAACAATAATTGAAACGCGGAAAGGTAGGGGTGAGAATACTTTATTTTATAGAATAATTTGTATCTCTTTTATTTCTGCGGAAATACAATGATCCTTATCGTTGAAATGAATGTTTGTTTCAGTAAATGTTATATTTCAGTTTTATATTATTATAAAATTAAAATTTTCATTGAACTGAATCAATATTTAATAAAATTCCTAATTTTATAATTTAATATATACTTATACTTCTTTCATGTAGAATGCTTACATTCATTTCAGGTATCATATAAAGCTACATAAATATCTTATAATGCTTTCATTAATCATATTTTATTAACAAGTAACAATATATAATAATAAATAACGAATAATATTATTATTGATTTATTTTTATTAATCGATCATAAATTTAGAGTAAGCGGAGAACGTCTACCACGACGGTCCCATGGTGTAATGGTTAGCACTCTGGACTTTGAATCCAGCGATCCGAGTTCAAATCTCGGTGGGACCTGAAGCTGTTTTTTTTATTTAAAAATTAATTTTTTGTATCATTTTATAATCAAAAATCATCTTCTAAATAAAGCGACAAAATTTGTACAATAAAATGTTTAAATAAAAACGCAAACAGTCGTGCATCGATAAGTAGATATTAAAGCGTTCCTCCTAAAAGCACGTTACTCGATACATAAGATCCGTATCTATTAAAATGGATAATATTTTAATGCATTTTCGTTGTTCGATTACTTTTTTAATGACAGTTGATGCGACACGACAGGTCGTCTTTCGTCGTTGATCGACACGTGATATCTCTATATCAATGACGCTTGTCGAATCGTCGTGTCTGCTGTGCTCGCACAATCGCTAATTATATTATATAATCGTATAGGTCCAACGCGAACGGACCTAACGCGATATATCATTTATTATACATGTAATTCGATAATTCACGAGAGGCGTAGACCACGCGTTATCGCGACATTTTCCACGAAACACGCAAGTTCTTCGTCGTCTTTGTATGCTTAGTACAGCCTTATCTAAAATCTATGAGTTGCAGTTAGCTGTCGTGTAGTTCGCGAATCAAAATTGCATCGAGCCACCAATTACCGAGAAAATTAAGCCTTTCCCTAACCACGTTGAAACATTGTAAGTAATGCATTTCCGATGACAGATTACGTGGTATACAACAGCGCACCATTAAATATTGATTAAAATCGTACAAATTAGAGGCATGCAGCCCTTGCATAACGTATCCCCTTCTTACAATGTTGCACATAAATTGATTTGAAAAATAATGAACGTTTATTACGTTGTACTTAGGTATATCATTTATATCAATCATGGACAAACTTTCCTTTGCTATGGAAATTTAATAATCCGCAATAAAGAAGAAACTATTTAATATTTAAAAAATTGGTAATCTATTAAATCAGTAGCAATAAGATGAGCTTCTCGGCCCAATTTATTATTAGGAAAATAAAAAAATGTTTGTGAATGTGTTAAAATTATTAAATCAAATTGAAGTTGTAAGAGTAACGATTCTTAAATTCACTTTGCAACAATATAGTAATCTTTCCGTTAGTTTGAAATTCTACAATCAAAACCGTGTTGACGATTCATGATATACTTTCATTGATATAACTCGTCCAGGCACGAAACCAATCATTCTCCACTCGTACGACAAACATATCCAGCACCTAACGTGGCCGTTCGTCATCAATCACAATTACAAAACGCCAACGCGAATAGTAAAATCACACAAATTACACGCTCGCCATTCTCATCGGGTGCTCGCACACACGCGAACACATTATTACCGAGCGTTTCCCGGTACCAGCATTAATCAACCAACGTCCATCCAATATTTCCATCGAGCCATGTCGCGCTCGTTCCATCTCCCTTTAATCAGAATGAAAAAAAAAAAAAGTGTCGCGATGCTTGCAATTCGCGGCAATCTTCGTAAAACGAGATGACTCTACGGCAATTAACCTTTTCGAGGTTGTAATGTATATAAGTTACATCTGATATTATCAGTCACGATTATTTCTTAACTATAGATAATTGAGCTTCAATTATGTACGTAGTTAGATTTTTTATTTTTTGACAAGTTGAATGTTGCGACAATTATCGATGATTAACGACAATGTTATAACTTCAACATAAAGTGAGCTGTAATTTCGTATCAGAACGTATCAATCACACGAAATCCACAGGTGTTGATATCGTCTGTTTCGAAGATGTTTCGAACAATCGTCGAAGATAATCGCGCGAGGAATCGGCAATCAGGAATAAATGGATCGAATAAGTGATCGACGTTCATTAATCTCGTGGAAATGGCCGATTTCGCTAGGCAAAGATTCCCTTGAACGAGAACGGTTCGCGAAACGGGCGGCAAACTTACGACGAGCGGGACATTTTGCCGCGATCGTTACCGGAAGTTCATCAAGATGTGACAACGCTACCGTGAAACTGTCGCGCGCTCGTAAAATACTTTCTCAATTTAAATTTGAACGAGACGATCCCTTGGAAGTTTTCGGTTAACGAGCAGAACCCCGTATAACTCTGGCCGGACGATAAAATACCGACCCGTAATGACGGAACGTGTAATCGAGAGTCACACGAGCCATCCCTCTGACACTTTGCCCGTGGAATTGCATCGTCTGCGAATAGAGACGATCCTCTAGGCCAGACGGAATCAGGATCATCGTATTTCGGTGTAGATCATCCTCGAGATCCTTTTAGATAGAAACTTTAAGGAGGTATTCGAATTTGAATAGCCATTTCTAACGCGATCTTGTCGAATTTATCTAACACCTTCATTGCCACTTGTAATTAGTAATCAGTGTTAAGAAGAACCATAAACCTAAACACGCATTTATATTCGGATATGTCTGAAATAATCAATTTCGACAAACTTCGTCAAATCCTGAGGTAATAAAATAAAAAGCAATCGCTCGAATCAGATCCTAAAAGCATTCATATTTTACCAAGACGTTTTTCAGTGGAAGGAAAAAGCCGCTTTTAAACGGAGCGAAGTTACTTTATACCCCGATTTAAGGAATATCCAGCGTTGGTCATAAACCATAAAAGATTCCCAGTCATAACTCGAACGGTATCGCATTTTATTTAATTGCCCCCTCGGCACACTCTATTCTCGAACAGGGAGGCGTGGTTAAGCGTGCATAATATTATTTATTGCCGAAGAAGCTGTTAAACTTTAACGCGGCCACGCGCTCTCTTTCTATCGCGTGATTTAAACGCGATAAAACGTTTGTTATCCAATCGAGCCGCGGTTTGAGAAGTTTCCCTCCGAGATACCGCTCGCTATCTCGCCCGGATAAGACGAGACTCCGCTCGCGGAGACACGGTTTTACAGCCGCGCCGGCAGTTTTCGAACTCGCTTATACCCGCTTCGAACGAACCCGCCTCTATTCGACAATCACTCGAAGGCTGTCGATCAGTTAACGTGACTGCTCGCGGCTGCTCGTTGCGAGATAAATCCAATGTCGCGCGTAAATCCTGCTTAATTCACTGCTGCGTCCACTTTTATTCCGTACGGTGACGTTTCGATGCGCGGCAGGTGTGCTTGAATGGTTTACAGTTATCGACTGACAGCTACTCGATACGATGATTGGAGAGGCTACGATTTCGGTGAAAGATGCACCACGGAATGTTGATGTACTTCATTTTTCAATATGATCGAATGGAAACTTTATTTGAACTTGGGGAACCTCTTCCTGGTAGTTTGCTGATTGAATTCTCGGACGGCGGACCAAGGAGAGAGCCCAGTTTCAATTCAATTTTCTATTTTCTATTATTATTATTATTTTTTAAATTTTACACTGTTCTCTTGAAAATTATTCTTTCAGTATATGAAACCCTTACATTAAAACATTATACATTTAATTTTAGATATACATTTTATAAATTTGGGTCATAATTGACAAGACTTAATCGAATTTCACTTGCAATGACATTTTTTTCGGTGTTTTTCTAGAGGATTTTGATAAGATTTTGATATCATAATTTATGTCTTCGAATAATAGGAATGTCGTCTAACAGGGAACCGGATGTCACTGCAAACATGCTCGAAACTTTGCATACTTTTAATAGACGCTTCCTCCTTCAGCCAATATCCCGTTTCGTCGTAAAACCCCAAACGCTTGGAAATTTATAGCCATCGCATCAATTATAATCCGTTTCATTCGAAAGTGGCGGGTACCAGGCCTAACCCTTCGCGATTCGCGAGACACCCTCGAACTTATATCGTAAAAACGATATTAGTCTTCATCCCTGTTTCCTTTCTTAGAGATGGGGACACGAAAGAAACGTCAGACGTTGGGGAACGTTTAAATAAGACGCGAAATTTTTTATACGTCGAAAGTGCGTGGCATCGCGTAAAAAGGTCTTCGTAAAAGAAAAAAAGAACGCACCCTGATGAACGAACCGGAAATGGCCCATCCGCCGTATCGAATGATTACAGACGAGGAACGCACAATGTCACGATTTAACTACCCCTTAAAAATTGTTTGTCTACGCGACGATTTAACAGGCTCGCGTATACGATCTCTCGTTTCGTTCCCCTGCTCGTTGCGTCCATTTTGCAACGGTATCCGCACCCCTTAAGGTGCGTTTTAATGTATGCACGAAACGACGACGACGGGTGGCTGCGAAGAGCGAACGTTTAGGATATCGTAATTCGGGGGGAAGAGTGAAATTGAGTTGTAAATGAAAGGTGCTTTTGTATAAAGAGGGTTGCTTGGGGTAACATGGGTTTAATAGGTCTGCCGATTTGTTGGTAATAATATAAAGGATTCTGTAATATTCTTTTGTATTCATTTAGAGGAGATTGAATATTCTGAGGATTAGTCCTTTTTATTGTTCTGATACTTTTACGATATATTAAGCATGAGTTAAATTTTTTAAATATTTTTGCAATAATTAAAATTTGTAAACCAATTTGTGAAGCAATACTCCTCTTTCGTCGTTCCCTTTTTCAATTTAAAACATTCGCAGATGCGACTTCCTGATACGAAACTGGGTTAAGAAGCTTTTGCTTTTGGTAACGAAAGATGTTGCTCCTAGATAGCGTTTGAAATATCTAGAAATGCTATCAGTTAGATAAGCGATTATATTAAAGAAACATCGTTTCTTTTCGTTCTCTACGTCGTAAAGTTGATAGAGTCGACCCCAATTTTCCTGGGTGCTCTCGTGATACGAACTAAAAATTCGTGACGTCAATCGTGTGTATTGTCTAAATGTATAAAATACATGGTTTCTGGGTCACTGTAAATGAAAGAGGTTCGGATTCAACCGAATTTCAAAATAGCGACACGAAGAAATGTATGTTTTCATTCGTCTATCGTGTCTGACCATGATCTGGGTAAATCTACTTGTTCCTCAAGTGGAGGAGCAATGGTCAGGCAAGTAGAGAATGGAATTGCAAAACGATTGCTTCGATACCAACGACTATATACTATCCTTCAGTGTCTTGAGCTCTGAAGGTGACTCCTGACATGTCCAGTTCTTTTGTATCTGTAGTCACGGGTGATTGGGTGTGGTCAGAGAAAAGCAATCAAGATCCTAAAGTATCCTGAAAAAATTGTATTTGAATTTTAAATTTGCCATAGATACTGAGAGGACATATTGATTTAAATCAAGTATTAGCAACAATTATTGTCCATAGATTTTGTTAGTAGAATATTTCTTAAAATGCTTGAAAACTTTGTCACTGGAAACAATTTCCTTTACACCGTGAGAATTGATCGCGGATCCCTCATTAAACATTCGTTTCTCGTTAAAACCAGAACGCGATTCAGCTCCTTAATTCGACGATGAGAAGTAATTAAGCAACGGGACGGGGATTGAGAGAGGGATACCGCGTCACGGCAAGAAGGCACTTTGTTTCGCAGTAAAACTGGTTTAATGACTTCATGTAAAAATACCCCATCGACTTTACGATATAGCTTCTCCCTCTTTCTCTTCATCTACGATCCTCCGCGTCTCCTTC